>NC_142728.1:5000000-7500000 GCF_055471065.1 Atractosteus spatula | reverse complement strand
GAATCTTGCCATCTCGATCAACAGATAATGATGAATTTAAAATACTACCTTTACACAAACATTCCAGAGGCAGAAACTCTGAGAGTAAAATAATGTCTCCTAAAATGGCAGAAAATAAAGAGCCCAAATGACAAATTAATAAGTAGCTCCAGCTAGCCAAGGCTGTTGCCTCTATTGCTCTATTGACATCCTTCAATCATCATTGTAGAAACAAACATGCAATGCACAGGACATTATTATCAAACACAAATCCTGAACAATTTGAGATAATGGGATGAAGAGATGCCAGATTCAAGATTTTATCCATTTAACAAAATACAGATACACCCCTTGACATCCTAACAATCAGACAACTACATTACAGCATGCATACCCCAGTCTACAAAAAATAAAACAATAACAAGCACTCACAGCTGCAATATAACACTTGTAGCTTAAAAACACTCAGCTCTCAATAGACCGGTTTAGGCAACCATGCAACTATACTGTGCTCACCATCAGAGGTAATAAAAAAGTAATTCAACAAATATCAGTTATAAAACTGAGAAAAAAAAATTACAACATGTAATATCACAACTTTCCCTGCCCCCCTTACTTAATTTCTGTGCTTCAAATACAGCAAGCTCCATCATACTGAATTGATCGTTGTGTAATGTTACTCTGGTGAGTTGCATGTTATTTATTATTTTGCATAATTACTGCATATGTAACCCCTTGTATTGAGTCAAATACACGTTTGTATATATTTGTTTAAACGTAATGTACATGAATTCTAGAAATAATGTCATGAATTCTAGATAAGTATGTATGGACCTAACCCTTTCTTGAATGTACAGATGCAGCCATTTAAAATGCCTGAAGTGTCATGCAGCATACTATAAGTAATGTAGTTATTATTATTACAGTGTAAAGATGATGTAACAAGAGTTTACATAAAAAAAGTATTTGAAATATGGCTAAAAGTCTGCTGGAACACTGTCAAAAGCATACTGTTATGTATTACAAACAAGTTTGAAATATGACTGTTGTGATTTCCATACCAGTCTAGTAGTCTAGATAATATAAGGTTATGTGATAAAATAAGCAATAAATTCATGCATTCTCTCACCTACTAAAACCTTCTTCTGGGTTACCATGAATATGGATCCACCCAAGGTCGAGATATATTTTCCCAGAGGGATTTTGTCCCCAGTTTTTCCTAAGGATGCAGTAACATAGTTTTGGAGATACTTCGTCATCAGCAGCGAAAATGCAATGCTTGAACCTCTTCTGCTTTAGCGAAGTTTGCTTTTTAAAATTTTGATGAAGAATACAAATGATACAGGATGACTGAATTAGTGAACTGGTAAGAAGCCATGTGTCTAGCGCAGGGGTTACCCCCTATACTGTGGAAGATATGTCTATAAAGGATGGTGTAGACCTGCAGTACCAATTAAGGTGATGATTTAGCTAGATGGAAAACAACATTAAATCCTTAAATAGAATATGACCCTAAACTGTGGGAAAACATTAGGCCTCAGACATAAGAAGTCAAAAGGAAAGGATTTGTCTGAGAATAAGGTTGATGAAAATGGATTTCTGTAAGCTTTTTTCTCCCCCAATATTGGTATAGCAAACCTCTACAAGCTGTAGACATGACATAGACTTGTGATTAGACATTTCAAGGGATAAGAATAAACCTCTAGCTCTAGCGGAATTTTCCATATACCATTTTACCCCGTGTGACTCCCAATCCGCAAGGTCAAGAAACGTGTGTGAGCTGAGATGTGCGATAGCATGAAAATTCTTTTCACAAGAGCAGATGAGAGAGCAACCACGTGGTCAGATCTTGTTCTTCCTCGGTCAGCCTCCTTTGCACGTGGACTTATTCACAAGTTCTATTTACAAGAGTATGAGAAAGTGAAAAGCGTCCAATGTTGCTATGAGATCCCGATTCATGATGATTTTAGAAGACAAAAATTAAAGTGATGGCTTGAATGAAGGATTAATAGTGCTGTTGGTCGGTTATTTGGCGGAAATGAATCTACAATCCATACAATAAAGACAAGTAAGGAAGCTGTCAGAGTGAGTGGAAGAAGTGGAGCAGTTTTGTCGCTTAAGGTCTTATAGATGCCACATGACCTACATGGGTGTCATCACAGCTACAGAGGCAAGAATTATGCCATAAACCCATTTAAAAACAGTCTCTCCAAGATTATTTCCTAAATACGCTGGGGTTTTTTTTATGCTGATGGTATTGTTTTACTTTATGAGAAGTAAAAAAATTAGGGAACTTAACATTTTGATTTGTGACTTCTATTACCCTACCCCTATTTTCCTTACAGGGTCTTAAAGAGGAACTGCAGTCCCAATTTCCAACACCAATTATTAAATCTCAATAACTAAATAAATGAATTAACAGTATTGCAAAATTTTACAAATTCCAAATGAAGCACAAAATTGTGAACTTGGTGAAAGTAATGTATGGTCGCCATGTTGTCTTAAACCTCTGGTCTTACCACGGGCAAAAGCGAGAGTTCACGAGAATTATGACTTAAACTGGCCCTTCCTGCTCACTAATGGAACGACTGTAATGACTAATGTAATGCGATGTACATGTACATTGAATAAGTACAGGGGAAATTTTCACTGCAAAAATGTTCCCATGTGGTCTGCCTGCAGAGTTAACACGCAAGTAGTCGTTTTTCTGCAAAAGCGTTTCAAAGTAAAGAGCAATAATTCGATTGGATTAAAAGACCTATTCACTAGCCTCCTTGTTTACAAAGTAATAGGGCTGCTTCACGTCAACTGAAGTTTTATTGCCTTGCTCTAAATCGCAGACAATGACCGAAACCAAAGAATGTAACTCTCCCAGTTAACAAGGGATTATGATAACAGGATAAGGGTTTTTTTTTTTATTCCCAGGTAGTGGAGAAGTGGAAGTTAAATGTGTATTGTATATGGATGATGTTACCTTTCTTTGTTCTGACACTGGGACCACTAGGAAGGTTTTGAGGGAAGTAGAGAAATCTGGGGCATTAGGGTCCTGTTTGAAATGAGAAAGTGTTAACATGATTTATCATGGGCATTGAGAGGATGAGTCTACTTGTTGTTTGAATGCCAAGAAGAATTTTATCAAAGAAACGGAAATTAAATTTGATAGGACAGGGTCTGGGGTTGTAACAGGAAAGTAACATAAAATAAGGAAAGGGAAAGGAGAAATGGCTGGGTGGGAGGTAACGTTACTTTTCAAGAAAAAGCTGTGATTCTTAAAGTTGCCTATTTCATTTTTCCTGTCATTGGTGTACTCCCAGCAAGGACAGACCTAAAATTATCGAGATGATATTGCCTTTTGGTGGATTGAAAGGATCAAAATGGAGGCCCTTTGTTGAGGTAAGATGAAAGAGTGGAAAGGTTTGCCTAACCTGATGGTGTGTTTATTAATGATTAAATGTGTCATTTCTCTCTGGTTTTACAGGCTTGATCAATAGCATTTTATTTGATACATTTCAATAGGGTCCTGGTTAAGAGTAAAAGTAATGAAAATTCCTTTACCTCTCATGGTGTTTTTTTTTTGTTTTGCCAAATCTAAATAGACATTTATAATGACTGGAAATTGTACTGGGAAAGTGTACTGGAAATGAACTGGCTAATAAAAAGACTTTACCTTTGTGCCAGCCAACAAGAAGGTACTGTATAGCCGGTCAGAGGGTTTTTTTCAGGGAAATATATTGAAGTGTGGAAAAATGTTAACCATCCTGCCTTGCTGGACCGGTGTGACCTGGCACTGCACAGGAAGCAATGAACGTAGACAGCAGACAAATATGAGGAAGATGAGATCTGCTGTCATGTATTCTGGAGTTGTAAGACAGCAAAATCATTCTGTACTCCATCCAACCCTTTTGTATTTGTGTATTTTTATAAGGAACATGGTCAACATCTAGCCTCATGAGATCCAATTGCTTTACAAAAGGACAAGAGCAAAAACTAGGACTGTAATTTTAGTGTGTTGTTGACATACAAGGAAAACCCTAAAACACATGTCAATAAAAGCACCAACCTCCAGAGTGAAGGTAGCAAAACCCATAGTTTTGCAGAAGACTGTGACAGCAGTTCAAAGGCCCTACTGCAAGATGTAAACCTCTCTTCCACAACAAGAACAGAAAGCCAGATTAAAAGCTGGGAAAGAGCCATTTCCCTTTTTTTAAATAAAAAAAGACATTTTAAACTTTTGAATAAATTCTGAAGTTTTCAGAAACATTAAGAATGGTTACAAATGAGACAAAGTCAGTCAGCAAATCAAGCTCATTTGGTGTTTATGACTAGATGAGTCCAAGTTCAACCTTTGCCAAAAACTGTGGAGAAAGAAAGGATATGCAAATGTTCCAAAGAACACAGCCTTATCTGTGAAGCATGGCCTAGCCTGGGCATGCATGGCTAGCTATGCAACTGGCAAATGTATCTGCAACCCAATACTGACATTTATAGCTAAAATTCCCTTAAAATGAATGTTCACTTAAAATCAGTGTTTTTAACAAAGTATGCATTTGTTTTAAGATGGTCAAATATAAGCATGGAATTACCCCCCAATATGGATTGTACTTTTAATTCATATTAATTACATGATCACAAATACAATTTGCTTGACTGTAATACAAAATTAACAATAAATAAATGACAATAAACATGAAACAGGAAAATATGTTATATGCCCAGAGTTTTAATTTGAAAGTGAAAGACTCAGCGTAGGATTTGGAATGACAAGATTGAATATACTGTAAATGCATGAGTGGAACTGACTAGATTGATCATAAAGAGCTGTCACTGTAACTGAAGGAGCTGGATGGAATTGAAATTGAGTATTGCAGGAATGATCTGGAGAGACAAGATGAATCAGTGGAGTTGACCCTGACAGTGATGATTTTTCACAAGTTATTCTAATTAAAAGAAAGTGAAGAAGAACAAACAGCACTGTGTTCACCACCAGCCCTTCTGCATAACATAGGTTGTTTCCTGACATTACCATAGACATTACTATATATTTTTAAGTGCATAAGTCTCATTGCATTGGGAGAAAGAAAGCTCAGATCAGTATAAGCATGAAATGAAAGACACAAACCATTCCAGGAAGAGTACTTTGGGAGAGTGTCCAAACAGCTCACAGAGCACAACTTATCCTTTGAAATGCAATCTAAACAGCATAAACAGTGCTATTCCATAAATGTGTTAGCATACGAAAGTGCATTCTATCATGTAAACTAGCAAGAAAGAAAAAAAACTAAGAATGTGGTATGAGCTCACAAGTTTACTACCTGAGGCTTTTAGAAGATCGTTTATTAGGAAAGCTCTTTTTGTCTGTTTAGAATAACAGCTGAGCTAGATTTCACAGTGGTAAGTCGGTAGTGAATAAGGCCCTGTAGGTTTATGGATATCAGCCACATTAATATGAGCAGCATACAGCCTTACCACCCCTCCCGTACACCCCCACCGCATGCTTATGTGAAAGCTAAGCCATTGATCAAGTCCCCTCTTTAAAAGAAAGCCCTTGTTTCAGCTGAAAGGCTTCCTGGCAGCATATCCAAAACCTCAAGTACCTTGCGCTAGCACAGGAAATGAAGAAATCACCACAAGGCACAGTTCAGGAATGAAGCCATTGTGCTTAGTCACATGTCAGGCTTCATGAAGAGCAGACAGGAACATATTAGTCAGCCCAGGTCATCTTGAATACAGCTAGAGTGCAGACTGTCAATCAGTCAGCTCTCAGCTCCTTTTCTCCAGTCTAATTATAGTCACAGCTATCGTGTGGTCAGACACTGACACACTGGCTGTCACTTCTGCACTCATTCCCTGTAACACAGATATCAGTGACCTTCCTGCCCAACACAATACAACCTCAATCAACACTCCTGCACTTCTCAAAGTCTACTTAAGCAGGATTTCACACATTTTCCCTCTGCAGGTGACCAGAATTTACACTACTTTTAATTTTAGCATATTAATACCCAAGATAAAAATGACTCCATGATTTCCCATACTAACAACTGGGAATAAAACCCCTCACCCCTCATAAACATTTACCAAATGGCAATTATATTGACAGTGTTAAACCTCTGCAAAGCTAGTAAAAGTACACTTGTATAAAAAGTGGAGGAAAACAGTGCAAAAGTGAAAGGTTACAATGTACCATGAAAAACATTTTCCTCTAGAGGAAAAAAAAATCTTTGTAATCTGTAAAGTAACTGTTCCATGATTTTGCAGCGCTAATCTATCCATTCAGGCTAGATCTCAGTATCCCCTTAGCTTTGGGTGTGATTGTTTCAACCCTTCAGCCAGCATCAGGAGGAAAATTGTCTGAGTTGCAGATCAATTTGTTATGCAAAGCATGCCCGTCTAGCGCTAGGCAAATTTACAATCAGCTCAAGACCTCTCTGTGTTTTTTTAAACACTGCTATTTGTGTCATAGTCTAGGCAGGACAAAGAGCGAGGAAGAGAAAGCATGTTGAAGACTAAGACAGAGGCAGGGACAGAAAAGGGGAGATGAAAAGAGACTTAGACAAGGGAAATGCAAGAAAAGACAACATGATGCAGCTTAACAGACACAAAAAAACAGAAAGGGGTGGGGGATAGTCTCATGGGCACAGCGCTATTTAATATTAAATCTGTAAAACATTTCACTCCAACAAAAAGTCCCCTTGGAAATTGAGATGACACTTTTAAGCACTTACTTCAGCATGTACTTGATACGTCAAGTATCACAAAGATGAACTGAATAAATATACAGTTTAATTAGGGTTTAGATTGACGGGACAGTCTTTTTGGTGACAAAAGAGAATGTGGAGCTGTGGGCATACAATACAGGTATGTTTCCAATATTAATTACTCCCTCTTTTGGTAGTAGTGTCTTAAGTACATATTCCTAATTTTTTATCCTTGTCAAATGTGCCAGGCAAACTTATTTCAGCTGAGGTTTATATGTTTATGTTGACAGTCGTGGTGTTATTAGTGCTAACAGTTGAGGGAGGCAGGGACAGCAATCTGGCGGCTTGAGATGAGACACTGAGAGGGTTTACAGCGTGTCCTGAAAACTGAGAAATTGCTAGACCACGGCTCAGTGGTTATGCAAGAGGTCTGGAGAGCAGTGTGGTCTAGCGGTTAGTACAAATGCTGAGATCCAGTACTGGTTTTGTGGTTAGGGCAGAAAAACAAAAAAATATACATGGGTGACTTGCTTAGGTTTTTTTTGTTGTTGCTTGTTTTTCATCCTGGAATCCAATCTAGAGTTTATGAACTAAAATTCACAATCATCCAATTCAATAATTGATCTACACAGAGCACCCTCATTCAGTTGCTTCTAGTACTGCTAGTGACGTTGTGTTGGTGAACAACCTACCCTCTTCTTTCTATATTGTTAAGAGTACAGACTGTTAATCAAGGTAAGTTATGTTAAATTATCAAATGAATTAGTTAGACCTCATTTGGGACATTGTGGTCAAGTCTAGGTTTAATTATAATAATGTCTAGGTTTAATTATAATTAAGTTAAATAACTTAACTTGTATGAGGAATAAGACGCATTGGTCTATAAATAGCTTGAGTTTTACCTCCCATTTTATGAAAGGGCACTATATCAGTCCTTTTCCATTAGCACATACTACACCTGTCTTGAGTGACTTTTGGATGTTTTGTTAATGACTGATGAATAACATCTCATTTCCATTACTAAAATTATTAGAATACCCTAATCGTATGATACTATGTAATTTAAAACATATTTTGGTCAGCGTGTTGTCAGTTTCCTGCTTGATCAAACACTCGAGTGTAAAATTTGCTTCAAATATTACGCATTTCCCCTTTCATAGTCCAAACATTTTCCATTGTTTTCACTCAGACATTATTTAACATATTGCCTGTAATAATTAATCTAGTCATTTTATTTCTAGAGTGTATGACTCCCCTCCGTAGGATCAATGAGACCCTGAACCAAATTTTTTGCATTTGGTGGTCTAGGAGGAGTGGATATTAGCAGGTGAATCCTGACTCCTGGAGACAGACTGAAAAATTCCTTTTCACCTGGAAAGGGACTGTGGCAGTTCTGAGATATCCCTCTTAACAGCTGTTGCATACAAGTGCCTAATGACGAGCTTGAGCTCTGTGCAACTGAGGTGAGGCGATGCTGTGATGAACACCATTATTTTTTTTATGAAATCGTGGGGATATAAAGTGTGTTCAGTGATTAAATGGTTAAGTTGTTAAGGGGCACGTTCAGGTTATAACTGCATCCTAAGAGAAATTACTTCCTCTGGGGTAAGGGGATTCCTGGGGCATGCCTGGGTGTTTTCTACAAAGGTGAAACACCAGCAGAGACTCCTGGTGTTGTCTTCATATTACTTGTGTTTTGTGAAGGATTTCTTCAAGATGGCTGCTACCCTGCATGAACTCATAGACAAGTGGGTTCAGCTAAAGTGGGCTGAGATTTGTGGAGCAATGATTTGGCCACACATTCTGGTTTTTACTAACCTGAAGTTACTGCTAATTATTTTGTTAATTTATATAGAAATTATGCCAACTAAAATTAGGGTGTTTTAAAATCTGAACCAACCAAAACAAAGAAATACATGGACATAACCAACCAGAATATTTGCCTGTAAATTCATACTATAAACTTGTTCACCTTATAAAAGTTATCTTACTTGTATATTTAGACATAAAAAGATACATTAATATGTATTCATATTAATGATTTAATAAAAATAAAACAGGCACTTTAAAATGACCCATATTCAGCACTGCGCATTTTCAGGGGTTTTTAAAGATTCAAGCTTCTTTCCAGAAGACCAAAATCTACATTCACTGCACTTTCAAAAGTTATCACCGACAAGACAAAACTAATGAACAACAATTATGTCTATTAATAATAATAACTACTGCATTCTGACGTAAAATATAAAAGTTGTTACTTATTAATATTCACCCTCTTAATCTAACAAACATAAGCCTTATATGTAAAGAGTGGTTCTATAATCTCAAGAAAAATTCTGAGTGATTTTCTCAAAGTATTTGTCCGTCCACTTGCTAGCCAGTGCACAACGTGCAATTCTACTCCTCACAAAAACGAGTACACATATGAAGATTTAATAAACATTAATTTATTGAATGTGAACGTCCTGGATCGTCCTAGAACCGGCGGATCACATCTGCCACTTCACAGACAACGGTGAGTTAATCGCCGTGTCAACTGTAATATTAATCTAGGCATCTGTAAGCAGTGTGCCTCTGAAGAGCTGGGATTCAGCAGGTTGGAAGCAGAAGTGACTCTGCAACCTGTTTTCCTGGGAACACAACCTTGTCCCCTGGGGAGCTAGAGTGGGTATTTTCTCTCTACGACTTGGCCCCTAAAAAGAAGGTGAGACCCTCTCTTGTACTTGACAAACTCTTTAAGTTTCATGTACAGGCTAGAGGCGAGGACAAGTATGCATCCTATGGTGAGGCTGACTCGTTTTAAGAGGACCTGAGGGACTTCCCTCACCAGTCCAGGGAGCCAGACGGCAAAGACAAGGCTGAAAACAGGCTGCCAGGACCCAAACCAGCTATATCACCAGTCGTCAGCACGAAGTACAGTGACTGCATTCAAAAGCCCCGCCAGCATGTGACTGCCTATGACTGTTGTGTCCGATGGCTTGGGCCTCATCTCATTTTGAAAGCATGGGTAGGTGCCATGCAGCCAGGCCTGGACATCTGGACCTCAGTGACACTGTAGCTGGGCAGGTTGCATGGGTACGAACATGTAGAAGATGACGCAATGGATGCTTCTTAGCACAAATAAGGGCTTTCTTAGAGGTCGCTAGAATTCTAGCAGCTGGCTCTCACCATAAAGCACTTATCCATGTTATCCTTCTCAGCCCACAATGAAGGGGGGCATCCCTACACATTGTAGGACAAGAAGATTTCTTTAGGGTGACTCTCATCACTGGCACCTCTTACACACTGAGTTCTGTATTTTGTCTCAAATCCACACAGCATCTACAGCTGAGTGACACCACTTGCCATAGCATGTTTTTCTTAAGAACCCACATAATTAGTTTTCGATGCAGAACAGTAATGTTAGTCTTGAGTTCCTTGGCTGGATTTTCCATTACAAAATCTGAAATTAAATTGAAAAATTACATAGACATATTTTCAAAGATGGATTTGGACTGCATCATCTGCCTACAGGGTTGTGTGGCCTTTATCAAGATTAAGCAACTTTACGATAACGGATAGATGGATATGTTTAATTATTTTGTTAATTTAAATATATTATTCCAACTAAAATTAGGATGCGTTAAAATTTACACCCACCAAAACAAAGACGACAAACCAGAGCATGTAAATTAATTCTATAAACTTGTTCACCTTATGAAAGTTATCTTATTTGTATATTTAGACGTAAACATAATTAAACATGTATTCAGTATAGACGATTTTGTAAAAATCAGGTACTCACTTGTTTAAAATGACTCAAATTCAGCACCGCGCATTGTCGTTTGAAGATTCAAGCCGCTTTGCAGAAATCCAAAATCTATATTCACTCCACTTTTACAAGTTATTACTAACAAGACGAAAATAATGAACAACTATTATGTCTATTAACGATAATAAGTACTGTATACTGACGTAAATTATAAACGTTG
Organism: Atractosteus spatula; assembly: GCF_055471065.1. Classification (NCBI taxonomy): domain Eukaryota; kingdom Metazoa; phylum Chordata; class Actinopteri; order Semionotiformes; family Lepisosteidae; genus Atractosteus; species Atractosteus spatula. Next base: position 7,489,352 of record NC_142728.1, on the reverse strand, counting down.
ATACTTATTAATATTCATCCTACTAATTTAACATTGACCTTATATGTAGAGAGTGGTTCTATACAGTACTCTTAAGAAAAATGAGTGATTTTCTCAAAGTATTTGTCAGTCCACTTGTTGGGCAAAGCACGATGTGCAATTCTATTCCTCACAAATACGAGCGTCTTAAAGTCAGAAATATCCAAGATGCATTAAAACATTAATTTCTGGAACGTGAACGTCCTGGATCGTCCTACAGCCTGCGGATCGTGTCTGCCATTTCACAGACCACGGTGAGTAAATTGCCGTGTCACTTGTAATATTATTCTGGGCATCTGTAAAAAATGTGCAGACGACTTCTGTCCTACATGTACGACCAACACGCTTAATTTCAGAACAGTTCAAAGTACCCGGTAATGACCGGGATACATGAATACATACTGTACAGTACACCACGTATAAGGCACCCTTTTCGTCTCATTCTAGTTCCACAGAACCCTGAGAAACTAGTTTCTTCTAGGTGGCATCCGCTCAGTTACTTAAGGTGTAGTGCGACATCCCCCCAAAATACTTATCGGAGACGTCCAGTGGTGCAGTAAACCCTGTAATACGGCAACAGCATTTCCCTTCGCATGAAAAAAATAACGAGCTCTCACAGTGTTTCAATACGGGAGGCTTTACCTTAAAACAACCGACACCTCGATGCCATAGAGGACACCGGACAAGAGGTACTAAAACACAAATTCTCTGCTGCAAAACATCCCACCACCACCACCTACCCTAACTAAGTCTACACAGACAGCCACTCTCCCCAAATGGAAAAGCTGAGATGCTGTGACGTACGGACCTATTAAACATCTAATACCCTGTCATGTCCATATTAGAAATCATTGTTTCAGTACATTTCCACAGAGGTACGCACAAAATGTAATGCTACTGTTTCATCTTTTATCGCATACCTGTGCAAGATGCCTCGTCCAGCAGTCGCATTCCTCACTGGCGCATTTGTAATCGTGGCAAAGAAAGTTGCTTTATGGTTATCAAATCATTGACGCGGTGCAAGGAGATTAAAAACCGCGGTAGCGAAATAAGTACAGTAATCATATATTCGTTGTGTCATCGACCTCACCAGCAGCTGATTCTGCAACACTTCTACCACTATAACAATCTTGAAACATTTGAAATATTTATATAACATTACTGCATTCTTTAAAATACTCGAAATGAAAATATAAAACACGCTAGTCTGGCTCGTCCAGACAAGAAGCAAGAAAAAAAAAAAATATTTTACCCGCTATGTCGCTCCTCCATAAAAGCTGCCCACTTCAGTTGTCAGCGGTGCGATATTTCTTCGGATGCAAAGTTAGCAGGGTCTGTATTCACCCAGGCCCCTTTCCTCTGCGCGATCACTAACTCGCTCCTGTTTGTCTCGTTCCCTGTCCAGGAAGTGATTATGGCTCACATGCACTGCAACTGAACTGCACTCCTCCTGACATCATACCGTCCGGCGTTTTAAAGAGACACGGTGTGCTCTGCAGAGGAGCTACAAGGCAGACGAAGTCTGTACCTTCACTTACCTGCTAAGGGCTGTGACAGTTGCTTGTCACAAACGAATGATGCTGCAGATCTTTCAACAGGGCTTAGCTGACAGACACAGTACACAATTCCTTTTACGTTGCGTTTTGTACGAACAGAAGCTTGAGAGTAAAGCAGAGGACTGCTAAGGCTAGCGTTTGAAATTCTCTCGTATGGAGATGATGCCACGTACAACTGCATAAACGTACGTACAGTAATTTGCACGGAACATTGTTACACTGATTAATAGCAAAATAATTTTTTTCAGCAATCTTTTCCATATTCCTCAAATTATAATATTATAATAGATAAGAGATCATAGGACGGTGCGGTGGCTCTGTGGGTAAGGATCTGTGGCTGGAAGGTTGCAGGTTCGTATCCCATGGCCGGCAGAGGAATCCTACTCCTTTGGGCCCCTGAGCAAGGCCCTTAACCCCAACTGCTCCAGGGGTGCTGTAGAAATGGCTGACCCTGTGCTCTGACCCCAAGCTTCTCTCCCTGTCTGTGTGTCTCATGCAGAGCAAGTTGGGGTATGTGAAAAGACAAATTCCTAATGCAAGAAATTGTATATGGCTAATAAAGCGATCTTCCTCTTCTTCTTAAAATACTATAAACTAAAAATCTGATCTCAACAATTAAAATTGCCTACTCAATTACTGTACTCCACTGTATTGCCTAATGGTCCTGTACAAGGAGACCACACAAGACAACTTGAAGTTTAAGAATCAGTAGTTTAGAAACAAGGACATGAAGTTACAAAGAAGAGGAGGCCATTTTACCAAAAAATAAAAGAACACATTAACATAAGAACGGTTACAGACTTTTACAGACATTTGGCCAATGTAGCCCATTTGGTAGTTGTATATTATTGAGCCAAGAATTTCATCCAGTCAGTTTTTTGAATGAAACAAAAGTCTGGGCAGCTTGCTCTATAGTCCCACAGTCCTTTGGGTAAGACTTGTCTTCTCTCTGTTTTAAATACACTTCCATGTAGTTTCCACTGGTGCCATCTGCTTCGTGTTTCACAGTTCCTTCTGAAGAAATCCACTTTGTCAATGCCTTTGAAGATTCAGAATTAGTTGTATTAGGTTCCCTTGTAGTCTTCTCTGTTACTAAATACTAAAAAGGTTCAGTTCCTGTCAGTGTAGGACATTCCCTTAGGTCCCAGAATGTATCTTGTTGCTCTCCTATGGAGGAGTTCAAAGAGCTGCGATATCTTTTTCTATGATGCTAAATATCAGCTCAGGTTTATAGGCTGAGTGAGGACAGAGCCACTTGTTAATGTGTGTAAAACCAAAATTAAAATTGCAGAACATCCAATTCAGCTGATAATTGGATAGCCCGGGGGCCTTGAAAATCTTTTTTTGTTGGTATCCTGTTTTAGTAATCAGACGCTGAATATTAATCATGTGACAAATACAGCCAGCAGCTGGGGAAATTGTACAAAAATGCAGTGTCTGTGATAAACAAAGACCGCAATGTACCTGTGGCTTTGGTTTAGCATCTACAGTATATGAATTATATGAATACTGAAAGCTTTCACCATCATGCTATACAAATATTAACTAAAAACAGTCATTTGGTGAGAGCAGGTAAACTAGGTTAACTGAGAATGTGTCATGGGTGCTTTTGTATCAGTTTGGCTTTGATTTGATTTGATTGGCTCACAGCTATTTTTAGAACGTGTGCAAAATGTACAGATATAGATGCAAACATATTTAGATTCAGTCTGTGTGCTGCAGTAGTTCATAAGCTGGCAATCGGCTTTGAAAAAAGCCATTTCTAATATTCATCAAAAGAAAACACATCAACCAGTATATTCAGTGTATAACTATTGACAGACCAAGAACTTGCCAACAAACAGGCCCGCTGAAATTAACTGTAAAGGTCATGCAAGTACCATATTAATCATTAACATAAATTAAAACAGTCAACAATTCCAATCACTGACCAGTTTTTGAGTTTTTTTGCATATTTTCTGGCTCTGTAATGTACTGACCCATTTTCAGAGACTTGAGATTCCTCTCCAAGGTCAGAATTGTATCCGAAACACAGTTTCTTTTAAAAAAATGAATGGCTACATTTACATGGCAGTGTTATTTTTAAGAAATGGAACAAAAGTCTGTTTCACAAATCTGGTGCAGCTGTGTCAAGTCAGAATATGGCCAAGTATATTACACTTTTTCATAGTGCCCCAGGAGCAATCATATGCTCAGAAGGATAGCTACAGTACTACTGGAGTGGCATGCAGAAGCTGTTGTGTGTCACCCTGCTGCAAAATGTCCTGCAAAATATAATTAAACTGTATTGGATGTTGCTACTGTATATAAAGTGCCTTGCATAAGTATTCAGGTCCTTGCACTGTCTTCATATCTGTGGCTTTAAAGTCATGAGACTTTAAAGCAGCAATTAATATTTGCTATATATATAAAACATATTCCACACGTTCAAAGAAATGAAGTTTAAAGAAAGTTAATAGATAATTTATCTGAAAAAAATTAAAAGACATGGCTGTATTAGTATTCAAACCCTTTGCTGTGGCAAGCCTAAATTAATATAGGCGCACAAAATTTCCATAGTGGTCAATACGACATTACAACAACAACAACAAAAATAGATTACTGATAGATTTGCATTTATACCTTAGTTCCAGACAGATTTTTTTAAGAAGTCTGCTGACACCTTGGTATTTTTTAACACCTAAAATACTGAGTTTCAAGAAACTGGACAAAGCCCTTGAGGATGTCAATTTTTAACATTTCTGAAAAATGGTCACCTAATAGAATATTTAATTACCCATTTTGGTAAGATTGCACTCGATCATTTCTTGATCATTAATTTTGTTTCAGTGTAGCTCGGCTCAGCAGTGATTTTGAAGAGCTTTGTCCAATGAGCCTTCGGGGCATCTCCTTTCAGGTTCTGAAAAACTTTGTCACTCCTCGCTGAACCAAACTAAATTTTAGATATCAGATGTGGTTGATTTATCCACTGTAAAATTCTCTTTTACAATGGAGTTACAAATGGAAGTAGGTTTACCTATTGTCAATGTATTTGTTGACTAAATCTGATAAAACTACATCTGGGGAAAAACAGATTCCATAATGCACACAATAATATCAAATATCTATTCATTCAGGGCATGAACAGACAATTCTTAGCTTGAGGCTTGTAAATAAGGCTCTGTAAGAGCAACTGTAGACTTTGAGAACACAAAGTAAGACAGAAAAAGCCCAGGAGAGATATTGAAAATTGCAACAGAGACAAAATTAGTGAAAATTTCTTTTAGTATTACAACAGCACAAGAACAGTAAAGGATGAAGTAAAGTGTCTCTAAGTTAAATATGCTCAATTTAGAGAAGATGAAAGTGTAATAAATACAATGAATATCACTCCGGTGTTTACCAAGAAGAAAACTGAAAAATACCTCAGACAAAAGTTAATACTGTATATTAAATATTAGCATTGAAGAGTCCAGGACTACTTGTTACAGGTACTAGAAGCACTTAATATAAACATCTCCAGACCCTGATAGTATTTTTCAAATTTTATGTGAGGAAACCAGATTTATTTACTGACTGCTAATAAAAGCTCTCCAAGGGCCACACAAGACAGGTGTGATATCCATTGACCTGCAAATCTCTAATGCAACACCCATCCATAGAGACCAAACCAGCCCACGTAATTATACACCGATAAGTCTTAATTGTATCATATGCAAAGTGTTGGAAACAATAATTAGAACAAAACTACAGGATCCTCTGTATGGCAATAGGATTCTAAGGGAGAGTCCACATAGGTTTAGAAAATGAAAAGAAACGGAAGATCTTGCTTTGCTAATTTGCTAGAGTTCTTTGAATAATGACAACAGTAATGTAATACTGTACATTCTTTTGGATTGGGACCAAGTTAATGGATAAGGTGATAATGCCAGCATATTCACCACCCTAAATACCACCTTACCTGAGTGTCATTTTAATTTTAAGCAGTCTGCTATTCATTAATGTGGACAGAACCCCTTCGGGCTTCCTGCTGTGACATCAGTCTCCACAGTCTTATATTTCAAAGGAAGAAGTAAAGGTTTATTCCATGCTGAAAAGAGAAGAAAAGAAACACAACATTTCAGCTATGGAGGTTTTCTTCTCTTTTCAGCATGCATTTTCAGCTCATCTTTGCAGTCTACGCATGCTGACACAGCTACTGTACCTACTATATTTCAGTCTTATAGCTCTTCTTTCGGGGTTTCACACTCTCATATTTCTCGTTAGTTCAATAACATTAGTCTTCACTAATACAATAAGTCACTGGAATATGCTACCCGACTCACTCTGTCACCCAATCACAATACTCTTCACGCATAATCAGTTTATCTCAATCAGCTCTCCTCTTTCGCTGTTTTCCCCAAGCACACGATCTTTGTGAACAACCAATCACTCTTCATCTCTAACTATACCAGCTGATCCTGTTTGGCCAGGGACGCCTCAGGCTTTATTAATCAGCGCTCGCACCCTTGATACAGCAGCTGCTAGTTTGTCGTTTTCACTCTTAGACCTTTCATACTCTCTCTGCCTCTGACACCGCACACTAGTCTGTTGATGGTATAGACCTGAAGTACTCAGGACAACGCCCTTGCTATCCTAGAATCCCTTCTCCCCTTAGTTATACTCCTTAGTTATACTGCTCCTCCAGGTGCTCAAGCCTCAGCCCTCAGCCCTGTTGAGCCTGGCAAATGAACTACTACAAACTAGGAATGCAGGCAGCTGTTCCTCCCTCAACTTCTGGCTTGAGAGACAAGGCTTCACTGCTTCCCTCATCTTCATTAGTCTGTCAGGAAAACAACAAACCCCTTCCTAGATACTGTCCAGCACTTGTCATCCCCTTCAGTATAACCTAAGATATATTTTCTCAAGTGTCCTTTGCTCACAAGCCTGTAAGCCAGATCAACCCACAGCTACTAACAACTCCATCTGGAGCTCTCACCCTCCTTCCTTCCATGCTAGAGTTTAGATGCAGACTGAAACCTTTTTGTTCCTGGCCATTCTAATTAATCTTCCCACTGATCCAAGGGAGTGATCATCACCACACAGAAACTGTTCTATTTTTTGCTCCTCTCCCTCATTTGAAATCCCACTCCTTGTGGCCAGGTGTGTCTCATTTTACCCTTGTTCTCTCTTTAATAGTACTCTTTGTTCCAAAACTACTTCTCACTACCAAATAGACAGGAAAAAGAATACAGATAAAGGGTAAATACTCAAAATGGGCTAATATAATTAGTGGAGCACCGTGGTGATCTGTATTAGAACCACAGGTTTTACTGATTTATATCAATGAAGTAGATTCTGATGTAGTTAGTAAACCAGTCAAATTTAAAAATTATATAAAAAAGGGGAATTACCAAATTCAATAAAAAACTATAAAGGTAATTCAAAAGGACAAAATTTAAGACTGGGCAAACACCTAGCAGATGTCATTTAATGTAGAGAAGGGCAAAGTGTTACATGCAGAAAGTACAAAATTTAAGATGGGAAATATAAAGCTTCAACAAAATCTTGACAAAACAGACGTGCGTGTTTTTGTTGTTACAGTATTTTCACCTTCTTGAAGCAATAAAAAGGCAAAGACAGAATGATATAAATCAGTGGTTCTCAAACTGTGGTACGCCCCCAGGTGGTATGCCAGATGACCCTGGAAATTTGTTGTGTGAACTAAAAAATTGGGAATTAAAAACTGAAAAATTAAAAATGTACATTTTTCATTTGTAATTTAATTAATTGGTTTAGAAACCTTGTGACAGGTTTTAATATTTTATTTTAATAAAATTAGTTTATGCGTCAAATACACAGCCTACGTACTCAGCTACGCTGATACAGAGCGCTAGTATGTTAGTACTGTAAGTGTCGGAAAATGGCTACAAGGTGGTGCAATCCAAATTATCGAAGTGCCCAGTGCTATTTTTATTATCAGGTGTGTGAGTGTGTAGCTGGAACTTGAATGCTTTGGTTTGATCAGGGGTGGTACTTGGTCCAAAACGTTTGAGAACCACTGATATAAATGATGCAGTACATGAAATTGGAAGAATACATGCGCATGACCCCTTGTGTGCATACACCGCAAGCAATTCAAAACTCATAATATTGGAGCCTAACTGGTACTGCCCAGCTGTACACAGTGACTATCCAATAAAATATTAATAAAACTATTAAAACCTTTAAGGAACCAGGTTTGTGGCAAAAGCCTAGCAGGCCAGGGACCATACAGTACCATCGCATGGTCTCATTAGTTCAAGCTTATCCATTGATGCTCAGTTTGTCTGTAGAATGCATACATAAGGAAAAAAGTAGGTGTTGTTCTCCCTAGTAAGGTGAAAAAAATGGTCAAAAACAAAATTGCACTATTTGTTTTATTAAATTGAGTTATTTCACATTGCAATGCGTTGAACATGTTTAGACTACAATTATGTAATTAAGTGTAGAAAATGGGTGAGAACAAATGCATAATTTCGAAAAGATTTGATTTATTTGGCCACATTTTTAAGATTTCTAAGATTCAGGGAACACTGCAAAATTGTACACATACTGTAAACACCAATTAATATATTTATAATGAGTACAGTAACATTGATGAACTTTTGGGTGAATAATAATTATAGGTTTAATTATTAATAATAATGCTATACAGTTTGCATTTGTAAAACAATAAAAATTGGCAACACAATAATTTTTTAATATCTAAAATCTCCCTTACAATCTCTCTATACCATGTTTCAACAGACATTTCATATACAGTATAACAGACCAGAACAGCCAGACATAGCTGGCTACTTATTCTCTCAATGGCAGAAAAATGTGTTATTTTGGTCATTTTTTCCTTCTTTATTCTATCATCTTATTCACTGTGGTCCTATATTTCAATTTATGGTATCACGAGTCGTAGTCTTGTTGGTACAAAAAAAATACAGTGTGGCCAGCAGTTCTGCATTTAGTCATACACACTCAATAACAGTAAAATCAGTACAGAACAGTAGAATCTAACTGACATTTACATGGCTTGGACACACTTACCAGTAATAAGAAGACCTCTAAGCCTTTTAAGATCGAGATGTGAGCTGCAGCAGTTATGATTCAGATTAGGCATCAGGAGTTTTTTACCAAGTTGAGAAAGGCTTAAGTAAACTCACAGTAAGGTCACAGGGAGGTTTATTAAGCAGAAAGAATCTGATTTCTTGTCTTTAGGATGTATGCAAAACAGATTATTTTGGAGTCTGGGGGTTCAAACAGTTATTACAAAGGACCTCTATGGAGAACTTTTATCAGTAACTTGCTTTCCCCTGAAATATATTTCAGATTGCCTTTAGGGACTTTGGTTTGTATGTTGAAGTTAATCTGACTGAAATGAGGCCACATTCCTTCCTCTCCTCAATACGCTGGCCTTTGTGCAACCATTGAGAACCGCACCTCAGCCTGACACGTAGAGTTTCCCTACTGTACATGTACAATAAACTGTACAGCGTCCATCTGCTCCCATAGATGCTACATGTCCACAAAGACCATAAAGCACCAACCCAGACCTCCAACTAGGAACATGGTGACGTGGATGCTGTAGATGAAAAGCTCATTGAGCAGGCTGAAGTCCAGGCGGCGATGCCCCAGGAGCAGGAGAATGATGGAGAGCTTGTACTGGAAACGTAGGAAGACTCGGATGCAGAAGTACTGGAGGCAGAAGAGGACAGAGAGCGCCACCCAGAGGATGGACGTAAAGAGGCTGCAGCTGAAGTAGAGGAGGAAGCGGATGAAGCCATACATCAAACGCGATTTCAGGTACAGGTCAAAGTTGTTGTATTTGGTGCGGACCAGCTGGGTGGTCCTCACCGGTCCGCAGGCAGAGTGCGTGCAGGTGGTGTGGGGCCCATGGAATGAGCGCACCCTTCGGGGTATGGGGATCACAGGCATGAGCGAGGTTGGAGGGCCCCAGGCTGTGAGGAGTCCCAGAAACAGGCTCTGTCCTTACCAGTGGCGCAGCCCTGCATCATCCAGTGACGACAACCATCAAGAACGTGCGAGCGTGGTCCAGGGCCCTGCCACCGCAGCTCCACATTGCTGACTGCACCGCGCTCCAGCACAACGGGGGCCCTACACAGGAAGACGAAGATAAGATAAGATCGCTTTGTTGGCTACATACAGCAAAATTTGTCTTTTCGCACACCCCAGCTTGCTCTCCATGAGACACACAGACAGGGAGAGACGCTTGGGGTCAGAGCGTAGGGTCAGCCATTGATACGGTGCCCCTGGAGGATGTTGGGGTTGAAGGCCTTGCTCAGGGGCCCAATGGAGTAGGATTCCTCTGCCGGCCGTGGGATTTGAACCGGCAAACTTCTAGCAACAGGCGCAGATCCTTAGCCACAGAGCCACCGCTCCACCCCAACGGCAAAGAAGCAGTTTCTGTGGGGTTGTCATGGGTATAAAGGGATGTCGTCTGCATGCAGAGCAAAATGAAGGTGCCCTATGAGAATGTGCGGCAGATATTCAACGGGGCCAATCTTTCTTCCACTGTTTAGACTGAATTGCCTGAGTGGAGGCTAAGAAGAGGATTGCGCTATACTCAGCACAACTGAGAATGGCCAAATAAAACAGTATTACCTATGACATCAAAAGACTAAGGGCAAGAGCTCTTTGTTCACTTGTGCTACAGTCTCCTAACACTTCTGTTTTAACTGTATTTATATTATTGTTCATGTTGTGACAATACTTTGCCTGTACAAGTCATGGTTCAAAAACAGATACCTCCCTTAACCCTGAAGATACCTTGATTGAATACCTCTCAGAGATGTCATGGCAGCAGTATTTAACATACAAATAACAAACAGCTGCCTTTTTCCTTGGCAAATCCAATAAACTATATTTTAAAGTACTGTTGTATGCATGCCCAGTGTTATCAATGGTATATTGAGGCATACCTTAGCATTTGTAGCTTTTGCAAGGCTTAACTTTATGGGCTTTGGCAGATGTTGCTAAGTGAGGACACTTCAAGAAAAAACAAATCTCTCAAGACATTTTTATCATCAGAATCACATGATGTATTTCCCTGAAAGCCTCTTTAGATATGGCCAGCTATTAGCAGATATGCGACGTTAAAGTCTGTTTTGTAAATCAGCACTATTTAAATCCTATTTGATAAATTCACGTTTGGCCAAGGCCAATGAGGCATGAGGCTTTGTCCAGACAGCTTGCGGTAAAGAAAATATTTCAACACTGACACAACAGCAATAGGTTTAAGACTCAGTTGACAAGTTGATGAAAACTATTAAAATAGTTAATTTAATGAATGAATCAATTAGGGTCTAACATTTCTTGCTACAGACAAAAAAAAACAGAAAATTCCACAGCACAGATTCCATACGTAGTGTAAAGAACTTCAGAGTTTTATGTAAAAAATTAAACTTTAACTAGGCAGCTGCTGAGAGGTTACCCCATTAATGTTATTTTTACAGTTACAAGAATGAAACACACTAGATATGATAAACCCAGGTACAATAATTTCAGTTCAGCAAGGCATTTAGGTTTGGTCTGACTTTTTAAAATGATTATTTTAATGGCCATGTCTACTTAACATCCACAGTGAACAGTACTTACTCAAGGAAAAGCCGCAAGTTGAACACAAGGGCAAGGCCAGTGTCAAAGGGAGTCTCAAGTGCCTCTTACAAAAGATAAAACAATAATTTAATGATAATTAAAATATCCATCCATTTTCTAACTACTTCATCCAATTCAGGGTTGCAGGGGAGTCTGACCTATCTTGGCAAACGACAGGAGCAAGGCAGAATACACCCTGGACAGGTGGCCAGTCCATCACAGGGCGCACACACACGGCACACACACACACACTGGGGTCAGTTTTCAAATCGGACAGTGGGTCCTGTGTGAAAACCCACACAAACACGGGTGAGTACATACAAACTCCACACAGATAGCAACCCAGATCACAGGCAGCAATGCTAACCACTTTAACACTGTGTTATCCAGCCTAATAATAATAAAAAGGTTGATGATGATGACAGTTCACCGTATGACCTTGAGTTTTTAAAAGTTACTGTACACTAGTCATGATGAAATCACAAACATCTCATAACAGTAAGAATCCATAGTATTAACCTCCGTCATTTGTTACAGTGCTACAGCACGTACACATAGTTCTGGAATGTGGCTTCACTTATGAAAGCTGCTCTTCTTTGATCTTTTAATTTACGACTGCAATGTTTATGAGCAAATCAACTGGAAAACCTCACTGTCTGATCCAGCGCAGAGAAAACATGAATGCGGAAAACAGATGCAAGAGATGCAGAGAGTATACAGTATATTGTACTCAAACGACAATTGTCGCTTAATTTGCATATCTTTTTACGAACATCTCTTTCATAAAAGACTTTCTTTGGCATCGTAACAGAGCTTTTTTAAAGGCATTTGAAGCAAAAAGTGTACAAACTACTAAACTGACGCCTACCTACCTTCGGTCTTCTCGTGTTTTTTTTTTTTCCAGGAAGCTAAATGCATGCATTATTTAACCTACGCAGTATTGTTGGAATAAAACCATACCGTTTCAGTCTGTATAGGAGGTTGTTAAGAGAAAGCTGGCCTCGGAAGATTTAAAGTTGAAGATGCTCGTTTCATGCAGTGTCCTTTTTCACACATTATTCCAGTATTCAAAACTATAAACATCCAAGCAAAAACTGGGAAGATTTACAAACGAATTGGCTTTAAGAAGCAACCCCTTTTCACTCTCCTCTTTGTAATGTTCTACATATTAGGCAAGAGACAGTAGATTAATGTTAATCAAGGAAAAGCGACCCCTGTTAATTCGAGTGGTATTTGTTTACCTGCATATTAAATAATATGTAACATAATAAATTAATGCAAATGTAAGATATACTGAACTATCTTTTCTCACTCGTATGTTCCCAGTCCATTATACAGTCTCTCAACACTTTACGGCTTGTCGTGCTGTAACAACGACATGTGTGCGTTACTATAGCAACGATATAGAAGGAGTGGTATTGAGCTCATACTGACAGAATATTAAGGTGAATGTTAGATGCAGAGGTGTTGTTACGTTCTCTTAAAAAAAAACATTTATAGATTTTTTAAAAAATAAAACATACAATTCAAATGAAAAAGTATCCAATTCACGAACCGTGATTGAGACAGCAATTTAATGTTAACCGGAGTGTAAAACAATGTTATGCGCATTTTATGCATTTTTCAGTAACAGACTACTGAACCTTTTTTAACAGATTTAAATTCAATTCTTCATTTCTTAAAAAAAAAGAGTCTGGATTCAGGAAATATATTTATGATAAACAAAAAGAGAAAAGCAGCAAAAATGAAAAGATTTAAAAAAATACAAGGTGACAAATACGTGGTTTACAAGAGCTAACTGGGAAGCACCTTAATGCACTAATATTGATATTCTTGCAACAGCCCTTTAACTACTTAAAACAAGAATAGCTACTTAAAACAAGACTCTGTATTAAAAGATGAATCAAACCTTAACATTTTTTTTTAATTTTGGGGACTTTACATTGTTCTTTTTATGTTTGATTATTATTAAATGTCATATATCTTAACTTCTTTTTAAATCCCTTTTTTCGAATTGACCGGCACAGGAAAACTGAAAGACCCTTATAAACGTCACTCCAGTTCTCCCAGCATGGGATACAATTGTGATACAGATTCTGGTGACTCATTCTAGAGAATGAGTGTCCAAACACCGGGAGAACAGGAGGAGTGGCGTGAAAAAAGACAAACTCTGCAACCGAACTGAGAGGATGTAGAAGGAAATTGATTCGTCATTGAGAAGAAGGGGAAAGGTGTGATCCGAAACCAAAATTATCCTAAATCTTGGAAGTCTTTCTGCAATTGAAGTTCCGAAATCCCTTTTAAGGGTCCAGGGAATAGAGAGGGTGTTCGAATGGCAGGGAAGCACCAATGGAATGCGGCTGTGAGTTTAGTTGTTCCTATTCGGGTTGATAATCCGAGGGCTATTTTTGGCTCGGGAGAGGACCCTGTCAGTAACGTGTAAATTTACATATATATATACACAGAAAAATATTTTTTATTTCTTTAATGTGGGATATTAATTAATAACTACTAGAAAGTCGCGTGCTGTATTTAATTAACCAATACATATTTAAAATGTACATCGTCTATACTGGCAAATAATTGTAAAAGCCAAAATTACATTCTGGTTTCAAGATAACTTGTATTTTTGGTTTCTCAAAACTAGTTTTTTGGTTTGGTTTGTAGTCAGTCTTGCATCCGCCTAATGAAGCAAAAGTATCCTGTACACACATCTCTCTGTATTGCACTGTAAACTTGTTTTTATTACTCAAAAGCTCCCTAAGCCTTCTGTACAGATTTATGAGGTGACCAGATTACATCCAGCCTATTTGTCAGGCAGCCAGGCAGTAGCGAGAGACACAACACTGGCAGATAAATTATAAACAGAGGCGTTTTTAAAAAGAGTTTATTACAGTCGTTAATGGGCGCCAGCTCCCTTTGCTGAGGATTTAAAGGGAAATTATGCAAAATCAGAAAAACAAACCTTATAATACTTAATCAAACACATGTAAAACTGTCAGGGGACTAAATAAATTCTTCCAATTAACATGCTTCAGATTGCGATCGCTTTTACTAATTTAATCAACAGCATAATAATTTGGAAGCTGCCTGTAATGAATTGCACGAGTCACTCTGTAACATATCAGAGGACACAAATGATTAAAGTGTGGACAGTTTTGTACAAGAATGTATTCTCTTCCTATGCATAGTAGGAGGTCAATATTTCACTCCAAGTTTGCTAGCAGATTTGTGCTTAAAATCTGTAAGGGTTTCATATATTCCATTTTGAATTCTCCATGTCACTTAGTCCAGCTCCTCCCTTGTGTAGGAGTGTCAGTTGTTGTCAGAGGGTGGCACAGTGGAGCAGTGGCTGGCATTTCTACCTTACAGAAAACAGGGGCCCTGGGTTCAATTCCTGGGGTGCTATCTGCGTATTTTTAAGTTCTCCTCACATTCCCTTTAGGTTTCTTGCCACAGTCCTAAGATCTACAGTCCTGGTGTGAGCGTGTCAGTTTGCCCTGTGATGGACTGGCACCTGTGTAGGGTGCAACTGGCCTCGGACCTGTTGTTTGGTGGAATGGACTCTGGCTTGCCCCTCACCCTGTATTGGATAAACTGGTTAGAAAATGAATGAATGTGGGCAGTGACTCCATCTCTCTTATAAGATATTTTGAATTCTAAGCTTATTAAAATATTTTTTTTCTGTCCCTTATACAATACATTAAATACACTGAAGTAGTTCAAGTAGGGAGCTGTGTCAGCATGCATAGGCTGCAAAGTAACAAGTAAAGGTTTATTCCATGCTGAAAAGAGAAGACAAGAAACAGGACGTTTCGGCTGTGGAGCCTTCTTCGGGTGTGTCAGGAAACACCCAGGAAACATGGGTCTGACCTCACCCAAGGAGAAATCCAGGCGCTCCAATCTCTCCACAATAGGAACAAGTACAGGTTTATTCCATGCTGAATAGAGAAGAAAAAAAAACACAATGTTTCGGCAGTGGAGCCTTCTTTGGGTGTGTCATTGAATACACTTTTTCTGTGGAAATACACCAGGACAACCTGGTCAGTTTATCAAAAACACCAACGTAAGAAAGACCAAAGAGAACAAAATCATCTTTTTTTCTGGTGTTGGTGGTGTTAATACTGAAATTAAATAAATAATTAGTGGCAATACCAAATATGGAATATCATACACAGTGCCCTCCACAAGTATTGGGACAAGAGTTCAAATTAGCCCGTTATAGCTGTGTGCTCAGGAAATTTGGATTTCAAATCACAAGATGAATATAAGAAAAAAGCCGAGAATATCCCCTTTTACCTTTGGGTATTTTTATGCATAAATGTTTTACCATTCTAGAGCAACAGCACTTTTTTTTTGTTCAACCCCCAACATTTTAGATGAGAATAAGTATTGGGAGAAACAGATTTACAGTTTTTTTCTGATTGTCCAGGTGTTACACGTTGCATACGTTTCACACACATAAAAGAGCTGTGAAGGTCTAGACATGGTTGAGGTCTTTTGAAACTGCTTCTGAAGACTTTCACTTGAATTAGTCAAAAACCAACATGAAGAACTCACTATGACAGAAAAGAAGGCCATTTCTGTGTTCAATTTCTTCTGTATACAACAGGGGAACGCCAATTTTCGATTGTGTAGGTCATCACATTTTAAGCCTTTTCTCATCATGTCATAACAATGATGATTAGTGTTGGCACACTAAAAATTGGAAATATTCTTTCATCCAAAACGTGTAGAATGCAGAGACACTTCTTGAACACAAATTGAGTACATTTAACCTAACCACGGGTGAGGCTAATTATTTTTTCAGTAGTTTGGTTAGATCTCAATAAATGAGAGAGGGATGAGATATGCAGAGTGTATTTGGCGAAGCACCCCCGAAAGAATCCCCAGAAATACAGATGTAGTGTTCACAACACCGAGCTCAGAGTAGGTCAGTTTGGCTGAGGTTTTACTGGAACTCAGTGGAGTTTTCAGCCACAAATATGCGAGCGTTTGAGTACAACGAATGAAAGAATGGCTGTGACACAGGTCTGCGCTTATAATGAGCTAGTGGGTTCAGAAGCGGCGCTTGAGAAGCATGTATGCTGTGGGTAATACAACATGAGTCAGCGAATGGAAGGTAGCACTTGCAGCTAGCAATGGTAATGGTAGCATCTTCGGTTACAGTCTCCTGCAGGCTCGAATTGTGACAGAATGCACTGCAGAAAAATATGGTTGCTTACAGTGTAGCAATAGAAGACCATATGGAATAGAAGACTGGGGTAGAGCGGTGGCACTGTGGCTAAGGATCTGCGCCTGTGGCTGGAAGGTTGCCGGTTCAAATCCTGCAGCTGGCAGAGGAATCCTACGCCGTTGGGCCCCTGAGCGAAGCCCTTAACCCCAACTGCTCCAGGGGTGCTGTACAATGGCTGACCCTGCGCTCCGACCCCAGGCTCCTCTCTCCCTGTCTGTGTGTCTCATGGAGAGCAAGCTGGGGTATGCGAGAAGACAACTCCTAATGCAAGAAATTGTATAGGGCCAATAAAGTGATCTTATCTTATCATATATGGGCATGGCGGGGAGGAAAACAAAAACACCTGGTGGGAGAAAATAAACTTCTAGGAGTCCTAACCACATGGTTGTCCCTCCTCCGAGCAGCTAGCTGATTTTCTGACTCGGGCTGGAGTTGTAACTAGTAAGAAGCGGTACTGACCTAGAAGGAGCAGGTTGGAGCTACCTGTGAGGAAGCAGGTAACAAAGAACTAGAAAAAGAATAGACTTGCTGATGGCTGCAGGTGAGCAGGATGTTATTTTCTTAGTCTTCTGGTTTCCGGCCATGTCGTATGAGCGAGTTACAACAGTGTCGCCATTGTGTTCGTACCGGTTCCCATGGTGACTTGCCGAGCTTGGAGGGCGACAGGAAGAGAGCTGCTGGTTAGCAGGTCCTGTAGCTGCACTGACTTGTTTGAAATTGGAGCTCTGCTATGGCAGCCAAAGGCGCTGGCAACTGGTAGAGCAGCTGGCCTGGAAAAGTATCCCAAGGTGGAATATGGAAGAAAGCTGCCACTTTTTTTCAGGGGAAGCAGCCTGAATTAATTTTGAATATAATATTAGCTATGTATGTGGTTAGAGGCATGGGAGAGGGAAGGGTCAAAGGCTGGTTACCAACCAGTTGGACACCAGCCAAAGGGGGGGCATCATTGTTGCTGCCTAGGCGCATGCACTAGGGACATCATGGGGGTTAATGAGGACGGCCAGATTTGGTGCAGATTGGCTCTGTTCGCTCTTGCTCGAGAGTCGGAGTGGGAGTCATCGACTGGGGGCTTGGCAGTGGATAGAAAAAAGAAGGATTTGGGAGAGGGGAGAGCAAAACAACTGGCTGGGGCCATAGGTGCTGTAGGCCGGACGGTCTCACAGAAATGGAGAGAGAGAAGAGAGGAGGGAGGAGAATGGAGCAGGAAAGAAAAGATAGAAAAGACAGGAAAAACAGCTGCGGGAGCAGCTGCTGCAGCTGCTAGGAGATTCTGTGGGCTTGCTGCAATCCCAAAACCTGAAAGAAAAATACAGCCAGTGTAGTGGGCGCAGAACTGCAGAGCAACTCCAGTTCTGGATGAACATAATGAAGTTAAGATCCTGACAGCATCGAACGCGAGACCTGTCTGTCTGTGACGAAGCAAGACACAGAGTGCTTGAGGAGGATGCGCACCATACGAGAGTGGATGTGGTCCCGGGGGCGAGACTTACATATGTGTGCAAGCAGACATGTGCAAGATTAGTTAGGATCTAGTCTTGTTCCCAGATGTCTATTATTTCAGTTATAAATCTACATTTTTAAAATCCCGAGTTTGTATGATTTCCCTGTGTTTGTGTGGATATCATCCTGGTGCTCTGGTTTCCTCCCACAGTCCAAAAGTACACTGGTAGGTTAATCAGCTTCTAAACTGTCTGAAAATTGTGAGTGTGTGCGCGCCGTGATAGACTGGCATCCAGGGTGTACCCTATCTTGTGCCTGCCATTGCCAGGACAGCCTCTGGCTCCCCACCCGACCCTGAATAGGAAAAGTGGCTAGAAAATGGATGGATGGATTATTAAATCCTGTTTGTTAAATGACATATATCTCTATAGGAGCACCGTTTCACATCTAGGAGAAATAAGCTTAAGGCACAGCTATAAAATCATTTTGTAAGTTGTATGTATATTAAATCTTGACAAGCTTATTACATGACAAATTGAAAGCAAACTTGAATAAAATACAAGTCAGGACTGAGAGCAGAAGCCAGTTTTTTTGGCATAAAATTAATGACTGAGCAGAAGATCAAACCATAATTTTGAAGCAGATTTTCCAAGATCCTTCAAGAAATTACTTTGGAATATAAACAATCAAATCAGAAAGACAAGCCAGATGACTCTCTGCCATTAGTAAACATTTATATGCGCATAACGACTTTTCCTATCCAACATTCCTTTAAACCTAAAATATATTATTTCACATGTTCATTTTTGTTAGAATCTGTCTGAGAAAATGCCTTTCAAAATGTTTCAGTGATCTTGCCAATATTTAAAAGGCAGCTGACATGGAATGCTATCCGTAAAGATCACTCTGTGAATCTAGAACATGGTTTTTCCTGGAGCTAATGACAACAGCAGTTTCCTCCAAACATGCATGACCTTACAACAGTTCTGCTTCTTTATACCCTGCTGTGCTTGTACTGAAGAACAGAGATACATGCAATTCAACCTCTTACAAATTCATCATAAACACCCTGCACAACATGCGGTGTTCTCCAGAAGGAAGGAGTGCACTACAGTGTAATTTACACCACATTAAGGCTCAGCTTAGTAACTGATGCAAGGATAGAGATTTAGACATGAAAATAAAAAAAACAATATATTGCTTTAAACTACCCCACAATTTTCTAATTCCCCAAAAGGGCAGATTACCATCATTAAGGTGGGAAGCAGCTTCACCCTAAATCCATAACAATATATATTTCACCCTTTTTCACAACAGACAGTCAATATCATTTGGAAGTGCTCATAAGCCTGTGTTTCTGAGCCACAAGAACTGCATTCATCCATCGCCTGTGCTGTGCTTTGTAGTTACCTTCTATGGAGCGAGGCAGACGAGCAGAAAGACCATTCCTCTTCCTCGATAAGTTTCGAACTGATCATATTCTAGAAATGTAAATATTATCTTAAAAGTTAAAAATGCATGATCACATTTTAAAATTGAGTAAATTATAGAAGTACTCTTTCGATGTAGAAGTACCATTTATTGCAATGAAAAGTGTAACTTATGTAAGAACATTATTCTATTAAATAATGTAGCTGTTAAGGTGTGAGAAAATGTATAATTCCCCACACCTGAAGAAGGCTCCAAAGCACTGGAGCAAAAAAAAATTGAGAGAAACTTTTTTCTTCCATTTTTTTTACTTTTCAGTGTTTAGTCTACCTCTGGTTGTTAAATTAATTATGCTTGGTGTATAAAAATAGTATTTTAAAGTGAAATGACAAGTCGTTATTATTGGAATTCGTCTGACATGGCTTTGAAAGTAATTAAAAATTGATTATTTGTGGGTAATATTATGCTTACTGACCAGTAGAGGGAGGTATGTGTCCATTTATCCCCAACAGTCCTGTCTGAGACTCAGTTGCTCTATGTCATGAAAGTTCATTTTTTAGAAAGGCAAGGATTTATATTTAATTATATTTATATCTACAGACACAAATCTATTTGGATCAATATAATTATTTTTTAAAAATACCAAATGTGGTACAATTCAATAATAATGTTAAAGGTATGGGAAATGGAAATGGGCTGCTCAAAATGAATACATCATGACTTGAAATTTCTTTCACATGACCTCCTTAGGAAATTATTTGATTCTCCACAAATGACATTTGATTGTCCTAACTTAATCCCCTTATAGATTCCTCAAGGTTGTTGTAAAAGCAATAATATTTATTCTAAATTACTGTAAAGATATGGAGAAAAACACCAACAACAGATGCAATATTTTTTTGTTCCTTCTGTAATGTCAAATCCACCACACATTCTGTAAACAGCTCTGTAATTCAACACAACTATATAAATACTCAGTTTGAAGCTCTCGGCATTGCTGCAGGAAACAATCTTTCACACAGTCAGGAACGTGTTTTTTATGTACAGGGTTTGTCAGAGATCTGTATAATTAAATATCCTATTCCGAATAGCTTGTTAAATGCATACAAGGAGAGAGATTTGTTTAAGTAATAAATTTCAAAGCTCATTCCCAATGCTAAATTCTAAAAATGAATTTTGGTGTTAATGCGCTTCATTTTTTACTATGGGAGTGGTGACATATTTCATGATCACATGGCCCTCAAAGACCCATTTTCTAATGGCAAATGGCCGTCATGTCTTTCAAGAATTACTACAGAAGGACTGTTTGTGTAACTCAAGGGCAAGGAAGCAAAAGCAACAAATATTTCTCTAGGCTGGCTGTCTTTTTGAACAAGGTCCAATTTATACATTAAGAACATCTACTTCTATAAATTTCAGAGCTTTGAAACTATTTAGTTACTTTAGCCCCTTTTATTTTATATATACTGTATATGTTTGGTCAGGATGTTAATTTGTTAATTTATTCATGATCCTAACTCAAGTTGTAGATTTTGGGGAAAAAAACCCATCTGATACATAATCAAAAGGCCATAACACTTGGCCAAGCTATGTTAATCCAGTTTTCAAGAAAAATAACTAGTCAGTATCTTATACTTTGTAAATTAGACGTGCTGGATGTTTCTCTGTTGCTCTGGTTATTTAAAATAAGCAAGACAACGTTCAAAGCATTTGACTTCATGGTAGCAATTTGGTAAACTTTCTTGAAATGCAGATGCTGTGCAAATAACATTCTAATATTTTATTAATTGAATTTAAAAAAATTAAACAAAGTTCTGGATAGAGTAGTAAGAAAAAGTAAGCCTCAAAACAGATGTGTGTCATTCTCACTTCCCAGATGACAGTGTTGTCAGGTGCTCTGGGATTTTTCATTCAGCACCAGTTTCACAGCTTGCACAGATAGATTTTGTGTGTAGTGCATATAGAGATATAAATGCTTTAATATCTGCTAGTTTTTTTTCCTAAACAGCATGGTACAGGATAAGGAAAAAACACACAGGCAAAATACCTATTACTGAATTAAACCAATTGGATTATGCTGTAAAACATACTGCAGTTGGTTGTATATTGATAAAAAAACAGCAAAGTGTAGCTATATCATCCATTTTCAAGTAGTAAAAGTACACTTCACTGTTCTTTTGATTAGAACAAAACAAATTATAATACAGTAAGTGATTGTACAGGCTCACATTACTGTATGTCTGGAAAATGTCTGAGTTCTGAGTGGATAGTTTATTCATTTTACATTACCCTTCCATGAACCATAATCTAACCTTTTGAAGAGACACAAATGCTCATTACCTTAGGCTCCATTGGTCAAATGATCAGAGGAACCTGCTATGGCAGGTAGGGTCCTGTGTTCCGTAAAAATATCTTTATGGACCAAAGACATTAGAAGACCTTCACCATACCATTAAAGAGGAACAAAAGATAACTCAAGAATCTGTTTAAAAAAACAAAAAAATAAATAAAACAGGGCACAGCAGGAGCTAACACATGGGAAAGACAAAATAAATCAATTACTGAGACTAATAAGACCCTGAAGGACTTTAATTAAAAGAAGTTTAATTAAAACAGTGTTAGGTTGTGGTATTATGATGTTCACCCAAGCTCCCAAGAGACCAACTCAATGTAATTTGCCTACTGTAGATTAATCTGTGGCCTGCTTTTTAAAGGCCTGACCACTGCAACCACATCTGAGCCTCCCTGCATAACAAACAGTTCCAGGTAGGCCAATGTGAAAAAGGACGTGTGCTCTTGTGCTCTAAGATATTTTTCTTTATTTTGCTGTTATTCAGATCGCTATATCTGCAATCATACCTGTGGTTTCTTTTTCCCAAGCTGTTGACAGTTAAATTTGTTGATTTTAGTGCTATGGCTCTGATTTTATTTTCTTTCATTTTCAGAATACCACCAATTCTTTGGTTTTCATTTTAAGTTTCATCCATCCATTCCCCTAAACCCCTTTATCCAGTATAGCGTCGAGGGGGACCCAGGGGGTCAAACAACGGGCGCAAGGTGGGATACACTCTGGATAGGTCTAAAGTCCATCACAGGACACACACAAACAGAAACACACACTCGCACCAGGACCAGTTTTACGGTAGACAATTAATCTACCACCATGTCTTTGGACTGCAGGAGGAAACCACAGAACCCAGAAGAAATCCACACAACCACCGGCAGATCTTTGTCGTCTTTGCAGCTTACCCACAATCTTCCTTTCTTTCACTACCTATTCTCTCTGAAAAACCCACCATATTGGTTTCTTCATCCACTCCCACCTCAATTTTTTTTCTATACACTCTCTCTCTCTACGCTTGCATCCACTGCAAAACAACAATTATATTTCCATATTCTTTTGCCAATTATCCAATTATCCAGGAATCCTTTCTTTGGCTAAAGGTTTAACAGGCCACCACATACTGTATGCCTCCACCTCTGCCCTCATGGACAGCCACCAGAAGCTGCACGCGAATCACCTCTAGGGAGCGCTAGTTTCTGGGGTGTCCAGCCAGTCTGGATGAATGTCCCTACTGCAACACTTCGTCCTGGCGGTGCACTTGGAGGAGCAGGGCTAATGGGCTCTCCCACATCCAGCAAGGTGGCTCCTAAGACCCAGTGTTAGGGATCATGGTTCCTTGGATCCATAGATCTTTAACACGACATTGGCTTTGGCGTTCTTCATTCCCAGCCAATAGGAGAGCGAAATCGCACCAGTAGGGGAAAAGGGCCCAGCTCGCATGTCGATTGTTTTGAGTAGTTTGGCCTTCTTAATGTACTCCAGGTTTTTGTAGTCCATAGAGACAAAGAAGGCATGCAAGGCTCCCTCAAGGAGATTTCTCCAATCCTCTAGGGCCTGGTCACCCACAAACAGCTTTCAGCGAAAGAAGACTCATGGGATGGAGCTTGGGTGGTTATCCAAAGTGTGAAAGGATGTGGGAGATGTGTCCACCTCTACCTTGAATGGTAACGTGGGATCCAAGTGACAAAATGAAGAAAAACTCTAAATAACTGTTGCTGAAATCACCAACAACCTCCACAATGCAGGGGTGAAGGTATCACAATCTACTGTTCGCAGAAGACTTCAGCAGCAGACTTATAAAGGCTACACTGCAAGATGCAAATCCCTCCTCAGCATCAAAAATAGAAAGGTCAGATTACAATTTGCTAACATGTACAGAGATGAACCAGTAGAGTTTATCTGTGAAACATGGTGATGTAGTGTCATGGATTGGACATGCATGGTCACTTCTGGAATTGGCTCACTTTACTGATGATGTAACTAATAACTGTAGCTCAGAATGACTTCAGAGGTGTACAGAAACATCTGCCTACTGTATCTACAAGAAAATGCCTTCCTACCCATTGCCTGGCACTTCATCACACAGCAAGACAATGACACACAATGACAATTAAACACAATCAAGGAGTTCATCAGGGGAAAAAGTGAAAAGTGTTAGATTGACCAAGTCAATCTACTAATTTAAAGTATGCATTTCACTTACTGAAAAGGAGATTGAACAGCAATTGAAAATGACTGGAGCAAAGGCTTATTAGCTGAAACATAAAAAAAAGCTTTCCAAAAAGCCCATTCTATCTTTTCTCTTGAAAAACCTTCAAGCATATCCCTATTAACCTTTCAGATTTAAAACTATCATCCCATTCCTTCCCATTTGGCAACAAAATTAGAGCATTAGCATAAAACACTTTACTTCTAATTCTTTCTGTAAAAACTTCCCAGAGAACTACTCAGTGTCACATTACCCATAATTATGAAGTGAGCACAACTGTGTCTTCAGATACCCACACGAGGTGCCATCATGATTTGTAGAACAAGAAATAAATAAGATAAACGTATAACATAACTTGGTACTTTAGTACTGTAGCTAGGATAAAATTTAAAGGCCGTTTTAAAGCCGTTTCTTAAAGGTGCCTCACCACTTGGCTATGAAGCCTGGTCAACCTATCTACTGTATACGTCTTAGGAATCTGTAAATCTGTAAAAAAAAAACCTGCTTTCATTCTCCTCTCTTCTAGACTGAAGCCATTCACTTCCTGTCTGTATATGACATTATTCCAGGATCATTTTTTATTCCTCTTCTTTGAACTAGGTTATATATCAACTAGGAATATCTCTTCTCTAGTATGGTGAACTGTTTCCTTCATCCTCATTTTTTTTACATTGTAGACCATAATGTTTTGGGTTTTTAAGAATGCAACAAAATAGACCATATTATGGTCTCAATTAACTAGTTGTTAGATCTGTTGCATTAATTGTGTCCTGACTGTTTGAAAAGATTAAGTCAACAAGAGCATCTTGCCTAGTTGGTGTTTTTACAGGCTGTTAAGAAGTAGTCATTAACCATTTCAACAATCTTCATCTCAGCTTCTGTATTCCCTTTTCACAGTATCCTAGTTTATGTGTGAAAAAGTATCTCCTTGTAATATAGTGTCATATACATATTTTCTGATCTCAGGCCTTCAGAAGAATAACATTTATATGTCTGATAAAAGAAATACAAATTATTTAAAAAAGGTGAATTCACTTATAGTGTTTTTTACTTAGATGAAAGGTATATTATGAACATTTTTAGTAATGTATTGTAATTCCACCTCCAAACAAACAATTTTCACTTTCATGATTTACTGTATACATTAATAACTGGTACTGTAAAACTATCTCCGCATCACAGATATTGTGAAGACTGAATTCATATAGGGTAGCATGGTGACATAGTGGTTATCTTTGCTGCCTTACAATGCTGAAACCCTGGGTTCAATTCCAGGCCTGGGGTGTTATCTGTGTGGGTGTTATTGTGTGTTTCCTCCAAGTGCTCCAGTTTCCTCCCACAGCCCAAAGACATACTGATAGGTTAGTTGGCTTCTGGGAAAATATGCCCCAGTGTGAGTGTGTGGGTCTTTGTGCTTGTGTCTTTGTCCCCTGTGATGGACTGGCATCCCATTCAGGGTGTGTCCAGCTTTGCGCCTATAGCTTGTGGGGAACAACTCTGGCTCCACCATGACCCTGAAGTGGAAGAATTGGTAAGAAAATGGATGAATAAATATATTTACAGTGGTTAAAAGTAATTAAAACCATCTAAAATGGGAACAGGAATAGTATTATTGTTGTATCTTCAGGCGACACAGAATTAAATACTTTAAATAATAGACTACAAAAACCCTGGTTTGCAAATTGAACTTGACCATCAGCACTAGTGCATGTGAATTAAAAAAGTCTATGAAACAATGCCAGGTGGTCTACAGGTTTAGAACTGTAATCTCAGCAACTTGCACCTCTGAGGACTTAGGCCCAAGGACACTAGAAACAGATCATGCTGTGGCATTGTTCATCTCCAGACACATGTCGCTGCTGCTAATCCCTAATGCAGAGGACGTGGCTGGATTAAAGTGTTCAGAAACATCTGTAGAGCAGCAGATCACAGGGAACAGAGAGGAAAAGCCCAAGATATCCTGGATTCTTAAGACTTAAATATAAATGAAGCCCTGTGGACTTCAATATGGCCATGAATTGCTGTAAGCTTGAAGCTATTTCTAGACACAGCAGAGCGAACTGTCCACCTGTACACCAACAGCTAAACCCTACCCATGAGTTTATCCAGAATCAGAAATTTATAAAAATGACTTTCCCCTCACTCATTGTACTGTTTTTATAATATACTGACCATTAAAAGAAGCTTGTTGCACTAATGATCAGTGACATATTTAAAGAAATAAAGTACATGAACTTTTGACACTGATTAAATCGTTTTGGTAACATTTTGAGTAATTTATCATGACTAACTTTGATATACACAATTGACTGTTGCATAAATGCTAAAGTACCTCATTTAGTGAGTTCATGATTAAGAATGATGAGTGATGAGGTGATCGTCAGGAAGAAAACTGCAGAAAGAAAGCAGTGTTCCCTTCTTAAAGGCATAAGAAAGGTTAGAAACAAGATGAGGCCTTTTTTGCCCATTAGTCTTTGGTAGTTAGTAGTTAAATGATACAAGTATTTCATTCAGCTATTTTTTTAAAGAACAGGCTTAAAAAAATTGGCTTGAACACAGGGCTGGGTTTTTGTTCCATACTCCCAGAACACAAAAAGAAGTGCATCCTGTTCTCAGTTTCAAATGCATTTTCTCATTATTTCCACTTGTCCCCTCTGGTTCATCTTTCACTGTTCAGGAATACTTGTATCAGGACTCCTCTGAGTCTCTCTGTTCAAGACTAAAAAGGTTCAGTTCCTTCCAACCTGTTAGTTGCTTAATCTGGTTGCTCTTCTCGGCACTGATTCCAGAGCAGCAATATCTATTTCTAGAATGTGGTAACCAAAATTATGCACAGACTTCAAAATGAGGGCTTGGTAGTGTGCTATTCAATTATAACATAACATCACTTGATTTAATTTTGAGGCTTTTAACTATAAATCTTAGCATTTTGTTTGCCTTTTTAATTCTTTCCCCATATTGTGCAGAAGATGGAAATAATGAGTCACCATAATCACTGAGGTCTATTTAATAAGTAGCCACTTCTACATCAGCATTTCCCAATTTATATTTATAGTTGAAGTTTTTACTACCTGCATGCGATACCCTGCACTAGTCCTTAAATGTCAAATTTGTATAGCCTTGAATTTGATCTTAATCTTTCATAAATTTCAAGTTTTGATTTTAATTGATTTTTGCAATAGTGTTTACTAATTCTCTAAATTCCATGCCATCCACAAACGCAACTGGTAAATCTAGATCATCGATATGAATTATGAGAGTAGTGGTCCAAGATCCTTGTGGTACACCACTAATTCACTTAAGTATTCACCCCTAATTTGCACCCTGTTTTCTATTTAATAACCAATTCTTAATCAAAACACTCAAATTTCCCTGCATACCTACTGCCTGCAATTTCCGAAACACTTATGACGAACTTATCAAAAGCCCTTAGAAAATCTAAATGAAATGCACTTGCTGAAAACAGCTAATGCATAGACAATATAGCAAGCAAAATCCAAACAGCTGAAACCAAAGAAAAATCAAAGAAAGAAGCTACATACTGTACATGTTTCAGACAATGTTGGGAGGCAATAAAAAGACAAACAAAATGTTAGGCTACATAGTTAAAAGGGTAAAATTCAAATCATGGAGATTGTATAATGTATTCATTTAGAATACGGTGCACAATTTTGTTCTTTAGCTTACAAAAAATATATTGCTTCTCTGAAAACCATTTCTCTGGGACACATAGGGTGTGTTCTGGGACTTCAGGGAATGTCATACACTGACAGGCTGAAGGAACTGAACCTTTTTAGTCTTGGATACAGACAACTACAAGGGGACCTGATACAAGTATTCAAACTCCTCAAAGGCACTGACAAGGTCATCCCAGAGGCCTTCAAAATGAACATACTGTAAAACATGAACTAGAGAACACAAGGGGAAAATATGTGGAAGTGCATTTAAAAGCAAACATAGAAGACACCATTTTACCCAATGAGCTGTTAGTATGGAATAAGCTACTCAGCCTTTATTGGTTAAAGCAGACATTTGACATCATTTAAGAAACAGCTAGATAAGATCCTTTATTTAATTAATTGTTAACTACCATTGATTTATTATTTGACACTATTTTCATATGTTCTTATGTAAGCTGCACACAGAAATACAGTTTAAGATCACAAAAGTGTACTTTGTTATGTTAAACAGCTGATTTCTGTCTAAATTCCAGTCTATCGAAGGAAGACCTGTGCTACAATCATTAGATTAGAGGTCTTTGACACTCCTACTGCAAATGTCAATGTCAAACCACAAGAGAAGAGACTAGGAAACTCAGAGCTAAGCGTTAATCTCTCTAAACTCCTTTAATGCATTCTCAATCCAAATTTGAAATCCCAACAAGATCTTTCTTAACCAGCCTTATTCTGTCTCTTGACAGCTACGCTGCATTACTGTACAGCTTAGAACAGCCAAATCCCTAAACCTCCACATAAATCCATAACCTCTCCCAGACTCAGATTTAACCAGAAAACAAACAGTATTCAATCTTAGCTCTTCAGAGTTCAAGAGGCAAATTTATATACCCCAGTGTAACACAGAATCAAACCACCAAACCTCAGAATCTAATCACCTAACTAGCTTTTTTCTTTGGTTTCATCTGTTAGGATTTTGCTTCCTACAACCATCTTTACGTTAGCTGTTTCAAATCCAAAAGTAAAAAAATAATATTTCAAGCACATAAATTCATCATCTTTCCATACTGGTTTCTTGACCAACTGTTTCCAAGCATGTGAAATAACCGGAGATTTTTAATACTGGAAGCTGTGTTTCTTGGACAGCTCAACATCCTTCAAGCTTCTAATAAGCTTTGTCAACATGAAATCAAAACCTGTAAGCGTCGTGCTTAAAATAGTTCTTAAGATTTATTGATAAGCAGGTGTGCATATCAGTGGTAAAGTAAAAAAATATATCTTTAATATTAAGTGTAAAATGCTTTCAGTAGCTTGTGAGAAAGTTACAAGTTTAGCAGAATCTAGTCAAAACATGCATCCATCAGCATCTGAATTCAGACATATAGAATGATAACTTAACTATAAGCCTAGCCAGAAACAGATTAGTTTAAGAAAACATTCACTTCCCAAGCATTTTACAAAAAAAACAGTCACAGTCCAGGTTTCACAGTGGCTATGCAAAAGCCTCAACACAGGACTGAACAACTGCGAATTAAAGGTAGATTTAGTGATGAAGCAATAAGACAAATGCACATTTAAGATTATACAGTTTGCAGTAGTAATCATACCCTTCCTGTGGTGTCTGACTTTGTGAAATTACAAAATGTTGCTGTACAGGACAGGCCTCACCCCATTGGGTGAGTTGGATTTGGGCTTGTATTCCTTTAAAATTTTATCAGATAAATCCTGTGCATGTTTTATTAACAAGACCTTGTCTAATCAGTAGTATCTATGTGAGTCTCTCACATTTATGCACAACTCATGCAAAAAAAATGTTAGAAATATTGGGAAAACTTGCCTCATCGCAATTATTGAATATCTGAAGCTTTATGCTAAATTGCTCTTTACCCAATACAGAGTCCTATCTTCCTTCTGTAATATTGTGGAAATTCCAGTAAGCTAAAGCCCTACTACGTCTCTCACCTATCTGCCACATCCTGTCAATATAGCGATCAGCAAGGTTGTTTTACTGGCCTGTGAAGTGAACGAGAGAGGTCAGTCCTAATGAGGGCACATGGACCGAAACTCCAATGTGGTCAGTTTAAAATGGAGCACTTCATCAAGACCAGGTTAGGGCCGTGCAGTGTTGTGTCACCCACCCTGCACAGGCCATTAGCCTGATTGGCCTGGGGTCACTAGGGTCACAATCACAGTGTCAGTCCTGGTTTCTGCCTGAGCTGAGGTCCTGCCACACATCACCTGGTTTCGGCGCGGCCTTGAGTTATGTGCGTACTGGGGCCAAGCCATATTAACAGAAATCAATCCAAAAGACAAAAAAGTCTTGGTTCTGAAAACATGTTTTCTATGGAGATCCCTCACATCTTCACCCCCCGAGTCCTCAGGCCTTCAAAGGTAAAATGTTTTAATTCGAATCTTTGAATGAGGTGTTATCCTATTCTATCGAAACCAAGCCAGATAACTACTTCACTGTAGTCCCACAAATCTGGTTGACCAAACAATAGTAATTAAACATTAGTATTAGTAATAAAAACATTGCATTTGGTGGATTCCATCTTGTTGTGTGAGATTACTTGTACAATCAACTTCAGATTCAACAATAGCCAAAGACTGAGAGCAAAATAAATAACTGCAGCTGCAGGGCAGTGTGGTGGCTCTAGGGCTAAGGATCTGCGCCTATGGCTGGAAGGTTGCTGGTTCGTATCCTGTGGCCCCTGAGCAAGGCCCTTAACCCCAGCTGCTCCAGGGGTGCCATATAAATGGCTGACCCTGTGCTCTGACCCCAAACTTCTCTCCTTGTCTGTGTGTCTCTTGGAGAGCAAGTTGGGGTATGTGGGAAAAAATTCCTAATACAAGAAATTGTATATGGCTAATAAAGTGATCTTATCATATCTCTTAGCTTCTTAGAGGGAATAAAATTGGGGTCAATTTTAGACAGATACATACTGTATGGGGTTACAGGAAACTACTTGTGCAGCTCTATATTTATACCTTTAAAACGCCAAGTCACAGCCTGACGAAATGTGTCCTGCCCTGAATGGTGCTTTGGAACACCCATGACATAATCTACTGCATCACCAAGGCTGTGACGAGCAGCTTCCGAGCTAACCTGTTCTATAGGCACTTACTGCAATGATGGGCCACAGTTCAAGTCTTGCCTCCTCCTTTCTGTCTCCCAGCTCCTAGGGCTCTAAGTGTCTGATTGATTACCTGGGGAGCCATTTTTCTCTGCTGCCTGGCAGGAGATTACTGCCTGCAATTTGTGTTTACG
Organism: Atractosteus spatula; assembly: GCF_055471065.1. Lineage (NCBI taxonomy): Eukaryota > Metazoa > Chordata > Actinopteri > Semionotiformes > Lepisosteidae > Atractosteus > Atractosteus spatula. The sequence goes on along the minus strand of NC_142728.1, from coordinate 7,458,573 downwards.
GGATTCCCAAAATTCGTTTAACAACCAGTCCTTATTAAAAGGTCAGCCGTGGAGTAAACTGCAGCTCATTGATTTTTTTTTTCAGATGGAGAAGCTTTGAAGTCTGAGGCTTTGTTCTTCCCAGAAGAAATTGCCCTCTCCCTCTCCTTTCTAGAACAGAGACACGTGCATTTCTGCTGCTCCTCATTGTGACAGAGTGTAAAAAAAGGTCATTAACCATATCAATAAACCTGACATATTATCAGCCATACTCCCTGCTTTTACTTTTTATAAAAAATATTTAAAAAATAATGATTGACCACAGAACACAAAGATGAGTACAGAGTACAGCAGGTTTACTTGTGGCCCTGTGACAATTTGTGTTGATTTTTTTACAAACAAAAATCCCCTTGCACTTAAAAGTGTGCTTGATAAAAAAGAAACATTTTGTACGGTACAATGAATAACAAAATATTTTTTTTTGGTTTAATCAAAATCAGTTTAAAAAAATAACAGTACCACGACTGCAATGAAGGTCTTCCATTATCTATCTAAATTATTATTATTTTCCCACCTTCTTCTAGAATCTCCAGCAAGGATTAAGTTATCCATAAAAAATTCATAAACCACTTTCCACCATATTAGTCTTACACGCTAGGCTTTAGGTTTAAAAAACTTTTGAAAAACTATTGTTTTTCTGAAAGAGGAGAATTATAACAAAAAATAACCAAAATAACCTCCAAAACTAAAAACTAACAAAGTAAAACATCATCTGGAGATGTCAGAATTATGATTGTATACAGAGCTGTTCCAATATACTGTAAATTTGCACACGTAGTATAGAAATACATATTGAAACTGAAGATGCAGTACAAACAGAAATAATACTTTTATCGCAGAACTTCTTTCTGGTACAAACCCGTGAAGCTATAGCTTTAAAATTGGTCTTTTCCACAAGAATAACTACAGTAGATCAAGCAATCCTCTCTTTTCTACTTTCTATGGATTCAGCTGGATTTTATGACCTCAGACCAACAAATTCCGCTGACATTTCAGCTCAAAATAGCCCCTTGAAAATGTAGAGCTTCTTCCAGTTTAACACAGTGGAAGTTCACAGTGAGATCCATACCAAGTGACCTACAAACAAGTGCAAAGAAACACTTAAAGAGTATGAGGTTTCACTCCTCACAGCCAAACGTCAGTCATCTGGTGCAGAACACCTGTAATATTAATAGGCTGCTATAGTGGGGAGTTGGGGGTCATGTTATCTTGAGCTGGATCCTGTTACACAGTAAGAGCCTGATGTGTAGGTCGTATCTCACGCCTGCAAGAGAGTGACAGGATAATAGTGAAATATTAACTCCACCAAAGCTATCCTGCTTCCAAGCAAAATAAAAGCTAAATATACTAATATACACTAAAAGTCATTACATTATTCATGAATAAAGCCAGTAAAATGAAATTTTGTTCTCTTTGGTTCTCTTCTTTAGAACATGACTAAACATGTATATACAGTATATAAATTAACAGAACAGCAAAACACAGGCAGGCTCATTAGCTACCTGGTGAGGATGAGGTAGGTCAAAAAGATGAGTGAAGAGCTTATAAAACTCAACAGCAACAGCAGGTGTTTTCTGAGCAGCTCAGTAATAACTGGGAAGGAGAGTGAAAATAAAGAACAGCACAGCTGCAGTGAGTCAAGTGAGTCAAGCAGTTAACGATGAGACATTACACTGCAGCTGTGAGCAATCAGGGTTACAGAAGTGCTGTCCTGTCACTATGAGAAGCCCCAGGAAATATTGCAAGTTTTTTTTACTTATCAAATGTGCTAGGAAAAAATAAATTAATTTTTTTTTAAGCTAAGTAGAAATACAATATGACTCCTTAAACTTCTAAAAAACATGATAAGAAAATGTTGATGACAGTTGATTACATCTTTAAAAACAGAAACACTTGTAAAAATACAGCGTGATCTGAAGGATACGGAGTGAGAAGATCTAGAGGACAAATCCAAATTGTAGTCACAGCACTAAAGCTTAAGGACGAGGAGACAGTAGTTACAGAGCAAAAGGGATAGGTAGTGGTCTGTCTGCTAGGAATTCACATTGCTGATTAAGTCAGAAAGTCTGAGAGGGTGCCGAACAGGTGTTTGAAAGAGAAATGGAAGATAGTACAGATAAGTGGACGAAAGACTGAGTGAAAGTTACAATGTCCACTGGAGGACTTGAAGGCAAGTGAAACATATCCTTTTGCATCTTTTTCTATGCATTACGCTCCTCTGTTACCCAAACCCCTCCTTCCCTCTCCAGGTCTCTGCCTGGCGGAAAAGGAGTCTCACTTATCATTCTGACAGCTCAATCAACAAGCAGAAGGGAGGGGATATCACCTCCGCACTTCCTCAGAACTTGTGTGGGAAATCACGAGTACCTCAGTTTGTTTCAAACCTAGTCGCCACGTTTTTCCCAATTGTATGCATCCTTAACAGAGCCAGAACGGGCTCTGTTATTGTTGGTTTATTTCTCTCCTGATCTGCGTTTATCCGTTCCCCTCCCCTCGTCTTCCCCCTTTGCTTTTCAACATCACTTCCTTCTTGCTTTCATTATAATCTCTCTTATTGTCTTTCCTCCTCTCTCCTGTATCTTTCTCTCCGTACAATTTACCCCCCCCATCACCCTTCTCTGATGAATGCCTGGCCTCCTATTGATCGCATTGGGTGATGGATGGTGTGGCTGTGATGACTGATGGGGTCCTGGGAAAGGTGCCAATAAGAGGGCCTTTGAGGGCGGTGCCCAGCAGACAACCTAATGAGAAGAGACCAGCCCTGGACCATGAGACCCTCCCTGGCCCCAACACGCTGTACAAGCATCAGCCCTGATAACGAATAGGAGGGGTAAGAGGGCTGGACGGGCACTGCAACTCCACAGCGCAGTGATGGATTATCTAGCAGGAAAGGAAGACTGCTCCCATGCTCCAAATTGATATCCAAGAAAATGGTTTTGTCTGCTATGAAAAATGGTGCCACACTCTTATCCCCCTGCCTCTCCCCCCCCTTCTTCCAAACCCCAATATCGCTGAGCCAGGCAATCCATTCCCCAGCCATTCGCCTCCCGTTTTCCCTCCTCCTCCGCTGACTGCCGACAAGAGGCCTTTATTTCTATTTTTTTTCTCATTCTCAAAGACCACACAAGACTCATTCATCGCGCCGAAACGGGTAACTGTTTGCAAATAACCAGCACAACCTAGGAGAGAATATTGAATACCGGGACGGGGGGGGGGGTGCGTTTGTGCAGCAGCAAACAGCAAAAAAGAAACAAGCTCATTTGTGCGGGCTCCGGTCTCGAAAGCTGGAGTTTGAGAGCCCAAAACCGAAAATGTTTTTGTCACATCACAGCATGATGAATGTCGCCACTGGAGGTGAAAATAATAAAAAAAAAGGAACTAAAAGAAGTTTTAACTTTTATTTTGATCAGCTGTCGGGGGGTGAATTTTTTTCTTCATCATTCTTTTTCAAGCAACTAGTCAATCTGTCAATCAATGTTGCATTTAGGCAGTACTGTAGCTGTTACAGCTGGTTTTCAAAATGCATATGGAGAATTCTAAAAAACGTCAAATTTCCCTATTCCTTTAGCATGTGCAGACGCAGCTTGTTACATGACCATATTTTGGGGTTTTACAAAACAACAAACTCAAAAGTACAAACCTTTTGATAAAGTTTCGGATTTAATTTTCAGTTTTCTAAACCTTGTGGAAGTCACAGAGGTCACACAAATGATATCTGGTCTAAAAGCTAGGTCTTCTGCTGCTGGCAGAATAGTGAGTTATTCTAAAACTGTATGGTCAGAAAAAGAAAGTCAATGTAACATCAAGAAGGGGAAGTCTTATTGTGGCTTTAAAAACAAAGTGCAGTTCACAGTAAATACCTTACGTGTCATAATAACACTAAAAAAGCTGAAAGGCAAAATGACATTGTACTGCACTGGAAAAAAATTACAAACTATGGGTTTAGAGAGCTAGTCTGTTCTAGAGAAAATAGGCTTATAGTGAAAATGAAAACTGAGATGAAACACCTGATGATATTGGACAGATCACTATTGATCCCTGACAGTTTATCTCTGAAGGCTTCATTCAATTTACAGCAGCATGGAAGAATTAACAGGAGATTCAGACCTTCCTTCCTGCCTGCCTCCAGCCCTCCTTCAAGAGATCTTACAAAGCTGACTTTTATTAACATAAGCAAGTCTTCACTTACTCAACAGGTTGAGTATGGCCAGGATGGTTGATGTTCAGCTGTGCTGCACTTTCATTATAACATGAAACTTCATTAACGTACTGTCTTAGAAAAAGGAACACTGTGAATTTACAATCTGGAGAAAAAGATTCCCCTTGGGGGCATAGAAATGCATAAGAAACTTTCCTTTGGCACAAGTTCCAGCAGTACATACAGTAATGTTTAATAACAATCACTAATCAGCAAAGACATTATACTAATTCAGGTGGGTAGCTGCGTCAGCATGCGTAGGCTGCAAAGGAACAAGTAGTAGGTTTATTCCCTGCTGAAAAGAGAAGAAAGAAAACACAACGTTTCGGCCATGGAACCTTCTTCAGGAGCCTTCTTCTTCACCTGAAGAAGGCTCCACAGCCGAAACGTTGTGTTTTCTTTCTTCTCTTTTCAGCAGGGAATAAACCTACAGTATTACTTGTTCCTTTGCATTATATTAATTCTACATCTTACTTGAACATGTTGGGTATCATGGAAATCCTGAAATGTGACTCAAAGTAATAAATCACACACATCACATCAGTATAAATAGTTCTATGCTAGTACGGTTTAAACAAACTTTGATCAAGCTGGCTGTCTGTATTGGGGATATTTAACTTTTTCAAAAGCAAATCTAATTTCTGTGTATATGTGATACGTGCTGAAAACCCAATGCAGTAAATTTCCTTAAGTTTTGGGGAACAGACTTCTGTGTGAGAGCTTTTATCAATGGAAGGTACTCTGGACCTGCATCAGCTGCAGCTCTGTTGCTTTGCTGAGCTGTCCCATAAATCAAGAATTTGGGGGCAGTGTGGAGAAACTAGAATTTGGAATTGGGCTACTACATCTTTCATTATACATGAGGGAATTACAGACCAGCTAAATTCTTCTCAGTGGCTTAAGAAGCAAACCATCTGTATAAAGATCAGGCCCAGATTACAGTTAACCTCATTCTTGCGGGCTGGATTAGGGGCTAAGAAGGCAAGGCACAGCTACAGAGAACTCATGACACCACTGGAGCCGAGCTGGGTGTCACTCATGATGAAGAGGAATGTGTTCTGTAATTTCTTTTCTGCAGCACGGAAAGAAATGACAGAACACATTCCTGCAATCTGAAAAGGATGATTCAGTTTAGTTGTCTCTGTGCCTTGGTGGGTCCACTGTATCTAGAAATCTAGAATTCCTAGATAGCTAACACTGTAGAAATGTTGTTTGCCAGTAAACCATGGCAGAAACAGCAGTTGCTAAAAAAAATGGAAAACAAATTTGTGCTTTGGAGCAGTCTTGCTCTCCATCTACTACTGTCTACAGCTCACTTGAACTCCTCTCAGTACTGCAAACCCTAAAAGGCTCTCCCATGGGAAATCACACAACTGGTCTGCAATTGAAGGTAAACTATTCTTTTTTGTGACTGCAGCTTCTTCAATGCAGAAGCACTTTTTTTTTTTTTACTTTTCCGTCAGCAACAGCTGTTATGCCCAAAGCAAGGTGTCGGCATCACTGATGCTGGAAATCCACAGTCCTACATAGTTAACAAGTAAAGACTTCAAAGACTAAGTTAATACACTAAGTTATAGGATTATGTAATACTGGTAAATAAACAGTGAAATAAACAAGTATGATATCAGTGTAGTTTATTGATTAGTGCTCTGGACTCCTGCCCAGAGTGTTGTATGTTCAAATCTTGGGTGGGACTGATGCTAAAACACCTTTGAGCAACTGTACTTAGATGGATCTTGTTAAATACCCAGGTGTATAAATATAGGTACTCTCCAGGTCATCCCTGTAAATCTGAATTTACTCATAATTCACTTACCTGGTTAAACAAAGCTTCAAGCATGAAGTCATTCACAACTCAGGTTAAACAAACACCAAAAGGGCTGAATTCCTGCCCTTTGGAGGAATCTAGGCAAACTGAATGCAGTATGGCTCTAAAGCTTTCTCTCCTGGAATTTATGAAATTAAACAGGAGAGAGCTATAAACTGAACTATCAACTATATGAAGCTATCAACTATAAAATGAAACAGTGCAAATGAATAGTGAATGTTGTGCATGTTTTTTCATTTATTAAACCGATGAGGCATGGAATTTTTTTTAGCTGTATTTTAAAGGCTCAGCTTGTAAATTTTGATTGAGAATGGCAATTTATATTTTTGCTTTTAACTAACTTTATGCTTTGTCTTCATTTACGTGGTGTTCCTAATTTTTTTCTCCAATTTTCTAGCCCTCTTGTGCCCTCCATTTTAACCAAGCACTTCAGTACAGAGATTTTGATACATACATTCATTCAGCACTTCCCGAGTACCTTCCGATGAACCCTCAACTCCACTACCAACGGAGCATCAATGTACAGCCACCTCTGGGATAAAAAGTGGTGCTTATATTGTGACCACACATGGCATCACAGTAGGAACTGTCCCAAAAGGTTGTGGTGCCGAAAAAAGAAACAATATTAAAGGTGATAGCCATAACTAACGCAGTATAAATTAAATAACTCTGTGAAGGTAAAACATTTGCCTAGTTGTAATGTGCAAACAAATGTTCATGGGTTCATGCAGAGGTTAGTATTACTGCCTCACAGCCCTCTGTTCAATTCTGGACCTGGGGTGCTATTTCACATGGAGTTTTTTGGTGTTTGTATGTTCTCACGTGTGCATGGGTTTCCTCCAGATGCTCCAGTTTCCTCCCACAGTCCAAAAACCTACTGGGACTGCAGGTTAAGTGGTTTCTGGGCTTCTGGGAAAATTAGCCCTATGTGTGAGTTAGTCTCTGTGTGTGCCCTGCAACGGATTGGCCTGCCATCCAGAGTGTACCCTGCCTTGTGCCCAGCACTTGGCTTGTATAGGATCTGCCTGCCCTGTGAACCTGAATTTGAAGAAGCAATTAGTAAATGGACGGATGGAGTTTTCCGTTCTTAATCAATGTCTGAATTGCTAAAAATGTAACGAAGCATTCTAGAATTCTCATTTATGCAGGCTGATAGTTTTTGCGATTTGTTCTGTGACTAGGTCAGCAACCCAAATGTGGCGATGACTAATCCGAGTTCAACGCGTTGGCAAAATGCGTTTGCTGGGAAAAACTGAACGACAGTAAATAAATACTCTATCCCTGTGCTGATTTTATCTTTAAGCATTCTGGAGCACATTTGAAAAAATAAGACCCAAAGTCAATGTAGTTTATCCATCGTATAACGCGGCTATGTATTTTCAATTCTAAGGATTCTATTTCTTTTGGAAAAGCACAACATTTGAGCTCGGGTAGGAGAAAGACAGGGTTTTCCTGCATCTCTCCTGGCTCTTTTGTAACCTACAGGAAAGGATGAGCTCCTTCCAGACTTTTAAGAACAGAATATCTTGGTAAAGTTTGTGTTAGACATGCCTCTTGGCGACTGCCGCCTTTTCAGCAAAGGGTTATAAATTTTTCGTCTGCCCCCGTCGAGCAGATGTTGATCCTGTTACTCTGCAGGATAGCTCCCCAGTGGCAGGAGCCCATCGATTTTGTGCCTGTGAGCGCGTGGCAGATTAACACGCTGATAAATGGTGGAGGATTGATTTGCACTTAATTGACAATTTGGTGGACCTGTTTCTAAACTCTCCAGGTTCTTTCAGGCCAGGCAGAGTGAGTATTCATGGGTAATTTATAGCCTGATCAATAAGTCTTGGCCTAACATCCATAGACTGAAATAAGGAGGCTGGGAGCACTGTCAGGGATTACACAGTCCTGGAGTGTGGAGGAATGGAAGGAAGAAGGCAGGAAAGGATGGCAAAGAGGATGAAAGGGGCTGAGGAGAAGTGAACTTTGCCAGGATTGAGGGTGGGAAAGAAAAAGGGATAAAAAAAGGTTAAGTGCTTTTGGAAGAGGAGGGAGGTTGGAAGTTGAGAGGTAAAGAGGAAACAGATAGGCAAGGAATGCCAAGATAAGGTATGATTTGAGAATACCATTTCATAATAGAAAAAAAAAGTGTTAATACTATCCACTTGTGTGTTCTAGTCCTTGCTGCACTGGTGATACTGAAGAAGTCCACTGGTTAGACATTGTTAATACCTTTGAGACTTCTGAATACTCCAGTCATATACCATTGTAATTGTCTTTGTTCAAGACTGAAAAGACTCAGTCTTTTTTAGCCTGTGGGCGTAGGACATTCCTCTGAACCTGGGAACATATCTTATTCCTTTGCTCTGAGCTGATATCTGTGTTTTTGTAATGTAGTGATCAAAATTGTACACAGAACATTCTAAATACTATCTTAAGGGTACACTGCACTATTTCAACATAATATCCCTTGATCTATGCTTTTACCTATAGATTGTAACATTCTGATTGCCTGTTTTATTAAATATCCACATTGTCTAGTGGTGACAGTGATTCTTAGTTTTCAACCTGATTAACCCCATGTCTTTTCGATTTACTTTAGCTATGTTCTTAGTCACAGGCTAATTTATTTAAATTTGGTATTTTTACAATAAGATTTGTAATTGGCATGACCTCTATGCGAATTAGTGAAATGAAGGACAGCCATCATTCTGTTGTGCTTCAACTATAACCAGTATGACTTACCATAAGACTGAGAAGGAAAAACACAGACTCACTGTGGAAGTTATCTGATACATTATGATTTCCACCTGACATCAATATATCAGCTATCAAGAGATATTTGGCCAGAAATAAGCAAGCAAAGTTTTAAAGAGGAGGTTCAGAAGAGACAGCACAAAGTTGTGTGCTGAAAGTTCTGGAATAACACTCCAGTGTATTTTTAAATCAAGAACTAAGTGCAGAACAAAATTTAAAAAACAGCAAACAGATAACAGAGTTACATACATCCGTTAGCACTGATGATTAAGGGCCCATTAAAAAAAACACAAAACATGGGGAAATTCCAGGAGAATGACTAAATATCACTGGTTCTAGTGGTTTAGAAGATGCACAGTAAATGTACTCCTGAGTCTAGTTTGCTCAGCAACTTCCATTTTGTATCTTATGTTTTTACTACCTACTAGCTACATCCTGCACCTATCTACATTAAATTTTATTTTCTGGGTTTTTGTCCAGTGTTTACCTTTAACCAGCTCTTTTTTAATTTAATTGCTGGTTCCAACTTAACTGTTTTACTAACTATACCATTATCTAGATCATTGATACTGTATACAATAGATTCAAAGCAGCAGCAGTACCAACACTGATCCCTACAACACTCACCTAATTATAATTGCCTATTCTGAGCATCTACCACTTACCTATACCCTCTGCATTAAACAGGTGAAGAACCTCAAACAGTAACTCAACAGGCGAACACAATGCATAACAAAGTTCACAACAAGTGAAAACACGAGTATCTGACATATCTAAAGAATTTCTGTTGCTTTTAGAGATTTTATAGGGAAAATGTACTGTACAGCAGACAAAAAAGACCCAACATAGCTCCATTTTGATTCGGATACAAGATTAAGCTGAGAGTTCTTTGATATCAACAAGATTGTCTGACAGCTTAAAAAACGACTGTGATGTTCTAAAATATGAAGCAGTGGATTCCTTGTCTCATTTTTCATTATTTTAATTCTTTTGTATGGAATCTTGCATCCCTGAATATAAGGGCACTTTAGAGGATGTCGGAATTCCATCTGAAAATGTGAATTCTGTCATATTTCATGTCAAATAACTGAATGATTTTAGAAACATTCAAGAAACCCCTTTGAATCATACTTCACAAGACGCTGTTGCAATTGTGACACATTCAATTCGAGTTGCCAAGAGCATGAAAGAGGCATAAAAACAGTAACCATTGCTACATCATCAGTGAAATGTAAATAAAACAGGAGGACATTTATTTCTCATGAACAGTCTGTCAGTTTTGGAAGAGAGCTCCATTAATTTAACTTACATATTTGGTAAAGTTTTTAAGTGGGGAATTAGAATTGAACCACAAATGGGATTGTACCACATTTCAGCTTGGAATTTACATCCCTGCAGGAGGGAAAGTAACTAATTGCATGACATTGAGATGACCCATGATTATAACCAGAGCACAGACATGGGACGGATGGGTGTCGCAAGGCGAAATGGTGAAACATGAAAACATGAAATTATGGAAAAAGTCAGTGATGGGGCACAGTGTGAAAAAAATGTAAAGAAATGAAGAAAAAAAGATTTTGTTTAGAATACAGAACACATTCCAGATTTACCTCATTTTACGGCACATTTTATAGGGACTGCATTGAATAGAACACACCAGCAGAGAGCAGTAGAGATTTTAAATAGGCCTGTGTTAAATTGCACCGAATAAACAGTTTTCTTATTTAAGCAGTTGTCTGGGAAGATGTGTTTTCAAATTTTAAAAAAAAGTATGACGGTCTGGTCTGAAACAAAACTCTAAGCATGTTCTTGTCTCTTTTTCATTAACAGGAGAATGGTTGAGTGAAGTGTTGTAAGACTCCACAAAGTTACTGTCATTTTGGTAGTTAGATAAGATCACTTTATTAGCCATATACAATTTCTTTTCACATACCACAGCTTGCTTACCATGAGACACAGACACACAGACAGGGAGAGAGAAGCTTGGGGTCAGAGCGCAGGGTCAGCCATTGTACAGCGCCCCTGGAGCAGTGGGGGTTAAGGGCCTTGCTCAGGGGCCCAACGGAGTACGATTCCTCTGCCACCGTGGGATTTGAACCGGCAACCTTCCAGCCACAGGCGCAGATCCATAAGAGAGAGATATTAAGCTGAAATAAGAGAGACAGTGTGTCTCGATATAAGAGGCTTCCTAATAGCCAACAGAATACAGGGCAAAGAAAAAAAAAATATATCTTCCTATAAATGAACAGCTTCATTAAAGTTTAAATTTTATTATTTCCAAACATCATGTTGTGCCATTTGTTATTTATTTTTTAGTCCATTTTTCAAATTCATGTGTAAGAGCTTTGCCTCGTAATCCCTCCAGCTGCCCCCCTCTTCAGTATTGTAATAAAAAATGTTTAATCCCATGTTTAAAATATGAGATTTGCTTGTTCAAATCTGGCTGGGCATGGCAGATTATATCTGTCAGCTGAACTGCTCAAGACACCCAAAACCTCTGTATGTGTGCGGTTATGTTGGGAGGTGTTCTAGTCTTTAAGGTGTGCTGCAGTTAGGTGAATAAACAGGTTGGCATCCTTTGTGGATAATACTAAAATCCTCTGTGGATCTCAGTATTAATCTGCTCATTCTGTCATCTATTCCTGGCTCCCTCTTTAAAATGAGAAATCTTTACACCAGCTCCAGCCTATGTAAAAGGCAGTGGAACTCCCTTCACAGGGAATAAGGAACTTACAGTAGGGCTTCTGTTTAAAGCATAGTCTTCCTATTGGAAAAATAGTAGTTCATGTTGTCTCTTTTTTCTTGGGCTGTAATTGGAAAAAAAACAATTCCCAATTGCCAAACAATTCACAAACCTCTAAGTCTCACGCCGCCTACAGTACAGGGTTTTGACAGGAGTACAATAGAAGAGTTCTCAAATTAAACAATTCAGACTCTATTTCTTCATCCATCTTACCTCAGAAGAACGTCATAAGCACCCCCTTTTAACATTCTTCATATTACCTTATAATGTAATGTACTGAGTTGATTAACCAGAGGTGTCACTACAGTGAATTACTACAGTATATACTGTATCTCTCCGTTACTCTAAATTTGTATCACAATCCTTCATTACCAAGTTACTTCCAAAGGCTAAGCACTTTACCACAGTCACTGTCAGTCCCTCACTTCATACTACTGGCCTAATTGTGACCCAGCACTAACATCTTAAAAATAACCACTATCCAGAATTACTCCCAGTGCCTTATCTCAAAGCTAAGCAGTATAGTGTAGAGTCACTTACACAATCTCAGTTCTTTCCTGAAGACCACACAATCTTACAGTTTCTAGGGCATAAGCAGCAGTCTACACTGATTTGTAAACCAGCCCACTGGTTTCTCCTAGATGTAGAGATTACACAAAGTATCTCCCATTGAACTGAAACCTCTATAGGAATATAACATTTGTCCCATGTCCATACTGTTATATGCGGAACCAGCATTAGAACTGCACTATTTACAGGTATAGCCACCTGCTGGCTTCTTCAAGGCTCACTGGTTCAGTCTGCACCTTTGAACCAAATGACTGTTTCCTGTTTTTCTGTATTGTCTGTCCCTTATATTATTTCACTGAATTTGTGTGCACATCAGTTTTATTTTTGCCCTATTAATATTTAACAGCTCAATTATTCTTGTGATGGTCAGCTGAAAGAGAAAAGGCACACGCTAATTAAACATACAGAGGAGCATGGAGCCTAGGTACATTAAAATTAAGATTGGAAGCAGTTTTCCTTGTGTGTGTGCAACCTTTTAAGATGAAAGGGTGGGTCGAATCAAATGTAAAAATCTTTACTATACTGATATTGGGGGAATCAGCCGTTTGTTTAATCCCCTGAAACATTCAAAAGTATAAGTTAAAAAAATGTGGCTTTTATGGGCAAAAGCAAAAACATGGCTCAATTTAAATGAAAAGATCTGTTTTATTTATGTCTGACTGGGATTCATTTTGTAGTTAGTTTTATGTGTTTTGTCCAACACACTCTGCATTTTCCTTCACACACACACATACAGAAACATCAAAGAGGCCTTAATTTACAGCCTAAAAATGGTTAGAAATCTCAGGCTCAGGATAATTTATCACTGCCAGGATCTGAAATGACTGGACGAGCAAACCAGCATTTTTTTTTTACAGCTCCTTGCTCATTTCTTTAATACCTCTTGAAAATGTAAATCCGTATGCATGCATGCAACCTGGAGAGTGTCCCAATATGAATTTTATGTAAAACACACCCATAACTCTGGGATTTGCTGGAACATATGACTCCTTGTAATTTCATTACATAAAAGGGGATATAGTCCAATATTTTCAGAGGCAGGGGGATGTGCATATCTGAAGAAAGGAGGGGTGGAATGATACAGGCTAGAGAGGGTGGTTAAGACCTCTGCAAAGAGCCTTACGGGCTCAAAAATGATCAGAAATATTAAAGAAAAGAAAAAGCAGGGGGAGACAGGCTTTCACAAACATTGAAATGATGCAGCGTATCGTGGTTTTAAGGGTTCAGATTGCTCAGCACATGTTCTTTAAACAAAAATAATTTCAGTAAATATTATTTTAAAATGAAACTTTAAGCCCCAATCAACCCTAATGGGGATGAGGGATTGGAATGGCTTTAATTCAATCATTTTCCAATACATCTTCCAACCCCGCCCCCCCCCCACCAGCCTAGCCAGTCCAAGGTTTTCCTGAGGTGAGAAGAGAGAGCTTTTTCATCCCACTTTTTTTATGGATAGTGAAAAGAGAAAAAATCTTTCTGCTGACAAAGTGCTACTGAAATTCCTTACAAAACTTGAAATATTATTAACAACCACCTGTTTCCTTTTAAGCACGTGCCGTATTTCCTATTTTGGCATTAAGAGTGGAACTTTTAAGAGTTAAGGAATGCAAAATTGTTTTATACCTGGAGAGTGTGCAATTTGCTCAGAGTTGAGTCTGGCGTCACCCCATGTACCAGTGTTCTCAGTTCACTGTGCACAATATGTTAAAATCTTTCTTTCTCTCACTATAGACACTATGCGAGAAATGGGACATCTGTATCCCGAGTTAAAAATATTTTAACTCACCAGGAGTAATATAGTGAAGATGACTTTAAATAATTTGCCCCCAGATCCCACTGGGATGTTTCCTTCTTTATTCTACATGGGTCTTACCTCTTAATTGTCAATCAAAGCATCTTCTTTGATCTTTTTGTGTGATGAGAAGACGTTGACATCTGTCTTGGCAGTGTCCCTCTGGACTAGTCTTTGAACCCTGAACAGAAAAGAGAAGACAAAACATTCTTGACTCTTTCTGGAGAGCGCCTTTCTACAAATCTGTACCTAGTGTGATACATGCAGTCAACGTCACGGTAAATTCTTCCTTTGACAAAATGTATACAGTACACACAATTTCAACAAAATATGATTTATTGAAAAATATGTTTCAGAGTAAATTCTTTGGAAACCTTCAAGAGATGTAACAAACTGAACTCTGGATTACACAAACTTCAAAGGGATGCTACAACAACGGTAAAATATAGTTTTCAAGTGCATTCGGAGGACTGGTTCACGAGTCGAAGATTTTAATTTCCTCATCACTAATAAAAAGTCAAGATTTTGTTTAGAAATGAATCTTAAGTGCGGCAGATACTGTATATCTTAACTGATTTTTGATACGTCAAACACATGATCATTTTGTTGTTCAGATATGATCTGACATACAATCAGGGATTTGGGAACTTCAGAAGACAAATGCTAGCATACGTCTGGGTTTCAAACTTGTAAAATGTTATCACAGATACAATGAGCAGCACAGTCACTACAATTATTAATGCTTAAAACATTATTGAAGCCGTTTGTGTCTAGCAATACATCTTGACTGCTGCAGATAGCTACATTATAATCAGCTATATGAGTTGATGTTAATTCACATGAAAAAATATACATTGGAAGTTATCTTTATGATCTCACTTAAGTATGAACTGCTGTCAACACACAATGACCCAAATCAGTCTGGAGATGACATGAACGTCTTTCTGTGTAAGGCGAGTTGGACCTCCAGTATTACAGAAAAGATTTCCAAAAAATCCCAAAAAGTGAGGAGTGTTTTTAAGGAAACTCACAAGAACTGTGGGTTTTTTTAAGCTGGTGATGATGTGGGCCAGGCTTGTATGTTTCATTCAACAGCACAAACACTGCCTTTTATTTAAAAAAATGTATCTCAGACACCTAACTGCTTGGAAACTCTCTCCTCTCCTCAACAAGCTGTATGTTGCCTGCATCTCACACACCCCCTATTCTAATAATAAGGAGCCTGCCAATCCATAACGCGTGAATCATTCTCCCTTCCTATCGATCGGGCTTTGCGTCTCGAGTGCACTGGAACCCTGTGGGCGAGAGGCAGAGACACTCCAGTCTATTGGATTGAGATTCATTCGCTATTTAAGGGTCAGAGATCAGGCCCAGCTGGCAACAAGAATGTGCTATGACTCTCACTGATCAATACAGTCAGAGGTGGAGGTATGAGCCCACAGATTATGAGACCATAAATCCCCAATTTTTCAAATGGGAGCATTTTAAAAATAAAACACAAAAATATGGTGCATTTGTATAATCTAAATATATTATAATGCTCGTAGCCACCTCTTAAAAATTTTCTCTGAACTCCAATAAGACAGTCTGTATTCTGTCAGACTGTTGACTTAAAAAAACAGTCCTTATAAGACAAGATCAAGACTATATGCAAGTAGTAATGGAACGAAAATCTCCCATCTGACAATCAGTCAGGTTAATATGTACAGGTAAGTAGAAACAAAACTTACCAGCTGCTCTCAGACAAGTTATATTTCTGGAGTCAAATATGTCTATAAAAAGCTCAACATTTTGCAACGGTTTGGGTTTTTTTTACAAAATAAATAGTATTATCTACTTCCGAAAGCAAGAGAATTAGGACTCAATACTAGCCCTAACATCTACCAATTTCATATTCTCAGAGACTTGTTTCTATCAAGAGATCAGATGTATGTGGCTGTTTTTAGTGGTTAGCATTGCTGACTGTGGCCCCGGGTTTAGTGCCAGACCTGGAGTGCTATCTGTGTGGAGTTTGTATGTTCTTCCCATGTCTGCATGGTGCTTTGGTTTCCTTCCACAGTCAAAAAAACATACCAGTAGGTTATTTGGCTTCAGAGGAAGTTAGCCCTAGGTGCGAGTGTGTGCGTGTTTGTGCTTGTGTTTGTCTGCCCTGCAATGGACTGGTGTCCCATCCAGGGTGTACCCAGCCTTGTGCCCACTGCTTGGCTCTGGCTCCCCTGTGACCCTGAATTGCAAAAGCAGTTAGAAAATGAGTGTATGGATGGATGGATGGATATTTGTGGGTGTTCCAGTCTATACCCATAAACTGAAATGCTCTTTTAGTTGGAGTGATGTTCTCTGATCTGATGGAGCGTGGGATGGACGTTTTGCTGTTGAAATACAAACCGAGTTATGATCAGGGATGTGGGAACTTCAGGACACTGATGCCAACATTTGGGGGTTTCAAATGTGTACAATGTATGAAAAATGCAGTGAACAGCACATTCGCTACAATGTATCCCATTCAAACATATTGTTAGCAGAATTCCCTATGTCTTTAAAGAAATAGCTGGATAAGGTCCTTGGTACAAATAACTACTAACTACCAAACTGGCGAGATGGGGCAAATAGCATTTTCACGTTTGTTAGCTATTTTATGTTTTTATGTAACCCTGGCAGCATTTCCTTTGACAGAACTGTTTTCCCAGCAGCAAAACAATGCCAGAAGTCTTGGCTTAATACTGCCGGTTTGTACGAACTGACTCATCCACATTTTGTTAACACAAGTTTTTTTTCTGCATCAGCGCCGCCAAATTCTCGCTTTCCGACTTCCCTGTCAGGAGAAAAAACGTCTTTTCATATTCTACAATAAGACTAGGAGACTCCAAACACAGCAGAATCCATACTGTTAAGGGAACTAAAAAAAGCTGAAATTAAATTATTACAACACACAGAAAAGTACAATTAATATCGGCGCTAGTAATGGAATGGTTACTTATGTTTGAAATACATGTAGCAATTTAACTTTTTTCCCCCCTTACATTACACATATCAATACACAACCACAGTACTTCAAAGGCCACTGCTTTCATAGCTTTTATTATCAAAATGCTAAGCCCAGAAAGCCTTGTGCCTTACTTTATTTTCTAACCTCCTTTCCCAGACAACAAGCCACCTTCCTTCGCTTGTCCGTAGTCCCCCGTGGAGTGTCCTTGAAGTCCCCTTGGGTTTGTCTCATTTCCATATGGAATGCAAACAAGGCGCCCCCCCTCCCAGGAACTCCCTCCCCCAGCCCCACTTACCCTCCCCACCCTCCTGCAGACAAGCTGAGCCATCACCGCTGTTTGGCTGATATACTGGGAGTGGGTTTCTTCTGATCACCAAGGTCATGGTCAACCAATCTATTCAATTCACTCGCTTATTGAGGATATAAATAATTTGTACGAGAACTGAACCTTGAACTTTCCCCTTTTACCCCTGGTTAAGTGTTTTTTTTTTCTTGTCCTGTGTACAGTCTAGCCTGGGGGACAGCAATTCCATTAGGACAATGAGAACACTTTCCCTCTACATATGCAATGATCTCAGATACAATTTCGTTATGGAGATGAGAAGAAAGGAATATTAATTTTTTTTTTTAAAGCCAACAACAGGAGTAAATTAATTCGCCATTATTTATAGCAGACATAGGGTCTCGAACATGTCAGAGGTTGGAATGGGCAGACGGTTGAATTTGAAACAAATCGGCACGGTAGAATGTGGATGCTGTTTTATTTTATTTGAAAATAAAATACATGTGTCAGTTTGCGTAACTTGCATTCAGTTTAAGGAAGATCTTAATAGGAAATATCATCACAAAAACCTTGAGCGTGTTTAAAGTTGTGTGGGAAGAAGCATGAAGGTAATTCACCTGACCAGGTGTGTTACTGGAGAAAGTTACTGTGTGTCACCAAGATGGGTGCCACACCTCAGTGATGAAGTGGGTCCAGTTCATAAGCTTTTAGGATCCATTGGGATGAAAAGCAGTATGTAAATGCCAGGAATTAAAGTCACATGGATGTATAATACTGTATGTTGTATATCTAATGACAAATAAAATCATTTTGTTTCCTGTTTGTTTACCTCAGGAAAAAAAGTACATTCAGTTGTGCACTACAGAATGCTGTTTTGATAACAGGAATCTAATGAAGAATGAGATGATACTTCAGGAAGATGGAAATTCCAAGTTCATCCTAATAATACTTGATATTCCAAAAATGTATGAATGGATGTTTCTTTTGTTGAAATCAAATGAAACTTTCATTAAGGGTTCTACCGATACATTCAAATGAAGGCTGTGTACTAAAACCACAGTATAACACAAAAGACTGAGCTGTATTAGCTCCTGAAGGTCTTTGAGGACTTTGCTCAAATCCAGTATCTCACAATCCGACACAAACATATCCACCGTGGTCACGCATGGTCAGCAGGGAAAACATCTAAAAATATATATACACATTTGCATAAAAAACAAGTTTGCCTTTAAACCTATTCAAACAAGCACAAGGGAATCTCTGCCCCTGATCCCCTCAGACAGAATTATAAAATCATAGACAGCATGATGAGATTGCTGCTGCACTATTAATCTTCAATAAATACATCTTGGTGAGGGATTAACTGCTTGCACTCTCTACTTCAGATAAGGCAATCTCCTGATATGAACTGCCATAAAACAATGGATTGGAAGAACAAATGTTCAAACCTGGATTTTCTGGCAAGAGAAAAGTTGTATTTTCATGTCTCATGTCTGGCGAGACTAAAGCAGCTGAAAGGCTTGTTGCAGTCCACGTTTTATTTCTTCTGGCCTCTGTTCGATCTCAAACTGACTCACTCCTCACAGTACCAGCCCAGGGAGTATTCATACTTAGGAGTGGAAATGCAAAATTAGAATTGGACCCCCTTTCAAACTTCTGTTAAATAAAACCATATTAGAAGCTCAGTCAAATCCTAGTAACCACGAAATGAGCTGACAAATATAAAGGGTGAGCATGTAATACTTTGACTTTAACTCGCCTCAGTAGGGCAGCCCAAAGATCGGGACCCACAGAGATCAACCGACAAGCAGCCATATTACCCTGCAAGTCTCAACTGACAACCCACTGACGCTAAGCAGGTGTAAGCCTGGTCAGTACCTGGATGGGAGACCTCCTGGGAAAAACTCAGGTTGGTGCTGGAAGTGGTGTTAGTGGGGCCAGTAGGGGGCGCTCACTCTGCACTGTGTGTGGGTCCTAATGCCCCACTATTGATATGGGGATACTGTAAGAAGGCGCCATCCATCAGATGAGATGTAAAACCGAGGTCCTGATTCCCTATGGTCATTAAAAATTCCAGGGTGTTTCTCGAAAAGAGAAGAATTTCCCATTGGCCTTTACCAGTCATGGCCTCCTAATAATCCCATTTATGAACTGGCTGAGAGCTGATGTGCGGTGAGTGTTCTGGCGCGCTATGGCTGCTGTCGCATCATCCAGGTGGGGCTGCTCACTGATGGAGTGAAGTCTCCATTACCTGTGAGTTGAGCGTCCAGAAAAGCACTGCATAAGTATAAGGAATTATTATTAATTATCAAAAGAATTCCAAAATATCAATGCATATTTCCTCAGAGACCTAAGAGCCAGTCAGTTCAGCTGCAAAGGAACTGAGGAGAACCTGCACTTAGAGTGGAATGAATGAGAAGTGGGTATGATGCAGGCTTGAGCCTTATTTGATCGAGTATATTCAGATATGCAGTGTTTTGAAGGAACACTGATGGACAATGAAAAAAATGAGAGTGGCAACACAGTCACCAGACTTTATCTAGCTTGAAACTGCAACTCTGTGGTGAGGGGTTTATTCCATGTTGAAAAGAAAAGAAAGGAAACGTTTCGGCTGTGGAGCCTTCTTCGGGTGTGAGGTTGCTACCTAGCTGACGCAGCTACCTACTTGAACTACTCTCTGGTGAGCACTAGAATACACTGCAGAGGCCTGGAAGAGCAGCCTGAGGTGAACTGTACTGACACACAAGTAGGAAGGAATGAGAAAAGAATTACTGTTTGCTGCCATTTGCTAGAATTGAATGGATGAGGACGTATTCCAAGTGGAACCTCCAAAAGACAAAGACAAATATCAGTTATATCCGTGGGTCTGCAACTTCAGGATGGAGAAGAGTCAAAGGCCGACACTGCATCAGTCCGACACTAATGAAATAAGGGGTAAATGTGATGGAGACTCATTCCCATAGCAGCTGGTGGAATGTCAGGAGCTGTAAACAAGAAGACGTCAAATACATAATGCATATTACACAACAAGCTCCATTGGTATTGGTTCATTTTCACATAACTGATAGGGAGGTTCTACGAGCATTTGGGCAGCTACTGTATGAACAACAAAAAAAAACATCCTCATTGTATTATACAGATTTTATAAGATATTTTAACTCTCACTTATAATGGGAACAGGACCCAAAAAAAGCCAATATATGAAAAGAGGCACTGCACTGAACCAGAGAAGTACAGACCAATTGATCTAATTTCTTATCAGATCAGTAGGTTACTCTATTATATCTTGACCAGAATTTCCAAAAAAATCAATGTCCCACTCTAGTGACCGGGGACACTGCATCCTGATTAAATTTCACTTAAGTTCCTTCTTAATTTGTTAAAATATCCTCTTCTTTCTCCACCAGAACTGAGTATCGTGAGGTTTCTGGTGCATAATTGTTCCTGTACAGTGCGGAACATTTTCTGGGATTTTTAGGTCTGCTGTTATTCCTCTTGAGATTTCACAGGTATTTTTACACAGTTGTTTTTATAATAATTTATAATTTAATAATTGCTTACACTTATATAGCGCTTTTCTGGACACTCCACTCAAAGTGCTTTACAGGTAATGGGGACTCCCCTCCACCACCACCAATGTGCAGCATCCACCTGGATGATGCGACGGTCAGCCATAGTGCACCAGAACGCTCTCCCCATCAGCTATCAGTGGGGAGAAGAGCAGAGTAATGTAGCCAATTCTTAGGATTATTAGGAGGCCATGATTGGTAAGGGCCAAGGGGAAATTTGGCCAGGACGCCAGGGTTACACCCCTACTCTTTTCGAGAAACACCCTGGGATTTTTAATGACCACAGAGAGTCAGGACCTCGGTTTTACGTCTCATCCGAAGGACGGCACCTGTTTACAGTATAGTGTCCCCGTCACTATACTGGGGCATTAGGACCCACATGGACCGCAGGGTGAGCGCCCCCTGCTGGCCCCACTAACACCTCTTCCAGCAGCAACCTTAGTTTTTCCCAGGAGGTCTCCCATCCAGGTACTGACCAGGCTCACACCTGCTGAGCTTCAGTGGGTTGCCAGTTGTGAGTTGCAGGGTGATATGGCTGCTGGCTTTTTTTACACGTTGGGTTTAATAATGTATTGACCATGACAGGAAAAACAATACTGATGAATTATTTGGGAAACAGCCAAAAGGACGCGCCTATAAAAAGCCTAAATATTCTTTCTTTTTTCCTGTGAGCCTTTTTTTATTTTACCACTGAGCTTAATCATCACATCAGCCTACGGCACAGTCTGTCTAAATCAGACAAATAATCCTGAATGATATGAGGAGCATGCCATTGATCGATTTGCTGTCATTGATGGATAAAATTAAACAAATTAATTTAAGCAGGCCAGCTCCTGAAAGTAAAACAGTTTACAACACTGATTAAAAATCTGTTCGTGTGCGGTTTCGAGGTAAATTTAAATGACTAAACGGTCCTGAGAGTGTTGCAGAGAAATAAAAGACTTGATGGGCCAGGTGACATTGTTTTTCACATCAATTAAGCAATCTCCTCTCGGAAGATGCTCATTTATTTGTCACACATGAACTTTTAATTGCTCTTCCTGGGAAATCCAAGATGAAGAGACTCTGAATACACATACAGACATACTCAAATTTATTCAAATAACATATTGTAAGATTTCTCCTTCACCTGAATTATGATCATCACAAGCAGGAAACTAGGGGTTTGGTTTGGTTTAAATTTGAGGTGAGGGCTGGTATTTACAGTAGGATCAACTTCAGATTTGAGAGGATCTGTATAAGATATTAGAAGGTTATACTAGTGGAAATCTTTCAGAATCAACTATGATTTGTTACTGGCATTTTTTATATCTTAGTTATTTGTTCACACTTTGTTCTGGATGATGTGATGGCAGCCATAGTGCACCAGAACACTCACCACACATCAGCTATCAGTGTGGAGGAGAACAGAGTGATGAAGCCAGTTCATAGATGGGGATTATTAGGAGGCCATGATTGGTAAGGGCCAATGGGAAATTTGCCAGGATGCTGGAGTAACACCCCTACTCTTTTCAAGAAACACCCTGTGGTTTAATGACCACAGCGAGTCAGGACCTCGGTTTTATGTCTCATCCAAAGGACAGCGCCTTTTTTTTTTACAGTATAGTGTCCCTGTCACTATACTGGGGCATTAGGACGTGAGCGCCCCCAGCTGGCCCCACTAAGACCTCTTCCAGCAGCAACCTTAGTTTTTCCCCAGGAGGTTTCCCATCCAGGTACTGGCCAGGCTCACACCTGCTTAGCTTCAGTGGGTTGCCAGTTGTGAGTTGCAGAGTGAAACGGCTGCTTAGACGCTTGTCATGAACATCTCAGCTGATAAAATGCAGACTTCAAAAAGATGTAGCTCCACTACTCAAATAGCCATACAGTCTGGGTGGATAACAAAGAATACCTTCCTAATAACTCAAAGAGCTCCAATGCCTATGATTGCTGTAACTGTGTGGAGATAACTGTGCTAATCCCCCTTAACACTGTCCCAATAGGAGGGGTGCAGATCTTAGGCAAGCCAGCAGTTGAGTCTGTGAGGCTGTCTCCTGAGCAGGCTCATCTTAAGCAATCCAGTGTAGGGGTGTGAAACTGGGAGACACTGCCAAGCTTAACATATGCCTCCTGGATTACTGTACGAGCTCTAATTGTCAGCAAATGGTTTAGGCAGCTCTCATCTCCATAAATCCTGCCCCTTCTGCCTTGAGACACCCCTGGCTCCCCCCAGTGGCCAGGCCAAAAGAGAATATTCCCTGTCCCCCATTTAGGATGGACAGCATATAAAATTATGTAATAACTGCTATGCTCTTCTGGCTCAAATTAGTCCCATAAAAGTTGTGTATCACTGTATTTCACATTAAAATGTCCCTGTTTTTTTCTTTTCTTTCTATTTAAAAAAGGAAATAATTATTTATGATATCATTGGAGGTAAAAGAGAAGGTAAGCTTTTTTTAAAGAACAGGACGAATTGATATTTTTCAAGGTGCATAAAATTCCAAACTTCTAATTTATCATCAATAAGGAGGTGTAATTAGTCTTTGGCGATGGATGAAGCAAAACACACTGTCGTTAATGTGGCACACATGTTGTAAAGCTGCAAGTAACACAAGCAGTGTTAGTGGTGCACAAGAAATGTGGCTCTGCATTAGCTCAAAGTTTCAGAAGTAAATATAATCTACACAGCCCAGGAATACAACACAGTAATACAAATGTGCTGCTGTCCTGGAGATGGTTATTTCCGTGAGTCTATTTGTACTGATGTGTAAGCTCTCTCAAAACACACACTGAATGCACTGGAATCATCACTAGTGATGTAGGAACTTCACTTTGACCTTTATGTTTTATCATACATTGTAGATCCACATCCACAGGGGAACAGAGGAGCCAGAGCCTATCCTGGCAAGTAATGGGTGGAAGGCAGGATACATCCTGGACAGAACGTCAGTCAACCCTGAAGCACATTAACCTACTGTACCTACCCTATCTCTTGTGGGAGGAAACCAGATCATCCAATAAAAAAACGATGTGTTGCAAATGTTATGCACCTTTTAGGATGCCCATTTCACGGGGACAAGTGGAATGGAATGATGGAAATTTGCAAGCTCAACATTACATCAGTTGAGGAGAATATCGGCGCTTTTAGTAGTTATGTGCATTAAACTCATAAAACCGGACAGCTGATCATTTTCCCTGCAAACGATCAGACCAAAGGAACAGCCTACCAATGTCAGGAGGGTCATTGTAACTTATGTTTTACATATGATCCATCAAAAAATACAAATAATAAGCACACAAAGATAATTTTTTTTTTTTTGCTTTCTGAGCATTTTTCTGTTGTGAATTCTTTGTGGGATACTTACGGAAAATCTGTTGTGTGGCTGTGTAAATATTCTGCACAGAAAAAAAAATGGTTTTAATAAATACACTTTCAGTAAAAATCTGTCAAAAAAAAAAACCTTGCAACTGGGATAAATATTCAACTGTAAAAACTGCCACTGAGAAACACAACAACGGTATTTATTTTTCTTGTTGCCTTCCTCACAACTGCACTGCATTTACTTGCCAAACAGCTTGCAGTGTAGTCACAAATAACAAAACCCGTAAATCATGTGGAGGCAGAATAAATAAGACTCTTAAGGAGATTTAACACCCCTGAGCCTCATAAAGCCATATTTAAATTAAATCCTAACGAGCACACATGGGGGTATCAGCTAAGCGTGCACTGGGGCACCAGCCTCCCTCTCCATCTCCTTCAAGAGCAACAGCTCTGCTCCTCAACAGAGGCCAGAAATGAAAGCAAAAAATTATTTAGGACAGACAATATTGTTATAACTAAAATAAGCTCAAGTCCTTCCTTTACAGCCAAGCAACCAAATAGGATAGATAGTGTGGAAATATGCTCAATGAGATGCAGTAAGATTAAAAAGAAACACAATGCACATGATATTTGTCTGTCCCAGCTGACCACAGCTCTGAATGTGTTCGTTTTGTAGTTTAGAATGTATGCATTTGCTAAAATCTCTAGTGACTTTAGAGAATGTAAAATATTCTATTAGAATAACTCAGTATCCCTCTTAAATCTGAGAGCCCTGCATTTTCAGTAACTTTAATATATGTAACCGTGAGCTATAGTAAATGTTGAGATGCCAACAAGTTATCATTTTGACAATGAAAGACATTCCTTGTTTCTTAACTCCTCTTTTCCGACTCTCACTTTACTCCGTCTCCTCTCTCCACGCTGACACACTATTGAGCTATGAAGGATTGCCTCTTCTCACAGTCTAATTGAAAAGTCTGATGTTTCAAGCAACCATCTGGGTCTGTGGGCTTTCTATAGCTTTATAAGACCAGACAGGGTCTCAGGAGAGCTGTTAACACTTTGTAGACATGAGAAGCCTTTGGGAATTGCATGGAAAGGAAAGAAAGAGGGGGGTTACATGGGCTGGGGATAGAACTGGCAAACCAGAACGATGGTCCCAATCATTGTATTATTTCAGAAAACTCACAAAAGTATCCCAATTGACCAAAATCTCATTATTCTTTCAAAGGATAACTTACAATAGCCAATGACTAGTTATTTTTTCCACCTGTGTCAGTTCACAGTTAATCAATTTAATAAAACATCAAGGATCAACGTTTGACGGTATTCAAAGTTCAGATGGCTTAAAGACAATGATGTCAGGCAACAATATTCCAAAAGACTGTATATTGTATACTGGATATTTGCCTGCCAGATTCTGACTGCAGTGCTTTCTCAAGACACAGGAAAATGTTACCAGAAAAGCTTAGTTCATACTGCGTGGTTCTAACAAACAGACTGAAAATTCCTGACTAGAAAGGTAAAACTTCTGTTTCAGAGTGTGTGTACTTACAGTTTCTCCTTGGCAGATGAAAACATAATGAGATTTACTAAAAATAAGTGTATGCAATACATTATGTCCAAGTAGTGCAGTATGCTGAATACAATGAAAACTGTATGTCCATGTAGCCATTATGGGTGATTTGCTGAAGGAGCTGCAGGTTGGCTATTTAATAGTCTTATTGCCTGGAGGTAGAAGCTGTTCCGTAATCTGTTGGACTTTCACCAAATGCTTCGATACCGTTTACCGTACAGTAGGAGAGAAAACAGTTTGCCATCTTTACCTGTTTTCAATTAACATACTTGCAGATAATGATGGCTGCCTTTTGACATGAATTTTATGGTCTCCTTAATGTACAGAATAAGTTTGGAAAATGTGTAAGATTCTGTTGATCTTCTGTGGCTAACAGATCCACGAATCTCTTCCAGACATTTTGTGAAAGTGGACAGAGAAGCATCTTTAATGAGATGGCTGTGCATTTTGTTCCATACTCTCCCAACCCTTGGAGCAAAGGAGCTCCTTGTTCTTGTTTTTAAAAGCATTCCCTTATAGTTCCCACGTGTCCCCTGGTCTGTGCATCAGTTTGAAAAAGTCCACTGGGCTAACTATCAATGCTTGTGAGGATTTTGAATATGTGGATTAGGTCACCTTGTAGTCTTGTCAGTTCAACACTAAAATGTTTGGTTCCTTCATACAGTCAGAGGAAGGATAATCTGGTTGCACCTACTTGAGCATTATACAATTTTAACAGAACAGATCTTGGGTTTTTTTTTTACTTCTGACTAGATATCCTAAAATTACAATTGCCTTTTATCTTGGTTCTACACATTGTAGAGAACAGGGGTCTGAAACTCATTTGGTGGAGGACATGACCGTTCTGGCTTCTGAACCTTCTTGAATAGGAAACAAGCAATTATACATTAACTACATTATTTTCTAAATTAGACATATGCACATTTTTTCTTCTTTTTATAGTCAATTAAACAAGACATTTAAGACTTCATTAAAGTTACTTCCATCCTTCTTCTACCTCTTTATCCAATACAGGGTGAGAGGGAAGCCAAAGCCTATCCCAGCAAGCAACAGCCGCATGGCAGGATACACCCTGGACAGGATGCCAGTCCACCACAGGGCACACACAGGCGCATACAATCACACCCGGGCGATTGCAATTACATACCTGCATCCAAAACACTGCACTAAACCTCTACCAGATGTTTTCCCAGTCTCGAATGTGATCTTTTAAAAATTTAATTTGCTGCTTCGACTGTGTTTTTTGATTCCTCCTCAACGTAACTTGTTTACTAACTATTGATAGAAATCAAGACTAGCAGTTGGCTTAGTATCCCTGTAGTACTCTGCTACTGTAATTACAGCACCCCTGTCTGAACTTTTCTCCTTATCTGTACGGTTTGTTTTCTAGAACTATTCTCAAACCAAACACACACACTCCCATGAATAATTCCCAGCTGATAATGATCGACTCTACACAACCACCCTTTCCAACCACAATGAACATTGTGTTGAAAAAATGTACAATTTTAAAATGATCTTAATAGTAATTTAGCTTCAGGAGTTTTGTTTCATTCATTCAAAATCAAGGTGAAGGGAGCAGGTGAGGATGCTGTGTAAGGCAGTTTAATAGTTTAGTAGATACTATATGCAGTTAAATTCACTGTTCACTTCATATTTTCCTAACACCTTTCTTTACACACAGACACCATTGTAGCACTGTATATAGTGAAAACTATGGACACACATTAGTGTCTGTGTGTAAAGAACACAGATTGATTTTAGTACTGAACAAAGAGCTAGCCAAGCTGCTTAACAGTAACAGTAGCAGGAAAAGTAATAGAAAAACTTATGTACGGTATCATTTGAGAGTGCTGCTAGTTAAGGTATTAATCTACAGTACTACCCAGTTTGATTAATAAAAGGAAGAAGTCAAACTGCCTCCTCTTGACTCAGCTCCTGTTACTACCACAATAGCTTTCAGCTTTGACAACAGGTTTTATCCAACAGTACTTTCTTCTTGCCAGCCCCAAAGAGTCAATCAATCCATTAGCATTGGATTCTGCAACCCAGTGTACACCAGCCCTCAGCTCCTGAGCCACACTGTCTCTGGGCTCCATCAAACTTGACTATCTCTTCCAGGCCTTCAGCTCCAAACAATAGCTATACCACATAGCTAACCTCCCCAGTCCCTCAGCTCTAAGACAATGCATCTGCCCATCTCTGCATAACAATCGGTGCCGGACAAAGGAAGTTATTCATTAACATGCCACAGTAAATGACGGGGTGTGTTTACCAATCAGGTCTTGCACTCCTATCTTTTTCTTGAAATCTCCCCATTCTCCTCAAACCTCACATACAGTATGAGTGGGACTCTTTCCTGCTCCAATACCGCTGAATTGGAGCTCTAACATGTGGCACCCAAGGGAGGTGTTGCTGTCAGGGCTGATTTACCCTGGCCAGCTGACACAGGCTGCCTGGTCTGGGATGAATAGAGACAGGCAGACAGGCACACTCCCTCTAGCATCACACAGTGGAAACCATGAAGACCTAAGAATGGGAGGTACTGTATCTATATACAGCACTGGAAATAAGTAAGAGAATTAATTAAGGGAAATAATTGAGGGATAAAAGAAAATAAAGTTGGTATTCAAAGCACATTAGTTATTATAAATATGGGCTGATGAAGATGGGCTGTCTGACAAACAATGACAGTGTGGCATTAGTTACAGTATAATATATTATATATATTATAGTTACAGTATATTACTGTATTAGGTGATACTTCATTCTTACACAGAAGGTATTATATTGTATACCCTTTATACCTTTGTGTAATTTCCATTACTGTATCCACAGTGTCTGTTAGCATGTTTTGTTTATAGGTATAACTCTTAAAATCATAGTTTAATACAGTTAGATTAAATATACTCACACTTATTGCATGATGTAAAACTTGTTCTGTTGAGAAACATTATTGTTTATATTTATTGACTATCCATTCAGTAGTTATAGAAGTAATTTTCTTTGCCATTTTATCACTGAACCCTAGCAAATAATTAGCATTCTAGCAATTAATAGGCATTTATATTCTACCATGTGACAGACATTAAACATTGCCTTTTACCAATTCTGTTTAACGAATAAAAAGAATAAAACTCCTCTAAATATTCAACAAGGTGAGTTGCTTCTCACTTATGACAGGGGCTGTTAGTGTTACCAGTCCCTCAAATAGAGATTACAGGTAACACACTAATTTTACAAGTAAATCACTGATCCCAGACCCTGTAGAACTCACGTTTCAGACCTGCAGTTTACCAGTTACCCATCCTATTGGTTGGTAGAGGTTCAGTAATTAATTCCTCAACAACAGTTCATAATGTGAAATGTCACAGAATGAAAACTTAAATTCCCATTACTTTACGTATAAAATTCTCAACTCGTTCTCATGGTCTAGAAAAGCACCTAATATGACAAATTTGTACTACTTAAAGAGTACTGTTTTGTTATAACAAGAACACTATTACATGTTTATTAAATTAGTCCATTTAACTTTGCGGAGAAGTTCACAAAAGTCATAAAGCATTGAAAACGTGCACAGTGCAGCTAAAGTTCAAGACAATGAAAATATCTTCCAGCCACTGTCGTTTCTCACTTCAAATTCTACTGCCAGGGGAAATGTTTTCCTAGTTTCCTTTGCTTTTCCAACACTTGAAGGATGGGCAACACATTTTGCCAACATTATGTTAAAAATAAGAAGGATAAAGATCACTAAGTGACAAAGGAAGCTTTTTTCTCATAGTGAAAATGGTTTCGCACAGTGAAAAACAGGTATAAAATGTTTTGTAATAGCAAAAACATGTCTAGATAGAGCATTTGTACTAATAGTGTGGTTGTACAGTATATAGTCACTCCCTTAATTTTCACCAGTTTTTGAACAAGATTTCCTGACAAGATTCTATTCAACAGAACAGAGATTGATGAAGTGCACAATAATCATAACTACGTAATTATAAACAACAACAGTTAATAATGCTAAAAAACATCGTATGCTCAGAAGGTCTTGAAAAATATTTGGAGGTACTGTACATTATTGGAAAATAAACACTGAAAATACAAAACACTATGACATAAATAATAAATAAACAAATAAATAATACTATATGACGGCTGTGCTTAGTATTTTGATAATTTATGGCAGGTATGGCCAGCTGCAAGAACTTTTAAATCAAATCTAACCTGCCACAAGAAATGATTTTAACACCCTTAGTTTAGACAGAGATATAGCACTGCAAAAGCCCTTGTTAAGATAAGTAATGATTTGCTGATGACTTCTGACTCTGGGCTACATAATATTCTTATGCTTCATGATTTAAGTGCAGTTTTGATAGGTCAATCATGGTATTCTACTGGATTACATGGCAAATTATCTTGGGATCACTGGTAATATCCTTCATTTGTTTTGCTCCGATCTGAAGCCATTTCTTAAATTTATTTCAAATCTGATGTTGTTCCACATGGTTCTGTGCTGGAACCTTTTAAAGTATTTAGAAGTTGCCTCTTGGTCTGATCACTTAACTTCATGCACTTGGGTTTCACTGCTGAAGCCCAAGAGGAAGGATGATTTACTCTGCGTTGCCTGCACTACAGTGTACATTCTCTCTCTACTCACAGTGAAAAGTAGGGTTGGGTGATATATCGAAAATGTATCGATACTGACGTTAAGAATCTCTCACTGACCTTATTTTGCTTATGTCGGTATGTTCGGTAAAAGCTTTCCCCATTGTGTGTTTTCATGAGCGGTCCCCTTAAAAAACTACAACACCCAGTCGTCATATCCAGTCACATGCTTCTGCCTCGTCCAACCTTCATTCTTCATTCAAAACACAAAGAAGCGTGCCGGGCGTGAGACAACACGAGCGCTTATGCTGAACCCCAGTCAGGCAGGGATGACTCAAGTACAAATGAAGACGAACTGGTATCTAAAGAAGATGGGGTGTCGATCATTTGGTCACATTTTGGCTTCAGCAAATCGGATACTGAACAAAGAGAAGTCAGATGAAACTCTGTCGCAAAACCGTTTCTGCGCCAAAAAGTAACATGAGTGGAATACGAAGAGTGCACGGCCAAAAAAAAGAGAGAGACTGACAAACGCACTCATGGCTGATGCGATTCCCCCCAAACACCAGTCTCTAACACAAACATTCACTAATGCCACTCAATTTGCAAAAGATTTACGCAGAAGTGACGAGACAGCGAACGCCATTACATACTACATAGCGAAGGACATGGTCCCCATAGACACAGTGGAGCATAGTGGTTTCAAAAGACTCGTTCATGCCCTTGACAAGAGATACGTGATGCCTTCAAGAAAATATTTTTCTCAAACTGTTGTGCCTGACATTTACAAAGGATAGTAGTTTCACATATCTAAAATGTGATCTTTCAGCATATCATGTAATCATATAATTTCAAGGGTTAAAAAAAATTATCGTTAATGTATCGTTATTGAGGTAAATGTGGGAAATTATCGCGATATTGATTTGAGGTCATATCGCCCAGCCCAAGTGAAAAGTATGCTCTTGGGTAGTTATGAGGAGGCAAACAAAGACCAGATGTCTCCTATTCAATATACGGTATGCTTCCAATTCCTCTACACTCCATCTCCGTTCAAAGACACACGGTATTTTGAGCAAAGATGTTGGCTACCTATGAAATAAATGCAACAGAAATATTTTAAAATTCAGAGAAGAAGGATACAGTGACAAGGCTTATGTTCTGACTGATGCCTATAGCCTTCCAATATCTGCTTCACAAAGTTGGTGACTCCAGTGCCGAAATCCAACCTTTGACGGAAGTTAGAAACCTTAGTGTTGCTGATTCCACATTTTTATGTGCTGTTCATGTTAGGGACATTACAAGGATTTCTTTCTCGCATGCTTGTAATATTGGTCAGTTGAGATGCTTCCTCTTCCAAATGTTGAAATATTTTCTTTATTTCATTCAGACCTGACTATTGCAATACTTCAAAGGTTATCCAGTTCACATACTATATAAGGCACAGAAAGGTCCAGCTACAGATTGCACTATTGCATGAGTATAGTGCACCCCATTAATTCAATTCAAAATACTTATTTGCCCTCCTGGGATGAATAAAGAGATAAGGTCACTTGCATGAGGAATTTGTCTTTTCGCATACCCCAACTTGCTCTCCATGATACACACAGACAGGGAGAGAAGCTTGGGGTCAGAGCGCAGGGTCAGCCATTTATACGGCGCCCCTGGAGCAGTTGGGGTTAAGGGCCTTGCTCAGGGGCCCAACGAAGTAGGATTCTCACAGGATAACCAGAGAGCCACCGCACTTTCAAAAGTATTTTGAATTAAATTGATTGGAATTAATTAAAGATTTATAAATTCAGGCCTTCTTATTCAGCTGAAGAGCAGACTCCAAGCAAGGAACAACAGAGACTCTCAGGTTCTGCACCATACCTGTGGAACTCACTTTTAATTTCAGTGAGACCCCCTAGCAAAAGTCAACACTTCAAAATGTATTCAACTGTAACTGTAACCTAGCAGTGTAAATAATTGTGAAAGCTTGCTGTGAAGGGTGCTAGGTTAAAATAAATTAAAATTGAAAAACTTAATGACCTATTTTTTCAATGAAGTTTTAATGTTTAATTCAGTTTTTTTCTACCGTTTTCACAAGATCAGTTTTTACCCACTTATTTTCTTCTGTTTTATATTCTGTGTGTGCTATTATACAGTGCTTTGTGTTTATTGAAATGAGGTCAGGAATAAAAATATTAATAATAATATTGATTGTTACTCCTTGATCATCAGCGTCAACCACTGACAGATTTCAAGTGCCCAGTCAGAGGCTTCTGGACGTAATAAAAATTGCAAACAAGAAGCCCATATAGTGTTAAGATGAAAACATCTGGACGCCGGCGTCTGTCTGAGGTACAAGCACACAACACTCTCAAATTAAGTGGTTCAGGTGGGTAGCTGCGTCAGCATGCGCAGGCTGCAAAGGAACAAGTAATAGGTTTATTCCATGCAGAATAGAGAAGAAAGAGAAAACAACATTTCAGCTGTGGAGCCTTCTTACACCCAAAGAAGGCGCCACAGCAGAAATGCTGTTTTCTTTCTTCTCTTTTCAGCATGGAATAAACCTATTACTTGTTCCTTTGCACCCTCAAATTAAGCCTGCATCGTGATAAACAAGATATTATGTCATCGTTTCACAAAATAGTGCACATGCAAGTGATCATTAATATCCTCACTCATAACCATATATGAATACAAGGATTAAACATGTTTTCAAAGCAACGGAAATAATTTTTTAAAACTGACAAATTAAGAACACAGGAACAACAATAAAAATTCAAATTATGCAGAAAACCGCAATGGAAACTACAGCCTTCTCCCCGGTTTTCAAAACCTTCAAGCAGCAAATTCACAACACACCACATCAGCCTATATATTGTAAAAACGGTGTATTCCAAATCACAATTCAGCAACGCATTCGTCTTATCGAAGAACCTTTTTCTGCTATGTCCCAAGTCTGCAAACTAATATTTTGCCATTTTTACCGGAAAATATAATTGCAAAAGTAAAACCTTGTTGAAATATAAGAAACCCATCATGCTTACTTTGAAGATGGAAAAATATCCAAAGTATTCCATTCAAACAAACAAAAAAAAAGACGAGAGAAAAGTTCCTCATCCTGACTTCAAACCGAACGTTTAGCTTTTCGCTTCTCTGATAGGTACATCTAGCTGTCTATCAGTGAAATCTGACCATTGAGAGATGTAGGGCAGGGCTTATAGAAGTTTAGAGTCGGTGACGGGATTTAATAGCTCTACTGTGTACTTCGTCTGCCTGTCAATGAAGTGAAGATCAAAGCGATTCTTATCACCTTCTTTCTCCAGGACTCGTCTTTTTGACTCCTGGAGCCTTGAAAGAGGTGCTGTAAAAATGAGCCTAACCAGTATAAATAGTTTCTCTAGCATTCCCCATAACTCAATAATAATAATAATAATAATAATAATAATAATAATAATAATAATAATGGAACTTCTATATTTTTTCCTAATTTTAATCTTTTTGCGAAAGGCTATGAAAACCATGTCAGAACCTGGCTTTATGAACCCTCATGTGGATTTTTTTTTTGTCATTGTTCCATTAGTCTCAGATTTTTAGCTAAAGCAGGAGATACATTGGTGAGGAGGGCCTGGAAAAAATGGGTACCTACGCTACAACTTGAAAAAAAAAAATTTGAAGAATGAAAATGAGTTTGTGTGGGGGGGCTTATTGAGTAAGACATAAAAATCTGATATTGCAGACTTGAGACTTGATACCCAAGTGTTTACATTGAAATTGAATTGAAACCCTGAACCAGCCTGTACTGTCTATACCTCCCAAAATATTTCAAGATGTTAAGGGCACGTATATTCCAGAAATTACTTTGGAGTGCTGGAGTACACTTAGAAGACTTACACTTAAATGAGCACACCTGGCACAGTCACACAGTTCACCTGAAGGTCCAGGCTGCTGTCTACTTAAATCCTACATTTTCTCATTGTTCCTCTGTGGGCCTGTGGGAACAATAACAGGCGAAAGAAAAGAAAACAGTTCTTGTATGTTAGATTTGTGGAAACTGGATTCCACGTGCTCTGTGTTTACATCCCACTGGCAGTTGGTGAGATTAACTCACTAGGAAACTGCTTGCTTGCTGAGCAGAAGGGGATCTGTTGGGATTAGTAGCACTTTCGATGTGTCCCTCATTCTGTGGGTGCTGCTCTGGTTTTCACCAGCGTTCACACGCCTCTTGTCTCTCACCTGTCCCAGAGGCCGACAGGTCTCAGTGTTGGTGCTCAGTAAGGTGGAATAACTCAATTTGGGATGTTCCTGGGAATCAGCTGAAAGAGAAGCAGGAACTCACAGAAAGGTGTAAAAAAACCTGGAGGTACTCTGCACAAAACTGTAAACAAATCTACCAGACATCCAATTTGGCTAATTAAGACCAGTCTCCGGAAGCTTCTGTCATATGTCTCTCAGATTATTTTACATTTGTTCTTGCAGTGGTTTTCACAACTCTAATCATGATATTTTCACAAGTATAAGACCTTAAATTGTCATTTATTGTGAAGAACAAATTTGCAGGTGCTGTTTAAAGAAGAATGATAGCAATGAAAAGCTAATTATACATCTGCAGTCTCTCGTGGTAACTGTTGGCCTGGCAGGAGTGTGTATATGTGTGTGCATCTGTTGATAGAAAAATATTACTTTTATGACACAACAACAGGGTCTGGGTTGTATGGATTGCAGAACCTAGACCTCAGGAATCACACCGAATCTGAACAATCCCTTTCCTGAAGAGCAAGATGTCCTATCTGCTGTATATGCTGCTTCCTAATCTATTGTTTCTCACAGCAGTATATAGGTGGGTTTTTTGATGAATATTTTTAAAAGAACCATGCATTTAGCCACCGTACAAAACAAATCTATACTGTACGTGGTGCTCTAAAGCAATTATAAGAAGTGGTATAAGCACAGAAAGACAGACGTAACTCACATACTTCCGTGACAAAAAAACAACAACTGAATAACCTGCAACCACCATTTAAACATGTTTCAGCCATGGTACAAAGTACTATATGAAGCATCTTGTGCACAGGTTTTCTATGCAAAGGCCATAGCAGTAGTGATACTCTACTGTAGAGTAGTGATACTTAGGATTCTATGAGTATAAATATCCATGGAAAACAAAAGCTTGGTACACTGTAGTAAAGTTAGAATGATTATGATAATGATTCTGCCTACCTTGATGTCTGCTTGCAAAGCATGGCAAGCTAAATTTTTCCACATACTAGGACCTTCCTATCCTTGTGGCATGGAGCCATATCCTGCTGAAAAAGTTCGTTCACAGATTGGCCACACTGATTGCCATGACCCACTGTGCGCCATGACAACACCCCCCCACACCATCACAACGCCGCCACCAGCCTGCATTGTTGACACCCAGCAGGATGGATCAATGGATTCGTGCCGTTTTTGCCAAGTCCTAGTCCTCTCATCAGCGAGGAAAGTGAATTCTTCAGAGCAGGCGGTGTTTTCCCAATCCTCCGTCGTCCAGTGTTTGTGTTCCTTAGCCCACTGCAACTGTACCTTCTTGTTTTTCATTAACAGGAGTTGGGTTGGGTTGTCGGATGCCATACCCTGTCTTTGACAAGGCACAAGGAGTTGTGCGGTCTGATATGCCTCTTTTAGAACCACTGTCGACTCACTGTTGTACTCGGTACTCAGAACAGTGTCAGCATCCTTCGGCACCTTCCATCAGCGGTCTGTTTCTCACCACGGGACAGCTGTTGGCTGGATGTTATTTGAGTGCTGACCCATTGGTGATACACCGCTGACTCTGTCATGTGTGAAAACCCCAGCAGAGCTGCTGGTCCCGATTCACTCATCCTGGTGTCTCTGGCACCCACTACCATGCCACGTTCAAAGTCACTTCGATCTTTTGTCTTGCCCATCCTCCCTCTGAATCACACTCACGCGATCGGTAGTGTGTGCTACCGTACCCACTTTAACCCTTCAACCTGTAAAATAAAAGAGGACCTGGCTGGTTGGCTGTTTGCTACACCTCTCATCGGGATCTAGAGTGGAAGTTATTCAAATGAATCTGACAATGTTCTACCACGATTCTTATACCTTTTTCAATCTCTTCCAGTAGAGATCTCTACAGAACAATGGAATGAATGGGGTAAGTTGATTTCAAGATTGACAGTAATTTGGAATACTCCACTCCACTTAGCCCAGGAGAAGGATCTAAAATCTTGATGTGATCATGATTATAGTGCAAAATGGGAGCAGATGGAGTCTCTGATTATAGATGAATTTCCAATACAGAGTGTTTTGGGCGATAGATCACTGGCAGAAGCTATACTGTATATAAAACAGCTATACCCTGGGTTATAGTACCAATTAAAATTTGGTTTAAATAACATTGTGTGCACATTTGATGCTGTCACTAATAGAGCAATCAATTACATGGGAAGGCAGGTATACCTAATAAACTGACCATTTATATTTATATTTATATTTATATTTATATTTATGCTTTCAGGTATCCATCTACTTTATTAACCACAAATGTACAATATTTTTGTAACAGATACCAGCAACAAATTAAAATCACAGTAATGTCAAAGATCAAGAATGTGGAGTTATTTTTTATCTAATATGCAAATATAGGAAATGTTGGTTAAGTATTGCTATGACATGAACATTCGCAACTGTAACTGTCTTCTTTTCTGCACATTCTACAAAATGATAATTCAATTTCTTAGGATTCTGATCCAGAGCCTTAACCATATGTAATATGGTTTTATTTGTTTTTCACTAGAACATATTGTACTAGATATAGGTTGTATCACTGTAGACATGCATTTCTAACATTTATGTTATACATAAATATAGTCATCCTTTTCTCACCCTTTGAACATTAACATGTATTAAATTTAATTTGCAGCTCAAGCATTCTTGCTTTTCACAAATGATTAAAATAATTGGCTAAAAATCTTAGACAAAAGCACAGAGACAGAAAGCTGAAGGGTGAAACTGGAGAAACACATACATTGTTAATGTATTTTTTTTTCAAGAGGTCAAATGGCGAACGTTTGCACTCACTGATGAGCTCGAAAATGCAGCAGCAGCAACAGGTCTGTGAATGAGAATAAGTCACCAAAATGCCCATAGGACAGTGAAATGAAACAAGAGCAAGATGTCAGAGTAGTTCTAAACTTCGCACTTTGTGTAAATGAATCTATCTCTGATCTTGCACCACACTCCACTCGGTTCTGTGATACTCTCTGTCCCTGATTCTAGTCTCAAGGCATTCTGGTGAAGCTCATGATGCAGCAACCATCTTATAAAACCTCTTAATAATTAAATTATTATTGCACAATCAGGAATATGTCTATATTAAATAACTGTAGTCTATTTAACTGCAGGTCTTTATTTATTAAATTTAATTTCCTTTTTTTTGCTATTCCTTCAATTCAACTTCAAATTTAAAGTAAATCCACTTAGTATCTATAGAGGGTTTTCTGCATGAAAGCAGGTTTAAATTCAACAGCAAAAGCATAGGACCTTTTGGTTCCACTGAGAATCACTGCAAGTTCAATTTAGGGGAGAAATTTATTAAAGTTCTGCACTGCTTCATTATCAGAGAGAATAAATAAAAGACATAAAACATTTTCACAGAAACAAACAACTACACCACGCTGGGTCCAGCACACCCAGGTGATTCAGTATAATGAAACATACAAGATACATTTGAAAACACACAAATGCATAGAACAACCATTAATAAGCAGGGGAGTCAAAATTTACCACTAGTCTGTCACGTTAGTTCTGAGATAAAGTCCACCATCTGTGTTCACATAGGAAATTCAGCTCACAGAGGACTTAGTCATAAAATACTCTCCACAATATAAAGTCGTATTTGACATTTGGCAACAACCAGACACTGTAAAACAGAGACACTGACAAAGAAGCTCTGCAGTGTTCCACATGGAAAAAGCAGAAACAGAAAGGCTAGCATTGGATCATAACCATGGGGCGGCCATTTGTATGGCTCTTTATTTTAAGTGTTTATTGTCTAGTTGCCTACCTGAAGGCTTTACTAAATCTCAAATTACTGAAAGTTATTCTCTGGATTTATAGTTTCATGGTAGATCATGCTACCCATCGATGTTGTTGAAGCCGATAACCTGCCTTCCTTCGGGATGTGGCTGGGTGAGATCTTTAGAACAATTATCTACTAACTTCCACATGAGCTCAATGGGTCAAATGGCCTCCCCTCTTTTTAACTGGTCTTATGTTCTTAGACGTGCTGGGTGAGTTAATCTGTGTTTCTGAACTGTACCTGTGTGCTTGTGTTTGTGTGCTCTGCAGTGGACTACCACCCAGTTCGAGATATAGTTCTGCCCTGTGCCCTGTTGCCTGGGCTGGACAGGCTCCAGGCTGCTCCAACCATTCCTACTTTAGGATAGCAGATGGGTGACTGACTCCAATGAGAAGTTTTCCTTGCCCTTGATTCTTTGTATTAATAACTCCATGCAATTTAAATGGTGTATGTGAAAGAATACTGCCGAACATCGCCATTTTATTGGAAGGATTATTGGTATGGATGCCTTAATTAAAATCTGGTTAAAAATAAATAGGCAACCAGAAAGATTTCACACCAGTCTCAATTTTGAAATTGCAGGACTGAAATGATGGTTAAACAGGCTCTGGGATTAGTCTGTCAACTGTGCTTAAGAAACTGCTCAGTGACTGTGATGATGATGACAGTAATTCCTGGCATTTGTGTGATGTCTTTCATTCCAAATGATCCCAAAGTGCATGACATATAAGGGGAAACCACTTCATCCACCATAGAATACAACCCCCATTTAGGTCATGTGTGGCTGCCACTATACACCCATACACGAGTGATCAGGTGGAGACGTGAGAAACTGCTTGTGCAAGACCAGAGGGAAACTGAGAGAGGGCAGTGGTGTTAGCACCACTATGATGTTACGTACATGAAAAGCAAATGGACTTATTTAATAATGAACAAATTTATACTGTTTTACCCTGCAAATTATATATCTGGAAATACCAAAAATAAGGGGCCTTATATATTTAACACTAAACGGCTTTCAGTTCTTGTCACAACACTGCAGTGGGTTATGAAGCACAGATAATGAACTATACCGAGTA
Source organism: Atractosteus spatula (assembly GCF_055471065.1). Taxonomy (NCBI): domain Eukaryota; kingdom Metazoa; phylum Chordata; class Actinopteri; order Semionotiformes; family Lepisosteidae; genus Atractosteus; species Atractosteus spatula. Next base: position 7,419,197 of record NC_142728.1, on the reverse strand, counting down.
CAACAAAAGAAACTCTGCAAAAAATCCTTCAAATCAAATATATATGTCATTGTTTACTTTAATGGAGTTTTATCACTATGTCGTGGTTTCCCTGTGCTTCAAAAGCCATGGCAGCAATATACTGTAACATGAAATGAATTTGCCTCTTTAGTGCAAATATGGCACTGGTGGACTTCTGGGAGAGGAAAGGTTCTACAAATCTGAAATCTGTCGTGAAAGGTTCTCACTGTTTTTTTAGTTCATTTCCCGTTGTTTGTTCATATATGGATGCCACACGTTGAGTCTCACAAAGTCATTTCACTAATATCCCACATTTCGGCAGGGACCAATATCATAATTCCAGTAAAACTTGCTTGCAAACATAATGGAGGTGTGTGTTGGGGGTGGGGAGGTCATTGCTGTTTAATGAACATTCAAAGGCAAGCAGACACCAGGTTAAAAGTCACTGTCCATCTCTGAAAAGCACAAACTTCAGACCTCAGAGTAACATCTGTGTCCTTCAGCTTCATGTTAGTCATCCAGATTTTAAACTGAGATTATATCAAAACATATACGTTAAAGCCTCTTGGCAATCTTTCATATCGTGGATAAACTCTCGCGGTAGGATAATAAAAAATTAAAAAGAATCTAGCTCCCATCCTAGACCGATCAGTCCTTTCTGTTTTTTTAAAGTTTCGGAATTGTTCAAAGTTCAGCTTGCGCAGAGTCTCAAAGAGGAAAAAAACAACAACAGACCTGAAACCCTTCGCTCTGCTTTTCATCTAGCAAGTTGGGACAAATTGCCCTTCTAACCCTGTAGATCTTCAGAAGAATGTCCAAAAATAACTTGAAAGACTAAACCAAGACCTCTGAGGCTTCATCAAAACTGGGTATGGTCCACCTCGTCCAGCCATGAGGCCGGACTGGCAGGAAAGTCCGGATAGCCTCCACTGCTGCCAGTCGACAGGTCTGAGCTGGGTCCGTTACCACCTAATACACGCATGGCCTGCGTCATACCTGGTGCACCCTGGGCCATTATGGCCAAGCCAGAGTCTGGATACACCAGGCTGGAGATAAGAGGCTGGTGTCCAGGCAGGGCCTGAAGGGAGGTTGGAGACTGGGGCACGCCATAGGGACTGCTGGAACGGATGTCATGGTATTGGTCCTGGGCCTGGATCACGCCATGCTCTAGAGGGAACGGACCATGGGTTCCAGTCTGCCTGCCAATTGCAGAGGTGGTCTCGTTCAACCCGCTGTATATCCCATTGGAGTGGCTGACTTCTGACATGGACGGCTCATCTGAAATAGGGGGGAGAATCCATAATCAACCTACATGTTCTCTTCTAAAGCAGGGACAACATTTTCCTTCACGTGCAAGTTGTACAGTTGAAATATTAGTGGAGCTTTGCCCTTGCTCTTTTCTGGTGTAGAAAGCACTGTAAATTTAATTTCAGTCATTACTCATCATTCCCAGTTAGAATGATAAGCCTACCACAACTGATAAAATCATGTCAGTTTACAAGATACTCTCTCACATTCTTATAATGATTTCAGATTTTTTTTTTTGCTGCAAAAAGGCAGGAAGGTATTGTATGTAAATGGGTATATTCTAAGCCACCACTTTAAAAGATCTTTTTTGACTTATCATGCATATAAGGAAAAAAATTCAGTTATTTAAATTTTGGTTCCATTTCTGAGACCTGAAAGATGATGGGAAGAACAAGAGCAGACAACAACATCTATGATAAAAGGAATGTCACAGGACATGAACAAGAAATATGATATATTTTCCAAATTGATTAATGTAACGTGTATCAAATTCAGGTTTTGCTTTCCTTAAAGGCAAATACCATTATGGAGATGATTAGTGGCTTATTAAAATATTGGCAGTTCACTTTGTTTATTTTTTTGCTTGGAATTTGTATCAGTGTCCAGTAATATACTTTAATATATTGTTCTAAAAACGTGTTCTTCCCAGCTTTACCTGTAAAGGAGACCTCGGCATCGCTATCCACCCCTTCCTCCTGTATGCTGTCCTTGTCCGATTTGGCACTTCCTCTGGATCTCTTCATGTTGCGGAAGTACTGGCCCCACCTCTGCCGGCCCGCATCCTTTTTCAACCTCTTTTCTTTTGCTCTTCTGTTCTGGAACCACACCTTCATGGAGAAAAGGGAATCAATGTAAACTACTATATCAAAAGATGTTTTATTATATACAGTAAATAGATGATGCTTCATCTTCAAACAGACTGCTTTCTCTCTGTGAATTGGAAAAACAATTATTCTTATTCTTATTCTTATTCTTATTCTTATTGCCTAATGTCATTATTTTTTTAGTTCTTTATGCAGCATATGTTCATTTGATTGCAGCAGCACAATTTGTTAGCTTAGTTTATCTTTTTCACAGAGTTTTGATCATTTCTTGCACGGAAAGGCTGGATAGTAAAAGAAATGGACTTCTAAAAGATAGTGTGGTAAGAGATGCAAACATTCTGTTTTGTTTTCTTTTGCTACCTTCTCCTTTTGCTCACCAACTACAATAAGATCCACCACTGACATTTCCACCACTACTGTGTTTAAAACGCCCCACAAAGTACAATGAAATGTATTTCATTTTGTTCATTGCCTTTTAGCCTCAACACAATTTATATAGCTATTCTACTTTTTCTTCTCTGCTACTAAATGTAAGGTCTGCAATTCTGCATTAAAAACATACAATATATGTGGTACAAACATAAACATAAAAAGCCTCTTATGCCACAATATTTAACAATGACCGATTTCCCCAGTAGGAGCTGATCAAAGTGCGATCACTTCTGGACTGAAAATGCATAACATAATTATTTTATCATGTTATTTTTTAATGACTAGAAGTTCCGTGTTTTCAATCTGGATTCTAACTCTGTCTAACTCTTGTCTTTTCTAATATATAGACAAACAACATTCGAGACCAGAATGTCAGGCTTACTGACATGGTAAATAGCCTTCAGAGGACAGAATCTAGCTGAACCAACGAAATCGGGATTAAAATACAACACAACAAACGCGTTTTTTGGCAATATCATTAAGGACATGCCGTGTAAATTGGCAGAACCTATTTACTTTTTTTTCTGTTAAAGGTGTGTCTACTAACACCTGTTGTTCAAACGTTTAAATGTGTTACATCGCTATTGTAGATGAATCGCAAAACCTAACTGAAATTTTTAAGACATATGTCATACTACTTTTCCTCAATATGCTTCTATATTTTAATTTGTGTTTTTTTGAATTTGTTAGAAAAAGCATAGAAATAAATTTCATTACAGGCAACTAAATGGCGACCGCCGTAGAATATTTATTCTTGTTGCATTACTTTATATTATATTGACTGGTCTAATTAAATAATTGGTATGGACATCGATGTGTTTCAAAAGGAGTACAAGCAAACGTTTTGTAGTAATGCTAAAAACGTCTAAGGGCAAAGGTCTTTTCTCCCACGTCAAGCGAACAACCTTGAGCAAATGGACCTTTTCTGCGACATTTCAATGCGATTTAAAACTCGCAAATGTCGTTCTCACGATGCGACCTACTATTCACTGACACATGTTGTAACTATCCAAGGGTCTTATAAAACGTTTTTAATTGCATTTTAAATTCACTATATTCAGTTTAAGCTAAAAATAGACTAAATCTGAACTTTATAGGGGGTTGTATAAGATATAAGGTTAGGAGAATTATTAAAAGCATACACACCCTACTCCCCTTTGCAGTAAGCAAAAGGAGATTTATTTGAAGTAATTATCTTTCAGAACGCAAAGCCTGCAAGCTGTCCTCAACCTGTGGAAACTGTATGTTATTTTCCAAGAGATGACCCTTTTCCCGCAATGTCGATAATAAGGCACTGTCAACCGATATTAAATTTCACTTTTTACTGCGTCGCGCTCTCTTGAAACCCATTCCTGTTTTTAAAGACAACAGTTCTGTGAAGCCATGTACTGCGTCTACCCGCAGCACCACCTGAGTGAATTTAGTATATTTGTTTTTTAATGTCACACGTTTATCGTTTACAATTGCACGTTCAGTATGCAATGAAGGGGACAGACATGCCTTTTCTGGTGGCTGTAAAATAAAATACAGCGGGAAGTCCTATTGTCCTTGCAAAAACAGCATATCCATAAAAAATATATATAGCAGCAGTCAGCCCCTGTATCTGGAGACAGCGCGAAAACTCCCACAAGTACATCCGTTAATGAGCTTCTCCCAACCTCGTTCCTATGACCCCTGACTTTCAAACGTGGTCTTCGTTTCACTTCGTAAATTAAGCCCATTATACCAGCCCTGCATGTCAAACACACCGCACTGGTCCCAGTAATGTGCTCCTGTCTCACTGTAGCCTGGGTTTGAAACGTGCGTACGCTACCTGCACGACTCTCATATCCAGACCGGTCTCCGAAGACAACTGCTCCCTAACATGTCTGGCCGGTTTAGGAGAATTGTTGTAGGCGTTCTTCAGGGTTTCAAGCTGTTTGGCTGTGATGGTGGTACGTGGTCTCTTCGCAGTCGAATCTGCCTCTGGAAGAAATGAGGAATGATTGAGGTCAACGGTGTGGCGCGGATCTGGGCACAACTCCGCTCCATTCAGGACCAGCCATTTCTCCCGAACAATTGAGTTTCAGCTGAAAGTCGGTTTCTCCTTGCCGTCTCCTTGTAGTAGTAGACAAGTGTCTAGTAGACACATAGAAAAGCCGAAACCTAACGGTACTGTTAGAAAAGTCATTTGTAAAATCTGTCCACTTATAATCCAGAACTGACAAAATGTAAATATACTGTACATGCAAACTGAAAGATCACGCCCAACGTGCACAGACATAAGAGACTAATTTAGAGCTCGATTATAATTGTTTTGTTGTGAATTTTGTATGAATTCGTTTTCTTTTAAAATCACCTATATTTCTGTTCTACTAAAATACATTGACTATTCCACTTTTTATATGTACTTTATAACCAACAATACAATTTGAGATGTCTGAGTCGTTTAAAATATTAACTGGCACCCACCCTTATTGTAGTGTTCTATGGAAATTGAAAAACGACCCCAACCACTTATATATATATACTGTATATAAATTAATTAATATATATATTAATTTATAAATGTTAATTCTTAATTACTATTTATAAATACAGATAGGGAATAATTATATTATATTGCAGAAAACTAATAAAAGTAATGTGGTTAGAAAACAATAATATAACGTAGTTGAAAACTCAAACCTTATGAATCATTTCTGGTAGATCAACGAAATGTTTGAGTAACATTTTAACAAGCATGCTGAGAGCGTCAATAAATTGGACGTTCTAAAAAACGGACATGAAGTGGGGTAGAAAATAATTTATTATTTTGATGCAGCAAAAAAAAAAAACTCCTTTTTAAAATCGTTGTAGAAATGAGCCGGCAATATGTTGCTAGTCATCTTTATCGGTTTCTGCAAAAAGATGCAGCAATAAAGCTCTCGCCTGCTGTGGTTACTACACTGCTCATAACTAATGGCGCCCTCTTCATAAGAAAAAACAAACTTGTGTGTTTTCCTGAAAACTGTTATGATAATTCATCAAATTGAGTTAATCAAGTGCACACGAGCGCTGTAAATTCACACAGGCGCTAAATGTACTTTTGTAGAGTGTGCCCAGCGTGTCGCACAATTTCATCCGCTGACAATGTCTGGCCAATGTTACTTTTGGACTAATAAAGTAACTTGATTTAATTGAACTATTTTATAATAACGAATTCCCTCATATACGTTTATGCCACCGAGGGAAAAACGAGATGTCATCCTGTTCTTCCTATTCTTTACTAAAGCAAAAACAAAAAACAAAAAATGAAAACCAACACAATGTTATCGCTGCCAGCAGTCTATTCGTAAAATTTTTTGACAATATGCTCATGTTAGTCAATACATTGCGGGGGGGGGGACACTTTATTTCTCAAACGATACGGTATATCTCTAAGGCTTAGTGCGCATATTTCAATTACAGTTGACATCTCCAATGTGCTACACGACTGTCGTTCTGTAGTTTTCAGTAGAACACATTTACTTGTACAAAGTTCTGAATGAATACATACTGTACGCACGCAGAGATAAATACATAGGTAAAACGGACCTGAGTTAGTATTCATTTGTCCTTCCCTTATACTGATGATTTGTAATTGTAATTTGTTTTTACCCTACGACTAATTGTTTACGTCATTCTAAAGACTTTGACTTTATAAGCGAAGTAGAATTAGAAGCTCGGCCCTGCTTTCGAGCTCTGTGAAAAGGACAGACCTGATCAGGCAGTCGGAACAATTTGATATCGTCGACGGTTCATCAGCGAAGCAATTATCAGCTTTACAGTCAGCAAGAAAATGTAAAACTGCTTTATATCAGCTAATGGCGATTCTCTATATTTTGAAGAAGCTTGCTGAAGCGCACGGTATAGCCGGCGCACAGTTTAATCAGCTGTGCATTGTGCTGACTCTCAGCCCTGCCAAGTGAAGTGATATTAGGTATTCGGCGGGGAATGCCCATTTCTCTTTCTCGACTGCACTTGGATTTGCAGTATATATAAGGCACTGTCGATTCCTGGGCAAGCGGCTGCGTTATAAGTGCAGGTGGGTCAAATGTTTATGCATGACCTGTTGACCTCCGGGATGAAGTTCACCGTTCAAAGCGGCTGTTTAATGAAAGGTTATTGAGTAAAAATAGAGAACGCATCGGCGATCTCAACACCGAGACTAATCCTTCATTTCTATTAATTATATAAATTGCAAGATGTACACAGTGATCCAATGCGCACCGATGGAAGGGGAGGGATTTTCTCTGGTTTCAGGAAAAAAAAACAGATATGAAGTATTAACTAGAATGCTTGATTTGAATTATTCCAATTTAACTACAGCATCAATTGTGTATATAATGTACTGTATATATAATGAAAGTGCCTTTGTGGAAGAAGTATGTATGAAGATACAGTAGTGCTCTACGGGTAGGAACTCTGCAGCCAGGCAATTAATATAATTCAGTCAGATTCCTCTTGGAAATCATGAGCATCTTTAACATTAAAGAATGTTGTTGCTTTGGCAACGCCACTGTAATATTTAGAAGGTTTCCCATCTTCTCTTGAAAATAAGTAGAGTATTATATCAACAACAACAGCAAAGGCAGCAGCAGCAATAATAATAATAAAAGTCCCAACCGTGCTATTATTAATATAATCGAATTAACTGTTTAGACGTTGTATAAAACACTCCCCCCCCCCCCCCCCCCCAAACAGGAAATGCCCTCTTATTTGAGATAAGAGGAACATCATTTTTTAATTTCCTTATTTTTGACCGGAAAACATCCCTTTGTTTAAATCCCTTTACGTGACGATGGTAATATGATATTAGGAGAAACGAAAATACCCGTGAAACATCTGTTACGCAAAACAGTTATTTTGCTCCTGAAGAGAGGACCTCTTACTGATTATTCGACAGAAGTGGTTCATGTCTCTGAGATGATTCCGTCAAATCTAATAATTATTTTAGAAACACTGTGTAGAGTAACAACAATGAAATGCAGTGTATCGTTGGGATATGACAGTTTAACAATGCTAATGACTTAGGACAGGATCAATACCTGATAGTAAGAAATGGGAAAAATGTCCAGATAACGTTGTTCACAAAATTTGATCATGTTTCCTGCTCTATGTTTACGAGCTCGGTTTTGGCATATAAACAAAGACAGTGGTTTGTCTTTTCTTGGCTTTAACTCATAAAACTATACAGTAGCCATATACAACCAGGGAGGTAGAACAAATTTCAAAACCTAGTGAAAAATAGTGAAGTACCATTTAAACAGGGGATACTGTATATCCAACGGCTGTTTATGGGCAGACAGACGTCACACCGTGTGCGCGGAGCTCAAGACATGACTTACCCTGAGATTCATTGACAATGATCAAAGCATCAGTGTGCGCCGATGGGTTTTAAATGAAAGCACTGCTTTTAAAAATTGTACACCATACATTAAACGCCTACTGTAAGATAGCTGCACTCCAGCAATAAGCCGTAACCGTAAGCTATTTTCCGAACGCTGTTTGGAGCAGTGCACGGCGCAAATGCAGTGAAGTGCACCAAAGAGTAATGAATAGGCAACTATTATACGCGTCGAAAATTACATCTTATCATCCATTAAATGTGCAAATTACCTTCACACACAAACTAATAATTACAAACTATAAAATGCCCAGGTTCCATATGTCACAAAAGCCATTAGAAGGCACAGAATCTTCAATGTGTACCGGTGATTGCAGTAGGAAAATATTCCCTTTCTCCATGTCTATTGGCAACCACAGACATGTTGATATCAGAGGCAGAAGAGAAGTACTGTACAACACTTACCAGACACAGCCAGGGTCACTGAAATATCCGAAATATCCATGAAACTGATCTATCATATCACAGCATTATTGACTACACTCTTCAACACTCACCCGAAATATGCATTGAGGATATATGACTACAAATTGCTTTGTCGAGCGTTGCAATATACTGTATCACACTTAGTATTAGATTATAAACGGGCTTTGTTTTCTTTCATTTTATGGAAGCAGCGCAAATATATCCAAAGGACGATTTAGGTCTGATGTAAATGTGTTACATGTTCTGCTGCGAATTAATGCGATGTTGCATTTACTTTGGAGTGATAATATTTTGATTACAAACAAGCGCTTTCTAATATTACATAATAATATAAATAAAACTACTTATCCACTTATCCTCATTCAGAGCTGTTGACCTAAATGTAGTCAATGTGAAAAATTCAGTGAATAAGAAGACCATTTCCTCCTTGGGGTCAATCACATACATTAATGAACATGTATTATCACATGTATTAATCACAGGTTTCGATTAAACGAAAGCAAGGCTCCTGAAAAGCACAACGCACTGGTGTTGCCCTGTTCATGAAGAAGCACTTGTGGCCTTTCGATGAACCACTTACGGTATGTAACCGATTACTTTAAAAGAGCGAATACAGGGTTTTGGAAGGGAAACATCGTATTTTTATTTCTTGCTGAAATTTGTGATGCGTTAATGTTACGGGTTTCATTTGTAGATACTCTGCGATATTCCAATTTCTATCTCTTCCCCACGTCGCTTAAACATTATCCTTTGAATACGATAAAATACAAAGTAAATTTCAGTTTCGCCTCACACTGCTGAGTACCGCTAGTGGACTCTACAAATAGTAAGACAGAATAATATGCACCACGGCCTTTAATTTGTATAACTTCTCAGCAAATATTTAGTTTTTTTCACTGCCGGATTTTTGTTTCAATTCCGCTCTTACTTTTCTCAATTGGACCTTTAAAAGGATTAGTAATTTGCAGATTTTTTAAACAAACGCTGTTTTAGCTGAAGCTGCGGATTGCAAGGTACTTAATGATTTTTATTGACGTATAGATACCCTTACGGTTTCGAACTGAAAACAGCTAAAGAACAAAATAGCAGATCATTCCTTTTTGCATTTCGATGTCCTCAGGCAGCTCTGCACCGATGTTGATTGTGAGTAATACAGCGGTGTGACTGTATATTGATGGTATTGAAAGAGCGCCGGCCTCTCACCTCTCTGTTTAGCGGTTTCATAGTCGGCCTTGCACACTAGCCGACTATCCTCCATTAGGTAGTATTCATCACCGGTGGCGAGCTGTCTCTTGCACACTATACAGGCGAAGCAGTGGAGATGATAGACAAAGTCCTGCGCCCTTCGTACGACCTGAGTCGGCGGAATACCTTGTTGGCAGGCGGCACATTTAGTCCCAAATCTCCTTTTAGAAATAACAATAAAAATAAGGATATACCCAGGTCATATACCACGTTGCTGTTATTAGAGGTGAATCCTGGAAAAACGAAGTCTGTTATCTAATAATTATTATATCCATCTTCAAACTGCTTCTTCCAATTCAGGGTCGCGGGGGAGCCGGAGCCTATCCCGGCAAGCAACGAACACAAGGCAGGGTACACCCTGGACGGGACACCAGTCCATCACAGGGCCAATCTTCCTAGATGCCAATTAACCTACCAGCATGGGGGGAAATAATAATAATAATAATAATAATAATAATAATAATAATAATAATAAAGCTGCATTTCAGAAAAGACATTCCAACTACATTAGTAATTTACATTATTTACAAATCATAAGTGCAGAGGGGAGGAGATATTATGACGCCATGAGGGTATCCCAGAAACTTTCTCCCTCTTTTAAAATATAATAAACCAATATCTGTAGAGACATCCAGCAGAGTGCTTTCTTGCCGAACAAAATACTCTTGTTAAGCAACTTTACAATACGAGTTTATTAAATGTATGCACTACTTTCTAATTAAATTATCTCGCCTAGAATACACATTTGTTCTAAAATGTGAACAAAATGTGATTTTTCTTAATGGTGAATTTACGGTACACACCGCGCTTTTTATATAATGATCTGTTGAAGGAACACTTAAACAGTGCTCAGTCGACAGAATGAATGTATCAGGTGCGCAAGAAGCAGTCGGAGAAGCTGCTGTTGTAGATCGAAAAACACTCACTTGAAGAAGTCTTCTTTGCAGTAGACGCTCTCGCCTCTGCTGAAACACTTATCCGCCAGCGGCGTTTGGCAATCGCTGCATTTCAAGCACTTGCTGTGCCAATGTCTGTCCAGTACTTTAAGAATGAAGCGGTCCACAATGTGCTGATTGCACCCCGCACACACAGGGATCTCTGTAAGAAAACAAAGCAACGCACATTCAGTTTAGCCGTCTCGTTTTACTCGTTGAGGAGCACAAACGGCTTCGTTTAAGTTTCCATTTTAAAGGTTAATTGGTATCTGAAGTGTCCTGTTTGCGTTTGCCCTGTACTGGACTGGAGTAGTCCCGTCTGCGCCCTGTGCCTGCCGGATTAGGCTGCAGTTTGCTGCAAATCACTATAAAGCAAAGGAGCTCTGGGTAACGAGAAATGAAAGTGCCGTTTTACGTATTCATGTTATCCTTTCTGCCTCGTTAAAACTTCTAAACTATCTCACCTAGAATTAAAATCTCATAAAATCATTAAAAAATCACGAATTCTCCAGTTAATAAATACAGTACATATTGTAAAAACAAACCAAGGTTGATTGCATAAAAACATCATAACCCATATACCGTCAGGACGTTAGTGAAAGAAAAACTAAATATTTTTTACTGCATTTCGGATTCTCACTACTAAAACAATAAAGATTTTTTTTATCGGTATCTGTAAGATATACTTGTTAACAATGAAATACAAATACGTGCACTTGCAGGACTGATAAATGCCGCATGTACTGTCATTTTAAAATACAGTATTGCGGGGTATCTATGACAACTACTGCTAGTAGTACTACCTGAAGTACAGTCTTTCTTATTATTAGTATTTACAATATTATATCGTATATATTAAAACAAGAATAGTAAGGTTGGCAGAAAGTGAACAAACTTGTTAAACACAATACACCATATTCATCACATCCACATCCACATTGAAAGAATAGGAATTCTTGGTGTGTAATTAAGGTTTTCCATACATTGAAAATATGTGACTGTTAATTTTTTGGCCAAAATGCTTTTTCATGTGTTCACCTGTAACTATGGAAACCGGTGGTGCTTGTGTGGGAAGTATTCGTTTTAGTACAGGTGATACATGGTTAAACGTCTTACAGTATATATTAGTATACTATTACTGTTGTTTATATAACATCGGGAACAATTATTGACTCGAATTTATAATAGAAATTCAAAACTTTAAATCACTGCAAAACCATGTAATACATTTTAAGTAATACGCGTGTTTGTTTATACTACAATTCTTGTTTTTATTTTTATTGGTGGTAGTATAAGCAGTGGCAGTTGCTTTTGTTGTTGTTGCTGCTATTGTTGCAGAAGTAGCTGTAGAAGTAAATACAAAACATCCACATAACTGAAACTTAAATGTCCAGAGCCGTATTAGTACAGATAATACATATACATCAATTTAGATCAATATACATCGAGTTCATTTAGTTTTCAAATACTGGTTCTGCGAATTACTTCAAAAACAAAAAGACAAAAGACTTGCCCACTATTGTGAGATTCCAAGGAAGGCAACCCATACTGGTCTACAAGAGTTTCAGAGCATGTGTCAAGACAGGACACACAGCGCTTTCTCCGACACCCTACAACCAGATAAAACCACCACCCCTTTCCGCCGTTCTACAATTCAGACAAAAATAAATCACCAGGAATATTTGCGAATCGCGATGTATCAATCACAACACGCTGTGGTATAATCTCTTAATTTAATGTCAACATCTACTCCCCCCCAAAATCAATGTCACACGGAACACCCTCCCCCCCCCCTTCTCCCCTCCCACTTCTGCCCCAATTAGGCCGACTCTCTTGAGCAGACTCTTAAGAACACGGCTCTTACTCTGCATGGTGACCAGCGGCAGGTGATCTGAATCCCTGAAATCCAAGCAATCGTGACTCTAGAGCCGGTCTCCTCTCCTGATTATAAGATGGCCCGAGTCTCCATTAATTCCTGTGCCAGAAGACCGCCCCTTCAAGGCCAATTGTAAAATGGCGCGATCTTCTTCCTCCACATGCACGCTTCCAGGCTGCCCAAGAACTTGAGGATCAAGCACGGTCGTGCTTTTAGTGCCTTCTGGAACCGAACCAGACAAATCCCCACACGACTGAAGAGCCTATAATGACTTAAGTCAGCAGTTCCTCGGCCAATCATTATCGGCCAAAGCCTGCCCCTTGCTTATATTTTACATTTCATCTCCATAGAATAGGCGTGTAGGATAGAACAAGGAAGTACAAGGTGCTTGATCTGTCGTTTAAACAATCTTATTTCGTGAAACTTAAAAACCCGGGTAATAAGCGACTTTATTCTGCTGAACACCCCTTGGTGAATCATGCTGTTTCGACATTACCAGGAAATAATAATAACCATCCATCCGCTTCCTAATCTGTAGCATCTATTTTTATTTTTAAAGAGGCTCTACATGGAATAATACCCATTTTACATTTAAATTCAAGTATATATATATAATTTTGAAAAAAAGTAGGATGTGCATCCTAAAAACGGAAGAGACCTGCGTATTTCAGACGTTTTTGTCTGAAAACATGTATTATATATATGTTACATATATTGTTCCTTCAAAGACACGCATATTGTGTTGTATGTTGTTAAATCATGTTGAAAACATTCGCCCAAGCTTTTCAGTTCACTTCGGGATTTACAGACTTTTCAGTGCAGGTTTCTGCATGTGTTTTAAGCTTAAAACAGCTGTAACATCATGAGCTCTTCTATAAAACAAAATTCATTTGTTTTTTTTTTATTATTGGAAACAGTTTCTCCACGGGACACAGACTAAAAAAAATATTAAAATAGAGCAATCAACTAAATATAATATCACTTTGTGCAGTAGACACCATAAACTATTTCTGCTTTGCTCGATCACTGCTACTGTTAATACCAACACTACCGCGACTCATACTGTTTTTGTTATGCAATAGCCTAAATGTATAGAGCATGACAGGTTTTTAAGGTTTCTAGATTATTTAAATTGATGTAAACTTCAAATAACCCAAATCTCTTGTAGACGTACTCTTCACGTTATAACTGACGTTACATATATTTTATGTGTCAAACCTAATGGATGTTACTGTAGCACTTCTTCGACAATTTATAATGTAAGAATGGCGTTTGGTTGTTTTAAACTGGCGAACGACTTGGCCTGTGGATCTCTTAAGACTAGCCGCAGGGCGCCATGCAGGAGCAGCCTACAGGTATTAACTTTAAATAATTGATTAATGAACTCGGGCCTGCAGCTCTTCGTCTAATGAAGGAATGGTTCTCCTTTTGTTCGTTTTGTGGGCCTTCAATAAAAAATGAATGCGAAGTTTTCTGTGGCAGCCCTATCGACCCAGCTACAAATAGCTACTAAAGCCACGTCATGAACAGGTGCCGTGAGCTCTTATAATTTATTCAGAGCCCCTTGTAAAACTAGAATATAATGTTCGAAACTCACGAAAGAAAGTTTTAAACATCACTCAGTGTTACGTATGTTGAATGAAGCAGACATGAGCTCTTACTATTTGTTTCCAACATGCGCGTGTACAATTGTGTGCGTAAGCGGTTTTAAGTTTTTTTTGTGTTTATTTACTTGGAATGTGTTTGTGTTTATTTACTTAAATGGTAAAACACAAACAGTAATAAACCTTTGAAAATCAGACGTCATGTTCCTTGATCAATCCACTTATGTTCACATGGTCGTGCTTGAACTCAACGGGTATATATCCTATTAAATTGACTGAAGAAACACACCCTTGTTCATGCAATGTCAGTGGGTAGTTATGGGTTATCAGCTGAAAGACTGAAAAACATTTTTAAGCAAGCAGCAGACGTACAAGAATAAAAAGATGAGACATATGTCAATTCGCAGATCTACCATCTTTGTCCCTAATCCTGCGCCTTTCAATCTTATCCGTAATCCAGTGTATAGCAGAGATAAGAGAGCGAAGAGTATTAGAGGGAAGGAAATCTGTAAAAGAATCATCAGACACACAGTGTAGGTACCCATCGAGTAAAACGGAGCTCACTCGGAGCTCACTCGGGTGATGGTACTGTAGATAACGACGTTAGTGTACTTAGACTGCAGCACCCACTATTAATAAAAAGTCCCATTGCAATTTGTAATGTAAACTGATCAATAACTACTCAGATGATAACAATTGCAGACACGCATCCTTTACAAATTTACTTCAAGAAACACTAAATATGTATATGAAGCATTTTACTTAAATAACAACAAAGTGAAGGCATCCAAAGCACTGGGTTTCGTAACCATCCGTGAGAGAATATAATGTAGTAAAACAGATATTATGCTTTATTTTTTAAATTCTACGGAAGCGCCTCCAAATCTGTTATAGTTTGGCATGTATGCATATATTCCCATCACCAAAGAAACAAGATTAGAATACGTTCACTTTTCGGGCTTGGCATCTTTTGTAAGAAAAGAGGTTTTCTGACATTTCATCCTGCGAAGAGCCTCGGACTATTTTCAAACAAATCATTGTCTTATTATATACCTTTACGTAGTTCTTCGTTCTGTGCTAACAAGGCAAACAGCATATCCGTATTACCGGGGGCTTCTTTTGGAGCGTTCAAGTCGTTAAGCACATCCATTTCGCATTATATCCACTTCCAGGGCAGAAACACAAAAATCAGGGCCAGTTGAGAATAATAATAAAAAAAAACTTAAAAAAAAACCAACTTCTGTGGTGTCTTCTAGCTTCACATTAATGTGTGATTCACAACGGCGCGCCAGACGTTCTGGAAACGCGAAGGGCTCCGAGCTGTGGAGCGTTTTGGTGGTTCAAGTGGCTGCTATACAGAAACCCGAGTGCGCAGGAGCAGAGAGCGCCGCCTGGTTGCCCTAGAGACTGGGCAGTGAGGGCGAGGCGGTGCAGGTGTACTGTTATCACCTTGAGCGCTCCCAGATGACTCTCGGGAGCACATTTGGCAAAAATGCAACTAGTAAGATGCCGGGAATACTGTTATGGTTAAGCGAATAGTTTAATAACGGGTCACCAAGCGATGTTTCCCAGTAAGAAGATACACAGAAACCTAGGTATTTAAAAAAATTCGCGTGTTTTTATGTTGACTGCTGTGTGATAGTCTTTTAACAATTTGAGACTTCGTTATTCTTTAACGCTCACTTACACGTTAGGTGTCCACCTAACAAAAATAAAACCCATTATTTATGCTGCATAAAGATTAGACAAAAATACAGTCATTGAATATATTTCTCTGATTTTATAATAGACTCGTTATCACGTATCAAAAACACATAACGCAAATAAAAACCAGATTGAAAGGCATGCACCCGTGGACGGTTAGGAGCTGTATAACGTTAAATAAAACTATTAAAATATTTTAAAATATACGGTTCTCCGGGGAAAAAAAGCCAGCAGGATCTTAGGGTTAGTAGTTGCAGCAAGATCTTGATAACTATTGTAGGGTTTAGAATATGAATCGAAAATATTATTACACTTTTGATTCGTTGACTTAAAAAGTACATTTCCCTTAATTTAATTTCAGTTTCTAATGTTCGCGTTTTTAAAATCGCAATAGTTCCTCTAAAACACTTCTAAAGTTTTAGTTTGTGCCCCAAGCACTACTTCTACAGGTAAATGAGATTTGTGTCAGACTACGTTATGGTAACAATAAAACTTATCCACTTATACTGACAAGTAATTCATTTTAATTGTAGTTACCCACCAAGATAGTATAAATTCGGTGCTTTTCAGAGTAGCTCAAAGTGCCGCTCTGTAAATGAACACTTTTCTTCTTATTTGATGATTATCTGTACCAAATTACTTTTTCCGTTGAACTGGGTCCAGGATTTATATAACTCTTTAAAGATAATTAAGCTAATTGTGACAAGTAAGTAATTTTAAAACATCTAAATCCTTAAGTATTTCAGTAAACACGAGAAGCCGAAGACCCATATCACAAATAATGCGGAATGCAAAAAAAAGTATGTAGTGCTACACCCCAGTACACACAAACATCTCAGGACGTTCAAAAATCGAAATGCTTTAAAACGAACGGTGTGTGTACATTTAATATGGAGGAGAAATATAATTTTCAAAATGTACCTGCTGATAAGGCGCCGTTATACCGTTAAAATATCTTTAATATCTGTTAATTGATCAAAAAAAGGCATTTGCCAAAAAGGGAATGATGTACGGTATACATGATTAAAGAGTCGTTTTTAAATTCTCATTCCATTTTTTAATTCATTTTAGAAATATACACGAGGCAATGTCTTTATTATTTGATTACTACCGATCTATTTCATCCAACAAATAATGGGATGAACATTGTTCTTCCCCATGCATTTTAGAAAACCGAATTTTTGTCAAGTCCGTATATGCCTGAGGTGTTATTGGGTCTGGGGATAACGGTAGCGCTCTTCCGCATGTCCTTATCCTGTCCTTATGTTTGCTGAGGTACATTTTTTTTTACATTGAAAGATACAACTCTGTTTTAATCAGTTTTCCAAACAGCAAGAGACCAGATACGTAGAATTAACTGGTCTTCAAAAAAGTCCTATATTTAAATACTTGTTTTCTTTCCAGATCGCAAAAAAAAATACAGTATAGCTCAATATATATATTTGAATAACTTAAGAAAGGCGAAAGCAGTTATCATCAGAAACATTCCACACGCTTGCAGATTTTAGTCGAGGGATTCACAAGAATCTGATAGGGAATCACCGAAGTCAGAGAAAAAAGAAACATTGTGTGGAGTAGGAGCAGAGCGTGGTTATGTCAAGCAACAGCAATTTTGCCGAGTGATATAGGCATACATTATTTAAATTGTTCGTGAGGTAAGAAACTTCATTCGTAATAAAAAGGCGTATTCCGTATCAAAGTCTTCACGTTACAAACATTGCGAGGCAATACACAATAACAATTGTGTCTAGAAACAAAGATCAAGAAATGAAAGGCGCTCACGACAGGCGTCACAAGAACAGCAGCCAGAACAGGTCGCATTTGTAGGATCGGTAAATAGGTTTTAGTCAGAGAAGTCGTGAGGGTCAGAATAAAGGCGCGTCGCGCGGTCTATGCAATGACTTCTCAAAGACAACTGTTTGCTTTGGGAAAGATGGGCCGCTCAATAAAATGTTAAGCGAGGCAACACCCAGATAAATTTTATTGACACTGATCCTTAGTGCAAAAGGGCGCCTTGGGAAATCAGGCGTAGTGGCATCGCTGCCGGGTTCTCTGATGAATTCAGAATCAATGCCCCATTTGCCTGCGTTTCCAGAGCATGCGAAACACATTTTGGTGAAAGGTGCGTAATGTTTCAATGTTCTTCCTTACTTTTAAGCTTTAATAATATTTTTTATGCGTTATTGATCGGGCACTTTTGAGTGGCCGGGCGACAGAAGCGCAATAAAATGAGCGGCGCTTATGGCCTGGAGAATAAAGTGAGGGACATCTACAGCACAGAGAAACTGCTGGGTCTTAACGGGTTTTTCACAAATTGACTCATCAGGCGGAAACTGTTTATTTTCCATTTTTATCCTATTAGCTCAAGCAATATCTATATCTGTATACTGAATACTGTAAAGGTGCAAGTCATTACATGGAACTAGAAAATCGAATTGGAACACGTAGGTCTGTATACTACGTTTCCTGTATAAATACAGTATATAATGTTATCATGATTTTAAGAAATTAATATTTTCAAATATTCTCACCTTCATTATCAATCAGTTGTTGATAATGAGTTCATTAAGACCACTGTGAACCGTGGGTAAATAAACCAATATATACCAAGCTGCAAGTTAAGTGCTCCAGGGTTGATGATGTTAAATAATGAATGACTAATGTTCTTGAATTAACTGCCTGTTGGAAAACTACAATCATCTTCGATTTAACAAAGCGGTAAGCGAATCATAGTCCACCGCAGGACGTCCTCCAGTTTGGAAACTGAGTTTAAAAGACATTTTAATGGTTTGATGCAAAAATGAATATTTCAATGTACTAAAATGATTACCAGGACTCAGCAACGGGTACTAAATCGATTTGGGTTAATAGTTTGAATTTATCTCAGTTGTATTTAAGTCAATATTACATTTGTTGCTCGAAAAAAGAATGGAAATTGTATACTATTGCCGTTTAACCATTTTCAGGATGCTTTGCGTTCAGGGACGCCGTTACTTATTGAAGTGTATTTGTTTCCTACCACTAAAAGATAGCGCTTCATCAGAGAACCTTTAAATTGCTTTTACAATTCCTCCCAATTCATTTCGGATTTGCAAGTACCTACTGTATGTACGTTAGCAGGAATGTTTTTTTTTTAACTTGCCTGCTAATGTACATACAACATATAACATGCTTTTCACCCCTGCATTCTCGATGACTGTTTGTGACCGATCCACGGGGACGTCCTTTATGTTCAAATATCTCAGGTGCAGCACCTGTCGTGAGAAGACGAGATCTGGACGTTTTGCAATGAAGTGTGTGGTGCGCGTCTCAGGGCAGGCAGGCTGTTGCGCTGTGGTCCCGCCGGAGCGCAGTCTTACTCCGGGGGCCCGGAGTGTGCTGGTGGTCTCACAATAGCGATGAATAATAGTGTGAAATGACAGCACGCGCTTAACATCTGTTCATATCATTTACTAACAATGCAGCTCATTACATATTCATAACGTCCGCTACAAACTGGGCAAGAAAGAAAAGAAAACGTAGCTGCCCCTCTGTCGGACCGATGCGTCTCGTTAACAAGTCGTAAACCGCTTGGTCTTTTGCTTTCATCGCTTTTAAAATAATTCGACATCTACCGTACCAGTATTTAAAGAAATTATAACCTTAAGCAATGAGACCTTTTTGCCATTGTGAAATCTAAAGAAATCATTGACGTTTCTAGACATTATTAAAACATTTTTTTCCCCATTAGACTAGTAAAATGGCTTCATACTGTATATAAATCACATGAAACACATTATTTTCACCGTGGTGCACTTCAGATACTACCGTTTAAAACAAGTTGACCAGATAGTTTCAAGAAGGCTGTGTTTATACGGCACTAAATCAATCCCTATAAAGACTGTTAGTTGTCGTAATGCACTAAAGATACTACCATTTAAAATAAGTTGTATTTATATGTCTTTGAAATGAATCCCTATAAAGACTATTCGATGTAGGGAGTGTAACAGGTACTGTTCCATAGCGAATTATGCCCAGCAGACGAACATAAGGTTGTTAAAGAGCGTGAAATCGGCAATTAGACGCTCAAAGTAAAGGAAGAAACGGTTAACCGGACTCAAGCACAATTCAAAAGCAATGTCAAACCTAAGAAATAAAATAATATTTCTTACCTTGGCTGGAATTGTATCTGGATAAATTACTGTGATTCTGACAGCTTGATCCCGAGTGTTCAAGCAACATTTTTAGTCGAAGTGGCAAGGTTTTAAATGGAAATTAATGCATACGGAAGGTGTTCTGTGATCAACCGTAAAAGGTATTTTAAAACAAAAGGCACGGCTTGTAGGAGAATAAAGACTAACGCGCCTTTTATACATTAACTGTAAAAAAAACCCCAACAAAAACAAACAGTAGCGCAAATTTTCAAAGCGGCTTCGCGGGCGATAACGAAAAGGAAAGGCAGGGTTTGCCTCGGATTTTTCGAATCGGCGAATTAAAATCAGTGTACATAACAGACGTCAAAGTCGGCGCTTCCTGGTGAGATGTCAACTTTTAGAAAGCTACAGTGTAACTAGCTGTTTTGTTCCGTGGGTGAAGACGGGGATTCCTACAGCGACAATTAATACCGTCAGCTGACCTAGAGTTGCTAGGAGTACCGGTCTTTAACATAACAAAAGCGGCGAGCGGGGATGCGGCGCTGTTGACATTTTGCCCTGTCCGTGGTGCTGAAGGGGAGTAGCTAGACGCGATGCCGGAGGCGTGTATATGCTGTTTTGTTCCCCGCCGTGCCCCAATACATATAATATACACGTGTCTGTCTTTCACCCTACACAATAGGATACTAGGCAGCCCGCGTCCAGACATTGTAGTCATGAGAAAAAGAAAAAAAAATCGTTTAACACCCCCGTTATTCTTTTGTTCACTATAACAAAAGTAAAATTTGCTACCGAGTTGGGGGGGGGGGGGGGGTTGGGTGGATGGAGGGGGGGGGGGGGGGGGGGGAGTGTAAAAATGAAGCTTATTTGTGGAAGTAACTGCTACAAAGATTTTAAAGAAAGACGTTTTTTACCTAATATCAGAATCTTTCAGGACCGAAATGTTCTCTCTTCTTATCAGTTAAAAGATTACATGGATTCAAAACAAAACCGCCATGGATTTTGATGACGCGTTAATGTATATATATATTAATGCTTAAACTAGTCCACATCGTACTATTATAATTGACTATTATCTCTCTTTCTCAATGTTTGGACACGATTTGTTTGATCACCATCGCAGAATTAAATGGTCAATTTGTTCAAGACTGATGAACACAAGTGCTCATTCCAGTTTTAAATACATTGCATGCGGACAAAAAGAGTTACGTGAAGTGGAATGTAAATATTTAAATGTTCTGAAATGTGTAAATACTTGAGTGTATTGAGGCGTTTTACGTCACGCCTTGCGACCGGCTCCTGAAGGTCTGTCTCTGGGTTGTCGAACTTTACGCGTCGGGATAATGGATGAAAATGGCTGTTTGCGTTTATACATTTGGCATTAGTTTTCAACTCATCAGCTACGTAAAAAATAAAGCGGGAAACATGAAATTGATCTATTGGTTGTTATAGCCAAAATTACCGCTCGAATAGCGATTGCCCGCGGCAGGGTGCTCTTTGGTCACTGGAAGGCTCTGGCTGGTGGGTTAATTACCGGGGTGTGAGGATTCAGAGCGCTATAGCATTTAGTACGACAACGTATTCATACTGTACGTATAATCCTCCTAAAAATCAGGGTTACGTCAACCTGCAGTTTTAAAGGGTCATTACACAATTATTATAAATATTCCTTTAGAATAACGTCTTCATCTGACTGCAGTGGGGATGGATATTGGGTATTCTTCGTTAAAAAGACACTGCAGGTGCGGCAGATACACGGTACATCTACTGTATACAGGAATGATGGCCGGGCGAGGGCATACAGTAGTACATCGACAAACCGGTACAGAAGAAACGATTCATTTATGAAGCCAATGTAGGGTTTTACAATTTACCCCAAACACATACAGCATGGGATTGCATATACTTGTCTATGAGCAAAGTGTTTGCAGAGCGGCCCTGAGGTTGTGGTTCCTCTAATATTAAAGACGTTTCACCGAACATTTTATAGACTGTGATTTCGAACAGGAACCCTGGAAGTTTGCCTGCCAGAGGAAGGAAATCCAAATCTCTTTTTCAGGCGATAATTAATGTTAGTTACTGCGAGCCACTAATCGGAATGAATCCGGTTAAACCTAATCCGAGAGGATTACAAATTAATAAAAGCACTTTAAAGACGGACTGTCAGCACATATGTCAAAATCACTTTACAAAAGTAAGGTGACCGAGTTTTCACTTGTTGAAAAATAACAGAGCAACGTTGCGCCTTCAGGAAGCGGAACAGCCGAACATGCGTACTTCAGTTGAACGAATTCACTTTTTTATACATTTTATATGCATTTTATTTCTCAAACGTAATCATCGTCACTGCCTTGTTTTCCGTATCGTTTTTATCAGATTTGATGTCTAAAATTTATTTTAGAACAGATATAGACCTAAACGTTTTAAGAAGGAAACATCTAGCAACTGTGCTATGTGCAGTGTATAGCATTCCTACTGTACGTTACGTTTATAATAGAAATAAATGCAGTAAAAAGCGTATTCTTTCATTTTTTTTTCCTCATTATGACATTTTATACAATTAACGTTAGGGGTTAAAAGAATAAATTGCAATAAATGAAATACCCTACCTAGCGTTATTTTGTTTTTATTGAGGCTACCACTAGTTCATATTTATGGGGAATAATTTCTTTAATTGGCCTGGAGGCGTGGAGGGACAGTTTTCACTTTTGAGGGAAAATAGTTTTCACTTTTTTAACCACCTTCGATTTTCTCACAAAGATGTAGTCTACCTTTTTGATAACATTATAGGAAACTGTATAATACTAGTGCATACAGTACACCATCCTTGTTAAAGTGAACATACACTGTGTGTTATACAAGCTCGCCTGATATTAAGTCATTTGCAAAAATAATGTACATAGTGTAATAGTTTAGCAACGTTAAGACACAAAATACCAATAATACTGTTCTAACACAATCAACATTATTTGCGAGTATTTGTTGCTTGGGTTTGAAAAAACATTCAAACTGTATAAAACTTGATTTTGCAAGAAATTTCATTAGTTGAGCTGAATACGTGAAAATAATCATATTTCACTGGGTCTATAAATTAATGTGATCAACATACACAAAAGACTTAAATTCGTGCATTTTTCTCGTTCATTAGTCATCGCTTCTTGCCTGTAGTACAAATAACAACAACAACGATTATAACAATAATAAGAATGACGAGAAAAACATGCTAAACAAAAGTCTCCTGATTGCAGTTTTTTGCATGTGGGGAATTTTACATTTGTAATGCCTAACAAAGAAAAAAAAAGACTAATATAAGAAGATATGTACGCGTTAGGATCCTGAACAACTCGGATACCGTCGAATGATTACAACAGATTTCTAGCGTAGATTTCAGAATTTATTGTGAAACTTGTTTTCATCACTGAAGACGATGTGGCTATTAGCCTTAATCCCCCATCAATAAGTCAGTCTGATCTCTTTGTTAAAGATTATAAGGACAAACGACAAGTCTGGAAGGAACCACATAACTAGGATTCTAAAACCAAACAGCCTCAAAGGAGCTTATAGACAAAAACAGACTCCAGGATCGCTCTAGAACACCGCTTTCTCTGAAGTAGGACCGTATGTGTTGTTATAAATGCTGTTCTTTAATATTGATGTACAGTATTTTATCCTCTTGAGGACTTCTTCCGTAAGAATACTAATTGAAATCTGTAAATATTGGCACAGAAACTATCTGTGCCAATCTTTACAGATTTCAATAATTACAAACAATAAATCTATTTTTTTTATTAAAAAAGGTTTTGAGGCACCTGTAAACGAGCAGACGTCAACCATCATCTGAAAACATCTTTTTTTTTCTTAATGTTAGCGCCCTACTATACCTTCTTTCGGATTCATTTACAACCACCACGCGTTTTAAGTGACAGGACTGCAAGCGCACTGTAGTCTGTTTTCCTACAGATGTTTCTCTCCGACGAACTCCGAACACCCATGAAACATGAAGATTCCCCCATTTCCCACTTTCTTGGATAAGCTCAAGGCCTCCATCCCAGATGAAGACTCCGATCCTGCAATGCACGGAACAAACTCACTTATTTGCGAATTAGAGACAGCTAGTGAGAAGGAATGGTAATTGTTATATTACAAATAATTCTTTCAATTCTCATTTTAAAAAGTAAGGAAGGAATTCTTTCTTTCGTTACTTTTTAAATGATAATCTAAAAAGAAAAAAAAAACAAGCAACATTTACCAGAAATTCAGTGCTAATAAGCACTAACATTAAAAAAAAAATGTAATCTGCCCTCAATCTTTGGGTCTTTCAAATCGTGCGGGAAGCCATACTGTTCTTGCCACTTGAGAAGATTGGTTAAGTGTTGACACATCTGGGGCCCACTTCAGAGACCCATTGCAATCAGGTTGAAATAGTTGCTAACAAAGCCTATGGCATTTAAACCCGCATGTGAGTCTTCAGAGTGGAAGGTCTAACTTCAGAGAGACGATTTGGGAAGTGGGGGCAAAAACGTCGACGCATGTGGCTCTTGAAAGCCAAGTGTCACTTGAGGCTCATTTTTATACTCCATTGAAGAGTTTTGTTCGTTTGCTTGAAGGTCTCTTTTCATCTCCACGGCTCTGCAGTCCAGAGCAAATATAAGCTTTCTGTCTCCTTTGGCTTTTCTTGAAAGTGTTATTGACATTCAACACAATGAATATTTATGCCAGAGTGGCTAGCAGTACCTACATGGACTGCAAAGCTTTTAAGACTCATTTGCAGTTTGCATCTAATAGGCATTTGGCAGTTCCAGTGAAAGAAGGAGCAGAGAGTTTTAAAAGCCCCTTGTTCTTGTTCTGCACTCTCCGTGTTACTAAGAGACAAAGTTTCAAGCTGGATCGTGACACAAGCAGGTTTTCAAAGTGCAGTTTCCATATGTGTCATCTATTTTCATCCTTCTACCCATACAGCACTGCTCCCCTTTGCACTGACACAAGTGCACTCTAAGCGTCTGTGGTTTTAAGGTAATGGTTTTTTAAAAAAATGACATCTGTTCCCAAAGAAAATGTCTTCTTTCCCGAGAACTTCCACACTTGTGGCTAACATTCACTCAATTCCGCCACTCATAGCTTCAGGTAGACACCTTTGCCGTGACAAATCAAGACTGCAGGAGCCTGTATTCCAATGGGGCTGCTGTGCTTTCAAATGAGCAAAAATGGAATCCCAGACCCACAGAAGTTTGATTGGATGCAACCCAACATGTTGCCCGTAAGTCCATAATTAGGCACAAACCCTGACTTTTCATTGTCGTGGAAATAATTTTAAAAATTGATATTAAGCAGGCAAATTAATTACTTTTGGTTGCAATCATCACAGTAGGGCTTTGCTGTGGAATATAAAGCATTCACATCATTCTGTAGTAAAAGGTTTTTACTGTTAATGTATGCCGATAACCATTAGATAGTCTTAAAGTAAACACATCAAATATTTATGCTGCTACATAAGAGTATAACAGCATTAGGTTTTCTATGGCAAAATTTACTTGATAGTTCACTTAATTAATCCTTTATACAGAATGCTTTATTTGCAGAGGAAGATGCTAATTAAAGGAATCCATAATCAGCAGACTGGAACACTGCAAATGTTTAAAAAAATTGCAGATAATGAAGTTATCCACAAGAAATTGGGAAATCTCACTCCACTAGTGTTTGTTTGCAAAGTCTGGAAGCAAAAAATAAGTTGAGAGACCGCTAATGTTCACATTGCTTTTAATTCTGAAGCCAAACTGTGACAGTGTCAAAAATATAGTTTTCACATACAGTATATAATGCTGAATTCTTAATTTGAAAAACAAAACAAAACCAAAAAAACAGAAATGAATTCCAATACAGCTATTTTCAGCAGCACAATACGCCACTTGAATGTGGCCCCATACAAATTCCACTAGTAAAATGAAATTCATTTTTCTCTTCAGACTGACAAAGAATAATTAACCCTCTTCGTATAAGGAAGAGATCAATGGAAGTAACAGTCAGCCTCCATTCTTTTTAATTCTTTGCTTTATAGCTTCAGTGTGTAAATACTTCAAAAAGCGTAGAGACCACCTTTATATGTGTACTAACAATAATTCCCAATAATCTTACAAGATTACAATAAGCTTTGTAATCCTGGGCAGTCACTACATGAGTTCCAGGTGAAATTTTCAAAGACAGGAATAAAAAAATTGTCCCAACAACTCAGGGCTCAAACCTGAGATCTTAATCGCTCACTCCACTCCAGGGTTTCAGAAATCTAATTCCATAGAACAGGGGAGACGCATGGTTTGGATTCAGAGCGGAGAACCTCTCAATTCTTTCAACAGGAAACCTGTGTATACAGTCACTTTCCCTACATGCCTAGTAAACTTTCATGACAATATCTAGACAGGCCCCTTACCAAACTGCTTTAAGATGGACTTCCACACTGATGAAAAGAACATAAACCATCTTTTTAAGTGACAGTGGTATATGCAAATGTTTAAATGATTTTTAGATACAATCCAACATAATAAGCAGCATAAAATGATGTCTGAAAGAATTTGGAATGAGAAAAGTAGGCAGCTTCCATCTAATTGTCCCATGATCCAAGAAACCATCTTAAAAAACTCAAGCGACAAACACAGCTGAAGAATAAGAAACATTATCAAACCAGTAGAGTACTGTAGTTTGTGAGATTTACATAGAAACAGACGCAGTCAACAATGTGTCCAAGTCACACACGCAAACAGGATGCACAAAATTCAACCCTAAAGTCAGTTAAAAACTATAATTGCACCTCCTAAACAACCATTAAAATTACAATAAAAATAAAATACTTCATGAGGATTTGTTTTTGCATGCACAGCACACAATTCCTTTTGTGCCTAGCGTAAGAGATGTCTCGCTTTATTCCATGGAAATATTTTTACCTTTGTTGAGCTAGAAAAATAACAATACACAACTAGACCCTTAGTTATGATGTTTCACATACAGTCCATAGCTATGGAAATGTCTGTATCGGCAGATTTCACTCCTCTGCTGTCAACCTTCATCGTGATCATTTTGAACTAAATAAGAAAACCAGCTCAACGCTGTACCCTCCTAAAGGCTTGAACTACTTGATATTAACTTGAAATCTATAAGATCCTTGAAAAAGAAGGACTTTTTAGCACCCTCCCCCTTTTCTTGCAAGTTACAATGAACAGTGGATAAAGAACATTATGGCAGGAGCAGGGAGGCTGTAGTGGGAATTTATATGAGTAGACTGGTTACTGTGGTAATACTGTTCCAAATGCCGCAGAGAACAAAAATCACAAGGATGAAGAACGGGCAAGTAATAAGCTTTCCCACCAGGACTAAAACCATGAAGTGATCACTTCTAGTAGAGAGAAACCTAAATTCAGAGATTTAAATAAACCACTGAGGCTTCCCAGAAAATGTCAGGAAAGGCTTGCTTCTGTAGATATGCTTTCCCAATTTAATGTCCGGTGATGTGGAAACGTCTTTACCCTTGGACAAATGTTTTCCTGGGATCGTCATGGTGGGGAAGGTGCCGACATTCTGAGGGGTAAAACGCGAAGCTGAGCCTGACGGTTGACTCCAAAACAAGAATCGCACTACGGTAAATAACATCTGGGTTTCTGAAAGTTCCTTTATCTGTAAACATGGGCCTCTTCCCCAAAATCGAGCAGTTTTCTCCAATCGGTTCATGTGTTTAACCACCGTACAAAGGGGAGGCATCCCAAAGGTCTAACGGCTGTCGACTATACGTAGGGTCGATTGTGCTTGATCTTCCACCTCCTGGAGCGCATCCGGAAGAAGAAGAACATGACCATGATGAAGACACAGGAGGCTGCGTAGAGCAGCACACAAAGGCTCATGTCAATGTTGGAGAAGCCAAGGCCCAGGAAAGTCACCCCTGGCTTGGCCTCCTTGTAGACCCCAATGCCCCCCTGTTCTTGGCCCACCAGGCTGCGCTTGTTTGATGGATCAGAGGGGTTGGTGGTGGGGATATCTTGCTGGTCGTGCTGGCCCTTGTCCTTATAAGAGGGGCCATCTCTGCCGGGCGCTGGTCCCTCTTGACTAAGGGTATATTTGGGCGAGATGTTGGCTGCCCCGTAATAATCCATCAAGAAATGAAACACTTTCTCTTCGTTCCACACGTGCAGCCCATCTTTCTCCTCATGACACTCTGGGCACAGATTGGGGGTGGGCCACTGTGTCTTGGGGAAGTGGGGGTCATCACTGAGAGCACCTGAGGGCAGAAAGGATGAGAAGATAAAGCACCATTGCAGTTTTCTAGTTAAACACCGATCAGAGTTCCTTATTCATTCTTTTAAGACTAATATTGTGCATGATTTTATCATTAACCAAAGTAAGATGGGTGTATAGTCTCCTGGTTATGTTTTAGATTGAGTATTCATTCCACATGATTTTTTTAATTGTTTTTTTCACTGTTGACAGTTTTTACTGTTCTAGTATTGAAAACATGTTAGCTTCAACTGCAATTTTCATTTCTGCACCTGTGAGATTCTAATATCATTTTTCAGTTGCATCTGGCAGCAACTTGTTCTGTATTTCGATTTTTGGGCTCTTTTATGTAGTCTGTAGGTGAGAGTCTAGAAGAAAAAAAAAGCTTTCTTTCTGAATTTACAAACATGAGAAAAGTCATATAAAAAGTAAATAAACTTAAATATTTTAACTTGTTTTGCTTGTTTTTAAATAGAGTAGTAAATAACACCTTTGTGTGAAATCGCCATTTGAGTCAGTGGTATAGACTGTAGTAGCACTGCCAAGAGCCTGTGCAATGCGTTCATTGTTTGTTCTGCTATGGACTCTCACTCTTTGAAAAGCATGGCCTGTCGATCCAAACAGGACACTGCTAAAAAGCCAGTTGTTTCAAGTTCAGGACTGCACTTTTAAACAACACTGATAGCAGATCAGACAACATCTTCTGATCTTCTGATCTGTTTACCCAAGGAAATTAATTACTGACAATCACCCCCCTCTTGGTTTAATAAAAAAAATAATTTGTTTGTGAAATGGGAAAGGTCTTCTACCGTGCTAAATTTGGTGAGTTAGCGCTCGCTAATTCTGGTGACAAGCTTATTCAAAAACAGAAAAAAGGCAGAAATGCATCATGTTTCTTTCCAGCAGATGGTGCCAAAACCTCCATCTAAGTGGCAAAATAAAAGAGCTCATACTGTAGGATTGAATGTCAGCCTGAAACATGGCCCCTTCGCTTTGAATGATACTTTCCCAAAGATCAACTATAACCTTTGGTTGCCATGGGACTTCCTGGTGAATAATATACTCACTCATTGCTAAGAAGTGTTAGATTAACTTTTTATTTTCTGTACGAAACACATCTCTTGACAATCTATGTCGAGTGAAACTGTGAAGAAACAGTTTTAGCAGACAGGACCATGAGTATGATTTGTTGTTGACAAGAGACAATTCCTCCTCAAACTTTGTTATCTTTTCCAAGTTAGGCTTAGGCATTTTCACCAGACGAAACCAGAAGAAGCTTTTCAAAGATATAGTAAAGTCAAACATGAAGAAATGCAACATTGTTATCAACTCCTGGGAGATTATTGCTGTTATTCGAACCAGATGGAAGAATATCTGAGAAACTGAGAAACCCAGCACTTTGAGACCTTGCTGGAGCAAAAAAGCAATGCAAAAATGTTGAAAAAACAAAAACAGCTCAACCAGTTCATGCTTCTGCTCTGGACAGTAAAGTAGAAAATATGACTGCACAGTAACCAATTGTCACGATCGTCATCCCTCCTCTTAAGGGCGCTCTGACCCTTTCGTATTTTACATTATTTAAGCCTGGCGCTCTTGCTATTCCTGGCTCAGTATTGGAAGATGGACGCCACAAGGCTTGCCCATTCCCCGGGTTCGCGGGTACCCCAAGGGCAGGTCTTATTCCCCGTTGTCCTGACCGTCTGGGTCCGGGGCTTGGAGCGCCTGGCCTCGTCATCATGTTTTTAACTTTCCTGCTCCTGTCCCTGTTCTGGTTCTGAGCCGGTTCCTGTTTTTAACTGTCTTGGACTGATCTCCCAGATACCTGGACTTTGGATTGCGCCCTGTTTTTCCCTTTCGGACTCCCACTGGACTTGTTCGCCTACGCTCCCCCCTTACACCTGGATCACCATCGGCACCACCCCCTGTCAGTCCTCCCATCCATTCCTCTCCGTGTTTTCCCTATGTTCTTCTCCAGTCTCTTCTGGATTTTACCGTCTGCATAGGGTCCTAAATACTGTAATGGAAAGTTACTGAAGAAAGTGTTTTATCCTAACAATGTTGTTTACAGGCAGAGCTGTGTCGTAAAAGCAGCTGGAATCTATGAACAAAGTGTGATTGTACCCAGTGAGTCAAGGCCATGGGATGTTCTAAGAATATGTCTATCTCTGCCCCAGCAAAAAAGGCAGATACAAAATTGCACGTAGCTGTCTTCTCTGTCCTTCAAGGCTAAGACCTATAACGACTGGAAAATTACTGTCTTGCCTGTCTTTGTATTACTAACCAACCATAGTGAAGTTAACAAGTTGAGGTGTTGCATCAGCTAAGAGTATAAAATAAGGGATCTTTTCCTATTTTACTTTGTTAAATCAGCTCACACTTGGCGCACAGACTAGTGGTTGCTGTCTTTCCCTATTGCGCAATATGAATAAATGCCTTACTGAGTGAATGAGAACACCTTTTCTGGCTCTTCTTTGATAAAGATTCTACAACAATATGAACTACGTGGGAGTCAGGACTGGCTCCCATTACACCGATGAGCCCATGCATTTGTTAAGAAGAAGAATGTTGTTGATTTAGACATTTCCAATCCTTCTTTAACAGTGGTTCACTTCCAGAGACTGGTATCTCTTCCAGCTCTGGTGTTGAATTATCCAAACAGAATATATCTGTTACCCTTTGGGACTTTATGAAGAAGTCAATCTTGGTTATGTCATCAAATTAAAGCCATAAGGTGCAATCACATATGTGTACTTTCTCCCAAGTTTTTTCCTCTAACATTAAATTCTTGTTTGTCACACTCTTTTCAGATTTACTATGCCTGAAGCTCCTTTGATGGATATAGTCCTTTGATAGTTTTTCTTAATATAACTACTTATGGCTATTTTCCTAGACTCGGACTTAATAAGTCCTGATAAATTTGTGTTGCAGCAACCTTGGACTCAAGTCCACAGATCTTGGACTCAAGGTGCTTAATCAGTTGACATAATTCACTAATGAACTCTCCCTGGAAGTCTATCCAGAAAGCTGATCATCCTGTAAACCATATAATGGGCGGTGCGGTGGCTCTGAGGCTAAGGATCTGCGCTTGTGGCTGGAAGGTTGCTAGTTCGTATCCCGTGGCCAGCAGAGGAATCCTACCCTGTTGGGCCCCTGAGCAAGACCCTTAACCCCAACTGCTCCAGGGGCATTTTCTCTCATTTTAGCCTCTGAAGTTCTTTCAAAGTTGCAGCTGGCCTCACAGTGGCATCCCTAACCAGTTTCCTTCTTGCCTGACTGCTCAGTTTGGAGGGACATCTTGATCTAGGCAGTTTTGGACGTTTCCTGCATCTTAATGATTGACTCTACCATAGTAAAAGAGATATTAATGGTCTCTGATATGTGCTTATGCCATTTTGCTTACGCCTTTATCTCTGTTTGGAAAGTTTAATGTATACTTGAAATTCACCGAGGGACCTTACAGAAATAAGTGTATTTACAACAATCATGAGAACTACTACTACTGTACACAGAAATACTTGTAGGGCACTCAAATATTTGTGGGTTCATTTTATGCTCCTAAATTCATTGAGGTTTACCCCACTAAAAGGTCTAAATACATGTACAACTTTCCCATTTTTTCATTTATATCTATTTACTTCTGTTTTGTTTTTTTGCTTTGAAAGTTTGGAGTAGGTTGTGTACTGTGCATAACAATAATTGTCACTTCAAAGTGTAATGACTGCAACAAAAAGTGAAAGGCACTATTAATAAGTCCTAAGTAAAATCAGATAAACAAGAAACTAGACAGACTGGATTAAAGTTCTCTGCAAAAGGAAAATTAATCTTCTCTGATGTGGAAATGTTTATCCCTCAAGACTTTACCAGTGCAACTAAGAACATCTATCAGCTGCAAAGTGTAGCTACTGTATCTCTTTTTGGGCTGAGTAAGCTTAAAATGCTGTCGTCAGCCATGCCTCTAAACAGAAATCACTTAAACTGCTGGAGCTGAACAAAAAAATTCAAGGGATGTGATGAATAACTTGTTGGAATCTTGCACCTTATATGACAAAAGATATTACTGAATTAGGAATAAGACCATTTGTCTTGTCACAGTACTGTGGAGGTGCTGTTAAAATTCCAGTCCCAAAACTAGAACAGTGAATGAAAATATATACACATGGCACTTCCAACTGGAGTTATGATTTAAATACAGGGCAATGTTCAGTACTGCATTGCATTGAAGATATGGTGTTTTGTAGTGTTTATTAGATGTTTAAATAGTGTTTAATACACATCTCTCCTGTATTAACATTAAGTCACAAATTCCAACCAAGGACCTCATAAATGCAAGAAAGAACTGTTTGCAATGTTCTGTGACACCACGGAAGCTAACTTAGAACAGGTGTCACATTCAAGACGACCTCGTCTTAAGCATGTAGAGTCCATTGATTGCAGAAATCTCCCAACAGAAGTGTCAGTTACAAAGTCCCACACAGCTGCTGCTACAGCCTGGTTGTGGGTCCATCTGAGTTCCTGAGTATGTGCATTGAGTCAGAGAGGAGACCACGCCACCCCACTGAAAAAAAAAACAGGCCCAATTGTATGGCTGTCATGATCAATCACTGCACTAAAAGCTCAGTCTTGTGCTGGGAGAAGGGACACCAATTATCTGCCTCATTACACAAGCTTGGTTATTCAGTGTAGGGTTGTCTAAGGATAAGCCATTGGTCTCAAATGAAAGGTTGGTGGTTCAGACATGCTATGCAAAGAGCCGTTTACCTTCCAGACCAATGCTTTAGCTCAGGCTGAGACCTAAAAACAGTTATCTGCTAGGTTTTAAAGTGGCACATGCTGATTGACCATGAATAGCATCTACAGGTGAATCACTCTAAAAATTATGCTCCTTTGAGGAGGGAACATGAATACAACTAGTAATGCCTATATGGTTTCTTATTAAAATATTTTAGACACTACCAGAAGTTGTCTTCATTAGGTATTCAATGTCTGATAACTAATGACCACTGCCTCTTAACAATGCAATAAATAACTTTCTTTGCAGTTGGAAGTGTTTTATTAAAAAAATAAATAAATTGCTGCTACCTCAAAGCCCATGCTTGCTTGAACAGGAAGCTATTACATTTTGTACCCACTTCCCATAAAACAGAAGGAAACTAAAATATCAAAAAGTCTTCATCGGTAGTTTGTGGGGAAAAAGTGGTTATCATTACCATTTCAAGCTCAGGCCTATAACAAGTGCTTCACACAATTACAAGGGCAGTCCATAACACAGAAAACAATTCCAGAAAAGACGCTCACACTATGCGATTCTTCACAAAATGTCCCAAGGCAAACTCTATAACGTGTGGCACCTACATTTCTATCAGTATCCACAAATACTGTAACAACAAAAGTTAACCCAACAGCATAATTAGGCATTTATTCATTCTGAACTGGAGCTGCTATGGCAGGCTTAGCCAGTGTCCTGAACAGTGTCAGCACTTTAAACCCCATCTGCCAGGTTTAACTCAGAATTGCTTCTACAACAGCAGGACAAACTGTTCAACTGATTCTTTAGTAGGCCTGTCAAAATGGACTGTTTACAGTCTTACTTTCAAAACATCAATGAGGACTGAAGAAAAAAGCATTAACTATCATGCCACAGACTCTTTTATTGTTTTCTGAGCATGAAGTGATGACACAGGCAAATCTTGAACTGAGTAGAGATTAATATGATTCTATTGCTTCATTATATTAAGGAACAATAGGTTTATTCCATGCTGAAAAGAGAAAAGAGAAAACACAACATTTCAACTATGAAGCCTTCTTCAGGTGTGAGGGACAGTGGTTATTAGGTATTAGACATTAAATACCTAATGAAGACGACTTCTGGTAGTATTTAAAATATTTTAATAAGAAAACATTTAGTCATTACTTGTTGTATTCATGTCCCTCACACCTGAAGAAGGCTTCACAGCCGAAACGTTGTGTTTTCTCTCCTCTTTCCAGCATGGAATAAACCTCTTACTTATTCCTTTGCAGACTACGCATGCTGACACAGCTACCCACCTGAACTACTTAATTATATTAATATAATTCATGAAGCAGACATTCAACTGTTCATAGATCCATGATCAGAAAATCCACTTGAAAGCTGCAGTTTCAGAGCCTATTCCTGAAGAAAGAACAGGCAGTATTGAGAGCAAATGATAGTCTCACCCTGGACAGGACACCAAGTCCACAGAGAAAGAACCAATCTAGATGTGGTGATCAAACATAAACAGTGTATCTGTGGGACATGGAAAGAAACTACAACTTCATGAAACTACACACAAACACAGGGAGAACAATTAAACTCCCAAAAGAAGACGCCCTGTGTCAGAAGCTAACCCAACATCTAAGAATTGTGAGGCAGGAGTGGTAACCACCACGTAATCTCATCTTAAAGAAAATTTAAAGAATAGCAAGATATATCTAGTTATAAAACTATAAGGTGTCGAGGCTAAGACTATTTTTTGCTGAACATAACATGACATGCTTCATGAAAAGACCAAAACAGGGAAAACACAAACTCTGTGTTATGTAGGTCCTGAGTCACAGTTATGCCAAAGGCATATAAACTAGATTGTGGACACAAACATAACCAGAAAACTAGACAATTCTGCTATTTTTGAGGGGGGTATGGATTTTAATAAGGCTGACTTCTATAATTTTTCTAAACTGATTAATAAACTCAACTGCTAAAAATGTTTTTTGGATGTACATAAACTCCAATTAAAGCAAAAAGCATCATATTCATTCCAAAGAATTTGTCTTAGCTGAAATAGTTTCAATGCTTAATACATACACATAATAATATGTGTGGCAACAAGATCTAAGAAACAACAGTAATGTATCATAGTGTAACAGATTTGTGTTTCCTCTCAGCTACAAAGGGTCTTGTATTAAATCAACAGCAGGCTCCTTTAGAGTTGAGCACAGGTCCCAGAATTGTGTAGGATCAGTCCTTAGGATTTAAAGGAGCTGCTTCCTGCAATAAGCAACAACTTGAGTGTATTCAGATGCTAATGAGGTACAACACTGGAGACAAAAGCAACACAAAAGTGAACCCTACCACAATGGGTCTTAACTCATGCCGACACTTTTACAGCTTAACATGTGTTGCTTCAGCGCTCTCCTGTTTCTCGAAGAGGGACAATGAGGAATCGCAACTGTCCACCTCAAAGGACAGTGACATTATCTTCTTCTCTCTTCAGTTTTCTGCCATCACCAATAATGACCTTAAGGAACAATGCTTTGTTGTTAAATCATGGCATGTTTCTGCCCCTGATACCTTCTCTGTGACATCTGATGAAGCTTTCAGAGAAGGGTGAGAGAGGTCACAGGTCAACCCTTGAGGTCACCCTCAAGGGAAGAACATCAACATCAAGAAGGCGACTTGAGTCACACCTTAACACATCTGAGCTGACGGGTGTGCCATTTTTCAAGAACCGTTCATGCACTGTGAATAAGACCAAAGATGGAACCCTCACTAACACAGACACAAAGTGTCAGAAATGTTACAAAGGAATCAAAGAGCGGTGTACAGACAAAAAACAAGTTGCATTCATTTTTTTAAAGATCTAAGCAGTGTGGCAAGGCTTGTGCTTATGAATAGGATTATGCTTAATAAATGCCAAGTTTCATGTGAACCCGAATGTGTGTCATTAGCATGGAAATGAAAGCTGATGCCACATCATTGAAGGATCTGAACCAACAGTAACCTTTGGATGCTAAGAAATAGTGGAACAAACCACTCTGTAATCAAACATGGTACAAAGAAATCGCTTGCAGGAGGATTAGATTGAATAAGTGACAAGAAAAATGGAGGAAAATTGAAAGCCTTGAAACTGGGGAAAACACATTATTTAAAGTAATAACTGGACATATAAATTAAACATTAGAACAAAACATTTTTAAACCTAACAAGTTCAATGAAATGCTTATTAGGCAGGCTTGAATGAAGTCTCAACATGTAACAGCAATGTGCTGTGTAGGGCTCGACACAAACTCAGCAATAAATTACAGGTTAAGACAAGAGAAGAAAATGCTCTCTTCCCCTAGTCTAATCCTTGAATGGATATGGGCACTGGAGGTACCTCAAAGCCATATGGGACATAGGGGTTTCCTGAGCTATGTTACCTTGCTCCAGGGAAATCTCTTACAATATAATAACACCTTTATTTCTGTACGTTTCATTTTAGCTATCCCATGAACGTATTTTTGGTGCTTTGAGATCTTGACAGTGGCTTAACATTATGCTAATCTAAACGTAGTGAAGTGATCATATACAGTATGCTAAGCGTCGAGAGGTCAGAGGTTATGAAGGTTTGTAGAGGGATGAGTGCTGGGACAGACCTGCAAGTCGATTGTTGACCTGGTTGTGTTTCCTCCACAGCCACAGCACAGCCTCTTGGAGAGACTTCACCTGGTCTAGAGACTCCTTGGCCATCTCCTCGAAGTGCCGGCCACATTCCTGGCACCCAAAGAAGGTGTGCACGTAGCGCCTCATGGTCTGTAGGACAGCCTGCGGGTCCTCCTCTAGTCCTGTACAAAAAAGAAAAGGCCACAATGAGGCACACAGACAATACAAAACTTGACCTCATGTGCAACAAAGTTCTGGTCGCTTATAACATCTACAATCTGCCACAAACAACTTTATACTCGTAAGACATCAGCGCATTGCATTATTGAACAGCAAAATAAGATGGAGTAACACACAATAAACTGAAAATGAATGTAAACTCTCTGTATGCTGTGTTACCGAGCTCCCATGCCAAATGAAAAAGGCTATTTGCTATGGTGTGTTGATGGCACCTCAGCTTAATGCATTTCAGGAGAGAAAGTTGTTCACAGAGGGGAATGGAATAGTATAAATACTGAAAACTATTTCACTGATGAATGTAATCACTCAACTCCAAAATTAATTAATTAATTATTTATAATGTATTTACTTATTAATCATACTCTGTCAGAATGTGCTGTTCGAACGGGCTTCCGACTGAGAGCACAAAGGTCACATGTTTAAAAGCCTGCATTTATCATTGTGTCATTATTATATGTCATTATTGCTGAGCTGGTCTTGATTCAATAAATTAGAAAACAATTCATCTACCAGTCTGGCAAACAAGGGAACTGGGTCTAAACATGGCATTGTCTGTTATTATCTATTGATCTAATGAGCACATTTTATTTCTTTGTATTTTTATAAGATCACCGAAATAAACACCAAGGAATAAAAATTTTCTAGAAATTGTTGTTCTGAAATTCTAACTCTTAACTTCAGAGTGAAATTAATATGAGTGGGATTTATTATCTGTCAAAAAACGACTACAGGCAAAATTTTAGAAAAATGTACAGTAACAAATATATGCTAAAAGGATATTTTTATAAATATAAATTTGATTTCTGTAGTTATAGAATATCTGTAATATAACCAGACATTACAATTATGAATGACTTCTTATATCAAAGAAAAATGTTGAGAAAAATACAAGACTTTATTTTCCCCCTGTTGACTTGTTAGTAATTGCTAGCCTACTTAAAACAAAGAAACTACAGTTGCAAGCAGTGATATTTGCAGACCAAGCCACTTTCTACCTCAGCAAAAACATGGATCGATACAGGATAAAATAATCATTTTCATTTTATATTGTGCCTTTCAAAGTTAAGAAAACTGAGTTAACAGTGAGTCGACTTAAGAAAAAGGTTGCATTCATTTTTTCACATCTAAGCAGTGTGGCAAGACAGATCACAAATTTGTGTCATTAGCATGGAATGCTGATGCCACAATGATGAAGAATCTGAACCCATAGTAACATACTAAAAATAGATACTAAGTAGAATAGTAGATATTAAAAATAAAATAACCAAATATGCAGCACTGTGAGATCAACAGTGTCAAAAACATTCACTCATGACAAGTGTTATAAGTGTGACATACTGTACATGTCTTCTTATATGAGTAGGGGTGTTACCCTGGCATCCTGGCCAAATCTCTGATTGGCCTTAACCAATCATGGACTCCTAATAATCCTCATCTATGAATTGGCTTCCTTACTCTGCTCTCCACCCCACTGATAGCTGGTGTGTGGTGAGCGTACTGGCGCACTATGGCTGCCGTTGCATCATCCAGGTGGGGCTGCACACTGGTGGTGCTGGAGGGGAGTCTAGCACTTTGAGTGTCCAGAAAAGTACTATAGAAGTGAAAGCAATGTTTATATGTATTTCTAGTGCACTATGTACAGTAAGTGTTATAAAAAGATTTTGCTTGTGATCTTTAGGAAATGTTGAAGGCAAATAGCTTCTTTTGATACAATGCGTAAGGATTTCTATTTATTTAGCAAATACCAAAGCAAACACAAGTAAGCACTTATTAGCTAGTGCATAATTTCATATTAGAATTTTATACTCCATATTTTTCCATTTCAACGGAAGGAAAGATCAAATGTCATTAATGGCTGATACAATAAAGTGGCCAATCAGCTATATTCAGTTATGGAATAGAATAATAGTCGCCCAGGGGAATTCAACAGCCTTCCCATATATATACAATATACCTGTGAACATTTATATGTTCCCAAAATGTCTCTGAAAGATGTCACAAGACATACATATCAAACACACCCTTTAACTCATGGCAGCCACACGTTTTTCTGTAGAAACTTGTTTGGAGCAATGTTTAGTGGGAACGTATTCTAACCTGCACACACCAAATAGTTTCTGTCCGCCACGTATACAGAGAAAATGTCATTTTTGATAGTTCCTATATTGTGCTGACCAAAGGAACAGTCCTGAAAAAAAAATCACAAATGCAGTTTCAGAGCTGCATTTTCATCGGTTTCAGCGAAAACAAGTTTTCTACATTAAAAAAACTGAGCCACTCTAATATTAGATAAGATAAGATCACTTTATTGGCCATATACAATTTTCTTGCATTAGGAATTTGTGTTTTCGCATACCCCAGCTTGCTCTCCATGAGACACACAGACAGGGAGAGAAGCTTGAGGTCAGAGCGCAGGGTCAGCCATTTATACAGAGCAGTTGGGGTTAAGGGCCTTGCTCAGGGGCCTCTGCCGGCCGTGGGATTTGAACCAGCAACCTCCCAGCCACAGGCGCAGATCCTTAGCCACAGTGCCACCGCTCTGCCCCAAAGCTTACAATACCTGGCATTCCCAGGCGGTCTCCCATCCAAGTACTAACCAGACCCGACCCTGCTTAGCTTCTGAATATAATTCCACATTCTCAGTATATTTGTGCGAGCTCAGGGACACAGCGACCAAGGCAGGTGTTATAGTGGACTTACCCGTGTTGGCCAGGGCGTCAGGTCTCTGAGCGGCCTGCACTGTCAGAGCGTGGAACAGTGTCCAGAGAGAGCATGGGTACCCGCGCAGCTCGGGCCGACTGCCCTGACAGCCCACCCATTGAAGTTGATCGCTCAGGAACATCCCCGAAATCTGCAGTTATACAGCAAAGACCGATGACAATGGGATTCAAACAATGTGTAACACACCCAATCGAAGCTACGAAGTGTCTTACAGGTACCTTTGTTTCATCAACCCTGGTTTTCCTAAGATAGCAACAGCATCATGACAAACAGGTTATGAACCTACCACCTTGAAATCAAAGGTTAGTATATTCAAATTCCCGTCTTTTTCAATGTGTGCTCAAGTGTACTTAGTAACCTCTAAGAGTTGTGGTAACATTTACATTTCATAGAATCAGGGCTATAAAAATTACTGCATGTCCCTTTCAATTGCAAAATGTTACCACCACGAATGGCTCTATGCAACACAGCCGTTACAGAAGACCTTACTGAACAATACAATCTAAAACGTCACTGAAGGGACTTATTCATCTAACATTGGTCTGGAACCTGGCAAGTGCGATGATAAGGGGGTACATGTTTTAAAATCCCGGAAGCACACTGAGGGGGACAGAATTTAACCAGGAAAAACACCTGTCTTACTTCTGTTCTTGTACAGTTATGGAAATACACTTATGGATTACTTAAAATCATGGATAGCTACAACGAAATTAGAAGAATCCTTAGAAAACAAGGACATTTTAAGTGACAGCCAACATGTGTGAGAAAAGGAAGATCTTGTCTAATTAAAATAATAGAATTCTTCAAACAAGTGACATGGACATTAGACCACACTAAAGCACATGCCCTAAAGAGGAAGCAATAAAAATGAAAATAAAAGGCTTGGGTACATAGCAGAAAGTGTGGAATTTAAATCTGAAAAAGCTATACCTAAATTCTACAGTAAGAAACTAGATCTGGAATACTGTGTGCAGTTTTGGTCAGTGTAACGCAGAAAAGATATTACAGTTTAGAAAGGGTTCAAAGAACGACAAAAATGATTTCTCGTCTCAGGGTATAGTTGTAAACAGGCAGGTTGAGGGACCTAAATGTCTTCAGTCTAGAACAGAGAAGATTGAAAGATTTGATCCAAGTATACATAATCCTTAAGGGTACAGATAGGATCAATCTGGGGGACTGTTCCACCCTCAGTAGTGAAACAAGGACATGGGGTAACAATTGGAAAACAAAATGGAATTAAGGACACAGAACGGGCAACACATCTTTACTCAAAGAGCAGTGGGGATCTGGAACAGGTTCAGTGGCCTACATTTGACCTGTAACCCTCCTTATGGTTATGAATGGTGGACTCACCCTCATTTTATTGTTAACAAGATCCAGGATGGCATCATAAGGGATTCGCTCCAAGGGCAGGCTGACCAACCACTCCAGCAGAGTCTCCAGCAGCTTGACGACAGACTGCTGCCCTGGGAAGAGCTGTGGACAGAGAATCCCCCAACACTCAGCTACATGCAATAGAAAACTAGTCGTCTTAGCATCATTTGTACTGACGCCTCATAATTGACAACAGGCCCCAGCAATTTAACAGATAAAGAGACTAAGCGGACATGTATTCTCCTTAAGCAGAGACTTGTACAAACAATGCTGCTCCTCAGTAATTGATCCTACAGAATTACTTATAACTGCCTACAACCCGTTCCGTCTTTGCACGATGACTTGCTCTCTTTCCATAACTATTCAATTAGTACCAAAATGAACCGAGTCATGTGGAGAGTCCCTCACGGAACCATGTCTGCATAACTGAACCCAAAGTCAAATACTTAAACAAAATCAAGAAAACCCAGGAAAATAAAAAAGCACATCACCAACGACGTCTACCAGTTACATTGCAGGATTTATTGTCTTTAACATAAAAAGACACAAGGTAAGATGACTGGGTGGGTCTTTTAGAAAAACGGAAAAAAAAGTATCACAATCCAGGAAATCGGGTGAACCCCAGATCAAACACACAAAACAAACAAAAAAAAAATCCATTGTCTTGGCTGTCTATTATTAAGATGCTGCTCAGACAATATAGATGGGCTGTGCAACAAGACATCAGCTCCTATTATCATTATTATGTTTTCATTACACACATGCTATTCTTACTTCCCCCTTCCATTTAATCCCTGGCAGAGTTTAAAGTGTCTGGCATTAGAGCAAAATCCCAAACCAGAGAGCGAGAGGCTCTTAATCCATGCCTTAGACTCCGGACGGCCTCATTTCACCCACCCCAAAGTAGGCCAAGAACCAGGGAAGCAAGCCCAATGGCTAAACCTTGCTGTGCCTGTAGCATTATCCCCTCAGCATCACACCAGTTGGGTTTTCCACTTTCCTGATCCTGGTGCCCTGTGAGGTGGCTACCATGCACAGCCTTTCCAGGTTAATGCCCCGGACAGATTAGGCAGGGCACTTTCTTTAAGGAAAAGAGGCCAGCAACAGATTATTGCTTCTAGGGATCAGACCCTTTTACTCTGATTTATGATAATTTGTTCTTTCTTCCATCAGCCACTGCAGGTGGGCTTTCTTTCTTCATGAATATCTTCAGCTATATACAGTATATGCATTATAAACAACCAAATCTAAATGACAGAAGGGGGATCGGATTGCAGTGATCCATTGCTTCATTCTCAAAAAGAGATTATTCAAACTAATTATACACTACCTTTCAAATTGATTATATTAAGATTGTTTACACTTACAGTATAGATCAATTAGTGTATTTCCCTGAACAAAGGAAGATGTAACTTTTGGCCCTGCTGCCAAAAGTCTTTCAAAAACAGACAAAATAAGAACATAAGGGGTTCAGTTAAGGAACAATTCAGATACGGATTAAATTTAAACACAGCCACATTTGTTGTTTTTTTTACAACAAAAAATAACCCGATCGCACTATAAAATTACACAAGTCATGAGATTCACATACATAACATTAGTCATCATGGAGTAGTGTAGTATAGTTTAATGGACCTGCCACCTGGTCCTTATTGTATAGTTTTAACTTCAAGGCTTCTCAATAACACTTAAATGATCCCTGTGCAGCAGGAGGGAGGTGGGAATGAGAGGACACTTCTGTCCTGCAGGGGAAGGGAGCTGCCCGAGAAACATGAGCCTTTGGATTTACCTTAGCAACGACTGTAACAAAATCCTTAAATGTCTTGAGCTCCTCTCCCTCAAGTGTCTGGTGGCTGGCCAGCTCCACCCTCAGCAGGTAATGCAATCCCGACTCCAGGTCAGCCATGTACACTTTGGACCTGATATACACAGAGAGAAAACAGAAGTCTCAAAACTACAGGGAATGTCCTTGTGACAAGGTTCGCAAACTCTGGTGGTGTGAGGCAAAGCTGACGTGATAAT
The DNA here is from genome assembly GCF_055471065.1 of Atractosteus spatula. Lineage (NCBI taxonomy): Eukaryota > Metazoa > Chordata > Actinopteri > Semionotiformes > Lepisosteidae > Atractosteus > Atractosteus spatula. The sequence continues at coordinate 7,376,310 of NC_142728.1, read as the reverse complement.
CACGTAAAGTCGCCAAATCTGTTCAAAAAAAGGAAAGCTTTCATGTCATCCCAATTCTCACATTCACTTGTTTTTGCCTCATTAAAGGAAAACCACTGCCTTTTTCATCCGTTCAACTTCAATTCGCAATTGATATACATTGTACTTTGAAAAAATGTATTGGCAGATAACACAATATTTAGCAATTCAAGGAAAAACTATATTATCCATCAGATTGGAAAAAAACAAACCTTTTTATTACATAAAATGTGCCGACATCCTATTTGACTTGCAGTAGAATACATTTTAGATAACGTCTTTACTGCTTTGCTATACGCCACTAACTGTTCTGAAGACTAACAACTGTTCAGCTAAGTCATGGATGTGGAAGAGTTAATACCCACAGTCTATACTGCTAGTTCAGACGTAACACCTGTCAGGCAAAAAAAAAAAATACTACTAAGAGAGCCCCCTGGTGGCAAGCTGTGGTGTGTGACGGCACAGTTCAGCTGTTGAATGTTCCCACAGCCTTTGGAACATAAAGTTGATGTTAGAACAGGCAGACTTGCACCAGTAAACAGGATAAGAAGCCACTGCTATTTGCTTAGCAGATGCTCTTAGACAGTAAAACATAAAAAAACATTTTGTCTTCAAAGTAGAAGCCAAAATTTAAAAGAAGTCACTGAAAAAGAATCATTCCTAGCTGTAAGGAAGCTAAGATCTGTGACTGTTGCTCAGAGTAACTTGAAAAGCCAAGATCATCAAAACTGGACTAAAGCCAAAGAGCCCCAGCAGATGGCATCACAACTCCAACAGAGAAAAGCAACCATCAATTAAAACGTTTTTTTGTGGCACACTTCATACTGCTATTGTGTAAAAGTTTTAAGACATTTGATATTGTACCACTTGTTCCATTAAAATTCTGTAATGATCTCTAAATGAATTTAAAGCCATTTTGTTTTAAGCGTCCCATTGTAACTGTGATTAATTATCCAATTAGAAATTAAATGGGTTTATTGGTGGAAATCAATAAACAATGCAATTAAAGAGAAGCATAATGAAAAGCAATTTAAAAGCAAAAAAGTCCTATAATTTGCATATTTTATTTCACAAGGACAATAAACTACTGGTGCACTGACAGTTATTCAAGCGAAAAGTGAACCTGCGCTTGCTGCTGGAGACACAGGTTCGAAAATGTATCCAGAAAAACTCCAGGTCTTAGTTTTACAGACAGCTTACCTTTTTTTCTTCAATGGCTAACTTAATATTTATACATATCACGCAGATAAACGGCATAAGGACTGCTTAAATTTTTCTGTAACTGTCAATATGCACAAATACAGAAACATGACACAATAATTAACCTCTCTAATTCAAAACTAACCATATAATTCTTTCTATGTGCTATTTGAAACCACTGTCTCAAAAAATGTTTAACGATCCACAAGTGTCTGCAAACTCCATACTATTGTACTGTAAGTACTTAGAAGACCAAGTCAGTAAATTCTTCTTTTTCCTCCTGCTGTGTACCAAGGCTGTTATGGCTACAGGACATCACCCTTTCATTCTTAGGAATGTACAGCACTACACAAATGCAAGGAATTATGGTATGATAATAGCATAATAGTGCTATGATAGTAGCATTTCTACCATGTAATTTCTGTTTCACAGACAGAATTCTTAATAAACTATCAAAAAAGGAGAGCACCAAATCACTAAATCGTACCTTAAAGAGTGGATCACAGGGGAAAATTAAAATACAGATCTGATGGGAGCTGCTGAAGAAACAGATCTTCTGGCACCTGAACAAGCTCTTGACTTCAATTGAAAAAAAGATTACCAGCGATGGCTTTCTCTAATTATGAAGAGTTCAACATTTTGATATTCATACCAGATCATATCTCTCTGCAGTCTCATTTCTTTGTAGTGTAGTGTAGTGCATACTTAACAGTGCATTTTGTCAGGTGCTGATTTAAATGTGTATTCGATAATGCGTTCTCCAATATAATTATTGCTGAACAAGAAATAACGCACTTGTCGAAGTCCTTCCAAACCACGGCAACAGCATTCCCCGACATCCTGGCAGGTCCAAGGGCCTTGGCGGAGAGGGCCTGCTTCCTCCGGACTCCAGGGAGCAGCTTGAGATAGGACGAGAAGAAGAATCGCAGGCGCTTCTCCCTGCGAGAGCAGACGATCAGACACTTCTTTAATGAACTGTCTTTTCCCAAGGCCTTCGGCGGCAGGGTGTGCTGCACGTCTCAGGCGTGAAGGCTTTGGCGACCTTCCACCTGTTACCCACTGCCTTCAAGTCACGGTTTTCCAGCTATGCAAATTTGTACTGTACGTGGCGTTTTAGCTGATCTGAGGGCTAGATTGTTCCTTCCACTGCCTGAGGCTTTACTGCTGCTGTACTTGTTCATTATACTTCTCTAAGACGCCCCTTTGGCACAGAGTAATGCTATATCCAACACTGGGCATCAAGCATTCGATGACACCTGAGTTTCACTGGGTTCTAGGGGAATTTCTTTCCCTAAAGAAACAGGGTTTTCCTTTCCCCAGGTTGCCTTCCAAGATCTATCCCTTATTCGGCTTCAGTTCCTGCAGCTGCTTCCCTTTTAACCATCAATTCACACATATCAATGTTCCCTTGCAAAAATCTATCTTTTAACTAGTGTGAAACCCTTAACCTTCCTCCATGACTACTATCTTCTCGTATGCCGCGTCTAGATTAAATAATTTTTGGCTCTACTAAGCAAATGAGCCTTAGATAAGGAATTTAGGTATAAAGGAGACCACATATCCTTCTAGAAAAACTACAACAGGAATGCTATGTGGGGAGTGTGCCTTTTGAGTCCAACACTTACACATTCATGAGCCCATGCTTTCCACTGGGCTCTAAGAGATAAGCGGAGGGCAGAGCAGCGATCCCCAGCTTCTCCAAAAGGAGCTTTTCTGAGCCCAAGGCTCTCTTCACAGTCACACCCTCATACTTCATCAGGTCCAGAATCACCTGAGAGACAGGAGCAGCTTAAAGCCCATGCTTTCAACTCAACACCTTGCTGAGATCAAATGAAGATAAAAACAACAAATTGCTACTAGAAAACCCAGGTCCTGCAGGTTTTCTAGATTACCACTATCCCTGTTTCTTAAGATGCAGAACAATTTAACTGTTCCACATCTTTATTTTTAATGGTCAAATATGCAGGTCATGTGTTTGATTAATTTACAGATTGACTGGAACAATAGTTAGAACACCTTTCAAACTCTCAAGGTTGAATGAAAATCTCAGAAAGTAAACAGATTACTTTCTTGATCAATTCAGAACTTCTGAATGTTTCCAAACATCATAACTAGTTGATTTATTGTGAACTACGGCATAATACAAATTAAATTGAAAGTCTCCAGGAACAAGGCTGGAAACACTTGCTCTAGCATCTTACCTCTCGTCCCACGTAAGAGTCTTCTTCCTCAATAATGATAGCAGTGTACTCTTCAGCCTTCTGGCCAAGTTGGGCAAGCACGTCAGCAGACCTTAGAGAAAGAGCGATAGTGTCACTGGGGTTTTGGACTCAATTTCAACCACAGGATATAGGTCTGCTGGTCACATCAAGCCTCAGAGAATGGCATTTCTCTATAATGCAGTTGACAGGCAGTAACCACAACAGCTTAAAATGCTAATTCCTTACAAGTGAGCCCAAAGGACCTACAGCTTTATAAAAAATGAGGATGTGAACAAAGAAAAGAAAATCTGTGGTCTCAATGGGTGTGCAGATGCCTGTTGCTGAAGATATATAACCACACAGAAGAGCTGAAATGAAACATCCACTGACATCACCTTGCAATAAAGTATTTCTTAATATTCTAGAGGCAATAGTAACAACTGTATTTTCTACTAGGCTATTAGAACATGATGGACATAACTTCACTCTGGAAGAGTCTGGGCTCAAGCATAGAAATGAAGTATGAAAGAATATGCTCTGCTTATCCAAACAACATGAGTGTTTGAGATTGGGTTAAGTGAACCTGATAGCATCAGAGGCAAGTTGTCTTTAGTGAGGAAGAAAGGTTTGGCTTTGTACACCCTGATGGATGTGAGCCAAATGCAAGCATGAAGAACAGTATATTAATTATTGGGATAGGAAGGTACAGTACAAACGCTTGCTGCTTTGCCTGCAGGTTCATTCTGGTGTGACAACATTCCAGAAGGATGAAAACCCTCATGCTGCTCAAGTAACAAAGCCTTTCTTGTGAAATGAGAATGTGACTTTTATGCCATGGAAGCCCTATATGTCCGACTAAAGCTTACTGAATATTTGTGGGATGAGCAGGGATGACTGAAAACATTGAGAAGTCAGAAGCCAGTGGACAAGCTTGTCCAGGCACTATCATAGGAATGGAGTACAACCCCAAGACAACATCTGCGACCTGGGAGTTTCATGGTTGATCCTTGTCGATGAGCAATGGTTTGTATGATAAAATTACTAATATGTGACCCATAAAATGTTTATATATTGTGTATAAGCAGCCACAAGGCTCACCACAAATCTGCCATGGTACTATAACCTTTTACACTTTTAGAATTGTTATAGAAGTATGGCACTGTGCACTGTTCACATGACAGCTAATGACAGTGCACTGTATTACACATTAGTATGTAGTATGAAGAATTATATTTTTACGCAAGTTATGTTCTGCATTTTATGCACTTTTTAGTGATTTAGTAATTATTTTTTTTTGCTATTTAGGAATCTGATTGCAGATTCTTAAAATTATTCTGCTTAACAATAAATTATTGTTTCAATTTTTGGTACCCAACTCCAATCTCAAACATTGTTGGCACAATTTCACGATTTTTAATACTATTCCACCCATACTACCATTCACAGCACTTAATCGTACATTAACAGCACAGTGACATTTCAAAATGCCAAAAATACTTTTGCCTTGAGTAGAAAAGAAAACCAAGGCCTTTAAAATAGACAAACGCTAATAGCTGGATTCTAGTGCAACAATTCAATTACGGAACAGTTGATCACTTGATTTAAGCAACTAAAAAAGTTGTTGTTAGTTACAACAAAATAGTTGCAACAAAAGTTGTAGCAAAAGTTACATAAATTGTAAAAGTTGTAACTATTTGTTTTAGTTACAACCAAAGTTACAACTAAATAATCCACGGGCATGTGGTATTTAAAACTCTAGCTTGCACAATGCACAAAACTTTAAAGCATATTTGAGGTGGGAGGAGGTTCAGTACCCAGAAGGCTCCAGTTGGGGGCATTTGCTTGGCCATTCCTCTCTGCTGTGGTTCTGAAGGAAGCTCACCATCAGCTGCCTCATGGTCTGCAGCTCCCTGTCGGCCCCTGTTTGTGAAAGGAGGCACTGTTACTACCACTCTTCATACACAAGTAAACAAAACTTGTTAGTGATGCAGCTGATCTAGTGATTAAAGTAGCCTGTTCTTGAAAAACATATCCCAGTTTTGTAAAAACTGGAGATGGAATATTGTCATCATCATGATACGTCATTTACCAAACCGCTTTATACCATACAGTGCTGTGGAAAGCCGGAGCCTACCTGGCAAGCAATGAGCGCAAGGCAGGGTACACCCTGGACGGGGTGCCAGTCCATCGCAGGGCAAGTGCAAGCCAATCATACATGAGGCCACGGTAAAGGCCAAGGGGGGAAATTTGGCCTGGACACCGGGATAACTCCGTCCTCTTCTTGAGAAATGCCCGGGGATCTTTAATAACCACTGAGTGTCAGGACCTTGGTTTAACGTCTCATCCGAAGGATGGCGCCCACTACAGTATAGTGTCCCCAACATTATACCAGGGCATTAGGACCGGCACAGACCGCAGGGTGAGCCCCCTACTGGTCGGTCCCACTAACACCACTTCCAGCAGCAACCACAGCCTCCCAGGAGTCACCCATCCAGGTACTGACCAGGCTCAATCCTGCTGAGCTTCACTGGGTAACCAGTTGAGAGCTGCAGGGTGATATAGCTGCTGGAATGGAATATTGTTTACCTTAAAAATGTGTATTTTTACTAACACAAAATGTGAATTGCCAGGAGTGTACAAAGTAAAAGGTGGCAATAATCTTATTAATTGAGACAAGACACTGAAGTGTAAACGGAAATCATACATCTATCATTAAATACTCACACAATGACGATACTAGGTGCATCCTTAGTGGATAACTATTTTAGAAAATACCCACCTCCATATGTTTTTCCAACATCGAATGTGGTGCTGTGTGCTTTGAAGAACTACAAAGGAAACACAGGACAGCAAACATCAGGAGTGTGGGATCAGACTTATTACAACCAAGAGCTGAAGTCTTCACACCAGCAATAACATTCAGACTATACTAATTAGCCTATACAGATTATAAATGTAGCAAATGAAAATGCTATATGCATTACATATGGATCTAATGGTACTAATGTCCATATGATTACACACAACATGATAGTGTGGATGTGCCCTTATTTCAGACAAATGAGCATAAGAAAGGATAATAATGAAAAGAAACCATTCTGCCTAACTTGCTATCTTGAAAACACAAAGTGAAACTTAAATTTTGTCCAGCCCTTTCTTCAAAGTCCCCAGAGCTTGGGCCTTAACCATTATTAAGTCAGGCTTTGTAACAAAATAATTTGATATCGAGGTAAGCTGTTATGGACTCCCAAAGCAAGCAGAGGTAAATATCAGGGGTGCTATTAGTATCTAATAACGACTTAATCTTCTTATTCATAAACTCCACAAAGTTCCCTAGTCTCTGCTAGAGAATAAAGTAATTACTGAGGTGCAGAGATTGAGATCAATTATTGAAGCTCAGCTGGAAAATCAGGAGCACATGAGCAGATATGATTATGCTGTTATGAGTAGAGTTCCTTGATGGTGGAAGTTATTTACTGTCAAGGAGGAAGCAGTCGTAAAAATGTTCAAATATAAAATATAAATGTTATAAATGACAAGAGGCTAAGCAGCCCATGTAGCTCATTTGGTAATTAATAACTAATTGATCCAAGGATCTCTTCTAGCCAGTTCTTGAAGTTAGAATATCTGTTTAAATGCCATGGCTGTGCAGCTTGATCCATAACTGTGTGGGACAAGGAGTGTCTCATTGGTATTTGATACATGTATCACTTATAATGTTTCTGTACATATACAATGATTTACTTTAAGTTACCTCTGTATCTTGAGTGACACTTTTTGGGTGAAAAGCAGCATTGCTATCACCACCTGCTGGCAGATGACTAAAATAGCACGCGATTTTACTAATGAAGGTCAGATTAATGACAACTGAACCTTTTATTTTTTTAAAGCTGCATTTTAGAAGTGCTTGTCACAGACGCATGATAATTTACTGAACATTCAATCTTCATATTTTAACAACCGAGAACAAATCTTAATTACTTTTGACAATATGTCAACTTGAATTTGTACTTGTGATCTTCAACCATGTATCGATGTTGGCATTTTGAGATGATTTTTACGAAGTTGACTAACACTCACCTGAGTATTATGATCAACATATTTAAGTCTGTATCACTTAGCACTTGTTATCGGTGAGTTAGCTCCCTCACTCAGGGATAAAAAAAAATTCTCAGGGATCACTCAAAAAAACTCGGAGAAGCCACCCTCCAAGCTTGACTTTAACAGCAAAACTCTCCATACAAAGTAGAAGCTCTGAACAGATGGCTTTAACAAGCCATCTGTGTGCCCGCTATTGTTTTCTTGCCTGTTCTGGATAAATGCTACTGAATGTAAAATGGCTGTTTCACATTATATTGGCATAACCATTCAGAATACATTGGCATAATCAGTATACCTGTCAATATGCAGACTTACCCTCACTGTAAAAAAAAATGTGCCATAAAAAATGTAACAGATTTATGCATTTACCTAACAGCCAGTAAGTCATAACAAATGTACTATTTCAAAATTCCATTTGAAGGTGAAACAATTGAGCTTCCCATCACTGAAAGAAGTGCTTTTAAGCACATCAAAAGGATGACTAAAAAATGGCAATGATAATCTCCGCGCCCAATATATCCTTTGTACAAGAGTGCCTATTTTGCATTAAACCTGCCTTGCCATTAAGTATTAATGAAAAAAAGTTTTAAATATTAAAATAAACAGTTCATTAGTTACAAGCTGTCATGACGAACCCACAAAACAAGCTTAAACATAAGCATGTTTAAGTTACATCTTAATAATGTAGAGCCAAATACAAATGAGTGATAACTTTAAACAGAAAACATCTTTACATGTCAAGCTGCATGTTATGACACCTGAAAGTGAACAATTTTACACTGTAACAAATACAGTCATGATCCATATTCACGTTGATGCTACTAGAAGCATTATACTTATGTACACGTCATACACTGAATTGCCATTTGGGAACACACGTACTCTGAATGTGGGGTAGAAATGTATTCCAAACTCTTTGCAGATATCAAAGTTCTTCTCAAATGCACAGTCTAGCACCCCCAGTTTGATACCCTGGTCCCAGTCTGAAAAAACAAAACAAAATAGTTTAGTCAGAGAGAGGCAGTATAGTACAAGCCACAGAAAATCTACAGGAGCTAAAACTGTTTCCAATTTATTATTGGAAATAAAGTGATTTAATGCTAGCGTCCATAAACCATCATAGTACGTAAAAAAATGAACAAATACACTATTAAAAAGCTTAATATGTACTTTAATTAAGTTTTTGCAAAGAACGGTGATGTACTTCAGAATGTTGCAAATAGGTCTGTTTGAGAAGGCAGTTTCTGAATTTTCTTTATATCCCACAGCACTGTTAGTTTGTACACTGGATGAGAGGCAACTTAATATTATGACGTTCGTTACAAACAGAGGTTCAAGGCACAATTTTTTTCGAAGTCTTGACATTTTATGATTTAACACAATGGAGTTGATATTCAGTTATGGAGTTCAAGGACCACAATAAAACAGATAATGCAGCTCAGTCCCCTTGCAAAAGGACAGATAGGCCTTCAATATGCCTTCCATTGAAATATTATAGTGAGTGACATTATTCCATCATATAGTAGGATGTCTGATGAAATCATAGTACAGATCCAAATCATTCTTTCTGAAAGAGATATCGGTTTATTTCAAAACACGGGTCAGTGGCTGTAAAAAAAAATAGAACTTAATAACTCTACCTAAATATTATTTTGTGGTTTAGAGAACAGGACATGGAAATAACACACAAGTTCACACAATGAAGAATGGCTGAGGTAAGCCCTTCAGCAGCAGTGTGGATGGGTGGTTAGGACAGGGTTCAAATCCCACGTGAGAGACTGCTACCCTTGGTGGTTTTCTTCAATGGCTCCAGCTACCTTCAGATATAAATCAGTACCATCTCAGCAGACCCTGTAAGTGGACACTTGGTGAATTTACTTCCTTGGTAAGCCAGGTAAGAAAAACAGAATTCAAGTCAGAATGGACATGGAGCTTCTCATTCCACCACATGAGGACAAACAGTGAGAACTCCCTGCTAGAAGTAGAAGAAGGCTGAACACTGTGATGAATTCTCACTGGCCTCCTTGGCCAGCCACCCAGCCCACTGCAAGCATGCGGGGGAACAGATGGACGGGCTTTCAGGAGAGGACAATGAGCGAGGGTGGTCTTCTTCTCCGTCTAGGACAAACTTGGGAACAAAAAGGGTGTGGGGTGGAGGGCACGGTTTTTCGGGAACTGTGTCATTCCTGCCTCCCACCTGTCTGTCTCTTCGTTTCTCCGCAGGCAAACAATGAGAACGGGCTCTGTGATGGAAATGTGAGCCAGGGCATGGACAGACAATGAGGCCTCACTGCCTCCCATTGAGAATGCAGCAGATGGGAGGTGACTCCTCACAAGGCAGCCTTTTAACAGCTGCTCCTATATAAATGAACAACTGAGAGACGATCTTGACACTAGAACACTGCGCCGAGCTGAGACATCCACTGTGTGCTTCTGTCTTTGCTGAATTTATTTACTCAACAACGTACAATTACGAAAACCTGCACAGTTTAACAAGTCTGTGTTTATGAAACCATGATACTCCTTCTTTTCCACATTATATTGTACAATAACATCTTTATCTTGGGTGTCTTCACTGTGTAAATACATTTTGAACAGTACGCAGAATAATATATTATTCCTAAACAAATCAGACTAAAATAAATTGTAGACCACATTTAGAGCACAAACTTCATCAGCAAAACTCAAGCTGCTGATGTGTTACTACTATTTGTAAACGGGGAAAAAAACGAATTAATTGGACCATAATGAAAGCTGTTCTAACAACAAAAGATCGTATCTGAAAATGAAGAAACATTTAGAAATGTTACAAAACCCGTGCACCTGGTTTTGTGACCGGTGCTGTAAAATGGGAGACTATCATCAAATGAATTGACACTGGGGACACACAACCAATGATGGAGACAGTAAAAATAAGAGGCTAAAGATTTAAAAGGCATAGCATATTTCTCTGTATCGGACATTATCCATAATCTGAAGACATAAATAATGCTGGTACAGTGGAAAAGTGGGATACAGGCAGATCAAAGTCACAGATCCTCTTGGCTCTCCTCAATTCTCTGCCCTGTCACACTTTCATCCTGACCTGCTACAGTTGTCTTCTTATGGGATTCTTGCCAAATATGCCTATATGCAATAAAACAGTTAAAGCAACCATTACAAAAGCCCACAACTTAAACACCATCGGCATGCATTGGATAACTAATATGACCTCAGTGTGTTTAAAGTTCTTATTACACCAGGTGTAACGCAGGTGGCTTCCCATCTTGTGATTCTTCAAATATGTGACTGATCTGACAGGAATGTTTTCAGCAGTGTGTGGACAGCAGAGCTTCAGGAAAGCATAGCTGCACTCTCTGAGAGAATGCCAACTGCTGCAGGCTGGCACTGTATTCCAGCTAGTATTCTTTATGTTGACATCCATCACACATTTCAAAACTCAATTCTGATCCGTCCTGCAGTTTTCACTTAATGGAATCCTCATGTAGAAATATTGTATTTTACACACTTACCCAAGTTTTGGTTTGTATCTATTTTTCTATTTATAGCCAAGCGGATGTTCATTCTGTTTATGACACAGACAATTCTTTATGGATGCCTTTCTGTAGGCCCATATGAAATAACAATGTCACCATTTCCCCAAGAGGTAATTCAACACATTAAAAGTCTGTCCTGAACTACAGCACTGAGGCCAAGAGGAATTCTGTAAAAGACTGAATCCATGTGGAAACATAACAATTATTTCTTTTACTCAGTCTTTTACTCATGAAAAATCAATACAATAAAGCTTTAATATGTAAAAGAATGACAAGCCAACATTAATAACAGTAACCTAAAAACTCTCCTTATTATGATGTACTTACACTGCACTACCCGTAATACAACAACCGATTTACCACCTGTGCAGATTTGAGGAGCACTTTAAGATTAGACAGTTTTTAATGCATTGAAGCTATTTATTGATGCCACAGGTTAAGTCAGCATAAGGAAACAGTTGTGCTAACTCTACTGCTGCTCCAAAAACATTTTCAGGCATCAGAAAGGATGGTTTCTTCTCAGAATAACTAGCTCAAAGTAACACCCATAAAGGCATTAAAAATCTAAGGCAAGTAACTGGCTTTGGCTTTCACTGAATGTTTGAAAAACCACAAGCACATCCAAAACTAAACCGAATTTAATCAGTATTTGCTATACAAACTTAATACAAATGAACAACAGTCCCCTTTGATAAAAAAAAAAACGTTATTCTGAAAGGCTTATTTTACTGTGGCAGTTTCCACACTAAATAGGGATAATGATAAGTAAGCATTTTTGGATGCTAAGAGACATTGTTTATGGACGTACAGCAGATTCTACAATACTCTTAACCTGGTTAACGCCAAGGGCTTTCAGAATTGTTATGGGCCTTAAGGTTGTTTTTTGATCCTAGATACGAAATATGATCCTTGATATGAACATAAAAAAGGGACTAAAATGATTTTTTCCTGCCTTCATACCACTCCACATACAGTACAGAGCAACTGGCTCTGTGGCTCAGAAAACATTCAATGGCTTTAAAAAGCAAATTAAGTCTTGCTGTCTGCTGGTGAAAACTCCACAGGGTTTAGCTGCAGAAGTTGAATCTAAAGACTAAAACATTTTTTTTTATAAAACCAAAAAAAAGAATTTTCTTCTGTCGGGATATGAATAATTGAATGAATAATTGAATGTTCTAATATTTATTTCTCCTCCCCACTGATGTGGCTGGTGTGTGGGGAGTGTACTGGCGCACTATGGCTGCCGTCGCATCATCCAGGTGGGGGCTACACACTGATGGTGGTGGAGGGGAGACCCCATTACCTGTAAAGCTCTCTGACTGATAACAATGCTACATGCTGAATTTGACTCAAGGTCAAACACTTGAGAGATGGGCTGGGATGCTGCTGATGTACCTAGGGCTGAAGGACCAGTGAACCGATACAAGCCTGCCCAGGCTATAGGAGAGGAACAGGACAGAATACCACGAGACTGCATCTGTAACCTTGTTCAAAGCATGAGCCACAGTCACACGGCTTGCATTGCTTCTAGTTTTGATCACACTTGCGACTAGCCTATGACGTTTACAGCCGAACTCTTGCTGAACAGCCCTGTTGAGGACAAATACAGTATGAAGCAGAATAATGATTTTACATACTGTATGTTGTTCTGTTAACTACATTGTCTGTGCAACTGCTATAAAAAGGATGGTCATTTCATCATATCAATACACAGAGGACAAAAGAGTTCCAATGCTTGTTTTATAAGAAGCTCGCCGACATTTAAGGCCTGTATCAGGGGTTGGCACCCTTAACACACTCAACAGATTTAGCACATGGAGACATGTTGTGCGTCATGTCAGGCATTTTTCAGAGTTGCTCAAACTTGCAATCTCTTCCAAACACACAACTCTTTCTGTTCTAATTTCTTTCATAAAGTCTGACGAGACTAATAATTCCAGCAAAAACAAGGAAAGGGTCATTATGAAATGTCTTAGCTTCTCAAGGTATGGAGGGACCAGTGAATTATCTTCTAGCAAAAGAAAAACAACAATTTAAATGAGCTTTTAAGTATGCTACTACTCATGGATACTGCACTTAAATGTAAACAATCAAATGTTTGGATATTTTCATTTGAATTTAGTACTTGTCATATTTAGGTCCATCAGCTTTAACATGTTAAGTACAGTAATAAGAGTTTCCACTTGTGTTATTTATGAGCTTCTGTCTGCCAAGAATATTGTGCTAAATCACAATCAGGTCATAACATAATTAGGTTAACTGTCGTAAAAAACTGGATTCACAGTGCATACACTATAAATTGAATACCAGACACTTCCAGAAATAGGTCTTATCATTGTTTGCACCTCCTACATTCCCTGGCAGACAAGTACCATAAATCTACACTGCCTGTTTAGTATTTAGGCATTAGGACCCACATGGACCGCAGGGTGAGCGCCCCCTGCTGGCCCCACTAACACCTCTTCCAGCAGCAACCTTAGTTTTTCCCAGGAGGTCTCCCATCCAGGTACTGACCAGGCTCACACCTGCTGAGCTGCAGTGGGCTGCCAGTTGTGAGTTGCAGAGTGATATGGCTGCTGGCTAATATGGCAGCATGTCTTCACACATTCCCCTGTCAACAGTAGTTCAAGTAGGGAGCTGCGTCAGCAGGCGTAGGCTGCAAATGAACAAGTAAAGGTTTATTCCAGGCTGAAAAGAGAAGAAAGGAGGGCCTGAAGAAGGCTCCACAGCCGAAACGTTGCGTTTCCTTTCTTCTCTTTTCCACATGGCACAAACCTTTACTCGTTCCTTCCGCTGCCAATGTTCCTCATGTGTTGCTGTGTCATGAATGAGGCTGGCCAACTGGCCTGATCCCAAAAAAGCTTACCGGCATTTCGATTTTATGGAATGACAGGAAGGATAAAAGTGTGTTGTGAGTCTCTGTAGCTTCATCAATACTTTCATATAGTTTAAAAATTGAATAATAATAATTATTATGATAACAATTCCTTACACTTATATAGCACTTTTCTGGACACTCCACTCAAAGCGCTTTACAGGTAATGGGGACTCCCCTCCACCACCACCAATGTGCAGCCCCCACAAACTGGTTGTGGTGGAGAGAAGTCCCACCAAGGCTTAGAGGGAGAATTTAATGTACCTACGGCCCCTATCAGTGTCTGAATGCACAAAACAGTGGCATAGCAGCATGCTGGTGACCACTACCATGGGCCACAGTGTCAATCCAGGCTAGGGTCCCTGTCCGTGGGGAGAAGACTTTTCTTCCCATTTCTCTGTGTTTCTTCCTTCCTCCCATGAAGACATTCAGGTGAGGGCTGATTTCATACTTGGGGATTTATTTCAAGATCGGTCAGTTCCGCCTATGGGACTTTAGAGAAAGAGGAAGCAGATGAACTTGATGGACGAAATGGCCTCTTCTCATCAGGGGCCTTTCCTAAACAACTATAGCCGTCTTAAAACCTCCCAGAAAAATAGCTAATTGGACAAAACCCTACCGTACACTTACTATTTAAAGAGGCAAATAAACGGTTTAATTGCCTTTGTCTCATTTGATTCATATTATCATTGGACAATGCAAAGAAGTGAACTTTTCAAGAAAGGATTCTTCAACATCCTTTAGGAAAGTGCCTTGTGGTAAAAACCACAACAACGGCTTAATTGCAAGCATGGCGATGCCTACCTAAATGAAAACTTTACACATCTGGATTCAGCTATGTGCTAAACTCACTCGAAAAGTTCACTGACAGTCCTTTAAATTGATTCCAGTTCAAACACTCATCAACCAACTGACGGTCAAACAATAAGTAAGCTGTTTGTGCCTTGTTAATACAGTGAATTATTCTATGAAGCAGTTGCTCTGAAGCATATATCCTTAACTTCAAAATGATATCAGATCCTTCCCACATCCTCCATTCTGAACACCAACTTCTTCCTTCTGGCAAACGTTTTAGGGTTCCCAAATGTAAGTCAAACAGATACAAACATTCCACTACCCATTAAAGCTGTCAATGCAAACGGCAAGGATAAACACAATTTTTGACCTTTACAATCCACTTGTGTGCAGTATGTCTTGTAATGTGTTATAAATGTTACCTGTTGTTATGTGTTATACATGTGCAACAGAGTGATGTGAAATGGTTTTTCCTTCTTTTTTTTGGGGGGGGGGGGGTGTGTGCATTATCTTTAAATGTACAGAAGTACTATGTGTCCACAAAAAATTTCCCTCAGGGGACAATAAATCTTATCTTAACTTCAATCAGGGTAAACAACAAAAGCGTGAGGCAGAGAAGAAAACATTTAAATACACCTTTTGCAAAATGTAAAAATGCAAAAAGACAGCTTATATGACTATTTTCACTATTAAAAACACAGTCATCTAAATTACCCCCATCACTGACTGAAGAGCACGGAAACAAGTTTATCTCCTGTGAAAGTGCACCCTTTGAAACTAAACCACACTACGTATTTTTCTGTTTACAAAGCCACGTGGCGCTCACACTGAATGTGAGGCCCTGAGGAACTGAAGGCACCAATATAGACAGCGGCTGGTAGAGCTCAGCCACACACAGCTGTGCTCACAGACGCTCTGCATTTAAATCAACAGGCGGATTAAGAGCTGTACAAATATAGACAGCCAGGAGTGGAAAGGCAGGTACACATCAGGGTCCCTTCTGAAGATACATGAAATGACTCAGCTGATATCTTTCACAATCAGTGCTTTCCAATGGGAACTAAATACGTACTAGAGTCAAGGGTATTTTTTACAACAGACATGCCTGTAAAGGTGACGAGAATAGTCTTTAAAAATATTCATAGTTCAAAGTCTTCAAAAACAGCAAACAACATCATAAAAAAATAAAAACATCCAGTGAACGGAGTCCTAATCACATGCAGGACATTTGACGTACAGAATTTAAATTGCATACAATGCCTTGCAAAAGTATTACGTTTTCCCATTTTGTGGCTTTAAAGTTGGCTTTCATGATACTTTAAAGTTTATATCTGTAAAACATATATAAACTAGTCCACATTAGTCAAGTGGCGTCTTTCTGTGTTGAAAAATAGTGGTTCACGTGTTTTCTGAATAATGCCACCTGTCTCTGCAAGGTCTTTCAGTCAGGTAGGGAATTTCAAGCAAAGATTCAAACCATAAAGACAAAGGAGCTTTCAAACAAGCTCCAGGATATAGAAAAGCAGTTCGAGAGAAGGAAAAAAAATCACCGACAGTGAATATCCCTTGGAGCTTGGCTTCTTCGATCCTGAAGAAGTGGGAGTTGTGTCGTTCTCTCCAGACACTGCCTAGGTCAGGATCCCTCCAAACTGACCACCAGGAAAGGAGGGAAGATGGTCAGAGAAGCCACTACGAGGTCAGCAGTCTCTTTGAAAAAGCTACAGAGTTCAGTGGCTGAGATGGGAGAAAATGTCCCAAAGCAAGCCTATACTGTATGACAGAGTGGCTAAAAGAAGGTAAGATAAGATCACTCGATTAGCCATATACAATTTCTTGCATTAGGAATTTGTCTTTTCGCATACCCCAGCTTCCTCTCCATTAGACACAGAAAAGGATACCATTATTGAAAAAAAAACCCATCTCAACTCCTGCATGGAGTTTGTAATAAAACATTCAATCAGTGTTATTCTTATATAGTTACTTTCAATAAAGAGCACTCTCAAGGCACTTTACATAAATAAAACACATAGTATGTTTGGATGACACCAGGTTCCACAGCTGAAACGTTGTGTTTCTTTTCTTCTCTTTTCAGCACAGAATAAACCTTTACTTGTTCCTTTACAGTTTAAAAATACAGTGAAAAAAAAATACAATAAAACCCCGTATAACTGTAAGCTTAAAAGACAGATTATGCACTGAAGGCCACTGAAACCGGGTACGTTTTGAGGCGATTATCAGCAGCGTAACATTGCAAGCTGACACCTTATTTTCTTATAGCCTGGCCTAATGACAACATACCAATACTTAAAAGGGAAAGGCCGAGGATTGAGCCCTGGGGTACACCAGAGAAGACAGGGTTAGGATCTGATTTAAAATCGCCAAAGCTAACAAATTGTCTGTCAGAAAAATAAGACAGAAACAACAACAACATGACCCTTAAACCTGTACAGCGCTCCAGTCGATAAACCAGAATGTTACGTTTTAGAGGATCAAAGGCTGCTTAAAAGGTCTAACAGTATGATAATGGTGGGAAAGCAAGCATCTGCAGCAATGAGAAGGTCAGTAACAACTTTCACCTGGCAGTGAAAGGTGCCAAATAAGAAATTAAGACTTTAAATATGTAACCAGTTAAGATGCTACTGCGCATTCCAGTAGTTTCGCTACAAACGGCAACGTTGAAACAGGCCTAAAAATGGAAAAATCTGACTGATTCAGCAAGGCATTTTCCAGAGTTGGGCAATTTCAGCCACTTTCAGCTGTGGAGAAATTCATTAAGGGGACAGGAATACATTATTATTGCACAAATAACAGGGGATAATGCTCAGAAACACTTCCTAAACATATTCAAGCCATAGCGCCAACAGACAGCAAAATTTGTGTTGTGGTCAGACATGACAAAACTGGAACATTTTGGTCTAAATGCAAAAGGGTGCATCGAGTGCAGACAATACAGCAAATAACCCTGCCAAAACCATCCCTACGATCAAGCACAATGGCAGCGTTATTTTCATCAGCAGAGACTGAGAAGCTTGCCAAGACAAAAGGGGAAAATGGATGGAAGAGCAAAGTACAGGCCAATCCTCAAGGATAACCTGCTGAAGACCTAAAACTGGTCTAAATATTCAGCTTTCAGACCCAAAGCGACACTGGAGTGGCTCAAGAACAAGAAAACGAATGTTCCGGTGACAGTCCTCACCTGAACCCTATCGAAAATCTGTTGAAAGACTGAAGTGATCCCCAATCATCTTGAGAGTGTTCGAGGAGATCTGCCCAGAACAAGCACGAAGTATACCAGGCTAAGCTGACAGAGCCTTACCTGAAAAGATCTGCTACTACAGTATGTGCTGCCACAGGTGTTTCCACTAAAGATTGAGTTCATGGCTCTAAATGCTTATTCAATACACTCTTTAATGATTTTGACCATCTCTAAGAACTCTGGAAGACGTCCTGGGTGGATTCAAATGTTCTGCACGTACTGAAAACTCAAAGGCGCTTCTACTGAAATTAATTGAATTGAAATGAACTATGAAACAAATACCACTCTGTTCAGACTACAGAAGCGGAATCGGTAACATTAGTGTCGAAAGACACGGTTTTACTGTTCGACTGCCTACTTTAAGTTAAACAATGTCGATTCAGGTAACGGGGTGAACAGAATTCTTAAAAACAAGGCTGAGTGGCTCAAGTTTTCGCTGTGGAGCAGCGTGCTTGTAAACACGAACTCGCAGGGAACTGTCACAGCCCTGCGCTTCTGAGAGCGCTGCAATCGTATTCGCACCACCGGGTCTTCACAAGACAAAACTGGACTGTAAAGCCAACGAATATCGAAGAAGACTGGCTGATCGGAGAATGTGCACGGTACCTTTCACGTCCCCGGCCAGCGCTTTCCAGGTCGGAGAGTACTGGATACAATGCCCGCACCACGACGAGTAGAATTCCACCAGCCAGGCTGTAGAGGAGTTGTGCAAGGTCTCCTTCAGACTGTCGCTGGCGAGGATGGTGAGCGGGTCCCCAGCCGAGTACAGCCGAGTGGCCTGGGCCCGACATAGGATACACGCACCCAGAAAGCTTATAACAGCGACGAGCCAAGCCGGTAAGCGAAGTGCGGAACAGCTGCCGGAGACACAAGTCGCCATGTCGCCTCTGACAGACAGGAACGAAACCGCGAAGGAGGCGGAGCTGGACGTGGGCGGCCTCAAACTCCCCAGGAAACAGCCATGGCAACGGCCTGCTTAGCAACGCAGGCGGCACGCAGGACGACGTGAACAGGCGAGCGACCGCACGCAACAGCGGCCAATGAGTTACGTCGCGGGAACGTCCAAATGAAATGATTAAAACTAAAGACAGTGAAGGCGAGGGAATGATGTTGCATTTTCAGATTCCCAATTCCCGAGACAAGAAGATAGCAAAAGATCTTCACCCTTGTGTAAAACACAGCAAACTTTATTAAAAAAATATAATTTAATACATTCTCAAAATAGAAATTACAGTGTACAGTCATACATTTAACAAAAAAGCAGAAAAGTGCACACGTAAAAGATTCTAAATGATCAGTTAATTTAATCTCTGAATAGGTAGCTTAAGTGATGTCTTAGGCTGAGAGTACAGTAAATCGATTAATTTTAAAATTGTCTAAATCTTTTAACGTCTTGTTTTGCAGCCATTATGTATATTCATTCCAATTCTTGGACAAACCGGCTTTCTGATAACTAACACACATATATATTAATATATACGAGATGATGGAGACAACCCGTTTTTCAAAAAATGGTTCCACTGCAAAATACACTTCAATTCCACCTATGACGTGTATTTTTTATCATATCACTTTTTAGACAACAATCTCATTATAAACAGATATGAAACAGAAACTGACGGAGGAGCAATTTCAATTGAACATAGTTATGGGGCTCAGAATTATTGTGAGGCTCGTCAACAGTGGACTACCCCTGACCCCAGTACAGCTCACCAACTACAGTATACACCGATGAGTGCTCTTGCTGACCCATTGCTGAATGCTACGCGGGTATTACAGTAGCTGCCGCTGTAGAGATGCATTATTGCTTTCACAATTAAGGCATGTAGCCTCTTAACAGCTGTTACAGTGTTACAGCTGTTCCAGTGTCCCATAATACAGTGCAGTCACACTACATTAGCTCTACGTGAAATGAACACAGACTCAGTGTTACATAAGGAGATGGCCACGCTGTCTTGTTAAATCAAATCCCACATTCAGCTGTACCGAAATGCACATAGTTGTTGCACATGCTTTTTTAATCACCAATTCTAGTGTTTCACTTTTACAATATTTATAATATTTCCTTTAGCATGGTGTAGTTATCATTATCATCAAGAAGGCACACAGACAGTGCTTAGATCAGACTGTCCATCAAACTGGAGAGCAGGGTAAGGAGGAATGTGGTTAGGAATGGTACCCTGAGAACTACAGCAATACAAGTTAGAGGAGAAAAGGGGCCTCTTCTGATTTGCAAAATTTATTGTTTTTATGTTCTGAACTTGCACCAAACCAATGTGCAACGCTGGTTGAGACTTGCCCAAAAAGACGTGAGGTTGTAATTGCTGGCAAAGGTCACCAAATATTGAGCTCATGGGTCTGAATACTTATGCAATCCACATATTTCAGTACACATTTTGCCAGCATTTACTGCAACTCTGCTTACTCTTTAAAGTCTTCAGTGGGATTTCTCAGGTTTTAAATAAGCCGTAAAGTTGAAAAATATGTATGCATCATTTTACTTAGTGAAGAAATAGTGCATACGTTGGTACAAACATATAAAATTTGCCTGAGGTGGCTATTATTATATGAACAATATAGATTGTCAGACAATTCAGGGAACAATTCAGAAACATGGAAGACTTGAAAGATGCTGTGAAATATTAGCAGGTATAGGGATAGGTCTTAATTTTACACTACTAATTGTTAAAGAATTATAGTATTCCACTCACAAAAATAACCTGTAAAAATACAAACATAATTTTCACTCCCTGATATAATAAGCAATGCCTCTTTCTTACAATCTTAGCAGACAGCAAAATCTTCACATTTTTACCTGATTCAGTTGCCTTCTTTTTATTAAAAAATCCATTATAACATGTAAATGTTATTTATTTTAAAATCTGGTACATGATCGCAAGTCTCACAGGCAATCTGAAGTTGTGTCAATTTAAAATATCAAAATCTCCCACTCACTAGGCAAACAAAGGCTAAGCCACCGGAACATATACATCAACACATGAGAAAAGTGTTTTATGTATAATGTGTTTTCACTGACAGGACAGAAAGATGTGTTTATTCTGGTTGAAAGGGTTCTGGTGAGGTGACACCAAGGGGACCTGTGTAGATGTGGTCAAGTATGTGGATGGTATCCTGGAGGAGTAAGTCGAATATTTGTTCCGTCAGTTTCATCTTCACGCTGAGCTCGTCCGAGCTGTAGTCCAGCCACTCTGGCTCCTCCTCTCGCAGCTCCTGTATCTGGGGCAGCAGTCAGATGTGGGAGAAGTGAGGACAAGCATCCTTTCAATTTCTGCCCTCCTTTCCTCTGAACAACCCCTTGTGAACGGAACTCAACCCCATTTTCTCTAAAGACCTCAGCTTGGGAACAATCTTCCACTTCTATAACTGAAATCTTTTTGCACCACAGAAAGCAAACCCAAATGACACAGAAAGGGGCTCGGTGTTTTCCAGTGACATTCCAAATTACGCAGCTGGAAGCAAAACTATACTCTTTTTTTCTCCTTACATCTGCTGGAAGATGGACAACTTCAAGCGCATTTGTCTGCCACTCAGTCTGCATTGAAATTCCATACATTTCTTTACAAAGCACAGAGAAGACTGTGTTATGCTTGTTATACAGTACAAACAGGAAGAATGCTAAATTAATTCACTGTAATAGAGGAGGCCTTTGAACATTAATTTCTGGCCTAGAAGGAGAAGCTTACATTAAAACAAACACCCAGTCTCGCTGCTGGACAAGCTCACTGAAGCAGTCTTTCACACTGCAGCACATTGTACACATGTTGCGAACCAGCTTTTCACCAGATATCCTGCCCTTTCCTGCTTACCAGAATGCAATCCACTATGTCCCTCTGTACCTTCCCATACGTGGAGCCTGTCTGCAAGAGCCTCTTCATCTTATGTTCACTACGCCCCAGGTTCAGCTGCCTCTGCACCTCACTCTGGATGAAGCCCTGAGAGAGACGAGACAATTCCCCTATAATCCAAGAAATTGCTCAGATACTCCAGAGCTCTGGTCCACCTGTGATTCAAGCACACTGCAGAATGTTGCAATTAAATAATAATATGTAATATACTGTACAGGATCAACACAGCAATGAAGGTTGTGGTTTCATGGCATTGCTGCAGATGAATGAACTGGAAACCCATTGGTTGAGTTGCATTAATGCTTTATTGATTTTTGAAATAAAGGCAAGTTTCTTTTGCATTGTTCAGCAGTATCGAGACATTGCTGCCTGCATTTGGTTCTCAGTTGTCTTAGCAGACAAAGAAAAACATTTCAGAATGAGCTGCTGATCTCATGAAATAGCATTTGCCTGCTGCCAGTGATGTTGATGGTACAAAACAAATGAAATATGTGTTTGAAAGCAAACATTCTGGGACACATCACTATTTTACAACCAAAATGTATGAGAATTTGTGATACTGAAAAATCTGCCAACACAGCTCGTCCTGGAATACTTAACTATAGTGTAGGTGCTCTAAAGAAAAAGAATAAGCTTCACAAGAGACCTGATGGCTTGTTTGTTGTGTATGGAAAGACAGGTGTTTTTGTCTTTTAATTTATTTTATATAAAAAAATAGTCTTGGCCTTCCAGTTCAAGAGATTTGACCCAGGAAATTGTATGACTGCTCTTCAATGATTTGATGGTAATCAACGATACAAACTTCAACCCTTTTCAGAAGGGAAGATACAAGATTAATATCCAGGCCAATTTTTACACTAAATAACTGAATGTTCATCTCTAAGACATGGCTACTTGTAAAAGAATGGCTTTGTACTCACATGAAACTACTCAACCTCAACATAAGGCGGCAAAATACAATTTTTAGTCAATGTATTAAATCACCTCCCACTCAGCGTCACCATTATTTTTACACTGTTTTATTCATAAATGCCTTGACTCCATCAAGTAGTGAATGATTTTCCCTTGAAGGCCTGAAGGATATTTTCCTGGCGGCACAGTGGTGCAGTAGTTAGCATTGGTGCCTCACAGCGCGGGGGCTCTGGGTTCAATTCCTGACCTGGGGTGTTGTCTGTGTGGAGTTTGTATATTCTATTTGTGTTTGAGGGGGTTTCCTCCCAAAGACATACTGGTAGGGTAAATGCCTTCTGGGAAAAACTGGCTCTGTGTGTGAGTGTGTGTGTGTGTTTGTGTGTGTATGCCCTGCGATAGACTGGTGTAGCGGAGCTAGTTTGGGCATGGTGACGTCATTGCCTGGGCTGAGGGAGAGAGGTCTCCTTTGGCTCACTCGGCTGGTTCCCTGCTGCGTTATGCCGGAGACCCGGGTTTACGCCCAGGTGTTGCGGGACAAACCAGTGGGGTGGAGTGGCGAGGGCACGAGCCCGCGCGGAACCGTGACAGTCACACTGGCGTCCTGTCCAAGGTGGACCCTGCCCTGTGCCTGATACTTGCCGGGTCCCCTCCGACCCTGAAGTGGAAGAAGCGGATGGAAAATGGACGGAAGAGTTATTTTCCTTTAATATTACCTTGATATCTGAGAGGGAAGTCTTGGCGTACAGGACTGCCGAGAATGGAGAGCCTCCTTTCCCAGGAAATGGATTACTGGGTACCTGGTCACTTTTAAAGGCACTGTGGAATAAGTCCGAGGTGAGATCGAATATGACCTGAAAAGAGAGACTTGTTTACGGTCTTGTTGTACTGATCAGAGATGCCTGGGGAACTTCAATTTGGTATCATCTGCATACTAGTTCAATCATCCTCCACAGAAGACGTAAAAGTGTTTCAGGTACTAGATGCACTCAAGACGAATAAATTCTCTGGGTCTGGTGGTATCTTACCAATTGTACTCAAGGAAATGAGGGACCATTCATGCAACTCTTCCAACAGTTGTTTAAGACAGGATTAGAGCCTAGGGACTGGAGAATTGCTAATATAGTGCCCTTTCATAAAAAGAGTGTGAAAACTGAACCATGTGATTATAGATTAAAAAAGCTGACTTCTGAAAGTTAATGGAAATGATTATAAGAACTAAACTAGAGGATCACCCTATATGGAAATGTTATCCTAAGGAAATAGCTAGCAAGGATTTATAAAAGGTACTGTAGGTCTTGCCTAACCAGCATGCTCGAGTTCTCTGAACAAGCAACAACAGTAATAAATACACATACGGCATAAGATATGGTGTATTTAGATTTTCAGAAGGTATTTGATCAAGTTCCCCATAAGAGATTAATTCTCAAATTGCAGGTGATGGGCATTCAAATTGGAGTTATGCAACTAGTGGAGTACCACAGGGATCTATACTACAACTACTACAGCTCTTAGATTATGTCAATGATCTATTTTCTAGAATAGTTAGTAAACTAGTCAAGTATGCAGATGATACCAAATTAGGAGGATTAGCTGCCTGGGTAAGCACCGGGCAGATGATGTTTAATGTAGACAAGTGCAGGGTAGTACAGTAAAAGCAAACTATAAATACAAAATGGAAAATGCTCAGCCAGAAGAGGCTACTTATAAAGAAGGTGTTTACGTTGACATGTTATTTACATTTACTAGACAATATGGGGAAGTGATAAAAAGGGTAAACAAAATGCTAGAATAGATAAGTTAAAAGCATAGAATTCAAATCAAGGGATGTTCTGTTAAAATTAAGGTTTGTAAGTCTTGGAAAGTGTGGGGCATTCATAATTGAAGCATACTGTACACTTAAAACCTACAGTATATCACATGGATTTATTTGGTTATACGTCTGTGAAATTGCTTTTCGTTGTCAGTCTCGAGGGGTAGCACACATACCTGTCTGTAGGCTCTGCGGCTTTCCTCGTTCACCAGATGGGGTGGCACTTTGCCCATGTCAGGCACTTGGTACTTCTTGAGTCCCGGACCCTCTCTGTGATTCCACAGCTGTTCCACAGCAGCCCCCACCAAACTGAGCACAATCTCAGGGCTGTGGGGTGGGACGCTACTCTCCAATACAGGCTCTGGGGATATCGCACAAGACCAGACGTCCCTGAAGCACAGCTGGTTTATTCTCTTCTGATTCTCCTCGGTCTTACCAAGCACGATGCTCCCCTGGAGGGTGAATATACTTTGATTATTTTTGATCTACCTGCTTCTGAAGTTTACTCCTTCTAGTCAAAGTTTTATCTAATACAATGGTTGTTGGAGACAAGATACAGGTTCTTGTCTAAACCACATTCCCTAGAAAGTAATGGAGAATTACCTGCCATCCTCAGATATCTCATTTCCTAGAGGGAGGCAACTGGACATGGGTGGAATGAGTGTTTTTGAAGTGTGAGATCTTTGGAAGAGAATTCTGTGTTTGGAAATTAATAAGCATCGTAGCTGCCTGGATGGATGGAGAAGGATTTCAGAGAATACTGTAAGTGCAACTAGAGCTTGAAGAGAGCTAGGTTTTTTGTTGTTTTTTCTGTTAATAGCACTGTAAATAATAGAACGCTACCTCATGGCTGTGCTAGTGTGTCTGTTTAGCAAGACTCCCTTATAAAAGGATCACTATTAGGTCATTCTGGTCATGCCACAGTAAACAAAATCAATTTTACAGCATGCAAATGAAAGCCAGAAAGGTTAATCAATAAACCTTTTTACTTCTATTTGTCAGTCTTCTGCATTTTCCATTCTAGCTCCTGTTTTAGTATGTGAGAAAGGATACTCTTTACAGGAGAGTAAAGAATGCAAAAATCTTAAAATAAAGAGTATTTTAAGACTACACTGAATGTGTCATGTTTGGTGTTGCACAATTAGCATGCAGTGACATAACATTTTTTATAACACATATAATACATATAGCTCAATGTTGAAAAAAATGGCTTTCATACTTACAGGACCTTTGCTGGGTGGATTATCCTTCAGATTTTCACTGGTGTCTTGAATTTTCTTAATCTCCAGAGCATCTCTTACAGCCTCATTTACCAGATTCTCAGCCAGTCTGTCCACAAGAAGATCCAGATCACGACCATTGGTAGATTCCACATTCTTTGTATGCTGTGGCAAGAAGACAGCCAGTCCTCTTTCTCTCAACTTGGAAAGTCCCATCATTGGAATTTCATGACTGTCTGACTGGATGAGATTGGTATCAATCCAGTCATCGCGGGGACCATTATTACCACATCTTTCTGTTGGAGTTTTGGCTGAAAACAAGGAAGGGTCACAAACAGCTTTTGTGGTTTGATCAACATTATCCAGGCCTGGACCATGTTCTAGTGTGGAGTTGGACTGTGCAAATTCCTCCACTGCCCTGGCAGCTTCATAAATTACCTGCTGGAGGGGGTTTATCTCTATTAAACTGGATTTAGATACTGAGCATGTAGATGCCTCGTAGATAGACTCCTCTTCAATAAGGTCTGCAGACATCTGAAGATGTGTCTTCCTCATCTCCACCATATAAAGGCTATTACTATACATTTTTGGGGCTGTTGACCCATCCCTACCATGGTATTGATTTCTGTCTGTATTTCCATCTGATGTTTTTTCAGACAATGTGGTACATTTACTCCTTTCTTGGTTTGATTTGAAATTCTTTGGTGGCTCATCATCTGAGAAGGGATCGTCATCTGCTTTGGTGTCCAAGTCACTGTCTTGTTCCCCAAGCAGATGTGAAATATCTTCAGCTCTGACCAGCACACCACAGTTCTTTGCACATTCAAAGTATTGGACACCTCTGAATGTCCCATTGTGGTGTCCATTTGGGCTGTCCAGGGCCACACCAGCCCAATAACCAGCTGCAAAACTGGTAGGACCCTTATATTTCAATACACCAGGCTTGGTGTGGCAAACTAACACTCGATGGCCAATTTCAAAGGAAGACAATGGGTCAGAGCTTTCATCACTGTCATCTTCTGCAGAAACAGAGACAAAAAGCTTAGATTTATGGTCTTCATTGTTATTTTGCTCTTCACTTAATATCTTATTATTATTTAGAGAGGAGGATAGTTCATCTTTGTCCAGCAGAAAGTGACCTTTTATTTTGGCAGAGTTCACTCTCATAGTCTCTCTCTCTGTTGACCCTGCAGTTTCTCCCACACAAGGGATAGCCTTTTTCTCACTAGCGTCACACACATCCACAGGCACGGACAGATCTTCTGAGAGAGAAGGTAAGTCTTCGCTCTTGATAGATCTGTCATCTTCAGTGGAGTTATTGCCCACTTGGAGCTGAACTATTTCTGCTGGAGGTGGAGGGAAATCATCTTCACTAGTCATTGTAATATTATCCGTAGAAGGAGGAGGCGTAAGGGAAGCTTCAGTGTACCCAAATTTAGGCGCTCCTGCTATGGATGGGAGTTCAGTACTCCCATATGAAAGAACCTCATCTACAGGGGACAATATTTCTG
Organism: Atractosteus spatula; assembly: GCF_055471065.1. Lineage (NCBI taxonomy): Eukaryota > Metazoa > Chordata > Actinopteri > Semionotiformes > Lepisosteidae > Atractosteus > Atractosteus spatula. The sequence goes on along the minus strand of NC_142728.1, from coordinate 7,349,009 downwards.
ATAAAGTCTCCTCATAAGCTAAGACTTTTAAGGCTGTAAAAGCCTCGGCTTTCTGTGTGATATGCTTTTCTTTGTGTAGCATATGCACCTCTGGGTTTGCAGAACAAAATTCTGGACAAGTTTCAAGGATTCTTGTTTTATTACATTGTGAGGTGGTGTGTATTTTGGCTTTTGCATCATCTAAAACCTTTGAACTTTTTTGGTCTTCAGCAGCTAAAGACATCATACTTCCAAGTATTTTCTCTGGCAGCTGGTCCTTTTCTGAGGATTTCTGACCTTCACAACTCAGGGGGTAAGTCAACTTTCCATAATTCTCTGAAGGTTCATCTCCAAAGCCTCTGCTGTCTGCCTTTCCACTGTCAGCAGCAAGGGGCAGACTATCCTTGCTCAGGTTGTCTGTAGCAATTTCTTTAACTGGAGCTGTGATTTCAATAAGGGAGCTTTCAGTAGTATATGCGGGTTGATTAATAAGCTGGTACTCTCTCTCATTCTTTTCTACCTCAGTACAAGCCTGGAGGGACACAGATTGATTATTTTTCACTCCAGTATCATCTGAAGATGGTATTGTCTCAGGGTTGCTGTTAACTGTAAGCAAACATTTTGCTTGTTGGCCAATTTGAGCTTTGTACCACACTGAATCTTGTACTGCCCTGTTAATTAATGTGTGACTCTCTTTACAGCCTACAGGATATCTAGCAGAGAGCAATCGTGAACCAGTATTGACTGTATTCTGATATTCTGGGCTACCAAACTGCATTATTTCCCAATTACTGTTCTCCAAGTCCAAGGGAAGATCCTTCTCAATTTCTGGAGCTGAAACAGTTACATCAGAGATATTGACACGGACTGCAGATGCTCTCTGGAATTCTGGAAGAGAAAGATAGGAATTCTCACAGAAATGTTTTATAGGAAGTGATAAGTGAAAAGCCTTCAAGGCTGCTCTAGAAGATGAGTCTTCCTCTTTTGAGGGCTCATTGTTATTGTCTTTCGTGAACCCGCAGTTTTCTGATCATCTGTGATAAAGAAAACAACATGTAGTAAGGACTTTTTCTTAAAACACATGGTCCATCTTAATATCTGAGTAGGTCCTGATGTCTAAATGCCCGGGTAAGTCTTTCAGCATATACGGGCTATTCATCTCAATACTCTGAACAGTTTTTGGCAAAGCATGTGCAAGTGATGTTATTGCATGGGCTTGTTGTACTGTAGTAATGCAAGACTACCAGAAAAAAAAAACATTTCATGATTATGGCACCTTTATTTCATTTGAGAATCTTTTAAAGAGCCTCGTTACAGCAACTGCTGTTTAAAGTGCTAATTCTCCCCAGTGAATAATAATATTGATGGCACTTAAATGTTTAAGATGGAAAGAAGACATCAATCAAGGCACAACCCTTTTCCTGCTGCAATGGAAAGTGTCCTTAAGGAGATACCGAAACATCTATTAATAGGCTTGTATTATTGAGGAGTTAGGGACAGACTTGCTGATATAGTACCTCCATCATTAACCTCTGCACACATAGACTATAGCTAATTTTAAGTTTCCTACTGTACCCTTTCAGGTATTTTTTCCCCAACAGCATCAAGTAGGAAAATAATCTTATTGACGTATAGACATCTTTTCAATGTAGATACACTCGTACAAATAGTCACAATTTAGTATGTTTTGATTCATACTTTCAATCTCTAAAATATGAGTTAAACAATGGGGTTTAGAATTGTAGAAAAGCAGAGCATAAAGTATAAAGAGATGGACAGGAGATATTTTGAGACAGAAAATAATACAAATACAGCATTAGAGACACAAAACAACGAAAACCTTTGTCCAATACTACAACAGTAAGCAAACTGTAAAAATTGGATTTAATAAGTTAGGAGATGATAGATGGTTAATAAAGAAAATGATAAATAATTTATCAACATACTAGTAAATAATTCACACAGGTTTCTACAAAATGAGATGTCAATAACATGTCCCATAATTTCACATACTGTATCTGACACTGGGTTCTAATGAGCTGTGTCCTTAAAACATTAAATCACTATAAACCAATTGTATTTTCACAGTTATACTGTACATAAAGAAATGGGGGGTGTTACTTACATACTCCTAGCTTGCATATTTCCAACTTTCCCTTGTATTGGAAGAAGTATATACCCCATGAAAGGCTGATTATTAAATTATAAATATAGGAATAAAATTGTATGTGGATCAAGAACAGGTTAATAAATATGAAACACCAGGGCACCTTAACGGAACAACTTGAAATTGGACAGATGTAAGTACTGACGTGCTGTGGGGATCTGCTTTGTTTTGTTGCTCTATATTAACAATCTACATTCTGATAAAGCTAGAATTTTAGTTAATTTTGCTTGTAACAAAATAGAGGGAGTGGCAAAGAAATTGAAGCAAGAAATAAAGTACAAAATCAAATGAAAAATTAAAGATTAATTATTATTAACATTAATAAATACTAAGTGATCTGCACTAATAATATGAGCATTTATTGTACTGTACAGTACATATCATATGTTTGATCCAGCGATACAGGTAGCTATACATGAAAAGATTCTGGGCGTTTATATAGATGCTTCTATGGTCTCATCAAGACAATGCAGAGAAGCAATAAGAAAGGTTATTGTCATAGAAATTGCACATTTAGCAAAATTGTGGAATTTTATTTTTTAAATAATTACAATATACTATACTAGTGAAACCTCATTTAGAATACTGTTTCAATATTACTGATCTTAGGATGATGATGATATTTCAACCTGTTGAAGAAAAAAATAACAATTTAGTGAGAGTACAGCAGTACAGCAGGTTCAGGCAAGAAGGCTGAATAGTTCAGCTCTGGCCTGAACTATTACATTTCCCACAAAGCTGAGGGAAATGTCCTGCCACCCCTAGTGTTCTAACAAATTCCTGAAAGACAAAGGTCAGATGATAATTTAAAAACCAGGAAGCTGAGGCTTCCAGAAGAAAGAGAAGATTAGAAAGAGAAGAAAAGGATTCTGTGGAGGACTGGGAGTTTGTGTAGTCTGAGCTTTGAGGTTTCATTCTGAGAGTTTGCTTTGAAGCTGGTAAGCAGCTCAGCTGCTCAAGTAATGACAGAGAGGCAGAGAAGGATGATGTCTAGGCAGAATCTGAAAGAAGAGCTTAAGCTTTTGTTTTCTTTGTTGGTTTGCTATGTTTTCTCACAAAATAAATAAATGTAGCACTCGTAATGTGACTTACAGCTGCCTTTTGTGTCTGTTTTCCTGAGACCCGTCTATTAAGCCATAGCAAGATGACATCTTGGGAGAAAATTGAGTTTAAGCTGCAATAACCATAACTTTCCTCAACAATGATCCACATAGGGATTCACAGCAAAAATCAATATAGTTACACAACCTTTCCCAGAAACAAAAATAACAAAATTAAATACAGATAGGACAAGATTTCAGAATAAACAAGTGGAAGTAAAATTGAGCACTATTAATACAAATGAATGATTCAGATCATGACACACTCCCCTACCTCACGATACAGTTCAGGCAGTGGCCCTACTAAAAAGCCACATCAGAGTGTGTGTGAAACATAAAATCAACAGATATGGCTTCCCAGCAAGACAGTCCAGATCACACAGCAAAGTACAAACACAAATCTAACAATAAATTCACAAAAATAAACAAGATGAATGAAATTATTTTTAGTCTCACCACACTAACATGTTTTAATATAGTCAAGGGAGTGAGAACATGCAGGTCACACAACCCCTGTGTGCCTCACATTTAAATATAAAATCTAACAGAAAAGGCCTCTTTTATGTCTCATTAGGCATGAGAGGTTATGTTTATAATAATGATCATAATCTCCCATCTTTACAGCTACCTATTGTACAGAGGTTTCTGCACTTCAGACATTTTTTTGATAGCATGTAAAACTGATCAAGAGCTTAAAATGACATTTTAAACTGTAAAGCAACAGTTTCACACATGGATCCCAGTGCTTACTGTGACAGTGACATTTTCTAAAGGGCAGGGAGAAGTCCGTTTTATTTATATCACTTGACTGTATAGTGACACTATTAGTGTGTCTAGTTGCTGAAGGGAAGCATGAGTCAGCAGCCTCATCTAACAGATCTGGTGACTCAGCAGGAGTGCTGGCACCAGGGCTTGAAAAACCTGCACATCCCGTTAATATTAAAGCAGATCTGTAAAGCCCAGGGCAAGGCTAAAAATAAAGAATAAATACAGCTCCATGAAACAAAATCTGTAAGCAATTTATGATACACAAAATCCCATTTCATGATAAATTATAATTAAAGAACATTACACAGCTAAAAAAGCAGACTCAAAATATTAAATATGCACTTTGTTTTCCTAAAAAGCCAGGTTAGATTTAAAAGCATACGATGTGACCTAGTCTCTGACTTCCCTTGGGATGGTGTTCTAGAGTTTTGGACCACAGCATCACAAGGTCATCACCCACAAAGTGTCGATAACAGGGAAGTCGGAATAAACCAGGATCAGTCAAGTGAAGGTCACAAAGAGAGGTGTAAACAGCTAACATATTAGCTACATACCAAGAAGCCATACAACAAATATACATGTTGTATGAATCTAAGCAAAAGCATCTTATTTAAAATTAACACAAAACCCATTAGGAAGTCAATATAAAGTGTAGTAGTGATGACCTTAAGTCCTTAAATCAGGATTCTGTACATGAGGCTCAAAACTAATTGGGGATCATCAAAAGGGAAGATCACCCCACTTTCTTCCACTAACTCAGTGGAAGAAGCTAATAACATGCCTATTATTAAAACGCAAAGTATTTTGAGTATTTATATTCTATTAAAAGTGTAATCAAGTAGTACTGGTACAACAAGCTCAGTTTCAGGTTTACTGTGGACTTAAATTTAAATATCAACTCCATGGAAATGATCAATCTTACTGTAGCATTCCACTCTCCCCTGGAGTTATGGACTGTGCCTCTACACACAGTTGTCACTAATCCATCCATCTCTGGGACTTCCAAGTGTTCTTCGGGGATGAGGAATCAGAGGGAGGGGCTAAGAAGCATTAATCTTCCCCTGGAGATGTGGATTGTACTCTTGCCCCATGACTTTGAACAGCAGCCTCCCCTCGCCTACTGTACTCTATAAAAGGGGGTCCCGTGAGCCACACTCTCTTTCACCACATAGAGAGCTGTGGGAAACTGCATTCGCCTTTTGTCCACACCTACAGTATCTTTCTCTCCTTATCTCCTCTTGGTGAATGTAACCAAGAAGGGCAATTAACTCCTGCCTTTGTGAAACTGCCTAACTGCCTTCTGCCTGTCCTCTGTCACCCTCCTCTCTATCAGACTGGGTTGGGGCCGAACTGAAACAATGTCATGATGTTTTTGGCCAGTAGGAAACAAATAAATGCTAAGTAGCAGAGGCCCCAGTAATGAGCCTTGGGGAACACCAGATGTAATCAACTCAATCTCAGAACCACCAACTGAAACAAAATGTCTTAATGCTATGTAATTATTTAAAACCATACTGAAAGGCTTCAAAAAGTTAATTTTAAACAAGATATTGATATGTTTATGTGTTAAGGGTTTATGTTGAAACATACAATTTCAGGATAAAGTTAAAAGTGTAGATTTTAAATCTATATGTCATTGCTCAAAGCCTTACTAGTGCATTTACAATACAGTATTTTAAAAAAGGAAACTGCTGCTGTTTCAATAATTCAAAAAATATTAATCAAATATAGATTTTATGCTACATTCAGTTCTTTACCCAAAGTGTTGTGAGAGTATGGATAAAGAACCAAGCATGTTGTTCTGGGTTCTTTCAAGAAACATATTAACATATTAACAACTGTAGCTACTAACACCCAAAGAGGCCACTTGATCCATTTTACCTGCTGTTTATAAGTATTCCTATGTCTTTCTGCTACCAGTGAAATGGTTGAGAAACTCTACGCTTCTTCAAGAACTGGCTAAACAAAAGTTTTGAATCATTTGGCTCCTAAACTACCAAATGAGTACAATGGCCTGTCTTTCATGTGGTCCTAAAACTAAAAGCAACTGTTTTCTAGAAACAAATAAAATCAAAAACATGAATTTTATTGGCAGCATTTGGTAAAAAAAATAATACTTTATTAAATTAATTATTAGAATCCCCAGAAAACTGTCATGAAAAATCAAGACCAGTGTTTAACAACTTACTATTGAGAATACGGTAAACTATTAGCTAAATAAAACCACTTTACACATAAAGCTGCAAGTAACGGAGACTGTTTTCAACATTCAGAATACTGCGAATACATACAAGAGCTGCTCCAGTGGTTCTGGTTGTAACGTAACTCAACATAACACATGTTCCAACCTACCTTGCTCAGGGCTGCACTTGGTCGATGACTCAGGGCTCTTGTCAGTGTTCTGTCTGTTTCTATCCTGCATTTCAGAGACACTATGTTCCAGTTCTGAAGTCTGACATTCGTGATGCAAACTGGTGAAATCAGCCTCTGCCCCTTCCAACGTCATTCCTCTGACACGGATCTCAGGGACAGTTCTCCTCCTCTTCCAGCTCCACATCTCTTGTAAGGGAAGGAGTCCTTTTAGGTGCCTTTCTGTCTCTGTCAAACATCTGAAGAAACCAGCAAAACTTCATGTTACTGTATGTAGGTCTGTAAATGTGAAGATATTTGTGCAAGAAATTCCTCTTAACGCTTCTCTTATAATAATATTCTGTGAAAAATATTAGAATCTGAAGAGATGAACAAAAAAAAACGTGACAGAAATGAAAGCGACATTCAACTTTCAAATGTTCAAATGTTTTACTTTTGAATATCCTATCAAATAGTTCTTAAAGAAGCTAATGACCACAGATACTGCGAAGAATTTTCATATAAATAGCACATAATGTCAGATGTCCCGAGTGGTGATCAAATCCTTACAAACCACATTTTGATCTTTAAAGTTGTTGAGGAGTGTAAACTGTAGTCAAAACTGTAATAAATTGATTGTTGATAATGCCACTGTCAACCTTACTGTTGATAATATCACAGCCCCCCCCATTGAACCAGGTACTGTAGGCTGTTTCAGACCCAGCGCGAACTCAGGATCCAAAGGGGCCTGAGTTTTCTAGGATCATGCACTTCACCACTTTGTAAGGGGCCTACTTCCACGATGGCAGGTGGAGACAGAGGGGCTTGGTGGAAAGCCACACACTGTTCTGGTCTCTGATGAGGGGCAAATCTCTGGTGGTGGTTGGCTATCCTTTCCTGGCACTGTGTGGCTTTGCAGAGATTGGCCCATACAACCCACAAGACCCCCCTTCAGATCTCGCACAGCCCTGCAGGAAGCAGGGACATCGTGGGGTCCGAGGCCACCCGAGGAGAGGGGGTTGAAACCTATACTGGCATTCAAAGCTCACTAATACCTATTGTGAGCTGACCAGTCAGCTGTCGGGAGCAGAGGAGCCCATTCGTCCTGGAAAGCTGATATGCAGCAGTGCAGGTACAGTATGTCTCCAAGTCTTGATTCCCAAACTCCATCTGGCCATTAGTCTCAAGGTGGTACCGTGGGGAGATATCAATCTGGATACCATGTCTCTGACTGTCAGAATGTGAAGATGAACTGGGGGCCTTGATTGGAGATGACAGAGGTCGGAAACCCGTGAAGCTGGAGATGTCCTACCACAGACGATCGGGTACTGGCAGCGAAAGTAACAGACCAGCTAAGGCTGTGCGAGAGTTCTCATCCCAGCTGCAGATATGCTATGCTGTCATATACTGTACATGTCCACATTGGCCCTCTTGGATGGCCACCAGAAGCGGTGGTGGATGAGCTCCAGAGATCTCTGGCTTCCGGGGTGTCTTGCCAGTATGGAGGAATGCCTTATTTTAGTAACTCTTGCCTGGTTTGCTGCGCCACAAATTGTTCGTCCAGCAGAGTGCCTGGGTGAGCTGGGTTGGAGGCCAGTGCTGCCAACATAGCCTCATCTACTTCTAGCAAGTTGCCCCCCCCAAACTGGTGTTGTGGGATTATGGTTGTGGGTTACAACAGAGCCTTGTCCAGGGCATAGATCTTCTACAGGTATCTCCTTCCCTGTTCTCGATTCCCGGATGGTACAAGAATGTGAGGTTGAACTGGGAGAAGAACAGGGCCCAGCGCACCTGTCGAGGGCTTGAGTCGTTTTGCCTTTTGGACATATTCCAGGTGGTCTGTGTAGATCCAATTGCAGGGGCTCTGTATTTTCCAGAGGCTGGCGGAGTTAGCCAAGGAGAAGCTGGAATGACTTACCAAGAGACAAAGGGGAACTGGGGCAGACAGAAACAAGCAGGGTAAGGATGCCCCTCAGAATGAAGGCAGGCAGAATCCAGGTCTCAGATCTTGGATCTCTGGTCTCAGAGTCTGGGGTATCCTAGGGTGTCACGTTTGCTGGTTTGTATGTCTTTAGTAATTCAGCACAGCAGAGTGGTGTTCTGGCACAGTTATCTCAATGACAGAGCACCATTCCTGTAGCATTTCAGGAATTAAATAAAAAAATCTGGATTAATCAGATGATAGTGTGCCAGCTTGATAGGGGGATAGCTGAATTGAGCACCTGGAGAAATGTGCTCGCTCGGGGGAATGTTGTGTCTCCCAGGGCAGCAGTGGGTGTGTCAATTCCCATCTAAAGTTCCAAAACTGCATCACGCCACCCAGGTTAGAGTTTTAACTTGGTCAAAATCAGTTTTATTTACTTCTACCTTTAATCGGTAGAACACAACCAATATCTACTATTTCTTTTTAATTAACCTTTTTCATATTATAGTACAAGCCGTCAATATGCTGGCTCTGAGAAGCATTCTGTAAATCAAAGGCTAAAATTACAGCTGAAAATTTGGACAAATCACTGAACTACAAATAATACCTGCAGAACTTTTTTTGCAAGTTATTTCACAGATTGATCACTAAAAAACATTTCAATTGCCAGGTGTATTTTTCATAGTCCAAAAATATGAATCAAACAGATGTTGCTTTGAATTAGTGCACGATTATCATGACAACAACAAAATGAAAACTGGCACTGCACAAATGCACACTCATGAACTAAAAGTCAACACTAAAAAGTCAAAACAATAATAACATTACATTAAAATATTCCTCAATAGTTACCTATAAACAAAACAGTTCTAAACCCTTTGAGATATCTAATTCTAAATTACGTGTCTATGTTCCCTGTTCATGTTAAAGCAATTACAGGTTAGACTATATAAAACAAAATGCTTATGTAAGTCAGTCTAGCAGGAGAGAATTTGTATTGTTGTTGCATCAGCAGCCTGCAGTTTTCCTAGGGTAAAACGGCAATGAAGTATTGTTTCACATTTAAAGACATCCTCTGAAATGAATATGCACTGAAACCAAAAAATGCCAGAAAGTGTTCCGTACCTACCCAGATCTGCTCATGATCGGCATATTAGCAAGTGCTGCTAACTCTGACTCAGCTCCAATTCACAAGCAGGACATGCGACTTTTGGCTCCCTCGATAAACTCCTAATCCAGAATGAGATCCCTTCAATATCTGCAGCTCTCTGCCCCATCTAAGAAGCCAAGTCTGAGAGATGAAAGGAGATCTGTGCATCCTCATCTTGATGCCAGCCTCTGTCTCAGCCCCACTCCCTCCCTCTACCGTCTAACTCCTTCCCTGAGTAGCTGCTTTGACTGTCACATTACTATTAAGACATCTCACAGCAGGCTGCTGCACATTTCCCTGAGGCCTGGAGGAATGCATGCCTTATTTTAGAGGCCTATTGTGCTTTCTGCCTGGGCATATTCCTCCTCTTACGGGTCAATGTATTATTAGATCCAGTGTTGCACACTCTGTGAGCATTTACATACAGTAGACATATATTAACTCTCCATTCAACATCTGCTTTACTTTGAATGATGCATCTCAGCAATGACTAATTAAAACACAATGCAATGCAAGAATACTAGTAAATCTCAGTGAACAGATCACTTCAACCTCCTACTTTTTGCTGACAGTCTTCTTTAGACTGATTAAGAACAAAACTTAAAATTCACAGAACACTCAGTAGGTGTCAACACAGGAATCCCACTACATAGTGGATCAGGTGGGGAAGTGAGAAATTTAGTCAGAAGATCAGAGTTAAGACCCTGTGGCGAAGCTGAGATTAGAAGCATGGGTGAGTCTTCAAGGGCCAGAGTCGTTGTCTTTCCACAGAGCCCTCAAGATTATGAAGCAGGAAGCAGCTGTAGTGGGATTAGGTTATGATAGCGGCTTCGGTTGTTTTCTGGTCTGGGACGCTGGTAAGTAGGAAGACAGTTAACGAGCGCACCTGGCCAACTGGAATAGACCGAGAGAGGTTACTGCCACTGCTTTCTGGGTTGAGACTTTATGGAGGTTATGGAAAGATAAGGTTACGGTTCATGTGGAAACCCCCTGGCCAGGCTACCCAATAAAAGGGGGCTCTTCCACAGACCCCTACTCTGATAAAGATCTTTAATTAGCTTTAATAGTCATAACCTCTGTTTAACATACACAAGCATCTAAAAGCGTCTCTTTAAAGTCTCATATGGTGACACTGGTTTAGAAATCAGGGCCCCAATGGAAGGCTTTGGTCCACTAACACCATGTACAGTAGCAGCTTTGTTTTTGTTGAGGGTCTATTATAGCGCTGACCAGGGCAGACCTTTCTTAGCACCTGATCATATCAGTCCAGAAGATAGTAACACTTTTGACACTGTTGCTCCATGCAGTTTACTACCTCAGATACAGCAGGTACAGATGCAGCCATTCAAAGTGTGCGGCACAAACACGTACCGCAGGCATTTGGCTACGTCATAATGCATCAAAACGCGTCATACCGCGGTATGTGATTGGTTGGCCAAAATGACCGACAGGGGCACTTGTGGTGCGTTGGTCGGTCGTGGAAAGATTTAATCATTAAATCTTACTCATCTCAAAGTCACCGAGCTCACAGAGCTTCAGCAACAGATGACAACAAATGACTGTAAAAAGGGCTGTTCTTCAGATGAGACATAAAACCGAGGTCCTGGCTCTTTGTTGGTCATTAAAATCTCAGGGCGTTCCTCGAAAAGAGTAGGGGTGTTACCATGGTATCCTGGCCACATTTACCCCTTGCCTTTACCAATCATGGCCTCCTAATAATCCCCATTTATGAACTGGCTTCATCACTCTGTTCTCCTCCCCACTGATAGCTGGTGTGTAGTGAGAGTACTGGTGCATTATGGCTGCCGTCACATCATCCAGGTGGGGCTGCACATTGGTGGTGGTGGAGGGGAGTTCCCATTACCTGTAAAGCGCTTTGAGTGGAGTGTCCAGAGAAGCACTATATAAGTGTAAGCAATTATTATTATTATTATTGTTACACAGCTCTTACACAAACACAGCGCTCCATGTGCTTGTACCTCATTCAATTGCAGTTCCCTCGTTTTATGTGCACAAAAAAGGTGGAAATAAGTTTGTGTGCTAGTTGCATTTTAACTACACATCATTGTTAAATAGACACCAAACACAAAACACTACAAAAAATAATTAATGATTGTGCCTAGTACTGTATGTCTATAATATATGATATGCATGGCCCATCTGAAGTACTAATTCACCTAATAATAGTAATTAAAGTTATCCACGATGATGTAAGATAATTAGGCTCTAGTATGGGTATGCTGAGCTCACTGACACATGATGCATGTAAAAATAATTATTTTTCATCTTTCATCAATATTGATTTGGGCCCTTGTGTAAAAGTGAAGGATATGAAATCCCAGACCAGGAGCTTCTAACTCTGTCTGGTCTCAGTTAAAACGTCCTTGGGTTCTTTGTGTACAGCAATGCGAATCAGTTCTCCCTTCACAGACAAGCATCTCCGTCACTCACCTGTCCTGTAGCTCCTCTGGGCTCCCCTGTGGCATGCTGGCCGAAATCTGACCCTGCTTCTCTGGTACTCCTTCATCAAGTGATTCACCCAGCACCTCTCCAATCCTGTGTGGACACTGCACAAGACATGACTCATTTTGCTCAATGTATAAAAAGCAACTTAGCCAGATTCAGAGGAGTGGGAGGACAATATAAAGACAGACTAGACAAGTACGTATCTCTACAGGGAAGTGTGTTAAACAAAAGGCTGTGTTAGATTAAGAAATCGGGGCTTATTAATTTCCCAAAAGCTTTCTACTTAATATGAGGAGCCCTATCAGTTTAAATGTTTTAATTACAGAGCTATTTCTAAAATTAGTCTTTGAGGAACAGTCTTTACTTTTTGTCTGTTCAAACAGCAGCATTGCAGCACTGTCACAGCTTTATAACTGTTTTTTAGAAATTCAGAGTTGCCAATTATTTTAAATCCACATGATTTGGAATCACCAGTACTGTTTTTCATATCTTGGCTTGTGGCAATGAACACTGTGACCACACAGAGGGGAGAAGGAGAAAATATAGGTAGACTCCTCCAGACCCACCCATTCTCAAGCCATTTGTCCATTAACACATCATAGACCACACAGCCCTGCCTGGGGTTCAGCATGTCAAAGGGAATTGACCACCCATGACCAGGTACCTTGACCGACACTTGATGGTGCTCAGTAAATTGTGTGTGTATATTAAAGGTAAAAATACAGTATATATCCCTTCACTGACTGTTGGGTTTCAGAACAACTCTGAAAGTGTGTCAGTATTTCTGTCAGATCAAGAAATGTAAACACAGGAGTTCATAGCCACAACCCAGACCACAGTGCCAATGCAGAAACGTCCCAGTTCTGAATTCTCTGAAATATTTCAAATGAATATATGAGTTTAACGATTCACAACAGAATGGATGCTAGTAGAACTGATACAAATTGCAACACTTTCATAGGTCGGAACATGGTTCTCTACCTGGGGATCTGGATGGTCCCTCTGGCATTCCAAGCCTGGCTCAGTGGTATCTTTCTTTCCAATCTCCAAAATCGGATTCATAGGAGTATCTCCTGGGGTGTTGCTTTTTAATGGGTGTGGATTGATTTCTCTCTTAGAAGTCCCATCATCCCCATTAGCACCTTCCTGTGGTGCACAGCATAATTGAGCTTCAGTAGCAGGTCCTTGGCCTCCTCTCTCTGATGGAAGAGCATCTTCCTCAGGCATCCCCTGTGTCTGGTGTCGCGTGCCACCTTCTCCTACGTGGAGCTTTGGCACTTTCTTTTGAGGAGGAGCAGCGCCAGGATGACTCTTCTGCAGGTTTGTATCGCTGCTATAATACCCTTGCAAAACTGATGCAGTGTCGTACTGGTCTGGATCCCTCAGTAGCACCGTAGGTTTGTTATTAGTATTTTGTTGTGAAATGCTGCATGCATTCAGATTTCCTCCAGTGGGGAGCAGAGCAGGGCTTGCAGTGCTGTCCACTTGTTTACTGGGGTGAACAGCTGCCCTACACGCCTGGAGGTCTTGTTGGACTTGGGCAGTCTCTCTCTTGATTCCCAGAATCTCCCTCTGGTGCTGCAGCAGGAGTTTTCTCTGCCTCCGTGCGGCCTTGTACACATTCCTCAGGTGCCAGATTTCTGCCTGTGTAAACAGAGAAACACAGAGAGATACAGGATGAGAGAGTACTTAAATCTTTTGCTGAGCAAAAAAAAGAAATCCTTACACTTATGTAGTGCTTTTCTGGACAGTCCACTCAAAGCACTTTACAGGTAATGGGGACTCACCTCAACCACCTGGATGATGTGCCAGCATGCTCACCACACACCAGCTATCAGTGAGGAGGAGAACACAGTGATGAAGCCATTTCATAGATGGGGATTATTAGGAGGCCATAATTTGTAAGGGCCAATGGGAAACTTGGCCAGGACGCCAGGGTAACACCCATACTCTTTTCGAAAAATGCCCTAGGATTTTTAACGACCACAGAGAGTCAGGACCTCGGTTTTACGTCTCATCCAAAGGATGAGTGGTCAGTAGACATGTTATGAAATGTTCTTTTCTGTGGCTGGAAAAAAACATCCAAAATAAGCTGGAGAATATATGCAATCCTACATGTAGATGTAGTTGCAGATCTGAGTTCTGGAACCCCGTATCATAAATTAGTTCTTAACCTTACTACATCATCTTAAATGTCTGTTGAAGGAAAATGAGAAATCATTTTAAAACAATCATAGCTGAATAAACAGTTATACTCAATAAATATGCAAATAATAAGGTTTTAGATACAAGGTGCAACCCTGGTGGCAGATGTCACTATGACACACAGATATTAACAGGGGAGTGGCTGCTACTGTTTCATATCCCTGAAGAGGCAGAGCAGGGCGGAGCAGTGGCACTGTGGCTAAGGATCTGTGCCTGGGCCTGTGGCTGGAAGGTTACTGGTTCAAATCCTGCAGCTGGCAGAGGAATCCTTCTCCGTTGGGCCCCTAAGCAAGGCCCTTACCCCCAGCTGCTCTAGGGGAACCATATAAATGACTTCTGACCCCAAGCTTCTCTCTCCCCACCTGTGTGTCTCATGGAGAGCAAGCTGGGGTATGCAAAAAGACAAATTCCTAATGCAAGAAATTGTTTATGGCCATTTAGATTTAGATTTGATCTAAATCCAGAATCACCTGTTCCTGCTGCAGCCTGTTAACCACTTCTTTCTGCCTCCTGGTGATGTCCAGCAGAGCAGCTTCCTCACCTTTCTTAAGAGACCTGCCAGAAAACAGAGCCTGGATCACTTATCCAGCATTAAGAAAATCATACTGTAGTTGGTGTAACGTGTGGAGCACCACGTGAATATGCATTAGACTCACATCAATTCTTAATTTCTTTAAATCTAAATCAGATGTCCCCAGTCCTTGTCCTGGTGGGCTGATATACTGTATTTTCAGGCTTTCATTCCAGCTAAGTAACATTATAGTTAGTGTAAATCAAAACTAGTAATTGTAATTTGACTAGTCACATTTTTATTACTCAAATTTACTAATGATACCTGAATAGGAGAAGAAGCAAATGAGATTCAAAAGACAAAGGTGCCAATTGCAATTTTAATATAGTTGTGGTAGGGCTAAGGAAAGGCCTTTAAAATAACGTACCCTTTTTTCTATTGTTTTCTTCATATGTAAACTACATGACAATCAACTGATTACATTGATATAATTTTTCATGCATTCTGAGATAGCATATACAGTAGATTACTATCATTTGCTGAGATTGGGTCATTATTTACACATTCTGAGAAGGAAAGCATTCAAATGTTAATTTCAGGGTAGTATACAGTATTTTAAAAAGTTTACAGTGCACTCCAGATCTATCCATTCTATCACTGGGTAATGGATTGGATTATGGAATCATTCTTGCTTAAAAGATTTATAAAATGTTATACTGTAGTTTTAAGTTAATATTATAGTAAAGATCAAAGTCAGAAAACACAAGTGTCACATTTATTCACACTGAATGAGTGAATGGCTCTGAGTGAGCTGGAGGGGCCACCCATCACAGTGAGAGTGAGAGAAGAGACAGATGGAGACTCAGCTGCTCCCCTGAGCTGTAAGGAAGAAGAGAGGGACGGGCTGATTGATCAACCCCTTTCCCTGCTGGTCAGTACGGTGCGAAGATTGAGTGTTGTGTGGAATTGTTGACTGTGTGTGCTGAAAACTGAGAATAGGAGACACCCCTTTACACAAAGAGTTGAGGAGGCATGGAGCAAATCACCCGATCATGTTGTTGGAGCCAAAAAAACCAAACAAGTTAGACCAAACAGAACTTTGGAGGGATAGCATTAAGATCGGGCATGGCAGGAGAGAACTTGCTAGGTGTCACTTAGTTATGATATTATTGACAAAGTGTTACATTCCACCCAATGTAATAAGTGAGATTGACAGTATTTAAAAGTATTAGAAAGTACTGTATTTAAAGAGCTTTCACAGTGTTAGAGTGGTTGAGTTTTTAGAAGTGGGAAGGGAGACTGTAAAATGTCTCTGCGATATAGTAGGATGGGGAGGCCCAGTGCCTTTTATGTTTAAAACCAACTAAAATTCAGCAATAAAGCACCTTATAAGAGGTCCTTGGGAGTTTCTCTGTGCCCAGATCCCTGGAACCAAATTGTCTAAGATGGGATCTTGTCACAACTTATCATTTTCATTGTTGAAAACTTATGTAGTTTAAAATGATCACCGGGATAAGATTTACCCCGTGTTACACTGCAGAAAAAAATAAATTAAACACAATGATTGCATACTCCTAGTTTCTGTACCTGCTCCATAATGTGTACTGTGCAGTGCTCTCCTGCTGAATAATATAGGTTGCTAGGACTTCTTCTCCTCCTTTGAACTGAAATAGAATCTATTGACAATTTTACACTGCATAATTAATCAGCTGAAGGCAATACCTTCTATATAAAAGGCCATCTTAGAGACAAGTTACTTGGCACGTAAAAACAGTCCTAATGTGCCTCTGTCAATGAAGCTCAGTAGTGTCCATTCTTTCCAAAATGTATTCCTACACTGCATTTCTGTTTTCATGTCAGCATATAATATTAACCTTATTGTCTTCTAGTCTTCAGCTCCAGCTTCCTAAAAATAAAGCAGCTGAAACATTCCCTGTCGCAGTTGTCCTCTATCTTTCAGATAAAATCTACAATGTTAGCCCCAGTCCTGTCCTTTAAACAAGACCAATACTGTACTTCAGAAACCAGACTCACATTTTCTGATGCTCCAGCCAGGCAAGCTCGGCTTGTGTCTTCTCTTTCAGCGCCTCCTCCCGTAACCTGAAGAGGGCAACATGTTGACGGTCCCGGAGCTCCGCATCGCGCAGGGACTGCTGGGATAGCTCCAGAGACAGGCGATTCAGCATGTCCCCACAGCCAAAGAACTGGCTCACCTCACTCCACTGAAAGCAAGCACAACAGACCTCAGCCCTGTGGCTAAACTGAACTCCTCGCCAAGCATTATACACGAATTGCAAAAGCTTTCTATCCATACTTTTCCTGTCCAAGCTATAGGTCTCTCTCTATGTGTCTGCGTGTGTCTCCATGTGTCTGCATATCTCTGTGTCCACTCTGTGTCTATGTCCACTCATCTAATAACATTAAAAAGATTAAAGGTCTTCAAAAGTGCTAAGCAGGTGTGAGCCTTGTCAGTACCTGGATGGGAGACCTCCTAGGAAAAACTAAGGTTGCTGCTGGAAGTGGGGTCAGTAGGGGGCACTGACCCTGTTGTCTGTGTGGGACCTAATGCCCAGTATACTGACAGGTACACTATACTGTAAAATGGTGCTGTTCTTTGGGTGAAACATAAAACTGAGGTCCTGACTCTCTGTGGTCATTAAAAATCCCAGGGTGTTTTTTTCGAAAAGAGTAGGGATGTTACCCTGGCATCCTGGCCAAATTTATCCATTGGCCTTTATCAATCACAGCCTCATAATAATCCCCATCTATGAATTGGCTTCATCACTCTGATAGCTGGTGTGGGGTGAGACTATTGGCACACTATGGCTGCTGTCGCATCATCCAGGTGGGGCTACACATTGGTAGCGGTGGAGGGGATCCCCTGTAAAGTGCTTTGAGCGGAGTGTCCAGAAAAGTGCTATATACTGTAAGTGTAAGAAATTACCAATTATTATAATACATTGCTGTTCACTGGACTGTAGTTACCTTTTAAAATGTGATTTTAGTTATTTATCAGTTCACAGATCCTATAATCATATTCAGAATGCCTCAGGTAGTGAGGCACTGGGCAAAAGGCAGCAAAACCATCCTATGCATGCTACTGTATAGCTCTTGGCATGTTTTGCAAACTTTTATTTGGATTTAAAACCTCCGACAGTGTTCTAACACTGCAGAATATGGTTCCGCAGTTTCCGACAGATAAACAAGGTGCATACATCCCTTTGAAAAAACATCTGCCGAAAGTAGTATTGTGACTTTTAAGAAATAATGAGCATAAGGTACATGGATAAAAACAAGAGGTGTATGGTAATGGAAAAAAACGAACATCTGCTGACAGATATTGATGAATACCTTAACAGGAAAAAAGGTCTTGAGATGGACCGATATTAGCTGACTGGATGGCTCCACTCCGATTTCTACAGTGCAGTGAAAACCGAAGGACAACATTACCTTACTAGTGGAGTCAGTGTGGGCCTCACTGCTGCTGGACTCAGGGCTGGTGTTACCCGTCACTTGAGAAGAACGTGCACCATCCTGCCCCCACTCCTGTGAGGTCTTGGCACTGTTGCCCAGGGGACCTGCAACACCAGGTGCCACTATCACATCGATGTAAAAAGACCCCGTTCCTCTCTGGCACACCAGCATGCCTTTAAGGGTATTTGCTATTTGCTTTAGTAACTCTGAAAATAATTTATGTGTACCAGCAATTCACTTTCAGACAGAGTCGTCATCCTGCTGTTTACACAGCCTGTCCATAATTCTCACCCATTCAATGGAAAACGGATTTTTCCCCTCTTTCTAAATCAAAAGTTTTTACTTTTGATGCTTCCTGCTCCAGTTTCCTCCCACAGTCCGAAGTCATACTGGTACTGTAGATGAATTGGTTTTGAGAACAATTTGGCCCGGTGTGAATTTGTTGCAATGGACTGGTGTCCCATGCAGGGACCAGTGTATCTTTAAGAACAAGCAAGATCTATATATTGGATTCTGGGCGGGAGGCCAACAGCTCACAATGTGGGTCAGGTGACTGGTCACACTAGACTCAGGATAGGGAGATATAAGACCCAAGATGATGATGATGACAGATCACTGATGAAAGACAACTTTAGCTAGACCTTTGATTGCGTGCTCAGATTTTACACCAGATTAATCACTCTTTGATCTGTGGCACCCTGGATATCTAAGGACTTACCACAATTGGGAACCTCCTTTTATAGTATATGGTATGTGACAAGACTCTTTGCCTGGAGGAAAGGCAACCACACAGGTCTAATTTACTGAAAGCAAATGTTGCACAAGGGTTCCCTGCTGAACACTCCACTTTATGTCACTGATTTTTTGTGACCGTGGATGTGTGTGGTGTGGTGTGTGGATGTAAAAATTCCCCAAAATACATCCAAAGGATGATAACAAATGCCACATCTCTAGTAAACTTCTAGTAACATCATGACAAATGTTATTATATAAATGTATGTGTTTGAGATGCGTGTCAATTTTGTTTTTTCCATGCCCCAAACAAGAGTAAGCAAAACACATTACTAGAAGTTAAAATTGAGTATTTTTACTCTATCCATCATTACATTTCCCTACTTATCATATGTACAGTATGTAATGTTATGTAGTATGATAATACTAAAAATAATATTTATACTGTACATAAAAGTTGAATTTAAAAGTATTTTTCTGCGTGTTGCTTTCATCTTTGTGTGTACTGTACAGTACGTACGCAATATCAGAATTTTAAGTTTAATGCTTAAATGAGTGTAATGTTTAAAAATGTTGTTCGTCACTCATGAATGTACACTACAGCAGTCTTTCATCGTCATGTCCTGGTCCCTATTGCTCTTGAAATACATTGATTCTTATGGAGGAATATGTTGAACTCCTATTCATCCTCTGGAGAATATTTCTGTCCCCCCTGTCCCCATTAACCCCTACTTCCATTATTTATTATGGAAAATAATTCCCCACTTAACAAAGTTTCATCTGTTTTACAGTCCATATTACGTGTTAACATTACTACTGTAACACACTACTACTGTAAAGCACTGTGATTTATTGCTTGCTAGATATCCCAACTATGATGGTATTAAATGTGTCATTTGTATGTAAAATATTCAAACTCTGCAGTTCAGTCGTGTATTAAAAATGACAAGCAAGCAAGCAATTTGATTGCATTATCCATACAAAACAACGTTTGGTACTGTATGTCCAGAATTTGGCAGCCAGAATCCTGACAAGATCGCATACAGGCATATGTAAATATGCCACTACTAGCAGAAAGATGGATGCATACATTGTGAAGTTTACAATACAGCTACATCAGAATCCATCCCTCAGCACTGCGCCTAACTGACCACTGTAGGCCATGGTGTAGAAGACAGCCTGGATTTGACTTTTTTCTAGAAGTTTTGCTATCCCCCTGGGATGAAAACATACTGTATACTACGTTAAGATATGCACTCAGTTGCTACTTCTATCAATGTTGAATTTATTTGTCATGGCAGTCCAGACAATATGAGAGGGTTAAAAACCCTTCAGCATGATCTGAAGAATTTACCAAATTGTATTCTCGGCTAAATACCTATTATACAGTCAATGATAAAGGGTATGTTGTGGTGACCTATGAAGCATTTTTCCCCTTTCTTTCTGTAATGACCTCAAAGGTTTATATAGAAATCCAACTGTGTAAATTAGCAAACTGAAAATGATTTGCTACTATAGGTGCCTAGGCTACTTCATATCACCTGTTGGCTTAGGTTGATAAATTGTAGTTTTAGCCTCTACCTGAGGCTCGGCTGGTTGTCGTGGCAATTCTAGCGCGCTTCTCAGCTCTCCGGCCGGAGCAAGTTTGATCATTGTAACAGACAGTTTCAGACAATCTGAATACAATTAAAGGCAGAACCCCACCAATCATGCACAAGTATAATATTGATACGTTGGTTTGGAGATGCTGCATAAACATAAAATTGAAAAGACACCATTCTTTTTAGATTAATCTGTCTGATTACAATGAAAAGGTACTGTGCTATTCCACAGAAAACAGAGTTAAATTTAGTAATGAAAGAATCATAAACTGTTGTAAGTGGTGGCTCTGTGGCTAAGGATCTGCGCCTGTGACTGGAAGGTTGCTGGTTCAAATCCTGCAGCCAGCAGAGGAATCCTACTCTGTTGGGCTCCTGAGCAAGGCCCTTAACCCCATCTGCTCCAGGGGTGCTGTACAATGGCAGACCCTACGCTCTGACCCCAGGCTCTCTCCCTGTCTGTGTGTCTCATGGAGAGCAAGCTGGGGTATGTGAAAAGACAATTCCTAATGCAAGAAATTGTAAATGGTTAATAAAATGATGTTATTATTATAACAAAAAGCACATACAGTATGATAAAGCACAATACAAACATGGGAGACCATGATAGAGTAAACAGGGAACAGCACCAGAGTCTCACAAAAGGCTTTTTTTTTAACTACTCACTAAAACAAGTGCATGTAGGCCATAACACAGGCACAGTGCTGCACAACAATATTCAGCTCAAGCCAAGTCATCAAGAAAAAAACAAACAAACAAGTTAAACTCCTTAAAAAAATAAAGCTGCAACATCCTTCAGGCGCGAGCACTTAAAGAGACAATCAGGACAATGACACTTCGATTATTTATTCCACAGCACTTTATACCCAGGTCTTCCTCTAGTGTCGAATCGTAAGGAAGAGACTCTAATTTCTTCAATCCCGAGGCTAAGCCAAAACTGCTGTGAGCAGCTTATAAAAGAAAAAAAAAAGCATTACAGAGCAGCTAAATCAGGCAGAATACAAAGCAAAATGGCCATTAGTGTAAGGAGATTGGGAGAGCTACGGGCATTGTCTTGGGATTGCAGTGCAGTGCTGGAGTTTTAAGAGGTTTTAGATGAGGGCTAAGAGACTTCAGCCCCACTGTAACCCTAAGATATTGCCGAATGCAATGAAGACAATGTCCTGGATTTAAGGCTGATCCCCTGACCAGCTTGGGATCTCCGAGCAGGCTTTGGGAAGATTTGCCCATACTTTTTCCTACTGCTCCTTCATTAGTCAAATTGGTTTCTGCCACCAACTTCCTCCCACCCCCACCTTCCTCTCTTGCTCTGTCCGTTTTGACACATGCAGTATGTTTTCATCAGAATAGGCTTAAGAGCGGCAGGGCTATGATATACAAGGTCAGGCAGTGATCCTTTCCAAGCAGAAATCAATAGTTAGGGCCTCACAATTGTCTGGATCGTTAAAGACGCTTCTTTGAGTGCAGTTTGAGCTCTGTGATCATGTACTTGAGCCTGGGTCAAGACATTAACTGACTGTAACCTAACTGGAATTTCCCAATCAGAGAAACGCAAGGATGAAATAGCTGGCCAGGGGCCCCTTCCAGACATGTGCAGGTGTTCCGTGCTATAAGTGAGGTTGAACATCTTTTCCACTGGCCAGTACAGGGCTGTGCTGCCTGTGATAATAAACGTAATAATAAACTTTATTTTATATAGCGCCTTTAAAGGTGGCTTCTCAAAGCTCTTTACAGAATGACAACAACAATAAATTAAAAGAAAACACAAGATAAAACCCAATTACAATATACAGAGGAGACCGTGTATGGTAGTACTAGAAAATCTATTACAGAGGAATGATAAATTATATAAAAGCTGTGTTTGTCTTTTTGTAATCATGTGCAGCAAGGGGTATCAAGATAATGCATTCCTCAGCAGTTCTTATCTTTAAAGTAAGACAATGGCCGTTTTTTGGAGGCCGACTGGAATTCCATATCTGTTCTATACCTCATCTGGCCAAACCGCAAGTGGCCAGGCAATTTTATTAATATTTGACACTGGACCATTCTTGAGAGGTTAGGACAAACCTTGGGGATAGTAAAGGAAAGAGTGGACCCCAAAGCGGTATAAATAAGCCTCCATACCCTTTTTGAAGAGATAAGACAAAGGCAGATGTGTGTAATACAGCAGAAGAGAGATGTGAGTGTGTTCCTCCATTCTAGGCCAGACTATAGGACACTTCCGGGGAATACAAGCGCTGAAGAGACTGATTTTATCATTTAGGAAAAGGACTCTTTGTTTATACTGTAGTTGTGGCATTACACACCAGTCTAAAGAAATTTTCCATTTATGCTGTGATGTGATATCTGACGAGGGAGAAAGATCCCCTATTTGTCTAGCATCCGTTTAGGGATTGATTTTGTCCTCCATTGTGTCTGCAGGGTTGAGATCTGCTTCCTGGTTTTGTAAAAAGCTGGACCAGGTACTTATAGTTATAACAGTAGTGAACGGGGTGGCATAGTGGCACCAGAGGTTGGCATCGCTGACTTAAAGTGCTGGGGTTCAGTTCTGGAGTTGGGGTGCTATCTGTGTGGAGTTTGTATATTCTCCCCGTGTACATGTGGGTTTCCTCCTGGGTTCTTTGATTTCCTCCTGCAGTCCACAGCCATACCAGTAGGTTTATTAACTTCTGGGAAAACTGGCCCTGGTGCGAGTGTGGGCTTACAGTATATGTGTCCGTGTGCACCTGTTACTAACTGAGATAGGCTCTTTCTCCCTCACAAACCCTGAATTGGATGAAACGGTTAAAAGATGGACGGAATAAAAGTAAACATTATGTATTTCTGTGCGTCATTAACAATTATAAACTTTAAATAAATATTTGTCCTTCAAATAGTTTCATTGCTCTGCAAGCTCACCGTGGCAGGAATACATTGCATACCTACATGTGTTACTGCTCAAGTATTATACGCTATTGTACATACAGTGTGTATCAAATGTGTCAGCTTAACAGACAGAATAATAAATGAGGAATAGAAAGGGAGGGTTTCTGGACATTTTAAGAAAAGGCTATAGAAATCTGCTTCTAAAACTGGTTGCATTGTTGCTGTGCCAAGAAAATGGAGATACAGTAGTAGCCACTTTATAAGAAGCATATCAGGAGAACAGCACTCTTGAGGACTCTCTATCACACTAGCAGGGTACTAGAAGCGTACTGGTGAGGAAGAGAACTGCATTTGGCAGTATTGTCCAAAATCTAGTAAAACAACACGACCTCACTCTGTACTGTATGTCACTGTACGTCATCTCTACCTAAAGGTTTTACTGTAGTGGTAATGACAATGATATTGTAAGTTTTAGAAATTATTGCTACAGCTTTGGGGACTAAGAAGTGTCTCTAAGAGTTTAGATAAAATTAGTAACACCTAACAGTGTTAACATTTCCAGCTTCAAAGCAGAGGGGATGTCTGCTGAGATGTAAGAGGTGCCCTGATCAACAACAAATGGAAAGTTTACCTGGTTTACCTAATTCATTAAGTTGTGGGTAAATAACTGACAATGCACAGTCCAGAAACACACTATATAAGATCACATTAAAACCACAAAAATGGGGAAAAAGAAAAAACAGAAGGAAGGGTAGAAGCAGAGAGAGAGAGAGAGAGAGAGGAGGAGAGAGAAAGAAGGTCAGATCACAAGAGAGGAGTAACAATTTGAACCTTGATAGAGAGAGCTTGCTATTCTGTGTTTTGGGGAACTTGATTAGAAACATCTTTCCTGCTTGTGGGTGCATTGCTAGAATAGGGAGATAGGCTCCAATTTATTTTGTGGCATCCAGGGTGCAGAGAGAGAGATTTAACTGCAGGTTGTATTGCATTCATTTAGAAGGCAGCTTATCTCTTATTTTGGCCTCTGTAGGCATTATTTAAGAGTTTCATACTTAGTTGCAGTCTGGGGGGGTTTTCTGGGTGATAACAATGTTATGCCTCTAGAACATCTTGTTTGTACATTCTGTAAATATAGTAACTTGTGTGTTGCATGTTTTGTTGTGTGTAGTCTTGTCTTCTCATTGTTAATAAACATTTGTTTAACCAAGTGTGCCCGGATTATTACTCTTTTCACCAAAGCTGTGCCAGAGAATAAAGAATTCACGGGCCTCTAATTATACCGACCACTCAGGCATATTCTGCTGAAATCAATGGGGTGTTGGGGGTTATGAATTTGAACTTATTGACTATACTGCTCCGGAACCCCCATGTGTAACATTATCAGTGCTTGGTAACATCAGACACCGTTTTGATCAGAGCACACAAAAAGGAAATCTAAATAATATATATATAACACAGAAATAAAGTTAAATGTAGTTATCATGAGAGAAAACTTCAGTGCCCGTTGATTTTTGAAGGAAAGCCTCTGGTTTCATAAAGAGATGTCCTTGTTTTCCTGTTGTATGATCCTTTCCGAGCAGTTTAAAGGGATGTTGTTTTTCTCAGTTACTCGGGCCTCCTGAGTCTCCTCTCACTCTCTCACACCCATTAAGGGCCTCAGCCTGGGCATTACCCACAAGCCAAAGGGACAAATCCCGCTAAAAGCCTTGCTAAGTGCTACGGTTTCAAAGTCACATTTTCTGGACTTTCATCATTTGTTGCAATTTTTAATTACTACAGCGGAGATAACAAAACAGCAAAGTGGACAAATCAGGATTTCAGCTATAGCGCCAGCAGGGGGACGACGACATATCAACCTGATCTGAACTGAACTCTGATGTTGTGCACTTAAGAGGGTAAAGAAAGGGGCCTTGCTAACATCATTAATCTTAAACACTTGTATACGTATTTTAATTTAAAAAAGGTAGAGAATGCAGTTGAATTGAAATGATTTTTTCCCCCAAGTTTTCCAACAATTTTACCTGATGTTTTTATTTAATCCAACCAGATTATGGAGTCTTTATGGTGTCCTGTTCTTCAGTAAGCCTCTGCTTGTGAAATTTGACTTTTTTTAGCAACTGCAAAACTATGTAAACAGATTGTTTCACATTAGACTCCTGGAGCCAATTTAGAATGCCTAATTTCCTTCATGCTTAAAACGCAGGGTACCTGCTGTAACTTTGGGTCCTTATTTGAAGTTTAAATATATTTAAGTCTGTTGATTTTCTTAACACAAGAGTTATGATACTGAGTCTGTACATACAGTAGCTATGTCTAGGGTATGAAAAAGACTGAGGAATGCTTGAATTTTGGAGCTGTAGGAATGAGACCACTAGTGTCACTCTGCTCAGTTCTTCAGAAAGCATTCATAATAAGCTTGTGTACTGCTTAAAGTATCAAACAATGAGCTAGTGTTTCGGAGACCTTAGCAAGGGGAAAACAAGGGCAGGGACCACACCACATGTTAAGATCTGCACTCTTACTAACTAATCAAGTTGTCAGTTAGACTATTAATGATGTTTAAAGTATCAACGGCATTCAGGTGTGTAAAGAGAAGTGAATAAGTTGCAGGCTGCTTGTGAAATTTACCAAGCCCCTGGTGTACAGTGTGTACCTGAGGTCTTCTGATCCTTTTCCCTCCCGGCATGAGCTCCTGCTTGGTTTTTGTCAATAACCTCTTCCCGTCTGCGACTTCCTTTTCGGGTCCTGTAAACAGATTACAAACAGGTTAGTCGGTGCACACGTTCCTGGCTGTAACTGAGGCTTAAGTGAAAGGAAATGGGGAAAAAAAAGAGGCTCCCATTTCAAGACAGGCCAAAGTCATCTTCGTTCAGGAGTCTAAGAAACACGTACTTTAAATCTGTACAGAGAGACAAACAAGTACTGTGCCTGGGGACAGAGATCCTGACTTACAGGACAGTACTGGTTGGTACACTGTCGATTTTCCCCTGACTTGTTGGTATAATATTACTTAACTTGAAAATAAAGATCTGGATCAGTAGACCCATTTAGCTCCAGTCCTCCAGGGCCACACTGTCCTCTGAGCTCTTTAATCATGTGCTGGGGAGTTAAACGAACTGGTGGACTATGACTCTGCAGGGTCAGACTGGAGCTGTCAAATATAAGACTGAACAAAAGATGGACCTCTCGAGTGGATCAAATACTGAAGGTGCTTGCCTGAGTGCTAACTTGCTTGGACTATATGATCCCTGGGGTTTGCGAGTTTGAATCCGGGTCATGTCCTTGCCAGCTGTGAGCAAGATTGGCTACACATTACTGAGGGCGGGATTAGTCGATCTGGCAGGAACACAGTGCTGGCAATGAGGCGTGTGCCTCTCCTCTAGTTGGCACTGAACGGCCTGTACAGGGCTCTGATACCCAGTACATGTTAAAAGACAAGTGGGTTAAAGGTGAAATGATCGGAAGAATTTGCCCACATTTTCTCTTTTTCCCCTGTATGCAGCCACAAGGCTTTGATCCCTTTGTGTATCTGTGGAGAGCTCAGGCATGAAACACACAGAAGTGGCGATTCCAAAAATTGTGGAGAGTATAAAAAAATTTAAATTGTTTTTTTTCTCAACTTTCCTCACTAAAATAAACATTTTCTTAGTGGTTTATAATTAATAATAATTCCTCACACTTATAAAGAGCTTTTTTGAAATGCCCTGGGATTTTTAATGACCACAGAGAGTCAGGACCTCAGTTTTATGTCTCATCTGAAGGACGGCACCTTTTCCTTTTTACAGTAGAGTGTCCCCATCACTATACTGGGGCATTAGGAGCCACACAGATCACAGGGTGAGTACCCCCTACTGGCCCCTCCAACACCTCTTCCAGCAGCAAACTTAGTTTTTCCCAGGAGGTCTCCCATCCAGGCATTGGCCAGGCTTACACCCACTGAGCTTCAGTGGGCTGCCAGTGGTGAGTTGTAGGGTGATAGGGCTGCTGATATATTTATCCAATACAGGATCACAGGGCAGCTGAAGCCTACCCTAGCAACAAGGCAAGATATGCCCTAGACAGGACGCCAGTCCGTCAGAGGGTACACACACTCACAGATGCAAATTACCTACCAATGTCTTTGAATTGTGAGAGGAAACTGGAGGACCCAGAGGAAACCCATGCAAACAAGGGGAGAACACACAAACTCCACACAGATAGTAACCCAGAAATTGAACCGAGGGCCTAAGTGCTGTGAGGCAGCAATGTTAACTACCACCACTGTGCCACCACCCACTAAAATTTAAAAAAATGTATATACATAACATTTCTGTACTGTATGTAAAATTACAGAATTTGAGAATTCGCCAAAAAATAAACACTACAATCTGATGGTCAATTTTAAGACTGAAATTAAATATGTCAATTTTGGTGCAAATACAGGTAGGTTTCTTAAATTGAGAAATGCAGAACACCAAAATAACCAAAAGGATAAGACAAAAATTAAAAGCTACTGCTTTCCCTCAAACCAATTTTGAAGATGTTACACAGTCTACATTTACTAAAATGTAATGATGCTAAGGATGAACATCAGCTGAATATAAAATTTCCGATAATGCATGCATTAATTGAAGAATATATAGGAGAACTGTGTTTATCAGACACATCTTTGGTTGTTTATTCATGTATTGTAAGTTTTGCAACACATCAATACAGGCTTCATTTATCAAGGAATCATTATAATCAGTTTGGTTGGACCTCGATTATTAAACTTCGAGTGAGTCCGAATTAATGTTTATAATGATCTTTAAATTTGAAACGCAGTGTTTTAGGAGAGAGAGTTATAGATGCAAAAACAAATCAATCAAAAGCAACAAGAAGGTAAGCTTGTGAAAAGCAGATCCAAAACTTTTGGCTGTGCAGCCACATGAGGTGTAAAGGAGAGAAAATGAACAGGAATGTGAAGGAAAGAACTGAGCAAAGAGGATAAAAGAAAGAATCTGAAAATGGGTAAGATCGATAAGGCGAGAAATGAGGCCTAAAACAAGGGATATCTAGGAGACAACTTCCAGAGGAGGTGTGACATTCTGAAACTGGTAAATAAATGGGGAGATTTAGAAAGATTTAATTAAGAACTGTGGAAAGGTGTGATCCTACTTTAAGCATAATTTGGGCTTCTGATGTCTTCTTCGTTACCCTGCTTGGGCTGCAGAGTTCTTTAATAGTCTTAATCTAAAGCTTTCTTATCTCAGAAGTGAACCTCATAGTTGAAACGGGGTAATTTCAGCTATTATGGTGAAAATATCACACAACTAGGGGCAAAACTAATTTTAAGGTTTTCCATTGGCGTGCAGATCTAAGAGGGCACCATAACCCATATTCTAAGAACCTAAAAGGTTCATAAAGACTGAAACCCAAGCCAGTACGGAAGTCAATAACAACAGTAATGCAGAGAGGAAAAAAAAATAACTGAGAAATGAGGACAGATGGTTTTTGTTTATGTGAGAAGACGAAAAAAAATGAATTAGATGTCAATTGGCATTTAATCTGCAATCAGCTTACTCAAATCTCATTTCATCTGTTTTTCTTCACACAGTAATAAGCTGTTCATTTCTGTTTCAGACAGCAAGAGGTCTGCCTTAGAGCCCCCACTCCCAGCTTAGCAAAAGAGGTTTTCCTTTCAAAAACAGATTGCCTTCTTCTTCTATTTATCCGTGTCCCTGTAGTAAACAACTTAAAGAAATGACCGTCTTTCTGAAAAGGCTATTGTTCTGATCCACTATCTTGCGATGACGTGCCTAACACGCACCAAAAATAAAAAAAGAAAAACAGAACTAAACATGGAAATTACCAACAAAAACAACCTCAGCAGACTAAAACATCTCATGTACTGCCAAGTGACAAGAAACAGTACACTTCAGCTAAAACCACTTGAGGATACTTATGTGTTTTCAATATTATCAGGGGGCACTCAAAAAGTTTCAAATTTCATTACAGATACAGTATACAATCGGGCTTGTGAATTATGTTGGTGTAAACAAGACTTGCTAATGGGATTTCTTCTTCTTTATATCTCCATTCTGAAAATCTATTCATGCAACCCACTGGATTTACAAATCAGTATTACAAATAGTACTGTTTTACCAGAATGAGCACAGAAACGTAAGAAGGTAGCAAACAAGAGGAAGGCTTTTGACCAGCCTTGCTTGTTTTGAGATTTACGAGCTTAGTCTGAAATTTCTAAATCTCAAATGCTATTGAAGCATTTCTTAAAAGAGCCCCATGTTTGCACTAAGCTACCTGACTAAGAAGCTTGATCCAGATATACACAACCCTGTGTAAGAAGCATTTCTCTTTCTCTGCTATACATCCCCATAACAGGGCTTCTTAACCTTCTCCAGCAGGGACCTAGATTAAGTATGGGAATCAGCCTTGAGACCCATTATTCAATTTTGAATTAATTTCCTTTTAATTACTTTTCTGCTGTCGGCAATTCAAGAGCATTATTGTTATTACAATATATCGAACACTTAGTAAATTAGGTACTTGTCCAGAAAATGGGAAAATATGATCAATAATTAATTATTTGGTAGTACACAAAGGTTTTGCAAAAGCACAATTATTAGAAACAGCACAAACGTAAAACAGTTATCAGTATATTAACATGAACCTTAACTTTATATAATCTTCGAAAATTTTCAGGGCTTTCCTTGACAGCTCTGATATTTCTGCGGACATGCTTAGTAAGACGAAATGAAGGAGGCAGGTGTCCAGTCCTTTTTCCTGTACACCCCTCTACACAGTATAATATATAAAAATAGTTCAGGTGGGTAGCCATCTGCACCCCAGCCATCTACATTGGAGAAACAGGAAGGAGACTCGGAGACCGCTTCAGAGAACATGTTAGGGCTGTGAAGATTAAAGATCTCTCCAAGCCCATTGTTTCTCATTTCACCTCTGACGGCTATGACCACTCTAATCTCTCCATCTGTGTTCTCAAAGACGGTTTTCCGAACTCATACGTCAGAAAGACTACAGAAACCAAAATTATCCTGCAGCTAGGATCACACCTTCCCCTTTCTCTTAACAACAGACTACTTTTCTTCTAAATTTTCTCCATTCATTGGAGGTTTCATTTCACACCTCTCTACACCTATTCTGACTTCACACCTCTTGATGGGCCTCTCTTTCTGTCCCCTGCTCCTGCCCCTCGCTCCTCCTCTCTCCCAGCCTTTGCTTACTGCCTTGTCTTTCTCACACCTGAAGAAGGCTCCACGGCAGAAACGTTGTGTTTTCTTTCTTCTTTTCTTCAGCATGGAATAAACCTATTACTTGTTCCTTTGCATATATAAAAATATACATTTGTTCTGAAAGTTGGCACATCGCAGATTATGTGTAGTCACATAAATCCAACTTTGTTTTATAGCAGTAAAAGAGTGACAGATCTGACAAGCAGATGGGGTTGAACTGAGAGGAGTTCCCAGACGGGGTGCCTTGACTTATATTGAGGTCTTTTGGGGGTGGGGTTCTGAGGATGTTTTTTTAATGGAGGTGGGGTGGTACCCTGTTAAGGGGCATGGTAAGGATTAGTATACACTACCCTGTACATACTCAAGCCACATCTTTAGCTCTCTTAGACACTGGATTTGATCTCCAATACCCATGGCCAGTATTTCTATTTTATACTGAAACATATGCAGGGTCATACTGCTTAGATCTATTATAAAAGGTGAAAACATGTTGCAACGATAAAGAAATCTGTGCAGAAAAAAGGCAAAGAGGACTTTAAATTGTACTATGAAGTAATTTGTGTCCTGTATTTTAATCAGGGTGTGACCAACCAATATTTTGGAAATAAGTATTTTACTTCACGCCTTTACAATGTTTGAACTAATTTCTTTCATCTCCTGACCAAATCCCCATTAGAACTTGTTGTCTATGAGGTTATTCTGGGACCAGACGAATGCAATGAATGAATGATAGACTCAACTGATCGAAGGCAAAAGAGACAAATACCGTGGTGTGGCACGTTCTGCGCTGAGGAACTGTCTCTAATGTGGGTTTGATAAATATATGGTATCTGTTTGTCCTCAGTTGAAGACTATTCTTTTTTGCTCCAGAGGAAGTTATCTTTAATCTGCCATTTGAGCTGTTGGTTCTGTTACACAATGAAGTACTACCCATGAAGCTGTTAGATGACCTTGCCAATTTCTGCAAATTTATATGAATGGACTATTCTTCATTAAAGACAATTGTACTGTATTTGCTACACACCTGCATAAATCTAATTTTAGTAAAATTACTGATTTGGAAACTAAACTCTGCATGTGTTTTTGATGCTACTGCATTAAAAATCACCCTCGTCAGACAATTAATTGCCAAATTTCATATACAAAAAATGAGGCTATCTTTTTCATTTTAACGGATATTGAACCAGAGGATGCTTCTGTCTAATCCTACCAGAATCTTCACATTTTGCCCTTTATATTCTACGTTCTACAGTTCAGAGATTTGAATGGGCATTTTGTGAAGTGTTCATGGACCTTGTCTTCTTCAGAGGTGGCTGTGCTGGAGATGCCTACAAAAGGTTCAGTGAACTGAACAGTAAGGGGTCTTGCAGGAGATTACTAAAAAAAAAAATATATTTTTTAGTGATGTTAGCAGTTCTGTTTTAGAGTGCCCTCCAAAAATATTGGGACTGCAAAGTCAAAATGATTCTATTATAAAATTGTTTTTTTTTCTTTCATTCTGGCTGAAGCCCTGCATCACAATCACGCAGGCTGTATTACAGAGCTTCTACTAAAGCTCACCTCTGCCTACACTTTATACTGTACATGCTCTTACTTCACTGGATGCCCAGAACACTTTTGATTGGTCACAGTGGGAATATCAAGTGCTAGCTCAAGATTATACGAGCTTGAGATCAGGTTTCATTAATACAATTAAAATTTTATACACCAGCCCTTCAAGCAAAGGCGTTTAGAGGCAGAAAGTGCCTCCAGGGGCATTTGTCAGGGATGCCCACTTTAACCCCTGTGTGCCTTGTTTATAGCACCCTTTCTTTAAGGTGTCTGTCAATTGACTCCCTCTGCCCCCATTTCCTTTAACAATACTCAACATTGCACATCTCTCTAGCCTGAAAACATGTTACATGTAGACAAACGTTTCCCAGGACCTTTCCCCTCTGCTATTTTTGATGATTTTAGCACGCCATCGGTTTGTAAAATACAAGTGCAAGTCATCATTACTGCCGGTAGGGCTTTTCATGGAGAAAGGGTTTTGGAACTGAGATGTAGTTTTCTGTATGTACTTTTACAGTAAACAGCTTAAGTAACATTTTGAAATACAAAGACATAGACATGACCAGATAAAAACACTCAATTCTCTTCCCACTCATATTTGCATAATACAAATGAATGCGTGTTTTCTCCTGAATCATTCTCGTTTTATGACTGTCTCTCTACCTCACTATATGATGGGAAAAACCACATACTGACAATTCTAAATTGACATGGAAAGAAGGTGTGTATTTACTTCATTTCACTGTGTGAATGATCTCCAGAGGATGCCAAATTAAAACAAATCAATTCTACCCCCGTGTTTTGTGACAATTACGAGTAGTCTGCTCTATTTTGACTCCAAGATTTAATTTATACTGATTTTTGCCTGATTCACTGTACGCTGCATTTGGGTTCTGTAATTATGTCCTTGCATTTGATGTTCAGTAGATTCTTGAAAACCTTTGTGTGAAAACACAGTTCTCATTCTCCATAATCATAACCATCATACAGATATGTTTTTTTCATTCTAGGACTTATCATATTAAGATATCTCAATATGAACTACCTGGCTCTTTTTTTCTGTAATTTCTCTGTTCTGAAAAGCATGGCCCCATGAAGGTGGTATTGCCAACATACCCAAAGCATTACTTTGGTGGGAATGTGAGAGGGGTGGAAACATTGCCCTATTTTTAACTGCTCTGTTTGGAAAAAAGTGAAATTCATAAAAAATATTTTCCCAAAAAACCAAGAAGAAAGGTGAGGGAGTTTACGTCTGAGGGTCTAGATGCTGTGTTTTAAATATCTTTTTTTTATTCAGGCTGAAATCATGGCTCACTGCTCTCTCTAGTGGTTATCAAGTTCCCAGCTCCTTTATGACATCTCAGCAGATCCCTATTAGCTTCAATATAAGCTTTACATTCTCTAGCAAGTAACTCTGGAAAAAGACACTGGACCTGCCACAGTTTCTAGTGTTTTTTTTTCTATCTGTCTGTCTATTTTCTTATTTTTCTCATTACATCAACTCACAAACTTGTTAACCAAGCCAAGTGTATTTCCCTTAACTCTTTAGCCTTAATGTACATCTCTTGAATCACTTTGCACTTTGCAGACACTGCCTTGCCTCACAAAGGCAAAGGAAATTGAAAGAACTATTGGAATTGAGGCTTAAATAACAAACCTTTTTCCAGTACAATAACCATCAAGGATGAAATAAAAAGCATATGAAACAAAAATGGCAACCTTCTAGACAAAGACAGGGTACTGACTGATTTACTAAACAAGTATTTCAGTTAACAGGTGTTTACTAAGGAACAGAGGTTGCTTATTAGACAGAATTAGTATAGAAGAGGCAGAAGCGTTTCGAGTATTAGAAATACTCAAGATTAAGACATTCCCAGGGCCTGATGGTATCTTACCAATTGTGCTCAAGGAAATGACAGATATAATTCAGAAGTCATTGATGTAACTCTTCCAACAGTACCTTAAGACAGAGGTATACCTGGAAAGGGTGGCAGTCCGTTGCAGGGCACACACATATACAACAGGACCAATTTTCCCAGATGTCCATTAACCTACACATTTGTCTTTGGACAGTGGAAGGAAAACAGAGCATCTGGAGAAAACTCATCTGAACACAGGGGGAACATATAACTGAAACTGAACTCAGGGCACCAGTGCTCCTGGGCTAAGCACTGCACCACCATGCTGTGGATTGAACAGCAGCAGTTCTCCACAAATCGTTTCTCCTCGTCTTGCAGCAATTTTAATTAAGATACTGTATTTCATCGTCTGCCTGACCCCCAGAAAATTATTTGAACCAAGTGAAAAGGTTGGGTACCAAGAAAAGTAGGTAACTTCCCAAACGAAAATGTGTGTGGAACCAAAATGAAATGTTTTAAAAGAGAAAGCTAACTGCTCTCAAGGAAAGGATAGAAACAAGGAAATCAAAAACTTGTGTTTTTATTAAATTACTAAAACAGAATGTAGGACAGCGTCTATATGTCTGCCGTTTTTAATAAAGCAAAGCTCAGCCCTTACTTGAGCCAAACAAAGTACTAATCCCATAAGCCATTTTTTATTTTTTAAGGGGGGCATTAACGTATCAAAATTCACTTTAATCCACCAATGCTTAAAGCCGACCCTTCTCTTTTTATTAACCATGGAATTTTTAAGATTTGTGTTTCATTTAATAAACACTTCTAATACCCACTCCTGCTGTGCTTGTGTCACCTCATAAACTAATGCAGCTTTTAAAACTTCCAGTAATTACTTACTTGTAATTTAATGCCAGAGAGCAAAACCACTACAAAAAGCATGTAGCAGGTGGAAACAATAGCACCAAAATAGAATTGACAGGACTACAACAGACTGAAACTCAATTGTCGGGATTGTGCAAGTGGCAAGCAATTTTTTTAAAACAGCCAGCCAGACTTAAGGCTGCAATAATATATGCGCAGGAAGCATTTGCTGTAAATTAAATAAATGAGACAGAATAGGTCATCTTTATTAAAATTAAGGTTTACTGAGGCAAATATTTTTCTCATGCCCGAGCACTCCAAAGAGAAGTAGCCTACAAGCTACTGTAATTTTGCTAAATTACAATCGAGGCAAAAGATACATCTCTTATAATCACTATATAGAGATTCTGATTAACTTAACTTTTAATATTGTAACATTCCTTTACATAAATTGTATGTGACCCAAAATACAACATACTGTACTAACTAGGTCAATAAGAGCAATAGACTATTATGAAGCCTAAGAAGTATTTGATATAATTTTATGCTGACCTGCGTTACACGTGTAACTTTAGCTTAACTTGATCTAGTGACTTCAAGAAAAGTCAATACGAAAACACTTGCCTCAATACAAGACACTTGTTTTCAATTTAATCTACCCTTACCTACTGTAATATACTGTACCAAAAGAAAAACAACCCCCCCCCCCAAAAGTGATATTATGTATTTCTATTGTGCTATGTTGCAATGTTCTTACATGCAGGGTTTAAAGTGCAAAGATGAATTGTGCCACGGCTTTTATTTGAATTCATACCTCAGCAATATTAAAAACTCTCAAATGTGAGCTTTCACTGAAGACTGAATTGGTACACAGTGAAGCTGAGTACTTTAACATACCTTGATGGCTTCCAGATGCTGAGTGTTGCTGGTCCTGCATTTTCGGTGGATTTCTCCCCTCGACTTTCTGCCCCTCTCACAGTAGCAGTCTGTTGAAGGAAACCTGTGGGAAGATTGTAAACACAACTCAGGACCCTTCCGGAGTAATATTACAAGAAGAACTGAACTATCATTCAAAAACCATGACAAAATGGATGCCTGTCTTATAAGGTTTACATTTTTCTTTTGTACTTCAAGAGTAGATAACCTATTTCATGATATATTTGATCACTTCAGGTCTTGACAATTATATGTGTCCACATCTTAAGTATTGTGATAATAGTGTGATGAAAGCATCAGGTACTGGAAACACAGGAGGAAAAATTTACAGCTGGCAGTCTGGTTGTTTGAAAAAGTTTGAAAAGATCAGAAAGAGGCCTGTATGTCAGAAACCAGTCAAGGTACAGAATAATACAATTAAGTACAGAAACAACTGCGATTTTTCCATCCTTATAACTTTCAATTTGGCCCCGACCAGCTCTGTTGGTAGAGCATGAGACTCATAATCTCAGGGTAGCGGGATCGTGTCCAACGTCAGGCACCAGGTCCTCCATGTTGGAGGTTGGGCACAAGGCTAACAACCCTGTCCCGAAAAAAACTAACGTTACGGAAACAGCAACAGGATTTTGCTGCCCCTTCATGCCGGAACAGATGCGCACACACACTCACACCTTGGGCCAATTTTCCCAGAAGCCAGTTAAACAACCAGTATAACTTTGGACTGCGGGAGGAAATACAGAAAAACAGAGCACCCAGCAAAAACTCACACAAACATTGGGAGAACAAACTCCAGACAGATGGCACCCGAGGTTTGGAACTGAACCCAGGACAGCAACTAACCACTGCACCATGCCACCCATTTTGGTGAGCCACTCATTTTATTAGCGACCCAAAATGAGCTCTAAACCAGAACAGAACTGAATAAAGACTGTGGCTTCAGTTCCTGGAACAGTAGCTTCACTCGTCAGTAATGACTGCCAGAGCCAGGACAGGCTCTGGTACCCTCGCAAGCCTGTACTGGACAAAGCGGTTAGAAAAATAGAGATGCTTCACCAAAACAAATACTAAATCATACTATAGTGTGTACCTGGCTGTGCCACTATAAACTCTGGGGTCTCTTCGCTCCAGGGCAGGTCTTCGCTGATGGAGGTGGAATCCCAGTCTCTTGGTTGTGCCGACGTCCCTCCCAGTGCCAAGGCAAGACTCCTGTTGTTCAGAGGCCCAGTGGGCTCTGCCACTGGGCGTCCTGTCAGGCCGCTCCCTGCGCCAAGGAGCGCAGCCTCCATCTCCACCCGGCTGCCCAGAGCTGCCGCCGCCTGTCTGAGGGCCTCCACTCGCCTGGCCTGTGCCTTCCTCGGGGAGGAGGCCAGGTCTACCAGTTTCAGGGGGCTGCCTCCCTCCATAGGCTGACCCCTTATCTTCAGCTTTTTCACTGCAGGTCTGGGAAAAGGGAAGAATTCATGACTTAATTGGACACTACGTCAACATGTGAATCGGAACTGCAATAGTTTCAAGTCATAAAACTCATTTGAGTAACAGCTGGAAGAATTAATGTCTCAGAAAGAACACTGTTTCCCTAAGTGCAATTGTTACGATACTTCTAGCATCTTGAGCATTCTGGCCATTACTGCCTCTTAGTTTTATATGAGCCAATATTAGGAAAAACTCAATTAAAATCCATTTCCTTCATTATATAATAACCGGCTTTTCTATGAGGTGAATAATACATCCTTGATAAAAACAACTTAGCTTTTAATAAGGGAAGAAGTATTTATGGGTAAACATTAAAAAGTGTTATTGTGTAATTATTAGATCACAAGTTCTGATCTTGCAGAAAGAGCTGGGGACTTCTGAGTGGTATTATAGAAGGGCATTGGTTTTATTTCATAGGATATGCTGCCCTCTTTTGGGCATTAAAGATATAATCCAGTAAAATGTGCAGGTTGCCGCCATTCACTCGTCTACACACTATGATAATAATTCCTTACACTTATATAGCAGTTTTCTGGACACTCAAAGTACTTTATAGTAGTGGGGACTCCCCTCCACCACCACCAGTGTGCAGCATCCACTTGTGACAGCAGCCAGAGTGCACTGGGACACTCACCACACACCAGCTCTCAGGGTGGAGGAAAACAGAATGATAAAGCCAATTCAGAGATGGGGATTATTAGGAGGCCATGATTGATAAAGGCCAATGGGAAATTTGACCAGGACACCAGTGTAACACCCCTACTCTTTTTGAGAAACGCCCTGGGATTTTTACTGACCATAGAGATTTAGGACCTTGGTTTTATATCTCATCTGAAGGATGGCGCCTCTTTACAGTATAGTGTCACTGCCCCGTCACTATACTGAGGCATTAGGACCCACACAGAACACAGGGTGAGTGCCCCCTACTGGCCTCACTAACACCTCTTCCAGCAGCAACTTTAGTTGTTCCCAGGTAATCTCCCATCCAGGTACTGACCAGGCTCACCTACAGTACTTAGCTTCAGTGGGTTGCCAGTTGTGAGTTGCAAGGTGATATAGCCCTGTTATAGAACTCTTTGTTCTATAACAGAACAAAGACTTGGGCCATGTGCTTATCCATTACTCAAGAATTTCTTGTGAGAAAAATGTGGATTTGTGACACCCTTTTGCATTTACATGCCAATAAGAGAAACTGGGAAGGAATGTACTGTTTAGTTGGACATGATTCACATGCCTTCAGCTTTGATTGTAAAACGGTAAACAAAGCCCTGATTGAATTTTAGATTCAGTGTCATCATCTACGCTGGTGTTCACAAATAATAAAAATGATTAACTGCTATTATATAGAGTTTTTCATCACAAGGGATCCCAAAGCATTTAACACATAGGAGGGGACCCAGATGGACAGGATTATTTAATTATTTAAGTACAGGCACGGCAACTGAATTACTTTGCACAGCTTCCTTGTCCTTGTGTGAGCCATGCATTTTTATCATACTGTAAAACCCACAAAGACATTTTAAGGTAATGGGTAGAATTGATTTAGATTAGACTGTACATCAGCTTAGTGGAATACCTGCTATATGCATTTGGTAACTTATATTATGAAACACAAATTAAGTTAGCTACTGCAATCATTGGACTTTACTGTGACTTTGTACGTAGCCCTTGACATTCTTTATTAATCACTCATACAAACCGACTTGTTGACCCTTACTGGGCTTCATCATCATTGCATAGTTCTATATGGTCACTGAAAGTTGTTAATATACACCTGGTAAAAAAAACCATTCAGGATTATGGAGTTTTCCAAAGAAAGCAGCAGCAGCTATGAATGATATCACGACTGCCATGACATTCAGAGCAATGAAAATGAATAATATGGATACATTCCATAATTCATGGTGACAACTGCTTGCAATAAAAAAATGTTATAACCACGCTTGGTATTTCTTTCATATTTCATCTTTACTTTTATTCGGCCATTCCAGCCCATTCAGTAGATGGTACCTACAGCACGTGATCAAAGGGTCTCATCCAGCTGTTTCTCAACAGAATCTAGGGAACAGGCTTCATAGCTGAAGAGCTTGTTTCATAGACCCACAAACCCTTGGGTAAAGAAGTACAGTACCTCCTATTCTATGGTTTAAATACACTTTCCTGTTTGCACTTGTGTCTCTTGGTTTGCGATTAATTCTGAAGAGGAACACTGAACTGACTTTGTAATTGCCTTTCTGGATTTTGAATACTATGATCAAGTCTCCTAAAATGGCATGAAATCATGGCTTTAGGGTACTGCCATAGTCAGCACTGTGGAATCTGTATGGGGAGCCATATAATATATACAGTATATTGGCCTAACTGAAGTGGCTTAACACATTTTCCCACTACCGGACTAGTGAGCCACCAGGACTGCAGTCACACACCCCTGATTTAAAGGTACAGATGAAACCTGGAGAGCTGTGCCTGTGAAAGACTGGATTTGAACGGCCTTTCTTTCCTGGAGAGATGAAAATAAAACAGGACAGTAAGCTCTCACCTTCTCTTCTGCTGTGGCTCTCTGGATTTCTTCACGTTCTGCTCTTTCTCACCTGGACCCAAAGAAGAAGGCTCTTCTTTCTGAAAAACAAAATAGAAATGGCTAGGTCCTGTATTTCTGCAAAGACTGAAACCTCTATCAAAGCCTGCTCAATTTTGATGGGGCCAGTTATAAGTAATGATGAAATACGAAAACAATACAGTAAGTACTGTATATATGTATAACGCTGAAGGTTATTGTAGAATGCCAATACTGTATTAAGTAACATTTCATTTTTACACAAAAGCTGTTGTTACTTGACTTGGCAAATGCTTTTATCCAAAAGCAACTTACATTTGCACTCATTAGTACAGCTGGACATTTTAATGGAACATCCTGGGTGAAGCACATTGCTCTAGTGTACAATAGCAACATCCCATATGGTATTTAAACCCACAACATTCCAGTTAATTCCAAAGCCTTAACTCAAACTCCACTTTGTTAATTTACAAGGCATTATATAGCCACTCTATAGCTTCATTCCATTGCTATTTCTGTATTTACTGCATTTTTGTATCTCATTGAAGTCTCCAAATATAACAATTACTTCACAGTAAGAGCAATGATCATATAATATAATAAAGCAGAATAAGCGAAAATGTATCAAATATATCAGTAGATAAATCAATTCCATCAGGACCACTCATCATTAACTGAAGCTTCTGTGTCAAGATGTCATAATAATAAGGTATCACTAATTATCCATAAAACAAAATAAGAGTTCTTTGACAGGTCTGGGATGTATGATTGCTTCTAGAAATATTGTTGGATAAGCACAGGAACACTTCTAACCAGGCAGTAGAAGTTCAAGTAGGTACAGTAGCTGCATTAGCTTGAACAGGCTGCAAAGGAACAACGAAAGTTTTATTCTATGCTGTAAAGAAAAGAAAAGAGCCGCAAACGTTTCGTCCCTCTTCAGGTGTGGGGGAGAGAGGAAAACAGGCAGTTGATAGAGCATGGGAGGACAAAGATAGGAGTGGGGAGAAGGCGGGAACAGGAGAGAAGCAGTATCGACACTCAGGCGGTGTGAGGTCAAGAGGTGAAGAGAGGTACAACGGGCAAGTGAATAGAGAGGATTAGAAGGAAATTAATTTGTCGTTGAGAGAAGGGGGAAGGTGTGATGCTAATTTCAGGTTGTGTCAAACACACTGCCCTGTGTTCACAGACCTTGCAGGAGCTTGTGGGTCTGTTTCTCTCCTTTACTCCACGATCGCGGTGGCTTCTTTGAGCCTTGTGCAAGGCTTCCTGCTGCTTCCTCAGTACCTCCTGCATCATATTCTTCCTCCTCTCCTTTTCTCTCAGAACTTCCTGTTTCTCCTGCTGTGCCTTCCTCCTCCGTGCTCTCTCCTGCTGCCCCATGAAGGCCAGCACTTCCTCTGCCCTGCGGCTCCCAGATACCGCGGGGCGCCGTACGCCCACATTTTCCTTTCCACCAGATAGTTTCCTGCAAAGGGCAGAGGTGGGTGACACAGAGTCAGGGCTCCTCAGGGTTTTCAGAGGGGTGAGGGGGTCATTACTGAGGGAGGTGGGACCAGCAGAAAAAGTGCTTCCTTGGGGAGAGGAGGAGCTGTTGGAGATGCCATGACGTGTGTGTAAAGAGGTGGTGCTTGATGATCTGGGAACACTCTTTAGAGGTGCTGGTCTCTCCTTGGAGATAGAAGAGGTCCTGCCGGAGGGGGGGGGGCACTTTTCCAAGAGGGTCTTTGAGTTGAGATTTTCTGAAGGGGTGTGGTCTTCTCTACCGAACGTTTGACTATTTGGGGGAGCCGAAAGTTTTCCATTGGAAATGACATCAAATGGGCTACGTTTTTGTTCTCCTGGAAACTTCCCCCCTTGCGTTTTTCCACTTGGGAACTGAGCGTCTGGAAAAAAAAAAGAAAAGCAACCATATTAAACTAAAAATGTCAATGTCAGCAACGTAAAACATACCTGCATATCATAGCAGAACATATTTTAAACAAAAAATGATAGTT
This sequence comes from Atractosteus spatula, assembly GCF_055471065.1. Classification (NCBI taxonomy): domain Eukaryota; kingdom Metazoa; phylum Chordata; class Actinopteri; order Semionotiformes; family Lepisosteidae; genus Atractosteus; species Atractosteus spatula. Next base: position 7,307,264 of record NC_142728.1, on the reverse strand, counting down.
TTGCATTGAAGCAATACTTTCCTGGCCTACAATTACTTTTACTGACTAATAATGAGTAATGGCAGTTCAGAGAGCTTAGTGTTGCTACCACAACTACTGCTACAGCTTTTTACTACTAGTAGTATTTACAGCTACTACTGCTGTTTACAATAACGCTAATTATTAATTAGATTTTGCCATGCAGTGACACGGATGGATCACTTGCCTCTTGTCCAGGGAGGGGCGCTGTTTTCTCGCTGTGTTTCAAGGTGCTGTCGAGGGGGTCCGAGGATCTGCATCACCAGACGCTGGGCCTCCTTCCAGGCTGACACCCCCGGAGCGCGACTTGCTGTGTGGAGACACATGGAGACATCTGCAGTGCACTGCTTGCCTGTGGAATCCGAGCTGTGAACTTACACTCTACCCCTAAGACTTCAGACCTTTGGGAGTCACACAGCCAGGTTCTCCCATCTCAGCCATGGACCTCTGTAGTTCTGTCAGGGTGGTCTTTGGGTTCTTGGTCACTTTTCTGACTAAGGCCCTTCTAGGAAGAGTTTGGGTGGTTCCATATTCCATTGCCTTATGATGAACCTGACTGCACCCCTGGGAACTTTCAACACCCTGGCTATATTTTTATACTCCTCCCCAGGATCTGTGCCTCTTCATAATTCTTGTACAGACAGCCCCTGGTCGAGTTTCTGCTCTGTCAACTGAGGATCAGGTGTATATAGACAAGTGTATTTCTTCTGAAATCATGTCAACCAATTGCACTGACCACAGGCGGTCTCCATTCAGGTTTTGGAGTGGCTTCACAAGGAAAATGAGATGAGCCTGGGATCAATTTGGACTGGTAAAGCAAAAAGGCTGAATATTGATCAATTCAAGACGTTTCCATTTTTTTTATATCACGTATAAAAAAACATTTTGTTTAACATTAACAATCACATAAATGTATTTCTATTTGGGTTGTAACATCACAAAATGTGAAAGGGGGTGAGTCATTTATAGTACGAAGGCACTGTAAACAGTACAACTTGAAATTTGAAAATATTTCCATTAATACTACAGTGTCATAAGTCACAGGTACTCAAAGCATATGCATAGAGATTTTCTAAGCACAGTGGCCATCCAACTTTAATCTGTGCTTTGGACCGATCACAAACACTGCATTAAGGAAAATTAGAGAATAATTTTCCATATGCCACCTCTCTTTATATTATGAGCTGTTATGCATTTTTTTATTATTGTTCTATTAGTTCTCTGGTCTTCTGTGCAAAACAGATATAGCCTCTTGACTAGGTCATTATTGTAGAATAGAATGTATTCTGAAATGACTGAATGCTAAACAGATTATTATGTAATGGTATCAAAAAAACAGCCTGAGCTTCTACTAAACAATATCGCAGTGGGAGTTTTCTAAAAATGGTGACGATTATTAAAATAGCTAGATAAGGATTCCCTGTTGACACCCTTGACATGTATTAATACAGATATTTTACACTAATGCAAGCCATCCGTTTTGCCTGGTGGTGACATGAAGACATTATGACTAACTGAAGAACGTCAGAGGTGACCTTTGAATTCATCCATCTCCTCCAGCCCTGACTGACCCTGCTTGGAGGACATGAATGATGGGCGATCTCTGGAGATTCAATGAGCTCCACCCTGCTGCCCGAGCCTACATGGGGTCACTGTGATAGTTTGTCAAATATTCAATGCTCTTGCACCCAGTTCCTATGATATATGACATAACACAGTATTCATCAAAATAGTCCATCACCTTGGACTGCCTCTGGTGCCCAGTTGCCAAATGAGCAACTGTCACAGATTGATGTAAAAGGGTAAAAGGAATAAGAACACATTTTTACAGCATTCTACTACAGACTACAAAATGAGGATAAAGAAGTATCATAAGTGTGGCTTTGCTCAGCAGAGTGCTATTTGCATTTTCTCTAAAATACTGATCTATCTGTTAAAAATCAGGAAACGGTACAGTACACATCACGAGATGCTGCTTACCACTGATATTAAACTTATTGGAATACTGTGACGACGGTATTCCACATTTGCAAACATGGAATCATCGATTCATATTATTCTCTTTCTTTTTATTACAGATCAAAAATAAATGTATTCTGTTGCAGTGGATTGTCAAGATTGAGCATGCTTGCTTCGTTAAAAGCCTACTCTTTCAGCAAAATGTGTAACAGTGGAGAAATTATACAATGTCTACTCTGCTTTCATGAGGGCTATTAGGACTATTTCTGTTGAGGGAATATACTTTTTAGAGTATGAAATAGTACCTGGCTTTGCATTGTTGATCCTCAAACAGGAAGGATTTGTGATAGCATTCTTTTTTAGAGGCACAGGTCCCACAGTTTTGTCTGCTGTCTCCTGACCCCCTGGAGACAGAGAGGCATAAGTGAGAGACATACTGTACAAGCCATACAGACGTCTAGCTGGTCCAGCAGTTAAGGAAATGAGCTGGTTATTAGAAAGTTCCTTTTGATCCTCTGTCAGTTACTGTAAAAGATTTCCTTCTTTTGGATGAGATGCCAAACCAAGGTTCTGCTCTGCCTGACTCTTTTGCAATTATCTGCTTAGTGAATATATTTCAACAGTATAATTACTATTCTATCAGGCTTGTGGTATTACAATAGAAGCTACTTGGAAACTGGACATTATAAAATAGCATTAAGTGCAGTTCAAAGATTTAAAGCAATGAAGGCATGATTCTAGGGCATGAACACTTACTGGCAACAAAATGTTGCCAAAAGAAGCTGTTTTATTTTTGTAGTACTAGTTATAAGCTCAGGTTAGTTCAGAAATAGTTCACGTCTGATTATTAGATACTGTGTTTGTCTTGAAGTAACAGTACAGATATTGAAAAGCATTTCCTGGTACTTTTTAGTCTTTTAAGCATTCAAAGTGGTTTTCTGTTTTGTTCCATGTCTCAATAAATTGTATACTAGTACAAAAAAATGCCACATAGCATAGTTTAGCATGACTAATTCTTCTTGCAAGCAATCCATCATCTCTTAACCCTACATCAAACTATATTAATACTGCCTTATAAATGCATCACCTTTTCTAGAAACAATCAATACTGGCCTAAGAATTGATTGGAACTCCATGGCTAAAAAGCTAGCTAGCTCAGCACTGACCTGTCAATCTGCGAGGTCCATATTTCAGTGTAGACAACTTATCACTAAATAGAGGTTTCTCCAATCTGTGCGTTTTCTCCCTCCCCGTACTTAATCCTGATGAGACAGCAAATGAACCATGAAAAATAAAATGAGGCCATCTGAGAATGTTGTGCTCTAAAGCTACAGTTATCCTCCACAACTCTAGTTATCCAAGTAAATTGTGAAAGTTTTCAAGTAGAAATCTAACAATTGGACAGTGTAATTGCATTTATGTTTATGAGTCACATTTCATGAAAAGGCTCAGAATCTTCCAAAAGAAAACACTTTCTGATCTACATTATCATTTAATTTGCACCAACACAGATTATGTTTCATTGTAAATGTTTTTTTTTTACTTTTTTTTACTTGTTTTTGTTTAAGAACCTCCTGTCTTTGTAAATGTTATTACTCCTGTGTTAGTATTGTATTTACAGTATTTATATGCTTGGTTAATAGCTCTCCTCTGAAGACTCCAGACCCAACTGGGAACAGCACTACTGTAACTTACATGTTAGTGAAAAACATATGATGAAAGATAGATATCTTTTCTAAGACAGTGCATTTTATTGTCTTCTGGTGTAGTCTCTTTCAGAAATAAAACTGATAAAACAAAAAGCTACAAAAAAATTGTAGGAAACGACTCCTGCCCAAACACTTTGACTGGTCATACACAACAACTACCCATAATTCCAGATGTTTATGGGGTAACTATAGCTACAGCTGTTTTTATCATTTTTCCCCCTTGCAATGCCCTCAATCCAAATATCACAGTGTGTGAATGAAGACTGAAGGCTAATCATACAAAGGAAAGCCACAGCTTTTTTTTAATTAAACAGCTTTTGCAATAAAAGGCACAATATGACACTGTAGTTTTCTGGAAGCCTGCTTCTTGTTCTTGAAGACAGATAAATTGTCAACATCTTCCTTTCTCACTGGCTTTCCTGGCATTACTCCGTTTCCTAGTGTTTTTCTGACCCCTGTGACATCCAGGCTGCTTACTGACCTCTGTAGGCTGGCAGACGAGGCGCAAAAGTGACCTTCAGGACTTTCCTAACAAGAGGGCCTCTCTGGGTGACCACAGGTGTATGAATTGGGCCTTCATCTCCCTCCCCATTCCGGTGCTTCAGCTTCTGTTGGCAGATTCGCTGCTGGAGGCGGTCAAGAGTGTGACCTCTGGGTGACCCTGACTTCAGGAGCTGTCTGCGGTGGTCTTGTGTGAGCGAGGAGAGGGACAAGGCGCTATTCCTCGGATTCCATGATTCCTGTCCCAAACTTGGGCCCTGGCTGCCCTGGCTCTCCATGGATTTCTGAGCCTGGTTCTTGTGAAAGATCTCACCGCTGTCAAGAAGTGAGACATCATACCAGGATATAAGTAAAAGTACAGCAGCTGGGATAGCATTGACAAGCTCCATGGGTATACCGGCTTCCAAAAGCTTGGAAATATCAAACCATTAACAATTATTCATTTATTTTCATAACATTTAAGGTCCTGGGTTAGCTTAATCCATTTTTTGCTATGTGAAACATTCCACTGAGCAATGTATTGTCTGTTGATGGACCACTGGGTGGCAGTCTTGCCTCATGACCAGAATTTTCAAATCAATGTCTTTGTAAGGTGACCTTTGACTCCATGCTGTAGAAGCTCTGTCCTTTGGATAAGACGTGGAACAGTGGTCCTGACTACTGTACTTGTCTATTATAGCACCTATAGCACTGTTCATAAGAGCAAGTGTGCTAAGCCCAGTATCTAGGATACATTCCAAGTTGGGCATTTACAAGCTGGCCCCCCAAATTTAAATTTAAATAACCCCCAGACCTCCACAGGCCATTTGTGCCTGGGATGGACATGCCCTTAAACGTCTTGTACAATCTTGGAAAATATAGACAATATAGGCCTGTTCCAGGATTCAAATTCAAGGTTAACCTTTGGGCATCATATCTTAAACATTAGATTTTTTACACATCTTATTTAGTGCAGACCAGAAAAAGTATCCAAAACAATAAAAAATAACAAATGCTCATCATTTTATTTCGTTACAAGTCATTTTTTCAATATCTTTTAAAAGAGATTTTTTTCAGTGCTTTTCCAATATGTCCACTACTAAAAAACAAAATTCTGCAAGAGGATTAATACAGTTCCTCACAGTTTTCCTAGCCTTTCAAAGTAAAAACCAGAAAAAAATATGACAAAGGAATACATTTTCCATTATTATCATAGCTTCTCTAACTCTGGCTGGTAGTTTCTTTGATCTCCACTTGATAGACATATAGACAAACAAAGGAAGAGACATCGTCTTTAGGCAGCATTAAACATCCACTAAATTTCTAATGGTCAGATTTCACTGAGTGAGCAAATCACTCAGCTAATCTATTGTAGTTTTTTTTTGGACCTGACTGTGATCACTGAAAAGTCGCTATGTCTCAGCAACAGTATTGTGCACTTGACAAATTCCTTGTTTTTCTGCAGTAAGGATGGAGGGCTTTTGATATTTTGGTAAGTTTGTGCTATTGAAATATTTTCCCTGTAAAAAACACAAACTCGCCATCATTTGTTCATTACATTAACAACATTGTGCATACTGCACCATCAGAAAAAACAAACGTATATCATTTACATTAATTAAGTAATTACATATTGAAGTAGAGGTTATTTTGTCTTATGTTATATAGTTTGTGTCATAACCCATTCTTGCTCAAACACTAATGCAACCGTATAAGCCTCCATCTGTCCTGTAAACTTACCTATTACCATAAAAAAAAGATTAGGATGAAAATCTATCCCACCCGTGTTCAGTTATCCACCTCTTATGAGATTTAAGACACGAGATGACTGTGCTCCCTGCTCAGTCATCGAGTCTTCTCTGTTGTCTCTAGTGTTCCCTGGCTCCATGCTTGCTTTGCTGTTCTCCCTCAGCTTCGACTCCTCTTTACTCGGACTACATCTCTGGATGACTCCTGTTTTTTTGCCTACCATCCTGTGTACCAACCCTACCTCATTTGACCGTGCTTTGACTGACTTTTTTGTGCTTCGATCCCTTTCGATTTGTTATCGGATTGTGCCCTTAAGGACGCTCCAGCTCGGTCACTTTTTAGTTGATTTTGTGCACCTGCTCCCTGTTCCTGCCTCCCTACAAAAGCCAGACGCTCACTCTGTTCCGGGCTCTACATTGATTTCCTGAACCAGCCGAGCCCGGGACCTGGAGTGCCTGGTTCCGTTCCCCCTAGCCCCCCCCCCGACCCTTCGCTGGATCCCGCTCCAGTTTTTAACTTTGTCTTGTCTGTCTACGACCCCTCGCCGGATTCCGCTCCGGCTTTAAACTTTGTCTTGTTCGTCTTGGATTGATCACCCGGCTCTGGACATTTGCCTCACCACCACGGATTTCCCTTTGGACTCCCTTTTGGACTGTTCGCCCTGGACCACACCCCCCCCGTTTGTCTACCAGCCCTGTTCCTCGTCTCTTCCCTGTGTGTGTTCACTCCTTTCCGGATTGTGTCATCTGCATAGGGTCCTGAAAGACTCTTCGTATCTTCTTCACTTCCACCAACTTGCTGCACCTTGCTGGGCTCGAGCCTGTGTTTGGATTCAGCCTCCGGTCTCAAGACCACTACGTACCAGGTCAGTGCACAGTTCCTGCAGTCTGTCTGTTGCGCTGCATTTTGATTTGGCTGCTAAACCGTTATGAAAGCGACTGGCAGGGCAGTATATTTTCACATTCTTGCGGTCAGTTCTGCCCCATTCATATTTTTAAACACTAGTTTCACTGTTGTGAAAACAAATTTAGCAGCTGGAATTAGATGATATGGGAGATCAGCATTGTCCTGCAGTTATGCATGAAGGGAATGTAGAGGTAATAGGAGAAGCAGTTTCTCACTTCTCCACCTGATGTGTTCTGTAGTGGGGCTGCTGGTGCTTGACAACTGTCTTGTGCCACCCGGATGGGTCCTGTACTTTTGTGGTGGGTGAAGTGGGTCCCTCCTACTGTATCTACAGTATACGTACTTTGAAATTAAAATGCAAATGCAAGAAATTACTATTGTTGTTGTAAGTTTTGATGTCTGCCATGACCTTTTATATAAAAACAGGAGAGCAGACACAGGTGCACAGCATTGTGGGAACTGGAGGAACTCATGATATGAGCAAACAGCACCTATAGCCGAGGCCAAGGAAGAAATTCTTTACCTGAGAAAAGACCAGTCTGCTGTTTCTGGATTTGTAGCAATATCCAGGCTACTCCTTTCTGGGCCAAGATATCCATCCATCTCTGGGGAACTTTCTGAATGGAATGTAAAACAATCTTCAACACTTCTGTTGCTGAAACCTTTTTCCAGTGTCACACAAATACAATATGCAGCATTAAAAACTGTGCTAGGGTTGTGTGAAAGTGGAATGGTGTGTTCCTAATTGGAATCCAACAGGTCTGACTAACAATTAAACAGGACTAAGATTTCTTCTCAAGTCAAATTTTAAATACCATTAACACAAAGATAATGACACACATAAGGAATCTCATTACTGGTTAGATATCACACACAGTGATCTTCAGGTATTTCCAGGATTCCTGTGTTGAAAGACCAAGGAATTTGGTTTCATTTGGTGGTGTAAAAATGATTAAAGCACAGGTCTAAGACTGTCACCACAACAGTATATCACTCCCTTAAGGTGGTCTTCATCACTTTAAACTATTGTATTTTTGACCGAAATAACTATTATTCCCTTACTCTAAACTCAATTATCGTTTTTCTCCTGTACACACACACTCACTCCTGCATTGACAAATATTATTGTTATTATATTGTTCTTATTATTACTACTACTATTGTTATTATTAATAATAAATAAAAGAATAATTATTTATTAATATTATTATTCAACTTGCGTAAACTGCAAGCGTGCAGCCCTTTTATGGGGAGTCTCTAGGCATGCCTGCACTGCACATCAGCTGCTCTGAGCTCAATGTCCAGTGACAGAAAGCCTCACTGTAGGTTTGTCATGACACCCAGTATTATTACCAGCTGTAACTCCTACCTTTGAAACAGTAATCCTTCAGGTGGTTTGGGATATTTAGGGGTAAATCCTGGAGTAGTTGGGGTTAAGGGCCTTACACAGGGGCCCAACGGAGTAGGATTCCTCTGCCGGCCGCGGGATACGAACTGGCAACCTTCCAGCCACAGAGCCACTGTACCGCACCACCCCAATATAGCTTCATAACTTAAGATGTTACTTTATCATTTCTTGATTATTAGGAGTGCAACTGTTGTGAAGTGTTCCAGAACATGTATTTAATTGATGTATTAAGAAACGATTGTATTTCAAATGCATTTATGGATCAGATCAGAATAACCTTTCTGTCTCTCCAGTTCTCTTGCTCCCGTCAGTGCTGTGGGCTCCTCTGTCACCCTGTCCTGTAAACCCAGACTGTCCTCAACTAAATGGAGCTGAAAGCAGTAGAGGGAGAGGAGATCAGTTGGCTGCATTAGAAAAAAAAAATCACATGAGGCTTTTAAGACCTCTGATATCTGTAAATAGACACGCAGGGTGAACAGTAATACACTGGCTAATTGGTGAAATTGGCAGTCATTCTCACATGGATGTGATTAAAGGAATGTTTGATACAAACAGTAAAAGCCTTTCAAATAGAATGAAGCAGTTAGAACATGGATGGATAGATAGAGGCCCTGTGGGGCTGGGTTTGGCATAGCAAGATATTTGTATTATTATAGCAGCTGTATTGCAGTAAAGTCTCCTTTTACCTTATGTATTCAAGGAATTTTGAATTTTTTAATGTGTCCAGACCCCTTGAACCAGGGTTATCCCCTCTGAAATCAGTGAAATTTGGATTTTGACACCCGCCATCTCAGATTGCTCTGAAATGATTTATATAGTTAGAGAGAGAGAAGCATCCCTGTAATGTTTTTGTGTAAAAATTTGGTCTGTTCAGTTTGGTCTGTGGAAGATGTAGCTACGTGATAGCACTGAAAATGGTTGGATTCACAAAATATTCAGTATAATTTCCAGCATCCGATTTGTACCACGCTCTTCCCTGAAAATGATTAGGACATGAGGAATACAAATACATGGTCAACGTCACCCATGGGACTTTGACATGTAGAGTTAAGAGGGTCAGGAATTTGATTTTGTCAGCTAGCAATGTAAAATTTCAAAGGCAATTTGAGGAAAACAAACTTTTGTTCATGGCTACTCTTCTTTTTACTTTTTTTCTCTTCAGGACATCCTCTATCACACTAAGAAGAGCAGTCATAAACTTCTCTGTCTCTAACTAAACAAATTTTTTCTGAGCAATCTAAGGTGGTGGGTGTCATAGTACTGTATGTGATTTGACATGGAATGGCCCAGCACCTTACTTTGTCTCGGGCCTGTCACATTTGTTTCTGGACTTACAGCATACTCTGGAGTACCCCAAGGAAAGAAACCAGAACAGAAGAAGAGAGAGCTAGTGTTTGGCTGATTGTTGCAGAAGAATACAGACCAGCAAAGCACGATCCATATAGACTCTGAGAGCATGAGGAAAGATGGGTTCTCTGCTGTATTTAAATCACTTGGTGAATAAACAGTGAGCTCACCATGATCCTTGCTTCCTTCAGCATCTCCCACGCACATTCCACATCTAAGGGAAAATGAACATCTCTTTTAGAAAATTCCCCTCACGGCACTAAACGAAATATTTCCAACACACACATTGCATTATTTAGCCCAACCACTACCTGCTCTAGACCTGAAGGCAAAAGATTCTTCAGTCCATCTGAATATTTAGCTGTGTAATTAAATTACCAATTTAAATGAAAGATTTAAATCATGGTGGATCATGATGGGAAATATAAACACACAGGAAGCAGAAGGGAGTTGCACTTGTTTTCTTACTGTGATCAAGAGAGCAGAGAGGGGGATTTCCAGGACCTCTGAGGTCTTTACAAACTGCACAAGAAAAACCAAGTCTGCAGAGCTGTAGGGAGAGGACATTTCACTAAGCATTGAAGGAGTGATGATTCGTTAAAGCACACGTGGGTCTTGGAAAGAAAATTATACTTTAAAAGCAGGATTCAAACTGCCCAGAAAAAAAATATGTATTTTCACATCATTTTGATTCAGGCGTGTATATTACACTCACCCTCCATTTTAGATGAGCCTGCCATATCCAAAAACCCAATTTGATTATGATGTTCTTCTGATCTTCAAGTGATTTTTTCTAAGCCTGTATAACTAAAGAAAATAGGAAAAAAAACAGCATTCTGTTGCTGTTGCAAATAGACGACAAACATTACTTGTTTGTCTTGGCTCAAAATTATATATATTAAAACTTCAGCACAAAAACATACTTCTGAAAGACTCAAGTTACTTATTTGACAAATTCAAGTTCCACATCGCTCTCGTCAATAAAAGAGAGGAGTGCAGTTTACAAACTAAACCGCTAGATGGAGTGAGAGCCAAGAGCTTTTCGACCGTTTAAAAGTTCAGTTCTTTACTGTTTCTTAAAGTACGATTTGTCGTCGTTAACAACAGCAGGCTGTAAATATTTTAGCATAGTACATACAAAAACTGAACATCAACTATCATGGCATTCAGGGTCAGACAGACCACTGGAAAAAGCTGAATAAGAGAAGCATTTTCAAAGTAATTTAATTGCTAACAAATTCTAATTACATGCATAGAAAAAATAGATTAAAATTTCCAGTTATTTGAAAACGTTCTTAAACGGTTTACAGCGACGTTCTTTGTATATCCAAATTATTTCTGCAAGCGTTTCTGAACAGACTACTAGAATGCTATTTAATAAATGTCAGTCACAAACCATCGTTACCGTACTTATTATTTAGAAAAACTACTTCCACTACTGGTTCACCATCACTCTTCGTAGAATAACCCCATTACAGTTTATTACCTGTTAAAATGTTTCTAGCGATACCTTTCCTCTGTTAAGGCGTTTGAGCTCAACAGAATCAACGGCAGAGGTAATGATAACATGTACTGCTGTGGCCCCGCCTGACTTCAGCGAGTGCTAACAGCTATTGGCGCTCTAAGCAGCGCCAAAAAAAGTGCAATTTCTGTTAAAGCCTAAAGGAATGCATTGCATTCGCTCAACTACGCCAAAATGATCGAAGGACTGTAAAATTAAAAAGTAACACCGCTTTAGGAAATCTAAGGCGCTTGCAGGTCGCCTTGCTGTTACAGTAGCTTGAATAATTGCTATTGAATAAGACGTGTCCCAGTTTTTATTTGCATTGACACTACAGAAAACAAGAAATGCAATTGTTTTCTTTAAAAAGAACAGTTCATCACAATCCTCTAATTCTTTAAACAGAACATATGTTCTCGTATAAAAGTTATTAAATTATTTTATCATACACAATGTCCATCTAAGGATGTCAGACTCAAGGAAATTTAATCAATCTGTTTCCTTATATTCTTGGATTTGCAACTGCAACTTTAATTGCTTTTATTTTACTATCATGTTCGGATTGGGTGTCCAATTTGTTGAGTGCTGCATCCCAGAAAGCACCATTTCTGCAAGGTGTGTTTTATTGTTGTGGCTCTCCGTCTCTGTGCAGTTTCATGATCTCTTGTGCTGATATTCGGAATGTAGGTGCTGCACGACGTCACTGTTGGACCTGCAGAAATTTTTGACGCAATTGTAGCAATTTTCCAGACGTCACATGCGGGGCGTTCTTTTAATGCCTCACCTGCTCCGCTGTCCGAATAAATCGCCAGTAGAACTTTAATAGAGACCTGCTTGCAAATACAGAATTTTTAAGCACTTTCCAAATGAAACCAAGGATAAACAAAACTGCATGTTAAAAGCAATGATAAAAATGTGTTCAAGCAAATTTCTGACGGGTTTGGACAATGAATCGCACAAGCGTGACATTGTACTAGAAAAAGCTCTATCACCCTTGACAGGCAATCTGAACAGAGAGCCACCAGGTCAGACACTCAAGTGGGAGTTAACACCTAACCCTCACTAATTCCTTAATTAGCCCCATATGAGAATGTTAATTGATTATATTGCTGGTGAGAGGGGTTTGTCAAAAATCACAGATCCAACTCCCACTAGCACTGTGCATGCTATAAAAACTAACCCTTAATTAACATGATGTGAGTTTTCACAAACACCACTCACCAAAAATCTCATCCATTCACAATCACCATCTTGTGAGCCTAGAGGACTCTAGAAGCAGGTTGGCTGAAATTGCAGGTTTCGGTGGTGCCTGGACCAATGAGAACCTTAAGCTCCAGCCTGTTGTACAGTGTGTCAGTGCAGGTGGCACTGCAGAGGAGTTGCAGTTATTTCCAAGCAACAGAATCCTGACATAGTGAAGTCTATGTAGAACCTCAACAGGCCCAATAAGGAAGGCATTGCAGTCCTTGATCTCCATTTATAAAGAAAGGAAAGTAAATGTTATGAATGAGATCAAGCTGTTCGACCTGTCAAACTCATTACACTTTGTTGAATACTGTATGTTAATTCAAGGATCTCATCAAGCTAGACTGCAAATCATTCAGGTGATTTAGCTTTCACGGGTTGGTTCAATAGCTTTGTTTGATGAGTCATCTCCCTGTTTTCTGTGTTAAACACATTTGTATTTCCACTGATTCCCCGAGTTATGATGATCATTGTGCTTTATTTCCAAAAGGAAAAGTGCTGAAGAAGCTTGGAATTCAAAACATTAGAAATTTGAAATACCAGGAATATGGTATTTACAGTATTTTAAAAACCACCTAATTACTTCTCTGATTGGTAACACTGAACGTGCAGGTACAGTCAGAAGTTTGTATTTTTAAATAGCTTGAAATATAGAAGTTGTTTATAGAAGAAGAAGAAATTATATAAAAACATAGTATGGATGACACTACATGTGCTAAAAAACACAAAATAATGTCCCCAAAGATGTGAACTCAACGAATCAGTGAACCAGCTCACCTGTTTTTAATTCCAGTGTACTTGTGTTGTCTTTGATTTTCATGGAACACACAGACATCTTAACCACACCAAATATACAGTGAATACAGTAAAAGAGGCATGGTGTGTACATTCTGTATGCAACACAAAATCACATTAAAAGGACCCATTTATAGCCTTAATTAATGATTTGATTTTTTTCTAGGCACATCATTCACCTCCTCCTTAGCCTCTTCAAAAATAATTTAAAAAGATAAACAACTGGAGAATGCACACTTTCTTTGGCTAAGAAAGAATCGCAATAATCATACCAAAAAACGGGAAACAGAGGTAGTGCCGGGCATCAGTTTCTAAATTATTTACAAATGGGATAAAACCGAAATCTGTTATTTCAGACGTTTTTGCTATTGGAATAAGAGATACAGTACTTGCTCAGATAAGGAGGCAGAAAACAAAGTGGAGAAAAAGAAGAGTTACGAGAGAAATGTTTTTAGCTTTAGCAAGGACACCAAAAAAACATAGATACAGAATGAAGAAACAACAAAACAACACCCCCCCCCCCCCACACACACACACACAAAAGTGAAGAAATGTGACTGATAAAGAAAGAGAAAGTACAGTAATCAAGGCAGAGAGAGAGAGAAAGCACAGTGTGTGCATGTCTTAGCCTAGGGGGAAATCTATATTCAGAGTGAGCAGCTACTGTAGCAGCTTTCTCTAGCCCAGCTCCCTCTGGGTGATGTCACGGCCGGAGGTGGGGCCTGCCTTTATGGTTTATTTGTACAATACATCACTTCCTGACGGCTGCCATTGCCACAGAACTGCTGTTAGTGCTCCAAGGAAGAAGCTGACAAAACAGCACCACACCGGGGACTTGCTCTGCAGAGCTCATGGCTCTGTCTCCTAATGGTGTGGACCAGGAACCAGCCAGCAAAAGGCTACACTCCAGGTAGGACCTGAGGGAGGGTGAGGGAGGGGGCAGGCACAGAGCCTGGTGGGGGAGAAATGAGCTGAATACAGTTAGCCGGCAAGCTGTCTGAACACAGGAGGAGTTAAGCAGGGAGTGTGTGGATTGGTGTGGTAGTACACTGAACCAATTCTTGGACACTGTCTTCTCTAAAATACCACAAGTAATGCATTCAAATGGGCTACAAAATTGCGAAAAGGGGACAACTGCTGTAGCTGGCAGGAATGTTTAAATGTTTATGAGGCTGTTAACTGGTAAATGTAGAGAAGGAGCTGGGGTTTTGTGACCAAACCACCTTAAATGCTTCAAAATATGAAGGTGGATCTATAGAGGGCACAAATCTCTGGCAATGCTGTGTGTACCTTTCACCTGTGGTAAATTTGTATTCTTTACCGTTGCACTATTTACATACTCTACGCCACCACACTTTCAGTGCCCTGCTGTGCTTCCTCTGTAGTTCCCCTCGTGCTTTACTGAGTTCACAAACAGCGCAGTGTCAGGCTCGGTCAGAGAGCTGTGTGCGCTTCTGCTCGTGTTTGTGCTGCCTGTGCAGCAGAATGTGTGTGTGATGTGGAATTTCCTTGAGAGGAGGTGACAGGGTTTGAAGGCAGCGTGTCAAAGAAACATGACTAGTGGGAGAAGTTGCACTGCACCACACTCCCTATTGTCAGTGGGAATCTGAAGATTGCCCTACAATTTATCCAACATCTCACTGCTGCTCTTGTGGAAGTTGAGAGGTCACATACAGTACAAGAGAAAATAACTTGTTTTCTACAATCTAAGAGGTACTTTGCTGAAGCTCGGGTTTGTGCTGTTTCACCTCTGTGTGCAACTACAAGAGTTGTGTCCTCATATTTAAAATTTGTGAATTTGCTGATGATTGTAAATACAGGACAGCAGCAAGAATAGATTAATACACAGCAGCCTAAAGTATCATAATTGTTTAAATCAAAAACTTCAACAGGTATAGTATTGAGACTCAATCATTGGCTAAATAAGTAACTAATTATGCACTGTAACTAAAAACAAATTACAGTAACGATATTGGTGACCATAGACCACATTAGTGCAAAAGTTACTTCAGTAAAGATTTTTTTTTGGTTTAAAATAATATTACAATTAGGATTGCACATAGCACTCTAATTTATAAATTTGAATGCTTCTAGGCAAATTGACTTAACTGTTTTTTATCCGTAAATATTCACTGGGCAAGTTAGATATAAATGAACACCATTTATTACTGCTAGGTTTATGAAACAATGTCTCAATACAAAAGGAGATATCAGATAACTCAAATGGAAATGTATGCAAATACTGATGTATATACTATAATAGTGTAATGTAAATATGCATCTATACTAGAAACGTACATTAATACCCATGTGCTGTAGTTTGTTCCATGAAAACAAACTCTGAAATGAAATGCATGATTCAAAATGAAAGTTAAGAAAACAAATGGAATTTAATCCTCTGTGGTTTTGCATCCACAGTCAGACGTGTATTAGTACAACATTTACAGTACTTCTTTCAAAGTGGGCTTACTTTGACAAGGATGCATAAATCAATTATTTTAACAATTGGCCACACGGACTCCTGAGTCTTGCAAACTGCCAATTGTTCTCTGGTTGCTTTCCATTACTTGCTCTCAAATTAATGTTTTTATGCGCAGTTACAAGAATACATATGACTAGTTAGAAGCAAGCGATCATACAGCGTGCTTGCCTGGTTTTTGGTAACTGATGGATCGAAGCATCATATCTAGCAAGTTAATGAAGGACCTCCGGCAATCTATTTCAACAACACAACCGGTAAAGCTTGTTTTGGTCACCCACAACACTTTGCTCCAGCTCGGGGTAGCTGTACTAAAGAAGCTAGCAAAATGAAAGGGTGAAGACTGAGATAATTCTCAAAGGAAGACGACTGACTTAATCACAGTATGCCCACTCCTCCCCCAGCCCAGCAGCCTCCACACTCAGCTGTTTGAGGGTGCTCTGAGAGGAAAATGGGAATGCTAATGAGATGGAGGTGTGAATTGACATCCACGGGCTATTCACAGGCTACAGCTCTGAGGCTGCATGTACAGTACTATACTCTTTTTCCACTGTCATTTCAGTTATGTGCCACAACAAGGCTTCAAGGAGGACTGTATATCATCCCCCAGGCAACTGAGAAAAATTTTATACTGTATGATCTTTTGCAGAGCAAAAACCTTGAGTTGGCCGTTTAAATTTTATTTTCTATTCTTGTACAAATCTGTGTAATTCATTGCCTTCATTTTTAGTTCACTTTTGGAGTAAACGATACAGTTGTTACATTTCTTACAATGCCTGACTCAAAGGAGCAGTTCAAAATTGGCACGGCTCTTATTGCTACTTGTTGAAACTTACAATAGTAATAAAAAACTGTAATGTATTGTATATGACATATCGAAAGCGCCAAACAGGAAAAAAAACCAACAATGATACACAGTTAGACACAGGAAAATTAAATATTAAACAGCATTGTGCAATGTTTTCAGACACAATTTAAATGCATCAAAAGAAACAGAATTTGTGATAGTCTTATGAACTGTGTACCACATTCACTGAGCCACACAGCAGAATTCATGATCCCCCATGTACAGTAGGAGTCTCATTTTGGGTACACACAGGAGATCAACATTACAGAACATTTCATAGAAAATAGATTAGTTGATCTTCATACAGTATATAATCTTATTCCCTCGGGAGGGGGATCAGAATACCTCCTGGGTATCCCTGCCTGTCGTAAGAGGCGACTAAAAGGGTTGTGTCAGGAAGGGCATCCGACGTAAAACCATCTTGCCAAAACCATGGTTGCAAAGAACACAAAGCACATACCAGATCGGTCGGGGCCTGGGTTAACAACGGCCGCCATTAGTGCTGTGTCCCAACAGGGTACTAATGGAAATTATGCTACTGTGGGGAAAACTGTAGAGAGCTGACCCCAGGACAGTCTGGGACTAAGGCTGTGAAAAAGAAGAAGAATACAGTATATAATCTTCATATAGAGTCATACAGTATGATTAATATGATTCTTCATATAGTGTTATTTATGGCTTGTGCACTATTGAGTACAGTGCTAATTCTCTGTACCTTGACTATCCTTCCATTGCACTGTAGCTGAAATTATATAAAAATGCATATCGAAGAATATAGGACTACTGTACTTGCAAACAAGAAGTGTTTGTTGGGTTTTTAGTAGCTAATTAATCTGAGGATCTCATTAGGTTGTTCCATGGAAGAGATCAGGGTATCATCTTCATCAGCATGTCTGGGTAGCTTGTTACAACCCCCACAACCCTTTGAGTAAAAAAGTGCCTCCTGTTCTGTATGAAATGCTCTTCCCTGTTGTTTCCACTTGAGTTGAGTCTGAAAAAGATCATTGGTTTGACATTGTAAATGCCTTTGTGGATTTTGAACACTTGTATCAAACTCACTCACAGTCTTTTCCTATCAAGACTGAAAAAATATTTTAGTCTGTAAGTGTAAGTGTAGTATATTCCCATTAATTGTTTTTTTTCTCCTTATATATTGATTTATTATTCCTTTTGTGTCACTGCTTTCTACATTTGTGATTTAATGACACTTGGAATAATTTTTTCCTGTGCTTCTAGTATAGTACTTTTAAACTGTTTCCATTAATTGTCTACTGATCACATATCCACTGTGTCCCATTCTACAGTTATATCTCATTATCATTCACTTTCCTGAAATTCATAATATTTAATTTAAAGTCTACCTGTACAGTTTTGACAATCATGTCAAATCAAGCAATATACTATAATGATCACGGTTCTGTAATGGGGTACCTTTTCTCATTCTGGGCTATTTGAAAAAAAAAAGAATAATACCTTCCTTCTTATAGGTCTTCTGCCAAACTGAGTATGAAAGCAATCATTAATGAACTTACAATAACATCAACATCCATTCATATCGTTTGGTCACAGACTATATGAGGAAAGTTTATATCCTCCATTAAATCGTTTTCTTCTTTTCCACATTTATACAATACAATTATATAATATAAAATACATTACGTTATGCAAGATAATATTAGTACTGTATGTGGATTTGGGGATCTGTGGCATACTTGTAACTGTGCCTTTTTATAATATACAGTAGTGCCACAGTACATGCCCTTCTCTTTCATCTCTCTCTTGTTTGTCCAGGACACTGTGTATCCACAAATGTTGTATCCATTTACAGTACGTCCTAATCAATTGTTAACGTGATCACCTCAGTATTATGTATTTATTTTCTAATACTGCAAGCATTTATGCATAAATACTTAATTATGCCGGTACTTTGATGTTTAATTTTTCCCTTGGGTCCTGTCTTTGACATTGCTGCTTGTGTATCTCCCTTGACATTTTCTTTAGATTCTCTACCATTCCATGCTTTTTAAGATTTCTTTTAAATTGTTTTTTGGGTGGATAACCCAAGACAAATGCTGCACCTCAGTTTGATGTTATCCATCTCTCCTGTACAAACTGCCTTGGCTATGGAAATGTTTCCTGTAATTTGAAAAGCTGAAGCCTTCTACAGTGCAACATGTGCTCAAGCTCTTGTGTTGACGGCTAAACATTTGCATAGCTGTTCATCTTAGTATGGTGCAGGTAGAAGTCATGACAAGACCATAAATTTGGCAGTGCTCTTCACAAATGATTTGTTCACAATGGATTTCCATTTGTCACGGACGGAAAGTGTGCTCTTTATGCCAATGTCACTTATCCCAATATCTGCCTTTGACTGGAGGCTGACACCTGAGCTCCAGGGACACTGCATACCTTAACTCATGATCATCGATGCATATCTGAGGTGCAGAGTTACTGAGAACACATTCGCAACAATCACTGCTTCTGTTTTAGCACTTGCAGTACTTGAAGTTGAGACCTCAGGCCTACATTTCCAGGTCTGTAATGCAGTAATGGATTCAAACAGAGCCTATCGATATGGTGTATGTTCATTACTAAAAGGTTTTTGAAAAGCTCCGCATAAAAGATGAATTCTTAACTGTGGTCAGACTTCAAATAAATGCATGCATTTGGATGATTCCTGGAAATAAAAACAGTATTTATATGGCATATTTCTCAGTTGTAAGAACTCATTTAAGATATTGATTATTACATTACTTGTTGGTCTGGAATGAGCGTGTTTGTATATGCTCAGAGAAGAGGAGCCATGTTCTGTATATTCCTGGGCTCAAAGAACTACCCTACACTGGCAGGCTAAGAGCTATGACCTTTCTTTTCTAAATCCCTTTTGACCATTTCCTATAATACTATTGCCATAGAGGTGATTTTCCAGTTTAGTCCAATTTATCATCTCCACAACCTTACATTTGATAGATTTAAGATTTGTTGGTCTGTAATTACTTTTTTCAGTATTGTGATTCTATTTGTGGACATACGTGACATTAGCCGTTTTCAGTCAATGAGGGGCTTTCATAAAAATAGATGTTAAATTCATATTTTCACATTAAAACACCATGACAGCTTTTTCACCTTATTAATAAACCCATTCACTGCATAAATCCCAGGTTGGCAAGTGTCTGTAGTTAACAAGTGTCACAGCACAGCTCAGTGAAATTTTGAAATGAGTTTTAACTAACAGATAAGGCCCTCTTCCAGTAAGCAAAATAGGCACCCACAAAAATGTACCTTTTCCTGCTATGCTCTGAGTACAGTAATTCTGAAGGCCTTTTATAAACAAAATGCAGCCCTGGCCAAAGTTAAGTGTTACCATAATTGTCAAGAAAGAGATAAAACCATATATTTCCATACAGAATGTAAAAGGAGATACATTCATAGTATAGCACTAGTCATAGAATGCATTTTGTAATGTGCAGCTGTCTGAGAAGTCATCTCAATAGCTAAACTGGTTAAAGTCAGAGTCAAATAACTGACTCCCTGATAGAGCGAAACACCAGGTCTGTTTGCAAGAATTCTACATGTCAAAGAAACAAAAATCAGTAGGCAAATGAGTATTCAAGTCTGACAACAAAGTTAACGGTAACATAACAGGTTGTGGAATTCAAATTACTGTAATGGAAAGGCAAGAGTCAAAAGATTCATGTCATGATTCACACTAAAATGATACATTTGGCCATCGAAACTTGAGTTGAAAAAACTGAGTGAAATGACTACACCTGATTTTGCCTCTTTTGTCTTTGTGTCAATAAATTCCAGTTTTCTCAGGCTGACTTTTAAGATGTGTTAATTTAAGGGTCTTAATTTGAAAGACAAGTCTGTATTGCATGATGCAATGGTTACTCAGTGTAGCAATGTAATGATACTGAGTAAATGTACATAAAATGTATTCCTGCCCGATGGATAAACATTGCTTCTGATGTTTTTTGTACAGTCTAAGTATTGCAGCAAGATACTTATACAATCCGTGAGCCAATCCCTGTGGAAAAGGCACTTTGTACAATGTTGTTTGACATCAATGGGTGACTTTTAATTAATGTTGTTATCTGTTTCAGTTCTCTGCCCAGATGTGCTTTTATGTGAGGCTTCTTTTGTGCTAGTTGTGCAGCATTTGTTGCTCCAGTGGTATCAAAACATGTGTGTTTGAAATTGCAATTTCAATCTCATTGTGCGTAGTGTCAAAGCCAGGCAACACACACAAATTGCTACCCCTGGCACAAGCCAGCACATGTGAGCTCTGTTTGCTTTCTGGTCCTCCGTGACCTCTCCTGCTATTGCCACCACCAACACCAGGATCCTAGTAGACATGGCAGACCGGAATGGCATTAATAATACAGATTCATAGGATTTAAATTCTACTAGATTCCATTAAGCTTTTTGCTTAGAGCTAGCTATGTATCCCTTTTCTGTCTGAGGATTATGAAACTATAATGATCAATAAAGTGTTTGCCTAAGGCTGAACTTGAAGCATACCATTGCATTGAATCAATCAGCCTGCGACAGTATGTTGTGAAGCCCACGGAGCAGAGAAGCACCCCTTGTCTGAGCAGAATGGAGAGGTGAGGAGACCCACTATTAATTTGTCTCGGCACCTTGTCCCCTCTTCTGCAATTTGAATATTTACTTTAAAAAAATCACTTCATTTAAACTAAAACTATCTCTCCAGAACCCTCTTTGTAAGATAGCTTAATTCAGTTTGTGACTTTTCTACCACAATTTATGAGTTAATTATCTTGAAATGGCAACAGGGGTTTGGCCTAGAACACAGGTTGGATGTGAGGCAAACTCCTCCCCATTTGGTTCCAGATTCAGCTGTCTTTGTCAAAATCGTGAAGAGCTTTCGCAGAAGCTGTGCTTTGGGCTGAAAGACTTAAGAGTCAATGTGTGCTTGTTGATAGAGCTGAATAACTTACAGACAATATGACCACAGATCACTCATTCAAAACACTTAAATACTCTAAAAAGACTTTGGTATAGTACAGTATGTAGAGGTAAAACTTAAAGATGTTTAAGCCTACCATTTTCCTCTACTCAATCCTTGCAACAGTGCACAGATAATTCTTTCGCATACAACTTGACATGTACTCAGACTTTGTCAGATTTGAACACATCTCAGTCCCTGTCTTCCAGACTACTCACTCTGTAGTCTCATATATGCAGTTAGTCTCCTGCAAAAATCACCCCAGCCAAGCCTCAATGAGCAGGCTAATGCATCCCAGCTGTGTTGGAAGCGAGCTGGGCTACTCTTCAGAGGCTACACAGAAAGAAAAGGGAGACAAGAAAATACTGACATAACAGAAAGATGAGGGAGATAAAACTTCGAAGAAAGTGAAAGAAAGAAAGCAGGGAGACATGGCTGGAGGTTTAAGAAGTGCAACAGACGGAGAAAGGCGGGGAGAGATTCTTGGGTCCAGGTTGTTCTGGGGCCTCGGTTTGTTGCCACGGCAACCAGACCTGCATCCCTCTAATTTACTGTGGATTAGCATTGTCTAATTACAGTCCTCTGTCTGAATGCAATTGGTGCCAATGTGACCACAGTTCTCTCATAGTTAGGAGCAAAATATTTCTAGCCTGGTATTAAGAGGAAAGTCTGAGAGAGCCTAGGGGTGAGAGTCGGGGGATTGAATAGAAGTTTTGGACTCAAGACAATGGCAGAGCAGCAAGAGAGAGAGGTTGGGGGAGTGGACTGTGGATTGGTGGAACTTGGATATTTTCAGAGCAGCGACTGTGAGAGAAGGAGCTGTAGTGGTGCAGGCAAGACAGTGAAACAATAATGCCGAGGAATGGAGGATGCTGAGTTCCCGATGACCACATGTGAATCACCAAGAAACAAATCAGAGGAATGTATCTTTGTGTGACGCCGCGACACAAAAAGGAGTTTACAATTCAAGGTAAGAGAGCACAGGATATGCACAGTAGCACAGAGAAGGGCTGATAAAGACAACAGGGCAGGAGTGCACCTTTTCATTGTTTTTCAAGGTTAAATGTGACTAAAAATGTTCTACTGAGCATGTCCTGTAAGAAGCACCAAATGTGAAGGTAATTATTTAAACAGCTATGGGAGCCAAAGACAAACAATCCAGACATAATCAAAGGCAGATCTTTAAGAAACTACTGAATGATATTTTCAGATTAACAAGTTATTACCAATCAAATGAGCAAAACAGATTAAACGACGTCCTCCTTTGTAAGCGTTCTTATTTTCTTATGGTCTGGTTACTAGGCGATCCGCTGAAACACACTTACAGTACAGTCATTCAGGCAGCCAACAAGTCTTTCATTCAAAAGGCAGAAATACACTGTCTCCTATGACCACAGGCATGTAATTATAGCCCAATTGTCTCCAAACAGTCAAATTAAAGCTGGAGCCAATACTGAAAGGAAAGAGCTGAGCCGCAGGCATTCATTCTCTTTCTAACCTCAGTCAGAGACGTGTTGGGAAACTTGCCTCTGTACCCTCGTTTATCATCCTGGCAATACTGAGATGCACAGTCAAGCTCACTGGCTGTTTTCTTTTAGTGTGCTTGATGATTTCTTCCATCACAGATTTCAATAATATAAAAATATTATGTTAAAAGATTAATATGTCTTCAGGCTAAAGTACTGTGACTGTATTACTAAGGGCCAGAGACTGCCAATGTTATACCATTTGGGTTTACTTCTCAAAATATGTTTTGTGATCCACAAGGAAATATTTGCCTTTAATTCTGCACTATGATATGTGTTGGACTATATTTTCCCTGTACTTGGCTAAGCACTGTTCCAGATTTGTCATTCTCTTTCCATGTGCGGCTTCAAATACCACAAATGTGTTTTTTTAAAACCCCAGTAGCAATGGTTGAAGAGATATTTAGAAAGCTCACAGTAGAAAATTCAGAGCAATAGTAATTAAAATGTGAAATTACTGGAGCACAACTTTTTATGAAAACATGAGATTATAAAGATATAATTTTATACATAAAAATGGTCATATATTTATATAATATAAATGCACTCACCAGGTACTGGTACTATACCAGGTACTATAATCCGTTCTTCTCCCTTTTCAGTTAAACTAAGGCCACACTCTACCTGTGTGCCAGCCAGGCTCTGTTGACTGTGTTGCTATAGAGGCTAAAAGCAAAGGAAAGAATATAAACTTTCTGGAGGGCAACACTTCTGGTACACCACAGTGCTCTTGGCCCATATTTCAAAGATGCCTGCTACTTCTTGTACTTCTGCTATTTATTTCTGTGTAAGTTAGAAATAATTTCAACAGCTGTAACCAGCACTCCTGTTTTTTCAGAAATCATTTAAAAATACATTAAAAACCAAGCGCTGAAAAGAAGATGATTTGGAAATTTGGTGAAGGATAGATAGAGCTTTCTGTCTACAATTAGATAATAAAGCACAGTGGTGTGTCTTAAATCATTTATTGGGTTCATTGGCTAGACAGTCCAAAGCTGGCATTATATCATGACACATAAAATGAAGCTCTCAAAAAAGAAGCTAAAATTCCTAACCTTTATTAACATAGCATATCAGCAGAGCAGTCAATAACTTGACGTTACAGATATCAATTACATACTGGCCACCAGACAGCTACAACAGAAAATAATTCTTAGTTAAGTTGCTCTCATATTTTTAAATAAGACATTCAGTAACACAATATGGCAATTAAGGGGTAATTACTGCACTGAATGTATTACAGATTAGAAGAGGCAAAGACAAATTTAGGCCTAAAGTGCTGTATTTTGTCCACTCCAATAAGACCTCACAAGACTACTTTCGTCTTTACAGCATTTATATGATCCTCTTTATATGTGGGTGCATCGTAGATTTGCAAAAGAATCAAATTTGCCTAGTGCTCTCTGAAGTACTGCGAGAACAAAAAAGACATAAGTGTGGTTTTGTTTGGGAGGACACTTAAACACCTAACACTGTGGAAAAGACATTTAATAGAAGAACAGAGATTTCTAAATTGTGCTTCCTGTAATAGCGAAATTCACAGTGTGATTTTGTCACTTAACCTGCGATTTATGGCTTTAAAAGAACAGCAGATATAAATGGGTAGAGCGAGACATTGAGTCCTGTGTGAAACCCGTCGCCCTTCAAGGTCACAAATAGCAGTGTTGACATATTCCAATGGCCATGGTAGCAGCATTCATAACGGTATTGTGTTGCAAAGCTAAACTGTGTGGAATGTAATGATTGCGTTTGAGTTCAAATCTTTAAAGTTAAAACAAAATCCCTATATAGTCTCTAATCCTAATGCCAAACAGCACCACAAATCCTACACTCCACTTCTAACTTTACTTTATTAGTGAATAATACCTTTACACTGACTTTCCATCAGTTTGCATGTACAAAAAACCTGCCCGTGTTTTTTGCGTATGTTTTTCCTCTTTTTAAAGAGTTGTATTTTGATGAGTTCCCAGCATCATGGTTTGAGTAGGAAGAAAGATCATTCTGCTAATTAACAGGGGCAGAACAATTACATAAGAAACTTAAGACAAAACAAATTCACAGCTCTTTTGGTTTTTTTTAGAGTATTTGAAAAAGGGACAAAGAGAGAAAAAGAAAAAAAGGACACAGTTCTGCTCACAGCACAGCAGGGGCTGAGTTAGAGTCAAATCTTTAGATTCCCTTTTTGTATTTCAGTGCCAGGAGATAGAACAGGAGAAACGAGTGAAGTCACTAACCCACAGGAAAAGCCTTTGCTCTCATCTTAATAAACTGGCCTTCTCCCTTTTAATCCCATTGGTTTCCAGGGCTCATCTTTACTGTAATTCCAGATTAGACTGCTTGGCAACTTAATCCTTGTAGAGACAGCTGACAAGATGCCTCTGTGCAGCTGCACAAGACCCAGTCTTGTTATTAATCAGTGTATTGAGAGAAAACTGGGTACGTTCCATGGAAAAATTTTGACAATAAACTCTGTTGATATGAAGATGCCTATTACATGCACAACAGAACAGATTAAGACTGAAAAGTGAGGCAGAGTGGTAAAATATTCATGGATGCTTTGGCAAATCATATCATTTTGTTTATTCAAAAGTGACATTAAAATTGCCATGTGTAGCAAGTCTCATATTTTGTAAAAACACACTCTGACAGCACCTCAATCGCCCAGACCAATTGGCTGGAGGTTTGGCAGATGGAATAGCTTGCACTGTGGCTCAGGCACTGGTAAGTACCTCTGAGAGATGGCGAGTGCTAGTCCTCTCAGCAAATTTGATACCAATATATCTCCTGGGCTGTCAAGAAAAAATTCTGGACAGATTTTTCTCTATAAAATTCCTTTAATGCACCATCCATTTTATTTTGTGTCATAGCTCAACACAGACATGAGTTGATTGACGATCACAGAGAGCTACATTGGTGAAGGCAGGTGCTGAAATATGACTAATGAGTTAGGATAAAATGTAAAAAAAAAAAATTCATGTAAGGTGAGGGAACTGGGTCTCTGTGTTCCACTCATTTGATGAGAGCAAACCTCTTTGAATTTCTACCTTGGGTTTCCTTAGCAATTGTACCTCTTTGAAGTACGTTAAACCCTTCATTTGGGTTCCAGCAACTTCTTGATCTGAAGTCACCAGATCTGCACATTCTCCTCCTCCATGGGAATATCAACACCAGAGAATTAAGTGTGCTGAAAGAATTATGGATTTTTTTTAGTGAATAAAATTTGGCTTTACCTGCTTGGCTGAGGGCTAACCTTCTGGCCACAGGATGATAAGATAAGATCACTTTATTGGCCATATACAATTTTGTTGTATTAGGAATTTGTCTTTTCACAGACCCCAACTGGCTCTCCATGAGACACACAGACAGGGAGAGAAGCTTGGGGTCAGAGCGCAGGGTCAGCCATTTATACGTCACCCCTGGAGCAGCTGGGGTTAAGGGCCTTGCTTAGGGGCCCAACAGAGTAGGATTCCTCTGCCGGCCATGGGATACAAACCAGCAACCTTCCAGCCACAGGTGCAGGTCCTTGGCCACAGAGCCACCACACTGCCCCAATTGACCCTCATGCAGAGTGAGGAGTGACCAAGGGGCAGCTGCAGAGGTGGACATGGGGTGGAGGTGGGATGCAATAAGATATATGACAGGGAGAGAAGGGGATCGTGTACAGTATTTATAGTGTTTTAGGTGAGGAAGTAACATCAGGAATGATGAAAAATTACTGACAGCTGAATCTGATTGAACTTGGCTGTTGTCGTCCCTCCCAGACCTTCGTTATAAACTCCTTGTAAACTGCTTGAAATGTCCTGACTCGAATGTACTATTATTACCAAATGTTTTATAATTCAATTTCAGCCACAGTGGAAAAGTTTGTTTCGGGGAAGTCTAGCAGCCAGCCAGGCCTGCTAATAATGCTCACAGCCACTCAGTGATCTTTGAACATGGCAGTTTCCTATTACGGTTGTGTCGTTTTAAATAAAACATCAGCACTTAAACACTCACTTGATTTTCTGGCTCCAGTTTAACTGTTTTCCATTAAAAATTTATGGGAAGCATGCATAACTGATGGGGGATCAGAGCTGTGAAACACAGCAAATCAGTTTAACTGCTACAGACTGCCGATCTGTTGTCACACTCCCTTTGGGGGACTCAGAACACACACAGAGTTTAAATGCTTTCAACAGTGTCTCTGATCAGTAAGGAACTACACACTGGAGGCTGATACATTCCTCATCCCAGGGGCAAGCATAACAAATACATTGGAAGAATGTGTCATTTGATTATGTGATTTTCCTTTGGGATATATTTACTTATTTTCTGGTAAATGTATACCAGAAACACAAGCTTTTGAACAGGTCTGTTCAAAAACTAAAATTAGACAAGACTGGTTTTGAAGGGGGTGTTTAGCGACTGATCTCAAGGCACTACTTTATACTGTCTTTATTTTCCAGGTATTGCTATATCTGCTTTTGTCCCTTATTGATTTTTGTATCTTATTTTCTCTTGCGGGCAGCTCGGCGATACGGTAGTTAATATTGCTGCCTTGAATTGGGGCCCTGGCTTCAATTCTGGTTCTGAAGCATCACCTGCATGGAGTAAACTGGGAAAAACTAAGGTTGCTGCTAAAAGTTAGTGTGGCAGGTAGGGGGCACCTTCCCTGCCCCATTATAGTGATGGGGACACTGTATAGTAAAAATGCATTGTCTTTCAGACGAGACGTAAAACCAAGGTCCTGACTATCTCTGGTCATTAAAAATTGCAGGGCACTTCTTGAAAAGAGTAGGGGGATAACCCTGGTGTCCTGGTCAAATTTCCCCCTGGTCTTTACTAATCATGACCTTCTAATAATCCCCATCTCTGAACTGGCTTCATCAGTCTGTTCTCCTCCCCAGCGATACTGTTGCACTATGTGCCATTGCATCATCCAGGTGGGCTTTGTACATTGGTGGTGGAGGGGAGTCCTCATTACCTGTAAAGAGCTTTGAATGTCCAGAAAAGCACTATTTAACTTTTATATTATTATTATTATTACTAATACTACTTTGTCACAGAACATCACCAAAATTGTACCATTTCTGTTAAGATACTTAAGACCAAAACAATGTTTCAGTGAGTACTTGTAAGTGAACTGTACTTAACAAGAACTTTATTTATACACATATAAAATCCAGAGGTTTATACTGGCAGTCTAACTTTTTAATACGTGGAATTTTGTGTCACCATTTGTAATCCTGTTGCTTACCTTGTTCCAATGCCCTAAAGAATTGTAAATGTTTAAAGTATTAGAAATCTATCACAATCCATTCAGAAATCAGGTGATTTGTGAATCATGCTCTATGATATGAGAGAAGCTTTCCCAAATAGTTTGTTGAGGTATTTTTTCTTTGAGGTTATGCCTTTGATGGGCTTTTAATTATGGTCAGTCTTGTATAAATCACAAATGTGGGATGAGGTTTGTACAAATGCTTGAATCACTAAAGTGCCACAACAAATATTTAAATTAGTACTGTATATGTTAGTTCTTTGCAATAACTCATATTTGTTCTCAGTACATTGAGCACAATGTCTACTTTGTAAATTGTTGCAACATACTGGAAATCACCTTATGTTTGTGCTGTGACAGCCCTTCTTTAGTACAACT
The DNA here is from genome assembly GCF_055471065.1 of Atractosteus spatula. Taxonomy (NCBI): domain Eukaryota; kingdom Metazoa; phylum Chordata; class Actinopteri; order Semionotiformes; family Lepisosteidae; genus Atractosteus; species Atractosteus spatula. The sequence goes on along the minus strand of NC_142728.1, from coordinate 7,278,688 downwards.
GACTCATAGTATTTCAACTTAAAAGGCAGCGATGAATGTCATTTAGACTTATGACATTATTTATTATGCTGACTGTTACCCTGATTTGCCTTGACCTTCACAGACATGAATTTATACTGGGGTCAGCTGCGTGCAGGATTATTAAGCACGTCTCCATTGTGTTCTTGCTGAGGCAGGCAGATTGTAGAATTAGAGCAGATTGAGACTCTCACTAAAGTATTAGCAGCAGAGACACAGCAAGGAAGCAAGCGAAAGACTACTGTACAACTAACAAGATGAACACAGGCATGGACATTTCGGATTCTGCTGTTCAGATGTTTGCAGATCAGTAATATTGGACACGTTTTTTTTAGTGTATTTCAGATCTGATAGTTAAAGATGAATTTCAAGACTGTGGAAAGTTGGGTGGAAGCTTTGGATATTCTACTTGGCTTCCTTCTTTATTCTCAGGGACATCTTTTGAGGAACTCACCAACCTCTTGATTTATGTTTTGGCATTGTCAGTATTGAAAGTATAATGTATCATATAGATGGCTATGCATTGCCATTAAAAGTGATTAATTTAAAAAAGTACTTATATGGGAATCGCATGATTTTTTTTTTTTGCAGCCTGGAGAAGTCAGGCATTTTTCTTGGGTAGCATTTAGAAGGAGACATGATATCTGTTGAAAGAAAAAAACATTTTGAATGGATTTCGACTGTCCTTTACTAAAGAATTGCTGTTTTAGAAATTACTTCATAAGAAAACATTGTCACTTTCCTTGTTATTTATCAGAGAAGATTTGAGATAGACCAGTTAGGGATCTACTGTAGCTCTCCTCTTGGGTGATTAAAGAGAGTGCACAAGTAGATCAGGCCTTAGGTTTTCTGTCGTGGTGCCTAAAAGCCCATCCAGACAGTGGTGGTGGCAGCATTCGCTTTCTGAATCAGTTTAATGAAGCTGTCTGGGTCGTAACTGTTGTTGATGTCTTAGGACAGGGTCTTATCACTTGGTTCAGAAAAGTGGGCAAAGCAAGAAGACAATTGATAACAAGACTTTCATTTGAGGAAGGGTCACAGAAACACTGAATCTAATTCAAGAGAACTTTTTGGGATGCCTACAGAATGTCCCCTCAGTATGGCAGAGAGGGCCATTTGCAGGCTGGCACACTCTGGGCCTCGACCCAGGCCTCTCCTGCTGCCCCTGGATTTGGAGCTTTGGATCTATGTACAAAAGACTCGCAACAAACACAAGAAAAGGTAATGTAAGCTCAACTCAAAGCAGGTAAAAGGCAACTTTGTTCCCTGGTTGGACTGTATCAATATGAATTCAGACATTAAGCAAAGCATTGCTTCTTTCGACTCCATTAAAACCTGGATTGTGTGCGAAAGACATGAGATGAATGAAATTAATTTGAAATCAAGCTTGTCATGACTTTTGTGCAGAGTAATTAAGTAAATTGATAAAGGTGCTGTAAAATTGGACTGTTCATTGTGGATTTCCTCCTAAAAATAATTCCAGGCAGGTTTGTTTTCCTGTCCTGTTTTGTTCACTAATATGATTTGTTTCATTTAGTCGGGATTGTCTAGTATTTTCTCAGCCTTCTTTGGAGCAAATCAGTTTCCAGTAGAGCAGGATAGTGGAAGTGGCCAAAATGGCTTATTTATCTATTTTAATATTATGTGTCACTGATTGTTAATTCATAACTAACCTTTTTCGCTGCAGTCATTTTTAACATCTATGAAAATGTAGTTACAGTATGTTGATATTCTTTTATCAACCTGTTTGCTTTCAGAAAATGTACAGATGTAATATCGTTTGTTGAAGAGAAGCTTTTTAAGACCTTCCGCATTTATAATTTACTTTTTTAATGCTTTTGATTACTTTCCATAATTTTTCAGTATATCTCTTCTCAGGATAACATTTTTAAAAGGACAAAAATAATACAAGCCAAAAACAGGCAGTTGTTATCTGACATTTAGGGAACAGCAAAAATACCAGGCTGCTCTTACTAGTGCTGTTACTATGACAGCACCTTGGTGTTTATATCAGGCAATGCTCACTGCAATAGGATTTGCTGTTTTCTCCTCCCATGAGCTGGAGAGAAAAAGTAAAGCTGAAGGAAAGGAGTGTTCTGACCTGTTCTGTCTCCAGTGACAGGGGAAACTGTAAACCCTGGCTGACTGTAATATCATTCATAAAGACAGGCTTTGTCAGACACCATCCTGTATTTAAAACTATAGGTTCACCAGAACAGCTAAAAGTTGCTGTTTAAAAAAAACATTCTGAAAATTAGCAGATACCAGAGCAGATGGAAAGAAACATCTTTTTGTACAGCTGAGCAGCTAAGCTCAGCAAGGACGTCGAGGATACAGCTGTGATTTTCTGCAGTGGATAAGAAAAGGTGTTACTACAATATAAAAGCAAGGCTGAAAGTAAGATGTTTACTCAAACTAAAAAAAAACACGAAATCTGCTACTCATTATTCAAACAAAATTTCATCTGGAAGTTCACCATAAAAGTCTTCTTATTCTTGTATTCTTTTGCTGAGTCTTTAAACCACATTAAAAGACACCACATTAATTCAAGTAAATGTGGGTGTTTTCAATTTGCAATTTTCGACATTGTTACATATTAAAAAAATGAGATGGAATGAAGTTTTGGTCAGAAAGAGGCTCTGGGGAGACAGCTGTGAATGTTGTGGGAGCTCCTACAGAAATTGTCAGTCACCCAGAAAACTTGCATAAAATCCAAATGGCACATGTTCAATATTAACAGACTAGGACACTGTATGAGCAATTCAAAATGAAAAAAATATTTATTTGTTTTTACATTCACCTTTTGGATATCTCAAACAGGTTTCCCATCCCTGTATCCACAAATAAATAGATACAATAATGATAATGATAAAATATGGGGTAAAATTCCAGAGAAGTATAGCTTCTTGTCAGAGAGACGTGTGTTGGTAAGCGACTACAGCTGTAGAGACTTGATGATCTAACAAGTAACAGCTGTGGGTGGTCTTATAAATACTACCTGTGTACTTCCCTGGGAGGAGAAACCTCTAGGGAGTTAGTCTGAGCTAGCCTCTGACCAGAGAAGAAGGGAGACAGGTGCTGCCATGTTAGGTGTAGCGTCTGTGTGTAGTTCACCTGGCACAAGGGTAAGGCAGAAGGGCTGGATGAGCAGAGTGAGTGAGGCGTCAGTGTGTGAGTGTTCTCTGTCTGCCAGCTCAGGCTGCAGAGTGGCCGGACTAAAGATGAGGGAGTGTAAACGTGTCTGTGAGAGCAGCACCAGCCCTAGTGGTGTTGCCAGTGTCTGCACTGTGAAAGAGTAGGTTCTGCACTGCAAGTGAGCTGATCTGCATGCCTGAGCCAGTGAAAGCTTTACAAACAGCAGGCTGGCGGCTCCTGTGGTGGTTTTGGTGGGGGAAAGATGGGTACTTCTTTCTGTGTGGTGTTGTGTTAATGTTCATGTATGCCCTGCAAGGGGAGTGTTAAGAGCTATAGTTCCAGAGGGAAACTGGGTATTAGGAAATTAATTGTTGAGAACTAGTATGTTCAAAAAAATGTTTCTGTTACCCCAGAAAGGGAGCCAATTGAGAGCAGCAATTCCAGAGAGGATTGGGGATTAAAGAAGAGAACTCTTGTTTTGGAGGAGTCAAGAGAACAGAGCTGTAGGAATGAGATGTGTCTGCTGTATGTTAATAAATGAACACCAGAGAGCAGGAGTGCAGCAGGAGGTCCCTCACTCTAAGAATAAGAAGTATGGAATACTGACCTCTGGCTTTAGGCTAAAGTGAAGACATTGAGGTCTAGGCATTAAGGAATTGCACTTCCTTTAGAAGCCATAAGATGATTGAAACGGGGAAATCAGGGAGAGAGATGTGCCGAAAGCTGTGAGTAATGTGAACCACAGGCAGTCATGGTCGAGTATGTGAGAGAGATGCGCTGGCAGCTGCAAGTGTAGAACCTGGGGCATGAAAGTGGAGGCACTGATGAGGGGGTTGTCAGTTATGATGCGAGTCTGGGATGCGAGGATTGAGCCATCAGCAACTCTGAGCGTGATGAGGGTGAGACCCAGCCTGGTGGCGTAAGGTGGAGACGTCAGCAGCTGGAGAAGGACACAAAGTCTGAGGACTGACTGGTGGAGAATGAGTGAGCCAGTAGTCATTGAGAGTGAGTTACTTCAGGGAGCAAGAGTAGGCCATGTGAGGTGTCGAGGAGCAGGGCGGCTCCTATAGGCAAAGTGTTATCAAGGTGCAAGGAAAACTACCGAAGAGTAGCAGCCTCGGTCATTGCCTAGACACACCAGGAAGGTAAAGAACGGGGAAAAAGTCCCAGCAATGGTAGAGTCGAGAGTCGAGAGCTTTCAACTGTTACTTCCAGGGATTAGCAAGGGACTGAGAGCAGAGGGGTGAGATTCACAGCCCGGGTAGTTCTTGAGAGAAGCGTTCAGTGATGTGCATTAAACTCGAAGATGAAGGAGGTCATGAAGGCACCCAGGTGTGTGGTCTAATGAGGGCATATGTGATGACACTGAGAGTGCAGAACAGGACTCGGAGCCCGAGAGCCGAGGGCCCAGAGATCCATTAAGAGCGAATGTGCTCGGACAGTTGGACAGATTAATTATGAGAAAACCGTAAAACATGCCTCAAATTGTAGTTATCCTGATGAGGGGATATTTCAGAGCACCATTCTTGGAGGAGAGTGTGTGTGCAAGGGGAAAACATTGCGATAAAGTTCCCCAGAAGGCTGTGATGGGCGTGTCAGTCACTGTGGAACCACTTGGTTCACACCCTTTTTGTGACAGCCTATGCGTACATCATGGATTTAGTGGGATATGCTAAGTTGTGTGTCTCATTGTGTGCTACAGAATGGAGGCCTCCTGTCTGGAGCTTGCGCTGGAGGGGGAACGACTCTGCAAGACAGGGGACTTCAAGGGAGGAACAGCGTTCTTTGAGGCTGCAGTTCAGGTGGGCACTGAGGACCTGAAGACCCTGAGTGCCATTTACAGTCAGCTGGGCAACGCCTACTTCTACCTGAAAGAGTATGCCAAGGCCCTGGAATACCACCGCCACGATCTCACCCTTGCCAGGTACTGGCAGATATCCTCACTTTACCTACTGCTGCTGCTGAAACCTTCTTTTCCTGTCAGGTATCTGAATGTAAAACAAAATAAAACATCCCACAATTAAAGCAGGGAAAACTGCAGTTTTTGATACTGATGCAAAGGCGCGTTGCCACTTTGTGTCAGTTACATGAGGACACGAGTTTGCTGAACTCATGGGTGGATGAGTTCAAAAAATTAAAAAACACAACATGCTATTGGTTTCAATGATCGGCTTCAAAAATCATCTGTTGTGTTTTTAATATCTTTCAGTATAACTTCAGGAGTAGAAAGAGTATCTTTTTTTCACAACATTGGAATTATTATAAAACAAAAAAGGAGGTAAAATAATTTTTATTTATCAACAGATATTTAGAAACCATAGTTTTCTTTTGTTTTTTTTTGCAGTTTTTTCATTCATAAAGCAAAAAATGATTTCAGCATTGAAGTTTTGATTAAAACATCCACTAAAAATGTGTATACATTATCAGTAATTCAATTTAATGGGACATCACTGGAATTTGTAAGCATTTGTAAGTTACTAAAAATTATATATTTTACCATTAGCTTTTACTCTGTGGTTCAGACAGGAACTTTTGTTCAAGACAGACATTAAGAAAAAAATACCATATAGATCAAAAAGCATTTCCTCACTAATGAATTGTTCCATGTTCCATCTAATTATTATATGAGTTTACTGTGCTAAACACACTTTGTGAATTGCAATTGAATTTGACAGTTTCTCCTTGAGCCATGTATGTCTATTCTATGGCCTATTAAAACACTTAATTTCATGTTCCATTTATTCCAAGTTTAAACCATTGTTAAATCTTGCTTTACATGTCACTCACTGAAAAACAAAGCCTGATCATTTTATTAGCTTTGTTTTTTTTCTGTTGAATGAATATTCACAGGCAGCTGCAGCTCATTACATCTTATTTATTCCCAGGACAATCGGGGACCGGATTGGGGAAGGAAAGGCCAGTGGTAACCTTGGGAACACATTGAAGGTTCTGGGACGTTATGACGAGGCAGTGGTCTGCTGCCAGAGACACCTGGAGATCTCTCGAGAGCAGGGAGACAAGGTAGATCTAGCAGAGCATATGAGCACTTGTGATTTCTGGCAAACTGAGGGACAGGGCTGGCGCCAGGGGAAAAATCTGTAGGGGGGTGTCTGAAATTCTGAAGGGGGCAGTGATATTGCAGTTGAAACGGAGCCGTTGCAACTCCCCAAGTGAAATCTCACAGCTATGCCACTGACTAGTGCTTCATGCTAGAAGATAACGACGAGCAATCTGGTATTTAGCGATGAAGTACTGTTTCACGTTCATCAGCCCTCTCGTGATTATTATTGCCTGGAGCCACAAAATACCACACGCGTTCATTTGTGCAGCTACATCGACGTGACGAGGTTCTGAATCGTTAAGAAATACTAGTTGTAAAACCAACAGAAAGCACAAACTTCTATAACTACAGTCCTAGTTATATAAAGTATAAGGATAAACTACTGCAAGGAATCGGTCCCCCTGAGCAAACAAGATCGTAATAATGTTGACACCCAATAATGTAGACACTATGTAATAGGTGCCGTTCCTGGACGGATAGCCCTCCTGCACGTCAAACAGTCCGATGTAGTAACGGTGAACTCGGGGTTAGTGTAGTTAACTGACCATTAACAAAGTACAACTATTGTTTAGGGTGCAAGTTAAGTAACCGAAAGTGTTCAAAAATCCTTTTGTCCAAAACTGAGGGGTGGGACAGTTCAGTTGAGGGGGTGATGCCCCCTTTTGCCCCCCCCCCACATGGCGCCAGGTCTGCTTGGGGATCTCCATCCATTCAGGATCTGATTATTAGTGAGCTACCTTTCATTTATTGGAACAAAAATCATTTTGGGTGAACATCCTTTGTAGGACAAAAGAGGCCAATATAAGCTCTGTAGCAATTCTTTTCATCAGTGAAAATTCATTTCGGAACCGTTCAACAGAAATAGCAAGCATTCAGAAGACCCCTCATCTGTAATTCTTGCTGTGAGTGTAAAATGTGATAGCGAAAGGTGATTTTATTATTCCTTCAGGTTGGGGAAGCCAGAGCGCTGTACAACATTGGAAATGTTTTCCATGCCAAGGGCAAGCAGCAGTCCTGGAACTGTGCCCAGGATCCTGGAGACCTGCCATCAGATGTACGAGAAACTCTGCAAAAAGCCACTGAGTTCTATGAGTGAGTCTAACTCAAACACATCTAAAACGCTCTAAGCATAGAGGATGAACAGGGCCACTGCTTTCCAAGAACAACTTGATTATCAATAGGTTGTCTGGCTTTTTGTCACTACAGGAAAAAGCGATATGTGATATTCTACAGAGCACATCTAAAAGGTCTGTGTGTCTGCTCATGGGTATTGTCAAGATTTTGCTTTTGTGCCTTAGTGTAGACTTTGTTATTCAACAGCAGATGGCACTGTAAGTACTGATTGTACGTTTACTAATAAAATATAGTACCAGATGCTGATACAAGTTTGTGGGCAGACTGTAGACTTCAACTTACAGTATCTATTTTAATTCATTAGAATCAAATGTTTTTTTTTATGCTTCATTAGTAATTTTATGAAGAGCGTCGCCTCACTCTGGTTCCATATGCCATGAGCTCCCGAACTGACTTTTACGTACACATTAAGTTGCGGAGTTCCAGTAGTTGACCAACTGGACTTTGCGATCAACAATGAAACACAAACCAGAGGACACAAGTGAAAAGGCATTTGAAACTGAGCAAAGGAACATGCTACCCATCCATGTTTTTGAAGCAGATACCCTGGCTTCTTTCAAGAAACAACTGATGAGATCCTTGGATTAATTCGCTGAATGCAACCAAATTACAAAGATCAGTTGATATTATATTACTGTTGTCCCAGAAACCCATGTTCTGACTTTTTGGCAATTACCTAGGAAACCATACTGATATCCTTATACTTATCCCAGCATTTATCCCATGTTACAGATCCTTCCCAATATGTATTATATCATTCAGTACACTGCCAGTTCAGCTGCAGAACTAGCTGAAAGTAGCAATGGTTATTTGATGGTCTTCATAACTGAGTGTGCATTCAAAGCTGCGTAGTTCAATTCCACTACATCCACAAACATCCATCCATAAATTGTCTAACAGCTTTATCCAAATCAGTGTCACAGGTGAGCTGGAGGCTATCCCAGCAACCAACGGGAATAAGGCAAGATGCACACTGGAAGGGATGCTGGTCCATTGCAGATATTCACAAACAGTTATATATATATATTCACAAATGCTTATATATCATAATAATCAGACTATATAGAGCCTATAAAAACAATTATCTCGAAGTGCTGTACAATACAAAAGACATGACAGAAAATGCAATGAAAATGAAATCATTTTTTTTTTTACTGATCAAGATTTCCTTCCTTTCTACTTATCTTGTGGTTTTCACTTCACTGATATTATTTGGAGTTCTCTGCCATATTAGCAATGAACCCAACAAGAAATTACTCCCACTGAGCGCTATTTAACTGCGATGTGACAGTGTCTGATTGTTACCTTCTCCCTTGGAAACATCAAGCAATTATCACATTTACAGAGGACAAGTCAGGGGAATTCACTGTGTATTTTCAAAACGAGAACTTCAGAACAATTTTATTTGCAATGTTTTCCATATGCCAATCATACAGGTGCTGCTGAAATTCACGGATCACGTGAAGTATATTTTGCAGCAGTTTTTTGAGAGACTTATCACATCTTTGGACAGCACTGTTTGCTTTTTCACTACATTGTTTCTGGCATTCACATGAACAACAGATTTTTATTTCATGAGGTAAATAATAAATAATTTAATTTGATAATGTTACTTAAAAATAATAAAGGGTGGAATGGTTGTGCAGTGGTTAGCATTGCTGTCTTGCAGCACAAGGGTCCTGCTCACAGATCCTAGGGTGCTCTCTGTGTGGAGTTTGTATGTTTTCTCCATGTTCACATTTCTTCCGGGTGTTCTTCCACCCTACATCCAAAGAAGTGCCAATAAGTGTGTAAAATTGGACCTGGTGTGAGTAAATGTGTGTTTTGTCTGTGTGTGTCCTTCCATCTTGTATCCTGCCCTGTGCCCATTGCTTGCCAAGATAGGCACCGGTTCTCCCGAGACACTTTATGAGATAAAGCAGTTAGAAATTGCATGGATGGATAATAATAAAATATTGTGTGTGGTGTTGAAATGTAGATGGGAGAAAAGAGACCAACCTCTAGAATTTCCCCAGGGAATCTAGAGGAAACAATGCACAGATGTGACTGTAAACTTTCTTCCTGAGTATCAGCCTTTTCGGAAACACGAGATGGGTTTTCTAGGTCATTAGTCATTTGCTCTAAGATAATGAGCAGCCTTTGCAAAGTGATAATAAAAACAGAAACAACACTAAGAAGGGAACTCAAGAGGGAAAAACACATTTGACTTGGTGTTGTACACCATTATCATGCTGAAACGCAGAAAAATGCATTTAAACATGGATACAGAATTAACGTAGTGAAATGAAACATTTCTGATTTTGGGGTGCTTGTTTTTAAGGCTTTTACAGATTCCAATAAGATTCCAATATTTTCGTATGAAGCAAAATATAGTATGCTTATATTATAATATATACATTAATATTCAAACTGTTACGCCCCGACGAGCTCCAGCACCGCCGCATTAGCTCCACCAATTACCAATGCGCATTCCACACATGCTGGAGATTCATTGGGGCCATCCTCTACGAGATCAGGCTGGGCCTATCAGGCCAATTAGGGAACCTCGCACAGTATTTAAGCCCTGAGGAACCATTCCTCAGGGCTCAGACATTGAGTTACTAACTCTGCTTTGAGTTTGTCTCAGTTTTGGGTTCCAGTTCCTCAGCCATCATTGTCACTAATCATCTCTTCATCACCTCAGCCTCCTTCAGCCTGCTTCAGCTGCGTAGCTACTGCCTCAGCTGTTTCCTCAGTCTCAGCTCTGTTTGTCCTCTTCAGTGCTGTTATCGACTAAATTATCTCGATTGCCGCATATCTTGGCTCATATACTCTAATTTTCGCTGAGCCCCTTTCAACACCTTGTTGGGCCCAGCGTAACACAAATATTATGGAAGATTTGCCGATAATAAATATGAATGTGTCAGCAGTAAAATATCAGTGACCAGAAAAGACTATTCTATACTTAAATACTTCTATGAACCTTTGTAAAGGCATTATGATCAAGGAGGACTGTTCAGCTTAATAATGATCTCTTCCCATCTCGCCTGTGGTATTTGGTTGCCAGGATGAACTTGTCTCTAGTAAAGGAGCTGGGTGACCGGGCAGCACAGGGAAGAGCTTTTGGGAACCTGGGCAACACCCACTACCTGCTGGGCAATTTTGTAGATGCCATCAAATTCCATAAAGAGGTAAGGCAGCCACTTGCAGTGCAGGGTATTCATATGTACTATATACTGTATAATGGGAACTGACAATTCATTACGCATTAAACATGTAAAAATTGGGAAAATTCCACAGTTTAACTTTGGTCTCCAGCTTTGCTGATCAGCAGATGTGGCACTACAATTTAACCTTTGAAAATACTGTAAGCAAATAAAGGATCAAAGTAATCTTTTTAGCCTTTGCGTTGATGATTTCTTTTGTATTTTTAAAGAGAGACCTCTCAGGGAACAGCAGTCTTTTCTGACAACTGTGCAATGTAACAAGTCATTTGACCAAATGGCAGTGAAAATCAAATGTTCCCTTCTTAGTAGAATGTGAACGCTCAGAATAACAATCAGTAGCCTGAGACATTTTTTGATCTGTTCAAGACAATGTCATCACTGTTGCTTCTCTGAGGGACCAATGAACAGATTATGTTGTGTGTCTTGCAGCGTCTCTCCATTGCCAAGGAATTTGGCGACAAAGCAGCAGAGCGCAGAGCTTACAGTAACCTGGGTAATGCTTTCATATTCCTGGGCCAGTTTAACACAGCCACAGAGTATTACAGGTAAGTTTAAGGGTCTTCACGCACTGCTCACATTAAATAAAGGACACTTGAATTCACAACGGTCACAGAGTCACCAATGAATAAAATTTTTTTTTAACAAATATATACAGGATAGAATGCAGTGTAATCAAACTCCGGCCCTAGTAAAAAAAAAAGTGAGTTTTGAGTTTAGACTTGAAAAGAGTCAAAGACTGTATCTCTCAAAGAGTCGGAGGTAAGGGCATTCCATAACAAAGGAGCAGTGTCAGAAAAAGCACGATCACCAAAAAAGTCTGTGCCTTTTCTAGTCCTAGATATAGATAACAAAGGACCAGCCTCAAATGAGCAGAGCCTATGGGAGGGAGTGTACATATGGATGAGTTCAGTCGATGTATGATGTAATTCAAGTAGGTGGCTGCGTCAGCATGCGTAGCCTGCAAAGGAACAGGTAAACGTTTATTCCATAATTCCATCCCAGGTAAATTATCCACATTGTTTTGGCTGTGGAGCCTTCCTCAGATGTATGTATGGCGTATCCAGATTATTGAAAGCCTTAAACCTCAGTAATAAGATATTGTATTGAATATAGAATTTAAAAAATAACTTTTTTTCCTTTTGCTTACATTCATGTGTGATGTTAGTCTGAAGCTGGGCTTTTGCATTCATACAACACTGCATTAAAAGAAAGTTTGATTCTTTTAAAGTCCCACATGGCATAGCAAAGTCATTGCAAACAAACGAACAAAAAAATAAGTTTCCTTAGTGAGAGCTCCAGACCTGCCTCAACATTTAAAGGCTCATCAAGCCAGAGCTTATTCTGCTTTCTGGTTAAACAGATTTATTCTGCACAGTTCCCCTGTACAAGGGATTTCTGTCCATCACACAGATAACAGCAGTAATACTGGCACCCATTAATACACATTGTTGGACTAGATCAATCATGATAATATGGCTGCCCAAAAACCCAAATATTATCCACAACTCAGACTTCAACTCTCACACCTTCAGTCAGGAGCGCAGAGCCTTAAGTACTGTACTATTCTACAACGCTGTAAGGAAAGGGTCAATATTTAAACAGGTCAACTAGGTTAAGAGTTTCTGATGACTGGAAGCAGCCTGTTTCAGCTGTAATCTATCTCCCTTTTCATCCAGAAAGACCCTACAGCTCTCTCGGCAGCTGAAGGATCAGGTGATGGAAGCACAAGCCTGCTACAGCCTTGGCAACACCTACACGCTCCTGCAGGAGTATGAGAGGGCCATAGACTATCACCTCAAACACCTGCTGATTGCCCAGGAGCTTACTGACAGGTCAGGAGGTCCCCGTCTCATGCCCCGTGTTTCTTCAATGCCTGCGTCCTAATTAATTTGTGCTTCAACAGTATTGTGTTCACTGTGGGTGATGTTCGGAGAGGTTCCATGGTTTGTGGATTGCTTGTTTTTTTGGATTGCTGTGTGTCTCACTCTCCTCCTCCAAGCGTGTTCCTTAAAGTGAAAGACCCAGACCATGCAGGCTTTTATCCTTGTCTTCCTTGCTAGAGAAGAGTTGTAACCCAATGTCTGTAGGCACTCTTACATGTGTGCAGCACTGTTGAGCTTCAACCCAGCTGCCCTAGTAGAGTTTTGCTGAGTCCTTGGAAAGAATACTGTGCACATGCCATTATACAAGAGACAATGTTCTTCACCAGAACATCTGCTGCATAAGACTTTAGAATATACACATATGTGGTTTTGAATTACACCACATATGTAAAAAGGTACTGTATGATGTTGCAAGATATCAGAATGAAATACACACCAAAAATATTCAAATTGGAGTATAAAACCTCTTAACAAGAGAATACACCTATTACTCTTACATCATTCATACTCTCTCATTGACTTCTTCCTTTCAAGGAACTCTATTCGTATTAATTTATACTGAAACAGAAACAAATCATTATTTCAGGTCATGCACCAATTTGCTTCGATTTACATAGCAAACACTTTAGGAAACTATCATCTAGGTGGTGTTTCAATGTATCACTACCTAAAAATGTCAACTTTGACTTATTTTTTAAGAGAGAGTGGGCAGCCTTTATTGATTTCAATGAATCTCATCCACTCTACTCTGGGAAATGACTGAAATAGTTCTACAAGGGGAAATTATTTTATATTCATCGCACAAGACAAAGACGGATCAGGAAAAGAATCACTAGAACAGAACCTAGAATAATTTAACTAAACTCGATACTCAATTCCGTTGAGCAAACCAAAAAAGAAACCAAATTAAGACTTGATAATATTATTAATAACAAAATACAGTTCCTTTGATTGAGACTATGAGTAAGTTTTTAACAAACTAACTTAAACAACAAAGAGAAAAAATAATCATCCCATCAATAAGAAACAATATGGGAAAGGTAGCAAACATTCCAGAAGAAATTAATGCCACATTTGGCACTTTTTAAATCAATTCATATAAATTTAATTAAAATCCCAAGAGAACCGATATTTGTAAAATAAATTTACAATACATGCAGCCATATTTAACTTATGCAATGGGAAAAGAAATTGACATAATCACCACAATCATTCCTTACACAATAATATGCTCTCCACCCTTAACATAATCTTGTGCTTTTTGTCCTTCCTACATTTTCAATTATTAACTGTAAGAATGATTTTTGTATGTTTCAAATATGTCATGCAAGACTCGGTCTGGTTTTGTTTTTTTGTCTGTTTGACTAACAAATATAAAAAATGAATATAATTATATAGTTATTAATTTCTTTAGATACATGATTCCATTTTATATTCCCTATTAATCAAATTCTAAAAGTATGCTTTTGTTTACTCCGATAATGAGCGTTTTCGCAGAAAAGGTTAAAACATGATCACTTTTCACAAAGTATATAAACTTAATATGGTTAGAAGGAGCACGGAAAAAAACATTTCCAAAGTAACCACATGTAAGACTTTGATGCTTAAAATGTTTAGGAAGAAAGTGGAATACTGGTGTGTATTTTTTCTTTAAAATACCAATACCAGCCATATACAGTACCGTTTATGTCATGCCCTCAGTAGCCAGAGGGCGCTCCTTCTCTGTCCTGTCTCTCATTTCCAGTTCTCTGCTTTCCTTCCGGTGTTTCTCTCTCTCTGGGGCTATATATTTCCGGGTCTTTCAGTCTGCCTTCGCTCAGCATTGACGTTCGGATGTCCTGAAACCCGCCTAACACCAGGTCGCCCCACGTCCGCTACCTGAGGGCATAGGTTTCTATACGGCATTCCCTGAACAGCTGAGCCCAGGCTAACCCCCGTCTCGCCGCTACGCATAGGGTCTTTTTGCTCTCCTGCCATTCTACGGTTCGTCCCTTCCGACAACCGTGACAGTTTACATACTAAGTTTATATTCCTAAATTAATATAGTTTCACACAGATTTAAACCAATTTCCTTTCAGTTAATAAGATCATTGTGAGACAGCTTCCATTCTTCCGTGTAAGACATATATACATACTGTAGAGGATATTTCATCTATTATTTTCTTTGTTAATTTCCCTGATTTTGGTTTTCCAGTTCTGTTTCACATGTACTGTAAATTATATTGTGTTATTTCTGCTAAGATCATTTGCCTGCTAACTCCAGCAAAAGCTGTACCAAAGAGAAATATGAATACAGATGCAGCCATTCAAAATGCACGGTACAAACCCCTACCCCACGCAAACTTTGGCAACAGTACTTACTGGCCAAAATGGATGACGGGGCACTCGTGGTGCATTGGTCAGTAGCGAAAAGATTTAATCATTTAATCTCTTTACTGTGCATGTTTTAATCTGCTTAGCATTGAATATTTATCTTGAATTTTACAACTAAAGGGTAATTTTAGTAGCTGAGCATAAAAAGAAGGGGAGCATAACGCGTCTGATGATCGTAAATTGAGCTTGCTTTTGTCAAGCTAATTTAGGGCTCTGTTTAGATCTAATGACAGGTCATCAGCCAATATCAGTGATGACTCCTGAGTAAAAAGATGACAAAGAGGTACTCAAGAGTAATCACAGTGTGTGCTACCCAGGCTGGTGGAATGGAGCACTGTGGAAGAGGAACTCCTGAACAGGGATTTATTTGTAGATAGATATGATAGATAGATACTTTATTGATCCTGTGGGGGAAATTGCAGTGCAACAGCAGCTTAGCACAGTCAACACAGCACAGTGTAACAAAATGATACAATAATACAACAATACAATACATACAAGGGGTGGAGCGGTGGCTCTGTGGCTAAGGATCTGCGCCTGTGGCTGGAAGGTTGCTGGTTCAAATCCCATGGCTGGTAGAGGAATCCCACTCCGCTGGGCTCCTGAGCAAGGCCATTAACCCCATCTGCTCCAGGGGCGCTGTACAATAGCTGACCCTGTGCTCTGACCCCAAGCTTCTCTCCCTGTCTGTGTGTCTCATGGAAAGCAAGCTGGGGTATGTGAAAAAGACAAATTCCTAATGCAAGAAATGGTATATGGCTAATTTAGTGATCTTATACAATACAATCAGTACAGTCAGTGAGAAGTGCGCTAAGAAGAGTTGCTCACAGTCCAGAATATACAAAGAACAAACCAGAACAGTACACAAAAAGTTGTATTGCACATTATAAATATATTGCACAAGTCCCTGGCATATATTGCACAAGTCCCTGGCATATATTGCACAAAAAAACAGTTGTAAATGGGAAAAGCCAGATGTAAACGGAGAGTTTACTGTTTAGTCCAAAAACAGGTCAGTGTCAATGTTGCCCCTGCCCAAACACAAAGTGGATGAGTTGTGCAGTTGTAGTTTTCCAAGGCATCACTGTTTCTTAATGAAATGTGATAGCAAAGCAATGATAGGGACATTGCCTTTTACAGCTCCGGTTGAGTTCTTGATTTGAGATGGGTGGATTCTACAGGTGACTGTCTTTTTTGTTGGCAGGGTGGGAGAAGGCCGAGCCTGCTGGAGCCTTGGTAACGCATATGTGTCTCTGGGCAATCACCGACAGGCTCTCCACTTTGTTAGAAAGCACCTGGAAATCTCTGTTGAGGTAAGACGAAGGTTTGGTCACTTTAAGAGTGAAGTACTGTAACCATCACATGGTCAAGTTGCAATACTTTATTTCTGGTATAATAATACCTAAAAAGCTCCAAGCCACAGTGATCCAATCATTGCTTGAACTGGATTAAAAGCTTCAGCTTAATACTGTTCTGAAAAACAGCATGCCATGCAAGCCTTTTTAAAAATATTGTTCGGGTTGGCTCAAGCAGTAATGGAACAGACACGGATGACACTCTAAATTTGATGTCATCAGCTTTCAGAAACTCAGTAGGTCTGGGCCACATTGGTACTGGGATGGGAGATCTCCAAGAAAACCAAATTGCTGTGGTGTTGCTGTGGTGTTGCTGGACCAGGTATTCTTCCCTCTAGATCGGAATTTCCAAACCCAATGTCCTAGTTTGGTGACCAGGGGTGTTATGGGGGTGCTGTCCTTTGAATGAGACAATAAACTAAGTATAAAAAACCACATGTTTATTGCTGTAAGAGTATAGGTAGTAACCCAGGTGTCCTGTAGTGAAACAATTTCATACTTCACTGCCTGAACTGAAGTGGGATGCTGGATCAGAATGATTGTACTCTAATTGACACTACCTCTCCCATAACACACTGTGGAGTTTGCACCATGTCAAAAGCTTGGTTTGTTCCCTGTAACTTTGTTACAATCCACAGGCATGTGATTAACTTTGCACAGGACTGAGAAATTTGCTACCTGATCTTCACTCAAGCCCTCTCTGCTTCAGATTATCCAGTGATAGAGCAGGATTTCTCCAGCAAATCTAATTATCATTTGCAGTAATGCACATCACATCCCTCTCCTTAAATGTAATGCCCTTTTACTTTATTTTTTTATCTAATTTATACTCCAGATTAAGCAGTCAAAGTGCTTTAAGTGCAGGATGAGAGATTGATAGAATGGAATTGTCCATCAATCCAAAATTCGCTTCCTGCAGCAATTAGACAAAGCTCAAGGTCTCCTCCTGTTGTTAACAAAACACTTACTGCACAAGCTTTTTAGAACTCAATGGTCAACTTCAGCCTTTAGTATCTTCTTTTTCTTATTTTTAGTATGATGGAGCTTTACAAATCCCATTGCTTATAGGATGCTGCTGTTGACATCAAGATATTACAGCCAAGTACAAGACATATACAGTTCCTCAATGACAGGTCTGGGAGACTATTTCTCACAACACCTTTCCAAGATCAACACATCACGAAAAGGCAATGGTCTAGGTAGTAGTGTCTAGTCACTACGCTTGTCTACAAGGTGAAGGTGAATTGTAGCAAAGGTGAGACAATTATCAAGTCTTGCAGTCCTGCAGGCTCATCCTGATGTGATTGCTTTTCAGTAGGACAGTACGTGTGTAACAGTGGCTTTCTTGGGAGATGAAAATGTACTGCTTGCTGTTTATGCCCTACTCGCCTACTTTTGTGGGATGAGCCGAGACAGTGTTTGGCAACCACTGAACAGGCAGGATATTTGTCCAGGCTCCATGAGAGGAATAAGACAGAATCCCACTAAACAGGATCTGTAACCAGATCCAAGCAGGTGTTGCTGTATACAGCTTGTGTTTCTTCCAACTGTGACTACATACAGTATACCCTGTGCCTTTCACAGTAGACCCCTCTATCCCAAAAATGTTAATCTACATAACAAATTGACCAATGTCAGATTTAATAAAAAAAAATGTCGGTGCACCTGCTACAAAAGGTTTTGGTTCTGAGAAGTGAATACATTGAATTACAATTACAGTATATACTAATGGATTTTAATCTCCACTTTACAGAAAGGTTCACTCAGTAATGATCATTGTTTTCATGCACTTAGTAATGGTAAACACACTGAAGGCTACTATTGCTGTCGTCTCGTTTCAAATACTACACTGGTGTGAGACGGATAGTCTCACTACATATCGCACAAAACACACAGCCTAATGTGACTAACCCCTTGGTTTAATGATTGGTATTAAATCCGTCACATTAATTCTTGTGATCTTCGTGCCAAGACCAAAGGTTCTTAATTTGCTTATTTTTTAATATTTGTATTCATTTTTGGATTCTGAGTCACGACTCAGCTTTCTCGGGGAATGACAAAACTTGTTTGCTGGGAACAAAAAGCAAGTCAAGTAAGTTGTCCTTGTACTCTCTTGCATTAAAAATAGCTCCTGGTATGCGGCACCAATCAGATTTTGATCCTTAACATGGATAACATTTGAAGTGAGAATTACCCACTTTGACTCACTGAATCCACAATCACCCACTCCTTTTTTCCATATATTTGTTAACTTATGTGGAGTATGTTGACTTGTAGCCTGTGAATACTGAGGTAGTATTCTTTTAGTTTCTCGAAAAGAGTAGGGGTGTAACCCCGGCGTCCTGGCCAAATTTCCCATTGGCCCTTACCAATCATGGCCTCCTAATAATCCCCATCTATGAATTGGCTTCATCACTCTGCTCTCCTCCCCACTGATAGCTGATGTGTGGGGAGAGTACTGGCGCACTATGGCTGCCGTCCCATCATCCAGGTGGATGCTGCACATTGGTGGTGGTGTAAAGCGCTTTGAGTGCAGTGTCCAGAAAAGCACTATATAAGTGTAAGCAATTATTATTAATTATTATTAGATTACTTACTACAAAAGTAAGGAAAGGGAAGAGCTGCAATACATCTTCCATCATACAGTGCTTTAGTATGCAGAAGAAGCAAATGGTATATATCAAAGATTAGATTAGCTGAGAAGTGGAGGATTGTGGACTTTATTGTCCACACTGTTAAAGACTTTCAGATATCCAAAAAGTCTGCACTTTACAGAGACTCCTGAACGAAGTGGAGAAGGGTTCCCTGTGAACAGCAGTTGAACATGGGTCAGTAGATCCTAAGAAAGGACTTCAGGACCTAGTCTTCCCATACTATGAGCTGGTCTTTTTTCTGCAGATTGGTGACCGGAATGGGGAGCTGACAGCTCGGATGAATCTGGAGCAGTTGATGGAAGCTTTGGGAATGTGCGAGGGTGATCTTTCGCCTTGTGGATCGGAGTTCGAGGCACAAGGTAATACTGAAACAAGCATCTGCTGTGTGCTCTCTCTGTGGCAATGCACTGCATTACCCTGCAACCTCAAACCTTGCTTGCACTACATCAGTATAATCCATCAAATGTGTTAGATTAACAAACATATTTCATGCATCGATCACTTTATTTCTTTAAATTATTAAATACATTTCTTTTAATCCTTATTTATGAGGTTGTCAGGGAAGTTGGCTTCTGCCACTTGTCTTATAGAAATCCTGAGCTGAAAAGAATTGAAAAGTTAAAGCTGATTTGAGATAACATTTAGAATTGTTTCTGCACATAACTGCAGACCATTTTACTCAGAACAATGCACTATGTCTAAAAAAACTATGTTTTGGGCTGAAAAAAGTTTAAACAAATTGTCAAGAAGGACTAAAAATGTATTGTTCAGACCTGTGGGAAAATTGGAAGAAATTCAAAAGTCAAAACTGTAGAAAAGAGTCTACTTAAACCTTAAAATGCTGGTTTGTTGCCTTAAGTATTCACATCAGGTTCTCCAGCCCATCATATTGTTTGTCAGTTATTGGACAAATGTCACATTTCTGCCAGTGCCATGTGAATGATTTGCTTCTGGCGTGTTTAACAATCTGGGGTTGCTATTATGGCCTTGCTATCACCATTGTGACACAAAAACAGGCACAGTCCTGCTGGGTTGTTTACACATTTGTAATAGGTGCTCTGGGATTATGTTTGTTGACTGAGGAGGGGGTGGGGGTATTAGGTGTGAAGCTCAGTCAGGGCTTGAAACACTTATCAAGATAATGCACAAACACCTGCCAGGTTACACTTACTTCCTTGTTTAATGTTAACATCCTGTCATTGCACTCCTGTGCTTGTGGGGAAGAGAACACTGCTGTTCTGGGTGAATACTCAGTAGCTCTGGCAAGAAACACTTTCAGGATCAATTCCGGAACAGGTTGACTAATCAGGTACTGGTAGAATGGTTCACTGTGTTCTAGAGCGTCCGACTTTTGGTTCACCCCGTATAGTTTTTGAATGCTGTTCTAATTTACAACACAAGTGGGAAGAAGAAGAAGAATGTCTGGTTCCGTACAAAACAAAGATGAGCTTATAATGGTTTTCCTCAGTTGTTTGTTTTTCACTTTTAATTCCTGAGCATGTTACTGAAGTCGTTTCTAACCACACGCAAACACACACACACACCTTTCCTCTCCTATAAATCAGGCTCTGTGCTCAGGGTGCTGGAGAGCTCCCAGACAGTGGCGGCATTGAGATGGCCAGCACAGCGGCCCAGTTTCTGTGGAGGAAGTTAACTCTTTGCCCTGTCTGCTTATATTGACGTTGCCTCTGTCCCTGCTGATTCATGACCTTGTGGAAAAGCAGCAGCCTGTCCGTGGAAGCAGAGGGCACTTGCCTCAGAGCAAGTTCATCCTGGTTTCCCAAAGTGAACAAATGGGAGGCTTTTTCACCAGCCTGCTAGAACTCCTTCGGTTCCTGAGCTAACGAACACATTGACTATACCACTACAAAGCAGTGCTTCGTCTACGGGGCTCCGAAATTCTGGTCTTTGACTTTGATGTTTAATTTTGTTAAAAGCAGGTAAAATGAAGTTTGATCTAAGTATTTTTTCTGGACTTGCCATAAAACAGGAAGAGGTCTTTTGTTTCCATTAGTACTCCAGTATTATTTGGATTCTGGCTCAAGTTTTTTTTTTTCTGTACACTGATGAACATGTATCGTACAAGCAACGGGGACACATTCAATTTGCTTTTTGTTAAAACAAGAACCTGAAGATTTTGAAGGTTTCTCAATAATATTTCTGTAATTCGTTTGGCGATTTTGTCTTAGAAAATCTGATAAAGCAAGTCAGTTTGTCAGGTTCGGAAATCACAGGGTTGTTATTTTGGGCACATGATATACTGTATGTACATCGACTGGTCATCATTATTAAAATTCCCCCTTTTGAAAAGCCTAAAAGTACATTAGATCTCTTGTGACAGGGAAACAGTTAACACATCCATCCCACTTCTCTGGTTTGTTAAATGTCCTGTTTTGTTGACTTAAAGCAAAAAGGAGCCAAAAAATAGAGCTGGCATGAAAAAGCAACCTCTGAGCATTTAAAGGAGTTTTTAGAAGGTGGGATGGGACTTCAGTTCCCCTGTCTCATTCCTTCCTTCTCTTACCTTCCCGCCCACTCAAGAAAAGTCAATGTGAAACATTCCTGAGCCTGACTGGGATGGAGAAAGAGCAGAACTAACAGTGTGAGACAGTGTCTGGATAAGGACAGGCCCCTGGGTTGTGCTGTAGCACTGTAGTGTTCACAGTCTTAATGGATTAACAGTTCTGGATTCCCTTTGAAGAAGGTGGTGAGTGTGTGAAAATTACTCAGCTTGCATCCAGAGGTAGACACTTCAGGGCATAAGATTCCCAACACGGGTTCTCTGAATCCGGAATTCAGCAGGTGTTTTGGACCTTTTTAAAATCATCAACAGTTGGAGGCTATGTAAAAGGGATACATAGACCTAGTTAAACCTTGAATGGATGAGTCTAACCCTTTTCCAGGTGCAGAATTGTTTATAACAATATGCCTAGACAACTTGCTGGACTTTATAATCTGAGGACCAGATTTGGGAAACAGTGCTATAGGACATTACAGCACAAAGGAAAGAATTGAAATGTATAGAGTGACAAGCTGCTTTGAAATTTAAGGAGACAGAGAGGGAGCTGAAATATATCATGTACATTTTAGCATTAAGGTGTTGCTTCATACTGAGGTACATTCTGGTAGAATGGTAGAATTTTATCCGGCATTTTTTTCTATGAAAAAAAAAAAGTGCTGCTGGCAGAATTACTTTGTTTTTATGGTCTTCTGTGACATCATTTTGGATTTGGTTGTCAGTATACAATTAGCTGAGAAAATGGGCCCACTGACTGAAAGCATGAGTAAGAATTTCACTTTGCTATATTCTTAATATTCCACTCTATGGGAAAACACTTATCTGAAATAACCATTCCTTTAAAATTGCAGCAAAACTGTGAAGTCATCAAGCGTGTAGTTATTATTGGAATGTTGAATGGTACAGTATATGTTCACACCTTGTCAATATCTGATAATGGTTTTTAATACCTCAGAATTGCTGGACAGTGTTTACCAATAATGTGCTATTCCTGCCACTTATTTTCTATTAGGTCCTTTTAGCATGCTTCTGAGTGACAGTAAGTTAATCTTTACCTAAACCCTGTAACATATACGCACAGTCAAAAGAAAATACCAGCTTGAAATACTGTTTCTTTCCCGACTACTGGTTATCATCACCTATGATCTGCCATGCATAAAGCTACAATAGAAATAGTAAGATATGTTTGGCCTTATTCTCATAATACTTTAATATAGAGATGAGTCATCAGGTACATATACTAAAGCTCCATAATATTCAGCGTTTCTACACCCATAAAGACTCCTAATTATAGTCATCTACTAGGTGTGTGTTCTATGTTTTTTTATGGATGGACTTATAAAAAGAAACAAGTATATAAAAACTTGAACTGAAAAGAACCAAAAATAAAAACAGGTTCATAACTCACAACTTCAAGACAAACAAAACTAGCATAACAAATTAGTCAAAACATGTAACATAGCAAGTTGGTCCCATATTGATTTCTTTAAAAATTGTATTCTCTGTGTTCTTATAAAACTTTGTCTTGCGTTTGTACAGTTTTACCAGAAAATGTATATCTTACAATTTTAAATTGAATAAAATATAAAATAAAATTAAAAAAAATCTTAGATTTCCTGTGTGACACCCTTTGAAAAATTACATTAAAACAAATACCTTTTCTAAATGTTTTCTGGGGAACAGCTTTAACGGATATACCACGTTTTGTAAACAGGATGTGAAATTAAAAATGAAGAGGGAAAGGCACACATCTTTTCCAGTGAATCAGACTTTTAAACAAAACAAGGATTAATGCAGTCTCTTTTACCATCCATCTGAAGTTTACACTACTTAGTTAGATTCCTTCTCCCAGGAGCTAGTAAAGGGTGTTCTTTCTAATATCTGGCTGTGTTTCACCATCTCATGGTCTCAAATCAAAATAAACAAGGGAGGAGGAAGTCAAAAACAAACAGATCAAACCCATGGTCAGGAAAACAGAACCAAAGAACAATATTTAAAGGGATTTGCAAAATTATTTACCCCTTTCTGATTATTTTGTTGAATTATAAATTATTTGTTTACATTTAAAAACCTGGAATTCTCAAACTGAACACTTTCATGGGTGAAAGAAGCTAAATGTCAACAAAAAACTGCAAAGAAAAATCAACACCTGAATATTGTTTTTGCATATGTATTCCTTCCCCTTTGCTGTGACAAAACTTAGTTCAAGTAGAAAAATCTACTCTTCAATGTCATACAATTAGTTCAGTGGCCTCTGTCTCCATGCAATATTAGTAGTTTGTGTTGCCAAATACAGTAGATACACCTGTCAGTTCCATTAGTCAGGTAGTGAATTTCAAACAAATATTCAATCATGAAAAGCAAGGGGCTTTCAAAACATCTCAGGGATGAAGCTGTAGAAAGATTAGTAAAAGTTATAAGAAATTTCACAGATACAGAATATCCCTTTGAACACAGAGAAGTTGATTATTAAAAGTGGAAGGTGTTTCATATCACCCGGATACTGCCTAGATCAGGCTGTCCCCCTAAGGTGAGCAGATGGGCAAGGAGGAAACATGTTACAGTAGGATTCCTACTTTGAGGCCAACAGTGACTTTGAAAGAGCTACAGAAATTAATAACCGAGATGGATGACATTTTCCACAAGGTAATAACATCTGGGTCACTCCATAAATCTGGTCTGTACGACAGAATGGCAAACTCATCTCAAATCCCATATGTGGTTTGCAACACAACATCTAAATGATACCACAATCAAATAACAAATGGTTTTGTGGTCAGACAAGGCAAATATAGAACTTTTTGGTCCAAATGAAAAGCATTATGCTGGAGCAAACCCGGTGCAGTGCATCACCCAGTCAAAAGCATGCCTACTGTCAAGCTTGTTGGTGGCAGCATTATGGTAGAGAGCTACTGTACCTCTCACTAGCAGGGGCTGGGAAACTTGTCAATTTTGAGGGGGAAAAGCACAGGGAAAAAGTACAGGTAAATCTTAAAGGAAAACATGCTTAGGTCTGCTAAAAACCTAAAAGTGCGGTGACAGTTCACTTCCTGCAGCACAATGACGTATAACACAAGATCAAAATCACTTTGGAGTGATTTAACAAGAAGGCAGTGAATGTCCTTGTGTGGTCCAGTCCTGACTTGAATCTGATAGAAAATCTATGACAGGCTTCAATTACTGTCCATCAACAATCTCCAACCAGCCCGACAGAGCTTGAGCAAGAAGTGGTATAAATTTCACCAGTGGCATAAAGTGCAAAGGAGCTAGAGATTTATCCAGATAGACTTGCAGTTGTAATGGCAAGGTTCTTGGAATATTGATCAAATCTGTCTTAGCTCACATATACTGTAGTGTGTTCATACAGTATGTGTATGGAACAACTCACCTATCATTAACACAAAAAAAAATAGGTGCTTTCAACAAATACTCAGGTGTGTGAATACCTATGTAATCATATTTTTTTCACTTTTTTGTAGATTTTGCTGTCATTTAACAACTTTTACCTGTAAATATATGTATTTATGATATGTAATATCATTCAATAAAATATGTACAATACCAAAACCATTCAATAAAATGGAACATCATTTGAGGCAGATGAATACTGGCACTGTTACGCAGCCTAGTGAACTATCCCTAACAGAGGCCAATATGTACTGAAGCTTCTTAGGTGAGAGATATACAGTATTTTCAGCATTTGTATTTTAAAGCAGTGTCATATCACACAGTAGCACAGTTTCTAAATGCTTTCTAAGCTGCCTGTGGATTAATTTTCTAAAAGCATAGAGAATATGCTAATGATGGCAACTGTCTGTTTCTGGTTTAAATCATTGTCTCCTGTAACTCCCTTCTGGGTCATGCTTGCCTGTTGTGTTCCTGAGGCTGTCACAGAGCTAAGGAGAAGAGCCTGTGACTGGTCTTCCTTGCATGTGGAAACTGGCAGTCCGTTTGGGCAATCTTGAGTGTGACAGACTAAGGTGGCCCCACGGATCTAAAAACAAAACTGGGCTCAAAAGGACTGTAGTAGTAGAATGCAGGAGCAACTAAACAAACTTCATGATGTCCAGAGTTCTGCAGCCAGAATCTTGACCAGGTCTAGTGCAAGAGATCACATTACTCCTATACTGGAGCCTTGCACTGGCTTCCTATCAGGTTTCATGTTGATTTTAAAACCCCCATGCTCACCTTTAAGGCTCTGCATGGCTTGGCAGCTGAGTACCTATCAGATGTATTATCATCCTGCTCCCCACCACCCAGTCTTTGTTTGACTAATTCTGGTCTCCTGTTTGTCCACGCAATGTAATTGGTGTGTCTGCTCCTTGCATATATTTTCTCCAACATTTTTAATTCTGAGTTTTAACTTTTCCTATAAAGCGCTTTGAGGAGATGGTTTTAAAGTTGCTAAATAAAATAAAGTTTATTGTTATTATCTTTCTGGCATTGGAATTTCACTGTAATATAGCACTATAGCATTTAGTCAAGCTTTAAATTGAACTTTATTTGAGTGTTTAGTTACTGTATGTGCACTACTAAATAGTGTTAGGAACAGGGCCTAATGAACTGATGGAGGTAAGAAACATTAATGGTTCCGAATGAGATGTGGCCATCTTGCTTTCTTGATAGTTTAAGAAGAAATTGAAGTTGCTTCTTGCCCATTTGCTTCACAAAAAGCAAGACGTAGGAGCTGGTGTTTGCTGAGCTGCAGGGGACACATTGTTTGAGACAGGGTGATCAAAAAGAACTTGCTTGTTTACCATAGTTAATTACGTTCTTGGCAAATCTTTAAGAGTCATCAACAGTCCAGGGAGATGGGATGGAATGACAGGTCAAGGAACAGAAAATGGGGAAAGACACAGAGGCGAGGAGATAGAGGAGAGGAGGGAGAGAAATTGGAGGAGAGGCTTATCTCTCTGTTGGCCTGTCAGGTGTTGTACAGTACAGTTTTGAAGGCTTGGTAGCAGTCTGGGGTTTTTCTGGTTGGTCAGGATGTAGTCCTCTGAAATCTTCTTTGTAAATAAAGTAACTTGTATGTTGTGTGCATGTTACTGACTTCATTAAATATTTATTTAACTCTGTATGCTTTATTTATAACTCTTTCAAAAAAGCCTTGCCACTGAACAACGATCTAAGGTGCCTCTAACTATACAAATTGCTCAGATGTATTCTTGGCATATCTTGACACTTTGGAGGTTTGATTATTTATTTTAACTTGGTATTTTCCATTATTCTGTATTTTTCTTAACCCTCCATTTGTAACAATATATTATGTAATAATATATTAAATATTTCTTTTGCAGGAGCCAGACCCAAGATCAGTAAAAGAAATAGCATGGACAGTATAGATCTGTGGAAATATTTGTCAGAAAAGGTACCATCTTTTTTTTTTTCCATTTTTGGACACAAGCACACAGGCACAATTATGAAATACCAATTAATCTGGCCAGAATGTCTTTGTACAAGAAATATTAGAACCTGAAGGAATCCCACAAGGAAAATGGGTAAAGCATGCAATCTGTACACATAAAGTACACCAGGCCATAACTGAAACATGGACCCTATACTTCACATACTATGGAAGTGTTAATATGGTGTTCCATTTATAGTGGTGAGGGAACAGGACTTTACACAATGTTGCAAGGCATCCAATCCGATCACCAGAAGAAGAATCAGAAATGCAATTAAACTATTGACAAGAGAATCTAAGCACACTTTCAGAAAGACTATAACATTTTGAACACTAGAAACAATATTATTCAAATATATCCCTGAATCAGTACTGTTGACCATAATAATGAAGAAAACCGAGACAATCAGCAAACCAAACCTATTAGTATAGACATAAGCACATTTGAGCTACTCTTGCAAAATGATGTTACTCATATTTGTGTCTCTTGGGTCAGGAGCAGAATGGGGACAGTTACCACTTGGATGACCTGCAAAGAACCAAGAACCATTTGTCTGGGCCAGTCAGAAGGAGGGAGTTTGCCGACAGCCAGTCAGCAGAGGATAGGCACTGGCTAGATTTCCACGCCTCGCCAGTTGACACGAATGACATCAGAGTGCAAGTTACCCAGCCTGTAAGCAAGCCGGCTCTTTTCGCTGAGATACTGCAGATACAAGCTTTATAACTGGGATGGAGAAAGACAGCAGGATGATGCAATCCAGCTACGAGTTTTTAAAAAAGTTGTTATGTACTTAATTCTATGAATTATGTAGTAAGTAATTATGCTTATTCTACAGTAAAATGAGAAGATTGTGTAGCCCTTTACCTGCAAATAGGAATACACACAGAATATTTCATTATATACATTGCTTTTAAAAGTCTTTTTCAGACTTTTATCCTAATAGAAGCATAAACATAAATTTCAGTTTTCAGTGTCATTAGTTATGAGAGGTGATGTTGTATTTCTAGATTATATAACCCATTCAGCAGTCGGAACACTCTTCAGATAACGGAGGATCAAAATGCTGCATTAGGAAGCTGAAATGCAGGATGAATTGGGTGAAATGAAACTAGACACTAGAATTTTTCCACCCTTCACACAACAGAAGACTACTGTTAAATATCTTCTCTAACAGTGATGTCTAGGTGGAACCAGATGCTAGATTTCTTGCGATTTCAAATGTAACTGTAAGTTAACTTTGCCTTAAAACATTTGGCATTTATCAGACATGGACTAGTGATATTTTGGTTGGGAGAGTTCAGTAACTTTTAAAATGCTTTAAATTCAAATTATACAACCTCTAAGCCACACCAAAACCAAAGCACACATTATTGCATTAAAATACATACATACTGTATAACTAAGAGAGAAGGGTTACAAACGAGAGCAGACCATTTAGCTCATTTCTACTTATGTCAAAGACAAATGAATTCAGTCAATGAATATCAGTATTGACCAGTGAAGGGATTTGTGAACCGATCACTTTTTCTTTGAATTATCCCTGAGAAGCTCCAAAGAACTCAAGGTTGTTCCGTTATTTGCTGGGAATCCAATAAAAAGAAGAAGCTTTATCTCCACAACTGTATTAGAGGAGTTGGGAGAACCCAAGCAGCAGATGATCTTTCACAAATAATTGCTGTTGGAAAGCAGTGTGTTTTCAATATTCTCCGATAAACTGAAATCCTATAGTATATACAATGTAATTTAAGTTCAACTCGCAACGATGTGCCCACATCAAATATGAAAAACATGTTTGAAAAGGAGAGCAGATATTCCTAGACATCTTTTCAAAGAGGTACCTTACTGCATTAATCAGCAATAAAGGTCACCGTTTAGACATAATAGCACGTTAATGCTCTTTTCAAGTTACTGAAGACATTAAGTTCCAAAGTTCAGAGCAACAACTATTAGGGGAGGATTAGCAGCAAGTCAAAATCGGCTTTAGTTATGCACTTATTTGAGAGTGCCATAATATGGTGTTGAATGCTTTGTGGTTGCTTTTTCAGCAGGTTTTGACTGGTGCCTTTTGACTTCCAGCAGTGCAATCATGGTATTGATTTTCTGTAAGGCCCAGCGGCTGCCTTGGGCTTTGATCTGTCAGCATGCTTTCCAATGTTCTGGCTTTTTGATCTGGTTAAGCACTTGCACAGCAGAGAGTTTCCTTCTGGTAATGCAAATAGAACATTGACAATGATGGACAATTCCTGGGATTTACAGTATGAAGTGAAAGTAGCGGAAGATCAGCACAGATTTAAAGCCAGTAAATCTGTTTGTTAGTTGCAATTCCTGTCACTACTGTGTGAGAGTATTTTAATGGCCAACTAGCTGTCTGTTTCTTTGGAACATATTATGATAAAGTCAATATGTACATGGTTCTTTATTTTAAAACAAAAGAGAGGTTTTTCACTTTTCAGAAAAAGTCTTCTCACACATTTACACTGAAGTCATCAGATGATTCTGTAACCCTCTAATGGAAGAGATCTTCCAAGTTCATTTAACGGGCAGAACCTTACAAGTCCAAAACTGCATAAACATCTGCTAATGGACAGATCAAACTGAAAGAACCAAAATTTGGGACTGCTGTACCTGACTAATTTGAGAGATTAATAATGTGTTGCAAGGCTTACCATTTAACTGCCTTCATGGCTGGTTTATCTTTTGGTTTGGCTCATGGTTGGCATCTCCGGGTTCACTAGAGGAATTCGTACAATCAGGAGGAGCAGATTTTAACATCTGTACCCCCCCCAGATTTTTCCTGTGAGTCTTTGTGCACTGTTCTAATTTAGAAAACAAATTGTCAATGGTAAAGCTGCCTTGAATCCAGACCTCTCAAGAGAATGTGCTGTCTTGCAGCTAGTTGTGAGACATGCTTTTCAACAGCTGTTTGTGCAGGAGGATTATTAGAGTGAGTGTGGAAAATAATCGGTCTAGCAGTAACAGTGTGGCAGTACATCAAACAAATCTGACTATGCAACAAGGAAGAGACAGCATAACAGGGAGAAACAGATGACATAAAGTCAAGTGTTCTATTACAGCCTACCTGTTTGACAGCTTATTGTATCTGTAAAACCTCAGCAGTTGCTTTCTTACAGGTCATAGTGATTAATAAGTCACGACTACCAGAATCAGAGTGTGATTCATGTGGAAGACTTTGACATAGCTCTGTATGCTGTATTTTACTTGCTGTCTCAAATATTTGATTAGAGGGTTAATACAATGTAAACATGTAAATGAATAATGTTACACAGTCCAAATGCATAGTCTTTCATCCATATACTGTAGTTGGTCACACAATAGTCTGTATCCAAAGGACTACATTGCAGTTTTTTACCAATCTTACCATTGTTTTCATTATTTTACCTAGTCTTAAATATTTCTGTCTGAATAACAATGGAATGTCTGCCTAAGATACTTTGAATAGGATATAAATCATGTTGTAGATTGTGTTCACAATCTTCAGAGTCTGGGTGATTTCCCAATTCTGTGATTGGGAAGATACTATCTCGTACCTTCCCCTGCTGAGCAGAATGTATTGACTTCTTCCAATACATTTTCTCTTCATTTATTAAAATGATAATGCTGACAGAAAAAGCAATGTATAAATCTGCATTATTTGATATTTGATTGGCATATAACCAAATGAAAAATATGTATTATGCCAAACCACTAATTCCTGTAAAACTGTGTTTTGCACAGTTTATGTGCCTGGACAACTGCTTCAGAACACGATTAGAGCTAAACAGACAGGTCAATGGATAAAAAGTGTTTTGAATATAAGTAGAACTTATTCTGACAAAAACAGAAGTCATCTAAAACTGGATCGTGCATTATGTACAGCATGCTTGTTTTGGATTCAAGTTCATTCCAGTTCAATCTCTATACCTACACTAAGTGAATGCAGTCCAGCCAACATGCTGTCTGCATGCCTTGATTAATCTGCAGCTGCAAAAGAATTTCCCTTTTAAGTAAATAAATTTGATCTGTCTCAGATTTAAAACTGAACAACAGTATTTTTAAGGTTCAGCTATATATTCAGCAGACTCCGGGGATCCAGTAGAAAGAATTTAGAAGCTTTATCTCCAACTGAAAATAGACTGACAAATTGACCAGAAGAGTGGGATATTATCTGCTGACTGTTTGATCTAAACTAGGTGCTTTTAACACCTCACTAAGGTTTGTAGTTTACTTAAACGCAAACTGAGTATAACCCGATCAAATTAAGGGACTTAGTGTTTCTTACTAATTTTTAACCTTCCTGTTTGATTAATGTGGAAAATTAAATGTTGCTGTATGGGTTTATAATGCATATTTAAACGTATCAACAGTAGAAGACTGCTGAAGTAACAAATGCTAAAACGGCACAACTACATATAGAAAAAAGCCCAATTAGACTTATCGAAGAACCTGCAGTCCCCAAGGATGGAATTTCTGGACAGGGAAACGTTCTCAGTGTTTTTTTTGTAATTGGAAGAGCTCATCTTCATCTCCTTCACCTCAGGTCGAACAAGTGTCAAAGGCATACGCTTTTGAAAATAACCTACTCTTCTTTTCCTTCTTGTCTACTTTTACACAGAAACACAGGAAAATAAGAATTTATTCACACAGGGAGAAATATTTTCTAATATGCATGATGAATTACCATGTATCCTTTACACTTCAGTCTTCCAATTTGTTAAAAGTAGCAAATTTGTTCAATTCTCTTACAAAACCATTTAGATAATGTGGGGTTTTCAGTGGTATGTCAGGTGCTTCACTTGCCCTCAGTTAAAGACAAATATTTATCCACTTTTAGGGATGAGCACGAGAGCGAAACGCCTTTTGCTGTTTGGAAATCCAGAGAAACTCTCATGCTTTATTCATGAGCATTCTGAAAGGATTGGCACATGGCTACCAGAAAGCACACCTCCCCCAACACACCCCTCCTCTCCCCACTCCATGCCAGCAGGGGATTAAAAGCTCACTCAGAGCTGGGACCCCAGCCATAGCACTGGGTATCCATCTAGTCCCAATTATCCTGATAAAAGCCAAAGAAGGGAGGTGGTTTCCCTGTGGGAACGGAGCACCGGGAGACGCAGAGCAGAGGAATGCCTCTGTCTGTGTCAAAGCAGCTCTAACAGAACTGCAGGCAGAAAAACAGCGGAGCAATGCAGTCTGGAAGTGGAGTTTGGTTTCTATAGCTACTGTGATGTAAGCTGAGGGGAGCAACTTTGCCCTGTTCTTTCTCAAATGGAACAATGCAAACCCTATTAGGATCCAGCCCCGGACAGTACAGAAGGGTGCAGCTGTCGCTGAAGTGGAAGGGAAAACTTGAATAAAAGGGCTTTTCATCCTCAGAAGAGGTAAGCACAGTGCTAGGCTGACTGCACAAAATGCACCAGCTACCTAAGCCATTTAGTGTGAAGCTGGACCATTTAGTGTGAGCTTACATTACTTACAGTATATAGACTTATCTGCAGGTCTTATTCACCATGTTGTGTTTCCGCTTAATTTGTCTTAGTTGTGTACTAATTTGTGTTGCTCTGCTCTCTAGCAGCTCAGCCTCACCACCCCACCCAGTTTAAGGATTGACCCCAATGTGTGAGAAGCTCTATTGATACCAAACCTTTTTTTCCCTATCGTATGGGCAAAGGCATCTTGTGGAGAGGGTGGGCACTTGAGCACGGGCAGGGAAAGTTGGTGTTAAGGCAACAGACCGTGAAATTGATTATCTGTTTACTGGGAACAGGTGGAGGATAATTGTAAGCTACAAAAATAGGAAGATGAGAAAAAAACTATGTATTTAGGCTGTGGAGCCTCTTCGTGTATAGTTTTACTTTTCTATTTTGGGATGAACCTAAACCTGTTCCAGTGTATCTTGCAAACCAATGCAGCTCCCATCTCAGATCTTTTACTTGTGTTTAGTTGCATTGTAGAATTAATTCTTTCACAACCTTGTTTCAAACATCTGTTTGAACAAATACATAGATAGATTGAAATGAACGGTTTGGCTTATAGCCGTGCTGTTGAAGGAAATACCCAGACGTGAGTGTGGTTTTGAAAAAAACAACAACATTGTGCTTCGGCTGAGAGAGATGATGAAAACTTTTAAATGGATCTTATGTGGTGATGATGGTGGTGAGAGTGCATGCGTTTTTGTGTTTGTGTTAATTCAATTATGCTCCATGACCTACATATTTTGTGCAAACGTCAAATACCCATACAGTCGGTTTCTTGCTTCGATAGCTTTGATTCACATGGTTTCCAGATTATCATCCAAATTAAATGATTACACTACAATTTAAAGTACAGAGGAAATCCAGAATCAGATAAAGTTACAAGTCCTCTTCTTAATTTCTTCTTAAATTATTTATATAATCATTATTTCATATAGTTTATAGTGCTGCAACATTATCTCAATTTACAAGTATTAACATGAGGCAGTATGACAATTTTATGTCTAGGAATCCTTTTTAATTATATATGATTTTGATTTGAATTAAAACCGCAAAACAGAGCAAACGTCAATAAACGAAATATTAACAACATTGACAAGTACATTTTAATTTGTTTGATAAAGTAGTTTTAAAAAGTTATATTATTTTAAATTAGGTATGGATGGTGTTTTAAGAGTTT
This sequence comes from Atractosteus spatula, assembly GCF_055471065.1. Lineage (NCBI taxonomy): Eukaryota > Metazoa > Chordata > Actinopteri > Semionotiformes > Lepisosteidae > Atractosteus > Atractosteus spatula. The sequence goes on along the minus strand of NC_142728.1, from coordinate 7,245,292 downwards.
AAAATATATCTCACATTAATGCTGCAATAAATCGGACGCTGTTGTGTAAATGCAAATATAAAATTATAAAAAATCCTGTAGATAAAATGCAGATAAAACATCCCCTATAGTCATAAATGAAAATCAACCATTTGTATCATGTGTTTTTTTTGCTCTCTGGCACAATTTGACAGCAGTGTAATGATTGGGGACAAACTTTAAATAAAATATGTTTTTATTTACAGCAATGAATAACAAACCAACACATAAACATGCAGACTAATATTTAGGTACTTTGAAAAAATTACAAATCTAATTACTATTTAGTTAATTTAAAAAAAACAGCCTTTTTATAGTTCAAATTTATGCTGATAACAGAATCATGGCTACTCAAGATACCCAAGGTAGCCTGATACCCAGTCCCACATCATCATCACAAGGTTTATTGCTGGCTGATCACACATGTACATAAAGATGAAAAACATATACTGTAGTTAATAGCAATAAATATAACCAAAACTGACACACATACATACTGTACAGTGCCGTGAAAAAAGTATTTGCCCCCATCAAATTTCCAGCATATTTTTCCACAGTGAATGTTATCAGATCTTCAACCAAAGCCTAATATTAGATGAGTGAACAAATAATATTTCGAAATTTATTTCATGTGTTTATTAAAGTTATGCAACACTCAATGCCCTGTCTGAAAAAGTAATTGCCCCCTTAAACTCAATAACAGGTACTGTAATACCACCTGTAGCAGCAATAACTGTAACCAGACTTTTCCTGTAATTATTGATCAGTCTCTCACAGTGCTGTAGAGTAGTTTTGGTGCACTCCTCCATGCAGACCTGCTTGAACTCAATTATATTTGTGGTTTTTCGAGCATGAGATGCTCCTTTCAGGTCCTGCTACACATCTTAGTGAGGTTTAGGTCAGGACTTTGACTAAGCCATTCCCGACCTCCGAATTTCTTGATCTTCAACCATTCTAACGTAGACTCGCTTGTGCGTTTTGCATCATTGTCTTGCTGCATGACACAGCTGTGCTTCAACCTCAGCTCACAGACAGCTCGACAGCTATTCTCCTATATAATTCTCTGATCCAGAGCAGGGGCCATCGAGTCATCCAGGTCCTGATGTAGCAAAGCATCCCGAAACCACGACAGTGCCACCACCCCCATTGGTATGAGAGTCTTACTGTGGAATGTAGTGTTTGGTTTTTGCCAGACATAACAGGGTCCCTGTCAGCCAAAAAAGTTCTAGTTTTGGCTCATCTCTTGAACACTGATTGTTACCATCAAAGAATTTTTAGTGCAGAGTTTTGAAAGGGTAGAGGAAAAGACCAGAAGGAATCTGAAATAAAGGCTCCTGCACCTTAAAATGTGACCTTTGTGAGTGTTTGTACAGATCCTTGTGACCTTCCTAAACAAAGGTGGTGTCTGACACAAACCTGAAGAAATACAGCCTCTTAAATTATGAAGTCCGCTAATCAGCATGAATTTCAGTGGGACTTTGGATACAAAGGACTTTTTAGCTTTTAGTACGCCAGGACAATATGAATCATATATACAGTAGGGTACAATGAGTACCAGTTAATAAAAATTTGTCAGAATACATTCGACTTTTACAGGATGTTTTATGAGCTGGATTGTAATTTTTCAGGACCAGTTAAAAACTGAAAATGTTAGTATAAACGTCTACACTTACCTATATCTACTGATACTTGATTCACATAAGGTAGACACCTTGCCCTGCCACACAGCTCTGTCTTGACCCACTTGGTGCACCATGTCGTAAGTTACCTAGGTTTTTGTTGATGACTTACACTCAGGTAGTTCCTGGGTTGCTTTGTGTTATCTTGTGTTTTGAGTCATTGTCATGTTGACGCTTGTTTGACATTTCAGCAGTTGTCCATTCTCAAAATGTGACCAAATTATTTAAGTCTGTTCTTCTGCTAAATTTTTCTGCCAGGTGTCTGGATTGTGTTCTGGCATACAGTGCTGTTGTTGATTTTGTAAGAAGTAGAGGAGATGGCGAGAGGTAAAGACATCCAGTCTGGCAACTTATCTTCGTTGTGGCTGAGGGCACTGCACTGTACAGCAGAGCAGGTCCAACTGTGCTGTTAATCTATATACAGTAGATACCTCTTGAGCTTCCTTGATATCATTTCATTTTTGAATATATTGGATCCTTCTGAAAGTGAAGATTTGATCAATGCATCATCTCCCTGCTATGAACCCTGCCTGCTCTCCTCTTAGACAGCATCTACCTGGATTTCTAACCTGGATGTTCTTACCAAACATTGTATAGTTCTAACAGCCATCAATCATTCAGCCTTCAGCAAAGAAGACATTGACATCTGAAGAAGGCTCCACAGCCAAAATGTTTCTGTTCTTTACCTTTCAGCATGGAATAGTCCTTTACCTGTTCCTTTGCAGCCTATGAATGCTGACACAGCTACCTACTTAAACTGAATACAGGACCAATTTAAGAAACATAATGCAATAATCTGGAAGAATAAAACAGAGCATCTGAGAATGCTGTTGAGATACACTGAAATGATGACTCAGAAACTCTTAGGAGAAAATCTCTATTTGCAAATGTACCGTATGCGTTTATTCTACAATTGGCATAATGTAATGTTTTATAGTCTCTCTTGGGAATGTGTTTCCTGTTCATGGAACTTTAGACAAACTCTGAACAATCCTAATTAATGAATATAAAGTCTGATTAATTGGGTGCGTCGTCCGCAATGCTCCTGGAACTGAAATCCTAGAGGCGATAACTGCAAATATAACTCCCATATATAAAAGTGACAACTCTCATAAAAAACCAAGGCTATCAGTGGTCACTCTGACCTTCATCTGCGTCTACAGGAGATCTAACAGCCAGGATACGGGTCTAGGACATGTGAGAGAGGGAGTCGGGCTGCTGGAAACTTCCATGTCTGATCAATGCCCTTGCTGGTTAGGGCAAGTATAAATCAATAGGAGGCAAATTCTAATAAACATGTCAATCTTTAAAAACATGAAACTAGGTACATTTTATTTTCTACAATCAGTACTGACGCATGATTTTTTTAAGCAATATTCTCTTTTAGAAAGTCACATAAATTAGGCTCAATGGAATCTAACGGACCCTCATTATGACTCAATGATACCCTTCTACTTCAGTAGTACTGTACATTATACATTCTAATGTCATGTAACTGCTGGTACAACAGTTTGTGAGTATATGATATACGAGTACCCTATAGTAGTGAAAAATAAAGCTTTTTTAAAAAAAATGTAGAATGCAAAATCCTATTAATTAACTTACAAATGTAAAGAAAAGCAGAGTTCTCAACACAAATGTGTCTTCATAATAGCAGGCCCCCTTTGAAAGAGCATTTACCTGGAAAAAGAGCTGATCATAAAATATTGTTCAATTTTATATACTTTCATGGGCCACTGAGTTCACATAATAAATAAGTACAGTGAGTGACAATATTAGCTCTCAAAGTAATATTTTTTACTGTGGATGTAAAAAGAAAATGAGCATGTGCAGCAGATTCTTATGTTATGGGATAATGTGACCTCCAACAAAGGAGTTATCAGTTCATTTCCACCTGTAACTGACTGGATTGTTCTGCGAGATTTATGCTGGACTATGAGTTGCTCTGGACAGTTATAGAGAGGACAGAGGTTATTGCTTTGACATTTCTGCTTCTTCAAGTAAGGTATGAGAAACTCTTTAATATAACCTATTACTTAGGGGAAATTAAGTACATGTAATATTTTTCTGAAACTGTGAAAGAAATATATTTTATAGTGTGACATTTAATTACTTTAATTAATATCGTTAAGCACCTCAGTATTGTATAACAGATAACTGTTAAGCTCAGAGGAAAAAGTATTACACCTGAAGATGGCTCAAAAGATGACATGCTGTGTTTTTTCATTCTACTTTTCAACATGGAATTAATGGTTCCTTTGCAGACAGTGCAAGCTGGTTCAGCTGTTACAGAGTCGGCTTTAGTAGTCGAGAGAGAGGTGGTGATAAGGACCCTATGTGGGAGAGGAATCAAAAGAATGAATCTGAAATGTAACCCGAAAACGTAGTCAAAAGACAAAAACCAGAAGTCAAAGAAGCCAAGGAAGTGATTTAGTCAAGTCAAAGCCGAAATCCAGAAATCGTAGTCCAAAAGTAAACTCAATCCGAAGCCAGAAAAATACTCTAGATCAAAGGGAGGTGTAAACCGGAAGGGTAGCTCACTAAGGTTGAACCAATACTGAGCGAGGTGTTTAGGGTAAACTGTGCTAAAGTATACTAAGTGGTGGAGGCGTGATTGTGAGTAAGAGATCTGATTGGTTAAGTACTGTACTACTGCATGGTCTAAGCCTTCCCTCGTTGAGTGAACGAGAGGACCTCTTGCGTCGGGAAGCCAGGACCGTAGCAGGACCCAATTGAACCTTCCAGGGTCTAACTCTGTGTGTCTCTGAGTCAGCGGGTGAAAACATCTGTTTTTTCTGTTTCAGAAGATAGGCCGCGACCCCTCTGATGAAGACTGCTTTTTCGACCTCCTCAGCAAGTTCCAGAGCAGCAGAATGGACGACCAGCGCTGCCAGCTAGACGACCAGCAGAATGGCATTGAAGGAGCAAGCTCCGGTCCCGAATCTCCACTGGATGACCGAATCGGTCAGTCACCTCTTCAACTGTTGCCCCTTTCTGTTTCTTTCGTCCAGATGTGCGACATTCTTTCTCTTAACGTGATGACGCAGAAGGTCACTCCAGTTTTACAATGTATATTCAGAACCACAGAAAATGTTCTAGGCACTAAAAAACACTTTGAATCTCCTACTCTTGTTTCTTAATGTCATAGCATCCTTACAGAAGCATGTTTCTATCAGGTATACTGTATAATATCTAACATAACCTGAAGAAAACTTACCATTACAGACTTTACATGTAGTTGATCGACACGAGACAACTTTAATTTACTTAATTGATGGTAATCACTTGTATTTGACATAAAGAATTGTTTGAACCCTTTTTGTTATGTTTCTGTTTTTGTTAATTAAATTAAATTAATTAATTAAATGTCAGAGAGACCAATAGGAAGAAAGTTTTAAAATGTTTTACAGTTTCCAGTACACATATTCCCCATTAAGCAGATTCTAAAAAGTACTCATCTTTTTATTGAAATAACGACAGCAAGTATGCATTGAAAAGGTTGAAACATATATAGCTTTTTAAAAAGTATATCAACTTAATGTCAGAACGAGCACGTCAAAACCTTTCCAAAATAAAAACGGTAAGTGATCGAGTTAAAGACCTTGATGCATAAAATGTTTGCGAAGAAGGTGGAATACTGTTGTGTATTTTTTTTAAGTACCACTACCAGCCATATACAGTATGTATAATATATTTATATTCCTAAATTAATATTTTTTATGGTGTTCAGAGACGTTCTGCTCCTGTTATTTTTACGCTCTGCTGCCAAAAGTTCTATTTAGTTGTAAAATTCCATATTAATATTACATATTAAGCAGACTTAAACATGCAAAGTAGACAGATTAAATGAAGCAATCATTTCACTAACATTAAATGCATCACAAGTGCCACCTGTCAATCGTCTTTGGCCAGTGAAACATGCCGTGGTAACGTGCAGACCCAGTCCTTTACAGGGTTTTACTGCACATTCTGAATGGCTACATCCGTAAATGCGGGACTGTGTGTCATGGCACCTCACTCAACTTCATGTGATCTCTATGAGTATGGTCTGTTAGAGTTCTTTAATCAGCACCGTAGTACTTTTGTTGTTAGTGTCCATGGCTTGAAACCGAATGCCATCATTGTTTTTAATCTTGTTGACGTTGCCTTCGAAGTGGCTGTGTACTTTGTGCCTGGGATGTGGAAGCATGCTGTCATTTTGTATCACCTGCAGACCCGTCCTCACTCATGACTTCGCCACAGACAGAGGAATTCTTTGACCTTATCGCCAGTTCACAGAGCAGGCGTCTCGATGACCAGCGTGCCAATGTTAGCAACCTGCCAGGGCTGAGGATCACCCAGAACAACCTGGGACACCTATGTGGGGATTCAGACCCCCAGGAGCCCAGTGACGACTTCTTCAACATGCTTATGAAGTGCCAGGTAAGGGCCCAACAAGCCTTCTCCTTCCCAGGCTTCCCATTTAACTATTCTTCTTTCTTCTTAGACTGAAGCTGCTTGAACCTCTTTCAGAACCCAAGCTTCGAAGAAGGCTCCACAGCCGAAATGTAGTGTTTCTTCCCTTTGCAGCATGGAACAAAACTTTACGTGTTCCTTTGAAGCAAAAATAACAACATTTCTAAAAGGGTGCTTCTAAATACACAAGGAATAGTTGTACTTTATACGGCATTAACATAATCTTCATCCCTTGATTATTCCTTTCTGTTTCTCTGCCTCCCTCCCTGGACCTTCTCCTTCCACTCCTTTTTTTCCAACTGTATTTACTCTTGGTTTCACTCTTGGCCTCGGCACCTCTCTTCTTGCAGTCCTCCAGGATTGACGATCAGAGGTGCTCTCCACCGGATCCAGGTCCCCGGGCACCAACTGTCCCAGACGAGGACTTTTTCAGCCTGATTCAGAGGGTCCAGGCCAAGCGGATGGACGAGCAACGTGTCCGCCTGCCCTCAGAAGACCAGGACGATCCTGGGACAGATTCCCCTTCGCCGCCCCTCGGGGAATCCAGCTAGGGCCTGGCTGGTAGATCGATCTGCGGTGCAGGAACCTGACAGAACCAGCCGATCCATCCTCCTTTTCCACACAGGGTGGAAACAAATCCAACAGTCCAGCACTGGAACATCACAGAGCAGAGCTGACTTCTCTAAAAAGAAGAATCTGCACCCATCTTAAAATGCCCAGATCCAGTGTTGGAGAGCTTTGATTACAGTCAAACTAGACCTCATGCACACAGCTGACTTAAGCGGACAATTTGGTACGTCTGCTGTGACAAGATCCAATTTACAACTCCACTGTCAGAGGAACGGCTCCAGCTGGTAAAAGTGGGGAATGAAGACTGAGCTTTCTACTAGTTGCCTTTGTTATTGTTGACTTTTTTGTTGCATCTGAATTTTTTCAGCCGCTTGCTTTCCAGAATGCACCGACTGCACTTGCAGTTGTTAAGAAGTGTTTGCTGGATCTGCTTCAGATTCTAGACATGAAAAATGTTTCATTGATTACAAGGTAATGATATTAGGTGGGTGCACATTACAGTTATTTCAACAGTGTCAAACGCAGCAGGATTCACAATTGCTTAGTCGGCAATAAAAGTGTTTTAAGAGGTTTTGTCCTGCCATTTTGTCTTCTGAGGAAGTGGCAGGGTTTCAGAACAAATTACTGCACTACTGGGATTGGGGATGAAATCAAAATATATTTTTTAACTTCCAATGTAATTAGAATTTTAACTTTGTGCAAGTAACATAGTATGCTACAGTACTGTGTTAGCAATGAACATTTACTCTTTTTTAAATGCCCTCAAACATTTTATGGGTTAAGAAATTATAACATCTAGTGTAATTGATGTTATATGGAAGTTACCATGCCCATTTTGCTCCTTTTATAGTAAATTAGGAAGGAACGTTTTTTTTTTAAAGAAGTCACGTATCAAAAGATTACTTGGTTGAGAAAAATATCACTTTAGAATTAGTTTAATCTTAGTGGTTCAGTTATCCGATTCTGAACGGGAATGGAGCAGTCACCATATTTGACTTCAAACAAGAAAAAAATCAGTTGAATGGTAGTACTGTAACTGTGGAACAAATCAGGAGTGCCATCTAGTGAATAAAATTAAAGAACCTGAAGCAGCCTAAATTAATAGCTCTCTGGTAAGACTTCTCTAATCATAGTAAGTCTTGATAATCCTGGAAAAAAATAATTATGACAGGTGTGTTGTCATCTATTTTCTCATTTAGAAGGAATTAATAGCTGGCCTGTTGTAATGAAATGGTGTGCAAAGTTACACACACAAGGCATTATATCTAGCATAAAATGTGGAATATATTTTAGTCTTTAAATATGGATGTTTGTGCAATGTTTATATGTGTCAGGTTATGAAAAGTGATTTGAATCTACAGTAGGTGTCACTGGCTACAGCCAGCCCTCAGCTCAAATCCACTTTGGATGATGGATGGCAGCTGAAATCACAGAGGCGAAGGGAACCAGGCAGTGCTGGCTAACACAGCCAAAACAGAAAGCAGAGGCTGGAGGAAGACCAGGTTAAGTGCGTCTGTATCAGTTCAGAAGGAAGGCCAGGGGCATCATTTGAAGTTGTAGTATATTTATAATCTTATATACAAAACTCTGTTTTGAACCAAAATATATTTTTCACTAGGGGGTGACTCCTTGTATCAGTCAGTGTTGTTTAAGGGCCTTGGGTTTGATTGAAAGTTTGTATGTTCTCCTCTTGTTCAGCTGGATTTCTGCAAAGTGTGCCAGTATTCTCCTACTTCTCAAACACGTGCTGGTCAGGCTTTGATTGGTTATTTCCAATTGCTCCTTTTTGCTGGGGGGCTGCAATGAACTGGCATCACATCCCAGGTGCGCCCCATTCTGCCTTGCACCCTATGTTGCTGGGATATGCTCTGACTTGGCGTGACACCAACATAAGGGGCCGTCTTCATGGATGGACATTCCTCAGAAATCACATGATGGAAACTGAGAAACAACTAGTGACATGACAGATATGGCTACTGACAAAATAATTATAATAATAATTTATAACAATAATTACCTCCACTTATATAGCGCTTTTCTGGACACTCCACTCAAAGGGCTTTACTGGTAATGGGGACTCCCCTCCACCACCACCAGTGTGTAGCCCCCACCTGGATGATGCAACGGCAGCCATAGTACGCCAGTACACTCCCCACACAGCAGCTATCAGTGGGGAGGAGAACAGAGTGATGAAGCCAATTCATAGATGGGGATTATTAGGAGGCCATGACTGGTATAGGCCAGTGGGAAATTTGCCCAGGACACCAGGGTAACACCCCTACTCTTTTCGAGAAACACCCTGGGATTTTTAATGACCACAGAGAGTGAGGACCTCAGTTTTACGTCTCACCCAGAGGATGGCACCTTTTTACAGTATAGTGTCCCCCTCACTATACTGAGGCATTAGGACCCACACAGACTGCAGAGTGAGTGCCCCCTGCTGGCCCCACTAACACCACTTCCAGCAGCAACCTGTTTTTTTCTCAGGAGGTCTCCCATCCAGGTACTGACCAGGCCCACACCTGATTAGTTGCCAGTTGTGAGTTGCAGGGTGATATGGCTGCTGGCAAGAGGAAATGGTTATAATATGAGGGAGTCCCGTTAGGAAAAAAAATAAAACTCTTACGAGAGAGCGTCTCAGTAAATCTGTCATTATAAATGTTACTAGGGAATGATTACCATAGTACACTATGGCATCCAGAGATCGTCGTGTGAAAAGATCCATACATGTGCCGTATAGTATCCCTTTAAAATCACTTGAAATGCAAAAGATGCCCTGAAATACGAACATAACTGTACCAGATGTTTAAACAAATCAGCCAGCACATCAGTTGTGAGGGACAATAAGGCAATCTTTGCTTCTTTCTCCTGGGACAACACATTGGAACATTGGAAAGTGTTTCAGGGAATCTTTAAAGTGGAACTGGCTTGGTTAAAAAAAACTGGGGTGCTTTTAAAGCTTTCTGCCAATTGTATATAATGCTTTGTACTTCTGTTCAATTTCCAGACATGAGGAATTGTCCTCTGTTACAAAAATGGCTCAGCTTTTAATAAAACATTTGACCAGAGGTGTCCTGCAACTTTTTGTATTCCTCTTGCTAAGCAGGAGTCTAGCACATTGTTTACATTATCATGCACATTAAATTTACAATGCGTTCAATTGGTGTATGTTTATTAAATGTGTAACATTTATTCTCCCATCTTAAAGTTTTGTATGCCTAATTTATGTATATTATTTAGGCAAATGGCTAAGGGCTTGCATATACAGTAGGATTCCTAGCGTAACTACATGTCTTTCTTACTTTTTAAAGGTTTTATACACTGTGCACTAAAACTTCGTTTTAAGAACTATACAGAATCGAAGAGAAAATGAAAAGGTACAAAACACAATTACGACAGGGGTCTCCAATCCTGGTTCTGGAGGGCTGATGTGTCTGCAGGCTTTCCAGGACTGTTGAAGCTTTATCTAAGCCAATTGACGAAAACTGAGTAACAACCACTGAATTGATTCATGTCTTTACTGACTAATAATGACAGACTATGATAAAGCCCCTAAATTAATGTTTCCCTCACTACTTTAGGCAGAATCAGTCATGAGTTGATTCTTGTTCTGGGACTGAAAACCTCTGCATACACCAGCCCTTCCTGATGAACATTTGGAACCACAGAACTAAAGGAAGCAGCAAAGGAATGTAGGCATAAGGTATTGTTGTACTACTTTTGGCCTCTAGATGGAATCACAGTTCAGTTAGTCAGCCTGCTTGCACACAAGCAAGGAGGGAATGTGGTCATTATTAGCAATTATTAACAATAATTACCTCCACTTATATAGTGCTTTTCTTTCTTTTCTTTCCCACTGTGACATTTTCTGTCACAGTGAGACAACCAACTTATATGTTTTCTTTAAACGAATCACTACATGCTTCATAGACTACATTCTTAAATGTTCAGTTTTTCCAATATAAAACATACGTTAGCTTTTGAACTTTAAGAGGAAATAAAGTGCTGCAGGATTGGCAAATGCAAAAGATGGCAAAAATGTATTTAAATTTTGTTTGGTGCAAGTTTACCAGTTCTGCCAGCCGTCATGAAAAAAAAACAGCTTGCCCGCAGTCTTCATGCACAACCCAGTGTTGAAGTGGGATACACATACACTTCAATCATTTGACAGGTGCCTGTGCTGTCCAGCCCAGGAAGAATCAAGAACAAATGAATCTTTGCAGATAATTCTTACCTACTCTTACTAAAAATAATGTGTTTTTCAGGACAAAATAATCAGAACCTTGCTTTAACATCTCATCTGAAAGACAGTGCAGTGTCTTCTGTCACTATGCTGAAGTGCTAGTTAGAAAATTCCAAATATTGGTCCACTAAGACAACTTTCTGCAGCAATATGTTTTCCTATTCAAGTTCCGGTTACTGGGTTATAACAAATCAGTTTATGTCAAGCTTTAAAATAATTGAACAATCCCATTTTTAATTGCTTGGATATAATATCACAGATGTGCACACCGCCCTGTACTGGAGAATGATGTTTCATCCCCCAAAAATTTAATTTGCATTATTAGCAACAGCCAGGAAATAGAACACATTAAAATGTCAGGCATTTTAATAAAATTTATTTGCCTAAATAAAATTAGGCAAATAAATTCTCACTTAACAAGCTGAATCTGAAGTAAAAATGATAGAGAAAATTACTCATGTCTTTCAGTTAAAAGGCAAAATTGTAAATATACACACAAAAGGTAGTTCAGAACAAGTCAGCAAGACTCCTACTAAAAATAATAGATCATATTAGATCACAAGATTAATGTCACTCACGATCCAATTCAAAGATATTTTAAACCGAACAAAAAATTGTTACTGGCTTTGGATTATTCAGCCTTCATTTCTTCCCTGATGCTCTGACTAATCCAAATGTTATCATTTTTGTCCTTCATTATATTCATTATTACTATTTGCATTTATGTAGCACTTTTCTTCCCAAAGGCTCTCAAAGTACTTCACACATTTTGGGAGGACCTACTGTATCTCATCCACCACTGCTATGGTCTGGTTTACTATATGTTTACTGTGACTTGCTACAATATGCCTTCTGACTTTCTCTTTCTGCAGTTACCCCTGTAAGATAAATCAGAATAAAAATACTAGGGCATGTCAGACTTTGAAAAGGAAATGACTACATCCTACCATGATAACCACTATGATATCCACAGTTGACTTTGTTGCAGGTATATTCGTGTAGTAATTACTATAGGGGGTGGCACGGTGGTGCAGTGGTTAGCGTCGCTGCCTCACCGAGCTGGGGCCCTGGGTTCATTACTGGAAACGGTGTGCAATAAACATGGAGTTTGTTTGTTCTCCCCATGTTTGCATGGGTTTTTTTCTGGGTGCTCCAGTATCCTCTCGCAGCTCCAAAAAAAATAGTGGTAGGTTAATGGGCTTCAGGGAATTTGGACCCAGATGTGAGTGTAGGTGTGTCTCTGTATTTGTGCCTGTGTGTGTGTGTGTGTTCCCTGCCTTGTGCCCGTCACTTGCCAGGATCGGCTCTGGCTCCCCCATGGCTCTGAATCGAGAGAAGGGGTTGGAAAATGAATGGATTGATAGAATTCCTATAGAAAACCATGATAACGTGGTAACTGCTAAAGCAGATTTTGAGTATTGCAGTATTTACCATACATTAATTTTTATTATTATTACTCTCATGTGTTTATCATTGTCAAAGGTCAAACATAAAAGATATGATTTATTATTGTCAAAAAACCTCATCACAGTAAACTGTGCAGCCCTGCACAGGTTATAAAGATGAAGTTTAGTGGAGTATCGATGATCGAGGCCAATAATAATGCACACAGCCATGTTGGGCCTCTCACAACCAGTCTCATGGTCAATTTAGCATTTTTCTATTGACGACCGTGTTTGTTTTATTATTCTCAAAATGTTTTGGAATTTCCTATGTGCGCTGATTTCCTAACTTGTGTGTGTGCGCACATGCACACAGCTTAGAGGGAACATTGGCTCCATGTCACAGATCAAGTTCCTGTAGTACTTGGTTGTATAACCTCTAAGTGACCACAGATATTGGTGTGCCACAGGTTTCCATACTAGGCGCCTAGCTCTTCCTGATCTATACTGGATCAACAATCTAGAAGAGCTTACAACCTAGTCAAATTTGCTGATGACACTCAAATAGGGGGATTAGCACACACATCAACATCAGCAAGGGTGTTATTAAAAGACTTTGAGATAATATCAAGACACTTGGCAAATAAAATTCAACACTGTTGAGTGCAAAGTGGTCCATACTGGCAGCAGGAACATTCACATGGATTCTTCTGAGCTGAGGGGGATAATTCACATGAAAGGGATCTGAATGTTTATGTAGATTCCTCTATGTTCTCATCAAGACCATGTGGTGCAGCAATATAAAAAGCAAATAGAAAGCCTGAATATACAGGAGAGCAAAAAGCACAGAATTGAAATTCAGGAAAGCTATGCTTAAGCTGTACAGCTGTAGCAATGCCTCATCTAGAATATAGTGAAAAGAAATAAGGAAAAATAACTTTTAAGAAACAGCTGGAAGAAATCTGACCAAATCAATAAAATGGGTTGAATGGCCCACTTTCTTATGTTCTAACCTTCTAACATTTAATACCATATTACTGTACAAGCTATACAGTCTGTTTGAAGTTAAGAATGTTTGAGAACGTCTAGAATTAGAGTAATTAAGGGGTTCCTAAAAGGCAAAACAAGGTCCCAGCCACTTAGACGAGACGTTTATTCAGCAAAAAGGTATCGCTTAGTTCCCTTGACAGGACAACACAGGAAGTCCTTTTCCGCTGTCCGTTTGTAACAAAACCAACTCCACTACAGTCCTCCTGTCTGCCAATCCTTAAACAACTTCAGATCGGTGACAAAGATAAATTCAGGGTCTGGCTGTAGGGAAAGTTGATTCTGCTTTTAATGTGATAACCCGTTAAAATCCAGTACCCATCTCACCGGAAACCCATTAGTTGTACAGATGGGACTTTAGTGCTAATATATTCCTTCCCAGACTGGCTGTTTTAAAGGACGCAGTTTCTTCTGGGACACAAACAGGTAAGACCCGCATCTTGAAGAGAGACGGCTGTGCTGCAGCAAGTCTGCAGTTTCAGGCTGCTGACAGTTTCAGGAGATATATTTTTTTAACTTTTTACTTTTTTTTTCCCTGCCAAGATACAATACAGGCGGCTCGGGGGCGTATTTGTTTAAAACCTTAACCTCGAATTTCCTGTCTCATACAATCCCCACCAAAAAATACGGGAACAGACTTTAAGTTGCCTATAAACGACATTGGCGCCTAACCAATTTAAGTGTCGGTAATGGTTGCTTGCCTTCAACGCAGCAAACTGAGACAACAAGTCGTAAGCATGACGAGGTCCATCCCCCCTCCATGAGCAGGCACTTTAAACCATTGAAAAGACACAAGACAGTTAGACGCCGCGCATCGCAGCCACAGCAAGGGGGTGTGTGTGTGTAGCAGCGATGAATGACTGGAGCTGAGCTCAGATTTTCTCGCAGGATATGCGTTTGACAAGTGACTGCACAATTGTAGTTCTCTCTTTTTTCTAAAAAAAAAAAGTTTGTTTGGCCAATTTCCTTTGTTTTCAACGGCGGGGACCTGCTGCAGTATTGAGAAAATGAATACAAATGATGCCAAAGATTATCTTTCAAAACGAGAGATCCCGCAGCTTTTCGAGGTAAGACTTAAAAACCTGCCTTTCATAGGGTACTGTACTTGTTACACACATCGATAGCTTTTCAGTCTCTACGATTAAGAAACGACGGCGTAAAAATAATTAGTGTTGCAGTACAGAGAAAAAGTTATTAATACAATGTCATCTACTGTATTGTACTGTATATACATTTAAGGTATTAATTTGGCTCTCGGTGTTATTATTTATGATAATAGTTACAGGGACGCATTAAGTATTAACCCTTGACGTACAGTAACCCTGCAACATTTTCTTGAAGGACAAGGAGTTAAATAATAAGCAAATAATGACATTCAAAACAATTTTTTTATTAAGATTTCCCAGCTTCTCATCATCTTGATCAAAAGCGTGTAGCAAAAATGCTGCAGGAAATAAGAAATATTGCACCCAGTACTGTGGGTCTTGGTTTGAATTCTGGACCAGGCCTTCTGTGTGGAGTTTGCATGTTTGATCTGTGTTGGTAGGAGTCTTCACAGGGTGCTCTATTTCCCTTCTGTCTCCCAAAGACTTGCTGCCTTGGATTATTGGTGAAATTGTTGCTTTAGTTTTGGTTTTAGTGCCAACTTACTTCACTTAAGTACAACACAAACACTGCTCAGGAGCAAAGTTACATTGAAAGGTAACAATATGAATTTGTAGCATGTGTTACCATTTGAAGATGTCTTCGTCTCTGGAGTAATTAAAAAAACTGTACTGCTTATTGCCGGAGGGGTGCTGGTCAGGACTGAGCCTCAATCTAAAGTGAGCTAAATGACATCTTCTCAACCCTAGTCATTCTATATGACATAACATAACAAACATCGCAAATACCGTAAGTGGGAGACATTTAGGCTGTCTTACTCTTTTAGTTGCTTCATAATATTGATCTTGAGTTTAAGCATCTTGTTCACTTGTTTCTTGAAGGAAATGTCCTTTCATAAAATGGCTGGGCAGTTTGTTCCAGACTCTCATAACCATATATGTACAGTATGCATATGCCTCCTTTTTCAGTCCTGAAACTGACTTAGTTTGCTCTTGCGTCCTCTATTTCGTTATTGGTCCTGATGCTTCTGAGTTTGTTACTACCCTTGGAGATAACATTGCAGATAAAAATGAAAAAATATAGAAAATCCATCTTATGTATACATGTAATAAGTGAGGTGAAGTAACCATTCAAAAGAGAAACCAGCTCTTGGAGCTTCTAGAGATTTAGATATATTCAATTTTTTACCACAGCAGTTGTACATAGAAAGCTGTTCTACTTCTGTTCATGAACAACATGTCTAGTCTAATTAAAGATCTAAAACAGATGAGACTTAAAAACTACATATTTTAGGAATCACACGATGAGGTTGCCTAACATTTTCTGTTATTAGGTATTCATGTATCGTATTTTTTCTTGAATTGTTAAACTCCTGAATTGCCTTTTGTTGATTGCAGTACTTTTTAGTTTCTTACATGTTCGTGGTTGTTTTTATGCTTGGTTTTTTTTTTTAGATGTAACGCCTTGTTTGGAATAAAAGCTTCAACCAAGCTTTCAGTGATAATTATATTTTAAAAGGGGTGTTTAAAAGTTGTGCAGTGGGTAGTATTTTTGCCTTGCAGCTCTGGGGCCCTGTGTTTAATGCATGATGTGCTATCTTCATGGAATTTTTTTCTCTCCCCGTGTTCCGAAAGTTTAAAGATGTATTTGTAGGTTTACTGGATTCTGGGAATACTGCCCCTAGTGTGGGCCTGTTTGTGTCTGTATGTGCCATGAAATGTATCAGTGTCCAGTCCAGGGTCCTAACTTGCACCTGTTGCTTGCCAGGATAGGCTCTGACTCCCCTGCAACCCTGTACTGGATAAAGTGGTTGGAAAATGGATGGATGAATATTTAAAACTGAAATACTTTTTGCTTCATAGGGTTTTTCTTATTTCTGTTGTTGCATATTCATGTTATTGCATTTTTAACAATCATTTTGAAATACATACTGATGAAGTAACATTGATTTGTTAAAAAATAAACAGACATTAGGCTGAGTATAGTACCAATAAGTAAAAAAAGAATTTGGTAACCTTCATGCCATTTGAAATACCCAGTAAACAGACAATTTGTATAAGATATGTAGTGTTATTTTCCTTGTCCAAAATATCCAGGACTACCAATTTGTAGATAAGGGCTCAAACAAGCTTCACAAGTCACAATTTCTAAATGGAAGAGTATAAATAATGTGGACAATAGAAAACTGTCTCATAACAGATAAATCCAAGCAGGGCAACATTACGGTCACAGTCATAGTATCCGTCTTTTTTCCCCCAGATAATCTTAATGGGTTTAGGGTTAAGCATATACTAAGCATGTCCTTTTTGTTTCTTTGTTGAGTGCTTAAAACATAACAGACTGCATCACAAGAACTGGTGCGTATTTTTGTTACACAGAGGGATGCTGTGACTGATATAAAGGTCAGTGATCTGTCATTGTTGGCTTGCAGAACCCCTCTGGTCTCCAAATGTGTGCCTTTTGTGCCCTTTCAGAGAAGCCTGCATGGTCCCAAAAACCTGTGCTTCATAGAGGTATTAGTTCCCAAAAACATCTTCAGCTCCTCTTCACACATGGAAGAGCTCTTCAGTCCTTTATTCCACTGAGAGAGCTGGAGCAGACCCATTCCTGATTCTCTCCAACATTCTCTCTTCCTTCCAAAATATAAACTCATTACTTTCATTCCCTAGAACCCCAGCATACTCCATTGGGCTCACCCTTCTGAGACCTACTGAGATACCTTACCCTCTTGTCTCCAGTTTTCAACTTTAAAGACTATTAATCTACAACACTATAAAGATTACAGTAAATTCAAACTAACCCAGAATACAGTACACACATGAAAGACTAATTCTCCCTATCTTTACTAAATCCCATGCCTAACAAAGTCATTATCTCAGACATGAAGTGGACATAGGACTGCAAGCTAGCTAGCAGTCATCATCATCACAGGAGTGTTTAACCTCTGTGCTATCTAAACTCACTGCAGAAATCCTCTAACACACTCTCCCTGAACACAGCCCTTCCCTCTGCACCTAACTGCTGTTATAATGACTGCTGCTACTCCTGAGGAGTGTCCAGTTCAGGACAGGGCCAATCAGCTGATCCCTATTCTGCCTGTGGAATTAAATTCCAAGGGACTCCAATCAGTCAGACAAGGCAGGTGTGTCCAGTTTACTTCAGTGAAGGAAGAGGCTTTAACTAAGCCCCAGCTTGCTCCATTAGAATCCTAGATCATGTACTGTATATTTTTTAAACGGCTGAAGAATCTGGTTCTGTGTAATGGCTACTTGGCTAGACCATGGAGACCAAGAGGCTCTTACGAGATTATTAATACTACTCCTTCATTAATATACTCCTTTATGCCCACTGGGTTAAAATTTTTGATGCCTTTGGAGAGTTTGAATACTTGTATAAGATACTCTCATTGTCTCCTCCATTTAACAATAAGAATATTTAGTTCTTTTAGCCTCTCAGTCCTTTGAGCCCAAGACTATATCTTGTTGCTCTTCTCTGAACTGATTTCAGGTATGTCTTATTGTTTAATGCAGTTTGCGAGTGTCATTTCACTAAGCAAATGTTGTTAGCTACAGTAGGAAAGCAGTTGTCATTAGAAATGGACGTCCGCATCCACTACTTTGTGAGCTTTGATATTAAAAAAAAATCAAAAACAATTTTAAAATGGAAAAAATAAATGTGTAAAATTATTGTATTTAAAGTATTATAAACTGAGCCCTTTCTATAAAGTTTATTCCAATTTCTCTTTATAAACATCTGAAGTAGATTTGCATAGGTAGATGCTCTATGTCTGCAAAGTATCTAGTTCTTGCAAATACCTTGACTCATTTTAAAAGGATGCAATTTTCAAAAAATAATCTAAATTGTTAGCTATGTCTCCTTTGAAGATTCCATTTAGAGCTTGTAAGTAAAATGAATATCAAGGACTAAACCTGAAGGCTGAATACTGGGTGAGAATGTTACATAAAATACTCAGTCTTTATTGTCCAAACCAATGTATTAGATGTACTGGAAGTGAGAGGGTGAAGTGTGCAGACTCTTCTCAGGTGTTAAGGCAGGTCTTGACATGAGATTCTTTTTTTTAATCCTAAACACTGAACTGAAAGACACAGAACTCTAGCTGGGCTGCCAAGTTCATACAGGAAAACCATTAATAACCTGCTAGAATGCAGTGGAACAACTTTTAGCACACCCTTTATTTCCTGTAAATAGTTGGTTGGAAATTCCTGCTTGTAAAATACCTACCCAAGCTGTGTACTCTTTATAGTTTTTAATATTATTTAATGCACAAAAGGCTCATATACTCCAAGCTTGCATGGAATATCTTCATTATTAATTAAGGGAAAGCATTATAGTTTGAGGGAGTTCCATAGAGACATTTTAAAGCATTATAAAATTGTACAATCTTTGTTGAAGGAGGCAAGCTATGCCAGTCCACCTCTGCAGGTTAATGGGAGCTATTTAAGAAAACAATAGCAGTTATTATGTCAGTAAATCCTGCCGAGATGCATTAAAAGGCACCAAGAGTGTCGTATCATGGTGGCTAAGCCTGTTTTAATTGAATCGAAGGGTTGAGTGACCTGCATTAGTGTTTATTTGCTGTGAAGTTGAACTTCACTCCATACAGCAATAAGGTACAGTAATTGTAACTTTCATTCTCGGATATTTACAGAAAACGATTATTGTTCATTGAGAGATTATTGCTCATTGTTAGAAAATATGTAATCATCGTCCTGTGATTCTTTTTGATTTGCAGTTGCAGGGCTGTTAATACAATATTTCTGCTGTTTTAATCATTTTTGGGAGGGAAAAAGAACAGGAAAGGACGGGAAATAGTAACACTGCATACAAAATGTCATTTTTCTGAATATCACCTCTTTCTAATCAATCTATTCTGCCCACATTGCATATTCCTGGAGTCTCAAAGTACGATGGAGTTGACTAGGTTTACCAATATTAATCACAAGCAGGGAGCTCATAATTCTCTCCCATACTTGTGTAAGAACATTTGTCCCACGTTTGTGAAGCTTTCCATATTTTGGGGGGTGGAGCGGTGCCTGTGGCTGGAAGGTTGCCGGTTCAAATCCCTTGGCCGGCAGAGGAATCCTACTCTGTTGGGCTCCTGAGCAAGGCCTTTAACCCCAGCTTCTCCAGGGGTGCTGTACAATGGCTGACCCTGCGCTCTGACCCCAAGCTTCTCTCCCTGTCTGTGTGTCTCATGGAGATCAAGCTGGGGTATGCAAAAAGACAAATTCCTCATGCAAGAAATTGTATATGGCCATTAAAATGATCTGATCTTAATCTTATCTTATCATTATTACCAATCCTCAGTGCCAGCAGGAGGAGATCAGTTTATGATGAAGTGGAAGTAAATCATTTGAGTACCAGCCATGTCACTTGCAACTGTTGTTGTTATTAGTATTGCTGCATTCAGATAGAAATCAATTGAATCTCATTACTGATGTTTATTTTGCAAAATTGACTCTGGTGCTGACCCCATGTCAGTGGTTTACTGGTTTCAGAACATAAAGCAACATACAGTACAGTAGCAGTTGTAGAATAAGATGATTTTGTAGCTATGTAAGTACTCCAAGGAACTCATCTTTCAGTCTTTTAAAAGAAGCCACTATATTAGCCTCAATAATATGGCTGGACAGCTTGTTCCAGGCTCCCAAAACCTTCTGTGTAAAATAGAGTGCCTTCTGTTTTCAGCATTAAATGTACTGTACATGCCTGCAGTTTCCACTTATGTCATTTGTCCAGTCTTCAATACTGGCTCTGGAAAAAGTCCATGGGCTTGACTTAAAATATTTTCAATCAGATCCTCTCTAGTGGACTAAAAAGGTTGAGTTCTTTACCCTGTAAGTGTAGGCTGATATATCTGTTTGCTCTCCTCTGGACTGATTCCAGAGCAGCGATATCTTTTTTTAGATCTTGGTGACCAAAATTGTACACAGAATTCTAAATGAAATTTTCACTTGTGAACTAAAAGCATTCTTACTAATGTATTTTACTATTTTATCGGAAATTTGAATCCCTGAGTCTTTGACAATTGCTCCCTTAATTGAACAATGTTTGTGTTATTCATTAATAATTAATAAGTGTTCCAGATCATTAGAAATAGGTGCATTAGGGCTGTTCCCAATACAATTCCCAACTGTTCCTGTGGGACCTCTATGTCTGCTGAATTTTGTTCTAACTTAGCTCGGGCTTACCAGTGCTCATGGAGAAGTTTATTTGCTTACTTTATTTAGGCTTTTTGCTTACTTATTGCTGCAATCAGTCCTGAGTTTAAAAAAATCTCGCTTTTTACCAGACACTGTTTCCCACAGCTTCAGCATATAGAACTTTAAGCAGCCTCTCCTCAACTTGCTTATCTTTATTTGTGTCTAAACAGCTCTTCACAGGTGATCAGTTCCTGATGAATAGGCAGGCAGAAATGACACTGTACCAGACATTCATAAATGAGTGTTTTTCTTTCTCCCGATGTTCAGTTGCTTATGTCCAATTGGTTACCTTTCAGCTAACATACAGTACCTGAATTAGATCAGTTCTGAAACTTCTGAAATCCTGTTCAACCTTTAAAAATCTGAAATCAAAATTAAACAGAAGACTGAAATCAATAAGCCTCTGATTACTTCATGATTAACCCATCTGGAGTAGACACAAGAAGACACAGGTGTCTTGCATGAACAGGACTGGGAACTGCTGATTTAGGGTGACTCAGGCTTGTTGGATTGGGGCTCTCTGTGACTGGGGTGGGATTATTGTGGTCCAAGCAGAGGGAAACTTAGAGAATTAATGTAGGCAAAAACACAATAGGCAAAAAGTGAGATAAAATATTCAACAAGTGAATATGATACAAATTATTCCTTCTAGTTGTGTTTTCTCAGTTATAACCATTGCCTGACAGATTAATCTGTGCTCCCCTTTTCTTACTGGACCAGCATGCATTTCTTGGACAATGGGCAACGTGTAATCATACTATATAAATCATACAAATCATCCGCTTTGTTGTTTTGGTTAATTATGTGCTGGGGTTATCTCATTGATCTCAAGCTGCTCCTTCAACGTGGAGATAATTGCGTTTATTCATCACACAAAAAGCTGTTCGGTTTCCTGGTGGGAAGAGATACTGTGGAGCTTACCACTGTTTTGAGAGAGCCCGAGTTAAATCATGGCCACGTGTTACATCCTGACTGGAACCATGGCAACCGGACACTTATTTACAGGCAGGATCCATTCCATGCCTTCCGAGCACAGAAAAGCACCGGAAATCTTGAGCGTTCTCGGCAGAAAGAAGGAGAGAAAAGGAGTGAAGAAATAGAGGAATGAATTATTGTGCAATTAACATGCAAGCCTGAAAAAGAAGCTTTTACAGCGATGTGCTACTTTAATTGTTAACTTCACAGAAAAACGGTCGTGCTTTTCATAAAGAATCAATCGCAATTAATCTTACCTTTCTTTGCTATGAAGGCCTTGGTCCCAGTTATAAGTTATAAGTTATAAGTATTTGTCAAGAAGAATCCAAACCTAAATCTGAGGTACTTCAGAAAGCTGTGGGTATTTGGAAGAAACTACTTTACCAGGTTGAAAATGTAGACTGATTGGAATTCTACAAAAAGCATCTTGATAATCTCCTGCAATCAATAAGATAAACGTATCCAAATGAGTAAAATAGGCAGGATGTTTTGAAGATGCTTGTGCTTTCAGTTCTTAATGCATTTCTGATGCATTTTTTTTTCTTGGAACGCAGGGATCTTCAGACTTGTTGTGGTTTTTAATATTCTCTTGGGCAGATTTTGAAAAGAATACTTCATATGACTTGAGTGAAGTATTCAAAACTCCTTCCACAGCCTATTCAAGAATAAAGTTAGTCTATTTAAACAGTCTGCACATGATCCCTTTGAAATAAGCATTCTGGTCACTCTTACTCTTGTCAAAAATCTTTGTAAGGTGGCAAAATTATTTTTGCAACATAATCAACATGGAGTGCAGCAGTCTAAAATTATGTCTTCCTATTGCATGCTAGTTTTAACAATTAATTCTTTCATTTTAAATTATTTGCCTTTCACTATATAGTCAGCCATTCCGTTGACTGTTATACCTCATGTTTTTCCTTTTTTCCATATTCTCTTGGCTACATAGACTGAGGATTATATAGATTATAATAATATCAGTAGTCATAGTTACAGGACAGGCATTAGTGAAATCACAATATACTGTGTATTCCCAAAGTATAAATGTGTATTCTTTATGCTCACACATTGTTTCGAGAGTTTTTATTTCTCTGAACCTTCTGTATAGGGCATATGATTGAAGCTTGAAGTGATTTCTTTTCTAAGGTCATTTAGTTAAGTTCAGGAGGGCTGCTTTTGATGCAGGCTGACTTGTAGCTCTACAGAAAATTAACCACAGTACAGTACTTGTTTGCAGGGCCCAGTGGAATGGCAGTCAGTGCTGATGTCTCAAAACTTTATGGTTCTGGTTGGACTCCAGCCTTGGACACCTGCTTCTGTAGTGTTTGCATGTTTTTTCCATGTTCATGTCTAAATTCTACATTTCTCTGTGCCTCTGCAAAAGAGAGCTGTCCAATCTAGGGATAGACCAGTCATGTGGTCTCAGTTATACTTTGCTCCCTTGTGACTGGGTCAAGCTGCTCTTGCAGTGATTCTTATCAGACGGATGAATAGAGAATTTATATTCTGTATCATGATTACTGTGCCACATTCTCAATGTGAAAATCTGGTTTGGAGCTGGAAATAAAATTAAAATTGTCTGCTCCCATTCACTGGTAAAGTAACATTGCAGAGCTTTGCCTGAGAAGATGAATCATTAGCCCATCAGCACAAAACTGATCAGTGAGTCAGACTATGCCTTTAGTATAAGCAGCACACTGTTTCACTGTCATCCATTCTTATTTTGCTTTAAGCGAGAAACCAGATGTGGCTATCTGACACCAATAACCCATATCTCAATGTTGGGTCAGTACTGTAACTCACTATATATAAAAAAAAATCATGTACAATAGAAATATTTTAAACTAAAATGCGTGCATTTAACTTTACTCACAAAGCTGAAATAAATAAGCCATGTGGTGTACGCTATTCAGTGACAATGTTTCTTTGAATAGTCTCCATTTTCACCCAAGAAAACCAAAATGGAGACCTTTCTATAGACACTCTGCTGTCTTGCAAACAGAGTGAAATGGCACATGAGACTGCTTATGTAAGACTGGGGGCTGGGGCTTCAGACACCATGGCAACAGCTATGTTTCTGAAGTTCAGAGTGCGGAAACTGAAGTTATCTGGCTGTCTTTCTGAACACCCTTCTCTCTGTTTTCTGTAGCCGCTTATCTTACTGACCTGTTGCAACAATCACATCTCCACAATGTCTCCCAGCACTGCTTCCTGTTTTCGTGGCATCCCTGATCTCCTACAGTAGGTCTACAATTGGCCAAAGTAAGCAGGACATAGTGAAGATACCGAGGTGAAGGGCAGGGGAGAGATCCTGTCAAACTGTGCACACTTTATAGTTTCTCACTTCTTTTTTAAATATGAATTTGATGGTATCATTTGGTTTCAACGCAGTTTGCAAGAAGCCTATGAGACAGGAAAAAAGGCATGAAATAAGATGAAGGATATTTAACTCATTTTAAAGCTGCATCAAACCATTGCCTGAATCATTTGAGAAATAAGCATTACAAATGTGATTTAGAACACAAGAAGGCTTGCAAATAAGACAAAGTCATTCAGTCACTTGGCATTTTGTTCTACTTAAATACTGTTTCATGTAAAAAAAAAATGCTGTCTCACTGCTACAGCACATCAATTTCTGTTTTTGTCTTGTAGTTCGGGTTTGTCATTTGAGCTGACTTTTACTAATCTTTTCCATTTCTTAGAATCTTCCTCCCACCCCTCCAAAAGTCTTCTCAGTTTCTAACCTGTGTAGACTTGACTTTTCCTTCATTCCTGAAATAATTCCTTTACAATCTTGTTGCAAGCATGCCATTTTTCATCGGGTTCATTGGCTGTGTCAGTGCTCAGGTTAGGAATTCTTTCTTTTCAGCCATTTTCGATTGACTTCATTCCATAGCGGCTGCTTGGTATTCCCTTGAGCTTTGCATCTAACAAATGTGTAGTCTTTTATAAAGATAAGAAGCAACAGCAATTCTTACACTTACCCCTGAGGTACATCTTTATGAATTTCTCACATCTGTATTGAATTAAAGTGTTATGCAGAGAAATTTAGTTCAGCCTGATTGTGGAAGCTTGAGTTTATCCAGGATACTGGAATTTATGGTTCTACTCTTAAGAAGAATGTCAAGGGATCTTTAATGACAATGTTGTCAAGATCTTATTTTTAATATTTCATGTGAAGAATGTTATCAGCAACCAATACAGTGTCCCTGGTCACTCTATTGAGGCATTGGTTTGGAAATTCTAACACTAACACCACCAACAATATTCATGGCCCACTACAGTATCATAGTGGTAGTATATGTGTGGTCTTTGAGCACGAACAATTATAAAGGTGAAAAAAAAAGAATCACAACAGGCTTTCACACACTGTCTAGGAGCCTAAACATCTACATTAGTTACCTCTGTTTCTTGGAAGCGTAAAAATTTCGCTAGGTATTGTACAATGATTGCTGCATCCTTTAATTCAAGGACACATTACTTTTTTGATGTATTTTTTCCTAAGTACCTACCAATAGGAATTGTTCCTCTAGACCTATTTTTTGTTTCTGCCCAAACACAATGATTTTTAGATTAACAACACACCAGGCGTTTGTTGCTACTGCACCCCATTGCAGAATTAGTTTGGTCTTCATATGTGTGCAAGTGGTTCGCTTTGTACCCGAGTGTCGCCGGCCAAGCGACCAGGTTTGGCTCAAAAGAGAAGAAACTCCCAAACAGCAGTCTTCAAATGCCAGTAAAACTGTTTTTTTTTGCCATCAAAATAGGGATAACAAAAAACCCCCCTCACAGGAGTACTCTCTGCACACCTCCCCCCCAAGGCACCCTCTCTTGACTGAGCTCTCCCAGTCCCTTTTATAGCCCCTCCTCTCCCAGGACCATCCTCTCTTAAAGGGACTCGCTCACATTTTTTTCCACAGACCTTTAACAGAGATGGGCAATTTGATAAAAATAAAGTATTTAACCATCCATACAAACTTATACATTTTAACAGTTATATATTCACTTAAACAAAACAAATAATCTTACATCTGTTATTTATGGATGGCTCAGCAGTAACCTTTCCCTTTAAGATAATTTGTGGGAGCATTGTGGGATACTACAATGGTGGTGGCCATCTTGACTAACACAATACAATACTCCACTGGGGAAACAAAAAAGGTACAGTATCATTCATATCATTCATACTTCATTCATATCACATACACACTCACAAACATACCAGAAGGGTAATAGGGGATTGGAAAATATTGGAGTATTTCATATTCATCAAAGGAAAAAAAGAAAACAGGTGCTCTGTCACAGTGAGCAAGTGTTTCAAGACTGCTGTTTAATTCTTGCCCTACCTCCTCTCTTCAGGCTACGCCAGGTTTACTAGTCAAATTAAGACGTTCTTACCATTTCTACCATTCTGTCAGGTTGACATAAAGCAAAAATTCTAGGAATAATAGATGTCAAATCCTTTTAGCTACAGGCCAGGATTCAAAAGCCATGCAGCTAGAAAACATATATAAACAACTCAATTGAGAGAGGAAGACTATTACTTCTAAAGCAGATATCCAATATTTTAATGAGAAGCTCAATTTAGTGATATTCTGACAGGTGGCACACCTCAGTGACTGTTTACTTGTGCAGTAGATATTGTGAATCACTTTTTTTGCTGGGTATAAACATTGAAAGGCAAAGCTAATGTTAGCATTTGGGATAGGTCAACAGAAGAAAAAAAAACTCATTTTGGGATTGTCTGATGCTTTGTCTCTTCATCCTAAATCAGTCACCTATTCAGAAATGGTGAATCGGACATGAGTACAATTCACTTGAAATAATGGATCACTGAAAAGCTTGACTCAGTGCAGTGCATTTCAGTTAACAAGCAGATAAATTAAAGTCACCTGTTTGCAAATATGAAATGAAATTGTGAACACTGAATAGGTAAATAATGTGTTTAGAATTTGATTTCTAAAGCTTGCAGTACTTATGGCACCTGCACAAAAGAATGCTCCATTTACCTTTTGTAATAGTGGACCTAAAGACTGACCCAAAGACGCAGAGTGCACTAGAATAAATAAAACAGGAAGAGATGAGATGAAACAGCATGTTGGCCAGAGTCTCACCAATGCTGTTGGTCATGCTGACTGACCTCCTGCTTCGGAGACTGAGCCAGTATGAAAACAGTGTGAAGAGTCTGTGTCTGACTGTGGATTGAGTCTATGCTGCTGTGCCATAGGACCGTAAAAACTGTCTGAAATGTGTCAGTCAAGCCACTGAAGAAGTATTTTCTGTTTAAAAAAAAATATCTGAAACACAAGTTCTGTTTTGCATTCAGAAACCTGTTCATATTAAAAGAGGACTTTTTGTTTAGATCGCATTGGGAAATGCCAAATTTCGAACCTTGTCATAGCAGCTGGATTCTGAATATTGTGGTCCAATCTACAAGGAGCCCAGTGCAAGGAAGCTAAAACAAGTGATATACAGTAGGCTCATGCATTTTAGCTTTGGTTAAGATCCAACATTTCTGAACATGCTGCAACTTGTTAAAAACCTACTGTATTTGGAGATACGTTCATGCACTGCATTACAGCAGTCAACTTGGAAAAGACAAAAGCAGGCAATGTTTCACAAAACCACAAACAGGAGATATGAATGCAAGGATTTATGTAAGAAATAAACGATTTAATTTCTGAGTACTTGGACTAATTTAAGGACTATTGAAAATTCCACTTATGTTGATACATTTTCAGAGCTAAAATGGGGAGCCCATCAACATCACTTCTGTCTAGTCAGAGTTCAGATGTAAAAGGTTTTGTTGCATCCTTTTTTAAAATATCACCTAAGCAGTGCGACAAGCTGAGCAGTGATTGATTAATGTCAGGTTTTTTGTCATTAGCATAGGAATGAAAGCCTAGGCTTCACATACACGTGAAGAATCTGACTCAATAGTACCAAAGAACTACACTGAAAACAGCCTTGTGCACTTTATAGAATTCAATTGTACATACACAAATGTTCCTTTACTTAACAGGTTTTTATAATTATAGACATAATTATATATACTGTGTATGTTTTTGAGGAGTTTTCACACGTAAACTTGGAGGTTTTACAAAAACATTCTTCAGTAATTGCAAAATTGTAGTATATGATGATTCCACATATACAGTATAGAAAAGAGTTATTGTTGTTGCATATATTTTCAATTTCTATACTGTTGTATCCATCAATTTCATCAATAAACTCTTCTTTGCAGATTTAATCAATTTGGTTCTTTAAGAGCTTGAATGCTTTAGCTTCTAACTACAGTGATTAACTTTTTTTACTCCCTACACACATACTGTAGATGCTGTTTGTGTTTTTCTGAACACTGGGAGACTTGGGGAGACTGATCTTTCTGTTGTATTGCTCTAATACTAAGCCTCACATTCTACAGGGGTAGGGTGACACTAACATTACATAAATCACCAGGTGTTGATGGTATTTTCCCACTCATAATTTGTGTTACACCAATCTGAACTGAATAGGGAAAGTATAGACCAATTAGTCTTTCTTCTGTTACAGGTAAAGTTTGATAGAGCTAGTGATAGGATGATTTCAAATGATAAAGCTAATTAGAAGAGTAATTAGAAAAAATGCCATTTTCCTTTACACAAGAAACAAGGATAGTAAATCACACTAAGGGATATGACATGATGTGTTTAGATGTCCATATTTTTTAGATAAGATCCCTCTTAAGCTATATGAATCTAAGGCAAACTGTGAACAATTTTGCAGCAAATGGTATTTAATAAGTGCTAAGTGATCCTCACTGGTAGTGATAGTATATAGATATACTGTACACTACTTAAATGTATCGCATGGGAGTTCCAGGAAGCTATTCATGAAAGTAAGTAGATTTATTCTTCTATATCCTTATCGAGACAATGTCAGGAACCAATAAAAAAACAAATGGAATGCTTTGCTTATAGCAAGAATTGTTGGATTTCAATACAAGGAAGTTATACTTAAATTTAACAATGTGGTATCAAGACCCTGTTTAGAAAATTGTATTCAGTTGTGGTCAGCATCTCAGAAAAAAATGATATTATGACCTTAGGAAGAGTTCAGGGAAGAGCAGTAAGAGTGAGTCTTGATCTCATGAGATGTATACAAACAGGTTAAAGGAAGTTAAAGCGTTTCAGTCTAGAGCAGTGGTTTCCTTTTTTTTTGAGTGCACAAACTCTTCAAATTTCCAAAAATTTTACATCCCACCCCATGCTGCTAGTTGTTTTTTTTTACAGTCATCAGACTTCATTTTTATATATTGAAATCTAATGTAATAAGTTATTAATCTGCACTCAGTAATCATCTGTAACAGCACACCTTAAGTTATGTGAAACTGTTATTCATTACCTCAACAAATATATTCGCAAAGCATAGCTGTAGATGGGAACAAGTAATAGGTTTATTCCATGCTGAAAAGAGAAGAGAGAAAACGCAACGTTTCGGCTGTGAAGCTGCACGGCCAAAACGTTGTGTTTCCTTTCTTTTCTTTTCAGCATGGAATAAACCCGTTAGCTGTTCCCTTGTAATGATTGCATCTTCCACACCAACATTGGGCCAGTAGGTGAACTGCAGGGTGTCCAGTGATGAACTAACCAGGGGTCTCAGGTGGGCCAAGACCGGCCTCTCCAGTGTCTTCATGACGTGAGAAGTCAGACCGGTAGTCATATAGTCACTGAGGACGGTGGGGCGCCCTTTCTTTGGTACCAGGACCAGGCATGATGTTTTCCAGAGCACATGGACTCTCTCTAGGCACAGACTCAGGTTGAACACTCCACTCAGCTGATCAGCACAAGCCCTCAAAACTCTGGGACAGACGTCATCTGTTCCTGTAGCCTTACCCTGGTGAAGCCTCTTCAACTCCCTCTCCACCTGGTCGGCCGTGATGGCCAGCTTGGCCTGAGGGATGATGCTCATAGTGCTGTGAGTGATGCAGTTGTTAATGGGGGAGGTGTTGGAGAGTGGCAGCTGTGGGGGATGGGAGAGTGAGTAGCTGTTGGGGCTTGTAGCTGTAAGTGGCCGTGGTTGTGGGGGGATGTAGGAGGTGTAGGGCAGTCGCAGCTATGAGGGCTTAGGGAGTGAGTGGCGTTGGGGGGATGGGTGGTTAATCACAAAGGGCCCCAAATCAAGCCTGTTAAAGAACTGTTTCAGCTTGTTGGCCATCTCCAGGTTCCCCTCAGTTACACCTCCAATCTGTTTGATACGAGTGATCCCTCTCATACTGCTCCATGCGTCCCTCACCATGTTCCTTTGTAGCTTGTCCTCTACCTTCAACCTGTATGAGTCCTTGCTCACACTTAACTTCTGCTTTAGTTCCCTTTGTACAAAGCTTAACCTCCTCCCTGTCCTCCCTCCTAAAGGCTTTCTTCTTGTCATTCAGAAGGGCCTTGAGGTTGCTGGTGATCCAGGGTTTGTTATTGGGAAAGCAGCGTACTTCTGTGGTGGGAATGGTGTTATCCACACAGAAGTGGATGTAATCGGTAACACAGTCCACCATGCTGTCAATGTCGTCACCATGCGCCTCACATAGCACATCCCAGTCGGTAACTTCCAGAGATATGATATATAGTGTATAAAAAGTTTGTCTTTTCGGGTACCCCAACTTGCTCTCCATGAGACACACAGACAGGGAGAGAAGCTTGGGGTCAGAGCGCAGGGTCAGTCATTTATATAGCACTCCTGGAGCAGTTGGGGTTAAGGGCCTTGCTCAGGAGCCCAACGGAGTAGGATTCCTCTGCCGGCCGCGGGATATGAACCGGCAACCTTCCAGCCACAGGCACAGATCCTTAGCCACAGAGCCACCGCACAACCCTATAGATCTCTATATAGCGCCACATAGATCCTCCATAGCCTCCTGAGACCATCTCCTCACAGTCCTCATGGTCACAGGTTGGCGTTGCACTATAGACTCGTATAGTGGTGTAAGCAGGACAAAGTTGTGATCTGATCTGCCAAGGGGGGAAGGGCAGTGGAGCTATAAGTGTCCTTAACATCAGCATATAGTAAGTCCAGTGCTTTATGTTCTCTGGTTGGGCACTTAATAAACTGGTGGAAAGTAGGCAGAGTGGTGGAAAGAGAAAAGTGACTAAAGTCCCCTGAAATAGCCATGAAAGTGCTAGGGTGTTGCGTTTGTAGCCTGGCTGTGACTGTGTGTATGACGTCACACGCTGCCTCTGCATTTGCCGTAGGCAGAATGTAAACAGTAACAAAGATGGCGCATGTAAACTCCCACGGCAGATGATATAGATGCAGTCTGGTTGCAGTCAATTCAATGTCCAGGCTACAGAAGCGCTCCTTAACATGAATATGTCCAGGATTACACCATCTGTTGTTAACAAGCACCGCAAGAACCCCTATATGAGGGGACTCGGAGAATGTCATTATTCTCTGAAGATGCAGTGTTGTGCGATTGCTGTAATATTGTGGTTAACTTCACTACCACTGCCTGCGTGGTAAAGAGAAATTCAGGGGCTGGAGATGTTCCTGGTTTTCAGCTGAATATTTACAGAAGATCATGATAGCACAGAGGAACGGATGTGACTGGGCTTGTAATGCTACACAGGCCACTGAGTTGTAAAGTTACTTCAGTAATTTATGTAGTTTGTAAAAGTTATTGATATAATTGTGATTTACTGTATATTTGTTCTCTTGTGTTTTCACTTCTGATTCTACCATTTCTTTTGACTTTGTGCGTCTTGCGAAGTTTGTACAGTACAATATTTAAGTTTGTCCAGCATTATGGATCCCTGTGTTCATAAGGCTTTTCGCCAGGTGTCGGGGTTTATCCCTACAGTCCAAAATCTTATTGGTAGGTTAATTGGCTTCTAGGACTACTGGCTCTTATTCAAGTGTGTGCCCTGTAATGAACTGGCGTTCTGTCCAGGTTATGTCCTGCCCAATGTTCCCTCTAAACTGTGCACATGTGCGTGCACACAGGTTATGAAATCAGCGCACACAGGAAATTGAACTGCGCACAAAAAAATAAATCCCCCCCCCCCCCCCAAAATGATAATAATGAAACAGACATGGTCGTCAATTGAAAATCGATATCTATGCTCTCGTAGTCTTGTACCTCACTGCTCATGCTCGCTCGACACTCAGTCTCTATGACTGGGCTCGTTGAATCGCTGTCCCGGTCTTTTGGATCTCTATGCTTCTATGAGAATGACTGTATTAACAAAAAATAATTCAGGTTTACAATTTTACATACACTCAATTTAGTGAGCACAAGTTTTTGTCACTGGAAAAAACTTGACATTTTTGCACACAAAATTAAAAAGGCCATTAAAAATTAAAGGGAACATTGGTCCTGCCTTGTGTCTGTTGTTTGCCAGGATAGTCTCTGGCTCGCCCGCAATCCTGTATTGGTTAAAGTGGTTAGAAAATGGGTGGATGAATGGATTTTACAATGAATTTTAGTATATTGTTATTTTTAAAGCAGAATGATCTGTTTTTCTTTATATTTTGAGTCTAGATTTTATTTTTATTATTTTATTATTATTTTTATTTTTCGCATTTCTTATGCTTTTAAGCATTTTTAGTTTTGCAAATAGCCTTTATTTAGAAGGCAGCTTATCTCTTATCTGGCCTCTGTAGGCATTAAGGCATTAATGCCTCATTCTTAGTAGGAGTCTGGGGGGTTTTCTGGGTGATTAGAATGTTAGGCCTCTGAAACTCCTTGTTTGTAAATACTGTACACAGAATAACTTGTGTGTTGTTTGTTTTGTTGTGTGCAGTGTAGCTTGTGACTTCTCATTATAATAAATATTTTTTTAACCACGTTTAACAAAATTCTTTTCACCAAAGCTGTGCCAGAGAACAAAGAATTCACATGCCTCTAATTATAGAGACTTGGGTGTATTCTGGCAAAACAACTTACAAGTTGGGGGTTCTGAATAATTATTTTACTTATTGACTGAACCATTCAGTCCGTTCCTGTAATTCACCATTTTTGTAACCCCCCCATCTGTACCAATACAGTTGTCCCACAATATTTGCAACAGTAAAATAAATTGACTTTCACACAAATTCATTGCATTTATTTTAGAAGAACCATATAAATGATAAAAGTAATAGCATGAAACAACCACTTCATACACTCCCACCCCAACTAGGAAAACCTCAAATAATTTGAACTTTTTTTGTCATTTTTTCCTCTGTTTCTGAAGTTGAGACGTATTTGTCCTGTTTTTATATCGCAGTGCTGTTTTTATGAAGTTCTGTACTCTGTCTACATGGTAACTCTGCCTTACTGGGTAAATAGAGTATTAATAAAAGCATAATTTGAAAAGAAGATCTGAAAACACAATAAGCGTTTTGTACCAATCATAGTGTGGCAAATGCAATTGAAAGTCCTTTTATGATGTGGAGGAGAGCAGTGTAGGCACAAAGCTGTAAATGGAGTCTGCAAAAGAATCAATTAGCAATATTATGCAGAGAGAGAAAACCCAGTGCAAAATTAACAGACTTCCTGAATGTTTTAATTAAGAATCTCGGTCAGCTCCAGAGGAAACCATAACAACTTCGTCTTTATGAATATTCAGTAGACTTCAACATTTTTTTTGCAGCTAGCAAAAGGTACTGAGTCACTAGGAGACCAAGAGAAGACACTATTGTGGTCGCCTGGTCAACCGTTATAATGTCTAATGTCTCCTTTCTATTTACATAAAGCAGCACAATACAAATACAATGAAAAAGAAATTTTCTTCTGTGTTTTGGGTCAACAACATGCCATGTTTGATATCATGTAATTTTCTGGGGACTGCAGTGAGAGAAGGTTGTGTGGCTGTTAACTTAAAGCTGTTCTTTTCCTGTCATAAGCTTTTTAACTCCTTCATTATCTGTTGATATTTGCAGCTTACAATGTATCTTGCAGTAATTCCCTGTTAGCTGCTTGCTTTGACTTAACTGTGTTTCATTTGCTGTGGTAAAACAAAAAAGTGACAATCAGATTATGTACAGCATGTATAGTATTTCTACCTACAAAGTCTTAAAAAATTGAGTAATTAATTCTGCTTTTAGACATCTGATGGGGGGGAGTGTTAGACATCCAATTCCTGGTGCACTTTCATAAATTTTTGCTAATGTAGAAGACGTTATATAGCAATGGCTGCTTTAGCACTTACTGTATTTTCAGACAAATTCAATAATGCTGCGAAATAAAGTCCTTTGGGTTTTTACGGAATACATTTTATTGAAATCAAAGCTTGATTTTCACAGGTCCTGCATTATGACATTTATGAATGACTGAATGAATGTATAACAGAAATGTGATCATAGTGAAGGGTTTTTCTCTCACTCAGCACATACTGTAGCTGGACAGCCATGACAGAACAATTCAATATTATTAGAAGTGGTTACTGACTACATATTATATTAATCTGGGATATTTATTCAGTTTGGAGTTGAGGAAATGAATGTACTGACAAATAGGTTTGCAAAAAATGTCAAATCTGTTATCACTTGTAAGTACACATTTCATTATTGTTATTAATTTATTGAGCTTTCTTCAGATTGACTTTCAATATTTTGCAAGTGTCATATACAGTAGAGGCATTGAAAGCACAGGGATTGATTCTGCTGTATCTGCATTGTAAAGTTATCTCATACGTAAGATGGGCTATCAGAATTTAATAATTTAACAACAATGCCCTTTTCAATTAGAAGATTTATTTGTATTCTCATTTGTATATGTAGACAAGGCAACCTATAGGAGAGGTCACCATGTACTGTGTACAATACATATGCAGTTCATGTAATAAAGGAATACTGTATTTACAGTGATTATTAGTATAGTAAAATTAGAGACACAAATGATGTTTTGTTCCAGTTTGGCAAATAATACCAGGAAATACATTTCATCCATAACAACAGCTGGGTTCAGTGAGATATCTTTACCATTTTCAGCTCCACATATTGAAATATCTAGATATTATTCCCATGCTTAACTGTTTTTATGCTATTTGAAGTATTTGCTCCTTGAAAGTGACTGACCAATGAATTGAAAGTATTAAAATCATGACAGTAGCCAAGATAGTTTGAATACCATTAGTACATTCATTAATTAACATAAATATTGATAGCAACATCACAATAATATGCCCAGTGCCAGAATTAATTAAAATAATTAAGTTTATAAACATGTATAAATGTTATTGATTAAATAATGATTTGCTAACATTACCAATTGAACCCCCTCCTTGCACACATAGCATATATGTCAGATCTGAATTGCTTTGTTTGAATACACCAATAACTGTTTTTTTTAATTAATTAAAATTTCAAATAAATTAGTTTTAGTCTTATCAATTTCAAGTTTCATACTTGGAATTGTTAGCCAAAATTGCAAAACCTTTTGTGAAAGCACAGTTGGAATAAGGACAGTTCTTTCCTCAAAATTCCGTACTTATTAGAGTCATTTACGTTACTTGCTGCCTTAAAGGAGAATTGGTGTTGAGTGAGAGAGCAGTGTGATTTTCACTGATGGCATATGTAAGAATATGTCAGGCTGCCAGTGCCTTTACGGTTTGCAAACATCTCTGATTTCTCTAGAAAACGTCTTTCCAAACCATTTAGAATCATTTTATGCCTGTCGCAATACGTTTCCCACAAAAATTTTGTTTCACCACATTCAATATCTGTTGTTTTTTGTGGGAGAACCAGATCATTCTGTGCCATGGTTTATATTAATAGCAGCATGCAACGACTAAGGAAAATCTAAGTCTGAATATGAATATAAATGAATATATTTAACTGTTCTGTATTCCCCTTTTTCAGCCTATTTGACAGGAAAGGTTTTGGCCTTTACAGTATATACACAAATATAAGGAGTGTTGCAAATGTTGGGCAGTATATGATTCTGGACTGTTACCCGATTGCCAGATTGTTGGTCATATGGTATCCAGAAAGTATTATACTGTACCTAAGATCCCTCCTGTTTCCGAAGGCTTTGGAATAAGCAGTAAAATTGAGAGCCAAACAGGGCTTTGTCAAATTCAAAATACATGTTTCTTTTCTTTGAAAAATCGTCTCAAACTCATATGAAAATGGAACATCCTCTTAAATCCTCCCCCCTGTTTTTGCACGGAACTCAAAATACTGCTACTGCTGAATGTTTCACACAGCTCCAAGAATTGTGATGTCACCTGTTACACCATTTTCTATGTCAGTGTTGCGGTGTGTCATCGTTTATGTCTTCCTTTACGGTATGTCATTTGTCATGTGAGGAAAACACGCAAGTAAGCATTTCATTGTACACCTGACAATAAACTTGAACCTGAAAGGCAGACACTGCGACTTGGTTTAATAAAGTTGCCAAAGCTAATTGTTTCATGATTTAGCAGGTATTCTGCTGATGTAGCCGTAATGGAGGTGGAAAACTGTCCGACACTTGCTGTACTGGAAGCCTCCACAAACACTAACGGTTACTCCCCTCAGTCCTGCAATTCTGTTGTGCCCTTCAGAGTTGATGTGCTGTATAGTTGTTACTGACACAGACAGAAAATCCATAGAGCTTTGAAAGAAAACTGCAAGATACAATCATATTTCTCTTCATACTTAATATAGCTCAGGGGTCTAAGAGGCATTATCAAAATAAACAATGGGGAAAAGGTGGTCTTTAGGAGAATGAGGAGAAAATGTAGTTTTTTCTAACCGTTTGAAACATTACCCTGCCTAATGGGTAGGTCTCTCTTCAGCCTAGTGTGCTGCAAATTTCAGAACAGGAGTGCAGGTGACAAAGTGTCAAAATGAGTTACAGAGTCTCACCTTCATCCACAGATTTGTGTGTAGTCTGTGTGTAGTGATCAGATGTTCCTGCCCTTAAACTCTAGCTTTCATGACTTCTGTTTCAAATGAGCTGTGTCTCCGTGTTCGTCTTTGCAAAGCTTCCTTCATTTGAACCACAATTTCTTGATTCCCATTCCATGCTGTGCTCTACTTTTAGTTTTCCCCAATTTTTTTTTCTCTGTTTTCCCTCATTGAAATGCCAGTGGCTTGACCGCAGTGCGTTTGCACTTTAGAGCATGCTGACTGGACTGATGTACCACCGGCCCGAGGACCCCTTAATGTATCTAGAAAACTGCCTGCAGAAAGCCCGGGAATTGGGTGGCCCTGAGCGCGTCCGCTGGGACACATTCATCAGCCCAGACCGCCGGCCACTGCCCCCCATCAATGGAGGACAAGGCAAGAAAACCTCCAGAGCTGGTAAGACAGGGCTCTTCATGAGCAGTCTTCATACAGTCTACAGATCCTGCCAGCTGGTGGTGTTATTATTAAACAGCGTGTGGTTGAATCTGGCTTGTATTGTTTTTCTAAACAGGGCACTTTTATAGCCCACCCCCTCACGACTGCTTACTGCCAGGGGCCAAGATTAAGTCAATCCACTCAAAACGTCAAACACCCGCCAGTCTTAAATCCCAAATCCAGCAGATACAGCTTTTTAGCACAAGTACTGCAGAGAATGATCAGCCACTGCAGTGTGTGGCTCGTGGGCAGGTCTGTAGCTTTGAAATGACTCAGAAAAGAGCGGTATCACCCACTTCCATGATGTTCCATTTGGTTGAATTGCTAAACATGTTTTTTTTTTTAAACAGAATATTGTAATGAGGCCTTGAATGTTCAAACTGAGCACTTGAATGAAAGAGGTCATCAGAAACTCCAATGCAAAACGAAAAACTAAAAATACATTGATTGCTTAAGTATTGATGACACTTCACTGAGTCATTACTTAATTACCCGTTTCAGTTTCAAGTCTTTGCAGACCATCATGGTAAATCTTTGCCTATTCTTCCTTTCAAACTTGCCTAAGCTGTCAAGTTGGCTGGTAATCACTGATGGACAGCAATTTGCAAGTCTTGTCACAGAAGGGAATGGATAATTTTGCAAGGCACTGTATGGTTCCTTGATATGATTACCCGATTATATAATTATGCCATTTGTAAGTCATGTGTTCTAATGAGTCAATATCATTTTTATAAGAGAACAAGCAATAATGCTTGTTTTACCACTAGGAAAGTTGGTATCATTCCAAATCTTTGTTACGTATGTCAGCTGAAATTGCATTTAAAAGTCTACAGCTGCATGTCAGTAGAATTTTTATTATAAAGCAAAAACATATTAAGTTTTTTGTTATTATTATGTTTCTAGATGCCCATCCTGAGGTACAGTAGGTAAATACACTGAATATAAAATTCAAGTAGAGAGTTGCGTCAGCATGCATAGGCTGCAAAGGAACGAGTAAAGGTTTATTCCAGACTTTAGGGAGAGGAAAAGAGACACAACGTTTCTGGTGTGAAGCCTTCTTAATGTCAAGCCTTTCTTCCTTTTCTTTCAACCTTCCAAAAAGGCTCCACAGCTGTAACATTGTGTCTCTTTTCTTTTCAGCATGGAATGAACCTTTACTTGTTCCTACACAGAATATGTGATATTGTGTTTACATTGAAAATTGGACTGAAATTAAATAAATCGGAGCAGGGAGAAGATTGCTGTATTTTGTCTGGCATTGCCTGTGAATTCCATCCCATTAAAGTTGTGTAGGTCCATCAAATGTTATTCAATATTATCAGTCAACCAATATCGAAGATTGACTCCATTGCTGGGGGCACAGAACAAGCACATGCTAAACATTTATTGTGAAACTATGTTACATTACAGGGAAAAAATGTTAACTGAGAACTGTGACTCATCAATATCGCCTTGTAATTTAGAACCCACAAGAAGCAAACCCACTTTTGTACTGAGCTCTTCTGTTTTTCTCACAGATCCTGGGCCAGGCCCAGGCCCTTATCGACGGTATGACCGCCTTCCTCCCATCCAGGCCCAGTTTTCCATCGAGAGCGACTCCGACATGACTGAATCGTCTGGATTAATCCAGGAGTATGATGTCTTTGATCCTTCCAAATCCCGGCCGCATATCATCTTTGTCATTGGTATGACGTCAGAATATCGGGAAGCCGTGAAAAAAATATGGAGAACTACTGCTGACCCTTTTTAAACAAATTAGTAAACAAAATAACTTCCCAGTCTCCTTTTGATGCCAAAAGGGGATCCACTATGAATAACCAAGTAGTTATCACAGAAAATATTCTAACTATTAATTTGGTTTTGGCATGTGAAACCTTGTTGTAGTGAAAAAGGAATGTAGACAGTGGGCTAGGCCCACATCAGTATCCTGTCCCGCCCGCCCTCATCATCATGCTTCTGCTAAACCCTTTGAGACTGAGGGCTGCAACATGGAAGGGTGATGGTTACATTCCCTTTCAGAGAACCAGCATCACAACAACCCAATATTCCCTTCCAGAGAACCAGTATCACAACAACCCCACATTCCCTTTCATGAGTGGTGCTGTCATCACCAGTGGGGAGGGGAGGTATTCAGGCTGTCCTAGACAGGAGGAGTGGAGTAGGCAGCAGATGAGGGGTCAGGTCAATTAAGAACATTGTGGCAGACGACACCACGATTACGTCCATATCATTAAGAATGTAGAATCTCTTTGAGACCCCATTTGCTGCAGAACAGATGTTGTCAACAGGGAGGCTGTCAAAGAGAGGGACACCGCACACCTGGCAGAGGGAGACAGAAAGCCTCCAGGCGAATGTCATCCCAGATGGAATCCAGTGTGCTGAGAGAGCAGCAACCCAGAAACAGCACCTAAAGATGACAGACGGGTGGTCTGAGGGTCACGTACTGTAGCAGGTCCACACTGACAGCTGTGCTATACTGTCTCAGTGGTAGGACAGTGATATGGTACTTCCCCACTGGTGATAACTGCATTCTATCTGAAAACACACAGTCACAAATGCCAGGAATAAGACTAAAAACATGGCAAACCCAGTGTAGAAGATCTGGCATCTGTGGGAAAACAGCTTCACTCTTTACTGCAGCTGATCAGGACATTTAGTTTTAAATGATGTCTTGTAATGTTCAGCAAGTGAGAACCTGGGTGTAACCAACTTAAAAGACATATTCTGAACCAGGGTCTGCACTGCTCCTATCATTTACTGGCCTTTTTCCAAAGTTATTTTCACAGCTAATCCAACATGTCC
Source organism: Atractosteus spatula (assembly GCF_055471065.1). NCBI lineage: Eukaryota > Metazoa > Chordata > Actinopteri > Semionotiformes > Lepisosteidae > Atractosteus > Atractosteus spatula. Next base: position 7,205,520 of record NC_142728.1, on the reverse strand, counting down.
CATCGATTTCTTCCATGTGTGACGAGTGTAGCTCTGCACGAGCCCAGTTAAATTCCCCCCTTCTAAATTCCTCATACTCTGCTCCACAGCAGCCTCAGAGACTGACAGACATCAGCCTGAGAAATCGGAGTCACAGCACCAGAGTGGTGTGTGCTGCTCTCCCTGCCCCTGCTGGGGTTCGATCCCAGTCTCTCTAGACAGAGGATAACTCCTCTACACCAATCAAAGGGTCCTCTTCCATAACAGAGTTGCTCTTCTGTCTCAGAGGGTCACGTCACTTCTGTAACTGGCTCAGTGCATTGAGCCCTGCTATACGTATGACACTTATATTTTCCTTATAGTTAAATAATATAAAATTTACACTGTCCTTGAGATTATGAAACTGCATGAAAAAGACCCAGTTGTTGTATTCTAGCAATAAGGAAAGGGACAATAATTCACCAAAGAGTTCAGGAGCTCACCAGAGCTATGCAGATATTCCTAAGCAATCAATTAATAACAAAAAAAACCTCTCGGCTAGTTCCAATGACTCTTAAATGTTGTTGATTATTCAGATTGGAATGTGAGAGCACCTGTCATAGGACACTTCCCCTTTCTCTTTGGCCCAGGAGGACCAGGCAGTGGGAAAGGCACACAGTCCACGAAAATGGCATGTCGCTATGGGTATGTCTGCATCTCGGTAGGGGAGATCCTGCGCAACCAGCTGCTTCATCACGCACCTAGTGACCGGAAGTGGGAACTCATTGCACAGATCATCGCCAATGGAGAGCTGGCACCTCAGGTACCACCAACCACATGCACACAAGGAAGACAAGAGAGAATTGGGTGGGTAGTGTTGTACATTAACAGTGAGCGGTTTGAAACAAGGACAGTACAAAACTGGAAACTAACCTGTTGATTCAGAATTTTTTTAAATAGTAAAGTAGAAGCTGTAGTGATCGTACGCACAAATTACATCTGGTCTGAGCCCAGGAATGTTTAATTCTTTGTTTCAGGCCTGGATTTAACACATTTTGACTACTTTTCCCCTCTTAGCCACTGAGTACCCGAATTTCACTGAGCAAAGCATTTTATTGTTATTTACTGTTATTTACTTCTTTTGATTTACTTCTTTTGATTCTTTTGATTTGGTGGTATAATCTCAGTCCCATTGAAAAGCGCTCATTGAAAACCTAAAATCAAGTTCTTGCTTTGGCTGAGATGGGAGCTTAAATGAATGTAGATGAATATTGCTGGCTGAAGGTGTCCTTCCGAGTGTCTTCTTGTTTAGAAGCACTGGCGTTTCTTCTACTCCAGGAGACCACCATTGAGGAGCTGAAACACCAGTTCATCAAGCAACAGGACGCCAAGGGCTTTATTGTTGATGGCTTCCCCCGAGAGATTGCCCAAGCTTTCACCTTTGAAGAGCAGGTGAAGTCAATACGCTCCCCTCCCCTGTAATGCTAAAACAGGAAATTCACCCTATTCCTGCTGCACTGAAGTATTATTGAAACAGAGAGAGCATCCTCTGTTTCAATAATACTTCAATAACACAAGGCAAAGAACAAAATGCACATACATTCTCTAATATGTTTTTAGCTTGGCCTTGAAGGCTCTGGTCTGAATACTTATGCAGAAGGCTGATATTTATGTCGCAGTTTTTGAAGTGCTTCCGGAAAACTGGACAACTCAGCATTGATTTTCTTTTCAAAAGATTCTGTTAATAAATACAGTCTCAGTAAAATACATACAAATCTCAGTGGTGTTTTCCTAGTAAAGCATAAATTCATTTTCTCTGTGACTCTCACCTCTGAGCCTTCTTGATTAGTTATCTTATTATCTTTCAGAGAATAGAGTATTCTGCAGCAAGGGTGTTGTGTAGTTTTTAAGCTGGTATTTCTATCATATGCAACCAAATGTGCTATAGAGTTTTGTGATACCTCAGTGCTATGGGCATTCTCTAACGGTATCATTAAAATTGGTGGGTCCAGAACAACAGACACACGAACAAACTATAAGGTACAAACTAGTAAAAGATCCTTTTAGATCTCCTGACTGACTTCATAAAAGTCCCTCACTATAATATTGAGCAGCTAAGCTTTTTACGGACTTCAGAAACATTCAGTCCCTCCATGAGGCTCTTGACAAAAACGATTCCAAACACAGAGGTCTCTGAGACAACTTTCTGTACTTCCAAGGATACACAAAAAGTCACAGTTTCATAGTTCTTTGGATGGTCACTCCTTCTCCCTTTGGTAATTTTGTTATGGTATCAATGGAAGATTATTATTTGTTTTTGTTTTTTTCACTTTTTTATTTTTATTTCTCCCGTTGTTGATTGAACAAGAACCTTGGCTTTCTGCTTTTTAAAGCGTCACCTGACCAACTGTCTTCCAGCAACTAGTCAGGTGACTGAGAACAGCAGCTCAGTCCTCAATGGTTTCTGGGGAAGCTATCTTAGCTGAACCTGGTGTGCTCTTACAGGCTATTGTACATCAGGAGACCTTGAGGTTCTAATGGCCTATAAAATGCTTTACAGGAAACTATTAAGGTTTTATTGCAATCATATGGTTATGCATACATACTGTAGTCAAATAACTTGGACTAGAGGCTGGATCTTTATCTTTTAAGTGTCAAACAGAATATATGCTGTGATCATGTCAATGTGTATCTTCTGTTATCAACCATTACAGTAATACCCTCTCAATATTATTTTTTAACTGAGTAGTTGTTTACTTCAGAACCAAGTCCCTTCATTAATTAGTTGTACTACTGTACGAGTAGTGCTGAGGTACAGACTGGTTTCATATTCAGATTTTTTTTCATGACCTTACTAATTTGTCTTGGATACAGTTAAAGACTTTATATTTATCAATGTTAATATCATGTAATTTTTGTGAATGTAATATAAGTTAAGGGACAGAGAAAATAAATGCTTTCAGTCCATTGAAGCTTACACGCATCCAAATACCTCATTTGACCACTTTTTCAAAGGATGAAGCATGAACAGAATTCACTAGTTGGTTTGATATTCCACTCTTTACTGTAAGTGTGACATACTATAGGCAACCACTATCTTTCTCTTTGTCTATAAAGAGCCCCTGTCAGGCCAGATGAAAACATTGAAATAACAATATGAGAAATAAAAAAAAATGTATGTGTCCAAGAGGGATGTCAGGTTATAAAATGCAGTTCTTTGAAATGAGAAGGTAAAGATTGGGACAAGTAACATTTTGCATTTTATGTAAGTCAGGGACAAAGTCATTGTCAAAACTCTTTAAATCCCATAATACTTTACTTCAGTGTTAAATCAGAGGATATGACCATGTTGATTCTGGGTATATTACGTCTGCTGACATGGTTCTTCTCTTCCCAGATTGGATCACCTGATTTGGTGGTCCTACTTGCGTGCTCCAATCAGCAACTCCGCCAGCGTCTGGAGAAACGAGCTGCCCAGCAGGGACGCCCTGATGACAATGCCCACGCCATTGAGAGACGGCTGGAAACTTTCAAACAAAACATCAACCTCATTGCCAAATACTACCAAGAAAGAGCACTCATTGTGAGGGTAGGAGAACAGTGTTGGGCTGGGTGAATCTTAGTGACATTTTTCTGATTTCATGACCCCCTGTAACAGTATTGACATGCACTTGTCATTAACCTTTACACAAACCTAATTTGGTTCTGTTTTATTTTCTGCAGATTCTAGCTACAGCAGCATCAAACGACTATAGATAACTGTGATATTCAAGAATTCTGATATTTAATTTCTCGATAATCTTGTTTCATTCTTGTTGGAAGGTGTAATCTTTCTTGTTTTTAACTAAACTCAAAGCAAATTATTTTGAAAGGACACACTATATAAGTAATATTTTTATTATTTATTATTGTTGTATTTTTTTGTCTGTTACCCAGACTGTTTTTCAGTCTGTTACCTACCACTTCTATATGAGAAGGTGGTTACAAATCTCTGTATTTCACAAAATAAAGTCTAAAATATTTTTAATAGAAAGTGACAGATAATATAGAGCAGTACGTTTAGAACTGAAAACAATAGGTAGTTCTTTACCATGTTGTTGAAGCCATTACTTGGCCTCTTTCAAGAATCAGCTAGATAAGATCCTCAACTCAGCTCCTGGCAACAAAACAAGCTAGACAGACTGAGCTTCCCCCTCTGGTTTGTAACCTTTCTTATGTATATTTTAAAAAAACAAACATTCTTTAATATAATTATGTGCAATAAGGTTCTGCAAAACTGTGTATTCTGCAAAGCAGCATATTAAATTTGTCATTTCACTTCAATTGGTCTTTTTGGATACTCCAAATTGAATAGGACTCTATCTCTACCTTCTAAAAATGTTTCACAAACCTGAAGAGAATGTCTTTAGCCTAGGAATTCCTTAGAAAGGAAATCTGAGTTTAAAATAACAGATGGCAAACTCTCAAACAAGCTTCTCATACTTAACTAGAATTAGGTCTTCATGTTTGATTTGGAAAATGTCCTCTCACCTGGCATACTTCTTGTCCTCTCTCTATTTCCTACTCCTTCTTAACTCCTAGTGTTTCTCTGCCTCTGCCTACTTGTCTTTTATACTGTGTTTCTGAACTGTTAATAACTCTTAAGGATTTACAAAGAACTTAATTAAGGTTAACCAGACATGCCTTTTTATCAATGTCTCTCAAACCCCTACAGCTCAGAAAACATCTTGTCTTTTATAGTTCAGACATGTCCTTCAAAAGCATTGGATACTTTCATTTAAATCTGGTATTAATTCCATAAGAATGTTAAATTCTTAAATACATTAGACTTTACACTTCAAAATAAAGTAATTGAAGTTCCTTATTTTATTGTGCCCAAACAACTTACCTTCATGTTTTGAATTCAAAGCTTTATCACCCGTCTTGTCAATTCCAGGCAATTTTCTCTCATTTCGTCTGAAAGAGCTCTTTCACTCTTCATTTTCTGCTGAGTGAAGGGGTTTGAGTAGATTTAGAACTTAAAACAATTGAATTTAGAACATGGTACTGTACAGAGAAGTTCTGAAGCTTCACATTTTTGCAAAAGACAATTATTGTTAATTGTGTCAGGATTACTGTATCATACGGAAGAATTCTAACTTGGTGTAAACTCAGTTTTCAATATTTTGCCTTTATAGTCTGTGCTTTTTACTTAAGCCAGGATGTACATCTCTGCCCTTATTTTTCTATTGACTACTTAAGGCAGGGCAATATCACCTATGTTACCCTATGGTACCTGGTTATGCTGCTTTAGGCTGCTAAAGGAATTCTGTGACCCTCTGTACATCTGTTTTTTGTCTCACTGTTTACCTGCTTCACTCTTCCAGATTGATGCTGATCGGGAAGAGGATGATATTTTTGCTGACATAAGTGCAGTAGTGGAGGAGAGGCTGTTTCCCAAGGGCCTGGAGACTGAAGGTCAGAGAGGGGGGTGTAATGCAATGTGCAGGATGTTGACATCATTTCTCCATTTTCTCACACTAATGGGGTTTCTTGTGGGCTGAGCCTCTGTGCCTGTGATGAAGCTGAAAAAACATCTCTTCAGACCACATGCATTTTTCCCTGATTAATAATTACATCATTATGCATGGTAATAAGTGACAAAAACCAGCAATCCAGTGACTTTTTCAACACTCCACTCAGTAGCTCAAAGGAACAACAGCTGATAAGAAACTGAAAGCAAGCAAAGACATATGAGCTACTGTACATGAGGTATACAAATGATTAAGAAGAAACTGAAGAAATGGATATGTGGATTTACTCCAGGCCCTAGAGAACCACAATCCTGCTGAAGACCAATTAGGTCAATAATTAATTCAATTAAGCTATTAAGAGTTCAAGTAGAATGGAAAGAAAAATGTTTGCAGGTCATTGAACAGTAGAGGGAGCTACAGTTCTAGTGGTGGCATCACATTGCCCTCACCTAGAGAGAGTGGCACTGCCCTGTTGATACTTTCTTGCTCCGATTACTGTTATCATTACTGGAAGAAGTCAACACTGGGGGAAAAATACATGTGCTATTATTCTTGCTTCTGGGCCTGTAGGTGTCAAATCATGACAAAAAGATATTGAAACATTTTTAATGTGTAAATTGTAGAGGTTTTTATGTAGCTAAAGCAACTGACAGGCCAATATAAATATCTGTGCTGCTCTCATATAGTTCTTATGAATGCTTACCATGTGTTTTGCAAGTTATAAAGTGCTCTCGTGCTGCAAAAGAGAAAACATTAAATATACTGACACACAAAAGCAACACTCAGCTTTCATCGATTCTTTAAATATGTTAAATGTACTGTAGATATGAAAATACAAAAAATGTAAATAAAAATACAGATTTACAGACAAAATGCTGCTCAAATTAAAACTTTGCAATGTGTTGTGACTATAGACCTGATTAGCCTCTGGCTGTGTTGCTATGGGGAGTTCTGCTATTCTCCCTGTGCATCTACAGCTGGGTTGTAAACCAGGATGACTAGTTGTAACTATTTACTGTTAATGGCACTGGTGAGCTGGTACCACAAAGCTTGTATCAGAATCAGCCCATCAGTTCACAAGAAAGCACTTGACTACAGCCAAAACCCAACACAAGAGGTACTATGACCTCAGGGCTCAGGGTTAGCCCTTTAGACCAGGAGATCAGGTGTGGGTGTTCAGAGGAGCTGGACTGCGCACTGCCTGGGGGAGATGCCCCCTAGTGGAGCTGCAGATTGGAGACTGCATAAGAAGACTGCATGACTGGTATACTGGTGTCCGAAGCCAGGCTGGTCGTGAAGAGGTGTTCAGTGACTTGGGAAGCAGGAGGGGGCAGTGTAGCAGTTGCTGTTTCCCCACTGGGTACTTGACAGGAGACACACTGGGACTGGAGTGCCTGTCAGTTCCATAGGGGAGTTCAGAGTGACTGGGGGTGAAACTGCACTTTAATCTAGGAACGGGGGATATGGATGGGCAAAAGCAGTGAGAAGTACTGTGTTTTCGCCTATATTCCCCAACACTTACTGTAAGAGAAACACTTGGTCCTGCATTTTGTTTCCTCATAATTTGGCCGTTCATTGTGGGATTAGCCCTCCTTGTATTCGTTAAAGGCATTAAAATTTCATTTTCTACGCACCAGTGTTTTTGAAGTTTCCATAACATCACACTACAAAACCGTTATGTCTGTGCCTAGTGAACTACTGAAGTAAACTTTAGACTGTTGCATTTTTATTGTGCATTGGCATACTGTACAGTATGTAGCTTCAATGGTTTATACCTCTGGAGGTATGTGAGTTTTTTATTTGGTCATCAGCCATAATAAGAATATAGTTCAATTCAGAAAAAATACAAGGACTAATTGTAGATTTATCAATTTGGATGATATACAGTATATATACTTTTGTGTGTGTGTCAATATATGGGAAACTGTTATGTATAAAACAAATGGCAGCTTCAAAAACAAAAACAAAATATTAATTATTTTGTTCTCTTGTCAGTATTCTGAAAACACGATACACTCAAGATTTGACAAATCACCTTCTAATTCTTAAACTCATATCATCTGCCCGGCTTGTAGTTAAAAAAATACTTGTGAAAAAATTGCCTTGTTCTTTTTTCGATTATAGAATACCACATATCAAAAAAGTAGTGTAGGCCTGTCCAGTTCTGGTAGGGAGAATACATTTCTGAATTTTCAGTGTTTACAGAATTGTCTGCTCTGTTTCTGGGCAGCTACATGTACTAAATAATAGTTTACTTTGTAGTCATTCTCTCCCGTGAATGAGTGCAGCGCACATTAGACTGTGTTTTTTTCATTATTTCCTACATACTCTAGTGCAATAGCCAAATATAACTTCTCAGCTAGCACATGGAGGTTTCATCCTTTCAGGTGCTGTCGTGTTGTTTTCTGTGTGCCTGGTGCAGGATACACTGACCCTGATCTTCTGGAAGACAACGAAGATGCAGAGCCCTCTAGTGCTGGGGTGGAGGTAAGAATTGCTGCTTATAATAGGAGGAATAACATATATCTTGAATAGATTTGGGGGAAAATATTGATAGATTATTCAATATGCACAGTTTCATTTACTCATATGGTGGAAACATCAGCTCTTGCAGGAGGGATCATTTGACCTTTTGATTTCATCTAATTATTGTTGCTTGTATTGCTAGTTCCCAACTTTAACGTCAATTAAACCATTCCTATGATTTATTTGCATAGCTACATGACATGTATATTGAGAGCATACAGTAAACAAAGCATTTTCACAAAGGAGTTCACATGGATGCTCACACAGGGGTAGAAAGCTGTTTTTAAAGGTAACTGAAAACTGAAGAGGACAAATTTCCCCTTGCCAAATTTAAACACACAAGATCACATTTTCATGATGACTTCCAATTTCTTTCTCTTACCACGTACAAGATGCTCCATTTTTTCTAGCCACAAAATACACTCCTTTTATGTCTTATCTTTAAGTGAAACATAACATTATTATGAAACATATATTTTCCATGCTTATTTGCATTCAGGTTATCCAGTTATTTTTTCACTCTGTGATTTTCAACAAAGGAGTTGTGCAGATGTTCAGTTGCTTTCAGTGAAATTGAAGCACCTTTTGCTCTGGATGAAAACATTTTTGAAAATATCTGTAACTCCCAAATATCGCCTACTGCTCTTTCTAAAAGATTATTCTAATCCTGGTCACACACCACACAATCTGGCTGGGTTTTTTTTTTTCACAAAACTAAAAAGTTACTGGTGTTGTATTGCCAAATTGCGTATTCCCCCTCCTGATGAGATTTTGTCTCATCTTGATGTAGTGTCTGAGGAGCTCTGCACTGCTCGGGTTCACGGTTCCTGGAGTGCAGCTGCTGCAGTCAGAATCAGTATTGTGCAGTGCTTCTCTCAAAGCTCACTGATTCCAGTTTGGAGCCTCTGAGTGTGCGGATCGATGTTCGGAGGGAATGTTACATTTTTTTGATATCGTTCTCTGTTTCTGAAAATTCAAACTAATAAAAAAAACTGGTTTACAAAAAAGACAATCGCTTTTACCTCACAGTTGGAAGCTGTATTTAATTGACTAGTGGGTGCCCATAACGCTGAAGGGAAACAGTCATTTAAAAGTCCCAGTTCAATTCAGAATTATTGCTTCAGTTATCTCACTCGTTATGCAGGAGTCTCCTATCTTTGACTGCCTCCTTGCACTGTGAATGTAACTGTTATGCCTGAGCTGAGGGTAGTTAGCCTTCCTTCAGTGGTACTTAGTGGAAAAGCTGGTTGATATGCAAAGCAGGCATGCAGGAACAGCCTATTCACCAGACAAGGACAGACTCGCACAGCCTCCCCCCTCCTCCCACAATGCAACAGGGCCCGAGTGCTGGAGTTCTATATAAAGCCAGCAGAAAGAAGAGGGAGGGTGCGTGCAGCAGGGAGACAGCTTAGACAGACAAGAACAGCCTCGCTTGCTGGACAGGAGCCGGCACTTCGCAGAGAGGTCAGTACTGAGCAGAGAATAAACAGATAGCGGTGAAGGAGGAAATTCTGTGTCGTAGCTGGCGTATTGTGACTGCACTGAGCTGGGTGTGTGGAGAACTGCAGGGCACTAGGAGGAAGCAAGGAGGGCCTTGTGGCTAACTTAGAGGGACCTGAGCCTCGCTATTGCAGTGGTGTGGAGGGGGTGCAAAATATACCCCCCCACCACCTCCTCCATTCCCATGAAGTCCCTGTCAGCGGTCATTTTCACTGTTTGTGCATGATGGAAAGATGGCAGTGAATAAGCAAGACAGGTGGTCAGCTACTATCTTCAGCTCTGAGAGGCAAAGATAACTATTTGAATCCTTTCAAATTTCTCCCTTGTTCGCCGTTCCTGACAGTAGTAAGAGTATCAGCAGACAAAGAGATCAGCACCAGTTTACTTTGAATTGTGGCTCTGTTCTCTGAGTTATTCCTTGTATACAGTCACTTGACAAACATATTAAAGGGGTAACTAGAGGTACTTTGCAGTGGAATAGCTGCCACTGGCTACTGCTTTCAAATAGCCGGGACCAAAACTGTTGATAAAACCAAATAGTAGTCAACATTAGGATAACCTTCTGAATGTAATTGTATTTTTTATACAGTTATTTCATATTCTATCAAGGTGAATATGCAGTTTCAGAAGGTACTCTGTTGCAAAACTACTTGACATTTTGCAGAAATACAGATTGCAGAATCTGTGACACACGGACTCTTTGCTGGTCTGGACTGAGACACTGACGAAGTTCTTCTGCATATTTTCATTATGGGAAGTTTTGATCAGTGGCCTTTCCCCAGCAGGCACAAAAAGTCCATAACATCACCTCTGACAGGAAAGAGAACAATATTGAGAAGATTAACCTGTTTGCAGACCTTTTTACACACCTGGATGCACAGTTTCAAGTCTACAAGGCATCTCGTTTATTTATTTTTTATAGCCTCTCTATCTTGATAAGTATTTTTAATTGCACTTATGCATATGACAAATAAACTGAACTGTATGATTTCTAAATACACAAAACTAGAACTAGAATTAATTACTATTTGCATATGGAAAAATGCTTTTTATTCTTTTATTTTATCAGGTAAGCCAGTTAAGAACAAATTCTCATTTGCAATGATTGCCTGCAGAACCAGTTATGTACAGTAGCAGGGCATTAAGATTTTTATACAGTACATGCCCTGCTCCAGGTCCCTAACTACTGCTCCACTTTGCTACCTTACAAATCTTGTCTACACTTCACATTGCAAAACTCAGAGATAATTGCATAAGAATGTTACATGACAAGAATTACTTCTTCTATTGGTAGAAGCCCTAGAAGGAAGGGTTAGTAAGTAAATTAATCTCTCCTTAGAGTGCTGTGTGCACAACTGCAAATGAGCTTTTAAAAGTTCCCAATATGTTTGTGTACTGAGTGACATGGAATGTGCATATATGTGTGATAGGTTTTGATGAGATTTATCTTGTATTACACTTCCACCCTGGGTAAGTGGTCACATTTGCAGAATTTGTGAGTGTTATACTGTGCATGTGAAAGAAACACATCCACTGTATCACATCTGAAGCAAAGCCTGCAACTGTCTCTTCACCCAAGAGTGTGAGAGTATGTACAGTATGCAGCATATATACAAAATGATTCTAAATACCAAAAGGTTTCCACCTCAAAATCTAAAATTGTAGTAACATGTGGTTCACTTGTCCAGTAATTGAATACTCTTTCCAGTGCAGGGGACATCCTGGCTTTAATCCATCATACAGAAAAATTGTACTTTTTGGCAGTTAAAAAACTTTTAACATTGGAAAGTTCACAAAAACGCGAGATTAATTGTTCATATATTGCAATTAAGTTTGAAAATAGACCTCAAACCTTTCCATATACCAGCCCTAGGGACTAGGTCATACTATCAGAGTCAGTTTATATGGGTGACATGTTTAGAATGCCAATGGGTTGTCTGTCTCTGGTTAGGATGCCTTAATTGGAGAAGCCATTCAGCCACAGTGAAGCCCAATCCTGACTCAGGGCTTTGGGTGACATTTACTTGGAAAGGGCAAAGGTCACTAGGCACAAAGAGAGCACTTGTGAGCAAGGGACACAAAGTGAAATGTGGGACTTAGATTTATTTGTGCAAAACTGCCCCTTAAACCTGGCAGTTATAAATAATGAATAACTCTTTTAATAAAACTTATTGCTTTATTCTCATTTGTTTTATTTTAAAATATGATATTATTATAATAGTATCTTTAGATATTTATGCTTTTCTTCTGAAATGATCCACTGCATTCAACATAAAATGTACGGGTATTTCTTTTGAGCTTTATTTAATAATATTGTTAATAAATGGTGTGTGCTTTCTTAACAGTGTGATGCAGAGCAAGTTTGCCACACTCCTGCACTTTTTAACCACAATGAGTCAGCTTGAGAGCCTAGAATGACTTGTTTACTATTAGATAACTGCCAACAACACCAACTTTGGACAGCATTAGCTAGTTATCATGGTAATCCTTTATAGATTTTTTTTAAGGTTACAGCAAATACTACTTTGATAAAGCAGCAGTGTCTTTTATACAAATCTGACACTTTTAAAGTAGAAAGGAAGTTATACTTTATTTGTAGGTATGGTATATACTGTAGTTATACTCACACCATATCAGTTATTTTCCATGGATAAAACTATTAGTTGACTTCATGTGCATTTGTAGAATTCTTATCAAAACCTGTAGTGTGGTCAAGGGTGCCAACTTGAATTAGAACTAAAAATAATTCCTTACATTGTTATAATGCTTTTGGTATGGTATATACTGTAGTTAAACTCACACCATATCAGTTATTTTCCGTGGATAAAACTATTAGTTGACTTCATGTGCATTTGTAGAAATCTTATCAAAACCTGTAGTGTGGTCAAGGATGCCAACTTGAATTAGAAATAAAAATAATTCCTTACATTGTTATAGTGCTTTTCCAAAGGACACTAAAGTGCATTCTTTAGAAATAGGAGGAGGCCTACATCATTCACAGCCACCTTCCTGGGCGACCTGCAACACCCGGCAGTCAGGTGGCGAAGAGAGGAATTGAATTTCTTCTCCAGTTAAATTCAAGGGGAACTTTAAGGAAATTAGATTGTACAAGCACAAGAACAGAAGGTTATGGGGGAAAGAGAAGAGGTCAGAGTGGAAATTAGCCAGGTCACCAGGGATAAGACTCCTACTCTTATAAACCATGCCATGGATTCTTTAATGGCCAAAGAGCAAGGATCTTGGTTTAAAGTCTTGTTCGAAGGATGGCACTGTCCCAGGGCACAGTGTCGCAAACAGGACATTAGGTTTGAAATTCTGTTCCAGAGAAAAGAGTGCTTCTTGCTAGTCCACTAACACCATTCCCAGCAACATGGTTTTCCTGGGAGTGCTTCCATCCCAGTATTAACCAGTCCCATCTTTGCCTCTGAGATCTCAGGCTACGAGTACTAAAGTTAATGCCAAAAAGCTGCAACCTCATCAGCTAGCTGATTTTGAGATAATATGTAAAAATATTCCAGCACAGCTGCTTGCATTTTAAAGAGCTTCCCCTATTAGCAAAGAAGGTTTATCTACTGTACTTGCCTGTTATAAAAATACACAACATGAATCCCATGAAAATAGAGAATGCTGGCATGTAATAAAATAAAGTAAGAATATAAGAAAGTTTACAAATTAGAGGAGCTCAATTGGCTCATCTAGCTTGTTTGGTAGTTGGAAGCTTAGTGATCCAGCTATTGTATGCTGACATTTCTTGAAAGAAACCAGAGTATTGGTTTTAACAACATGGATGGGTAGCTTGTTCCATACTCTGGCCACACTTTGGATAAAGAATTGTAAGTAAGAATCATTGCATCCATTGAACGTCAACATTAAACATTTTACATACTGTACACTATATATAGAAGTAGTATTGCTCACACCTGAAGAAGGCTCCACGGCCGAAACGTTGTGTTCTCTTTCTTCTTTTTTTCAGCATGGAATAAACCTACAGTATTACTTGTTCTTTTGCAGCCTACGCATGCTGACGCAGCTACCCACCTGAACATATCTAGAAGTCTATGATTATGCCATTTTTTCCCATTATGAAAGTCTAGAATAAATATCAAAATCTTCTGATTTCTTATTTAAAAGCCCAATACAGTCCATTGTAATGTTCACCTTGAAACCACACTTCTTATTATTACTCTCTCTGTTATTATTGCTGTACAGCAGGTACTTTAAACTTTTTATTGTGTCGTGTTCTTCACAAAATAAATTGAATTATTCTGGAAAAATAGGGTTTTAAAAACCAGTGGCTAGTTTTCAAAAGATCACCTAGTTTTGGCACTGTCTGCTCAGGTACAGGAAAACAGCCATGAAAGACTGCCTTTCATTTTGAAGGCTGCGAGTTCAAATCCTGGTTTTCAGGATTGTTTCAGTAAGATTCTTAATTTCATAAAGGGGCAGAAATGTGACTGTCTTTGTATAAAAGGTTCAGTCAAATAAATACTAATGATACTTATACTAGAATTTGTCTCTGTTTCCTATTATTCAGGGGATAGAGGATGCTGCATTTTTGTTGAAGATCAAGTAGGATGGTGCTCTTTTTTAGAGTTTTCACAACTGGCTGTGCTGCTCTTTCACTGTGTTCAGACAGGCTGAGGCTTGTATAGTACTGTGTGTAGGGATATCAGCTGAATCAGCTGGCCAGGCTGGGCTTACATATCTCTGGTTCCAGTTCCAGCATTCCTGAGACACCCTACTACTGTTACAGTTGTTACAGATTCTGTTCCTTCTACACTGAATGCTGGAAAAGCAGCAGTGAAATCATTTCTCTTTGTTCTTATCATTCATATCTTTCACTTTTTATACAATTAAGGGAATGGTCCTCTCTTGAAAAGACAGACAAGTTTAATATCCTGTAGCAAACAATTTTAATTGTAAAATACAATACCAAGTGAGCCTACACTAATTCTTTGTACCGTATACAATGTGCTAGACTTCCCAAATGAATACTGAACCTGTATATTATTTGATCTGCAGTATGTGCAAACACACATTTGTACATCTTATTCTGAAAACTCTTTCAAAATGTTGTGATCCCCAGTGGCACCAAAAGCTTGTGCTCTCTCAGATGTATCTCTGTTTAGTTTGTTATGAATTAATTGAAAGGTCAGCATGTACATAATGTAATAAACACAGTTTAGTGGCAGACATTCAACACATCCTTTGTCATTTCTAGTAAACTGATCATGAATATGATTGTTAGGAACCTGCTAGTATGCAAACATCCTTTTTTCATGTTAGAAAGACTGCAAGAAAAAGTGCTAAAATATATTTTATTTTCTTGTTGATACTTATGGTGATTTAGGCTTCTTTGAGTGCAGCATTTAACAACTAACACTCCTAGCCAGTTCATTGCCTTAGTTATTGGATGAAAACGAAAACAGCAAATTCCCTGCTGTAAATAAGGTTCGTGAGCAACAGAGCACAGCCAAACTGAAATCATCAATTATTGAAAAGAAAAAAACAGGATTGCATTTAACTATTTTTACTGCAAACACACTTGTCCCTTAGAAAACAGCTGCTCCTTCACACTAATAAAAGCGTTTCCTTAGATATCATTCTAGGAATGTTTGTCTTGGTCAGTGCAGGTCGAGTGCTATTCAAAATAAGACACAAACTGGAGCTGCTCATGTGCACTGACACCTAAGTCGCATCCTTAAGGTCAAACATAAAAACAAATTTTCTGAAATTCCTTTTTCATTGTTGATTGGCTAAAAATTTTATGTTATCATTTTTTCCTGAATGCAAGTTATAAACGTTTTACAAGAAACTTTGCAATGTGAGTAAATATTATGCTCTCTTGTTGATAAACCTGTTAATTTTGGTAATTCATGGTGATGGGGTTCTCGGAATAAAATATTGAATAAATTATCATGTAAATTTCTAAGTTTGGTTGGAAAGCAGTGAAGTCCATTTTGTTAGACAACAGTTACATATATAGGCTTAAATTAGATTGCAATAATTACACAATTATTAATATGGAGTCAGGGAACGCCCAGTTTAACCTGTTTGTCTGCTCTGACTGTTGTCTTACTTGTAGAACAAAAGGGAATACAGCATAGTAAAAAAAAAAACAGAACCACTCTGTGAAATTATTTTTTTTTCCATGGCAGATCCTGGTAAGGGTGACTTAAAATGAAGTCCCACTCTGCCAAAGAGTGATCTTATCGAAATCACCATCTTGATATTGTGCACTTTGGTAGCTCCAGTAGCACAAGGTTATTAACAGAATGTTAAACTCCACTGAACCAATAATGTAAAGTGGTTTGAAATAAGCGAGACAACATGCATATAATATTCCTTTTCTTTGTTTCTTGGTTTGGCAGGTCGAAGGATTTCAGTACACTGAACACATCACCATGGCAGGTAATACATTTGCCCACTTAACCATTTTGTATCTTGAAAGAATAAATGTGACTGTGAAGCCTTGCTGTATATAACTTGGAGGTGAGAGCAGTGAATTGAGCACTTTATTACACTACTATAATAAAGCACTATCTACAGACACAGAACTTGCATGATGACTTTTCTCCTCATTCATACACGTGTCTATTTACCAAAGGACAGATCTGGATTATTTGTTTTACATTGGAAAAGATCTTAGTCGTTGCACATTAATCAGGCTGCAGACAAAGGCAGCAGAATTAAAAGAGTTAGAAGAGAAGCATTTTGTAAGTAGAAAGCACAGTAAAAACTTCCAGATCTCAGGCAGGAAGAGTTCACAATTTACCCTCCTTGCTCTGCTTTTTTCATTAGTACTGTAGTTACAGGACACTGACATCTTTACATTACAAGTTGTGGCATGTTCTAGGACTTTCTGTGTCTTCTCTTTAGAACCTTCTTTCTGCCTAGGAGTTTCACTGTGTGGCTATTTCAGCTGCAAGGTCCGTGTCTTATCTGTAGGTCATTTAAGGCTGAGCTAAATCTGTTATTCAGCCTAGAAGTGTCAATCTTCATTACTGCTAGGAGCTGTAACAGCCATGCAAATACTGACACATTACTTCACCTTAAGAAAGCACATTTGACTTCACTTCTCAAACAAACCCAGATATGAAGGAACAAGTAAAGATTTATTCCAAGCTGAAAAGAGAAACACAACATTTCGGCTGTGGAGCCTTCTTCAGGTGTCAGTAAAAATAATTGAAATAACTGTTGTCCTAAATATCATTTCTGTCCTAAAACATAGCCATGCCATCAAAAATTGTCTACGTTTTGTGGGAATCATAACCCTAACCCTAGCTCAGGGTTTGGCTTACTGTAGGTTAGGGTTAGGGTTCAGGGTTTTGTCAAAGACCACAATCTTCCATTCATTGGATTGGAGAATTTAATTCACTGAATCAAAATATTTGTCTGAAAAGCCTAAGCAACCTCACCAAAACAAAGAGAATGTATCAAGAATGGTAACATTAATTTTTGACAAGTGTTCTTTTATTGGAAATTTTGTGTTGAATGGAGTCCTAAATGAGTAAGGGTTCGGGCTTAAATGGCGTTAAGAGTCAGAAACACCTCATACATTTTGGCTTTATTTGTTAATATGCCTATACTTACAGTAATGTACTTACTTTACTGTATCTAGGGCTATTTTACACCATACTGTATGTTTCTATTACACTATTATTACTGTTATTACAAGGCCCGACTTCTTTCTCCCACTTAACTTCACCTGAAGAAGGCTCCACAGCCGAAACATTGTGTTTCCTTTCTTCTCTTTTCAGCATGGAATAAACCTTTACTTGTTCCTTTGCAGCCTACACATGCTGACACAACTACTTACTTGAACTACTCAAACCCAGATATGCTTGGCTAATAAAAATGTAAATCTGATAGTGACACTGGGTTGCCATGTTCTGGTTCCCCTGCAATGTCATTTTAGTTTGCTGGAAATTCTAGCTACCTTATACATGTTAGAAGTAAGATAGTGCCACCCTAATACTGATCCCTGTATGAAATTAGTATAAACTGAACCAGATGTGTGTGCTCTTTAAGAAATGAATTGCTGTTTCAATACTGGTGTAACTGGGGTAAGGTTCAGTTCAGAATAAAGCACTCTAATGAAACCATAGTTAAAACTTTATTGTCTGCACATAACTGTAAAGCTCTTTGGATCAAAACAACTGACTAAAGAAAAAGCATCACAAGTAGTGGTCATTATACCCAGCATAGCTTAGATGTCAACCTTAGTTACCTTTTGAATTAATAAATATATTTAGACAGAAATGGAAAGGCTGACCTGAAATAATTATAGATAAAAAACTTTTGTTTCTGTGTGGTGGCATGGTAGCACAGTTGTTAGCACTGTTTGCATCAGATTCCTCTGGGTGCTCTGGCTTCCTCCCACAGCCCCAAGACAGGTAAACTGGCCCTGGCGTGTGTGTGCCCAGTGATGAGCTGGCATCCTGTCCAGGGTGTACCTGTTGCTTGCCAGGATAGGCACTGGCTGCCTTATCACCCTGAGTTGGAAGACGTGGTTAGAAAATGAATAGGTGTTGTTTCTGTGTTTCCTGCAGCTGTCAACACAAGTAGCTTTGTCACAGCGCCCCCTCCTGGTAGTGGGCTGTGTACCATCTACCATCTAGCTCAGTGGTGAGGTCAGGGTTGAAAACACATGACCAGGTCAGGCCTCGCTTGGTCACACAATACACTCTTCTGCTTCTGTTCGATAATTAATCTGGAGCCAGCACAGCAGCCTTGCCTCTCAGTCTCCACCAATGCGAAGTGTAAATATTTAATTAGCACTCTGGTGTTGCTGTCCATGGAAATGGAACAACAGCTACAGTACGTAGCACATTTTAAATGATTCTTTTGTGTGAAGAATGGCCTTAAAGGTCAATATTCTCCAAGTCCCTCGAAGTGCTCTTACTAGAGCTGTACTGTGTTTTGCCTGGCAGTGTGGTATGGGCAGCCCAACAGAAAAAGCAGAAAAGACTACACATCCTCCATAAAAATGTAGGGCTGATCTTTAATTAGGCCTTCCACCATTTAAGCATACAGTGGAGAGAAGGGTGTGGTGTTGCGAAGGGGAGGTATTATTAGACACACAGTACCTACTATGGTATGTACTGGGGACGCCTATAATTACCTCCCAAGGCTGTGGCGTTGAATTTCAGGATATGCAGTGTACTGGAGCTGTCTGAGATTTATGTGCAAGACAGTCATTTTAAAATAAGATGCCAGTACAGCAAAGCCATTGAACAAATTCCACATAGTGAAACCTGGTACAGAAGTTTTGACAAAAATTCAGGTTTTAAACCTGATATATATATATATCATTTAATTGTTCATTAGGTCCACTAAATATACTGGATTTTTTAAACCTGCATTTTGAAATTAATTATATAGGATTGCAAAATAACAGAAGAAATCTCTTCCTGTAGTAATCATTTGATTTAATTGTTAACTAGGCAGTGATTCCTTCATTAAGACACTTTTTTTCAAAATACCCTGTGATAACAAGGCAGTGAAATTTTATGCTTTAAATTAACTATGAACAAAATAAACAATTAGATTTCTAAAAAGGCTAACTTCACTTTAATATATTGGTTAAAACAGAGTTTAAACAACCTTCCAAAGAACATACAAGGCGAAGCTGAGCTGCCAAAAGTGCTTTCTTTGAAGTGGTCTGGGGCTGGCAGTTAGGCTAGCAACAGTTACCATGGCAACATAATGTATGTTTAACTGGCCACAGAAAGAGGGAGAAAAGTTAAGGGAAGTGAGAGCAGCACTTTAACAAAGCGTGTTTAAAAGAAAAAAAACTCGGTCAGGGGGACAGAAGGGATCTAGAAGAAGACGAAGACAGAAACGAGTGCAATGGGAAGCAGTTGTTCCTCTGAGCAGGCCACCGGAGTGCGGCTCAGCTCTCAGCCAGGTACTGTCAGGAGTGGGAGTGCTGGGATTGAGTTAGTCACATTCCTGCTGCCAACAAGGCCTTGCTGCTATTCACTGTCAGGGTGAGATCCACTTGTCTTTCCTAGTGGCATACTAAAAAAGTCACTGTCAAAAGGCAGTGCTTTTGTCTTTAAACCTTAACTACAGTATGTGAAGTTGAGTGTTGCTTGGGCAGAAATTGCATCTTAGTTATGTTTTGTTCTGTGCTTTCCTTTAGATAAACTGAAGGACAGCAAGATCATCTTTGTTGTTGGTAAGTCTGGACATTTTCATAATCTTCCTTCTTCATCCAATGTAACCCATCTTTGGGCAGACTCTATAGGCAGTCTCACTTTACATAGACTAAATGAGAGATTTAAATTAACCTAAGGTTTAGGAGAAGCAATAGTAAATTCCCTGTTCTCAACACTGATATAATTAATTAAACTGTACAGAAGATGCAAAGATTCCACTAAAAGTTTTGTAAATCTGCATGCCAATCTGTACCCCAATTGTATTTTGCATGCTATAACCACAAATATACATATTGGTGATAAAGAGAGGCAGGTTTATTTTTACACTGATTTATTAAAGGTGGTATTTTTAATATGTAGTACACTTTAAAATCATGGCAGATATTGTGAAGAGTTTCACTGCTTGAGCATCTGTAGCACAACAAACCACTGTCAAAAAGAGCTAACAAAGCAAACTTAATGTGGCAAAGTTCTGAAAATGTGGACTTTAATGTCCTGTAAACAATCTCAGGTTTAGGCTAGGTGACCCTCAGAAGACGTCCTATTGTTGCTTCGGACAATTTGTCCAAGTTTTTGTTTACCTGCAAGAAAGTAATGTTTTACAAATGTTAATAGGTGTGCTTTATAACCAGAGTTATTCTCATTAAAATTATTAAACTTCTTAAGAAATACCTTTAATGTTTATTTAAATAATATTATAATAAAAGCAGTAATTATGCTCCAACTTTTACTGAGGAAGA
Source organism: Atractosteus spatula (assembly GCF_055471065.1). Classification (NCBI taxonomy): domain Eukaryota; kingdom Metazoa; phylum Chordata; class Actinopteri; order Semionotiformes; family Lepisosteidae; genus Atractosteus; species Atractosteus spatula. Next base: position 7,185,120 of record NC_142728.1, on the reverse strand, counting down.
TGTGAACAAAGCAACTGCTATGAAGTAATCTTTTATCTGGATTCTAGGTTTGTTATGTTCTTGTGTTTTAAAGAGACAGTATAATGATAGTCTGCTGGACTATCACAGGGCTCACACAGGGCTCATCTTAATAGTCTTCAAAAGCTTCATATGGAAAAGCTTTTGAAATTAATTTAATTGCCTTTTTTCCTGCTGAATATATGGGCTCCTTGGGAGGTGATTATTTTGCAGGCTGTGACAAGCAAAACATGCTGAGACAATTTAAATAACTAGGATAATCCATGCCAAGAAAATGTTTTTTGCTCTTGCTTTGTTAATTTGGGAATAGTAACTATTTGCATTGAACAACAGGAGAAAGACAGTTAAGGCCAGTTTACACTGGACACTGCAGGCAAAGCACTCCAGAGGCTGGTTTTCATCCACTCCGAACGCGGCGCAGATGGCATGACAGGTGGACAGTTAGATTATTGTATTTGAGAGATGTGCCAGTTGCAGAGCTGGGCAGCCCAGCTGGCAGTAGGCTGTCATGGATAAAATTATAAAATTTAAATCATGCTCCTTTTATAAAAGGATGACCAGGGACTAGTGTGGGGCTACCAGATTCCCTTAGCTGGAAATAATTTAAGACAAGAATGAAGCACCCCCCCCCTTACAAATACATCCATCCAATTTCTTACCACTTAATCAAATTCAGGGTTGAGAAAGAGCTGGAGTCTGTCCTGGCAAGCAACGGGCTCAAGGCAGGATACACCTTGGACAGGACGCCAGTCACTGCAGGGCAAACACAGATACAAACTCACTCCAGGGCCAGTTTTCCCTAACCCTAACCCTAACCTAAGTTAGCTGAATTGTCTGTGTGCAATACTACAATACCTTTATTGTATTGTATTACCTTTAATCACCAAATACATTTCACGTACAAGGAATTTACTTGGTGGCAAAAATATTCTACAGATACCATACACAAACACGACTAATAGACGTCATCAAGATATCGTTAGAGTGCACATACTGTATAAGTGGGAATTCTGGTTAAACAAAATACAGCCCTAGGAAAGATTCCCTTAGCTGGAAATAATTTAAGACAATAATGAACCACCCCCACCTCACAAATACATCCATGCATTTTCTTACCACTTAATCAAATTCAGGGTCGAGGAAGAGCCAGAGCTTCTTTCCAGTGTCCAGAAAGAAGCTGTTCAAATACGAAGTGGCTCTGGTTTTAATAGATTGGTAGTGTCTTCCTGAGGGAAGTTTATGAAACAGGTGTTAATCTGCGTGGGAGGGGTCATCAACAGTCATTCCTGTCTGCTCCTTTACTGTGAAATAGTACAAATCATCAATGAAGGGCTAATGACAGCCAGGACCCTCCCCATAGCACAAACAACACACTGCAGTTTGCCTTTGAAGCAAGCAGACGTGTCGCCAAACCCAGCAGTTACACAGGCAGACAGAATGCTCTCAATAATGGCTCTGTAAAACTGTATCAGAACGTATTCGAGAGATGCCAAAGTTTTTCAATTGGCACAAAAAGTACGTTCCCTGCTGTGCTTCCTTCGTGATACTGGTATTTGCTTAACAAGGAGAAAGCAAAATGTCCGAGTGGGGCCCAGTCAAAGTTCTGACTTGAATGTGGACAATCTGTGGTAAGATGAAAATGACTGCACCATCCCGGTGTGCAGATGCTCAGGGGGCGAGCACTTCTGCAATCAACATACAGTATTATAGTGTTTATAGTGTTTTGAGTTATTCTGCACTGCACTGCTCATTCTCCTGCAAGAAACATGTTGAGCTAAACAGAAAAAAAAAAGTGCCAAAATGTAACTTTTGATGACAAAGGTCCGGGTCCTTGTTAGCTAGGTGAATGACTTCACTGAAAAGTTGGTGGACAATTAGGGCAGTCTTTCCCATTCCTGTCGGCCACAGTAAGTTAGGAACAGATTCCCTTTTGCCTCCCCAGGCGGTCCTGGTTCTGGGAAGGGCACACAGTGCGAGAAGATCGTGGCCAAGTATGGCTACACTCACCTGTCCACCGGAGACCTGCTCAGGGCAGAGGTTGGCTCGGGGTCAGAGAGAGGCAAGAAGTTGTCTGCAATCATGGAGAAGGGAGAACTGGTCCCCTTGGTGAGCACACTTATCACTCCGAGTCTGCATTTTCAACTTGGTGAGAGCAGCGAGGTTTGAAAACCGGTGAGGACAGTGCTTGTCTAAATGCACTATACGAGCCTAGATCACAAGTATTGTACTCTAGCTGGTATTAGTTCATTAGGGTGTCATCTAAGCCTATCTTTCTCAGCTGCCAGTCCAGATGCTCATTGCTTCTTTCTTTTTGAGTTAGTAAAGAAACTAAGCAATATTAAAAGTGTATGGTCGGGAAATATTGTTTTTCCCTTAAACGTAAATTAAATCTTTGTGAGTTTACACAGTGTAAGTGAGTGACAGGAGTTTAAAATGGATAACAAAAAACAACCCATTTTTGGAACAGGGCACTTCAAGGATAAGCGATTAAAACAGAAACCAAAGTAGATCAATGTTTTGGCCACAGAAGTTACCATGTTTGCTGCTGGAGGTTGCAACTAGAAATGCCAGATGACAGAAAGTAAATAAAAGAGATGAGCTGTGCTTTTCAGCTGGTTGTGCTGCCCTCCCAGACAAACCCAAGGGGAGCTGTAAATTGTTTTCATGCTTGTGTGGTGCTCTTTGCTTGAAGATGACCTCTGACTCGGATGTCTCTCTCTGCAGGACACAGTTCTGGACATGCTGAAAGACGCCATGATTGCCAAGGCCGATGTCTCAAAGGGCTTCCTGATTGATGGCTACCCTAGGGAAGTCAAACAGGGAGAGGAGTTTGAGAAGAAGGTGTGGAGACTAGGACCAGGCACAGTCTATTAGCGATGTGTGGCTCTTCTGCGGGATTTCACTCCTTTTCTACAAAACCAGTGTCATGGAGAGTGGGGCAGTTTTTAAAAAATCTTTCAAAAATCTGATCTTAGGGGACAACTCGGTAGCACACTGATGCTCAGGCAATATTTATTTTTTATTCAAGGAAAAAAAATATATAACAGTTTAAAAACGTGACCACTCTTTAAATCCCACTGTACTGTACCTATTTTCAATTGAACGGGTCTGTTTAGTGTTTTTGAAAGACAAAATATATTAACAAACATCTAAATAAAAAACACAGAACGATTTCCACAGTGAATACTTCCGATGAATCACAGTCATACATTTTGATAGTTAAATATAAATTTCATTAAGTATATTAAGTAATATATATTAAGTAATAATAATTATTTTTATCGTGCGATGGCTCATGTTTATGTATACGTTTACAGTCTAAAATGGTAAATTCAGAGCCTTCTACAGTGCTGACTGCACTTCACACGCTTTCTGTTGCTTGAGGTGAATAACATTGTGAAACAAAAGAAGAAAGTCACAGACATTTTTGTGAGAGAGTGGCAAATTGAGTAGTCTCTGTATTTAGGTTATTGTCTTCATTGAAATTATTTAAGTTCCTTGAGAGGTCTGTTATTTAAAGAAAAGTTGTAAAAAGAAACAAAAATGTCAAAGCAATTTAAAAGTTTGTCGGCCAAACAGGATAGCAATTGTCATAATGTGTGATTTTTACAACCTCTCTAATCTTTTTCAAACATAACAGCAAGACATGTTCCAATTCATCAAAACTCTACTCTGTGCCATGGTCTACAGAAACAGAAGTCACAGAAGTCAGGACTTGAGGAAGAAGTTTGCTTACACTGAACCATAGCACCATAATTTCTGAGAGAACTATTTAAAGCCCATGTTATGAAATTTTAATGCCATTATAGGTACTCACAAAGAAAAAAAAACATCAGCCTAATATTCTTAAGTACTATTTTAAAATCACTTGAACGTTTTTTGTAAAAAGTAATTCCCACAGTAGCATAAACTAGCAACCATTGACATTTTTTTAATTTGATTGATAAAGATATTTGGAGGCCGTTAACCAATGTTTCATGTCACTCAAATCATTATATATAAAAGTTTATATATTCAGATTTTAAAGGTGTTACCTGTATTTCTGAGGTTAATATGATTTCAGGACTGTTAGAGCTGTTATAAAATTAGAAACATCATTATTAATATTCCCTTTGAATTGCTTAATCCAGTCATCTAATATTATTTGATTCTTTGGGATAAACTGTTTTATTCCAGTCACACTAATGAAATTTCACATATTATTTTATTATACTGTACAGTATGTGCTGACCTTCTCCTATCAGCATGGGGAAGTCCATATCTCTACAGCGGTTTTACTGTGAATAGTGCCAACCATTTCTTCAATGCAAATGCTTTATGAAACAGTGTCTGTTTAAACTCTGGCATCACTTTACAACAATTTTGAGACCTTAAACAACTGTCAGTATGTGAAGAGTAACAAAAAAAAAGATTGTGATCATTTAAAGTACAGTCAGTACAAAAGCTCTTTATAGTCTGTGCAAATCCTTGTCAGAAGAAGCTGAGTCTCTCTGGCATAGAGGTCATACAAATTAAAAACTTTAGTAGCCACATTAAGAACCAGTATCTGGAAGCTCGGCAGCTTTTCTTCATCATGCAGGAACTGATGTTGATGGTCATGCTGAGATGCATAAAATATAACAGGGTTCAAGAAGAGACATTAAAAGTTCATGACAAAGTTTACATTAATTAGAATTCATTTCAGCAGTTATTTTTATGTGCGTTTGTCCAATCTGGGAAGAGTCTAAGGTTAAGAATTTCAAAACCCAAAAAGATTGAGCTCATTCACCCTCTTCTCCTACTGTAGTTGTTTGAAAGCCCAGTAGGAAACAACACCTTTATTTGTGCGCCACAGAATCTGGTGATGCAGTAAATGCGCTTGTGTAGTACTGTATTAAATGAGCCTGTAAAGAGCTTAGCTATATGAGCTTGTGTAGTGCTCTATTGAGCTTGTATAGTGTTGTATTAAATGAGCGTGTGAGGGCTGCATTAAATGAGCTTAGTTATAGAGCTTGTTTAGTTCTATATGTGGCTCCATAGCTCAAGGCTTAGAGCACTGGTCTTGGAAACCAGGGGTTGCAAGTTCATATCTCGCTGGGGCCTTTCGTGCTTGTTTGCCAGCAGCCGTATCACCCTGCAACTCACAACTGGCAGCCCACTGAAGCTCAGCAGGTGTGAGCCTGGCCAGTACCTGGATGGGAGACCTCCTGGGAAAGCTAAGGGTGCTGCTGGAAAAGGTGTTAGTGGGGCCAGTAGAGTGCGCCAGTACAGTGCCAAAATTAAGCAAGCTTGTGTAGTGCCGGAATTAAATGAACTTGCGTATTAGGCGAGCTTGTGTTGTGCTGTATTTCATGAGGGTGTACAGTGCTGTATTAAACGTGCTGCTGCTGTTCCTCCGGCAGATTGGGCCCCCTACCCTGCTGCTGTACATTGATGCAGGCGCGGACACCATGGTGAAGAGGCTGCTGAAGCGTGGCGAGACCAGCGGGAGAGTCGACGACAACGAGGAGACCATCAAGAAACGCCTGGACACCTACTACAAGGCCACCGAGCCTGTCATCGCCTTCTACGAGGGCCGTGGCATTGTCAGAAAGGTACTGTAGGGGAACAGACAACGACGTGTCCAGCACATGGAAGATAAGATAAGATCACTTTATTGGTCATATACAATTTCTTGTATTAGGAATTTGTCTTTTCGCATACCCCAGCTTGCTCTCCATGAGACACAGACAGGGAGAGAAGCTTGGGGTTAGAGCGCAGGGTCAGCCATTTATAAGGTGCCCCTGGAGCAGTTGGGGTTAAGGGCCTTGCTCAGCAGTAGGATTCCTCTGCCGGCCCGCGGGATACGAACCGGCAACCTTCCAGCCACAGGCGCAGATCCTTAGCCACAGAGCCACCACGCCGCCCTAATGTGCTGGGATTCAGACAGCGTGAACGCTTTCTTCTTCGTTCTTGCTTTCTTGTTTCCTCCAAAACATTTCTGTCTGGTGTCAGCCACAGCTACTACTGTCTGCTGGCAATTCTTGAGCAAATATTTGTTTAAGAGTTCAGTGGTTAAATAAATTCCAGTGCCTTGCAGAAGTATTTAGGTCCTTGCAGTTTTCATATTTTGTTGTTTTAGCTTGGAATCATGACACTTCAAAGTATCCATGGATATTTGTTATACAGCATATACAACATACATATCGAATTTTGTTATAATCAAATAATAATATAGGTAATTCATAAGAAAGAAAAATGGAAAAGCATTATACATTAATGGTACCCTGTGCTGTTGGAAATCGAAATTAATTTAGTTAAACAAAATTACCTGCAGGATTAGTCGGGTGGCTTCTGCCTGTTTGCAATAATAGTCGTTCACATAAACACATCTGTCTCAGTAAGGTCCTTTGGGAAGGTAGTGAATTTCATGCAAAAATTCAACTGTAAAGACAAAGGAGCTTTAAAAACAAGCTCCAGGATGTAGAAAAACACATACCAAGAGACGGGTATAAAAAAAAAAATTCAGTCACACTGAATATCCCTTTGAGCTTGGTTTCTTAGATCATGAAGAAGTGGGAGTTGTGTCGTTCTCTCCAGACGCTGCCTAGACCAGGATCCCTCCAAACTGAGCACCAGGAAAGGAGGGAAGTGTGTTAGGGAAGTCACTGTAAGGCCAACAGTGACTTTGAAAAAATTGGTTTTGCGGTTAAATGGGACAACATTTTGGTGTAAATGCATAACATTACATCTAGTGCTAACAACACAGCAACAGAACATCACTGTGTCAACATTATCCCTACTGTCAAGCACAGTATCGGCAGCATTAGATTATGAAGCTGGTTCCTATCAGCAGGATCAGGACTGAGGATAAAAAGATGGAGCAAAATATAGGCAAATGTTAGAGGAAAACCTGCTTCAGTCTGTTGAAACCAGGGAAAAAAATGTACCTTTTTGTCGGACAATAACCCAAAGTACAAAGAAAAGTCTGGAGTGGGTTTAAGAATAAGGTAGTGAATATCCTTGATGGGCCCAGTCAAAGTCCTGATTTGAAGAAGAATGGGCAAAAGTAGCACTAAGCCAGTGTAGAAAGTTGGTAAAGACCCGGAATGACTAGCAGCTGTAATTGGTGCCAAAGGTGCTTTTAGCAATACTTATAGTTAAGTAAATAGTTAAGAAAAATAGTTAAGAAAAAACTGTATGCATTATTTTGTCATTTCTGGTTGCACGGTGGCGCAATGCTGCCTTGCAGTGTGCTGGGCGTCTGGGATCAGTTCCGGATCTGGGGGTGCAATCCGTGTGGATTTTGTATTTTCTCCCCGTGTTCGCATATGGGTTTCCTCCGGTGTTTGATTCCCACAGTCCAAAAACATAATGGCTTCTGAGAAACTGGCCCTGGCTGGAGTGCGTGTATCTGTTTGTGTCTGTCTGCCCTGCTATGGACTGAAGTCCCATCCCGAGTGTACACTGGCTTGTACCTGTTACTTGTGGGATTAGGCCATGGCACCCTTGCGACCTGAATGGGAAGAAACAATAAGAAAATGGATGGATTTTGTAATTTCACAAAGCAGAAGGTCGGAATACTTTTGCAAGGCACAGTAAATGCTTTTAAATTCGAGCCAAACACCCCTGTGCTATGTTGTGTTGACGTGGGTAGTTGCAGCTGATTTAATCTACACACACATAGGAGCTGGCAATCAAAAATACTGGATCCTAACCTCTCAGCCTGACCTTGTGCTGTGCTGTTATGCATCTGATTCAATACATCAAGGTCACTGCAGTGAAATGGCCATGCTTGTGATTGGCACACCATTTTGAGTGTCTGAACTATAAATTTTCTGAAATTAATTTCTCCAGCATTCTTTACAGTTCTAAAGTCATGCTCCATCTCTCAGACCTGTGTAACTCCTCTCTCCTTAGATACACGCAGAAGGCACTGTCGATGAGGTCTTCAAGCAGGTGTGCACTGCTCTGGATGCCTTGAAGTAAATCAAGACAAATGGAAGAACTGACACCTCCAGGAGCAATCAAACTGCTGAGTCGCGCTCAGTTCAGTAACAAACCCCTTAAGAGATCTTGAAGAGATCTGCCTTACTGTCTATTCCTCTTCTCATCTTCACTTGTTTTTGTAGATTTCATCTTCTTGGAAACATCCCTGTGAGGTAAACACGTGTATAAAGTTGTTTTTTTTTTTTTTAATCCAATCATTTCTGGACTTTAAATTATTTGACTTGGGAGAGCTGCTTCACAAAGCCGAACAGTGCAACTGTGAAAGAAAAAGGATGTATATTTCAGTTTGAAAAACCTTTGTAGTCCTTTCATTTACTTTCTAAGTTTTTTTTTGTTTCACATCAAACCAACCAACCAGGTCTGCTGCTCCGAATAATAGTGCACATTACAACAGGCACCTGTCCATTTCTCACCACCCATGTTACCATCATTGCTGTTCTGTCGGTTTATCTGTTTCTCATTTTGTTGGTCTTCATGTTTATCTGAACGTCGCACTGTTCTGCTGCCATTAAATATCACCTTCAATGATGACCAAACTCCTGCCTCTCCTGGCCTGTTTGACTGATAGATTGCTTGGGAAACTGTAGCACATATGGGTTTGTCAATCAAAGCATCCACATGTCTCAGCAGACAAGGTCATTGCTCCACCAGATGCTGTAGTTGAATCGAGGCTTGGATGAATACTGTATATTATATATACAAATATGTTTTTTTAATGGGATGATGTAATCCTAATCACAGAATCATGTTTGCCACTGGCATCTACATTCAGCTACATAAAACTTAAAATATGTGTTATTTCTAAAGAGAATTGGGTTTTATTGCTTTGAGTAGGAACAAAGGATGCAAAGGAGATCCATTGGGATCTCCTCTTGTTTTGTAGTTCAGTGGATAAATAAAAACTGTCCATTTCCTAATTGTTCGTAATTTGAGCTTCAGCCACCTGGCTGGGACATCTATTCCAGGCACCCACATCTTTGTATAAAGAAGCATTTCCTGTTCTCCATTCCAAATGCATTTTCTTTAAGTTTTCAGTTGTTACCCCGTATCCTTGTTTCGCTACTGAATGTGAAATAGTCCAGTTAGTACTTCTTAGGATCTTAAATACTTTGTTCTCCACTGAACAGACTTAGCTTCATTACACTGTACATGTACTGTATGTATCCCCTGAGACCCGCAATAAATATTAATTCTTCATTGACCTCTTCCTAAGGTTATAATCCCTGGAGGTGTGGTGACCAAAACTGCACAAATTAAAGGTGATCTTACTAGGACATTGTATTGATTTAACATAACATTTCTGAATTTAAATTCTGCTATACTGTATAGTCAAGCATTCTCCTTGCTTATTTCATTGCTTAACCATGTTGTGATAATGAGACCATCTATAAAAAAAAATAGACCATCTGTTTTTATCTACAGTATAAAAACACCCTTTCACGAGTAGCACCTGCAGGTCCTAATCCCTAATGCAAGATGTCTAGTTTATATCTACTGTGTTCCTGCTACCACTTCGATCACTTTGCCCTTACTGATGTTTCATTTGTCATATGTTTGCCCAATTTGTAATTTATTTTTGGAATTTCTGAAATTTCTTAACTTCTGTACATTACTCCTCAAAAACATGATACTATGATACATTTCTAAAGCCATCTTCCAGTTTAACTAGATTGCTCAGATAGTAGAGTCTAAATAGTAGATATGGCTCAGAAAGACCAATAAGCCTTAAAATGCTATTGCTTATATCTGCCCAATCAGAAATTGTGCTCCTTAAGATAACTGTTTCCTGCTTGTTAACCAGTTATTGATCCATGAGCATGACAGAGTAATTAAAGACATATTTATGTTATGATAATACAGTATCTAAAATAACCACAATATCATACCATACCCCCAAATAATACACAAATTTAGTTATTTCAAATGTAAAACCCCTGTAGCCCTGCCACATGCTTCTGTGATGATATAGGTAAGGTTTGCTTTATATTATTGGTAGCATGGTGGCGCAGTGGTTGACATTGCTGCCTTGTACCTGGGGTGGTATCGGCATGGAGTTTGTATGTTCTCCCTGTGTTCATGTGGGTTTTTCGCCAGGTGTTCTGGTTTGCTCCCACAGTCCAAACACGAACTGGTAAGTTAATTGGCTTCTGGGAACATGTACTGTAACTGGCGGGAGCGTGTGTGTCCAAGACTGGCCTCCCATCCAGGGTGTATCCTGCCTTGCGCCCGTTGCTTGCCGGGATAGGCTCCAGCTCCCCTGTGATCCGGAATTGGAAGATGCAGTTTGAAAATGGATGAATGAGTTATATATAAAAAGGGGGTAATTGCAACACAGCTGGTTGTCTCAACCAGCCTTTTTTCCCACCCACTTCTTAAGAGGAGTTTAAGATACGTTTGAAACTAAAGAAGTAAAAGCTGAATATTTGAATAGGCTGACAATATGCTTATTTTTTATATTGATATTATACTATCAAATATCATTATTTTTAAAGAGACAAAAATGTAACTGAGAAAAAACTCCTTACTTGTAGTTTAATTTAATCAGAAAGGGTTTGGCAATCAATAAATGTCATGATTTCTACTGGTTTCTTTTATATATTAATTGCAGGTTTATTCCAATTTCATAGTAATTTAGGAAACCTATGCACACTGAAAAAAGGAGAAGCTTATCAACAATTCAGTATCAACTTGAAATAATGGAAAGAAGGTAAGTTGGATGATTAAGTTTACAAAATGTATTATTTTCACAAATGTTTTTACATGTATTCTGAATAATTTGTCTAATAAAATGTCTAATTTGTCTGAATAAAAGCATGTACACGACAAGAAAAGAACAAACGTTTTTCCTTGAAGAGCACTAGCAGTCACAGTGCTTTAACGGTATCGCCATTTAGGGTGTTAGTAATGAATGATGTAAAACAACATAATTCTTACTGTGATTTAATATTATTTTAACCTTTGAAAAGGTCTCATGTTTTTACCTCACGTTTTTCATGCTTGTATTTTTAGTCAGTCTACTCCAAACTGAAAAATCATACAGTATTTCTCAAATTCAGCATTATAACAGAAATAAAGTTCTGTTCCAACCAATAACCTGAAATAAGGTCCCAAGCTCAGGTTATAAAATAATAGCCAAAAAAAGAAACAACAGTAAAACGTACAATTTCCCTTTTTCTGTTATTCTGTACTTTTCACCAGCAGGATTCTCAATGGAAGAATGTCACTTGTTCATTAGATAAGCCAATAATAAAATATTGTATATACAGTACAGTATATCATTCCTTTGCATGATGGTATGTGTTGCACTATGCTGACGTTCTGTTTTAAAGACATGTTTAGTACATTGAGTGTTGTGAAAAAAAAGTATAATTATGAAATCACTATACAGTATGAGATATATACAAACCAAAAACATACAACAATTCAAAAAGAGTCTATAGTCACCTTATTCTGTAGTACAGTATATTAACATCCAATATTGATTTTCATTTGCTCTTTTACTGTATGTATATTAAAAAAGATTATGTAAAGTATACTTGTATACTACAGAAATACATAAGTTATTAATTACAGAATAGACTAAGTAGGCCTAATGGTCTTGTCTTGTTCATTGAAACTTTTAAGTTCTTATGTAAACAGTATTATCATTAAGCCTCAAGACTGAATAAATCTCTGTATATCTTTGGATGGCTGCATAAATACTCAGTAAAAACTATTAAATAAGCCTCTAAATGTAAAGGCTTGAATATCTGGATCAAAAGAGGAATAGTAATTGATAAAGGATTCTGTCATTTTCTGTCTGCAATTAAGCCTCATGATTGAGTTAAAGTTCAACTGCAGTGCTCATCACTCCTCCATTTTTTAAAGTACGTTTACATTAGTCACTGTGAGGCTGCTCATCTCACAGTGATTAATGTCAGAATGAAAGCCAGGAAACTACTGGTAGAGACAAGGATGTTCTGACACCCTGCTATTGATGGTGTTGAGTTGGGTGCTTCTGTGCACTTGTGACTTCACTGGTGCCATCTCATCAGCCTGTTTTGAGTGCTGCTCGGATGAGAAATCTCAACAGGCACTGTTCTCTGATGTGGGCTTTCTTGAATGTCTGCTTGAGGGTGGAGTGGAGACTGAAGGTACATGCATTGAGGTATCCATGGAAACAACCTGCCTCTGCTGCACTTAAAGAGAGCCAGAGAACTGACTGGATGGGAGTCAACAAGTGGACTAATGAAGGGTCTGAGCAAAGATGAGACTCCAGTACTGTCTGCTGCATGTGGGACCATCTCTTTATCACCTATTCATCCGTGGGGGTGGTCATTTACCTTCTCTGTGAGAGCACTCCAGAGCAGTTCTTGATTATCATAGTGAAGGGAACAGTCTGCAAACCCCCAGTCCAGCTCACACTTTGTGATTTGACTACACACTGTTAAAATGGGTTATAGTATTTTATAGTATTCTGCGTTTTTGACGTTTCCTGTACAATCACGTAATAATTCCACTTTAGAATAGAACTAGCGGCATTTGCATTTTCACTGCCAGTTAGCGAGACCTATTCATTGTTATCTGACAATTTGACATCAGATTTTTTTCATTAACTATAAACGTTTAAAATACCTTAGTTGTGATCATTATTAATGCTTTCTGTTCATAAGAGTCACTCAACAACTGGCAAAAACTACATGCGATGTGGTTCCTGTCACGGCTCCACTGAAATCTGGGGTTTCGAGTACCGTTCCTGGCACCATTGGCACTTGTTTTAAACAAACAAACAATACCAAATGAAAACAATGGCATTATTACTGCATCTACGTTCGTTCACTCTGTTTACGTGCGTCTCCTCTTCTGGAGACCGTGCGAAAGGATATTAAGTTATAGCGGCCGGTGGGAATTCGTGTGCAGCTGAAAGACGTTGACAATGAAAACCCTGCCATCTAGTGGGAGAAGTATACATATCAACTGAGATATGCAGAACTAAGGTCTTCACAGGAAAATAAAGGCTACAAATAACAGGAGGTCATTCCATCCATTTGACTTGTTTAGTTACTAATAGCATAATGTTTAAAGAATTCTTTTCAATCCTTTCCTAAAGGATACAATAGATCACCCACATGAGTTGGTTCCAGACTCACTCTTTATTTAGTGCCTCCTGACCCTAAACTGAATTCCTACTCCTATATTTGGGTCCTTGTGTTGCTGCTGATATCGAAGTCTTCCTTTAGTAAATACATTTAAAAGGTTACCAGAGTTGAATGTCCTAAAGATTACTGACATTAAGATACTTGTCATACAGCACCAAATCTGGGATATCATTTCAAAAAGTTTAGTGAAAGCCTGGAGCTGACCTCACTGCCTGATGTATTACACTGGTTCTTCGTCATTCAGGTACGTGACAAATTAATTAGGCAAAGGAGAATTCTGATTTTGAAAACAGGTGAGTATCACCTTCCAATCAATTTCCAAACAAAGCAGAGGTTTGAAAAGGGAGATTTGTGGCAGTTTTGCCGTTTCTGTTTCTGTTAACTGAGACCTAATAACATTTTCCACAGACGCTTAGATTCTCTTATTCTTACACACTTTAAAATACTCATTCTTACCCCATATTAATTTTGGATTTTTTTTTTGCCATTTGGAGGAAAAGCACTGCGTACTGTTTTATAGCCAAACAAAAGGTTAAGATTCCACACCTGATGCGACCTATTGTTCTCATAAATGTTCAAATAACAATACTGCCAAGCCTTAATGAAAGCAAATTTCAACAAGAGGTCCTGGAAGTCACCAAGAGAACACACCTGGAAGACCAATCCTGCCAATATTTTCTCCAGTGAAATGTCGGAGGAAAACACACTGTTCCTTTTGCAATGAAGTAGACCTTAAGTGAACCCTACAACAAATGTAAGCCTTCAGTCCAGGGTTAGATTTGTTGCTCAATATTGCATTGGGGGCTTTTCTCTTTATTAGTTCTGGACGTGTATTCAGCAGGAATCCAGGCTGCCCTCTGAGGGATACTCGACGCACGATGTGGTAATGAGTAACAGGAAAGGTGCCCTTGGAAATAACTGGATGGTAAATGAAGATCGGAAACCTGTAAGTGCCTCTGAAACACAGGAGAATAATGACGTTCACAGAGCATCTGATGTGATGAGGGCGAAGCTAGGAAAACAGGACAGTGGGAGAGGGGGGCGGTTGAAGAAACCACGCCTGGAGCATGCAAGCTTCTTGGCAAAGGGCGTTCTTCAGCAGAAAAGAGCTGTGTGCGCCACATGGGACCGCCATGTTGGTCTGAAAAATATTTAGTACACTAAGACATCTTGGAAACACAGACACATGATTCCGCCTGGATGCCAATGGTGCATATGAGATTGGCTTTTTTGGATCATGGCACAGAAAATGTACGCAAGGAAAAGAACAGAACAAATAAAAGCTCATTATCTCAGCCCGTGCTCACATTGCTTTCATTAAGTCCTGCATTATTTATGAAACTACTGTACATTAGAGAAAAAGCACACAAGTCCTGGCGCTGTAGTCAAAAATAGCTGGAGGTTTGGAACTATTCGGCATGATTCGTTGACTAACATGACCTCATGTGGAGCAAATCAAAAAATGCTGATTTACAACAGTCAGAGCTATTTGTTTTGCCTTAATAAAAATCTTTTCTTAAAAAGTTTAAACACTGGTTTATAGTTCTTATTCTTACACAGAATACTTCACGTGTTTTGTAACATGGCTGTATATAGAGGTTTTGAGGTGGGGTTTTACATTAAAGGACACAAAAATAATGTTATACATTCAAGTTTCTAAACAATTACGTGGAGTCATAAGCGCATTTCTCTGCATTAAAAGCATGTATCTAATTTTCATTTTTCCATTTTCTCCAATGGAAAACTGGTTTGTTTCAGTTTTAGAGACTAGCACATTTCAACTTGCACACATACTGTATGCATATGTGTATGCATATTGACCTAAGAGAATTATGGCGAATCTTGTTTAAAACCCTTAACCGGATGTTCAGGACGTCTGACCGGGGTATAAGCACAGTTGCAACACCTTCAAGTTAAGCTTGCGTCGTGATAAACAACATATTTTGTAACCGGTTAACAAATCCTTGCACATACAAGTGATCTCCAATATCCTCTCAATTCTACCATTAAACTTGTTTGCACCTGAATGAAACTATTAAAAACATAAAAATTAACATATGAATAGCACTGTACCGACCATAATGCAATATACAAAAGACCATACACGGAAAAAAAGCCTTTGTCTCATTTTCCAAATATTCAAACAGTAAAATAAAAACATGCCACAACAATCTTTATATTGTAAGAACGTTGACAATCTCGCCTTTAAAACGCTGTATTTCAAAGCCCAATTCAGCTACGCTTTCATCTTATCTAAAACTATTTTCCAGACGATGCAGAATAAAAACTCGATATCCAAAGCATACGGCTAATCTGCCATTTTTACAGCAAAATATAATTGCAAAAGCAAAACCTTCCCGCAATAAAGGAAAACCATCAGACTCACTTTTAAACATGCAAAGAAATATCCACAGTTTTCCCTTCAAACAACAACTTACACAGAAACCAAACAAAACAGAAAAACGTCAGAAAAAGAATTCCTCAAACTGACTTCAGAAGTTTAGCTTTTTGCTTCTCTAATAGATAAAACTAGCTGTCAATAGGTGAAATCTGACCATTGAGAGATTTACTGTAAGGCAGGTTTTTATAGCTCTCCTTTGTTTGTCTGGTTGTCAATCAAGTGAAAATCAAACAGACATTTATTACTTTCTTAAGTCCCTGGAGCTCCATAATAATAATCATCATCATCTTTTTTTTTTAACTTGTTATAATGTTTTCTAATCTTAATTTAGTTTTTGAAAGGCTAAGAAAACCATGTCTGGACCTGGTTTTATGAGGCCTCGTACAGATTTTTTGTCTTTGTTCTATCAGTGCCAGATTTGAATCCAAAGTAGTAGATACAGTTCATACTGGAAAAGGCCCAGAAAAATGGGTACCTACTGTATATGTGCTGGAACTTGGAAAAAAAAAGACTTTTGAAGGAAACAGATGTGATCTGTTTGCTGTTTTATTTGTTTCAGACTCGATGCAAAGTGGCGACCTTGAATTTAATCCCTGAACCAGGTCTGTACTGTCTGTACTTTCCAAGATAACAGGCAAAATTTACCTTTGTGGGGGCTGGGTGTTAATGAGGTCATTTGCTGAAAACCTCATACAAAATCAGCTTTTTTTGTTTAGGCCAAGTGGGACCGTAGAAACTAATGATGCTCTCAACTGGAAAATGTTGTTGTCTCAACAGACATTGAAACAGACCATGAATTGTTTCCTGTTATTGAAACAATCTAAGGCTTGTTCTGAAGTGTTCCAGTCAGCAAAGGAAAGCCGTAGGTTTTTTAAAGATTTTTTAGCTTTAGTTTTCTAATTGTCACTTGATGTGTAGCGCATTATTTTTTAAAAATGTGGTTAGGTTATTTTTGGTTTTCCAGCTTCGCTTGCACAGTCAGAAACCCCGAGATTCTAGGTAGGTGCGGATTCTTACACTACAGGGCTACAGGACAAAGGCAATAGGCAGGGTCCTGTTTCAGACTGCGATGACCTATTATTATTTGCGTAGCGCAGACACCATTAAATAATTACAATTTACAAATGGTAAAATCGTACAAATTGTTCACAATTGACAAATTGTGAAGTAAATACAAAAAGGAACCTTTAAAATGCAATAAAGTAATAAAGTAAATTTTAAAGTAAGTGAAAAAAATAGTGAGACACATATTAGATGGGAAATGCTCGAGCATCACACAGCAGAGAGACATTAGATATCCAATGAGTGGTTAACAACACTGAATTATTGATCACAGCAAAGAAAGCCAATGCCATTGAGCAGAGTGCAGTATCAGTGTGAGTGAGAGCACAGACGAGCTTTGTAGAGAGACTGAGCAGATCTGGTTTAAAGTTGGAGCTCTCTTTCCAGAGATGGGGATGAGACCTCCCCCCCAAATTCAGGGCCCTGGAGTTGGGGGGGGGTTCATCCCTGTCTCTACAAACAGAGCTACAAGTTTAAACCAGATCTGCAATGTAGAATAGGAGCAGAAAGCCTGGCAGAAGAGGAGAGGTAGGGAGGTCAAGAGGGGGGATCGAGAGAGTTGAGAGACTAGAGATACCCTGGGCTGAATGGTCAAGACAGTGGCAGGGAAGAACAGCCACTTCAAGGGAAGGCTGGAGTAATAGTGTGGGATGAGAGAAATAAGGCAGAGAAAGTCTGATTTGAAGAGTACGAGTAGCACTAGCCAGGAATGTGACCAGGAGAGAGTTAAAGAGGAGTCCCTGCTGGAGTGTTCTCTCCTTCTTCCATTCTCCAGGAAGAAGTATGCCTGGAAGTCTGAACTGATTCTGGAAAATGGTGCTTTTGGGGGATTTTGTAATTAAGGATTACAGCTTGCGGGTGATGGAGAGATGGAACTGTGCAGGAAGGAGTAAAGTGCTCCTTTATGATTTTAAGATAAAGAAAATAATTTTAAGAGGATTATTTTCCTCTTCTGGTTAATGGGGGGTTATTTTGGGAATTTTTCATGGGTCTCTTGTGTCCCGCGCATCATTTTGTTCTGTGGGTTAACAATACTCCACAAGGCAGCTTAAATGGAGCATTAAAAACTTCTCAAATCCCACATGGGTTCTCAAGAAAGCATATAAGTGAAATTGCAAACATGTGGCAAAAGCTTTTGCAGTCACTGTCAAACAAGCCAAAATAGGAACATTTTCGGCCTAAATGTGAAACTTTACTGTACATCTGACACAAACATAACATGCCATCACTAGTTAACACTATCCCTGCCTTCGGTACATTCTTCTCAGCATGGACTGAGAAGCTGGTCACGACCGATAGGAACACAGATGGATCGAAGTACTGGCAAATCGCAGAGGAAAACCTACTTAAGACCTACTGTACCACAATGTCAGCACACAATGATTCAGTGCTGTAGAACTCCAGGACCAGGATAAAGAAGCAGGGACTTAAATTTTCGTTTTAAAGCACATTCAGTTTTTCCTGTTGTGATAAACGGGAAATTAAATTTTATTTATTTATTTTATTTATTTAACAAATTTTATTTGTTTTAGTTTTGTCAAATAATGTATCCATTCCCAGGAAAGCTGTGAATTATTATTATTATTATTATTGTTGTTGTTGTTATTGTCATTGTTATTATTGAGCTCCTGGAGTAAAACTGGAGTAAAAAAGAAAATAAACTGCTAAAAGTTTGTTTGATCTTCTTCTTACTGTTGTTGTACTATAAGTACTTGTTTGTCTCGGGAGAGACAAATAATCTCAGGAGCTATTGATTGTGATACGCATTCAGATAATACAGGAGATCCAATTGAGTGAAACACGAAACTTTGTGTACATGTTCTCTATGGTGCAGATTCCCCTTAAACAACCGTACGGACTGTATGGCCATCATTTTGCCTCAAGGGGGTGTCGTGTTGTTAAAAACGGACCAAAGTCAGTTTCGGGCCCTTGGTTTTGTTTTTCAGAGAAGCGTATAGGACTCCGGACTGTCGTGGGTTCATTTTCCCGGTAGGGCCTGGTGCGGCTGAACGTCAGCTCGCCATTGTGGCTGACAAAATGATCTCAATTAACTTATTTGGTTAAATAAGAGATACTATTTTTTATTATTTGACTGCAAATTTCCGCCTTTTTGAAAGAGTTTGAGGCAAAAAAAGATTTTTCAATACTATACTGTAGATGAATTGCCAGTTGAATTAATTGAATATAATATATAAAATTCCATCCCGTTGTATTATTTAAAAAGTGTATATATTAACTTGTTTATTAATTTGTTTGCTGTATTTTTAAGTTGGGGTTTTCCACAAATAACATTTGAAAACAGGCCATCAAATTTCTGTTTCCGTTATGTAAAAAATACCACTTTATAAAGAAAAGCCCGGTAACAAAGATATAAGTACAATTCTGAGAATGTATGAAACGCCTGCTGGCTTTTTTTTAGAAAACGGGAATTATTACATTGAAAAGGAGACTGTTACAGCACACGAACATTTTATTCCAGTTGCTTTAAGGTTACCAAAAACCCGTGGGTACAGATAACCGTTTCACATACACCGTGTCTTTACCAGCGAACATAAGTTTAATTAAAGAAATTATTAACAGCTATTTAAGGAGTGGACTGTGGCAATATTATCCATTTGAGGTACAGTATAGTATCACAAGTCTGACTGTGGATGTGATTTTTGTGTCTAATTTTTGCTGTCTGAACAGTAATCAGGCAAGCCTCAGTGATGAACATATGAGGTCATTGTGTAAAAACCTGGAAATTTACTATCCAGCTGTTCTGCTGGTCAGGCAAACCGAGGTAGTAAGAGATTGGCCGCCGCCTGGATTTCTCGTCTCCTGTTCGCTAGTTCCGCTGTCAGCCTGCCTGAGTGACGCGGATCTCAGCCGGCCGAGGTGGGAGTGGTACAAAAGTTCGACTTTGTATGGAAGGAAACTCACTAACTTTCTGTGTCTGAGAGGAGTGGGACAGATCCATCGGGGGGTTTTGAAAAGCTTTGAGAGGAGTTCATTATAACTCTGTGAGTTTATCACCTTTTTACTACTTTCTTACTTTCTTTCACGTGTTCTTTGTCAGCATTGTTATGAACTGCTAACCCTATTTTAACAGATGTACTTTCATTACTGGTGTTACCCTACGGTGTCTGGTGCTAAGCGAAGTGATTTGCTGAAGTCCAATTACGAAAAAGCGTGTTAGATTTTATTTACATTTTAGACGCCTTTCTTGTACGCTAATATTTTTTTTCTGTTGACCATTTTCTTACGGACAATATGCACAGTATATATATTGGTTTAATTTATAAAATAAAACCTTTAAAATGTCCCTACACTGAAAAATATGACGGGTTCTAGAAGTGAATGATTGGATGCTACTGTACTGTATTTCTTTATTCCTCGTAAGTTTTTTTTTCTGATTTTGCCCATGTACTTTGTAATTATTTTGGGAGAAAGTACTGTATGTTGCCCGACTTTAAAATAGTTAATATTTTTTTCCGTTACATTACTCAATATAATAAGAATAGTCTCCCCTTATCAGATCACTCATTGTAATATTATTTAAAGAAAAGGACGCCTTACAGTTTCCGGATAAAGTCGGCCAAGAGTCACTGACCACTGAGTTACCGCTAAACCCATTTTACACTCTGTAGAATTGTTTTGGGATTCTTATGTGCTGAGGTATAGTACTGTGCTAGACAGCTAGGCTACTGTTTCCATAAACTGGAGAACAAATGAGGAAAAAACATTTCTGTTGTAAAGTCACGTCTAGCTATCTAATTTTTCTTGCACCTTTTTTAAGTAGTACACTAAAAAGTCCTAGAATTCAAATCTCAAAAGCAAAATATATTTGTTATCATTTATAAAAGTGAAAAATGAACGTAAATAGATGTTTTCACGCTACATTTTACGCTGTCATCTGGATTTAATTAAACTTTCGTCCAGGTATCAGTACAAATACTTTAGCCTTTGGAACTTGTGCGAAGTTATCACCAGTTCAGCATTCAGAAAGATTTTGATATGTTTTCGAATTGCCAATATTTTTTCTGTATCTATAGTTTATAGCATGTAGAATATCATTGTATCATATTTATATAATGCATGAATCGAGTACTATCTTTTCCAATGCGATGATTTATTCAATTTAAAGACAGGTTAATAGTTTTTGCAAAGGCGTAGCTGGAAAATGCGTGCGGGTGCAGTAACTTTTTACAGTGGGTATTTGCATGTACCGATTGTGTAAGGCTTTGCTTTAACTAGATATTTCGTAATGCAGATTCGCCTCTGATGCGTATGCGACAATTTAAAAAGTAAAGTTAATAATATAAACTGTGAGAATTAATCTGTTGTTTTTCTGCTAGCTGGAACACTTAAAATAATCCTTGAGGTGCACTTAGTTACCTAACATCTGTTGTGTTCATTAGCCACCTTTTTAATTTCCTAATGTTGTTAATCAAGATATCCTTTGTTTACAGCGGGACAATTTCCGACGTTTTATAAAGGAATTAGGCTATTTCCAGTATTTTCTCAGACGCAAGCAATTTAAAAGTGTACTACTAGGGTATACAGTAGTTGTGCATTTGACAGACTTTGACAAATCTGCCTGTAGAAAAAAAATAAAATAAGTGCTTTTTTAATTTATGCCATCCCTAGTCATCAAATGATGTACATTGTTTGGCTCTGTAAGATTAACCACAAAATTAGAAGAATAAACAAAACGTTTTAAATTCTAGCTAACAGTGTGATTGTCAGTTAATACAAACCACAGTTCAGTTCAGCTGAATCCTCAATATTATAGTTTTGTTTCATGAATTGCATGACATTTCTTATTCGAAACAAAATCTCATACACACATTTTATAGTTTTATTAACAAAATGCCCCCCCTACACACAAATTGTGTGTAAAATATTATACAGTATATATATAGTGTGTTAACTAAAAAACACATACAGGTAAAAGAAAACTGTACCAATTCCTGTGAAGTGAACTGTGTACAGTATATAGAATATTTGTAGTGACTTTTACAGACTTTTAAAGATCTTTTTTTTTTAGACAGATGGAATAATTGGAGTTCTGTAGCAGTTTTTGGTCCTGATCATTACAGACGTACTTCTTTTAAGGCATTGTATGGCATAAAAAAAATCCTATAATAGTCATTGTAAAACAGGAATTATTCTTTACATTCCAGAGAGTCTCGTGTTGAGAAAAGAAAAAAATCTACACACAAAATTAGATAAAAAAGACAAAAGACAAAAAATATATTTTTTTTACAAATTAATTGAAGCAAAACTTTGTTGACATTTTTCGGTATTGTATATTTGTATTTAATTACAAGATTCCCAGAAACATAAATCTTCACATAAGAATTTTGGAATAATTCCCTTGTGTTCTTCCCCAGCAATTTAAGACACATCAAGGCTGGATTGGTGTGGACACTCTTGTCTCACGGACCCTTTCAGAAACCCACAGCGACACTGTCATCAGACGGGGACAAGTTGGCCTGAACTTCTTGACACTGGGTAGAGAAGTCATCTGGAGTCCTCAGTCATGGAGAGAACCGCCCTGCTCCTTCTCATCATAGTGCTGCAGACAGGTACTGTACATGTCCTGGCGGTCTTCCTGCTAAGTTGTCTCTCGCAGACCTCACAACACTGGGCAACAATAAAATGTAGTTGGTGTTTATATAGCACCCCCACAGTTTTAATCTTCTTTAACATCCATCCATTTTTTAAAACTATTTTATCCAGTACAGTGTTAAGGGAAAGCCAGAGCTGATCCCGGCAAGAAAAAGGCACAAGGCAGGATACACCCTGGATGGGACGCCAGTCCATCATAGTTGACACACACTCACACCAGGGACTATTATCCCAGAAGCCATTAAACCTACCAGTATGTCTTTGGACTTTGGGAGGAAACCAGAAAACGTGGTGAATACCCATGTGAACACAGGGAGAACATACAAACTCCACACAGATAGCACCCCAGCAATTGAACCCAGGACCCCAGCGGTGTGAGGCAGCAATGCTAACCATTGCTCCAGCATGCCACCCTAATGTGGGTCCTCATAGTTTGTAAAGGTTTTTATTCTGCTCTGCTACAAAATTTTATTGGCTTTTCTCAGACTTTTCTCTGCAGTGAGTTATAATATGAATATAAAAAGCTCCCTTATATAATGGAACAGAAGATTTCTCTCCAAGATTCCTCAAAGTGTTAAAGCTGAAGGAAAAAAAAACATTATTGAATAGTTTTTCTTTGCTCTGATACTGTATGTGCTAAAAATAAAGACGCATGAACAAAACATTTAAGTTCAACAGATTGGATGAAGAATAAAAATGATTCAGTCTCGATATCAAATAACCAACATCTATTAAGTAAAACTTGTTACACAGACACTTTCCTGTAACAATGCATGAAACCCGTGGGCTAAAAACATTCACCCCAAATACACAATTCAGAAGCAATGTTCCCTCTAAACTGTGCGCATGTGCATGCACACACACAGGTTACGAAATCAATGCACATGGGAAATTGAACTGCGCACAAAAAAAAATAAATTCCAAAAAAATATGATGATAATAAAACAAACACGGTTGTCAATTGAAAAATGCTAAATTAACCACATGAGACTGGCTGCAAGATGCCCAACTTGGCTGTGTGCGTTATTATTGTGACTCGATCATCGATATCTATACTCTCTGAGTCTTGTACCTCACTGCTCATGCTCGCTTGACACTCAGTCTCTATGACTGGGCTCGTTGAATTGCTGTCCTGGTCTTTTGGATCTCTATGCTTCTATGAGAATGACTATATTAATAAAAAATTCAGGTGTACAATTTTACATACACTCAATTTAGTGCTCACACGTTTTTTTTTGCTGGGGAAAACTTGAAATTGTTGCGCACACAGGCCATTAAAAATTAGAGGGAACATTGTTCAGACGTCCTTGGGAACGATAGGACCATCTTTCCACATTTGCATTACTGTACTATTTTGTTGCTGTGACACTAAACAGTAGTGGAGGCAGTGATGAAGTGTGAAATTAAACTTTTTGAAGTGTTGCACAATGTCCTTCCAATTGGACGAGGAGGAGTGACCAGTAAGACAAGTCAAGATATCATGTGGTCAGATAAGTGTCACTGTTGGCTGACAGGACATACCTCAAGATCACTGGCTGTGGACATCTTTAGGGAGATTATGTATTACAGAAAGATTCTCAAATGTGTTATGTGTTAGCAGAAAGCCAAATTTGTGAAGCAACTAACAAAGACATAAAAATAGATTTTATCCAAATAATGACTTCTATTAAAAGATTAAGGTCAGAGGTACAGTAGAATGAAAACAAGGAACTGTACATGTGTTGCAAAACTCTTACTTATGAGGTCAGGGGATGTAACAGATTTCAAAACATTTTCCTGATTCATTTTAAAAATTGCAAACCATTACATTTTTACAATGTAAAAGGGAGGAAAGGTTTGCTCTGGAGCAGAATACGCTTGAAACACTCCTTTAAGTTTTATTGTAATGTGTATATACTGTATTTTATCTCTCTCAATTAGGGCAATCGGTGCCATTTAGCTGTGCTACTTGGAAGTATTCATACTGAGAATCATTTTCATTAATGTCTTTATGACCCCTCTGAGCTCGGAGCACTAGACCAATTTAGTCACAATTTATGTTTTCCTATAATTCCAGGACTTGATTAACTAGTAAAACAGAGCTGCCCATTTTTGGTTCACAGGACCTGTTGTTATTTTATCATCTAAACTGAGCTTTCTGTTACCAATCTGAGCCTTCATGAACCATACTAGCTATTACCTTATTTTATTATTTACTCCTGAGCACGTTGCAGATTTAGCATCGTTGTTGAACATTTTTTTCAAGCATCTCAAAATTATCTTTCTAAAACCTGAAGACAATGAAAGTGTCTGGTTATGGAAATCAAAGGATCACTTTGGGGGTCGTTTAGAATGAAAGCCGGAAGACAATGTGGCTCTGAGAAGCAGGACTGTGAGGCTGTATACTACAGCCTGATGCTTTCAGCTTCCTATGTGACTACATTGGAGCTGAGAGTGATGGATTGAGATAGGGTAGACCTGGGGGTAAAACTGTTTGCTGGAAAATCCTGTCTTGCCTCCTCCCAGCTTTAGGGTGATTCTGTCAGACAAGGGTGGGCAACTCGGGTCCTCAAGTGATGATTTCCTGCAGGTTTTAGGGGCACCTTTCAATTACCTCCCTATTAAGACCTGGATCTGACTGGATCTTATCCACTTAATTGGTTCAATTAAGTCATTAAGGACTGCGATGGAATGAAAACCAGTACCAAACATGGCACTTGATGTTGTCAGTCTGTCCGATCTCCGGCCTTGCTCCCTGGCTGGCCACAAGGCAGCTGTCTTCACCTCCCCACAGAGTTCAAATGCGCAGGCCAGAAGAAAACTACAAAAGCATTTAGCAGAGTGGGAGGGGAGAAGACAGAACAAGGAGTAAGCGATCCAGCTTAGGAGCCATAGAGGCCCTCCATCCTCAGGAAGCTAGACTGGACGGGGGCATTATGTCACCATCAGATAACACAACACAAGGCTGACAGGGAGAGACGACGGCTTCTTAGAACGTTTGGGGAAAAAAAAGAAATTCCCTACTAAATATGGTGTCTGGAGTCTAAATAAGCAACCCCCCTCCTTCACAGAACACCACACTGGTTGTCCAGACTGGGTGGCAGTGAGACCTACCGACGCGACCAGTTGTCGCCCATGGAGACTGATCTCTATCTCTATCGCCTTGCAATTAACAATCTGCTCTCTCGTCTGTTTTTTTTTTAAGCAGCCAGTCCCCTGCGTTTTTCACTGATATATAAGGCAACTGGTGATGTTGGGTTCCTTGGGGAAAGTAAGGGCCAGAGGTGTAATGATAGGCATTGAGGTACTATACTGTATGTGTACTGCTTTAAGTAAGTGGGCTAACTGATATTCAGAGGTAGGAATGTGAATTTTAGCAGCTGAAAATACAATGAGAAGGCCATTAATAATTAGAAATGAATGATTCATATTAGCAATATTAAATTAAAAAGTATCTGTTTTTTGTTTATGCCTGGAGTGTTTAAAGCTCTGGATTTTCACTGATCATCTGGTCTGGTTTGACCAGCCCGAACCCATTTGTGGATCTTACAGTAGATAAACAGGTGCATTGTCCCCCCCCTTCCCCCTGTTGTAAAACAAATACGTTTTTTAAAACACTCAAAGGTGGGAATAGAGTATGTTAGCCTCTACAGCTAATTATCTCACGTTGTAGTCTTGTTTAATTCTTATTGCTAAGTTATCAAACATTGTTTTCTCATAACAACTCCTTTCGCGCTCCACTTTGAAATAAACCCATCAGGCCGGTGCTCAAGCAATGGTGTAACCTTACTGTTAGCAAAACAATTGGTAGTGACATTAATGAGGACATTTTTGTGATACAATTTAAACATCTGTTGCAAAACAGATGGATTGCATACACTTTTGAAACACCTTGTGTGTTTCTTTTCTCGTGGTGAAATTGCTCCCCTGGGGATGAATAAAGTATTTTGAATTCAATTCAACTCTTCCATCAGAATCCAAGAACGCTAGTTTCAGCTGCTAATGATGTCTTCAGTTTTCACACGTTTCAACAAAGAAAGAGACAGTTCCCAGAGCAGCTAGAGATGTTGTGGACATTCAAAGTCAGGAGTCCATATGTGTCCCTGAGACCTGGCTTGTATCTGGTCGTTGCTAATGTCTCCTCCTTCTGGGCAGTTGAAGAGCCATTTTAAACATTCTACAGCTACACCAACCTTGCGAATAGTTAAAGAATTAAACGGTGTATGAAAAATGTTTGGGGTTGCATGGTGGTGCAGTGGTTAGCATTGCTGCCTTGCAGCACTGGGGCCCAGAGTTCTGGTCTGTACTTGAGGTGCTGTCTGTATGGAGTTTGTATGTTCTCCCCATGTTTGTGTGGGTTTCCTCTGGGTTCTCTGGTTTCCTCTCAACATTCCAAAAACATACTGGTAGGTTACTTGGATTCTGGGAATATTGGCCCTGGTGTGAGTATTTGTGTGTCTGCCTCTGTGCCCGTGTCTGTGTGTGCCCTGCGATGGACTGGTGTCCCATCCAAAGTGTATCCTGTCTTGTGTGTCTTGCTTGCTGGGATATGTTCTTGTTCTGCTTGTGACCTTGTATTGGATGGAATACATTTTTTAAGTCAAATTCTTCCTGGAGTTCATTACAGTTCATGAATTCTACAGTCACAGATGTCCTAGTTCCTTTCTATAATGAACATTTGTCAATGATTCAGTTAGTAACTTCTTAATTTTTTCTTTTTTTTTTTACGTTTGCACTTTGCTTCTCCTGAAAGAGACTTTGTTAGGGGTAGCCCAAAGTGAGCGGTTTTACCCAGGGCAGTGTGAATTTTGTGCTCTAGCAAGCAGCAACAATGAATGAGTTAGAACTTGTGCAACCATCTTACAGTAGCATGCTTCACTAGCAGGAGACAGGTAAGCTCACAAGTCTGCTTGTAGGTGTGAATAATTTAGAAATTGTTACTAATGGCATGGAAAATCAAAATTTGTTTGATTGTAAAAAAAGATGTATAAGAACATTTTCAGTTAAATATAAATATGTATTATCTATATAATAAATATAGATATAATATATAGTTAAATATTTGTACAGTACAGCTGCTACAAATACTGTAGACAAGTTCAGAATGCGATTTACTGAAAAAAGAAAAATTCCGAAACCTTCCAGCCTTCAGGGAAGGTCAATATATTTTTTAACATTAAAAGGAAGCTGACGCTAAATTTAGCCACAGAATTAACAGGCTTCCTATTTAGCTGGCTGACACAGGAAGAACTCAACAAGTGAAGAAGCCATTGGTGAATGTCACCCGAACTGTGGAAAATTACATAAATCCTGACAGAAATTAAAGACATTAATCCAGGAGAATAAATCTGATTGAGAAAAAACTTGCAAATACAGACAGCTCATTGTTGGTGAAGGATATAGTAGAGCGAAAACGTGAGGTGTGCAGTATACCAATTTTATATACTGTAGATGACATTTTCAGTGATAAAAATAAAGAAAGGTTTGACAGCCAGTGATCAAGTTATTTCAGCAGGGCAGTGCCTTCTCCCTTGGAAGTGGAGGGAAATTCTGATTTTTCCCTGGATGGACGCAGGCACATGGACGAGTGCCTTTTGTTTGATTTAAAATGTTAGAATGTTTTAATAAAAGAAACTTTGTCTCTTTTAATGTGTTTGTAGTTAGAGAAATCTTTAAGTGTAATGTTTTTTTTAAAAAAACTTATTTTTCATAAAGGAATTGCCTTATCGAATTTTGGCTTAAGAACACTAAACTTTTTTAATCAAACTTGCAGCTCAAGGTTGTTTTTACAAATTGTATAAAACAGAGTGACATGAGGCTTGCCAACTGGAACTTTTTCCAATACATAAGATATCGTTTTCCCTCAGTTGTCATAGCAGCGCGTTCCAAATGCCTCATTACCACTGTGTTTGATAAACCCAGCAGAATATTCCCAAACACACCAGTGTCAGCAGCCGCCATCTGCTTGGATAAGCAATGCAATTTACAGTTGTTATCTTATAAAGGCATCCAGCAAGACGTTCAAAGGGCTGAGATACAGTACAATAGGAAGCAAATTCTTCAGTTTCAGATGTTTTGGGGTTAAATGTCCAATTGTTATTCCTCTTAGAGATGTGCTTCAGAAGCATGGATCTCACAGGGATTTGTCGAAATATTCTGTGAGATTTGAATAACCTTTTCCCTTTCATAAACCATTTGGTCCATTCTGTTAAGTGAATTTCTTATTTAAATGAAATGAAAGCAGGTGATGAACACATGATTCACAGAGATATACTGTACTCTATGAATGGATGAATGAAAGAGAACTCTTTAGTTGCAAAAATGTTACAAATAAGAGGAGGTAATTCAACCCATTATCCACTTTACCAACCGCAAACACCATAAAAACTAGAATGATCTGCTCAAGTGAATTGAATCTTTGCATATGCCAACAGAAGCACACTATTCCAGGAATACCTACAATGCATTTTAAAATGATTTATTTAAGAGAAAAAAACTGAAGGACAAACTGTCGGCTTTTTACTTTTTTTTTTTAGCAATTTTCTTATGTCCAGGGCTCCGTAATGACCATTTCAAACTTAGATTGTGATTTTGTTGAAATGACTTGAATCGGACTCTTTCGATCAAATCCTTCCTCTGAAAGAATGTCTCTGTGTTACTGGGGAAGAGAGGCGTCATAGCAATGGGACTGCTTGGGGACACTCATGCCCTCTGTCAAGCTCTGATAAGAACTTGTTTACCTTCCTGTGGATAGTGCAAGCTCAGTGTTCAGCCAAGGAAACTCTGGGACAATAGGTGTGCATAGTAAAGGCAAACCAGACCCCACCCTCCCACTCCCCAGCCTGACCTTGGATTCAGGGAATTAATTCAGTCTCCTTGACTGACTGACACGTGGTCTTGCTCTTGCTGTTCAGTCTTTGGTATAACTGTCTGGCTGCAGTATCGTTACCTTTTTAACATGAATGAATGTTTTTACCTGATTTGTACGACAGTACATATATCAGTACAAAATAGAATTAACTCCCCCCCCCCCCCACTGTTCAAAGTTATGCTGGTAGGTTAATTGGCTTCTGTAAAAAATGGCCTTGGAGTGAGTGTGTGGGCGTTTGTCTCTTGTGTGTGCCCTGCGATGGACTGGCGTCCTGTCCAGGGTGTATCCTTCCTTGAGCCCAGTGCTTCCTGGAATAGGCTCTGTGCAGCCATGACCCTGAATTTGATAACTGGTTATTGGAACTGATGTGTCGTGATGTATTGTATTTATAATTAAGTTAAGTATAGTAATAAAACTGTTACCAGATAAAGTAGAAAGTCACTCACTATCTCTGTTGGATCATGTAATGCCGGAGTTAATGGAAAACTGAGAAGTCATACCAAAAAGCCATAGCAAAAATAACCTTAATAATGCAATTAACAAAGTGTATACTTAAACAAATGTAGCTGCTATCTTCATGCACTTTATTGTCCTTTTTTGTGTGACTCGACATTACAGAAAAGTACATTTGTGATTGTAACTGTGTTAAAATCAAATTTGCACATTTTACAATACAGTTTACTGAGTCTGGTACTCAGTCCAGACTGCTAGAAGGCAAACAGGTGTGTTGGAAAAATGACAGTCCTTGCCAGGTGTTCATGTTTGTAACTGATATGATGATTTCTACCATTCTGGGGTAAAAGAGACAGCAGCCTTGCTTTTTAATATACATTTTAATTAAAGTAATATATTGATACCCATTGGGCTTGCCAAGAATAGGAAGCCAGGCTTCCAATATTAATGGTGAAATCAGAAGATTTTCATTGTTTCAATATTTAAATGTGTCTTTAGTTGCAGCTTTTGCAGTCTGTTATATTTACAGAAAGCTTTCATTAAGAAAAAGTTAGGTCTTCTATTCAGGACGTGAGTTTTTTTTTTGCATTTCCCTACCAGAATTAGACAGCAGGCTTGTGTTTTTAATCTAAGAGAAGCACAAACAATAATGCACTTCCTTGGCAAGGCTTTCTGTGAGTGGTTGTGGGTATCAGCCTGCCTGCTTGGGTGATGTGGAAAGCAGCTCAATAAAGGAAGTCACAATTTCCAGCATATGGATAGCTGCCTATGTTTAAAGTGTCAACTTTGCACATGGGGATTGTTTTATGTTGAATGAAGATCATCTAAAGAAAAAAAAAATGCAGTTTAAAAGAACCACAGTGTTTAGTCACATTCCTTTGAATAGTTTGCAAACCGTGCTTTTGTTTGCACTAAAACCGAAGAGTTACTAAAACATGTGTTCTGCATAGAAACCGTCTTTTTTCTGTTCAGAAAGCATACAGTAGCTTATAATCACGTTGTTTCTGGTCTCCCAGTTATTTATCAAATTCATCTGAAAATTAAAAAATTCTTATTGCAAATACACTTTAATTGCCCTATTGTACTGTCTCAGAGTTAATAATGAGATTTCATTAATATCAGAAAAAAACTAATTCAAAGAGATCTGTTTCTTTCAATAGATTTCCTCTGTGAAAAGAGCATCTGTTATTTGCTGTGGGATGGCTTGCTTTATTAAAAATTTGTCCCTGGACAGCTGAGCTTATTCTCCTGTTTTGCTTAATTCAGTCGAGTGGATGCACTTTTTGTTGTAACACTTTTTGCCCAGGATAATTTGAAATTTAGGCAAATTAGAATTTTAGACATTACATTTGCATCTACCTTGGGGAATATCATAATAAAGAAAATCTTGCAGGGAAAAAAACAACTTTGTTTTAAGGGATATTGTTTTGAAAATGATCCCTTAAAAAGCTCACAAATGATATTTGTTTTATGCTGTTGATAAGAGAGATGTTTTTAAAGTAAGCATATTTTTTCCATTTAGAGCTCTGTAAGAAACATTTATTGGAGATAAAGGTATATGAGCTTCATAAGTTAAGACACAAAGGAATTGTGGCATGCTCTGTAAACAGTCTGACCTCTCCAATAGCACAACTATCTGTGTGACCACCTGCCATCGAATAACGAGGGGTCTCTCTTGGGCAGGTGATGCTGAGTATTACAGTGGTGAATGTTGATGTTCTTGCCATGTCAGTAAAGAATGCCCTGGGAATATGTTTGCCCTGTGACACCAGGGTAATATTTTGTAGAGCACCAGGCAGCACTTGAATACTCTGAACTCTTTAGATAGCCATTCAGGATTGCCACTTAGGGACTGTTGTTTCTTCTACTATGATAGCTGGCCAGCTCAACAAATAGCATATGTTTTAAAAATAGAAACCCAGTAGTCATGCCATGTAATTCGCCATACCGCTTTATACCGTACGGTGTCATGGGAAGCCGGAGCCTCCCCACCAAGCAACAAGCACAAGGCAGGGTACACCCTGGGCAATTAGAGCCCACCGTAAAGGCTGAGGGGGACATTTGGCCCAGTCAACGGGATAACTCCCTATTCTTATTGAGAAACGCCCGGGGATCTTTAATGACCATTGAGAGTCAGGACCTCTGTTTAACGACTTATCTGAAATATGGCGCCCACTACGGTATAGTGTCCACACCACTATACCAGGGCAATAGGACCCACACAGACTGCAGGCCCCTGCTGGTCCCACTATCACCTCTTCCAGCAGCAACCATAGCTTCCCAGGAGTCACCCAGGTACTGACCAGGCTCAACCCTGCTGAGCTTCACTGGGTAACCAGTTGAGAGCTACAGGGTGATATGGCTGGATACCCAGAAGTATACACCAAAATAAATTAAAACAACTGCAGGGAAAAGCAGCTAAATTAAAAATAAAACAAACTCTGCAAACCTAAACATGGTGCAGTTATGTAGATACTGCCAGAATTTGGGGATCTTGCACTGTTTGGCCAATGTGAAATTTCTGTGTTTGTGGTGATATTACTGTGGCTCAGATAAATCAAAAATTCTACTTTCAGTTCAAACACAAATTGCATAACATAAAACTAAAAACTCAGGTCTAATTGGTTATTTGACAATTTGCCTAGAGGGCACTAATGACTTAAGAGCATAACCCTAAGTAGTCAGTAGCTACTTGATCCAAAGAGCTCATATACCTGTTTCTTGAAAGAAGCCAGGGTATTGGATTCACCAACGTGGCTAAGTAGCTTATTCCATACTTCACATAAGCTTTTGTGCAAATAAGTGCATCCTGTTCTCGATTTTAAATGCACTTCTGCTTAGTATACTGTAACTGGCAAACAAGAAGCTGCCATAAACTGACAAGATTTTAATTTACGAATGTACTGTAGGTGCCACAAACTTTTCACTTGAGTCTAGAGCCACGTGTGATTGATATCATGTTCTATATGTCTTCAGTGACTATATAAATATTTACTTCTCCCCAGACCTGAGTTTGGTTGGAATGCTTCTGTGTAAACAATGTATTCATGGAAAAGAAAATTGAAGGAACAGATAAAAATAGATGAATGGAATCTTACGGCATTCATAGCTCATTTAACTGGAAATCACTCAGCAGGCTTGTTGGCATTTCCTTAAAGTCACAGTGCCACTGAGTGACAGGGTTTTAAATAGCCAGCACAAAAAGAATTCATGTTTACACCAACAGAATGAGCACATATAACACTGTCATTCCACTTGTGCCTGTGGACATTATACTTGAGCATAAAGTGCCCCATTAGGAAAATACCCTGTTGATAAGACCACCAAGCCAAAGCCTTTAATCAGCAGCCTCTGTGATCGTTATTAATTCAGAACTGCATTAGATAAGTTTTCTGTTCATATGCAGTCTTGATACTGGACATAAAAACACAAACAGGACATATTTTCTGCAACAACAGGTGAAGAGCTGGGTGAGCTTCCTGGAAGGAATTAAGTGGCTGTTAATTAACAACTGCCTGCAAGTTTTGCCACTCCATTTTTGGGAGCCAAAGTTTCCTGGACAGTACCAGCTCGGCGACATGACTTGTTTATGTCCCTTTTGTCACGCCAGAGCCTTTCAGAGGCCGCCATCATTGGGCATGCCGTCTAAACAGGGCATTTCCTGTTGCCCCTGGAGACAGGAAGCTGCAGTGGAGGCAGGGGGCTAGCCTGGCAGCCGGACGAGCTTTGCTTTAGAACTGAGCTCTGTCTCCTTCCCAGCTCTTGTCACACTGGGATAAAGCTCCTAAATCCTTAACAGCAACATTTCCAACCAAAACATTACATACAATAACTGACACTATGTTTGACTACATGATAATTATGTATGTAGTTATGTATGACTTCATGTTGTATAGTCTGCTTTTTATTGTATTCGTCTGAATCTTGTGCTTATGGCACAAAAGCTCTTTTCTGAAACAGTAATAGCTTTACTGTACTTGTTACAGAAATTTGAGAATGTTATTGTTGGAAACAAAATCAGATTTCATCATTGAACAGACTGACACTTTTACAGAACGCAATCTAAATACTGAAACTAGAATTTCGTCTTTTGTAGTCGTGGTGGAGTGGAATGTTTAAAACTTCTGAGCAGGAATCCACAAGGAAGTCTGGCTAAAAAGAGGATACATCAGGGACTAACTCCTTCCAGCATCAAAGACAAACAGAAACATAGAGATCAGGGCTAAAAAGCCAGCTCCTGAAGCCAAGATAGGAAATTGGAATTTGGCTTTGTATCAGATCTATCTTACGGTATCTGTTCATCAAGATGAATACATTTTGTTCAACTGCAAATGGACAGTGTATTGCCTTTTCCATTTATGTATCTATATAGTTTTAGAAACCAAAAAAAATAATACAATACATTAAAAAAACACACTTTTGATGATGATAACATCCTGCTATGTAAAAACAATGTAAAATCAAGATAGCATAAGAAACAAATACTACATGCATTAACATATGAGCTGATGTGGTGGCACAGTGGTTATCATTGCTACCTCATTTACCAGAGCTTGGGCCCTGGGTTCAGTTCCTTTGGTGCTCTCTGCATGTAGTTTATACATTCTCGCTGTGCTCATATGGGTTGCACCCCACAGTCCAAAGACATTCTGACAGATTATTTGGCTTCTGTAAAAATTGGCTCTGATGTGAGTGTGTGCGTCTGTGTGAGTGTGTAGACGGGTGTTCCGTTCAGGATTATCTCTGCCTTATGACTTTTTTTTTTTTACTGGGTTAGGGACCAGCATCCTGTGTGACCCTGTAATGGATAAAATGGTTTAGAAAGTGGATGGACTTTAAAAGAAGGCAAGGTGTTCGTTGACTAATTCTCAAGAGATGATATCTGCTTCACCATCACCTTCAATATCACAAAGTGTCTTCTGACTACATTTACACGTAGCGGTAATTGAGAGTATTGAATATCAAAATATTTAACTGCATTTTATTGATGGAAGTTACTGCCTACAATATCACACAGTTCTGCTCTTCAAACCTTTATTCTTTATATAAACGCATAACGAACTGGCTGAACACATTCCTTGAAAGGATCTCTAAATGATTACCGAGCCCCTTGTCTTGATCAGTCCATGGAATTTTAGATTTATTTTCTATTACTCTGCTTTAAGATGTATTTCCATTAGAAATGTGTTAGGTGCTGTATCTCACAAACCTAAGTAATGCTAATCAACAAGAACTACTTGTTTGCCAATAAAATCGTTACATGTCTCTGCTTTGTCCTGTCTGGAAGTACATTAGTTAAGGCTGTTGTCTAGGGCCTGCTTTCCAAGGTCACAACCATTGAATCATGACAGGCGTTCAGGTCCACTTGCTGAGAGCTTGTGACGCCACCTGTCCTATAGAAAGAGCAATAGGGCGCTCTATCTCTCTCAGCACTCAGTCTAGAAAGGAGGCAGTCACTGAGCCAGGGATAGTGTAGGAAACGACACCTGACCCTCATTTCCTAAGGAAGGACACTGTTTACTTCTTGGGGAATATTTATTGACCGCCAACAGGAAACTCCCTATAGGCTAACGGAGCTCTCGGCAGACGGCAGTCCTTGCAGGGAGCGATTAAAAGATGTTGGCAGCTTTCATCAGAAAAAAATTCAACTGTTTCCCCTCGGGTTTCAACAATAGGGCCAGACAGCCCCCCTTCCTTGTACATTTTCACAACACGCACAAACACCCATAAATAGTAGAAACCTTCATCCCCCTGACAATGGTAAGACAGTGGAAGCTTACGCCATTGATGGCCTTTTTATTTGACTATCAAGCAATATTGCCAGTGTGTTTTTGTCACCTTTGAATTGTAGCAGTAGCTGTTGTGTAACTTGAGGATTGCTAGTAAGTTGAGAGCCAAGAGAGCATCATTTTGGGGTGAGATGAAAGAGTCTTTAACATATGAATGCTGAAACTGAAGATAGGTTTCAGCAAATATCAGTAAAACTAAAGAGAAAAACTGAATTGTGTTAATTAATAAGTATTTAGACCCCCCGAATTCATTGGTGGAAAAATGATTGCAGTATTACCATAAGATCCATATTACTGTACCGTATTATAGGCATAAAAGTTACAGCTGTAATAGTTATTATATTAAATCTTTTTGGGTAAGTCTCTACCAACTTTGTACACTAGTGCACTGTAGCTTTGGGTCATTGTCCAGCTGAAAATTTAATTTCCATCCCAGTTTTAGGTCTTTAGAAGACTGAAGAAAATTTTCCTATTTGGTTTTGCCGGTAGTTTGCTCTATCCATTTCCTCCTCAAAAGAGTCCCAGTGCCTATGTTGGCCAAATGTTTGTAGCCTAAATGCTTTGTTGGACATCCCATGTGGGATTTTAAATACTTTTTTAGTTCCATATAAGCCTGTTTTTTGGAGTGACCATGTACAGTATATTGCCGACCCATTAACATTTTATTCCATCGCAGAAAATGATCTTTACGAGTCTTTTAAAGTTAACATTGTCTTCACAATGTCTTCCCTAACCAGTTTCCTCCTAGGCTGGATATTCAGTATAGAGCTATATTCAGCTCTTGATAAGAGGTGATTATTAGAGTTGATTTAAAATGATGACTGCGAGGGTGACATAATCAATAAAGATGGATGTATTCTTGCTGATTAGTCCGTTTATAAATGTGGTATTGTTGTACAGTAAGCATGGTTTATAACAAAATCTCCTTGTAAAAGAGTCAGATGTGAGGCCAAGTATAGAACAGTGTTTGAACAGTGTACACAAAAAATACTACAATACAGCTCATTAAATAAGTATTCATTTTACACTTTTACAGGATTGCTGACTGCTTGCAAACCAAGGGAGGTGACAGGAAAGGAAAATGACTTCATCAGTGTCACCGAAGCTTCAGTGGGTTGTTGGAGCTCATACGCCAACAATGACACAGAAGTGCACATCCTGAACTTGGAAATTCAGAATTTTGATCAGAATGTAAGTTGTCATCTAACTTTCTCCAACAGACTTCTCTCTGGAGTTTCCAGTTTACCTTGTGTCCCTCAAACTTCTGGAGTGCTGGAGTATGTAGTGACACGCTGGTCTGGTGGAGCCTGGTTGGTTTCTGTGTTTTTCAGTGCTTTCCCCATTTTTTCTTATGCTTCAACATAATGGGGATTTCTACTGCCTCAAAGTAAAGCATGTCTTTCTACAGTTTTACTTTTATATAGGGCAGTTGTAACACATAAGGAACTGTACCCAAGTCACTAAACCTTCAAGTGGGTACAGACCCTGTAAATAAAATAAATTCACAGGGTAAAATCACAAATTACTGTATGTAAACAGTCCGAACAGCATAGACTGCTCTCAGAGTACGTTTATCCATTTAAATTGATACCAGATGATGCACAATTGACCAAGACACCCGTTTTATGGCACTTCACACTAGCTTTTATGCTGTTGACTTTGACAAGTAGAAACATGTGGTCATGCGCTGTATCCTTGACAACAGCTGCTTGAAGATTGTTCCTTCTTCTCCACGGCAAAAGCTAACAGTTACCATATGACTATTATCATGCAATCTGGAAATCCCGAGGTATGAGAAGTGATAAAGAATAAAGTCAACCACTCTTGTCATTTTTTTTTACACAGCTAAAACAACAAGAGTAAAATCGCTTTTCCAACCTAAACAAAAGTGTTTTACTTGGAAGTTTGTTGACAGCTGTTTGATGGGAAGCAGAATTATTTTGCTGACTGTGGATAAGGTTTTAGTACTTTTCCACAGTAGATACCATACAACAAAATGTAAATTATCAGGACCTCCCAGTTTCAGGAGACGTGATACTTCTTGTGTTTTTCACAAACCCTCGTTAACTTAGTGGAATTTTCAGCCAACTAACTGCACAGACATTTCTAGAATTTCTTTAAACATTGCATGGGAATGATCATGGAGTCACTGTCCATGCACCATCTGGCAGTACTTCACAACTGAAGAGCACAAGAGAGATAACAAGTAAGAGGAGGCTACTCTGCGTGTTTGGTTGTTATAACTAAATGATCGAATGAGTTTATTTTCTAAAAGGATGGTGGAATTAGCTTAGACAACATGGCTGGGTAGCTTCTTGCAGACTCACACAACCCAAGGCAGACTCTGTAGGACAAACTTTTTTCAAGGCACATCACCTATGTGCTGATACAATAATCCCTCCTTATAAAACTATTATTACTATTTTGTTCCTCAAAAACCACTCATAAGGTGAAAATACATAATATGGAAGTTAAATTCCCATTATGTCCCGTGTTATAATCTGTGATTGGTTCAAGAATGAAAAAATATTCATCATCCTGGAAGATGCAAAAAATCAAGGATCTTGGCACTACTTAATGAGTCCAGCTCATTAGTGAAAATCTACCTGTTAAACGGGAAAAAAACAGGAATAACTACATCTCTAAGTAAAAAGATTCAAATATAATATAAAAATATAACTACCAGGCAAGCCATAAAACTAAAGTTCCTATGAATACATTGCTGTTTAACATATCTCTTAATGTTTTGTTGGTTATTAATGCTATTTTGCTCCTGTGTTATTTTTACTGCATTTAATATTAAAAACGTTACATGTTTTAAAAAGTGCATTAGTTGAAAAACCCCCTTTACATTTAGATTTAAAAAAACTCCCATTTAAAATTGTCATTATAATTTCTCTAAGCAGAGTTTCTAAAACAATGAAATACATTTACGAACTGAAGTACATTTGTAAGTTTTTCTCTCTGGGTATTGTTGGCATTTTTATTTGAATTTTAAGCTACACTAGTGCGTCGATCCAAATCTTTTTTTTACACTACTCGAAAGTGAGTCATCCAGTTAAAGTGAAGTATTAGATAGCACAACTGCATTCTGTGTGGATCACTGAGAGTGAACGTCCAGCTGGAATTTTAAATATGATTCTTTGAACCATCCTGTCTCTTTGCTGCTCCAGTTTAAGATCTTGCCAAAAATGCTGTCTTAAACTGCACGCACTTTGCAGACAGGGAGACAAATGATATCTGAACAACGGGGCAGTGCTGACTGCTTCCCCAGACCTGACTCCAGAAATTGAACATTTCCCTCTGTGGCCAAAGCTGTAAACAAGACAGATGGAATGTGGATTTTCTGAGAAAGCGGGAGAGGATGGAAGGGAGAGTTAGGGGCTGGCTTTGCGGTTCAAAGGGGGAGTTGTTAAAGTCCAGTTTGATGTCATCGTTTGGCACGCAGCTGGGCTCCTTGGCCTGGATCCTAGACCAGAGACTGGAGCCGTCTTGGGTTAGGGGACAGAGAAGAATTACGGGAAGCCAGTTTACATCAGCAGAGCCAGCAAAAAGAAAAAGAAAAAAAAAAGGCACTCAAGAGGAAAAAAAAGTCAGTCAAAAGGAAAACAATTGTATCTTGAAAACACAGGAACAAAAATAGCAAGGGTGAGTGAGCAAGGGCCTGCTACTTTCATTGTTTGAATGAAGAGAGTTAGAGGCGCAGGAGAGAGAGATGAAAACTGGGAGGGGAATCTGTTTTCTGTAAACAGTGTGTGGTTGTAATGAGCAATTCCTTCTTTTTTTTCTTCCTCTGTTCTTGAGGAATTTGGTATTTGAATAGATTTTGAATATTGAACACAGAAATTGGTTCAGTCCTGTTGAGGCCCATAAATGCAGCTGGAGCATTCTTTTAGTCTTTTGAGTTCTTTGGTCATCTTCAGTCATTTCAGTCTAGATGATCAATAGTTCAGCAATCATCTAGTCATCTTCTTTCTTTGTTAGTTATCTGATCAAATATTGCTCAAATAACTAACCTTTTAGACTTTCAATTTCCCAAGAAATTTCAGGATATAAGTTAGACTTTTGTTTTCCCCTTCCTCTGAATCAGCGATGATGGTCTCAACATTTGTCAGCTTCCTGTCTCTGAGTCTAATTCAAAGACAGTCTGCCTGCAGTTTGTTTAAATGCTTTCACATGCAGAGAAAGACATCTAGCCAAGATATTTTTTTAAAATAAGTGCATCAAAGAATCAGGCTTTCAAAATTTAACCCACACACAACACTTGCAAAACTTCAGTATTAATGCTCGCTAGCTTTCTGGAATTACTGTTGAGGGCTGAGTTTGTAAGTTCTGATTGAACTATTGGAACAAAAAATGTTCAGCGGAACAGTGTTATCCATCCAGGAACATACAATAAAGATTTTAGTTAAAAAAATTTAATGTATGCTTCAAGTTTGTGTTCATGTTTGTTTCATTCCTGTACTCTTACACTTACTAATAAAATCATTTTTGCAAAGGAAGAAGAGTTGGCAAAGCCACAGTCATCTATCTGTATAACTAACACAGATATATCACTGAAAGTGTCTTGGTATAACCAAAAATACACCTGCCTGTGCCCAGGCCTTTTGTGATAGAGATTTGTACATTTACTACTGCTGACAATCTCAATCACGCATTCCCTTACTGAAGTAGTTTTAACAAACTTAAAACACTGACACTAAAATGAAACAAAAAAAAAAGACTGAGAGCAGAAAAAATGCCTAACCACAAGCTGCAAGAAATAAAAGGGAAAAGTTAACTTGGCAAAAAATACACCAACATGACTTCCTAAAGCAGTGCAAGAGCATTTCTGCAACAGAACAACAGAATGTCTTAATCGCAGCTGTGATTGCAGAAAATTGTTTTGGAAGTGAAATGCCTCTACACAGTCTGTGCTAAATTTTCTCGTACATCGCATTACATTAGTCATTACAGTAACTAGTGAGCAGGAAGGGCCGCATTGTGTCAAAATTTGTGGAAACTCTTGCTTTCACCCGTGGGGAGACCAGGTGTTTCCAACAGCATGGCGACTTACAGTACCTTTACAATTTTGTGCTTAATTCAAAATTGGTACATTTTTTCCACACTGTCAATGAATTTATTTTGTTACCGATATTTAATAACCAATCTGAGAAATTGGGGCTGAAGTTCCATTTTAAGCAGAATGAACTGATTTACTGTTGTGCTTCCATATGTAATTACTAAAGATTATGTGATTGACACAATGTAGTTTCTGATTGAGTTGAGTCAAATGTAAATCTGTGCAGACTCTGGGCAATTACTACAACTTTACTTTAGACAGGACACTTTGCTTCTGTAATGCATGAGAATCTCTAATATTTTGATAGGGAATGTAGTTTTGGGAGAATATGTGCTGTCCTAAAATATCTGTAATGTTATTGCACCATTGTGATATAATTTATGTTTTTATTGTAACATTAGAATAATAATATAGTATATACTGTAAATAGTATAATATTAACAAATGCAATGAAAAATTCTTCTTGAATATATTTCATTTCATATTAATCCTTTGTGAAAAGGCATTTTACAATAAAAAAGAAGCGATGAGACAATATTTGTCACAGTTACAAAGTTGGTTCTGACAAATTGCCTGTAAATGATTAAA
The DNA here is from genome assembly GCF_055471065.1 of Atractosteus spatula. NCBI lineage: Eukaryota > Metazoa > Chordata > Actinopteri > Semionotiformes > Lepisosteidae > Atractosteus > Atractosteus spatula. The sequence continues at coordinate 7,144,178 of NC_142728.1, read as the reverse complement.
TTAGTAATTTTGATGTTGAAATAAGGAACAGCTGTACAAAATCTACTTCTCATTTTGAAGTGCTTGGGCAGCATTAGCATGGCCTAAGGTCGTAAGGCCAAGGGTTATAAAGCCATAGAGCCACAGAGCACGGAATGGGAATATTTGGAGGTGTCGAAGAAAACTCAGTCTTCACTTGGGTTAGGAGATTCAGCCAATGGAGATCTTTTGTTCAATCAGCTGAAGGGGAGCGTAACACAGAGAAAATTTTTCCCCTAGCACACAGTGAAGTTACAATTTTCCTTTTATACATTAAATATATTGTAGGTGAGACTTTAACATATCAAAGGAACACACAAGGCACAGGACACTCACAGAAGTCTTTCAAACACAATCAAAACAGGACAGAAACATCCTGCACATCAAGCATCCTGCAATCTGTTTTATTTCTCTCTGATAAAACCACAGGCTTTAGTTGCAGAAAGACACTTGTCTTAGGTGCAAACAGAAAACCTCTCCCGTGCATATGTAGCGGAGCTAGTTCGGATATGGTGACGTCACCGCCCTCCCTGCGCGTAGCAGGGTCCTCAGCTGCCTGGACTGGGGAAGGTCTCCTTTAGCTCAAACTTTAAGATTTTCTTCTTATTTATTTTCTTCTTGGTGAATTTTATTCTGTTATTATATCACTAATAGTTAACATTGTGTAATTTCAAAACTGTTTTATGGGAAACGTATTCATTTTTGAATGTATATGTTTTGTAGTATTGTGAAAATGAATGGGAATGTACATTCATTAAGTAGTTGCACATATCTGTAGTGCCTGTATGTTTGATATAGGAGGCTTTGATCAAATACAGATTCGCTACAAAAAGCTTCTAAAAATTGCAACATGCTTTCACTTAAAATGTTCTCCTAATGCCTTTAAAACTAACTATGTGTGATTTTTTTAAAAGGATTTTCTGTGGATTGCTTGTGAATTACTTTTAAATGTGCTGTGGATCTAGAAATGATAGCCACTAGTCTCTCTCTCTCTTTGTAGTTCATATTCACGTATGAGGCATCCAGTATACTGTATACTGTAGGATATACAGTAGCTCACACTCGAAGAAGGCTTTACAGCTGAAATGTTGTGTTTCCTTTCTTCTCTTTTCAATATGGAATAAAACTTTTACTTGTTTCTTTGCAGCCTGTGCATGCTGACGTAGCTACCTACTTGAATGAATCCAGTATAAAGTGTGTCCAATCCAAAACAATATCGCAGCATGACCCCAGGCAACGTCTGCTGTCATTACTGTAAGAGATTCACTGTGTGGGTTAGCTTGGTTCCTGTTCTATTCAAGGACAGGGCAAGACCAATCATTTGGCGCCAATCGCACTTTAGTCATGAGGTGAAATTAGTGACATATGCACCCCAGAGACAGGGCTAGATGCCAGGATTGTGCTGTTTCGTGTGTGTGGCCATGAGTGATATTTCCTCAGACCATTTGGGTGATGGGTCAAATGATCCAGATTTACAGTAAAAACACACACATGCACAAAAATGGGCAATGAGTCATGGAAAAAGAAATTCTTCAGTTAAGCGGGGCAATTACACAACACAACACGGTCAAGGTAGCGAGCTGTCATCAGCCCTGCCCAGTGCAAGATGGAAGGGGGACGTTCTGTACTGAAAGACAATAGGGAATCCCCACTGACTGAGACCAAGAGAAGCTAAACTTAGCTCCTTCATTGAAAAGCGGCACGCTCTAGTTTGCCTTGACCAGGTGGGCTGTTGGTTAAGAGCCTTTGTTCATTGTGAGCTGCAATATCTGGTCTCCCTGGTTACAACAAATAGTGCTTTTTTGGACTGTCACAGGATAGCAAAATATAAACAACACCTTGTCTGTACAGAATGGCAAGTAGAGAGTGTGGACAAAGTGCTTCAGCAGAGGAAACGATTGCAGCATTTCTCATTGCACTTTGACAGGATTACATCTTCTGAAAAAGCTAAACTGACTAGCTCACTAGAACCAATATCTTATTCTAGAAGAAAGAAACAAATGTTCATTATTTAAAAACACAAGAAAAGTAAAGAAAAGAGAGGAGGGCATTCAGCCCACCTAGCCTGTTTCATAACTTAGTAGCTACGGTAATTGATTTCTTCTGATCATTTCTTGAAAGAAGCCAGTAAATTAGCTTCAGCAAAGTTGCATGGATCCATACTCCCATCATCTTTATGGTCTTCTGTTCAGAGATGACTAGAAGGGGAACTGAATCAAGCATTCAACATCCTCAAAGTTAAAAAAGATAAAAGTCAACCTAGTTGATTCTTCAGAATGAGCATTGGATTTCTTCAGAATGACCTGTGCCTTCTGATTCCTGTTTCAAAAGTAATTGAAACAGGAAACAGAAGGCACAGGTGTTTACTATGTGGATGTTCATTTAGAAATGGAGAAAGGAGACCAGTTTTTTTTATTCAGAAGGTTGTGGGGGTAATGAATAAGATACCCAGCAGGGCTATTGAATCTGATACCCTGGAGTCTTTCAAGAAACAGTTATATGAGATCATTAGATCAATCACCTGCTAACTACCAAAGGGCTAGCATTGTAAAAAAGGTTGAGCAACAGAATTGTGGTTGAGATGGAGTTGATGGATAGTTTTAGCAAGATGGAGTTACAATAATCTAAGTGGAACAATATCAGGTCTTGGACTGGCAGTTATTTTGAATTGCTGGAGATGCCAGAGAGGCCAGGAGGATACTGGAGGAGATGTTTGTAGTAGAAGAAGGAAAAGAGAGGGAGATTTGAACTGATGGAAATGCATTGTTTATAGATTTGACTAAATCCAAGCTAAAGTGACTCTTTATTGTTTAGAAAAAAAAGATAAACATGCGATACAAATAATTACAGCTCTGAAACTGGATCCTACTTCTGAAGATGAGGGTTCAAACTGCATCATGATCAGTCAGTACACCACTCTCTGTGCATACAGTAGTGTGACTGCAGTATTAGTAACAGAACGTGTTTTGTCTTTAGGAGCTAAAGATGAAAATGAGTGACCAGAGTGAAGTCCATTAGTTAAATCTGACTGGTCAATTAGGGGCATTCCAGAATAATTGTATTAGCTCAGGTCATCAGGGCCTCAGAATTGACACAGCAGTCCAGCACACTCCAGCACAGCTATTCCTGGCTCCTGGACCTCGGTCATAATCTCTCAGTCTGTCTTCACAGTCTGAGATATTGCCGTGAAGTGCTCCTTCTATCAGGACTCAAGTCCTCAGATGGCTGGGTTGAGGAGCCAGCCAGATTTCTGGCTCCCTGGCATTCACTCTGCATTACTGTGGCCTCCCGTTCACCCCAGAGCGACCCACTGCAGGATAAGAAAAAAAATCCCACTTTTTCTTTTTTAATCACAACAAATTTATTTCCTGTGGGTTTTCACACATTTGAATTGTTAGCCATCAGACTTCCTTTACAATGCCAGACTACGTGTCTGTTGCGGGAGTTGATCGTTGAAGGAACTGCCTCAAAGTAAGAGAGTGGACTGGAAAAACACGACTGCATGACTTCTTCCTCCTTGCAGGCGGAAGCTCACATTGGGGGAAACTGCCGTGGTTTCGCCTGGCTCTTTTTTCAGTGTTTATATGCACTGAGTTTGCAGTCTTATGTTTTTACTCATGTTCACATCAACAAAGAGGTCGAACCTGATCCTGTGCAAATGGACCATTTCGTTTTATCCCAGATAATGTTTTCAAGGGTTTTATATTCTTTTTTACAGGACATAAACTTCACCTATAAAATGTAAAACTGATGTATTTTTTAATGTCTATATCAGCAATGGTCATGCTTGCAACAGTTGAAACAACTATTTCCATTTCTTTTTTGCCTATAAGCTATTATTCTAGAAAGGTTGAAACCACAATGCAATAAAATGGATTCTTTCAGAAATATATGTGAAAGCTGTAAAATTAAAGTGCATCATTAATCATTTTTGCTATTCTTTTGTCATGTCCAACTTGCGTGTTTAATCTATTATATGCCCCATGCAAATCCCATTTCAGGCACTTACAGTATACTAATTTAAAATGTTTTGTAAGAGATCGGTTAGTACGTCTTGGGATTTTCAGATAAATTGGGTTCTAATTCTGATCATGTTATGCCTGATGTTCCTTCTTAGGATTGAATGACTTTTTTGTATCAAATGTTCAATTAATTACTTACTGAAATGTAATCACTGTAACGATTATCTACATGGCATGTCAGTGTCAACAAAAATGTTTTTTTTCCTGTTTGTGGTTCTTTAGGTTGTATTGCTATATCTGATGACTACAAAGCAAACGGTTCTGATTCTGAACGGCAGCAGATCAACAAGTCTTTACATCCCCACAGCAGATCCAAAAGTACAAATCTATGTGAGTATAGACTCTATTCACTATCCCTTTTCTTTAAGTTTTTGATGAGCTTTCCCCGTGATATAAAACACAGTTCAGGGTCTTTATAAAGTAAATTGTATTCTGTATGTTTTTGAGATAAAGCCTATGTGCAATTTTGTAATATTGGAACAAATAGGTTTATTCCATGCTGAAAAAAAGAAGAAAGAAAACACAACGTTTCGGCCGTGGAGCCTTCTTCAGGTGTGAGCAATGGAATAAACCTATTACTTGTTCCTTTGCAGCCTACGCATGCTGACGCAGCTACCCACCTGAACATTTTGTAATATATACATTAAAAACAGAATATTAAACATTTTAAAAGTACTTTTCGGACATTGTAAACCATATTAAGGGTTTGTTATTTATATTTGGTAAAAATGAATCATCAATTACTTTGCAGTCAGCAATTCACTCTGTTTAAGACTTTTCAATTACTCATACACCTGCAGGCCTGCTACACTGGCACACACACACACGTCAGAGTCCTGCATCTTTGACACACCTAAAACCCCACTGTGCTTTATGGGACTGTCAAGTGATATCACTAAGAGCCTAGAGAAGCCCAGGAAGTTGCAAGAGTCTGTTTTTTGCCAAAAGCAGTAATATCGTGGCCCACTAATATCCACCCTAAGCTGGTGGCACTATGTCAGACGGCCATTATTAACTGAAGTTCGGGAGGGATAACAACAACAAGTGAATCTCACCCAGCTGTTCCAAATCATAATCATTGCCAAAATCTGCTATTTATATTTCCAACACAAATTTGTCTCAAGCATTCCTCCTCCACTCTGTCTCCACACTGCAGCTTGGTTAACTCTGCTCTCTGAATGAACACTCTCTGAACATCATCAAAAGCTTAGCTTTTTTTTTTACCAAAACAAGTTATAAGCTCTGTCAAGGTTTTAATTTATAATGCCTTCATATTTGTGTTTCTGCATTGCCAATTTTGCTAAATATTTTAATGGAAAAGGAAATAAAGCAAGTGTTTTATCTGAGCCACAGCATGTACACTGTATCCCCATAGTTAGGAGTCATGCAAGAAGTGCCATCCAGTTTTGCTCACACATTGACTTTGCTCTTTCTATCCAAAAGCAGCTATAGCAGAAGATTGGAAATGTGTGTAGTATATCTTTAATTTGTATTTAAATATTCAATACTTTTTGTAGCCGTATCGCTTTAATTTTCCAGGGTCTTTCATTTTGTACTTTTAACACTATGCCATGTACTACAGTATACAATTTATTTGGTCAGTGGTTTATTAGCACAAGATGGAGACTTATTGGGAAGATGTCTGAATAATGTTGACAAAGAACAGATGGATTTTTTTTTCGATGAAAATGTAAAAAAATACATGTTTTAGAAAACATGTTGGGGAGGATGACAGCCACTGTGACAGAGAACAGCACTGAATCAGTCAGCTGTTTCTGCGCAAAATAATCTGATACACAAGGTTAGTTTCAAAGAAATGTCAGTGGTTTAAACTGTTTGCCTCCCCAGTGATGGCAGGAGAAGCATTCCTCCCCGTTTTACATATCCTTTACTGTTCATTCCTGATGTAATCTAGAAGATAAAAATGAGGACCTTGTGTTTTCCATGTGCACAATAAGTAATTAGTGCATGTTTTTCATTAACTATGAGGTGGACAATTTTCTCCTAGTTTAGCCTTTGGGGGGGGGGGGAAGGACTAGGGACTGATAAATCTTTGCAGCACTGTTATATCGGACATAACGCTTATCCCACACAACAGCAGGATGATTTGTCTAAAGTGCCAAATTAATGGGACACGACAAAATGTGTAAAACGGATTGAAACCCAGCTTTTATGTCCCAGTACATTTTGAGTAAGACCTTTTCTGTGAAAAATATTTTTTAGTCGATATCTGAAGCACCTCCAAGCTGTCTGGTATTGTGGGCGTAGTGAAGGTGTTCTTGGGCAGATGTGCTGAGAATGCAGGTGTGATAGGTGTACTACAGCTGTGAATGGGTGCAATACAATTGCAATATGAGTTTGTTTTGTATGTGTGTGTTTGAGAGTGTTTACTAGGCCCCGAGCTTCACAAAAAATCTGTTCGTAAATAGCTTAAGGCCAATTTCTTTCTAACACCAGTGCCACAAATTCCTACAGCAATGATATTTGTGGTATTGCTAGAAACATTAGGAGACATATGTTTCCTATAGGTGCCGGTTTTTTAGAACTGAAGAAAAATTGCTTTCTTTCTGCTAAAGATAGCAAATGCTGGAAGGCACAGCAAATGTCTTCTTTTGCAATCTACATTTCCTTAGGAAAGGTCAAAAGTATTCTAGGATACAATTGTCTCATGAAAAATGATCAAGCTTTGATTGTTTGAGTGACCTCTTTCTTTATCATAGAGCAAATTCTTTCATAAACAAGGAAATCTACTCAGCAACTCTGACCGTATCTTTGAGTTTTTTTTTCCCCCCACTGATAGATGTTGGACACAGCCAGTGTGGTCAGGGAGTGCCATTGAGCACTGAAACTGACCTCGGCAAGCTGCTTTTGCCAAAGGTCTGTGTGGGGTTAATGAAATTAGTAAGTGAAGAAAGGAGGGATGGACCTCTACGGGCCATTTCATCTCTGCGAAACGGGAAGCCCAGAACAGCTCTTGGAAGACGATCCTGATCCTATTACTGTATTGCTGTCTTAACCTCTTGCGACAAAGACCTTTCAGTGGAGCCTGTATCTCTGTCTGTTTCGCTTTCTTATTTTGATTTATGGACCTGTTTCTGCATAATCATTCCTCTTACCACTCACTTCAGTGAGTCTATTTCTTCTTCCACAGTACATAACAAACAGCCGTCCCCTAAAAAAGGGAAACTTTCTTTTCACACACATACTGTACACACAACAACCCACTTTCTAGTATGCACTGCCAGGGTTCATCTCTGTCCCCCTGTAATACAGACAAGCCAGACATGACTCATTACCAGAGAGCCAGGATGCGAACAGGCCATCTCCACTACCTTCATGACACAGAGCCAGTGTCCTTCCGACTGCACTTCCTGCTCTCTAGTCATCAACTACGCAAACAACCCACTGTTTATTGGCAGAGCCTAGAGCATACCAAGCCCCACCTCACCTTTGACACTTCAGGACTAGGGAACTACAGATCTTCACTTGCTCTTTGGTCTCACAGTCCCAGGTTTTCTAACCTCTTGGACCTTTCCAGCTCAGTGACCACCATTCAGTCATAGAGTCGCACCATCTTCGTACTCTTTCACTTGAGCATCGCACATGCCTTCCTTTTTATACTCACTTGTGCATGACAAGACAAGGAGAGAAGAGCTGTTCCAGCCTGAGAGGCCACCAGGAAAAGCATGTGTGACCGACAGCATTCATCTATCTAGGCCATGTTTCTTCTTTGGCGTCTTCCTACTACGCATACAGTCATTACAGGCAGTAGCCTCTACTGCTTAACTCCGCGTTCACTAGTCTCACTCTCAGAGCCCCATTGGGCAGTGTGGACTTTATTCCAGCTGCAGTACGTCTCTTCCACCTCCACAGTACTCACCAGCTACAACCACTCTTTTGGTGATCTCAGTCACATTGCACTCACACATCAGACACCACACTAACTTTTTATTGCACCTCTGCAAACATGGATATAGTCAGCCATCCCAAGATACAGTGCCGACTATAATTATTCATACCCTTGATCGCATAGGAACAAAACCCATCATACAATATTATATTATATTAGTAATACTAATGCCACTAGACTTATTTATCCAATGGCTCAGCCTATTAGATCTTTTACACAGTGATCTATAAATCTGGTCTGGTGTGTGAGAGGTCTGGAATTAAATACAGGTTTGAATGCAAAGACTCAAAAGTTTATATACAAAAAACAATAACCCACCCAAACTAAACATTAAAAGAAGTATCAGATCAGTCTCTTACTTTCAGGGTTTTACATATTCCTCTCCCAGCCCAGCACAGAGCCTAGAAATAAAAGAGACACTTCATTTCTGCTAGGCTGCAAACTCCACTGACGCACAAAGTTTAAAAAGGTCTCATTTCCTGTCCCCGCACAGGAAGCTCAGGAAAGACCTTGGCTCCAGGAGGGTCATGCAGGGAGCTCTCTACACTTTAGGATAATAAACATTCCTTTTCAAATCAGTTTGGTTCAAGAATAAAAAGAAAGAACCTGAAAGCTTGCCGGGAGGGTGCTGCTTGATCAGAGCACTGAATAAAGAGGCCAGCTCAGTCAGCTTTGCAAGATGGCCATGGTGAAACTGCACAGACACCTGTCATCAATAACGATGCGAGCAGTGTCTTAGTGGGGATTCTGAGTATATGTGTTGTTATCTTTTTTGTAAGAATGTGTAAGTCTGGTCTCTAAGGGTTGTAGCCTAATTACAGCACTCCATTGCGGAATGTCACTAAAACAGATCCTTATTTTTAGTTGATGATTAGAAACGTAATAGAATGGTGTTTCTATTTAAGTGATACAGAGGAGCTGACTGGAAAATCCATTAACTTAATAAGCCTTGAGCATATGAGAGCTAAAAGTGACTGAGCGTTGGATTTCTCAGGAACTACTGTTTAGAGCTGTTCTTCATCAGTGATATTGTAGGAAGGTTGAACAAATGAGATACAAACTACAAACAGAAAAAGCATCAGCATTTTAAAAAGTCAATTGAAAAGAAACGCTGGTGTTTTAGACAAGGGAGACTAATTTATTTTTATTTTTCACAGAGAAATCCATCCAAAATTATGTTTATTCCGGGGGAACCTTCAGATATCAAGGACCTGCCTTCAGATATCACTGATCTTTTAAAGTGGGCTAAGCAGGAGTTTGGAGGTGTCACCTCTTTTACAGTGCTTCAAGACCCTGTTAACATCAATTTTACTGGTGGGAGAGGTGAGTACCAACCAGACAGGGCAGAGAAACACATGCAATAAAAATCATCAGCATTTTACATAACTGAACAAATTTAAACTGACCTTGAATTGCCTGTGTATCAGTAGTGCAAAGTACAGATACTCTCAAGTTTCATTTAGAAAAGTTACAATGCACAAAATATAGTATTAAGTAGTAAAATATTTTTCTTGAATTGTTCATTTAAATGTAATTATTCAGCATTTCAGTGTACTGGATAATAATATAATAATAAACTTGACTTTATATAGCGCTTTAAAGGTGGCTTCTCAAAGCGCTTTACAGAATGAGAACAACAATAAATAAAAAGAAAACACAAGATAAAACCCAATTACAATATACAGAGGAGACCGTGGATGGTGGTGCTAGGAAAAGCAGAGGGGTGAAGAATGGAACCAGTTAAGTAAAGGCTCTTCTTTACAAAGAAGGTTTTGAGTCTGGATTTGAAGGAGTTTAGAGAAGGTGACTCTCTGATATCCTTGGGCAGAGAGTTCTAGAGCTTGGGGGCATAACAGGAGAAGGCCCTGTCACCCATACAATGTAGACGGGCTTGGGGGACAGTTAGGAGACCAGAATTAGAAGAGCGAAGGTTGCGAGGTGGGGAGTAAGGCGATAATAGTTCAGACAGGTAGTGAGGTGCCTAGCCATGCAGAGCCTTATAGGTGAGCATGAGGATTTTAAAGTCCACACGGAATTTGACAGGAAGCCAGTGCAAGGACTCCAGGATAGGAGTAATGTGATCACTTGCACTAGACCTGGTCAGGATACTGGCTGCTGAATTTTGGACATACTGCAGTTTGTTCAAAGTAGATTTAGATACCCCAGCGAGTAGAACATTACAGTAGTCAATTCAAGAGAACACAAATGTGTTGATCAGCTTTTCAGCCACAGTTAGTGATAGCATAGGGTGTAGTCTAGTGATATTTCTGAGGTGAAAAAAAGATGTTTTGACAATATGCTGCACATGTGGGTTGAATGTTAAGCCAGAATCAAATATCACCCCAAGGTTTTTCCATTTTGACTGAAGCTCAAGTACAGAACCATCTACAGATAGGGTTACAGGAGGTGAACAATGAGGTGTGTCATCCAGGTATCGAAAGAAAACGGCACAGCTCCAGATAAGGACGCTGAATAGGCCAAGGCTTCATCTGTTTAAATGAAGATCAATTCTGCACTAACGTAAAGGAGCAAATATGAAAAATGCAAATTTAATTCAAACATTAACAAGGTGGTATAGCATAAATTAGACACGAAACACCTCTAATTGGGCAGAATGATCCATCAAAATGTATAGGAATAAACTTAAAAAACACTAAACTTTTATATATGTACACTAATAGTTTTCATTCTAAAAAAGAAACATTGAAAAGTACCAAGGCAAATTAGACAAATCAAGATATAGAGCCACATAACTGGTATGAAAACTTTGGTACACCTGACTAAAAGCATCTGTGAGTTATTGAAACATTATGATTAATATCCTCAGAACAGTTTTTATTAGTGGGTTTTTGCTGTGTACTGATAAAAATGTTGAAACAGAGTGAAAATTAAATTGAATTAAGCAAAGAGCTTTAAGCAGCGAGAAGTCATTTAGATAGATAGATAATACTTTATTAATCCCGTAGGGAAATTGGACTTAATGGTGCAAGATAACTTTACCATCTTCATTTTATGTACAAAAAATACATGTAGAACTTCAGTGCTGCTCAGAAAAACTCAGAAATCAGTGATTCTCATATCTAAGAAAGCATTAGAATTTACCTTTCATATATAGGCTCTCTACATAATACCCTTGTCATTGCTGTATTTTCCATTTTTTGTCCTTTCTCAGACAAAAACGGTAATTCAGAATGTGTGCCCAAATCCTTCTTCTACCCTGAAAAATTCCTTGAGTTCACCTCTGACAATAAACTGCTGCAGCGGTTTTGCAGCCATCAGGCTTCAGTAAAGAAAGTACACATTATTAACGTACTGGATAGCGCAAAGACCAGGTAAGACTATGTTTCTCTACTTTTGCTCCCTAAAAATAATTAATTACTGCTTGGAAGCCACTGATAACTGCTCATTTAAAATATAGGAAATATAGGTTCATAGCAAATAGGTTTGAAATTGGCGTACTGTTGTCTTGAAATTGTCAGTTCATCTTTGCGAGCCAGCTGCTGTGTTGCTTATTTAAATATCTTTTTGTTTGCAATTTCAAATTACTGTAGTGATTTTGACCATCGAACACATCTCTCAATTTATTGAACATCAGGTTCTAGCCTTCAGCTGACGTTTATACTAATACATTCTGCCTTATTATTAAGAGATATCTCTGTTTCCAGTGTTGAAGCATTTCTGTTTTGCAGCTACTATTGGTGTTGCATTTTCTCTCTCAGATCCCCCAGTTTGTTTCATTCCACTGTGATACTGCAAGTTTCCAAGCGAGAAGTCTTTTGTTTGCGATCTATCATAAATCAAGAAATACCACTGCCTCTACTGGAAATTACATTAGCTTCCAAGGAGTTTCCTCCTCTTTGAGACTTCCAGAATGCTATTTTCTCTTTAACCTGTGAGTCCAACTGGACTACCACCTACACGCCCAATCCTTTTCCTTTCTTTCTGGCCAGTTTAAGTGCTGTTTACTCTGCTTCAAATTCTGGTTCAGCATACCAAAAGCTCTAGCCTCCAGCTCATGTTTCTCTGAGCTGATCCCTGGTAGTTCTGTGTTCCTGACAGGACCTCAGTTTTGGACTCAGTTTCCACTACTGATGTCTTACTGATGCCTAGAGTCTCATCAAGCCTCAAGTGATCTCTCTCTGATCCCAATTCCCAGTGTGGCTGATGCCCATACAAGCATAGAGACAATTCCTCAAGCCCTCAGCATCATAACTCTCACCACTCAATGTTTTCTCCCTGTAGCACCAGATTCACACTTAGTGGTCCCTTCCGGGCATCCAAACTAAATGTGGCTCTGGCAGTGAAAGGTGCCCAGGTCCCCTTCTTTGTGTTATTTCTGCACAGATAGATAGATACTTTATTGATCCCGTGAGGGAAATTGCAGTGCAACAGCAGCTTAACACACACAACACAGCCACAGTGTAACGAATTATATAATAATGGTACAATACATACAATACAATACAATACAAGGTTACTCACAGTCCGGATGCACAAGAACAAACTAGAACAGAACAGTACACAGAACACAGAGTAACTATAGATATAAATATAAATATAAATATAAATATAAATGTATTGCACAGGTCCCTGGCATATATTGCACAAAAAGTGGTTGTAAACGGGAAAAAGAAAAAGAAAAAGAAAGAGAACAGATGTAGCAGTAGATGTGTAGATGCGTTTAGTCCAGAAACAGGTCACTGTCGATGTTGCCTCTGCCAAGACGCAAGGTGGATGCATTGTACAGTCTTATGGCAGACGGCAAGAATGACCTTCTGTAGCGCTCCCTGTCGCACCGTGGATGAATCAGTCTATTGCTGAACGTGCTCTTCATTCCTGCAAGCCTGTCATAGAGGGGATGGGAGAAGTTGTCCATGATGGCCTCTAGTTTGGACATCATTCTCCTCTCAGCCACTACCTCCAAGGAGTCCAGGTCAAACCCAATGACAGAGCTTGCTCTCCTGATGAGCTTGTTCAGCCTTTTGGAATCTACTGCTCTAATCCCAGAGCCCCAGCACACCACTGCGTAGAAAATGGCACTCGCTACCACCGACTGATAGAACATGTGTAGCATCTTACTACACACATTGAAGGACCTGAGCCTCCTCAAGAAGTAGAGTCGGCTCTGTCCCTTCTTATAGATGGCCTCCATGTTCTTAGACCATTCCAGTCTATCGTCGATGTGCACACCCAGGTACTTGTACGAGTCCACCATCTCCACGCCACTCCCATGGATGTAGACAGGAGTAGGTTTGACCTTTTTCCTCCTGAAATCTACCACCAGTTCCTTTGTCTTTGTAACATTCAGTTCCAAGTGGTTCACCCCACACCACTCCACAAAGCTGCTTAGTTCACATATGCAAGACCCCACCATTTTCATTATTCTCTATTCAGCTACCTATCTCATCTTTCACTAGACATTATTCTTTGTCTACCAAAACCCTCACTTTCAGATTCCACGTAATGCTCTGTTTTTAAATCCCATGTCTATTAGCAAGACTTACTGTACAACATCCTGATTTTAATTTGACCCCTTTTCAAAGTGATTGCATGATTAAATAGTTAATGGATTGCATCTTTTGTTGTTGGATGAGTGTGTGTCTGTTATTCTAAATTTATCTGTGGTTCTCTGTGCTTTTTTTCTGCAAAGGCTGCTTAAGAAAATCCCACAAGTCATCCTCAAATCAAAAACACAAAAACGCCTGCTCTAGGATTCTGTGTACTCCCCAGGAGTATGTAATCTGCTTAGTCCAGCCTTCTAGACACACTTCCTTCAGTCATACTGATAGAAAACAAAAACACAACACACTCCTTCAGTTGTCTCGCCAGCAGACACAGTCCTGCCCTGGCCATGTGCATCAAAGGCTGGCGGAGATGAGAGAGACCGAATCTCCTGACTTTGCTGGCTGGGTGTTTTATCCTTTTCTGGCCAAAACTCCATTCAGGACTTGAATGAAGGGCAGGAATGTCTAGCTGATCATAGGAGATGTACTGTGATGCGGATGCATTGTAAACTCCCGGTGGCTACCTGCACAACTGAATGTACACAATTTCTCCTTCCTCTCCTTCCTTTCCCTTCCCTGTCTGTTCCAGGTGTGTCACCTGTGACTGTGTGGTGATTAGTGGGTGTCTAGTCAAAGAGCATGCCAGTCAGTCTATGATGATTGCTTTCTGCTGTTTGCACTAGGGCAGCAGGAAGACCTTAAAGAAGAGGGACACAGATGCAAATGAGAAATAAAAAACACACCAAACCTAAGAAAAGTAAACCAAGCTGTTACCCTACTCCTACTTCTATCACCCTGTGACATGATTTACTTAGCAGCACAGACGTACAGTGGCAGATTCCTGGTCACAGTCCGCTTAGAACATACAGTTTTTTAGAGTTGAACTGGTAATGTCTGGAAAATGTAGGCCTTGATCTGCACTCAAAATCATTGTATTTATTGGGGAATTCAAATGTTTTGTTTCTGGAAATGGTTTGTTTTTGTGCTCTAGGAGGACAGTTTAGATAATGTGGTATTTATTTACTCTTTTATAGACAGATTGACCTGCAAGTCTTAAAGGAGAATTATGAAGTATTCCTGAGAGGTCCTGTTGGTACAGTGTGGAATGTCAGAGGGGCATATAAAACTGTGGTAAGGAGATGCTGAAGCAAAAACATCAGCCATTAAAAATGTGTCACTGATTGCAGCTGAATTCTGTTAATGTAGTTTGCCTAATTTCTTTTATTTTACATTGCTTTACAATGGTTGTAAACATTTCTGAAATCAGGAATTTCGAGTCTTGCTAATGAATGTATCATTAAAACTACAGTCGTGTGTTTTGCTGCCCTCATTGTTAGTGCAAGTCTGAACCTTAATGGATTTTGCTCTACCAAAGCCTGCTCTGTGGATGACTCATTAACCTTGTGCAGACGGTCATATTAAGGAAATCCATGCATTATCTTATTCATTTATTTTCCTTATTGTTCCCTTAAGTTCCCTGTCACCGTGCTTCTCAGTCTTAAAATTAAAAAATATATTTTTTTTATGTCCATTTTGGCAAAACAGAAGAAATATGTCACACTAATTAAAGTTTAACTTCTTTTTTTCAGTCTAACAACAATTTCAGCATCCCCATTGAAGGTGCCTGGTTCCCATTTACACCCTTTCTACAGAACCTCACAGATAACTATGAAGAGATTGTAGGAGTTGCCAAAGACATGTTAAAGTCAAGCTCTATTGCCTCCTACAGTGAAATAGGAGGTGGAAGTGGACCCCATATAAGAATTCTCTTGGGCAAAACTGGTAAATACCAAAAGTGGTTAATTTAGAAGGAAAGGGACTGTGTGGAACTGGGATTTGTAATAGATAAGGGACCCATACGATGGCAGTAACAGACAATAGAAAATGACAACTGAATCCATTCTAACTCGATAAATACTCTGTTCTATAAAGTACATTAATGATGTGGAGACTTATTATATTTCAATCAATCAAGCTAATATACAGTTGAGTGCAAAACAAGTTATGAATGATTGATTTGATACCAAATACATTAACAGAATAATGCAATTTCAGCAACATGCTACAACGTGGTGTTTAGACATACCATGTAGTTAATGACATAGTCTAAATCTTTGATCTACTCCAATCATTCGTCAGATCACACCAGGACTTCCTATGTATCTTAATTTCGTTGCACTCAATTTCGGATAGTTTACCATTCTTGTGGCACTAAAAGTGTTAATGTGGAAACATCTGTATGAAACGTGGCTTCTTTGTTAGTAAAAATCCATATAATTTAAGATTTTGAAAACGGAAACAAAGCAACGAAACTGGCATATGAACATAGTTTTGTAATTTTCCTGTTCTGGAAAGACCAGCATTGTATTCGAGCAAACCACAGCATACTGTAGCTAGCGCCCATGCTGCACTGATGTTACTGTCGATGAGAAATCTATTCTTGTGGTTTGTTGCCATAATTACATATACTGTATGTGACACATGTGCAGCATTTTCTCTACTGTGATTAGAATAACATACCGTATTTGTGATTTTAGTTATTCAGTAGGAAACTTGTAAACATTTGTTTAATGTACTGTATATCTCCATAAAAACTCAGGAGGGGTGCCTTCTTCTAAAAAGCTTATTTTTTCATTATTTTTTTTTGAATGTACTGTATTTTTGAGAATTCATACTGAATGCTGTGAATATTTTTGATACCTAATGAAAATATCACTTCACAAAAAAATACAGTCTTGTTCTGATAGGTCTTTTATTTCTGAAAGTTATAATAATTAAAAGACTTAAAACCATTCAGCATTCTTATTTTATCGTATTATGCCGTTATTTAGTGGAGTGCTTACTATGTGGTTTGGCCTTAGGTCTCTCTAAACAGTACTTTCTGTGTACGCAGAGACAACATCACCAACTACAACCGTGAAGACTACCTCTGCAGCTACTAAGAACACTAATGATCAAAGGAAATCTTTATTAATGCAGCTGTACAACTCTCCAGATTACTGCTGTCCCATTGATCCAACAGAGAAAGTTTGGAGTGACAAGAGGATATATGCAGAGGTATGCTGTTGGTAAATTCTGTAGAATTACAAAAATACATTGATAGTTGAGAGGATGGAAAAATCTCAAGCACACTGACTACAAAGCATAAAAATGCAGATATCTGGATCAGAAGAGTAGCACAATAAAGTGTATTCTTTATATTTGATATATTATTGATAATAATTAAATGTTTCATACAGTTTAAAGAAGGTGGCCTTTTGAAGTTTTAGGTTTGAGTTTGGTATAAAAGTCTATTTTAGTCTAGTTTTAAAAGGGTATTCTATTAGGACAGTGTTTTCCTGGGAAATGATGTTTTTGTTATCAAAATGGTGTTACTATATGTTGGGTTTGTGTGCAGGCATTCCTTGAGTCTCCCATTTTATCATGAAATAGTATTTTGACAGTAAGACGTAAACATTTATCTAAACAAAAACAATTGACCAGATTCTCTCGTTGTCTTTTCTAGATAACAAGTGTGCAGCTGGGGGTTGTTTCTATGAAGGTATCAGTTTATAAGTGCTCAGTCCATGCAAAAGTTTCTTGGAATGTGGACAGAAGAATACCCTATCAGAACGAGAGCTGTCCCTCATATATCTGTCCCATAAACAAGACAAGGATCAGCTTCAGCTTACATGAAATTCCAAATCTGCCTGAAGTCAACTTGGAGCTGGAGTGTTTTACAAAACTGTGTTCTGAACAGGTTTGTGCTGCTTGTAGCTTACACCTTGCAATGTGTGCACAATACCCTGTGATTAAATCTCAGTTGGTTGAGTATCTTTTTCTCAGCTAAACCTCGCCTCTGTTTGTTAGCTTTTTACTGGCATGCTCGCTCATTTTTGTTTTGGGTGGGTGTGATAACCAAACGAGGTTTTATATGTGGTAAAAATAAGTGTGAAATTTACAGTAGAGAAATAAAGCAGATTCTATTTTCCAGATCCACTGTACTGTATATATATAGGGTTATTTTCTGTACGGTGCACACATTTTCAAAAAACCATTAAAATAATGTGCCTAATAATGACAGCAAATGAAATGACTTGTGTTTTCGTGACTGGGTCACTGAATATTCTTTAGTAACTTCTCCTGTTGTTGTGATGTTTTGATAGATGCCTCATAGATGAGTTAAATTGATTGAGAATCCTGTATTTTGCAGACTTTTGAAATACCAAACCTTGAGCTATCTGGCATGACACTCAAAGAACCAATTGAAATTGCTCAGAGAACCATTTCAAACTAAAAATGGAGCTGTAGTTACAAAATGTGCTTTTTTTTCTCCACACACAATTGTGGGAGCAGCATACCTGTGTGGTTAAGAGCCCACTCTTTCTACCCTCTTTGTTACATTGCAATAGTTTCAGCTCACACTGTCTTGGTATGTTAAATGCATGCACCATAAAATTCAATGCATTGCTAGAAATATTTAGATTTGGAATCGAAAGTATTGATATTTATAGTAATCGCAAGTATGTTCATTAAAACTGTTTATTTTGCTTACAGTACATCCCTTTCTCACTCACTCATAATTCTGTTTTATTGCATATTGGACATGTATCAGTTTGCCATTATTTGGTTTCATGATATCTTGAATGTATTCTCTAGCAGAACTGCTGGCATTTTCAAAAGTGTTTGAACAGGCCTGCTAATTTCATAAGCAGCCAGTACATTGCATTCTATAGTGCAAATGTTGAGGACAAGGTTTGTTTTATTTGGGGAGCTCAGTTGGTAACTGAGAGAGAATTAAAGTATCCTTTCACATTGATGATATACTGTAACCTTTACCTCTTTTGTCATCTAGCATTGTGCCGAAGGAGGAAGTGTGAAGACGAGCCTGGAAGTTAGAAAATCATGTTCACAATCTCGTAAGTAAGATTTGTAGCGTAGGAACTTTGCAACAACGGGTTCTAATCGCAGACAAGTCAAGCTCCAATTGAACTGTCACGGAAAAAGGAAAAAAATACACGTGCATGTAAACATGGCTTTGCCATTTCTACTTTGAAAGCCGATTCCTGTTTTCCTGTTTTTTACTTTTTTAATTTTATGTCTTTGTTTTGCCTCTTTGGATGGCAAGAAATGCACGTAACCACAGAAAGCACATGACAAAGTCCTGGTAGTCAAAGCCTCTGTCAGGCTGCTCACTCAGTTCGGCCTTGACTACGCCTACAGAATATGGTGGAGGCAGCCATGTTGCCATAGCAATGAGGTCGGGAGGTCTTGTCGGGAGTTTTTACTGTGGGGGGGCAGGGACAAGGTGGGGCCTGACCCTGAGGAAGGTCTGTGGCCTGACCTCATGGCTGCAATCAGCAATGATGAGCCTGTGGGGGATTAATTGTATCTGAGGCCTGGAATATAGCCAGCCCAAACACAGACCTCCGCACTATTGTCACCGCTACACAAAGAGGGGAAGGTGTTGTTCTTCAAAGGCAAGTTATCTCAACTATCAGACAAGCAGCATGACACTACATTCCTCTGAAATGTCAAACAGGGCCAATAGGAAGGGCTGTTTGTGCTCTAGTGATCTTATTTTTCTGAATAAGTCCAAGAATATTTGGCAGTCGTCTTCAGGAATTTTTTTTTTTTCTGTCTTCCTACCTATTATATCAGTCAGTATGCTGCAACACCTGAGGAAACTTCAGGAATAAGATTAACATTGTACTGCAATTGGTATTGGTATTAAAAAAATATTTAAGGGGACTAACTAAGGGGGACTTGAGATTGAAATGGAAGATATTGTGAATGAGTGCATTCATGCCCAGCTTCTTAGAACAAAGAGGGAATGTGACTGAATTGATCTGATCTTTTCAAGTGAAAATGGTACACGTAAAATAAAAAAAAAACATTCTCAGTTTCAGAATGTCAGAGTTAAGGCATCAAAGGAACAAGGCAAATAAATTATTGTCATAACCGGACACAGTATCTAGACACTCTTGTTCAATTAGTTAAAAATTAGTTAGTCATTGATAAATCACAAATAAATTGTAAATTAAATAAATACAAAGCAATTCCATATCGGATTTAAGACTTTTCTACCATTTGCAATAACATTACATAGTATATCAGAAAGATGTGTCTTTTCAGATACAGTGCCTTGCAAAAGTTTTCAGACTCTTCCTATGGTGTTCCATTTTGTGAAATTGTTTAAAACTTAATATATTATTACAACATTGAATGATCTTACTAAAGAATTCTAAGGGCAAGATAAATTGCAATAAATGTCAGCAAAACCTATGGAGAAAAAATCTGAACTATGTTAATTACATAGGCATTCCAAATCATGAGTTTACAGTAATATACTGTATGGAGAAAGCACCATTGACAGCAATTACAGCCGAAGGTCTTTTCTGGTAAATCTCTACCAATTTAGTACAGCTTATGGTATGATTTATACCCATTCATCTTGGCAGATTTCAAGTTGTGCAGGGATTTATGTGTAATGTAATTTTGTGCATTTAATTATTTTCGTTTTGCCACAGCAAAGAGTTTGATTACTTATGCAATACTGTCTGTTCCATTTTTATTTCATGTTCATTATTTACATCTTTCTTTTTGTTTTGTTTTTTGGTTTTGTGTGGAGTAGATTGTTCATATAACAAGTATTAAATACTACTTCAATGTGTCATGACTGCTTGCTTTTAAGCAACAAAACCCTGTTCAAGGATCTGTTGAAAGTTTGTATGCCTTATGATTGAAAAATCACAAATGTAATCCTGATTCATAAAAAGTACAACAAAACACAACCAGGGTGATACAGACCAATCATCCTTACCTCACCCTGGACAAAATATGTTACCAAAGCCCAGGGCAGGAGAAATGTAGCAGTAAAATTATTTTTCACGTTATCTTACATAATTACTAAAGAGAGTAGCTGAGGGACATGGGTATTGGCAGAAGTGGAGACTGATGCCAACACGAACAGAAAGAGTTTCCTGTCATTACATGGCAGGCAACTTAATATTGACATCAATAACCCTTTGCTGTTCTGCCCAAGTTAATGTTAGGTCTGCCAAGTTACACTGCTAAGCAGAGCCAATTTTCTCCTGATTGCGTGGGCAGTTTTTTTTGGGAAAGTTCACTTCCATGTGAGACTAATCACAAAGCTTCAGTTTCACTTATTTAAACTGAACACTTTAAGACTGTTAATCTAATATCAAAATGCTCAGCTGAAAGAAAAAATCACTAAAATATGCAAAATAGTAAAAAAAAACACAGAGAGGGCCTGTTGGCTTTTGTTTTTTAAAAAATTTCAAACGGGGTAGTATCAAATCAGATACTTTCGAACCAATGAGTTCCCTCACTCTGAAGAGACCAGAAAAAAAGCATCTCAAATTATTTTGGAGGAATTGAAACGGAGAGGTGGACAACATTTTTTCATTCAACCTATAACCACTATTATCGTAGGATTTTTTTTTAAAGAAAATGATTATATTAGCTTTAAAAACATTACTATTAGTGCATTTTGCTTGGGCTTAAATTTAAAAAAACTATGAAATCATGATTAAAGAAATAAAATAAAAGGGCCGGTCTCTTATTTTTGAAGTATTTTGAAGTATAATTTAGGTAGTATTTTTGTTTTATCCTTTTCCATTCGTCCAATTTTCATGGAATTTTCACGGCATGCCTTACTGTAATAGCATCCTGCTGTTGCTGAGAATTCATTTCAAATACAGTGGCATGTAGAGTACTCAGCTTTTCCAAGAGGAGCTACTATCAGTTTGAATTCGAATATTTTCCATTGAAGGTGTTTAAAGGCTTGTCTGTGACAACAAAAGTGTGGAGGCAGCAGCAGCAGCTGGAATGACCGAAGGCCACAGGCCTGCGTGCACTGTTTGGATAGTGGTGTCTGTAGCTTTGATTTTCAGGAGCTCCAGCACCACTCCACTTTCCTTCCTGTTTGGGATGTCTCTCTGGGGCCTGGGGTTCAGGTTTTCAATCCATGCTCTATTTTCCTTCCCCCTGACACCGCGCTGTACTTCCTCCCACCTGGGTTATTGTACATCCTGCTTCTGTTTGCTCAGCTTCAGCGACGGTGCACGAAAACAAAGAAATTAAAAACTGTTTTTTTGGCTCATTTTGAAATGGGCTCCTCTGGAGCACAGAGAGACTGAGCCACAGGGTACATCCTGATCTTGCAGACGGGGAGAAAGTCAGGCCTACTGTGTCGGCTGCATGGCTGTGTCAGAGTGCGCCGATTGTTGGAGCAAGCATGAACATCCGTTTATCGAATTTGTTTTTGGCAGACCATTGTGAAATTCAAAGCACATCAAAGGCGTGACTGAAAGGCTGACTGAAGCACTATAGTTATGATCTGAATTGAACTTAGCACTGGAGACTTATTCACAATGTTAATTGTGAATAAAACATTCATTTGCACACGCTTGTAAATTGTTAGATGTGAGAACTTAAATGAACTATCAAAACTTTGCAAATTAAGCCAGTGAGTCTGAAGGAGAGACTTCAAGAAGAAAAAAAGGAAAGGAAATGAATGCTAAACTTTAAGAATTTGATTGTTTGCTACAGTATTTTGTGACAGTTTGGTTGCACCACACCACCATTTCTTGATAGAATTAATCCCTGTTTGTCAACAGCGATGATCCTATTCATGCTGCAGGAAACAACGACAAAAAAACAATTCTTATTTCTTAAATATGACATCTGAAGTAAAATCTAAAAGTCTGCAAAGAGCACTCCAAGAAAAACAGTTTTCCCTCATGTTTAGAGAAAAACATGGAGTAGTACATTACTGGCATAAGATAGGAGGGAGGTCATGAGGCCAATATAAAAGGTGTAAACAATTTAATTAACGTCGCCATTGAGAAAGACTACAGGATGCCCAGTGCCTGACTGGTTTCCTATAGACAGCTTTCAAGTGGACTGTTCTTGTGCCAGTAAATCTGTGCGCGTTTGAATAGAAATGATGCTTGCCGACATGTCAGCATTCCGGTTTTTGCAGTTTTCAGTTTGGCACTCTACACTTTGAAATGCTTTGAGTTTTACTTTTTACAGAGCTTGTACTGTACCAAAATAAATGAAATTGTATAGGCTCTTGGTCGATCTGTGGAATATGCGCACAAGAATGAACTGAAGCAGTGCTGATGAAATTGTTTGAGCATGTTCATTAGTAAAAAATGCTAGGAGATGGATGGATATCTGGTCAGTTCAACTCCCTTTCTCGGGCTTCTTGTACAAGAATTTTAGACATCTTTGCACTGAGACATTCATAAAGGCCTGTTTGGAGGGTTCATGGCAAATCTGTCAGTACATAATAAAAGCTCGAACTTTTAAATGAAGTGCTGTGCTGTATGTAAATAGGTCCTGAGAGGCTCTCTCATAATTCACCTGCTTGTGTCTGTGTGTTTCAGAGCTGTGCTACGAATTTGAGCTATCAGCTGTCCTGGGGATAGCCTTTGGAGGTTTCCTCATTGGTGTTCTTCTCATTGGGGCTCTGTGGTTCATCAAGACGCACACTGGTGAGAATCACTTTTATTCTGTATACTGTACATCTCTTTCAGTTCACTTTCATCACAAAACCTTATTTCAAGTTACTATGTCTGTGCATTGTATACAGTAGCAATATTCAAACATTATGCTATTTTCTTTTGTCTTTTGCATTTTTCTGTTTTACTGAATTCAAATGAAGTTGCCTTTTTGTCCTTTAAAAGTGACCGAAAGACTGTGATTTACATTTTAAGATTTAATTGGATTAATTAATACATTTCGCTTGCTATGATGAGCTGGGATGTTTGAGGACCATTGTCCATGTTCAATTATTAACATACTTTTAAGGAGAGTTTAAAAGGAAATGTAGCCAAAAGTTGTATCTTTATAAGAATTGTTTTACTACATTAGAAGATTAATTAGAAGGCCATAGTTTAGGGAGAATGGTCAGAATTGGTAAAGCTATTATGCCTCTCTCTAAAAGACACATATTTAATATGGATCAAATGTAATGTTTTTTTTTCCCCCCAGGATACTCCTCTGGGCTGGATGTTGGATCAACCCATCTTTCAGGTAATAACTTGTTCATTTTTGTTCACGCTTTCCAAATCCATTGCTGGTACACTAACTCATAACGCAGACTACACAACAACGGTTCTCATAGGAGGAGATGTAAGCCAGGGTAAGTCTGTAAAAACAATTGGGGCTTCTTTTTTTTCCCCTCACAGGTTGTCCTTGTTCTCTGGTCAAACGGCAGCCAGTTCCCACCAACACATTGCCTTCGGAGAACAGCAGTGCGAACCCCAGTATTGGCAGCACCCAGAGCACCCCCACCAGCAGCATGGCTTAGGAGAAACTCAGGACCAACATTTGCAAGCACAAGAAGGTTCTGAAATGGTGGCTTTCTTTTTATCTTTGTGACAGTGTAAAGAACTTCACAGTTAACCACCTCCCTGAACCCACTGGTGAGGGGGAGGGAGGGACCAAAGAGAAGACAGGATAATCCAGACTGTTACTTCCCAGCATCCGCGTGCCACTCTGGGGAAAGCAGAGTCTGAATTCAATGGAGACTCAACTTACAGCAACAGGAAAAACAAAGCATATCCCTCAAGCACTAACAGGAAATTCATCGCATTCTTTCAATAAACTGTCTAGCACCAACGACAGCACAGTAATGATCCAGAAAAGACAAAAGATATGCTTTTTAGAACATTATTAGAGACTTTGTTTGCCTTGTTGGCTGCAATAGCAGTACTTCTGCAGTATAAGCACCAAATTTTTAACGCTGCCTAACAGGAAGTCAGCTTCGGCTGCCAGCTTTTTTATCTAACAACAGAAGACCTCCATATCTTTTTATTAAAGAGTATAAAAGATAAGATGAGTGATAGCCACACCTACAATAGATTTTTGAATCATCCCTCAGCTAATTGTTGTATGTTTATTTTAATAAGAAGCAAAGAGGAATTTGACTTTGAGTTTAGAAATGTGTAGAAATGGCTACCTCTATATTCATGGAATTTACCTACAGTTAATGTAAAGTGTATGTTTGGCTTTGACTGTAACTAGGTCAGAATGCAGGCCTTGTGGACAAGTAAAATTTCTCTTCTGTGGCCGAATCGTCTTTTTGTGCATTTTATGCAAGTTGGATAACATCTTAACCTTCTTAAGCATGTGACCATTTAAATCCTCAAGTTTATCAGTTCCTTCAGTGGAAATCAGTGCAATATTCTCAAGAAATGGCACATCACTTCCAAAGTGAACTGTTGTCATTGGAATAATATGCAATTGGTTTGGGGCCAATTCGTTTTACCAGAGGTCTATGTTCCAGTGAATGTAGGAGATTTGAAGTAGAAGACCAACTCTGCAGTTGCGTTAAAGGAACTGTTAAAGCTTCTTGATTTATCTGAACCCAGTAAAAATGTACATCTCTGCATAAATGTGTAGCTTGTTGTATTTAAATCGAATTATTTGCACAGGAATGAGATTTAGACTGGGTGTAGTTCTGGTGATGCAGAAAACTCAGGCTATTGTTCCAAAATGTAGAGGCCACTTGAAGATTAAGTTATTTGCAAAGTGATCCTGCAGCTGAAAGGCAGTGGACCTGGAACAGTGGGAGTCCTTACAAATGACATTTCCCCCTTTGACCTTTGTCTCCGTTTCAGAATCCTTACCAATATATTATTCTTCCCCCTCTAATGTTATATGTACAACATTTTTTAAAAGAAAAGAACAAAACTCTTCCAAACATTTCCAAATAAGCTTTTTAATTGACCTTTATGATAATTTATTACAAATGGCATAATTTATTCTTTTTTATTTTAGAAAAGAATATACTGTATGATAGTGTATTGGTGGGGCAGCGCAATTGTAAATAAATTATTTTAAATGCATAAAACACAGTTTTGATGTGAAAACACAACATGTTTTACTCAGACCAGTTAATACATATATAGAAAATACAGTATATAGCAGAAACAATGCTCCTGAACCATAATTTTCTTTTTTTTTAAAAATCCTAGCCAAGTACTGTATATGTAGTGTGAAAATGACATATAGAATCAATGAATTAAAAAATTAATGTAGCTACTTTTGTATTTAATATGACATTTCCTAATGTCATGTTTTTGTGTTGGGTGACTTAAAGAAATTTGTGTGCTTGTGTGTGTGGGAGTGTGAATGAGAGAAACAGAGCACATTGTAGGTGAACAGGCAAGCGGGAAAATGCCACTTGATACTGTGCAATATCTTTAATATGTACTCTTATGTTTGTGCTTTGTCCATACAATGCATGTTAAAGTCTATGATGTTTCTGTTTCCTCCTTATAAAGTTTTCATACGAAAGTGACATGGCCTAGCAAAACACAGTTTTGGATTTGTTAATACATCTCAGTCATTCCAAAAAGCCGACATTTCAGTTTTGCATTTTGTTCTCCTGAAATGCTATCAAAGAATGCAGTAAATTTATCTGTGACCTTTCATATGCTTTAGTAAACAAATGGGTATCTTCTTATAACACATGGGGTTTGACACAAATATCTCATGAGAACTTCCTCTTAAACTCAGTCTCACTGCACAAGGGAATGTAGCAGTATCTCTTAACTCAGTGATGCATGACACAGGTCCTCAAAGGCTGAAATCCAGGAAGGTTTATAGTCCTCTTTAAATCATAAAGAGACCAATTCTTTTTTGGAAGTTTGAAAGTGTTCCTGTTAAGCTGATCATTATTTCAGTTTAGTGGAATGAAAATGGGAAGGCACTGTAGCAGATGACAACTGGAGATGTAGACTACTGTCTCAGCTATCTTGTTAGAGCTAACATTGTTTTGCCTTCTTGATTAGCAGGGAACAGGACCTGTAATACAGCAACCAACAGTTTTGCGAGTCAAGTGAGGCAATTTTTTTTAAGTACAGAGCATTCTGGATACTTCTCTCATGTTGTACATGATGATGACCTTTTCAGTATGTTTTTGCAGACGATAAAAGGTTGACTTTTACTGAGAATTAAAGCTGGCTTTGGGTTGTGTTGCTTTTCTTTTGAGTAGGTTGAAATCTGTCGGGATAAAACAAACAAAAAAGGGGGGACTATGTGACTGCAATATCGTGAGAGTGCGAACGACTCATAGGGAAAGTATGTCAGAGAATCTGGAGTTTGTAAATGTGGCCTTATCCCTTATTCTATCAGTTGTTTTCTCAAGCAACACAAGCAGAAATTTACCATCATGATAGGAAAGAATGCAGAGAAAACAACAAAGTTGTTCTTAAAAGGCCCTCTTTATATCTTGTGTCTGAAATTGCAGAAACTGGTCCTGTATCCCTGCTGTATCTTCTGCACTAGGCAGGTCTTGCAAAATTTGAATTCAGACCTTTTATTAAACACGAGCCGTGCTTATCTTAAATGAAAGGCTCTTGCTGATGCTTGTTTCCCAGTGTCATCGCAGTGCCATAAATGAAATGCTGTGCTTGTGCATGCTGGTAGGACAATCATTTTCAAGGTGCTTTAATCAAGATCGGCTTGTTGCCTGATTATAGTTTTCCATGCAATTTCATAGCTGTGTGGCACTGTAAGAACCTGCCAGTAACCTGTGCAAAATTGAGCATATTCAGTCAGTCTGTTGCAGCACTGAAATGCTGTTCTCACTGTGAGAAAATGTCATACTGTGAGACCTGTGATGCTGTGACCTCAATACACAGCAGAAATAATGCAGCACTGAAGCTCTGTAGTACTGAGAGCAATTGTCAACAGGGGAATGCAAATGTCCTCAAACAAAATGTTATTCACTCTACCAAAACCAGGTTCTTTGCAGTTTAATTCTTTACATTGAACTGCAAATGTTACTGACATATCTCAATCATTAAGGGAGCCACAGTCAATATTTTTTATCTTTAGTACTGTTGCAGCGAATTGCAACTT
This sequence comes from Atractosteus spatula, assembly GCF_055471065.1. Taxonomy (NCBI): domain Eukaryota; kingdom Metazoa; phylum Chordata; class Actinopteri; order Semionotiformes; family Lepisosteidae; genus Atractosteus; species Atractosteus spatula. Next base: position 7,116,843 of record NC_142728.1, on the reverse strand, counting down.
TTGAACTCAGGTTTTTTCCAACTAAAACTGACATCTTGAGGCTTAATCTGAAAGAGCCTGGTTTGGGAAGAGGGAGGCTATACACAAAATAAGCTTTTTACTTGTCCAGTGCAATTCTGGAGTCCCCAGGATCAAATATGAATGTCTGATCTCATGTTTCAAGCAGCCCCAGAAATCAAATAAGTTGTTCTTAAATAGCTGAAGATATCAGTTACTTGATATAGCAGTAATATATTTTACATTTTTTAACTACAGTATATTAGTAGACTACTGCCTACTGATATACTGTAGCCTACACAGGTTAGGAGTTTATTCATTGTAACACAAAACAGAAGTTCTCTAAAGCCCCTGTTAAAGAATCTAATTAAAGGGAATTTTCAAAAGAAAGGATTACAATACAATCCAATAGAATACAATACAAGTGAAATGTCGGTAATCTATTAAATTATTGAAAGGTAATTTTAAGATATCGCTTTTTGGGGAATTGTGTCATGAATTTAACCAGAGTCTTTTAAATATCTACAGTAGGAAGACAACCAGAAACTGCAGGTGAAAATATATTTTATTTTATATGCATTTCTAGCTTTGACTGTATCGATTAAGTCAAATATTTGTTCTGGAATATAGTACCTTTCATTATGAGAGCCACACTGAGTGTGATATGTTTTCTTTGTGTCATTTGTAATCTTACAAGTCGTCCTATTTCAAAACATTGTTTATATTTTTAACCTCTCTTATATAGATTTGTATATTAACAGTTAAATAAAAAGAATTTGGTATAACACAAAAAAGGGTGTGGAACTTTTTTCAAGACATGACAGCAGTCACATCTACTCCTTGTCGCCTGATCTCATTGTATCTGGAATGGTAAGCAAGGCTGGGCCTAATCAGTACTGGGATGGGAGAAAGAAAACCAGATTGCTGATGCTGGAAGATGGTATGCCTCCAGCTGGCCTTGAGATTCCTAACCAGCTCCCTAGCGTGCCGACCATTGTTCAGATGAGTCCCCGATATACTTCGAACTGCTTCAGTGAACAGTGTCGCTGTTCATTAAACCAGGTGTTTTAACACTGAATCTTGGCTAAATTACATTGTGGGCTTGTACAATGTGGCCTCAATGGAGTTTCCCCTTAATTGAAAATGGTGAGCAGTTTTGCACTTCTTCAGCTGATCTAGCGTGAGGCTGCTGGTGTGTTATAACTGCCACAGTACATATCACCAAACTGGGTGCTGAATTTCAGTGGTGGATGAAGGGGGATCCTCTACTATATGTGAAGCACTTTGAGACAAAAAGTGCTGCATAACTATAACAAATCATTATAATTTGATAACATCTGATTGGCCTCCATTCTTATTTTTTTTCTGTATGGACTAAAAAATATTCACAAATGCCATTGGTTTCAGAAATTCTCATATTACATACTTGTAAAAATGAAAAACAAGTCTATAGAATCACAATCATATAACCATTTTGTAAATCCCGGTTAATGAAAAGACAATACTGCCCTCTATTAGCAGAACAAAATTGAATGACATTAATGTGAACTGATGGGAGGCTTGAAATTATATAAATAAAACAATAAATGTAGGTTTTTTAATTAATAGAAAAGAGCAATAATGAACTTGTCATTTTGGAAGTATAGTTTTACTAATTAACCAGTAAAATATGTTTATACTAAGAATAAGTAAGTTCCTTTTTTTGAACCTGTGAACAGTAATGTACAAGTCAGTTCAATAATTATTAAGAGAATCAATCGTCAGGAAAAAAATGATCCCCCCAAAACTTCACTTTTCAGAACACAGAGCAGTATTAAAAAAATGCTTATGTCAATGCCAGTAATTACAGGGGGAAAAAACACAACCGGAAAAAAAATAAAGTAACATAGCACAGGAATGTGTGCAAAATGTTAAATGTCAAAGGTTAAATCATCATTCAACATACCAAATACTTTTCTGACCCTTTGTATCATTGCTAAAAAAAAATAATCTTGCAAAAATGCCTGGATAGTACAGGACCCTCTCGCAAAGAATGGATTAATTTTATCATAGGTTAAATCTGAAAAGAGGAAAAAATAATATAAGCATGTACTGTACTGTATGAGGCCCATTAGATGGATATTTGAATCGCACCGGATCTCGGTAATATGTAGGAGACTGATCTTTTTTCTTCGCCTCAGAATTGTTTTCTTCACCTCTTATCCTTGCTTTGGCAAGATCTTTTTTTCACTATATGTCCCTTTTTTTAGTGTTCCTTTTCCGTGTATTGGAAGGCAGCTCACACAAATCACAACAAAGAGGGAACATAAATGAAGAGGAGAGAGGAAAATAGTGTATATGGAAATTAATGGAAAAGGTCATGAAAAAATATATGAGAGAGAAAGTAGCAACGAAAAAGTAACGAAGGAATCGTCCACGCTTGGGGGTGGTGGAGGAAAAATAGAGAAGAAAAATACCTGTCATTATAAAAACTAACAGTTACAAATTTGAGAAGGCTGATTGGCCCAGTGTGCCTGTCTGGTGTCTAGATAATTGATCGCAGTATCTCATTCAGCTGATTCTTAAAACACATCAGCGTATCAGCTTCAACAAATGTTTTGATAACTTGTTCCCAGTGTTGTCCTACAGTCCTCTGCAAGTTATTTATATATTATCATAGATATTTTGTAGTAAAGCACTTAATCTTTACAGAAATCTAATTGTATAAAAATATTATACTGTATATATAAAAAAAGAGATTGAATTCCACATTCATATTCTCTTTTGTAATTTCAGAACATAAATAGCTTTAGAGGTTATTATAAAATAACATTACAAAGAACCCATATAAGATTGTTTTCACACCCCGAAGAAGGCTCCACAACCGAAACGTGTTTCCTTTCTTCTCTTTTCAGCATGGAATACACTTTTAATTGTTCCTTTGCAGCCTACACATGCTGAATCAGCACTCACCAGCACTATGGGGATTAAAAAAACAATAATTACACAAAACAAGGGTTTATTAACAGAATCTATGCAAACAATGAACTCAAGAGTCTTAATAAAGGAAAATGAAGCATGTACTGTATAAGGTATCGTTAAGACATACTGTAGATAGTAATTGATCTATTATGATGATAATTAAACTATAGTAATAACCTTATTATCATTTTCCTCAGGAATTAGCCCTAAACAAATGTGCACTTCAGTAACAATTAAGAAACAAGACCTTCACCCCTTTGATGATCAGTCCCAGAGTTCTATATACTGTAAATATGTTTTTTTTAGAAAATACTGCAAAGAACTGTTTTTCAGAATTACATTGCTGGTTCATACCAATGAACAATTTTGAGTTTGAATAGTTTCGGTGGTTTACAAAGCCTTTTGTGTGAAGATACAGGATTGTGCACAACTTTTCTGTGGTCTTGTCTGCCATCTTGTGGTCATGTTGATCTAGCGAGTAGAAACAGTATACTTTGTATATTTCAGTTGTCACACACTTATGAAAAATGTATCAATAATTAGTTTCAAAGTCAAATCATTGGATTTCTTCAGAAAACAAAACAGTGAAGCTCAAATTGCAGTACTATGTGGAAGTGCTTGTAATTCCCTCCAAATAAAAACATAAACAATTTATTCAAAGACTGCATCAGTGTTTTCTACTATTATAACAACAACTTTGAATGTTACTTATACAACATAGATTGGGTGTGAATAAACCAAGCTTTTTGCGTACACGTAGCAATACTTAATTCACGTTAATTAGAATTTTTAAAAACATGATCACAGCAACTCAAGGTAAACTACACATAAGCAGCCAATATGAAGTGTTGAAGTAAACAGGTGAGATGAAACTTAAAACATTTTACAAAAAAACATAAAACACAATTATCCAGCAGCGTATAGCAGCACTAAATCAATATTTTCTTTGTTGCAACCATGATAGCCCTTCATTAAACGTTAGTAGGATGTCTCCTGCCCTGTCTTACTCACTCCGTGCTCTGTGCTGGAAGCAGCCACCTCTCAACTAGTAACAAAAACAACAGCAATTATCCAGTTTACGCAAGCGTTGCACTTTTTAAAAAGTGCATAAAGCAAAAGTAATCGGAAAAATACTCAAATAAACACTTGAAAAAAAAGGAAAATGTAGAGGAGTCAGGACCTCTTTGCACAGTTCACAAAAACTGTGTCCTCATTTTGTAGAAACCTCTAGATCTCTGGCATTGGTTTTAACAAGTATGGGTATTCTCCAGAGGTTTGCAAGCCCTGGCTCTTCTGATCCTCTGAGCTGAGAGTCATTCTGAGAAGTGTTTTTATCAGAAATAAAAAGAAGAGCAGGGAAGAAGAGTTTATGCAGTTTTGGCATGCCTTGAGAATCTCTGATATTACTAATAATCGGTGGCTGCACCTGTGGCTCGTAGGTTGCCGGTTCAAATCCTGCAGCTGGCAGAGGAGTCCTACTCCGTTGGACCCCTGAGCAAGGCCCTTAACCCCAACTGCTCCAGGAGTGCTGTACAATGGCTGACCGTACGCTCTGAACCCAGGCTCTCTCCCTGTCTGTATGTCTCATGGAGAGCAAGCTGGGGTATGCGAAAAGACAAATTCCTAATGCAAGAAATTGTATAGGGTTAATAAAGTGATGTTAATAAATGCTTACACATACTGCCAGTGTAAGACCTGTATTACTGCCAGGTCCGGTAGTGAAACATGAGAAGTAGTAGAGTACAGTAGCAAATACCGTACTTTTTGTCCATGGCTTTTTCCAGCAATCGCTTCAGACAAGTGTAGTACCCAGAGGCTGAAGAACTGCTATCGTTATACCCATCCATAAAAGGGTCCATACTAACAGACCAATAAGCCTGACTCCTGTTGAATGAAAGGGTCTATGTTTTATTGATGTTTTTAGCTATGTTTTATTCTGGATTATGGGAACAACTATTAGAGGTAAGAGGACTGCCTATATCGGTATATAGATAATATATATATATATCCTAATATCCTAGGAGAGAAGTCAACATGGAATTGTTCAATTGTACTGTAGGTCTTGAGTAATGAACATGTTATATTTCTTTGAACAAGCAACATCAGTAAACAAGACACACAAGGCATATTAAATTGTGTATTTACATTTTCAGAAGGATTTTGGTGAGTTTCCTTGTAAACGATTAATTCTCAAATTGTATTGTACTGAGACATGCAAGTATTTGGATTGAGAAATAGTAATTAAACAGAAAATGGAGGATGTAGATAAGTGTTGAATACTCAGATGAGGGTAATGTACTTTAATAGAATACCACAGGGATCTGTAATAGGGCCAGTGCTCTTCTTCATTTATATCAATGATCTCTATTCTGACATATTAAATAAACTAGTCAGGGGTGCAGAGACCAAATTAGCAGGATTAGGAAAAACACTCTAGAAGCAGCAAAAATTGAAAATAGATCAAATTTAAGCCTGATGACATTTTATGTAGAAAAGTGCAGGGTTTTGCATGCACAAAGAAAAAACAAGCTATAAATACAGGCAATGCTCATCTTTATTCCATTCATCATAAACAATGTGCAGAAGCAATTAAAAACGTAAACAAAATATTAGGATATTCTGTATACTTACAGAATTGTGTAATGTAGACGTAAGGCTTTGTTTAGGATGTTGTGTACAATTTTGGCAACCATGATACAAAAACGACATTGCTGTTCTAGAATCCGCCCAGAGAAGAGAAACATATATATTTTTACTGAAATATTTTCCACAAAAGATGAATGGATTTGATTTAATTGTAACATAGACCTAATGTTCAAGTGTGTATTGCTCTAGCAGAATGTGTTTACTTAGAAATACTGCCTTTTTACAGTATTTTTATTTCTGGGAAATTCCTAACTGCAAAGCGTAGCTTTTGTTTTCTGATGAGGACACCACCCATATTACTTTTTTCAGCATTTTGTCTGTACGTGCCTTCAGAACACGCACAGAAGCAAGTTGTCGCAGCTCAATAATTGTATCTACTGAAAACCCTGAAATAACAGATAACAACGGCCTGCACCCAAGCCGTAAAACATAATACTCCTCATTACATTGCAAATGATTTATAATCGCTCACGAGGCTCAGTCACCAAAGGCTGGTAAAACTGTCAGGTGCTGGGAAAGTCACCTTCATGGCCCCAGTCTGTCCAGAACATGGACCATCAATTCATCACCAGCTATAGAGAGCCATAATCACCACAAACGCACTGCAGTGCATAAGTGGGGGGCTGCCCCCCCTTCATTTTCACAATATACTCAGCACATAAAGGTGTAAAGAATGTATTTATAAAGCTGTCAGCTCAAGGTCTACAGCATTTAAAAAGGACACAGTGTATAAAGCTGGAAAATAAAGCGCAGGTGCTTCATACTTACATTAGCAAAGTCGCACTGCCAGGAAGTGACCCTGAACTTATTTTAATAGACTTCCTTCCTGCTTACGGACACATCATAGACGCTGAAATACAGTGACATTTTAGCAGTTTTTATTCTAAAATATAATGCATCTTTTATTAGCAGAAATAGTACTGTGCGGTGCAAATATGTTTTTTTTTAATCCTGTGCCTTCACCCTACACTAAAATATTGTGGCACATAGATAATTCAGGCCTTCAAGCTTATCCCGTTCTATAATCCTATTTGTTTTTTTTTTACTGAATTACCATGTGAAAATGTTGGCTGATAATAAAAAAGTATTTCATACTGTACAAATTGTGCAAACTGACCAGAAATCTAACTTCTAACTGCACGCATAGTAATGTAAATTGTTAAAGGCCCTTAACAAATACGTTTGTATATACAGTACCTTGCTGGGAGCTGATCTAGTACCAGACATTCAGAATTGGTAGACTCGTCCATCATTAAACAACCACTTTAGTTACCAGTACTCGCTAAAATGATCGATATACTGTATATAACAAAAATAGCTATGTATATGAGCCAGCTAAAATGATCTCCAAGCTTGTAGTTCGTTCTTCGATTTTCATATTGTTGTCTTAACAGAAGTTATAAGGGGGTTATGGTGTAGAATAACATTTTGAATGCATAATTTGTAAAAATTACATTGAGAATTTGGAACATTTGATGCGCATTACGCACACACGTTATTGATATCAATAAGGTGTGTGCACAAAGGGTTTTATTCTGTCTCTCCACAAGATTAACTAACATCATAATTTTTAAATAAAGTCAAATTTATTGTACAAATATACTATAGAGATCATACAAATTTATTTCTCCACATAACTACTTTCTAAAACATTTAAACGTAAACAGAAAAGTAAATAAAAAGTTTTAAAAGAAACCTTACGTAATGTGCACACAAATGGTTTTCACCAAGCTGCCTCCACAAAACGGACACAACATTCTACTGTCGTGGTGTTTATAAGATTTTAGACAATTCGCAAAAACGTCTCACCAAGGCCTCACATGTGCACTCCACTTAACGCTGCCCTCTCAGCTAACAGCAGATGTTACGGTATGAACTATTTCCTTTTTGAGCACATTTTCATGTGTGCACTCTTTTGTGTGTGCACCCATTTGTGTTTGTGTTGCCGGTTTTTGTTTGTGCACTCTTTTTGTTTATGTTGTTTCGTTTTTTGTTGTGTGTACTCATTTTTGTTTTACTGCTTTGCACTGCTGCGCCACCGTAGTTTCGTCTACGAGCAGACATTTTCGGAATTTTGCATGCACCAATACGAACGAGGGTTGTCTGTATTAAGAAGTTTGTGCGGTATTTTATTTTACTCAGAATGCATGATACTCGGTCTTTTTTCTCCTTTAAAACTGCTACTGAGAATGATAAAAACATAGTTTAATCGATAACAGTAAGTTACGTAGAACAAATTGAGAGAAAATTAACAACTGGGATAGAAAATTCAGTCAAATGCTTTCTGTGCTTTATTGCTCTACTATAGCTGTAACAAGATGCAGATTGCAAAACAATTTACTTAAAGGCATCGCTGCAAGTTCTAAGATTTTAAATGGGTTTCAATTTGCCAAACGGGCTATTTTGTGAAACATTCTGGATATGGTTGACGGTCGCATATAGTCTCCAATTTCAGCCATTGAACTCAGTGCCGTTTTCAGTGTTGTCATTAACTTCTCAGTAGTGGCAACTCTCACCAGTTCCTTGTTCAACTGACAGCCTGATCCTGGCACTGTCTGTTTTCCTTCCACTTCTTAATGATCAACTTCACCATGCTCAAAGGATCTTTAGAATGTTTTTCATTCCCTTCTTCTGATCCATGCTTTTCATATACTTTATCCCTGACCTGATTTGAAAGCTCCTAAGTCTTCTTCATTGAATATTTGCTTTAAATTCAACCTGAACAAGGAACCTCACAAGGACAGATGTCTTTTTTTCTGAAATCACAAGAAGCCGCATTATTACAGACACAGGCCATTCAGCCAACGGCTTGTTAAGGTTATTTTTGCACCTAAGTGTATTTGTTTTTTCTCAGCAGTAAAAGGGTTTGCATTTTCCATTGTTTCATATGAAAGGTGGTTTCTTTCACATTCCCACTTCAAAGTGCTGGAAAGGCAAGCTTTAAAGCCACAAAATGCGACAACTCTGCCAGTGCCGTACTTTTGAAAACCACTGTACGGCACGTCTAATCCAATTGCCGATGCAGGCCTGACAATGAGAGTCAGAGACAAAATATGGACTGAGGAAAAGAGGAAAAAATACCGCAGGGAGAAAAAGAAATCATGAAGGGCTGCTGCACACCTAAATCTCTGCCACTCTCTCTGCAGCTATTAAGCAGAGTAGGTGTCATTTAGATCACCATCCTGCCAGCGGAAGAAACAGCCCCTGATAAGCTAGGGCCTAGAGATGGATCATTTTTCCTGTTCAAATGTCACAAAGCTGTCTGAATGAGAAAGTGCTGCTGTGAACTTCTTGATAAATTACAGAGTGCACTGAAGCCTCCTCAGCTTGGGGTCATCGAACCTTTGCTCTCTTTAGTGCCTGTGACTGTTAATGACTAGGCAGTGGCTCTTCATAACCAGTTATTAATTATGAAAAGACAAAGGGCAGAGAAAGTTTTCACATACTGTACATATGACAGGGAACTTTTACTTTTTTATCGGAACTGAAAAGTCTCTGATTTGCAACCTTTTGCAAGTCATTTTAAAGCCAATTTAAACCAGTTATATTGTTATATGAAAAGGATGACCAACCCAATGACCAACCCAATATGGCAGAAGATGAAATAAAATTCTATTTTCATATGCCTCTAAAAGTGTAAGACCTCAGTGGGGTGAGCAAGTTACGGAAGCCACTTGCTTCCAGCAGTGTATCTAGGCAGTATAGAACTCTGCTGTAGCAGAAGACCTGATATATTTGTCTTCTTGTGACCGATCTTTGATCTGACTTTTACAAAATTATCTGCTGTCTAGGGAGTGGCACTGTGCATGTTTGAAGCCAATGAGTGACTGGGATCAATTCTTGACAGGAGCAAAAGAATTATACTTGTCACAGTGGTGCAGTCAAAGTATTCCATCCCCTCTTAAACCTAGACACTAGAAAAGCTCTACAGTGGCCTTTTGGTGTGGGGGAGTATTTGGAGCTTGAAAGTAGCTGTGTCAAATCCTAGCAAAGAAATACTGTAGAGATCAGTGCTTATCACATACAAACTTAGATGTCTACCTGAAAAGAAAAGATGATTTGGTAAATGATATTGCTGGGTGTTAGAGTCAATCCACATCTTTATCTGAAGTTTTTTTTTATTTTTGTTCTTCAAGAAAAGCCTTAGTTTCATAGTGAGCAAATGGCTTTGTGCTCACAAAAAAAAGATTTTAGCTCTCCAGATCCACAAGAATAATATCAGAGCAATGAGTCAGTATGGGATGAGGCATTATACAAAGCAAAAATTATAGTCTTGTCTCTCGACTGAACATTTGCAACTTTGAGCAAAGAATTCTTCGGGGTGTAAATAATTGCCTTTTTAGATATTTTAGTTTGAAAATCTTATATATTTAAAAATTACCTTAGTGAACTACTAAATCAACATACTGTAACAAATGATTACTGTAGCATTCAGTGTAGATTGCAGGTGCTGTAAAATGCTGTAGAATAGGGCAGAAAAAATATTCCTGTGGTAAAAAAGAAACCATCTGACACTTTTAGGAAGAGGATAATCTGATCTTAGAATTTGTTTTTATTTTCAGTCATCTTCTGACAGATACTGTACAAATACAATGTACTGACTGATGGACCACAACCTCAGTAAGTGGAAATGGTTTGGAGCTCTACACAGCATGCAGCATTTAGGGCTTAAGAACTCTTCCGTTGCTTGTTACACCACAGACATTGAATCTCAGAACTTACATCTATAGATTGTTTAAAACATTTTTCAAAGACTTGAGCTTCCTGTGCATGCACTTCTGTTTGAAAAGTCTTCAAAGCCGATTCTCTGAAGAGTTTATCAAAATGTGGGACAGAGACTCTGGCTCCTGTAGTTTTCTTTTCTATTTGTTGTATTTCCCTAAGGAATAGATTGCACCTACTGTAGGAAGACATACTGTATATATATATTTGAATTTGCTCTCATTTAACCTTTTAAAAAATTTGAAAAAAGTAGAATAATATAATTGTCTTCAGTATTTAATCATTTGTGCTTCGATAACCAATTAAAGTTAATGTCAAAACTCCTTTTTCTTTGATAGAATCAAACAGATGACCAGAAAGGAAATTCTTCTGATAAGCTGTCACTGAAATAGCCCTATGTCAGGGAAATGCTCAAAGGACACGTGACAAGCAATAAAACGTTCTGACAGTGGGTCCGTACCATCCTTCACTTTTTTGGTTGCTATAGTAAAAAACTTATTAGCTCTATTTACAGGAGTTCATGGCATTTGTGTTGTTTATATGTGGGAGTTAATTGTATTTCTTGTTTTATGAAGAATGATGATACATAGGTCTGATTTGAATTTAAATTGTTACTTTATTCCAATAAGTGTGTTTCTTTCAAAATGATAAGTGTTCACTCTGGGCTCTTAATGAGTGGTGTTGTAATAGCCACTTCTAAATAAATTCAGATACAAACATTCCTTTGTTCCACTATCCATTAAAGCTGTCAATGCAAATCTCAAGGATAAACACCATTTTTACTTTTACAACCCATGTGAGTGCAATATGTTTAGGTGATGTGTTATGAATGTTACATGTTGTTATGTGTTATACTGTACATGTGCAATAGAATGATGTGCAGTGGTTTTCTTTTTTTTTGTAATAGTATAATGTGCAATGTTTTTCTTTTCTTCTCTTCTTTTTTGTTTGCATTCTATTTAAATGTACAGGAGTGCTGGGTGTCCATAAAAAATTTCCCTCAGGGGATATAATAAAAATCTTATCTTATCTTAACACGGGGCTGACGTCTGCTTCTCATCTATGACATCTTTAATCACATTTATATTCTTAGAGAGAAGTAAAAATGCATTGAAGTAAATTTTATCAAAGGTAATTGGAATAGTTCTACAGTATATTCAGATGTACATTGGATAACATTTCTTAAAGAGTTTTGATAGGGAGGTAGAGCATTGCTTAGCTTCTGCTGATGTTGGCTTTGAAAGGAAGTGAGTACCTTGTAGAACTTCGGTTGTTAACACAATATGTAAACAGAAGGCTGGCTCAGGTGCAGCACATATGAGATAGGTGAAGATCATATTCTTCCTGGCTGAAGCACTTTCCTGAATACGCATTCAGGTATTCAGAATGTCAACAAAAACAGTCCAGCTGTCTTAATTTTGATGGTCAGGTGAAAATAAAAAATGGTTGGCAAAACACAAGATTTCTTCTGTTGCAGAAAGAATTCTGGGCAGAATTTTGTTGTTTACTGATTCAATCTCTTGTCCTGGCGTCTTGTAGACGAAATGTAGTCACATGATTGGTAATGTTCTCAGTTTGCTAGGTTAGATGAAGAGAGAAAAGAAGAAATGAAGAGTGAACAAGAAAATTAAAACTACTGTTGTCACGCTCTGTACACCTAGAGGGCGCTGCTCTTCTGTCCTGTTCCTAGTTCCCTGTGATTATTCATGTCTTTCCGTTGTGTCTTGTTGTGTAGCTTATTTACTTCCTGTGTCTGCTCTGCTCCTGGCTCAGCATTGAGGGTACGGATGTCGTGAGACCCGCCTAGCACCAGGTCGCCCCACGTCCGTAGCCTGAAGGCATAGTTTTCTATACTGACATCGTCTGACCCCCTGAGCCTGGGCTAACCTCCATGTTGCCCCCTTTTTACTGCTACGCATTGGGTCTCTACTGCTCTCCTGGCCATTCCACGGCTTGCCCTTCTGACATCCATGACAACTGTGCAGTAGTTTTTAAAGCGTGGGATCACAGTTGGTGATTGTTTATGATGTCATCAGGTGTACGTTTCCTGTCCACCCTGCAGGCTCCTCATTGGGTTGGTCATCCTTTGGCTGATTGAAGTGACCTGTGACCTATTGTCTGGATGAAAAGAATATCCTCTTGTGAGTCCCAGACTGAGGAAAGCCATGTTGTACAATGAATCATTAGGGAGTTTGAGAATGAATGCAGTATGATGTGTCACAGACATGGATATGCAACTTATGAGGACATATCTTTTCATAGAGAGGCCTGCTAAAATAATGGTTTGTCAAGGCAACAGAAAGATTGTTAGGACAATGCAATGATGTACTGGTGATTTTCTGACAAATGTTACAGTTGAGACTTTCTCCTATAGTAGTTACTGGAAAAATCCTGTTGTAATGTACATAACCAATATGGCAATTGGTGCGAAGAAGGAACAGCTGGAAGTCAATCAAATACTGGACTCTACAATCTCTCTGATACGAGAGCCTATCACTCCCCATGTTTAAGCAAACGTTTAAACGTTTAAAGATACTTACATTCTCTCTGGATCCCCTGCAGTCTATAGACATTCTTGTGACCTCTCTGTGCTTGATGGTGCAGTACAAACTTTTTTAAAATCTTTTTTCTGTATTTGTTATCTTGTCTGAACTTACCACCCCCTTAAACTGCCTTGTAGTGAATGTTCATTTACTCTGACTTATAGTTTGCCTCACAATCCACTATGTAGTACAGAATTTCCTTATCATTAACAGGCATTTTCATGCATTTTCTTAAGATCATTAATCATAAAATTTAAAATATCAAAGACAGACACACACACACATATATATATATACTGTACAGCAGTTTGCTTTACAAATACAGACTCATAAATATATATTGTATATACAGACACATACTGTATATACAGCACTTTCTAGGACATCTTCAAAATACACTGCTTTGCTGTGTTTGCAACAGTGAAAATTGGCACGTAAGTTGTACGTATTGTGTATCGCAAGGACTGTGTAAAATGAAAATATGACTTTAGTGTGTATTGTCCTCCTAGAATGTATTCTATTTTCTCCCTTTATTTGAGAAAGATTCGATTTCCAACATAAAACTACATCAAAAACCCTTGTAATGCTGTAATCAAAATTAGAAAAAAAGACTGTTGGGTGTGAATCAATATCTCTGATGCTGGAATGTTCATACAGTGCATAGTTTTAGGCTTGTTCAAATACTTTGTTACTTTATTGCAATAGATAAAACTGTTAAACTGATACAGTATCACTGCTAACTGTTAATACTAACCTTATCCCATACTGATTGATGGACTGTTGAAGAACTGAGGACTACTTTAGAATTTATTTAATCTGCTGCCCTCTGCTGTTATAATTTCTCATTGCTACAAAATAAGTGAAAGAAAAAATACATTTTGTGCTGTTAATGTCTGTAGATGCTTGTGCATTCTTTGGTAACAATGTAATTAATCTGTAATGCCAATAAATTGAATTTCATTCAATTTTGAAAAGGATCCACTGCCCTATGTTTAATTGATTTCTCTAGCACAATCAATGAAACATTGGGCAATGATATTACACAGTATGCAGTTAATGTGATAAAATGCATAATCTGTCACAGGATTATTAGAGAAGGGAATTCTTACAAATGTAGGAATGGGAAAAGCACTGTATTTTTTATCATGTGAAACACAGCAATGCCAATTGCTTACACTTATAATTTTAATCTGTGGAAGAAAAAGTAGTCTCTAGAGCACAGAAAATAGTTTGTTAATCTATACACTACATACATAAAAATACATAATATATGCATATAATATAATATATGCAGCTATGGGACTACCATTTAAATAATACAAATAAATTATAATACTACTTTAGTTTCTGAAATCTGGACATAAAATAATGGAAATGTTTTGAAAGTCACATGCTATTAAAGCTGTCCCTATGGCATTTTTTAGAAGGAATTTTTATTGTTGCCTTTTATTGTTGCCTATTGTTGTCTTTATTGTTGCGTCTCTAATCTGGGTTTGTGTCATATTTTGTAAAAGAAACATAAAGGATAAGTCATAAATGACTGGAAACTTTTAACAAATGAGTAAAATGTAATTAACTTTTTTATTGTATTACTGTGATGTCAGAAAATTTTAGTTTGCTTGATTTTATGGAATCGTGATTTAGCATTTGAAAAACAATTTGACCTTAGGAGGAACCTTCCATAATAAATGTTTTTTTTATAACAACTACAATATCTGTTATGCTTAAGATTATTTCTTAAATTAATTATATCTGTTGGCAGTACATTTAGTTCACTCTACTGCAGAGTTGTTTTTTTTTGCAGCCAGGAGTCATTCTAATTAGTGAAACACCCTTTTATTCATTAAGCCCGCCATTCTTGTTACTTATCTGAAACTGATTAATACATTTTACCAACTACATTTCCCCAAAGCAAAGAAATGGAAGTCAACTAAGGTGCATGAAAAATACCTTCAGGTAAACTGAAGCTCACTTTTGTTTGCGTGTTGCTTTCAGAATGTTAAACAGTGCCCCAGCAAGCTGTTCTCATTCAGTTTCACTTGCTTTAATTAAAATAAATGAGACTGTTACAACTGAGCACAACGGAATGTGCAATAAACAGATTGAAGCTGGACATTCCAATAAGGTATTTATGAGCGTAAAAGAATCCACTAGCTCAGAAGTTCAATAGCTTTAAAAACAAAGTGAATTTTAATATTGCATACATGTAATTGTGTAATTATCTGGAATCATTTTTTGCACTCCATTACTATGCCAGCTGCTATCCTGCGAAATTGCATTAGGTGTCAAAGTAAGGTTCTTGGTATTTCTTTGTATTTATTCATATTAATTGGAGAAAAAAAATCTAATTCTAAACTTTGATGAGAAACACAAACACTTTAACTACAGTAAGTGAGCTTTGTACAGATCACTGGATCCCAGCTCTTGCCATTAAAGTCTGGAATCCAAGTGGTTTTCTACATTTCCATAAATGCTAAATTTATCCAATTTGTTAAGAAACTGTGTTTGATTCTGGATCCCTGATACAGGTGACTATATACAGTAAGAAAGGTTACAAAATGTCTCTTTCTCAGGATTGGACTAGGACCTTACTGCGTTCTCAGGAGGAATAACTGAGTGCATCCTATAGCTGAGTGAAGTCAGGAGCTCCTGTCAAAGAGTTTTAAGGTATTGTGTTCCTAGTGGAGGAAGGCAATATTCACCTGTCAGGGAAAACTAATTGAAATAATTAGTCAACCAGAGCAATCACCTAAAGCAGGAGCAAGCATGACATACTAATGAGGCTGAAGCTTCCATAGTAAGGGTCCCCTAGTTGTTGAGTTTCAGCTTCACTGCCACTTGTCAACATTTAGAATTAGAGAGAGGCAGAGGTGATCAATCCACAACGGACAAAATTTGTTAGTTTGGGAACATCACTTAACTGCAGCTGCCAGCAGCCATATCACCCTGCAGCTCTCAACTGGCTCCCCACTGAAGCTCAGCAGGGTTGAGCCTGGTCAGTACCTGGATGGGAGACCTCCTGGGAAGCTCTGGTTGCTGCTGGAAGTGGTGTTAGTGGGACCAGCAGGGGCTGACCCACCCATGCGGTCTGTGTGGGTCCTAATGCCCTGGTATAGTGGCGGGGACACTATACTGTAGTGGGCGCCGTCTTTCGGATGAGATGTTAAACAGAGGTCCTGACTCTCAGTGGTCATTAAAGATCCACAGGCATTACTCGATAACAGTAGGGAGTTATCCCAGTGTCCGGGCCAAATTTCCCCACTCGGCCTTTACCATGGCCTCCAAATTGTCCCCATATACGATTGGCTTGCCCTTGCCCTGCGATGGACTGGCGCCCCATCCAGGGTGTACCCTGCCTTGCGCTCCTTGCTTGCCGGGTAGGCTCCGGCTTCCTGCAACACCGTATGGTACAAAGCGGTTTGGCAAATGACATGACATGACTAAACTGCAGATTTTTCCTTAAAATCAGTACAAAACTGACAAGTGATCAAATGGAATCTACAAAGCTTTTTTGTCAGAGCACAACAGTACTCACCTGAGATTTCAAGCATTTTGGAGGACAGTAACAACTGCAGAGAAACCCACTCCTGACTCATACAAAGAAGTTTCTCTAGGGAGGAACCTAGAATCCTCAAATCTTATCCATAGATTGACCTCAAAACGTATCAGATTACAGACTTGAGGCACATAAAAGAGAAATGACAGACAAAGGAACAGAGGACACTGTATGAAACATTCCTAAACATTACTGCTTAAATGCAGCTCACAATCCCATGAGCCCTGATGTTAAGGTTGTTTCTTTAGTCCTGTAAGAGGAACAGGTGCGTTCCAAATCTGTTTCACTATGCCATTGCCAAACATCCCAGCCAGTCATTTTTGATCAGATATCTACAGAATAGCTTCTTGTTCCCTGAGCCCTATTGAACTAGCTACATTGGCTAACTGCATACAGTTTCTTCAGCGTTCATTCTTTTTCCAACATGTTGTTCACACATTCATTTCTGCTGTCTTTACAGTGAAAGTACAGATTGTTACATAGTATCTGCAGAACATTAATTATAACACTCTGGACAGAAATAGCCTAATAGCAAGTACTAGGTGTGTCACAACAGGAGTCTCCGGATATGTTAGTTTTAGTGTGACAGAAATAAATCAGGACTGTCACACTGTAAATTTCATTCAGCAAGTGCAATCAAAACTGCTAGACATGCTGCAGCTTTCATGCAATACGGCAGACAAAGGGTAAGTTGACCAAATAAGATTGAAGATTAATTTAAAAAATATATTTGAGCTTTTTCATACTAGAATTTGTGGTCTACAATATTTTTGCTAATTATTAAGCTGCAATGTGGAGTTACTGATTGTGTTTAGGTCAGCATGGAGGTGCTGTAGTTATTGTAGCATTGCTGCCTTGCAGTGCTTGGGCCCTGGGTTCAATTCTGTTTCCTTTCACAGTTTAAAAATATACTGGTAGGTCAACTGGCTTCTGGGAAAATTGGTCCTAGTTGTGAATGTAGGCATGTCTGTATTTGTTTGTGTGTCTGCCCTATGATGGACTGGCATCCCATCCAGGTTGTGCCCTGCCTTGCACCTGTTACTTTGTGCCACAACCCCGCATTTGAAAATCGATTAGAAAAACGATGGATGGATGATTGTGTTTAATGGTTGTTTTTATTATACTGACATATACTGGGTATGAAGATAAAAAGCAAATAAATAAATTTAATTTGTGTCCAATGTACCCTGGACATCTTTCTACTTATACATAAGTTTGCTTTAAGCTAACACAATGTGTTTAATAAGAAGAGTGTCTATAATAAGTAGCTCCTAAGTGCTCCTGTTTTTTGTTGCTGTATATGAGGCTTTATTTTGCATTCTCCTTTAAATGTTAATTTGTGACACATCTAAGGATCCGCAAGTTAACCATGGAGGTTTGGTGTGATGTGGGAGGTTTGAAGCCTGATACTGAGAATTTTTGTCCCAGCAGACATCTCCAGCTGTGCAGAAGTCCTGACAGTGCCGATGGCTTGCTGCGCTCAGAAATGTTTATTTGCACAGTGATTTTTGTTTTTATCTCTGCTTTTGTTCATGTTTACCATTGCAAAAAAAAAAAAGCCTTTCTTTGTTAATAAGGCATAGAGGGTTTTTCATTTGAGAGCTTTCAGCTGAAAAATTCCAAGCTTCTACATTTACACTTCATAAACTAATTAGTTCCATAGTGGGATTACAAAATCCCCTCAAGTTTATGACGTATTTAAATGCTTAAAAGCCTCATTTGTTCAGAAACTGATTAATAACCAGAAGGCTCATTCAAAAAGAATTATCCTGGAGATAAGATCATGCCAGCATTAATTAATAAACAAATTGGACAGGCACTTTTTGCTCCAAAGTTTGCCATTTATTTATTGACCAAATTGAAAGAGCGCACTTGAGAGAGAGATGCTGAAAAAGGGTTTTTGATGAGAAACAATATGTGTAACTGAGCGCCTATGGCCTCTTTGGGGAAGAGTCTACTTTCAGAAAGCACTTTATCTCGTGAGCAGATATTCTGTTCTTTTCACATATTTTTATTTGAACTCTAAGATTTATATTCACAGAGTCCCCATGCAAGTTACAGTAGGAAAGTAGAACACAGTGCACTACTGAAATATGGATCACACCTCTTTAATTCAAGTAATGTTTTTCATACGAAGTAGATTTTATACAAAACTGCAAAATAATTTTTGCATTGATTTTTTTTAATCAATCTAACACTCAGATGTTAAAGAAAGATTTCTTAAACACAAGTGTATGTTTTTCTGTATTTGAAGGCAATGAGGCTACATTTCAATTCTATAGTTTACCTTGTCTTTGGAACTACTAATTCAAATCATCCATCAATGTACTATCTCTGCTCCTATTGCCAAATAACAATAATAAGCGTTGAATATTTCTCTTTGCAGATATGATATAGTGTCTCTCATTCCCTGCCTCTCCTAATGTAGTTAAACAATTTCTCTATCATGGTATAAAACCAATTATTCTAACAGATCTGCATTACTTCTGTTAGCTGTTGTAATGGAGAAAGCTGTCCTATGTCCTACCATTGCATTGGTCAAACTTGTATGCCTTGGTATTAAAGCATCTTTACATGATCTCATAGTAAACAGCTTTAATACCGTTTTTAAACAAGTAGATACTTGAACACATTGGCACATTAATCAATTGGCTTCTAGGACAATTGGCCCTGGTATGAGTATGTGTGTTCGTGTATGTGTATGCCCTGTGATGGAGTGAGGTCCTCTCTAGGGTGTATCTATCCATCCATTTTCTAACTGCTTCATCCAATTCAGGGATGCAGGGGAGCCAGAGCCTATCCTGGCAAACAAGGGGCGCAAGACAGGATACATCCTGGACAGGATGCCATGGAAGCTACTTTCTGTACCTCAATCAGAATATCTTTAAGTCTTTATTTCCATTGGTTATCTGCTAATTCCCTACCCCAACTTTGACGCTTTCTAATGCAGTCAGGGTTTCGCTAAAGTTTTAGATGGAGTGCAAAACAAAAGAGAGTTTCGATCTTATTTCAGAGGAAGCCACATGATCAGTTTGTCACCCTGCTTTCCTTTCTGATCATTTCCCCGATCCCGCCTCTGAGAATTGAGTGAGTATGCAGCCCAGAGCTGTGTCCACTGTTTCACTTTTACTTGCTGATATCCCTTTTAGATTTTATCAATATGTGTAAGGAAAACGAAAATCTCCCATGATTTAAACATCCAGTTAAGGACAATCAGACCTATCCATATTGACTTCATTTTTAAAGTTATACTAGTGTCTTATTAGACCCTGTATGTTGTGCTTTGGTCTTATAATTAAATTAAGGACTTCACAGTATTATTTTCTTCTATTGTCCATAACTGTAAATTCCTTATCAGGAATAATTATGTCGGGTGAATGAATAAGCACCGTAGAAATAAGTAAATAACGGGAGCAATTAATTGGAATTGTATACTGTCCATGCTAACATATCCTCATATCCTCTTGAATTTCAAAGTCATCCAAATGCCAAGAAGTTAGAAGAGTTAAATGATTTTCTGGCAGGCTGATTTTGGTTTGCGATTTTTCTGGAACGGTAACCTGTTTGAGACTTTATGCCTGGTTGTCTTTGAGTGTTTGCCTTTCTGTTCAGTGATCCTCTTGCCTTTTGAAAAGTTGCTAGCAGTTTTTAATATGGCTTACTAAGGAATATGAATTTCTGAAGCATCTGGGTCACGATCAGCTAAAGGCCATGATTTTCTAGAACTGCACGTAATTGTGCTTTTGGTCACATTTTTAAAACACACATTTTCATGCATCGCATTTTAGGCAACATTTGGCTGTAGGACATTAGCAACTATTATCACAGTCTGCATCTGCCATCTGTTCCTCAAGCACTTTCACATTTGGTTTTATAGACCAGGATTAGATGTGGACACACCCCTGTTCACAATCTGTTTGTTTTATTCAGTAAAATAAGGGAAACGATTCATCCTGGGATCAGATATGATTCTCTCATGCTGTCACCTTGAGCCAAGCATAGCAAATGAAGTAAAAGATCACTGTGCTTCATCCTAGGCTGAAAGTAGCAATATTAACACCCTGGGAATTAAGCAAATGTTTAATTAGCAGACCTACTGTAAAAGGGTCTTTAGTTGTACTTTAATTATTGGGGTGAGTCCTGAACAAACAATACTAATTCTGGACCACTGTAAAAATAAAATGTATAGCAGAATGTACTTTCCATAAATTGTTCTTTTCAGTGGGTTAAAAATGAGAATTAATCAGATTAAAATGGCAGGAGAGGGTAAAACAATATAAAAATCATTAAGAAATATGATTGGGCAAAACGTATTCCACAAAGCAATCACATTTTTGTTATGTAGTAAACATTTATAAAACATCACTGGAAATATGACCAAATTTTGGGGCATTTTGGGCGTTCAATTACAAACAATATGAGTAACATAACAACACATTTTTTCTATGCCCAACAATAAAAGCGTGATTAGGCACATTATAATAAAAGTATTGTGGAGTTTTTGTGAGTTCTGCCAATTTCTGTTTACAGCAATGAAAACATTCTGTGGCTCCAAAATTAGCAATATGGAACTCCTGAAAACCAAACAAAGAAACAGTAAACATAACAGACAAAAACACTAGCTGTGTTGTGCAAACGCAGAAGGTCTGTGCAAAATCTTGCATGAATTAAACTTGTTAAAGCTCCCTGCAGTTCATAGCTCAAGCCTGTCTTTGCAGCCATATTAATTAGACACACACACACAGTGAGAGGCCCAAATTGTACATGACAGGATTGCTATCTCTTCCAAGTTCTATTTAATCCACTGTGTTCTTGCTACATTCTCAAAGGGATTTACTGCTCCTCGTTAGAGCTCATGTGTTGTTTAACTGCCCAGCTTCTCTATGTTAAGGTGACGAACCAATTAATTGCAAAGGGATGCAGTCTAGAATTGACCAGATGAAAGTCACTATATTTGTGATTACAGGAATGCACTGTACATGCACAAATTCCAAAGTGATAGCTGTAGCACGGAATTTCTTTAGCTTATTTAGCTCATGGGACAAAAAATAGTCTTTTTACGCTGATGTACTTCAGTATAATGGACACAGCTCTTCCTCTGTGTCAGATAACTAGTGTTTGTCAGCCCAACCTGTGTATTTCCCTGTTTTGGTTGATATAACTGTGTTCATCCCAGAATCATGATGCTCTTGGTAATCAGTACTGAGCACTTTTTATTATCAACAAAGATGGAAACATTTTGAGTGATCTAGAAATATATTTTTCAACCAGTACTGTATCAATTTCTTTGATGACTAAGCATCGGCTTTAACCTCAGCCTGTCCATATCCACAAAGATGGAGAGAAATTAAGTGATGTGAGATCTTTGTGTTCACTTTCGGTCACAGGTGACATTTCAGGTCACCTGTAATGTTTCCTGTGTATCTATAGTTTTAGGTGGAAATAATTCAATAATATCCCATTTTCTTCTGTTGCCATGGTTTCATCTTCTTAACAGCATGTGAAGACTTTCCCAAAATACAAGGAAGTGCAGGCAAGAGACTGCCGGCTGTGATCAGGACTCACCATGGTGGTGCCACATTGGTGTTTGGTTAAAATGGATGAGAATCTAGGCTCCTGGAGGACCGTTCTCCAGTTAACTTAGATGCTCCTATGTCTGTTTTTAATTTAAGGCATGAAAAAGGTGTTTGGTTGAATGAGCTTATCTTGAGGAGTATCATCTTTAATATCAGCTTCAAGAAATCACTCTCTCAGGTCTGACATGACTTGACTAGAAAAAAGTACCTATAAATGCTAGTCATCTGTTGATACTGTTCAAGGCAATGCAACTCTTAAATAATTTGACAGTAAAAATGTGAAAATGTGTTAATTTAATGAGCAGAACCCATTTCAGGAGAACGGTTTCTCTCAGGAGCTCATACAGTGCTACTGAATCAATAATTAAAAACAGTACTACAGTAGCTTTACTTAAATATCAGAAAAGCTTTATACAAACTCTACACCTATCTGCTATCGCAAAAACAAATAGAATCCTGATACCCTTCTCCAAAAACAAGGAGCTCTGTCTGTAATTACAATTATATAAACTAGCACCATTAATGAAATTGAATTTAAAAATTTAAGAAGCCCTAAAGTACCTAAAAACCTCTGCCTTGAATTGTACCATGATTTATTTTAATATTTTGCTGTCAGATGATAAGTCAACAAAGTACTTCATAAAGAAATCTACACAGTATGTGCGCTATCTAGAAACTTTTACCAAAAATAAATAGAAAATTAATGTAGTTAATCATTTTTCCAGGTAATTTTTTTTGATGGTGGTGCTAAAATAAGTACTATGATCTTCTGTATATATAGTATAATATACGACATTTATATAGAATAGACATACTTTGAAAAATAAAGTTATCTACATCAGCTCTTGAAGGTGCCCCCCCTAGAAATGGCACAAACGCTGGAACCCACCACATTTGTCAGTGCTGCGTTTGTGCCAATTTGTGTCATTGAAAGTAGCCTGTGCTGCTTTCGTTTTCAAGATATAATGACTTATTTCTTTGGGGGCGTGACGTCACTCTGTCCCCCTGCGACGGCGCAGGAGAACTGAGCTGGTTTGATTCGTTAGTGCTGTGTTTGTGCATTCAGGCTGAGGCAAGGCAGTGAGAGTTGCCGGGCCAGAGCTGTGTCTAATAATAGGAGTAGGAAAGAGCAGGTTTGCCAGATGTAAGAGCACACTAGCGGCTGCAGCTTAAGAAACGAGACATGAGAGCAACAGTCTCAGAGGAGACAATGGAGAATATCGTAAGAATCCTGGAAGGGACCGAGTAAGAGCAGCTATTCCAGAGGGGATTGTCCAGTGTGAAAGATGTGATTGTTTAAAAAGAGAGCAGCCTGTTGAGTGAGAGAACAGGGCTGTGCAGTAATTCTGCTGTGACCGAGACTGAGAGTGAGTTAAAGCTCCATTGAGATGTGGAGTTAGTGAAGAGTAGTGGCTGGGCAATGGGAAGGTGAGACGTTGTGTGGATTTTAACATGAGTGTGTCGAGTCTCAGCCCGAGAGTGAGGCGCTGGAGATTTGGTGTAATAAGTGAGTTGAGTCTGAGTGTAAGAATGAGATACTGGAGACTCTGAGTTGTGTGAGACTCAGCACACTGGTGTTGGGAGATGATATCAGCGGCTGAAGGTGGACCTGGAGGTTCAAGGGCTGGCTGGTCACGAGGGGACCAGATCAGGAAGGGAGTAGGACTCTCCTGGAGGGATGGCTAAGAGGAGGGAGGTTCCTCGAGAGATCGAGTAGTGATCTGGAGGTGCAAGGACGGCCCTGAAGAGAAGCAGCTTTTTCTGTTGCTGTGTTGGCCTGCCAGTAAGACAAAGAAGGCATTAGAGGGGATCCAGTCAAAAAGGATTGACAGATTCGAGGGTGTTCCACTGCTGCTCCCTGAAAGGGACTAGTGAGAGCTAGAGGTGAAACACATCGAGCTCAGGACACCACGAGTTAAGGTATCAGAGATGCGAGAAACCTAAGGTATGGTCTTGGAGGAGTTCAGAGAGGACAGAGGCATAGGCTAATTGTAGCCTCTGGGCCCAAGAGTCCACGAGCTGGGGGCCCAGAAATCTTGAAGTAGACGTATGCACGCCTCGTGTCCTGGTTGCCTAGATGAGTGGGCCGTGATCATCACTACACTCGGAGGAGAGTGCGTGTAAAGAAAGAAAAAGTGGACAAAAAAGTTCCCCTGCAGGCTGTGAGGGGTGTGTCTGGAGCATCAGGTACCTGTTGGTGCCCATTGTGGCAGCCACTACCCCCGTGGCATCACACACATCTTTGCAATCAGCCAGCTTTCTTTGAGTTAGTTCTTCCTCCCTGCTGCTTTCAACAGCTTCCAGAGTCTCTGCCTGAGCCTCTCGCAGTATTAGTGATATTTGTATGAGATACTGTTTGGCTCTGGGGTCGCTGTGGGTTCTTACGAATATTCTTCCACCTCCTCTATTGTAAACTCCAGCTTTCCTGATCTTTTATCCATATATAATGCTTAGGGTAAGGATTAAAGTTTAGAATTGGGGTTGCACTGAGACTGAGAAATTTGAACTGATTTGAATATAATACATGTATGTACTTCAGTACAGTGCACTAGTGTTGAAAATTATGCTAATGACTTAAGTAGTTACTCCAGTTGACCAGTTAAGAAAATTGCAGTAATACAGTGTGAACTACTTTGACATGAACCAAGGGAAACATGAAAGGATGTCATGGGGAAGTGTATTTAAAAGTTCTTTACACAAAGAGTTGTGGGAGAATGAAACAGGCAATCCAGCCATTTTGTTAAAACCAGCAGCCTTTCAAGTAATGCCTGCATGAGATTATTGAATGCAACCGATACCATTAAACAACGGTATTCTATCCATGTAGCCCTTTATAAGTGAAAAGACTACATGGATCGAATACTGTCCCCTTATTTGAACTTTTTAATGTTCTAGTAACCTCTTAAATGAACACATAAGCTGCATGACTAATATGAAGTACAAAGGTTGTAAACTGAGTATATGATAAATGTTTACAGATGAAAAATTGATTACTTCTTGGTCCAACATTAAGATAAATCAGGTTATAGAACAACAGCTTCCAGTGTCATGCAAAAAACTTTCCTGTCGCTTTCAAATACTAATAAGGATTAAATCTACTGTGATTCCTTAGATGGCCATGGGAAAAAAAAGATGTTTAAACTTGTAACTCATGGGGGCTTCTGAAACCCTGCTCGTTTTCTTCTACAAGTCTTCAGCTGGCAGAAAAAAAGCTACCTGCAGCAGCAGTCTGTAACCACGCCCACTCGAATGACATCCCTCGCAGGCCACGCCCCGCACACCTGTCCGCTTGGTTTTGCGAGAGCAAAGGGAGCTGAGTGAGTTTGTTCTGCGTCTTTTTACGATCAATTTTATTTTTCCTTTATTTGACTGTAGATAAAATTTAACTCGTGATTATGTAGTCTAACTCTCTCAGGAGAAAGGGGTAAAACACGTATATTCGTTGGGAGCTAAATAGCATTTTAATGTAAGCTTTTTCTTTTCCAACGCTTCTCTTATTTTTAACAAGCCACTTCTGTTACACAGACAGCGTGTGTATTTCTTTTTCATCAAAGAAAAGCTCTGTTGTAGCGTTAAAGACTGCTGTATTGGCAAAATGAAAACGTCGCTTTCCGTTTCTTTCTTTATGTTAATCTTTCTCAAACATTTAGTGAACTTTGTTCCCAAAATCAAGCTTCTGTATTTTTTCCAAACCCAAAGTAGCCTTTCTAGAATTGTAAAGTTTTTTCATTGTTTTCCAGTGTATGTGGTGTGCTTGTGTTCTTATATTGGTGGTCAAATTTTCGATTGCAAATAGTTTTTAGTTTAAATAGTCTTTAAATTCTGTATTCTGCAGTTTTTGTGTTTTCTGTTTAGTGTCTTCGGGTAGGACATGATTCGCACTAAATAAAGGGAGTATAAACGTGAGTATAAACATGTTATTCGTTTCTTTACACGTATCTTATTGAAATGTATTCTGCGCTATGTACCCTGGTGAAAACGCCGCTCGCTACTGAGAAATCTTGGTTTATATTACCTTTAAATTATCGTCTAAATACATCTGTTCATTTGTTTCCAGTTTGGTGTCTTCGGGCAGGACATGCTTGGCTCAGGTGCTGGAAATATCTATGTAAGTATAAACTTTTTTATTCGTTCACACATATCATAATTGAAGTACAGTATATACTGTACTTGCCGAAAAATGTTGTTGGAAAACGTGATGCACCTTGACTAAAGAAGATTCAAACTAGATGCTAGATTTCTACACGGCAGAAATGGTTCTGACCCGATAACACGGTAGGCCTGCTGTTTATAGGACTCATTTTCTTCTAAAATTGCGATCACTTCAGCTTTTTTGATGCGTATCATACAGGTTCGTAAGAAACGGTTTTGGCATTCCAGATTGCATCACAACAATTAAACCAACAGATCCTATAAAAGATTTGGATTATTTATTCATGTGTTGACTAAATTGTTTCAGAAAAATAATGTAATCGAAACACTGTAGCTGCATTGATTGTGTTGTGCCTTCGGTATTCACAGTTGAAATGTAAGCCTGTACTTCAGAACTGTACTTCAAAAATCTGTTGAACAGAAACATTATATTTGCACCAGGCTAAGTGTTTTATTCCAGCTGTAAATCTTTGTAAACTGTTTCATCTTCAATGTCGACATCCTGTTTGTAACAGAAAGCACAGCTAATACGGATTTCTGTTGTTTTGCAGGAAATGCAACGAAGTTTGTCTTCATTCTGGTCGCTGCCTCTACAGATGCCTTGGAGAACCAGTAACGTGCTGTATGTTTCTGCGTTTTACCATGTAGTTGCATGCAAATCTTTTCGTACTCCGTTTACTTGTAAAAATATATAGTGTTAATGTAGCCGTGTTTTGAGACTTTGTAATCTAAAAACGATGATTTTCGCTTCAAAGCCTTTGTATGTGTCGTACTTTGTATGCACGTTTAGCTCAATAAATTGTTAATTTAAGTTTGTGTTCTTTAATTTCTCGTGCAGAGGTCTGTACCCCCTTGGTCCCGAAAAACCTTGATGTTAGTGAGTTTTTTGGCGGAGAGATTTTGCGAACAGTTTCTGAGAAAAGATGCAATGGGTTGTTTTGCGCCACGCACCGCAAAGGGACACCCTGTCGCATTTTGACTTGGAAACTGCAGAGGCTACCCCCTTTTAAAGTGTGGCCAGATTTTCCCGCCAAAAAACTTAGTATATGTCGGGGATTTTTCAGGGCGTGGTATTCACCCATCAATCAAGCCAAGCCCCCTCGCTCCCAGCAGCAGAGGAAGGCAGGCTGGTGATGGCTTTGGTCTCTGCAGAGAGGCAGGTCACCTGGAGAAGAGACAGCCAGTTACAAGCTGTGACTGACAGGCTGGCTCCACCCTGGGTGACTCTTCTCTCTGTGGGGACCAAAGCCATCACCAGCCTGCTTTCCTCTCCTGCTGGGAGTGAGGGGGCTTGGCTAGAGCTATCCTCAGTTCTCCTCCCCCCCTGGGCTCACTGCTAGGGACCCTAAACCCCCCAGAGACTATCTAAAAAGGCGGGAAAATCTGCAGCCGTTTAAAAAGGGGGTAGCCCCCGCAGTTCCCAAGAAAAAATGCGATAGGGTGTCCCCCTTGTGGTGTGTGGCACAAAGTACAAAACAACCCATCGCATCGTTTCTTGGAAACTGCTTGTGATCGCTCCAGAATCTCCAGCCAAACACTTACAGTAGTGAGACATCAGCCCATAGCAAACCCTTTCAACACCCCTTGAAAAAATAGAAGACAATTCAAAAAATGCAATCAACAGCTTTTATTGTACAATGCACAGCACATAGCAGCAGTCAACAGGAAAACACAGGTTAAGAACGTCACTACATGAAGAGCAAGATACATCACTCAATCGATGCATTGCAGATCAAGTCACTGGTGTCAAGAACGAAATTTAAGGAAAAGTACACATTGCCAAGAACTTGCCAACGCACGAAGAGTTGCTTGAAAGGAGATCGTCGGAGCGCTGAGAACCAAGAGCAGCAGAACTGAAGGCAAAAGAAAAGGGATCAAGTTAACAAGATATCGGACGGATTTACAGAATCGATTCACTTGACGTTCTCAAGTCTATTAAGTTTTGAAATAAGCTGACTGAATAAAGAAATGTACAAACGCGCTCAAATCCCCAAAAACCCAATAGGTAATTTCATGAGAAATCACGGATAGACCCCACTACCATTACTCCAATATTTAGAAAATACGTTCATCTACATAGAAATGCAATGCTACGTATACATTTAAGACCAAGTACCATTTACGGCGTGTATCGTATTCGATTTAACTCCCTGCGTTGAAAACATCGTTAAAATTTGTAGTATCCAAACTGATGAATAAAAGAACCAGCGCCTCAGTTTCCTCTTTTTATTCAACAAATGCACAACGAAACGAAAATAAGTTACATAAAACCGTCCTGGTGTTTAAATGCTGGAAAATACGTGTCTTATCGAGTTACAGAAATATATATATAGTATAAACTGAATGTACTGTAGGAATTTAACTTACCCTGGAAAAAACAGTTTTTCATAACTGAAGATGCCCTCTTGAAATCCTTTTGTCAGCTGGATTAATAAAAGAATATGAATTACTACATTTAATACTCACAATATTTTATCATTTCGGAGCGGAAAGCGTTTGTATAGCCCGAATCTGAAAAGGAGAGATCACACAGCTACTGACTTTATAAAGTAAACTAGGAAATTGAAACGATTGAAATGTTGGTAAACTACAGCCTTTTTTGTTAAAAGAAACTGACAAAGAGATACCCTATTTTAAAAACAAACATAATGTTTTTTTAAAACATTAAAAAAGATACTAAAAGAACGCTAAATGCAGACTTTTAAAGCTTCGGGAGTACGCTCAAACGGACACAACTCTAATTTCGGCGTCTTAAAACACAAATTAAACCGAAACAAATGCAATTAAAAAAGTAGCAACAACAATACAATTTTGTCTAGCTTCCCTCAAAGTGAAATTTGATTTTTTTGCACTTAAAATAAGAAAATTGGAAATAAAACGCAAACACACCTAAAGCCGCAGAAACTCATCCAACCGCCATCTTGCCGGGCGCACCTGTGGAACAGGTGGACGGGGCGTGTCCGCTGATGAAGGTCACTCTAGAGGCGGGCTCGGCTCCTGAATGACAGCTGTGAATTCTGCCACAAGGGATCAACACTGACCGTGCTGAAGATAAATAGAAACTTTAACTCACCAGATCGTAAATAAAGTATATACTATAACAGCTAAGAATTTTCAGATAACCTAACACAGTGGCATTCCCCAACGATGCCGCTCGCCGGTCGAATTAAGAGAAATTAAGAGAAATGTGCTGGAGAGAGACCCCTGTTGCTCCTAGTTAGGACGGCACCTCTCTTTCTCTGCTAATGCCACACCTGTCCTGAAGGTGTCTCGGTGGTATAAGGGGCTGCTTTTTAGAATTGAATTAAGGACTACTAATTCATAAAGGACTTAAACCCCCCATTTTGCCCGGTTTTGGAGGGCCCCGAAAATGGAGCCCCCCAAAACGGCCGGCGTGGTAGAGAACAGCCACCTCCACAAACTCACCCCGACAACGCGAGAGCTAAACCCGGTGCTCAGATCTCAGTTTGACAGGAAGGCTCGGGGCTCGTCTACACCTCACAAGACTCTTTGAGAGTCAATCTGCTCTCTTAACTTTAGACGTATCCAATGGTTCAGCCCTCAGAGCCACCAGGCCGGCCACGCACAATACCGGGCATGCAAATCTTTCATTCAGTCTAAAGCCAAGTCCGTTCCTTCTGTTTGCTCGCTTTTCAAGAATTAAGGCTACTGAGACGCCTTTGTAATGCGTTTTTCTAGCCTTTGCTGCGACTGGAGATGACTTGTTCATCCTTTCGAATGGCAGTGAAAAATAAAGTGTCAAAAACTCTCAGAGGTTTAAATGTTGTTGTTTTTTTTTTACACATAATGTCTGACAATTAAAAAAAAAAACTAAATGAACGATTAAATCCATCTACACATTTTATAGCCCAGCTGGTGTCTGGGTATCCCTTCAGTTTCTACCCGTAGCTGTCACGACCATATATTTCCATGGGCTTTTGACAAAATTCTACATAGAAGTTTAATCTTTCAGATTAAATATGTTAAAAATCAAAGGCAATGCATGTAAATAGAATGTGAACTAGTGTACGCATGGAAAACAGAATAGTGATAAGGCTGTAATAACTAGTTGTGCAATCAACGGAGCATCACATTGTTTCTTACTTATTACTATTAGAGAAGCTATTATTTCATATACCAGTTACTGTAGTCGAGTGCAGGTGGTAAAAATGTTTTCTATGAATATAAGGCAATGAACTAGTGAAGCAGAGTGTGACAGGTATTTAGGAGTTTTATATGAACTTATAATTGTCATCTCTATGAGAGAGATGCAAATTCTTTTTGTTGAATTTAAAAAAAGTAATCAAAATCCAGTATCATGTTATACACTGGATACACAGGTTATACAATGAAAAGTGTTAGGATGGGATATGAGCAGCTGCTTGCTGATTGCTCAGCCAATCAGAATAAGGCACACACCAACATTCTCATTCCATTTAAACCGCCCATGTGATCCAACATCAGCCCAGACTAATTAGACTCCGTTTGCAATGTTCAGTTAATAAGCAGCTTTAGGGATGAAGTTATAAAGCACTTCTAGGATGAAAATCACTCTACAAATACACTGCAATTTCTGACAGCACTGTTACCACATTCTAGCCAGATCTCAGAAACTAAGCAAGCCACTGAAATGAGATGCCACTAGTATAAAAATCACTTATGAAACAATCATCCCGTTGTGGTACCTTAACCTCAGTTAGTGGAGTTTATGATATCTCTAATTAGTAGAAAGTATGTCTGTAAGCATGTAAATTAACAGCAATATACTGTATAGCAATAAATTAAAATGATCTTCAGACCCAGAATAGTTTGTGCCCAGAATAGTTTTCCTTTTTTGTTCAGATGCAAGATACTGAAATCAGAAAATGAGTGCCAGAAAGTAAGTTGGAGTAGCCCATATAAATATAGTTTTAAGTGAAAGGCAGTTTGCAAGAAGCATGTAATTGTAAGTTACAGTTCATTGAAAGGAAATTGTAACAACTGAAATGATTGTGTGGGAAATCATTTTTCAGCCACATTCCAAAATTCCTCCAATACATTCCTCTAGCCTTGTCTTCAGTTAAACAACAGTCGAAGCCTGGAATACAATCTAATGGGAGAGTCTCTTATGTTTTAGTCTATATTATTCCAGATAACGGCAATAAATTAAAACGATCTTCAGGAATATACCGGAACTGAATAGTTTTCCTTTTTTGTTCAGATGTAAAATACTTAAATCAGAAAATGAGTGCCCCCTGGAGATTGAATAAAGTATTTTGAATCTAAAAGAATCAAACTGAATTGAATTATTTTGTGATGAATGTCCTGATTGTCTTGAGAAATTGTGTGCTGGTGGAAGGAGCCATATTTTCTTCAACTGAACAGAGTTAAAGTACACAGGCAGTTTTTCAGTAACTTAACACTCTGTGGGTGACAGGGCCTTCTCCTCTTACGCCCCAAAGCTCTGGAACTTTCTCCCCAAGGATATCAGAGAGTCACCTTCTCTAAACTCTCTCAAATCCAGACTCAAAACCTTCTTCTTTAGAAGAGCCTTTACTTAACTAGTTCTGTTCTTTACCCCTCTGCTCCTACTGTATTTAGTACCCCCATCTACTGTCTCCTCTGTATTCTCATCATGTTTATCTTGTGTGTTTTTTTATTTTCATTGTTGTTGTCATTCTGTAAAGCGCTTTGAGAGGAGCTATATAAAATAGTCTGCAAAGGAACAAGTACCCTGTAATAGGTTTATTCCATGCTGTAAAGAGAAGAGAGAAAGCACAACTTGTTCCTTTTTGCAGTCTACTCATGCTGATGCAGTTACCCACCTGAACTAAAGTTTATTATTATTATTAACCAAAGGTTCTAACACTATTTATTGTGCTGTGCCTCTGCTGTACCAATGCTTGGCATCTGTTTCTTAATTGCTCAATTTTATTGCAATTTTCTGGACTTTTTAACTCTCAAACCACTGTATTACGTCAACCAGACTCTTTCTTTGCCATCAAACATGATACTATATATCCTTCAGCATTTTTTTTCAGGTCCTTTAATACTACTCTGCTTTGGTAAAATCTAATGTATTTGGATGGCAGAATACAAAGTGTTGTGTTGTGTATAAGTCCAGGAGGCAGCTTTATGGGTAAAGTATATTCTTACTTTTTGATTGTGTAACCCTGTCTTAACATTTCTAAACACTGACAGTAGCTACTAGGTCAATTTGCCTGCTAGGCTATATGGGTTAATATCAACAGGTGGGGAGACGGGTATAGTAATGGGTGATGATCACTCAAAGACGATGCTTTAGCTTACAATTACAATTACTATTAAGCCCAGTGAGTGAGTGATTTCCTGTTATCATCTACATCATGAGTCCCCGTACTGCCTGGCTGTGGTGATGTTCTGTAGATCAGTACCAGTGCTGGCTGCTTCACCATTAGTGGTCTGTTATTGCATGGTAAGAAGGAATTCACATGGGATTCCTTTTTTAAATGTCAATTTAAAAAATTAAATTTTGGGGAGAGAGTTTAAATGTCAATTTAAAAAACAAAACAAAAACTGAGGGTTTCCATAGGTATTCACAGGTCTGAACTACCTCAACCTGGAAGCGGGTTACCACTCACCAATCTGCGAGAGGACACTACTCCTGACTCCTGTGCCCCCACTTTATCACCTGGTTACAATTGTATCTCTCAGGTCCTCTTTACAATAAGCATTTTTTTTCCAGTTTTACACAGATAAACCAGCTTGTCTGTCTTCATATACTGTATATATGTTACTCACAAGGGATACTTCACAACCTCGAGTTGTTAAACTTCACAATACCCTTCTTTATTTTTTGTACTTTGCCAATTGTTCCTTGTGCTTACATGTTTGTAAAATTTGTCCTAAGTAAGATACCCTGAAAATAGCATGTCTGATAACTATTACTACTGCAAATAACACTAGCACTCAAATATGTTTAATTTACACTAATTAGTGCAACACAAGAAGAAAGGCAAAAGGGTATTTCTTTCTGCGATATAATATAAACATTCAGATCAATACACTAGACTTCATTTCACATCCCCTCATTTCACAAAATATTGATGGTGGAGGTAAATATTTGATGGTTGAGGTAGCACAGTCACTAAAACTAGTTAAAGCAAAGCTGGTCTGATCTTATTAGAAGTGCAATGTCAAGCTGGGACCATCTGGAACGTGGGACAGTTAGTAAGCCTGCAGAACACTCAGATGACAAAGCAAGGAGTCACTTGATACAGATTCAATATTCCTAACTTGTTTTTCTAGTTTTAATTAGTGTTTCTTATTTTGACATGACGGGGTGTAAAGGACAAATAAGTATGTCTGTGTTATCAGATGGTGGCAGTGTTCTTCTGTAATTCTGAGAACTGAATAACTGTTATTAAAGTGCCTGAAATAAAGTATAAATCAATCAATTTTTTATAATATAGATATGTATAGGTGTTTATTTTATTCTACTTTAACAAAATTATGTATGAAACTAGAAGCACACTTTTTGGTGAAATTAAAACAATGAGGGACATTCTAAATGAAGATGGGTATCTCAGAACCCATAAACTTTCAAAATAGCATCGAACATTGAAGAAAAACATGTTAGAAACAATTCTCTAAATTCTCTTGTCTGTCCTGAATTCTGAATTTAATGAAGTTTTGCATTAGTAAAGCCCCAGAAGTCACCATTTCTCAAATGAGATTCAAGCTATATTGGAGAAAATTCTTCATAAGAGCTGGCAACATTTTTCATTTCATATTTCAGATGTAGAGCTGTGAGAATTTGTACATCTTGTACATTACTAAGGAATACTCTGCCTTTTGAAGACAGTTTTGATATTCTACATCTGACATGGCTTTTGGATTAAGTGCCTTTTTGTCTCAATTGTTACAGTACGTGTAAGAGGGCCACTCGATCTGGAGTGTTTAGCCACCCGAGGTCTCTGGTGAGACAATCCAGAGACTTGGGAGAAATACCTTAAGATCGCATAAGCACAAGGTTTTGAGAGAAGTAGCCTCTCCTGTGTGAAGCCAGACTTTCGGTATAAAGTTGTAGCGAGTGAACAGTCCTCGTTGGCTCAGAGAAGGCGCACCGTCGCTGGCCAGTATATCGGTGAGTAGCACAGCTTGGGAGGAGGTAGATCCTCACTGTCACTGGGACAGTGAGAAGCTGGATCTCATGGTGAGATGCCAGGCAAGTGCTTTCCTTGCTGTTATGGGGACAGTGAGAAGCGGTGAGGCATTGGACTGCGTCCACTCCAGTTGAGCGGGACATGTTGCGAATCTCGTGGTGAGACACTTGGTCAGTAGTGGAAGGCTGAGAGCTCCCCAGGTTAGGAATGAGTGCTCTAGGAGTACTGAAACTCCTAGACCGATGTGGTTATTGAGAGCAGGGAAGTGCACAAGAGTAACAACTTCGGTTGTTTCTGTGTCGGCTTGCCAGTAAAGAGAAGACAGGGTTGGAGTGAGACCAGCCAAACGGAATTGACCAGGTTGAGCTGAAATCCACAGCCACTCAATCAATAGGTACAACAAGGTATAGCCATATCAAAGGACACATGGTCAAAGCTTGAAAAGTGGTTCCGTTAAAAATTGAAAGAAGCCTGGCAGGAGTTCTGCCTGGATCAGGGACACCAAGACCCACCCCTAGAGCCAGGCCTAGAGGCTACGATTGCTGGTAGGCCCTAGATACCCGGGCTGGGCCACCCACTAACCAGGCCAGACTGAGCCCAAAATGGCTACGTATAACCATTGTGTGAACTCACCCCCTGCAAAGGAGCCAAAGTTTGAAAATCAACTAGATAGGGTTGGTCTTACCTCTGTGCACAGCATTGGCTCTGGAACTGGACTTCTTGATTGGGGGTGGTCTCTCTCCTACTCTGAACTATCCCTGCGTAAGAGCCCCTCGGTGGGTGTGGGGATACTTATGAGACACCCTCTGGGTGTCCAGGTGAAAGAGAGGGTCTCCTTAAGGTAAATAGGTGTTGCAGTGAGGAAAACTTTGACTGTTGTACTTACAGTATGTGCCTAACAACTGTTCAGTGTATTCAGCTTTGGTGGTGAGTTAGGTCAGATTGGTGGGGTGTTGGATGGACAGATCCAGTAGACCAAAATGGGTGGTGAGAGTGTCCTGGGAATGCCTCTGGAAGAGCTTCTTGAGTTGAATTCAAGACCAGGACATGTTCCACTCACCTGGTGCTTTTTTCACCCTTTTTTTAGTTTCCTGTCTCTGTCTACATCTCTGGTCCCTGACCTCTCTCTCAAGTTTTTTTTTATTCTCTGTAATCTGTGTTAAATGTTTAACCAGAGTAGATTCATTTTTATCCTCTGTCTCTCACAGACTTTCTATGGATGTTATATCTTACATGTAAGCCAGTTATAAGAATGAAAGTCCAGAATTATACAGCCTGATGTACGCATAAAAATACATTCTGAATGTATAAATCTAAAAACTGTTAAGTCTTGTTACGTCTCCAATCTGTGGCAGTAACGCAGGTGGCAGTGCAATGAGTAATATCAGTGTACCCTTGAAGAGTGGGTGACAATGCTTGTCATGAGACATTCAAGTCTTACAGTCTTGTAAGCATATTTGATGTGTTAGTAAATTCTCAGAAATGTATAGACATTCATTATAATTGATATTTCCTCCATACACACATGTGAATTGAGATAGACATCTTCCTTTATATTTGAATTTTTAAACTCTTTACCTTTTAACATAAAGCATATTTTTTTACCCTCAAATTTGGTGCCACCTTTAACCTGGTGCCCTGGGCACTCGCCTAGTTTGCCTATATGGACAAGCCGCCACCCCTGGCTGAAACAGACAGTATTCCCCATGGTTTATGAGCACATTATCAAAATGTTGAGAACAGCATATGACAGCAAGAAGGAGTAAGTAAACCTTTGAAAATGTCTTTAATAAAACAGCTTGAGCCAGCAACCATATCACTCTGCAACTCACAACTGGCAGCCCACTGAAGCTAAGCAGGTGTGAGCCTGGTCAGTACCTGGATGGTTGACCTCCTGGGAAAAGCTAAGGTTGCTGCTGGAAGAGGTGTTATTGGGGCCAGCAGGGGGCACTCACCCTGTGGCTCATGTAGGTCCTAATGCCCCTGTATAGTGACAAGGACACTATACTGTAAACAGGCGCCATCCTTCAGATGAGATGTTAAACCGAGGTCCTGACTCTCTGTGGTCATTAAAAATCCCAGGGTGTTTCTCGAAAAGAGTAGGGGTGTAACTGCGGTGTCCCGGCCAAATTTCCCATTGGCCCTTACCAATCATGGCCTCCTAATAATCCCCATCTATGAACTGGCTTCATCACTCTGCTCTCCTCGCCACTGATAGCTAGTGTTTAGTGAGAGTACTGGTCCATCCAGGCGGATGCTGCACACTGGTGGTGGTGGTGGAGGGGATCCCCATTACCTGTAAAGTGCTTTGGGTGGAGTGTCCAGAAAAGCGCTATATAAGTGGAAGTAATTATTATTATCATGTTCCAACGATACAAACTACCCTGTTTATAAAATGTCATCTGTCACATAATCGGGAAATGCTTTAATTTCACCTTCAATCTGAACATTAATTTGCTACAGTAGCTTCCATTGCTGTTCTGAGACTGGTGAGGCACATGTGCTTCATAATGTGGCATCGTTCCTGATCTTCCTTTTGTGGGGCCCTGTAGGACTGCCAGAGCTATGACAAGATGGATCCCACCTGCCTGTACTTCACTGCTACTTGACAGGAAGCTTTTCACATCCATTAATCAAGCATTATGTAGCATGATACATTCACAGAGAAATTAATCAGGTGTATCGCATTCTTTTTTGTTCAACCTTAGACACATGAAGACATGTACCATGCTCTTACTGCATGATGTTCACTTTGAGTATAAAAATGTTTTTGCTTTTTCTTGCCTTCCGAGGTTAAATAGGTATTTTGGTTTGTATTCATGTGAACAAAATTAACACGTTGAATTTGATTGCTAATTTTGAGTCTCCTTTAGTTAAACTGCAGTATTAACCAGTAGATCACATTATTCATTATAATGATAAGGTAACAGTAACCCTTCAGTGTTATAAAAAGGAATTTACTAAATGAACCGTCTGCCAGTTAATGGGATCTTCTATTATTCGTTTTGTTGATGTATGCTCTCCTTCTGTTTTGCAGTTGTTTAGAGCTTTTCAAGTACCAAAGGGCAAAAATACCCATATGTGTGAATTGTGCAGTACTGACTCCAGGAAATTGAACTAAAAGGTTCATATACAGTACATATGTGTACATGTGTATTGTTTGTGGAATTTCTTTTTATTGTCTGCTATTCTAAAACAAATTTCCCTTTGAGAATAAAGACTCTTTCTCTAAAGCATCCATTTACAGTTCATGTGAGACTTTTCTGACCTTGCCAATCTGTATCTCACCAAGTATTATGTTTCAAGAGCCTTTATGCTGCAGTCTGTAAAAAGTAAGTTTTTTCTTGCTTGCTGAAAGCTGTGATAATGCTTTTTCAAAACCCCCTCACGATTTGTCTTTGTGCTACTCATGTTTTGTTTCCAAATGTCTCCATAAAAGGCATACTGTAGCTTTTTAAGCTGTTATTTGAAAGCACTTCAGCGCATAACACTGTAGCTGAGAAAAATCATTGGAGCCCATTCATGTGAGTCATATCTATGTATATGTATTTCCATTATATCATATATATCTACTTCCATTTTTTTGGTATACAGTATATCCAGGAGTACCTTTTTCAGTACTTTGCTTCTCATGTGGAGGGCGAAACTCACTTGCTGAATCAATGTTTTCTAATGTCCACCCCAGGCATACTGTTACTTGCAGTTTCATTGTTTGTTTCAATGTTTGTAGTATATTGATTGTTTGTGTGTTGTTTTTAACATTCCCTGTCTTTAACCACCTATCCATCTTGCAGTTTAACATTCAATGTAATTACTTCATTATAAACAAGTTATAACTGAAGTGGTTTGAAAGGGGATGATCTGTTGGATGCTATGCTGTTAAAGGATTGGAAGTAAACAGTGCGCATAATTATTTTCTGTGAATGAGGTACAGTATTCTCACTCACATGTTGTAAATGAGCTATATCCGTTTTAAAAGGTTAACTGTGGTGAGTTGAAAACTATGACTTACAGTAAAAAAAACAACAACTGGCTAATAAATAAGGAAATGTAAAAAATCCAATATTAAATAAAATCTGTCATTACAGAATGTACTGCATATCCCTGGGGCTACACATATCACAATTTGAGAAACACTGCTCTAAGAGATTTAGTATAAATCATCTCGCATAAAAATGGTAACAGGTTCTCCACATACAAAATGACTGGACTGCTTTCAATGACGAAATGAAGCTCAAGGTTTGTCATCAGTCCCATTTCAAATGAATGCTTAACATTAATATTCTATACCATTGAATAATTGTAAGACAAAACCTGGGTCAAGTTGTATGCGCTCTCTTATGTTTTATAAAGCATATACTGTATTATAGTATACAGTATACAATACCCAAGTTGGGGGAGTGACAACAAGAAGCAAAAAGGCTTTCTGTGAAAAACATGTCCTTTGTTTTCTCTTTATGCATTCCTCATAGAGTTGAACAGACTCCCAATTCTGCGTTTACAGAGGCTAATACCATTTCTATGGTCCTGTGGTTTTCAGTTTGTTTTCTTAAAGGGAAAATAAATATTACTACTCATCAGCTGGGAAATGGCAGTAAGATCTACCAAATAAAAACAACATATTCAAAGAAATTACATCACACGTCCCTTTTCTACATAGTGAGTGTGTGTCCCTGGGCTGTGTGGAGCTGTCAAAAGTGAGAAATAGAATATGTTACATGACATCAATGTGAAAAAAAAACAAAACAGAACACTGTGAGTGTGTTTCACCACTGGGACAGCCAGGCATGAGATCTTTCTTCATGTGAATAAAAATATCTGGCTGTCACTTAACAAAATTAATATTCTGTTTTAATAGCGAAATACACACACACACACAAAAGTTGGTTTGACAACTGAGATGAATTATTTTTGTTTTGCATGGTAGCGGGTCAGATGATAAGGTCCTAATATCCAAGGACCTTTGTTTACTCCTCTCTCTATTTTGTTCGTTTGCCATACTTGCAGATGAGAAACCCAAACTGGTGTTATCTTAGTCATTTTCCAAACGTTTGCATTCTGGAGTGCAGTTTTAATGATTATAAATGTAGCCGTGCATTTGACATCTCAGAAGTGAAACACATTTGCCTGTCTTAAAAGGTCCAGACTGCATCTCAGGACACACTCTTGGTATTATTGTACTTTCAAAATAAAAACCTCTGTATTCATTGTCTGTTCAGTTGTGGTACCACTTGCTTTCTTCATCTATAACATGTACTGTATATTTCTTTTAAAGCAGCAAAATTATGTATTTTAGAAAATCTGCTAACAAGAGGAATTCATTCAGACCTACTTTCATTTTGTAGTATAGTAGGTAAGCTTCCTGGACATCTAAATGTATTATATTGTAGGCTATATTTTTATTTACTGTTCTTGCTGCTTGCTGCTTGTTCAGAGAATTCCAGAAAATTAGGTTAACAAAACCTAACCTAAGGGTTTTCTAAACCCTTGATGGATGGCAGTAAATATTACTTTCCAAACATTAAATGTAACAAAAGTAAGACTGATTACTCTTTAGCTTTCTGTCTGAGTTTTATAAACGATGTTGCATCTACAAATCTCATGTTTTTGGTCACTGACTTCAAATATCTAATTTAAAATCCCTCTTTTCCCTATGTTTGTGTCACGCCCTCTGCAGCCAGAGGGCGCTCCTTCTCTGTCCTGTCCCTAGTTTCTGGTCTGTTGTCCTTCCTGTCCCTCTCTTTCCCTTGGGCTATATATTTCCGGGTCTTGCACTCTGTCCTCGCTCAGCATTGACGTTCGGATGTCCTGAGACCCGCCTAGCACCGTCCGCTCCCTGAGGGCATAGGTTTCTATACGGCAGTCCTGAACTCTTTGCACTATGAGCCCGGGCCTTTTTCCCGTCTCGCCGCTACGCATATGGGTCTTTTTCCGCTCTCCTGCTCCCCACGGTTAGTCCCTTTGGACGTCCGTCACAGTTTGACTGGCAAAAAAGATTGGTTGATTGTTGACTTAGTGGCTTTTTGCTTTCCTAAACCCCAGCAGAAACTTTTTGTTCTATGGTAAAAGTTAAAAAGTAATGGGAAATTTGGCCAAAAGTTAAAAAGTAGTAAAACTACCCAATGATCATGGATGCATAAAGTATCTGTTAGATACAACAAGGCATTTCAGGAAAAGCCTACATAAAGTGTAACCTGTCCAAAGAGAGAGCTCATTTACATTCATATATATAAATTGGTCAAAATTGTCCTGCAGAATGATTTTTCTTAAAACAACAAAATCAATTCTTAAATTTAAATCAACATTGCATGTGGAAAAACAAGCTCATATACTTTAATTTGACCAAACCCCCAGATTCTTACTGATTGATTTTGGACTTTTTTAGTTAGACAATTCAGAATCTTGACATTTACAACCTTTTTTTGGAACAGAACCAACAGACATACAACAAATAAGACATGTCTTGTTTGTGGTGTCGCAAAAAGTACTTCCACACTCATTTTCTTATTCATGGACAATATAATATTAGGGAAGGAATGTAGATGAATCAAAGGTACTTAATTGCAATTTCAGAGGCAGGTTTACTAGAAACCAAAAAGAAATATTTAACTCTGTATGCCTTTGTTTGGCCAATATATGTATAGAACATGTAGTGTATATATATAGTACTGTATAGTGGGGGTAGAAAGTATTGAGCCCTCCTGGGCATCTACCACATTTTGCTGTGTTACAACCTCAATTTGAACAGGATTTTTTTTTGTACAATTAACAAAACATACTTAACATGTTGCTGGGGGCCTAATCATTTTATTGTCAAAGAACATGTAATGAAAAACAGAAAATGGCAAAAATCCAACTTGGACAAGAGGCCCAGGACCTTAAGTATTTAATATTTAGTTGCTCTCTCTTTTGCGGCAATTACAGTCTCAAATCTCAAATCTTTCGTGGTACTGCATGTTTTAACCAGCTTTTCACAACTCGTGGGTTTAATTTCCACACGCTCTTTTTTACAAAGTTGCTCTAGCTGTTAGAGCAACTTTGCTTTGTACTACGGGAGCGGTGGTGTACATCAATCTTTAGTTCCTGCCACAGATTTTCTATTTAACTGAGCCACTCAAGGATTTGGACCTTCTTCCTTTTAAGCCACTCAAGGGTTGCTTTGGCTTTGTGTTGGGGTCAGTGTCCTATTGAAATACTGTATGAATCTCCATCCCAGTTTTAGATCTTTTGCAGAATGTTCCAGATTTTGCTCCAGGATCTGCCTGTATTTTGATCCATAAATTCTGACCTTTATATTAATAAGCCTCCCAGTCCCTGCCAATAAAAAGCAACCCTACAACATTATATTGTCACTTTTATGCTTTGGTGTGGGGATGGTGTTTTTGCAAGTGATGAGCAGTGCACTTTTTTTGCCAGACCTAATGCTTGGGTAAAGGCCAAATAACTCAATTTTTGTCTCATCAAACCAACATTTTTTCCACATCATTTCAGAGGTTCCTACATTTTGCATATTTAAGACGGGACTTTATGTGAGGTTTTTTCAAATATGGGTTCCTCCTCAACACTCTTATCATACGGCCTAGATTTCTGGAGTACCTGAGCTATTGCTGACTCCATCAGTTTCTCCCATCTCAATTATGAGACATTGTAGGTCATTGAGGGTTGTTTTTAGGCCTCTTGACTGCTTCTCTAACTAATGTCCTTCTTGCCCAGCTGCAGAGTTATGGAGGACGACAGGGTTGTTAAAGATTCTGAGTAGTTTTATGTGCCCTCCACTTCCTGATAGTTGATTTAACAGTGCTCTGTGAGATACTCAGTGCCTTTCAAATCTCGTTATATCCCTTGTCTGTCCATAACTCTGTTCTTTGATCGTTGCAGAAGCTCCTTTGTCTTCATATTGCTTTGTATGCAATGTCTAATATTGGTAACTTCAGACAAGTGTATTTAACCTTACAAAGACAGGTGTGTTCAATCTGAATAGTTAACCACTTTAATTGTACACAAGTTAATTCCAATGAATGTATTGTGCAAATTCTGAAGGCAATTGGTCAAGGCAGAGCTTATTAAGGAGTGTTAATGCTAAGGGAGTGAATACACCAATGAAGATTTTTTGGGGGTTTTATTTATAGTTTTTAGCCCTATTTAGATAGTTATTAGCTCCAAACTCTTAAACACATTAATATTATAGAGAATTGTGTTTGGCTCAAAATGGAAACAAATATG
The DNA here is from genome assembly GCF_055471065.1 of Atractosteus spatula. NCBI lineage: Eukaryota > Metazoa > Chordata > Actinopteri > Semionotiformes > Lepisosteidae > Atractosteus > Atractosteus spatula. The sequence continues at coordinate 7,074,344 of NC_142728.1, read as the reverse complement.
TAAGTCTATCAAGTTTTCCAGTTGTAACACAGCAAAATGTGACCAAATACAATGGGAGTCAATACTTTCTAGCACCCACTGTATTGGTGACAATTTGATTCAAAATGCTTTATGATTTAAGCAGCAAGCCATGCAACATACAACACATAACAATAAAAAACACTGTTTAGAAAAAAGCATATACACAGATAAAAACAGCAAATGGGAAAGTGATTGAAAGTAACAGTGTGTAGTATTAAAAAAGTACATACACTATTTGTCACGATCGCAACCCCTCCTCTTAATGGCGCTCCAGCCCTTCCTCGTTTGTTTCATTCTTGCCACCTGTTCCTTGTTTCTGTTCGCCTTTAAAAGCCAGGCGCTCACTTCACCCGGGGCTCTGCATCTGATCTCCGCATCATGCGAGCCCGGGACCTGGTGGCGCCTGGCTCCGTTATGTTTTTAACTTCCTGCTCCTGTCCTTGTTCCCCCGCCGGTCCCGACCCGGCACCTGATTTTAATCTCCTGTTTGGATGGATTTCCCAGCCTTGGACCTTTTGCTTTCGTTTTTGGATTCCCCCTTTTGGATTTATTCTGGACTGTTTGCTTCGGCCACACCTCCCCGGATCACCAGCACCGTATGGACACGCCCCCCTGTTCATCCCTGTTCCTGCATGACTTTTCCCTAGTGTATTCCTTCCTCACTATTCTGGATTGTGTCGTCCGCATAGGGACCGGATAGAACTGTTCGTTACACTATTGTAGAGGGGGTTCGGTGTAATAGACATCATATTGATAAGACTTCTTTACAGACATTTGCAAGACTGATAGCTTCTGGAACAAAGCTAAATTTCCTTTTATTTGTCCTGCACTATGGATAGCAAAAATGTCTTCCTGAAGGGAAAAGTTGGAAAGGCTGATGAAGGATATGAGATGGGTCTTCAATGATGGCAAAGGTCTTCCTCAGGATCTGTTGGCCATAAAGCTGTGCCAGGGGTCTTTGGATTTTTTTCTTTGTATGAAGGTAAAATACTATTTTTGAGAAGGATCTAATTGGGGGAATTTACAATTCACTGGAGCTTAAAATAGTTTTTGTCGGCTGAATGGCAAACGCAAGAAATAGATGCAGGTCTTTGTATGTGTATGTCTGTGAGCGGAGCTTCTCCATAGGATAATTGTGGCAGTTGAAAAGTCTGCCACATCACCTCTTTCCACCACCAAAAGAAAACACATCCTTTTCAAGTTATAGTGTTTAATTATGTATCCAGTGAACCTCATGGGTTTTAAAGAGTATCTACAAAGAGCACAATTCAGTGGCATCTTGGAAATGGACAACCAAATTTGCACTTGCAGTTTATGTAAAATGTTCTGTCACAGAAGGTTTCCCTACAGGCCAGAAAATATCTTCATTGCTTTAGAACTATGTTCCCAAATGACTGTGGCATTTATTTCCATCTTTTTCATTATGCATTGGCAACTCCCCACTGACAAATGGGAATCATTGTAGTATAAATCAAGGTACTCTGACTTTAATAGAATGTGGCCTTTTAGTTGGCACTGGAGGTGTTTCATGACAAGCTAGGAACCCACCACAAATTCAATTAAACTGATTTCCTTATGGAATAAACTTGAAAATAATAACATTGCAACAAATTTAATGAAGAATTGGAGGGTATTTTTGTCTCCTAATATCATATGAGGAGCAAACAAAAAAAACTCATTATGAACAGTTATCATAATGCAATAAAAATGGTTAAGCTGTACAATTAAACGCCTCTAATGAGTTTTTGGCATATTTCTACCTTTCTTTTTAAATATCCATTTTATTTTGGAATGGCACAAAAATAACAATAATTAAGAAACAAATTAAGAAAGCATTAAGCATTTCCTACAACAATATTTTTAGGGATAGCACGAGTCATCCCCTAATATCCGGCTACACTACATTTCAGCACAAGGTACTCTCAATTCAGAATTTGTGAAGAGGTTTTAATAAGAAGCAAATTCAGATCATTTACAGTTTTTATAATTATTATTCTCTCTCAGCATTTTTTAACTCATAGGCTCACCCTGACCTCACAAATCCAATTATTCACATAATTTGAAAATGAGTTTGATGTATCACATTAAAAAGTAGACTGTGTTTTGTCTTTATTTTTTGTGCTATGACTGTCTATGAAAATACTATATTATCTGAATAGGCTTTCAATCTTCCACTTGTTTTAGAATCACATTTTTATATTAATTTGCCATAAATACAAAGCAGTTTAACAAACATATAAGTACCCACATTAATTAATCCATTAAAACAGCAATCACAAAGCGTATAAGTATTAAATTAAACCATATAAATTAATCTGCTTTGTTTATACTCAGTTAACAAACTGCAGCATTACTACCTTGTTGTCTGACCTTGCCATATCTGAGAAACTAAGCAGACAGAACTGACTTCAAAAAACCCTGGCTGATGCTACAAGTGCTGCTGGTACAGTAGACCAGTAGTCTGTGCTCTTCCCTGTGGACCAGAACTTCGAAAAGACATCCCAGTATGGAGACTCAGGACACTTTAATGTAGGAGCCATTGTTCTTTGGAAGATGTTTTTAACCAACGTCCTAAGTACTTGGTCATTAAAAATCATGACATGTTTTGAAAGAGTGGTGTGTGTCTTGGCTAAATTCTACTCTGAGTCTGTATAATCTGTCCTTGCTAAAGTTCTACCTTATTTCAAATGGTTTTATAATTTCTCTCTTCTTCCTGTTGGTGGTAGGTTCTGTATTTAAGTGGTGGATGAAGTGGGTCCCCTTGTATGTGTGAAGTGTTTTGAAATCCTTTGGCATGCAAATACTATATAAATGAAAGGAATTGATATTTCTACTAAACCTGGATTGTATGCTAATCAACGCTGATCCTGAGATTTTCTTCTATGTGCTGCAAATGATGTGACAGTTACAGAAACTCAAAAATTCACAGACAAAAAAGAGTATAATAACATACAGTATACTGTAGCTACTTTAAAGTGAATATACTGATACAATCTCATGAATGACTCATGAGGTCAGCAGGGACCTACAGTACAAATACAGTTGAAATTGATGGGGGTAGGAGTGGGAGTTGCTTTGAAATTAGAGTTGTCTGCAATTGTTACTGAGGTAAAAGTTAAGTTCTAGGAGTCTGAATAACCCCCAGGTTATTCAGGTATTGGATTGAAGATTTTGTTTAATTGTTTAATAGAGACATTAGAGCTTAAGACAAAACATAAATTCTTTGGGTTTCAGGACAGACTTTTCAAAGAGCATACTAGCCTTTAATCTATCATATTATACTTCTATATTTTATAAAGCTTTCCTCCTATCTAAGATGATGAAGCACATCTCATAGGAAACTGGAAACCAATAATTTCCAGAGTTGGCATCAGTTGTGAACTGTGAACATTCATGTTGTACACACATCAATGCACTAGAAACCTTCTTCATTAAATCCACTTAATATGGAATCATGTATCTAAAGGAAAATTTTGGTTGATGAAAATAAAAACCATCCAGGTATAATAATGTTTCCTAACATTATTAAAATATGAATAATAAATATAATATATTTACTGTATACAGGTTTGTAGTGTTAGCTACATAAACATTTTCTCCATTGAATTCATAGTCACTTGCTGTGCATATTTTGGGAGAGATCTGATGTGCTTGTTTTAACTACACTTCCCATGAACACTTGCAAGGTTGAAATTAAAAACAATTAACTACAGATGATAATTATTTAAGGGCTTATAAAACAACATGGCTGGGAGGACCTGCAGGACCCAAGACAGCAGAATGTTGGATTTATTGAAGGTGTAGTTATCTGTTCCTTATCTCATTCCTTAAGTTCTTAATAACATATCCTCGCAAATATGATTTTTTCTTTTTTCACATATTTTAGAATTCAATTATTACTGTATATTAATTTTAATTAATTTGAAATATATTGTTACTGTTGTCAACTATTGTACAGTATGTTGACAACAGTATTGTTGTCAACTCTGTATTTGTCAAAAATAAATAGTATTTTAATTGCATTTATTTTGTTTGGTTTGTACTTCACAAAAAGAGGAATATTATCTAGCTTGCTCAGATGGTGAAGATTTTTGTAAGGAAAATATAGTGCCAAAATAGTTATTATATTTAATAGATGTTTAATAGAAGTTCATCCTTAGATAAAAAAACAAAAACAAAATAAAAATGAGTCTAGAGATCTATGAAGTGCTGTACAGTATGTCCATGAATTGTTGTTTTTAGTGACCCAAACAATTTTCTATATTATGTCCTTGTACAGTATTTCTGTAACAGAATTGAGAACAGTAGCTGCACCAAGTGTTTTTTCTATATATTTGAAACCATGTTATCATAAAACAAAAAAAATATGTTTGAAAAAGTATTGCCTACTGTTTTTTTACTTTTCATGTTTCATGCAAAATTTACTGCAATCGTAGAATCACCCAGCAGGTCGAGAGAGAGGATTTGTGTTAATTTTCCTGACTCATCACCAGAACTTTCCCATTGGATGGCAGAAAATTGTTAAACTGCGTGAGTGATATCTTTATCATGTAATTAAAAAATGATCATTCTATTAGTGTTATGCATTATTGTGACACCGTTTTTTGGAACCTTTACACAAGAAATACACAATTAGAAAAAGAAAGCTTTTTGAATGTTAAGTATTACTTGTAAATCTTTGTAAATAAGTCTATTTTACACTGAAAATTAAAATAAATAAGAAAATGCAATAGTTACAATATTGTACCTTAGGTTTTTGCATGATTACCAGTTATTCCTCTAGTTGCAAATATGTGTGATCAGACAATGATAGAGTGAGTGTCCTTTTTTATTTTTCATAATACACATTTCATACATGTCCTGTAAACTTAGTCAATTTATCATTGAAATATTGTATATAGTCACTCTCAATCTACACCAGAAGCGATCTTGTGTGAAATGAGATTTTTCTTCAAATCCTCATACTTCCACCGTCCCACCATTTAATCTTGAACAAAGCAACAGTCAGCATGAAACTCACTATGATGTCTTTAGACACATTTTCTGCCAGGTCTGGCAAGGACATATCAGCATTCATATGTGAATAAAACACCCAACCACTCTCTCTGCCAGCACCTGAGATTCTCTGGCTGGTAATTTTGTCTCTCAGCTGTCAATGTTACTTCTGAATGTCCTCTGAGTATGCAGAATGATGGAATAACCTGCAAACTGTTAGCTACAGTCATTCTGCTGATGCACAAATTATTTCTTCATAGCATTTCTTAGACTTTAGTGACTGGAGTCTGAAAATGATTACGCAGATGGATCAGATGGTTATGACATTCCTGGGTTGCCTTCCAGGATGTGGCCTGTCACCTAGTCATGCTCCTTGTTTCTGTTGATGAAGAGAGCTGATTGTTGAAGTAAAATATCTCATTACCGGGGCAACTTCTGTCATAGTGTCATTCAATTATGCCAATGGCAACAAGGTGATCTTCATTACTCAGAAAGGGCATGGCCATATCCTTTGTTGTTATTACATTGATTAAATTGTGCTTTTATGAATAGCTGTATTTTCATATTCTTACTCAAGTCATTTTGTTAATTTTAACTCAACTCAGTTACTAAACACAGCACCTGGTGAAGTCATGAAATCGGATGACTCAGCATTTTCTTATCCGAACAAACAATACTATTCAACACTAAACAAATCCATCTGCTCATTGTTTATAGATGTAGATAAGATTATGTCCATTCCCAATGAGCTACTGATGCAAAATATAGGCTATTGGGATTTTATTGTGCATCACTATATTTTAGACAACGTGAGAAACAACATTTTCTAATGATTTAAAGGGGTTCTTTTTCATTTCTTAGACATTTATTGTTCAAATCCAGCCATGTAATTACTGAAAAGGTGCATGCTGATAAAGTAGAGATTTACAATTGCAGACAGACCTTGCTTTCATCTGATAGAACAGGGGAGGCCAGGTCAATGAACTGGAGAGGAAGAGGTCAGCAGAGCCTGGCTGTGCTATACTCTCAGGGACCTGGTCGAGCTGGGATCACTGGGCTGAGGTGAATTGTGTTTAAATGTGTTCTCCCCAGGTAATAAAACAAATCAACCAGGACTAAATTGGTTGACCTCCTTCATGCCCGACTTACATAATCTACAGGAAGTTTAGTCAAAGCCAAAACCCAATGATCCCAAAGAAAACAATTTTCTTTGAGACCTTTTTTCTGATTTATGTCAAAATTGGCTTAATATTATATTATTTACAATATTTTCTAAACGTGTTGACAGTTATTTTAATTAAAAGTATTAGACACCTTAGACACAATAAAGAGTATATATAATTGTATATATGACATACATTGTGATGCTGCTAGGGGCGTTGTCCTTGAGGATGATACTTTCCCTAAGGTATAATGCAGGTTGTGGATATGTTCGCCCACACTAGGCTGGCCACAAGAGGACGCCAGCAACTAAAAGTTAACAGGCAATTAATGCTACAGGGAACAGCTTTGCATCCAGTTCTAGCATATGCATGTTAACTATTGGGCCAGCAGCAGGTGGTCCTGAAACTTTGTTATTATTTTATATATATATAAAGACATTTGTCAGAAATATGGTTTATAATTTATTAGTTAAATAAGTTTGTTAGTTATTCAATACAATTAAATTGAACTGTAGAATTCTAGAAAAGAAGAATGCAAGGGAAAGTAGGCAGAACTTGCAAACAGTGCGCTGGAAACAGGTAGAGACAGTCAATACATGGTTAACTACAGCATACGGTTGAGTGGGAAGCTGTATCAGTGAGCATTGGTTGCAAAACAAGAAGTAAAGGTTTATTCCGTGCTGAAATATAGAAAGGAAAACCACAACATATCAGCTGTTGAGCCTTCTTCAGGTGTGTGTGTGAGAGAGTGAGAGTAAGGTGGCAAAAATATAAAGCAAAGGAGAACAAAGGACAGAGTAAGTGAAAATGGGCTTACAGGTGAGAAAGAGTGTCTACAGCTATGGAGATAAGGGGGAGGAGTGTGAAAAGTTCAGATCTGTAAGTGAATGGAGAGGATTTAAAAAGAAATTAGCCTGCTGTTGAGAACTATAAATGAACATAAATATTTTATGTTTGAAAAATTGTGTAATTATGGAGAAAACTATTTAATAGAGATGACATCATCTAAACTGTGATAGAAACTGTGTAAGGAAAAATATGACAGCCAACAGCAGCAAATCTGGGAGCTGAATGATTACACCAGCGCTTTGTAAGTGCTACCAGCTATTGTAAATGCCACTGCCTTCTAGTACTCATCTACTTTAATTACAGATGGTGAAGTGTGTTAATAATCAAAATTTCAAGCAACATGGAAGGCTAGAATTTAGTTACACTTAGTTTGTGTGGGATTTTGTTTTTTTCCTTCATGCTTAAGAAAAGCAGGCAGACCGCCTGTTGTAACTTGGTAAAAGACATTTTGTTTAAACTGACTAGGCTTCTGAGGAATGTTTGACAGATGGATAGTTTATCAAGTTTGCATCCTATTTTAATATTTGAATAAATACCTTTCTGAATATGTCTTTAATTAACATGTATCCTGTTATGTTAATTTACATTAATGTGATATTTTGCACAACTACAATTAATGTGATAACTCTTGGGTTGGATACAGTTGAATTATTAGAGTAGGCTTTTCTTGTTTGCAGCATTCCTTATGTTTTTATGTACTGTAGGTGAAATGGCAACAATGTGGCCTATTTAGAGGCAACATTTTATCTGAAAGAGGTGGAATATCATTCTGTACATTCTGGAGAAAAATGGGCAACATCATTAACACAGTATGTCTCAGTCTAGTTTTCTTAATTTGGATTGTGTCTGTAAGTAATCAGTTTTTCCACACCATTCATGGAACCTGATGACCTGATGACAAGAATACAATTATAAGACCCATTTTAACATATTCTAGACTCAAAACCTTCTTTAGAAGGACTTTAACTTAACTGGTTCCATTATACAGTATACCCCTTTGGACCTATCATATTTCATACCCCCATTTACTGTCCCCTCTCATTGTGTATTTTAATTGTGTATATATTGGGTATTTCTTATTATTATTCTGTAAAACCGTTTGAGGATCCACCATTAAAAATGCTATATAAAATAAAGTTGATTATTTTTATATAATGTGAATCTTGAAAGTATTTGACAATTTTACTGTTTAAAAATGATATTCAGATAATTCAATGATTTGCCACTTGACAGGTACTGTAAAAGGAGCATTTTTACAGCAAGGGTGATTCAACCTTAAATTGTGAAAACTGTAAAGACTCAGGTTCTCAAAGGGTTAAAACAAGCATGCAAGTCAGGTGATTGCAGGTGCCCTGACCCGTCTCCTTCCCCCTTGGCTATCGACAAAACTTAAACCACAAGTATGCTGAGCTTTGTGCTTGTGGTTATGACTCACTGGTGGTTATAAAAAGGTAATTGAAAAAAAATGAAACCCAAGCTTAAAAATATTGCACAGATTGCATGAGACAGGTAGTCACTTGTGTGGTCTAGATTGCCCAAGTAGCTATATGAAACTTAAAATCACATTTTCGGATAAAGTATTATGTTCTAAAGGGTTAGATATTGCTGAATAAAAGAAAGAAAATATGCCATTGTTCCAATCTATAGAGCATATAAATACAGCTAACATTCTATCTGTGATTTTTTTTCTGAAGTATTTAAATCCCAGTACTAATTTATCCTACAATAATTTAGTGTAAGCATTTTCATATTTGCAAATGTGTCTTACTTACCCTTTGAAGTTAAAAGTTCTTAATCACCACTATTTTCAGCAGACCTGTTTTCACAAGTGTTCAGCGAGATGTAAAAGATTTGAATTCAGAGCATTATCAAAGTACAAGGTCAGGCAGAGGGCAGTGGAGATGATGCAGTGTCTCGTAAAAAAGACCAGCTAAACAGCTTTGTTGATAGGCTGATTTCTCAATTTGCTTTTATGTTTATTGGTTTTAAAACAGAAAAATAAGCATATTGCTTTTTTGTTTATGCTTTTTTTTAATTAAACCATTGATTTTGCTTTTGCAAAACCTAAAATGATATATATAGGCTTTATGTTTTATCTGATGTATAAAATCACTTTTAAAAATCAGACAGTTTTTGTGTATGTGCCAGAATTTACAGTATGGCATTCCTCTGCAAATCATTACTCTGGCAGAATAGCTCATTATAAAACCATCCATTGTGACAGTGGAAAGCTTTTTGAATGACTAAAGTAAACCATGCAAATTAATAGTTCAGTTCATATTAATTTAGGCTAATGAAGCATTAATCCCTTATATATAGTACAAGACTCAGTGGTAAAATCCTAAACAGGAAATTAAATATCTTATTCCATACAAATTTAAGGGGCTGGTGATTTTTACATTTAAATTCCACAACCAGTCTAGTTTAATTCTAGTGTCTGAATTCCTCATACCAAAGCCATAAAAATGTGGACTTCATTGTTTAGATATGCACCAACAATCTAGATATCTCAATGAGAAACTATGTTTAGTAAATTTACTTTACTTTACTAGATCCATTTATGGACTGGTACCAGAGCCAACATCCAGCTGTGAGAAGTGTGTTGACTCAACAGACATGAATTTCACTGTGTTCCTTCAACATGTGTTCCATTGTCCTTATCGTGAGATAAAGGAATTACAGCACTTTCCTTCCTTACTGAATCTTATTTCAAGCGAACACAAATACAAAATGCAAAATATGAAATAATTCCTAGCAATTAAACCATCATATACAGAACTAAATAGCAGATTTGTCCATAGACTGTCTATTCCCCTTTGTTTATAATGCATTATAACAGAAGATAATTGTTTCTAGCCCCAAGGGTTTATAGCCCCTGTGTACCAGCGTAGACACTGTAGTGTTTTTACCACTACAACAACAATAATAATAATAACTGTAAAATGAAACAAGACCATAATAGGACAAACTGTAAGAATAATAGTCACAACATGTAGTCCCAGATATAATGAGGACCAGCCTCAACTGAATGGACACAATGGGAAGGAGTGTAACCATGAAGGAGTTCAGAAATGTACAACGGAGCAAGATCTTAAACTGAATGTGTGACTTTATATCTTCACCTCAATCTGAGGTGTTCCTACACAAAAAGAGTGAGAGAGGAGTCTCAGTAACATTAAGCACTCCTAATCCAATAGACCTACTCCACACATCAGGGCTGGTACACTAATATTCCAGTTTACAATTGCTGGAATTGCAGGCACAATGTTCCTCACTGCAGTGACTAAATCTGTGTGTGTGAACATGTTACATTCAAAGACTAGGATGTTATGCAAGCAGCAATGTTTACCTGTACATTTTGTTAGGTCAAATTACAATTAGTCACCTATTATTCTGGATCTTTTTTGGTCACCTTTACAGAGCTCATGAGAATTATTTTAATAGATTCATAATCAATAAAATAAAATTAAAAACCTATCAAGATTTGTATATTTAAAACCATTTGACGACAGTTTAGTTGAACAAGCTTAAAGAGATCAAATGCTGTTTCTCAGTTACAGAAATTGAATCTATACATCTGCTCATTATCAGAAAAGCCACTCATTCCTGACAGAATCATGGAAACTCAGAGCCTATCCCCAAATGGCAAAATGCATGACTACATCCTGTACATTGCATGTTATCTCTTAGTAGAGCTAAGTGCCACACCATCATGCTGCTCTGAAAGTGAAACCAAGTGCATGCAATACCACTTGGTTTGACCTGTTTCTGTTATATTCTGGACCTCTGCAATAATACATGTCCATTTTGTTGATAATTAAAGAGAAAATTGTGTTTTCATCTTGGGATTACTTTTTTCTTCATGCCTCTTTATCTCATCTCCTTTATCAGAACAGAGATCCTGAAGTATCATAAACACATTCTGTTGCTTTTTACATTTGTCACCTAGGATTTGGAAGCAAGTCCCAGGAGAACCATCAGGGGTTCTGGCGATGCTGTATAATCTGCTTAGCAGGAATAGGAATAGTTTTGTAATAAGTACCATTTATCCAAATACTAATTGATCAAGTATAGTGAATGAAACTAATAGTAATGAGAAACTGAGTATGAGAAAAAGTTCCAAAGTGAATGTCAATTTCAGGGGCTAGATCTTCACCTGTGGCACACAGAGTTTGCAGAAAGAGCAATTCTGAACCAAAAGGCTTTCAATTAAGACTGGGGCATTTCTGCTTACTGCTCTTCACCATCAAATACCTTTGAATAATCACTCACCAAGATAGTCACACAGTAGGCTCCCACCTGCCCTAGTTTCTGACTACATAACTGTGATACTAATTGAACTTCAAGGTGAATAATTGTGCAAAACTTATGCATTTGCAATCATCTGTGTTCTAGGTGGAGTTTGTGGTTGTAAATATCAGCATTCTTTCTTATTCTTTATAGCCAGATTGGTTTCTTATAACTAAATCAAATTAGTTCAATAAGGGCTCAGTTTTAATCCTTTGGCCCAGACCACCTTATAAAAAACAGCAAACAGCTACATTCTCAGCTGGCATGCTGAGTTTTGGCAGCATGTTCTTGAACATGACAAGGAAGCATTAATTATTTAATCACCAATTTGAGTATTACATTTAATGGCAGCATTATGGTTTCAATAGAATGAATACTTAAAGTACCACAGATAATTCATCGCCTTTTTCAAAACAGTATGTCAACCAGAAGACAGCAGAAAAATTAGCTATCGTTTATGTTTAGAAAATCCTGTTGTGTCTCAAAAAAGTCATAATCTTTGGTCTTTGTCTTTCAAAAGTTATTTGACATACAGTGGAGTAATTTATTTCATGGTGGTATCCTTAAAGAAAAAAAATATACCATGTCTTGCCATTGAATGACTAAAAAATCAGGCTTTGTCTGCTTGTCCAAGTTAGGCAGACAATTTTTTTCCCCCCTGAGGGTAATCTCCATACTGTACTGTATATGCATAGAACAAATCTGGTAGTGGTCTTTGCACCGCACCATCTCAAAAGTGCTGGACTAATATTGAAATGTCCTCTCTTAATGTGAAATAATCATGTTAATCTTTTAGGGATAATTCTTCATTTAGGCACTTAATTTAATTATTTAACCATGAGTACCTTTATACTGTCGAACAGCTTGCAAATTCAAAGTGATTCACTAGGGCACAGCTGTAATTGCTAGACTTTATTGAGAAAAATAAGCCAGAGATAGCAGTTTCATTAGCTTTTTTACTGCCTTAATAGCATTGTAATTTTAATATATGAATTGAAGATTTAAACAATCTATTTCTTCAGTGTAATACATAAATTATGAGTCGTCGTTATTGATGAGTGTGTGTAAACTACCTGTTCCAAAAGGAGGTTATCTGAGCATAATCCTAAATTTATTATTTTATATGTACTGTTATTAAGAGCAGCTCTACAAAGCAGACTTAGAGCAAAGCAACATGTAATTAGCAGGAAGTAACGTTTTAGGTGAATTACATTGTTAATTCTGGCTTTTTCTTACTAAATCCTGTTGAGAAGATGTGATGTTCTTTTGATCCCTTTACTAAAGGCTCTGTTTGTATCTACTTCCTCTAGATTAGTGCTTCCACACTCTCTCATCCCTAATGTGATCTACTTGGCCGCAGGGCATTTCCAAAACAGGCCCTAGCCTTTTAAAGCAATGGTTTTAGCTATGGATACCAAAATAAGAATACTGTACATGCATTAAGAATTAAAGAAATCCTTTGGAAAATTGTAAACTGAAACAATGCCGTGAAATATACACTCAGAATTAAACTCTGTTTTCTTTTCACAGTATCTAATCCATGTGACTACAGTGGTAGCTTTGAAAAAATATATATTATATAGTCCACAGATGTAATATAATATCCATTTCTAAAACTTTCTGCATCCTGAACAAATACCAGAGGAAAAAACATACACCCTTTGTATACACCTTACTGTCAGGGTACAGTTCTCACTGAAAATGGGATAACTTTTTAATTGCATCTTTCACGTTTTGCTATTTTTATTAACAGTATATGTATAATATACAGTACACAATATCTACAGTCTCCGTGTAATACAAAATGAGCACCCCTGAAAATAATGGAACTGCCAGCCTGGAATTAAATAATATAAATGTAAGAATACAGTATCTGATTACAATGTCATGTGCAATCGGTGCCCAAGATATTTTGCCCTTTACCACAAGTCATACAGTAGGCTGTTTTGAATGTGGCCAGAGTGAATGCATCATTGCACGAGCTCTTACCCTGTCAAATGGATGCATGCACCTATTTCATTGCAATGGCATTACAGCTACAGTACCAAGCCTCACTACAGACACCCATTAGATTAAACCATCCAATAAAAGGGCACTAATAAAGAAAGTTCAAAAAGCCCATCTTCATGGCCTTTTATATGTTGCAAAACAGAAGACAGAAGCACAAATACAGCCCATAGGATATTTCACAAGATTAACAACCAGAAGTGTGTAATTAGGAGTAAGCTTTTATTGACAGAAGCTTTCATTCTTCTAAAACAGAAGATCAAATAAAACAGCAGTGGGCTCTATCATGCTGAATTGTGTCACTTTCCTGTAGAGCTCTGAAGGACAGTGATCTTCTCTGATGATTACAGATTTCACCAATTTGTCTCCAAGAGTTTTGGGTCAGAATGTGTTGCTTTTGCTTGACAATCAAGCAATTTGTATTTATGATTGTGAAATTAATGCAAATGATAAGTATAATGTGCTAATGATTTTGGGGGGATACGTCCATATGTTTGATCATACTGATCCAGAAGCATTCCGTACTTTGGATTCAACTGGGTGATTTCAAGTAAATATAAATACTGAGACACATTCACCTGCAGTAACGTGAGTAAATTTGTTATGTCAAATGTCAGTATTTGGTTGCATGTCCCTTTGAGGGACAATAACTGAATGAAGTGTGTGACCCACCAAACTCTTTTTGTAATCACTTCAGGCACTTTACAAAGCCTGTTCTGCAGGCACTTTGATTTCTGACTTTGATGTACTCTTCAGCGTGTAAAATCCGAGCCCAGGCAGATTTCAATTATGGAGATTGGCTTAGCCAGTGAAAGATTTTCCATGGTTTTCTCCTAATTAGCTTCTTGCTTGCACTGGCTGTATGTTTTGGCTCTGTTATGCTGCATAGTGAGAGCCGCCTAATAAATATGGAAGCATTTTCTTCTCCATAAGCACACAATTTGCTTCTATAAAACTCATTCAGCTGTAGCCCCAATTATCTACATCATTAATAAAGACGACTGAATCAGTTTCAGAGTTCCAGAGTCATTCAGGCCTGGGATACGACAATACCTCCACCATGCTTTGGAATTTACTTAGAATTATAAAGATTGAGTTTTAAACCACTGTGTTATGGACAAGAGAGTTTACCAAAATGGTGGAAAGGTTAAAGGGTGGAGAAAGAAAGGAACTTAAGATACTCTAAAGAACACCGCTTCATCTGTGAAGCATGGCCTGGGCATGTCATAAAGTCTCTGGAAGCAGCTTCCTCATCTTTACTGATGTTGTAACTAATAATGGCAGCAGCAAAACCAATTGAAGTCAAAACACAGCAGAACAGACATGATCTCAAAGTGGTTTGCGAAGTTTCGCAAATAATTATCTAAAGCACTTGGTGAGCTCAGTGGGTTGCAGGGTTCAATCATTTACTGCCTTAAAGGGATATACAAACAAATAATGCCTTCTACACTCTGAAAATTCATTAAAATCAAACTGTCCCGGCATTAACCAAATTATTGGTTTGATAAAAATTACACTTGTGCAAAGATCTCATAGGGCCAATCACTTTTGTCGCTTTTGTTAAATCTCCTAGATAAAAGGACTCTAATTACTAAGTAAAAGAGGGGTGGGACCTACAGTACAATGCAGAGTCCTTGTAATGGCTGTACAGGCACTTGACCTGTCACGGTCGACTTCCCCCCTCCAGAGGGCGCTCTAATACTCTCTAGATAGTCCTTTTAATTATTACTTCCTGGTGTGTCTAGTTATGTCTCTTAATTAAGCTTTCTTCCTCCCAGCCTTCGGGGCTCAGCTTTGTAAAATGGCTGTCTCATGGCCCGCCTACCACCAAGGTTCACGGGGAAGTCTGAGTGCATAGACCAGTAATAGTCACCCTGACCTTCTGAGCCCGGGGCCTGGGATGAAGCCCTGTATTCCTGGTTCTTGTTTTTTCATGTGTCTTTTCCTGATTTGTCTCCGGATGGATTTCCTGATAATGGACATATGGACTGTTTCCTGATTCTCCTGTGGACCTCCCTCGATTTGTTGCAATGGATACGTACCCTTGACTTCTGTACGGACTTCCCTATCATCACTGTGAGCACCAATACACTGTGTGTTCCCTCAACTCCGTTCCCTATTCCTTTCCAGATTTGCCGCCTCTCATAGGGTCTTAAAATACACTTTCCATGGGAGCCTCACCCGGCTACCCTTACAGACCAAGCCTTGGACTGGCCTTCCACCAGTGCATAGAGAACAGGCATATATTTGACTGTTTTTTTTTTTCAAAAGTGTGGTATATTAAATACCCAATATATTTTATTATACCTTTGTTAATCTTTAATGTACACCTCCGTAACAAAATATAGTAATAGCAGGATGTCATGAATAGCATAACTCTAAGAAGAGACAGTTGTTTGTGCAGCCCAGCTGCAAGTATGAGAGAATACTATATATTGAATGAAACATTAAAATTCAAAGCATACTTTATTTTCTTTTTTAATTCCACTATGTTTAGGGGATTCATTTTCTGGATTGCATTATCAACAATAATATACTTTATAAATTCATTTATATATACACCTGTGTATATGACCCGTGTTTATGACTTCAGAAAGTTTATAAGCGTTGTGAACATTGTTACACATTTGTCCATTAACAGAAAGCTGTTTTTTTCCCGTTTTTTCTTCCAGTTCAAAACTTTGCTCCTAAATCATAAAGAAGTGATTGCAAGAACAATGGGAGATAAAAGTGTAAAAACATGAACAACACTTTAGTAGTTTAAATGACTATTCTAGTGCACATGCATTATACATATACATATTTATATATAAAACACTGTTTTGTGACAAGAATTTCAGTAGACACTGATATACAAATGGCTCCAGATGGTGTTTTATGAGATCCTTGCCAAAATTATTAAAGCATCTGTTGTGTCTTTTTAAATTATATGGTAATCACAGAGCATTTTAATGAAAAATAAGAGCACTGTCAGAAGTTTTCAAACGGGGTTTCTTGCTATACACACCAGGTGCTAAAATATTCTAAAACTCCCCTGGAGATGCTGATGTAGTGGAGTATTGTACATGCTGTTCATAATACATTTTAAACTGCTACTACCCCGTGCATATACTCTATAATGTATATTGTATGTCATATACAGTGCTGAGAAAAAAGTTTGTGAACCTTTCTATGCTGGTTCATATTCTTGTATATTTTAGACCTAAAATATGATTAGATCTTCATGAATGAAAAGATGGAGATAACCTTATTAAATGTTAAGATGATAAAATTGTGTTAAAAGGATAAAAGTGTAACACAAAGACAAATATATTTTGATATACATGACATATTTTGATTATATAATGAACAGATAATTAAAAATGAATAATTTGCTTCAATTAAACAATGGTGTAATAGTTAAGAAATGTCATGCACATTATATTTGAGATTCAGAACCTTATTTGCATTGTAGAATATGCCAAAGTAACATAGAATAAAAACAAACAGGGAATGTAATTACAAGAAAATGCATTTAAAATATACTGTAAGCTTGTTATATGCTTAAACAAGGAAGGATGGAGTTTTTGAATAGTGATCACATTTAGAGAAGGTAATGAAATGTGGACCTCTTCTATTAAGCTCTCAGACATAGGTCCTCAATTTTGAAAATGATCAAGGTTTAAAATCACTAGTCAAAAAAGCTATCCATCCATTTTCATTCTGTTTTGGTGAGCGTCACACCCAAAACATATATATTTTCACAAAACCTTTCCAGTTTGTCCTGAAGTTCACATCTAATTTATTTTACTTATGGACATTATTCTCATACTTGAACATATTTCAAGTACACTTTATTTCATTTTAGATTTCACAGGAGCATGAAGTGTTGTTGCAGATCTTTTTTATTTTCTTTAAGACCATAAGATAAGACCATAAGAGAGTTAGGTTTTGTTTCTTTTAAAAGAACAGCTCATCTGAAGCATGAAAGACATTTCTGTCCTTTCTTCTGCAGTTCTCAGGAAGCTTTGAATTGGTGATACTCTCAAAGAAAAAAAAAGTTGACAGCTGTCAAGCTTCTGTGTTCACCTTTGTCTATTGCCAATACCTGACAGTCAACAAATAATTTCTCTTCTTGGACAAAAGCTTAAATGCTGTTTACCACTTTCCACAAAGTAGGCATTTCAAAATGTTCAGCTTCTCAAACAATATACAATATTGAACTTGTTTCTTATTTTTAAAATGCCAGTATATACATTTCAAAGCTGCACCATAATATAAAAATAAGTGGAATAGTATGTTTTCCTTTTATAAAATATTCCCTCACATATAGGCAATTAAGATGGTCATGTCCCATTTACAGCGCTTTAAAAAAACCCAAACAGATGGTGCATTGTCAGCCAATAGCCTCAAAGTTATTCTTTGAATAAGATTGCTGAAGTGACTCAAACTGTGGTAAAAGTGCCCAGAACATAAATGGGCGTTATTATTAATAGTCTTTGTTGCATTCAATGTGAAAATTACTCATATATGTATATACAGTGGTGTGAAAAAGTGTTTGCCCCCTTCCTGATTTCTTATTTTTTTGCATGTTTGTCACACTGAAATGTTTCAGATCATCAAACAAATTGAAATATTAGACAAAGATAACACAAGTAAACACAAAATGCAGTTTTTAAATGAAGGTTTTTATTATTAAGGGAAAAAAAAAATCCAAACGTACATGGCCCTGTGTGAAAAAGTGATTGCCCCCCCCCTGTTAAAACATAAATCAACTGTGGTTTATCACATCTTTGGAAAGCTGAGTTCAATTTCTCTAGCCACACCCAGGCCTGATTACTGCCACACCTGTTCTCAATCAAGAAATCACTTAAACAGGACCTGCCTGACAAAGTGAAGTAGACCAAAAGATCCTCAAAAGCTAGACATCATGCTGCGATCCAAAGAAATTCAGGAACAAATGAGAAACAGAGTAATTGAGATTTATCAGTCTGGAAAAGGTTATAAAGCCATTTCTAAAGCTTTGGGACTCCAGCGAACCACAGTGAGAGCCATTATCCACAAATGGCGAAAACATGGAACAGTGGTGAACCTTCCCAGGAGTGGCCGGCCGACCAAAATTACCCCAAGAGCGCAGCGACGACTCATCCAAGAGGTCACAAAAAACCCCACAACAACATCCAAAGAACTGCAGGCTTCACTTGCCTCAGTTAAGGTTAGTGTTCATGACTCCACCATAAGAAAGAGACTGGGCAAAAATGGCCTGCATGGCAGAGTTCCAAGACGAAAACCACTGCTGAGCAAAAAGAACATAAAGGCTCGTCTCAGTTTTGCCAGAAAACATCTTGATGATCCCCAAGACTTTTGGGAAAATACTCTGTGGACTGACGAGACAAAAGTTGAACTTTTTGGAAGGTGTGTGTCCCATTACATCTGGCGTAAAAGTAACACAGCATTTCAGAAAAGGAACATCATACCAACAGTAAAATATGGTGGTGGTAGTGTGATGGTCTGGGGCTGTTTTGCTGCTTCAGGACCTGGAAGACTTGCTGGGGTTAATGGAACCATGAATTCTGCTGTCTACCAAAAAATCCTGAAGGAGAATGTCTGGCCATCTGTTCATGACCTCAAGCTGAAGCGCACTTGGGTTCTGCAGCAGGACAATGATCCAAAACACACCAGCAAGTCCACCTCTGAATGGCTTAAGAAAAACAAAATGAAGACTTTGGAGTGGCCTAGTCAAAGTCCTGACCTGAATCCGATTGAGATGTTGTGGCATGACCTTAAAAAAGCGGTTAAGGCTCGAAAACCCTCCAATGTGGCTGAATTACAACAATTCTGCAAAGATGAGTGGGCCAAAATTCCTCCACAGCGCTGTAAAAGACTCATTGCCAGTTATTGCAAACGCTTGATTGCAGTTGTTGCTGCTAAGGGTGGCCCAACCAGTTATTAGGTCTAGGGGGCAATCACTTTTTCACACAGGGCCATGTAGGTTTGGATTTTTTTTTCCCTTAATAATAAAAGCCTTCATTTAAAAACTGCATTTTGTGTTTACTTGTGTTATCTTTGTCTAATATTTCAATTTGTTTGATGATCTGAAACATTTCAGTGTGACAAACATGCAAAAAAATAAGAAATCAGGAAGGGGGCAAACACTTTTTCACACCACTGTATGTTATTTTACTGTAAATGGAAAAATTAATAGGAAACTGACCCATGTCGATCAAATAATTGTAACAGTGTGGGCAATCATATTGTGTGGCTCAGTCTAATTTGTGGCATGAGCTCCACTGATCAACCAAAAAAAGAAGGTATCCTAAAGCATTTTGCAAAGGGCCTACATAGTAAGATGGAAAGAACAAATCATTAAAAACATTCTCCTGTACAGGTTTAATTATTTCCTGACCTGTTTTTGCTAAACAGAGCTGGCAAAGTCTGACCGTGTTGTACCTACACAAGGGAACATGTTGAGATTTCTCTCCTGCAATATACTTAGTGCTCTCGTCAAGTCAACACCAACCCAGGCATCCAATGAAAGGATGCTTTTCAGTTCTGTAAGATCTCAGACTTAATAAAATGCCTTTAGCTGAAACAGGTTGAATTGTAACGGACATTTGCTAAATAATCTATACATATGTTTTTCTTTTAAAGAAATAAAACAGCTTTAAAGATGTACCAAGTTTTTCTTTGTCTTCTCTTTAACCATAATCCACCCTTTTCCTCGGGTAAAACGTGCTATTTTTTATGCTGTTTGGGCTAGTGATTGTTTTTAAATAATCTTGTATAGCCCTGTTGACAAAAAAGCAAAACAGTACGGCTAAGGATATTTAACAAGAGATCATATTAAAAGTCTGTTAAAGTCTTGCTAGTTACCATTAAAATAATCATTCAAATCTGTTTTTTCATCAAGGTGTGTCTTTAGTTCCTTTCCTCCATATTTCTACCCACAAAGAAGATTACAAACAAGACTTGCCATTTCACAAGTCTTGTTCATTTAGTTGTTATCTGCTAATTAATCTGAGGATCTCATCCAATCATTTCTTGAAAGAAGCAATTGTGTTAGCTTCAACAACATGGCAGATAGCGTGTTCCAGGATCACAACACGTTGTATACAGAAGTGCCGCCTGTTCTCAGTGATAAAAATGCACTTCCTTTTAGTTTCCATTGTATCCTTTGGTCCATGTTGTGCTATTGATCTGAAAGGCATCCATAGGCATCCATACTTTGCCATTGCCTTTGAGAATTTTGAATACCTGAATCAATTCCGTTCATTATTGTATCAAAAACTAAATAAATTGAGTTTTTAGCTTGACAGTGTTGGATTTTTTTTAAGTCTGGGACAGTATCCAGTCACTCTTCTCTGTCTTTTTCCAGATTGTACACAATTTTCTGAATGAAGTCCTATTAGAGCATTGTACAATTTTACATTACATCCCATAATTTAAATCCTATAATAGTGTATTGAGAAGGCAGATTATTACACTTATTATTATTTTAAATTATTATTTTAAACACAACGTTTTCTTTCTTCTCTTTTCAGCATGGAATAAACCTATTACTTGTTTCTTTACAAAAATCTATAGCCTGGATGAACCAGATTCTCTCCCACCCATCTAACTTGTGGCCAAACCTAAGCAGACACCTGTGCACAAACTTGTTATAAAGACCGATATTTGATGACATTAATGTCTCAGCAACGCTAGGCAAAGCTCTCTTTCTCTCTCTTTGTACCAACATACTCCCAGCACAGAGAAAACAGCTGCCAAATTGGACAACAAACCAAACCAGCCCAGCTCTGTCTTCACAGTGTGAAGTTTGAACTCATCACAGAGTCAGTGGGTCTTTGAGTATAACATTTTTTTATTCATGTTATAATTCTTGAGAGTTGAACTATTATTCCAAACATGTTAGATTGATCAGTTCTTGATAGTACATGCATGATTGCATACATGTATGTGAGAATATAAATGTGATTTAACTATATGAAACTGATAAAATCTACAAGGTAAACTATATACAGTAAGTTACAATCAAGGTATTTTAATTCTGAAGTTATTAGCAGAATACCAGGAACAGGGACAAAAAAACAGGTAAGTAGAGGTCGTGAATTCAAAGGAGCTGTACAATGTACAATACTAAGCACTGAAAGGACTGAGAACAGAGTTTATATATGGTTAAGGAGAGGAAGCATGAAACCCTAGGTATGCTAGTCAATCCATGATTGGCTACAGCCATCTGCCTGGTCTGCAGTCTCCTGACACACAAATGTCTCGCCCACATGATTAGCTTGGCCAAACCTGATTCAACCAGCAGTGTTCTGAAGCATTGGACAAAACTTGGCTTCCAGAACTATTCCAGGAAAACAAAAAACAGAAATTCACAGAACACTGTTAAGAAGTAACTTTTGGTCAGTCATCTTGAGTTTGTATTATCGGAGTTCATAAGAGTGAGTGCTACATAAATGTAGTAACTTCAGGTTTTGCTCCAAAGTCCTTGGTGAAACTAGATTAGCCCAGAGCAAAACTAAAATTGCCACGCCATTGAGTTTAGATCATAAGATATTTGCACTATAGTCTTCCTGGCAGTTAGAATATCAAGTTATGATACAGGGCTCAAAATTAAAGGCTCAGTTACTCGAAGCCCGTTCTTCATCCTTGGTGTGACTCTCTGCTCATGCTTGTTTAGTGGCCCCTCTCTGTGGGTGGCTCATAGCTATATATCAGACTTTGACACCTTGAAATTTAATGGCTGATGATGCTTTTGAAGCGAGCTGAGACATCGATATGATGAAACGGGTGTTGTTCTGCTGTTTCTCAGCAGCTAGCTCTGGCATGCCTCTCCTTTCTTGAGTCATATGTTTTTCTGGCACTGCCAAAAGAGTTCCTGTCTCATCTTGGCTGCCATAACTACATTACAATCTGCTGGAGTCATTCTTCACTCCAAAAGGAGCTTTGTCTCTCCCTACCTACTAACAAGAAGTCACATTGAATTTTATTAATCACATTTCTCCATCTGCTCTTTTTATCCCCAGCAGAGTAGCTTATTCATCATTTGAGTGAAGCTATAGTGCTTTTACAACTGTCTTATGAGCTATAACTCACTATCAACTATCCAATCAGGAACAAGTCTCTGGATGAAAGTATATAGCAGTTCAATAATAGTGCTATTGTCATTTTATTGTACAGTATAACATTTTCTAGAATTTCTGGATATCTTAAAAAAGGAACATGAATAATATGTGAGTTTTGTTTTTTGGCTTCAGCAGTGTCTTAGTGGGTGCAATTGATTCTTGCAATTAGTTTGTTAAAATGAATTTGCACCTCTCTCTTTCGTAAATTATTTCTTTATCCTCACTACCCAGCTACCTTTGTTCCACTTGCAAGTCCTGCTCAGTTTCTCCAATGATAAAATGTGTTAGCATCTTGAAACAAAGTTAAAAACTCTCTCCTGATTTTCTTTTCTGCTTCCTTTTTCTAATTACATAGCTCTTTCGCATCACTCCCAGTGAGACCACAAGAGTATTTTATGAATACAGATAGATCATTAGGGATGTATAATTTGAAGAACTACAAGTAAATGACATCTGAAAGCCTTTACACTATGTTCAGACTAATCATAGGATGTCCTGACATTCAAGCTTTCCACCGAATTACAGGTTTTATAAAATGGTAGTGTTAACCTTTAATTATTTTTGTAAAGAAAATATAGAGGCTTCAAAGATTTTTTGAAGCAGTTTAAGACACACTTAAAGAACCAAAAACAAGAAGGCTTCCAAACTGTTCAACTTATAAAGATACTTACACTTACATACATGGTACACAGGTTGACCTCATACGTCACCAGTACAACCCTGAGCCGTATCATTATCTGACTGTGACAAGTCAGCTTTCCCAAGGTTGTGACACACAACCAGCTGAAGGCAGCTTGGGTTAGGTGGCCATGAATCTGTCAATGTTTCCTCAATTTGCTGCCCAACAGTAGCCCCTGCACTGGACAATTCAGAGGTTGTATTAATGTCAGTGAGAGATGCATCAATTTTCCAATTTGTGTCAACTCAAATAAGTATGCAGCATGTCAAATCACCAATGGCTGTAACAGGCATGCATTTACGTATTCTTACATATCATATCCAAATCAGGAGTGTATCAAAAGGAAGTAAAAAGCAGAAACTAATGCACAACACTTGAAATGTTGGGAAAAAAATAATGCACTCCATTAGATTTTCTTTCATATCTGTCACTTCTTCATCCTTTCTAATTTCTAAGGACGTGAGACTAAAAGATCAAACAAAAAACTTAATTGATGTTGACACCAGTGATTAGTATATTCTTATAATATTGACAGATTTCTATTTACATGAGATACTAACCTTCAATTATTTCTGTAAAGAAAATACATATGCACAAAATAATCAGACACACATGATATAATGTGTGTTGATGTACATTGTTGTGATTATTGATACACAGTACATATTCAATGTAACAAAATATTTATAGTACTTTATAGATTAAATAATAAAAATATACTAATACTATTTGATCCATACATGAATCCTGTAAAAAGGGGAATTAATGTATTTTAAAGTATTTTTTATTTCACATACTTAATTAGAATGATTTGCTTCGAGGGTGACAGTTAATTTGTAATATCTCTAAACTAATATAGAGTTTGATGAGCAAAAGTAAAATGAAGGCAGCAGCAAATGCCTTATCACAGAGGTTCTCAAACGTTTTGGACCAAGTACCACCCCTGATCAAACTGAAGCATCTAAGTACCACCTACAGGTAATCTTCTCATAGGAACCCCAGAAAATCTCAATGACCAACATGAGCGTGCACGCACACACACATATAATAAATATTATAATAATAAACTTTATTTGATATAGATCCTTTAACGGTGGATTCTCAAAGCGCTTTACAGAATGATAACAGGAACAATAAAATAAAACAATACAATTCACAACAGAGTCTAACAGATCCTAAATCCTCAGGCATTGAGGATGCTGCCAGTGCGTCCACTTCATATCTGGAGCAACCTCTCTAATTTGTGCAACTACACCGATGTGTCGGCTTGTCATTGCTCTAGCACTGTCTGTACAAACTTTGACGCATTTTACCCAGTCGATAAATTCATTCAGAAGCTGAATATGTGCTTTCCTGTAGTTCTTGTTGGTAGCGGCTTACAGAACAGAAAATCCTCATGGGACATACCCTCAAACTCGTATCTAATGTAAACGAGCAAATTGGCGAAATCAAAGGCATCTAAAGATTCATCTAATTGCAGTGAAAAGCATCTGCTTATCTTAACGCGCTCTATCAGCGTACTTTTGACATCATCTGCCATATCAATAGCTCTACAAGTGAGTGTGTCTTTCGAAGGGGGCAGCAGGTCGAGCTGTTTAGCAGCTTTTTCTACACACATAATACGTCAGCTCTTTTGCCAACGGTAAACCAAAGTTATTTAGAAAAATAGTGTGAGGCTTACTTGCTTTAGCAATCCGCAAAGCTTGCATTTTTCCCCGTTTCCGTTTCAGGAGTCCGTCTCAGAAGTTAAAGCAGTTTTTATTTCATGCGCATGGGAGCGAAACACAGACGCTCGGTGTATGTTTCTCAAATTAATCTAAAACAGTCCTTAAATATTTTTCTGTTATCTATCACGCTTTCCTGTGCTCACAAGATTGCCAGTGTTCCAAAACCATGCACTATCTTCAGCAAATAGGCAGGAGAAAACTTTTTTAAAATACAATTGGTCACTTACAGTATGTTCGTAGCATGCATTCCTGTACAATGGTAAAGAATTACATAGTAGCTCTTGTGTCCACTCAAGTATCAACGCGCGTTGTATCGTAGTACAGTACGTAGGCTGCGTACAGTATTTGACACAAACTAATTTTATTAAAATAGAAAATATGAAAACCCAATTTTTCAGTGCACACAACAAATTTCCAGGGTCATCTGGCGTACCACCTGGGGGCGCTAGTTTGAGAACCACGGCCTTACCAAATATCAAAGACCTTTGTAATTACTTACAAAAGCTGATTTCCATCCAAATTCACTGACACCTACTGTAAATAGGGTAGAACAGTCTTTTTGTTACTCTTGTTGTGGTGAATAATTTTGTTAAAAGGAGTCTGCTGGTTAGATTATGATTAGAGCTAGTCTCTTGGTAATTGTGGTAATTTGGCCATAAGCCATATTACCTTGCAACATACAACTGACAACCCACTGAAGCTAAGCAGGTGTGTGCTTGGTCATTATCTGGATAGGAGACCTCCTGGGAAAAGACTGAAGTTGCTGCTGGAAGAGGTGTTAGTGGGCACAGTGGGAGGTGCTCTCCCTGTGTTCTGTGTGGGTCCTAATGCCCCAGTATAGGGATTGGGACACTATAATGTAAAAAGGTACTATCCTTTTGGATGAGATGTAACACTAATGACCTGACTCTCTGTGGTCATTAAAAATCCCCGGGCATTTTTAAAAAAGAGTAGGGGTGTTACCCCAGCGTCCTGGCCAAATATCCCCTGGCCTTTAATGTAATGTTGTGTTTAATGTTAATGTTTCTTTATTAGCCCTATACAATTTCTTGCATTAGGAATTCGTCTTTTCGCATACCCGAGCTTTTCTCCATGAGACACAGACACAAAGACAAGGAGAGAAGCTTGGGGTCAGAGCGCAGGGTCAGCCATTGTACGGCGCCCCTGGAGCAGTTGGGGTTAAGGGCCTTGCTCAAGGGCCCAACGGAGTAGTTACCAATCATGGCCTCCCCATCTATGGCTTCATCATTCTGTTCTCCTCCCCACTGATAGTTGATGTGTGGTGACCATACTGGTTCACTATGGCTGTCCTTGCGTTATCCAAATGGGTGCTGAATATTAGTGGTGATGGAATGGAGTCGCTATTACCCGTAAAGCGCTCTGAGTGGAGTGTCCAGAAATGTGCTATATACTGTAAGTGTAAGGAATTAGCTATCTCTATGGATCTCTTTGGATGTTCTATGGTCAGGAGCATAGTATTTTCCTGTAGTTTTAGAAGGATCTGGGATTTTAGAGACTGGTGGCTGGGCATTAGTGGTGAGAGTAAAGAAGCACCTATACTTCTCCCTGTGGTTACATCTAGCCATTACCCAGAAACCCCCTTTTCAATGAGCTGGTTTGACTCAGTGTTATGGAAGAGAAGACCAGATATAGCATGGAGAAGAGCATGGGTAGCTCTCAATGTGTGTTCCATGATTAGGATTTACAGTTCTTAACAAGGGTTAGAGATCAGTTTTTTTTGGAGTAGGAGTAGTGTCTGTGGCCTTTAGGTAAGGTAGAAGGAATCATATCATGATTAGACAAATAAACGGAGTAGACTAGGGCTTGAGGAAAGTAACAGGCAATCTGACTGTTGCTGTATTAGGAGTACTGGTGTTGGTTCCTGAGAAACCAAACAGAATCAGCTAGGCAGGCTTACATTAGAAAAAAATTAAAGATGAACAAGGAAGACAAGAGACAAGGTTAGGAATTTACACTCCTCCAAAAGGTGATAGTTTGTTGTTTCACAAATCCCAGAGGAAGTTTGGGATTTGGGGCTTCAAGAAACTGTGGCTGGCTGAAGAAAGAAATAATGCACCTGTAAGTAATAAATCTGCAGGTTATAAAAGAAGTGGCAGCAAAAAAGGGGCCCTGCAGCACCTACGTTTGCTCATTATAAGAGAGGTGGTAGCCAGGGAGCACTTCCAGTAATCAGAGCTGAGCAAGAAGTCAGCCTGGGGATAAGAAGCCCATTGCTCAGAGTGAGCACTGAGAAATCTTCCCAGGAGGCGAAATTCAGTAAGTGATAAAGAGAGAAAACAGTTTTTGCTTATGCAGAGAGAAAAACAAATCTTAACGTTTTAAGGAGAGAAAAAAAAGTTATGAAGGGAAATAACAGGCCAGTGAGAAAAGAAATCCTCCCTTAGGATGCGATGAAGTTCAGGGTGTCTCTCGAGGTCCTGGAGTGTAGTGTGGCTCTTTGCCAATGGAATAGGGGACTATGGGTTAGAGTGTTCAGGAGCCACAAAGCCCCCAAATCATAGAAGAAAGCTTTGAGCCCCAGATCAGCTAAAATGCGTCTCTTCCCGATCTCTTCCAGCATTCACTAGCTCATTTATTCCTTCTCAATTTCCTGCAAGATTGACACTCACCTTTCTCTGCCCTTAACGGGGTTTCAGCTGCAGGCACTAGTCTGCTTTCTCTGTGTCTCTCTCTCATAATGTAGGCTCTCTCACAAAAACCCCATACGCTAGCAGCTTTTCACACCGGCTGCAAACTCTGCTTCCACCCAGCCCTCTCACTCCTGAGCTCCAGTCTGCAACTACCTCAGGACTGAAGTCCTGGTTTGGTTCCCTCTCAGGGAAGTAATAATCCTGGTCTTCAAGTTCTCCCACAGCTGAGTCTCATTACCTTAAACTCTGCTCGGTTGTGGTTGCCTAGACAGCATAGGTACAGTAGGTTTGAATGCTATGTTCTTCCTGACTCCATAGTTGTTCACCCAATTAAAAATACTTGGTACTTTGGGAACCTCCAGACTAGAATTGATACTGTAGGTCCCAGTCTTGTGTAATGCCAGGTGGCGTTCACATTTCCCTTCTTTTTACCTTTTGTAGCTATAGCATAACTGCTAAAGTTCTCTAAGCTACTCTTTCACCCAATATCCATTCATACTCTTTGGTTTGAGTCTGAAGAACTCCAGCGACTTGCTGTGTCAGCATCTTTGAGGATTCAAATACGTGGTCTTGATCTTCCATCAAGACCAGGAATATATCAAATTACTCGCTGGACTGATTTCATAGTTCTTTTTTGTAACAGAGTGACAAAAATTGTTCACAATATAAAGTTCTTATTTTGACACTCTTTCCCAGTCTTGATCTTGGAATACACTGGTGTCTTCTGGGTTCCTGTCGATAGTTCAGATTATTGAAACCTGAATTAAACCAAATTATTTTTATTGTTTTCTTTAATCAAATAATACTTTTCTATATGTGTGTTATTTCCAAAATACAGTACAAATATAGTACACTAAAGCAAGTTTTTAGATATGTGTACTATATTTAGAATTCTTGCTCCTTCATAGCTTTCTTAACAGAAAAGTTTATGAATTATTCATATCATTTCTATCACTTTTTCGTTTATCAGTTAATGAGTGCAGATACATGTATGAATGACAGTCTCTAACACTCTAATAATAAGCACTCTTAGTGATGTAAGGACATACTGTATTAGTCAAATTCAACCAAGTCATTTAAACAATTAAAAGGTTTTCTGATTATTTGTAACCTCATTCAATTATTAAGTTTGAGGGCTTCATGACCCCGACTTACAAAGTTTAGATGAAATAGAAACCAGAAGACAAAGAGATACTCAAAGGTCAGGGTCAGGAAATACCACAATGGTGAATTTTACAATTTTAATATTACAGTGCATCTCTTGATTTCAATTCTGCATTTTACACTTTATATGTTACGGTTGGTGACTCCTAAATGTAGGAAATTCTTTTAATCTTTATCGATGACTATGCCACCTAGCAAATTTTTTTGGGGGGTAGGATTATTTATCTCCCTGCAGGTTCTTATTATACAATACACCTATCCTTAATCATTTCCCTTTTTATTACAATTTATCAATCTACCTATCACACAGCTCTAATTACACAATTTCACAAATTATACAAAGGGGACACACACCTGTATCCCAAAGGATGGGTCCATTATTGCCATTTGATGACCTGGCATGCTTTCGTCCACCACAGCATGCAGTCCTTTGGTGTTCTTTGGCATCATCTCCAGTTCTTGTCGTCCCAAACAGTATGATCCCTTATGGTCCCCGACTACACCATTTTCTCTCTATTCCTCACTGTAGAGTCTCTGGTTTCTGAGTCTTCTCCTGGATTCAGAGAGACTGTCATTCACACCTGTATCTGCACTCATTGTACAGTATGTGTTCCGCCATTTTCTTTACTCTCTGTTTTCTCCCTTTGAGTCCTTTGAGTTGGGTTGTTATGCAGATGGCTGGGTGTGTAGGTGCATTTGCTATTTTTCTCTTCCCTCTTGAGTCCTCCTCTTGCCCAGATCTGGTCTGCACTGGCTCGGTACCACACACCTCAACATGCACTCCCTTAGTGTGTAATAGTTGACTTATAGTATGTCTGATAAAACAGTTTGTCCTTAAGTCCTTAACTGGCACCTGCCTCCAGCTAGGAAGACATTTGCTATGTGGGTAAGCTCCAAAGATAAAGGACAAAAACAAATAAGCCCTTATGGAGACACTGTCCATTTGAAGCAAAGACAGTGTAGCTCCTGACATCCCTGTTTTTAGTCTGTGACATTCTATTTCCTTGTGTGTTGCTTCCAAGTCATTGGTAGCTTCTTCAAGCTCAGTGTTTCCTGACTTATATTTGTTGTGTATGT
This sequence comes from Atractosteus spatula, assembly GCF_055471065.1. Lineage (NCBI taxonomy): Eukaryota > Metazoa > Chordata > Actinopteri > Semionotiformes > Lepisosteidae > Atractosteus > Atractosteus spatula. The sequence continues at coordinate 7,044,611 of NC_142728.1, read as the reverse complement.
CTCTGCTACATGCTTGTAACACTACTCTGTTTTTTATTTTAAATGTCACTGTAACAGGTGTCAGTTTCAGAATTGACCGAAGGGCACACAGCTGTGGGGGATTAAAGCCCCAATACAGGCTGTGGTTTTCAATATTCAAACACCATTCTCCATTCACTAGGGAGTGAAGAGTTGAAGGGAAATTGGTTATTGCTGTGCTGAGGGAGGGTAAAGACACTTACTGTATGAGCCATGGTATAAGTATCCAGGACTTAGACTTGGATCTCTATGTACTGTTTGTCTTGTTTTATTTGATTTTTCTCTGTGAAAAATGTTGCCTGGAAACCTGGACTAAAAATAAAAGGAGTGTTCATGCACTGTTTTGGTTGACAAGAGTGGTTTCCTGTTGTCCTTCATCCTTCAGCCTGTTACAGTCTTCTATTAGGGATGTTCCTAGTCTTGAATCATATCAGTATGAGCTATGAATGTGACTTAATTTCTAGCTAGTGTACATAATTGATTTAAGTTAGGAAGAGCAGTGGTAATGCACTACTGCAATTTGAGTAAGAAGCCCTCGTCTGTAATTGGTTTTCTATCAATTAGCCAGCTCTTAATCCAAAGGCAAATGCATTCCCCTAAATGCCTAGCATTTGCAATTTATACACCAACCTTTTAAAAGAATTTGAAAAAAAAGCCTTCTGCAAAATTATACTATATGATGTTAGACTCAAGCCTCAATAATGTTAGACTCATACTGTATAACTGAAGTTATGTTCTTTACTGCTATTGTTTATTCAAAGAACTCTAACAAGTTAAACAAGAAATATCTCCTAGAATCATGTAGCCATGTCGAGTCTCTTCTATTTTAGTCCTAATTATTGTCTCCATAACATTACTTGTAATAGGAGTAAAACCTTTTTGGCCAATAAATGCTGGACTTGGTGTTGTCAGCTATTTTTTGGATGGGAGCTACTATAACCAACCGATGTGTGTGTACCAAAAATTAAGCAAGTGCTGGAAGTATTTTGCCAATGGGTTATAAACTACATCTCTTGTTCTTAAAGTAGAATTGGTAGGATATCACCAGACCCCAGAGGTGAACTCTTCTGTCCCTACTCTATAGTTCTATAATATTTAACATAGAACGTTGTATTTCCTCAGCCTGAGGCATGTAGTTGAAATCTTGACAGCCGAGTAAAATTTTAATGCTTCTGCCATTTCCCTTTCATAGTCTAAATATTTCTGTTTTTTATCTTTCAGACACTTTTGTGTATATTTTTTTCTAAAATGTTTACCATTTGCAGTTCAATATACACATCTTTTGCTGGATAATGTTTTTTTTTTATCATCAAGTGCTTTAATTCTCATTATGTTATTCTTGAATGTTTAATCTTTAGAACCATTTTAATTTTTTTATCCTTGGAAGAAAGCTATTTTGTGCTTCACTTAGAGTATCCATAAACTATTGCCTCCATTTTCTACTGATTCCACATCTGTTCTATAATTATACCAAATAATAAATTGTACTCTAACAAATATTTGGTTTTACTTTTCAGTTTGTTTGCATTTTCTTCCTTAATAAAAAATGTGCAGTTTATGGCATTTATACCAATTCATATAACATTACAATCTGGGTCTGGATCTCAATATTCAAGGCCTTACTCCAAAACCAATGGGTATTGGCTATGGTCTTTCCCTGGCTGCGGGTGAGCCAAAGGAGGTAAACACAGATGATCAAAGGGTTTTTTTGTGAATTACTTTGCTTAATTAAACATCATGGTATATCATTAGAGCCTTCAGCAAGAGCACTGTATAAAAAGACAGTGACAGCAGATAGAAACTTTAGAGAAGCAGAAAGGAAACAGAAAAATAGAGAAGAAGACATAGACAGAAGACATCACCCCCCTCTTTCTCTTCCTCAAAGCTTGTGCCATGCAAGAGTGCCTTGTTCTGATAAGACTTGGAGAGTCTAGCTAAGTAATCTGAATCTTGTTATACTGCTGTTATAGTGATATATTGCCTGAGTTTGCTTGTCCTATTTATTTTAGGAAATTCTGATTTCTTGTATTGTGGAATCCTGAGACTAAAATGTTCTCTCCTAGCTCTGTGATGCATTTTAGAACAGGGTGATTGATTTCCATTATTTTTTGGCACATATGTTTAGGAAGGAAGATTTGGTGCTGAAATTTATTATTTTATTTTAAAACACAGGTTTTATGTCTTTTTCTGTCCTGTAAAGGTGTTGTATAAGATCTCAATTAAAAGGGTAGAATTCTATATTTACAGTGATCTTGGGTCTGTAGAATGTAAGCCTCTGAAATTTACAGTTTCATGTATATATTTGTTTTTGTTTAATGTTTTGTGTCTTTTAGTTGTATTATTTTTTTGTTAATATTTGTCCAGATTTTTAATTCAGATTTATTACTTTTTCACCAGAGCCATGCCAGAGAACAAAAAGAACTCATACAGTATGTCTCAAATTTGATCTACCTCTTTTTGTTAATCAGTCCCCTCTTATTTGTAAGAGATGTTTGTCTCAACATGAATAACTATGTCTTCATCTGCTATTTTTTTAGAGTCTGTCTCTAACATTGGATGTTATCCACCTTGGCTCCAGGAAGACAGTGAATCTTAGACTGACACACAGATCATCAGTGAAGGTGTTGTGACTGGTCTTAAAATATCTTGGAGGCTGTCACCCGGAGCTTCCAGGTCTTAGCTTACATGTTTCTAAGTCCTGGAGTGGAGGATGTCTGATTGGCAATGAATCTTGTTTTCAATAGACCACACTATGGGCAGGATTCTCCTCCTGGTAAGTGTTACCTATTGGTTTAAATTGTTTAAATGTGGCTGTCATTTTACTGCATTCTTTGTCATTAATTACCATATGCCATTGTTAATAAAAAATCATGACAAAAAAAAGAAAAAGTGTCTGTGAGAAATACTTGATAATAACAGCGGCAAAACATCTTCTGACACTGGAATTTACTGAAAGAATAGGGCTACCTGGTTGTTGCTCTTAATTTATGGTAAAAATAATGGCTAAACAATTTGTTATTCTGATAGAGTTGATAGTTTTCTAATGAATGTTTAAAAAAAACAATCGTAAATGGGCTATGACACCCCTTTTCTAAAGAGGACTGTGGACAGCACTCCATATATGCCTGTGAATTTTACACTTGATAAGGGGATTTTTTATGATCAGCCAGTTTGATAGACATTAGGCTCTACTTGGCACTGAACAGTAAGGTCAGTATCAGGTTATGCATTGCAAGCCATACATGAATGTCTGTTCAGACACACATGGTTATACACAACGGGACCTAAATCCTGAGATGCAGGCTGCTGGTGTGCTACTTTTAATGTGGGGCATTAAGAGGGGAACCTTGAGGAAGAACTGGGGGTCCTGAGGGGTCGGACCGGCCACAAAAAACACAAAAAACTATGATGGCATCTGGGCAGTGTTGGGCTAGTGGTGGATTCTGCCAGTGTTTGTCGCAACTAAGTTAAACCTAATTTAGGTTTGCCCCAGCAAAGGGTTTTAATACATCTGCATTCATAACGTTTTCAAACTATCTATTTCATTCTTTTTGTTTTGTGCTTTGAAGGTTGTGTACACAACAAATATTTATTGCTCATACAAAGTCACATGACTGCAAGTTTTACTGTACCATCTGAAAACTGTGCAAGCATCTGAATATTTTGCACGGCACTCTGGGGATTTAATCACTCAAGTTTTTTTTTAATACGGGGCTGCACTTTACCCAGGTAGCAATTGACATAACATTCAGAAAGCATTTAGTTATTAATGTGACAAATTGCAGTCTGGGGTAATTATTTGGAATAAAGGGTAACATGTTCTTGTCCAATGAAATTATAATTGTCATTACCGAAAATGGATTTTTAAACTACTGTATACCTTTCATTTTAAACATTGCTTAAGGATGCAACCATACTGTATAAAGGACATAATTGTTTGCAAATGTAGTACTTAATTCAATTGTAAAACGTATTGCTACTTTGTTATTAAACTAAAGTATAGTTAATTAAATTAGTCATAAAAACTATCTTAATATACTCATAGAAATATAAAAATGCATATACGGTACTCACATAATTTATACAATGTTTAATTTGGTGCAATTGGGAATTACTCCACAATGCAATGCACTTTTTATTTCACTATCATTCCCTGTGAGACATGTCTCATTAAAAAACAAAAGGATTCTGACTAAAGAACAAGAAATGACCTTTTGCGAAGGTCAAACATGCCACTACGAAGACAGAACCTATGACAGGGAATGTTTTTGTGAACAAAATGTTTTGTAAGAAAAAAATAACAAGGAACAATCAACAGGGAACATGGGATGTCTGATTATAAATGAATTGTTAAAGGTAATACTGTATATTTACATCCTAAGATTAAAGTACAAACTAAAGACATCATATTCACTCATAAGAACACTTTTTGCTTATTTTGTTTTCATCCACATGCAAGCAAACACTGCTGCCTTATTTCTTCCACCGCCTCATTGACAAGATAAATTCTAGTGAGACAATTTTCCTTTCAGCCTTGACTGATGTTACAGCAGTCTGACTGCAGTGCTTCGTTAAGACACACGCACTGTGTGGTAAGGGGCATTGTCTAGAAAGACAATGAAAGATTTTCCATATTGACATTGCATGTTTTCCTTGGATTTATGTATACTCCTAAAGGAGGACACCTGCTCAAAAATAAGCTCAGGGGGGATGAGATGTGAAGACACTAATAGATTTTTTTCTAAATTTGATTTTAGCATCAAATCAATGAGAAAGAAATCAAATGTTAATCAGGGTGACCCTTTTGTGAAATGCTTAAGAACTAACACTACCTACAAAAACACCCTGCATAAAGTATAAGGCTAAATAAAATAAAGTATATTGCTGCAAGCGTTTCATTGATTAGTTGACCACGGAGTTCAATTAAAACTAATGTTCAGGGAGTTCAATTAAAAAAAATCACAGTCTTATCATAAGGCTTTGAAGGAACCTAAGAGATGGTGCATATTATAGTTGTTACGTGAGTAAACTACATCATTATATTTTAAAAAGGCTTCACAATTAATTAACACTAATCCATTTTACTGCTCCAAAACAATATTTCAAACACCTGCCTGTTCAGAAAAAATCTGGCTCCAAAATTGAGTTGAAGTAACATTTCTATTCCTAGATAGTAAGCATTAAATTAATAATAATATTTCAAATAAAAATAAAAGGAAATCTTCTTTATTGGGAAAAGCAGAGGTGGCCCTCTTGTGGTCACCTGAGAATCAAAGCTGACACATCCCCAGCATGTGCTGCCGATTAGCTATTTCAGATGCTGCTGGAGGAAAATAGCCAGACAGAAACAAGATCAAAAAGAAAATGAGAGACCTCTGCTTGATGGTACTGAATGGCAATTGAGCATCAGCTGAATGGTGTTTAGATCAAGAATGCATACATTGTAAAGCACTGTCTTGTTTTGTCATTAGTGTGAAACAACAAGATCAAATTGCTTCAGGGCCTAAATTCAATGTCTGCTGTAGGTAGGTAATTTACACAGTGTGCAATCGAGATGTGTACTATGGCTGCTGTAGTCTCTTTTGTGTTGCTAAAGATGCTTTATATAAATAACATAGCAGTGTTTTGTCTTTGGGATTCAGTCAAGTGTTGTGTCCTCATCTCCTAGCTTACGATTTATAAACTGTAGAGGAAATAATTATGGCACAGGCTATAAAACAAGTTTGAGGTGGAAGTCAGGAGTGTTTGTCGTGTTAACCAAGTTCATTTTGCTGAATTATGCTCTTGCCTTGTTGACACTTTTATTTGTTAGGCCGGCATCATTACTTTGTCCTTGTTTTCAACATTTACTTTTTGAAACAGTTGCCCTAGGCTGAGTATAACTATTGGTGCCCGTTAATCCTGCTTAATGACTCTGAATGTGGCACTAGAGGGAGACGAGTGCAGGCAGCACAGGTGGTTAATAGGCAGAATTGTAATATGTCAGAGGAGTTGCATAGATAATGAGCTCTAGCTGAAATAAACAGGTAGTGTTCCCTATCCACTTGCATGAGTATGTTTCATTCAACCTAAATGAATTCAAATTTTCCAAAACAGATTAGGCTAAAGAGAAAAAAAAATGCATTTACTGTTTTTATATACCCCCCCTCTCAAGATGGTTATCACTGGGGGCAGTCCACAACAGGGGACAGGTTCCCGAGAACACACACCCCACACATTTACAGTTCAGTTTTAATAATCTTGTTCTGTGGTAAAAAATAGGCTCCTTCCTACAGGACCCATATGAAAAATAAACCACCCACGCAAGGGAAAATATAAGTCTCTGGGGAAAAATAAACAGCCTACTCTGGGGAAAAAATAGTGTCTAGAAGTGGAAATGCCCTTCAGTCTGAGCTGGAGAAAAAAAGTAAAATTAGCAAAAATGCCTCTTCTAGCAATACACTGGGGGAAAATAAACAAGCAGCCTTTCACAGTAGCCAAATATGGCTCTACTGGCTGCCACCATCACCATCTTGTCCTTGTTCTGGATCACTTTATCCTGTCTGGAGGAGGATGCGCAGCTGATCTGGCACCAATGATTGCTGGTGTCCGGTCAAATGGCCAGTGATTCGCGTGCTGCCATGTTGGACAGGAGGAAGCGTTGAAAAACAAAGATATAAGCCACAGTAAAAGCCATGCCTCATGGCATCACAATATACATCTGTCCTGATACCTTTTCAAATGCTAGAACACTTGACCACATAAAAAAACAACAAGGGCTGAAGAAAACAGAGGAAATCCAAATTGTTTAAAAGGAAAGGGTCATTCAGAAAAACGTACATTAGGTAAAATTCTAAAAATATTTCTTTAATCAATAAAAAATATTTCAATATCAAAGGGACAACAGATTTGAAATTTCTATCCACTGATAGCTTCTACCTTAATGAATAATAAGACTAAGTGTGACAGATGGAAAAATATTCATTGCTAAATTAACATTTAACAGATTTTGGATGGGGGTTGACTTCATACCTACAGTGCACAGTTCAAACAGCCATTTCACAAGAATTTCTGTACCATCTGGAATTTTTTTTTTCTTTTTAAGAAATCTGATAGTAATTATTTCATTTGTCAATAATGTGACAGCCCAGAAAACAACCTTCTTTGCAGTTTGCAGTGAAGCCTTTTGCAGACAGATGAAGTCCAATAAAGCATCAGGGTTTTCTTCAAAGAATAATGGGCTCGATCATTCAAGACAAACTTCAGCATCAATGAGAACACAGAATATTTTTTTTCTGAAAATACAAGCCGCTAAAAAAACTGCAAAAGGGGTAATTTTTGTGTCCTCATTTTCCTTGTTTTGTAATAAATAATTGAACTCTGCAAAACTTTCTACTTTTTAAAATTCTGACAGTCCCTTTGCTCACAAGGAGCTCCAGTGTTCTATGTGCTCAAAACAAGAATAATGAAAAATGCCCAGGCTGAACTCCAGGCAAATTAAATGTTTAATGCTCTGTGCTTAAAAAAAAAAAGTAACTCACAAAAGTGTGGGCTTGGAGTCAGAAGTAATATATTTACAGTGATGAGTAGGTAGTGGCAAGAAAAGCAAATTAAAATTTAATCGACAAGTTCTCTTATTAAGTAACCCTTTGGGAAATTCAATACACTGCTGGAACCTAGGTGAGAATGCTTCCTCATGGGAATAGCCAGCTCTAGCTGTAAAAAGGTATATTGTAACTTTTTCATTATGTTAAAAAAATCAATCAACTAACCCCAGGCAATCAGCCTTGTAAAGATATGGATATTTTGCTTATAAACGTTGTCGGGAGATATCAACTTTCAAGTAACATAGTTCCTGTAATCGGGGGACAATCTTAGCAATTGGTAACCTGTTTCACTTCCTCATATTACAAGCATGGATCTGGAAGAAAATTATTAAAAGAATAGAAAATAAAGTAATGTAAAATAACTGCCAGTACTTTTGGGCAATTTTGCAATTCTTTGGGAGTAGCGTTAGTTTATTTACAACACTTTTTGTTACACATGTGGGTTTGCAATACAAGGCATCCCACCAGCTACTCAAAGGATAGGAAATTCCATTTAATGATTACTGTACAGTATATTCATAGCATATGATAATTCTCCACTGTATTTGTTACATCTGTTTGGCTTTCTTCACATCCACTAAAACCATAACATAATGAGCAAATCACAAAACAAATTTCCTATCTTAAATACAAACATAAGAAAATGAAATACCTGCATGGTTACAAATCTCTAAGAATAAAGTTCTATCATCCCTGCTTTGAATTGTTTTTATTGTAAATTCGAAGAACAGTCTTCATAGAACTACCCGAACGGGCTAAAAGATTAAGGGTATTAAACACTTCCCTGTTGTGAACATAATGGAATCAAACCTAAATAAGGAATTAAAAATCTTTTGTAGTGAGAACATATTTTGCTTTGGGATGTAAATGTCCTGTATTATTTTTTGTTACTGTATATTTTGTTGTTAAACATATTGCTTCCTCAGCACAGACTCTTATCCAAAACCATGCAGTACACTTTACATTAATAATACTTACAAAGCAAACACATTACGAGCAAATGTGCTAAAATAAAATTAATTAAAAGATAATCTGGAAGTGTGCCATGACAGTACAGTGGTTAGCATTGCTGCCACGAGTGCAGCTCTGGAGTCAGTTCCTAGGGTGCTATCTGTGTGGAATTTGTATATTTTGTCAGTGTTCGAGTGGGTTTGGATTTTTTTAAACGGATGCACTGGTTTTCTCCCACAGTCTGAAAACATACTGGTAGATTAATTGGCTTCTGGGGGAATGGACCCAGTTGTGAGTGTGTGGTCTGTGTATGCCCTGCAGTGGACTGGTGTCCTGTCCAAGGTGTACTCTGCCTTGCTCCTATTGCTTGTCGAAACTAGGCCCCAGCTCCCCAGTCATCTGTATTGGATAAAGCAGTGGATGGATTTATTTACAGTACATTTTGTGTTGATCACTGCCAAGAATAAATCACATATAAATGTAGGTCTGCTTGAGTTTGCAACATACCAAACTGTGAAAAAACCTAAGGAGACAGAATATTTTCTGAAGGCATTGCATATGGTTCTTCAAACTTTCTGTCCAGAGACGTTAAGTAACAGTTTCAGTTAAACTAGACAGAGGTGTCATCAAAAACACCGAAATATGTTATTTAGCATTAGGGACTGGAATCCCATCTAGGGTGTATCCTGCCTCTGTGCTTGCTTGGATAGGTTCCAGCTCCCCTGCAACCTTGTATTAGATAATAAAGTGGTTATAAAATGGATGGATGGATGGAGAAAGCACCAAAAATAATGGAAGTGTAACCCAATTTTCCTGTAAAAATTAAACCAAAAATTTTTTTACTTTAACGGTATCCAGCATTATGTGCAAGTAGTGTGGATTCAGAGTAGTACCTGCACCTTGTTGAACTGCATTATTGCTGTAAATGAAATGCAGCATGCATGCATTACATTTCCATTTATGAATAATCAATTAATTCTCTATATTTAATGACTTTAAAGCTTGTTTACCAATATAGTGAAGAACTAAGCAATTAAGCTGTAGCAGTCCATGTGATTCTGAGTAGAATATGGAGTGAGATTCTGAAAAGCTTCTCAATGTGGAACCCAATTACACACAGGGGTCAAGACAATGACCTCAAGCAGTCTTCCTCACCTTTCTTCCTTATTTCAACTCAGTGCAGTTTTCCCTACAACTCAATTTCAGGGGCTTTGACAGAAGTTATTAACAAACTGTCATATTCAGATATAACAAATGGGATCAAGGTGTTGCTTACATTTTAATAAATGGAGTTCATAAATTGCTTTTTTACCATCATCATTATTAGTACAATTTCCACAAATGTGAAACCAGTATCAATATCACTTATCATAAATGTTTTAAATGCAATATTTCCAGTGCCCTTCTACCTAGATTTTAGTATGAGACAAAGGGGCAGTGTGGAGAAATATGATGATGATGATGATGATGATGATGATGAAATGAGCAATCAATTAACCTTAAGAATTGTAGCACTAGAAACCTGTTATTTTATTGAGTAAAGAATGTCTAAGTCACTGTACATATGCGAAAATGAAGAAAACTACTGAAACACTAAGTTGAAAAACCATGGCACATGCAGAACACTACAAGATATCTGTGTGGACAAAAATGGTGGTATGAATTAAAACCAGAATAATCTATTATTATGCCTACCCAGATGGTAACAGATTACTTGAATAAGTACAGTAGTTGCAACTTTTCTGAAGCAGCAGAAACCTATTCTACTCTGATGATCTACCATCTACAACAACAACCAAGAGGTTTAAGCAAATTGCTCTGACATTTCCATTCAGAATGTTTGCAGAAAGATATGGTCATTTGTTTACATTATAAAGCCTGCACAGCCATTGCAGGACAGTAATAAATGTAAATGGGATATTTTCCCTTGTGGCAGGACAGAGTCTGCTAATAATGATCCCACCACACAGATTTAACTTCTCAGTTTTACATTCATTAAACCTTCTAACAGACAAAGTCCTCTTTAAATATTTCCTCCTGGATATTCTTCTCTAAAACGAAGACTTTGAAAGCTGGAGCTGTTATGGAACAATTCAAAGAAATGAGATGATTAAAATGTACCGAGAGATGTCTTTTCTCCAGGAGATATGTTAAACTTTGGACTATGTTTAAAATATTTGTATTTTGCAATAAAGTGAATAATCACTTACTATCATGAATGATTAAATGTTATATCACAATTTGGTATTACATTTAACAGTCTCATGCTACTTTGTTGAGATTTATGGCAAGAATGATGTATTTAATACATTCAAAAAAGATAATTTCTCATCATAGAACTTGTGTCATTCAAGACCTTCCATGGCAGTCTTATAAATATCAAAATACAGTATATGCATTTTTGTACTTGTATAATTAATAAATTCGTTACCCCATTATATTTAATTAGTTTAAATTAGTTACCTATTGTTTTATAGGTAGGTTGAGAAAGATTTTAGTTTTTCTATGTATATCTATGGTACTGTAGGTCATCTAACAGGGCCTTAGAGTTTCACATTAAAGAATGACATATTGGCTGCAGTTAAGGCATCAGTCAGCAATTCCTTTAAATACTTCAATGCTGGTAATGACAGATTTATTGGGCCCAGATCAGCGCCTGCTACAGGCCAAGGATCAATTAAGTCTTACTGTGTTTTACAGTTTCTTAAACCCAGATTAAAACATTGCTGTTCATTTGCAATAAATATTGATCATTTCTTGCCAAATCAGCCAGGGGTGTGAGCTGCTTGAATAATAAATACACTCTGCAGTCCACTAGAGATGGTTTTGTCATTGTTTAAAGTGTTTCCTGTCTGATAGAAAGGTATTGTGGTCAGCCTGTTTTATGAGTAGTTTATGTAAAGGGGGTCGTTTTACTTAATTGAGGTTAAGTAATAACCAGTCCTGTTACCAGGGTGAAGATGTGTTAGGTCAGACCTCTCTCACTCTAATATACCTGTTCTCTCTTTTTCTCAAAACTTTAAATCTACATTTTAAATCCAACATAGGTCACTTTAACTCTCCTTTGCAGTTACAAGAAGTTCCATTCAAACCAGCTGGTGTCTCTACTCAGCTGCAGGCTGCTTACCTGATTAGATAACACATGACTGTGCAAACACATCAACAGTTCCTACCCCTTCCTCTATCTAGCAAGTTACATCACATCTGTGCCAGAACAGCTATCTGAGGACAATGAATATGACCACCTTGCACATCCAAACTATATCCAACACACAACCTTATTCTCCCTGTCAATTTATGATACACACGGGTGTATCATTGTGTCTTCAGTAAGTACTCACCACCCTAAAAACCAGTTGCAAACATTGTTGTGTTTCATTGAGAATTTTGAATGCATTAAGATTATTTCTCCCCTTGACTCACAATACATACACAACAATTTAAAGGGGCAACAATATTCAAAGATATCCCAGAGTACAAAATTATAATCCAGGGCAAACACTGGGATTATAACGTTGTACTCTGGGATATTTTGTGAATAATCAATTCATTTATGAATAATCATAAATCAATAGATCAATTCAAGACGGAATTGGGAAGAGAAGAAACGTTTTTCTACCCAGCCAATAAAAACGTTATTATATATTGGCCCTATCTGATACCCATGTCAATTCAATTAAATTAGTTTTTTTATTAAAACAAAATGCATTGGAGATGAAAACCAAATCACCTGATCTGGCAGATGTGTGGGTAGAGTGATCTAGGCCTGTATGTTCGATATTGACTATATAGAGGTGATCTTTCATCTTCACCACGAATATTCTAGTCCCTGAAACTAAAACAATTTATAAAAAATCCACTGAAGAGTGCAGTTAGTATCCTTGCTGTATGAAAGAAGACTCTAACATGGGACATGGTTAGATCCTGTGAAAAAGGAGATTAAGTAAAAGTGTTAGTTGTCATGAGGCTTAAATACTATAGAGGTGTCTCACAACGACACCACCCTTGGCAGCTGCTTTGATAACCAAATCATCCCTATTGCAAAGTGATTAAAGTGCCTGGTAGTAGAAAAGATTTTGGGATCCTGGTTATTGCATTTGTGAATGAAGTAATTAACTGTAGCAAAATGACCTGGGGGGGGGGTGGATGGGAGTCCACTAGCTCTTTTGGGATTCATTTTGTTAATTGTGTCAATTGCTGGGCTATATTTGGCTCTTAATGAGGGATTCTCATTCAACAAGTGTCATACAAAATGAAACCTCAAAACAGCTAAGAAAAAATTGACTCTGTCGGGTGATGCCTTTGCTGAGAAGGGATTTCTCCTCTCTGATTATTTTAGGTTTAATGAAATTATTTCAGTAGGGAAAACAACATCCAAGAATCAAATGAAGCTTGGAATACTTGGTGAGAAACGTTTGGCTTAACCCACTTGGTTAATGGGTAGCCTCCTGGCCACAGCAGGAGGAGACTCAAACCCCCATTCAGGGTGAGTAAACCAAGGGGCAGATGTAAGGTGGAGATGAATGCTTGAGATGAATGCAAAGGGAGGCATTCAAGTTCAATATGTAGCTAATTTAGTAATGATGGTGCTGTAAGAAAGTGTTCTTTCCAGCCCCTATGCAGATGACACAATCCGGGGATGAGTGAGGAAAACACGGGGAAAAAGGCATGCAGGAGTCGGAAATGAAAACGGGGGGCGTGTCCATGGTGCGCAGGTGTTCTGGGGGGTGAGTCCGGGGCAAACAATCCAAAACAGAGTCCAATGGGAAATCCAAGACAAGGCAAAAGTCCAAAGCCGGGTGGTCCATCCGAGACGAAGACAAACAGGATTAAAAACCGGAGCGGGATCCGGTGGAGGGTCGGGGGGGGGGAAAGGGGGAATGGGACCAGACGCTCCAGATCCCGGACTCGCTTGGTACGGAAAACAATGCAGGGCCCGGAACAGAGCGAGCGTCTGGCTTTTAAGGTGGGTGGGATAGGAGGCTGGAACTGGGGGCAGGCCACAAAATCAACTCAGAAATGAAAGAGCCGGAGCGCCCTTATGGGGGAGGGACTACAATCATGACAGGTGCTTAGTTATAGCTGTGTGAGATTGACTTGTCTTTGTTATCAAACCCCAACTTCAAGATAATAACTTCCATTTATTTTGGCTTAAAACAAGGCATCATCTTTCTCAAAATGCGTCTTCTCAACTGAAAAGAACTTAGTTTTCCAATACTGCTGAAAATGCTGATTTCTCTTGTGACATGCCTGTTTTTGGCACTATTGTTACATCACTATTTTTCATGTCTTGATCATTTAGTTTGTTACATTGATGTGTACTGTGACACTTTTTTATGCAAGAACTAAAAATGCCTACTTACAGTAATCGAACCATTCGTGTTTCATTGCAAATTGTGCTTCCATTTGTGATGCCCAGATCAGTTAATGCATTCATAAATCTGTTTTGTTCGTAGCGCATCACTACAACTGTCCACAACCTTCCTGTGTGGAATTTTAAATAGTCTTTGCAAAATGTGATTGAGATAAAAACTTTCAACACTTTTCTTTAAATTATTTTTGTTCAAGGTCTTTATAATGTTTGTGCTGATTCTATCCATGTTTCAATCAGTGACTCTTTAAGTTGTATAACGGAAACTCATACAGCATCTCCTTACAATCTAATACACATTTCAAACCTTTTTATGAACTACACAAGTTCCAATTGTGTGAGATAAGTGGACCATTCAATTTTTCCAGTTCAATTTAGGAATTGTTGGTACTTTGCTGTTTGAATTGAAATTGAAAACTTAGCATCCACAGCAAAACAGGGAATGGCTGTCATGTGGTCTTGATATAGTAGAACCTGGATACTGTCATTGATTCTGAAGTTTGCTTCAACCCAGAACTCAACCCAGAATTAAGGGATTCCAATACTTTATTCAACACTTTCTCTTTTATCTGACAATCCTGATTACTTTGATGCCAGAATGGCTCTTCAAGACAAGGGATGATGTAATAAGTGCCTGCACATCCGCAATATACCCAACACAACTATATCAGATTAAGTTATGGCCATATATCAGAAGCAATTTCTAGCAATTCTCAATGGAAAACAGAACTGACTAAACAAACTTCTAATTCAATTTCATGCTTTTATACAGTATTTGCTCAATGAACATGCAAAACATAATTAGAGGTATATTCAGACAGTTTTGCTTTCAGTGCTCGAAAAGTGCCAGAGCTGATAATATTCACATTTAATTTATAGTGACTGCACATTCTCAAAATATACCATTACCAAAACAGTTGTTCCTTATAAGACATGTGCAATTTCTGCCTATTTTACTGGTGAAAGTTAAATGTGCCCTGCTGATGAGGCCCTAATAAGGGTTATCCAGCGGGCGGTAGCTGTAAACTTTGGCTATGTATTCAAAGTCAGTAAATGAATGTTGCAGGCTGAGATCGGTGACAATGGAGTTGTCTCTAAGAATCTAGACACAATTGATAACACCTAACTAGTGTCAATTTCCACTTGTCCATTACCATTTTTATTTCTGCTTCCTAGAGCTTCAAACCAAGTGATGTTTACTTACAGTAGTTGTTCTGGATGTAAGACACACTGATCAAAAGAATATCCTGGTTTACTTTAGTTAATTACGTTCTGGGTACATGATTAAGAGTGTCAAAGGTGTAGGATAAAAGACAGAGAACAGAGTTAGACAAGGAACAGACCACAAAGGAGAGACAGGAGGACAGAACATAAAGCATGTTCCAGGCCTGTCCAGATCATCCATAAAACAGTGGATTGGAGATAAGTATTTGAACCTTTTGAAGAGCACTTGCTTTTTTAGGAACCTCAGATTTCCTGAGTGAAAACATTGTCCCTCTGTCCCTCAGTTAAAAGTGCCTCTCCTGCTTAGTGGGTGCATTTAAGAAAAGGAAGAAAGATTCATGTTTCTTTTGCGGCAACTGGGACTATTTAATCATAGGCTGTATTCTATTGAGTTTAGAAGGCAGCTTATCTCTTTTTCTAGCCTTTATAGGCATTAAGAGTAGTATACTTGGTAAGAGTCTGGGATTTTTCTGGGTGGTTAGGATGTTAGGATGCCTCTGGGATATTTTGTCTGTAAACCTCCAATGTTGTGCATTTATGTTGTGTGTACAGTAGTGTGTGTCACTGTCATTTTTAATCAATATTTGTTTAGCCAGAAGTCCCTGAATTATTACTTGTCACCAGAACTGTGCCAGAGAACAAATAATTCACCTGTCTCTAACTATACCAACCTCTCCTGGATATACTTAGAAAAATCTTTACAAGTTAGCAATTACAAGTTATGATAATTTATTTTATTTCTTCATTTCTCCATATTTGTAAACCCCTTTTTGTAACAACAATAATATAAAGCTGTTAGTATTGTTGCTGTGTGATATTTTGTCACATCGATGAATTGATGTTTGGTCACTGGTATGTTTTATAATGAATACAGGATCAAGTAATTAAAAACGAAATTAGGTAAACAATTAATGATAGTGGGATATAATCGTGAGATTTATTTCCATGTCTATCCTAAGGGCATATTCATCAGTGAATGCACTGAATCTGAACAGTCTGATGCAGGTCAGTTACGAAGGCTTGAAGCATTATATATAAAAAAAATATCTGAAAATGATGTAGTTGAAATGAAGTTCTAAGTATTTAGTATCTCCTGGTCAAAAGCATTTGTTTAAGCTCAGGTATGAATTTGAACTGTATTATCAACCACAGTTGAGAAGCACCACTTAGATTAGCACCAGTGCAGGGATACAGTTTGCATTGTTTTCTCTGTGGTATTTCTGTCCAGATAGACTTGGTGTATAATCTTCCTGTTACAGCTACGTCACCCTCAGAGGCTCTTAACTTTCAGATTTATGCTCTGGTCACCTGTCTTCTGTCGCAGAAAATTTGGTGATCTTTTGAGAATGAGCAGATTGAATAGTTGGTTGAAATCTCACCCCACAAATTACATTACAAAATGTAGAAAATGTAAGAAATGATACCTCTGAGTCGTCTGTCATGGACTGGACCTGTGATCTTCTCCCTAGATGACGTTCTAACAAGTGTGAATTACTTGTATATGAATATGCCATTTCAAAGCTACTCACAGATGACAGTTGTGAGACGAATTAGTTTAGCACAACCTTAAGATCAGAGAGAAAACCAGGAGACCAAGTGTGCAAATGAATAGAGCATTTAAGAAATGTGTACAGTAACACAGGCCACTAATTAGAAGACTTATCCTATGTTGGGGACAGGGAAGACATGTGGTAGAGACATATTAACATTCCCATACAGAAACTACCATTATGCCATTCTATCTACATGACATCCCAGTAGCACATTTCACCCATGAAACTCATGGGTCATAGCCTGGTCATTCAACTACTACATTATTATTAATTTAATTCAAATAAGCATCTGTGGTATCTCAACCCTTTATACATTCTGCAGTTTACTATCAACATCTCAGCTAACTGCTCATGCAGTGACTTTTGTGCATGAACAAAACAGCTGCAACATTATGCAGGTACACATTGGTCTTTTTTTATCAAAATGATTGTGACACACACAGGCAGTGAAACATGAAAGAGATAGCTACTGGTTAAAAAATGAACTTTTGTAAATAGAAGCTGCTTGCCAATCATGACAAGCTTTGTGGAGCAGACACCTGCTCTAACCAGCTCCAAAGCAAATGCAAATAATTGATCTCATTATAACGAGGGAAGAGAACTCACAGCAGGGGAGATAAAGTTCTTCCAATGCAGTAATCATTTTTTTACAGAGTTCATGAGAAATGAAGAGCTGAGCCACAGAGGTCAATACACCCGTATCGATTTTTCTTTTTTAATTCTCGTACTTTTGTCAAGAGCTCTTTTTTGAAAACCTCTATGACTTGAAATGCTTAAAGCTTCCCGGGATTATAACTGCACATACAACTCAAAGAAGAGACATGTTAAAAGAACATGAGGCGATCTGTTAAAACAAACACTACAAACCCCTAATTTAGTTTTCAGTCAAACTTAAGGAGGGGGAATGTATTAAAACTTTGATGTATGACAAATACAGTCAGTATAATAAAATTATCATTGCACCTGCATGTTAAATAAAAGTCATCCTTACTTAGCAAAAGTGGAATAGAATATTAGTAATATGTTGCTCAATAAAGAAAGGTACATTTATTAACTTCTGTGCCTTTTCATAGATTTTCTTCTTTGTTATGGTTTGTTATGGCTTGAATGTACTTTATTATACTTGACCATCATAAAACTACAAGAATCAGAAATGATGCATGGAACACTTACTATAGGATGCCACGCAATCTTGCACATAGTACAGTGCAGTAAATCACAATTAAGGTATTTTGAAACCGTTGGAAACCAAAGATGTGAAAAACAAAGATGGAGCCATAACACAGGAAATCCTATGACAATGTCACGAAGGTTAATTTTTGTCCACATAAGCGCATCAACAAGATTTAATATATCTCAGCTTAAAACCGAGATACATACTGTACCTAGTGGACAGGCTTCTGTGTAAAACTCTGTTATCAACTAAACCATTTCTGAATCATACTGTTGACGGACTCGTTGAGTCATGCTTGGTCCCAAAACTGGCCTGAAAGTTTATAACGTACAACACTTCTTGAGACAAAGAAACTGTCAGATACTGCAGTTTATTACTGCAGCAGGTGCTTTTTTTTTCCTCAAGAGAGGATTGCATGGGTTTGGAAACGTTATGATTAATATCACCCTGAATATCCAGGCTTTCTGAGTGGAAAGGCTGTAATTTGACCTACTCTAGACATACCTCTTTAGCCTGTAAGAATTTTAAATACATGAACACAACATTTCATATATCCAGCATATGCAGTCAGAAAATGGCACCTGAATGGCCCAAATGTCTAATTCCAGTTCTTTGAATTGCATGGTGTCCAGATTCAAAAAAAGCACAGGGATTGTTTAATATATCACAGCAGATCCAGGCATTACAGCATGATTGTACACTGATGTAAAAACCCCTGAAAGCATTCAGACAACACTGCCTGATCACAAGTTGCAGGAAAAGAACACAGACAGCAGACCAGAATTCAGACTTTTCTGAAATATTTTTTTTCCCCAGAACAGGAAAAGTTGAAAAACATCTACTAAAGCTGAAAGCTATGGTGATTCAGGGATTTCCCAGACACCTGTAAGGGATTTAGCAATGTGTGCATTACAGCAAGAGCAGTTCACATATTTGCAGCAGGCCTGTTCAAATCCAGAAAAGGACTGAATGTAGTGGACACAGGATACATTGAATTTGGACAACACCATATTGCACACAAGTAGATAAAACCCTATTGGATATGTATTGTAACAATGCGGTTCTTGGAGCTACGGTTGGAGTTGATGTCTTCTAGCACAGTAATAAGACCAGCGTAGGAGAGGTAAATGGCTTCTTTTTAAGTGCCATTGGTAGAGCAGGTGCTACAAAAATGTGCTCCGAGAGCAAAATAAAAATAAAAAAACGCGCTCCTAAGAGAGAAGAGGAAAACAAAAATAATGCAGTCCAGGAGTGGAGGTGAAAAAAACCCCGAAGAACATTTGTATTTAAGGTCGCTTCGGAGAGCGAGAGAAAATTGGGTCGGGGGGGGGGGGTATTGGAAAGGAAAGACACTTTAACTCTAGGCTAGTAGCATACTGTAGGTTCAGCTAGCGAACCCCCACATACACGCGGGAGGAGCTTTTGTAGGCTGCGCATTCTCACGCGGCTGTGGGAGGAGAGAAAAAAAAATGACGGCGAGTGGGCTTTACGTTAACACACTATTGCCGTACTCAACATCAGACAGTATGGGGAAGTCAAAGGCAAACCAAACTTTAGTGTACACACCAATCGAATTAAAGATCTCACTCTATTTGTGCATCAAATTTATGGCTTTATGAAAAATGAATTATATGGGTTTTGGATATTGATTAAATAGATTAAGTGCCACTTTCATTAATTAATCATTTATGGCTAATCGTAGGTACACTCAAGTAAATTTGACTGCTGTATAAGCAATAAATCACCTTAGTGAGAGCGCTGATAGGGCACAATTGATGTCTGTTATATATGTAGTATTTTTCCTAGAACAGAAGTTAACCGTTCTACAGTTCCCAATAGCTAAGTTGTAAATAATAGCAAACAAAGTGACATTTAGAAATCTGCCAGACATCAAGCTTCAGCAAATGGTGTATAACCACACACCACAAATAGCTGATTTAACCTGCTGAATATCAAGCCTAAAGGAAATCAAGAAAGAAAATTGTTCCACCTATCTAGAGCACAATGCTTTTGTATCATCAGTATGGTAGAGAGTGGATTAAGTGCACTGTCACACACAATACCTGTTATATCTAACCTGGCAAAACGATATAGCCAAACACAGTCCACCAACAACAGGTCACAATCTGGAAGACTTCAAGTCACAACACATTGAAATGATCTCTGAGGTGGTTCAAGTGTGATGTTCTGAATAGGAGCACAGTATCTAGTGGCTGCAGAACTACACTTGTAGTGACTGATGGCAATCTGATTATATGGTGTAACACAGGGAGTTTGAAACAAGCTGAACAGCAATGCTGGTGAAGCTGATACCTTTGTATCCCTTGAGAAATGGCAGGATGAGATCTTTGGATCAATTAACTAGTATTAAGCAAATAGACCAAATGGTGGTTGTTAACAATGAAGTCAGTGAGGTAGGAGTAAAGAGCATAAAGGATGAGGTGATAAAGGAAAACGGACAAAAAGAGACAGAAAATGACAAACAAATCGTTTGCTGATTCTGAGGTTTTTTCACCCAACAGTTTTGGGAATGTAATGGTTATTTCTGTTACGTACTCAATACTGTAAGTACATTTCATTTTGTAACCGTCCCCAGCACTGAAATGTATTGTGAGGCCCAAATTCATTTTACAGAGTGCTGATCTTTTTCTGCCATTTAAAAACATCAAAAGAAAGCGGAGTGCGGTAATCAACATGTCAACATCTAGTTTCGCTCTTCAGAAATCTTTTTTTCCCCAAAGTATTTTATGTTGCAGACAGGTGGTAATCATCAGGACTGATATTAAAAGAAAATAATCTTGTTTGGTTGGAGGCACCACTATGTATTTTGGCTGTCAAGGGGATTTATGACATAATTGTAGCATGTGTTGCTTATGGCTTTAAAAAACGAAAACATTTGACTAGATGCACACCCTTAAAATACATTGAACCAAGACAAATTTCAAGCTCAGATCTGTTAAATGCATTTTTTATTATTTTTCTGAGTCTCTTAACCTCACCTAATGTCTAATGGAACTGTTAAAGAGAGGAATGTAGAGATAAGCAAAACAAATGCCTTTTTTTGGGGAGGAGGCATAATGCTGACACTGTTTAAGACAGGAGACTGCTGAATACTAAAGAAAAGTATTCAGTAAGAAAAGAAAAATGAGGCCTACTGAACCATAATTTCATTGTAATGGGGAAGGATGTATGAGTGGCCCATGCTCTATAGCTTTAATAAAAGGCAGACAGATGAGCCTTCCAAAGAACCTGACCAGTTTTAAAGATCTTGAACTGCTGAATAATACAGAAATATACTCTCAGTGCTGGCATCATGATTAAATCATGTACTATATATCTGGGCTGCGGTTAAATGTAACGTGTGTGGCTGAATTATTACTCTTGTCACCAAAGCTGTGTCAGAGAACAAAGAATTCACATGTCTCTAGCTATACCAACCGCTCGGGTACAGTATATTCTTGGCAAAATCTTTACATGCTGGAGGTCATGATTATTAATTTTACCTATTGATTTAGTTGCTCGGTCAGTTCCTGATTTTCTCCATTTTTGTAACCCCCATTTGTAGCAATATATTTGTAATAATTCTAACTAAATGATTAGAAAATATTTTAAGTTATACAATACACTAGTAACCATCTATCCATTTTCTCACTGCTTTATCCAATACAGGATCACAGGGGGGAGCCAGAGTCTAACCTGGCAAGCAAATGGTACAAGGCAGGATACACCCTGGATGGGACGCTAGTCTATCGCAGGGGACACACAGATACAAACATTCACACAGACGCAAGTTTCCCAGAAGCCAATAAACCTATGAGTATGTGGTAACTCAGAGGTTAAGGGTGTCTAGCTCCTGATTGGAAGGTCTTTGGTACAATCCCACATAGGGGCAACTGATTTCACTTGCTCTAATTCCTTCCAGACGGCTCCCAGGTCCACCCAGCCTGCTTTCCAAGTGAGTACCGCGGGTTAATCCTTCCAGGGGTAAAAGGCCGGCCGGAGCGTGATGCTGACCACATCACCTCCACCTTTAGTGTCAGATGGTCAAAGAAAAATGGTGGCCCTTGCCCCCCATTCTCCATGGGGCCTTCATGGCCTGAAGGGACCTACCTACCTATGTTTTTGAACTGTGAGAGGAAACCATAGCACCTGGAGGAAACGTAAAAATGGGGAGAACATTTAAACTCCACAGAGATGACAGATAGCATCCCACAGCTTTAGCCCAGGTTATAAGAGCTGTGAGGCTGCAATGTTAAACACCACAATGCCCACTAGTAAGACCTCATTTGTGGGACTCTGGAACAAGCAGCCAACCGTGTTGTTAAAGCTGATACCCTGGCTTCTCTCACTGTCAATGGGATTCTTGGACTAGTTAGCTATTGAAAATCCATGTGTGTTATCTGAGCCAAATGACCCCCTCTCATTTGTCACAGTTCTTATGTTCTTATCCTTCATAGACATCAGTATAATTGTCTTATACTGATACCAAAGCTGGCCAGTTTTTGTTAGACAGAAAGAGTTTATGTTCTAAACATGTTCTATGTTCTACATTTAGGCTGTGAATCTTGTATTGGTTATCCACAGTGAAGTTTGTTTTTCTTTTCAGTGCTTTCTTTTTTCATAGTAAAAATGTTGTTTCCTTCCTCTTGGAGTGGCTTTATCAGCTGCAGTCTCTAATCTTCAAAGATTTTCAGCTGTAAGAATACAAAAAGTTCCCCTGTTTTTCAATTTCTTGTTTGTAGTTGGTTATGATTGCCATGCAGGGAGTTATTTTTGTGTCTGATGTAAAGATACTCAGAATTATGTTGCCTGCATCTCATAAAGACTTTGTATTTTTCTTGTCCAAATTATCCATTGGTTGAGTTACTTTTTTTACATTGAAATCCTTTTCTTTTACTTCCATGATGTGGATATTCTACCAATATTTATTTCAGATCACAACAAAAATATACTCTGTCTTAAGTGAACCATTTCAGTTTACATTTCAAACTAAACTTGATGATTTCCACTTTTTAGTTGTGCCTTAGTGAGCATTCATACCATCTCATGGGATACAATAAAGAACTTCATCATAAGTATTACACACTATGTGCCTCCAGTCTCAACTATTCCCGTTTGTGCAAAAGTAAGAACTGGAATCTAATGAGCTCTCCTCAAACACTCACTAAATAGTTCTGCCTCTGATAACGTTGCCCTTAAATTGAGGAGTAGGAAACCCCTCAACCATTAGCTAGATAGTGGTCAGACATTCTTATGCCCTCCACAACAATTTTTGCAAATATTCCAAGAGCTGTTAGGCAGCAGTGTTAAACACTGTATTAAGACCTTGAGAGGTGAGAGAGTGTCATATCTGATTTCAGTTCAATTCTGAATTCCACACTTCTTATTCCAGAGTCATAGAGATGTGACACTACACATTACAGCAACAAATGTATACAGTTTCTCAAAGTTCGTTGGTTGCTGCATCTCTGATGGAGCCGTCAAAGAATGCACCGCAGACTCAGTCTCCTGGATTTGATATTATACCTTTCAGGTTTTTTTCTCATCTTTCTGGATCAGAATGGGACCCTTATTACTCAAGATGATATAGATAATTGTAGAGTTATCTACATGACTACATGGCATCTAGTATGACTCCTTGCCTTTGAAAGCTTCACTGACAAATATAATTTTACCTGTAGGCAGACCAATAATTTAAATACCTCTGTAAAATCTCCCTATTCTTACCCATGAGTGTATTAACTCATTTTAATACAATGCTTTAAAAACTGAAAGAGAAAATAAATTGAAACAGAAACAGACACCAAATCAAAAGGAGGAAAGCTGTTGAGACGAGAAATGTCTGAAACATTATGAGGAATGCAGGCAAGATGAGAGTTTGACTCTCAAAACATCAGTTTCACACCCACATCCAGCTAGTTATTAACCTGCCACACACACTCCACTTCCCAAATGAAGAGTCTACATTCAATAAGGCTCATAAAGCATTTGCATATTGGAAATCACTTGTCAAAACATTCATTTAAGGCTCAAGAGATTGTGAGATGTTGTTCTCCAAATGCTTGTTAGGTAAAATACTGTAATTTTCATGTGTCTGAAAAGCAGATGATTATCTATGATCTCAGAGGTTAACAAAATAAAAAAAATGAGCTGATTTAGTTTAGATTGTTGTTCCAATTTTTCCCAAAATTTCCATCCATCAGACCCAAGTACAAGCAAATGAAGCATTTGTTCTGAACAGCAGTTACAATATTTAAGGTTGTTGTAGAGATTGAAAATGTATTTAAATTTGTAAAGACTTTTCTTGATCGTAGACATTTTGTCACACAATGCTATTTATGTGGATATTAAGCCCTTTCTCTCTTTGAGCAATTTTTATTCTCCTTGGCATTAGGCACCTTTATCTTTTTGTGCCGGTCTCTTGTCTGCCCTCTTGTTTGAATGACTGTACATCTTTTCATGCAATCCATTTCTGCCAGCAGTAATCAGTTGCTCTGTCATTATATGAGCAGTGAAGCACATGTAAAAACAAGCACACTTAACCGAAAAAAAAGCGCCTTCTCCAGTCTCCGTAGTGTCAGTTGTACTTCATGTGAAAAGCCAGGGTAATAAAACAGAGCTCGCAAAGAATGCTTTGAATGTATGCTTCAGAAAAGTACAGTGTTTATTAAAAGCTCTTCAATACACAGCTGCACTAATCCCTCAGAAAATAATCTGTTGCAGTTAAAATCACAAACGCCCATTGTCTGACTACCAGTGTGATAGAAAACTGTTGTTTTGTGTCCCAGTCTTTGTCATTACTCCAGCAATTATTATCTGGGCAGTGCTGCCCTATAATGGGACAGACAGGATTTAACACGCCTGCAGCTTCCTTTCCACTTAGTCTTTTAGCCATTTATTCCATGTAACCAGATTTATCATTCTGTAGCCAAAAAACAAAAATCAGGCTGATTAGGCTGATCCACTGCAATTTAACAACCTACCACGGAACATGCAAGGCTACACAACAGCAATCTATTTGAGCAAAGTGTAAAACAAGTCATTTATATACTGTATATCATTTCCATTTTTCCTGTAATTGGCGTGTCTTTTCATAGGTCTCATTGTATTGGATAATATGTGGTTCCAGTTTCATTGTCTCTTTGTTTAGTAGTTTGGGATTGGCTTGTGGGCAGTTGCTGGTGCTGTGGGGATTAACATTATTATTTCATAGCTCTTGGGTCTTTCAATTCCTTCGTAAAACACCGTCTATTTAGAATTTGTATGTTCACCTTTGTGGTTTTCACCACATTCTCTGATATCCTCTCACAATTCAAAAGCAGATTGTCTGTTAACTGGCCATTTCTAAATTGTCCCCTGTAATCAAGCATGTGTGTGTGTTCACCCAGTAATTTACCGGGGTCTAAGGTGTCAACTGTCTGGTGCCCTTTATCTTCCAGGTTAGGCACTAGGTCAGTACGATCCTATGCTACATTTTTTCGACTTGTGTGACATTAATTTACTTCACTCGCTTACTTTCTGGCGATCATCTTCGAATGAACGCTTTTGAAGACAACCACCGTAATGAAATTTTCTAAAAAAAGGAAGGGAATTTCATGTAGGATAGGGCAGTCAATACAGAAGATTAAAACAATCAGAAATCCTTTTCCTGACCAACAAAACACTAACCAGTGTTTTGTCCTGTCTCAAAGATTTGCTGAGCTACTATACTTCGCATTATCAGCTTTATTCTTTAAATTCTGGTTTGCTGTGTATCCCGATGACAAGATGCCATACATTTGGCAATAGGTCTTTCAAAAGATAAACCTAAACTATGAAATCTTCATGCCCTATCCTCCATGCCCTATCCTTCATGACTATATGATCCTCCTCATCCTTATGTGTCTTCAAAAGCCGTTTAAAAGCACACTGCATGGACAGGATATCAAGGTTTGAAGTATATCCATTTTGGGTACCTGAGGGTTGCATATCTTCCATTTTTGGATGATACTGTCAACTTTGCGTTCTCTGACTGTGATCTCTAACGTGGACTGGAGAGGTTTACAGCCGAATGTGGCGCAGTCAGGATGAGGATCAGCACCTCCAAATCTGAGCTCATGATTCTCTCCTGGAAAAGAGTGACTTGCTCGTTCCAGGGGAGGAGGGAACAAAAGGACGAGGTGTTTAAGTACCTTGGGGTCTTGTTGAAGAGTGAGGGTAGAGAAAATAATGAAGCTGACCAGCGGATTAATGCAGTGGCTACAGTAATGCACATGCTGTGCCTAACCTTGGTGGTGAAGCGGGAGCAAAGCTTTTTGATGAAGCTTTGGGTAGTGACCATAAGAATTAGATCATGGGTACAAATGGAGGAAATGAGGTTTCTCCATAGGGTTTCTGGGCTTACCCTCCATGAGAGGATGAGGAGCTCCACAGTATGGGGGGGACCTTGGAGTAGAGTCACTGCTCCTTTTTATTGAGAGGTGTCAGTTGGGGTAACTGGAAGCACTCTGGGTGCCTCCCACTGGAGTTGTATCAGACACAGCCCATTGGGGAGAGACTCTGGGACAGATCCAGGTAATAGTTGCCTACCTCTCCTAATGCTGGAGGGATTATAACTCTCGACTGGGAGTCCCTTAGGAGGAGCATTTTTTGTTGGTCTGCTCTATTCAGCCTCTGTTCAGAAAGTTAGGTGAGATGAGATGAGATTTCCTCATATTAGCCTTTCCCAACTTTTAGTACAGAAATGTGGGGTGATTACCATCCAACCTGAAGCAGTACCATTTTACTATTTGTATGTGCCATGTCAGAATTAAGGGGAGAGTCATAAGAACTCACCTTAAAGGTAATAGACACCTCCCTCTTCTGAGGATGCTTATTCTTCCAACATCCCAACCCCTATCCTTGGATGAGGACAAGCATCTGAATATGATGCATGATGTAGGTATTGCACTGTTATGTAGGTATAAAATAGGAGATATTTTAAGGCTGTTCGATCAGTTGAAGCAATACCTCTCTCTCCTAATTCAGCACTATGGCTAGCTGCACGCTTATTTGTGCCTGGTCCTCTGAATCACTTTTTGACATCCTCTGTCTTGCAGGTAGTGCAACATCTTACTGCGGATGCCTATGCATTCATTTTTTTTAGTCTGAAACTGAAGGACATCTAAATCAACACGTGAATTCTTTGTATCCATAATCCATTGCAATTGCTGTTCTTAACTAGCACTCCAGTAACCTAAGGAAAATTATTATTTTACTTTAATTACTTGCTTTAAGTTGAATTATTATTTCTTTATTGTACATTTGTATGTGATACTTTAATGATAGTATTTAAGAAAAAATGTCAAATACAGTACGTGTGTAAGAGGAGAACTAACTACATATAAGACTCTGGTTCCCAACAGCTGCTGTCCAGCAGGTTTTATATTTCTCTTTAATAAAATATAAGTCCTATTGTTTTGTAGTTAGAATGGAATTTTTAGTTGAATATTACAGTATATGTCTGAGCAAAAGACGCTTAAAGACATACTGGTATCAAACACGTCTCTATCAAAACAAAAATGCCAATGATTCAAGAAAACACTTGCTTAAAAATTGTAAATATTGATGAGACATATACTTAATAGAACAAAATAAACAAATTATCCATCCATTTTCTAACTGCTTTATCCAATACAGTTTCACGTCAATTCTTGTAAGCATTGGGCACAGGGCTGGATACACCCTGGATGGGATGCCAGTTTATCACAAGGCGCACACAGACACAAACGTGCATACAGTCACACTAGATACAGTTTTCCAGAAGCCAATCAACCAATTTTTAAATATTTTTTTGCATACTTATTAACAAAAATATGTTGTCTTACAAAAATGTTAACCCAATCAATACACCCTATGACAGATAATATTTTTAAAAAGTAACTCCTAAAAATAACAACATACAACATTTCATATAATTCCAATGCCCTGAACATAAGAAAGAAGTAAAATATAATTACTGGTATAACCTGTCTTATGCACATTACTCTAAAACACAGTAAAGACAATTGTGTTGGAACAGATATCAACTGAGTGACTCTATTGTAATGTTTGGAGAAGCAAATGAAATTCTGATGGCAGTTTTAATACAAGAAATCATTGTTCCATTCAACATCTCTTTTCAAATAAATTAATTCTACTGCAAACGATTTACGTTTGACGAGGTTTGTTGTTGGAAAAGTGCTTTGTCAAATACAATTAAACATCTCCACATCTGAATGCAAATCATCTGAACATGGATGGATGCCGCACATAAGACCATTTGTTCTCCAAACTCATGAATTATTTACCCCTTTGTAAAACTGGCTAGGATCTCATAGGAATGAATAATAGCTTAATTAACTTTGGATGATAATTTAGCCCCTTCAAATTGACAAATAGATTAAAGTTGGAAATTAGTGCATCATTTTTCCTATTCACCAAATCTGTTAAGAAACATGACACTATGAAAATGGAAATATTTCTATACAGACATGGTGTGCATTGCTTTTCTTTACAGTCAATGCCCCTGGCTATGTTGTTGTGAGCCCCAGCTATAATATACCCTGAAATCTGAAAAAAAAATATAGAAAGGAACATTCTGCTTCAATAAGAAAAACAAACAGATTGTAAATTAGCAGTGCAAAAGAGCGCTCTTCATCTGATCACAGTTTACTGAAACAGTCTTGGTGTCTAGATTCACAGCTGAAAGTGAACATGTCATCATAACATTTGTGTCATTTTTAATTGTTATATAATATAAGTCTGTTTCTACATCACGGCTCACAGACATGACCCTTGTACCCACACAGGGAAAATCATATAACAAATAATATCTAATTCTAAGTGTAATAAAATGCCGCTATAGGATCACAGAGTTCAACTTGTGCTCTAAGAAAATGTTACCAGCTAAGATTATCAAGACTTAAGATTCTTTATGTGCTCGCACGCCAAGGTTTACTCAGAGCTTAGGGGTGAGGAGCTATTTTCTAAAGTTCATGAGAAAACATGAACCATAAAAAACAGCACTGTAGAGGCTGCATTTTGGCAATGTCTTCGATGGCTGGAGGAGACCAAATGCAACTGATTCACACACATCACACTTCTTTGTCAGTGATGTAAGCTTGGAAAAGATTCAGAGCATTTTCGGTGCCTATAGAAATTCTGCACAACCTTTTAAAAAGTGACAAGATTTTGTGGTCTACCAGCCTGAAATCAAGACACTTTAAATCTGAATTGTAACACAGAACCTGCAAGGGAAAAATAAAAGCTCAAACATTCTGAACAGTAATTACAGCTGAAAAAAAACGCGGATTGTGTAAATGTACACAACTCTTCATAACAGCAATTGTAAATTTGCTCTGGTGTAACCAGTTGCTTCCAAATCAGACAACAGCTAGTAATCACCCATCTATATTCAACTGTAGTGATTTCAGAATAAAATCAGCGGTTCCTGTAGATCTCTCCTGAGGCACAGTGCATCTCAAAGTAAAGAGTCAACTATGGGCAACAAGGAGCGATCAAAAGACCACCAGGACAAAGTTGTGCAAAGGCACAGTGTCATGATTGTAATCCCTCCTCTTAAGGACGCTCCGGCTCTTTCACATTTTAGTTAATTATATGCACCTGCCTCTTATCCTGCTCCTCCTTAAAAGCCAGACGCTCACTATACTCTGGGCTCTGCATTGGAAGACGGATGCCCGGAGACCTGCCTACCACCAAGTTGCCCTACGCCCACGGCTTGACGGCATAGGGCCTCATATTGGCGTCCTGACCTAGCTGAGTCACCCCCCATTTTATTCCCTCTCCCTGCACTGGATCCCGTTCTGGTTTTAACTGTGTTTTGTTTTCGTCTCATCTGGATTTCCCGGTTTTACGACTCTTGGACTTCGCCCCAGATTTCCCCTCTGGACTCCTTCAGATTTGTTTGCCTGGACCACGCCCCCCGAACACCAGTGCACACTCTTCACATTCCCCTGTTCGTCTAATAGCCCAGTTCCTCACTGTCTCCTTCCCGTGTCTGTTTCACTCCCTTCCGGATTCTGCTGTCTGCATAGGGTCCTGAAAAATGCTTCGTAACACAGAGCAGATTATGGATATTTCAAAGATTTCAAAGCCCTTAAAAATCATCTGGAACACAGTCACGACCATCATTAGGAAATGAAAGGTATATGGCACCACCAATATCTTGCCTAGATCAGGTTGTCCCTCAAAAATGGATGACCAAGGAAGGTGAAGACTGATATGACAGACAACCAAGAATCCAAATGCAATTTTGAAGGACTTGCAGGCCTTGATCCCAAATACCTGTGATGTGTGCACACTGACCACAGTTTTCCAAGCTCTGCACAAGTCCGAGCTGTATGGGAGGGAGGCATGAAGAAAGCCACTACTCAAAAAAGCCCACATTGAGTCTCGGTGGAGGTTTGAAAAACAACATGGTGGAGTTTCTGAAGCAAATGTTTCATTTGGCAGAAAACCAATAGAGCACATCAACCACAGAATACGATCCCTACTGTAAAGCATGGTGGAGGCAGCAGTCTGTTACGGGAGATTTTCTCTGCAGAAGGGATTGGTGTGCTAGTCAGCATTGAAAGAAAACTGTTTGAAGCAAAAAAAAAAGACAGATTTTTTAAGAAGACCTGCTGCCCTCCACAAGGAAGCTAAAATTGGAAAGTAATTTTACTTTTCAACAACCCCTGAAACACAGCCAAAGCAACTGTGGAGTCGCTAAAGAAGAAATATGTGAACATCCTCAAGTGGCCCAGTTAGAGCCTTAATGTCAATCCAAGTGACAACCTGTGGAATGACTTAGATGGTTGCAGTCCGTCAACAGTCCCCATGCAATTTGACTGAGCTTGGACAGTTCTGTATGGAGGAATGAGCAACATAGCCAAATCTCGGTGTGCTACATTGGCACACATTTATTTGCTTGAGCATTTGTTTTTTTCACTTGAGAGTTCTGTGTTACAATGTGTAAATAAAGTTAAATTCAGATTTAATGTTTCTTGATTTCAGGCTGTAAGGCCACAAAATGTGTTACTTTGACGCTGATGTGTAGACTTAAAATAGGCACTATACTGTATACAGTATACAGTGTATACCACAGTGGCAGTGAAGTGAAAATTGGATTTGGAGTTTAGCAGAAAAGAAAGGGACTGACATTAAATTAAAATGACAAAACACACCAGAAGAAAATAATAACATGGTAACTATTCAGGTGTTGTTAAACGAATTTATTTTAATTACATCGTTTGATGTACAAGTCTGACTTTGTGGAAAAAAGGGATGAGAATTTGATTCCTCTTTTTTCTTCTGTTTTTGGATATTATCCAGGAATGACAAAATCAGATAAGTATGCCTAAGTGGAATTTCACAGAGAAGTTAGGGTTAACACATCAGAGTTTCTTCAAACCTGCCTTTTCTTGAAACTTTTGCAATGTTGTTACGAGAAAAATTATTTATAAATATATAAATCATATGTACTGTACCCTCCTGGTTGATAAATACCCCTGTTGTAACAGAAAGAATAAGGTTCTGGATCCTGAGATGAAGTTAAACAGATGAGTTTATTGCATGCAAGGAACAATAAAGCCGAAGTCTTGTTTCCTGCAAGAAACAACAAAACCGAAGTATTGTTCAATGTGCCGGTACAAACTTTTAGGTTATATAGTCCTTCCTTGCTGCTTCGGACGTCATTCGGTGTTATGGTAAAGAGGGGAGTCATGGTATTTTGCCAGTTAAGAGACCCTGGCCAAATGGTCAGTTTAAGTTGACGCCCCCAGGGGGTTCCTAGCTTGCATCTGGAATCCTTATCAGCTAACCCCCTTTCCTGCCATAAACCCCTGTTGCTTAGAAGTCTAATTTTCAGGCAGAACTGACTTAAGTTAACCCTTTTTACATCTTGTGTCTTACTTCACCCCCAATTGAATAGAAACAAAAACAAAACAAAATGAATTATGAAATGGATCATTAGTCTTGCTCAAAATAATTCTAAAGCTATTATACTATAATTATAGCAGTGCATACAACAAAGTCATGTTTGTGCTAAATAATTAAATTCCAATGGTTCACATTTCTTCACAAATCCAAGTATTCCTTGTAA
Organism: Atractosteus spatula; assembly: GCF_055471065.1. NCBI lineage: Eukaryota > Metazoa > Chordata > Actinopteri > Semionotiformes > Lepisosteidae > Atractosteus > Atractosteus spatula. The sequence goes on along the minus strand of NC_142728.1, from coordinate 7,012,633 downwards.
AATCTCAAACAAAAACAAATACAAAGCACAAAAACATTCTGCTGTTTAGAAGTGCAAAAGAACCTCTGCAAAAACATGGAGGCTTCCATATTGAAAACACAATCTAGCCTGTGTGTCCTGGTGTTTAAAATTAGGTAATGAAAGAAAGAGATTCAGTAGGAGCATTCAACATCATGTTTAAAGTCAGAGAGCTCTCTGAAGACTGCAGAGAAATTGTTACTGACCTCCACATGTTGTAGCACGGCTACAAATGCTGAATCTATACTCATCATTACAGTGTCCATTATTAGGATATGTACAGTTATTGGTATAGTGGCAAAACTGCCAGCAAGTGGACACAAGGCCTGTGGGACAATTTATTCAGGAGGCAACTGTAAATCCAGAGACAATTGTTGGAGCTCTCACATCTGTAGGATATATAGTGTCAGCAACTACAGTTCAAAGCTGCCTGAATGAATGTGGCATTCATGACTGAGCTGCGGAGAAGAGGAAAATACCTACAAAATGAGAAGATTTCCAGACTACATTTGAATGACAATTGGACCCATGTCTTAGGGTCAGGCAAAATGAACATTGATCTTAAAGACAGGCTTATTGGGGTTATGTTTAGTGTGAAAAAATACTACTGACCATTGTGACAGGGGATTATTATGATTTTATTTTGTTTTGCATTGATGGGTCCCAGAGATAAGGGGAAATATGCACTCTAAAGTGGTTCAATCTGTTCTAGTACAATGGCAAGCTGAGCCAGTACTGTAGATGTAAGGAGAGGTCCCATACACATTGTGTTGCACACATAGATTGGCCTGGAGGTAGAAGTCTAATGTAATCATAATTATTTCCCAAGTGTTGATTGATTGCTCCTTGGCTGCACAAAGCTATAGAACCAATTGTTGCTTAACACATTACTCCTTCAATAGAGGACAACTGTGCCCTCACAGCCACAATCTCTTGACGTGCTGTGTACATCACATCTTGCCATGTGGAAAATGATTTTCCAAAGAGAAGTAACATCAGTGGTACATTTTATATGAGTGTTGATAGCAGCAAACAGAGGACCATGGAATATTAAATTATTCATTGTAAAAATGGACCCCATTAGTATTTAATAATACTAGTATATTCGATATGTCATACATGTCCCAGTATTATATAAATTCAATTTTTTCTAAGATATAAATTAAGGTGCAACAACTTTGGTTGCAGGTGCAAACAAAGCAATTATGCTAAACACATTTGTTTTTAGTGCCTCTCAGAATATACAGCAACATAAAGATCACTGAATATATACATATTTTTGCCATTACCAACAGGATTACAAGAATGCTGTGGTTTGGCTTGGATTCCAGCTCCCTTCCTTACTACCTTTGTACTTATGAATCTGCAAGTGTCACCTGAGCCTGCGGGCTTCAAAGTTCACGGATGCTGATGGAATCTGCTTTAAAGTGCAAATGAAAAGGGACACAGGAAGGACACGGCCTGGGTTTATTCCTTGTTGATGTATCTGAGAATATGGCAAACGCTGACACGTTCCTGCACACTTGTGCTTGACAAAGGCATCACCTGGAGTTACATTACATGTCCTCAAATGTTGCTGTCTGTTCTTTTCCTTTTCACACCTCTGAGCAGTGCTGGATTCCAATCAAACAGAAGATCGTGTTTCTTCCACCCCAGCATCCAGCTTGACATTTAATATTATTCAGATTAATCATTATTTCTTCCTAGCGTCAATATGAAAAGGGTGAATGCAAGAAACACTGTTCATATCAACCCACACTTTAAACTGGTCAACCTTAGTCTCTATACATTTTTATCTCCTCTGAGCTCTGTAACTCTAATGGAAAAAACAAAATAGACTAAGTAGTTTTAAATATCGGCATTCTTAAACCTGTAGCGTGCATGTCAGATGTGGATTTTTATAAGATGAAGTGTGCTGAAAACAAAAAGTTTCAAGTTATTTATTATATTCATTCCAGATTCAATTCAGTAACTGCAATGAAAATTAGTAAAGCTACAGTAGATACTCTATGAATATCATACTTGGAACAATATTCCAATTTTCCATTTGCAACAAATCATACTTATACTGTACTGTATATAATCTGCAATTATCACTAACAAAAGCCTTAGCGTCACTAGATGTGTAAATGTGTCAGAAACGGAACCTCCTTGTTATGTAAAACGATTTGTAATTTTCGATATTGTTGCCTATAATGTTTGCAGTTCAAAAGTAGGCAGTCACCTGAAACTAACTTGCTAAGCTATCCATGAAAGCAATCCAAGCTTTTCTCATTTATTAACACATTATATTTCTCTCAAATTCTCACATGGGGCAAAACAAACCCTTTTTAAACATGCGTCTCCTGTCCAGAAGAATTATGTACACCACCAGTTAGTTAAAAGAATGGATATGATAGAACTATGTTGCTGCTTTTGAACTGTAAAAAGAAAGTTGGTTACTGTGAAGTTAATTGAAATGGCTTTGTCTGCAGTGTAATAGAAAAGATGTCCTTTCTGACGGTTCTTATTAAGAGCTGCAAAATTCATGCTGTAATTCAAAACATCACAAAGCTCTAACAGAAAAAGAAAAAAAATGTTTTGCAATGGCCTTCCTACTGCTTAGTTGGAGCATTTGATTAAATTGAGCAGTGAATTCCATTTTTTATAATAGCCAATGGTAGAGGGGAAAATGATCTTAAACTATTCAACTATGGCAGAGAATATTGATGTTTAATAGAATTCTTCACAAGAAATCAAAAGTGCAATTATGATTATCAGATACGCTCACTCTATCTTCTGATGTTTTTGCAGGTACCCTGAAAGACTATAGTTATGACTTCCAATTACAAGTTAGTTGTTTATCCCATGATTGCTTCAGTCATTTCTCCTTATTTCCATCTCCATTCGAATTCAGAACAGTGGTGCTTTATGGCTCCTGCCCTGTCTTCTCTATTCCTGCAGCTGGGTCAATAAAAATACAATTTTCAATGGTTTAATTGGATTTTCTTGGCTTAACAATAAAAATGATCACAGCAAAACATGGGAATGTATAATTTGCTTCATTTGCTCTTCCCATTCTTCAGCTTTATGCCATGGTTGCTACAGTCATTTCTTATTTTGAAGATTATATTTTGTTAGAAAAAAAATAGTTTTAACAGAATATGAACATCCACGGAGTATGATTTTCTACTTTGTTTTTTAACATTGTTTTCTTTGATACTGACATCATGGAAGCTTCTTTGAAATTCTGATATGCCATTTTCCTGGATTTTTCTTTTAATTTCCTTAATGAGTTTAATTTGAGATTACAATGCATATCCTTCTTTCCATAGGTGGCTTTCATAAACTAACAAACGAAAGATCATTTTATCCTTTTGGATGGAGCTGCACCTCAAACCATGAAACATACTCAACTTAAAGTCTATACTGTACAACATATAACAATTCCTATTACTTCAATCACTTAAATGCATTCTCAAATATAATTAAGAAATTCCCAATTTATCTAAAAAAAGAAGATAATAACGTTAAGATAAAAAATAAAATAAAATCAAGAAGAGGATGAAAGTGATTTCTGTAATTTAACTATTTGCCCTTCATTTAATCTCGTCCTTAAAGGTGCTGAAAATCTTCCACTGAATGTGAAGTGTGCTGTGCACACTGCACTCAATCTGAGCTAATTCTCTAAGAAAGCACTTGATCATTTCTGCCAGGAAACGTATCTTTAAAAACTGTTTTAGCTACGTGTTTATATTTGTTTAAATAAAGTAGTGTCACGGATGTCGGAAGGGACAAACCGTGGAGACGCAGGGGAGCGAAAAAGACCCTATGCGAAGCAGCGGAACGGAGAGTTAGCCCGGGCTCAGCAGTGCAAAGAGTTCTGGAGTGCCGTATAGAAACCTATGCCCTCAGGCCACGGGTGGAGCGGCGACCTGGTGCTAGGCGGGTCTCGGGACATCCGAACGTCAATACTGAGCGAAGCAGAATAAGTGACCCGGAAATATATAGCCCCAGAGAGAGAGACACCGGAAGGAGAGCAAGCACAGGAAACTAGGGACAGGACAGAGAAGGACCGCCCTCTGGCTACAGAGGGCGTGACAAGTAGACTTTGTGCTACACTATGCGTGCATCTTACATGAATGCTAGGAAGTAACTACTAGCCACTCATGTTAGAACCACTAGGTATTTAATTCTGTGAGCAACAAGATCTAAACCATAGTAAACGAATAAAGTTTACATTTGCAATAGCAACATGAAATCATACGAAGGGTTAGAAAGAGGTGGCTATTTTAACTTTTAACAAACAATATAAAATAGATATACAAGGGCAAAAATGATTACCTTAAAACATCTTGAATATCTTGTTCCCTTCTTTGTCAGTTTATAAATATGGACACCCAGGGCGAGATTGTCATTTCAGAAATACAGGGGTCCAGGAATCGCATGGTATATTTTTGAATGGCTTGCCTGTCTTTAGACTATAAGAAGAGGAAAGGTGTCACTGCATAAAACTGTAATTTTAGCATTCCGTGTTCATTCTAGAAAGCAATAATTTTTCTACCCAGAGTGCAGATATGAGCCACACACTGACTGTGTGAAGATGGCTGGCTTGTTTATAACACGGTGTAAATTACAGAGCTTGAGAGAAGCAGAGTTTTGGGAAACAGAAGGTTGCTGTTTCGTGTCCACCTGCTGACATCAACATGCATGGGATACAGATAGGGACTGCACAGCAAGTGAAAGCCATTTCAGGTTTTAAGAGCTGCATCTGTTTACTGCCAGCTCACTGCAAGTGCTGGATATTTGCTTCTCACTGTTGTCTTTTGAGTAAAATGGTGTAGACAGAATTGATGCTAAAGTATGAGAAATGTATTTACTCTCCTGCCTCATAAGTACAATTCTGAGTATAAGCATACACTTCTTAGCCTGGAATATCTATAAATGGGAGGCTTACCTAAGTCTCTCTATAGTAGTTCAATATCATTCAACCTTCAATCATTACACGCAAGATGTACAATAAAAAAACAGGTAATAGGTTTATTCCATGCTGAAAAAAAGAAGAAAGAGAACACAATGTTTCGGCTGTGGAGCCTTCTTCAGGTGTGAGGAAATTGTATCTTCTTCAGGTTGCTCACACCTGAAGAAGGCTCCACGGCTGAAATGTTGTGTTCTCTTTCTTCTTTTTTTTCAGCATGGAATAAACCTATTACTTGTTCCTTTGCAGCCTACGCATGCTGACGCAGCTACCCACCTGAACTAATAAAAAAACAGATTTGTTTGACATTGTCACATTCACCAATCCACTATTATAAAAAATAAAATTGGATTTAAGAATTATTGGATTTTCTGACACTGTATTGTTCAAAACCTTTATTGTTATTCTTAATGATGTGGCTCTCTTTAAATTATATTTGTACCGTTACTAATACAATTGCACTAAATATGTAAGGACACATTGTAGAGTTAAATGAATAAGTGTCACTTTAAGTGGAGTGGACTAAAAAACTGCAGGATAATTTAAAAGCAATATACAACGTAAAAAAGGAGATGACCTACTGTACAGGCAACCACAGGACAATAGGATCAGGATTACAGCACAGTAATCTTAAGCAGTTAAGCGTTGTTACTGAATACTGCATGTGCAATTTTGGACTTTTTAGTCTCCTGTCAACATATGGACTAATGGAAAAAGCAGAACTTAGCCTACCTTCATGATAGTGAGACACCAGACAGCTATAGTACTACGAATATACTTTGGACTGTGACCTTCTTCCAAAACCAGTCAAAAGTGGTTTAATAAACCAGCTCTAAAATAATTAAATAGAGCCTTTATAGCAACAAAGAGCCATGATTTGAGCACAGGACAGGGTTGTTCAGACAGGGAATGAGCATTTCACTTACGTAGAATCTATTGTGCATTGCATGGGGGCTGGCAAAAAGAGAAAAACTTCATACAAGTGATTGATTCACACAGACAGAGACATCAATACAGTCTCTTCTATTAATCAAAACAGTGCTATCATCCCCAAAACTGTATCCTTGACTCTAAAATGGATAATATTAGTTGTGGAACTATGAGGTTGTAGAGGTAAGAGGCTAATCTACAGTTGCAACTTTTAATTTGCCCTGGGAATTCTAAGGCTTCAAACATTATGCATATACATCAGTATGAGTGAATAAAATGTTTCTCATAAAACCATATGTGGCTCATCTATTAACATTACATGAGAGGTATTTTTGTAATTAGCTGAGCAGATTTTTTGGGTAGGGGGATCTGGTTTTGTTTTTCTCCTTCACAGTTGCTTTTTATCACAGCAAGAAATAATGGCTAATAGAATATACAAATCCAATGTAAAACCTAAAACAAATGTCTCAATTGTCTGGTAGTCATTGAAAGTGATGAAGACAAGCAAGTTTTTTTTACTAATTCTAACAGTATTGCTTTCAGCTTTTGTTAAGAGTTACAAAGGATTTACTGATGACTGTTTTATTCATGCTTGTCCTGCTGGACCTCAATGATGCCTTTGGTACCGTTTATCACATAATTGTGTTGGTAATCTTGTAAGTGTTACTGTGGTTTAAGAAATATCTGATATAAAACAATTTGTGCTGATTGGACATTATGCCTCTTCCTTAGAGCTCCTCCATGACAATCATGGTCACATCTGGGGTCCTGAAGAGTTCTGTTCTTGGTCTTTTCCTTTTTATAATACATAAGCACTTTTCAAGAAACTCGGATTACTGTAATTTAGGACACATAAAACACAACAATGGAAAAAATAAAAAGAAAAAGGTTTAAAAGTGTACACAGTTTGCAGAATTCCTAATGTATATGGACAGTGAGTTCCACTTTTGTGGTGCTGCACATGAAAAGCCTCTTTTGTTTGCTCATTGTCTGGTTTTCAGCTAAGATGGTTAGTCAGCAGATACTGTACAAGATTAATAAACTGACTCTACAGTTCCGTGAACCCACCCCACACACACAAATGGCACAAACGTTCAAACCCGACACATTTGTTAGTGGTGCGTTTGTGCCGGTTTGTGCTGTTAAAGTAGCTTCTCAACTGCTTTCATTTCCAAGATATAGTGCCTTGTTTTTCGGGCGTTCACATCACCATGTACAGCAACTTTGACCGCTTGTAACCCTGCCTGGAAAGTTCAACAACTCTATTACTGGATGGGAGGTTAAGAACCTGAGATTATTGTACATCACTCATCGATGGTGGTTTCCAAGCACTTTTCACTGCATAACCTGTGTATACTGTGCGTAACACGACATCGAATTTTTATTACTTTGTTTTGTAATTCTTCAAAATGAATTTGTATCTCTCTCTTAGAGATGACAATTGTGAACTTATACTGTATAAAGCTCCTAAATACCTCTTGCACACTGCTTCACTAGTTCATTGCCAGCTGCCTGATATTCATAGACAACATTTTTACCACCTGCACTCTTTGCACTTGACTACAGTAACTGGTATATAAAATAATAGCTTCTCTAATAGCAATAGTAAGCATTGATGAGATGCTTCATTGATTAGAAAAGTAGTTATTACATGCTGTTCTGTTTTCTATGCATACATAAGTTCACATTCTATTTACATGCATTGCTTTTGATTTTTAATTCTTTTATTTGAATGATTAAAGTTTTATGTGGAATCTTGTCAAATAGCCATGGGGAAATATATTATGGTATGACAGCTATTGATATAAAGGAACTAAAGGGATAGACTGCCCAGACACCAGTTTGGGTATAAAACAGGTAGATGAATTAAATGCGTTCATGAAGTTTTTTTTTTTAAGGTAACAGGACCATTTCAGGCATTTTGTTTAAAAACATAAAAACATCAACCTTTTAACCTCTCGGACTTCACTTCTGACACCTGAAATATAGGCTCCCCACCCTGCAGAACATTTTGATACATTCAAGTCAAGTCTAGTCTCAAAGGCTGGAAAGCGCATTAAAATCCGTGTCAGTAGCCTTAATGATTGAAAAGCGAACAAACGGGGGAACCGTTTCTCGTAGCTGTGACTTGGCTTTAGACTGAATAAGAGACTACATACCCGATCTTTTGCGTGGCTCCGAGGGCTGAACCATTGGATACGTCTGAAGGCCAGAAATGTAGATCGACTTTCAAAGAATCTTGTCCCAGATCTGAGCCCCAGGTTTAGCTCTCGCGTTGTCGGAGTGAAGGTGGCTGTTCTCTACCACGCCGGCCGTCCAAACCCGAGCAAAATGGGGGGTTTAAGTCCTTTATGAATTAGTAGTTCTTAATTCAATTCTAAAAAGCAGCCTCTTATACCACCGAGACACCTTCAGGATAAGTGTGGCATAAGCAGAGAAAGAGAGGTGCCGTCCTAACTAGGAGCGACAGGGGTCTCTCTCCAGCACATTTCTCTTAATTCGATCGTCCGGCTGCAACCTATACGATCCCGGCGAGCGGCCTCATAGGGGAATGCCACTGTGTTAGGTTGTCTGAAAATCCTTAGCCGTTATAGTATATGCTTTATGTATGGTTTGGTGGGTTAAAATTTCTATTTATCTTCAGAATCAGAATCAACAGCTGTCATTCAGGACCCACGCCCTCCTCCAGAGTGACCTTCCTCAGCGGACACACCCCGTCCACCTGTTCCACAGGTGCGCCCGGCAAGATGGCGGTTGGGCGACTTTCTGCGGCTTCAGGTGCGTTTGCATTTTATATCTAATTTTCTTATTTTAAGCGCAAAAACCCCCACCAAATTCCACTTTGAAAAACGCTAGGCAAACGCTATTTTTGTGAATTGCATTTGTTTCGGTTTAATTTGCTTTTTAGGACGCCGAAATTAGAGTTGTGTCCATTTGAGTGTGCTCTAGGAGCTTTAAAATTATGCATTTAGCCTTTTTTTAGTATATTTTTTTAAAACATTGTTTGTTTTAAGATGTGGTATCTCTTGGTTAGTTTCTTTTAACAATAAAGGCTGTAGTTTACCAACATTTCAGATGTAACAATTTCCTACTTTACAACTTGTAGCTGTGTGATTTCTCCTTTTCAGATTCGGGCTATAACAACGCTTTCCGCGCAAAAATTATAAAATATTGTAAAAAGTAAATGTACTGATTGATAGGTTTTTTTTTTCTCCAGGTGACGAAAGGGTTTGAAGAGGGGTCTAGAGTTTTATTCATCAGTTTGGTAAAGATTGATACTACAAATTTTAACGATGTTTTCAAAGCAGGGAGTCAAATCAAATACGATACACGCTGTATTACTTGATCTTAAATGTATACGTAGCATTACATTTTTATGTGGGTGAACGCATTTTCTAAAATTTGGTGTAATGGTACTGGGGTGTATCTGTGACTTCTCATTAAATTACCTATTGGTTTTTTATTGAATCTGAGCGCGTTTGTATATTTCTTTAATCAGTCAGCTTGTTCCAAAAGTTAATAGACTTGAGAACGTCAAGTGAATCGATTCTGTAAATCCTTCCGATATCTTGTTAACTTGATCCCTTTTCTTTTGCCTTTAGTCCTGCTGCTCCTGGTCCTCAGTGCTCCGACGATCTCCTTTCCAGCAACTCTACATGCGTTGGCAAGTTCTTGGCAATGTGTATTTTTCCTTAAATTTCGTTCTTGACACCAGTGGCTTGATCTGCAATGCACCGATTTAGTGATGTATATTGCTCTTCATGTAGTGAAGTTCTTAACCTGTGTTTTCCTGTTGACTGCTGCTATGTGCTGTGCATTGTACAATAAAAGCTGTTGATCGCATTTTCTGAATCGTCTAATATTTTTTCAAGGGGTGTTGGAAGGGTTTGCTCTGGGCTGATGTCTCAGTACTGTAAGTGTTTGGCTGAAGAATCTGGAGCGATCACAAGCAGTTTCCAAGAAATGATGCGATGGGTTGTTTTGTACTTTGCGCCACGCACCGCAAAGAGACACCCTGTCGCATTTTTTCTTGGGAACTGCGGGGGCTACCCCCTTTTTAAACGGCTCCAGATTTTCCCGCCTTTTTAGTCTCTGGGGGGTTTAGGGTCCCTAGCAGTGAGCCAGGTACAGCCCCGGGGGGAGGTGAACTGAGGATAGCTCTAGCCAAGCCTCCTCACTCCCAGCAGGAGAGGAAAGCAGGCTGGTGATGGCTTTGGTCCCCACAGAGAGAAGAGTCGCCCAGGGTGGAGCCAGCCTGTCAGTCACAGCTTGTAACTGGCTGTCTCCTCTCCAGGTGACCTGTGCAGAAAGTGCAGAATATATTTCAATTAGATACATGTAATTAAATTAATAAAATGTTTATTCTTACTATACTTGTATAGTTATATATATTATATATTTGCTTATTGGCACCTCCCATCAACTTTATAAAGCCAGTCCTGTAACCCTATCTGTAGATGGTTCTGTACTTGAGCTTCAATCAAAATTGAAAAACCTTGGGGTTATATTTGACTCTGGCTTAACATTCGACCCACATGTGCAGCATACTGTCAAAACATATTTTTTTCATCTCAGAAATATCGCTAGACTACGCCCTATGCTATCATTAACTGTGGATGAAAAGCTGATCAACACATTTGTGTTCTCTCGAATTGACTACTGTAATGCTCTACTCGCTGGGGTATCTAAATCTACTCTGAACAAACTGCAGTATGTCCAAAATTCAGCAGCCAGAATCCTGACCAGGCCTAGTGCAAGTGTTCACATTACTCCTATCCTGGAGTCCTTGCACTGGCTTCCAGTCAAATTCCGTGTAGACTTTAAAATCCTCATGCTCACCTATAAGGCTCTGCATGGCTTGGCACCTCAGTACCTGTCTGAACTATTATCGCCCTACACCCCACCTCGCAACCTTCGCTCTTCTAATTCTGCTCTCCTTACTGTCCCCCAAGCCCTTCTACATTGTATGGGTGACAGGGCCTTCTCCTGTTATGTCCCCAAGCTCTGGAACTCTCTCCCCAAGGATATCAGAGAGTCACCTTCTCTAAACTCCTTCAAATCCAGACTCAGAACCCTCTTCTTCAGAAAAGCCTTTACTTAACTGGTTCCATTCTTCACCCCTCTGCTTTTTTTAGTACCACCATCCACGGTCTCCTCTATACTGTATATTGTAATTGTGTTTTTTATTGTGTATACTTCTTATTTATTGTTGTTGTCATCCTGTAAAGCGGTAAATACGATCCATGTACTGTAGCTCTTTTGATTAATAGTATCAGTTTGATTTGATAATCTCATGCAGCCATTGCTTGAAAGAAGGTTGTTGGTTTCAACAAAATATCTGTGCCATACTCCCTCAACTCTTTGTGTAAAGAACTTTTAAATAAAATTACTCATGACATCCTTTCACAATTTGGTGTATGTCAAAGTAGTTCACACTGTATTACTTTCTGCAAATCTGTATATGTATAAAGGAAAATACATACTGTACAAACCCTAATCAAATCAATATCTTTCTGTTTTAATTTATCTGTGAAAGAGATTGAGGTACTGTATGTTGAATGTTTTTTACAAAAACACACTTCTAATAATGTTGTAGAAGAAATATTGAAGCAACGTCATAGGGTCCTTTGAAAGTTTCTATAGGAACCTTGCTTTTTGGCTCAAGTCCAGGCTGTAGTGTTTCTCTGATCCGAGAAAGCTTCTGAGCAGGCAGGGATTTGGAAGCAGGTGTGCATTATTGAGCTAGACACACCTGGGCATTCCGCATGAAGATTTTAGGGCTTTTGGGATAGGTTCCCATGGAATTAGCCAAGCCTCTGTAATTAATGAAAAGGGTTATAAAAGTGAAGCCTTGGAGGAAAACATTTAGATTGTGCTTTGAGGTGGAGAGGAACATGAGAATTATTTCTTGTGAATTGTATTGCCAATGTTACCGTGGCTCTGATATCTGTTTGGTGAGAAGAGCAGGATGTCAATGGCTTGGGAAAGCTCAAACCAAACAGTTACTGAAGCCAGCCAATCTGTGGGACTTCATACATTATACTGTGGCTTGGAAATGCAGTAAATGATTCTGTCCAGTAAAGAGTGTTACTTGTGCTGAGATGGTATGTGTACCAGCTCATTTGGGTCACTTTTGTTGCAGAGTAAATAGCTATTACAGAACTCCTAGTCAGTGCTGCTGAATGTAGATGTTCAGGGTATTGCATGCAAAATGGACATCTTGTCTACATTGCTCAACATCTCAGTATTTTAAAGACTTGCTTTAGATGAGGATTAGCTGGCTGCTCTTCTGTACTGATTACTGAAGGTAGTATGGTCTTGAGCACAAGACCATGAAACCCTGCAAAATTGAGGCTTCATGGATAGGTATAATGCCTTCCGTTGATCCATCTTGTATGTCTTCACAGCACACTGTGACAAAGATTAGATTCCACAAGGGTCCTATTCCAAGGACTAGGTTTGTAGGCTTTTAAGGAATGCTGTATATCAGAAAGAGCCCAACTGTGTCCCCATCTTTGGGTTGGAGAAACCCAGCATGATGATGGTGCTGCTGCACAGTAAGTGGGGAGAGATCCCTACACTGAAAACCCAAGATGCTGATATACTTGGCTTTTTAAATGGGTAGAAAATGAAGGTAGTCTAGAGAAAAGCATCAGTCTAATGACTCGGCCCATTTGTGCTAAAGTGAGCTTCTTCACAGCAGTATTGTATCTGGTCAAGTCTGTGGATGGTGTGGAAGTCTTTCACTGATGGTTCATGATCGGGGTAAGGTTGAGGAGCTCATTTTCCCCATGCTTAGGAGTCCAAAGTGTGACTGACTTAGCTTGGAATGTTGCTGGTGTTGAATGGCTATTGAGACAATGCTACAATGACCAACAAAGTCTCAGGACTTGGTCATGTATCTCCTTTCCTTTTAAGAATAGGAGTGGTGCTGTTTTTTCCACCACTACTAAAACAGCCCTGTTGATCATGTGAGAAGAATGGAGATGGGCACCTAAAGCTCTACAACAGGAATTGGACATCCTCAACTCTGCATCTGTAATGTAGAACAAACCTATTTGGTTTGTATGGTCATCATTGACCCTGATCTTGTAATGTCTGTGCAATAAAGTTAAGGAGTTCTCTTTTGTATAGAACTATTAACTTCTATGAAGTCTATCCTCTGGTGTTGTGGTACCACTGGATAATCTCTGGTGCTGCATTTATCTGAAGATCAGTGAGAGGACATTAACTGATAACTGTACCTTCAGGGTTAGCTTTTCTTAGGCAACAATGCCATCTGGAGGGAAGAGTGCTATATCTTAACATGTATAATGAGATGGTTGGGGATATGTATTGGTTAGGTCCTAAGCCATATCGCCCTGCAACTCACCGCTGATGACAGGTATGAGCCTTGTCAGTACCTGGATGGGGAAACCTCCTTGGGGGGAAAAACTAAGGTTGCTGCTGGAAGAGGTGGTAGTGACACCAGTAGGAAGTGCTCTTCTTGCAGTCTGTGTGGGTCCTAATGCCCCAGTATAGTGAGGGGGGACACCATACTGTAGAAAGTTGATTTTCTTTGCATGAGAGATAAAAATGAGGTCCTGACTCTCTGTGGTCATTAAAAATCCCAAGGTGTTTCAGAACAGTGTAGGGGGAGTTACCCCAGTGTCCTGGAACAAATTTCCTGCCCAGGAACCTTTAACCCTTTGACAATGCCTTTGCTGCAAAAGGCTGGACTAGAGCAGGGATCTCCATACCTCATCCTGAAAAATGCCAATTGATTTGGGTTTTAGAAGTCACATGCTATTTAACTATGATCACTGGGGGAAGTTATTGTGCTGTTAAATAATTCTCACTAAAAAGTACTCTGTACCTAGAAGACCCTTCAGGTTTTTTTTGCAGCCCTTTCAGAATTTTACATCAGCTGGGTCATTAAAAGTAATTTAGTAGTTAAGTATAGAATATGCTGAGCTCAGGCTCTCCAAAAGCATGGTTGAGAGAGTCTCTGCTTAATCTAGAGCATGTACAGCTTTGTTACTAAAGTGCAGTGATAGAGCACATCTATTTTAGTAACCTATTAGACTTAATTGCTGTCTGGCACATGGCAGAAGTTACCATTCTTCCTTGCATATTTTGTAGAACTACTTCACATATGGCATTGTGGAGGGGAGGTGGGGACAGGCTTGTAATTACTTGGTAATGTAATATTAATACAGAATGCAGAGGATTTCACAAAGCTTACGGTATATTTGTGTCTCATATGCAGACATTGCTTGGAAATACTTAGACTGAAAGACCAGAACTGGACCTTTCAGGACCTAATAGTCTCATCTTAATGGGTAGAAGGGTTGTAGCCCACTGTACGCATTTCACTACTGCACAAAAACAGAAGTACAAAAGTTAAGTTATTTTGTGTAGATAATTTTTCATCCTGATGTACTTTACATATTGGCTAGAATTGATTTAATCGGTCATGGAAATGCAGTAAGCCTGAGTAGGCTCAGATTTGTTCAATATTATATCAGACTACGAGATAGTAATACTGTAGCTTTTATTTTTCCAGATCTGCTTCCAGACTGATGTGGTGAGGAGTTTTTCTTGGACAAAATGTAGAAACCCTCCAGAAACTGGGAGATGAGTACCTTTTTTTCCTATTGTTCAGTTGCTCTTATACTGAGGAGCTGTTTCTATTGGATACACATGTCTATTCAATTTCTATTGGCCTTACATAAGGAGCTGAGCAGCCAATTGTATCACTTTCTAAGTAGCCAGTGACAACTCTAGGTGGTAATCTTCATACACTGCTCTATGATAAAACATACTGTACTGTATGTTTGAAGATCTTGAAAACATATAACTGACAGGATTACTGAGATGTTTTGTTTAAATTAAATAGACAACATGCTAACCTGAATTGTTTTTACATCCTCATAAATACTCTTAGCATTATAATGATAAATGTTCTTAAGTATCATCTTTGACAACAGAATTGTGTGTAGAGGCATGTAGAGAGAGAGATTGATATAAAGTTTCTCATATATATCTTGTATGTTTATTCCTACTGCTGTGGAAGTTTGTTTTTGTGCAAACACATCAGTTTTGGCTTTACTACTAAAAGAGCCTTGAGCTGTGACTGAGAGGTGTGGTCACCATAGTGGGTACATATAGTGCATAACTTTAGTGTAGGACTTGGTTTTACTGTGCTCACGGAAGCAGGAGACATTTTTAATGGCTATAAATCACATTATTGCAGTGAAAACTAAGCAGAGTGTCATTTACAAGTTGTGAAATTCACTAGCATTTTTATGCTAGTGTCATTAATTGACAAATTTAATGTCCGCAATTGCCCACACTTGAAGCATGATTTTTTTTTCAAATGTTCAATTTAGTCAAAAGAAAAATCAATTATTTCTGAGGCAGTAGATGGTAAGAATTTGCAAAGTTCATCTTCATGCATAATGTCCCTCAATTTCCTGGCTCTTCATATTTCTGAATTTGTTTTGCATAAAATAGTGCAACAATGGTCTTCTAAGGCAGGAATTTGCAAATTCTAATATTTTTAAATGTGGCTCGAAAGATGGGTTGAATCTTTGAATGTTCCTTGATTTGCATATTTAAAATGGACACAATGAGAAACAGATTACTTCAGATTTAAAAAAGAAAAAAACACAGCTGAGAGGTATTATTCTTTTTTTCTAACAACATGTAATTGTTTGCTAATGTTCACTTTTTAAGGTTAAACTTGCAATTCTTGTGATTACAGTGTGATATTGGAGACAAACTTAATTGTTCACACAAACAGACTAGTATCAAATGCAAAATGAACTACTGCCCCCTGCCAGCGGGAAAAGGGAGAAACAAAATAGTGCTTGAACTTCCCAGACGGGGCTACCAGTGGTCACATTTGCCAAACATAGTCATGTGATTACCTGAAATAAGTGTTTTATCTTAACAACACAATGGCACAAATGCAGTACTAATGAATCAGACCAGCTCATATCCTGAGATATTACAGTCAGTGCCTTACCCTGATCCCTGTTCTATGTCTCAAACATAACATCGCAGTTTCTAAACTCCATCAAACGTTCAATTTCAAGACCTTCAGCCCAGAAGTCAAAGTTGCAGTATGTTGTATTTTACCTTTGGGCAAAGCTTTTTAAGCCTTGTTACACTGTGTAGAAGATTGGGGGGAGGGGGGGGGGGGAAATAGATGCAACAATTTAACATTTGAACTATGACAATCTGAAATTATGCTAATTCGGTCTCCCTATCAACTGTGAAACTTTTGTTAAATTCAGTTTGACTATTCATGCTATTGGCATCAGTCCAAAAACTCAGGTCAGGAATTTTGGTGTCGTCTTTGATCACAGACTTGCATTTGAAGTTTATATTCAAATTGTTGTGAAGGTATCTGCTTTCATCTTTGTAACATTGTTTGTATCCATTCATGTCTCTTTCAATCTGGAGCAACAAAGCTAAGGCATTCTTTTGTCTTTTCAAGGACTGATTATTGTACTGCAGAGATTGCTGTTATATTGAAACAGCCTCTTCCCAAGATTCAACATATTCAGAACTGTTCTCCTCAAAAGCTGCTTGGATCTATATGCTAAAATACAAGAGCATATATACCCCTTTCTATCTACCTTGCACAGGCTTCTTGGAGATTTGTGAATAAATACTGCTGTTCATTTTAGGGCTATAACTATTTCTCTTACATCAGTGATCTATTAACTCAGTAACCCCCTACTGTACATATCTTCTGACACTGGCCATCTTCCGGTTCTCAGTATGATGCTCTGAACATAGGAGAGAGTGTGCCAGAACACCCTTCTCCACTAATCTGGTAATGAATACCCAATGTGGCTTATTAAAACAATTAGAGGCCTTATACTTGTAGCAGCCTCTACTTGTTTTAAAGCCTCGCTGTCCTTTGGATGAGACATAAAACCGAGGTCCTGACTCTGTGTGGTCATTAAAAATCCCAGGGCATTTCTCAAAAAGAGTAGGGGTGTAACCCCGGCATCCTGACCAAATTTCCCATTGGCCCTCACCAATCCATGGCCTCCTAATAATCCCCATCTCTGAATTGGCTTCATCACTCTGCTCTCCCCACTGCTAGCTGATGTGTGGTGAGCGTTCTGGCGCACTATGGCTGCCGTCGCATCATCCAGGTGGATGCTGCACGTTGGTGGTGTTGGTGGAGGGTAAAGAATGCTGTAAAGTGCTTTAAGTGGAGTGTCCAGAAAAGTGCTATATAAGTGTAAGCAATTATTATTATTTCTTTCAGGTCAGTCTTCAAGTTTTCAGTTTAAGCCTGCCTGCTACTATATTGTTATTGTAACAAATATGCCCCTGCGCATAACAGGGATCTTGGCTGCCTGGGGCTGAAGAAGGTCTTCTTTAGCTCAGCCGGTGAGACCCCTGTTTAGCGATGCCGGAGACCTGGGTTAGTGTCCATGTGGTGAGGGATGAACTGGACCTGGAGTGGTGAGGGCACAAGCCAAGAGAACCCAAATCCATTACATTATTATTTAAAAATGCTATTTGAAAAAATAAAGACTTCAACAGAACAGACCCTTGGCTTAACATTGTTAACTTTACATGCTACCAGAATCTAGGTGGAATTTTTTTTTTATTGATCATCTGTCTAAATAACCTCAAGACACCCAGACCACAGTATTAGATAATTGTTTCTCCTTTAGGAAAAGCACAAAAGTACATTATTCCTTAGTTCAGTACTAGATGGAGAAGAATAAGAATTTAGTTAAAATACAGAATTCAGTTCTGAATTCAGATTAGAAAGCTCTGATGCATTTATATGTTTCTCAAAACTTATGTATTTTCAATTCACACAAGAAGGGTTCTGCTTCTGGAACAATTTAATTTTAATAAAAAATAGATAGGTTAATAAAAAATAGATCTGTGCTATAATTCATAGGATGAAGGGGCAGCTGAGTTTCAGTTGATAAAGATGAGATGCCTGGCAAAGAGTGTCAGAAAGGCAAATGTCAAACTTCATTTTAAAGATCTAATCAGGCTCAACTTTAAACATTGCACATAAGATGGTTGTTTAAATACTACTCAGTTGAGCTAAAGAGCAATGGTAAATTTTAATATAGTGAATTTATCACTCAATGTATGCATGCATATTTAAAAAAAAATAAAGTATACAGTTTTGGATGGTGATTTAATGCTTTTGGTCATTTTGATTACTTTATCATTTGGGTCCATGAGACATTTGAATGACCTTAAATGTTGCACAAGAATATCTTATTAGTGATTAAGGTGTTGCGATTGTTTAACCTGTTGCATGACAAGCCTGCAGAAAATCAGGAAATAAAACATATAACGTAAGCAATATAACCCACTATTCAGAGAACAAACATTTCATCTTCAACATATTGGAGGGTGGACTTGGCAATACATTGTACATTGTGAGTGACAGATAATTAAGAAACAAATAAGGAAATACATCAACAGTAACAGATTAATAGGTGCCCTTAAGTTGTGGAAATAGAGATAACATCAAACTGACAGCTGTTGCTGAGTGGCGTCTCTGGCCAAACAGGATTAGCCAAACCGACATTAGTGTTGGGGGTGGAAAACAAAACTAGTAGCTTTAGTCAAGATCTGGTGCTTATTAATCATTTATACTAGTTCTGCATCTTCACATTAAGTCCATTGTGATTAGTGAAGATGGAGAACTGGGTGTTAAGTGTTAAGCCGAGTTCACTGCATCGAAGTCTCTTTGAGTTATTGGTAATTTTAGTGAACATTGCAAATACTGTAAGTGATTTGGAGTAATTGAGTACCTGTTGATTCAACTAAAATTTTCCGAAGACTGAGAAGCTCGGTGTCTTACGGTGAATTTAAATCTTATTTGAATAAGACGTCATAGTGACAGTCAGAAAAGCAACATTCAGACTTCTCAGGAGTCCACTGTGTAGATTAAAGTTACCAGAGGGTGTCTTTAAGAAAATGACAAATTATCTAAATTAAAAATGAATAACAACCTGGTAGTGTCAGTCATTTCATGATGAGTGTGACGACAACAATCCAATAGTGGCTTGAAAAGAATGACACATTCCATCTTCACGAGTGTTTTTGCACTACTGGTTCCCCTACATCAGAAATGCCAGGTCAACTGTAAAGAGGTGGCTAAATCTTCACTTGCCACTATTCAATGCTCATGTTAAGTCCCTTCACAGCAGAGGAGCTAATTTCTATTTAGTGATAAGTTGGGGTTTTGTGCTGTGTTCCCATTACTCTGTGCTTACATGGCCAAGCAGTAACCTTGATGGTCCTGCACACAAAATATTAAAAAAGTAGAGCAACACTTTAGGAAGTCATTTTACCATAGATTATGTTGGCAAATACAGCTGTGCAGTATGTGAATGATATGTTCATTTTATATAAATCATTTCAGTAACTCATATAAATCAATTCAAGAATCCAACAGGAGATTTGTTCATTTCATTCAATCTTTTGGCTCAGTGCGACAAATTGATCATCATGCCAATAAAGGAAATAATGCTGTTTCAGTGTCAAAGCTTGCAGAATATTGGAAGAAACTTGGTAATGCCTGTCAAATGTAATACAATAAATATGACGTTATCGTAAATAGTCAAACTCAATAAAAACACAAAGCCCTTATAAAAATAAAGGGCATGGATTTGAGGGCTGGGCATAAAAGGTGTATTTTGCTGTTCATTTTAAATGGCTATAATGATTCAGCATTTCAAACCTTCCATAATTACATCAGACTTAAAACACTGGCTATACCTAATAGAGGAATGCATAATTATGTTTGTTTTAAAATTTCAATAATGCATACAATTTTTCAGCTGTAAATGCAAACGTGCTCTATTGCAGGTAAATAAAATGTGATGTCATGTTGCTATGTTATTTACTTTTCCATTATCATTCCATAGTTAACAATATAGCTGATAACCTTCTAAAGATTGATCTGTTGTGTTCATAAGAATTAAAACAAAATCTTGTTAGTTTTTTTCTTAGTTCTTCTTTAACAATTTATTCCACCGTTATCAAATCAAAATTTGATATCCATGTACTTTGGCAATATTTTGCTTATCATTTATGCTTTGTGGATATTTATGCTGCAAAAGAAAACTGTACATAATAAACAGGCTATGTTCTCACCAGGTTGTCAGAACAGCAACATGAATGTATGGTTGTACATTTGTCAAGTTTTGGGACATCACTTGCTGTCTTCCTGCAGACTTCTGTCATGCCAGCATTTCTGGCATTTAAACATGTCCTCACACTGTTCCTGAAATCATTTTTGGGATGAGCTGGGATAATGTTTGGCATCTGGGAATCAGAGACCAGTGAATAGAATATTCTATTCTTAAAAAGGAAATTGGACAGAAGCCCACAAGACAGTATCTTCACCCTGTTGCAATACATGTATCACAGATGTACAATTAGTATTACTCCCAACACTGGCCAGAAACATTGCAAGCTTGTGACTTTCACAGTAGACCTCCTGGTGATCATCCCTGTTGATGACAAATATTAGTCAGCATGATGAGTTTTACTTTTGTCACGTCTGTTCAGTAAGATGTCGGTGCACATGGTTAAAAAAAGTAGTTTTTCTGATAACGTTGTTAATTTGTTGCAGTAAAAGTGACTTGTTTTTCTCCTCTGTATACAGTAGTTAATTTATTACATATTACTACACAATAAATATACTATCTGTGAAAGAAGAGAGCCACAGAGTAAAAAAAGGGAGAAATTGAAATATATAGCAAAAGAAAATTGGGACTCTTAGTATTTACCTACACACTGGAACACCATTTCAAACTCATCTCCCACTGCATGCAAGTGAAAAGTGGAAAGAGAAGTTAAGCCTGAGGCCAGTATTAATATGTTATTTTATCGTGGCAGATTTACATTTTTTTAATTATCAGTACAGATTTCACAGTCAGATAGCCCTCCAACTGTGTGAACTGAATGACATGTTTTAGCATACGGACTTCCTTTCGAACCAGTGTACTCTAATTACCATGGCACCTTACAAGGCAGGTTTATAAATATTTCACAATTTAAAGCAGATTACATTCCAAGGGTGTAAAAGGAGATGAATGATGGGGTCTGGGATTCTGACAAATGGCAAGTAAGGTTTTTGTCAGAAATGACAGGCCTTGCTTCAAAGGGCATAATGAAATAACTCCAGCAAAAACTCCCCCCCGCTTTTGTCTCATAATCAGTCCATCTTTATAAACCACACTACCATTCTCACGGCTCTTCATGGAAAGCTGCCTCCAGATCCTAAAATCCCGATATGAAATTAAAGAGTGGTCAGCCGCTACTGTGGATGTCTGAACGCAAACTGGGCATCATTTGTTCTTTTGCTTTCTTGCTCATTAAAGCCAGGATGAAATTGTACATGACCGTGAACTAGTTGGGCTTCAAATCTGTAAGTGGCATTACAGAACAGCAGCTGTTCTTATTTGAACAATGCCAAGGAATAAAAAAGTTAACTGCATTAGCGCAGAAAACTGTCGGTAGCAATTAGAAAGAATGGAATTACTTATATTCCAATATATAAAGTAAAACAAGTCAAACTGCTTTGCACTGCATTTCATGGATTTTAGGAGTGAGCAATTTAAGAAGGAAGGAGTCAGCTGGCATATTTCCATCAGCCTTGTACACAGCAGGCAGTAAGTAAATGTGCTCTAATTTCATGACTCCTGACGGTCACCATCCTATATCCACTTGTATCAAGTTTATTTCATGCATTATTTAAGGAGCTATTTTATTTCAATTTTTTCTAATACGCATACTTTAAGAATGAGAATATGTGTACTTTAAGAATGAATTATTAAAGTGTATCTCTCTAAGTATGGCAAAACGTAAAAGCAGCAATGGATTTACAAACACACTTAGACAAGGTCAAGAACTGGAAAGCCATGAAAATTTCACGTTGCAAAGTACAAAGTGATCCACACCAGAAGTAGGAACATAGGCATCAAATGGGTTATTTTGAGCAGTGGCAAGGCAGACCTGAAAGGATCTGGGTGTCCCACAGTCACCAAATAAATTATTGGAGGTGATCATCTTTAAATGTGTTCAAATTAACAAAACATTCCTAGACCACACTCTCCCCCACTTCACCTTAAGAGAAAAAAAAAGCATTTCTTGCCATCACTGAAGGCTGTTGTTAAGGAGAATCTGTTCACATGTCATTTCTGCAGATGAAGTTATTCACAGCGTCTTCAATGTCAACTGAGCGTCATGTAATCTCTATAAATATGGATCACTGAAACACGTCGTTTTCCTTGACAGAACATGTCATCACACGCACGTTTTGCATGTCATTATTTTGCCATTATTTTGCAGCAGAAGAAGATTTGCAGTGAAGGTTGGGCGTGTTTTCATTGGCACTTTGACATCCGTCAAATCCATTCTCCATTTTTTGCCTTTGCACACAACTTCTTTTTAGATTTCATTATTTGTATTTTGGCAAGTTTTGCAAATGTTTCCCGTATTGTCATTAATGATGAGCCACGTGATTGTTCATGTGCACTTTTTCCACAGGTTTTGCCCTGGTGCTTCCTCATTATCACTAAGCTTACTTAAAGATCACTATTTGTTCTTTTTAGAAGACAAATAAAGTGCAGATCATAATTACTTAACATTGTGCATATGTATTCCTATGGTTATCTTCCATACAAAGTTAAATTGCATTCACCTTATGTATAAATAGAAGTTTTAATCAGAAAATGTAATTAATCCAGCTACATAATGTGTGCAAAAGTCAGAACATAAACATTTGTATTTTATTTTATATTTAATTTTAATTTTATTTTATATAATTTTATTATATTTAAATGTAAGTTAACCTTAATTGGTTTACCACAAGTCTTTAAAATAAGATAAGTCTGAAGGATACACAGTGAGCCATGATAAGGAATATACAGTATATGATTGATAGATATTGTGCACCAAACACTCCCCAGGGCTCTGGTGATTATTTAAGAGTGTACAGCCACAATGAATGATAAGTGTGAATTTTAGATGGCCATTTTTTAAAAGAAATTAGGGTATCAGCTTCAGCATCATGTGGGGATATTATATATAATTCAATATTAATTAACTTTATGTCCTGTCACAACACTATATGTGCACATAAAGTAGACACATACTGTACAGTTGTATGCAAAAGTTTGGGCACCCCTGGTCAAATTACATGTTTTGTTGATTTTCTAAGTGAAAAGAAGTTAACAAAACCTCTGCAGCGAACAAACGTAAACATGATATATTTCTGCAAATTGTAATGCACTGTTACTATTTATTTGCTGGATTTAACAGATTGGAAAAAATAAAACAGTAAATGTGACATGTGCAAATGTTTGGGCACCCTGTCAGTCAGTACTTAGTAACACTCCCTTTGGCAGAAACCACAGCCTCCAAACGTTTCTTGTAACCAGCTAACATTCTTTCTATTCTTGTTTTATGATTTTTTCCCCCACTCTTCCTTGCAGAACGCTTCTAGTTCAGAAATATTCTTAGGTCGTCTTGCATGCACTGCATGTTTGAGATCTACCCACAGATTTTCAATATTATTCAAGTCTGGGGACTGTGAAGGCCATTCCCAAACCTTAATCTTTCATTTCTTGAAGTAGTTCATGGCTGATTTTGAGGTATGTTTTGGATCATTGCCTGGGTAGAATATCTAACCTCTTTTCAGCTTCAGTTTCTTCACTGACTGTGGGACATTAGCTTCCAGGATTTGTTGATAAGTAGAATCCATTATTCCCTCTACCTGCACAATATTTCCTGTGCCACTGGCTGCCACACAACCCCAAAGCATAATAGATCCACCCCCATACTTAACAGTTGGCAAGGTGTTCTTTTCTTCAAATGCTTCTCCTTTTTTTCTCCAAACGTACCTTTGGTGATTGTAGCCAAATAGTTCAATCTGTACTTCATCAGACCACAGCACATGGTTCCAAAACACCTCTGGCTTATCTAAGTGTTGTGTTGCATACTTTCACACGTTGACTTTTGTGATGAGATCGCGGGTAAGGTTTCCTTCTGTTGACTCTTCCATGCAGATCATGTTTGTGCAAGCAACGCTGCACAGTGGACTGGTGCACCACTACTCCTGTGCCAGCTTAACCTTCCTGCAGGTCCTTTAAAGTAATATGGGGGTTATCTTTGCTTTCCTGACCAGTCTACAAGCAGTTCTATTGGAGATTTTTCTTTGTTTTCTAGATCTTGTCTTTACTTCAACAGCTCCCCTTAACTTCCATGTCTTAATGACATTTCGGACAGTGGAAATTGCAAGCAGGAAGTGTTTAGATATCTTTTTATAGCTATCCCCTGTTTTGTAAGAGTCAATTATCTTTATTTTCTGATCCTCAGTCAGCTGCTTAGAGTAGCCCATGGTTGTTGAGTGTAAGTACAACACCCTGACAAGTTCGAAGAGTCAGAGAGTTTATGAAGCGCTGGAATTGTCATCACCTGACTTAGATTAAGGCCAAACGAGTCAATTAAGTTCTGAGACCTTACAAAAAAATAACACTAGTGGATCAACTGGAAGGGTGCCCAAACTTTTGCACATGCCACATTTATTGTTTTATTTTTTTTCAATCTGTTAAATTTAGCAAATAAATAGTAACTGTACATTAATATTTGAGAAACATGTCAAGTTTGTTTGTTCACTGTGTTAACTTCTTTTCACTTAGAAGATCAACAAAACATGTAATTTAACCAGGGTTGCCCAAATGTTTGCATACAACTGTACATACTTTCTAACATTGAAAACATTGAAACCTTGTGATTGGATAGACACTAATTCATATGTATGTGCCTAACAGATACATACAGTGTCCTCCAGATTTATTCAACCCACTGATGAAATAGGAAAAATAGAATATGTTACAGATTGCATTATACGCCTTGCTTAAAATAATTATAAAATACCTATTATGAATACTTTCATTCCAGAAAACATGAGGGTTACATTGATCCACATTTCTAATTAATAATTTAAATAGTATAAAACTAAAACAAACACAATGTTTTGCTCTTTAGAAGATGGAAAACATCTATAATGAAACCCTCTGGAACTACATAGAGGTCTGGAAGGGTTTCCTTTTTACTTATAGTATAAAAATGTAACACACACAAGGCATTCGGTATTGGAATGCATCATCATAGTTAAGGTCAGAGAGCTCTCCAAAGACTGTGGGCAAATACTCATTAGCCTCCACAAGGTTAGGGAGATAAATAAAAGAATCCTTCAAAAGCTGAATCTATTACTTTCCGCTGTAGTTTTCATTATTAAGGCATACTTTATTATTTATTACTTTATTAGCCTCATGGAGAGCAAGTTGGGGTATGCGAAAAGACAAATTCCTAATACAAGAAATTGTATATGGCCAATAAAGTGATCTTATCTTATAAGGCCTGTTAGCTCAGTTGGGTAGAGTGTGGTGCTGTGGCTGGAAGGTTGCTGGTTCGTATCCTGTGGCCGGCAGAGGAATCCCACTCTGTCAGGCCCCTGAGCAAGGCCCTTAACCCCAACTGCTGCAGGGGCACTGTATAAATGGCTGACCCTGTGCTCTGACCCCAAGCTTCTCTCCCTGTCTGTGTGTCTCATGGAGAGCAAGTTGGGGTATGTGAAAAGACAAATTCCTAATACCTGAAATTGTATATGGCCACTAAAGTGATCTTATCTTATTACTTTATTATTAATAAATCAATTATGATTTCATAAATTATTATGAATAATGTAAATAATGATCAATGCACAGTACAGTACAGTAGCAACCCTGCCAGGATCCCAACTGTATCTTGCCAATAAGGGGTGTCAGAAAATTGATTGGGATGCAATCATACATCCAAAGGCAATACTCGGAGCCCTCCAACACAAACTGTCATTTTTAGGATTAAAATCGTCAGTTACTACAGAACATTCAACAAGATACTGACTTCAGGGTGTGAAATAAATGTAGAATATTTTTTCAGTCTTTTATATAAACTAATAAGAAATTATAGTAAACTGTAGTTTCTTTTTATAGTTAAAATAACCGTTATATTTCTTAATAAACTTTAAGTTATGAGACAAAAAGAACCTGTTGATGTAAAAGTAAATATTGATATAAAAATGAATACATGAAATAGATCCTAGTTTCCTAGTGACCCTCCCATGATATTTTTATAGTTCAATATTAACTTGTAGAACAGTGGTTCTGTCACAGAAATGCACTTTAACAATTCATTCAGTCAAAGTGGAGAGTAGAACCCTTTGGAAATAAGTATATTTTAATTTGGACACTTGGGATGCAGCTGTCAGCAGTATAAGAAATTACCAAACCAAATATAATGGAGAGGACTGTAATGCTGTAATGCTTTGTCTTAACTATTAATTCTAATAGGATGAGATTCTGAATTGTTGCAATCTGAGCATTGTTTTCTAGCTTCACATACTGGATGTAGATCTAAAAATGCTACTGTTCTTTATGTTTTATAAATATGTACAGTATGAACTATGAATAAAAAAACAGCACTCCTAGCTTTTGAATTAAATATGTTCCCAATAATTAAAATGTAGTTAGTGTTTTGATTTTGTTACAGAATTAATTAAACATCAATAAATACTGATTTTTACTTAACTTAGGTTTCATACACATACTGTAAACTCCTTTGGACAGTGAACTAAAAAAATACATGAACTATTAATAAATCTCTCAATTACAATACAAAGTATTATCTTGTGTATTTAATTGTTATATAAAAAAACAAAGGTAGCTGTAGGTCAAAACCCATTAGTGCATTATCTTTGTATTTCCCGGCAGGTTTGTGTTTGAAACCTTTTAAAAATGACCTCTAAGCTTTTTTTCATTTTGATCATGCATTTTAGGTAAGAAATGTAAGCAAAATTCTCCAAAAGAATATACTGTAAGTCATAATAAGCCATAACTAGAATGTATAGAAATTCTGATTATTATATTATACTATATTATTCTGCATTATTCAGTAAAGATACCTAAAGCAACTATGCTATGATCTCAACCTCAGTAAAACAGAATCTTCTGTTTTAGATTCTGTCTTCTTCACTGGAGTCCTTTAATATCAATCAACTTCTGCTCTTTAGAAATCAAATCGTGACTTATTGATGCTTTATTTCCTTAAAAGCACCGAGGTTGGCATTGATCAACCTTGGAACATGCTGTACCCACCCTATGTCAGAAAGCTGCTGAATTGAATTCACTACAGTCAATTCACTCAAATCCGAACAGCATTGATTGTGTTTTACAGTCAAAAGCACCAGATTTAATTAATTTTACCTCTTTTTTATAGCGAAGATATTATTTAAGGGCCTTATCTCCTTCAGTCTTATCAGAAAGAGCAAAAGCTTTGTGAAGCTGAATTGCACTTCAAACAATGCTTTTAACCTAATAAGAACTAATCAACCCTCAGGATCTAATTTATAAAAATCTTTTTATTGCAACAGACCAAACCATTAATCTCCTTGCATCTTATCAAACAGCAATTAAAAGAGGCTACACTCACTCCAGGCATAAGAAAATCTCAAAACAGTTTTAAGCTTTAAACTGATTTTTTTTTAAATAGCAATAATAATTAGCTGTTACTTATGACTGATAAGTGGCTATATTCTCAGAGTGAAGTAGAGAACTAATTTGTTTTGATTTTTTTTTGTGCTCACCTCAACTCACCCTATACTTAATAATAACATGCAACAGAAATGTTTTTGAAAGGATGCAAGTAAATATGGAAATATATTCTCTCCTTGAGATTATATTAGGAATAATGTTCTGGGTATTACTCTCAAAATATATGCCAAATGAAAACTGAAATGAGATAAAAAAACTGAACTGCTTTTTTTAATCAATCACATTTTTGCATATTATTTATATTTACAAGTTTTCAAAATTGTGTTTCTACTTTGAACACGTTTGTCAGTTTCCCGTTTTATAAGCACTATTGCAGGTAAAAAAAGAAAATAAACCTGTCTTATGCATGCAACTTCATGCAACATGCTACTTCAGACATCATCAAACCTTAAATTATCAATTAATTGTAAAATTGTAAATATCACCCTGCAACTCACAACTCACAACTGGCAACCCACTGAAGCTAAGCAGGTGTGAGCCTGGTCAGTACCTGGATGTGAGACGTCCTGGGAAAAACTAAGGTTGCTGCTGGAAGAGGTGTTAGTGTGGCCAGCAGGGGGCACTCACCCTGCAGTTCATGTGGGTCCTAATGCCCCGTCACTATACTGTAAACAGGCGCTGTCCTTTGGAAGAGACATAAAACCGAGGTCCTGACTCTCTGTGGTCATTAAAAATCCCAGGGCATTTCTCGAAAAGAGTAGGGGTGTAACCCCGGTGTCCTGGCCAAATATCCCATTGGCCCTTACCAATCATGGCCTCCTAATAATCCCCATCTATGAATTGGCTTCATTACTCTGCTCTCCTCCCCACTAATATCTGATGTGTGGTGAGCGTTCTGGCGCACTATGGCTGCCTTCGCATCATCCAGGTCGATGCTGCACATTGGTGGTGGTGGAGGGGAGTCCCCATTACCTGTAAAGCGCTTTGAGTGGAGTGTCCAGAAAAGCGCTATATAAGTGTAAGCAATTATTATTATTAAATAGAGACTGTGCTTTGCAGAAACATTATGTCTGTGATTAGAATGCCTCACACAGTCGTTGCCTATGCTGTTTCACTCTTTTACTTTAGAAGGTTGCTTTAAAGTAAAGCAACAGAGCATGAAAGGCATTTAAAAAAAATCTGGTCTTTCCAAATTGATGTTTCATGTACAGGTATACTGCAGATCTTCATCAAGCTAATAACAGTGTTGTAGATGCCAGAAATTGTTGTGAATCCCGATAAAGCATTGCACAACATGACAGAATGGCTGTCATAAGGCAAGTTCAAAACGCCATCAGAACTTTTAAGATATTGCAGAAACAAAAGGCAGGATTGGAAATGATGATCAATGAATCTTACACAAGCTTGCCTACTAAAGGAAATGAATTGGGATAGCAAAGTCAAAATGATATTTTTGCTTTCCAGTTAAGAAATTTGTATTTGTGATCATGAAAATATTATGAATAATAATAACTTCTGCAATTTTGACAGCTTGAGTTTGTGTAACCTGCATGACAATCATTTCTCATTCTGTGAGGATTAAACAAGCATCTCAGTCATGTTGCTGAGGTTGATACCCTGAATTATTTCATGAAACTGTTGGATAAGATCCTTTAATCAATTTGTCACTACCAATTGGACTAGATGGGCCTCTGGATGGTAACCTTATTATTTTCTTATAGTCTTATGATTAATGTAAAATGTAAGCTACCATTCTTTTTTCTCTCAGAGAGGTCCATTCAAAGACCTAGGTTTTCTGCTGGTCCAAAACAGAGATGACATTAAGAAAAAGGAGTCTAAACTCCTGCGACTTCAAAGATTCAAATATCATTTATTGGTCATGTAATAAATATAAGCCAGGACTTTTAATTAAGGCATGCACTCTTCAAATATACATATGTAATTTATGTATAGAAATATAAATACTATAATTGTCTTTGAACAAGCCTTGTTAGTCCAGAAAAAATACAGTCAAAATTTCAATTTTCAAGAGGTGGTAGGTAAAGCCAAAAAATATTGTCTTGTGGTTCTGTTTTCATATTGCTTGTTTATGTTTATGTTTGCGTTTGCATGCATGTACATATGCATCTGTATTTGTGTCCTTTGAGCTTGCTGGACATTTAAGATGACTGATTTTCTCTATGAATATGACCTTGAACATTAGATAAGTCAAGGCATGCTGAGTGTTCAGTGGTTACAAGACCTCTGGGCAACATAAAACAAATATATCTGAAGTATATCGTTGGGCTTCCTTGACAGCCCTGTTCAAAGATGGCTTGGCATTTTTTCTCTGGAGTGTCCAATGTTTAGGCTGTGAAATGCATACTCTATCAGTGTGGATGTGGAAAAAAAGATCCCTGAGAGAAAATAAATGTGTATTGAATAATTTTACACTCTGTTTGGATATAGTTCAGCATCTCATGTATCAGAAAGAATACAATGGAACTATAATTGCCCTGTCATATAAAATATAATAATGGATGGACAGTGTCCACAATAAATATGCAAATAGTGGAGCTTTCATCCTATCATCACCAAGCCACAGGCACACTAACATAAGCCCATGTTAAAACAGCACAGAGCTGCCTTTATCTTACAGAATGTTGTCTGATTTCATTGTGAAGTGACAAAGGACAATAATTGCAAATGGCACGTCTGAAAAGTTGAAGGCTAACATCCTAATGAAGAATTGGACGGTAGCTTTTTTAGCTTTTTTTTTATATTGAGGAGGCCATCAGCTCTTGAGTCTGACGGATACCTTCTGACCTTTTAGGGCTAATATAGTTAGAAGCATAAAATATTGAAAATATAAAGGAATACTCAAAGACAAAAACATAAAAAAATCCTCATATGCTGGTGTCTTTCTATACAGGATGATGCATAAAGCATTTTCAGCCAATGACTAATGACTAAAACACACATCTGCACACCAGTTTAAACAGACCTACTAAATTATTGGGTTAGTTAATTCTATAAGGTATTTTCATTAATGTTTGTGACTATTATGAAAGTAAAATAGTCGAGGAAAATCTAAGAAAAAACACTTTTTTTGATAAAGGCACAGTCAGACAAAATATGCGCCTTGTCTGGACCACATTCGCAGAAACTTAGGGTTGTTGCCTTCCATCACCTGACCAGCTACTGTATAGGAAGACAATTGGTCAGGTGAATGTTTAAATACCAGGACGCAGTGGCTTTCTGAGCCAGTTGACTCATCTGCTGTTGGGAGGTCAGAAGGCAGATACTGTGTGAGCATTGAAGCAGCGATTCAAACCAGGTTTTTGATAGGTTTTGACAAATGATGGGTTGCTTTCACAGCCTTGGATCTCTGAAATAGAAGTATCTCACTCTGACATCATACTGACAGACCTTATTCCCAACTAGTCCCATTGATATGCAGCCAGTTCATCCCTATTGGTCCGCAACTTGTCCTGAAATTAGGATGCAAGGAACTACTCTGTTTTTTGGCAGGGAGGATAGCTGAGAGGGCCTTGAAAAAGACTGCATTTTTCTTCAGGAACAAAAAGGTTGTGGAGAACATCCATATTTTATCATTGATAAGGACTACAGTAACTACCAATTAGGATGAAATTCTTAAGAATTCTTAAGCAGGCAACTAACTATACTGTATCAGTCATGACTTGAAGGGAATGGCTTGGAGAAACTATCTTTAATTTCTGAAAGAGGGACTTGCAGCAACCAACATATTAAGATGAAATGCAGATATCCATTAAAGTAGCTTTAAAAAAAGGTCCATAGCCCACCACTTTGTCCTTGCAATGGACATTAACAGTGTGTAAAGCAGAGTCTGCATCAACAGGGTGAAGTATGGATCCACTCATGATCTCTAGCTGGTTAATTTACCATAAAGGTATGTTAGAATTTTTACAGCCACCACTTTGGAAGAGGGCTCTGAAAACCAAGTCAACAAAGGCTAAACAGGAGGAAGAACATGTGCTGTTGTCAATTCTATCAGATGAAGGCTGAAGCAGTACGAGGACATTTATTTTTGTCTCCATACCATCGGATTGAGGTCACAAAATATGCATGGAAGCTGAAATACAATGGTTTCTCCACAAAAAAGTCATTTGCATCCAGGTTCCATTACTAATACATTCTACAGGTTTTTTGTAGACCAAGCTATTGGTGGCAGAAGTAGAAAGATGCAGTATGTGGAGACAGTTATAATATCATGCAGTACGATCTAATGGAATAGTGGTCTCAGAAGGATATTTCTGAATCCGTTTGATAGGTATCTGGGTGGTCATGTTCTAGTCACCTTCCCATTTCCTTTTGGGAACTGCTTTGTTGACTGACACTGTGATCTGGATCTGTTTTGGCCCAGTCTCTCTCCAAGGAAACAATTACCTTAAATGATTACTCCTACCCCTGTAATCTAATCGTGTCATTGCTTATTCTGGCAGTTTACAAATACTGTATGCTTGCAGACACAATTCACCCTTCTGACTGGTCAGTTTACCATAGCAGACCATCAGAAAGCAAGCAATAACCAGAAGGGATAAAAGTTCTGCTAAAATCTTTCTACAGTTTCTGTGTTTGTTTAGGCTGAATTAACATATAAAATCTGTGTTGATTCTGACCTAGATCACAGTCACATTCTCTAATTTATTGAACATCGTGAATAGTAACAATGGATATCTTAGCCAAAAAATAAAAGTTAAATTGTATATTTGGCCTCTGAAATCTCTAACAAGCTGATGTAATTATGGCTTTTTAAAAAAATCCTATAAAATAGAAGGGTATGAACAACACAAGATTTCAAGCTCCACATGACAAGTGTAAGTGTCAAAATCAGAGGAGGATGAACTAGCACCTTTGTAGGAGCCGATAACAAACACCCAGGTCCCTGCTGTTTCTGATGCTGTCATTCTGTATCTTCATAATCTAAAATCAGCGACACTATCATTCAATATAAAAGTCCTCTAATGTAAAGTTCTACAATAAGGGTTTATTGTTCCCACTGTCATTATGCACGCTACTATGTTGGCTTGTGATAAAATAACATCTATGCATGCTGAGTCTGAACAAGTAGAACTATAACAAATATTTGGCTACAATGTATAAAGTTATAGATCTTTACTCCTTCCTGCTGTATGACTGTCTCTCCTGACTGTGTGCACTGTTTGACTGGGATCTTTATGCAAAACTGAATTGTGTATACTGTATATAATCTGGCACTCCTCTGGTTTTCATAGCATGATATTGCTACAGCCTGAGGACATGAAACCTGAAATGGCACAATGGTATAATATTCTTGTGTGTGGATGGGAGAACTTAATATAGGGTACCTTAAAAAGTTTCACAGCAGCCACTCTACTGGTTAATTAATATAAGGAAATTGGGATGTTCAGGGGAAAAACCCAGCTTGCAGATTTATAAAATGCACATTTTTGTATTTTAAGACTGTCCTCTAAATGCTCTATCTGAAGAATACAGACATCTATACCTAGTAGAAAACTGCTGGCCAGGTGCCCGATGTAAATGAGTGGGGAATTAACACTTGAATGGGATGCAAATTGACAAGATGAAACAAGAAGTTATTGGTCCCTGCGGCTGAAGGTGAACTGGCTGGAATTCCTCTCCTTAAACTGCTAGTATTGCTATGTTACAATAAAAACAATTGTTATATAATGCAGTACCTAATGGATGATGCCAGAAACCTGAACTTTGGTGCACATTTAAGATATTACTCCAGGAAAATACAGCAAATAAAACTCAAATGTACAAATTGATGATTTAAAATAATAAAATTAAATCCACTAAAATATGAATGTGTTATACACTGTTGTAATTCACCTAGAGTAGCAAAACCTGACGTGGTGCCGTTTGTCACTGTTGTTATAAACGTTTTTAGACATCAGCAACATCTAAAAGAACTGTGGAAAGTCATGCTTTGTTTCTAAGCTGTACTGTATGTTAAATGGAACCTTTTAAGATGGATCAGGTTAGACACAAGACCTAATCCAACGCAAAGAAATCAACAATGCATCCTTTTCTTGACTTGACTGTCAAAATGACAGGGAGTTGACGATCAGGAGAGCCTTTTCACTTTGAAGCATTGTGTCGATATCCACAAATAACCAGTCTAACCCAAGAAGGAGTCATTTGTATAACTTCTTACAAGTCAATGAGATTTACTCAAGGTGAAATTACAAAGGTAACCAATACCCTATGCTGCATTGTTGGTTAAAATGCACAGTGTTGGAAATGCACGTTATGTATTTATAGATTGTATGAAATGTGCTACAATATTACTATTGTACTTACAGCTGCTATGCACCATACTTTTCATTTAGCCACCTTTTAATATTCTGAACATCCAAGAGGGGAGTCACAGGTGTGGATGCAGCTGTTAAGAAACAGAAAGGGAGTTACGAGATGAAAGTCAGAAATGGGAAGTGATCACATGTTTTTACAAACTTAGCCTACCCGAGGACATTTTTTGAGGTATGTTGTACAAAGGGTTTGACTTTTTGCAGAGCTTATAGGACATCTCCGATTTCAAGAATACCCATTTGGATTTACGTGAACCTGGTGTGGACATGGATTTAAATGGATTATTGTTATTGGAATTCGAGAATTCAAATATTTTCCCCTTTTGGACATCTTATATAACTTCATAGAACGTATGAAATACTGCAACTCCCTAAAAGACAGCGCTGAAGACAGGGGTTAAGTCCACCTTTGTCCATAAAATCCTGATTCTGTCAATTGTTCTAGTGTGACTGCCTCCTGTACCATACACACATATTTAGTGAATCATCCCTGCACACCTGCTCTCATTATGTTCAGTGCTTCTGCCTAGTTTCTCTTCCTTGGTTTATACAGGGGTGGGAGGAGGGCATGTAACAAGTGTTTCCTAATACAGTCAAGGCCTAGTAAACTGTAGGTAGTTACTTCATTGCAGTTTTAAATCTCAACTAAATGGCTTTATGGAAGGAATTCTCACAACACAAGATCAAAAAATAAATGTTTTGGCTGAATAAGGCTAGTCCTAAAGAATGATTGCAGCACTCTGAGGACTCTGAGTAAGGTTCATGAAACTGGAATTGTTGTCACTACAGAAAAAATTGAGAAGGAAAATGAAGGGTTTTCTTCACAACTTTGGTATACAGACAAGGAATACAGTCATCACCAATGGGAAAGTGCCTTGTTACAGTCACACTGAGACCTTATAGAAAATTAGCTTAATATGTGAGACGTTCTGTAGGCATTGTGTCTCAATATTGACATGCTACAAAGTGCAGACTGGTGTACATGTGATGAGTGAAACATTCCCTGCCTTTGGCAGGCATTCAGCAGTTTTGGTAGAGATAGAGGCTGATATTGGTGTTTTCCGAGATCAATGGACTTCCGTTAAGCAGTTCAGATAAAAGCCGAACAAAGCTTTTACTTGTAGAACTCGTGAAGATGAAGTTCAGGTTTTGAGGTGACTTAAACCTTGAGAGCCGGCTCTCCAAAAGTAAATGACCCACTGACTGTTGCCGTCTGAAAGTTGGCAGTTTTTAGTTTGGCACTCTCAAATATTTCACTGATTTGAAGTACAGCTAAATGCCAGGGATACTGCTATTCAACAAATTCCCATTGCCCACATTACACATTATCCAAGCCTAAATGTAATGGTGAAGTTAATCATCTGGCATCATTACTTTTGTAATTCACCAGAGTTTAAAAGTGAAGAGTTGTAGAGTTTGAAAGTGTATTTTCTTTACATACGTATTTTCTTTACCAAAAAATAATTGATTTTTACCCCTAATTATCTACGAGTCACTAAAAAAATATCAGGAAAACCTTACAAAAATGTAGGCATGAGTTAAATATTTCCATACTGTCAGGCACATTTTTAAGCATTCACAAAGTGCCTTATTAGCATATCATATATGCATTGAAATCTAAGGGATTTACTGGAATGCCCAGGGAAAATTGATAGATTCTGATTTAAGAAACAGTCCCTTAGTATCTGAAGAGTAAGTACAAGACAGGATAAGTGAAACAAAACAAGTATGCATTAGAATGTAGTGAATTATTCATACAAGCAACAAAATACATTCTGCTTTACTTTCTCAGAATCTAAAAGACCACTCCACTTGAAATTTCCCATCAGATGACACACAAACAAATACTGGAGCACACACACGTACAAAGACACATAGACTCACAGGCATCAAAACAGGCTAACACACAAACACACAGGCTGTTTATATAAATAATAAAGTAAATGCAAACTGGACACATAAATAAACACAGCTAACATTTGTGGGTTTCAACATCTCATATTTGTTTGATTTTGAATGGATACAAAATTAACTGACTCTATGACTGTTTACATAAAGCATATTTAATATATTCAAGGGATGATATAGCAATAATCACTGTTTTTGAACTGGGATGCATGTCCCTTTTCCTGGGTGAGTATGCATTGATTCCCTTCTGCTCAGAAAAAACTACACCAAATGCTGTAACTCAATGGCACCACTTCTATGCTAAAATGGACTTTCATACAAGCATAAATGCTTGGTGCCTTATATAAGAAATTAAGAACGTTGCAAACAATGGGGGCCCCTTTAGTTTATTTTTTAATAGCTAAGTGATTTGAGGATCTCATCGAAAACTGATATTATCAGCCTCAAAAACATGGCTGTGTAATGTAGCTTGCTCTAGACTCCCATAAATCTTTGTGTGAAGAAGTGCCTCCTCTTCTTGAACTCTACAACTTTTACCATTCATAAAATCTCAGTAGATTTCACTCCACAATTATCAAATAGTGTAGACCACAAAAGCCTGTCCACCACCTTCCCTTCAGAACTTTATGCTGTACATGGATCTGTTTCAATAAGCCATTTCTAGATGCCTGTTCTCCAGTCAATGTTTTTATTCTCATCATCAGATGTTGAATTTGTACATTTAAGTTTTCACTTTATTTAAATTAAATGTGTACTGGCAATACACGGATTGTTGCAATTTCCAGATGAATAAAGTTTGTGGTTTAATACAACACCCCCTGCACCCAGCCTAGTTCTTGATATGTCATTTTGATACAGTGAAGTACTGCAGGTTAAAGTTAATCCACAGTCTAAATGATGGCCCGAGTCACTAGACCTTGGCTACTTTTAATTGTGCTCCACGCCTGAGGGGTCAGATTAATTCAGGCTGAAGACTGATGTAGAACAAGGTTGCTGAAAGTTATCAGTATTCCACATCAGAGGCTTTGGTGCAGGATTTGTCAGAGCTAAATCAATATGTGATTTAAAACATTCGTCAGTTTTCATGTATGCAGGTTGTCTCTGGCCACGGTTGACTAGTGATCTTGTGAGTTGCATTCATAAAGTATCCTCTGCTTGGATGCTATCAGTCAAAGGTAAAATGATAAAGGAAATGCTGATGCTTTTAACCTCTAGGGGTCAAGGTAAACAGTATCACTGTGACAGCCTCCTTTATGCTGTAAAAATACATTATTGTAACAGCCTCAGTGAACTGTGGGATCAGTTTTACATTAGTGTACTACAGGGATATATTGAAAGCTTTTAGTTCACATTTAATGTATTTTTCCTTTTCCTTTTTTTTACCCATTTCCCCAGAAAGTTGTGGTAAAACCAATTCAATACCAACTGTTTTCTAAAAACTATTCTGTTACTTTCTCAAAAAAAAATATGCAAAAACCAGAAAACTTACAAGTTAAAGTAAGACATGTGGGGGATTGTGTCAGACATATTTTTCAAAGATCTTTAGGAAACCTAAATCATATCCAAGGATCTCTGCTTATGTATGCTTATGTTCGCAAGTTGTTTATAACAAAAATAAATTGTAGAAAACCTCTTAATTTTTATTAACTTATTCAATTTGCCAAAGAGCTGAGAGTTGCCGTTGAAGTGCTGGGCTATTGTAGTCCCTAGTCAACAACTAATACCGCATCAAATACCACAAAATTGTTAATTATTGTATAACATCCAATATCTGAGATACAGTATGTTGTCATAATAGATATACAACCAAACAATTTTGTTGAAAATGTAATATCTTATACATCTTAATTGTCCAAATTGAATTCGATATGAAAAGAGATAAGTAAATCTATACATCTTATTAAAAAACTACTAGAAATGATTTGTGTTATTCTTATTTTTATCACTATTGGGATTGAAACGTCTTTTGTCTGATTAAAAAAGGTGGAAGACATGCTAAGATAGAAAGTGTAAGTGTGAAAAGTTCAATACATTTCTGGGCCACTTTCAACATACATCCAGCAGGCCCACAGCTTCGTGCAATATGCATCATTCTTTACATGTTCAGTGTCTCTTCAAATAAAAAAAAAAAGAACAAAAGGTGTGAAAAGCATTTGATTTCCCACTTTTGTGGTATTGATACATGGCATGCTACAGAGTGTTTTAACATGCATTAAACAGTCAAACAGAATTGAATCTATCAGGATGTTAGAAGTCCCAGTATCTCCCACAAGGGTCTGTCCTTTGATATATTAGGTAAGTTGCTGCTCCAAAATGATTTTCCTGTCTTCATCGCCTAGGAGGAATCAGATTAGCAGATGTATCTCCAGGGGTCATGAACTTTTGACAACAGATGTAATTATCTGGTATTCTTGACCATCTTTAAAAAAGTGATAAATATGTTTTGTGTTTTTAAGGCAGCTGTGTTTCTAGTGTATTTCTGAAAGGTGTAAATTGGTGCTTCATAGCTGTGTAAGCTTCATTGTCTGCAATCTGGGTCTGAAACATGTTTTATATTTTACCTGTGTCTCATAATTTGATTTGGTGGGAATACATCTCCAGTGCGCATGACCTGCTATAGGCACCACGTGCACATTAACTAAACTTATCATTCATCTCATTGATGGTTTTGATTATTTAACCACACATCCTGATCTTTTTAAAAGAGAAATGTATATACTTATCAGCTTTGCTCTCTTCTTTTTTCTCTGCATAAAATAAAACAGGTCAGGTTGACCCCACACTGGGGTTATCCAGACAATGATAATATGTAGATCATGTACATCATGAATAATGTATCAGCACAGTGTGAAAATCTGAAAGAATGTTTTGTTTTTGTCCTCGAATATCCAACTTCGAGATACCTCATGATGTAATAAAATCAGTTCAATAATTTACAGTTTTATTTTCTAGAATATTTTGAAAGTCTAGTTTAGCAAGCACTGTTGATAAATTAGGTTTATGAAATTCCCTCTTTGCCCAATGAATTTTTTATACAAGCAAGTAAACATACCAATGGTATTACTCTTCCTTTATAAAAGTTAACTGTAATATACAGAAGTAAAATCAGCACAGTTATGGTAAAAGATTCATAAAGAAAAAATAGATAGTCATTCATTATACAAGCTAAAAAAAACAAAGCAGATAAGACAGGCCAAGGTAATGTCATTCCGACTCCAGAAACTCATGACAAACTTCAGCAATCCACCTCTTTAAATACAGTACTAATGGAGACTGTTACCGCATTTGTTTTTGGATTATGGTTTTATTCTTGCAAAGTTGGTTGAATGTGCATTCTTTTGCAAGAAACCCCAACCTTCTCAAACGTTACTGAAACATGTAAACAAAGCCTGTGGTGGAGAATGCATCTGAAATAGTTAACACTGAGAAGTTGGGTGTGGCACAATGGGTATTAGGAACCACATAGAAAAATTTGCATAGATTGTCCATGTCTCCATAAAGTGTCTGGTCTCCATTGGATTTAAGCTTCCCATTGATCACCAAGTCCTTGTTCAGACACTTGTTAATTAGCACACAGTTCAGAAATGACACGAGGGGCTGCAAGACACTTTCTAACTTGGCCTGAGACTGAGAAGAAACTCTAGTGCAAATACACAAATGTATCATTACACCTGGCCATCTGTATATAGCCAGTTAATCAATGAGCCCTGAACAGTTAGTTCTGCCCACACCTCAGACATTGCAAAGGACCTTATCACCCTCTCCCCCACCCAATAATGGGCCATGAGCTCTGGCTAGATAAGGGCCTCATGGCCCCAGTCAGCAGTCAGAGATAAAATACAGAGACAGACAAGTTGTAGGGGGAACACTTGTTCTTGACAGCCAAGGAAAGAGAGGATGCCAAAGACTACACTGTTTCTTCACTGTGGCAGAAGGAGGCCTGCCAAATCACTGTCCAGAGCTGGATTGAGAAAATAATGGTCCTAGGTATAGGACTTTTCCACTGGGACATTGGTTTCAGTAGCTGTGGTCCATGGGGTTCTTGTACTGATTTGTGAGTGTGTGTCCTTTGGAGATAATAATTTGCCTCATCCGTTCTGTGTGTTGGGTGAGTAGTGA
Organism: Atractosteus spatula; assembly: GCF_055471065.1. Taxonomy (NCBI): domain Eukaryota; kingdom Metazoa; phylum Chordata; class Actinopteri; order Semionotiformes; family Lepisosteidae; genus Atractosteus; species Atractosteus spatula. The sequence continues at coordinate 6,972,776 of NC_142728.1, read as the reverse complement.
TAGAAATTGCTGTGTAATAGGTGGATTGAAATACTGTAATAACATGGGAAATGATGTACTGTAGAATAACGACTGGTTTGTCAGTGCACTGGTAGTTCTGAAAGACAAAAAAGAACTACTTGTGGAGGAAAAAAAGAGTTCTAGAGTTCTAGCCCACTTATTATTGCTAGATTGTGTAATCAGCTACAAAGCACAAGGAATTTCTGCATTTAGGGGTCACCATCCGATGCTTGCTATATTAATTAGAAATGTTTCCATCCTGTTTCTAATTGTTATATCATTATAACCGTTTCATAATTTAAAATACTCCTTTACTTATCCCACACAGTCTGTATTAATTATTTACTAGTACTGCATGTTAAAAAGAAAAGACACTAAGCCAGATGATTTTAGAGTATGAGTTAGAAAAATATGTACATGGAAGTTACCCAGACTCTCCTCTCATTTGAAAGTTTCTTATTTTCTTAAAATCTATTGGACTATGTAGTTGAATTAGCATCCTAATTGAAGTATGAGAGTATTTTTTTACCATGGTCAATATAATGTTAGATGACTTTTTAAAATATTTTGAAGATACCAATAAGGATGTATAAATATCACATTTATTTAAGAAATCTGCTCATAAGGAAAATCACAAATACTTAGTACACAGTGGTTTAAACCATTGAGCTATAATTGCTTCTAATACTTTCTAATACTAATACTTTTGATAGAACTTGTTTTTTGTTAGCTATTATTTTACAGTACTTCCTCTTGTAAAACAATTGTTAAAGTATACCCAACACGTAAGATGCTAGTATAAGAAGGTTCTGCTCATATGATGTTAAAAATACAAATATTGTTTGTTTTGTCTATTTTTAATATGCAGTTTCTAGTTTGCCTTGACTGTGTAACACAAATCTTTTTAAGCCATTTTTTCCTTCCACAAAAGCCAAATTATGTTGACATTAGCCTGAAGCACCTCTATGTTTTACCCTAGACCAACAAAGGAAATATCTGATGAAAACCAAATATATTGTAGAAAATAAATAAATAACACTACTAGACTCAAGGCCAAATTCACCCATAACTTGCATGATATTATATTAAGTAGTTTTAAGAGCAAGACCTTCAGTTGTAAAAGGAATGGAGATATTGAATCCATCTATCACGGGAAAATTAAGAATGCTTGAAATGAAAAGTTTTACTTAAATTGGGTTGAAGTAGTTACTTATTTAATTACTTATCAAGAGGCTTGGGGGTCAATAATATTTTAAATAATTTTTTTCCTTCAATGCATTTATAAAACAAGTCCAATTTTAACTCAGCCTGGTCACACCTTGGTTTATGTAATGGCAAAAGTAAACATTTAATTGATTTGTTGTGCTAATTTTTTTTTGAGTTTCATAGCATAGAGAACTACTGATTATCTGTTGCTAACTGCCAACTACAACAGCATTGTTTTCTTGAAATTACAATCATTTTAAGCAATGATAGCAGTTTAAGCAGTTTATGATATAATTGAAAAACAAAACAATAATATTAATAATATAATAATATCTTGATCACAGACCAATAATCTAGATTATCTTTGAATTTAAACTCATTGTTTTTTAACTGCTAGTTCTGAGACATACTGTAGACAAGAGCACACTTTTACCTATCTTAATCAGCAGTTCTAAAGTGCACTGAGCTTTCAGGTTCTTTTATTCTCAATCACTGTGTCTCTAGGGCCAGGAAAGTGCCCTTGATCCCTGCAAAGTATGGCACTAGACTTTTAGTAAAGAGATTCTCTCACATTTTTGACACAAAATAAAGTAGAAACTGCAGCTACTGTGACTACTTTCTTTCCAGAATTAAAATATTTCTCTCTTCGCTTTACATACTGTACACAGCAGTATATTTCAGTATGAGCCATAAATGTATTTATAATAAATGGATTGACAACCTGCTATTGTACAATCAAAAAGATATGCTTGCAAAATTTACTTCACTTTTAAAATTCTGTAGTAGGAAAGCAAAGTCAAAGTTCGTCCTGGTTATTAAAGTGTCAAACAGACTGAGCATGTGACTCCCTTTCTGGATGGGACACCCATCCATCACAGGGGTTACCCTGAGTCCCCATTTATACAGTTGGGTGGACTGGAGCAACTGGAGTTAAGTCTCTTGCTCAAGTGTACAATAACAATGTGAGTGCAAAGGACTTCCCACTACTCTATGCCATCCTCGGTGTTTCAGAAAGAAACAGGAACAATAAACTGATATAGGAAAGCAGCAGTGCAAGTGTTCGTCCTTGCTGTAGAGTTACAGAAAATGTTTCAACAAAGAGATGCATGCCAGCTAAGCTACAGATAGTCTGTAGTTGTCTCTGAAAAAGTGTAAGTAAAATCATCATGGAGGACTATATTTTGAGCTCCGTTCTGTTATTTAAAATTCTAAGCAGGTATGGTTGATCTTTGTTGGATTCCACTCATAAATATTACACACTTTGGCTGCTTTTTGAAGAATCTGTCCACATTGGGGGATTGCCCAGAGGTTTTTTCACTCATAATAATTTTAAGCTGTGGTAGATCTTGCCTGACATGAATAGTCCTCTCCTCAACACTTCCAGCATGTTCTCCAGCTCAACAAAGGCTTTACAAGAGCAAACAATATACACAGGTGTTCTCATAGATACGTGATGAAAGCATGGAGCAAAGTGAAAATAAAACCCACTTCTCAGCTATGCATTACACACCCAGTTCTTAATTTGGACTGCAGAATACACTTTCCTTCTGCCCAGGAATAATCCACCATTAAGGAATGAGCTTTACTGGGAGTGAAAAACACCTCACGTTCTAATGAACTCATTTATATTATCACCAGTGATGAGGGTGGATGTCAGAAGAAATGTGTTTTGTCTAGAAAAAAAAAGATTTGAGAGGAGATTTTATTCACATATAGTGCCAAGATTCATAATCATAATTTTACCAATCAATCATCAATTCATAATTTTACCATGATAGCCTTGTTGAATCAAAACCAGCTTTTTAAATATATTTTTATAGAGTACTGTATATAGTAAAGAATTCCAGGTCTCTTGAAACATACTAATATATGAATTAAAGAAACAATGAGTAATTAAAGTGCATGGCATCATAAAAAGAAAGTGAACCCCAATCTGCATTAATTCAATTAAGGGAATGAAAGCTCTACCCTATTTAAAGATTAGAAACGTTTTGAGTTTGGTCTTCACATTACAGGTTTGTGGAAACAAGTCATATGAAGATCTAAGGAGTTATAGAGTTATATATCTGCCTGGAAAAGGGTTGAAAAACCATTTCTAAGGATGTGGGGCTCCATAAATCTAGATAATCTACATATAGAGAAAGACAAAGACCACAGTCACTCTACTCAGGAACAGTAGTCCTACCAAAATCTTTCCAAGAACAAACTGGAAAATCATCAGGGAGGTTACAAAAGAACCCCAGGGTAACATCAACATAGATATAACATATTCATACTGCACTAGATCCTAGATTAGGATTTAGATTAAGATCTAATTACATGTTCCGTTTCAAAATTTGTGAAATATGTAAAAATCCTAAGTGATTCACAAACGAATTCTCAGCACTATGTAAGATGCTATGAGCTTTAGATAGGTTCCCTAGAGTACTGCACCACACTCAAGGACACTGGGTTGCAATCTGAAATTAAAGGGAACTCATTTAGGTTGAATTCTTATGTCTTCAGTAAATGAAAAATACAACAGGAAACAGAACAACTGAGGCTGTCTGTTATGTTCAAATGATAAAATGCCAGTGAACAAAACTAACGAACACCTAACTGAAAGAAAGCCAAATAATTGCAAAGGGAAAGGATAATTCCAAAGAAAATATCTGTTAAATGTTGTCCAAATTGATATTAAAAAAATACAGGGAAGGCTAGGCATTGACAACCAAAAATGACTTCAAGAGAAGCAAGGGTATTAGGCAGAAGCTGAAATAATGTTGTTTCATCTACCATGTAACATTTCTGTAAAGATGGTTTAAAGTAGTTCCATAACAACAATTAGAGACAGTCTACTAATTTCTGTACTGTGAAGAGGCAAAATCAAATCAAATGATGCCTTAAACAATGTATATATTGTAATTTGAATGGATGGTGACCCATAAATTCAGAATATTTTAGCTTCAGTAGCTGACTACACTGCCTTGCAATTTTAAAGGGTCCTAAGACCTTTTTCCCCTACAACAGTCCCCCCCCCCCCCACCAACCACGAACATTACCATTTTCCTCAGAGTCCAGTTTTGAGCAAAGGGTAGGGAGACATTGGTGGAGCCCATCTCTACTGCTCCCTGTAGATTCGCTGGTGTCAAAGCCCTCTCCTGGATGTTGTGCTGTTCAAACTGTTTCTTTCCCTTTCTTCTGCCTCTGTGTATATCTCGTCAACTGGCTGTAATCAGATTGCCCGGCATAAAAATGCACTGTGTACTTGAACACAGTTCTAGAGCTCCCCTCTTAGTCTGAGGCCCAATTAGACCTGTCTTGCAGTCCTACATGTCACCTCTGAACCACATGATACTTAACCAGTGCCAGCGCAAGGACCTTTGATCAATTGGAAAACTCCAGAGGAAGGAAAGATGAATGCAACACCCTTAAAGAGACACTGGCCATTCTATGCAAAGTTAAAGTCAACAAAACCCCTGACATCTGTTGTCTCACACCCACTTTGCCCATTCTGTGACATAAACTATTACCAACATTTTATCTCAGAAAAGCTAGACATATTATAGCATAATCCAAAATAATACTGCTCTCCATTTTGGAAGATAAGGCTATATACATGTTTAACAATAATGCAAAGGTTTATATTATTTCTGCTTGAAATACATACAGTACATAATGGTAACAATGAAGTAGCTTCATGAAGTACTTCTTTTTTTTTAAGTATTCATTTCTGAATTTGCAGGCTTTTGTTCATAGCTGTGGAAATGGAAATGCAATTTCCATTCCCATACAGTATATGACCTCTAACACCAAACATGCAGCTAAAATATATCTTTTGTTATGTGTTCACATCTAATAATAATAATAATACTCAATATCCAGTCAGTGTTTTAGGTTAAAAGACAAAAATGATTAAATTAGACAATTAAATTCCATCTCAAAAAAGAAAATGCTTGATATTGAAGGAATGTTATACATTTTATAAAAGCTAACAAACTGCTTATCTTCTAGCTTCCAAACTGCTTATAATCCCGGCAACTACAGGTCAGTGGAAAAGTATAGCTCGCAAAAGTAAGCAATAACGCAAGTCTTAATAAGGAGTTGTTTTCCGCTACCCAAGCTTGACTAAAAAAACTGATGGTTTGTTTTAGGGATTGGGTAATCTATGCTAAAGGTAGGAAGTTTGTCTGTTACTATGTATAAAAGCACTGAGCAGCGACTATGGGGGGACTAGCTTTTGCAAGCTGATCGCCCGTATGCATGCGAATAAACAGCTCTTCTTTCACCAACACCCGGACTCTGATTTTAATGTTTCTTCAATGTCTTCTACTTCTACTTCTAATGGTAAAAGATTATAAAAGTGACATAACAGTTAACGGAGTAAAAAGTTTAAGTTTTAGTCTAACAACTCAGTGTGTTTTGATGTCTGCTTGACTAAAAATAATTTTGAAAAGTAATAATACACCCTTATTCGACAGGAATGCTAAGTAAGTCACTTTGTATTATTTTTTTCTGAGAACAATTTGAGGTAGAAATAAACAGGCAACAACAAAAACACACAAGACAAAAAACAAAACTGTTTTTTTAAACTGAGTTCATAGTGCCTATAAGGTCATAAAATGAACTAATGATAAAAAGGAGACAACTTCGAGTTTTAGACTGGCTTTGTTTGATCAAAGAAGAAACCAGAAATGAAAATGTGTTATAAGATGTAATGCTCTCATACATCCTTATCCTCCTTATCAGTTCACCTGTTGTCTTTTTTATTTTATCTTCCCTTTTTGAGCTTCAAGTCAACTCCTGGAAAATCCAAGCCCATAAATTAGGGGAACATTTGAGCCCAAATAAATACTCCAATCATCTGATCTCCACTCAGATTAGGGTCTACTATTTAACTAAAGGCTGTTTATACAACTCAACAGATACTCTCTCCCTCAGCAACCAGAGCAAAATAAGTGACAAAAAAGACCTCAGCCTATACATACTGTACATACACCAGCTGAGAACATTGTCGAAGGTCAATTGGACCTACATTGCATAACATTGTTTTAAACTATTAAATGATGTGTCCACTTTGTTCATTTAAAAGATCAAACAAGAATAATTTGATAAACCCCTTTTGTATTTGTTGATACAGTAACCTTCTAAGTACTCTACTGAATTGTACCTTTGAGTTAACTGCATGTCCATAAGCACTAAAATACAATACCATGCTTGATTCATGCTAATTGGGCTGCATCAAATTGACACAGTGGCAGTATCTTAGCCTTATTAGCCTAGTTAAAACAATCCAATCTGCAAGATAAAAGTTCAGCACAATGGACAGCTCCACACATGGACTCATTCTGCAGTACCTCTGAATGAACAGAACATCCAGCAAACATTTTGAAGTATTTTACCACATAATGAATCCCATGTTGCATGTAGTAGAAAACATGTTCTTGCTAAAAGAACAAAAATTGTTATCAAAAGGTACACATCTCAGTCAATTTTTAAGCTTCACCAAATATGAAACTTACCACTGCTACTATTTTTTTTTGCAAGAGGAAGTTCAGTAGACTCTTTGTCTGCCGCCCAAGGCACGGCTATTTTCTGAGACATTTTTACCGCGTGCATGACCTAATTAATACATTTAATATAACCAGCTTCAAATATGTAGTTAAGTTACTCCATGTTTCTATTAATTATTTGTTCCTTTATTCGCAAGGATTTTTTTCTCCATTTATTTAATACAGAACTCACTCTTCCAAAAAAAAAATCTCTTCCTAAACAGTCGTGGGGAAGTTTATTAGGACTGCACAGATCAAAGACAGGGGAAACATCTATTGTGAGGAAAATCATATAAAATACATTAGAAACATGAGCATGAAATTAAACACCCCACAGTAAATGACACAGATATAATCCATTACTTCCATTACTGTTATATCCATTCAAACAGAATTCAGTTAAAATGCACAAAAATCCCAATAACAAAACCAAGATGACTGCAAATCTCAGAGAATGGAGAAATGCAGTACTTAATTAAAGAGTAAAGGTACTAGCTGATTTATAACAGAAATAAACAGAGCAATGATGGAGCCCATGGAATTTCCCTTAGGAAAACTTGCCAAGATACTGTAAGTGCTTATGCAATATACAGTACTACTGTATGACGGTTACACTACATTACAATGCTTTGCAATTCCTCTATGTGCTCTATTAAACTTTTATAATAATTTCTCTGCATGAACTCAGCTTCTGCTGTGGTGTCTCAGTGTAGTTGTTATAAGGTACTTATTGATTTCATGACAAAAATGCCATACGGATACCTAACAAACATATCAGGATGTTTTATGACAGTTCTCAAGTTGAGTCCTGCTTTCTGCTTTTACTTTAATGACTCTGCCAAAGATTTGACAAGGAGAAGTGCAAACAAAACCTCTATTTCATGTAAAGGAAGGCTGTTTGCCAAAGCTGTATTAGACTGTACAAGATCAAATAACATATGAGGCAAAAACAATATAAAATATAATTGAAAAGTGGGATCAAGCTGGGGTAGTGTCCAAACCCTATATAAAATGGGGCCTACAAGCCTCTCATACTAATAGCAAAACAATTGTCAATATTTTATCATTATTGACAGAAATGGTCTCAGCAAATTCCAGCATATTCAGAATGTGATATTATAAGGAATACTTCCCTTGTTTGTACTTTTGCAGATCTTTTTATTCTTCTGGGGAAAAACATACAAAAATGCTTCATAGTTTAATCCAACAAGAAAATTGTAGCTCCTTCCGAGCTTGCTTATCTTACTATTGCGCTATTTAAGACATATTGGTGAATAAATGACTCTTCAATTTGGATTTTTTGTACTTAATGTCTACTGAATGCATTAGAAATCTTCTCCAACATCCTATGAAGGAATCTTGGACAACCACAAAAAGGAGTTGCTTATTCCTAAGTGATGTTTTTGAAACTAGACTAGAACTAAAATCTTAATACTCAGCACTGCCCCTACGATTTCGCAGTGACCAAAGAGTTTCAGTAACTGTAGTTTAGACTAATCAGCTATGGTGCAGTCTTGCCAAAGACCATTATCTTTCCCTGTAAAGCTACCCACACTCCTACATCAATCATGATGTATAATATAATTCACTGACAAAACTGGAGGCCTTGCTCCTTGTTAAAATCATTCAGGGTAATCCATCTGATTCATGTTAACCCGGGAAGGGCAAGCTATTTATTTTTTCATTTTTATACTTTTCCTATAAACTTAATCCTTAATGGAGATAGAATTATTGTCAACTTGTTGACTAGAATATCATCACAGCGCTGTGCGTTGAACATACAGTACTTTAGCAATAGTGATTTAAAGGGATATCTAGAAATAATGTCCCAGTATTATGCAGTAAAAACAAAAAAAGGGTGATTTATCTGTAAATATGGAAGATTCACTAAAGCCTTTTTAGCCATGTAATATTAAACTCAGCCATGGTACTTGAAAATCCCATAAAATATAAAATTAATCTAGTTTGCATGTTCTGCTTCTTACCATCTTGCTGTTGGTGTGGTGTATATACAGTATACATATATTGTTTAATTATTCTTTCTCTTTAGCACAATTAACAGTTCCGTTAAACTGAATTAGACAAAACACATTTTCAAATCTTTATGACACCAAACGTGATTGTATAGATTCTATCACAGATTCAGTTTAGAAATATCCTTCCAGACACTATCTCTGCAAGAGCTGTCCCTCTGTCTAGTCACATGACAATGTCATGCAGGATATCCTTATGAAAATGCTAACCCTGCACAGGATTTTCATAGGTTTTAAAAGGAAGTTCTTAGCTGAAGGGATAACAGCAGACAAGCTAATCTCACTCTGCTGTATGAAATCACAATCATTGCCGACTTTTGTACAGTATATAACTCTGGCTCACACCTCTTCCAGCAATCTTCTCATTCATCCTGTTTCCACCTCATCTCAAGCTTCTCCTTTGTTCACTCCTCTCTACAAATGGGGAGTGAAGCTTCCTAATCCTGTGGCCAGAAATCTACCTTTTAACCAAGCGGATGAAGCCAAAATGTAACAGACTTAATTAACATTTGCAATGCATTTGATTAATGGAAGGAGTTATTTCACGTGAAATTATTTTACCATACTATGGATTTTGTTTGCTTTTGAAGATATGCAAGGTTTCGCATTAGTTTATATTTACCCTACTTCTCCGTACTTTGCCAAGTTTTAACCATGTATAACTGAATATAATTATAATTATATCTGGAAGAGCAGTTGTAAACGCAATGAATGTACTGGAATCAGAAAAGGCTGTGAGGTGTCAGGCAGCAGGTTTGGAAATATTAACTATTTGGCAGGACTCAAAGTATATTTTCTGCCTTTCTTGAAATTCTGGAGCCGAGAAATGTATTTTAAATTGTTTCGATGTGTTATTGATTTTTTGCAAGCACAGCAGTACACAGAAACTTGAAAAGCAGAATATTTTTCTTGTTTTTTATTTTGTCTTTAACTCTTGCTTAAGTCTTAAATGTCTTGCAGTACTGTGCTTATTATGTGTGCCAAAATAACACACTTAATAATCCAGTATGAACCTATTTTGATGCCATCTGCCACTGAAATCTTTTTGACACACAGTTTCTTTCACTTTGATTCCTTACTGCTGTGGCTCTCTGCAGACCAACTTGCCCATAACCTTCACTCACCCAGAACTAACCGAAAACCTGCTTTCAAAGCCCCCATGTAGGGAGATCATTCCATATCTAAATTTCTACAGGGATGTCAGCGTCGGCTCAAATCCATCCATCCATTCATTCACTTATTTTCTAACCATTTTATCCAAATCAGGGCCATGGGAATCTGGAGCCTACCCTGGAAACCAATGGGTGCAAAGCAGGATAGACCCTGAATGGGAAACCAGTCCACTGCAGGGCACATACAAAACACAAATGTACACACGTTCACACCAGAGCCAATTTTCCCAGAAGCCCTTCTACCTACCTTTGGAGTGTGGGATGAAACCAGAGCACCCAGAGGAAACCCACACAGGGAGAACACACACATTCCATACTTACTGTATACCACCCCAGGTACTGAATCAAGGGCCTGAATGCTGCAAAGCAACAATACGTATTCCTGGGACACCATTCTGTCTCTGCCTAAATCCTCCTATTGAATCTGAGGATCAGATCTCTGATAAGCACATTATAACAGACCTGGGTACCTGCGTCAGTACCTGTTCAATTCCCATTTCCACTCAGATACGGTCTGTAGTACTAACGAATTTTAAGTTACAGAACGTTTATTGCACATTCCTTGTTAATTAAAGGGGAAAGCCAGGCATTTTAGAAACTTTTTTGGTAAAAAATAAAACAATCAAAATGGAGTAAATGAAGGTATTGTTAATAGTTCCACAAATGCACTCCCCTGTGTTTCTCATGGGTTAATTTTATCCCATAAAACAGCTCAGAAAGTATCGGTTAACTACTCTGAAATTTGTAGAAATGCAGTGAAATATATTATGAACCTACTGATACCTTTTTAAGAAGCACTGGGGTTCCAACTTTGCAAGTACAGTCATAATGACTTTTTTGCAACATCTACTAAAATAAAAGCCACATGTACTGTACATTCTGTGTGGGATGTCTACTGTGCGTTGATAATTTGGTACAGCTGTTGGCATTTTGACCACATCTGTTGTCTGCTTTCACATCATATCTTGCGAGGGACAATTCCAAGGCCGACCACGCAAACCTGAAATAAGAATAGCTTTTTGTCATTTTTTGTTTCTGCCTCTACCCACCTACAGAGTCAGCAGAAGCTTGTCAGTTGAAGGCTGTTGTCAACATTCTTGCTCAGTTGTTAGAACGGTGTGCTATTATTAGAACTGCATGAAACTACAACTTGATTGTCTGGATTGAATTTCTAGAAGACGTTAAAGTGATTGAATTTAGGATGTCACTTAAAGCGCAGGAGCTTTAATTTGTATTGACTATCCTGTGTCACGTGTTGTCAGGTTGTTCTAATTATATAATTAAATTCTGTCACTTATAAGCAGCTTTACTTTTAATCAACACAAAACCCCCACAATATGCAAATTTTTCAATGTATTTGTACAGTACATAGGTGCTAGCTTCATTGTTTTGGCTGTGTGCTTGAAACTGGAAGGCTGTGGGCTCAAATTTCAAATGCTGCACTGTTGCGGTACCCTTGAGAAAGGTACTTCATTTAAATTGCTTCAGTAAAATGTCCAGCTCTATAAATCAGCACAAATGTGAGTCGTTTTGGATGAAAGGGTCAGCTAAATTAATACATAAAATAAGAATTCATGCTAAATATTGTAGATGTTTTATCCATTAACAGTCAAATTCACTTCAATGAGCATAATTTCATCCATTTTCCAAAAGCTAAATCTGCACTATTCTCCTTAAGAGAGTTCCTGTTGCTTTGACTTTAACAACAACTGACAAAGCTGAGGTGTTATCAATGTTAAATCAATCACTCTACTGATGCAGCATGTGAAGATCGTTCTGGTTTTCACCTGAGATGTGCTCGTGATTAACTGAGAACCTTCTTTAGTTATGTGCCCAAGGTTTAGGATCAGGGAAAGCAGTTGTATGTATTATACCCCTTCCTGTCTCTTCTCTGAATAAACACCATCCTGGAAACCTGGGGTAACATGAGTTCGATTGGCTTCATCAGGCACAGAGCAGAGGTCAGGACCTTGGACAGCAGCTTCAGCTCTGGGGTCTTGTGCCTGGCTGTGTCTTTGTAAAGAACATGAGGGAGCAGTGCTACAGTTTGGAAAGTAAATTCCTTTAAACAAAACCTTTAGTTATTGTAGTCTAACTATGAAACTATTGACTTAAAATACAGGGACCAAACGCGAGCCCTTCTTAATCCCATTAATGTCCATTCCTTCCTCTCCAACTGAAAAACAACACAGAAATAGGATCTACAGTATGTATAATGTACATTGTAAAGTAAAATGTAGAACTTTTGTCAGTTTCTAACAGTATTGTCTACAGGTTATTATGTTATAACTCCATTTTTATTCCCTCACTTTAAATATGCCTTTATGGTGGTTTTTCTTACCTCTCCGACTTTCACAGGCGTAAAGTGCTACAGGAGAGAATGACTTCACTGTGGATACTGTCTGGTACCAAAACTGACTTATTCCCAAACTTATTCACAGCATTATGCACCTGTCAGCTTTCTTTAGGTCTCTGCTTACATGTGTGTTATACTCTAAGCCTTAGGCAGAGTATGTTAGCATTTTTCTTTCTGATTTATGAAGTGTCACATCTATATCACCATTTTTCTTTTTGACTTATGTCTGGTTACAATGAATAAAATGGAAAAGAGCTACCCGTACTTTCTGATTAAACTGCGGTAGGAGGTCAAGAGAGAACACTACAGTGGTCAAAATACATACTTTGGTAAATTAATTAAGATTTTAATAAGGATCGTGGTTGATTTAATTAGATAAACAATATTGGCACTTTGCCGCCTTCATGGAACTTTAAAACGGTTTCAAAACCTCGTGATAAACTAAATGTCACTCAAACAAGTGCCTTACACACGGCTGAAATTATCGAGTCCCGAAAAAACAACATTTGCTTGTTTTCCACGTGCTTGTGTCAGCGGCAAACTTTGACAAATTAATTCCACGTGTCGCTGTCGAGACAAGAACCATCATTATGCAGTTGGATAAATTGATATCAAGATGTACTGTAGGCTACGGTCTGTTTTAGAGTCACGGTAAAGATTAGGATTAGAATATACTCGATTTTACCAGTCTCCTGGCAATCGTGCTATAGCGATACATACAGTAACGCGTGGCTTAACAAAGATGATCAATAAGCGAAAGAAATAAAACTCTGGATAATTCCAACGTTTAACTCGTTTCCATTTAGAAATTCACTTAAGAATACGCATTTTTCTTTTCTTACCCACTTGTTAAATCCGATTTTTCAATTAGTTTAAAAATGACGCCTTCCAGTACTGTACATAGCTTTCTAAATGACAGAAAACCCGTCACACGCCGTATGCTACGAGAAAAGACGTCCTCCTAAAATGTCCTCCAAATGCTTTTACGTAACCGCTCTGTACTATTGAGTTTAGCATTAGAATCGATTTTTTCTCAGCCTGCTCTGCAGTTCTTAATATTGTATAGAATTCCCGAAGACACCCAGTGAAAACCTTTCATTTGCTAAGCTGAAAGCTAACGAGGACCTGGGCTTGAAGAAGTCACCTTTATCTCTCTGGGCAGACTTCTCAGTGCGTATTAGAAGATTTAAAACTCCCCGTCGTAACCTGTTAGAGGGGTAGGCTTAAATAATGCATCATAATTAAACACATAATTGTTGAGGTTATAATAATGTTAAGTACATACAGTTGGGTTTCAGTCAGATGGATCCTAGGTTTGGCATATTCCAGTTGGATTGATTTTTTTGTATTGGAAGCTGTTCATTTTTGCAAATTCCTCTGAGACGTTGATGAATTTTTGAACCCCTTCAATCGATTTCTTTGCGGAAGGGATAGCTTAATCAATCGCGCAAGTAGAACCGCTCTTGAAATCAATTTGACTACCTGCAGACTCTGACGTTTCGTGCAGGGAACGGTTGCCGTTTACAATCTAGCTAATAGCCAGCGGGGGAGCCTTTTGACTGAAATACACTGAGAAAACTACCATATTTTCGTCTTCAAGGTATCTTTATCTGTAGCGGCGTGGTTCAATTTTAATCTTCCTAGAGAAGTGGTTAATGACTTGTTTTAAAGACCCGTGTATTAACCTAGGCTCCTTCAGACCTTGTCTGATTTTTATACCTTCGCCTTTTTTATACCCCATCCTCATACTGTACCGGTTCCCAGGAAATGGCTTTCGCATTCTTTAATGTGTTGTTTAGCGATTTCAAACGTGTAGCCTGCAGTTGATTAATGCATTCTCGCTAGCAATCGCTATTCGTCCTCGTTCAGGGGTGGTAGTTCTTATTCGTATTAGTTAGGTTGTGCCGCCTTCTAAGTTTTACGGTTTTTCGTATTTTCATTTATTTCTTCCAATAATCTATCGCCATTCACACTCGTGCTGCACCCCAGCGACATGAATAAACTTACAATTTATCAACAGAGAGAAAAAAAAAACTTAAGAAGGACCCCCCCACACCCCTTTCCTCTCCCATTCACTTATGTGATTCAGTCCCACCCCCTTGCCGTCTAACATAACCATCCTCTTTTAACACAAACTGCAATCTCAGTACCTCCCCCTAGTCTCTGTCCTTTTTCGCGTTCACTCTATCCACGCGGATTCATTTCCACCTTCCTTGTGATCTACCCTGTACTTCTTACACCCTGGTCGCGTATAGCGTTATCCTCCTCCTGCTCGTCTCGCTTTAAAACAAATAGGATATTTTTTTTTCTTTCCCCACTGGTATCTCTCTCTCTCTTTACCGATGCCTACAACCTAATCAGACAGAAGAGGATTTTTCTCTCTTGAGCATGAGAAGGACTGCCAAATCTTCCGCAATCCAGCATCAAAGATCGGGCTCCCAGCATGAGTACTGGATACACAGACTCCAGCACCAGAAGTTTTCCTCCAACAGAATAAAACATCGGGGACTACAGATCCCAGTCATAGAGGAGAATCAATTTTAGGTAAGCCGCCTATGTTTTAAACGGTACAGAGGTGACATTTAGCCGAGGAAGTGGATTCTAAATAGCTCTGCTCCAGAAGGCTGTGCAGTCCTAGCAAAAATCCGATCATTTTGGGAAGAAGGGCACAGTGGCTGGCATATTAGTTGGCACGTTTTGTCGTGGTTGTGCCTTCTGTTTTGCATGTGTATGAGCAGTTGGAATCCTTAACTAGTTTTGAAAATATATGACCGAATGCAGAGCATTTATCTCACGCCTTTTGTAAAGCACAAAATTGTTATACACATTTTTAAAGCATTTTTTTTAGATTTGATCATTGTAGATCACTACGCACCGAAAAAGGGGCTCAGAGCGATCACCAGTTCGGGCGCATCGCATTCCCTGAGAGCAGTCCGGATCTGTTAACAGTCCGTGCACGGTCTCCTCTTATTGAATACGAAGGGAAGAAACATCTCTGGGAGCTTTCAAAATTGCCCTTGTGCTCTTACACAAACAGACTCTCGGTTTCAGAATAACACGGCATGAAATTGGGTTATGCAGAATTATCATTGAAGCATTTTATTCCAGTTTAATTTTACTTTAGTCGGTCGAGTAGCTCTTTTTCTTTGAACTGATGCGAGTGAATTTGGGTTATGGATGCTGATCCAGTTTGTCGTTTCTCTTTTTTATGAACATTTCAACCAGCGTTCTTTGGTGTGTGAATTCGTTTCGGATAATGATACAAACACAACTGAGACAATGATACTTCTATATCCCTTTTGCAATAGGATACAGAAAGCTGGACTCAATTTGCTGACTATATAAATCCCGTTACTGTGCCTGTTGAAGTGCGAGGGCTAGATCCAGCCCTGAATACTGAATTAGCCTTCAGGGTAAAGAAAAGGTGGCGAGTTCATTTCACATGTGCCAGTGTCTTTTTAACAGTAGTCTAATGACAACCAGCCCGTATGTAACTACTGCACCAGAGGATACATTCTTTCTCGAACGAAAACATTTGGAGTAAATGTCTTTGAAAGAAAATCAGTGGAAACGGAGTCTACTGTCCTGTCCTGCAGTTGTGCGTTTTGGACTAGGCATTTGATAGCATGTTTGATGAGCGGTACGATCACATGTGATGCACTGGCTAATTCTAATTGAAGTATAATTTAGGTTAGATCTCGGCACGTCCTTATAGAACACTCTTCACTCATTAACCGTCACGACCTTTTGCCGGGCGGTCCAACCAGTGGCAATGGTTGACAACTTCCAAACCGAGGTCATTACGCGGTGTTAAACCAGTTATTTAATTACGATTCCTACGTGTCTGACCTTGATACAATTAAAAAATAACACGTTTATTCACATTAAAGGTCAAAAAGTATTACGCCACATATATTTTTCAAAAGTGTAAGACATTAAATATATTAGTGAGTAAAACAAGTGTATTGTAATAGTAGTTTAATTGTTTTAATGCTATGTTTCATTTTCAGTGAAAGTGAACCAAGTATTAATTTTATGAACATGTATATAAAGTGTTTTAAGCGATATTTAAAGCACGCATTCCGTGGTTTTGTTTGAACTGGTATTTCTTTACCATGGCAGTAGGTGGCGCTCATGCTCTTTATTAACAAATTTTGGCTGCATTTTAGGCAGGTTTATATTAGTGCAAGTCAAGGAATTCAAAACTGTGAAATTACTGCTGACAGAAAAACAAGAAATATAACTTCTAGTTCGTGTACTTAAAGTTTGGAGGTATGTAAAATTATTTTAATGGCTTACGTTTCTTTAGAATATCAGTATGAGCTCAGGTGCCTAATTAAATCTTCTTGCTTTGTGTGAAACAGTGAAGTACAGTAGTTGTCATCGTAACACAGATATCTGTAATTGTAATTACTAATACACGAAACTCTTGAGTATTACAAACACGCTTTTTGCGTATGTATGTACTGCGCCTCGTAAAGTAAATTGTGTAATTTAATTATCGTGGAGACTGGAAGTGTACCACTTCTTTTTAAGGATTCTTGTTGAATGCAAAATAAAGTATTATAGCAGCTTATTATAAATACTTTTACTGCCGATCCTGGAAACACATCAATTTCTCTGTGATTTTAGTGTTTAGCCGTGTTAGTAATACGCTTATCAGGTGAACGATGAATATTCAATCTGATTATACAATATATTGTGGTTTGGCACAAGAAAATATCCTTGTGCGAGCGATTAAAGAAAACGCTTATTCCAAATTATTGACTGAACAGGTATTGCACAGGATGTATGAACTCTTTTATTCTGTGGCCTATTCTGGATAGTTTTGTTTTGTCACTATCACATGTTTGCAATAACTTAAACCCTATTTTGCGAGTTCCTGATTAAAATGTAGTTGTAACCACCTGCACGCGAGTGCTGTTTTACAGGGGATATAAAGCAACTGAAAACTGAAATATACAGTATACCGCACATCTGGATGGAGACAAAAGGCTTACAGTAGTCTTCTCGTTTCAAATCTCTCAAAGGCTACAATTGTATTGCTCTACTCATCTTTGCAGCTTCACGAAGTTATCCACAGGCGTTGACAGATGGGTGAAATTCAAATTGCGTTTCAAAAAAGGGCACACAAGGAGAGTGTTTCAAAATACTCGGTTATTTTATAATTGCATATAATGGCACATAAAGGCATGCCTTGGGATAGACTCATGTTTCTTTCATTTCTGCAGGATAAATGACACAATCTTTTTCTGCTTACAGTCAGTGTTATCCAGACTGTTGTCAGTTGTACATCTAGATCTCATTTTAGCCATTTGGCAAGACGGTAGAGACTATAAACGACTTAATGGATAATTCCATTTACTCTTAGATACAGTTAAGGACACATTTGTCTACGTGAACTATACTACAATAAATGTGCTGGTACCGAGCAGTGCGTCTCGATCACGATCTATTTCGGAGCGCTGTTCTGAGATATTTTAATTTTTTGTTTTGTATCTACGCAGATCTTTTTAAAAATGAAGTATTTTGAAAATATTGTAACATCTCGTTGAATGCATTGACATTTGTGTGTAAGTCTGAAATTTGTTAGATTTATAATAGCTTTCTCACAGTGTCTTGTGATGTAGTATATCAAGTCTGAGAGACTGATGAATATGCGAGAACGCACACTGCAACCGGAGTACTGAAATACATTTGACCTCTCCTGGTATTTATTAGCATTCCAGGTATCATGTAAATTTAGTATTGTACAGTTTGGACTAGTAATGCATTATGTGAGGGAAAGCAGTTTGTTATTTTCACATTACAAGACTGGTATGCTTCTTAATAACGCTATAATAAATATCAAGAGGATAATATTAAAGAAGCCTAGAAAAAAATATCTGTGTGTTCTCAAGAGTCCATCTTCTCAAGCAGATACAGGCAAATTACTGAAAAGACAACAATGCCTCTGAAAAACAGTGACCATGATTTCAAAGATTATCTCATAGTTTGTGAGTCAAGGCTGAAAAAATCTTAATGAATTTTTATGAAAGGTTGGATCCAATGTGATGAATTTGCCTGATAGATCATGGTGTCTGGATCACAAAGACAAATAAAGGGCTTGTTTTTTAAAGCAATATGTACTACACTGACTCTTTCAAGGGGATTCAAAGACACACTTGGGGAGTACAAGTCTTTGCAGTGCCTAGACAAGAATACGAGTTACTGCATTTGCAAAGAATGAGAAAGTTGTCTGGCTTTCCTTAGAGAGCAACAACTGAAACTTTCTTTACAATATGGTGAATTCAGCAGCCTGGAGCATGGTCATTGTTTGAATTTACAGTACCTGTTTTACTCTTTTTAAGAGTTCTGTAGCCAAAAGTTAAAGTCTGTTTCAAAGCACTTGTAAGACAAAAGCCAATGTTACACTAAAAATAAATGTTTTGCAAAAAATAAAGAATCCATGATAACCTGTCTTTCATGCCGTAAGTACCTAAACATTAAATCAGCAAACTAAAATATTGTTATTCTTAGTATCTACAGCTATATTGTATTAATAAAAGTTTTTTAATAGTACTGGATATACAGTATCGTGTATAACGGCAGTGTTCTTCAGAAAGCCAGTTTAATTATAATTTGGGAAGAGAAAAGCATATAGAAACACTGGCAGCAGTGGGTTTCTAATGAAGCTTCAGTTAAGCAAATTGATTTATAAATGAGTATTCTATGCTTCCAAAATGAAAAGACACAAGAATCAATAATTGATTTTTTAGATAGCTAAATACATCTATATGTTGATTGTAAAGGGAGACATTTAATGCATGTTTATTTAAATTATATGTCTGTTGCCTTTGTTTAATAAGAAAGAGTACAAATATCCAAAAGGGGCATATGATACTCAAGCTGCTTGGACTTGAACCTCACCTTGTTAATTTAACAAGGATTTTGTATATATATAGGAGTGGTGGCTCTGTGGCTAAGGATCTGTGCCTGTGGCTGGAAGGTTGCTGGTTCAAATCCCGTGGCCGGCACAGGAATCCTACTCTGTTGGGCCCTTGAGCAAGGCCCTTAACCCTAACTGCTCCAGGGGCACTGTACAATGGCTGACCCTGTGCTCTGACCCCAAGCTTCTCTCTCTGTGTCTGTGTGTCTCATGGAGAGCAAGTTGGGGTATGTGAAAAGACAAATTCCTAATGCAAGAAATTGTATATGGCCAATAAAGTGATCTTATCTTATGTTTGATTATTTGTAGAACAACCTCCACTGTTTCAGGAGCTGGTGAATTGAAAGGCACAATAAAGTTTTACAAGCAAACCCTGCAAAAGATGGAATTTCAGGTTGTAAAACTGCACAGTTGACACAAGTGAGTTGCAGCCATAACTATTCCAAAAAACATTAAAACATCCCCTGGGGCTGCTGTCTGCCCTTTCTAATTATAACATAAAACATGGAGGAGTCTAACAGCACAGTTATTTGTCTTTTCCAGTTTTGATGACTTTCTAAATTATTAAAGAAAGAATCAAATACATTCTTACTAAGTAGCATGTATTTATGTATTTCCCTGGTCACAAAAGCTATTTTTCTGTTTTTATTGTTCAGTGCACGTTTATCCAACTTTATTTTCAGAAACCATAAATGAAACAAAACATCTTCTTTCTTCACTGTCTCTGGGAATCTCTGTGTAAGATGTACAGTTTGGAGGCCGTTGTCCCAGCTAGGGGCTCAACAAAAAATCTAGGGACAAAAACAAAAAAAATGTGTTTTTTTCCCCCCACAAACAGGAGGAGCTATTGAAGTTTAAGTCTGATGAAAGGGAACAAGGAAAATTCCTCAGTTTAAATTGATTTAAAATAAAGGGGTGTCTACTTTCCATACATGTAGATTCAGTTACATTAGTTTTAAAATGCATGCTTTCTGTTAAAAAATGGAAACCAGTACAGTACAGTTCATTACACTGGAATGACTGTGTACTTTCTACAATTGGCAAAGTCAACCAAGTAAGTTGCCTGAGTGGTACTCACTGGATTCTGTCTGCAATTGCTATTATTATTTATAGATAAATGTCAATAGACAAAGGAGCCATACAGGAGAGACGGTAGCTGTTGGCTTGAATCCATGACTGGTAGCTTTTCTCACAGCCCATGTAAGTGCCAGGAGGTTGAAAAAGCTTTATAAGAAATCACAATGTTCTCACACATGCACTCCTGCACAATAAAATAACAGTTCCTCGGGAGAAACACAGTACTATGTCTGGGAAGGGAGAATGCTGACTATTTCAGAATAGTTTGTCTTTATGTTCTTGTTCTATTGAATCCCTTGAACCTATTTTTTTCAGTAAAAATAAATGGGAAGAGCTTGCAATTCATTTTGCCCTTCAAAAGATAAAAAAAAGGAATAGCAGCCTATGTTTAATATCACAGCCATGGACTTCAGATAACTCTTTAAATGCTGTTTTTCTACCTTGTGAAATCTCCCCATTAAAATGTTTGCATTCTGAATCACTTATGTGACTTGTGGTTCAAGAGTTCACCCTTCAACACAACTGATCAAACGTGCTTCTCCTTAGGAAAGCATGCTCCTGTAATTATCCATACAGGTGTCTTAGTGACAATGTGACCCATGACCCATGATTTATCTGTGTTTCTCTGAGTTCATGCAAGTTTGAAACACCTCAAGCCTCAAAGGCTGTGTGTCAAAGACATACTTTTGTGATTTCTTTCATGTGTTGCTATGGGATAAAATAGAACAACACCTGTTTACATGGTATCCAGTGCTGTTCTTGAGGTTGGGCAGCAATGTCATATACAGTATAGGCAGAATTCATAGGAACATACAGTAGTAGAGCTGCGATTTTCTATCTCAGGAAGATTCTCAGACTCATGGTATTTAACTTGTCCAGTACAGCTACAGACTTATGTTTTGCATGCATCTTAACAATATTTTTCTAACCTTTACTTTGTATAGGAATTATTGTTTGTTAACCTGCACATCTGTTGGAAAATGCTCTCCTTTATTTATTGAATAAGTATTCATCCTAGCAAGAGGTAATCAAGCTTTTCCAGGGAATTGACTCATTTAAGATGCACGGTGTCAATATTTATGTGTTCAGCTTCATTCCATCTTTTCAAACCACTACATCTTAGTGGTACAGCTTACGGTGGGAAAAGGAATACTCCTGTTTAAACCACAGTATCATAAAGTAAACACATGAGGTAAAGAGTCATAAACTAATGCCCATTTTCACCTCATCACATAAGAAGGGAAAATAATAATAATAAATAATTTGGTATTTCTTTATTGTGTCTCTTTCTGGATATATTGCTTTTATAAGCAGTAATAAACAGGGCAAAGGACAATTGTTTGGTTTGCAGTGTTAATTACAATGGAATAAGGAGAATTCTTTTTGCAAGACATCTAATTACAGAATAAAGTGTTCCGGCAACACCATGGCTTGTTCAATAACAAATCCAGTAAGATTTAGGCAGACCCTTTTTTATAGAAAAATGTACAATAGGTATACATGCAGTAAATATAATGTTATATTGTAAGACTATGTAGTCTGACAATATAGTTCTGTAGTTTATAGAACAAAGATGCAATATGATGTGTCATTATATATAATGAATGTATGATGTGTAAGTCCATAAAATATCCATGCATAGTATGCATAGTATTTTGTTGTTGAACTTTTTGGAATTAAAGAAATGTATTTATATAACTTTGCCATATCTAGAATGCAGGTAGAGAATGACCTGAAATTCATATTGTCTGAGGATTTGGTTGCCTACACACCTCCATGTAAGACAACAGTCATCTATTGTGTTGCTGTCATGAATCTACTCAGCTATGCAGTTGCTGAAGTCTGTGACTGACATTTCTCCGCATATGGTCATCCTGCAGATGGTGAACCTGGATAGGTATTTGTGCAGACATAGCAAAGTCTTGGGTCAGTAATGAGCAGTATATCCATTTAGCTGTGTGGGTAAGGATTCATTCTAGATAATTGCATTGTCAGACTGTTTGGCACTTATGTCATCCCTAAAGAATGGTAGAAATTGCCTTTTAACATCTCAAAATGCTATTGTGATGCCCCCTGGCAAGATACGTGTGTGTGCTAGAGCAGCGATGACATTCCTGGTTTACGAACACATATGTCAATGCTAAACACTAAAAACCAATAGGTCAATGCTAAAAACCAAAATATATATCTAAACACGTATATCAACACAAGTGCAAACACAGTATGTAGAAAGTGTTAGTCCTTTGTAATGTACATCTCTGGAGGTTGGAGGGAATGTATACAGTAGCTTATATATTTTGACTTATAAAACAGACTGGCTAACATGTTGAGTTAATAGCCATCTGCTATTTAGAAATACACAAGAGACTTTAATGAGAAAAATCTCCTCCTTCAAGTAAAATGTGTTTTAACAGTTTGAAATGATTCTTGCTCTATGTAATTTTTATTTGTCACTGTCCGTTTTCAGCAGTGTCCTATACGCTACTCTGTTAATGTCTTAGATATTTTGCATCAATCTAGTCTTTTCACTGAATTTTCTTCATTCTTTATACAAAAACACAATTCTTTAGAGATTCATAGAAATATCAACTATTTTGTTTAAAGATAACTGTTAATCGTGATAAGATGTGTATTTTGTAGTACAAAAAATATAACTTTAGCTTCAAAGGTATACAGTATAGAGAGGAGCAAATCATGTTAATTTAACAATGAGCCAATTACATTTGATTCATTTGATGATCATGATATGATTAATTATGATCAGAGTAAATTAAAGTTGTTAAACAAAAAGCCTGTTTTTTTGCGAATGTCATTTTGGTTCAGCCAAGACCAGCGCTCATTTTTACTGGAACTTCGTACCCATATTCACAGATGCAGTAAGGTGTGAACATCACCAGGATTACATCTGTATCTGCACGTTTACAACCCATTCTACCATATATGGAGTGTCATGTTTGGTGAATTGATTGTTCTGAAATTAAGTGATTTTTTTTTTTTACTGATAATATGTTAATATTTGCCTCTCTGAAAATATTGGAACCAAAGCCAATTGTTGTGTTCTTATTGTCTTTCTCTTATTGGTCAATTGTCAACATCTCCCCAGAAAATTTGTTCTCTCCAGAATATTAATAAAATAACTGATGGTGCTTTGAGCATTGTGTTGTTTCTTCTGTTAGTTTTGATCAAAGGAGGGATACAGAGAAATGTTAACAATAGCGGCACAGATTAAATGCATTACTATGAGCTCTTACCAGAAGTTATTTATATACTTTAAAATAATATGTAAAAATATACACATCACACATGCGTCATGCAGTATATACCGCTTTTCAAAGTTCCTAGAAGATGGCAGTGAGACACAAAGTTCAGTTTTTGCCCTTTTATAGTACAGTCCATAGTATTTCATAGTATTACTTAATTATTATTAATCAGTATGACTTTACTTTTTGTTTTATGCTGATGCCCTCAAGCTATTAATTCCAGTTAATCCCATCATTCCTCTGCTTGACTGCTTATTAAAACTAAGGCTAAGGAACCCATCACCTGTGTTCTTTGCTGGTTGCATGGGCTTCTGGTCTCTTTTCACATTGATTACAAAATTATTTTAGTGACTTATGGCTCAGCTCACCCTATTGTTTGGACATGATCTCTCTTTACAAAATGCTGGACTCTACAGGGTATGATTTTAAACTGCAGGTAACAGGTCTTTTAGCTGCCAGGTCCTTTTTATGAGGCTTTCTTGTTTAGCAGAGAGTGAATATATTTTTGTAATGAAGTCCTGGCTTAAGACATACTTGTTTGATCTGACATTTGACCTTATAAAGTGCCTTGAGAACAAATCTGACTAAAGGTTCTATACAGTGCTTATATAAGAAGAGATAATTATCAGGGAATGGGGTTGCAGTATATTCAGTCAGTAAGTCATTTGGGAGAGTACAAATACAGAACAAGAATACACTGTACTTCCAAAGCTTCTTTTCATTTGTAAATCTTTTGCTGCCTTCAAAGACTTGATCACTACAGCACTGTTAGTTCTTTTTCTCTCCCTCAGCCATCTCTGTGCTGCCACCAGAACACAAGCCCTTGTGCTCACTCTCCTGACTGGCATTAACCTTCATGACTCAGATAGACCTTTCAGCCTCTCACTTTCAGCCAAGGGCAGACGAGGGTGCATCATATTTTTATGTTTTTATTTTTTATTCCCGAAGAGACTCGTGCCTTTGCACTGACTTAAGAACAAGGACTTGTGTATTAAATCCATTCCCACAATTACATGCAAAGCAAAATGCAAAGCAGCAACAATTCAAGGACTAGAGTCTTGAGTATGTGACCATGTGTGTTTCCCTACACAGTAGTGATCTCCTTTCCTTTTTTTATTCCTCATCTCCCAATAATTTTTTTTTCCTGAAAGGCTGAATCCACATTTTCTTTATACTCAGAAAAAAAGGAAAAACGTGTGATTTCCAACAGCAGCTGCTCAGACTTACCTTATGTCTAAAAATCATCAGTATTTATTGTTTATATTGCTCTTCCAAACTTTTAAACACTAAGGTTCAGCTATCCCAAAGACTATACCGTATACTGTATATCTACTCTCAGAGATAAGCTCCTGACCTTGGACTTAAAATGGAGGAGTATGTAGTTCCGTTGCTTTTCAGCTTCATGTAAACTGCACTTCAAAGTGGCTTCTGAACTAAGAAGCCTAAAACCTGACTTTGTCATTAAAGCCCTGTTCACCAACAGACAGGGATTTAATAAACAGCAGGCTCTGCAGTTAGAACATACAACGTGTGGCATGCCTTAAAATGTACCCAGAGCCTGCTGGGAATTAGAATGAGATTTGACCAGGCTAAGGTTTCAGCTGATTGGTTGGCTTAACAGTTATTAACAAGATTCATTTCTCTGTCTCCTTATAGCTGCTGCTTTTCACTGAAATGTACCCACTGTAATCTCATCATACACGATCATGCAACTGAGACCAGCCTGTTACAGCTGTTGAGTTTTAGCCAGTTTATTTCTGGTAGTGGTGATGGGGGTTTTGGGAACTACTGACACTCCACAAATTATTCTAGGTAATACTTTCGGTTCCAAATCGAAACCCAGGGAATACAGTACATTGGAGTCTCTTTTCCTACTGTATTGTAAAAATGTTCCTCTTTCATAACCACAAACCTTTACATTGACAGGAAAGGTTTGCGAGTGAAGTCAGGCATTAGCTCATTGGTTAAAAATAATTACTTTTTTACAATTACTTGTTTCTTGTCTTCATTAGTATAGACTGATGGTTTTTCAGGATAGTAATCTATTTTTTTAATAATTGTATTTTTCTTTAATTACTACATTTGTGAGGAGCTTTTCCATATTTAAGTTGTGAAACAGCAAAGATGGGAGACATTTTGTACTGTATCTCTTGCATCCCAAAATTAAAATACAATTTTCATTGTTATGTGAATCAATTCTTGTGCAATTCAAAAGTACAATAACTTCAAGTTAAATAATTTGTTTTTTGATGCTTGTTTCTTGTCTTAACTTTGATTTTGTAGATTGATGTTTAGTTGGTAAGTGATGAGGATGTTATCCAGCCATCTACATGACTCAAGTATCTCTTTAATAAAAAAAAAACATGTAGTCTCTCAGCCCTTTTGTAAAGAAATATAAATCCATGCGTATAAATACAGGCAATTTCTGAATTGCTTATGTGTTGGTCTTTGATCTCAAGTGTAAAAGAATTGTTTGTAAATGTATTTTAGATGAAATTCCTAAAGTACTGCAGTACTTTGAAAATATTCTTAAATATCATACCTTAATAAAAATGTTTTAGAGCATGGCTTCCAGTGTTTGTCTCAGTCCTGCCACATTAAGGCTTAGAAGTTGAGTGATGACAACATGAAATAATGTCAGATTCATCTTCCCTGCTGTGATGAAGAGGAACAGAAAGCTTTAAAAAAAAATCAGTAGCCCCTGGTGCCTATCCTGTTAGGCATTATGCAATATTGTAGTGGTGAATTTGCATGCATGATTTGTGCAAACCCATGGACTGTAGGCAAGTGTCAGTGTTTTTGTTATGCTGATGGTGTAGAAGATGCATTCTTATCTGACCTTTCTCCTTGTGTACTAGTCCGGTGTACTTGGCATGCAGCACAGACTGTGTTTAGTCAGACACAAAGGGAAAAAAATATCAATCGCTAATAACACCCATCACACATGTTAAAGAGAATATGGGGTATACTACTACTTTTAATTTTGGGTGCTGTTAATCTTTAGTGAGGGGGCTGCATGGAGTAATGCAAAGAAGTAGGATAGGATGCATAACAAGAATGTTATGGGTTCAAATCCTAATGACGACACTGTATTATCCTTGAGTAAAACAATTCACCTCAGTTACTCCACGCATATAGCTTTATAAGTGGACTTTAAGGCACTATTTACTCTCAGTCCACAAAGCACTAAGAAACAGAACTGTGTATATGCTGTTTAGGTCTGTAAAATAACCATCTAACCAGTCTCTTTGCTCCTTCTGTCTAAAGACAGAAATATTTGTTTCTACGTTTACAACACCAACCTTCACCAGTAAATACAGTGTTCTGAAAATAGATGGGAGGAATTATGGAATTACCATCTGTTAATGTAAAACTTGGCTAACTGTCACAATCGTCGAGCCAGTGTCCATCCAGATAGATCCACCCCTCTATTTTCATTCTACTGGCCCTGGTGAGGGTTGCAGACACAGCTGAAACGTCCTCTGAAAAACTGAACATCATCATAATATACTCTCTTTCATTTATTCAACATCAGTGCGAGCGGCTGTGTGGCATCTGATGGAGGACTAACACAGCTCGCAGTGGCAGCACTGACATCCAGCCAGAGGAAAACTCCTTGGCCCACTTTTACCTACATAGCCTTATTGGCGCCTGGCCAGTTGTGCATCCCCCCTTCGGCAATCTTGGTTGCATCATACTCGGCTAATAATAATGCCCAGAGAACATGGGGCATCTTTCATGATGGCTATAGTGCCTAATAAAGTTTTTTGTTTATGAACATGAATATTAGCAGTCAAATATAAAGTAGTTGTTTTTTTGGTCAAAATGACAAAAATCCCCACATCAGGTGCTGTCACATTTTTATATTTCAGACTCTTCGCACCTCAGCCCTTTGCACTGAGACAGAGACATGGACCTGTCTTTGTATTCAATGACTGACTTAATTGTATTCAAGCCCTCTTCAAGGGGTCTGGTCTCATTCTGACACATGTTTTTCTTACATATATAATTAGTGTATCTCCCAGTCACTTACAGTATATGAGGGGTAGAGAACTTAACTGGGTGCTCCTTAATCCTAAATAGACTGCAGTTTGAGGAAATGTTTTTATTTTCTAAAAAGATCACAGACCAGTTAATCCATTTAAAAAATTCATCTATCCAACACCATAGATTCCTGATGTATTGATTCCAGTTCTCTGTCACAGACGTACTCAGGGTTTGATTGACACCTCTTTCCATATGTTCTTGGCATTCATTAGTCATTAATAGTTCAGGTGGGTAGCTGCATCGGCATGCGTAGGCTTCAAAAGGAACAAGTAATAGGCTTATTCCATGCTGAAAAAAAGAAGAAAGAAAACACAACGTTTCGGCCGTGGAGCCTTCTCCAGGTGTGAGAAAGACAAGGCAGTAAGCAAAGGTAATGTAGCGGGAGAACAAAGGCTGGTAGAGAGGAGGAGCGAGGGGCGGGAGCAGGGGACAGAAAGAGAGGCCCATCAAGAGGTGTGAAGTCAGAATAGGTGCAGAGAGGTGTGAAATGAAACCTCCAATGAATGGAGAAAATTTAGAAGAAAAATAGTCCGTCGTTAACAGAAGGGGGAAGGTGTGATCCTAGCTGCAGGATAATTTTGGTTTCTGTAGTCTTTCTGACGTATGAGTTCGGAAAACCGTCTTTGAGAACACAGACGGAGAGATTAGAGTGGTCATGGCCATCAGAGGTGAAATGAGAAACAATGGGCTTGGCGAGATCTTTAATCTTCACAGCCCTAACGTGTTCTCTGAAGCGGTCTCCGAGTCTCCTTCCTGTTTCTCCAATGTAGATGGCTGGGCATTTACTGCAAGAGATACAGTAAATAAGGTTGCTGGAGGTACAATATGCCATCTGGGTGATCCCATTAGTCATTAATGTTGATTCTCAAAGAATCCCAAATTGCAGAGTTGGGAGACCCACTTCAACACTGCAGTGTAGCAGCCACCCAGTGGAAGCAGCCTAACTGCACAACAGTTTAATTAACAGGGAACTTTAGGGAGGTCAGATTGTACAAGTCCAGAGTGAAATTTAGCCAGGAAACTGCGATTCTCCACTAGAACATCTAGTAAATCTTATATGGTTATATCCATTTGTCGATATTGTAGAGAGAAGCACAGCTAAATTACATCCTTCAGCTCGGTCTCGGTCTAAGCAGAATTCTTAATGAAATGTATTCAATAGGCTTGCTTTCCTTACTGTTGTCCCTGTTTCTCCTCATTTTTCTTTTGTTTCGATCTCCCTTTTCTTTTTTTTTGGCTTAGAATGTTTTTTGTGACACATTTGCACATTTCCAAAAAGTATCTTTCCTGATAAAATGACTAAGGGATCACAGTAATCGTATTAATCATTTTACAGCTTTTATTTTGCCAGTTGGCTTTGACTAAAGTACCTTACAAAGTTGTGGCATTACTTAAAGTACTTAATGATACAAGTTTTACAATGATTGCAATTAATGTACTTCAGTGGAAAGGTGTTATCCACTGCTGCTTTTGCTATATACTGTATAGGTTTATATACAGTTCCAAAACCAGTTAATCCTGAAAGAAGCAGCTCTTTCTACATACTGTACATTTCCAAAATAGACTTCATTTCAGGCTTAGAGTACTTTTATCTTTGCATCTCATGGAAATATTTTCCTAGGCACAAAGATGGATTCTGAGTATTTTACTAGTGGGAGTCTTAACACCAGAAGGCCGCAGTTTGAATGTGCAGAATTTTAATTTTATAAACGATTTCTGTATTTCATATTGTTGGAAACATAAAATAGTATAACTTTGGAAATCTATCTTGTATAGCGTAAAAGTCTGAGCATTTAAAATACCCTTTTGTTCTTTCAGTACATAAGAAAGTTTTCATTTGTAGAATTTTTTTAAATGAGAAATCTTTATTCTCATAAAATCAATTGATTCAGAATGAAACTCACCTATGTGCTTCCACAAACAGCCCTACAACACCTAATTCATATTAGCAAGACAACTAAATTTTGCAAAAATGTGGTTGTCATTCATTCAATTCAGAATTCATTAGCCACAACACAGAGGATTTTGGCAATGTCCAGAGATGATATTGGAAATAAAAGTTGTGCCTGAAATGAAAATTTACATTACCAATTTTTATGTAATGCTACAGTTAATTAGATGAAAATGAGAACAGTTCTCTGCTTCATTTGGGCAGAATTAATGTCTTATACTGTATGTACTGTGAGTGCAAATGTGTTATTTAGATGAATATGAACCTTTGGATTGACTGATTCATTTATGCTGCTGAAGGGGCTGGTTGTTAGAAAATGCACACTTTGTACTTGTGAGAAACTTTAGAATAGTTTTAATTTTAAGAAGAACTTTAGAGAAAACAGTCTAATGATACAACTGGCTGAAGCAGAGATCTAATATTTTACTACACTTTTGGTATTTTGCTTATGCCCCAGTTGAGTGAAAT
The DNA here is from genome assembly GCF_055471065.1 of Atractosteus spatula. Classification (NCBI taxonomy): domain Eukaryota; kingdom Metazoa; phylum Chordata; class Actinopteri; order Semionotiformes; family Lepisosteidae; genus Atractosteus; species Atractosteus spatula. Next base: position 6,942,747 of record NC_142728.1, on the reverse strand, counting down.
GGGCATGTTGAGGTGGCATATTGCATGAGGCTAATCTCATCAGGTTAATGTTTCCCTTTGGTCCTTAAGATATCCAATGAGGTGATTTTGTCAATGATCTTGAGGATTTGAATATTCAGTCAGGACTGCTTGTCATGTTCGGTTCCTTTTGTCTGTCAGAGTAAAACATTCCTTTAAACCTAAAAAGATACCTAATATCATTGTTATAATGTTATGACAAAAACTGTACACAGTATTCTTAATGAGGTACAATTTTAAGGTTGCATCCCTCGATTTCAATTCTACACTTTTAACTATGTGTTCTAACATTCTGTTTACTTTTTATTCCTTCCATACTTTTGATGTATCGGCTTCAACGCGTAAATCTAAATTTTGTTAGGTACCTTTTTCAGGTTCAGTGTTTTACATCTTACATTATATATTATTATAATTTATGTTTATGCTTTCTACAGTACCTTTAATCTTCACCTGTCTACATACAGTAAAGCTGTTTGCCAGTTGTCTGTCTTGAATTTCTTCCAAGTCTTATTGAATTCTGGAAAGTTATCAGAAGTGTTCTGAAAAGCAAAATATACCAAAATCTAAATCTGAATGTTTAATATGAAAACAAGATGTAAAGTACGATATGCTCTTTCTATATCCATTACTCGTGTTGCTTGTTCAAAGAAGTTAGAAAGAGTTAAGAGAAAACTACCTTTACCAAATACATGCAGACTGTTCCCTAGAACCTTACTGCCATACAGATGATACTGTAGTTTATTTCTAATTACATTTTTATAACCTTACATGTACTAGAAGTAAGACTTATTGTTCTATAATTACTTGGCTCATTTTTATCACCCTTTTTATGGATGGGTGCTACATTAGCAATTTCCCATTAAGTGAGTATAGATCTCCGTCTTGAGTAATGTTAGAAGTTTTCTTAATTGTCTATGAATAACATCTCTTCTTTCGTTTAGTACAATTAGCAGAATGTCAAGCACTGGAGATCTGTTTGTCTTAAAACATTTTGCTGAAATCTTCCTTCAGTGAAGAAGTGAAATATTAATTAATAATCAGCTACTTCTATTTTTATCATCAAAATATTTCCCATTATTATCACAGAGATATTTCATCCCATTTTTCGCAAAAATCACAATTATATCACTTTCATTGTATTTCTAAAATTATTAGCCCGAGTTTGTAGTACTGTACATTGTATTTATTTTCTTTAACTTCATCCATTTTTTTAACTTAACTAATTTATTTAACCGTTTGGGCGACTGCTGTTTAGCCTTGTCTTTAATTAATCAAAGGATAAATCAGTGTTTTAGAAATGTTTAAACTGTTAGCATCACCATCCATTCTTTATTCATTCCTTATGTTTCCTGTCTTTTTTCTTTAGACTTAATTTACCAAAATGGGCAGTTAGCACACAGGGAGAGAAATATGAGATCTTGATATCACAATGGGCATGCTTACAACAAAACTGAAGTGGCAGCAAGCTGTTATCCTTGTGAATTTAACTTGGACAATGTACTATTATAAAAGGGGGGAGTGTATTCTATTTAATTTTACTATAATCTATAGCTATGATATACTGTATGTATGTGCTACACATATATAATGTTTTATTAGTTAAACCTAAAAGTAACTTATGATCACACTAGATGTTGGTTGATGCGTCTGCTTAACAGACAATTATTTTTAAAAATCATTGACAGAATATTAAACTTATTGAAAGAATGAGACTCTGTATTCAGAATTTGTGTCAAAGTTGAAGAGTCTTATACTGTAGTTAGTTATTTAAGCACTTTTCAAGAATACATTGTTTGCTGATTGAATCAGTCATAATGGAGTGTGTTCATCTCTTTTAGAACAGGACATTCTCATTAACCTTTCTCAAATGTGATCCCAAATCTCACCCCTCAAGGGCTAGTAGATTTTCTTAGTCAATTTAATTGGCTTGCATCTGCTTGATTGAGATTTAATGGGGGCAATTTAACACTTCTTCATGGCTTCTAAGATGTTGAATGCTTAGGGAGACCTAGAAACACTTTTAGGCTATGAATCCTAAGGATGAAGATTTGGGGGTTCTTATCTTGACTTTGCAGTTTGTAACCCTCTCTCGTCATTGGAAAAAGTAAAGGAAAATGTAATCTAATTTTTCTCAGACATGTATTTACCTATTTTCCAAAATACAAACTGTTATGATCAATTTAATAGTTTTAAGTTCCGCTTTATGAGAAGTGGTGAATTATACAAACACTTGTAGGGGTTTTAAATAATGTTCAATACTGTACTCTGCAGACTCAATTTTGAGAATCTGAAGTATTGTTCCATGTTGTGAAAAAAAACAGAGGATGGAGAAAAAAATTACTTAAATGAGGAAAACGATATTTCTGTGTTCTTTAATGTGCCATAGTGTATTTTTTAAAAAATCACTATGATGGTTGTGTTGTTTATGATGTGCACTTATTACCAACAACAACTGCTGCTGGGACACAGAATCAATGCCAACTAAAATTGCTGGAATTCTAATTCAAATGCCTTTTGATAATATTAAACAGCTACAATTTTTCCTGCCTAAATTTTGTGGAAAGCCTATAAGAAGTGTTGGTTTTCCAAATTATAATCCAGTCTAAGTGCATTGTATAATTAGATGATATTGGAATACATTTCAAAAACATCAGCAATTAATATTAATGCACTAAAGGCCTGGCCATGACTCCATTTGAAATGCACAAACTTAGTCTTGTTATTTGATCATGCATCTAAGACGTTTCCGTGGCTTCTTATGATTAACACAACTGTGGACCTAAGGGTGTCAGAGCAATTCTTCTTAATTACAGCAGAAAGAAAAAGCATGTTTTAACTGCCTTCAAGTTACTTTGCAGGATAATTGAGGGCAAAGAAAATACAACATACTTGTCTGACTTTTATCACCACCCAGCACGTGATTGCGGCATTTCTGTGATTAAGGAGCACAACGCTGAAGAGTCTCTGGATGCGAGAGGTCTGGCATTTTCTTTATTAATGATTACCCTTTGGAGCTATCCATTCTGACGCCCACATGAACGATTTCTCTGCTTTAGGAAATGAAATGATAGAGAAGGAGAAATCCACCATCCAAGCATCAGAACCTAAAGACTTAAACCATTAATAGATGAATCTTAATGATTAATATGGTTAGACAAAGTAGAGTAGCTAGTAAGTGTGGTCTAGTCAGATTAAAAAAGAAAGAATTATTACTCATTTATGCAACCACTCAGAGATTCTACCATTTCATCTCCATTTTTATAATGCCCTTAACTTGTATAGAGAACCAACAGAATATCTCGGGTCTCTCGTTCAGATATTGCACTGTGTGAATACCAGCTGGACATTTTGTTTGTTAGGCAGGCAGCTCCCTAAGTATCAACTTGTTTTTGCATCTCCACAGTCTCATTGCTAACCTTACTTGTGACTGCTGCAGAAAAGCCTTTTGTTTTTTTAATTCAATCGGTATCCTTGTTTATTTACATCTTCACCCTTGTCTGTTATTCATTAATATGAATGAAATAAAAATGGTCTAGGTTTTGGGCCAAATGACATTTTAACTGACACTCTAAGTGACAGTTTATTGTGCATGTCACATTATAGGCTTATGATTCCCCAGGGAGTTTCAATTGGGAGTGTAGGCACAGTTGACGAAGGAAAGAAAGTTGCTTTGTATTGAATTTTAATAAGCTTTTCCCATTTGTTTCTGGTATACAAATAAAGGTTTGCCTTTAAGCTTTCAGTTTCCAATTGCTTTACACAATTTTGGCTTCGCATACAAAGTCAATTTCAGGAGACAGTTTGTAGGCTTTCAAAGCTTGATAAAAGTACATTAACTTAGATCTCAAAGAACATTGGTGGCTTGATAAGACAAAACAAGTCAACAATTTGGATTTCTAAACTAAATTAAATGCCAATGTAAAAATATATAGAAAGAAAGGCATTCAAAAACTTGTTTAATAAATTGAAGCTGTTACAATGTTTAGGGATGTTTAGAAGAAATCAGCTTCTTAAAATCTAATTAATGATAACAATTTAACTTATTAAAATGAAAAAACTGAAAAGATAAATGGGTGTAACCTACTATAGGTGATATTTCTAAAGCTCAATTTATCTTTAAACAATTACCTCTCATGAGGAGTCAGTAAGTGATATCAACAGTTAACTTCCAGCGTTTTCTCAGTTGTTTTTTAGTGGATAGGGGAATGCCATTGCAGGGAGGGTCACAACTGGCTTATCACACACTGCCAAGTTCAGCTTGGCCTACAGGTAAAGCAACAGGAGCTTGTTTGTGGTGTACCAGTGTTACAGGAGCATACTTGAGGGATCTTTACTGTGTTTGGATGAAAGGGATAATTGTAAGTTGTCAAGAGGTTTTCTTTCCTGCTTCTTCTTAAGAAGGTTCAAATGAGTCTCCTTTGGCACTGAAAAAGTGTACAGTATATTACACATTGTCCTTTTGGAAAATATACTTGGAGCTTACTCAAATTAAAGAAAGACATTCCATTGTGTAATGTCTGAGATTCTAAGCACTGTGGTTGGAATTTTTCAATATAAAAGTTCCTCCGCAGACGTCGATTATTTCCCAGTGCTAAACCATACATTTCGGCTTATCTCTTTCCTACATGATTTTATTGCTCATTTTCCATTGCTATGACAATTTACTATACTCCACAAGCTTGTGGCTTGCTCTAGCTTGATAGAACATTGCTCAAACTTAGCTTTTGTCATTGCTTGTAATTCAACAGCGGTAATATTAGACCATAGGGAGAACAAACACAAGACGAAAGCCAATAATTTCTGGGACATTTCGCCTTCAAGAGGGGGATTATCCAGTCTGAATCTCAGCAAACCCAAAACTATGCAATTGAGAATTCCAGAATGCTGGACAACAAAACTGATTCTGTTGACCACAAACAGAGGGAGAAGAAAACTATTCATAAAGTATGATAAACAGGAGACTTTGGAAATCTACTAAAAACAGGAGATTTTGAAGTGAAGGAAGTACAAAGCAGACTGACTCAAACCTAAGTCATGAGTGCAATTTGAAAATGGCAAACTATCCTTGATAGATGGCAAAGATTTGTTTAGGTTTGAATCCCTAAAATCTATCCAGCCACAAAAAAACATACTAAAATTAGAATAAGTAGCAAAATTTTCATTTAAAAGAATTCATTCTTTGTCCATGACATTTAAAAAATATTGAGTTTTTATAGACTAAAAACAATACAGGTACTACTAAAGGCATAAATGATCTTACTTTCTCTGTGGGCAAACATTATTCAAAGTGTGCAGGTGATCCACACACTATGGAGTAGGCAGTTTGCCCAGTGGGTGAATCAGGTCTGACACCTTTACAACACCGTTATCTCCGTTACATTAATCAAGAAAAAAAAACTATAATGTAACAATAGGTAAGTCTATTAAAAAAAATATATGATTTGTTAATTTCACTGAGGCCACTATCTGAGAAGCATGAAACGGGCTTTGTTCAAATATAAGTATATGTAATATATGTAAACAAATATTATTGAATTACTTCCAAAATTAGGACTGACTTGATGATTAAGTGTTTGTCTTCCTGCTGCAGTGCTATTTAAGGCTTTTGTATCATAGTTTTGTAACTTTTTCTAGTTTAGTTATAAACTAGAAAACTTACAATTCGAGTGCTGCCTGGCAAACACTGAACAACACCCCCCCCACCCCCCCCAGGTTTAGAGACGGAAATCAGTTTTTTTATAGATTTTAACAGTTATGATGAGTGCATACAAGATGGAACTAGTTAATGATATATTCATCAATATAATTAGACAGGTAATTAAAGGAATTACCTGCCAGGAGGCAGAGACATTTTTAATGTGTTTTGTGTTTAAAAAGTGTAGTCACTCATCTGTTGCTCCACATTCCTTGTACACCTACAGTATGTCCTTTCCTCTGAGTCATCAAAAAAAACTGGAGTTCTCACTTTTCAGTGGGCTGCGTCACCTTGCATCAACATGGAGAACAAAAAGGAATTATGTCAGATCAGTGCAGGTTCTACTGCAGAACACGGCAATTTCATTTTCACCTTCTGTCTAAAGAACTTAAATATGGAGGAAGAAAAGACTTCTTTTTGTGGTTACTTCCAGCTCATGCATTTCATTATGGGTTTATGTGCAGTAACCTGCTATGCAGTATTCTATATCATTTCCCCCTTACTGCTTTTTTATGATTTTGTGTTTTCTTTATTCCTTACAACATTGCAAGATAATAAGCAATAAGACAGGGAACCGTATTAATGGACACTGGTTCACTAAAAAGATTCAGAGCACTGTACAACACAGTTCCTTGCAGCACAGCTTGTGAAACTCATTCCAAAATCAGGTTTCCACTAGAGAGGTCTGGACTCCTAGCAAACTTTGCAGAACAAAATCCTGCAGACAGAACAAGTGCATGTTTGAAAAGAATGAGAAGCCAAAAGACATTAAACCTGGAGCGTTGCTTTATGGGCTTTTGTACCATAAACCACCATTTTGTCAAGAGAACACAACGTTTCGGCCATGGAGCCACACCTGAAGAAGGTTCTCTTTCTTCTTTTTTTCAGCATGGAATAAACCTATTACTTGTTCCTTTGCAGCCTACGCATGCTGACACAGCTACCCACCTGAACTACTACCACCATTTTGTCATGTTATTAAGAGAATAAAAAGGTCACTGAAACAAGACAAGCTGTGGGTCCTTTTTAAATTAAGGGTGTAAGGATGAAAATCAACTGATGTCGTCTACTGGATTTTTCTTAAAGAGCTAAATGGTATTTAACATTACATTCAATTCACAAGCACACTCTGTAACTGATGGTTTAGTGCCATAGCACTCTCTGTCCAGAGCAAGGCTGTTTATTTTTGCCTTAGCCACAATGAATATCAAAGTTAAACAAAATAGAAAAGGCAAATGGAGTCTGCACTTTATGCCCTTGGAATTGTGGAGTTATGTTCTCTGGCAGCCTGCACTGCAAATGTGTACTTTGGAATCCAGGAAATTGACAGCATACGTACCCTTCCGCCTGGTTCAGTTTGTTGGACTTGAGCAGTTACTCGCAATGCATTGTCTCTGACAGGCAAGCCAGGAGCTGAGCCGCTCCACATTGGTTTTAGTTCAGTGAACCACGTGAAGGCACTGCGCATGTCGTTTCACTAAACTAAGCCAATTTTAATGTTACTCTGTGATAGATAAGGGAGGAAAAATACAATTGAAATAATGCACATCATGTAGTTGAAGTGTTGAAGTTTATTCAGCGTAGCTGAAGTGTCTTACAAAACCTTTGTATGGTTTAACAAGCAGAGGTCTTCAATCCAATTTTGGGTTTTGCTGTAGCTGAGCTCCAAGTTACATAATTAAACCTTGAATTGCACAAACCTTCATCTTAGTGATGTATTAACACTTCCAAAAAGAACTATAGATTAAGTCTATAAGAAACTTTCACATGTACTCTTCACTTTCTATCAGTCAAAGCACTGAAAATAGATCTTAAAAAGATCTAATTAAATAAATAGCTGGATTAATTAAGGCTTTTGATTAAGTAACTGAGCACTCAACATGAATGGAAAATCAGCAGACATTGAAGAAATGAGGACCGGGTTTGAAAAACTGTGCTCTACAGCTTAAACAGGCAACCCACTTTCATGATTTACTGCATTACTTTCATTGTTAACAGGACATTTTTGAGTGAAAAATCTTTGTTTATAAAAAAAGATATTGAAAGGAAAACTGCAAGGGACATTCTGAAACGCTCTCTTTACAGATAAAAATGAATGGATACAATCCACAGTATTTTACCATCAGGGAGTGAATGAGATTTTTATAGCTCGTTGTGTTTCTGTTTTTTAAGAGGAAGAAAACAAGTTGTGACATAATCAGAGCAGGTTTCTGAAGTTCAAGGAAGACTTTGTGAGTGAGAGCTGTGGTGCTTTTGGCCAGCTGAGTCAGCGGCTGACACTGATTCAGTTTTAATTTTCCATATGGAGTTTATATATTCAAACAGACAACATCACAGAAGAATGTCTGATCATACTTTCAAAATCATACAAAAATCTAGCTTACTCACATTCGGTTTTGCTAGGTTCTTGTTGATATCTCTAACATGCTGCTATAACTACTCTCTGCATTTTTACCTTTTTAACATAACGGCTTAATAACTCATGTCATATTTAATGCGGTGGATTACAAGTCATCATCATCATCATGAATAATAGTCATGAATGTTAAGTGCACTGAAAAGAGAAATTATTAAGACCCACCTTTTCTAATGATGAGTCGAGAGTAATGTCTTTCAAAAGTGTTCGCCGTGTACTGTGTAAGCATACAGCAAACGTTTATGACCTATTTACAGGCCAATGGTTTCAGTAAAACAAAATCTACTCTTCTTTCATTCCACTGCATGTTTAAATGCATTTTTACTTAAAAAAAAAACATTTTGACACCATTGAGGTTCATTTCCTATACAGGACTGCAAGGTGTTTCTAAAAGAACAATGCAAACAAAATAAACAAAATTGGGAGATTTTATTTTAAATGATCAATTGGGGATTCAGTGAAACAGCAGCTTGAATCTTGACTATTTCTCAGGGTAATTTAGCCAGATTACAGCTCTAAAGATGCAACTGCTTTGTGGTAAGAAGTGTTGTTTAATTGGAGGTCATTTTCAATTAGTTATAGTAGTTCTTGTGATTTTTGGCTAGGCTGACTTTGAGGTGCAAAAATTTCAAATTTCTGGCTTAAGACATGGGGAGAAATGTAGGCTGAGAGCCAGTTTTACTGTACTAACATTAAGAAAGGCAGGGGTAATATTGTACTGTATATGAAGAATTTAGCTTAATTTTGCATTTTGTAAATTTACATCATAATGGCCAATTTAAAATTAAAATTATGTAAGAAGGGTGGAAAGTACATAAGATTGTAGCTCTTGGCAATGTGTAATGTACTGCTGCTGTGATTGTTCAATGAGCGGTTATAACTTCAAGGTGTGACAGCCTGCAGGAAGACAATGTTGCAGATTCAACCATTAATCAAATAAAGTTATCATCTTATACAGTACATTTGCACCAACTATGTTAACAAGAGTCTTTAGCTCTTTCAGGTAGAGTAATACATCTGACTGGGAAAAATAAGAGATGTGCAGTTTGATGATCATTTTAATCTACTGGGCATTTAATTCAAATTTAATCTTGGTTTTCAGCTCTTGCTCAGACATTCAGCTCTTGTAAGATATGTGAAAAAAAACCAATTGAAACAATTCACACAGCAGCAACTGTCTATGCTCAAATACCTATCAGGATTCTATAACCTTGAAAACATGTTTATCATAACCAACACAAGAGTGACCAAAATCACACCTCAATTTGACATCCTCTTCTACATTATCAGTGAGCCAAGAAGTGTGTGTGATAGTTGCTTAAGCAATTTATGGAGTTTCACTACAACATCATACCACATTTAAACAGTTCTGTGGAGAGAAGCTGCAAATCTGTATGAGGCATAACTTACTGTATATGGGGTTAAGCCATTAAAACTGGTCAGAAGCAGAAGGCACTAGTTTTGTTCTTGTGTCTATGACCCTCTAATACTCTTACAAATTCCAGCCTGCTTTATTAATTATGCTGGGAGTTCAGTTTCTTATTTGTTTACCATGTAGGACTTTTTTTTCAAGTTTCCCATAATTATACCATAATGTTTGCGCCATTTGTTTATTTTGGCTTCTTGTGGTTTTCCATTTCTTGTGTTGTGTCTTATCCTTTTGTGCTGTACAATGCTTTTAGTTTCATTCCTCCGTTTACTATACTTCATTCACCTTCAACCATTATGTCCTGTATTATCTGCCAAAAGTAAACACAATAACAGAAAAACATTCTTCTGGTAGTTTATTGTCTCAACAGACTCATGATGGTGATTGCTAGTAAGGTTAAAGACGAGGATTTGGTCTGTATCTGAAACTTTGTGAATCATGTGCTGTGCCTGTACTACCCTATTCCCAACTCTCCTATTCATGACAAGACCCCTGACTCGAGTAATTAATGAAGGTTGTGAACAGATTAAATTGAAATTACTTAGTTATTGAGCTGTAAAATAGGTAATTTCCATATCCGAGCCGTATTGGGTTATCAGGCCAGAGATTACCCTGATTACCATTGCCATATTCCATTACAGAGTATGTTATAATACACTATTATACTGTTTATTAATGTAATATATACATACAGTATATTACTGAAGAGAAAATATATACTGTATTGACTGGTTGACAAAATAAACTGGGAATAATCCATCTTTAGTAGAGGGGATCACGTAGTTAACGGGTTCAACAGCGAACTTATTTTCATTTTTATAAATAGATGGTTGGGCTCCAAAAACCAGGTTGCTTTCTAACTGGTGATGGTGAATCATAGAATTTCAAACAGTTAATATAGTCGCTGTGCTGTTGAGGTAAGTTGAAGTTGTGCCTTTGACCATTAGCACTGTTTGAAAGTGGAGGGGTGTTAATTCCAGTGTCCTGGCTAAATTCCACCAAAGAGTTCTCACTTTTCCTCCTAATCTACTGATTATTGAGGCTGTTGGTACTCAAAAACTGGTGCCAATAACCCAGTTTTTGATTTAAGTCAATTTATATCTGTATATAAAATGCTTTGAGATCCTTTGGGATGAAAAACACTATACAAGGAAGGAAGTATGATTCAAACATTATTCAAATGACAATTTACAATGAAGAGGGAAGAATTGTATGCTATTTCCATTTTCATATGTTATAAGTAGTTCCAAAAAAGAGCATTGCTTTCACTTCTGTTATTTTTTGTGAAAGGCACAATGGTTTTTTTTGCATGTTTGTAACAGGTTTTACATTTTGCTTTTAACTGCTTTATTTTATTAATATGGTCACTGTGTGGGTTAATTATCACAACTGCTGTTTGAACTCATCATCCTTCCTGGAGTATTGGCTCCTGCTAACATCACCTGTAATCAACTTGATATCCCCTATTTCCAATTGCACTGTGGCCTTGGGTTTGCAGTGAATTTGTCAGAGCTCAAATTGATTTCTGTCCAAACGGATATGGGATGCACAATAATAGATCACAGAGGCACAGGTAAATTGGAACAATAACTCAACCCATTAGTGCATTAGTGTGTATTTTAAGTCTCCAATTGATCTGCCTCTTGATTGGTACTGTATAGGTGAAGGCATTTCATTACTGAACTGCTGTGCTGAGCCATGGATTCAGGAGGTCAGAGCTGCAGTTCTAAATAATGCACAACAAATAGGTATAAATCAGGCTGGGAGGTTCGCCTTCTGCGGTGATCCAGCATTTCTGATGGCAGGCCCATTAACACTCCATCCTGAAGTGGCTGAGGGGAGGGTGGGGGAGGGTATAGTCTCAGTCGTTTTTTCCCTGAACACTGCATTTAGAATACACCCTGACTCCTGCAGCCTTCACCTCCTCCATTGATCTTTGGAAATATCACTGACAGGAAGAATCTGTGAACGCTAGCCAGCAGTGCTAACCACTTCCCAAAGGACACAGAATCATTGTTTGACTGACACAAATCTAAAGCTGGCATTATCACTCAAGCACAAATCTTAAAACCAAGTAAAAAGTGTGAAAGCTACGTGGCAGCTGAATAAAAAAAAAATAGCCAGGACAGAGAGCCTGGAAGAGCAGAATTGTGTCTGCTGCATTTCAAACCACAGAAAGGTGCTCCAGAGAGGACAACCTACACAACTGGATAATTGAGGCTTTATAGCTGTAAAAGTACAAGCTGTCCTTAGTCTTTAATACAACTAAGAGGGCTCCATCATGCATTTGATCTCTTATAAATCTGAACTGAAATCAGGGCCCAGGATATTACAACACAGATGAGTGTCACCTAAACTCCTTATCTACAGTACCTTTCAGGTTTGTGTGAACTGATGAAGTTTAACTTTCATGTAATAGAAGTTGAACTCTGTGGAAAGGCTAAAACTGGGTTATTACATTATTTAATTCTTTGAAGAATAAAAGGAACATTCATTTTTAATGTTAGCTGCTACAGTACATAGTATTTTCACCCCTAATATTATCGCCGTTTTCTTTAACAGTGATATGATATGAATTTTGGTAAAACCTTTTTTTGGTGTTGGTATTCAGTTTTTTCATCAATGTCCTGACATAAAAATGAAAAATGCCAGTTTGGAGGTCAATCAAGTAGTGTAATACAAAATCAAAAATACACGTCTTTGACATTATTTTTCTGTTAAATACCTCAGGTCTTTTCTGATTTACGATTGGAAAATGATAACTTGAATCTAAATGGAATGATAGATTAGCTCATAGAACACAATCCCCTTATTTTTTTGTATTTTATTATTGGATAGACATACTTTTCTTGCATGTTCAGTAATGTATTTTTATTATCCTGGATCCCAGAGAAGAGATAAACAAGAAATGAACAGTTCTTTCCTGGACGTTTTCAAGGTCTTTTCATGTTGACGACAGTTTTCGAATTCAAAACTTCATAATAAAACCTAAATATAGTTTTAGAGCATGAAATGGATGAAGATAAGCATTTATCTTGTCTTTTGAATATAAATATTATTATTATTGATTATAATAATAATAAAATAATAATAATAATAACATCCTATTACTGCAGATCATTGCATTCCCATGATATGGGACAGGGGTCTCCAAAAGTCAAACACTGTAACTTGGCCTAGGATTTAGAAGAGAAGCAGGCTGGGAGGATTTTTTGTTTCTCTTGCAGGGGGAGATACTTAGGAATTCTTTTTTTAACCAATTAGTCGTCTGGTCACTGCAAGAAACAGGGTGAGGTCTGCAAAAGCTGTGAAAGCTACATGTGTGTACAGAAACACTGAGCTCAGCACAGCAACAATGAAAGGAGTGTGGTACTAAAAAAAATCACGGCTTCTCTTGACCTACAGTACCGCGGCACCATCTTTTACTTTCCTGCAGGAAATACAAAATACAGAACAACGTCTATAGAAACATTCCAACACTGGATCAATATGCATCATGTATTTGGCATTTGATACACACTCCATCCTCTGTCTGCTCACATCATTGTAAACCCTGAATTGCAATGTAATGCAAAATACCTGCCCTCCGGAGCACATCCTGCACATAGTGGTGCACTGTGCCTCAAAGAGCTGAAGGGAAGCTATTGGATTTCACCCACTTAACAGAAAGATAATGGAAATTTAGAAGTTTTTTTTACCAGTTTAATTATTAATTCGTGCTGTAGATTTATAGACCAGCTACATTGTTGTCATATGAGTTTTTAAATACATCATATTTTTTTCTTTAATATCAGACCAATGTCTGATGTAAGGATCGTGCATCTTTCTAGAGCTCCTTGTGTCCCAACCTCTTCAGCTGCATTGCTGTGGAGTGGAGGCAGATCCCATAATTTCCCAATGGGCAGAACTAATTTATTCCTAACAGAAAGGAGCAGGAATTTAGTTGTTTGCTAAATATGTGTTAAATGATGAGAAGAGGAAAAAAATAAGAATACTAATAATAAGAGTAGCAGCTTGCATTTCTATAGTGAAAAGATCCCAAAGCAATTTACACATACTGTAGTAAGGTCCCACTTTATCTACCAGTGCAATATCACCACTAGTTGAATTAAAGGGGACCCTTAAGGAAGCCAGTCTGTAGAGTGGAATTTAGCCAGGGTACTGGGAGTAATGCCCCTGTTCTTGCAAATAGTGTCATGGGGTCTTTAATGACCAATGTGTCAGGTTCTCAGGTTAATGACTCATTTGAAGGTCTGTACCCCCTATTGCGTAGTATCCTCAGACAACGAGCACCATACCGAGACATTTTTTGGGAAATTCCGGCCCAGATGGAAAATTATCCATATATCCATCCATTTTCTAACCTCTTCTTCCATTTGTGGGTCACAGGGAAGCTAGAGTCTATTCCAACAAGCTTTGGGTACAAAAGCAGGGTACACTGTGGATGGGATGCCAGTCCATCACAGAGCAGACACACAGATGTAAACACACACACACACCTAGGGTAGATTTTCCAGAAGCCAGTTAACCTACAGTACCAATATGGTTTGGTTAACATACAAACTCCACACAGATAGCACCTCAGGTCCAGAATTGAACCCAGGGCCCCATTGCTGCGAGGATCAATATTAATCACTGGACCACCTTATAACAACAAATATAATATTCTTATTCTTCTTAAAAAGACATTAATACAACCTTTAAGGTATGTTCAGATTGACTGTAGTGTGTTAGTGTAGTAAATTTCTTTGAATGAAAATATAGTGAACAACAATCTGGAAGCCTCTGCTTCATGGCCCATCCAGAGAGCAGTAAATTGTTCTCCATAAGCAATCAGAAACAAAGAAATGTTCTATATTCCAGCCAAAAGAAAAAAATAAAGTTTTACAGTGTACTGTAGCACAGTGTAACACAAAGTGGGTAACTTACAGAAGAGAACTGTGGTTGGTAATTTGGCTCTGCAAGTAATTTGCAGCATCAACCTTCTTATTACTCAGCTGTCTCACTCGATGCCCTTTAGAAAGCTGTGGGTGGACAAGGGGATTTGAATATTGCTGGAGGTCGTGGTGGCTGAAATTCACATCACCAGCTGCCTTAAGAAAAATAACAATGTTTAGCTTTCTGTGAGGAACTTAACATCGACTTATAATTAGCCTTTCCTGCCTTCCTCTGTGGCAATACATTGCTGCCTCTGGCTGTCGTAGGGAGTGGTTCGAACACAGAAAGTTTGGAGCACTTTTGCAACTGTCAAAAGCAAACAGATGGGGCTGACATTTTAAAAACAATTATATTGAGCTGGCATGATGTTTCTAGGGCACAGAGCTGGGGAGCAGGATTAATGAAGGCACAGGATTTGTGAATGCTCCCCAAAGCGGTGCATTCTGGCCTGTGCCTGTTCCTTTGCTTGTTGGCTCCTTCCTTCAACAGCACCATTAAGGGCTTGCAAAGACTGCACAACATATCAGATAAGTAATTGCTGACTTGACAACTGTTCAAATTTGACATCTATCAGCAGATGACTCCTGCCAGCTTAAATGCCATATCTTGAAAACCCCTGAATATAAACTTTTACTGGATGATATCTTGTTTTAACAGAAGTAAAGTGTCTTCAGAGCAGAGAGATACCCATTCACTACACTTCATTTAAACAAGAGGATACGGTAACTAATTTATATTGAGAAAGTGCCAGGACTTAAACTGGGAACACCCTGGTGATAAAGCCATTTCTTTTACCATGGCTCATGCTACACCAGACTAAAACCTCTATTTTGTACATTTTTGTACATTTTGTGCATCTCATAACTGAGAACTATGCTACCACCAATAAAATGAAGTTCCTTGGCAGTTGATTTTGTTTTTACAATAATGGCTTCGTGTATGATGATCTGAAGTAGATGTCTTCCTGGAGATTTGTTTGTATGTTTAAACTTGGTGTATTGAGAAACATATTGTACTATGAGGAAGCATTCTGAGCCTTCATAACGTACAATTCCATACTATAAACACTTCATAATTTACTATTTATACTGTAAACAAAAGAATTTCTACTGAGTAGTGTATTTTATAAGAGTTAATCACTCTATTAAAATGAAAAACAGCAGTGATACAGTACAACCATTTACTTAAAGAAAACAGCAATAGGAAGGCAACTGAGAACAATGTAAATAAATATTCTGCAACAATCATGATGTGCAATGTACTGTACTGTATTTTATCATAATTCTTATTTGCATGATAATGATTTCAGTGTATTTATTTTGCAATATTTGTAGCTTTTAAAATGATAAAAATCCAAAGTTTCTAAAGTTGTTAACCCAAATGTCATTTATTGATACCACTCACAAATATAGAGGTAGTACTGTATTGATACAACTCCTGCATTTTAGGTTCTTAATAGAAAATAAATGGTATTTTGTGACAAGTCACTATATATGAGTTCCTTAGGGTTTGTTTTCCCCATGTGATAGAAACACAGATCTCAGAAGAGAGGAAATTTGGTCCAAGTTACATAAACATGTGTTTTCCCTCCCTCATCACAGTTATGAGGACAATGTAACACAAATCAAAAGTAAAGAAAATCTGAAAAATGAATGGCAGTTTGCCTGAATATTTGTGATGCACACACTTGCCTGAAAGGAGTGAAAAGCACACACACTCAAGTGGAAACCCATTTAATCTTCCTTTTCTTAGTGAGAAGCTGCCAGGTCAGATATTTCCAGCTGATATAAACATCCTGCATTAAAAAGCTGTTGTCTGCCCCCCTCTTCCCCACCCCTTGAATTCAAACAATTACTTTATGCCTCTAAAGTGAACGTAAATGTGTGTTCTCGGATAATTCAATTATAAATAAATAGGTTTCACACTCAATTTTTAGGCATGTCTTATGAAAATTCATCTCTCTGTTTCAAGCACACAACTCTGGGCAAAGAACAAGACTCACATCACAGACAACCCTGTGTTCAGTTTCTGAATATTGTAACATATCGAAAGAGAAAATCCTGCCCTTAGTGCTGTAAAAATTGATTATAAAGTAATAACTGAAAATCATTTTTCCTTTTGCTCATTTCAATGAAGTATTCGCTGCCAAAGTGACGTATCAAGACATATTATAAAATAATTCCACATATTTCATTTCCTAGGGGGAAATTCCAAATAAGGTTTGGTTTGACTGTCAGTTCACGCAAGAGTTTATCTTTCCAAGATTTTTAAAAGAATGATAATGGAGAGTTTTCCCTATTTGTTTTTTTTACCTTCTTTCCCAGTTTAGTTGACATCTATCAGTGTTATTCTTTAAAAACTAATGATATATGGTAGAATATTAATAAAAATAAAGCAAAAGAAGCCCCTAAGTATATGAATGTTGGACTTTTAATGCCCCTTGGTTTTGCTAACAGAGAAATGTTCCATGAATATCTATCTCTTTGTGTACAATAATACATTACTGCACTGTGACAGCTACCTTCAAATTAGTCTAAGCTAATTATTTTAAGTGTACTGAATATTTGTCATTGCCACCGAATTCTAGGTTAGCAGCACAGCATCTCTGTTCATGATTGGCTCTAGATTCTGTTCCGCAACCAAGCAAGAAACTTCACTTGAGAGAGTGAGGACAGCGACCTCTTTAAAATGTTTGCTAAAATGTAACATTCACCATACATATACAGTATTACTACTACTATTGGTAATCAACAATATTATTATCATCTGAACAGTAACACCTAATGTCACTCCACCTTTATCTCTAATGGAGACTGACAGATAAGCCCCATTGAAGCTCATCAGGGAGAAAATTTACTGTAACTGCTGGTTATCTTTTACATAATCCACTTGCATTTGATCCTACTAATGCAGCCGAAAACCTGTTTAATACAGTGGGCGTTCTGTTTGTCTTCTTCATAATAAATGGAGATCACAATTGTCCCATTTGAAGCTGCAGTTAAAAGGATTACAATCTCACCTACTAAAATAGAGTGTAATGCAGGGCATTAACCACATAATGTAAAGGGAAAAAAGACATTGAACACACAATTTAAATGGGTTTCAGATATTTGGTATTTTAATTTTACACATGTAATATTACAAATTTAGTACAGATATCCTCTAGCTAACATACTGTATATATATCAGAGGTTGGCAGCTTTTCAGTAGGGGTTTGCCAAGTGTTAGCCCATGCAATTGTTTTTACGCATTCGCATGTTTTTTATACTTTTATTAATGTCAATAATAGCTCTACTTTCATATTTATTAATAATAATAATATAACATTTGAATAATATCTAACATTAATACGCATGTCTTACCGTTTAGTGTGATCCTTGACGAGTTTAGTCTCGGGCTCGTTGACACTGTATGCAGCTCGTAACTCTCTGAAAGCTCAGTTGCTGCAGGAGGGGCAAAGAACTTTCTTGTGTGAAAATACAAGAATAAGATATTATGTTAACGGGGCTCTGTTGATCCAAATGCCGGGAGCAGTGAAAATGCCACTTTCCTCAAACAGTCCAATTTAAGAGGCAGGGACATCAAACAGGTCATGATACACTCTATCATAGAGACATCTAACATAGAGCACAAACAGGTCTTTATGTTGAACAAAACCGTATTCTTCTCAACTAGCGGGCTGAAATGAGTAAACTTTGCTTTCTTAGCAACTGCCATTTTATCTAAAATGTTTGACTTAAACGCGATCAATGTTGTCAGCGCCACGGATTGCGAGTTTTTCTGCGAAAACAGTAATCTGGCTCCGCTAAAAATAAAATAAGTGAATCGTTCTTTTTTTTGCGGGTAGAATGTTGCAGATATTTTCAGAACAGTCAAACGTAGTTTTTTATTGTTTGTTTTCACTTAGTGTCTTCACGGCTCATTATACTATTGTTGCAAATGCAGCTTTCATTACACGTGTTATTAAAAACACCTTTGTTGCCAATAATGGCACACGTGCTGTAGGTTGCCGACATTTAATTATATAAGATAACATTTCATTTTCTTCTAAATTAAAAGCCTTAATCTGAACAAAGTAACTTAAAAAGACACAAACCAAAGCAGAACCTATCACCCTATGCCAAAAATAAATAAATATTCCCACAACTATAAGATAAGTTTTTCTTGAATTGAATAGCATCTGGCTTGTCAGCACTGAAATTACTTAGTGAATTTTTGTTACACCAAATGAAAGTACATGATGATGGCAGTCTGTGGGGAAAAACATGGAAAACCCATCATGGTGCTTCTTCTCTGTCAGTCAGCTGTGGACCAGAGTAGAGTCAAGTGTTATTTTACTTTATTTTAAATACTTTATTTTACTTTACCGAAGTACTTACTCTTAATCGTGCCATTGCCAGAAAGGGCTGAATTACTGACATCCAGAGGTTTGTCTGGTCATTTCTGGGTGTTCTTAATTTCCTGGACTATTGGCTTCTGGCTACTATGGCAACCTCAACAGATAAGAACATATTCACACTAACTCTATACTGTATATACTGTAGCTGTGTCCTGGCTGTATCTTGGATGTCAATATTGATTATCTTATTGCTGAACTGGCACAGTATCAGGATTCCTATATATAGATATATAAGATAAATATGTTGATGTACTTGCAAAGCTCACGGTTAACAAGGAAAATAGGAAATGAGGCATAGAAGAGGAGGCTTTTTGGCGCATCATACTCATATGGTAGCTTAGTAGTTTAGTAGTGAAACTAAAATTGAATTTAACAAAAGTTAATAAACTATGGCAAATAAAAAAAAAAACTGAGTTAGAGTGACCAGTTTTCCATGAATGTAAGAAAGGTTTCAAAGGAGAGGAGGCCATATATAGTATCTAGCCAATGAGCTGATTGATCTGAAGATATCACCCAGTTATTGATTGAAAGTTTGGATATTGGATTCAACAAAATGGCCATGAAGCTTTTTCAGGATTACCCTTTTCTTGATCTCTGTTTTAAATGCAGTTCCCCATAGTTTCCACTAGTCTCCTCTGGGTTGTGTTTCATTGTTAATTCTGAAGAAGTCATCTAGGTTAATGACTTATTAATCTGTGTTACCCCCCAAACTATTAACTCCGGCTTATGGAGTTTATATTACTGCTGTTGCAATATAAAAATGCTTTGCTTTATTTTCGTCTCTAATGCAGTATTCTTTTTCGTCTCCTACTTGGCAATTCTAATGTCATTCTCAGATGTGCCTAGAGCTTAGTATATTCTTTTTCTAGCTTTGATACTCGTGCCTTTTTATGTAGTCTGTGAAACATTCTGTTGCTTTGAATTTTCCCAGTTCACTGCCTGTAATCTCTTTCTTTGATATGGCCAGCAGCCATATCACTCTGCAACTCACAAATGGCAACCCATTGAAGCTAAGCAGATGTGAGCCTGGTCAGTACCTGGATGGGAGACCTCCTGGGAAAAACTAAAGGTTGCTGCTGGAAGAGGTGTTAGTGGGGCCAGCAGGGGGTGCTCACCCTATAGTCCATGTGGGTCCTAATGCCCCAGTATAGTGATGGGGACACTATACTATAAATAGGTGCTGTCCTCTGGATGAGATGTAAAACTAAAGTCCTAACTCTGTGTAGTCATTTAAAATGCCAGTGTGTTTCTCGAAAAGAGTAGGGATGTAACCCTGGCATCCTGGCTGAATTTCCTATTGGCCCATACCAATCATGGCCTCCTAATAATACCCCTCTATGAATTGGCTTCATTATTCTGCTCTCCTCCCCACTAATAGCTGATGTGGGGTGAGCGTTCTGGCGCACTATGGCTGCTGTTGCATCATCCAGGTGGATGCTGCACATTGGTGGTGGTGGACCCATTACCTGTAAAGTGCTTTGAGTGGAGTGTCCAGAAAAGCGCTATATAAGTGTAAGCAATAATTATTATTATTATTAATTATTTATTCCATTTGCTTTCCTAAAATTATACACTTTAATGTATAATTGTAATTGACTCAAGTTTTATAGATCGAAACTCTACATCAACAGATATTATGGTCACAATTTCCCAGTGACACTATGATATCTATTCTTTCACTGCATCCTGGCTGTTGGAAAAGATTAGCTTAATAATATCTTTCCAGTTTTTACAAACTGGATTAAGAAGCAATCATGCCATTTCAGCTGTATCTTTTTTGGCTTTGTGATCGCTGCAAATCCCAGTTTAAGAGTGGGAAGTAAAAAAAAATCCCAACAATATAACATTACCTTTGCTAATGTACATACTTTCCTGATCACCTCGAAAGGTAAGCTATATGTGTTTGTGGTTTGCATTAGGTGGTTTATAACACCTATTGTTAGGATCTTATTCTAAACTGCCTGCGCTCTCCTGCTTCAGATCTTCAGCTATACTGTATATAATTTCAAGGTTTTTGACAAATAGTGCTATACCACCATCCTACCTGCGTTTAAACAAACACCCATCAATTTTCTGCTATTCCCCCGCACACTCCCCTAGCCAAATTTCTGATACTCCTAAAATGTCTTACTTCAGTTAATGCAGTAGTCATGAATAGATGTTTTTCTTATGATTCTAGTAATGTGGTATTAGCATTTACAAATGGATGCATTTTTTGTTTCAGATTTTTTGTTACTGTTGCCCTTGGCACTTGTAGAATTCCTGAGAAGGTTTGTCTTTACAAAATCATCAACCAGTGTTTTCCTATATCATTTGTTCCAGCATCCTGGGCACCAGGCAAACAACAGCTGATACGAGACTTCCTATTACTTGTGAACATGATAATGTTTGTACCTGTAATAATTGAGTGCACTCTATCAGTAACTCCACTTAATGGAAGAGCAGGTTCCTGGGTGTTCTGGGGCCAATGTGGTCCTGCCATTTTCTTCCAGGCTGTCAGTTTGGTGACAATTGACAATTTTGAGCCTGAAGCTATCTGAAGATAGGAGAATGAGAGAAGCAAAGAAAAGGAGATACAGCAGGGACTTTAACATTAATCAAGAGTGTAGGCTTAGCTTTGGAGGATCATTTTTTTGTGAAAGGTAGGCTTACTTTTCCAGATAAAGACAAACATCCACATCTGCCTGTAAGTAGAGTCTGTTAGAAATTCAGCGTGAAAATGTGTGAGGTGGTGTTTTGGGCTCTGGAACTCACTTGGAATGTACAGTCTATAAATATTAGTTTATTTTGTGACGTTTTTAGTAATACATCATTCTAAGTTATTTCCTGTTTGTTTCCTTACCAGAAAATTGTTCACAAAACTGAAGAAAGCTTGTGACTTTCTTCAGTTATACAGTAATCCCTTGCCAACATGAGGGCTCTGTTCCTGAAAGCTCTAGTGGTAGATAAATTTGCAGTTGGTTAACTTAAGACCTTATGGGGAAAAGAGGGTTAGGGCAACTGAAGTAACAATTCAACCTTTTAAAATCCTTCAAACATTTGTTCACCTAAGAGTGTATAAGAGTAAAGAAAAAAAAACCCAATGTATTCTGAAAATAATATTGTATAGATAGTTTTTAAATGTGTTTTTGCCATAATTCTTTATTGTAGATCAGGCATTGGCATGAACCAAAACTTGTTCTTACACTTGCTCTGATATCTGTAGTTTCCTCACTTTTGTTTATAGTACAAATTCTAGATTCATTAACACCAAACAGCCAACCAACAGCACCATTACTTAGTTCTTCACGCAGCTTATCAAGTGCTTTATTTTTTTCTTCTAAGCTCGTCACAGATCTAGATCACTTAGCAACACTGGACTCTTCATCATTTTTCATACACTTAGGAGACATTTTTAATTTATACTAATTTAATTATCATGTAACTAATGACTGTCACTTTTATTTAGAAAATCACTATCACTACTACTTGTTTGTGCAATCAAATATTAATAACCATCAAAAACCAATGGAAAAATGTACACCAATATGCACAGAACACTGAAGAATGTGAGAGAAATTGCGAACACATCTACTCCTACAAAAGGCTGACTGAGAAATAATTAAATCAGCCTGCTGGATTGTTTTCTCTCCTCTTGTGAAAAGAATTCTCGAGCTAGCGCGCGTTGCAGCTCAAAGATGCATCTTGAACTCACGAATACTCAAAACGGGGGGTCGTGCGAGGCAAAATAGTATACAGAAACTTCCGCACCAATTCTCAAAGCAGTGCAAGGTACATTTGCATATTGCAAGGGATTACTGTAATTTTACTCTTATAAATTGTCTGTACCCAGTACAGTATCTGATTTGACCAATATCATTATTTAAATTATTTGATTTCTGAAAGCCCAATATCCTAGTTATGAACCGAAATGCTGACGTCTGCTAAGTGCTTGCATTTAATGTCTGCAGCTTTGATCCAGTAAGACTCCTCTGCCTATTGGAGTTAGCTTTGGCTTTTTTTTTTGCTGATTAATCTGTCTTGTTCCAAATTCAGCATTGTCTAGCAAAGCATTAAAAGAAAGATTTTTTTTCATTCACACTGATGCAGTGACATAGTATTGGTGTTCCAAAAGCTGGAGGCCAAAGTTCTTAAATGCAATTACAGTAGAAAATGGTTCACTTATCAGCAAATTATATGGTTCCCGAGGCCTTGTGGAGTAACAGTGGAATATTCTGTGATCTTGTGCTCCTCCATTTAGGCTTTGGTAGCTATACAGTACATGCAAAATGTGGCTATTGAGAACACAGCAATGTGCTCATTGGAATAAGGGTTGACAAGCTGCAAAAATTAAAAATTAGGAGCAGAGCATTTTATCACGGTAGTTCATCAAAGGATCCAAAGTGAAGAAAAGAATTCTTTATCAGTAGAATTTCTGTCTAACCGCCTTCCTCCACTGTCTTGATACTTGTAACCAAGCACTTTAGAAAGGTTGCATTTGTTCCATGTTGGTCCATGGTGTTCATCTGAGACTGATGTAATTTGTTGGAAAAATGCAGTGGGATAACTAGAAAATATTTGGGTACCAAACCACCAAACCAAATTGGGTAATATATATTATATACTAGACTTGAATTGTGCCATTATCTTTCCATTAATTTTCTTCACTTTTTTCTAAAAAAACATATAAATGCAAAATATAAAACACAGTAGCCACAACACATTGCCTAAACCTATTTTGATACCAATCAGTTTTTCTACATTAAAATAATAGCCTCCTTTATAGGTCATTTCAACTGTATAGTCATTAGAAGGTAAAGCCTGACTTCATGCTTAAACCTGTGTTAAAGCTCAACAGGGTTTGATACTTTTGTGAAGAAGTGTCCTTGCAGTTTAATTCACGGAGCACTGAAGTCCTGTATTTCTGTCTTTCTTCTCGTTCTCAGGTCTCCACAGAATGGAGCAAGAATGAACAGAGAGCGGCTGAAAGAAAAGCATGAACTGGAGGTTTATTGAGTTCATCTACTTCCTGTTTATATGGGACCATATAACAGTTCAGTCTTCCCGCCAGGATCCATCCGTTGCCGAGCAACATGTCTCCAAGCAATTTGATTGGCTCATCTCTGACCGCGGGCCTTTCCACCACTCTCGGGGTTATCTCTCCTTTGTGGAAAGATTTCGTCAAGGATTTACAACCAGATACAAAATCTATAGGTAAGTGTTTGCTTTAAAAAATGTTAAGCCGTGTTTTCATTCCATTATTTCATATGACTATCATTAATGGGGTTTTATAAAAACTTACAATGCAGTTTACTAGGAAACCATTAAGACTGAGGAGAGCTCTGTTGCAAAATTGGTTCTAATTGTGAGATAATTCTTAAGTTTTCATTATACGATGAGAGAATATGATAATATTTCATTTCCTGGCTGGACATTTGATCCATCAACCTCTTGCTTAAAAACCAGATGTTGTGTCTTTGTTAAAAAGGAGTATTCTGGTTAATGGTTTTGTGGAGTGTCCTTATATGCCCATGCTTTCTAACAAGAAGAGGCCTTTATTACTATCTGCGCAGTGTTTTTCCTTGGAGAATGTTATTACATTTTCTTACTTAGTTATATCCATTAGAAGGTCAAATCCCTTATTACAGCATGCAGTGTTAAAATGGACAAAGCATTTGCTTAATTTTAAATCCTATTACCATTCACATTACTGGGCTCTTTCTCTTTCCTGAAGCCTTTAGTCCACCTATTCAGAACAACTAAAAGCACTGTCATCATCTGATTCTATTTGCTATTGCTACAAAAACAAATCAGGGGGACATAAATACGGTTTTAAAAGAAGAACATCTTCCTGCAAATCTTCTTATATATTAACTTTTCACCTATTATCATGAAAATCAATTAGATTTACATTAATTCTCAAAAGCCTTCGTGACATATCTAAATGTTTTTTAAAGCCTTCTGCAAACTCAGTTATTTTCCATGTGAAATAAGCCCAACTGGCCAGAAGTAAACATTTTAAAGCTGAGTCCTGTATTAAGTTTTGCAGCAGTGATGTAATTAACTGGATTTTATTTTTGCCATGTAATTTAACATTTTTGTTTTCAGTAATGATCTGGAGACCAATTTATAAGCAGGACATTTATGGTATAAATTCACCTCTTGTAGGCTTCAGTTTCCAGTGCTTTTTTTTTGGGACTCTGGACAACTTTAGGCTGAATCTGAAATGATTAATACGAGGAGTAATAACTAATACTCAAGACAGGCTCACTACCATGTCCAGGATTATATTTGCTCTTTGTGATAAATCTGTAGGCATTTGATTCAGTAGTTTTATTTCTGTTGCATTGCATTTGCAAGTTTGGAATCAAAATCTCAAATTCATCATGCAAAGTATCTGCTTGTCTGCAGTTAAACCTCTATTTGTCCAGGTATATGATTAGAAAATGTACAAAGATATGATGAAGATAATATAACAAAGTTCACAAAGATGATTAATTCCTGTCTTCTGTATTATTATTTTTTTATTTTTCACAATAAAAGCTAAGAAATAATATCAGCTATGATTTATTTGTAATAGCTGGAACCTGTAAAATAATGTGTTGAATGCTTGCCAGGCACTTAGTCTCCTGTGTGATCTTTTGACATGCTGCTCTTAACTAGCTGACCATCACACCTGGAGTTATAACTAGATACAATGCAATGATCTTCAGAAATCGTTTAATATCGTCAGAATCACTGCCGTGGCACCATCATAATTATATGAGCTCATGTTTGAAGAGACATTCTATTAATAACAGGATTACAGATTTCCAGTGTTCAGTGCTCTCCACCTATTTACAAAGACAGAGCCGAAGGGATTATGTATATTAAATTATTGAAGGACAGAAGCCCAAGGAAGAACAGTCAGCAAAGATTCAAATTATTATCCTCCACCTCCGTATTTTTTAAAATCTTACTCACATGTCTGACAAGGTTGTACAAATAAGCAAAAAAAAAGGATCTCGGTAGCACATCTCACTGGAAGGAGAGGGCTGAGATTCTTATTTCTAGCCACACAGGGCTCCAGCAAACTGCCTATATGCTTAGAAGCATCGGATTTGTTTTTGCTAAACAAATTCTCCCTCCCCAGATTATTTCCTTCAGCCCTCCTGGATTTCTGCAGTCTTCATTTTGACTCTGTTGTTTGTAAACTACATTTGCATGGCAAGATTATTTGCAGGGCTGCAAATGAAAGGAGGCATTCTCAGTGTGTGGTTTACATTCTCCTGTCATTACAAACTCCTGTCATTTCATTCATATGTGTATGTGCATTTGGAGCTATAAGGAGTATTAAGTTATCCAGTATTTATTCACTTAAACCTTTGTTAGAGAACAAAATGTCAGTATTTCCTTAAAGTCCCAACCCTTAAAGTACGTAAACAAAAAATTGGGAGTACAATATAGAAAAGATTCTACTCAACCTGCATCAAATCTCCACCATCTCCCCAACTAAGCAAAATGGAACCAAGCAGTAGAAAGCTCCATGTAAATGATATCATGATATTGTGATAGGGAAGGATCCTATGATGCCAGGACAACAGTGACATATTGTTAACTGTGATGAGACCAACCAGGCAGATACACCTCTACCAACTGGGAGAGGCCAAGTTTAGACATATCATCCATCAAGAGTGCTACATGTCAACAGGGAATATTCTTATTTAGAATAATGGACAAACAGAAAGGATCTGTATTCAGAAATCGACAATCTCAGGACAATACCATGATTTTGATTTTGGATGCCAAAATTGTAGTAGTTCAAATGTTGCCCCATCTGTAACATGCTGACAGGTGCTAAATGATCGCGTGAATCCTGTATTAAAAGCAGAAATAGAGAAAGCTAAACACTTTGGTTTACCCCTCAAGTTCAGCAGATGATGGATTGTGCACAGTGTGGGTAGCAAAACTCTCATAAGAGCATAAGAAAGGATACAAATGATAGGTGGAAATTTTGGCCCATTCCCCTCACCCAAGGGGACACCGTAGGCAGAACAAAGCTGCAAGTTAAAAACAAATGTGCCAGGGAACTTATATTGAGAATAAATCCTGGCACAAGTGAAAACTTCTTCATTAAAGTATCTGCTTGAGTATAAATCACTTTATCATTCCGAAGCGAAGCAGAAAAGGGGGAATTACCTGTGAGGGGAAGATTAGGGAAAACAAAAGAGTGGAAATGCCATGTTTTTTGGGAAGAGCCTAAAAAAAAGAGCCTCTTCTAAACTTTATGTCATAATTTATTGCATATTTGTGAGGCTACAATGCAATTTTCAATGTGTAAAGGGAACACTGGTCTAATTTTAAACACCAAATACAGATGGTAATTACAGTACCACCATATGCAGATGATAATAAATACTGCTTTTAATGGTATTGTAATTGAACACTATACTGTGTAAGGTAATTAAGAATATATATGCACAAGAATAGGTTGTATGGGAGGCTTCAGCTTTCCTTGCATTGATTGGGAAGAAACTACGGAAATGTCAACAAGAGAAAAAAAAAAGATAAACATGATTAATAACTTTTTTTTTTAAATCCTCAGTGTCAGTCTGGAATAAACAGTAAAACACAAACTAGATGACACTACGTGGAGGTACATTAAAACCGAGAAAAGGAGGCAGTTCTGTATTCAAAGTGTTGGAGAATCCAGAACAAGCTAGCCAACCATGTTGAACCTGATACCCTGGCATCTTCACAGAAACAAGTGGATGAGGTCTTTCTATCAATTAACTATAAACTACCAATCAGACTAGATGGACCAAATGGCCTCCTCTTTTATCCAATGTTTCCTATTTTCATAATAAATATTGAATTGTAAATGAAGAGAAACTGGCTGGGTGCCAGAGTGGAGAGAGATTAGCTGGCTGTTCTCAATGATACATCTACCCCTATGGCCTCCTGAGCATACAGTATGTTGCAGTCTGAATGGGGTGTGGTTTTCCTCCAGCTGGAGCTAAGACCCTCTTCAGTAATGAATTACAGCTCATCCAAACTACTAGAAAGAATACATATTAGTTAATCTAGAAAAGGGTTTTAAAATATATAGAGACAGTATTAGTACAAATGCAAGGGGTCAGGTCTGGCTGTGGATGAAATAGTAAATGCAGAAGGAAATGTCACTCCTTTGACACACGGCGTACAACCAAAAGTCACTTTCAACAAGACGCAGCGCGCGGCACAGAAGAAAATTAAATTAAATGTTAGAGAATGGCAAAAAAATGTCTGATCTGACTTGCATGCCTGTCTTTAAAAAAACTGTCACCGCATAAAATTTGAAGAGGCAGTCCCTTCGGATCAGATGAACTCCTCTGCCTCCTGTGCGGATGTACAGTAAACTGACACTGACTGCCAGCCTAGAGGGCTTTAAGCACAGTGGGATACAGAAAAAAAAAGACTGGATACCTGCTTCCCTCAGTGATCTCCTCAATCCTGCAAAGGTGTGTCTTTGCTGGGCTGTCACTTAGCTGTAATTCAGGTAAAACATTACAGTTCCTTCAGCTAAGTGAACAGAGCAGTTTGCCTGCTTTCTTTCAAAATGAGCTGTCGATCAAGATAGTGTAGAATTTGAAGTTGAGCACTCAGGGCTTATCGTAGCTTCTGGGAGAACAATCTCCAGAAATACAGTGTTTCCACACTTCGTTCCTAAGTGCTAAATTTGAAAGCCACGAAGGGATTGCTGTTTTCAGGAAACCAACTTTATTGTCATGCTCACTTCCCTCTGGCAAACCCATGTCTTGAATTATAATAATAATAATCGCTTTTCTGGACACTCCACTCAAAGCGCTTTACAGGTAATGGGGACTCCCCTCCACCACCACCAGTGTTAGGCCCCACCTGGATGATGCAACAGCAGCCATAGTGCGCCAGAACGCTCATCACACATCAGCTATTAGTGGGAAGGAGAGCAGAGTAATGAAGCCAATTCATAGATGGGGATTATTAGGATGCTATGATTGGTAAGGGCCAATGGGAAATTTGGCCAGAACACCAGGGTTACACCTCTACTCTTTTCGAGAAACACCCTGGGATTTTTAATGACCACAGAGAGTCAGGACCTCGGTTTTATGTCTCATCCGAAGGACGACACCTGTTTACAGTATATTGTCCCCATCACTATACTGGGGCATTACTTGAGCGCCCCCTGCTGGCCCCACTAACACCTCTTCCAGCAGCAACCTTAGTTTTTCCCAGGAGGTCTCACATCCAGGTACTGACCAGGCTCACACCTGCTGAGCTTCAGTGGGCTGCCAGTTGTGAGTTGCAGAGTGATATGGCTGCTGGCCTTATGGTGGGAGTGGTCATACAGGTCAATAACAACAAGTTCTACAGTATTCAGTACTTAACCTTAAAACGAAGTCCAGTTTCAGGAATGTTTAGTGAATAGACGACATCTACAGTATGTTTAAGTCCACACCTTTCACAGCAATCAGCCTCCACTGCAGTTCATACACACTCTGCCTGCTTTTTCATTGTGCTGTCCAGCAGAGTGCCATTCTGGCTGCTTCATGAGAATTAAATCCTTTTAATTCCTTTTAGCAGGGGAAAATAATAGGCACAGAATCAGCCCTTTTCTGTGTTACTGCCAACTTCGATATTTAATGAGTACAAATAAAAGAAGGAAGAAAGAGAAAGAGAAACAAGCAAAACTGAGGTTTAACTCCAAAGTTATCATAGCAGCATACTAGTCATATTACTTATCATGCTATAAAACTATGGGCTTGTACCAAATTCATTTTCTTTTGCCTCTCCACCTGTCTTTGACATCCAATTAATCAAATACTACATTAATCAAATGCTACAGATAAATGTTTATTTTAAACCTGCAGTATATCCAGGTTTATATCTCTAGAGAAAGATTGTTTAGAGACCATAAATAATAGTTGAGTTAATATATCATTAGTCTATGTAGATTTGTTCAATATTTGTTGAAGGATTTGTAAATTGGTTATTTTTAGACTTGTGATCCAGTTTGCATGTAATTACTCATCTTTAAATTAAACCCTTTCAACCTGTAGCCAAACAAAAATAATCTGCATAACAGACACTCAATGTCACTGTCATGTCATATCTGAAAGCACGAATAAATAATCTTTGAATATTAATCCAAAGCAAGAGTAAATAAGCATTTGGCAACTTTATTTCTTTTCTCAGACAGCTGGGGGAATAGAATAATTAGACCCTCCAGGGACATTATTTTTGATTACCAGGCTCAAGTGTTAGTGTTTACAGTGTTTTCTTTCAGTGCATGCTATTGATATCAATCCGGTTTTTCCACTTTTCAAGTGAACTTTTCAGCATAAAATATCTTTTCCCCTTATGTAATAAGATATTTTATTAATGGCCATGCTCAATTATTTAATTAGACACAGTCCTTATTAAGAATCATGAACAGCAGGGGTGGTAAGATCATTATTAAACAATATGATAAATGGGCAGGAAAAAAAGACTTAATTAGCCCCTGCAGCTTTTGTTCCCTTTTCAGAATATGATTAGGTAGCTGGTGGACAAGATATCTTGAGCACCCTTCATACTTTCTTCAATCAGGGTAAGAAAAAACTAAACATCAGCTGTGGGGATTTGCAAAAGTGCAGAAAGGAAAATGCTATAGAATACATTTTACTGCTTTTCCTTGGTTATTCCTATTATTATATGCCTCATAATGCAGTGTATTCATTACTGGTTAGGACAACATGGAGAGATTGTGTGGTTGGGTATGGGTGGGCTTTTTTAATTGCATCTAAGAGTTATTTGATTATGCATGCAGATGGTATTCAACAAAGAAGTAGTAGCAACCAGAAAATAGTGATCAAAATACAGTATCTCTTACTTAAAGTAGTGGTTGCTTGAGTATCCCTAATAAGTGTTGAGCAGTAGAGTTAAAAGGGCATAGACTACTTTCATTTACCAAGCAAGGAGATAAAAAGCCTGTATAATGATCTGTTTTGTATACTGCCTTTCAACAGGAAGATTATTGTGTGCTGGGCACTGCAAGGAAAGCCAGTGTGTCTGATAATCAAGTATAGCTCACAATCAAAGGCTACAGAAACAACAGAAAGAACAGTAAGAGGAAAGCTGCTTTCACATGGCTCTTTTTTTCCCTCACACTCAGCTTTCTGCTAATTCCCTTTTGCACATTTAACCTGCTTGTGAACTCTGTCGACTTGTTCAAATTTGGGCTTATCTGTAGCTTTCTGTTTCTTTGGCAGATTCACCCTGGCACATTTATACAAAGCCATTCCCGTTGAAGTCTCTTACCCTTTTCTCTATTTTCAATAGAGCACAAATTATATACTGTAGCAATAGTTTCTCTCGACTGCTTTAGAGATCCCTTGTGATATCTTAGCTACTGCCAAAACTGAACAAAAACAAATATATTATTGAAATCAGTTACAGTGCCATGCAAAAGCATTCCATCTCATCCTATGGTGTCCCACTTTGTAAAATTATAGAATGATGCATACACATTTCTTAACCTAAATATAATTTTTCCAAGTCTTAACGCTCCAACTAAAGACTTCCAAGGGTAAGAAAAGTTACAGTAAATGCCAACAAAGACACAAGAAAACCATTTAAATATATTGATGGCATAGATACGCAATCAGTATGCATACCACCACATGCTGCCTCAGAAAGGCGAATAATATAATCAGAGACCAAAACCATCCTGGGAATACACTTTTCTCTCTTCTTCCTTCTCGCAGAAGATTTAGGAGTATAAAAGCCCAGACCTCTAGGTTAAAAAGAAAGTTGCTAACCCACAGCCATAAAACTCCTAAACTCCACCTCTTAAATCCTTCTATTCCTACTTACACCCGCTCTGTTTTGCACTGAACTCAAAATAATGCCACTGCTGAATTTTCCAATGAGCTGCTATCTAAATGCTGGTTAAAATGACTGCTGCTACCCTGTTCCTGTCTCCAAGAATTGTGATGTCATTTGTTGTCATTTTCCATGTCAATGTTACTGTATGTCATTTTTTACATCACCTGTTATGTCATTTGTCATGTGAAGAAACCATGCAAGTCAGCATTTCATTGTACTCAGGAACGTGAACTAGTATTCAGCCCTATGAACTCAATATTTATTACTGTTGGCTGCAAGACTTTTTGGCTAAATTTCTACCAACTTTGCATGTTGCAGTGCTTGTCCATTCTTTTTGATAGATTTGGTAAATTTGCTCAAGCACTCTCTAGTTGCTTGAGAATCATTTCTAGACAGTAGTTTTCAAGTATTCCACAGAATCTCAATATGATTCATGTCAGTGCTCTGAATTGGACAATCACTTTCTTATTCGTATTCAGTATAGCTTTGCATATTGATTATTGTCCTGCAGGAAATTGAATTGTTGCCCCACATTTAGAGTTTGAATATTTATGCGATCATGACTTTTCAATTTTTCTTTAATATTATATATTTCTTTCTTTTGTTGTTGCTGTGCATGTGTGGAGTAGGTTGCGTAAATAACAAACTTGAATGACTAGGGTCTGCATTTACTGTATTTGAAAGGTTCTATGTCATATCTGGCACTGGGCTAACACCTCTTCACACTTTCATATTTTGTGGGAATCTAGATCATAGATCTAAGTCATATTACTCCAAGGTGATAAAATAAGAATACATTCAAAGAATGTTGTCGTTTGTGGGTGTTTTTCTCCTTATATACATAGTTTAACTGGGTAATCTTAGGAGTACTGTGTAATACTACTAATAATATTTGTGTGTATCTGTCTTAAGCATTAAATTCTTACATGGCTCCTCCAAAGCTCGTAAGTCAGATTAATTCTACAATTACTCAGAGTTTTGTAATCACTAATAATAATTCCAAATTAATCAATTTATCTTTTAGAACGTAAACTGATGCATCTTCTGTCAGAATTGCTCGTATTATCATACTGCATACCTTTATAAAACACATTTTTAGTTCATATTATACTACACAGCCTTTTTTAGAACACAAAAACTCAAATAGCTGAGTGTGTATACTGCAAGATTATTTAAGATTGCTTAATGAGCTAATGTTCTTTCAGCAAAACAGTTCTTTCCATTTTAGGGATCTTTGTCTTTTATGGCAGGTTAATAACATCTACAAATAAACTTTTTTCTTCACCCCCCCCCCAAGGCCTCTACTTTTGATTTACTGGCTTATTGATCGAGACAGATTTCTGCAGTGACTAAATTTATAACTATTATTTAGCATGATTACTGGGAACATAGAGTAGAGGAAAGCATACTGTATCTGCATATTCAGGAAAAAGCAAACCTTCTATAGGTCCCACCTATAGCCTCAAGTACAGACAGTATAAAATCTGAGACATTATGCTTAATTGTGCTGATTTTATCTTTACTATGTTCATTAACAACACACTGTATTAAACAACATGAAATCCCTTCATGTCTGGAAATAATAAATTACGGTGACTTGGTCCGTGCGCAATACGGAGCCTGATCTTAACAGGTGTTTTGTTCATTTCTGTTGCAGTGCTATGACTTCAGAAGAGATCATGTTTGAATCTGATGAGTTTCCCCAATGTGAAATAATAAACAGTAAATGTGTTTGCTACTAAAGTCAAGAAATATTC
The DNA here is from genome assembly GCF_055471065.1 of Atractosteus spatula. NCBI lineage: Eukaryota > Metazoa > Chordata > Actinopteri > Semionotiformes > Lepisosteidae > Atractosteus > Atractosteus spatula. Next base: position 6,909,252 of record NC_142728.1, on the reverse strand, counting down.
ATTATAAAAAACGTTTTTGAAATAGAGATGCAGTGTTCCAGTACAAACAGCTGACATTTTGACCCAAGGGTGGCCACTTGAGAGCAGATGTTAGGTGATGCAACTCGTTATTGCATTTAATCATTTTGCTTATTCGCTTCAGGCAATGGCTCCTTTTAAATGTCTTGAACAAGCACTATACAAAAATCCTGAGAGAGACTATTTTTTTTTCTTTGAAAAGTGGATCGAAAATGTTTACTATACAGATGTCATATTCTTGTTGGTGAGGTTGTGAAGAGCCATACAGTAAATGAAGGCCTGCTGCAGTCAATTATAATTAATTCAGAAATAAAAATCTATAAAGTCTGGACTTAACCATATTTTCCAAGAGCGTAGTAGGAATCCCTTGGCTATTATTCACCCTTAATGCTCTAAAATGAGAAACTTTTGGCTCTTTCTGTATCTCTGTAAGTTTAGATGCTTTGAAGGTGCATGTGCAAGCTTAGCACAGGCAACCAAAGCTCTGTAAAATTACTCAATTATCATTTTTTAATGTTTAAAACACTGTTCCATTGCCTGAAGTATATACAAAAGTTACTTTTCTACAGCTGTCCAAAATCCCTCAAATTAGATAAAGAAAGTCATCCCAAGTTATTGTCACTTACACAGTTTAACTGTGAAACAAGGTGGGTGCCTCGTGACAATTCTGTAGAGGCATTTTACTGAGTCACATTCAGTAACATTCTTCCCTTAGGGCAAGCTTTGGGCAAAGTGTCCACCTAATCCTCACTATGTATCAGGATGTTGAGGAACAGATAGCTTAATCTTTTTTTCTGGTCATTTACTTAGTATCTGAAATAGAAAATGTTCACTGAAACATGGTGACATGCAGTCTTATTGCTTTGTTCATGAAATGTATAATATTGACTGTTTAAGCTCATTAACTATGAGTCTCACGCAGCACAGGCCTTCAAATATGAAGCAAAGAAGATACTTTCAAATGAGATGTTATGCATGTGGAAAAAAATGGAAACAAACAATACAGTACTAGCACTGAAATGGAGAGTCATTTCTCTTTGAAATAATAAAAGAATGAAAAATCATATCACTGCATTAATATGTTGGGTGAAACTCTGTAATGATCTGACAAAGTAAAACAATGACAGAGCACAGCTATGAAAATGAGATCCATAACAACTCATCGTGGTTATTAGAGAAAGGCATCCTAATCCCCAGTTAGCATTCATTTTTCAACAGATTTCAAAGTTGAGAACGATTCCTCAACTCCGAGAACCTTCAGAAATAATTTATTGGTCTATTTATGCATTTCAAGCTCAGCACATTTGACTGTAGCCTAATTGTTAATGTGGATACTTCTTACAGACACTGATGGCAGCAAGGCGCAACAGCAGCACAATCAATCTCGGCCAACATGCAGAACATAAAGACAGGACCTTATGAATATTTCAGAGAGGCAATAAACGCGACTGTTTTGATGAAAAAACTCAACTTTAAAAACACTCACCCGCATAAAGCATGGATTCGTTTCTGCAGATTCACGAGTATTTGACACAAATGAGAATAATCCGAATATTTTATATCTTACTGACTTCTTTCAGAATTTAAGGTAATTTAATTTTCCATCTCCCCATTATTCCCGTTCTCCCATTTATGGTTGGTGAATATGCACTTTGACATAGGAAGCAAACAAACAGGCAGTGTAACCTTGTCTGTAAATGGTAAGAAATGGAATGGTTGGCAGGTGCACACTGTATATAGTCATTTCTGAATTTGGAACTAAGCCTAGTTTCTTAATAATATTGTTTATGGCCTGGCAAGCTATAAAAAATTCAAAATTTTAATCATAATTCCAGTGCTGCTTGTTCATGATGAATTATAGGCTTATTTATTATTTCACATTGCACATTGATCAGGCTGAAACTAATCAATTTATGAAAATGGCTTTGTTGTACATTTAAATGCAAGCCTTGAACAACATTTAGCAATAACAATTAGCTTCTATTGAGTTAAATTTCATTTGTAATAATCTGAGGGGACAGAGTCAATAGCCTTTCCAGAGTGGATCGTAATGTACTGTAAATATAAATTAAAAAAAAAACAAGCCTGGCAAAATATTGAAAAAGATATGACAGCCAAATTAAATTATTTTACAATTTAAATGATTTTGCTGATGCTTTTATCTAAAATTCAAGGTCTATAAAAATGCCTATTGGTTTAATGGTGATTGGTTTAAAGATAAAGAGACAAAAGTCAAAGGGTAGACTTTGTGAAAGGGCACAAGACTGAAAGGTTGAAAAAGAAGACACCAGGGTTTAGGACATTGGTTGAGAGGCCTTGATTTGTATTTTACAAGTTATACTTAAGGAAATGAGAGATGATATTCATTAACTGCTTGCTAGGATACTGCATCTCCTTTGCAGTTCCTTTGTATTGTAGAATTGCAAATGTAACACTACTGTATAAAAAGGAGGGCAGAATTAAACCAGGAAATCACATATCACTCATGTTGCAGATTAAGTTTTACAGATGATTGTTAGAGATAAATTAGAAGAATGGTTTGAAAACAATGTCATTTGACAGGATTTTAGAAAAGGAAGGTTAATTAATTGACAAGGTCTATCTTAAAAGATTGATTCTCAAAATGAAAACCAAAGGAATCAAATTTAAGCCATTCAGCACATGGATCAGGAAATAGCTGATATACACTTCAGGATTTCAGCTTCACAGGTTCAGTTACACTTTACTTTCATGTTCTGTTTCTCTTGTGATTTTTGTTTCAGTTTTCTGGAACTAAAACATTACTTCTACTCTGATACAGGGAGCAGATGCTCAATATGAGGAAAGTAGAAAGGCTACAAATTAGAGGAAGCCCTTTGGTCAATCTTGCTTACTGGTAGTTTGGTAGATAGGTGAAACTAAAATGTCATCTTGATGTTTCTTGAAGGAGTCCTGTTCATGTTGTTTATTTTTAGCTGATTACTATAAGTTTGTGATGACTATGGTTTGTTATTCAAAGATATTTTAATTATCTTAGATCCAATGCGTAAGTGCTTTAATTATCATATAATTTTTAATCTTACAGTACAAGCTATATACTGTAGTACATTATGCAACAACATAGGGGTATATGCTGTGGGGTGGTTATATGTGATTTTGGCAATGTCTGACAGATATCTGAACCAAACTCTCACGAATGTCTAGATCCTACTATACTGTATATCAAAGGATTATTAATTTATATACTGCATATAAAAACAGCCAGGAACCTGATAATGATCCTTGCAGTACACCTCTGTTTAAGTCTATCCAGTTATAGGCTATGCCCTTAAGATGATGTTTCTTCATCTTTTGTTGAGGAACCATCTCAAAACCTTTCTGGAAATCTAGATATGTCTTAACCTTAATGACTTAGTTGAACCATTTCAGCAGCTAAAATATCAGACCTGCTGGACTTTCCAGGTTGTAATCAGGTGCTAACTGAAAGGCTGCCGAGTTTTGTCCCCTTTTTATGAATTGATGTTATATTTATAATTCTCAAATCATTGAGTAGAGCTTACATACCAAGAGTTGAAAGATGCTACAGTAATTAGGAGTTTATTATAACCATTCCTCCATCCATCCACCCATTCTCTAACCGCTTTTCCCAATTCAGGGTCACGGGGCAGCTGGAGCCTATCCTAGCAAGCAGTGGGCGCAATATAGTATACACCTCGGACAGGTAGCCAATCCATTGCAGGGCAAACACATAAACAGAAACATAGATACATACAGAGCACTGCAAGGCAGCAATGCTAACCACTATGCCACTGCATCCCCACTACCATTCACTACCATACCAGGGTATGTTCAAGTACCACTTGTACAGTGCTATCTCTGTTTATTAGTTTTAAGCTTACCTTGAGGTTCTTGTAGAACCTCAATGTCATTTATCCTGAACTTATTCAGTGCTTTTTATAAAAAAGTTCCTTTTTATAACGTTGAGCATTATTGATGTCCTCTTTTGTGAAAACCAGCATGAATTATTAATTACATTTACTATTTCATTGTTTTTTTGCTATTGATTATCCTCAATTATCAATTCTAAGCTTTTTACTCCGTTCTTTTTCTATTATATCAAAAAAATAAAATTGTTTTCATTACGATATGAAATATTCTTTTCTGTCTTTCTCTTGGCAGTTTTAATATCTTTTTTTCCCTGTATTTTCATCTCAATATACTATTTTTCTGTCTTTGAATCCTCCACCCTTTTAAGCAGTCTGTAAAGTGCTCTCTTCATTCTGATCTCTTCCCTTGCAAGTGACACTTGTTACCTCATCTCATGTCTGACAGGATTACAGGACAGCCTAAAACTGATACAGGCATATTTGCATATTTCTGTCTTTCCAAACTGTGCTTTCAAATGTTAAGCAGAGAAAAAGAAAGGAGGTATAAGAAAGTAGATAAGAACACATTTCCACAAATGTTAGGCATTTGTCTATGAATTGTCCTGTCTATGAATATTACTTTGTTTCCATTTGCAGTCAGAGCCTATAAAAACATCTGTGCTCCGTCTACATTAATTAAAAATCTTCATTTGAGAGTGGTATTTTGTCAGAGTTTTCTTGTATTGGTCATTCAGAAATCAGCCATCAACCTTTGGGGTTTTAATTTGTGTTTTTAACAGTTTGAATATTGTCTAATGGCCAAATAAAATGACATGTCTTCATTATTCACTCTTCTTCCAGAGCTTACTAGTTTTTCTAGAATTGAGTAAAAATATTTAAGCACAAGAATGCTATTACACATTTATACCAGTAGAGTAACATGGAGTCATGAGGGTAAAGTACCTCCTCAAGGGTACAAGTGCAGTATCTACACTGGGAACTTGAACCTACAATTCTCCATAAATAGATTGAGATCCCTAACCTTTACTTCATTATTATTGAAAAATAATGCAAGAAATCCATGACTCAGTTGAAATGGTTAGAGATTGCACATTGTATGAGGTAACCTGATGTTAAAGATTTTTTATTCGTTCTGACCTTGTACTTTCAACACAAGTGTGCAAGACTAGAGTAAAAGTGCCATCAGGATTCTAAAAGGTCAAAACCAAGGAGACTAAGAATAATTGGTAGCCAATGCTCCTAGCAGTGTAAAAAAAAACACTCATGTGTGTCACTGAAGCATGTACTGTTTCCTGTGTTTCTGTAACCCATTTTCATGTACAATTCATGTTGAGTTACTGTACAGAGATGAAGAAGCACTTAAATTTAAAGTAAAGTGGATGTTTTAAGGGCAGGTTCATAAAATAAATTTATAGGTTAAATTCTTTTATGGGTCCTCATGTGTTGTTCGTCTACAGTTGGAATAAAACTGTGAACATCAGAGAAAAATGTTAGCAAAGGAATTGCACTACAGCCATTGCAAACTTATAATAATCAGTTGCCACTTAGGGATTAGCTAATTACTGCCTGGAAAAAAACTGGCAATTAGTTGAGAAATTAAACTTTGCACAGATCCAGGGTTAAGAACCGACTAATTTTAGAGTGTAGGCGGGATTCTAAATTAGCATCCCAAGATGAAAACAGATGTGATGTTCAGAAATAAGAAATCTTCTTATTTTCATGTAATGTCTGAGGCCTGGGGTCGGGTTTTGAGACTGAACAGAAGGACCATCTCAAAACTCGCAGATATTACAGATAGGAATGTTATAAGAATGAAATTTTTAATGAAGGAATTAATGTTAATTCCTGCACATTTTGGGAAAATGTTCAGTACTAACAGCAAGGAAACCATACTACATTAAAATAATGTTACAATAACTGCCAACACATAATTTTGGGCAAATGAAGCCAGCCGACTTGACTGAGTTCTGTCTAAATTATTGACTATAACTGTTTGACTAGTGCAGATGGAAATGCGTCAGTACAGATGCAGTAAATGGAAAATAAAAATGAGTAAGGGCAAAAGCATAATGCAAGCATAATGCCTCTGAGAGTTTTGATATGCCGATTAGATGAGGTGGCGTGATTACATAGCATTTTTATGGACTTGCTGTTTTAAACGTAAACACATTTGTCATTTTGTTACACTGCTGCCCTTTTTCAAGACACATTCACCCACACACTCGTCCTCACCAGGAATCTGACAGGCGCAGTTTCCCATGAACCAAATCTGATTATTAAAATGGAGGATAAGATGGAATCAAAATGAGCCTTTATCAGTTCCATTCAAAATCAAAAACAGTTTCCAGGCTTACCCCCAGTCGAAGTAATCTACTGTACCACTTGGCATAAAAGCACATAATGTACAGCAAATAATACCTTTTATACTGCATTATATTAGAAAATATACAATATTATAACACTAACACTAGTGAGAGCAAAAGCTCAATAAAGGGGTTGTAAAGATTTTCTAACTTTTAAAAAGTATTTTTGGAATTATTGATTACCATACTGTATAAGAACTTTAGAAGTTGTAGAATGTTGACCTTTTGGGGGTTCTGTCAGTTTTACAACTGAAATTGACATCACAAAGCCTGGCTACTACAGGTCCATGATGATTACATGCACTAGACCCATGGTTACCCTAAAAATCCCATTGATGTAAACATAATGAACAAGCAAAAGCATACGCATAAACCGCAACAGACTATACCCGTGGGTCCTATAACATAATGACTGTTAAACAGCTCTACTCTCTTTCATTCCACAGACAGTATTGTACTGTATCTGTGAATACACCTTGCAACTGCATCATACACATCTTATCAAAATGTTGTAGAACTGCATGCTCCACAAACAGACCCACCCTGTTGCAGGGTAATGTGAATGTCCCAGTACACAGTATGCCCCATAGTACTTGAGGGCTATAACAGGTTATAAAAAAATAAATGTATTGTAAGTGGCTCTAGAAGGTCATGTGTCTACATGTTTTAAGTCCAGCTATGCTCATATTAGCCTGAATCATTATGGGCTTAACTGAATCATTTAAAACAGTTCCATCGCTTCAGGTGGTGCTGCTTTAAATAGCTATATAAAACTTGCAGATACACTGTCCCCCCCAGGACCAGGATTGTGGAACCCTAAGGTAGAGCCTTGAATATAAGCAGAACGATTTTAAAATCAGTCAAAACCTGACAGAAATCCAGTTCAAGGACTCCAAGATGGGACTAATGTGCATTATCTACTGTGCACTTTCTACGGGACTTGCACATTATCTACTTAGCTACTATCATACCTGCTGAATTATGAACATATTGACTTCTACAGATAGAGCAATACACTGATCAGTTTTGAAGAAACATAACCAGTTTTTCCAGTTTGGGTACAGACAGCACAGGACACAACCTGATAATATTTCTAAACTTTCTAAGGAATATCAATGTTTTGAAAATATTTTGCAGAATTCAAATGTCAATCCAGGGCTGAAGGTCACATTCTTAATTCTCAATAAAAGTCAAGTAGTGCTGTTATATGAGAAGCTTAATGCATTGGTTTTACATACCTACATAACTAATTTGAGGAACCCATTAACATGAACTCATCGCTTTTAAGATGCAAATTAAATTGGGTCATCTACACCTTTACATCAGAAGTGCAATCAGAGTACTGATACAGTTATCATGCTATAAGGTTTAGTGCAGACAAAGAGTTGAACATCATCAGCATAGAAACTCAAACCATGCCATTTTTAGGTCTTGACCAAGACTAAATAACAGAGAGTCCAGTATTGAGCCCAGTATTGGAACAGCAGATGTAACCAAACCAATCTCAGACTCTAACCTAAGCAAACTAATAAGAACATTTACAATTAGAAGACAATTTAGTATCATCACAACCACATTTTCTAAAATTTACACAACACAGACAGATATGGACTGAACATTATTCAGGTTATCCATATTAGATTCTTAGGCAATGGTATAACTGCAGCAGTTTTAAAAGCTGCTGGGAACATGCCAGAGCTATTTGTGTTATTATTCATAATCATTTCTGATTCATGTAAATAAAGACACAAGTACACAGAGTGTATAAAACAGAGTCACTCCAAACAGTAAATATTTCCAGTAGCTGGATTTTTTATTCATTCAATTTCCTATAGGTTTGTGTGTTTCAGTGAAGAGCATTTCTTCAATGGGAAGAAAAGTGCAAGGAGAAAGCCTTCATCAGCAGGCTTACTATCTAAGCGCAGCCCTACTCAAGCTGTTTTCCTTATCTGAATAGTAGCAGAGTAAACTCAATAAATGCAAAGCAAAGATACAGCAAAATATACGGATCCTGCTATTACTGACTGACATTTGTGTCACTTCTGTGCAGACATAGCAATGAGCTTTAATTTTATTATTCACTAAATATCATTGGATTTTTTTCCTGTGATATGCACCTGCAGGTTTGTGGATAAAAGTGGTGCAGTACATGCAAAATAGACATTTGGCAAAAACTGACACTAAGACATGAAAGAAAAAAGACACAGAACTCAAGACTTTATTTCTGAATTCAGAAATATAAGACTTAGACAAGAAGACTGTTCAGACATCTCCTATGTGCATAACCAGTGCAAGATAGACACTGACAGCCAGATAAAACAGGGAAATCGAATTCTTTATGCGCTACAGGGATTTTTTCAATAGCAAAAAATACCTGGTGCCAGCTTTTTCTTATGGTGGTACAGACTAGTTCAAAAAAGTGATTTCCAACAGAGTAAATTTATCCATTTCCATGACTCTCAAACTAAGTTTCTTCATTTTTTTTGCATTATAATTGCTCTCTGAACCATTTAAACAAATCTGTCAAGACTGATTCCACTCAGTTCTTTCTGGTTATTATGTATTTTACTTCCTAATCTATATGCAGGCATTTTGCATTTATCTACAAAAGTTATATTCAGTACACAAAACAGAAAAAATGAGGATTTGAATTTGCAGTGGTGCAATCCAACTGCTGTCTTTTTTTACTCTTCTCTACAGATGAAGATCCTTCATTTTTGCGGAGTAATTCACACATATTTCATGGTTCCCAAAAACACATAAGAGAAAAATGTCTCACCAGTAATGCATTTCAATAGCTCTGTATAAAAACCTTGAGCAATCAATACAACATGCTGTATCTTAAAGATGTTCTGGCCTGTCTGCCTTGTAAAAATAGTACTTGCTGATGTAAATTTGAATTTGTATTTTAGCTCCAGAAAAATGTATGGTTTTGTGTTTTTTCTTGCCTTAATGTAACTGCTTTGCTCTGGCGTCTCAGTGAGAAAAGTGGTACTTTCATTAGCTTGGATAATGGTTCTGCTGATTTAGCAGGACGTGTTTGGACATGTTTTGAAAAGGTTTTGCTTGGAGATGCCATTTTTGGATGGCATGAAAAGCTTTTAAATGTCTTTTGTTAATACTGTGAGACTTTTAAAATTAAAAATACATGAATAATCCTCTCTCTATTTTATATAAATCGTTCTGAATGGATATGTTAAAGTCCTGTATAAAACCTTCTATAAACCAGGGACTGACAATGATGAGGAGGTTGGTTACAAGAAAATGAAGTTGGATGTGGGACTTCAGGCACAAATAGCAAACAAGCTCCTTATTAATGGACACTTTCATGAAAGTGATTTACATTTATTTACTGAAGTTGCGTTCTGAAATATATAATGCAAAGCAATTAGTCATTGCTTATTGGTTATATTGGTCTATTACGTTTGAAGTATTTTACAGAAATTGCATATTTCATTCAACAACTTATGAAGATGTTCCCTTCAGAAAAAGAAAAGTGTGAGCACTTTGTCTAGAAGCCCAGGAATATTGTATCTTTTTCCATTAATCATTCCACCTAATTACTAATAGGAATCCAATGGTAAAGCTGAAGGATACTATATCTAAGCCTCTCACCATGAGCACAGGAGCTCCTCAGGGCTGTGTCTTGTCACTGCTCCTTTACTGCATGCACATTGATGTATTTCACTTTCAGATTCAGTCAAAATGTTCAAGTTCACTGATACTCAAACTACTCATGAGGCTCATCATGAACAACGAGTCAGTATAGAGGAATGAAGTAGCTGCATTAGTTGAATGGTGTATCCTAAACATCCAGGAACTAAATGTCAGTAAAACTAGAGAATCTTTGATGGCCTTTAGGCAAAGCAAGGGAGTACTCTCCCCACTATATGAATGGTCAGACTGCAGAGTTGGCGGAAAATTGTAAGCTCCTGTGTACCACCATCTCCAGCGCTCCAGCAAAATGGGAGATAAACATAATCCATTATGGTCAAGGAAGCTCACCAGAGCCTGTTCTTCCTGAGACAGTTAAAGACGTTGAAGTGTCACAGGAAGTAATGTCCCTTTTCTACAGATCTCTCATTAAGAGTGTTTTGACCTTCTCCATCACTGTGTGCTTTGGAAATACCTCTGCCTAGGACAAGAAGCAGCTAGAGAGAATAGTGTACAGTATATCACCTCCAAACCCATAGGTTACCCTCTTTCCTCTGTGGACTCACTCTTGTTCTCTAGATTGAAACCCAAAGCCCTAAAGATCCTCACCAAACCCTCATACCCTGTCCAACTTCTGTATACTTCTCTCCCCTATGATAGGCAGCTCAAGTCTGTGAAGATAAGGACCACTAGGATCTATGACAGCACCTATCCAGAGCAAGAGATGGCTCATTATCATTCTTTTGATGAAATTCTTGAGTTTTCTTAATCTGGTCATGATTGGTAAAGAGATATTGCTGTTTTTATAATAGTCTGTTCATTTGGTAGACAACAGGAGTTCTCGTTGTTAGTCTCTGGGCTCTGTTGTTACTACCCTTGTGGACATCTTGCAGGAATCTGTCCCTACTTCCCATATGTACTGTATAGCAGTATTACATTTGTTCATTTTTTTTGTTCACCATTCCCACTTTTACTGCAAGGTGTCATGATATAGATTTTACTTTTTGGATAAAAAGAGGTCTAAGATAATTACATTAGATACAGTCCTACAGTAGATCCTTAAGTACATGTTCACATTTCAACCATCTTTCTTGCAATGTTGAATATGGGTTTTGACCATTTTCTAGTTAGTTGGTCAGATTAGGTTCAGCATTTATGATCATGCTGAGACACCTTATGTATTGAAGTTTTGAACAAGAAGGTTATGCATACTGTACACTTTATCAGTAAATTGTCTTTAGAGCCATCTTGTCCCTCCAGACTGTAATAGGCTTTTTGTATTTCTCCAATTAGAAATGGAATAAGTACACTTGTAAAGTGATTTTTAGGCCACTTATGTCTCTGCTAAACAATAGGAGATAAATATTAGCATCACTTCCAATTGTCATCCTCCGTAGGATGTGCACTGGCTGACTTCTCTAGGATCTAGACCTGTCACTTGCCTATAATGTATGCCTAGTAGGTTTAGCAGCAGACCTTTGCACTATATAATTGGTAGTCTTCTGTTTTTATACCAACTATACCCCCGTTCTAACTGGGCTCTGTTTGCTCTTGCTGGACGTCATTAGTTGCCTGTTGTTCAGACATGTCTTACACCTGTCCAACAATCTCATTTATTGATTCACTTGCAGAAAGTGCCCTGTCAGTCACAATGCCAATTAACCTACTTGTTCTCTACCTTTTAAAACCTCTACCTTTGCACCTTGTGATGACGCAGCTCTCCACTTGTATACCTAGACTTACATTCATCTTTTCATCTCTATAATAATAATAATTGCTTACACTTATATAGAGCTTTTCTGGACACTCCACTCAAAGCGCTTTACTGGTAATAGGGACTTCACTCCACCACCACCAGTGTGTAGCCCCCACCTGGATGATGCGACGGCAGCCATAGTGCGCCATAACGCTCACCACACATCAGCTATCAGTGGGGAGGAGAGCAGAGTAATGAAGCCAATTCATAGATGGGGATTATTAGGAGACCATGATTGGTAAAGGCCAATGGGAAATTTGTCACCCCTACTCTTTTCGAGAAACGCTCTGGGATTTTTTTAATGACCACAGAGAGTCAGTACCTCGGTTTTACGTCTCATCCCAAGGACGGCGCCTGTTTTTACGGTGTAGTGTCCCCATCACTATACTGGGGCATTAGGACCCACATGGACCGCAGGGTGAGCGCCCCCTGCTGGCCCCACTAACACCTCTTCCAGCAGCAATCTTAGTTTTTCCCAGGAGGTCTCCATCCAGGTACTGACCAGACTCACATCTGCTTAGCTTCAGTGGGTTGCCATTTGTGAGTTGCAGGCTGATACGGCTGCTGGCTGCTATAAAAACTGCCCCCCCTATTGATCTGGACCACTTTTAAAGGAAGCAATCAGCAGCTGCAAACCATCTGCTTAAGATTCTGGCACCTGAAATCTTTGTGTTTAAATACTATTGCTGCATTGTCCGTGACAGAGCAAAGGCAACTTTTGTCACACTGCATTCATTTGAAATTCTTTATATCCTCAAGGAGCTGTCAAAGGATTCTGTATGACAGAAAGTATCAAATACTAAAACTCAAGAAATATGTAAAAGCTATGAAGTGCCAATAATGTGAATACCTGCGCTACACTATGAAAGAGGAACTCAATTTAACGCTGAATTACTTTTAATCTGATTACTTAGTTTTAGTCTAGGAAAAAGCACTAAGCTTTTGTAGTTTGTGATGTCTAGGGAAAAAGCTCACTGATGAATAGTTCACTGGAAAATAGTCTGTTGGTTAGGGTTACAGATAAAAAATACTGTAACACAAATTATATTACTGGGGGTTTCTTACTTGGTCATCTTGTTTCTGCTGGGTTATATGTCTACATTTGTGACCACTGGGTTGCGGAAAAAAATATGGTGAACTCTCAGTATGCCTTGCTGTGATCTCAATTACACTTGAAATGTTGCTTCATTTTGGTATTTTGGTAGTATTAGTATTATTAAAAAATAAAGATAGCTGATAATCTGAAAAGGCATACGAATCACAGTAGTGCACATCAGGGTAATGTAATGGTAGTCTTCTCTGATGCTTGTGATGTTAACAGTTTACATTTATTGATGTAAAGAGTTAATGCAGATTTTTAAATGTGCTTTACCGAAGAGCTGGAAGACTTAATTTACAAGTTTGGCAGATTTAAATAAGGTTTCAAGCTCAATAAAGATGTGCAATATATCACATACATAAAGGTATCACATACAAAAGGTTTTATAATATTGCTTGTTATTGTGCCCTTTATAATCTTAGAATCACTACATTTCAATACAATTAATTAATTATTTAGGTTCCTACATGCATTTTGACTCATGTAGCCAAGAGGCTTTTTTAATGAACTGTGAGACAGAATATATAGAATATACTGTATATGCAATGATAATGGCCAAGATGGAGTTCCAGATTAGACAAGTCATCTGAGATTTCAAGCAAATCACCAGTTAACAAGAAGAAAAGTACTTATTTTATGCCTCTCAGTACTGAATTTTGGACAGTCACTATGCTGTAGCATATATTTCAGCTATGTGTAGTAAAATGATTTGGAGGAATGAACAGCTTTATGAAGATACACCAAAGGGGGGCATGTAGAATTATGCCTGGTAGAAAAGGCATGGTGAAATGAGGCTTCACTTTGTAAATACCCAAGAGTTTTTCTAAGTCTTACCATTAAAAGGAAGAAAGTGCTTGTAACACCAATCTAATGTATCTAATGATTTGGGAATGATCAATATTTTCAGAAACATTTGATGATCATTGTCAAAATGGATTCTCTGATTGGAAAGGTTGTCATTGCCAGAGGAATCGCATCCAGCTTCTTACTTTAATTTTTTTTCTTTTATTTCATTTTAATTTACTGCTTAGAGGACTAATTATTGGAATATTTCCACTGACATTTATGTGAGCAGAGATTCTAGTTAATTGCAGAGTGCACATGCAGGATGTAACTTTTTTCTTTTTTTGCTATTTGGCATTTATGCTTTGAATAAAAATGAACAGAGATGAAGCTCAGATGCTCTCTCATTAACGAAGGAGTCCCTGGTGAAATGGTCTTGTTCAAGCCTAAAGAATTCAAAAGCTGATTGCTCTTAATTATTTTGCTGTCTGACTGAGCTTTTTGTGGAAGAGACAAATTTCTGTAAATCGCACAGGCTTAGTAATGTCCTGTGCCAGTAAATATTGAGTAATTGCATGAAGAGATCTACAAAAGGGGGAGCTATTCTAAAACATTTGCCAAATACAGACACTGGAGAATATAACATGGATAATGCATAGGCCTCAAATGCTGATTCACTGTTAAATACATACAGTACTGATTTCTCTAGCTTTCTAATGCTTTGGATGGCTTCCTGTAACACAGTTGAAACTTATTTTGTTATTTCACATGGTCAGAATGAACTATAAAACAGACATTTTAATCTAAATTGTCATATCATCAGTCATTTGGCTTAATGTGAACCAGTATTTGCTGTATACTGTATGTGGTGTAAAGTTGTCATTTTATGTGTTAAAGTACACGGCTTGCATACTGTATAAACCAAAGTGTAAAAACTGACAAAAAAACTGTAATAATTTAAAAATCAATTATTTCTACAGCAAGAAGAACACACGCCAATACCGTTTTAGCTCTTTTGATTTTTTTTTCTTCCTGTGATACAAAAGATAATCTCTCACAAAATGAATATGAAGCTCATAACCTTATAAAGTGGTCAGGAGCCCTGATACATGCCCTTTCTACTCATCTCTACACCCACAGTTTTTCTCAACCCTATTGATCCATCTGCCTTTGCATTGTGATCACTTTTATTGTAGTTTGGATTTTACTCAGAAAACTATTTGTTTTATCCTAGGCTCTTCAGGAAGGTCATTAAACTGAGCTTTGAAGTGCAGAATAAAACATTGAATCACATCATAGGTTCCATCTGCCAGCACTGTAATCTGGGCACATTGATGACGATGCATATGGCGCATGCAGATGGCACTGTGGTTAAATCACCACTTTAGTGGTAAGACAGTATTGAAAGACTGAAATTGTAACTGGTGTGATTCGTCTTTGTTCCTCGGTAAATTAAACTTTCTAGGGATTTATCAGCTTTGCAACATAATCTGGTGCAACATGGAAATTGCTGTCCAGGCAGCTTTCAAACCATTTATGTTTTACTGACAATATTTGCTGTGTGAAGCAAAAGCTAAAGCATATATTCCAAACAGCTGCTTTCAAAAAAGTAATTTGTCTTCCTGTGCAAAGTGGGTTGGTTATTGACATCTTAAGCATGCATAGGGTGTATATAATGTGTTCCCATGACTGTTTGTGTGTGTATCAAATGTCACTAATTGACTTATTGTAACTGAACCACAGCATGTAACTCTCATCTCTGTCGAATGGCTCTTTCTGTAGACAGCTCATTTAAAACTAAACCACATTAATGGATATCTGTGTCATGAAATTGTCATGTGTACAATGTCCATATTAGGTCATTCTTCTTTGTCCAAAAAATACTATGTGCCCCGATCTCAACACAATATTGATTTTTGGTTATAAAGATAATTAAAAGTACTGTATGTGCTTCTACACTAAGGTAATACAGTTGTTATTCCAAACTACAGTATATACAGTAAATTTAACATTTCCCTCAATTGATTATCATGAATTGTGACTTGAAAGATTAAACTGAAATTAATACCAACAGGTTACTTCACATTGCAGTCATTTACTGTACAATAAATTAAACATTAAGGGGAAAATAGCTTGCCCTATATCAGGTTATTTGTATTAACTAGGACCCTTGAACTGACTAATTGTGTTTACAGTTTCTAGGACACTGTTGCTAATTTTCTCCTATTTATAATACAGTGAGCAGTTTGCCATGTCAAAGATGTCCAGAAAATACCATTTCATCTTCCCTTCTGTTTTTTTTTGGTCTTTTTCATCCTTTACAATTCAGCACAGCAATTATGACAGACGTTCCATCCAATTACAGTGTAGACGAGCTATAGATGAGATGGAGACCTCAACAACGGTCTTAGCAAGCAAAATCATTAATGCAATTCTAACAGTCAAGGAGAAGTTAGTCTCAGAGGGAAGATTTTACTATAATTTATTTTGCTCTGGGTGAGTGGGGAGACATTAAGCAGGGGCCCGCTGTACCAAAGTAAATACATTGTATTAGTGCTCTTAACAGTTCTATATTGTTCAATTATTTCTAACTTGCTAAGCAGACACCCTTATCCAGAATGACTTGTAAAACACGCACTGAATGAAATATACATTAGGTCGTATACAGCAATAGTTTAATAAAATGCCGGCCAACATTGGAAGTGAAATGTAAATTCTGTGGTGTGCTAAAATATGAAAATATAAGATTTAAAGAGGTATACAGACAGTGTAGACACTCAACACTCAACAATCAAGACAGCATGGTTATATGAGCTCCCATATCCATAGTGAACAGAAGAACACTAGCAGCTTCCAAGTCAAGGACATACTGTACAGAGTAATGTAAATGAGAGCTGAGATCTCAAAGTTAATGTCTAAACAGATTAGGTCAAAGCAAATGGTGGAATGAATAAACTTACAGTACATCCTCGCTTTACGAGACTTATGAGGGGAAGGTGTGTTTGGTATTGCCAGCTGTCCATTACATTACCAATGAGATATTTCAAATCCCCAAAACACTATTCATATATGAACAAAAATATACACAGTATATACTGTACAGTATATATGCTTTCTGAATATGTATGAACATGAATGCACAGTATATAAAAATAATATACTATTGTGTATTAACACCGTATTGCAGAAAGAATATACTGTATTGATAAGAGACTAGTCTCGTCAGCATTGTGCAGTTGGGAAAATATGATGTCTTCAACTTGCATATGTTTATTCGATTTCTCACTCAACAGTTCTCTCTCTTCAGTAGGTGCACGCAAAGCTTTTATTCATTATGCTTGACATTTACAAACTCACCAAAGCCATTCATCACTGCATTTGAAATTCAATTTCATATGTTTGGCTACAGATTGCAATTCAACACCATGGACATATACACCACAAGAATGTTGCTGCACGTACCATTTTAAAACAGCTTCATCGAGTTATGTCTTATGAACCTCTTCCGTATGTTTCCTTGCACCAATGATTTTCTGGTTGTGGTCCTATATATATTTCATACTTCAGCAACGTTTCCTTCATTTTGCCAATATATGAAACCATTTACTTGTTGCTATCATATCTCTGACATTCCAAATTCTAATTCAATCAACTCTTAGTTTCTCAGTCACCCTCAGATTGACTCTTTTCCTCTTCTCACTACATAAATGTCTATTTCGCTGATTCATGAATTATGTTTACTTGCTACCTGTATGGATGTATAAGTATTGAGGTTCCATATTTATAAAAAAACTCCAAAGCTACTGTACCCCTTTGCAAATTCTTCAGTGTACCAATTTAATATTACAAAAATAGCTCAAAATACAGTATTTACACTTTTAAGTAAAATACATATTCCCTGAATTTATTTGGCATTTTTTTTAATGTTTATTTGCAAGAAGATTACTCTGTTAGAGCCGATGCGCCATTGCACACCAGATTTCAAACTGAAGGTTTCTCAGAGGATCCAGCAGTCCCTGGTAATTTCTTTTAAATTTATGACAATTTTAAATGAGGCAACATGATCACAACAAAGTGTTTATAATTTGTGCACAGGTACCTTCAGCTTTCTGTGCCCAGAACGTAATTGACTAGTGAATTGTGGAAATGTCAAAAGACATTTACATATTTTTTTATGTCTGTGGGGTATTTGTGAATCACACAGCTTTTTTGCAATTGCAGCCTGATAACAGGCTTTTCTAATTGATGAAACAGCACCTCCAATAAAGCTACAAATGAGTACAGGCTGTGTGGGGAGAGCCCACAAATCTGCTGGATGTGCTTGCCAAGAAAATGTACAATCTGTTCTGTTGTGTCAGAAAAGAGAGAGGTTGAAGTGTAAGGAAAGTGTGTGTCTATTACAAGTGAAAGGTGACTACAGATGTACTGTAAGTAAATAAAACCAGCAAAAGGGTATTTTGATGTGAGTTACATTATATGAATACTGAGCTGCACAAAAATGACAGAACTCTTCTATAGATAAATCTACCATAACAGTGATGAACAGTAGACATTACAAATATCTCAATAGTTTTCCTATTGAATACTGCCACCTTCAGCCAGCACAGCACTTTTGTGGAGTCATAGTGACTTCACACAAACAAGATAGACAATGTAAAACTGGGTGAACAAGTAAATTGAAACAGCGGGATATGAATCAAACATTTTCTTTTTCTTTTCCCTGACTGATCAATGCAAATAAACGAGTGTTTCAATATGATATTCACTGCTGGATGTATTTTCTGCATAGCATTCATCTTATCAGCATGGTACCCTATCTGTTTGCAATGCTAGGTTTATCACTAGCAATACCTGACTGAGAGGCATTAATGTTTCTAGCTTTACATGTTCTTACCAAGCACCCTGATTTGTGAACCGAGCCACTGAGATTTCAGCAAGAGAACAAGGACAAAAACACAAAACAACCTGAAAACATTAGATTTCATTTTAACAATGGACTGTAAAGGCTATGGCACAGAGCTGGTTTCATACAAGTTTCATAGTTTTATTCCTAGACAAGTTTATTTGAAATTACCTGACTTAATTCATGATTAACCTATTTGGGGTTTATACAGACTATTGAAAAATCCATCCATCCATTTTCTAACCACTTCACAAAATACAGTGTAGAGGGTCACTGGGGAGCAGGAGCCTATCTCCTTAAGCAAAAAGCACAAAGCGGAACACACACACACACTCACACCAGGGCCAATTTTCCCAGAAGCCAATTAACCTGCCAGTATGTCTTTGTATTGTGGGAGCAAACCAGAGCACCTGGAGGAAAGCCATGTGAAATAAAGAGAACATACAATACAAACTACAGTACATGCATATAGCAGGAACTGAACCCAAAGCCCCAGCACTGCAATGCAGCATAGCTAATTCCTACTGTACACCCCAGTGCTGCCCTATTGAAAATTAATTTCAGTATACAGTATACTGTGTTATACAGTGTATTACAATGTGTATCAATATATTATATACTGAGAGCATTAGAAATGCTACAAATGTTATTGGTTCTTATATATGTTGTATTTTTTCTTCGTTATTATTTTTTTGGGAAAGCATGGCCTTTGATCATGGGAACATAATTCTAGTGGTACATATACTGTACTTTAAATGTAATATTGATCGTTATGTGTCTTCACTGCTGGTTTCGATCACTTTTTCCTTCAGCCTGATGGTTGTACAGATTTCTAAATGACTTGGGATGTGTTAGTATCTTACAGTCACTAATGCAATATTCTCACCTTACTGTCTGATTGATCACCTTGTCCTTTGCAAGTTTTGCAAGGCCTTATTTCCAGTGTTCCTAATTTGGCTCCATGGAGAACGTTTTCCAAAGTAATAAATGAAAATTGTATCGGTGGTCTCCATATTTATGTCTGACAGCATATCAGAGCCAAAACTGGGGAGTAAGTGGTACGTGGATCACTGACTGAAAAATATTTTAACTTTAAATTAATAGGCCAGTCTTGTGGCCTAAACTGTCATTCTTTTAGGGGTAACTGAGTTCGATATATAGTATCTTTCTCTTGTGGTCTGAGAAAATAATGGTTCAATAGAAACCTACACAATTTTTAAAACTGATAGCTTATTTGTTGTATACATGTCTTTTAGGCTGTGAAAAGTCTACTGGTTAAAGCACAGCACGACTATGGGCCTATGAGACCGTTTTGATGTTTTCTCCTTACTGTAACATGAAGACCTTTGTTTCTGCAAAGTGTTCCTGAAGCCAGATTGAATGCTAAGGACTAAACCTCAAGAGTATTATTCATAAAAATGGATTCATTACAAAAACAAATGTAGTATTCATGGACAGGGATTCAATGCAATGCTGGAATCTCATAAGAAAAGCAATGAGCAGAACTGTTGTTCAGAGAATGGCTTTCAAGATGTTGTTGATTCCAGCTATAGCTAAATTAGACTATAATATCTTTCACTTTCCGTGCTACCTTCTTTAATGCATTTCATGCAGAGCCTTAATTTGCTTCATTTTATGCCTTACCTTACCTTGAGATTTGTTGATGCAAACTAGAAGAAAATGTAATTTGCATACATTTGTATCAGTCGCCTTGAAAAACACTAGTTAAGATACACTCAGATCATTTTCAAGGGCTGAGAAAGATGGATTCACCTGCCACAAGTGAGTACTCTTCTGATGTTGAAAAGAAAAACACACCACCAAGCTGTCAATAGTCACCAGAAGCATTCTTGTTTTTCAAAGCTATCTTATATCTGAGAATGATGAGACCTGGTGAATGGATTGAAACAATCAGGCCCTACTGCAAGTTATCTAGATCTAAATTGTTTTGGCACCCACAGCACAGCATGCGTCAGAAGCTCAGAGCTCGTCGTGTGGTGCTGTGTTGCCCATTGTGTTGTGCTGCCAGCTGACATTTACATTATGCAACCCCCACCCCAAACAATTATTTTTCATTGTGAGACTGCCAA
Organism: Atractosteus spatula; assembly: GCF_055471065.1. Taxonomy (NCBI): domain Eukaryota; kingdom Metazoa; phylum Chordata; class Actinopteri; order Semionotiformes; family Lepisosteidae; genus Atractosteus; species Atractosteus spatula. The sequence continues at coordinate 6,888,720 of NC_142728.1, read as the reverse complement.
GTGGCAATGTGACTCATTTCAAACACCATGTGACTTGAGATCTGTTATTCTCTGAAGTAAATCTGGGAAGATCAAAACAAGACTGAACCATCATTTGCAGTGACAATAAATAAGCCATTTCTGGGGATGTGGGCAGTAGACTTTCTTTACCTCTCACTGGGTTTTTTTTCTCTTTGGTTTTTACAGAAATGGGATACTGGTACAGTAGTTGTTTTATTTAATCACTATTGACATTTTAAACAGGCAATACCTACATGAATGAATAGCTAATCTGTTATTCTTTTTCACATTCTGGAGTCATCTTCTCTTGTGATACACTTGTGCTTTGATTGACAAAGTAGGGACAAACCATTTGTGTGTGAAGTTACTACATATTTTGCCATTTTTGCCATCAATTGCCATTTTGTTTAAGTGCTATTAATTGTTTAATCCAAGAAAAGCAAATTTGGGGGGCTCCTTAAGAAATCCTACACTGATAAAAACCTAGGAAACCAATTTTAAAGTATTACTGATGAGTAGGAAAATGCTTTTCATAAAAACGTCTTCACTTAATAAAAAAGCAAATCAACTTTAATTTATTCTTGCAGTAAGACACGTCTTTTTTATCACTTCTTCACCTAACAAATTGGGATTGTTACAGGAGCCTGTGTGTGTCTTTACAGAATAAGCCAATGTGAGAAAAAAAATAATTTTACATTTCCATATACTGGTTGTGCCCAGAAATATACTAGTAGCCTTGACATAATTGACAGTGAAGTGAGGCAGTCTCACAGATAGAGCTCTCTCTCTCTCTCACTAGGTCAATCAGTTTCTTTCACTTCTTCTCACAGAGAGACTGATTAATTAGTAAAAAAAAATGACAGCAGCTCTTCTTCAGTTTTAAGTATCACTTATTGCATCCAGTCGTTTTAAACCTTCTGGTCACAAAAGCAAACGAAAGCTAAACAATCAAGTGATCGGTTGGTGCTGCTCTGTTATCAGCAGCTCAAGGGTTTAAGAGGGATTCTATGCTTGTCTGTTAAAAAAAATTGTTCACTCAACACAAGTGCATCCAAGAGGTTTCAGTGTCAATTAAAGGAGTAGGGCCTCCCTCATTGACAGTACTCCATGTCTGTATGTATCTGGGAGGCCAGAGTGGTCACCGAGAGCTGAGACAGACCCAAACATTTAATCACACCCCTACTGCTCATGTACATTCACTTGGGCAACATTTAAACAATTATTTACCACTGTTTAGGGAATCTCCATCACCATCAGCTTGTTTTTCAATGAATGTTTTGAAAAAATATTTTATCTATACTACAGAACGTTAAAGTGTCTAGAGTGCCTTTCCAATGCAGGGGCTCCTTCAGCGTCATGAACAAGCACACTATGCACTGTGCAGTGACTGTCTTGTCCCCTTGTTAATGAGGTGGGGGTTCTCTTTGTTTCTGCAGAGAATTTGCGCGCTGGAAGGTGAGGAACACCGCTATCGAGAGGAGGGATCTGATCCGGAATCCCCTTCCCCTAATGCCGGAATTCCAGAGGAGTATTCGCCTGTTGGGGAGGAGACCCTCTGTCCAGCAGTTCATTGACACCATTATCAAGAAGTACGGGACCCACATTCTGATCTCCGCCACTCTGGGAGGTAACTGCCTGGCTTTGTACTTGGTTCCAACATTGAAAAAACCTGACTCCTGCACTATCACTATAGTACACTTCAGACTTAACTTAACTAAACCCTCACATAAGTCAGGCTAAGTTAGCTGATTGGGGCCAAATGGGTTACATTAATTACTTAATGACCAATTCCAATGGAGATATAGAAAGAAATCCAAATGTGTAGCGTTGCAGCGTCCTGATCTTAAATATATGACATTATTTTTCAGTTGTGATACTACTTCCCTTATACAATATCTTTATTGTCAAGATTAGTTGTAACAGTAAAAATAGCTTAAATAGTTACAGATGTTTTGTCTAGCATTTAAAAAAAATATATAATATGGACCTGAAATATAATATATTTATAATATGTATTAATATAATAATGCTCAAAATAAGTTCTCCTGATTAATGCAACACATTGCTAGTTCTGTTTGCCATGTTTAACTGAGCTCATTTTGAGTTAAATATATTTCAATAGGATTAGTTATTTGTCAATGGAAATAATATTTACAAATGTGGTGGAAGTATATTCAAAAGCAATTGCAATCTGACAATAAGTTTTAATACAAGCAGTATGCAGATAAAAGCTGGTGCTTTTTTGAAGAATTGTAATGCTATTCTGCTATACAGAACTTTATGTTGAAAGCCATGATTTAATTTAAGTTTAAAAACAGAATATACAACAGTTTTAGGGAAAAAAATGTTCCAGAACTATATAAACAATTAATGTATTTTTAACTCGCTTTGAGTAAAGTAAATCCAGTTTTACCAAAAGTTACAAACCTTTAATGTCCGAATCTTGCACTATGCAGGATAATATTGTCAAGCAATGGTTTATCATATGACAAAGTACTGGCATCTGGCTTTCGATCGAGAGAATTATTTAAGAAGCATTAAATTGCAGTATAATATACAAGCCTGCAAGCTGTTTCAACTTGATACCATAATTATGACATTCAGGAAGCTTGTGAAAAATGTATTAAAAACAAACAAAACAATCTCAACAATAAAACAGGAGCAGCAGAATTTGTGGAGAGACAGATGTGTACTGTACCTGCTAGCAGCCAGTCTACGAAATTCTATTAAATATGTTCTGATGTAGAGAGAACAATATATCATGAGCGCAAATATGTCTGAACGTGGACAGGGGAATAATAAAGGAAAACAAAAAGATTGCCAAAACGTTATGAAAACTGTAGGGAATATGATAGATGATTTTCAGAAATGTATCATGTACCCTGAAATAGGTGATGCATTGTCAGGCTAGCTAACAGAAGGAAGTGTTAAAAAAAGAGAAACACGTAAAAGCTGACACTTGAAAATGTTGAGCTAATTCTGTTGTATGGTAAAAATTAAGTTAATCATGCTTCAGGAGCTACCGCATTCATATGAAAGCACTAGTTACTAGAGGCAAAGATCCCACATGAGCGCTAACTCTATCAGCTAGCTGGAGACCAGAGAGAGAGAGAGAGAGGACTTAACCACACATCTACCACCACCACCAGAGTAAACATCCTTTCCATTTTTCACATAAACCTATTAACAGTTTTTCTTGCCACCCAGCTGACTATGAGATAGAAAAAAAATCATTAAAAAGATCAATTGCAAAGCAAGCTTGAGAGATGCTAATGAAATGAGGATTAGTGGACTCTACTGATGTGTACCATCCATGGAGATTGATGGTAAAAATGCAAATATGTCCTAAATCATAAGCACTCTAAACACTAGTCATAAGTAAACAAAACATAAGCTGACACTTGCATGCATTATCCATTCATATTCTGTTCTTCTGGTATTATAGGAATTATTTACAAAGCAAAGTCATTTTAGCACCGATTAAAGTACACCACCACACCACTTCACATCGATGAGGCTTCAGTTCTGACACACTCTATAAGTTGGCCATATGACCCTATAACATTGGAAGACATTAAGAAAAAATATGATCTCAATGCCTCTATGTTCTCCAGAGTGTATGCCTTAAAGAAGGATTATAATTTTCTATTTTTTGTTTATATACAGTATTGCCATCTTACTATTCAGCTCTCTTTGTGATTCAAACTTATTAAACTGCTTATTTTCATTCATTACAGTGTGTTGAAATAATATACCAATCTGCCTGTTTCACAGTAATAGCAATGATTCCTATACAGAGGCTGCATGTACATCTGGACATAATTTAAACCATTTCTTGTGACATGACACAAACAGTAATATTACAGAAGTAGCACTAATTGGACAATACCTTCTCTCAGTCACATATTCGATACGTCTCATAACAGCTGTGCCATTTTGTTTCTATACACACAGTAATAAGATTACTGGTTACAGAGATGAAGAAATTTGATCACTTGGGTCAAACATGCAAAAATTACACAAAAGGAACTATGACACATTTCCTTTGAAGTGGAGAAAGCAGTGTATCCTTGCAGGGTGTTAGATTGAGATATAATGAGAGGTTTTCCTTTGCTTTTGAGGTCCACACTTCAGTTTTCTTAAATCACAGTTAAAACAAAGTTCTTAACACAAAGCATCCACTTATGGCTTACTTCAGATGAGAAGCCAGGAGCTGATGGGTTTGAAGCCTTAAATGAGCTTTAATGGAGACTAGGATGCAACCGGTGGATATTTATTGTGGGATAAAATGTATAAGCATTTGAATAAGGTGCATTTTTTATCTGTTTATTAACTTAGGTTTGCTGTTTTTATTTTAAATTAAGTGGTCAAATTGGTTAGAGGGTTTTCCATAAAGCCTGCTGACCTTTATGTGTACTCCTGTTCTTATAGGACAATATAGCAGAGACTTTAACTATAGTATTGAAGTGTTACCTGAAGATGTTACAATATTCTTCAGTATATATAAAAAAATCAATTAAAAATATATAAAAAAATAATACATTAGTGGAACATAAAAAGAGTTAATTCTACAATGCTTATTTTACCACTGATATGAAGGCTGATTAACAAATGAAGACTAGTTAATGTTTTAATAAGGTATAAATCCCAGGGCTGTTATTTTATTACTAACATTGCTTATACAATATTACCATAAAGTTTTTTTTTACCTTACAAGTTCATCTTCAGATCATTATTTAATAAAAAAGGCTTTCGTTCTCTGAGAGTACTTGGAGTAAAATTTATTACACTGTTCCTTAATGGAAAGTCAATACTTTCTCTGTAGCTCATCCTGAGGATTAAATTACTCAAGCTGGCTACAGAAGGTATATCAACTTTCTTCCAGTTTATTAAAACTGTAATTATACCTCCTCTACAATCTTATGAATTTGTTACCATGTTCATTTTACAAAGTCCACTGTTTCTAATTATTTTGAAAAAGAAAAAAGTTAAACAACAGGTACTCCTGGTATTTAAAATATAGAACTTTTCTAAGAAAGTAATGGGTGAGAACTACTGCCAGTTGTACACATATATACATGATTTTTTAAGAACATTGGAATGGAGAGCAAGAACAAGTCCATACTCCACAGCTATTGCTTCAAGTCGTTGGGATGCTAAAAATATATAAAAAAGGAAATAACTGTAAACAAGGAAATAACAGAGAATAGATACTACAACTTAGAAAAGACTTATCATATGATCCTGAGTGAATTCTCCTTAGTTATTATTTTAGACCCTCTGGAAGTTATCAGAAACCCATTGACCTTTGGAAAGAAAGTATGTGTGTGATTTAAAAACATAACCCTACAGGAGATAGTGGAATAGCAGAGAGCCTACATGACCTTCTCCTGCTGGGGAGAGTCCAGACAATTGTAAACTCTTCCTACAGCAGTTGTTCAATGAGGCATGAGGCACAGGGAATGACTTTAGCCCCAGGTACAAGTGCTCCAAGTAACCAAACATAGTGAGGGAGTCTTTGTTGAGCAGCCTAACAATATGTGACATGCAATCAAGCTTCCTGGGCAGTTTCTGAGTTTTTTTTTCAAAATGACTTTATGTTTTATGAAATAAAACATGAAAGAAGACATTTGATCACAAACATGTTATGTGCATATTCATATTTTAAATGGCCAGATTTATTCTATAGTATGCCAGAGCAAATTACAAGAACATTTTTGATTATAATGTGATTCCTTCAAAAAACACAAAATGCACTGAATCATTCATTTTCTAAGACTGTACACAAAAGAAGAAAAAAAGATCTAATTCATCACTGTTGCTAGCTGTCTTTCACAGATTTGCTTTTCAAATACAGTCGTGTTTTGCTGTCTGATTTAACTCAAAATGTAAGATGATATAGATCAAGCAAATTGCATATAATAAAGAAGTTTTAAATGCTCTACCATCTGTAACACTGTCTCCAGTTTCTTATGGTAGCTGACACTTGAAGTGTAATTGTGTTCATCTCTTCACAGTTCTACTGTGCAAAATAGATCATTGTTATAATTCTAATACAAAAATATAGTTAATGCAGTATTGGTATTTACACTCTGATAAACACATGCAGACAATCAGCATGTAAATTAACAAAAATGTGATAATTCACCAAACACTGTAATGGTACTGCTAACATCTAAGACTGGAAATGCTGAAAATGGAGAAAAAGCAGACTGAACTCAATAATTAACATGATAATTAGCATAAGAAAATATTAGTGTTGTCAAGTATCATATCTTTTAAGTGGCATCTGTTGATTTAAAAAGTGTTGAAATGTTGACATTGAAGGCTGAAGGCACACTTTGTCAATGGTCAACCCAACACCACTGGTCTTTTCTCAAATACAGTATCTGTAAAACTACATGAAAACCATTGCAGCATTCACAAGATGCCAGTTTAGAGATATATGATCTATTTGTCTTTATTAAAGATACAAATCCGAAGTATTGTAGTTGTGATTATTGTAAATCACATTCTGTTGAAAAGTGTTGTTGAAATCATTTTGTTCAACAACTGACAATGATAATGCAACACCATATCACCAGTAAATTGTGCCTGAGGGATTAAGAAAGGCCAAATTTTCACTTCTTAAAATGTTGTCATTCAGTTAATAAAAAATGTTTTAAAATGTGATCAGCTTTAATCTCCTGCTTAGCTTTATGTTACAGTAGAGTGGATTTGTTATCAGTAGTAACTGGTGGCAATACTCATTGTAAATAACTGCCAGCAATGCATTACCATCAATGTTTCTAATCTGCCCTTGTGGATGTTCTGCAGGAAAATTTGCCCCAGCCCTTTCACAGCAATTCAAGAGTTCATGTTCGATTTTTATCAGCCACTGTAATTAATCTGACTTTAGATAATGTTTATGATATGTGACTGTTCCTACTGCAGTTGTTCTATACTAGCATTACTTAAACCTATTTTGTTGGATGATCACACACAGACTTGCGATGTTTTGTTGCTGCAGGAGAGGAAGCACTGACCATGTACATGGACAAGAGCAAGCTGGACAGGAAAATGGTCAATGCCAGCCAGAGTGTGGAAGCCCTGCACCAGCTGGCTTCCTCGTACTTCATCGACCGAGATGGAACAATGAGAAAACTCCATGAAATCCAAATATCCACCAACGCAATCAAGGTTCTTATTCATTTAACCTCCTTATCTTATTCCTTTTTTAATATGTTAATATATTATCATAACCGTGTTGCAATTCTTTCCTTTAATTGCTAGATCAATAAAAAATGAGAGTCTATCAGACAGAGCTCTTGGAAGCTTGAAGTCAAGCAAAACAAAATTTAAACAAAGTTGACGGTGACTGTTGACTCAGCACCACAACAAAGAGTAATATCCTTGATGAAACCAGTCAGATTGTTTCTGATGTGCATTGTATTATTCAGGGATCGTTGATTAAACCTTTACTAGTTTTCATGCAACACTACAGTATTCTATTTCCTGCAACAAGCTTGAATGCCCTTGAATTGCATTTTGGATCTCCAAGATCTGGAAATTTAAGAACAACAGTTTCTGTCTCAAACCATTTTCAGCATAAATTGTGCAGATTTACTTACTAATCCATTATATCCTGTCATATAATGAATATTAAAACACTGTTGTTAATCTGGCAGTGGCTTTTACTAATAATTAATAGCTATTAATGTTAATCTTACATGCTACTAAATCAGCCAATAAAGTACGATTTAGTTTTGGGATCTCTGATTTAATAGAAATCAATGATCCACCAGAATAACAATGGTGATTAAGATGGGGTTCCCTTAATTAAATTAGATTGCATTGTACAAGGGCCCTTTAATAAAATATAGACTAGAAAGAAACTTCCAATGAGATGCAATGAAAGGGTGTATACTGTAAGTGAATTGTTTTGGAGTTAATCTGGACATCCTTTCATTCACATTCACAGTTGTATTTATAACTGTATTATCAGAAATACCACATTCCAAAAAAATCTTGGCAAAAAGAAAACAAAGACTTTCTTAAAAGATGCAAATGTCTAATTGTTGTCTCCTTAGTCAGCATTGTGTGTGCTATCCAGGCAATTTGGATATTTAATCAGCAAGGAACTGTAGCTGAGCCTTTTATACTCTTCTGTATTATACTGTGAGTGAAAGGGAGGTTTGTTGGGACTATTGATTTGATTTTGATATACTGTAAAGGTTATTTCAGACTTGTTTTCCTCGTCTTCTTTTATAGTATACATTCTAAGATATTCCCTAATGAGGTAATTTTTACATTAAACAGAAAATTACCTATTAAAACAAAAATAGTTTAATAGCGTTTTTTAGTGTGCTTTCAGGTAAAAAAAATAAAATAATGAATACTGTCTCTTGCCATTTTGTTTTGGCCTAGCCAAATGTTTATGCTCTACCGACTTGAGTGAGATGGCAATATTTAACTGACTCTGTGTCAAATGGAGATAAACAAGATGGATGGCCCTGCCCCAGCTGTTACTGATGACAGCTTTCTGATATTCCTCCTTTTTTGCTGCAAGGAATTTTACCCAAGACACTTCAATGCATTTCACTGAGCCTGTAATAGACTTAAGGAAATGAACAGTAAGAATGTGGGCAAAGAAAGGCCTGGGAGCATAAGAATATCTTAAAATGTCTCTACAACATTTATCAAAACCTCATCGCAGGTCTGGATCTCCCTAAGCCTATCTTTTCTTAAAAGGTTTCAACAATGCCATATCATCCATCAAAATGCAGATTTTTGTCTACAGTTTTCTACTGTTGTTACTGTTGCCGTTATGCCCTAAGCAGTATTGAATCCTATAGCTTGAAATCTTTCATGGGAAGTTTTTCTATCTGATCCAATAATGTTTTTTAGACTGATACTTGCAATATTTCTGTCTCGGCTTCAGCTTTGTATTTTTAATGCGTATAAGCTCACTGCCAGTAGTTAAGTTGTAAATCACAAGGTGTCGGAGCTCAGTGTGAACAGTATAGAGCACATGTACAACCCATAGAGGTACCTGAGCGCTTAAGAGCGATATGTGTTTAACTTCAAGGTAATGCACATTTAATACATTTTTAATTTCCCACTGTAAATAACATCTTAACAGGGAAAATAAATATTTAATAATTTCAAATACCCTAATTATATTCTATTAGGCCTACTCTATTTCCACATTGAAGGACATAGCATTGTGTCTTTAGGCTTTCAGATTCCAACTGCATGATCCCCCGGTAGTCTACACTGTATAAATATTGAGTTTCAATGAGTGGGTCACAGAAGTAATAATCACCCCCCAAAACCTAAACAGTTTAAAATTCTGTTGTGACAGAAGACCCTGTTTTCTGGTTTCCCACAGTTCTGACTGAATCCCAGCAGGGGCTGAGAGGTTACACTTCCGACATGCAGAATTTTTGTTTAAACTACAGTATAACCTCTTCTAGCATTTGCAAGATTTTAGAGGTTCACAGTACTATCTTCTCATAATTATGTGGTCCAAACCATAAGCAGGTTTATGTTGTTTAGTTTCTTTGTAAGCTGTGGGGAAAGCTCTAACTATAGTGGATATTTGTCCAGAATGATCATTGATGATTTTCTGCACTAAAGTAACCCTTTTGCTTTCTCTAAACCAGGTGATGCGACTAAATGTGCCTTAGCTCAAGAATGTTGCCCAACCTTTTACCTGAGCAATCTTCACTGCTTATTTACATCTGGAACACTACAGTACCAAACAATTAGCTAGTTCAATGTATTTTCTCTGGACTCAGAACCTTTCAGCATATGGTGCAGCCAAGATTTGTTTTTCCATAATACGTCATGGGTGCATATATTGATTCAATTCAAACTGTCTAACACACATCCTGATATCTGTGTGCCACTCCCCATACACACCCATTGTAGTCAATGCCAAAAATCCAGCATTGACTTGCATGGCAGCATATACTGTACAGAGTAGAAAACTGTAAGGTTCTATTTTTTTACGCTTCCAGTCTTTTTTAAGGTGATTTTAGATTTTAAAACATGCATGTCATGTGCTGTGTTTTGAGGTCCAGGTGCATGGAAAGTGAACATTTATGAGGTACCAAGGCTGTGCTCCAGCACAATTTAAGAACAGGTCACTACAGGCTTTACTGTTGCTATTCTAGGAATTGTTTTACATTTTGCAGAATCTGCTTTATTAGAGTGATTTTTATTAGAGTTATTTGATATAATAGGCACACAGATATAATTAAACGCACTTCTATTATGTGTTAAGGATTGTAATTTAAGTGCACTAATGGTTAATTGCACTATTCGTCAGGCCTTCCTTTGTGGAAGTAATGTGTGGTTTTGGGATTTATGAGAGTGAATTACAGAGTTCTTTTGAGCCAGGAAAGCAACAAGATTAAACCCAAGGAATAAACTATGAAAACCAGACAAAAACATCTAGGGTTATTAGAAGCCTTAAACAAATACTCAGGTTAGATGGAAAGATTGAGGAAAACATCAGATACTGTATCACTCTAAAGTAGGAGTGAGAATCAGAAAAACAAGATAAGTCAAATTCTGTTTTTTTTTAAATAAATAAAATCATTTTAAATAGAAATTCCAAATCATGTTTTCCATTTTGATAAAGCTAGCAGGGACCAAGGCGACTATTTTTATTTTGTGACATTTCATAAATTATTCATAAAGAAGATCAAATACAGATAAATCATGCAGAACAATGTACATTTCAGCTGTGGAGTCTTCTTTGGGTGTGGAAAACTGTGTTGTGTGTTGTTTGTCTGTTGAATACTGTTTCAGACTTGGTTTCCAAATGTCTTGTCCTCTTCCATAGTATTTTGTGTTCATAGACTCGGTTCCGATGTTGACCCGAGCAACCAGAACATTCACACGGGCTCTCAATCTGCTTCCGACCCTGTGCAAATGTGTTCAGGACACGTCTCCCAACGGCCATTCATTTTTCAGTGATCCTCCCACATATTGGACCCTCCCACTCTCAATCAAGCAATTGAGAAGACTATTTTAAGGTGTTTCCCTGCATAGCCAGTGCTCTGACATTGAGCTAAGTGCTCAGTACTAAGCTTCACAGTACTGAAATGCTTAAAAGCCTTGTTCCTAAATTCACAAACATGGGACAATTCAGCCTTCCTTGTTTTTTTGTGGCTCGTAACTTTTTCACCACTTTTTCGGCTGTCTCCTCCGAAGCTATGGCTCCTCAGCTTTCTCTCCTGCCATTCCAGACAGGCTCATTCCACTGGTAGGCTTCACATTATCCAGACAGCTTCATTCCGGCCTGCCACTTCATATCTAGCAGCTGTATCCAAGCCAGTCTCTCCACTGCATGAAGGCAGCTTTTTTCCCAGGTTAAAATATTATTTCATAGAGCTGCATTTTTCAATAAGCCTGCATTATTAGCTCATCATCTCTCATTAAGTCTCAGTCACACTGAGCCTTCCCAAAGACTCTCGAGGCATCTCTGTGACACTGCACCGGGACCTTGGCTTGTCATTAGCCACAGTCTTGACGTCTCAGGGACCGCGGCATAACACATAACATATCTTCTAAAGAAGACTCTGACAGTCCGGTTTCTCAGTTTTACTCCAGCTAAACCTTGTAAATGTGTTTTGTGCCAGAAGATTAAAGACAGTCCACTTGAGCCATTCATTTTCAAGATGCACATACAACAAAAAAAAATAAATAAGGAAAACAACCACTTGTCTGTAATGCTGATTTAAATTACAGACAAGAGCTTTATTATTCTAAATGGTGCCATAGCTCTATTTTCCCTATTAAAATAAATTAAATGAAAGTTCTAATCTTTTGAGAAACCCATAAGAAAGCTGGCTGAGCTTTAATGAAAGTAGAAATTTATGATATCCTTCTTGTTAGTAATAGCTGCAATTATGTCTGGTCGACTACAAATTCAGAGGAAACGGTGAATTCAACTCAAAGGCTCTGTGTAGATGTTTTCTTAGCTATTCTTTACCTCACTCAGTCAAAGAACATTGCAGTTTACTACTGCAAGAGAATCACGCAGAAGAGTCATTTTTCCCTTCGGTAAAACCCCTTTGGTAAGACCCTTGTGAACAGCAGAAGATGAGGTATGGTTTTTGTTTTGTTGGTCATGTCTCATTGAGCAGTGCAGAACACTTAGCTAGAAGTCATATTACCATAGAGCGTAACATCTGGAATAATCCCTGAGCGAGACATTGGTGTACCAACCATGAGGCTAGCAACCTCATCTCAGTATGAAAAAGAAAAGACAGCAACCATAACATGTTCTTTTTTCAGTTTACCTGCTGTGTATTCCTGAAACAGTGTCCTGCAGAGAGAGTCTGTTAACTCAGAAATATATGTCAAATATCCCATAGTGTCACAATGTGATCAACATATCAAAAATGCTCATTATTAACAAGCAAAACCATATTTGCCAACTAGTAAAGAATACAAAAAAATTGAACCCATTTCTAGTCCAAGTAAATCCTCTGCTCCAGACAGACATAGTCATTACTCAGATTGAAGTTGCAATCATAATCCTTCAGGTGGACACTGTAAGAGAGCTGCAGCTATTAAGGTTGCACCCCTGTTTTTCTATTAAAGATTCATACTTGTATAGTTAAATATTGTAACGACCGCAGATTTCGGTACGGAATGGAGCAGGAATGAGACTCAGGAAATGGGGTTGAACAACACATTTAACGAATCAAAGTGGGGAAAGGTACACACAGAGGGACAGGGGTTACAGCGCTGCACCTTCACTAACACACACACACGAAGGGAAGAGGCTGTCTCCCAGGCTATGTCACACTATATACAGTCCCGCCCCCAGGCACTGTTCTTAGCCAGCCTTACGTGCGCATGGCTAAAGCGCCCCGCGTGGCGCTACAATATCGGTGTTAAAGAGGTCTGAGCCGCAAAACTATATTGAGAGGATCTGTCAAATTCTAATAACAATGAAATGAGCTGACAAATATAAAGAGATTATGTAGTTAATACTTTGGTTTCCTTGTCTGGGTAAGGATATGGCCAGCACTGACATGACACCCCTCACTCATAAGCCAGGGTACAAAATGTTGCAATGGTGACATTGGGGTGGATGGAGGGGTTCTCCAAGTGCAGTCAATGAGCATTTTTGTGTAGGGTAGTGAAAGATTTAGGAAATTAACTCCTCCTGAACTTCTGTTAAATACAATTATTTCCAATTACATTTTACAATTAAATTATCAAGTACATGCCATTCTTTATGATCAGTCCTAAGTCTTTAAATCATCCTTAAAAAAGCAACACCCAGTGTGCTCCAATCATATCAACTGTTTACATCCCCTTGGAAAACCACAATATTCTTCTCTTTTTTCTTTGCTATGGTTAAATGTCTTCCAGAGAATCACTGTCCAGCACCATTGTGTGCTTTAGATAATGCTGGTCTCTGCAGCTTTTAATTACTCTTCCAATCAATAATTTGTTAGATCTTCTATCCTTGTTAACCCCAGAGTGTGAGAACTCACTTAATGTAATTATAATGAGACCTTTCGCATCAGCACGTTAAAACTGAGTTTAGGTTTCATGATAAAAGCTTCTGTAGAGTCTTGCATATGAAATTGGGTTGATCTTGCTTCTAAGACACAGCATAGCACAGTTTTGAGTAGTAGTAAGGGGTCTGGGCTTGCAATTGGAAAGTTGTCATTGCTTCTGTCACACCTTTAAATAAGGTACTGTGATTCACTCATGTTTCTTCAATAAAATGCTGACATTTGACCAAAATGGCATAAAAGCACAAGATAGGTTCATAAAATGGTAGAACAGAAACAAGTAAACACATTTACCAAACAAGGCCCGATTCACACCCTTCATGGGCAGCAGGTCAAACTCACGGCAGATACCCTTTAATACATACAATACAATTCACTTCTGGACAAACCCTCTGCTGTGTTTCAGATTTAGTAAGGTTTATATCTTATTCTGGGTGATTTTAATATCCACATTGATTCACACCTTTCCAATTTAGATAAGGATTTTCTACCTTCGTTGAATTGCTTTGGTCTCAGACAGCATTTTTTTTGCAACTCACAAAAAAGGTCACACTTTGGACTTAAGTCATTGTAAATGACTATTTCTGATTATTTGTTATCTTTGATCTAGAATTGCCTGTCTCACACTCTTCAATCTTACTGTACATTCTGTAAGTTTTCACAACTCGATCAGCTGACCAGAATAGATTTGCTGAATCTGCTCTCTCATCATTGTCTTGCTTTCCTTTCTCTGATATTCTGGAAAACAAAGTGAAAACACTCTCTTTTAATTACACTTGATACCTCAGCTCCTCTCCCACAAACAAGAACATAGGTGGCATCTTTCTGCCTTGAATGTACATCTTCAGTCTTGGAAAGAGCACTAGATGCAAGCATGCAATGGAGTCTGCTTGATTCAGCTACTTCTTCCATATCTTTGAGAACAACCTGAAACTATCATACATACCTGTTCTTGACCATCAAACAATTGCTAAAGCCTAACTGTCCCGCTAAATTACCTGCCACATCCAAATTTTGCAATGATTTTTCAGATTTTTTTGCAACCAGGATTGACAATATCTGGTTGTTCTCTTTGCCACTACTACACCTCCTCACTGCAGGCCTGTTTTTGCTGGCTCTCCCCTTTCTAGTTTCTCTTTACGTCATACTGCATTCCTTAGTAAATCAGTAGTTCATATGAAATCCACCTTTATGTATGTTATTCCTGTGCCTAAAAAGACAAACATGGCTCTGGACAACCTAAAAAAATTTCATCCTGTATCTAACTTTCCTGTTTTGAGAAAATTTTAGAACTTGTTGTTGTAATACAATTTAACAATCTTTTCATTGCAAATAAACTCTTTGAACCATACCAATCTAATTTCAGACAATTGCACAGCTCAGAAACTGCCCTTGTTAAAGACAATAATGATCTTCTTATGGCAGCTGATTCCAGTTCTCTATCTGACCCAATTCTCCTGGACCTAAGTGCTTTTGATATTATATTCTGTCATCTTGAGTATTTAAAGTTCCTGACATCTTAAATGGTTTAACTTTTATCTTACTGATCTGGAACACTTTATTTCTCTTGGGGGTTTAGTTCTGAAGTTGTTTTTGGTATGCCTGGTGTTCCCCAAGGCTGAATACTGGGTCCCCTACTATTCAGCACTTGGTCACATATATTAAATTAGATATTAAAATTACATTAATCTGAATTATCATGTCTTTGCTGATAATACCCAGATCTACAGTATGTCCACACTAAAACCTGGCACTGAAGTAGCTGTTCTGCACTCTCTGATATAAAAAAACCTGGATGACTCAAAATTGATTTAACTTAAACTTTGACAAGACTGATCATGCTACTTAGCACCTCCCATTACTTAAAGCCAGTGCAGTTACTCTATCTCTAGAATTTAGGGGTCATATTTGATCCTGGCTCGACTTTTGATCCTCATGTGCAGAATATTGTAAAAACACCATTCTTCCATCTTTGAAATGATGCCAGGCTATGTCCTATGTCTGTAACTGTTGCAGAAGGGCAGTTCACCATACGTTTTTTTTTCCAGAACTGATTACTGCAACACCCTCCTAGCTGGTGTATCTAAATCCCCACTGAAAAAACTCCAATATGTTCAGGAATCCGTGAGCCAGAATCCTGACCAGGTCATGTACAAGCAATCACTTCACATCTGTCTTGGAGTCCTTGCACTGGCTTCCTATCCGGTTTTGACTCAGTTCCAAAATCTTCATCCTTGTCCATGATATTCCACATGGCTATCTGTCTGCTCCCCACCTCACAACCTTCATTCCTCTGACTCCGACCTTCTGTTGCTACACTCCGAAGCTTTGGAATTTGGAATTCTATCCCCAAGGATATCACCAAGAGTCACCTACCCTAACTGTTATTTTACACCTACTGCCAAGAGCTTTGAGATGCTTCTTTTAAGGGCACTATATAAAATAAAGTTTTTATTATTACAAAATTAACAAGATGGATGAATGACCTCTTCTTGTTTAATTATTTCTTGTGTTCTGCTTATATTCTAACATTGTTTTTTATTTTAAATCCATCTAAAGCTAGGTTAAGATGACATCAGCACATCTCATTACTTTTCAGTGAACGCATTATTTAAATAGACAGAACCCAAGGAGTAACAAGTTATAAGCAGGTTAAGTAAACTGCAGCACCAGCCACATAATGATGGCGGTCTATTTCAAGAGTCCATTCTTCAGCCACAATTTATGTTTCCATGGTGTTATAGCTTTAAGCCCTTCTCTTAGCTATCAGATGTAACCACCAGAGCGAAACAAAATGCCTGGAGAGATTTAACAGCCATTCCTGTTTCTTCAAAATGCATCACACACAGTAACCTTGATAATTTTTCATAAGATTCTAGAAAGATAAAGCTATTTTCACTATGGATTTAATAGAAATGCCACATTGAACAGTTTTTGAAAGACTTATTATTAATATAATTATTATTATTCAAATTGACAGTAAATGTGTTAAAATTTAAAACAGAACGAAATATCAAATTGCTATATTTATGTACTGCTTCAGTCTACTTCAGATCATTCCAGTGCTGTTTTTTACAGGATAAGGATAGAAGTTTGAGTAACTAGATCCATTAATGAATGAAAGTTGTTCTCAAGTAATATTTAGGAACTGAAAACAGAGAGTTTGAGCGTTATAGAGTGGACAGCAGTTCCTCAACGAAACTGGACAGATGCTCATTCATCTTCTTGTGAATGTGCTGTACCTAAACTGTGTCCTTGATGAAACAAGAGAAAGAAATCTACACAGACTCATCCACCGTGGTCCCAGGAGGAAAAGAAATAAGCTAGGGGGGATTTGGGAGTTGTATACTGCTAGAATAATTTAAACCATTCAGTTTCGCTTTTCTATATGCAAGAGATTTGACCTCCCTTTGTGCTTTTCTTTCACATCAAAGTGGATTTTAATAATCTGATGTACTAAATATTTTGCAGGCAGTAATCCCTTGCTGTAAGACTGGATTTTGTATGCGATTGTGGGATATAATTCATTACAGGACATTGGGCCACTTGGATGATTAAGGTCACTTGAGAGATTTTTTTTTTAAATTTGTAAGCTACTGCTTGTAAGCACTACAATGTAGTCTTTGCATGTGTTTAATGAAACTAGTCTTTTATTGTCAGTTTATACTGGCTTTGCTTGAAAACAGTCTCTCTGTTTGATGTGTCATGTCATTACCAAGGGGAGAGTATGCTTTTCAATGATGTATTCAACAGCCCTTCATCTAAATAGGACGTGGTCCACATCTTCATTAGGTGAGAGTTGTAAGAGTGTAGCCCCAGAGGGTAGCGTGCTATTGATACTGGGAAGCACAGTTAGAAAGCAGTTTTATTTTTAAACGGAAAGTAGTTTTATTTTTACAACAGCTCGTGGATTACAATGGATTACTGACAAAATGTGAGGGATTTGATTTCATCATTAGGCAGTACTATCTTAAAATCTGGTGTTGCTGTGTTGTGTTATGCCATGTGTGTGGTATAAATATGTTCATAAGGTGACTGGTTATATGGTTTGTCTGCCATATTGGAATTGTTATAAAGCAATTCATTACTTGTTATCTGAGTATGGTTCTCTGATTTGAATAAAGTTGGTACGGGACAGTCTCCCTCTCAGGATTGTCTCAAAGAAATTGATACATTTTGATTATGCATGAATGACATTACCCAATCAGATTTTATTTATGTTTAATTGGCATATATTTACAGATGCTGTGTCATATATCTAAAGTACATTGCTGTAAGCTCTTTAATAATCATGGAAGATGTATCCTATGGAAACAAAAACAGTTCACAGCTGAATTAAACTGATTGGTTGCTCTATTCGGCAATCCTACAAAACCTTTGACCTGGCCTTCTGGTCACAGATACATTAGCTTAGAACTGCATACTGAATGCAGATAGGGTCATATAAACAAACTTTTACAAACCTTTCCTGAGATAATTTTAGCTTTTATAAAGGTTCCATGCAAGATATTATATGTCCTTAGAGAATGCAGAAAGGGACATTGTTACAACATTAATAATAATTAATAATCCTAATAATCCCCATCTATGAATTGGCTTCATTACTCTGCTCTCCTCCCCACTGATAGCTGATGTGTGGTGAGCGTTCTGGCGCACTATGGCTGCCGTTGCATCATCCAGGTGGATGCTGCACATTGGTAGTGGTGGAGGGGAGTCCCCATTACCTGTAAAGCACTTTGAGTGGAGTGTCCAGAAAAGTGCTATATAAGTGTAAGCAATTAATTATTAATTATTATTAATATAACCTTAGATATACAAGATTCCTTATGTGCTCTATCAAAAAATGTTCTCATTTCTTAACTGTTGTTTCTACAGATTTGGAAGAGTGGGATTCTTTTATTATTGCTGCTGACTCTTATTAAGAGAGATTTTGTATGATGTTTCCACTGTTGTTAGGCAGACTCTGCATTTACTGCATTGTGATGTCCTAAGAGTCAAGGATTTGACAAGAGGGCAAGAGTCGGATGATGGCCATATAGGCCATATAGGAAGAGAAGAAAGAGAGGGGAGCTTACTGCCGTTAGCTTTGGTCTAGTTCATTGTTCAGGGAGGGGTCTGAGGATTAACTATTAAGGAATAAGGTGAAGAATTTCAGTTTTGGTGCTCTTTTTGTCTTTTCTTAACATTACACAATTGGTATTACAGTGGCTGCTGTGCATACAGTATTTTATTCCTTGCAGCTTGCACTGGAACATATTTGTGTTGGACACATTTTTGTATCTGGGGTCAGGGGTGATGAACTAGGCAGACTTGCTTATTTGAACGTTTTAAAATATACATTAATGTGGCTCAGTGCATGACCCCTGATTTCTATGAGTACAATTAAATACATTTCTAACATTTCACAACTGAGGTTATGGACATTCGGAAAGTATCATGAGGAACCTCATCAGGTTTAATAATTTCGTCCATGCACTATTGAAACGTCACCTTCCCTAACATATAGCAGTTATAAACATCTTCCAAATAAGTTGTCATTAAATGTCATCATAATGTGATACAGCAGTAAGGTTTTATGGAGTGAATGTTCATAGTAAAGAAACAATGTATTGTTTGTGTAAAAGTATTACACACCATAATATAACAATACTATAGCAGAGCAGTGGCAGGTTTCTGTAGAATTTTACAGGTCGTTTAAAATAACGATGTAATGTGATTATATCTTTTCAATAACACAATCACTTATTCATTCGTCTTATCCATTTGTATTTCTAATCAGATTGGCTTTTTACACAGTATTAAAAAGATTTATGAGACTTTTAGTGAGAAACATGCATGTCTTATTCTTGTAATATTAACTGAACCCTTACACAAAAAAACTACAGCCTTCCACTGCTGTATGATTGTAATAGTACTACCAGACTGTACTGATATTAACAACACTAAAAAAACAGAGAATCATTATAAATACTTTAAATTGCATTGCCCATAATTACATTTACAAAGTCTAGATTTTGCAATGGACTGGTGTCATGTCCAGGCTGAAGCACTTAGAAAATGAATGGATTGAAGTCTGGAATTAATTGGCTAAACCTATTTTAATCATTTGAATTCTATTGCGCATGAATGATGCCTGACAAATCTGGAGGTAGAGGCCTAAATTATTTTTGGAAAGACTTAATTTGAAAATTGGGAACAAAATGGCTAGTAAGTGGACATAATAGTTTACACATATAACCCATTTGGTTATCACATAATTGTATTATCACTAGAACTGCCTAAACAGTTTTAGTACCTGAACAGTCTTTGGTACAGTATGTGTTGCATTTCAAAATGTATTTTATATCCCAGTTTGGCATAAAAATGACTGTAGAAATTTGTGCTTTGCAAATCTCAAGCAGATTTGAGTGTTGCTGAAATCCCCCAGGTTTGGGTGCAGCAATTCTTAATACTGTAGTTATTCTGAAAATTTTGTGAATATGTGGGTCTTACTACCATCTTGGTTTACACATGACCACGGTTTTCTCACAATGGAAAATTGCCATGCTGTAGAAATAGAAAGAATATGCATAGAATAACTATGCATATTCCAGATATACTATACATTCAATCTAAATAAGGATACAAACTGTACCTTATAAATAAGTGATCAGAATTTATTAATTTAACAATCTGATCTTTTAAAATATTACAAAAAGAAGTCTCTACTTAATTGTAGGAGGAAGGAAGTTCTAAAAGGTTGCAGATATACACAGATGATGCCCATTTACTGCAGACACAGAGGATATGAATGTCTATGTTCATGGCTCTGTTGACATACAGATATTCTTTAAAGCTGGAGATGCCTGAAAATCTCAAGTACACTAACAGATAAAAACTCTGGCTTTAACAACAAATAAGACATATATATATATAGGAACAAGTAATAGGTTTATTCCATGCTGTAAAGAGAAGAGAGAAAACACAATGTTTCGGCTGTGAAGCCTTCTTCAGGTATATACTGTAGAACTTAGTTTAAGGATCCTTTTTTTTTTGTTTTAGTAATCAAGAAGTGAAAAAAAGATGCTTAAACTGCATGGAATGTGGGAGGCTTTGAACAGAGCAGGTCTAGCAGCAAGGATAAGTGTGGGTTAATGTGTATTACAAATAATAAATTGTCAACTTATATTTTAAAGCATAGACTACATGACCATTGTAATGACTGAATAAATTGCCGCATATTTTTAGGACTGGAAAGATATTTTTCTTCTTCAATTTTTCATCATTCTAATTTATCTGTTCCAGGTTACAGAGACTCGGACTGGACCCCTGGGTTGCAGCAGTTATGATAATCTGGACTCGGTGAGTTCAGTCCTTCTGCAGAGCCCGGAGAGCAAGCTCCATTTACAAGGTAAATAGTCTCATTGATCACAACTGAGCGCCATACGGGTATTTTTATTATAGCCTGGCTCTATGCTCTTTTTAGCACTTTACTTCATATACATTGAGTCCGAGAGCCTGGTGGGTTAAGCAGAGTCACAGTTGGCATACTAAAGCCCAGGTGTAGTCATGTTACTGTGAGTTATTTATGAAGTATATATTTCATATGTGAAAGTGAGGCATTTTCATTTAGTTTGAAAGCATATACCCAGGAAAAGTGAGAATACCATGCAGATTGTTTACTACAGTTTACTAGGGGATAATTTATTTTATGGGGGGGGACACTTTTTCCCTTTGGCAATAGAGAGCTTTTAAATTATTAGATTTTTATTAAATCTAAGGTTTTCAATCAATGTAATCTTATCTATACAGACCCAATCAAGGTAGAAATTGCATGGAAAGCATTCTTTGAAAAAGAAAGTCGAAATTCCAAGATTCGGGTGCTGTTTTGTTTTGAAACTGCAAGCAAATGATCTTGCTCTGGAACAGCTATGATAAATGATTTCTATTACTCCTTAAGCACACTGAAATCTTGCATAGAAATATAACATTACTACGCCTCCAGTGTGTCAAAATCACAAGTAAATTCTTACATCGCAAGACAAATGTTCTTAAGTCTCAGGATTTTCATGCAAGCTGCAGATTTAAAATAAGGTCTTGACTTGAAGACAAAATAAGTACTAGTGCCTGGCTTAGCTGTTGAACACCTTGAGTCACACTGCTAAAATGCCTCTTTTCAGTCTTTCTCTATGTATTCCTGCATTCTTCCTGAGATTCTTGTTCACATTCAGAGTAGTTCAAGGTTTCTTTCCACTCTCTGAGGCTCTCTGATTTTTTTTTTCTCATAAATTCCATAATATTGTGAAAATACAACATTTATTTTTGCTAATAAACAAACATAACCAATGTATGTGTTTAGTACTCTGTCATGTTTATTTTGTGTCTCTCTGGGCAATGTTCAGTAGTTCAGGTGTTTAGATATCTAGATAAACTCAGATGATCTGTGTCCCTTTGAAGTGCCAGATTCTTCAAACTCAGTGGTGTCTAATTATGCAGGTGCGACAGTTGGTGAAACATATATCTTTAACGTCACATTTCCATTAAAAATATGTTTCTGCCACAGGATAGATGACAATATGAAATAAATAAAACATTTCTTATTAGATTTACGGAGGATGCAAAACACCACTGTCCTCAAAATTATTGCTGCAAGAAATTGCACTCATGTGTCAGTATGTCAATATTTCAAGAATGATCTTTTATACTACACTCCGCACAGAAGACGCATTTTTGCATCTTAAAATGTTTTATTTGTTTTCCTCCAAATTTGAATTAATGCAACATAGTGCTGAAACATACTGAAGGTTCGAAGCATTAAAGTTTATGTGGTGTTGAGGGAACAGCAGCTTGTCTGTAAGAATGAGACTAGATGGACCTTCACTGTTTTCATGAGGAATGAGCCAGGGAGCTGCTGGAAGAGAGAAGATGAGATGGAGGCAGGGCAATGAATGATAGCTGCAAAGGGGGTGCACAGCAAAGATACTTAAGCGCAGGAATGTGGGTTGTAAATTGTGACCTTCCCCTGAACCTCTGCAGCACTATTAGGAAGGATTTAATTCATTGTCTCTAGTTGAAGCTTTAAACAAATGACGATGATGACATTTTCTGTGGACCTTTATCTTTTCCAATTAGATTTAAATTAATTTAACAATTGTACAGAAATTTTCCTTCATTTAAAGATAGGCCAGTGGGATATATTCAGTTCATAAGGTCATAAGGTTAAGGTTGTCAATGTAGGTGTCCTTTTCTCACCTACACTGAAAAAAAAAATGCTTTCATTGTTCTATTTGTACAACTGTTTTGGTTCAAATATCTAACTCATTAACTTGTTTAAAGGGTCTTCTCAAGAAAAAAAAAACAGTAATTTGTGCATTAGTGTATCTCTCTGCTACAGAATGAAAGAGACAAGGATAGATACGGTATATACAATGTAGTGCAGGTAAGGTAGCAGTAGTATGGAATTGCATACTGATAAGTCTATATTTAAGAACACAGAAAGTAGGCCTTTAGTTTTCTGGATGTGTAGAGAAAACAATGTTAATAAAGAGGAACCCAAGTTAATCATATTTTATTGGTAAATGTGATTGGTAAACAACTACAATACTTCGAACAATACCGAGCTGCTGATGTAGAGGTTACCATGAGTTGTTTTGATGCACTTTTTGAGGATTCTGATCAATGTTCAGATTCAATCAATATAAAGATTACTAAAAGACAATCACAGTTTCTTCCTTCTCACTCATACCAAGCTGTTTTAATAACAGTCAATGTTATATAACAGTAGTAAACAGTAATGAAGGGTCTGTAAAGTAAATCACAGAGACTCAAAACATACATGGATTATAATTTGTGACTGTATCTGAAATTTCGAAGACTTTTTAAAGACATTATTTTAATGATCATATTTTATAGCCTTACTGGGTACTTAAATATATATTTGTAAAGTATGTATTTGCATAATATTTTGTCACATTTCTGTCATACCACAAGCTAAAATCAAAGATCTTAGTCTATTTAGATAAGGTAAAGTATACTTCATACTGAAATACAAAGTACTGTAAATGGGTTATGTGTAGAAATCTCTTTTCTATGAAGATATTTTTTCATACAGTGGTATTTTAAATAATATAAAGCTTCTAATTAAGAATTGAAAGTGAAAGTTAAAGGATACTAAGATAATATTTTTAGTTTTATTGTATATGTCCGACAATATTGAATTATTGTGTTCCAAAGGCAATCAAACTGCTCAATGATGTTCTTAACCAAGTTCAGCACTAGCCTGCCTGTACAACTGCACAGTGATTGGAGAAGTCATGAAATATCTTTGTGGATTATGCCCAACAGATCTGTACTTTTTAAACTTGCAACACCAAAACACAGTATAATAAAATGTTGGTTGTGTGGGGAAAAAATATTATTATAATTTTGATTATGTAATTGGTCATAATATTTCACATTACCACTGACATTTAATCAAAAAGTATTCTTATTCAGCTTGTGATTCTATTATAAATATGAAATACATTTAAATTCTTTGTGTCTTCTTTGGTAATTTTTGGAAATTCAAAATGATAAAACAGCAGTCATCTTCTTAAAGTGTTTTTTTTTTAAAGAAAGCTTTTAGCAGAAGAGCCTTACCGTTAGACAAGTACATTAGGTAAATGGATATTCCATCCATTTTCAGTACAATTGTCATAGTGAGTGTCCTGGCATAAATGGAAATTATGTATCTTCGTAAAGAAAGTAAAAAATGAATCCACATTATAAAAAGTGGTGGCCATTCATGTCATAATACTTATATGCATCTTAATAGTTGTAACTAAATTGTGACCTAAATTGTAGTGCTGTGCATTACAGTAATATTATAAAAAGACTCTCAGATTTAAGCAAAGCTGAACTCCCTTCCCAATTATATGTGCATTTTAGGGTCAGAAGCCTTTGACTTAATGCACGAGTCTCAAACAATTTGAAAATGAGAGCCAGATGTCTTCTGTTTTTTTGTTCCTCTGAAGCTATCACTAACGTAGTTACTCTTATTATGTAATTGATTTTATAGTTTTAATACGTCTAACCATACTCTGGAATATGTTAAAAATAAATTTACCTTCAGTGGACAGAAGGTTAGACTGATAAACTGAAAAAGACCTTGAGATAAATCCTGTATTTGCCTAAGAATGTAATTAGGTTAAGTGGAACAATTTGAATTGCTGCCTTACAGCATTGGGGCCCTGGGTTTTATTCCTGACTTGGGGCGCTGTCTGTGTGGAGTTTGCATGTTCTCAGGCGTTCATGTGGGTTTCCTCTGGGTGCCCCAGTTTCCTTAATTACAAAGACATGCTGGTAGATTAATTGACTTCTGGTAAAATTGGCCCTGGTGTGAGTGTGTGTACAGTATGTGTCTGTCTGCCCTGCGATGAACTTGCACACCTTGCTTTCTGGAATTGGCTCTGGCTCCCCATGATCCTGAATTGGAAGAATCTATGAGAAAATGGTTGGATGGAACAATATACAAGAGTCCAGTAATTGAGTTTGAGAACTCAGCTTTACTGTATAATCTGATATGCTATGCAAACACGTCAAATAAAAAATCACCACTTTAATTTTTTTTTATATTTCAGGACAGGCAGAAAAATGTGCCCATGTTTCATTTAGTGTATTGCATCAGATATGTGGTACTAGGAATTTATCAAAAATGCATACTTACATAGTCTACCTTTTCTGTTTTTTGAAGTGTTTTTCCCCTGAAGTGGGAAAATGTGTTATTTTATGGAAAGTAGCCTACTTCTCTTTTCCTTCATGTCTAAGCAAATACTTACATTACCTCTTCTCTATGAGCAGTACATAGAAACCAGGCCAAAAAAAAATATTGAATACAACTGCAGTTCTGAATATGATGTGCAGTTTGCTCAGAACTTTGTTCTAGAGTTCAGTTATGGAAATTGTGATGACTTATTCTTTCCAGTCAACAATGTGATACATCTCAGCAAGGTGCAACTTATTTAGTGTGAAGAAAGTGGATTAAATAGTATAGAGTAACCAATTAAAAGAAATTAAGACTATAAAGAATTACACTATTTTTATAGTGCTGTACTTGGAAATACAATCAATCAAATTGTAAATAAATAAAAGAAATATTAGTTTTAAGAAACAGTAATCTTAGTATCGCTGTAACCAGGGTCAATTTAATCAGACTAATACTTTTCAACTATTTGGAACATTGTCGGCTTGTGGAAGAGAAAGAGGCTGGCGACTTGCACTCTGTAGTTCAAGGTCACACTGCAAGGTCAGAGCCAGAGAATGAAGTCATTACTGCAAAGACATTCATAACAGGGACTGCATTGAATCCAAACATTGTGTTATTTTATTTATTGCTTTTGGAAAACACAGTAGGGAGCAGAAGTATGAGGCACAGCAGGGTGCAGCAATGAATTAGGATTCAGATAGATCCTGGATCAGACAGATTTTTTTTTGGGGGGGAGGGGGGATTTCTGGTTTGAATGTCTGCATCAGATCGGATTAGTATGAAGTTGCAAGCTTACAAAGCTGAGCATCCAGAGCTCTAATTTTAATGTGCTGCAGGGGTCTTTGGCTAAGGCTTAGAGTTCAGGATTACTCTTCTTCAAACGGGTTGTATGGCTGTAGTTTTAATGTACCACAAATGACCAAGCAAGGCAAGGAAACACTAGTGTTCTTTTTCATCAGTTTAACAGACCAAAGATTTGATTTGAATCATTGATGATAAGACCTCTGAATTCTGTACCAGATAAAAAAAATTCAGTAGGATCTGTTCCGTTTCTTTTTTTTTTAACTTAAGTTTGACGAGATGTAATCTGCAAGTCTCAGAGCCATGTTTCTAATACAGCCAAGTGATAACAATTACATGGTTGTTCCCTATCCTTGTTGTAAAAACAGATAGTTAGGCATCATTAACATTCAGCTGCATGGTAACAGTAACCCTATTTATGAGCATGCTCATTTCATTTGTTTCATTTTAATTAAACTTTATAATGAACAAGGGATTTTTTTCCCCAAGAATTGTGTTTTGACACAACATCCTAAGGGTCCTTTTTATCAGCAATACAAAAAATTCTCTCAGCCAAAATCAAAACACTTCCCCAGAGAGTTTTTTTTTTAAAAGAACAAATGCCCTTCATTTGAATTTAATTCACACTCAAAAACAGAATTGTTTTTTGGGGAAGCAGTTTTGATATCCAGCTTTTAACTTCCTCATAAGAATAAAAACAAAGCTAATTTTTAAACAGGGCTTAATGGATGTAATGTTTTTTGATGAGGTGACATTAGCCCATTGTGTTCACTGTTTAATAGCCTGTTGTCTGCGAAGCTTTATGCACTTAAGTGATGGAAGACTGGAATAGTATGGCAATCATTGAACATTCTATTGCTGGGCACAGTAAAATTTATTTTGCTTACCCACAATAGCTCAGTCCTGAAAATTGGACAGCACCTCAAAAAATGCCTTGAGAGCTGACTACCTCTTAGTTCCAAAGATGCACAGGATATTCCATTGCTGCTTTGTCTGGGGGTCTGGGTGTTTTGGTGAGGTGGTAACAAGTTTGCCAACATTGTCAGAAAGCTTCAGCCCCATTCCAGATTGCCTCCATTTCCAGCAATACTGTAAACACGAATTTGTTGTGTAAAAGGGTTACCCTTCCATTAGGAAGAACTGCACTTTCTGTTCTATTATACTTTCTCCATTTACTGCTCTCAGATTTGATATTTCTGACTTTTCGAGAATTTCATTCAGAGCTTTCAAATCCTTAAAAGGATTTTAACACACAAAGAGCCTAACTCGTTTTCCACTCGGGGCACAAGTTTTCCTGTTGTTATTTACTTATTATGTTTGTAATGTACTGTCTACATTGTGTGGTGTTTGCCTGTTGTACTGTGTATGTCCCGAGAAAACAGCGAGCTTAAGAATTCCAATGTATGTGTACATACAGTATAGCAATAAACTACTCTACTAACTACAATTGTATTTAGTACAAAAAAACAGGGTGCCTGTTTCCAATAAATATTAAAATACTGGTGGGTGTCAGGATACATTACTTTATCCTGCTGTAGAAGGTGATTATTTAATATCCTAGCATCATTACTTTACTGTTGCCCTCATCTCTTTCCTGTCTTTCTTGTGTTTGTATTAGACATTTCAGGACCTCTTTTTTTATACAGTGCTTAGATCAAATGAAGACTTAGACTATTGGGAGATATATTACTAGAGATCTCATAGCAATAGGTTAACAATATGCTGAGAAATAAAAATACAGGATGGTGTAAATAATGTGCTCTGCTCCTGCAAAAGGGAGCACATCACATTAATTAACCCAAGACTTTTGGAAGGAAAGAAAATGAAAGTCTAATAAACTGGTAAAATATTTCATTTTCTGTATGCCAGAAACCTGTCACATAGAGCTTGGAAGCACAAAGTGATTAAGAGAAACAGATTCACTAAGACTGATCTTGAAAGCTGGTACAGTAGGTTGTAACAGTATAAAGAACAATGGCAAATAGTTACGAAACTTGGTGTTAATTGAGAAACATAGTGATCTTATGAGTATTGCCTAAATCTTTATATAGAACATCAAAATTGTAGTCCAAGAGCCTTGTTGGAAAAGATCTAAACACTGTCAATAATTTCACCTCTCCATTCTATCAAAGGTCCCATGACAATCATACAGTACAACAGCACTGCTTAATACATACTCTCTCGGGCAACACAGAAGGCTTTAGATTCAGTGTGACATCTGTTCTCTGCTTTGTAGAGAGAATATATAATTCATACTTCTTTTATATTATCCCCCCATTATGCCACAGATCTGAGGAATGGATATAAAACTAATTTAACTATTGAGGAGGAACAGTAACATATTTCTGTGGTTCATGAGCACATTCAGACATGGAGATTAGCATGTTGCATTGTTGACAGATAACAAGAAAGTGCTCAAAGAACATCATTCAACAGTATGAATTTCTGGAGCCTTTGCTTTGCTGCATCACTGTATAATAAAGTGAAGGGAGATCTAAATGAAGTCTCCTGTTTCCTGACACTAGCAGAATTTTAACCCTCACCAGCAGAAATCTTCAGTTTGTCTCAGTGAAGTTAAATAAGTGGAGACTGACATTGATTCAGTTCAGCATGAGTTTGGACACAATGAAAGCACTTGGAAAGAAAACAAATAGAGGTTTTCTTTGAAAAGGACAGAGGTCTCCCTCATTTGACATTGTTGCAATATTTCTACTGTATACTGCTCACAGGTCAGACTGGTAGGCTTTGCGCTCACCCAAAAATGAAACCTGATTGCTTTGAAATGGAGTGCTTGCTCAGAACTTAAAATATGAGCCTTCTACCATTCCTGCTTTTATGAATTTGTATTGATCGGTGTGACAGTGTTATGGATTTTAAGATCTATACCCCAGTCTCTGAGCAGAGGTCAAAGTAGTAGGTCTCACTCTTGCTGAACATGTATACCAGTTCTAAAAGCTTTAGCCTGAGGAGCATTTCTGGTATAGAACTCTTTGTTCCCAAACATGACTGGTATTTCCCACCCATCTTTTATGTCTGTGGATGATTAAATATGATGGAGCTTAATAATGGCTCATATCATTTTACTTCTAATACTGCAAGATCAGTTCAGATCCCCTGAGGATTCTATCTTGTCCAAAAGCTTTTTTGTCCTCTTCAGCATGCATACGCACACCTCTATCATTTCAGCAAATAGAAGTCATATTTTTCTGACATTTTTGGATGTTAGGTGGGATACAATACAATATCTTTCTGTTCTGAAAACAAAACTTTTCTATCAGTGAATGATGGACCATGAAAGATTTTATTAAAGACCCACTATACTCATTCATTCAGAAATGAAGATAGATGTTTTTATACAAAAATATAAAATACAAGTTTTATTTCTAATATGGTAACAACACATTATTACAAAACTGTTTTGATACGTTTATTTTTTTAAATTTTACCAATATAGTTACAAGAACCTTGTGTACAGGATTCTTCTTTAAACGCATGGTGGACATTGCTTTTAAGAATTAATTCACGGTGTATTACTGTAAGTTACATGCTATACAAACTGCATAGTAGTCATCACTGTAATTGATGAAATTTTAAAATATTTTTAAAATACTATTTTGACTATTAAGAAAACTAATCAAGACTAATGGGAATATATGCAGTATGTCTACAGAATATTGTATTACTGTATATACTCTATATAGAGAAAACTATAATGAATTAATGCAAAACATAATGAAAAAAATGATGATCATAATAATCATATCATAAGAAACATACTATACAGTACCATACAGTAATAATAAGAAACTACTATAAAAGTAGTTGTATTGCATAGTTAGGTGGTGTTTATAAAGTAAACAGTCAGTAATGTCTATTATGCCAGAGGGCTCCAGGAATATGTTTAAGAAATAACCAATTCAGAGGTCAAAAGGCACAAGGCCTTCCAAGGTCTTTTAATTCACAATAAAAAGAAAAAAAATTATCTTATTACTAGCTTAAAAAAACAATTATGTTCTTGTCCAAAATACATTAATTCCACTAAAATAACAGGAAAACAAATCCCCATATTCATTTTTTATGCATCACATCAGTCTCTAGTTTGTATGTATTTGGACCTACAGAAAAACAAATTCCCTTTGTTGCTGTACAGATAAATAGCTTTCAGGCTCAGATGACTAATAGAAAATTAAGCACCTAAAATTAAAAAAAAAACATGTTATGTCCACACAGAATGTTAATTTTTTAATGTAATTTCTGTAATAAATCTTATAGCCAAAAGCTGGATCATCCAAAGAAAAGCCTGACTCTTATTTACAGTGGCATCCTATTTCCTCAGTCACAATTACCTACGGTATGACGGTCATAAATTAGCAAGAAAACAAAAGCAAAGTAATTTGCTTTTCCGGGAGGCACCAGCCTATCTAACAAGATTTATGAATATGTTAGGACAGTCTGAGCCAACAGTTTTTAAAGTCGAGAAGTGAAAATAAATGAATTAAGCCACAAGCAATTCATTCATAGCTTGATGGATTAGCTGTTCATCATTTCTTAATTTTTTTTTTCCCTCAATGAACCATGGCTTAAAATTCATATGCTTCAGATAACACTTGATCTTTACATATTGTAGACTACAATGGGTCTTGTAAGTTTAAAAAACAACCTGACAGCTGATGGGTGTCCTTTCTTAGAAAATAGAAAAACATTTTTTTGATGAATGGTATCTCAATCAGGGTGGCACTGTGGCCCAGTGGTTATCATTGCTGACTCGCAAAGCTGGTATCCTTGGTTCGATTCCAGATCCGGAGTGCCATCTGTGTGGAGTTTGAATAGTCTTCCCATGTTTCAAATATTTCTTCAGGATGCTCTGACTTCCTCCCACAGTCTAGAACCATATCTTCCATACTGGTAGGCTAATTGGCTTATGGAAAATCTGGTCCTAGGTGTGAGTGTACAGTATGTGTGTCTGTGCCTCAAGATAGACTGGCATTCTGTCCAGGGTGTATCCTGCCTTGTGCCCGTTGCTTCTCCGTGAGCCTGAATTGGAAGAAGCAGTTGGAAAATGGATGGATGGGATATTAATCAAATTAGATGGGATGAATGCATGTGAACATCAAACTGGCAAAAGAGCCTAATCCTTTAGCTCCCCAGAGTTCTGTGAAGTAAATGCAAATATACAGAAAATACTGACCTGGCATGGAAAGTGTAAATGCAATGCAGAGAACTCCCACCTGCTCACCTCAGTCTTGTCATAAGGCATTATCTCCACAGTTTTCACGCATCCCTAATGGCCAGTTGGACACAATGCAGAGCACATGACAAGCTTCCTGTTTTCCTAGGGTCTGTAGGTCTTTTCTATTGCTAGAGCTCTGGTAAGTCACATTTCTGGAGCTTTTCTCAGCGGCCCTTTGCCCTGTTTTAGGTTTCACTCTGCTAAAATTGCCACTGAGAAATATTTAATTTACATAAGAGCAAACAAAGTGTGAGATTGAGTTTTTAACAAAGTTAAGGGAACTAATAATGACATCTTTACATAAACACAGACACACACTGCTCCTTCATGTCCAGTATGTGATTGTTCTATCCGTGTGCCATCAGTACAGTATTTTCTTTTATTGAACCTCTGTATAGCTTTTAGCTTTTATTTTCATTTTCTTTTTTTTTTGGATTATCGTTGCATATGCAATAGAAACAGAAGGCTGATGAAGATTCCCGTAGGCTGGAAGGTTTCACATTAAATTGGAAGAGGTCAATCAAGTGTACTTTTCTTTGCAGAATACTCAGCCCTGTAAATCAGCAATTTTCATTTTACCCTGAGCAGGGGCCTTGACAGCTGCCATGGGATTCAAGTATTTGCTGAGCTTTGGTTCCAGACATTCTTTTGTTTTATTGATCAGGGTTTTAGTTTTGTAATTTAACAACCATACTGCTGACAACTTCTTTTTACCAATATTTCCACTTATCTGTTGTCACATTTTTGTTGATTTTTGCTGGCCTTGTAGTTTTAAACACACTGGTGTTATATAAATGCAGATTGTGTTAAAGTAATTCCTTTCATGATTGCTTTCTTTTATTACAGTTTTACAGCCTGATCAACACATATCAAGATCCAAGTTTAGGATTTGTAAAACCATACAGAAAGGCACAATACAGGACTTAGATGGGTGTAACCTTCTCAGAGTTTGATTGAACATGCTAGGCAGCAATGATATCAACCTCTCTGCTTATGAACCCACTTCCCAAATTCAATCTTTAGGTATATTTAAATCTCAAATCTCTTAAATGAACTGCTTTGATTTGGCTTAATCAAGTTTGCAAATAAAATGATTTTGTTTGGGGGAGCACATTGGCGCAGTGGTTAACACAGCTACCTTGCTGGGTTAAATTGCTGACCTGGAGTGCTATCTATGTTGAGTTTGTATGTTTTGCCTTTGCGTGACATTTCTCTGGGTGCTCTGGTTTTCTGCCACAGTCCAAAACCATACCCCTGTATCAAACATCAATCAAGTCCTTATAAATTGCTTTTGTATGTCTCATTAGTATGTTACGTCCAGGAACGTAAAGGAAAATCACTGTACTTTGTGTTCATTTTCTGCCATTTAAAAAAGCCCCATCTTATGTTCAATGAGGAAAAATACTGTATCCCTGGCTTACCAGGAAAATTAGTGCGATCTCCTTTCAATAATGTTTCCTGAAAGTACCTCACAGGTTATACCAAAATTGTTTTCTGCTTTCCCTGCAATCACAATCTTTATCAGAGTCTGTAGACATCATATGCTTTGCTTTTGTGATGTCAAAGAGGAACCTTAATTCATTAGATTTTACTGCTCTAATTAACCTAGAAAACCACAGAATTAGCTGGAATCAGGGTCTGACACTGTCCTGGCAATGCAGTATTGATTCCTTTGACTGTTACTGGTTTTAGACTAATTGATTGTCTCCTCAAGGCCCCCTGGAAATTCTACAGATCTATCATGGGGGAAGTATGTTTTTCTTTCTCAAATTTAAATTGTGCAAACAAATATTCTATTGACAGGTAACAAAATCCTGACACATGCTTAACATAGTTTGGCAAGCATGAATCATAAGCAATTTCCATCTCTGCACCAACCAAAATACCACACATATAGACCATGATCAATTCGTAGGTTTAATTGTTTTGTTGCTCCCAAGGACTTGGAGATTTCGATCTTTAAGTCACACTTGCCCAGTCATGCCACACAAATAATTAATGCCGGGTGTGGGCTCAATGAGACAAGATTGAAACAATTCATCTTAAACATTGGGGCTGTGTTTGAAGGGAAGGTGATGTTCACTGTTGTACTGTGGTTTGGTAACAGGTGGATTTTGGGAGAGCCCACATGACCCACACTAGTCTTCAGTCTTCTTTGCTAAAATGTTCATACTTCCCATAGGCATGTGCAAAAAAACATTGGATAATGGTATAATGTGGAAAATGTAAAAAAAACAACAACATATACTTTAATCTTAATATCATTGCACAGAGCAGTCAGTAATATAAAAAATGTTCTGTATTCCAAAAATTGTTGTGTTATATGAACATTAGTCAACCTATTTAATGATATCTACTGGATTTGGAATTTCAAACATGTTTTTGGATTATATATATCAAATGCATATAAATAAGACTTAATTTTGGGATTTAGATAAGATAAGATTACTTTATTAGCCATATACAATTTCTTTTCGCATACCACAGCTTGCTTTCCATGAGACACAGACACACAGACAGGGAGAGAGAAGCTTGGGGTCAGAGCACAGGGTCAGCCATTGTACAGCACCCCTGGAGCAGTGGGGGCTAAGGGCCTTGCTCAGGGGCCCAACAGAGTAGGATTTCTCTGCTGGCCGTGGGATTTGAACTGGCCACCTTCCAGCCACAGGGCCATCGTTCCGCCCAAAGAGTATATTGGTATATACTCTTTGTTTTTTATGTCTGTTTACTTCAAATAACATCAGGCAGGCTTGACAGAAGATTAAAGTTTCAGTGCTAGATGTCCAAATTTGTTATGAGGGGAAGTAATTCCTCATTTTCATTTAATGCCCCATTCAAGTAATGTAAGGTAAACAATGATTAAATTGTTATTTTGTGGTTAAAGGCGGGATAGTGGAAGAAATAAAAGCTTATGGGCCATGTTCTGGAATTAAAAAGATTAATAACCCCCAGATGCTAATTTAGGGACTCAAAACATGTAAAAGAAACCTATACAATCTTTTGATAAATGTCTCTTCGGTGTTTGCTGTTTGTTCCTTTAAAACCTCAATTATCTTCCAGAAACTACATTATAAAAAAAGCGAATACAGCAAGCTTTAGAGATACAAATATTTATTTACAATATATGCTGAATGTGGAATTCCACACCATTAATGATGGTACTTACTCGATCATTTAATGCCTATATGAACATAAGCCTGGGTTAAAATTTTGATCTGCTGCCAATCACAACTTACTGTAAATATATTAAGCAAGAGGCTTCTCACTTTAACCTCACTGGAGGTCACTGTCCAGTAGTAGGTTGGTGATATCTCATTGTCATGTGTTTTAATATTTTTACTTAATTCAGATTTTAATCTCCATTGCCTGCATGTGCCTAGCCTTGCACAGTATATGTCATCTAATGGCTTATTATATTAAAGGTATAGATCTACAATTATCTGAATCAAGCCTCAACCTTGCAATCAATTCGGACAACTATTAGAGCCCTAGCTTTTCCATAGACTTTGGCTCTGTACCAGATTTCTCTGAATTTAGCTTAGCTAACTCAGATGAACTTACAAAAAAATATTAACATCTGTAAAACAACTTCTTCTTGCCTAGATCCCATCCCAACCTCTCTGTTGAAAGCTTGCCTCCCAGTTATCTGCTCGTTAATTGTCATCATCATAAATAAATCAATAATACAGTATGTTCCATGACATTGTCTACCTATATAGAAGAGTATGTAGAAACATGCAGCAAATATGTGGCAGCTCATTATTATCAAAGTTATATTTTATTTCACGTGATGTTATTTTGACTGTAGACATAAAATTGCAAACTAAGATTAAATTACTGGAAAAAGACACAGAAGTTGTGCCAGTAATAGAAGGGATTCATTATGTTTCTGCTAGGTTATGCTGGGCCCTGCAGTTACAAAGGCTTTTCAGTGCATCAAACAGAGATCTGGATTTGAATGAAGCCCAAGAATATTTGGGAATGTCTTGAACTCTAACTAAAACTTAAATGCACCCTCATCCCGCATCAAAAGACGTTTATCTCAAACTGAAAGAAATTGGTTTATAATTTTACAAGTGTAAAAGAATTAATATTTAGGACTTAAAACAGAAGATTTCCAAAGTAAGAAAAAAAAACATCTTCATTTTGAGCTCTGTAGTTGTCAGTGATACCGTTAGAAACCTTCTCAGCTTCCTGTACCAATACTTTCGGTTTGTTTCTAAAGAATGTGTCAACTTCAAATAACTAGCTGTGATGAGTAGTTCAGACAGTCTACTGGAAAAAAAAAACATTTTCAAAATGCAACCTCCTCTGCCCAGAAAGGATCAAATCTACATTCTTGTTTCTTGTCAATCTGCACGGCAACAGGATTACATAGTGAATTATTATTAGACCAAATATACTTGGTCTATTTTCTATTTAAGTGTTTTTTTTCAGTATTTAAAGATGAAAAGATTAGCAAAATCTTAGTTTCTTTTTAATCCTTTGCTCAACCAGAAAAGTCCATTCAGAATAAATTCTCATAATAAATGAAAACCTAAATACAGAACAGAGCAGTTGGTAGTGCATTTTTACAACACTTCCTGCTCAAGGGTTACATCAGCAGCAACCCACACTGGATTGAAACTCTCAAATGGAGTGCTGGGAGTCCTGAACTTTAACCACTACTCTACACTATAGCCTGACAAATGTTGCTTCAGAATTGTCAACCTTCTGACTTCTACTTTATATTTATAGGTTCTGATGTTCTGATGTCTCCAAAGAGAATGGATTGCAATTTCTTTTTTCTCTCCAGGTCTACAGGTCATCTTCCCCGAGTACCTCCAGGAAAGGTTTGTGCAGTCGGCCCTGAGCTACATCATGTGCAATGGAGAGGGCGAGTACGTGTGTCGTAACAGCCAGTGCATCTGCCAGTGTGCTGAGGAGTTCCCACAGTGCAACTGTCCGATCACCGACATTCAAATCATGGAGAACACTTTAGCAGCCATGGCTGAAACATGGGCAACATCCTACAAGGACTTTGAAAATTCAGGTAATATAAGCAATTCCTCGCTGAGAGGACAGTAAATCTTAAAATTGACAACACAGCAAAGAAGCATATGGCATGTCTTTGGGGTAAGAGCTTGCAATATGGCAGTGGCTTAAGACTTTCTACTTGATGCGAGCTCAGCCATTTAAATAGCTAAGATCAGGAGAAAAGAAAATACTTTTTCAGCACATGTGTTATTGTTGATAAGGATAAACTGCAGAAGGAAACTAAGTTGGATGACGTTTTTAAGAATGCAACATCCTTAACACTTGGGATCATTACAACTGCTCTGATTTTCCATTCATATAGGTTCCATCTGTTGAAAAGTGCACTCAATGTTATAAACTTTTAAGATCTGTCTTAAAACACTAATTTAATGTAATTTGTGTTTTAGAATATTCAGCAAAAATGGATCATTAGCAATTTAGCCAAACTTGAGCTTCACTTATATGGTTGGGTTTTACAAAGTGGAATGCTATCACGTAAATCTGAAAACCAGAGCTACTGTACCATGCAAGGAGTAGAATATTTGTAAAATCATAGGGCAGAAGTAGAAACCATGTGAAATATGAGGGATAAAACAATTATAGTTGGTGTGAGGAGCTGCTTAAACAAAGCTACAAGGTTTTTACTCCTCACAGAAAATGACTCTGGAATTGATGAAAATATAAACTGCATTAGTACTTTGACAATTTATGCAAGTCTCAAAACATTAAAAAGGGCTTTATACACTAGATGTAACTGAATGTAGAACTGCAAAAGACAAAGTAGTTAAGGGAAGCCAGGTCTTATTACAAGCATAGCTTTTGAAACAATTACTTGAATGGATTACCTTGCCTAAAATCTTCAGTGAAATATGAACCAGAAAGCACAAGTCATGTAGGAAAATTGATAATCAAGTTAATTATTTAGGTGTGACAACCATGTCAGTTACACACTGTAGCTTGCCAAATTGCTCTTCTGAGAGGTAATGAAGAACACATACCGCAGCATTTTACTTATTTTCATCAGTTTTCTACAAAATAATAAACTAAATGGTTCTGATGACAAATGGTGCCATATACAGCTTTTGTGCAGCACATTATACATTATTAAAATTCCTTTGAAATAAAAGGAAAAGTCTGTATCAAACAGAGACCTACTAAATGAGTTCAGTTTTCAAGGGTACTGAAATAATTCTCAAGCAGTAAAGTTGCCATCGAAGGCTATCCGGGCAATAGACACACCTTTGTTACGCTTTTTACAGTATTATTTTATACGTGCAGAAAGGAGATGTGAGTAGCAGGGGGCTAAAGACGGTATCTAGAGATTTCACAAATTGTTATTTTTCCTGTTCTCCTAGATGAATTTAAATCTTTTCTTCGACGACTGCCTTCAACTCACTTCTTACCAGTGAGCAGTATTCACTTGCTGTGGGGGAATGACTGGGACCTACAGGCGCGCTATAGGCTCCTGCAGAGCTCCCTGGAGGCCCAAAAGCTGAAGATGCAGCGCACAGCACGCAAACTGTTTGGCCTGAGCATTCGCTGCCTCCACAACCCCAACCACCAGATGCCTAGAGAGAGGTAAACCAGTTCACTTGGCATTGTACAACAACTTTTGGTCATCTACATGGTCATTTTTCGAATCTTGGATCAACTCCTCAAAGTGTAAAGAAACAAAGTGTATTCAGTGCTGAAAAGAAAAAAGTCTAAACATCTGGAGAAGGTTCCACAGCTGAAATGTGTCTCTGTTCTTTTCCCTTCTACATGAAATGAAATTTGACCTGTCCCTTTGCAGCCTATGTAGAGTATTCTGACACAGCTACCTACTCAAAGCACAAAGAATGCAGTTTTCTGTGGTTAGTAGTAATTAGGTTATATGGGAAATTTGCCGATAGTTTGCCCACAGGGAACATTTTATCACAAGTGTATGATAAACTGCAAAGTGTTGGCATTAAAAAGGAACATATATTAGGGGGTGTAACTTCAATAAATAGAAAACCTTCTTTCATACTTTTAGTCCTGTAGCAATATGCATATGCAATATGCCACACGATGGCTGGGAGAATAGTAGGTCCTAGAACTGTTTCCCACCAGCCATGTAAGAAACCCTTTAAGTGAGCTCTGACTCTTGGCAAAAATATCCATATGAGGTTCCAGTGTTTGCTTTCACATTAAAGCGCTCATTGTGGAGCACAGAGGGCAATATAATCTGAGAATTTTCCTTTTTAATGAACCAGGAATTCTGAAACCTAGAGCGCAGGCATAGAGGTAGGGTTATGAAATGGTCTTAATTAGAGTAGCAGATTAACACAGGGTAGCAGTCTATTGTCATTACTGTGCAGTGTATACCTCCCCACTAAACTATTCAGCCGGCTTATTCTCTCACTGCCAATGTTGCAACATTGCAACCTACTACCCGTTTTAGCAAAAGCGAAGGAAGGAAGGAATGCAAAGAAGTTTAGAGATGAGAGGAGTCTGAGTTGTGTTCTGAAGCCCTATAGTGAAGCATCACTAGCTTAAGTGTAGGTAGCATGGATTCAATTCCTCACCATATTTCCTCATGCATACAGTAGCTTCAAGGAAATACCTGATTTTACTATGCCACAGTAAATCAAGCAGTACAGTCATGCCATGATAGTTTGAAAAACAAAACATACAGTAGGAAAATGTACTTGACGTGACCTATGCATAAAGGTAGGAACAAGCAAATGTGATCACCTTTCTAGATCTTGTTCAATTAAAGAGGTAGCTTTGCATATTGTGGAATTCATCTCAGAGAAGGCAGTGGGTTTTGTGATCAGAAATTACACTGTCTACTGTAAAATCACTTGGCAAAATTGATTAAAAATTGTGTCATTTAAGTGGTGCCAGTTCTGAT
This sequence comes from Atractosteus spatula, assembly GCF_055471065.1. Taxonomy (NCBI): domain Eukaryota; kingdom Metazoa; phylum Chordata; class Actinopteri; order Semionotiformes; family Lepisosteidae; genus Atractosteus; species Atractosteus spatula. The sequence continues at coordinate 6,849,550 of NC_142728.1, read as the reverse complement.
GTGTTTTTCTCATTAGTTATGTAAAGAGAAGAATGAAAACAAAACAGCGTACATGTCGTTGGTTACTGATGAAAACATAACCGATTTTAAATAGAAAAAAAGAAACAAATGGTGTGTGTGTCAGGATGTTTTCTCTATCCATCTGGTTATTGTCACTCATTATGATGTTTTTATTCCTCTTTTGCTCCTGTGAGTTCTATTTTTATTTAAAGTATTATCAATATGCTATTTTGTGTTTAATACACTTTTTTTAAAATAAAGAACATTGAAAAGAGATGATAGTAGCTGTGCAGAATATGTCATTGTCTTTAGAAAGAAAGGCTGTGATTAAAGCAGATCAAGAGAAAATGAAACATCTTAACTGAGTTTCCAGGAGCAGTTTAGTTCTGCTATCTATTACAATGAGGTTCTGAGCCAGAGCAAAGGATTGTCAGAAACTTGTTTGCAGAGGGCGTTAATCCCTTTTGCCAAGTCTGCCGAAAATTACTTACATAGCCGCAGGCACCAGTAGGTGTGGGACCAGCTCTGTATCCCACTGCATGCTATTAGCTGGGCTTCTTGCAACCCAGGAGTCCAGATTTTGCCTGGGAGGAGAAAGAGAAAATAACTGTCTAGCTGTGGAGACTCAGCAGACTACCACAGGCAACGCAAACAAGGTCCACTAATTATTCAGTGCAGCAGTCATTTCCGAGGTTGACCTCCAGGGAGCAAAAGAAAGCCGATGACTGCTAAAACTGTGCCTTGCCAAGCTCCCATTGCTGCTCAGCATTTATAGCTGACTGGCGGCATATTTTAACGCCGGTTCTGCTGTGTCTATTATATGAAAAAGTGCAACGTTTTGTAGGCTGAGCAGAAAAGGTGCCTGAAACACAAGATTTCTTTCTGTTTTTTTAAATTAATTTCTTCTGATATTCACCAGCCAGAAATGGGAGCACATTGGAGAAATGAGACATACAGGGAAAAAATAAGAAGAGCAGAGTGAGTTTGTAAGTCCAAGAATGAGTAAAATCTATACTCATAATAAATATCTGCTGGAAAATGAATTCCTTTATCACTCCAAATTAAGATAGAAGTAAGGAAACGTAATTGCAAGGAGCAAATTCCTGTATAAAACTGGAGAGAAAGCCAGAAAGTCTTCAGTGAATATATACATTTTTTCTAGCGAACACCATATTATAATTGCATAATTATGAGGCACAAATTAGTATAGAATGTCTAAGAGGATATTTTGTATATCTTCATACAGAAAGCCAAGTCTTAATAACAGCGCCTTGCAAAAGTATTTAGACTCCTCCTATGGTGTTCAATTTTGTGAAATTATTAAATGCAGCTTACACATTTATTTAAATCTAATATATGTATAAGATTAAGATGCCCTTATCTTTCTGTAAGGATATGAGGTTTCAGTAAATGTCAGCAAAAAGTAAAGAGAAGAAAAACTGAAAATATATTAATATATTAAGTGCTTTAGCAGCTGCCCCTTTTTTCCTTATCTAAGCTTGTCAGCGAATGGGGAAGGGAAAGGCAGATCGGCAGGGTTAAAAGCTCACATGGGCTTATCGTCCTTTGGGCCAGCAGCCATATCACCTTGCAGCTCACAATTGACAACCCACTGAAACTTAGCAGGTGTGAGCCTGGCCAATACCTAAATGGGAGACCTACTGGAAAAAACTAAGGTAGCTGCTGGAAGTGGTGTTACTGGGGCCAGTAGGGTGTGCTCACCCTGCAGCCTGTGTGAGTCCTGATGACCCAGTGTGGTGAGGGGGACACTATACTGTAAAAAGGCACCGTCCTTCGGATGAGACATAAAACCGAGGTCCTGACTCTCTGTGGTCATTAGAAATCCCAAGGTGTTTCTCAAAACAAGTAGGGGTGTTACCCCAGCATCCTGGCCAAATTTCCCATTGGCCTTTAACGATCATGGCCTCCTAATAATCCCCATCTCGGAATTCATCACTCTGTTCTCCTCCCCACTGATAGCTGATAAATTGTGAGTGTACTGGCACACTATGGCTGCCATCGCATCATCCAGGTGGATGCTGCACATTGGTGGTGGTGGAGGGGAGTCCCCATCACCTGTATGGCGCTTTGAGTGGAGTGTCCAGAAAAGTGCTACAGTATCTAAGTGTAACCCTCCTCCATCCCCATCTCCCCTTAGTTAACTCCTTGCTGTGCATGGTCCTTGTCCTATGGCCAAGCAGGTTAAGACAAATTTCACTGTACTGCCTCTCTCTGGGTTATGTACAGTAAATCTCTTCTAGATCCTGTACTTAAAAACTCCCATGTGTCCCATGATTAACTTTTTGAGGAACAGAAAGTTTACATTAGTTCCAAAAGTGCAACTACTGTAGAATGATACATTTCTTCCGTGGTTTAGTAGTATAGAGTATGTACCTCTTCATATTGTCTTGTGCTTTTTTCAGGAAAATTGTGAATAGCCCTGTATTGTAATCATGTCAGAGGAGAACCTAAGTGATTGTATTATTTTTTCTCTGCATTTTATTTGTGTTTCATTACTGAAAAGTACAATACAGTGTAATGAAATGTACTGTACAATATTTATAAATTAACTATAGGGTAAATCCCTCTGCCCAATGTTGAATTTTTATGCTTTAAGTGTGTGTTATATTTGGATTTTTATTATTCTAATTATAGGGTTTTCAACATTTTCCACTCATTGTTATTTCATTTCTCCCCCCTATATAAGCATAGCAGTTTATTTTCTCTGCCTTGAGCACTGTTAGCTGCTGCTACACTATCTTGTCTCTTGCTCTCTACCCCCCTCTGTGATTAGCACACCTATTAACCATTGAAAGACGACAGTACCTGGTGAGTTTGCACTCTGCTTTCCAGTTCCCCTTCCTCACTCGCCCACACAGTTAGTTATGAATGGAAATTTTTTTTTGTAAATATTTGTAAATGCAATGGCTAAGAAAGAATCACTTCTGACCTCTGTAAAATTTTGATTGTGTCTCCTTCTGAAGAAAGATGGCAGAGTTGAGCCCCCCAGCATAACTTTTATGCTGAAGACAGGAGAATTGCATTAATTGTAGATTGACGAAAACATGACCTAGCTAAGAAAAACCAAAAGTGAAAGTAGACATCCCTTCTGAGAGCCCTTAGGAACGCTGTGTAGAGCACTTGTTGCCTGCTAACGTCATTGCTGGAGGTTTGGTGTATAAGAGTTTAACCATATTGATGAAACTTGGACCCAAAATTTGAACTGACCCAAGATTGTATTGCTTAAGCTGGTCAGAACCTCATTGGCACCCAGGACAAACAGCAAAAGGTTAAGGTGCTCATCCCTGATGAGTGTTCCTAGAAAACATATTAAGTATGTGAATGAAAAGTGATCTTAAAGCTACAGTATATGATCTAAAGCCACTCAAAAGCTTTCTCAGTATCCACTGAAAGAATTGGATACAGTGTCTTTAGTCACATGTGTAGTGTGATGGACATTATCAGATACAAGATGCTCTTTAATAAAGGCAGTTTGATCACAGTTTACTGGTTTGTTTATATAGTTCTTCAGACAGCAACATAGTACTTTAGCATTCAGCATGGTGTCAGAGTAAATCAACAACCTTAGAGTGTGGCATTTACCTTTTTTTCCAATAATATGGATAAAAAATTAGTATTAACATTATTCCCAAAGCACAAGGAGTTATAATTGGAGTAACAAGTAACAGTCAAGCACACGTCTCAGGGGCATGTTAATACAATTCTCAGGGTTGTTTTTGCACTTCTTTCAGTTATGATAAGATCACTTTTTTAGCCATATACAGTGCCTTGCGAAAGTATTCGGCCCCCTTGAACTTTTCAACCTTTTGCCACATTTCAGGCTTCAAACATAAAGATATAAATTTTTTATTTTATGTGAAGAATCACCAACAAGTGGGACACAATTGTGAAGTGGAACGAAATCTATTGGATTTTTGAAACTTTTTTAACTAATAAAAAAAATGAAAAGTGGGGCGTGCAAAATTATTCGGCCCCCTTGCGTTAATACTTTGTAGAGCCACCTTTTGCTGCGATTACAGCTGCAAGTCGCTTGGGGTATGTCTCTATCAGTTTTGCACATCGAGAGACTGAAATTCTTGCCCATTCTTCCTTGCAAAACAGCTCGAGCTCAGTGAGGTTGGATGGAGAGCGTTTGTGAACAGCAGTTTTCAGCTCTTTCCACAGATTCTCGATTGGATTCAGGTCTGGACTTTGACTTGGCCATTCAAACACCTGGATACGTTTATTTGTGAACCATTCCTTTGTAGATTTTGCTGTATGTTTGGGATCATTGTCTTGTTGGAAGATAAATCTCCGTCCCAGTTTCAGGTCTTTTGCAGACTCCAACAGGTTTTCATCCAGAATGGTCCTGTATTTGGCTGCATCCATCTTCCCCTCAATTTTAACCATCTTCCCTGTCCCTGCTGAAGAAAAGCAGGCCCAAACCATGATGCTGCCACCACCATGTTTGACAGTGGGGATGGTGTGTTGAGGGTGATGAGCTGTGTTGCTTTTACGCCAAACATATCGTTTTGCATTGTGGCCAAAAGGTTCGATTTTGGTTTCATCTGACCAGAGCACCTTCTTCCACATGTTTGGGGTGTCTCCCAGGTGGCTTGTGGCAAACTTTAGATGAGACTTTTTATGGATATCTTTGAGAAATGGCTTTCTTCTTGCCACTCTTCCATAAAGGCCAGATTTGTGCAGTGTAAGACTGATTGTTGTCCTATGGACAGACTCTCCCACCTCAGCTGTAGTTCTCTGCAGTTCATCCAGAGTGATCATGGGCCTCTTGGCTGCATCTCTGATCAGTCTTCTCCTTGTCTGAGCTGAAAGTTTAGAGGGACGGCCAGGTCTTGGTAGATTTGCAGTGGTCTGATACTCCTTCCATTTCAAGATGATCGCTTGCACAGTGCTCCTTGGGATGTTTGAAGCTTGGGAAATCTTTTTGTATCCAAATCCGGCTTTAAACTTCTCCACAACAGTATTACGGACCTGCCTGGTGTGTTCCTTGGTCTTCATGATGCTCTCTGCGCTTTCAACAGAACCTTGAGACTATCACAGAGCAGGTGCATTTATACAGAGACTTGATTACACACAGGTGGATTCTATTTATCACCATCAGTCATTTAGGACAACATTGGATCATTCAGAGATCCTCGCTGAACTTCTGGAGTGAGTTTGCTGCACTGAAAGTAAAGGGGCCGAATAATTTTGCACGCCCCACTTTTCATTTTTTTATTAGTTAAAAAAGTTTCAAAAATCCAATAGATTTCGTTCCACTTCACAATTGTGTCCCACATGTTGGTGATTCTTCACATAAAATAAAAAATTTATATCTTTATGTTTGAAGCCTGAAATGTGGCAAAAGGTTGAAAAGTTCAAGGGGGCCGAATACTTTCGCAAGGCACTGTACAATATCTTGCATTAGGAATGTCTTTTTGCATACCCCAGCTTGCTCTCCATGAGACACACAGGCACACAAATGGGGAGAGAGAAGCTTGGGGTCAGAGCGCAGGGTCAGCCATTTATACTGTGCTCCTGGAGCAGCTGGGGTTAAAGCAATGCCAGTTGTCATGCCATTCTGGAAGTTCTGGAAGATCACTTAATAGAACTGTTTTCTTGCAAAGCCTTTGCTATTGGATAGTTATTTTGCCTTTTAGTCTGTTACACACAGGTTCAGAAGTTACTGCATTATTACATTACAGCAGCCTTCTACATACCGTACCTTTGCTTTCCTTTCATGTAATGCAATATGAGAACAAGGCATATACAACAGGATATATAACATTTAAAAAATAATTAACAAGGAAGTGCAGACAGTACAATTCTTCTTTAATGAAGTGAAGCACAGCTGGTAAAACTTTCATTGTAGGTGGTCATGATTCATATCCGTAGCTGAAAATAGAAATAACAGAGGAGGAATTGTGAATGTTTAGCACCTCTAGTCAAAAAGAATAAATTATTGCTTTAAATCAAGTCTGATACAACATATATGCTGCTATGCACTGTACATACAATATTTTATTATCAAATAAAGAATGCATATTTTAGGAATGGTTGAAAGATGAAGTAAGGCCTGACAGAGAAATATATGAATTGAATAATAGCAACACTGCAATTGAAATGAATATCACCTGAGAAGAAAGGCAGCATTACTGCTTAGTAGCCTGATCTCATCAGATCACACAAGCTACAGAAGGTTGGACCTTGCACTTACTAGAATAGGAGACCTCCAAAGAAAACTTGGTTGCTTCTATAAGTGCTGTTGATGGGTTTGCAGACCTTGTTGGTGGACCACACTTTGACCTTCCTAAAGTTTTCCGGTAATTGAATTGATGAAGCAGTTTATCACCTTTTAGCTATTTAGTGAAGAACTCTTGCAAAATGGTTGCTGAGTAACCAAGGTGGGTGCTGTGCTGCAGTGCTTGATGGGTTCCTTCCTATATGTAAAGTGCTTTGGGATAGAAAATCCAATATATAAACACATATTTTATTGTTAAAAAAACCTGGACTATTGTGTGTATCATAAAACTGAAGTTTTAGTTGTTTTCTATATTTGTGTCTTTCTTCATGAAGTTTAGTGATCTTCCTTTTTCTTTTTGAAAGTATTACAACAATTTGGTTGCAAGAAAAGTAAACATTTAAAGAAGTTAAATTCAAGAAATACTTTATTTCCATCAGTATAGATATTCTGCTCAAGTACTGTAGTTGACATTTCCCTTTCCAAACATTAGGAATCTTTAAAATTGAGCCAGATTCTCAGCCATTTTCCTGCACCTTTCAGCATTTGCTATTTAGACCATTATCACACAAATAAATCACAACTAGAGTATAATTGAATAAGTGTTCAATTTTATTTGTGTTAGTTCAGTTCATACAGGAGCTGCAGAGGGATGAAAATTACTATCATGACCTTAACACACAGCCGGTAGCTGGTTGACAATAATTAAATGTTTTTTATAATGAAAATGTAGAGAGGCTTGACATTATTGGTATCCCAAAGAAGCTGTAATCTCAGCTGCACAGTTGCTTTGTAAAAATCAGAAAATCACAAACTGTGAATTCTGTGAGTGAGGCATTCATGAGATGGGATGGATTGCTTGTATGGAGTCTTTTGCCATTTTTTTTTAACCTGATAAACGAAGAAATTAATGTACCCCAACCTGATTAACAGTACCAAAGGAACATCTATAAGTTCCCACATGAAGTGCACTTGTCAGTTCTCATATTTGTTTCCAAATTCTTTACAATATACTGAATTGAAAAAAAATATTCATAAAACCAATATTAACTGCTAGCTATGAATCATATTATACCTATAGGGTATAGAACAAACATCTGAAATGTAATTCTTTGCCCTGGCAACCAAGACCTGTTTAATTTAATTTGGTATGTTTCCTTTTTGAAAGAACTGAGCCCCTCAAAAAAGTCCTCACCTGCACTCCAAATCAAGGTCTCTAGTCTCCATTTAGCACATTTGGGAAAGGTCTGGTGCTTACAATAACAAACTGCATTAATTTCTAGTCATTTTCACTTTGTTCCCTGTGGCAAATTTAAAGAAGCCTGAAAAAAAGCTTGTATGCTATCCCCAAAGCTGAAGTAATTTGAAGTAAGCCACACAACCCAGACTGAAAGACAGGTTTAAAATTGTAAAAGTCTTTGAGCGATATATTGTAGATCAGATGAATTGCATTGGCTGCATAAAAAGTGATAAGCTGTGAGCAGTTATTTATATGATTTTTTGAAAAGCAGTAAAAAATAATTGAATTGCTCTAGCGATATTAACACAAATGTGCAGCAATAGACCAGTTCTGTACTTCACTTCTCAGATGGCTTTTCTTCAATTTTCTGTGTAATTTTTACATCACATTATATGACAGAATACCACATGATCCGTGGGAACTGGGATTGAATGGGATTTTTTTCTATAAATCAATTGATCATTAAAGAACTGACCTTTTTTTTTCCTTGGTACCACTTCCCATATTTTTATATAACAGAGATCAGGTTGTAATTCCAATAGTACAATGAGATGAATGAAATCATGTATGAAATGATACAGTATATACCATTATGGTAAAACATTTCTCGTTTCAGTACTGAGCTGTCTATGTCTTTTACATTAAAGTACAAAATCACAGAACAAGGAACCTGCGGTTATTTCTGTTCTGAATGTCTACACTTATGAGTTGTCTACACTTATGAGTTGTATAACCTTTGAATACACACTTCTTATAGGCTAAATATAGACATATACTATGTTAAAGATGTTAAAGAATTAGGCAGACACTGTAAAATACTTGCATTAAACATCAGATATTTTTCAATGACCAGACATTATGCATATTAAAAAGATGTTATACTATTTGTTTACAGCTATGTTTATTTTTGCCTGTATGTCTATCACTATGTACATGCAAAATATTGATTTAGCAAAGCATCAAGCAGCAAACAGAATAATTCAAGGTTCAAGACCAGTTAAAGCCTACTTACATTTTCTCAATCCATATGATTAAAAAAATCCTTTCTATGCCTTACTTAGCTCATCAAAAGTAGTAGTAAGAACTGCCACTTATGCAAAACATATATTCTTTTGAGTTACTGTACCTAGTAAACGAAAACTCCACATGAGCTAGCAGTAAGCAGACTTGGTTTTTGCAAATGAAATAATGACCAGTTGTGAACAAGAGCAAATATTATGGGCATTTATAACTTCTGTCAACCTAGGAAGACAATGCACAGAAACATATTAAAAGAAGGACTCTCAGTGCACTCTAAGTGGATACTGATTGCCAGGGGAACATGGGTCTTTGTGACATCCTCTAGCAATAGATTAGTGTCTTCTCAAAGCACAGTGGCCAGTGTCAGTGAAATGTTCAGGGAGTGGACTTATTTATGTGTTAGCTTGACCTTGTCCCCACCTCTGTTTAATGAGATGTGACTAGGTTTATTTGAGGTACACAAAATAAAAAAAAGGTTGGATAAAAGGAACCTTTAAAAGAGCATTTATTGGATAAGAACAAACAGACTTTTTCAGTTTGAAGGTGCATGGTCTAATTATTCTGTTTATTTGTGTGTGTTTTTGTCTGGTACAGATCTGTACTGCAGTGGCTGAACCGGGTCCAATCCTTTCTGTACTGCAATGAAAATGGGTTTTGGGGGACCTTTTTGGAAAGCCAGAGAACATGTGTCTGCCACACTGGTGCCAGCCTGTGCCAAAGACCTATCCCCTGCATCATCGGTGGGAACAACAGCTGTGCCATGTGCAGCCTAGCCAACATTTCCCTGTGTGGTTCCTGCAACAAGGGCTACAAGCTGTACCGGGGCCGCTGTGAGCCCCAGAATGTGGACTCCGAGCGCAGCGAGCAGTTCATCAGCTTTGAGACGGACCTGGACTTCCAGGACCTGGAGCTGAAGTACCTCCTGCAGAAGATGGATTCGCGGCTGTACGTCCACACCACATTCATCAGTAATGAGATCCGCCTGGACACCTTCTTCGATCCCCGGTGGCGCAAGAGAATGTCTCTCACCCTCAAGAGCAACAAGAACCGAATGGACTACCTCCACATGATCATCGGGCTGTCCATGAAGATCTGCCAGATGAGGAACAGCAGCATTGACCCCATGTTTTTTGTTTACATTAACCCCTTCAGTGGAAGCCATTCGGAAGGATGGAACATGCCCTTCGGGGAACATGGCTACCCTCGCTGGGAGAAGGTGAGGCTCCAGAACACCCAGTGCTACAACTGGACCCTGCTACTTGGCAACCGGTGGAAGACCTTTTTCGAAACCGTCCACATTTACCTTCGCAGCCGCGCCAAGCTGCCTTCCACCCTACGGAATGAAACGGCACAGGGGCCCGTGGATCTCTCAGACCCCGCAAAGCGGCAGATTTACATCAAGATCTCGGACGTTCAGGTCTTTGGGTACAGCTTGCGCTTTAACGCAGACCTGCTACGCAGTGCTGTGCAGCAGGTTAACCAGTCGTACACTCAGGGGACCCAGTTTTACTCTTCCTCCTCCGTCATGCTGCTCCTGTTGGACATAAGGGACCGAATCAATCGGCTTGCTCCCCCAGTTGCCCCCGGGAAACCCCAGCTGGACCTCTTCTCCTGTATGCTGAAACACCGGCTGAAGCTGAACAACAGTGAGATGATTCGAGTGAACCACGCCCTGGACATGTACAACACGGAGATCTTGAAACAATCCGACCATCTGACTGCCAAACTCTGCTGAAATGTTTTTTTTCCTTTACTGCTTTTTTTGCTTTTTGATGTACAACTGAATTTGTAAATGTAATTATTATACATAAAAAGACAAAAAGAGCGAAAATTTCTGCGTTGGAAAACTAAAACCATTTAACAAGACTGTACCATATTTGTCGAAGCATGTTTGTCGTTTCCTTTTAATGAACGTAAAAGAAAAAAGAAAAAAAGAAGTGAAACATCTGGTGATCAAGAGGCCTTGATTTTACTCTGAAAGAAAAAAAAAGGTACATAAAATACTGCCATTCTTAACCAAGTAAAACAATTTTTAAATATTACTAATAAAACAAGATAAGAGTAGACCAGGTGATATATCTTTTTATTTTAGCACATTTTTGTGAAAAATCAAATGGGGTAAACAAAATAATGGGAAGCTTTAATATGAATAAATTATAAGAGATTAAACAATGTTGCTGCTTAGAAGTCAACATTATTTTATCTACTGTACATGTAGTAGTGTTAGAAGGCTATTATAGCACATAGCAACTCTAAAGGGAGAGTGATTAAGTGTCTTTGTTACATACAAAATTCGAAACACAGCCTGCAAATTTCTCTTTATATGTAAGGAGAAGTGCACTATGATACCATGTTGTCTTTAAAATAAAGACAATCAATATGGCTACAGAGTATGATTTATTTTCATAGTAAGATATCCACAAGGAATTAAATCATTTTGCAGTTTTACTTTGTGCTGTATGTAACGCGGACACCTATCCATCAGAGTGTGTGCTTTATGTGACCTACAGAAGCTTCTCAGTAGTATAAGGAAAATTAAGAATTCCACCCACATTTCTTGCAGGTTCTTAGTGCTTGAGTGAAATACAGCGCTCTGAAGATGGACAATCGATGCTAAATCAAAGTGAAGGCTGGTGTGGTGTGTGCACCTCCCGCTTGCTGGAGTGTTAAGAATTAAGGATTTTGATCTTCAGGCAAATTTGGACATTGATCATTTGCTTAGTCACGCAGTCTTACTGCAGACAGAAGAAGAGCCATAAAATATGCACATGTCTCACTGTTGAAAATGTAGGTCCCACAAAGATAATGAAAGACTGCACAGTGCAGGGAAAAAATATATATACAGTAGGAGTAAAGCATAACACATCAGCAGCCATTGCGTTTATTTGGAGACCTACAGTAGTTTATAAGGCATTATTTCATAAGTGCACCAAAATCCAGATGTTCCCTTAAATGTGCTCTATTCTGTATGTACTGTATACAGTAGGTCATCTGTGCTGTTTGTTTCTCATTTTCTAAGTGCTAACTGGTTGTTTGTGTGTACATCCATGGTCACCCCGCATAAAAATGTACCATGATTTATAATTTTTAAGGATTCAACTAACAGAAAAAAATAGCCATAGGCTTTTCAAACAATTCTATACCAGTATGTAAGTATAAGCAAAATATGACATATTGAGGGACAGGAATGTTTTGGGTTTTTTATTTTGCTGTTCAGTAGAAAAAACTGAACTACTTTTCAGAAAAAAAACATTTTGCTCTAAGTAAAGCTGTTTTAATGATCGAAAGCAATTTATGCTGCTGCTGATTATTGTTTTTTGTTATTATATAATTAAGTGCCTGCTAACTGTCCCTTTAACGCATCATTATAACTGCAGAGTACATAGAAAGAAATTTGTTAGGATCTTAGCCAACAAATGTAAGATGATACTAGATTAAGAAATATTGAGCTCTGATTAAAGCAGGAAAAAGAGAACAAAAGCCTATTTTTCTTTGAGAAGTTTGTGTGCAAGGGCTGCTGAAGAAATGGATATTGTCTGGAGAACCAATTTAAGGTCCTCATAGATGAAGTGATTATAAGTGGAGTACAGTCTGAATTGAACTATACTGCTACTGTATTGACATAAGGGGATCTATGATTTGTTTTAAAAAGTCAATGTTCGCGATGGCTGGCTGCTATTATATACTATATTTCAGCGTCTTGTTGTTTTCACTTTTTTCCCCCAAAATGCTTACAAACTGAAGTGCAAGACCACTCTACACAAAACTAATTAGGCAGTCTAGACTTTTCAAGTTTGAATAGAAGCAGAACCATTATTGCAGGCAGTGTTAAAACATATTGTGTAATTTCTCAGAAATAATATTTAATTTCCTTCATTGTCTTAAGATGTTAATGGAATTAAAATGAAGTTACTGGCTTATTGCTGTTTCAATTCAAAGTGCTTAATTCACTTAGAATGACTTTTATACCGATAGAAAAGATTAAAAATCAATCCTTGATCTTACTCAAACATAAAAAATCTTATACAAAAGGCTGGCAATGTATGAAATAAAATCTACACATATTGGGCACCTGCAATAGTGCTTTTCATGCTACTATTATAATTTTAGTAGTTAAAATCATACTAATTAACACTAGTAGCTTTCTTTAAAATAAAATGTCCCATAATATTATTGCCTGTGCTCTGAGAAGCTTTGTATACATCCTAGTAAGAGTAAGAAATCCAGAGCTAGTTTTCAGACAGTTTGAACTTTTTTAAAACAAAAGTTTTTATGGAGTACAGGGACTGATACAGTACATATGCATTTCTGATATGTGATATTGGACTATATCTGAATCTGATTATTTTTACTTTTTAAACACTTTCATTAAATTATTGGCTGTTAGTAGTGATGGTTAACAGTACCGTGAAGAGCTATTTTAACTTACTCGTCCTGTATCTGTTTTCTATTGAATCTTGATTATGATCCTTTGACTTCAATTAACATACAGGATGTGTTAAATGATCAAAAAGATTAAATGTAAAACTTCTGATTTCCAGTTTCACTCCAGTGATTTAACACAACTCTCACACAAGAGAACTATGAGTCTTAGTTAAATCTAAGAGTATGCAAAATTCAATTTCAGGAACCATCCAGTCACCCAGCAGGTGTTCCTGAAGTTATTCCATCTGGCCTCACCTTTTTTTCTTCAGTTCAAAGAGCTGTGGCACAGAGGGACATATTCACCCCAGGTGATATCAGGTCTCTTACTATTTGGAATATTGATTCCAATTTAAGAACTCCTAAGAGCTTGCAGCCAAAACTGTGAGTTAGACATAACTGGGACTGGAGCTGGCAAAACCTGCAGTCTGCAGCTGTTCTTGTAACAAACTGATAGCTCCCCATATGTGCGCTTCATCACTGTCAAGAAATTAGAATAACCAAGATGCCAGGTGTGTATATTTCTAGAAATTATGTGTTACAAAATAGAAGAACAGATAACTTGCTCTGTGGAAGACATCCTAAGGTGAGTTATATTGTTTTATTCTTATAAAAGAAAGCATTTGTGTAGTTATTTCTAATGCTCTTTCGTGTGATACATATATTTGAAGATACACACAGTAAAACATCCCTTAATATGTAGTACATCCATGTCAAAATTTACAATTACAAATCTGTAAATTAAGGATTCCCTCCAAACACTCGCAAATGCATTCAAATAATTCTAAAATCATGCAAACTCTTGGGAGACTCATAAAAACAAGAGAAAATGCTATGACATGGAGAAATATTGCTACAGTAATAATATGTGATATATGATAATTCATTGGAATTTCTTACAAACTGCAAAGCATGACATATAAACAATTCACAACACTTACACTCTCTATTGAGCTTTTATTGATATGGTGAAACTAATGCAACTTAAGACTCTTCTTTTTTGCATCAGTCAGAGTTATTTTACAAGAAACTATATCTCCTGAGTTTAGACTCGTAAGTTTGAAACCAGGAGGCTTGTGTGTAGGAGATTAAGGGCTATGGAAACCATTAATACAGAGCTTTATACCCACCCTATGTGCAATCTGATCAAATAAACAAAATTATTCATGGGGCTGAATTATTACTGGAACACCATGTGTTGGAGTATAGCAATAGGAAGATCTTCAATGTGGAAAGGACCACTTTCAGGTCCAACTGGATTTTTTGCTAGATGCATTCAGTGCACATGAAAGGAAAGGCTCATTGCCCACTTGGTTCATGGCCTAGCAGGGTGTTGTTCTTTATCTTCTACTGGTGTGGGTCCATTAGCTGATGGTTTGATTATATTAACACTCTTATTTCATCTTCAGCTCTTTTATACAGAGAGGTTTTCATCATGCCTGCTTCAGCCTGGAAAGAGGGTAGGTTTCAGGAATGAAATTGTCCCAATGAAGGAACCTGCATGCAGATGGCAGATTAGTGGTCAGTTTTTTTTTCCATGGTCTTCATGGAATTACAACTAGTATGCTAAAATTATATTCATATGCTTTTTGACTAAAAGAGTGATTCCATTAACTGGATTGTCTTTCATCTTGCATTTACATTTCTGGCAGGGTGTTTTCTAGCAAAATGAGCAGCTTTTCTTGGAATATTACTTCAGCATTTATCATACGGCAGAATCAAGAAGCAGACATTTACTTTCACACTTGAAACAATTAACACGTTTATGGCTCTCTTGAACGCATATGGATATGTTTAGGCAAAGCTTTTTATACCATTACAATTCTAGAAGGAAAGGGAAAGTGTGTGGAGCATTGTTGCTATCAAACGCATTATTCAACTGGACCTTTTCCAGGTCTTGGCTTTTGTCTATTTCAATGTATTGATGCTAACTCTGAGATTGTTAAAATTAACAATTGCTCTTGGATACAGAATACCAGACATATGAATCCAAATAAGGAAGTGTCAGCAAAATACTGAAAGAAAGACTTTAAAGAGATGGCTTCTCTGTGACTGACACAGTTATCTTAAAATCTATATTACAATTCTGTATGGTGTAGGATTTAAAAAGCTTTAGGTTTAAGACATAGAAAATAATTTCACTGGGGGATAGCTCTATATTTGGTATTTGTAGATGATTATTGGATTCCACAGGGTGATTTCCTAAGAAAGGAAATTGAAGTTGTTTCAACAATATATTTAATTGAAATTGCCTTTAGTGCATCACAACTGAAGAAGAATGAAAGTTGCCCTATTAAGAAAATATTGCAACAGTTATCTATCCAGTTCAATTACCAGCAGAAGGTTGTGAAATCTAAGCAGGTGGAACGTGAATTTATTCAAGTAAAATAGATGGTGATGTAACAATTTTCTTCTCATCCCTGTGGAAATCCTTCCCATTAAGCATATGGCTTTCACAAAAGCCATTTATAGCTTGTTGTTTATTCTTGTTGTGGTTCACTGTCTGCCTTCTCTTGACTACTTAGCTAAGAATTGAACTGCATGTCATCTTTTGCTGTACTGCATTTCTTTTTCTAAAAGAACTCGACCCCTTATTGTAATTTGCTTCAATGAAGCAATTTTTTGTCATGTACATATTTCTCAGTAGCCTTATGTTTTCAGGATTTATGTAAAGAAAAGTCATACAAACAAAAGCACTGGGGAAAGCTACAGCATGTTTCTCGTTAGCATTCCTTTGAAGAAATGAGCGAAAAGAACATGAACATGAAAAACTATTACATTTAAGCTTTATTCATCCATCCAACCATCTTCTAACCACATTATCTAAATCAGGGTGCCAGTAGGCAATGGGCACAAGGCACAATACAGTCTGGCATGCCAGTCCATCGCAAAACACGTACAGGTATGTCTTTTGTCTGCGGGAGGAAATCAGACCACCTCAAAGAAACCCACACAAACAGGCAGAACATACGAACTCCACACATATAGAATCCCAGGTCCAGAATTGAACCAGAGCTGCAAGGCAGCAATGCTAATTAGTGTGTCGCTGTACCACCCCTATAAAGTCTATATGGCACTAAAAATGTTGGCCGAAGTGATTTGAGTGGCTCTGTACATCCTGGCCTAGATCCCAGAAGATTTTTCAGAAGTCAAGAATTAACTGAAATCCCAGAGCCTTTATTCACAATAGTGCCATTTATATGGACTGCAGTACTTCAAAAATATTTCACCATTTTTTGCACTCTAGGAAAAGCTGTTACAAAGACAGCAACCAGTTAATTATGCTTTAGGATTGGAATAACATGTTACAGCATTAACATCCATTCATTATTATTGTTGTTGTCGCTCTCTTACCTAGAACTGATTTTCATTTCAAAGATTGAGAAAAGAAAGAATGAACACTGCTGAATAATTATGAATTTGTAAAAGAGGTTACTGAAAATGGATGACCACAAGGTAACACAACACTTTAAAATAAGAAACAGAAGTACAGTGCACATTACCCCCGAGAGCACTGCGACACTATGCCTTTCCATTAACATCTCCATTACACTTTTACAAAGCAGGCAATCACCCGCCATGCATTAAATAAAGACAAATAAATAAAGTGAAATTTTGTGGCTTTAAAGCTCCTTGATATCAGCAAAAAGCTATTCCAGCTCAAATGAAATTAAATGCGATAATGGTTTTAGCATTACAAGACTGATCAAAAACACATTAAGCCATGTCTATGCAGCAGATGTCAGGCAATTTTCATACAATGCTCAGCACTGAGCTCAATGCTTCACATAAATAGGATTCATTTTCCTCTTCTCATCATGCCACATGCTTTAATTTAGGACTCTAATGTCTCTGACCAGTCTGTACCAGAACTGCCCCTTAAAGGTACAGTCAGCCTATGACAAATGCCAACCGCTGAGCCACAAAATGCTGGGTCAGTGCTACAGATCATCCATTTAGGAGTGCATGTTTCGGTGACCCGTCGCTATTGGCTTGCGGAACCCTTTTGGGCTCCTAGGATGTAACTGGTTGTTCCCTTTTGGACCACAGTCCTTCACAGAGCTATTAGTTCTTAAAAGATCCTCAGCTCCTCCTTTCACATGCAGACCTCTTCCGTCCTCTCTTCCATTAAGAGAGCTGGAACAGACTAATTCCTGATGAACTTCAAAATTCTCAATTTCTCTTCTCTACCAGTGTAAACTCATTCCTTTTGTTCCCTGGAACCCTTGGCACTAATCAGACTCTCACCCATTGCCACTCTTCCTTTTACCTAGGAGGAACCTGTCCATCACTACTCTGGGACATTCCATCTTCCCTTCACTGGAAGCTACATGCACCTGGTCTACTTGTACCCAGTTTCTAACAACAAACACTCTACTACTCTGTAGAGTCTGAAGTGTTAGAATTAATCCATGAATACAAAACATACTAGAGAAACAAATGCTAAATCCTCTGTAGAGCCATCTTTCTTTACTAAATCCAACAATAGCAAATCTTCATTAGATCTTTCCAACTCTCCAACCTGAGCTGGACCTCATGTTAAAGCACAGGAGGTTAACACTCCAGTATTATCTAAACTTGCTGCACTGCAGGTTACAGCTAACACACTTTTCCTCCCTAAACTACAGGAGCTTAGCAATCACCCTGCTCTTTGCACCTGACTGCTGTTATAATGACTGCTGCAACTCCTGAAGAACGTCCAATTCAGCACAAGTCCAATCAGATGATCTCTATTCTGCCTGTGGAATTCCATTCCACAGATGTCCAATCAGTTAATCAAGGCAAGTGTGTCCAATTTACTGCAGAGAAGGAAGAGGCTCTAACTAAGCCTCAGCTTGCTCCATCACACAGCCAAAGACACTTTGGAAGCTGAGCAAAATAGTGAGTGTTTTGTTAAAGAATGAAAAAAAAAACAATATCAGGAGTCTCAGAAACACAGAAAAAAGAGTAGTTGATTGACAGAGAAAAAAAAGTGGCAAAATATTCAAAATTACTAACAAAACAAACAATGAAAAACTTCCAAAAGTGGTGAGAGGAGAAACTGACAGTACATAATAAACAAAATACCAGACAAAACAATATATCCACATCCTAAATTATTGCCTTCAAAAAACAAGGCTGAAAAATGCTCTACCTTCTCCATATTAATTCCTATTATTATAAACTTTCATTTACACCATTTTGGCTACAATGATTAGTACACATGTTCATGTTGACAATGTTAAGAAATTAAATGTATGTGCAATATGTGCCGCAGATTTAAAAACAGCTCAGTCACAACATGCAAATTGAAAACTGATTCTTGAAGACTACTTTCTGTTTGCTTTACATTGTGTTTCATGATTCTACTCAACTAGATGCTGCCATTAAGTAGTGTTCATTTTTATATGCGTGTGGGACAAAGGCTTGATTTAGTCCCAAGAGATCCTTTGAAGTGAAATTTATATAATTGCTTATATACATTTTCTTTCAGTCTGTGGAAATCTTTGATAGTGCTGGGGATCTAGGGGATGTTAGAAATCATATTGTTCTCTACAAAAGCAAGGTGCTTCTACCTTTGGTCTTTGTGGTATTTTTCATATTCTTACTTTCTTTATGCCACTGTTAGGTCTCCTTTGGAATGAGAAAAACATAATTTTTAAAATAAGCAAAGAAAATGTGTAAGTAACGACCTATTCTATAAAGATAAAATAATATTTTTTGTGCCAACAGTGTTGTTTCCTGTTTCCTGATAGGATATAAGTATACTCCTTTCTGGGGTAAACATTTCAACTTTAAAAATTTGCTTTGCCATATTTTTCCATCATTTCTATTAGTCATTACTACAAGTATATCTCCATGATGGTTTTCTGTGCTAACACACTTACAGTATGTGGTTCCATTATCCAGTACAGCTCCTGAACCAGTGCTTTCCCTGATAGATTCTGTTCTGTTTTTGCCTGAGACAAATATAATTTCAATTATTTCCTTGAGTACTGTATTTTCTTTGCAAGAGACAGTGACAATGATACCTGATTATAAAGTCTGAATTCCTGGAATACTATCAAATAAGGCCACACAGAATTTCAGATTCCATTTACATGGGATTTACAGTTCCACAAGTAGGTACAGTAACATGTAGTTAAGGAGCTACGGAGGTTTAATTGGCAAAGCATTACCAGCAAACCTGCAGCTCTTCTACAATGTCTGCTACCTTGTGAAAACAAATAACCAAGAACAGATGTGTGCTTTTACTTTAAGGAAGGAAAGAACCATGTGTCAGCAATTAGTACATTCCTATTAATCTATATATGGTTTAGGGTTTATGAGGTTTAATGTAATGTACGATAATTGTTAAGACATTGGAAGAGATTGATGAGAATGTTGCCACCCAATGTAACAGGCAAAAAATGCGCTTATATAGTTTCACAAGCTCCTAATAGAATTTAGACATTTGCTATCAATGCCTAAAGCTGTTAGAAATCAATTTGTTTTCTTTAATGTTGTGCGGGAGTTTTTACTTTAATCATGTATTTATTTATCTGAAGTGCACTTGGTAAGCACATATTTTCATAGGTCAGTTATAGATGAAAATATTCCTGCAGTATTTCACTTTCATTTCACTGACATTGGTTAATATTAGCCCTTTTAATAACTTTTTTTTGCACTATTCAAATATATATTCAGTACAACCTTACTTTCTTTTTCTTGTATGTTTATATTTCATTTCTTTTGTTAGGTTTTAATCAATAGTCATTCGCTAGATGGGTATTTTTAAGTTTTCTTTCACTTTTGCACTTTAATTTCCCTGACCTGATTTCAATATCGTATTAACAATTATCCTCACACAAGTAATATATTCAAGACTGATTGAAATAAGTGCTAAATTCCAAGAGCAGGTGTGTGATTTAGTATAGAAGGAGAGTTGGTTATGAAGGCGGAGAGGGGTTGGAAAGGGGCGGTAGACAGGGTTTTACCAACATTTGCTGGGAACTAAAATAGAATGTCAAAAATAGAAGCTGTATTGAATACTCCAATTGCAAGTAAAAGCAGCTCATAGGATTTTGAGGAACGACCATAAAACAGGCCCACTTTATCTAACCTTGTCCCTGAGCTGTCACCAAAGGATGATCTTGGCTGGCAAAGTGTTACAAGGTGCCGGCAGGACTCTCTAATCAGTGAGTTATAGTAGATTCTAAATATAAGGGTATAATTCACCATCAGCTTGTGGCTGCCCACTAGTTGATATAGACTGGCAGATACATATTTTAGATCCTAGGCACTGAATCTAGTTACAGCACCCATTTTAAATTGTCCTGTCAATACTTTGTCATTTTTATACAGCAGGCTAAACTGAAATGTAGTATTTTAACAATACGTTCATTTTAATTACTTAAGCAATAGTAAATGATCCATTGTTTATCAGGAGTTTGTGGTTCAAACCCCAGCCTGGCAATAGACCCATTATGTGTCATATTGCATGAGTTAGTACACTAAACCCATATCCTGAGCAAGTGCTTTTGCTGATTGAGTCATTTGGAAGCCCCACACAGAAGCATGACCTGATGCATCGCTTCCCACTGTGTCTCTAGAAGCCAGATTCATCTGATAAACCATCCATTAATATTATTTCAGCAACTTTCTTTCCATTACTATTCCATTTCAATGCCAACCCTCACCTCTGTGTGCAAGCAAAATAGATTCAATCTCATGGAGAGCAAGCTGGGGTATGCGAAAAGACAAATTCTAAATGCAAGAAATTATAGTATATGGCCAATAAAGTGATCTTATAATAAAAAAGGGGGTGGAGCGGTGGTACTGTGGAAGGTTGCTGGTTCAAATCCCACGGCCGGCAGAGGAATCCTACTCCGTTGGGCCCCTGAGCAAGGCTCTTAAGCCCAACTGCTCCAGGCACACCGTATAAGTGGCTGACCCTGCGTTCTGACCCCAAGCTTCTCTCTCCCTGTCTGTGTTCCTGTGTGTCTCATGGAGAGCAAGCTGGGGTATGCGAAAAGGCAAATTCCTAATGCAAGAAATTGAATATGGCCAATAAAGTAATCTTATCTGATTCATTTCTTCTTTGGAAAGACCCATGGTTTCCCCATGGCGTTAATTTCTGTATGCTGACAATGCACTGATGAAAGTGTAATGTTGCACACTGCGTCCGTTTGTGTTTACAACACTGTTGTGCTTATGTTTTGGGGTTACTGCTAAAGGCCCAGAGCAGCTGGGTGATTTAGCATAGTAGGAGAGCTAGTCACCAAGCCAGAGAGAAGTTGGGAAGGGGCAGTAGACAGTTAAGACACTTAGCTGTCTTGTCAGGTTTTTGCCATTCTCTGTCAGTTCTAAGACATGCACAATAAAGAGAAGGTGTCTGCAAAACCTGTCTGTCTCAGTCCCTGGTTTTTTATGATGTAACGCACGGAAAATACAGTGTTATTCTTGCTGTCTCATTCACTTATATGGTTCCAGTATCCAGTAGAGTGAAGACGTGCAACACAGGGTTTTCTTGGTAAATTTTGTTTTGTTTTTGCCTGAGACAAAGACAGTCAATTATCTTTCTTTGCAAGAGACAATGATCAAATAGATCAGGTCTGAGAGTTTATATCCTAGTAGAAGCACCTGAATGAAGAGATTTCTTATTTCTACAAGCAATGTCATTTTTCTGTCAACACAATATCTTTGTATTCAACTGAACTATGTCGATCTCTGTTTTTTGATCAAAAGATACAATACAATATTTGTTCTTTGTATAAATAAATGTAAATCTTATACTTTTCAATTTATTTATAGTTTTCACTTACCTTTTATTTATATATTTATACCCAGCTAGTTGGAACAGACAATCAATCAACTTACCGTATATCTCCTTCAATCCCTATACCAGCACAGGGAGAATGACAGCTGTGCACCCTCTCTTCTGTCTCATCCATTGCAAGGTCCCAAGCACATAGAGGCAACTGGGATAGTGGTGTAGTTCTCGCTAAAATTGCAGACGGTTACCTCTGCCAGCACAAGCCCCAGCAATGTTCAACCCCAGAAGCTGGGCTAATTCAATAACCCAGGACTGAATTGGCAATGCCTGGACTATAGGACACAATGTGCACTCTTAGGAGGCCTCTTTCCTTCAGAACGTCTTCAATATGAAATATTAGGAAAGATGTAATTAATATAGTTGAGTAAATGCTAGATTAAATGTGTTACAAGTAGAATATTGCACATGGAATACAAATTATGAAGAAATATATTTCATCTGTAGCAGGTGGAGGTACAAGCAGCTGTTTTCCCGAAGATGTGCAAACAGCTGCAGGAGTAAACACACTTGTTAGTGTAAACTCTCACCTTGCAGAGAATTAGAGCAAATCCAGTAAATGTGAGATATATATCTCACACTATTTGAGATACATTGTAAATACCTTAAGGCTGTTACTATTTCAGTCTTTTGAAGTTAAACTAAGAACAGAACACAATGCTAGCAGACACTTAAAAGAGGAAGTGCAAACATTTTCAAAATATTTTTGTTAAAATACATTTGGTTATAGTAATAATAAGTAATAATATATATAAGAAGCATACTGTATATAATAATACATAATTATTCCATAATACTTATATAATAATAATAATAATAATAATAAGTAAATAGCTAATACCGACTTATAACCTCATAACAATAAACATCTATCAATTTGTTACCAACTTATCCAATACAGCATTACAGGGGTGCTGGAGCCTTTCCCTGTAAGCAATGGGTGCAGGGAAGAATACAGCATGGATGGGATGTCTGTCCATCGTAAGGCACATATAGAAATACACAAACTCACACTCAAAAAGGTCAATTTTCTCAAGCCAATAAATCTTCCAGTATGTCTACGGACTGTTGGACGATACCCATGTGAACAAACAAACTTCATGCAGAAAGCATTCCAGGAAATGAACCTAGGACATTAGCTCTGCAAGGCAGCACACCATGATGGAGCTGGAGCCTATACTGACAAGCAACGGGCTCATAATAACATGCAATACATATTATTCCTAGATATTATTATCAATACAATAATTTGGAATAAAGATGTTTTACTGAATTTAAAAGGATAAAGCTATCATGGGGAAAATAATAATGCTCTTTCTATAATTCTATTCTGCAGCATTTTGACGCTCATAATACAGTATTATGTTTATAATGATGGAAAAAAGAAAGGCAACATTTTCTGGAATGAGAATACTACAGTTATAGCTTATGTACTTTCACAAAAAGTTGTCAATTTGTTTTAAGCCCTCTGACCAGCAATACAGCTTGTGCAGTGAGGCATTGAAACTTGCCAATCACACGAAAGCGCGTTAGGTGCACTTTTACCCAACGAGGTCTAGGTGGAACAACGCCTGATCAGACCTTTAAAAGGCCTTTATTCAAAGCTTAGGTCACTGCAAGAAAAAGACCACACTTTTTTGCATGGTTTTCTGTGCATTTCATAATGCCTCGAATGCCACCAGAAGCAAGAGAGAGGGCCATTGGCATGCTGCATGCAGGCATGTCGTGTGCCAGTGTTGCCAGACACTACGGAGCAAGTCACTCCACTATGTCCTGACTGCAGAGGAGATTTCAGCAGACTGGCAGGACAGATGACCGTCCAAGATCCTGTCGCCTTTGAGTGACCACACTAGAGCAGGACTGACACATCAGACTGGTCCATCTGAGAGATGGTTTCAGATCTGCAACCCATACTGCTGCTGAAACTGCCGGCAGACACAATGCCCGCATCAGTGACAGGACAGAAAGGCTCTGATCTGTCAGAGGCCCTCTGCTCACACCTTCTAGACAGAAGCTGTGATGCACAGCAGTGGCATCAGGTCCTCTTCACGGATGAGTCACTCTTCAGCCTGTTCCACACAGATGGGACGGCCAGAGTGTGGAGGGGGTGTTGTGTTTCTTTTTTCCATCAGTATATGTGGAGGAGATGGTCTTAAACATAGTTAGCAACAGCAGTCTTCACTGTACAATGGAATGAGGTGAGCATGGGAATAATTAATTCTTAAAATTAAAATTCCAAGCATTAAAAAGTGAATATAAAATCACACAGCAGACACACTGTCATAAATCCAGTTACCATTTTGAAGTAATTGCACGACAACTTTAGTTAGATTTAATATATGTGATTGATATAATTATAGCCTCTGTATTCTAGAAACAATGAATGAATAGAAATCAAAAAGTAATTCTTTAAGAAATCATCATGTTAACGAGATCCTTTCAGTTTAAGAAATATCCAGCTTTACTACCACTTTCATGAGTGTTAATTACACTCATTCTGGCAGGTCAGATTTTGTAATGACTAATCTCATGGATGAAATCTGATTTGAACAAGTAAATTGGATTAGAACAGGATTAGATTCTAAAACTGTATCAAATTATGCAGTTTCATTTGTTATTTGGTTGAAAATATGAGATTGTAAGAAGACAAAAGGCATTTATAATAAGGATACATGTCAATTCAGGAGCTCTGTATTTTGTTATTATTTTTAACTAGTTTGCATTTATGATTTAAGTGTTTGTTTTGTAATTTAAATTTTTAAGGGTGATTAATATATATATAGCAAACCACTCACCCAGAAGATCAAAACAATATAACTTTGTTGTGTGGAACATAGGAAATGGTTTAACAATTCTTTTATTACTTATATTTGTTTTGTGTTTTTCTTGCCTGAATTAGTGTTGTGCTATAATTTTTCTTCTTTGTTTTGTTATGACTAGAAAGCCTTCATTACTTAAAGGATTTGCAAGAGAACCTTTCACTGCTGAATCAACATAACTGTGGAATTTATATATTTTAAACATTTAAATTAAAATAATCAATGATGGCAATCAACAGGTTCTTTTCAAGACAGTTTTATATGTTACTATTTATAGAGGATAGTTATTAAGTGATACAAAGCTAATAATCAATGCAACATTCAACAGTAGATCTAATATGGCATTCCTAATTAGTTTGTGTTTTAAATCAGAATAGAATTACATCCTAATTAACATGACTAGAGAAATTCCCTCTCTGCTATGGTGAGGTGACCCATAAATGAGAATCATCTTTAGGATTTTGTATTTATGATTTATAACATATTAAATGTGCTGAGGCAAGTTTATAGAAAGAAGTACACCATTTGTTGAAAGACTCGGTATTCATTAAACCACATAAATCTTCATAAACAACTCTGCCACTGTTGGAAACTGTAAGCAATTGTGCTGAGGTTGGAGAATGCAATGGGGAAACGATGGGAATGCACATCTAAAATTGGGTACATAAATCAGCTCTGTGAGCATGCTCAGTCATAATGAGCTAAATTATTGGCTGTATAAGGAAATGTTCACAAACTATATACATGATATTCCACATATATTTTTTTATCTTGTTTTTTTTAGGAAAACATTACCCAAAAAATCCAAAGATAAATCTGGTTTGGATTGCTGTGATAATTGCAATGCAATCCATACACAGTATTCTTCAATAATACAACTCAAGAGCCTGAAGTCTATTTAATGAAAATCTAGCACTAGAATGTTTCCGATAAATTGCAGTATGCAAATGTGTCAATTACACTGCATGCAGAAAATACTGATAAGTGAATTCAAAATGTATGTGAGTCAGCAGCTGCTAGGATGCATTTTTGCATTACAAGCTTAAATTGTACAGAGTATTCTGGTTTTGAAGAGATATTGGGTAAGATCATTGATCAGAAATAACAAGAAATGTTATTAAATAAGTAACATAGATGCCAGATTTTCTCGTTTCTTATTATGATTTGTTGTGTACTGCTGCTCATGTAAGCAACTCCAGTAGAAATAAACCTAAAATAAACACACGTGTGGATAAACTATGCAAGGCCTAAACCCCTTTCAATTGGCAGTTGCAAGTTAATCCGAAGATTATAACGGGCTAGTTATGAGACACCACAGGTGGCCGGTTTCACTTTTGATTAGATTTTATATAGGGAGACAATAAGTCTTATTCTGAGACAAACCTTGCTAAAGCAGTAATGGACCATAAGGTTGCAACTGATAAGCAGTACTGTAACAGGTTTGAGCCAAGGGCCAACATTGTATGTTAGTGTACGGTGTGTCGGTTTTCTCTTTCTCTATTTCTTGGTTTCTCACCCTTTGTCTCTCACTTCTAGGCCTGTTCCTTAGCCCACAGTCATCAAAGCTTGATGGTGTTAATTGATGGGAGCCTAGGGATGAAAAACAAGCTCCTAAATAGAAGGAACAGTTGCAGAAAAGAGTTTTTCCAAGCAGAAGGTGTCTTTTTGTTGTCTGGTTTTGGCTTTGTTTGGGGGTAAATCTGATGTTTTTTAATGTTGCAGATTATTATGATTCCACATACTGTACATACTGCCCTGCAAAGTGCTCCTAAGATCATGATCCAGTGTGTGTTGGTACCCCTGTAAACTGAACTGAGAATGTTAGTGGTCTTGCCATGTATGTTTTACTTCTTGGGTTATATTAGTCTGAATGTTGAAATAAACCTTGTGAGCTTAAATGTTGTGCCCTTCCTGTCATTGACATCATGATTGCTCAACCAATTAAAAGAACCTGGAACTTTGGGAACCCCATGCCATATGATGCTAGGTGTCATGATCAGATTACATTTCCCCTTCTTAAAAATAAAAAAGGTATTTTAGAAATGTTAAATTAATACATGCCAGTCACAAAATTACAACATATTTGTTTTTGTCTTTGTCTCCCTTGGTCAGAGCAAGTGGTCAAAATATATAATAAAGTCTTTGTAGGTGCCTACAGGACAGCATAATTGAAAGGCAGATTAACATGTCCATATGAAACACTATGGAATTATTTCTGAATTCAGCAAAGAAGATGTTCTTGTGTCTAACTCCTACCAAAACCAAAGATGCTCCACAATTGATTAGCAGCTGCCCAGCTCACAGAAGCTTTTACACTATTTTGCATTACCATTTGTACTGGGGCTGTATCTGATATTAAACTGAAAAGATCTTGATTTCTATTAAAATTCATCATGCTGTATATCTACAATACAATGCATTGTATGAAATGAACTGGGTTAAAACTTTCATTTTTCATTAACCTTCAAGGTGCAATTAAAAATACAATAAACATTCTTTCAAATTGCTCCAAAGCCATATAACTGGCTTTACAGGCTAAAGAGCTTTTGGTTCGTGCTTCTTCACGCATTACACGTCACACATTTCTCTATATTTCAGTATTCCTGGCATTCATTGTCATTCCACTATTATTTTATACATTAGGGAGTTTACTATAAACAGTATTTTTGTTTATGTGGTCTAAGTAAGAAATATTAAAATGTAACCTTTAATTGTCCAATAAATTATTTTTTACATCAAGTTTTAATGTTTTCATAATGAAAACTTTTCTTCCCACATACAATACACATTATTGTAGCAGTGCATCAATCTGGTTGGACAACTGAATATGTGGGACAGCAGGAAATGTTGCCTCTTACCCCATGCATTGAGTTCCATGAGCTAAATTTAAAACTACAAACATTGCTTCATAATGGGTTTATTGAACCAAAAATAATTAAGAAACTTATATACTGTTATACTTGCTTGCAGATTAAATGAAACCAGTAGTATTGAAAAACAAACTGACATGAATAAAAAAAATGGAAATGTACACAAAATTACTGAGGAACATACAAAAACCAGCATATTATGAATCAATAACATCAATAACATTTAAAATAACCCCCCCCCCCCCCTCCCAAAAAAAAAAATATTTCTCTAAACTTTTCGTAGGTATCCACTTTCAGCTCTGCATTTATGATTTTATATTTTTACAGTAGTGCTCTTATCTACATTAAAACATCACTGCCATCTGTTTGGCCAGATGTGAATTTTCTCAAAATCTTTTTTACTTTCATTTTACGTTTCTATAGTTTTTGTTAATCCTCCTAAATTGGTATGATCTTCAGACATGACTAGTTTACCAGCTTTTATTTACTTTTATATTTCGGAAAGGTTGGCAATGTTTACAGTTCACAAATACAGTTACAGACATTCTGTACAGCACATAATTAAGAAATGTGTTTGGGTAACTAAAACAATCATGGATATATAGCTCTTCATAAGTCCCTTGACCCATTTTTATTTTAAATTTGTTTCTTTCTAAAGAGGGACTTAGATTAAACGTCTATTAAATATGAAATCAGAAAAAAACATAGTGAAACTCCCCACAAAACTCATAAATCCCACAATTTTCATAAATTTGAGCAGATTAGATAATATTCCTCTTTTTGTGTAATACAAACCAAACAAAATAAATGTAATTCAATACTATTTATTTTAAACAAATACATTCATAAGAAATTAAAATGAATATCTTTACATTTAAAAATGTGCAAAAAAAACTTTTGAGGATAAAAAATCATATTTAAGGAGATATGTAATTAAGAAGTTAATCAGTGCAGAGAAGGAACAGATACTTCCATAATAAGTGGCTCTAGAGAGGGGGCCAGCTGGCTAAGCTCCAACAGGGTGGGTGAGTATTAAGTCAATTAGGACCCTCTATGTTTTCAGCAAAACAACATTTCTTGTGACTTTCTAGGTGCCCAGAAGTCTACAGTGATATCCTTAAGAGATATATGGGTTCTTAAATTTGTGAGAATGTAACAGAGATCATTTGAAAATATGTGAAATGTTTTCCTTAAAACCTAGACAGTGTAGAATTATCCCATAGCAGATGACTTTTGGTCTTTTGGTACAGAAGAGTTCACCAGCTGTCTAGGGGGTCATAGTAAGACAAACAAACCAAACAAAAAAGACAATCCTACTAAATTTTAAAAAAAGTAATCATATTTAACATGTATGATTCTACTAACAAGAAGGGTAAGAGATAGCTAGAAGACAATAAAATTGTGTACAACAGTACAGATTTAATTGTGATGTGTTCATGACTAGCAGAGAAAACCAACAATGAGCTGAAATGACTTGGGTGTTTTCCTAGTGGCAACATGCACATGACTGAGCGCTGCTGGGCTGGGTAGGCAGCTGTTCAGCATATTCACAGCTTGTTGGACCTCAGGTGATCTATGATATCTGAACTTATAGGGTTTTCAGTGAGACCCATAGTGCTTCTTTAGCTGATGTTATCTCTAGAGAGGAGCTGTGAGTGCTGGACAAAGAGAGAGACTAGACTGTAGACATTTTGGAGAAGAGTGGGTATTATTTTTGTGCTGCTGCAGGGGCTAAAGCAAGCAATTGGAAGAGTATAAAATAATAAATATAACAAATTAAATACAGATGAAAGTCAATTAATTTATTGACAACAGATATAAAATATTTATCATAGCTCTGAATACCTACTTGATTCAGATATTGCTTGGCTACTGTTTAGAGATTTAATTTTTATATTTCACATTGCATTCACACAATACTGTATAGAGTTGTGGTGTAAATGTTGAAAAATGTCAGAATGTTTATTTTAACCGCATAGGAGAAATATGATACCTGTTTATGTTTAATCTGAATTTTTCTTCTATTTCTTCCTGTCAAACTTAGTTCAAAAGCTTATTTTGGGTGCAGTATAGGATTTTATTTTCTGGGGGGAGCTAAGCTACTGAATGTAACTAACTGCATTTTAGCCTACTAAGTTTATTATAGACTTGCAAGGGTTTGCATCCCATACATACTGTAGAGCCCACAGGACCTTTAATGGGAATGTAGCACGTTTATCAAAATTCTGTTCAATACAGAAGGACAGAACCAAAAATTGCTTTATAGCCCATTAGAAATAACTATGACTTTAAACATTAGTGTTAATTAATCATAGATAATGGAAGACTTACAAACAAACAACCGGGCCTTGATTTTACATTACATGCTAAAGAAATATAGGAATAGATGAACTGGTCCCCAATGGAGATAAACAATCACATAAGTTTATGGCAAATTATTAGTTTAATGTTTTATCTTCAATAAAACTTTTTTTACAGAAGATTTCACTTTATGTCATTTCAATTAATGTTTTAAAACAGTTTAAATCAACTCTATTTAGGATCAAGTGAAGGTTCTCAAAGGAATGGCTGAAAAGTCAATATTTGCCAACTGGAAGCTCCTAACTTACACACAATATGAATAAAGAATATTTAATTTTGTTTTTAAGGAACTGGAAAATTGTATTGTTTACCAGAGAAGACCTGAATGTACAGTATGTGACACGATTACTTCAGATCCTGAAAGGTGTTGAATACATTACTCAAGTAGATTATTTAAGAAATAATATTAAAAGAACTAGCAGAAAACTGGTTGTATAATATATCTTCTGAAATTATCAGAAATGTTGTTGAAGAAGGTTTCTGGGATACTGGATAGGATTACTGGACAAAATCAATAAGATACCACCAACCAAATATATACAAAATAGGCATAATGGTCACCTTTGATTCATAAACTTTTTATGTTCGTGTATCTAAGAAAGCGAAAATGGAATGTATTGTGGATAACATATAACAATTCATGTCCTCAAATTCATTTAATCTATAAATCACAAAACCACAAATAAATCCATGAAACGGATGTCTTCTTCCAAATTATATTTATTGATTTCCTGTATTTCTGATGTTGTCCCTTGTTTCATGATAACTGATTAAAATAATCAGATTGTTCTTTAAAATGAGAAACAGACAAGTAAATTTGATTCCAGAAAGGCTTAATAACACTTATGTTATAACTCCTGTAGGCTTTGTTTTTCTACTGTTAGAGAATACCTTGTCATATCTGATTAGAGGCTAATATTTCTTCCTAAGAAGAAATATAATCAAGCTATCATTGCTTGTTTGTGCTTGAATGAATGATCCTTACAGGAAGCACACAAAATATTTCCAATATTTGTAAGAATTAGACTGTATGAATGGTCTTCTTCAGTGCAGTTCAAACACAAGTGCAGTGCTGTGTTTCACTTAGAATGAAGTGTGCATTGATTTGAGGTTTTGTGGTAAGTTCCTATTTTGGAGCAACAGATGGAAGGAGTAAAATACTGGTTTCAAAAAAGGAAAAATGGCTCTTAAAAATGATGGATATACATAACCTCCCAGAAATAATTCCATAAAATGTACATGAGGAAGAGTGGTAGCAAGTCGATAGAAACTTTTTTATAACCATCGGAAAACCAATGACCTTGAGCTACCAAAAGAATTTTGGGAAAGTCAAGAAGGAACTATGAAGGGAGATAGATCCGCAGCTTTTGTATGCTGTCTCTGACCTTCCAGCACTGAAAGGTTGTAGGAAAACAGTTACAAAACTGAAACAATTGAAAGTGTTCTATGCAATGTCAAACCTACAAACTCAATCACACAAGACACAATATGTATCTTTTGTTTGGCAAAATGTTAGCTGGAATGTCCTATGTCTCATGTACAATATTGCACAGATCCCAATAATTAAAAACCATAGATAACACCCAAAGGGCAGTGGTTAGTACTGCTGCCTTGCAGTGCTGGGGCCCTGGGTTCAATCCCTGGGGTGCTATCTGCATGGAGTTTGTACGATCTCCCTGTGTTCATGTGGGTTTCCTCTGGGGGCTCTGATTTCCTCCCACAGTCCATAGACATAGTGGTAGGTTAATTAAATTCTAGGTAAACTGGCGTGTGTGGCTATCTGTGTTTGTGTCTATCTTCCCTGAGATGGACTGGTATCCTGTCTAGGGTATACTTCTGGCCATAGTTTGCCAGGATAGCAGCTCCTGTCCTGCATCAACTTCCCCATCATCCTGCATTGGATAAAGCAGTTGGAAAATGGATGGATAAATAACACACCACTTAAGTGCCTCACAACCATTCAAAATGTGATTTTTTCCCCATAAATTAATGACTCTGTCACTAGTTCATAAAACGCAACACATCTGAGCATTCAGTACTATAAGAATTTCTTAAATAGCTATAGCCACATTTTTAAGTTTTCCGAATAGGTCCTAATGTATAAACAAAGCACACACTTAACACAGAGCAGCACTTAATTTCCTTAGTGTATTATCCTTTACCAGGGAGAGATATGATCTTTTTAAAGACTAAACTTCTGCAAGATGTGCACATTATTTCACTAACTGCTTTGGGCTGCTGTAAAATGTCTTCTGAGGTTCAGAAAACCCATAGGCTACCTGTTAGTGAGCCCTGTTGTAGAGTCATCAAGCAGCTCTAAAATAAATCAGCTTTAAATGATAAATTGCTTTTTAATGAGATGAAATTATTACTATGAGTTCATTTGTTCAGGTAAGTCAGCAATCGCCATCTGTGGCCTTTAAGATCATCAGGATGATCATGTTTTCAATCAAAGGGGTCTCCGACTTCCTTAAGTGAACAAAATACTTTTCAATTTTTTTTTCATATCTTTAAATGGGATCTAAGTGTTACATATGCTTGTTTGTGGCTTTCCAGAAGCAGAATGGCTGTAAGATATTTTCTGAAGACAAAAAAAAAACAAGTAAGCATTAAGCAAAGCCTTGCAGGAAGAAAAAAATATACAGTATTAACTGGTTTCTTCAAAAAAGTCGCGGCTGTATTGTTTTAAAAAAATTACAGTTACAGTTAAAAACAGGGAAACGAGTAGATAATCCCTTGGGAAGGGCCAATGTTTTTTTTCTTTTCTGATTGTTATGCTTTTTAACTTTCATTTTCTTTGTAAATAATCAGCGTGGAAAAAGTGGAAAAGCAGTTAAAGATATTTTCTTACTGCTATGATTGTTAGAATGCAAAATTGATACTTGAATCCAACCTTTTGTCATTTAAATTCCACGGATAGAATAAAATTAGAAAAAAAAATTATCAAAAACAATAGAAATCAATACAATATAATCTGGATACACTGTAAATTAGGCTATTGCCAACTACTACAGAACTATTCAGCCTTCAGCTCCCTGCTGCATCCTATGTTAGAACTCCCAATATACAATGATTTTGCAGCTTGACAACACGGGCTCAGGTACTGCAGTTACACATGAGACCTTGGCAATTTTACTGCATGTGCTGTGTTCCTGTCTGAAACAAAATGTTCCTTCCTGCAGAAATTTAATATGACAAAGCAGAATAGAATGGAAAACCATCAAGAGAAGAGGTACAAAAACTGAGAACATTGCTGCCCAGGAAATTCAAAGCTAGGATGAGTGAGAGGTAAGGTACAACCTGCTCACAGCAGGTAGAATGCTGAAAAATGATTAGAAAAGCTGAGAGTATGAATTAGACACATAGAGAAGGCAGTGTCATATTGTCACCAAAAAACGTTCTGACTTGCTTTTTGGAAAAGGTTCAAGAGGCAAGCAGATTTCAGTAGATTTTAGGTCCAAGAAATATGGAAGAAAAATCCTGAAACAATCTAAGAATTTTTAAATACAGTACAACAGCTTGCTTCCAGTAGTAAAGTAAATTAGGTGTTTACAAATGTTGGAGTACAGACGCAGCCATTTAAAATGTGCGAGGTGTCCGGCAGTATACCGCAACAAGTGCCGCGGTATGGCAAACACCACGGTGTAGTGCCGTTTTTATTTTTTCAAATAATCTGATGCAGGACTGTGCTATTCTGTAAAATTACCGAGTGGCACAGTGAATGTATCACTGCTGTGTGTCACATAAATTATTTTTTAATAAGAAAAATTCAATGTTTATTAACTCATTAGTGCTCTTCTGCACAACTCATACTGTACAGTAAAATATTTTTTTGTTTTAGTTACACACAGTTTACAGAATTATTAGTGGATGTGGATGTTTGACCATTATGCCTTCTGGCATGTAGGGGCAGCAACATCCTGTTGCTGTTTCCGTAACATTAGTTTTTATTTTGGAACAGGGTTGTTAGCCTTGTGCCCAACCTCCAACATGGAGGACCTGGCACCTAACATGGGACATGAACTCACTACCCTGAGATTATGAGTCTAATGCTCTACCAACAGAGCTAGTTGGGGCAACTAGAATTATTAGTAATCGTGTATAAATAGTAATTGGAAAACAGTCTAGTTTAAATTTTGATTTCTACAGCACCTATAGAAAGTCTGCACACCTTTTCCAAAGTAACAGAATTTGTGGCCTTAATCAAGTCACATTTAATCAGAATTTATTTGATCTGTAATTAGGCTTTGTAACATACAAACTCCAAGTGAAAAACAAAAGCTCAAATATTCTGAAAATTAAAAATGAAAAACTAGAAAAGCAAGTTGAATAAGTGTACACAGCCCTGAGTAAGTATTTGGTGGAAACACTTTTCCCTTGAATTACAGCCATACTTCTGTTTGGATTTGTCCTTTATTCCTTACAGAACTGTTCAAACTCCATCATTGAGAGGGGACCATTGATGGACTGGAACCTTCAGGTTACTCCACAGATTTTCAATTGGATTGAGGTCAATGCTCTTTTTGTTCTTCAGCAACTCCACTGTTGATTTGGCTGTGTGCTTAGGGTTATACTCATGTTGAAAGGTAAACTTTCTTCCCAATTTGAGCTTCCTTGCAGAGGGCAGCAGGTTTTAATCAAGAATATATCTGTATTTTCCTCCATCCAGTTTCTGTCTGACATTTTGCATTTAGTCCAAAAAGTATATCCTGGTTTCATTAGACCACAAAACGTTTTTCCACATGGCTTCAGAATCACCACAGTGTTGTTTTGTGTACCTCAACCAAGACTCATTGTGGGCTTTTTTTAAGTAGTGCCTCCCTCTCATACAGCACAGACTTGTGAAGAGCTTGGGATATTGTTATGAAATGTACTGTCCTAGACATAAAGGCCAAAGCTGGCAAACTTCAAAGTTGCCATTGAATTTCTGGTGGCCTCTCTGATCAGTCTCCTTGCTCACACATGTTTTTGGAGGGCTGACTTGATCTAGGCAAGGTCTTGCTCCAAAATGGAGTAAAAGTATTTACCTGGCTGCATTCCAAGGCATATTAAAGGTCTTTGAAATCTTTATTTATATCAATCTTCTGCTCTGTGCCTTTTCCCAACTTTATTCCAGTGGTCTTTTGATAGCTCCTTCTTGCCCATAGTTGACTCTTTATTTTGAGATGCTCTAGCAGCAGAAGAGACCTACTGTATAGGAACAGCTTATTTTATTCTAAAATTATCAGAATTACTACAATTGAACACAAGTGGAACCTAACCAGAGCTAATTTATAATTGCTGTTACTAAGGGATGTGAACACTCATCCAACACATTTATCAACATATCAACAACATATTTTTCTTATGCTCTGGTTAAAGACAGAAATGACAGTTATGATTTATGTTATACTTTTAACAGGGTTTTGTGATTTTTTTTATCTCAGACCTTTTAAATTTTGAAATGCATTTAGTTTGAATGTTACATTGCACTAAAATGCATTAAAATGGGATGTACTCTCTGGACTTCGATTAACCAGCTAAGATCAGGGATATTTAACCTTTAGCCTTTTCAATTTGCTCTACTTCAGAAGACACTAGTTCTGTAATTACTTTATTGATCCTGATAACCATTATTTTGATACTTAAAGAGCTAGAAGTTGGAAAAAAAATCTGTAATCAAATGGTGTGGAGGGGCCACAGGTTGCGTAGCCCTGACCTAAATTATAAATACTAATGAAGTTCTAGACAGAAGCTCAGTAAGAGGTAAACCCTAATTTCACCCACTTCAGTTTGCCAATATAAATACCACACTTCTGCCTTATGGATTGGGTATTCTCCTTGGCCCCAGTTTCCCCAGTAAAGTTCACTATTTGAATCTTGTCTCTTTTCTCTCTTCATTAGAGTTTGACCAAACAAATGAAAAGAAAAATAGAAAGCTTGCTGATTTCTGTATTTCAACAATGAATGCCAAATGTTATGTTTTCAATGTCCCTTTTCGCAACAAATAAATGCATATTTTACTTTTTATTTTAATTATGAACCAGACTTACTCCACTGTGACCATTGCATTCTTTTATCCTAAATTCAGGATAGGTATTGTCTCTGAAAAGAATGAGATCTTATGCTTTCACAAGTAGGGGTTCTGCAGAATTGTTACAGTAGTCAGTTAATCCACTTACAAGTTTTCATGACAGCATGACAGCTCAGGGGAGAATAGAAATTGTCAAAAATAATACTATAGTAATTTTATTCAGAAATAAATTTTGGTATATCTTGTTATAATTTTAAGAAAATTGAAAAGAAGAAGATGTCCTAAATATCTGTTAAAGTAAAAGTTTGCAAGAATAAAACACAGGGAATTAAAGGTACGTCAAAGTACATTTTAACATTTGCACAAGGTGGTATGAAGAAACTAAGACTATAAGACAGCTAAGAAGTTTTGATGCTAATGCAATGGGATCAAGGAAGAACAGATCAGATGCAGTTTTAGTATCCTTCCAAAAGCCTCAATTCGCTAAACGCATTAGGGAGCTAGTGATTAGAAGCACATTCATGACTGAATGAATTCATCAAGACACAGTGTTCCCAGGTTTCATGGTGTGTCTTTTTTCTAAGCCAATATCTTTGTTTTCTTGTGTTTTTTTTCTTCATTTTAGAAAATCTCAAATCAGATCCTTTTCTTCCCTAAGGCAGAGTTGTAATGAACGGCGATTTGATTGCAGCAAACATCACTCACAGAGCACTGAGGCGGTTGCAGTGTTTCAGAAATTCCTGGAGTTGAGAAAAGAACTTTTGTTTCAAAATGTTCCCTTTTTTATGTGTTGTTTCTTAGATCAATGGAGACAAGATAGCAAAGCAATAACAAGACTTTCACAACAATAATATATATAAAAATAAAATAGATATGGTTGTTTTTAAGTTTTTTGTTTGTAAGTTTATTCCTTTGCTTGTCAATATTGTATAGAATATACAGTATATTATTTTCCTTTTTTTGTGTCCTGGGATGGGTCCTTTTTCCTTTTTTTTGTGATACTGCAATTATTGCCTGATGAGGTAACCATATTTACAACTTAAGGGTTGTAATTTCAAAA
Organism: Atractosteus spatula; assembly: GCF_055471065.1. NCBI lineage: Eukaryota > Metazoa > Chordata > Actinopteri > Semionotiformes > Lepisosteidae > Atractosteus > Atractosteus spatula. The sequence goes on along the minus strand of NC_142728.1, from coordinate 6,812,710 downwards.
GCAATATTACATGGAATTATAACAATATGCCCCAGATAAATATAGAAATAGAACAACAATAAAAACATACCCATAACCTTGAGTATTGAAAGTTTTTCCCTGGTAAATGACATGATTGTTGTTGTTAAGCTATCAAGTCGATGTCGACTCATGGCGACCCTATCTCTTAAATAATAATAACAATAATAATAAATTGCGTTCGGTCTTCAGTCAGATGGCTTATCATTGATAAAGGGGCGTCCATAGCTGTAGTTATTGTATTGACCCATCACATTGTCGGTCTTCCTCTTTTACATTGACCTTCAACCTTTTTCTAGTGATCTCTTCGCATGATGTGTCCGAAGTATGCAAGTCGAAGTCTTGTCATTTGAGCTTCCAGGGAAAACTTGTTTTTTGGGCAGTCACTGACATGATTAGGATCCCATAAGACATGCTATTCAAAAATGAAAACCCTTTAAACTTTAATGATTTGTTTTCTTCTAAAGCTTGTTCTTAGCCTAAGCTCCATCTTTCTCATTCAGCTTCTTCTAATGCCTAGTGTGTGCAACAACCTGTTACACTGCCTGGTTCTAGTGAGCTCCAATTTTGTAAGCCTTCACTTGAAATGTAATGGTTTTAAACACAATAAAGTGATCTCTTGGTCTTGGAAGATAGGAGCATATTCAAGCATTTCTTTCCAAATTATTCCTGAATTACATAATTTAATAAAGTGGCAACTTAACTAATCTTGAGTTAATTTTTTCCATCTGTTTAAATATTCATGATTTAATTGATACTTATTAATGCCTGCTGAACTGGGGCTCACAAGGACTAGTTTTGTTACTTCAGAGTGATTATGTATAGCATAATCAGGAATTAAGATACCGCTAAAAGAAGGTCTACATCTCATTTCATGCAATAGTTTTCTTTCTGCACTGTTCATGAAGGAAATACAGCAGTCTGAAGGGATCATTAATGATCATTAATGGTTGCAAGCCCAAGATCACACTGACTTACATGTAGCAATACTGTAAGGTAATAGTTTTGAATCTGGTTTATGGATTTTATTATGAAAAATATGTCATTACAGCATAACGAAGACCATGGAGAAAATGGAAAAGAGATCATGGATGTTGTATTATAACCCCTTAAATGACAAAGAATTGCAAAATATATGATAATTATTTTAAACATAGTAATAATAAATATTAATTTAATCTATGTTCTTCAAATATGCTTTCCAAGGAGTGGGCCAAACCATTCAATGACAGACTGTAATATACAGTAGTATACATGTATGCTGAAGAATATGAATCAAGTCAACTGCAATTACTGTATGTATTCATTCTAAAGCTAAAATGTATATAGACATTTTATGTATTTTATTTAATCCAATTAGTAGTTTCACCACAAATAGTAAAGAGAAAATGGTTGAAATGATACTGAGAGAAAAACTTGTCTATTCCAAAGAAAATATGTACAACACTACTTTAATACACCACTGAAAACCTACAGCACTACTTTAAAAATAAGATCAGTCCAACCACATTCCCACTGTCTGTAGATTCTGGTATTAAGCATATTTTGTTGCAGCTTCCTTCCTTGAAAGCATTAAATACATTATATTATTTCAAGGAAACATAAATACAATAAAAATAAATACATTATAGGTGTATAAATACATTATTGGTGTTCCAGTTCCTTGGAAATACTTTAGACACACTGGTACACTTCACAACCCTGAAAGTCATCTTACAGAGCAGGTCAGCTATGATCTTGTATAGTGTAAGAGCATCTGAGTTTAAAATTAAATTACACCTTCAAGCAAAAAATACTGTTTACATGAAAGTATATTCTGTGTTAAGGAGAGATATGTTTTACCAGATACAGGTGCTTGTAAAGTTGTGTAATGTTACAGGCACACTTTTACAGGAATGGAGGTGCTGTAAGATATCGTTATAAAATGTAATTGTGGTCTACTAACCAACAGTCATAATAAAGTGTTGTAAAGCACATTAAAAATGCCTAAAGAGGTCTGGTAAAGCAGTATAGAAACTTCAGAACACCATGACAAGTGAATTTATAACAAAGTTATAATAGTAATTCAGGCGGAAGGCTGGATGCTAATCTTGCACACTTTGGAATGTGGAATTAGATCTTCTTTGACTGTTAATACATAATTTAGTATTTGTTTATTGTTTTATTTGCTGTTTGTTTTATTTTAAATAAAACATTCACTGGCAAACATCCAAGAAATGTATGTGTTGTCCTTTTAATATTTATATGGATTCTTGGCTATGCAAGCATCTAACCAAAATACAGCAAAGCAAAACACAATGATACGTTTTCTACCTATTAAGTTCATTTTCTGAAGCCTGGCATTTATTGTTTCAGTGCTTGATGACTGAGGGCTTTTTGTAGTATCCATTCTAAGTAGTCCTTTAAAAGTCACTTTCCACATGAAAAGACAATTGAAATGTGTATAATGACCCCCTGGGGTACCCTGTTTTGTATGGGGCTTTATATTCCCAGTGTCAAGTGGAAAGCTGACAGGTTCACTTTCATCTCCCAGCCTACCATCACTGTGTGGGTGTTTGTGCAGTCTCTTAACTTATTTAAATGCCAGCTTGCAGTGTACAGCAGAAAGCCGGGGGTGGGAGTGATACAAAATTGGTAGAATAAAGGAAAAGTGTTTTGTAAACTTGTTGTAATTGCTGTCATTTCTGTCCTGCACGACATTTATGTATGGCTCTTAAATCTCCTTTGGTAATGCAAGTGTTGTATTAATGCATGTTCTTTTGTGTCTTGAGTCACCAAATGAACTAAAAGTGAATCTTTTTCTTTTCTTTAGACTACTATTTCACATGGGTGGATACACTGTCATAAAATGTAATTATTGCCTACTAACCTACAATCATAATAAAGTGTTGTAAAGCACATCAAAACACTGCCTAAAGAGGTACTGTATGTTAAAGTAGTATACAAACCTAACAACACCATGGCAAATAGAAAGTTATAATAGAAAATTTGGATCCTAGTCTTACACATTCTCTTTGTCTGTGTGTATAAGTCTCGCACCTGGGACCCCCAGTAGTTCATCTCTCTCTTAAAGTGTACATATTCCTCAGCATTCTGCATCTCACATCATCACAGTTGGACTTTTTTCACATTCCATTCTCCTCCCTCCCCTCAGAACTCTGTTTCTGGTCCAACATCCAACCTATGGCACCTACATCCTCAGCTTTTATATAGTATGTTGTTTTGTCTCTCCCCTTTCCCTATTGCTTCTTTCTGCTGTCCACCTCATGGAGCCCCCATTCGGTGATTCCTACTTCTCCTACTTCTCTCTGAGGTTGCCTAGACCTAGTCTGCACTGGATCTAGTCTTCCTCATTCATCTCCATGCTGTCCCTAGTGCATGTGCTTAAGCAGCTACAGCGATAGGTCCCCGCCAGTTACCTCTCCAATATGGTTGGTGTCCAACTGGTTGGTATAACTCTGCTTGTCTCATCTCTCTCACATTTATTAGGATCTGACTGAACTACTGAAAAAAATTAAACATATAAACAGATGTGTTGAATGCATAACACAGGTACACAACACATGCAGATGCACAGTACAGAGCAACAGAAGACGTAGTAATAGTGTGGGGGGTTGTATTTATGGAAGGATAGGGATATTTTTAGAGTGGTATATAATCTTCTGTGTGAATTGATATTTCTAATGTTGGTAACAAAAAAATTATAATAAATGTTAAAAAAGGAAAAAGGAGCTACAATTGAAATGACAACGATCTATGTAGGAATGAGATATCTTGGCTAATGTACGAGTGTATTACTGTAAATGTGTGTGAAACTAAAATGCTAAAGTGTGAAATATTTTCAAAGAGGTGTTAAAGTGTGAGCATATGTGTGTTGGTATTTTGGATACATAGCATTAGCTCACCTGCAATTATAGAAATTTGAGATGTGGTGACCAGGTTTGGTAAAATTAATCTATTTTTGTTCAACAATATTGATATTTTTATTTATAGGATTCTGAATATACCAGACTCTTGTCTGTTAGTTTAACAGAGTTAGTTTAGTTTAGTTAGTTTATGTTCAGATTTTAAGAGAGAGATGAATTTCTTGAAATGGACATATATTGGCTTTATATATAGGATTCTGAGGTCATTTAGAATTTAAGGTTACGTTGCCAATGAAAAAATGCCACATATCACAATTCAGATGTTCCAGCTAAAAAGACGTGTCTGTTTTAAAATTAAGTTTTAGTTAGGTGCATACTAATTGAATGTAACAATGATTAGGTATAGATATATATGTAATTATAAGTGTAAATATATTTTTGTGTAACATATAAAGTAAATAGCAATTATAACAATGTCTAACAGTGACACTGCTTTAGTCCAAATTGTACACAACATCATTATAGCAAAACAGCTTCACCATACTGCATACACATCATGTTTCTCAACTGAGCAGTATTTTTGACCCATCTTATTGAGAAAATGATTGCCAAGCCTGATCTAACATGAATGCATTGGATCACGTTGCAGGAATGGTGCAATGAATGTGAATGCAGGAACAAACGTTACAGCAGTATTGTCAAATCAATTGAAAGGTCAAATGTAGAGACGTCTATCTTACTGATATCTTTCTCACCTTTTGCAAGTCCTTTTCATACTGTACTTTCACATTTTCCAGAATGTTTGATTTTTTCCTCTCTTCTTACAATATGAAAAGTGTGTTACATGAGGAATTGTTCTAAAGCCAAGATGCAAGTCGTTGGACAAATAAGTCCTTCTTAGCACAATAGTCCTTAAACCTGTATTCAAATCTACACTTGCAGACTGCTGCATTTGTGTGAAAAAGACAAACCATATCCAGATTTTTTCTTGAATTTGTATTTTTGTTGGGAGAAGAAGCATTTTAAAATTTAAAGTCTTAGTGCAAATGGAGAATACAATTACAGATAATCATGCAGTGTCTATATTGTATTGTCTTTCTCTACAGTTTCTTCCAAATCTAAGGATTCAGCACCATCCAGGTCCCCAAAAATATTATCCCAGTGCACCTGCACCATCTTTTGCACTTTTCTCAGTTTACTCTACCCCAGTTTTCTCAAGTCAACATCATGTTCAGTATCACAATTCTTTAGTGTTTATTTTACAACATACAGTACCTGATCATTATTTTAGGATTATCGACCCCAGCCTTTTCAAATATCTTAAACATCTCCATTCTCTTGAAAATAAATTATTGGGATGTCTTGTTAAAACAGTGAAAGTGAATGCTTAACCATATAATAACTTTGAACCTACAGGACTGAAACCCCAGGTAAACAGGCTTTGTGATTAGCGATCAACATCACCTACAAAATGTGTCTGAGATTTTAGTGTGATACAAAATACTCAGCAGGTGAAATATTCAGTGAAAAACTGCATGTCTTCCTTTGTAATTAGCAGGTTTGAGCATTTTAACTGGGAAACAGATCAGATCATTCACCGAAGGTAATTTTAAGGATATTAACAGTGAGAATGAGGAAGGGCAAAGAGGTTTCACTAAATTGCTCATTCATCAAACCACTTATCTTTTACCATGCTCCACCCTCCGCTGTGCCTTTTGGAAGACTAATTTCTAATTTGAGGAGTGGTACGTCTCTCTGACTGAAGAGGTTCAAATAGTGAGCTGCGTCAGTGTGCAGTGGCAGCAAAGGAACAGGTGAAGTTTCCAGAGTAGGGGGAAAATGGGCATATAGCAGGTGGAGAATGGCAGACAAAGTGAGAATGGAAGAAAGGTACAGAAAGCCAGATGATTTACAGATGATTTAGAAGGAGATGAGAAAAGGGAATGGGGAGAAGGTGTGATCCAGGTTTAAGAATAATTTTGGTTTGAGATGTCTTTCTGCAATAGCAGTTCCGAAACCCCTGCATGAGAACGCAGCTGAAGAAGTCAGAAAGATAATGGCTATTAGGGGTGGTGTGGTGGCTCTGTGACTAAGGATCTGTGGCTGGAAGGTTGCAGGTGCATATCCAGCGGCCGGCGGAGGAATCCTACTCTGTTGGGCCCCTGAGCAAGGCCCTTAACCCCAGCTGCTCCAGGGGCACCGTATAAATGGCTGACCCTGCGCTCCAACCCCAAGCTTCTCTCCCTGTCTGTGTGTCTCACAGAGAGCAAGTTGGAGTATGTGAAAAAAGACAAATTCCTAATACAAGAAATTGTATGTGGCCAATAAAGTGATATGATCTTATCTTATTAGATGTGAAATGGGACAACTATCGGTTTTGAGAGGTCTTTGATTTTCACAGCTCTGTCTCGGTCTGCCAATCTTCTTCCTGTCTCACCAATATACAATAGATGGCAATTTAAAAAGCAGAGAGAATCGCAGCCGGCTAACCCCATCCTTATTTTCAAAAGCACTCTCCCAACTGCTCCAGCATTGAAGCAATGGAACCTTACAGAAGCAATGACCAGAGTAGTTTCTGATACGCTTTAAATTTGACATAATTTATTATAAGAATCTACCAAATTAGTCAAATAAATAATATGAGTGAACTTGTAACTGAGCTTTTATTTTAAAATGATGATTTCTAAAAATCAAATATTTCCTATTTCGTTATTGACAATGGAACACTTATAGTTGTAATTAAGATATTTGAACTAATGGAGAGTGTGGAAACAATGGTAGTATTCAATATATTCTATAAACTTCTGATACATTACATGGCATCAAACACAATTGTGTGATACATTGTAATGCCCATGACACTTGTGAAACAAAGATACCAGCACATTACCTCTTGTGAAAATGTTTACAGTTTAATGTCATTTATAAATGTCCTTTTTTGCTGCTCACTCATCTACATTAATTCTCAGTATTTGCAACAGCTAAAATACAGACACAGCAGGAATTTATTGATAGATACCATCAAATAGTAATTAATCTGTTAGACAGGACACAAGCAGCTCTTTCAAATAATGTTTCTTACAATGCTTATTTAAAACCTTCTTTATTAGTCAGTAGATTTATCACTTACTAAAACCCTCCCTGACTCAGTTTCCATAAGAAAAGTACAGGTGGGCATTCGAGAATGGATTCTGAATATATTAGCAGATTGCCTGTGGTGTTAATATGTAAACAATCAAGCCAGCACAAAGTCCCTGGAAGGCTTTTGATGTTTTGAAGTCACATGCTAATTCTTTGTACAATAATCATTACAGAAAATCAATTGAAGTCACACTATGGTGATAAGGACAATCTAGAAAGAAAAAGAAAGAAAATAGGGCTACAAAATACAGTTTCTGGGGACAGCAGTAGAATTCTCTTATATTTGTTTCCTTAGCCACGATAACAAATATGTGTAGCTAATTACACAGTTTAATTAGTATAGATCTTGCCCTTGCACTCTTCAAATATTAGAAGGGATTAGACGATTAGTGGCCTCTATGGGTGAGAAACCAGCCAGCTGTGATAAAGCCTTCCCAATTGCATTAAAAATCAACATAAAAATAGCTAGACTAGAAGTTTCTCTTTGTAATTCCTCAAACTTGGGCTGCAATTAAAAACTGTTTAACATCTTACTTTCCTTTATAAACCTTAAGGTCCCATATCATAGAAGAAACTAAGTCTCCAGGGTCTGATTGTATCCTACCAATCAAAAAAGCAAAGACTTGTTATTAAATATACATGCTTTATAGTATAGAACACTTAAACTCTTCCAAGCAGTTACTCAAGACAAATAATAACTATTGGATGGAATGTGCAAATGTAGCAAAAACAGTAAATAAAATTGAACTCGGTATTTATAGGCTAATATCTTTTACATATATTACATGCAAAGTTTTGGGAACAATTAGAAATTAATTAGTGTCATCTTTATGGCAATATGATTCTAGGAGATCATATGGAATTAGAAAAGATAGGTCTTGCTTAGCTAAATTCTTAGCATTCTTTGCATGCAACATAGCATAATTGGCTTTTTATAAAAATCTCTCATTAAAAGATTATTGTAAAGTTACGGGCTTGGACTTGGATTGAGAAATGTGTAGTGGACAAGAAATGTATGATCTGCAGACTCAGACCTTCTAGTTTCATACAGGGTAATACTACTTATTTCAACTCCCTAGTGAAAACAATTTGTCTGGTTGTAGTTTTTTTGTGAAATGATTGAACAAACCCTTGTCAATTATGAACTATAAAATCTACAAACCAAATCACAAGAAGATGAAAAAAATATATGTACAGTATATATTTGTTAAAGGTTTGGAGAGGTATCAAACAGTGGAAGGAACATGACCCTGCTAACACAAGTTTTTGTGCCTTCTAAGTTGGCTAAGTACAAGTTTCACCAGAATGAACAGAAGAACAGAGAGAAATGAATTGTAAGTCTTGGTCCATGGTTTTGTAATTGTTTAATGTTGAAGCTTAATGATATCTCTAGATTTGACACGTATCCCATCCCCAGTGGAAGAGCTCCTGAAGAAGCTCAGAGGAATCTGCTATCTCATTGCTCTAGATCTAAAACAGTTTTAGTAATATCTAAGAGCTAGCTGGACATTATCACTGACTAGTTTCTCAGTTTTTCTGAGAGGGCTAGCACTCATACAAACCTCACATGGAAGATGCCACCCAATATCATTCAGTAGCACATGGAAACTCAAGAATGAAATACAAGCTGATGGCCACAAAAACTAAGGATATTTATTTTTTTAATTAAGAAGATTTGACACTTTTTATGCAAAGGGTTGAGGGTGTCAGGAACACGTTAACAATATCAATACTTGTTTCAAGAAACAGCTGTATGAGCTTCTTGGATCACTTATTTACAAAACTTCAAATGAGGCAGATGGGCTAAATTCCCTCCCTCATTTGTAGATGTTTTTATGGGTAAAGGTACACTGGTCAAATTTTTTGAATGAAATGAACATAAGTGGGGAAGAATATAAGAAAACATTAAGCCATTCAAGGAAACCTGACAAACCTGTTCCAAGATATAAGCTAGGATGCTAGTTCAGACAGCACACCCATAAGGCTTTGACCATAAGTAGGAAACTTATATGAAAAGGTCTGAAGAATGACTATAATGGACAACAAATGTAGTTAGAAGCTGGTCTAAACAAATAGGAAAGAGAGTTAGGGAAGAGATATTGCTTGAAAGGAAAGATAAAGTGTTAAGAGAATTCGAAGGTTCAAAAAAGAGCATTCAGACAAGGGCAGAAGAACATCTGGAACCACGAGTGAAGGAGGAGGAAGGAATGTGTTAGTGGGTAAATGTAGTGGGTAGCGGGTGATACTAGATAGAACACCTACAGTACTACTGGGGACATGATGTGACTGCCAATATTGACTGGGGCCAATATCAGTGCAGAGATTCTATGACAGTAGGAACCAGAGCATAACACAGCACAATGACAATGGGAGCAATAGTAGGACAGAAAAAGACACCATAAGCAAAAGTAAAATATAATGGAACACAAAGATAGCAAGACTCAGCAAAAGGAGCAGCACAACAAACGTGACCAGGTTAGCTGATTGTATTGAAAGAATTGTAAGAACAGAGGCGGGGGATCAAGAATGCCAATGGAGACATGAAAGAGCTGAAAACAGGATTAGAGGAAGGACAAATGAAGATGACATATAAGACAATACTGGCTCCAGCACAAAGTGGAAATACAGGAAGAAAAGAGAGTAGGAAATGTTGGACAGGGTGGTAAAGTAGCCTCCAAGGGCTTCTCATAAAACTTTGGTCATTCACTTACTGTATAGTTCTGATAAAATACACTGATTGTGGGTGGATATGATAGGGGACCTATTTGCAAATGATACCCCTTTCTTTATTAGGAAAACATTTCTTCTAGCAACTGGTATTTAACATGTTATTGAATAAGCTAAACAAACAAGTATGATTTATGTCTACAGCTGTGTCCAAGAATACATTTTCTACTATCAATACCTTAATCTTAATAACAAGCCTTGAAGAGTGTAGTTTTTGGGACAACAGAGCTTTTTTATAATATTTTCCAGGTGCTAAAAGCAAGTGGAAAAGTTAAAGCAGTTGAGTGATATGTTTTCTACAGCAATATCTTCATATGATTTATATACCAACTTGAATAATAGACTGTGATGAAGACACTTTAATGTTGGACACACACAACCAAATGGGTTCCAACTAATGTGCTTGTTCCAAAGACCCAACAACCAAAGCAAAATACAACATAACAACACAATATTTTTGCTTCAATTTATTTTACTCTTCTCTGTATCCAAAATTGATGCCTGCCAAGAGTATCCTTCCAAATATGGACTTAGCTTTCTAAAATGTACATATATAGTACATTAAGTTAAATGTTAACAATTAAAAAGCACAAGGGAATCTAAACCACCCACAATGCCAATTTGTGATGCTGTGCATTTCCTGTGAATTTTGCTGCCAGTTTTTCCTTAGCCCTGCTGTGCCCCCATGCTGCTCCCTCACTCTGCTCTTCATGCATATGCATGGTCTCACTAATCACACAAAGACAGTCACTTGTAGAGGTTCAGGGATTAATGTGATGTGCTCATGCCCAGACCACAGCATCCTACCTTAGGCCGTCTGACACTTGACTTTATTTTGCTTGACTCCTTGCATTTGTGAAAAGAATAATCATCCAGGCAATTTAGAACTTCAGGATAAAATATTTATTTTATAAATAATGTTTTAAACTATTTCTTAAATACAGTATCCACAAGAAACATAAGTCAAGAGACATATTTTGGGATACATATTTGTGTCTTGTCTAGTCTTTCCATTAGTGTCCAGATTTCTGTCAATACCAAGTATATTACATTGCTTGCATTTGTTTAATATCTTGATTCTTTCCACAAACTACACTACACTGAACCTGCTTTAAATCGATTTAGATTGACTAATAAACAGGACACACCTCTGTTTCGCCATTCCATTGTTTAGAGTTTGGTTACCTTATGACTTTTAGGATGTCAGCTTGCATTTGTACAGCGGTAGCATGTCTTCCCTTTATGTCTGATATCATTAGAACCCTCTATAGAAATACATAAAACTGCATAATAAATATAAAGAAATCTTAACCAGATTTGATACGAAAGGAAATGTTCCCCTTAAAAATAATTGCAAATATTTTTGACTGATAATAGTGACTTTTTGTAATAATGAAGTACTGCAATGTTTTTTGAGTAACCTTAGATGCTTTCACTCCAGACATCTTGAATACTGTTAAAAAAAGGTTGTTTTATTCCACCCTACCAAAATCGCAAAATAAGGAGTGGCATCCTTTGTTAACCACTGGGAACACATTATATATATCATGATTCTTAAAGATAGTAAAGCAGTATCAGGTTATTTTTTGATGTGCTGTAGGAAACAGAGAAGATCTGTCCTCGCAGGACCAACAATTTTATTTTACAATCGACATTATTAATGCGAAACCCCCAGATGTGTCAGCGAAGGCAACAGCAGACATGGGCTGGCTATTGCAAACAACTTTAATGACAGATAAAAAGAAACACAGACAGGAAACAGTTTATGTCAGAAGAAAGTTCTGAACCAAGGGGAAAACCATCAGGCATCTAATATTGAGGGTAGTCCACTTAGTGGTCTCACATCTTCAATGGCCTCTCTGAACATGTAGTGTAATTGTTGTGGCCACATTTTGGAGCTGTTATTGTTGACGGAGGTGGATTACCTGCCATCAAGTGTATTCTCTAACACTTTGTTATGACAGTCCATAATTAAATGGAATAATAGGGAAAAATAGAATAATATTAGGGTCTCATACTCCAACTGCCAGTTAGACAGACTTCTCACAGCTTACACAATTAAGATGTTTAGTTCAGTGATGTAAAACATTTCTAGCTGGAATAGGTTTCTTTTTGGATGTCATTGCTAAAGCGTAATTTAACAAAAAAAAATCTAATGCACATCTTGAACACTTCTTTATGTGGAGAATAAATTCTATTTTTGCCATTAATGAGCTGAATTAACAATATGTTTGAGAGATATTTTTAAGTAAAGCAATAATAAGCATTTCTGTTTTCAGCAAGCATTCATTTCTTCAGGGAGGATGACAAGTTTAACTTTAACAGTGAAAGGCTGAAAACACCCCATGTAACATAATTACATAATAAAAAAGTGGCAAAACGTGTTAATATTGTTGCATCTGAGTAGGGCACAGCTTTAAATTAATGGGCCAGGACGGATGCTTTGTTAATGAGCTGATGCATAGTCATGAATGAGTTTGCCTCATAAATTTTATTCATATATTGTCACCCAGCTGCTCTCTCCTTTTATGAGCTTGTTCTGATTGGGATGAAGGATTGCAAACTTCAGCAGCCAGGTTTAAACTGCTAACTGGTTTACTCTTTTGGTTCATTAATACAGGAGAAAAAGCCAATATGCAATTTATGGTGTTTTCGCAGGTGCTACTCAGCAGGTATCCCAAAGAGTGCCACGATACTTCCAGCATATGCTGAGCCTGATAGTTCCCATTCTGTTCACATAATGAAGGCAATTTATATACCTCAGCCAACTTTCTTCAGAAAAGTTGGAAATAATTAGATACGACATTGCTTTAGATAACAGAACATAGAATGTAGTGGCTGGGAAACATACAAAAAAATTGCATTTTTCTAATTAACATATATATTGTTTGGCCAGCTAAAAAAATGTGTTTAAGTACATTCGTTTTACACTTCAATAAAGATATCAAAATTGACTGGGACTTTAATAAATGTCACACATTATAAACTCAGATCCATTATCCATACTTCCTGACCAAGCAGGTAATAAGCATTATACACTTCCTGTATTGAATTTCCTTTAATGACTCACAAAAGTCTTGCAGGTTTGTGGATAAAGGATGGCAGAAACTTTTAAGATCATGCAATGAAACCTCTTTTCAAGTTAGATAAGCTGTTGGTGATTTACATAAGCTTTTAGAGAGAGGTTATTTTTAATGAAGTAAAAACCTCAAACCCAGTAGATAACTTTTTGCATATGTGTGTGTAACATCTTAAATGTGTGGATTACACTGCAGCTGTGAAATTATATAGCATAAAAAATTCCAGAGCTGCCGGTTTCCCAGTTGAAATTTCAAAGGTGTGAGAAAAACCTTTATAGGCATTCAGGTATACCATGGTACAAGCACAATAAGTCTGGTAAAGCATATGGAGACCATATATAAAATAGAGAAATACTGAGAAATGCAATACAAACTTTGGGCAAACATGGTGAATTAAAATAGGTCTATATTGTAAGAAAGGCAAATACATAGGTTTGTTTGATAAACATTTTCATAATTCTTAAAATGTCTTCTCAAAGACTCAAGGGAAAATCTGTGATGGCAAGGATAAAAGGATAAGAAATGAAAAACAAACAGGAATGGAACCAATGTGAGGTTTATTTTTTTTCTTACCCTGAATTAAAATAGTGTTAACCATGATAGGTCTGCATTTCATGAAGTCTGTTGTCAGTTTATATAACTATTCCAATTGGAAGTATCTCCTTAAACTAACTAATCTAACCACTTTATGAGTCTTAGTGAATCACAAATCATTTTGCACAGGATATTCTATCAAGGGAAATTAGGGTGGTTAAAAAACAGAGCAGCTTTAAAAGAAAATTAATGCAAAGAAGCAGAGAGGCACTGTGTATTCCATCCTTCCATGCACTCACAAACTGTACAGATATGACTTTGAAGTGAAATATATAAGGTGTAAAAGAGGAGCGTATTTTGATTAATAAATAATGAATAGTTCATGGCAGAAAATAGATAATGTCTTAATCATAATAATCGAAAGATAAGGATTACAATTTTAAAATGAAAAACAGCTAGACATTACTGAGCTTTGCAAATTAATTTACATCCTGATGGATCTTTCAGCAAAATGTCTTAAACTGAGTTAAAGTAAAACTAGGGTTAAACTTTGCAAACTTGTATTTGTACTCTTGAATATTATGATGATTTATGCATATTATGATGATTTTATGATTATGATCTTCAGCTACCCCTTTCCAACTTCTTTACAGCAAGTTTCTTCTTTCCATATTCCCATCTTCCTTTGTCTTTGTCATTTACACTCCCATGAGATTCATCTGCATTTCTTTTGACCTAATATTGAGCCTTTATTCCTTCAGTGTTTTACTATAGGTTTCATGTATTGATGTTGTCTTGTTTTAGTCCATGGATTCTAAAAACTTCCCTAGATTATTCCCTTATCTGTGTTGTCTCACATCCACCAGGGTGTTACTGTACGTATAACTCCTGCTTAGGGACTCATGCCCAAATGGAAGAAGGTAAATGAAACTGGCATGCATCCAACTGGCCATTGGTTTTGGTGTCCTAGATAATCAAAATTACCAGTTATTACATTAAATATTCTCCATGTTGACAGAAAAGCTTATCTCATTATTTTCACAGCTTTATAATACCATCTTAGTTAGAAATGGTAACACCAATCTCTTTCAAAATGCAAAAAAAAATCCAACAAAGTGTTCACTCTATGGGACAAACTCTAAGGTTTGAAGTAATTACTAAAACTGACTTTATACATGTCTTGGTAGAAACATTTATAAAGATAACAACTTGGTAAAGTAAAATATTTTAATTGCAGTTGGGACTGATGTAACAAACCAATTACAATCAGAGACTTACATGTAATCACTAAATTTAAAAATAACCTGATTACCATGTTATACAGCCATGCAGAGACAGCTGGGAGAATGGAAATCTTGTAAAATTCTTGCACTCTCCTGTAAAAGCAGGTAGATTCCTGTTAAAATAATTTAAGAGAAAATATATACACACAATCACATGTAATCACATTTAGAGTTAAAAGGAATTAGACACCAGGTTCTCTAAATATAAGAACTTAAATTTATTGGATGTTAAGAACCATTGTTATCCTTGTTATCCTTTTGAAAATGTGACATTTTATTCACCTTCTATCTTGGTTAGTCAAATAAAATATTATGCATTGTCAGACAGTGTAAATTTCCTCTCAGTCAGAAGTAAAAACACTAATAGAGACAACAGGGAAATGTGAAAATCTGGGACACTTCAGAAACTGATAGCCTGGGCCATCGGCTGCTGGTTTATTTAAACAAAAAGTCTGAAAGATATTTATATACAAACAGCAAGAGAGAGTAGCATCTGACAAAGAATGTGGGCACTAATTAGCCATGTGCTGAACTGGGTTCAGCATAAAGGTTACCAAGGCCTCTTTTTATTCCCTTCGATGACTGCAACACTTGAGATAATTACAAGGAAAAGCATGCAATTAAAAAAGGGAAAGAAAGGGGAGAGAAAGTGTCTTCTTTTACACAGTTTAAGATTTCTAGAATTTTAAGTGGAAGACTCGTCTATACCAGTACTCTGGGAAGCTGATCACAAAAGGAACAAACATGGAAGTATCAGATGCATAAGGACTGAATCCAGTTCCTCTGCATTCCAAAATAATACAAATACAAATACACCGACTTCTCTGCAGCTTAATCCCAGATAGATGAATGTCACATTTGCTTGCTTTTATGCAAATCCATGACCTATTTTATGTAAGAACAATATACCTAAGAAATCTTATTTGCACCATGTGAACTAAAAGCCATTAACATGCAAATGTCCTAGTCAATCACTAAGTCCGTACAACACTTGCATGCTTTTCAGTATATTTGTCAGCCTGAGCATACGGGAGGAAACACTGTGCACTGAACAGAGAAGTAAAAGTATCCTTATGAATTAGTGTATGTTAAAGCAAGGAGTAATGATTACCTTTCCACCCTGGTTGTTTCAGGCTGACATAACGCAATCACCTTGATTGATATCTCCTCTGAAGTGATATTTAACTTAAGACAACGTATTAAACTCTAATTGTTTTATTTCTCAAGTAACAGTCAATTCACCTAACCCACAATTCAACATGCCACCACACTTTCAAAGTCATAAGGTCTGTGACAGTGGATAAGAGCTTCATACATTGACATTTTATTTCTTTCATGGCTGTTAAGGTGTTAAGGAGCCAGAAGAATATGTTTAAAGACATCTGTCTTCCAATACTAATTGCATTTTATATGCTGTTCTGATGCGAAAAAGCCTAAGAAACATTAAGAAAAATCCTTTAGGATTTAGGTCTTGGCATAGGAAGCATGAGAAAACAACGTGAACCGTTCAAATCACAGGAAGGATTGGATATTCTTGAAACAGTGACTAAACTGCAAGGGTTCCAAGGAGATCCCAGTATCAGGATATAGAAAAGTAATGTAATTTGTAAGTAATTAGTTTTGAGCAGAAGAAGTTGGCAGTAAAGGACACATATGAACAACAAAGCAAAAAAGGCATTCACATGTCCACTACTGTGCAGAAACATTAATTCTTAATCATACAAAATACATTTAGCAACTAGAACTGCATATTAAACATTCAATACCTCTTTCTGCTATTTTTGAGGGGTATACTGTGCAGTATATCCTCCAGTGACAGACAGGTTCCATGAAGTTTCAGTAGGGATTACATGAGAGCAACAATATCATGCAGCACTGTGGCATTTCACTAAGTGTCCTGGACTAGTAAATGTGCTATTGAAAAGAAAAGGAGTGACCTTTTCCTGAATCAGCACTGATGGAAGGATGACTGTCCAATTCCCACTTCACCACCTTCAAACACTGGAGCTAATAGGAGAGGAAAAGAGGCCCAGGAGCAGAGAGATTGGCTATATGGAAAGAATACAGCTGACACACCACACCTTCTTCTAACTCCCAAATAGATCACCTGAGAGAATAAAAGCTTCCCTCCTTCAAAGGGAACTGGAGAAAGTCTCAGGCCTTGGAGGAGTTATGAGAGTGAGGCTTCAACATACCGCGACAGAGGAACAGCAGGAAAATGCATGAACCCTGACACAAGACATAGAGAGGAGCCAGGAAGGCAGGAGAAAGATCCTAACAAAGTGGGAGCAGGTGTGTACTTTTGTCTGCTACAGGAAAAATCATTGGAGATGCATCAGGCCAGATTAACAGTTTCTAACTTCTCTACCTAATTTTGTGTACACTGGGGTTTCATCCGAGTGGATTCTGCACTTCAATGGGGGATGAAGTGGATTTTCCTCTTCGATATGTAAAGGGCTTTGAGATCAGAGGGAAGAAAAGTAAAATATATGGAATGAATTATTACAATGATACGTAACTGGAGTTAAGTAGCCCAAAACATTTTGTACAAGAATGGTTTGTTGTACAAGACGAATGGCAGGAGAATAGGGCTATAGTCAGGTGACCGCCTAATTTGAAGCAGGAGCCACACTTTGTAATATTTAATTGCATTGTCTCTAGATTCCCATTAAAGTTAATGGACTAAGCACTGTTTGTGGGAGAGCTAATGTGGCAAGGTGCATTTTGCCAAGCATGTGATGATCTGTTGTGCGTATAAAATATTGATGACAATTGTGAGCTCATATTTTGAGTCAATATGCATACAGAAATTTCGTAACAACGGTAGTTAAAAAAATGGCAGTTAGGTAGCCATTGTGGTTTATGCAAAAAACATTCTCCGTTTCAACATAATAACCGTACTGTTACAAATAAGACGCCATTCAACCAATCTAGCTCATCTCTTTCATCCATGTCTTGTTGGTAACCATGATATCTGCTTCAATAAAATAGCTGGGGAGCTTGAGTAAACAATTCCTTGGGAAAAAAAATGTGCACGCTGCTAACAGTTTTTAAAGCAATTTCTTGTAGTTTCCATTTGAATCTTTACGTTCATGTTTCACTGCTTATTCCAAAGAAGTAAACTGTTAAGGCCTCTCTCCCTCCTTATCTCTCCCAAGTGAATAGCAAACTCCTGTAACCTAAAGGGCAATAAACCCTCTGTTATATACGATACTTAAATAACAACTTATCAGTTTAGGACATCCATTTGTGCCTGGGAATGTATCTAGTTTCTCTCCTTGGACTAAATCCAGTACACACATATATATATATATTTTGTTTTGATGTGATAACAAATGCAAACAATATTATAAACATTGTCTTTTACAGAAGATTCCTTTAGAAATTTGTATCACATAATTTTCCCTTAATTTAATTCTGCGCTTTTAATCCTATGTCCTTTGTTTGTTTGCTCCACAGTATAGAAGATTAAACATTTTTCTAAATAAGCAGCTTATTTAATAATACTAAAAAAAGAGTCTCTTCAAGTTCTGTGTTTGCCATTTTACTATATGTATTATATTTTTGATCCATGTAGGCAACATCCTGCTCTTTGCAACAGGCAGGTACACAACAGGAAGCACTTGATCAATAAGAAACACCCAGCAGCCATTTGTCCCAGTACTTATGCTCATCTGGGATGGGGAAGATCCCAAGAAAGCGCTATAGAAATAAAAGATGACATTCTGAGCTTTTGCCTCATATTCATCTTTTCATCACAAATCCTAATTGCTTGAGTATACCACAAAAATGGCCATTTTGACATCAGTGACCCAATACTTTTGGAGGGCACTGTGTTTGCCTACGCCTAAATTCAGTCTATTTGAATTTCTTTTGTATTTTCTCCAGTGTTTGATATCACTCCTATTTGGTATCAACTGTATTAGTTTAAGTGTCACGCCCTCTGCAGCCTGAGGGAGCTCCTACTCTGTCCTGTCCCTAGTTTCCTGCCTGCTGCCCTTCCGGTCCCTGTCTTTCCCTTGAGCTATATATTTCCGGGTCTTGCACTCTGCCCTCGCTCAGCATTGACGTTCGGATGTCCTGAGACCCGCCTAGCACCAGGTCGCCCCACGTCCGCTACCTGAGGGCATTGGTTTCTATACGGCACTCCTGAACTCTTTGCATTAACGAGCCCGGGTCTTTTTCCCGTTCCGCCACTACGCAGATGGGTCTTTATCCGCTCTCATGCTCTCCACGGTTAGTCCCTTAGGACGTCCGTGACATTAAGGTGGCGTGGTGGCACAGTGATAAGCATTGCTACTGTACCTCGCAGTACTGGGGCCCTATGTTTAATTCCAGGGGTGTTATGTTTGTGGAGTTTTATATTCTTTCCTTGTTTGCATGGGATTCTTCCGACTGTTCCGGTTTCTTCCTACAGCCGGACGATACTGATAGGTTAATTCGCTCCTGGAAAATTGACCCCTGTGTGTGTGCGCCATGTGAGGGACTGGCATCCCATACAGGGTGTGTCCCACCTTGCTCCTGTTGCTTGGCAGGGTAGGCTCTGTCCCCCACCACCACCACAACCATTGGATAAAGAGGTTAGAAAATGGGTGGGTATACTAGTTTACTACTAGGTGACTATATATTAACAATACCAGAATCTAGATCATTGCCATTAATATAAACTAGGAAGAACAGTGCTCTAATACAATTCATTGTGACACTCAACTAACTTTATTGAAAAAATCTGGATGCTTCTTAACTGTACTCTCTGCTTTTAGCCATTCATCAATATTTAATTAACCATAATAATCTTTTATGAAAAAAATCTAAACAATCATATCATATACTCTGTTTCTATCCATTAGTTAAACCTAACTCTTCTAATTCCTGTTGACTATCCTTTAGAATCTTATCATCATACAGATTATGTTATACTAGTTATAACAGTTGTTTATTACCTTGCATGTAATAGGAGTAAGACTTATTAGTCTGTAACTTCTTAGTTCAGTTTTATCAACCTTTAGAATGGATGAGCACTACATTGGCAGTTTACCAGTCAGTATTTATTGCCCATGTCTTGACAGACTGCTGGAATAGTTTTGTTAATGTCCTATGAATAACATCTTTAGTTACCATAAGTACAATTACTGTAGTAGAATCCAATGAAGTCCTGTTGATTTGTTTATTATAAGAGCTTCTAGTACCTGTTATATTTCTACCTCTTCTATGCTAATATTATTCAACCTGGAACTTTCTGTTTAGTCAGCCTGAGGCATGTTGTCTTTTTCCTCCTCGTAGAATACCTGGGAGAAATATTCATTTAATACATCACCCATTTCACTTTTATCTTCTAAAAGTTTCTCATTTATAGCTGAGAAACAGTACTTATTTTGTAAGGCTTCTTCTGCTGTTGTAATCTGAAAATAAACTTTATGTTTATTGCAATATTCTCTTCTCTCTTTGGCTGTATGGCTGTTTTACTCTGCTTTCTTTACTTTTTTTATTTTTTATGAACTAGTTTCTTTTTACTTATATTAATGCTATGTGATTTTATAATTTTAAGCTACTTCTCTCCTGACTATTTACATACTTATGGGGGTGAATCTGTTTTGTGATTAATACACCATTTCTTTAAATGATTGACCTCAATTTTCTACTAATTTCATATTTTTCCTGCTCCATTTCACTATTCTCAATCCTTCATAGTCTTATTTCCTGAAATTGTAAAGATTTGTTTTGAACTCCATCTACAGTATATAATGCACACTTTGAAACCGTACCATATTATAATCACAGTTCCCCAATTGTTCTTTCTCCTCTGTCTTGATTATTTGAAAAGACTAGGTCGATAAAAAAACATTCTCTATAGCCAGTATTAATCATGTCTGTATTAATTTCAATTTCATTTTCCAGACACTCCTATTATATGTATATATTATATAAAAGAACACTTAAAATCTCCCATTAAAACCACCTTACCATAAAAACTGCTTATTATGCAATAACACAAACTCCTCAATCTTTTCAACATTTATTTTTTGTCAACACTACAGACACTGTGAAACTAACCAGACAACATACTTGAAACATACACAACAGATAATACCAATAAATTAATCTAATTCCATATTTTACTGTCATGTAATTACTTAAATACAATAGTCAAACAACACTCATAGTACTGCCTTTTTATGACTCCTCACTTCATGGTATTTAAAATAAAAGGAAGAAATATTAGAAATGCGAATACACAATTTAATACAATGCATTAAACAGAACTGAAAGAATAGCATGTCAAAGTAAGTTTTAAGATAAGATTTAAAAAGTGCTTAAGAGGATTGGCAAGATCATTCCACAGACTTGGAGCAATGGAAGAGAAAGTTTACAAATGAAAGACCATTCAACCCACCTACAGTAGTTCATTTAATTGCTACTAGCTAGTCTGAGAATTTCATCCTACTGTTTCTTAAAAGATGCCAGGGTATCAGCTTCATCAACAGAGCTAGAAAGATTTTTTTAAGACTCACATACTGTAATCCTTTGTGTAAAAAAGTTTCTCCAGTTTTCAGTAATAAAACCAATTTATCGGCCTGAGAAACAGTCATCCTGATTCTTTTGGATTATGTTCATTATATTTACTGTGCATAAAGACAGAGTATTCCTGTATATGTACAGTGCATATGTATTCAGACCCTATCTATGGTGTCCCATTTTGTGAAATACAAATTATGCATAAACATGTTCTGAACCCCTTCTGAACAAAACAACTACTACTATATTGTAAAGAGCCCTGACTATCCAGAATCAGATTCTGGTTATCAGATAGGAAAGAGGTCTTACATCTTTGTCTCCTACATGAAAACAGAACATTTGGCAATGAATGATGAATGCATGTTAATGTCAATGAATGAATAAATGAATGTAACTGTCATCATTCAAGATTCAACAGAAATTAAATTAAAACTCTACGTAATATCTACAACTTTGTATTAATTTATTTCTTGTTATCCAAAGACGAACAGTAATTGCAGCAAAGAAAATTAACTTTGTTTCTTACGAGCTCTGAAAATCGTCTTGCTGCAATTATATTTGAATGTCAACAACCTGACCTTCCAGAAATAGATGCACTATGCACAATTATCATTTTAGCTGCCCAGGAATTTAATTAAGGCTTAACATACTCTTTACTTTAATGGGAAACATCTAAGGAAAATATGGATGGTGCTGGAAAATTCTAAACCAATGCCACAGTTAGGTGGCCATGATGTGGAAATGTCATCTTTAAGATGTAATGAAAACTTCAAAGAATTTTAAATTTTTGCAAATAATTGCAAAAATATGAATGTTAACTTTAGGCCCAATACAATTTTGATGTGATTTGCCATAGCATAATTTTTTAAGAGATTATGATTGCTATTATTGTTCACTACACACGTGTGTTCCATTGGAAAAAATATTGTTGGGAAATCTCATTCAATATCTGACATTTTAAAACCACAGCTACTTTGGGGTTATATTTGAGCTACTTTTAAAGATAGGATTAAACCAAACAGGTTTAGGAGTTATTTAAAATTAAAAGGAAACGAAGCAACCATTACTTTTAGTGTGAGACTAAGCTAATACAAAGGGGTAAGCCATTAAAATGAGACTTGTATCCACATAAGACTTGATCACACTAAATTGCTTGAAGTTTACACTTTGATGCAATACGTTTTGTTGGATAACACATCAAGGACTGCATTTACTATATCATGATGGACACTTATTTTTTCAAAGGCAACTATTTAAACTAAATAATAGTTTATAATAGACTACTGTATTTAAACTTATCTTTCATGTAGCCAAAGGCTGGGTTCATTCTTTGTAATGCTGCCCAATTATGAATGCAGGGAGTAGCATCTTTACAGATCAGGTGAATACAAAATCTGTATAATAAAGAACTGTGAAGAATTCTTACTTCTTGGTACACTTTTCCAAAATTGTGCTTAGGTGACACCACATACTGTACTGTATACTCAGAGTTTTCGCTTTTAATTGGCACAGACTACATGATGGTTGTCCTGGGATCCTTCAATGGTTAGGCCACCAGGTACCTACTATTCTGTTTGACTAAGAAGCTGCACCAGCATGCGTAGGCTGCAAAGCATCAGATAAAGGTTCATTCCATAATGAAAGGTAAATAACAGAAACACAGCATTTTGTTTGTGGGGTCTTCATCAGGTCTTCACAGAGGGGTTTTGGAACTCCAATTGCAGAAAGACACTCATTCTAACCTGCTTTATGCCCATTTCCCCACTACTCTCCACCCCATCGTACCTACTTTCTGTTCTTCCATGCCTTATTTGCTGCTTCTCTCCATTACACCTGAAGAAGGCTCCACAGCCAAATATTTGTGTGCTAATTATCCTCCTAATTTTTAGTGTTCTAAGATGGAGTTAAAGGAATTGCACCCTAACTAGCTAAAATGGCTGCTGTATCCATGCAGTCAATTGTGCAGCAAACACAGCTTGTTGAAAGTGAAAATCCAGTTGTGAGTTCACAAAATTCTGTGATGGACACAGAGCTACAGTAGGTCTTCAGCTATTTGGTCATTTATCTTGAAAATAGACTTGATTTTGAACAAAAGAAATAGAAAAGGGTAATAATGATCAAATAGTGGAACTGAAGAGTTTGTAATGCAAGGCTATCAAGATGGAGGGCTTATTTTTTCTTTGAATTGAATGAGGCAATCTATATTTTTGAAAGATAAATAATCCCTGTGTGGTTTCCAGATTTGGAATAGAGAGACTGGGAAATGGAAAGGGGACAGAGAGTCTGAAGAGTTTCTCTGTTGGCTGCAACAAGCTTTGAGTGCTTAATTTCAAACTTCTCCACTATACAGACAGACAATACAGGTAATCTGGCCCTATTTTATCTGCTGATGGATCTGTGCTGCAGTTTTGAATGGTTTATACCTCAGTGACTACCCAGATCAGATGAATCTTTTTCTGAGGCAAGAAAATTGCAGAGGCAGGCTGAATTATTATTAACTTGTTAATCCATGTGATTAATATTCCACTACTTTCCACTGTAGCATTTCCTTGATATAACTGTATGTGTGAATAATATCAGACTAGGGTGTACTTTTTTGTGTTTTTTGACACTTTCCATATAACAGACTAGTCTGTTCACACTCACTGTGTGAGGTGATGTCAGCTTAGAGTTCTGTAGCAATGGGAACTGAGATCTATTGACTTTAGCTTTCTGATACTGATACCCTTACCATTCTACACATACTACTTTCATTTTATGATCTGATGATATTTTGTGTGTCATTTTAAGTATTATATTATTTTCTATAATTTCTGAAGGCTATAACCATACATATGTTCCTAACAGTGTATGACTCAACGTTTAGGATGATGTGGGATGAGTACACTTTTTTATTTTTATATATTCTCTCTTTTAAAATACCTTTTAGATATATACTTTATCTTTATATTTTCTTCACTGGAACGGTTTTATTTGTTGATGAAGAAATTGAATTAATGAGAAAATCGTTCTTGATGTACTATTTTAATTTGCCTTTATAAATCAATGAAAAGGGGAATGTAGAGTTTAATTCTAGCATTTCAGCTCATTATAGAAAGAAAAAAAAAGTCACTATATTAAATTCTACACTTAACAGAATTTCTAGAATAAAACTCCTCCCTTATAAAAATAAATCGATTCTTATTTTGTGTTCTTTTTTTTTATTTTACTCTTGTGCTGTGGTTTTCAGGAAGCATATCACATCCAGGACATAACTGCTCTGGTTTATTGCCGGCCTTGACAGACAGAAAGGATGTATTTACATTTCCAAAACAATGACCTAACATTCTATTCCCCCACTCTTTTGTGTCAAAGCTTATTTATATCTTGGTTTACTAGAGCCCATTATCAAAAGAGTTCACTGGAAGTTTTACATATTCATACCTAACATTGCATGTGCACTAATGAGTTTTCTTACTCTATAAAAGGCCAATCCAACACACTGCTCATGGTGATTGATGGCTTCAGTTTCTCTTCTGTAATTCAGCTCTCTCACAATTCCCCTTTGACAGCCTTCTATAAACTGCTTCTACTACTAAAACTAGTAAGGTACTTCCATTCATCTCTGTCACAAAAAGGCACCCTTGCTGTTATGTCTAGATGCAGTACACCACACCTTTACCATATAATGGCATCATTCATAACACTAATGCCCCGAGGGAGCAAGACACAAGTGTTTAATAGACCTGTAGCAGTCTTTTTGTAGCATATTAGGAACACTAGGTGACCAATTATAGATTCACACATTTATCAGTCATGTTAGAGTGTCCTAAATATGTAAAGAGAAGAAATGGCCAAAATGATTGTTGAGAAAAACTCCAAGCAGATTTGATCTTTTCAAATTCTGTAGCCCGGCAATAGTCTGGCATAACTAATATCCTCTGTCATATTTCGTGTTTTGTTTTACTCATAATAATGAAAATAGTCACTGAAAATTGCAGATCAAAAGGTCTAATGTTCATTTAACCTTTTTTCATTCAAGATATTCAAATTGTGTTATATCAGGACATAGAAAAAGAGTGGTAGAAGAATAATTTTGAAAGTACAATCTGATAATGGTCGTTATTTAAAAATTTAGGTTACAGGCTCCAGAAATAAGTGCAACTCAATCATTGGTATACTTTTGTAACACTTTAGGATTGCAGTCCTCTGGGTTTTATGTCTACCCCTTCAATACATAGTCACAATATACCTTGTAAAACTGTAACTAAAAAGGATGGAATGTCCTATGCTTTCCATATAATGTATCTCTATGTACAAGTCAAAGCTGTTGTTTGTTTTTTTGGTCCATTTCTGTCATTGAAGGAAAGAAAAGTTTTTACATTTCCTTGTGGCTTGCTCTTCACTTTATTTCCTCTGTCTATAGAATGCAATACTGATCCAAAGAAGAAATGAGTCCATTACCGATACAACCATTTCATAAATTATCCTTCAGAAAATGATTTACTTTCATGTTCTCTGAAGCTTCTAAGAGTCAGCACATCCACCACTGAGAGAAATCATTAGTAGGTTTTATTGTTTTGACATAGAATAAATAGATCAAGCAACAGACTGCATTATAAAAGGCATTCTTTAAATCTTTAAGGCAGTCCAGAAATGCAAATCTATAACTTTCTGTGCCTTCAAGAAAATATTCAACAAATGAAACTGAGATAAAAAGGACACAAATAAAATGACAGCGAAGTTAAGGAAGACTGAAGTCAATTGTTTAAAACGTCTCTTGCAGATATTCACAAAACTATTATATAAAATTTTACTTTGCAATAAGTACTGTTTTTTATTAATAAACTTAAACTAGTTAGACAATTATACTTAAACTGATTACAATTATGGATGGAAAAGAGTTAATATACACATTAGATACATAATGTCTGGTGTGCATGTCATGTATTTCCCATAGAATTTATGTGAAGTGCCCAAGTACTATGAACAATGTTTAATGTAGTACGCATCTTTAAAGAGTGATAAAACTGAAACAAGAAATTATATATCAAAATTAATGCCTTCTGTGTGATATAAGATCCTGTGGGAGTGAATGAGCTGTCACACCAACTGTAAGATTTAAACGACAATCTATTTACAATGCTGGGAAAAATCAATACACCACGACCAGATCAAAACAAAACCCTAAGCTCTTCATCAAGCCTCTGACTAAACTTCTTGATGAAGTCAATATTGAGCACATACACTGTTTCCTGGTTGTAAAAATAAGCAATTCTTAAACACAGTTTCTCTCTCCAAAACTCTTCACAAAGTTTAGAAAAAATTCAAAAACTCAGTTTCTTTCTCCAACTCAGTCCCTGGTCAGTCATCTCTCTGGTGAGTGGTATATGCAGGGGCTCTATTCTCAGGCCATCAAGTAGCAGGCATTCACTCCCACAGATTAACACAGGAAGCTTCTTCTTCCTGCTTTTTAAAAGAGTCACCTGAGCAATTGGCTTCCTGCAATTGGTCAAGTGACAGAGCAGCACCTTACACAATCTCACAAGATTTTACAGCATAGAGAATATTTAAGGATGAACACTGCTGCTAATGTACTTCACAATGTAGTCTGGATTTTGAAAATTACTTAAAGCTTGCAATGGTAAATGTGAAAGGTATTTTTGCAGCTGTCCTATGATTTTTAGAATTTGAATATCATGCATTTACTTTTGTTTATTTTACTCTCCCCCATTAGTTCTATCATGTTTTGAAACAGTCTATTTTTTAGAAAAACATCTTCATATACAGAGGTGATGAATAGAGGTTAACTAAGGTTGAAATCCAAAGATCTGTTATTCAGTTCACAGGCAGGACACACATGAGCAATAAGTTGAAAATCAGCTGCCAAATTTACTGCTGTACAATGAAGACCATAAGGTCACGCAGTTGACAAACCCAACTTAGACCTGTACCACACTGCTTCAGCCATCTGCTGCTTCGTGTTTATCATGAGATACAGAGTAAACACCATCCATCTGAAACCTATATTAACAGGTAAACAAAATAAATGAACACAGAAAATGAACAGCAGCTAAATGTGAAACGATAGATATGTCTCATGACCTCTATCTTAGTCAGTTTTGCAGAGTATCTGATAAAGAAAAACAGTTTTATTTATTTAATCATTTCAAACAAAGACTGAATAAGAAAAGAAACCTATTCTTAAGAATAAGAAAATCAGTAGAGAACTGTGATCATAATATAAATTTGAATTTGTGCAAGTTGAGTCCAAAACAGTGGTTTATACTGTAACTTCAGGAAAGCAGACTACGAAGGAGTGTTGTGGAGCTTAAGAGAAGTAGTTATTGAATGCGTAGATTGCATGACAACAAAGATATTCTGTTCAAGCAGAGCAGAGTCACTCTGTGAAAAGTAGGAAACAGTAGCTCAAACTGGTAAATACATTAATTAAGAATATTATAAGAAAACACTGTATAAACCATTAGAATTGAACAGGACCCAGTTAAAGAAAACAGGTACAGGGAGCTACAAGTTAAATTGGATATTAGAATCAATTACATAGTAGAATATTGAAACTGACGCTAAAATAGTTTGTTCAGTACTAAAGCATCAAAGGACCCGCAAAGGATTATCTGAAGTGTCATCAGAGTTAAAAGAGGGAAAGTATACCTGATAGGAACATTATTGATTTATTAAATTAATATTTCACTCAGTCTTGCAAAATGCAATGTTAAATATTAAATAATATTTACACACAAGAGGCATTGTCACAGATACTAGAAGCACTTATGATAAACAAGTCTCAAGGTCCTGATGATATCTAACCAATTGTATTTAAGGAAACAAGAGATTCACAGGCCATTAATGAAACTCTTCCCACATTATCTCAAGCAGCTGCTGTAAGGCACACCAAGTTTAAAACCAGCCGGATCTGAAGGAGCTTGTGGAATCCTGGTCACAGTCATCTAATGAGATGGCTGGGGCACAGACCTGCCTATTCTTCAGATATGAACTTGCACTCTGAAGAGTACCATTAGTGATTCATCCACTTGGAAGGGAGCCTATGAATAAACACCTTATTTAACCTGTATTTCCTTTTATTATACAATCTCTAATGCCAAAAGATCTAATGTCATTTAAGGATTTATACTGCATTTACTGTGTTTGTAAAAAAGTCACATATTGATGCTTCCAAAGCTCTTGGAAGTTGATACTTAACAAAGTGAAAAAACAAAAAGTGTTTCTAGCATATGGAATGACACTCCCACTCTACATTTTGTGTTAAAGTAACAACTTCAAAAAGAGCATCTACTTAATAAAAGCAATGTGATCTGTAAACATCATCTATTTTACATAACAAGAGCAGATGTTTAGATGTTATGAGTTAGGCCTTTTTTGAACAACAGCTTGAACAAGTATTATTTGTAATGAGAAGAAATGAAGGACCCAATAATTAGTTGTCTTTTTAAACTTAAAAAAGTTATGTTTTGAGGAAGAATGTGACATCCAATCATATTTTAATTTTTGTATTGAAACTCATATTGAAGTGGAAATTGTTTATTTGATTCTGTTGCTTCCAATGCTGTTACATCAAACTGCATTCCAATGACTATTTTACACTTTTATACACATACTGTGAAAGGGCTCTTAGGAATAGGTGATTTTACATCACCAAATAACCAAACTGAGCAGAAAATCAGTCCTGAGAATCTAGCCACAATGTCAGCCTCAGGGCTAAAGCAGGCTATGGACATGGTTACCAGCACACAATGTACCATACAATGAGTCAAATTGAATGGCAAAACTAAAAAAATAGGACTATGCTCTAGTTAACAAATTAAATATTAATAATGCATCAACAAGAGTGTTATTTTATGAATCACATAAACCAGAACAAAATAAATATTGTTGTGTGCCATCATAATGATTCATCGTTACAGTTTATTACGGCTGTTGTTCCTATCACTACTGCACACAACATTTAAAAAATATCCTGAGGGTGCTATCCACAAGGAGGGTGCACATGAAAGTAATCTCATTCAATTTATAATAGAAGATTATACTATAGTTGTAATGTGCCTTATTTCATTTTCAAGTGTCTGAAAAATAATTACCATAAACCTATTAAAAACACTGGAATTTCTTCTCCATTTGTTTCCAGTGAAGTTAACTTTCTTTGGCTGAGTGGCTATTGTCAGTGAGTATTTCTGATGGATTTTGTAAAGGTGTCTTGTTTAAAGCCTTTTTCTATATTTTTGTTAAATTCTCCAGTTTTAGCAAGTAAATTAATGAAAGTCTAAATCAAGGCCTGTTCTGCTGGAGCAAGAGATATGTTGAAATAATCTATTTAATTAAAAATACGTTCATGTGATGATTATCATTTTAATTACTTAAATGACAGTTTCACAATATATTGTTGTCACCAACAAACTGCATCTAACCAGAAAAGAGTAGCACTGCAAAAAAAGAAAAGAATCTTAATGCAATAATACAAAACTGAAGAAGAATATCCATATCCATGAAACTTTTATACTTTATAAACAATATGTTCATTATAGGCTCTAACTAATAGGCCCATTCACCCTGACACGTCATTAGTTGCTTGGCTCAAATTTCTATTGTAAAAACAACTCAAGCAAGCCAAGAGGTGCCAAGTTACAGAAAGCCACCCTTGTCTGGCATAGGTTTGCTAATGTAAAAAGAACAGAAGTGGCATATTTACAGAATCACTAGGAACATAGCTATTAAAATTAAACAGGATTGTACAGTAGTTCACTACAAAATGTTTAGTGTGAAGAGAAAGAAGGTGTCTCTGGAGATCTAAATTGAAACAGATGTGCTCTTACGTAAATAAGAACAAATATCCTGAGAGACTTAATCAAAGCTTGACAATAAGAAGTAGAAGCTAGAAACCTGAGCAAAATAAAAGTACACTGGAAATAGACCAATGTGCTACAAATGCCTCTACTGACTTAAAATATCATTATCCATGTAACTCATGTGCCAAGAGCTGGTTTGTTGGACTACAAAGTTGAATAAAAGTGCACAGTATATTTGAACTATTGCAGTATGAGATTTTTTTTAAATGATAACCAGTGAGGATTGTCAACAGGTGCTCTCTTAAATATATTGGATTTGCTGATATATTGGAGGGTTTAATCCAACTGACTTTCCAAAATTACTTTAGATCTTAAACAAGGATACTGCAGACAGACAAAGTTTCATGGATCCTGTGGACACCTGCTGCACCTCAACAGCACCCTCTCATGTCCTAGAAAAGTTGGAAAAAATTCCCAGAAGTGTAATCAAGATAGGGGGGTGAGTAACGTTCAGGTAAGCATTTGTCATCGATAACCATAAATCAACACTGCCAGGTTAGTGGAATAAGTGCGAAGATGCACAAGAGGATCTTCCCAGTGAGTGGAGATGTGTAAAAGCAAACACTCTCCAGAGACATGCAAGGGTCTCTTCAACCTGTGGAAATGGAAATTCATAAAGCGTAGGACATCAATGTTATCACCATGCACTACTTGTTACTCTCTTGAATTGACATTTGAAAGGAACACACCACACACCAAATAAGCACATACATAAGTACTTAAAGTGTTGATTGAAAATTCAGGAGTTTTAATTCTCCAATTGCATAAATGTTCTGTTCTGCAAGTGAGGAAAGAGGGACAGAAGATCAGAATTGCAGGCTAACCAAGGCTTATTGTCCTTTAATGTTTAATGTCCTTTAATGTCCTTTGTTGAATTAATTGTATCTGCTTTGGCAACACTGTAGTCCATCAGTCATGCCAGTAAAGCTCTTTGAATCTGAATTAATGTTGAACAGGTGTGTGTGGTGTAGAGCAGCATGGAGCAGCAGCTAGCAGTCCATGAGGTAGAGAGAGAAAGAGATTAAAATTCCCACATATACTGTATATAGGGGAAGATGAATTCAATAACAGTAAATCAAATAAATAAAAATTTTCAAAACATAAAATTAGAAGAAATTAACACGAAATACTGCATACACTTAAAATATTTTGTACAATAATTAAATTAGAGAGAACTACCTAAACTACTACTACTAAATTTATAATTACTGTACATTTAACACTTTACTGCTAAGTAATTAAACACAAAATGATATATACTGTAAATAAAACAATCACTTGGATGCTTAAATAATAGCAATTGCATGTTTAAAGCATATTGGTTATTCAGACGATACAATGCAAAGTGGTTGCAGTGTTTTGCAGTCTCACAATGCAAAGGTATTGTGAGACAGTAGTGCAGTGTCTCACCATGGTGGATGCTGGAGGAGACCTCATCACCTTTACTCCACACTGTTTATCTGCAGAAGGAACTTGCTGCACTACCTGCTCTTTACAACTCTACTTACATTTTAAATAAAAAAAAAATTGAGCTAAGCTGAAACTTGCATAACCCTGGAGAGTGTGTATAAACCATCATCCAAAGATGTACTCCACCAGCCTTGCATCTTTGAAAAGATTTACCACAAAACAGTTCAATGACTGCAACTAATTCTTCTCATTGTCTGTGTCTAGAGGAGTTTACAAGGGGGATTCTCCAGTCTCCGAGACGTTTTGAGCTCTGATTCTCTCACTGGTGTATGAGGAAGTCTGCATCTCTCTGCACTTACTGCTAAACGCCACACACTAAAAAATAATCAGTGAATCCATGCAATGAAAATCACTTCAATCAGAAAAATCTGAAAATAACAGCTTACTGATAAGTGGTTTGCAAATCCCTATGTGGGGTGATTTGTAAGATCCAAGCATAGCAATAATCATAATAAATAAAGGATTCTAGTTTTGCTCATTGTGCTCCAAAACTACACACAATAGCATATCTAACACACTGTACCAAAAACACAGTGCTGCATTATTTTCTAGCTTGTGATACTATTTTTTGCACAGTAAATCTAAACAACAATTGTCAAACTTGTACTGAGACATGTAGATGAAAAAAAAATTGTGTCTCATTACAGTCAAATAAATGGTAAGAAGTTAACAATTAACAAAGACAAAAATGTTTGAGTAATTATAGGATACATGTATGTAGTATTTTACTCACTCACATACCAACAACATGATTTAAAAGTCCTAATTAACTTTTAAAATTCCATAGATAATATTGCTTACATTACTGGAAGGGGAAAGGATATTATTGTTTTTTTAAGCTACAAAAATAGATTCTAGATAGAGAGAATACCTGTATTTGGTACTTTAGAATGGTACAGTGTTAAACATGACATGATTTGTGTTGCACTTTTAGAGCTATACATGTATATTGTATTACTTTCTAGGATTTGAGCCTGCAACATTCTTAGGATTGATGGCATCCTAAGAATCCGGTTGATTAACTATAATATCCTTCCCCTTCCTATACAATATGTAATGTTTCTGTATTATGTCAATATTTTAAAATACTACAAACAATAATGGATATTTCTTTCATGAAATCTACCTTTAATTGTAGTTTTAAGTTGTAAGTTACGGTGCTCACCTCATTGGTAGAAGAAAAACAGGAAAACATTCAACTCTGTCCTGCTCAGAAAAATATAGATCACATCTACAGTATGGAGACTGTCAAGTACAATAGCTTCCCACTTCTGGAATCCAGCATTGTCCATATCAAGGAAAGTCAAAATCAGACTGCTTTTTCCAGTGATAGAATTTGAACGTCTTCTTTAATATTTATCAAGGGTGGATAACCTAGAGCTGTTTTTAGGTTAAAATATAATAAACGTAAAATTTCCTTATGGAAGGAATTTTAAAATGACAAAAATAGATAAGTGAGTAAACATACAGGTACAGTAGTTGTAGTAGTAGTATTAATAATACATTTTTATAGGCCTTTGCAAGTCAAATACAGACTTCAAAAGTCACTGTAGGGAAACTAAAATGCATACAGTACATACTCTCTCACTTCCCCTTTGACCCACAAATCCAGTCATAAAGGCACACTTTTAAACAGGAGTTAGTCTTTTTTCCATCTCTCACTTTAGTTTAAAATTACTTGAGAAACAAGTTTTTTTTTCCCCACATTGTGCTCATTAGGTACGTTTATTGCCAAAATGCCGATAATCTCCTCTAAAGTGTCATAAACAATTTCTGTGCTGACCCGCTGGGCAAGGTCAGTGCTGGTCCGCGGCTGTCAGTGTGGAGGCGGGTGAAAAAAGAATTGCTTTGAAAAGCCGGCGGCTGAACCTCAGGTCCAACTCTCTCTGTCTGTGGATGATCACAGAAACTACAGGAGTATTACCAGATCCCTCCCCACCATCTGTTCCATTGCGCTTTTGTCAGAATGTCAGAATTTACTACTTTTTCAGTTAATAAGAAGCAATGAAGGATGTCATCAAGGTTACAGAGTTTGGAACTCAGCCTATTCCTGAAACTGTCCTACAAAGTGAAAATAAAACAGTTCATTAAATGTGAAGGGAATCCTGTTTACTTCAGTGCAAGTAAATTGCAAATCAGTCTGTACTTAATACAATTATTACAATTACCATTAATCCAACATTCGTAAACCCTGGGAATTATCAAGTACACAATAAAGTGCTCCAGATTAAATATAGAAACTTCTTTTAAACCGTTGTCATGGTGATTTTGTGCCCTAAACAACTAAACTGTCACCTTTAGCCAAACAACTTTGTATCCCTCATTTCAAGAAGGCTGTGCTAAAAAATAAATAATAATCCTTCATGAATGCAATGCCAACAGTACATGCAGTGCCTGCCTGATTTAGCTAGGTCTCCTGGGGTACTTAGTGAGAAAACTGAAATTTTAAAACTTATAGCAAAGATTGAAAGTCCTGAGGACATAATTTTACATTGGCCGTCAAGCTGATCTGCGCCCACATTGCTGTGAGAAATCCCATCTATATTACCTTGCTGTTGAACAAAATAGGCCCTACTCATTCTGTTACATTTTTACTGCTGAGTCTACTTTTAATAGTGTTCTCATTAATAAAAGTTTGATGGTATTATGGACAATTCAGCCATAATATTAGAAACTTTTATCAAACGAAGAGGTGGCAGACAATGCACAGCTGGCTTCAGAAGCAGGATACAGCATTCCGTTACCTTCTCTTGCCAGAATCCAGGGTTTGATCCTACTAAAAGCTAGTGGCATCCATAGCACATACAGGATTGTGGAGTAACAATCAGGATTCTGGACCTCACATGACAAGGTTGTGTGTTCAAGTCCCATCCAAGTCTTTTCCATCCCTGGCCAAAGTACTAAACTCACATTGCATCAGTAAAATGCCCATCCATATGAAATGTAGCTTTGGATCAAGAAGTCAGATGAATCAGTTAACAAAAATGTGGTTAAATTCCTTATACCATTCCCCACCTTACAATTCGGATGGCTAGATTGATATTTCAAACCCTTGTGAATGATATGGCATTCTTTGTTCAAGCTGGTTATACTGCTTACTGTTGTACAGCATGTCACTGTGTGGGGTATAAAACTACCTGCAGCCTTTGCAGCCTACGCATTCTGACGCAGCTACCCACCTGAACTATTTTTGCATATGCATATGATGAGTCTGACCCACCACAACGTTTTGGAGGCAAACCAAAAACATTCGGCCTTAGCTGAACTTTATATTCAAAACTCATTTACACACTTTAAAAATATGCATACTCCTACTGTATATCACAGAAAAATTTGCCCGATCAAGGATTCTACAACTAACAGCTTGACAGATGAAAATAGGAGCAATAATAGCTAAAGACTGAAAATTAAAAGATAGATAGATAAGACTTTATTGATCCCGAAGAGAAATTGATGTGTTACAGCAGCCCAGCCCAAGACAAGCAAAACCAGACATAAGAGACTAAAATTTAAAATAAAATAAGTACAGCAATTAAAAAATAAAACATATAGAGTTAGGTATATAATGCTCATAGTCACTGAAAAACCATAAAATATGTGCAAAATGCGCATAGGTATATGCAGATTGAAAGTACCACAGTATAAATAGTATATTAATGCAGTGTCCAAAAAGTACAATAGTGCAACATGCTGTCCATAGCAGATGAAGGGCCAACAGTCCTAGCCTAGGGCAGTGCTATACACCCTGACAGCCGCCGAGAGGAAGGACCTGCGGAAACATTCCCTTGTACACCGTAGCCGGAGCAGACTGTAACTAAAAATGCTCTGCTGCCTAATAACAGTCCTATTTAGTGGATGAGAGGCGATGTGTATAAACCTATACACATGTGCATAAAATGTGTATAAACCTATGTAAACTACGAAGTTTCAGAATGTTAATATTTGATACACATTCTTTATCTCAGATGTTAGAGTGACTTATGTTGTACATGTAGGTAATAGTCCTACCTTGGTTGGCATGAAGCATGAAGCAAATCCTGCATCCTCTTTAAATCTTGAGTATTCTTCTGGTACTGGTGCTCTTAGAGTGAAGACACACTAATTCTATGGTACATAAACAGAACAGGATAAGTCTGTTCTAAGTCAAGTTTCTTTTTAATGTTTTACTTCTGTGATTGAAGTATGCATTCTTGCATGTTTTGGCTCAATTAATCTCCTACCTTTTATTGTATTTTTGGTCTAGGTGTAAGATTATTATTAGCCCTTTTTCACAAGCAACATTGTGAAGGGTATAGCAAAGTTGATTATATTTGCTTATAACAAAATGTAATTACAGTATATGTTGTTCTTTCTAATATTAACATTTCACAATAGATAATGTTTATCAATAGGTGGAACAGATTTCCATTTTTTGGATGTATGCTCCTGGAATTGTGATTGTCTGAGGACAGTTATACTGTAGGGCTAAATTAGATTATGGTTTGACCAAATGCGATTTTAAAAAGAAAAAGAAATTTAAATGGACTCATGCTCTTATGCTCAGTCAAACAAGCTTGTGTTTCATTCACACCACTTCAAATGCACTAGAGAAGAAGATGAAGAAATGAAAAAAGGTAGGTCAAACTAGTTTAACACTCAATTAAATCTGAGGGGGAGAGTCTAATGTATTGCATGATTATCTCTATAGTTAACAAGCTACCCATATTTCAAAAACTAAAGAAGTGAACTCGGTGGCGTAGTTAATGAATTCTAATGATCCCTCTCATTCAAGCAAAGAATTAGAATCTCATTTTTAGTATGCTCAGGATTTTACAACTGAAGCAGGGTCACGTCCAAGGGCACATATCCTAATTAGCTTCCTAATATTGATAGCCAGCAATATAATAGGAAGGATGTAATTCTCATCTAAATCCCCCTTCCTTTCCTATATAGGAGGTGTGCATCAGTAATGTCATTTGTATCCTGAAAGCTCTGTGATATCAAAGTGATCAAATTTTCGTCAAGTAAAGCAAATGTAAAATTGAGCTGAATGGGAATGACACAGCTGAAAATCAGGAAGATTAAAGCAGTTATGTTTGTAGAAGGGTTGAATAACATACTGTACAGACATCCCTTATAAACAAATGTTATCACTTCAGATACTGCAGTGCATATTTTCTAGTTCTGAGCTGCCATCTGTTTAATATTTTACTTAACCAAATTAGTTAATTGAGAACAAATTCTCATGCATGGCAACCATAGGAGTACCTATTAATATAGCAGGGCAATTACTTGGAACCATCTTGATACCTTGCTCAAAGGTGCAGCCATGTCCAGTCCAGGATATGAAGCCATTCCCCTCAGCTCAGGAATCTAGAGCCCTCACCATAGCTACACAATGCTGTCTCATCAAGTCATGCACTTGATAAAAATGTTAAGCTCGAGTTTTTCTCATTATCCTCTTGGTTAAACCATTTTTTTCTGCTTCATGACACACTTTTGAAACCATTGTCTTCTAGAATAATATTTGCTTCATTTATACAAAAAAGAAATTAAGTGAAGCAGTGGCTGAGAAAAAGACCTCGGTATCTCACTTTAACAAATTACTGTAGTTTCTATTTTTTAATACATGCAGACCTACAGTACATTCATTTAATTAGAGAACAAGAAATACCTTTGTGATAATCAAGAAGTAAACACATACCACAGCTTCTGTTTTTGGCTATTGTGGAATCTTTCAAAGGTTCCACTTAATTTTGTTATAATATTTTTGCAGTAGACGGCATGGTGGTGCAGTGGTTAGCATTATTGCCTCACAACACTGGGGCCCCAAGTTCAATGCCTGGGTGCTATCTGCATTGAGTTTGTATGTTCTTCTCATTTGCATTGGTTTCCTTTGGGTGCTCCAGTTTCTTCTTACAGTCCAAAGACATGTTAGTAGGTTAGCAG
This sequence comes from Atractosteus spatula, assembly GCF_055471065.1. NCBI lineage: Eukaryota > Metazoa > Chordata > Actinopteri > Semionotiformes > Lepisosteidae > Atractosteus > Atractosteus spatula. The sequence goes on along the minus strand of NC_142728.1, from coordinate 6,775,286 downwards.
ATTTCTGGAGAAATTATCCTTAGAGTGAGTGTTTTCCTCTGTGTGTCTGCCCTGTGATGGACTGACATCCCATTTACAGTAACTGTATACAGGTGAAAACATACAGGTATACCCTATCTTGCTCCCACTGCTTGCCGGGATAGGCTCCTGCTTCCTTAAGACACTATATTGGATAAATTAGTTAGAAAACGAATGGATGGATGGATGGGTTTTTGCAGTATTCTAATGTTTCTGTCATCTTGTATCAAAGCATAGATAATTAAATTAAAGTCTTTGTTTCATGCTTTGGTATACTTCTCAATGCTTCACTATGCTTGGATTTTACTATGCATAATTATTCGTCACTGTGATTAAACATAATAAACTTTTACAAGGGGGATAAGAGCTACAGTACTGCTATTTGCACAGTAGTTAGCAATTGATGAGACATTGTTGTGCATCTGAATTTAAAAGGTTGGGTCATAAAGCCAAAAACATGAAGTTAAATTATTATTTATTATGTATATAATATTATGTAAATAATATTATGTATTTCGTATAAACGAAACTGTTTGAATATACATGCAATATGCTTTTGGAAGATTGGATCTTCAGATCGGTTTAGAGTGCTGATAGAAGACAGTGGTATTTTGTGATGAGCTGTGAAAGATGCTCCATAGATTCTGAAAGAGTGGCCAGACATATGAACATTGCTTAAGCCAGCTTTGGTTTGCATCCTGCAGAGGTGATGTAGAAACCAAGCCAGTGGTGAGTAATGACTTAAAACTAGAGAATCATTATAAGAGCACAAGAGTGCACAAGAGAAATTCTGGGCTTTCTACAGCATCCAACTTGGTGTAAAATGTTTCTAGCATTGGATAGGTCAAAAGGATAGAGTGGGAAGAAATCAGAACGTCTTTGAGTTAAAGAGACCAAGAGACCATAGCAATAGGATAATGCTGACTGGAGGTTGTTGCAGGTAGTAAAAGAGGGGGGGGCAGGGAGACTGTCAAGTCCCAGAAAACAGACAGAGGAGAGCACAAAGACAAATGACTAAAGGAAAAATAGGATACAAAGATAGTTTGAAATCTACAATGGGAATATTTATTATATTTATGGGGAAGTTTGGTGGGTGTGGGGCACGTTGAGGGCTAACATGGCACCAGATGGACACCAAGTGAGGGAGGGGGTAAAGGGGTGAAAGAAAACCAGTTGTTGTAGCAGGGCCATGAGCACCAGGCACCAGGCTATGGTGAGGACTATGAACAAGGAGGCCTGGTGACACTGACATTGTGCATGTGCACCTGAGAGGCAGAGTGAGTATCAGTGACCACAGGATCTCCCAAAGAGATAGCAAAAACGAGGACTGGAGAAGGGGAAAGAAGAAAACAATGATAGGCTAGAGCCATAGATGAGGCAGCTGAACGCTTTACCAGAATTGTTAAGGATCTAACCAAACTACTGAAATCCTGTTGTTAACATTTTTTATCTTTTTATTATCTTACTCTTGGATATATGCTTCAATAAGAATATTTTCTTTTGGGAAGAGTGGAGAAGGCGTTTGAGAGTGAAAGCCTTTTACCTCTCCACATACAAGTAGGAGCACAGATGTACGCAGCCCATGACATGAATAGAAATATGAAACATTCATTCACATTTATGCATGGGCATTTTTCACTTTCTGAGGGAAACAGAGATGGCGTGGGTTTAAAGTGTTCACAGCAGACATTTGAAGAAAAAAAAAGAGTATTTGGTATCTTCCAGTTTCATTCTCTGGTTTTACTTCTCAGAAAACAGGTTTTTTACACAACATAGGTTTTAAATTCTATGATATTCCTGTCATGCTGGTTTTGAATTTTTATGCATGAGATACCTTGTACATTAATTTCACTCACATGTCTTTGTGTTGCTTGGATTGTTTTCATTTTGCATATTTTACTTAATTTAATTTTCGCATGTGTTTTCCTGATTTGATGCTTCACTCTAGATTTCCTGGCAAGTAAATATAATTTGTATGCAGACTTCCCTTTCCATTTTAAATTTATTTCACTGTTCCTTTGTGATAAGTGGTTGCATTTTTGCCTCTCTTGCTTATTCAGTTCAGAGAAATATAAGAAGATTCCCTTATACTGTGTCACTCACTGAGTGCAGCTTGTCATTCAAGCAGTTTTCCAAGCATTCAATTGAGTGCTTTTCAGTTGGTACGATTGGTTAGGTTTTCACTCAAGGACACTGCAGTCATGACATGACTTTGTCATGAAATATAACATGTATCCAATCAAAGTCATATAGCAAGATGTGATGTATAAGAAAAAAAAGAAAAACAGAAGTAGTAAGTATAGAGCCTTGCACTGATGAAATTAAGAGTATTTACATGGACACAAAATGGAGTGGACCGAAACATATTTGCACCTACAGTACTATAGTTGCAGTGAGTAAATAAGTCCAAAATGTGAGTCCTATGCTGATATCTTTCATGAAAAAAAAGAATCTGAGCTGTATATAATATATTTATCCTTTCAATCTGTTTCAGATAGCTCGTCATGACATAGACACATTTAGCAAAAACAGCAACACCACCTAACATAAAGAATTACATTCTAAATTAACAAGAAGGAAGCAGGAGAGCATCCGTGATTTAAACATATGGCTTGAGCAAAGGTTAAAGACAAACTCTATTGGCAATAGTGAATATTGCTAAATCATTAATCCTTGGGGAGTGCAATGTGCTTTGACACATTTATTGAATTACATGTCTCACAATAAATATAGCAATCTGTCCAAAGGAAAAAGGGATCCTGTTTAAAGAGGAAGATTTTAAGTTCAGTTTCATTGTCAGTAATATAAAAGCACTAATTATTTTTTAATGAGATAAAAAGACATGTTCCCAAAAATGAAGTACATAATGTCACGTTTGCACTTGTTATTTACAAGCCAAAGCCAGCTGTCAGGTTATTAAAACCTGATTTTTTCCCCCATCTGCTATCGACACTAAGTCAAGGCTGTTTGATATAGCTCCAGTTCAAGTCCTTCAGCCCCAAAGTGACATTAAAGTGCCCTGAATTGCAGACAAGGAGAAAGCACATGATTACAGTACCACTCACAAAAGTGATGAGACATAAATGACACAAGATACTAGTATCTCTTCTTCTAAATTTGAGACAAAATTGTTTTTGCACTAAATGTGATAGTATAAATGTAGAGTAATTTTGTTCCTAAACATTTAAACACTTAATAGAAAAATGGCAAAATTTACCATGCTGTCTGTTATTTCTAAATCTCTAATGAATATTATAAAATGATTCTCATAGCACTGAAGGTTTGAATTACCATTAATGCTTAGGAAAAAAAATCAATCAACAAATACAAACTAGAGACCTTAAGATCTGGAATTTTGAACTCTTTTTTACAAGTTCTCTGCTTCAAAGTATTTTAATGTATATTTCCACTGTGGAAGAGTTGTTAAAACATACACAGTGTATGAATGGATGTGCTGATTAAAAGAGAGCAAGCACCTAAATTGCGCATAACGATTTCAAAAACAGGTTTAAAGCTTTAACCCACCTATATAAGCAATGACACTTGTTTCGGTTTAAGTCTGGTTTCAGAGTGTAATTTGAAACAAACCTCAGCAGAGGCTTAAAGAAAAAAGATATCTGCCACAACCTAATTAAACTAAGTTAATCAGTATTGCAGAGAGAGGTCTAAAGAGAGCATTCCGTAAAAAGCTTAGATGGTGACTGGTGTTTTGAAAGGAGCACATTAAATGCATAACATGTAACAAATAATATGATGTCTTTCAGTATTACCCACAAGGTCCTCCTGTGTTTTTGAAAGTCATATTGTCCTGACACACCATCATACTGCATGTCCTTATCATGAATTTTGAGAAGAGAGTCCAGTGGGTATCATAAACCCAAGATTACAAAGGCAAGATCCTGGATCTCCATTGTGTTCATTTAGAGTCCATCATATGTGATATATGTGACAATTGAGTGAGCAGAAGGAGACTACAGGGTGACCTTGAGACATGCAACCTGGCTAGAGCTAGCATGTATGACTGAACTTAGGCCTATAATGCAAAACCAGAATCATGTTATTGCATCAGGCTGATACAAAGTAACTGACTATTTCATTTCTTATTTCCCTGAACTGGTAACACATGTCAAATATTTTAAAAAAGAGAAGATGATGTATTTAAAACTGTGTCATCACAACTGTAAAGAATGAGCTGTTGTCGTCAAGGGGCCATTAATCTCTGTGCGGATGGAGCTGGGTTGGATTGGCAAAGATTGCTTTTCTTCATGCTTAATGTGCTACTTCACTCATTTCTGGGAATGTCTAATCTCACCAAAGCAGATGGAAATGTGTGGAGTTTATTATTTAACATCTTCCTTTTCCAGAAGTTAAACTTAAACCTGAATAGCCCCGTTCTGAGTCTCATGATAAGCATCCCACATCTTGTAAGAATTACAGTTAAAGAATCTCAGCTCTGGTTTGAAGTGTGCTTTAAACATTGTCTTCAACTTCAAATAAAAAAATTGTTACCATGTCTCAGTGGCCTGCTTTGGTTTTACATCATGGTGTGCACTGGTATATTGTCACAATATAAAGTGTTTAGCATATAGCATACAAAAATGGGTAATTGTTTTTTCTCTTACCAATAAGGCACGGAAATAATATTTTATTACATATTTGCTCTAAGAGTATTATTTGCATACAGAGAAAAGTGCATATGTCATGATATCAGCCAGGTTACAAGGGACATGCTCAATTACTATTAAATTCACCAGACACAGTAACAACGTCTTTCTGGAGAATGCCAACTGTCTCCAAATGTTGACAAGCTAATAACACACAACATTGAAAGACAACTTGACAAATCTGTTGAGAAGTGGGAGATTAAACCAACCATCATTGATATAGATTCGTGTTTGCTTCTCTGTCCTTTCAGAGAGCACAATGTCATTTCCCTCGAAAACCACCCAGATGTCAATTTTAGTTGTAAATCCAAGCTCTTTAATTGGACAATTTAGTCAAAACATTAACAGCAAACACAGGGGAGCCCTGAATCTTTGATAATGAGTTATGATACCCCCCAAAAGTTGTTGACGGTCAGTATTTGATACTGAAAGACAAAGTGGCTTGTTGACTGAAAGGCCTCCAAAGACATTAACTGTTCCCAAACAAGGAAATAAAATGGGAGACTTAGTCATCCTCATAAGATAATATAGCTGTAGTGGATTTATAATTAAATATTGAATTAGGACAATGTTTTAAGCTTCATGGAGTTATATTACATATTATATTAAAATGCTCTATTTTTTCCTTTAAAGAAAGAAATCATGTGAGGAAGAGTTACTGAGTTTCATGTTTATTAGCCTTTGTGATAAAAGAGTATTCTAAATTGGGAAAACAACAGTAAGACAAGATGGTTCATCTAACTAATGAAGGCAGTACTGATGTTTTCTTCTTCGCTGTTGGAACTCAGTGACACCATGTTATGCAAAACTAAATTTCCTGCTAATAAAGGACATTTTACCTCATCAAGCATCAATACATTCCCCAAGACAGAACCTAAAAAGAAGATATATAGATACAGAAATGCACCACGGCCATTAATAGATAAACATGAAAGAGTCTGTGACATATTCAAAAGAGTAATTTGAAATTGTATTTTCATGTTATAAACCTGTGATTTTATTTATGTTTATTTTATTTATAAATCTATGTGTTTTCTGATTGTACTAGAACGTTTGTATTTTTTTTTAAATAATGATGTCAGGACATTTATTTGGAAGGCCAAAGTCTTAGAGAGACAAAAGAAAGCAAGCATATTAGCAATAGCAGTACAACCTACCGGCATCTGCCAATGTACTTTCACTCAACAGCTTTGAGAATTCTTGTAAGAACATTTTCATTTCTAGCCTCAAGTCCATAAGGCAAACACAAAGAAGTTCTGAAATATTTTTGAAAAGCATACATCTCGTTTTGAATATAGTATCCACAAACATGTTTTTTTCCTTGTTTTAGGAAAAAGGAAATGCAAATTATGCTAATTCCATGGGACCTTCAAGGAAAATGAAGAAATTATGTGTTTTTTCTTCCAGATGATCTGCAAAAATGTATGTCTTGATACTTTGGTACTGGAATATTTCTTATATCTAAATCTGGAAAAAATTAGAACCTGAAGCAAAAGAAACCTTGGAATAAAGCCTCACATGCTAGTGTGATGCCCCTAGGAGAGTAATAGTGGAAGGACACTATTTTCCAGGCAGGTCATTGTTTTTTATGCTTTTGACTGCACTGAAGATGGCCATGGACGTAAACCAAGCTGTACTGCAAAATGGTGGCATGACGTAATATCTGAAACTAATCAGTGTTGGTCTTGTTCCAGACTATACATATAAATCCACAGTAGAACAAATAAACAGGAGCAAATGCCCCCAATTGAAGATTAAACCAATGCTAACCTCATTAGATCTCTCAACTCTAAACTCTACCAGTTTCTCACTACAGAGAAGGACAAAAAACTCAGTCATCTTCTACAGAAGAAAACCATCAACACCCCGAACACCCTCACCAACCCTAACCTTGTTGTCACCATACCTTCTGACCTTTCCCTTTCACAGGATGAGCGATCCCTCCTCAGCAAAGGGCTCAGTTTTGTACCAGTTCCCAGGAAGCTGGACATCCCCCAGACCAATGTCGACCTTAACCGCTTTTACCGCAGGATCCGTCTCAGAGCACATTTTGCCGACAATTCCTCTTCACAGGCAGCTGATAACAACCCGGTTATTGATGTCATTAACAACATTAATCCCAAACAGAGCTGTTGGACTCCCTCCTCTGGCCGTTTTCCACCAGTTGATTATTTCATCAACCAATGCACTAATCAAGCTCCCAAGGCACTCTCTATACCCAGTAAACATAGGTCTAACCTCACCCAAGGAGAAAATCAGGCGCTCCAGTCTCTCCGCAACAGGGATGATATCGTCATCAAACCAGCGGACAAAGGAGGCGCTGTTGTGGTGTGGCGTAAGGATCTATACATCTCTGAAGCCTCTAGACAACTAACTGACACTTCTGCCTACCTCCCTCTCCAACAGGACCCTACCACTGACTACCAAAAGGAAGTGGTATCCACCATTTCTCTTCTTATCAGCAGTAATGAGCTCCCCCAGGAGGCAAACCGACTTTTTAATGATTTCCAATTTCAGGGTACCGAATGCTACATTTTTACCATGGACATCACATCTCTGTACACCGTCATTCCCCATAATGACGGCCTTACAGCACTCAAGCACATGCTGGACAAACGCACAGTGCTTGATCCACCCACCCACACCCTGGTACGCCTTGCAGAATTGGTCCTCACACTGAACGCATTCTCTTTCAATAATCTTTTTTACCAACAGGTCAGTGGAGTTGCCATGGGCACCAGAATGGGACCCAGCTATGCCAACATTTTTGTCGGCTGGGTAGAAGAACGCTTCTTCGCTTCCTACACTGGCTATGTCCCTGACCTCTACAAACGATATATTGATGACTGCGTCGGTGCCGCCACATGCTCCAACGATCAGCTTGAGTTCTTCCTGCACCATTTCACCAACTTCCACCCGTCCCTCAAATATACGATTAACATATCTTCCACTACTCTTCCGTTTCTAGACATCCACTTGTCTATCAACTACCCCCGACTGTCCACTTCAGTTTATTACAAACCCACGGATTCACACAGCTACCTCCTGTACAGCTCATTTCACCCCAACCACACTAAAAACTCTCTTCCTTTTTCACAGTTCCTTAGGTTACGACGATTATGCAGCGACGACATCGACTTCGAGAACCAAGCCCTCGAAATGTACTCATTTTTCATCAACAGAGGATACCCCAGCAGTGTGATTGACAGGGCCCTTGCCCGAGCCAAAAACACCCCCCGGACCATCAACCCGATCAGGAACTCCCGCCGTAACAACCGCATTCCTCTGGTGCTTCCTTACCACCCTAACACACTTCCTATCCCCAGGACCATTAACCACAACTTTTCCATCCTACAGGATGATCCCTCCATTGGGGCCCTCTTTTCTGATCGCCCTATTATCTCATATCGCCGACCACCTAATCTGCGTAACCTCCTTGTTCACAGCTCCCTTGACCGCCCTCAACAACCATCCACACCAGGCACTTTCCCTTGCAACAGAGCTCGCTGTATCACCTGCAAATACACAGCCACCACCACACTCATTCAAGGCCCCTCAGGACAATTCCGGATCACCCAGACAGCATCTTGTACCTCCAGCAACCTTGTTTACTGTATCTCTTGCAGTAAATGCCCAGCCATCTACATTGGAGAAACAGGAAGGAGACTCGGAGACCGTTTCAGAGAACACGTCAGGGCTGTAAAGATTAAAGATCTCTCCAAGCCCATTGTTTCTCATTTCACCTCTGACGGCCACGACCACTCTAATCTCTCCGTCTGTGTTCTCAAAGACGGTTTTCCAAACTCATACATCAGAAAGACCACCGAAACTAAAATTATTCTGCAGCTAGGATCACACCTTCTCCCTTCCCTTAACGACAGACTACTGTTCTTTTAAATTTTCTCCATTCATTGGAAGTTTCATTTCACACCTCTCTGCACCCATTCTGACTTCACACCTCTTGATTGGCCTCTCTTTCTGTCCCCTGCTCCCGCCTCTCACTCCTCCTCCCTCCCAACCTTTGTTCTCCCGCTACTTTACCTTTGCCTACTGCCCTGTCTCTCTCACACCTGAAGAAGGCTCCACGGCCGAAACGTTGTGTTCTCTTTCTTCTTTTTTTCAGCATGGAATAAACCTATTACTTGTTCCTTTGCAGCCTACGCATGCTGACGCAGCTACCCACCTGAACTACTACCACCTACAGCTGCTGCGACCCACTATGCCTTCCTCCAAATCTCTTTCTAGATCTCTTCGTCATACCTTCTCTTCCTCCCTGGGCCACTTGCCCTCTTCTCTCACTAAACCAGCATTCCGTCTCTTCACAGCTATCTGTTCCAAGACCAGGCTTTCTAACCACCTTCTATTCCTTTACAGATGTCGTCGACATAATATCATCCCTAAAGGATTTTGCCTTAAATTTAATACCTTTTCTTTTGACTCTGATACCACCCAGAGTAACACTCAGAGACTTTTAAAACAATTTTCTAGGAAACTAATGCTCTCTACCATTTTCTCCCTCAAAAAACAGATTATCCTTTCCGACAACAACATCAAAGAGGCTAAGGAATTTCTACGGCTTACAGCTCCACATCATCTTCCCTTCATAACTAACCTCATTAGATCTCTCAACTCTAAACTCTACCAGTTTCTCACTACAGAGAAGGACAAAAAACTCAGTCATCTTCTACAGAAGAAAACCATCAACACCCCGAACACCCTCACCAACCCTAACCTTGTTGTCACCATACCTTCTGACCTTTCCCTTTCACAGGATGAGCGATCCCTCCTCAGCAAAGGGCTCAGTTTTGTACCAGTTCCCAGGAAGCTGGACATCCCCCAGACCAATGTCGACCTTAACCGCTTTTACCGCAGGATCCGTCTCAGAGCACATTTTGCCGACAATTCCTCTTCACAGGCAGCTGATAACAACCCGGTTATTGATGTCATTAACAACATTAATCCCAAACAGAGCTGTTGGACTCCCTCCTCTGGCCGTTTTCCACCAGTTGATTATTTCATCAACCAATGCACTAATCAAGCTCCCAAGGCACTCTCTATACCCAGTAAACATAGGTCTAACCTCACCCAAGGAGAAAATCAGGCGCTCCAGTCTCTCCGCAACAGGGATGATATCGTCATCAAACCAGCGGACAAAGGAGGCGCTGTTGTGGTGTGGCGTAAGGATCTATACATCTCTGAAGCCTCTAGACAACTAACTGACACTTCTGCCTACCTCCCTCTCCAACAGGACCCTACCACTGACTACCAAAAGGAAGTGGTATCCACCATTTCTCTTCTTATCAGCAGTAATGAGCTCCCCCAGGAGGCAAACCGACTTTTTAATGATTTCCAATTTCAGGGTACCGAATGCTACATTTTTACCATGGACATCACATCTCTGTACACCGTCATTCCCCATAATGACGGCCTTACAGCACTCAAGCACATGCTGGACAAACGCACAGTGCTTGATCCACCCACCCACACCCTGGTACGCCTTGCAGAATTGGTCCTCACACTGAACGCATTCTCTTTCAATAATCTTTTTTACCAACAGGTCAGTGGAGTTGCCATGGGCACCAGAATGGGACCCAGCTATGCCAACATTTTTGTCGGCTGGGTAGAAGAACGCTTCTTCGCTTCCTACACTGGCTATGTCCCTGACCTCTACAAACGATATATTGATGACTGCGTCGGTGCCGCCACATGCTCCAACGATCAGCTTGAGTTCTTCCTGCACCATTTCACCAACTTCCACCCGTCCCTCAAATATACGATTAACATATCTTCCACTACTCTTCCGTTTCTAGACATCCACTTGTCTATCAACTACCCCCGACTGTCCACTTCAGTTTATTACAAACCCACGGATTCACACAGCTACCTCCTGTACAGCTCATTTCACCCCAACCACACTAAAAACTCTCTTCCTTTTTCACAGTTCCTTAGGTTACGACGATTATGCAGCGACGACATCGACTTCGAGAACCAAGCCCTCGAAATGTACTCATTTTTCATCAACAGAGGATACCCCAGCAGTGTGATTGACAGGGCCCTTGCCCGAGCCAAAAACACCCCCCGGACCATCAACCCGATCAGGAACTCCCGCCGTAACAACCGCATTCCTCTGGTGCTTCCTTACCACCCTAACACACTTCCTATCCCCAGGACCATTAACCACAACTTTTCCATCCTACAGGATGATCCCTCCATTGGGGCCCTCTTTTCTGATCGCCCTATTATCTCATATCGCCGACCACCTAATCTGCGTAACCTCCTTGTTCACAGCTCCCTTGACCGCCCTCAACAACCATCCACACCAGGCACTTTCCCTTGCAACAGAGCTCGCTGTATCACCTGCAAATACACAGCCACCACCACACTCATTCAAGGCCCCTCAGGACAATTCCGGATCACCCAGACAGCATCTTGTACCTCCAGCAACCTTGTTTACTGTATCTCTTGCAGTAAATGCCCAGCCATCTACATTGGAGAAACAGGAAGGAGACTCGGAGACCGTTTCAGAGAACACGTCAGGGCTGTAAAGATTAAAGATCTCTCCAAGCCCATTGTTTCTCATTTCACCTCTGACGGCCACGACCACTCTAATCTCTCCGTCTGTGTTCTCAAAGACGGTTTTCCAAACTCATACATCAGAAAGACCACCGAAACTAAAATTATTCTGCAGCTAGGATCACACCTTCTCCCTTCCCTTAACGACAGACTACTGTTCTTTTAAATTTTCTCCATTCATTGGAAGTTTCATTTCACACCTCTCTGCACCCATTCTGACTTCACACCTCTTGATTGGCCTCTCTTTCTGTCCCCTGCTCCCGCCTCTCACTCCTCCTCCCTCCCAACCTTTGTTCTCCCGCTACTTTACCTTTGCCTACTGCCCTGTCTCTCTCACACCTGAAGAAGGCTCCACGGCCGAAACGTTGTGTTCTCTTTCTTCTTTTTTTCAGCATGGAATAAACCTATTACTTGTTCCTTTGCAGCCTACGCATGCTGACGCAGCTACCCACCTGAACTACTACCACCTACAGCTGCTGCGACCCACTATGCCTTCCTCCAAATCTCTTTCTAGATCTCTTCGTCATACCTTCTCTTCCTCCCTGGGCCACTTGCCCTCTTCTCTCACTAAACCAGCATTCCGTCTCTTCACAGCTATCTGTTCCAAGACCAGGCTTTCTAACCACCTTCTATTCCTTTACAGATGTCGTCGACATAATATCATCCCTAAAGGATTTTGCCTTAAATTTAATACCTTTTCTTTTGACTCTGATACCACCCAGAGTAACACTCAGAGACTTTTAAAACAATTTTCTAGGAAACTAATGCTCTCTACCATTTTCTCCCTCAAAAAACAGATTATCCTTTCCGACAACAACATCAAAGAGGCTAAGGAATTTCTACGGCTTACAGCTCCACATCATCTTCCCTTCATAACTAACCTCATTAGATCTCTCAACTCTAAACTCTACCAGTTTCTCACTACAGAGAAGGACAAAAAACTCAGTCATCTTCTACAGAAGAAAACCATCAACACCCCGAACACCCTCACCAACCCTAACCTTGTTGTCACCATACCTTCTGACCTTTCCCTTTCACAGGATGAGCGATCCCTCCTCAGCAAAGGGCTCAGTTTTGTACCAGTTCCCAGGAAGCTGGACATCCCCCAGACCAATGTCGACCTTAACCGCTTTTACCGCAGGATCCGTCTCAGAGCACATTTTGCCGACAATTCCTCTTCACAGGCAGCTGATAACAACCCGGTTATTGATGTCATTAACAACATTAATCCCAAACAGAGCTGTTGGACTCCCTCCTCTGGCCGTTTTCCACCAGTTGATTATTTCATCAACCAATGCACTAATCAAGCTCCCAAGGCACTCTCTATACCCAGTAAACATAGGTCTAACCTCACCCAAGGAGAAAATCAGGCGCTCCAGTCTCTCCGCAACAGGGATGATATCGTCATCAAACCAGCGGACAAAGGAGGCGCTGTTGTGGTGTGGCGTAAGGATCTATACATCTCTGAAGCCTCTAGACAACTAACTGACACTTCTGCCTACCTCCCTCTCCAACAGGACCCTACCACTGACTACCAAAAGGAAGTGGTATCCACCATTTCTCTTCTTATCAGCAGTAATGAGCTCCCCCAGGAGGCAAACCGACTTTTTAATGATTTCCAATTTCAGGGTACCGAATGCTACATTTTTACCATGGACATCACATCTCTGTACACCGTCATTCCCCATAATGACGGCCTTACAGCACTCAAGCACATGCTGGACAAACGCACAGTGCTTGATCCACCCACCCACACCCTGGTACGCCTTGCAGAATTGGTCCTCACACTGAACGCATTCTCTTTCAATAATCTTTTTTACCAACAGGTCAGTGGAGTTGCCATGGGCACCAGAATGGGACCCAGCTATGCCAACATTTTTGTCGGCTGGGTAGAAGAACGCTTCTTCGCTTCCTACACTGGCTATGTCCCTGACCTCTACAAACGATATATTGATGACTGCGTCGGTGCCGCCACATGCTCCAACGATCAGCTTGAGTTCTTCCTGCACCATTTCACCAACTTCCACCCGTCCCTCAAATATACGATTAACATATCTTCCACTACTCTTCCGTTTCTAGACATCCACTTGTCTATCAACTACCCCCGACTGTCCACTTCAGTTTATTACAAACCCACGGATTCACACAGCTACCTCCTGTACAGCTCATTTCACCCCAACCACACTAAAAACTCTCTTCCTTTTTCACAGTTCCTTAGGTTACGACGATTATGCAGCGACGACATCGACTTCGAGAACCAAGCCCTCGAAATGTACTCATTTTTCATCAACAGAGGATACCCCAGCAGTGTGATTGACAGGGCCCTTGCCCGAGCCAAAAACACCCCCCGGACCATCAACCCGATCAGGAACTCCCGCCGTAACAACCGCATTCCTCTGGTGCTTCCTTACCACCCTAACACACTTCCTATCCCCAGGACCATTAACCACAACTTTTCCATCCTACAGGATGATCCCTCCATTGGGGCCCTCTTTTCTGATCGCCCTATTATCTCATATCGCCGACCACCTAATCTGCGTAACCTCCTTGTTCACAGCTCCCTTGACCGCCCTCAACAACCATCCACACCAGGCACTTTCCCTTGCAACAGAGCTCGCTGTATCACCTGCAAATACACAGCCACCACCACACTCATTCAAGGCCCCTCAGGACAATTCCGGATCACCCAGACAGCATCTTGTACCTCCAGCAACCTTGTTTACTGTATCTCTTGCAGTAAATGCCCAGCCATCTACATTGGAGAAACAGGAAGGAGACTCGGAGACCGTTTCAGAGAACACGTCAGGGCTGTAAAGATTAAAGATCTCTCCAAGCCCATTGTTTCTCATTTCACCTCTGACGGCCACGACCACTCTAATCTCTCCGTCTGTGTTCTCAAAGACGGTTTTCCAAACTCATACATCAGAAAGACCACCGAAACTAAAATTATTCTGCAGCTAGGATCACACCTTCTCCCTTCCCTTAACGACAGACTACTGTTCTTTTAAATTTTCTCCATTCATTGGAAGTTTCATTTCACACCTCTCTGCACCCATTCTGACTTCACACCTCTTGATTGGCCTCTCTTTCTGTCCCCTGCTCCCGCCTCTCACTCCTCCTCCCTCCCAACCTTTGTTCTCCCGCTACTTTACCTTTGCCTACTGCCCTGTCTCTCTCACACCTGAAGAAGGCTCCACGGCCGAAACGTTGTGTTCTCTTTCTTCTTTTTTTCAGCATGGAATAAACCTATTACTTGTTCCTTTGCAGCCTACGCATGCTGACGCAGCTACCCACCTGATCTAATATGTTATACATTATAACTTAGTACAGAAATACTAAAGTAAACTGTACCTCATTTCATTTTGTAGCTCTCACTTTTATAATCTACTTTTTCTTGTTAACAATTTTCTCAAACTGTTCCATAAGTCTTCTCTTAGTATTTTTTCTACACAGTTAACTTATCTATTTTAATTAAAAGAAAATACAAATAAGGCTTCTTTCATGCAGATCACCCTTACTGCTATCTTCAATTTGGTTTGTTAAAAATTGTGTTAATAATCATATTACCTGACATACTCCATCAAAGGTTAGTGTGGTAGTTGTCACTAGATCACAAGACCTATTCCAACCAATGCTTTGGTCTCTAAACTGGTTTAACATCTGTAAAGACGACACATGAAATAGGTCTTGTTTTCAAAAGTGCTATTCTTCTAGAATACATACTGTACAGTATATGATTGACTGGAGGTTCAGGCAAACTATTCTTAACACATCCAAACAGACCCATAAAAGACAATTAATCCTTAAGTGTTCAGCCCTTTGTATGAAGGCTCATTGATTCATGTATATTATTGACCTTGTTGTATTAATAAATTGTATGCAAAGGTATACCATTGTATGCACACCTGAAGAAGGCTCTACGGCTGAAACGTTGTGTTTTCTTTCTTTCGTCTCTTTTCAGCATGGAATAAACCTATTACCTGTTCCTTTGCAGCCTACACATGCTGACGCAGCTACCCACCTGAACTACTTAATAAATTGTATAATCTATATTTTTAATCTGTGTAAAAATATGTCTTTTTTATTTTGTCTTAAACATAGTAATGCTCTCACAATTTACTGTTCCAATTTCTAGTTGTTTCAGTCAGTTTAAACTATTGTATCACTGAAGCTCAGGTGGTTGGAGTTTTGGCAGGTCTGAATGATTTTGGGCTGATAATGAAATTTTCAGATGAGGGGGATAATTGAAAGTGGTCACTGAGTCATGTTGGATGTCAGGTGGTAGAGAATAGAGAAAGACTAATAGGATGCCTGCTGGCTGAGCAAAGAAATGTCAGACAGGCCCAGAGCCAAGAAACATCATGGGAAGAAAGGGCATTGATTTAAGGCATGATAAGACACCAGAGATTTGGGACCTGATATTTGGTGGATGGGTTTTAGGAAAACAAAAGGGGGCAGGAATAGCATAGTAATGTCAACAATTACTATTATATTCTATCTTGCAACTACTGTAGTTTATATTGTAAAACTTTATAATTGTTATTATAGTTCTTATTATAAAGCATGGGAACTATATACTTCTTGGGAGAATATTAACTACTTGATAGAACATGATGTTCTTTAGGAAATGATTTCTGCCAACATTTCTACCCAGATTTAGCTATATTATTATCATTTTAAATTGAATGCATGTACAGTATATGTGTACACAGTGTATTTAGATCAATGCCAATGACTGACATATAGTAAAATTGAATAGTAGTATACACAAAGGGAAAATCAATTATAATTAATTTCTGCTGTAATGCTTATAAAAAATAACAGCTAACAGCTTAATGACCATAACTTAGCTAAATTATGATTACTCAATACTTATTAGAAGCAGATAAAATGGGGATCATAATGTTGTGTGGACTTTCAAAAGCCATGCCAGCTTTTTAAATTAAAAGTCACTTACCCTGTGCCATATGATTTTTTTTTTAGAGTAACTACATGGCTAAAGCAATAACGTTGCAGAGAATCAATGCTGATTAAACATAAGGCAACATTTCAATGAATAGATTATGAGACGTCTAAGGTTCAAAATCAATGAGTAAACTCAAGCTGTTTTTTAATGGTTTTCAAATAAAAGCACTATACCCGGGAGTTTCAAGTATGTTGTTTTGTTTATGTTTGCTGCTTTGTTTGCTGTTTTTTTTATTGAATACATCTGAGAAACATTATTGCAGACTCACAAAAAAATGAGTTGCATTCAGCGGGTTTCAGGGGTCCAAAGAATAATACACAAGCATGTAAGACATTTGAAATATTTATTAAGATAACCTTTGTTTTCTAAACTATTAATTCCTGTATGCTTAAAAATAGTTATAGTAGTTATAACTTGTGTTTGTGGAATAGGATCGAAACCAGAAATACATTTTTCCAGTTGCTGGCTTTGAGCACTGAAGATTATGCACAACATTACTGAATGCCCTATTTGTTCAACTAAATCCTTTCAAAGATGATAGACATGTGTACTACAAGGAAACCTTCAAGTTTATGATATGTATTAAGAACATACAGTCACTATGAATTAGAGGTATAAGTATTAATTTGCTCTTGACATTATACAAGCCTAATGGAAGAGTGTGCTGTTTTCAACTGCAAGGAAAAAGTTCAAATTCAGTAATTAAAAGAGTGTTTTATTTTTTTTTAATTGTTTGTCTTTGCCTTTGGACCTTGTATTTTTGGAATATGGTGCTGGGGAGAAGAGTGGAAGTGTGCTCACAGAGAACTTTGTTGCGGAGATTGTTTAACAATTCTTTTAGGGTTGAGTTGGGATGAATGCATAATGGATTGCTGAGTAAATAGTGCATTTCTAAAGATATATTGAATATACTGTAATTGGGTTGTCAAGATTTTGTAAAGTGATAATGTGTGCTCAATCAATAAATCAATCTATTATTTTTTCTTTAGTTTACAGTATTACAAAGCAGTTGACAATATTTTACAGCAACAGTGGACCATGTGAGCCAGGAGGAGAGGAAAAAAGAACCTCCCAGGAGGAAATAAACCTCTGAGAGTCCCAGGCCTGATGATTGCCATCAGGCAATAATTTACAGTACATTAACTTTCTTTGAGGGTAAATAAATTTCTGAACATTGGGAGCCCTATTAGATTATATGCTAAGAAAAACAGAGACTAAAAGATAGGACTTGATTTAAAGATTGTGTCTCTATGTGTATCTCTGACATGTTTTGGGAGGGCTGTAGCTAATGTCCCTGCCACAAATTATTTTGGAAAGTTTTAGAACTCTTGGGTATTCAGTGTCCTTGGACCAGAGCACTCCATTTGGTATCTAGGTTGTCAGCATGTAAATATGGGGGAGCTAGTTCTTTTAGTTCTTTCTAAGTCAGTAGAAGTACTTTAAGTCCATCATCACACAGCAAACCAATGTGCAAATGCTACAATTCAAGGTTTCTTATTATTAGAATCCAATCCAGAAATCATAGACTTGAGCGAAGGAGTTCAGAGTTCAACAGAGCCAGTTTTATTCCCTTTGCAGAGCAGGAGATGGCACAGTGAGAGTCCACCATCACACCAAAATTTGGAAAATTTGAAAGAGGCAGCTGCTTATACAGTATATACTTTTTGTGTCACAAAAGCTACTCATTCAAGGCTGTTCATTCTAACAAATGTTTTAACTATTCATTATTGGAAACTAATCAAGCTTGTTCTGTTCTCTACCTCACTGTTTTGCTCCCTTTTTTTCCCTTCCTTTCTTCCGTTTGTCACTGTACTCCCAGTTATTAAATTATCTCATTATTGTTAATGTGCTAAGCTTTTCAGTGTCCAAGGTGAGGTGTTTTGTTCTGCACATCCCGATTCTTTGACTTGTGCTCCTCTTCCAAAAACCCAAAATAACAGCATTGTGATCGAGCAGAAGTCTAGTTGAGTGTAACACACTTTAGCTCATTACAATAGTCAAGTCTAGCTGTAACAAATGCATGTACCAGTTATTATGTTTAATAGTTCAGGTGGGTAGCTGCGTCAGGATGCATAGGCTGCAAAGGAACAAGTGATAGGTTTATTCCATGCTGAAAAAAAAGAAGAAAGAGAACACAATGTTTCGGCTGTGGAGCCTTCTTCAAGTGTGGCCTCATTTCCAATTTCCAACAACTTCAGCACACAGAACTTTATGCAATCTCTTGCTCAGTTTGCTAATTAACAATTTGCTGCCATACTTTGGACTAAACATTGCAAACCTGAATGAAGGCAGTTATGAAACTCACTAATTAGCACAGAGACCACTCTAATTAGAAATCTCATTCAAACTTTTAAAGACCTGAATGAATATTTTTTAAAACACAAATATAATAAAAAATTGAAATCAATTAGACTGATTAAAAACAGCAAAAATCAGATGACACAGCAATCCCTTAGGACTGGTATTGAGTGCTACTATAAAATCATCAGCCAGATTTCGATTAACACAAGGATATCTTTATTTTTGTCAATTATGAGGTCATATATTAAAAGTGAATATTAAGCTTAATGACAGACGGCACAGCCTGAGATGGCTGCGATCCATCTGTTTTCATAGCTAGACTTTAATTAAATTGCTGGTGTGAGGGTTCCTAGTGTCACAGCTAAGATTTGATATGGTTTCTATGATTTTGACACATGAAGACAAGGAATAATTTAGGGTCACGGTGCAATAATATGGGAGACCCAGTGTAAGTCTAAGATTGTGGCCAATGCAGTGCTCTGACTATCAAGGTGTTCAGACAGCCAAGAATATATTCTTGATAAAGCAGAAATGTTAAAGCACCCTTCCAGTTAGGTTGCAATGCGTTACCCCTGTAAAAGCAGGCCTTTCACAGAAACAGTCCAAAATTAAAAAAAAAAAACAGATGCACAATAGTTTGTCAATCAGATGTTCACAAAGGTTAGCCTACTAAAAGATTCACTCCCTTTGATAAAGATTCCGTTTAACATTTCTAAACATCTTAATTTTATATCATTAGTGCCACAATCTGTTCCGAATCAAACCTTTCTTGCATAGCAATGTATCTAACTTAACTCAAACCTAATGTTTGAAATGTTGTCTCCTAGGAGGAATTTTACAGGAACTGGTGCAAACATTATATGCCTAACTATTATTTTCAGTCTCTTTTTGTTTCCAAGTAGATTATGTGCTCTTCCAATTCCAAAAGTATACTTTTTCTCCCAGCTCCAAATTACATAAAGACAGTCAAGAGGTCCAATTAACTTGAAGTTAAATTCTCCAAAACATCCTTCTCTGTGTCAGTTAGAATCATTTTAGTAAACTTCGGTTGCTATGACTGGTCCTGAGGAAATGATGGAATCACAAGCTGTCATGTACTCTACATTGTCATAGAAGGGAACACACATCCATTATTATTTTTGCAGAGAATTGAAAAGGAAGATGCAGAGAAAAATAAAAAAGGAAGATAGAGACAGCTTCATTACGGCAATATGTTTTCAATAATATGACTGACTTAATTCCAGTCAACACAATTGATTAGTTCATGGTTTCCCCATTAATGGAACTTTCCCTGTATAAAGTTCAGTTTCATTAACTACTAATAAATATTTCCCCTAATGAAAGAATAGAAACAAAAAAGAGGAGACTGTTTAACCCATCTAGCCTATTTGGTAGTTAGTAGCTCTCATTCAGCTGTTTCTTGCAAAAAAAGGGGATCGTCTTCAACATACTTTCAGAACCTTTAGGGTGAAGAAGTTCCTCTGTTATGACTTTTAAATGCACTTCCATGTAGTTTCCACCTGTATCTTATGGCTCATATTTTGCTGTATACTTTGAATATGCTGGGTTGACAATGCATTTGGGGATGTTGGAAAGTCCAGGTCAACTCAATTTTCTTTGTTCAAGACAACATAGTTCAGATCATTCAACCTGTCACTATAGGACATTCTCTTAAGCACAGGAATTCCCTTGCAACATCTTTTCTTCTAATTTAGTGACTATATATATACTGTATATATTATATATAATATTCCTAGTGACACCTTACTCGTGCATTATACAATTTCCATATAACATCTTTTGGTTTGATTAAACTTTATATCCTAACATTTGTTTGCTATTTTATAGCTTACCCACATTCTCTAGAAGATGCCAATTTTATTTCAACAACCATCTAAGTGTTTGTCATATGTAACCTCTTCTATATCAGTTTTTCAAATTTTGTATTTAGAATTTATGTTTTTCCTACAGTACTTGCATACAGAATCTGGCTTTTGTCTACATTAATTGTCATTTGGCAGGTGTTTGCCCAGTCTTTAATTTTATCTAAATCTTTTTGAATTGCATTTGGTGCTTCTATGGTGTTTGCTAATCCTCCTAATATAGCATCATCCGCTTTATGTACAGTCCTTATCTGTATTCACTGTTTTCAGAATCTAACACATTCTCAGCATCTAAATAAACCATATAATATGTTCTGTGTATCAGTTATTGTTCTTGCTGTTCAAAGAATTTTAACAAGTCCGTTGTGCAAGGCCTACCTTTATTAAAAGGTTGAATATTACCTTGATAATTATTCCTACACCACAAACTGTAGGTGATCCTCTAGTCCTAATAATTGTTTAATATAACATTACATGTACAGTAATGGAAGTCCAATATAATAGTGTGTAATTAATTGATTCAGTTTTGTCACCCTTTTCTAATGGAAAGGTACACCATTTATAATTTTCCTGGCATTATCCGTGTCTTGAGCAGCTGTTCGAAGAGTTAAGTCAGTGGCTTACTTATAATATCTTGTTTCCCCAAGTATTGTCGGTAAGATACCATAAGGCCCTGGGAATGTTTTTGAAGTTCAGAAACACTTCAATAATATTTAATATGGAGCTTTGTCTGTCTGCTACTGAGGCATGTTGTCGTCTGCTTCCTCAGTGAATATCTGAATGAAATATTCATTTTGTACAACAGGCATTTCCCTTTCATTGACTAGAATGTATCCAGAATTTTTGTCACTCCAAAAATGAAAATCAGAAATTTTATTAATGCACATATTTTACTTCATCCACAGCAGTTCTTTTTATGCTGTTGTACAGAAGAAGATTTTATTATTCATAGCCTTCATAGGAATATTTGTTTCTTTTTCTCTCTTGGGCTTTCAAATATCTTTTTTCCCATTCATGCTTGCAGTTTGTTGTACTGCTTTTCTATTTTTTTTTTTGCAATTTAGGATTTTACTATTTTTTTTGCTTACCACTTATTTTTCCAAATTGATTTATTCAACAGCTTGGGATACACATTTTTTGTATTTTGGTTTTTTAGTGCTAAGTTTTAATATTAGTTTTTGTGTTTTGTGCATAACGTATTTTAACTGTTGCCACCCATATCTATTTTAACTGATTTTTCTTGCCTTAAACACTGTCTCATTCTTTCCTAGACTGTTTTTCGGAAATTGTTACCTTCTGATTTGCACTCAACTTGTACAGTTTCAAAACATACTTAAACACACACCATATCATACTATACATTTTTTTTCCACTTGTAAAACAGCCATGTACAGAACCATATTTATGATCCACTTTCTGATGCTGACATTCCTGGAGGCTCTTCTCAGTTTATGTGGAGATATCTGAAGTCTTAAAAAATTATTTCTTCTTTTGTGCATTATTTTTCTTAATTTCATTGTAAAGTGTGAAATTATCCACATCTGCATTTGATAGTTTATAGAATACACCTAACAATATAACTTTGAAATAAATGCAGCTATATACAAGACATTGACATTCTCTAGTTTTAGTTCCTGAGATTGAATACTGTTTTTTAAAGATAGTGTTCCACCTTCCCCTCTTCTTTCTCTCTCCTGTCTGTCTGGGACATTATCTGTCCACTAATGTTACATTCACCTCTATCATTTTCAGATACATTGTTTTACATTTTTGGTTAGTAAATATTTTCATTATGCAATAATCTGATGGCATTCATTTAATAATCTGAATTACACCTCATGAACATTTGAGGGAAATGTCACATTTATGCATTTTTGAATAACTGCACTACCATACTAACGGTGCAGTGGCTAAGGATCTGTGCCTGTGGCTGGAAGGTTGCCAGTTTGTATCCCGTGGCTGGCAGAGGAATCCTACTTCGTTGGGCCCCTGAGCAAGGCCTTTAACTCCAACTGCTCCTGGGGTGCTGTACAATGGCTGACCCTGCGCTCTGACCCCAAGCTTCTCTCCCTGTCTGTGTGTCTCCTGGAGAGCAAGTTGGGGTATGCGAAAAAAGACAAATTCCTAATACAAGAAATTGTTTATGGCCAATAAAGTGATCTTATCTAAAATGTAGTAACCATGATAAACCCTAGAAGACAGGGTTTGTGTAATAATGATATCTTGGTCCAGACCAACAGGAAAATAAAATGCATAGCTGTAAGGTTGCAGGGAAAAATCTTAAAACATCACAACTAGATTCCAAATAAAAGCCTAATCTTTTCTTTGAGTTTCTAAATGTAAGGACAAACATACACCAACTGCCAACCAACCAAAAAAGAGCACCAACTGCAAATGGACCAGAATTGATTACTGATTTTTAACTTAAG
Organism: Atractosteus spatula; assembly: GCF_055471065.1. NCBI lineage: Eukaryota > Metazoa > Chordata > Actinopteri > Semionotiformes > Lepisosteidae > Atractosteus > Atractosteus spatula. The sequence continues at coordinate 6,752,452 of NC_142728.1, read as the reverse complement.
AACTGTTTGGCTCTGGTTTATAAAAAAAAACACCTTTTTATCTTACCTTATGTGCGTGCGAAAATTAGAAATATTGTTGCATCTGTTTTTGATCAGTTTATATTACCGAGCTGTGATGATGAAAGTAGGGTCTTCGTTTAAACACACCTGGCTTAATTAATCAATTTCAGTGTGATTGAAAATCCACAGGTGGAAAGGATCATATATGAATGGTTTTTTTGGGTAATTGGGCACTCTCGTGGACTAAAAATTTGGTGTATATTAGCAGATAGGAGGACAAGAGCTAAAGGCTGTGTCTAGGCTGCTTTTGGATTATTTTGTGTTATCCTTTATGTATGAAGGCAAGAAACATTTAATGCTGCCATAAGACCTAGTCTGCCATTCATAAAGTTCAAATGACATTTAAGGACACTAATGACTAATACTTCTTTTATCCAGCTTTAAAGACTTAAACGTATTGTGCATTTATTTTTCTCACTTATTTTGATTAACTTTTTGAAGTAAATCTAAAGAATTAACTCCAAGCATCAGGTATCAGTAAGGCAATGTTAGTATGTGTATTGATGCTTCTTCAGTCAGACACAGATGGACTAGTGAGAAGCATAAATAAAATATTATACAGTAACAGTCACTGATATTACCATTGATGCCTTCCAAACTACCAGCAATTCTAATTGTTAAAACTATTATAACTATACCAGACATGATCAGATATCAGCTATATTCAAAAACATTGCAGAATAAAAAAAATATAAATCCATCTTCAATAACTGCTTAATCCAATGCAGAGGTAAACTACGACCTCAATCAGCAGAGAATGGACAAAAGACACAAAACACCCTGAACAGAACACCAGTCCATCACAGAGCAGACGCATAAAGGAGATAATTTAGAGAAGCCAATTAACTTTGACAGTAAACCTTTGGACTGTATGATGAATGTGGAGGTGGAGAAAACCCACATGGCCACAGGCAGAATATTAAACCCAGGACTCAAGAGCTCTGAGGACGCAGAGCACTCATGCGACTATGCTGCCCATTGTTAGAAATAATTGTATTAGATACTTAATTACATGCAACTTAAGACACTTCTTTAAATGAGATATATTTCTCCATTAGGCCTACATACTTTACATCATAGAGCTGATAGTCATTTCCATCAAAATGGCACGACTTCCCTCTACCATTAAACTGAAAAGCATACAGTATGTAAGGATTCAAAGAAAAATAATTTGGTTTAGGATGTATAGTATTTTGTTTTACTGTATTTCAGTGGAATCCCTGTAACTTCTGATTTTGATCTACTGCTTTAAATCATTCGGTTTAAAACTGGAGCCACTTCTACTACACACCTCTCAGAAACGGATGCTACAGTATGTGATTGTCCTGGTTTAAAACTCAGTAACTTTCCTCACACATCAATCACCGCATCCTTCTGGGAACTGTTCAGTATTCAGTATGGAACATCCGTACACAAAAAAATGCTGTATTCAAATTCCCTTAGTTAGTGAAGAAATCTTCCTTTTTCTGCTTGGATTTCACAGGTGCTACAGTATATCCATGTGCTCTAAAAAGGCATTTTCTCTAAATTAAACAGAAATGTTTTAGCAAGGTTTCTGAATTAAGAAAAAGAAGTTGTGATAGGAAATAGGCCACATGAATGGCCAAAGTCATCATTTATTTACTGACATGGAGGATATGGCTCCAAGCAAGGGCTTGCATTTCAAAAGTGACCCTTGAAGACAAGACCAAGGAAATCAAACTGCTGCTCAGCCTTTCAAGCTGTAATCCAAACTCATCCTTGAGAGTCTCCCACAATGCACAGCAGGAGGGTCGTTCTTCTCATGAAAACCAACATATTGCACCTGACTGCTGCCAAGTGGCTCTTGATCAGTAAGCTGGCACTTGCTATTAGCATGTCCTGTGCTATTTTAATCTTGCCACTCTGCAAACACTACCCCCAATAGCAAAGCCCTGTAATGAGAGAAGAGAGTCATTTTGATGAGAGCTCACATTTAAAAAGAAAGTGATTCTTAGTGTAGGGAAAAATTTAGTAGTAGCCATGAAAATAACATCATTACACCAGAATCTGCAAAATTATAGTCTACCTTCTGGAAAACAGTATTGCATGAAATAAATAAACAAACAATAATCAAAATCTTCATTATTTGTTCCTCCCACAGTTAGTTGTAGTGACAGCACATCTGCCACTGTTCAAAATATAATATACCCAAATATCTACCTGGTAAAAAAAAGTTAAAGTAAATTCGTAATGTTTACATTTATTTTCAAAATATTGTTAAGTTAAAGGATTTAGAGACAAGCAAATGGCTTCTTGAATGTAATATTCTTTACATAGCCCCCAGTTATTGCAGTGTTTCAGTACAGTTCCTGAGTCTGTCTTATCTCTATAGTATGAAAAGTAATTCAAACATTACACTACTAACCATAGGAAACCATGTTAACACATTTATAGCAAAGGTACTTTATTGACATATAACCATAAAAACATCTAAATAACTTAATATCTCTACTTATTGTGCTTTCTCCAGTATGTTTCCCAATGTGTAACAAAAGAGCAAACGAATGCAGATTATAGGTTATTAACTATTCATTTCTCAATTTTGGATGCTAATGCTGTAATAACAGGTTTGTCATACACTGAAAATACCAATTTTAATTAAAAAACAAATGCCTGGAGCAATGGTTCATGCAAGGTTACTAGATGATACATAATCAACATTAACCAAATTTCCGGGGTCAGAGTTATAGAGTTGTCTTATGGCAGGAGCCAGCGTAACACCGAATTTCTTATAAATCCAGTAGACAATAAGATATACTATCAGTATGCAGATCACAAACAAGGCAATCATGCAAATTGAACAGTTTTAACTGAATGCATTAAAATTAGCCAATTCTTTAATCACTCTCAGTAGTGTGTTCCAGTTAATCTTCAAAAACAGGAAAGGATTTTTTCCCTGTCACTTTTAATTAAAAATATGACTGCAATTGCTGTAAGGATATTATTAGAAACTAGCATATGACTTTTTCAATACAATTCATACACATACAGTAGCTTACAGTTGCATCACTTTTGCATTTGCTTTTCCAAAGCTTTAAAAAACAATAAAGAAAGAGAAAAGCAAAGTTGATTGGTGACTCAAAGACTGACAGATAGCACATGCTCATTTATCGTCTTGTTTCAGTGACTGAAGACTGAAGCTCTCAGCATGAACAGCTGAGCCATTTGAAGTGGAGACACTTCAAATGATGGCATTCTTTTTTTAAGCCGTTGTTTTGCTATCTTTTGACAACAAAACTGGGTTTTTCTTCTTACTAGAGCACGACAAAGTGCACCGTGACCTGGAATTTGCTGTCTATACAATAAGCAGGCCCTGGACTGTAGAGAGCTAGAAAGATTCAAGTGATGCCACTCACCCTATTGAGTGGCATCACTATAACAGTCTCAACGTAAAACATGAGACCAACTACTGTTTCCAATTCGTTAGCTAAATTCTTACAAGTGACATCAGATCAGGTCACAATGCACTTCAAATGATGAGAAATTGTACTGCATTAATTAATCTAGTAGCAATCTCCAGTACAGGATCTTGGTCATTTGGAGAATGAGTAAAAATACATACAGTAGCCGTAGAAGGTACAATGGTTATGAGTCCTTAGGTTGCCTCCTCCTCATCTGTAACATGGGCATCTCATTGATCATAGGTGAGGAATTGCGGTGCTCTCCTCTCTCTAGAGGTAGTAGTAATGATAATAATAATAATAATAATAATAATTGCTTACACTTATATAGTGCTTTTCTCGACACTCCATTCAAAGCGCTTTACAGGTAATGAGGACTCCAATTCACCACCATCAATGTGCAGCACCACCTGGATGATGTGATGGCAGCCGCAGTGCACCAGAACGCTCACCACATATCAGCTAATAGTGGGGAGGAGAACAGAGTGAGGAAGCCAATTTATAGATGGGGATTATTAGGACACTGGGGTTACACCCCTACTCTTTTTGAGAAACGGCCTGGGATTTTTAATGACCACAGAGGTCTCACATCCAGGTACTGACCAGGCTCACACCTGCTTAGCTTTAGTGGGCTGCCAGTTGTGAGTTGTAGGTAAGACCTTGGTTCTCTTGTACAGATTCTAATTTTGCTTCCCCTGAGTACCTTAATTTCAGGTTGAATGACATCTAGTGTTACGAGCACAGCCAGCACCAATTAACTCCAAATGATTCAATCTTCATTCCACACCTTTTCCCTGCAAATACTGTATTTAAACCCTCAGCTCACTGCTACCGGTGCTCGATATTAGGATTTCATCCACCTCCTGAGCTCGCCTCGCCCTCCTTTCCTGAAACCCTCTCTACTTCTTCTAGATCCCCTCACCTACGACTCTTTGGCTTTGGACTTTTCTCTACCTCCCTCTTGTGTTGCTCCTCTCGGATTTGTATGCCTGACTTCGTTCTGACTACCTGGATTTGCTTGGTATCACCGACCACTCTTTGCCTACTGTCTTGGATATCTTAGCTTTCGGACCGCATCTCAAGACCTGCACAGGGTTTGTTAACAGCACGGTGTTAACATCTACAGTAAGCTATGATTTAGGCATTCTGTCCAAATGTCTTCTGCACTGTGACATACATTTTCCTGGTCCTGGGTAATGAGGATGGCTAGGGATGTTGTTAGAACATGGTCATTCACATTTCTGCCGTGAGCTGGATCAATTACCTAGCATTTAATGTGTATAAAAAGAACCAGTTTCTGGATTTAGCTCATAACATTCATTCATCTTACCAGTTCATCTTGGCTGTTGCAAACTTGTTCATGGTATAGTGAGTGAACTATAGCGAAGGAATACCATATAGCATTCATCTTCACTGTTTTCAATTTGTGGTCTGCTATTGGACATTTTTTAATTTATTTTCTTTAATCTCTACACTGTAGCTATCAAGAGCAAGCAGTCACATAAAAACAGAGTTCTGTGCTTTACTTTGAAATTGTGTTTTGCATTCTTTGGCTTGAGCTTATATACTGTACTAGACTCTCACTTTATCTTTTGACCACAATCTAAATCTTATCTTTCCAGTAGGATCTGTATTCCAAGCCCCCCACGTTCTGCAACATTCTTTACCAATACAGTCACTATGTGTAGTAAGAATAGTACTTTAAATCAAAGCAACCCTTACTGTAATCAGATGACTTCTTTATAACTTCCATAGCAAGATCGTGGGCTTCTTTCATCGGTCAGTTCCACCCATGCAGATAATCTGTGTAGTCCATGTTTTAAGCAGTGGGTCCATTGTCCATTCTGAAAAAAAATTGGAAAACATGGAGATTTATCAAACAAAAACTGGAATGAAGACAATTATGTTGATTTATAACAGGTTCAAATGTATGAGTAAATGACTTTAAATGAAAATTTGGACTTCAGGCAAATTTCTTAACGTTCCTAACAAATTGTGGTTCATGCACTCAAATTGACCAATGCTTTGAGAGTTGTTCTGGATCTCACTATATTGCTGCATTGCAGCAATCTGTGAATGAGCTGACTTTCAAACACACCTTCCTGTGTTTGAAAAAGTTGCTTTGAGAATCCAAATATCATGACAAATTCATGAAGATTTCATCTGTAGCTGTCCTTACAGATTATATGGTTGCTGGATAAGCTTTAGCAAACCTAATACAGTGATCTGCAAATACCAAAATATGTTGGAGAGTTTCGTTCTTTTTGTTCGACACACCTACACACTCTACTAATATAGTGATCAACATCACTTTGCATAAAAAAATGGCCAAAAAAACTGTTCTCGAGCAGGCTGAACAACTCTCTCTGTTCTTGTCACGATCCAGTTCTTTCCGGGCCCTATGCGGACAACACGATCCGGAATTGTGAGGATACAATAGGGAAAATAGTCATGCAGGAGAAGGGTCAGGAGACGGGGGGAGCGTCCGAGGAGTGCAGGTGTCCAGGGGGAGTGAATCTAGGGCGAACAATCCAAGGGTATATCCAGAGGGGGAATCCAAAACAGGAGGTAGAGTCCAAGACCAGGTGATCCATCCGAAGTTAAAACAAGAACCGGGTCGGGACCGGCGGGGCAGGGAATCAGGAACAGGAAACTAAAACCATGACGGAGCCAGACACGGCAGGACCGCAGAAGTCTGTAGCAGAAGTCTTCTTTATTACATATGCATATGAGAGCCTAGCTCTTACAGGCCAGACTCAAAGAAGTATTACAAAGAACAGTCTTTTTATACAGTAAGGTCTGTAAAACTTGTCCATAAAAGGGATTTGACATTGGTTGTGCATGTGAAGAATCAGTCAAGTAAGTTCCTCATTGCTTTTGTTACTCTGCCAGGAACATATCATAGTTATGCCTTGCAACATAACATACATTGACAATTCAGCATATATAGACAAAAGAAGAATTACATACTTTCACAACCACTTGAGTGGAAAGTTACAAGATACAAGTGTTTAAAATATAAAAGACTTAAACCCGAATTAAGAATAATTCCCTCAGTAGTATTTTTGGTTTCTTGTTCATTTTTTTTTACATTAAGTTCCTATTCCCATCTAGCTGAAGCTTATTGCAATCTTGCAGTAGAGCTATTGTTTTTTTCTTAAGAATCTCCATTTCTTTCTTTCCCATTTGGTCTGCAACCAAGTTTTAAAATATGCTGATGTCTAGACCTTCTCCTAAGCTGTCCTAAGTTCTTCAGAGCTGTGGGGCTCTATGGTAGAAATATCATAAGGAACATGGGGAAGGGCTAAAATATTGGAATAAATGGAGACAATCCATGCAGATTGGCTTGCATTCTGCAGATCTGTGGACTATATCACAGCTGCTATGACATCTGTAGAAGTCTCTTCCCTACAATCTGTCATGAAACTCTCTATATCCCACAGCATTTGGATAATTAATTAGCATTGGTGTTGTCTCCTGATGCAGTATTTGATGGTGAAATTGCAAGCTCATCAACCCAGTGATGTCCAGTGCCATTTAATTGGGCAGATGACATAACATACTGTAAGTTAATTGGTTAGTGTAGCTATACACTGTAAATGACACTGCTTAGAACAGATAGCACTTAAACTTGTCAGTGATTGCTTACTTCAGTGATAAAAATTCTATCTTCCCAGAGTGCAAGCGGAAGTTTTTTCTCAGCTGGAGTCAGGGATCTTGACCCATATGACCAGGGATGGATGGATGGATAGATAGATAGGGCGGTGCAGTGGCTGTGGCTAAAGCTCTGCATATACAAGAAATTGTATATGGCCAATAAAGTGATCTTATCTTATAGATCAAAGAACATGGTTACATGGTTACCTCCCCACCCCAAACAATTTGTTTTTAAATTGGGCATTATGCACATTGTTCAAACCCAATCAATACTAAATATTTTTCACATCATGATCAGTTAGGAAATAATGAACTTAAAGGTTTTTTTTAACATGTTTACATGTTCTTGTGGGTTGGTCAGACCAAAAGATAGTTAAAACATTTACACATTGCTAAAGCAGCAATTCAAAATAATATTTGTGATTAAAATATTATAGGTCAATGAACATGGATATTCTCCATACTTACCAAGCATATTAGGGTTATTAAAAATCACACTATAACCTTAGCTTTTGGGCACAAACGTTTTCAAGGATGTAAAGACTGGAAATGAAATGTGACAGATAAAATCAGAAACAGCAATACTGTACATGCGAAAATATTGAAAATCTGTATGCTGGGATTTCTGCAGATATTCTAGTTCAATAAGTGTTTTGCCATTTGCAGTCCTACAGTGTTTCTTATTAGGAGACAAAATAGATCCTTGTGCTCCCTGTAAGTCCACAAATATTTCAACAACTGCTGCATAGATTCAGTGCTGAGTTCACAGACATCATCTTCAGGTAATGAATTTCGAATGAGCAATGGGACAGTATTTGCCTCATTGACATCATTTATTGCAGTTCCATTACATTCTAATTTTATTATTTCTACCTATTTTATTACAATAGCAGACAGAAGCATTGAAATGAAAAAGGAAAAAAATACAACTACTGTAGCTTTAACAACAAAAAAAATAATTTAGTAATATAATATAATTTAATATGGCTTAACATACATGTCAAACACAGAAGACAGCCCTGAATGTGGAAGCAGCATTAAAGTGTTGAAAGTCTAGAGATAGACAAATATTATTATGCATGTTGTACTCCTCTTCGCTTCCTCATTTAGGGAGCACTGAGTGACTTGTGTAGCTTTCTTGTACATAACTCCAAGCTTGCCATGCAAGCTTAAAAAGAGATTGGGGGGGGATAACAGCATATTTTAAAAGCTGCACAGATGTGTTACCCTAATGCTATGCATTTGATATTTGCTTTGACAAGGTACAGTACTGTATATGTGCTTGAAAAAAAATATTCTTTATATCACCTCACTAAGAATGTCAGCTGAGAACTTTAAAAGTGAGACATGCTTTTGCTTTTTGAGCACATTTTTGATTCAGTATTGTTCCACTCTATGTAGTGAAGCATACACAGCAATGTATAAAATGTATAATATCAGTATTTTCAGAAGTTTCTGTAGTGCAAGGCACCACTCAGCTGAAAAGACTTTGCTTACCTTCTTTCTTATAGCTAAGCATCTCCCACCCACTCACTGAACCTGTCTGCAAGGATGGCAGGTTGATTATGGTCGCTCTTGGTCAGGCTTTTGTCAGACTAACATCTACATTAAAAAGCACGCTGATGTTGCCAGGCAACATAAGCTTAATAGGAGCTCAGAAAAATGAGAATTGTGAATTATCATTGAGTGCTGAAAATGCAATCAGGTTAGAAATAGTATTTTCTCTGCCTTCAATGTATAGGTAAGAAAGTTGAAGACAGTCATGTTTTGCTTGCGTATTTAAGAATCATTACCTCTGTTCACATTAATATCAGGTCAAAGTCTTTATCTAATTTATGATGGTCCAAACAGACATTAAACCGAGGGAAGTACAGTACATTGTGTTAATCTGTATTCGGGGAGACCAATGTCATATGAACTATATAAACATGGTGCTTACTGTGTGATTTCAAGTGCTGTTTTTTAAAATGTATGGGTAATTATATAGTTAGTAGGCATATTAAATAAAACTGGCATTATATTGTAATGGAGTGATGATTTGAATATAGTGGAACAATAAGAAATTAGAGCAATGCAGTTAAAACAAATTTCAAGAGTAATTTATATTTTAGAGTATTTCTCATATAACATCTTCAATATTCCTACATTCAAATACAAGTAAATAGTTACTGTCTCAAGCTAAATTTTATTAAACGTGTGTTTAGAATAATAGTTTAAGTATTTATAATATCAATACTGAAACCATACTCATCCAAATCATCTCCTTCTACTGGCTCAGTGCCAAAGATTGTCTTGTCAGTGCTGGATGAGACAGAAAGTCTGCCTAGCCTTGCACTGAAGACAGCTCTTCAACAATGTAAGGAATTCCTGTCTAGATTTTGCTTTCAGCTGCTTTCCAACAATTTGTGCACAAAGTCTAATGCAAGTTCTTCTGTAAGTGAGCTGTAATGGGAGAGAAACTCAACAGTTCACTTGGCTAGGTTGTAACTGCTACACTAAATATATGTTGATATTCAAGCATCAACAAAAGTCTAACTGCACTAATTGTGTTGATCAGACAAACTTACAGTTGTAGGAGTGCTTGGTCAAACTAATTTCACAGAAAGTCTGGGGCAGAATTCTGAATAGTCTGGGACAGAATAATTGATTAGACCAAAAATCTCCACTTGGTGGTAGGGTCCCATTCCAGATGTCTCCTCCCCATTGAGGTTGTATACAAAAAAACTCTGAGTGTTGGGCATCTCATCACTTGAAATGTTAGCCTGGACCCAATTTCTAGTGTCCTAGAGAGGCCTGAGGAAGTAAAATGTACCATAGGTTATTGTCCGGTCAAGGCAATAATAAGAGTATTAAATAAATAAATCTTTCTTAACACTTAATTCTAAGCATAAAAGTAAGCCTTCCTGCTATAATATACTAACACAAAAGATCCAGGGGGAGCATGGACAACCATATACACCAGAAGGCAGTAATATTACTGATATACTTCAGTAGCTCTGAAGTGCATTCATGCAGAAGAAAATTACTAGCACAGCTGCCAGTGTATTGCCCTCTGGTGTGTACTGTTACTGTCCATGGGAACATGTTACATTATATGTGACTCTGCATGCACGGCAAATTTAATTTCTCCATGATGTATGGTTTTCACAATACGCAATTTTTTTGTTGGGCAATAAATGTTATAAAAACCTTGCACAATTTTTAAAAGTACGATTCAAAGATATGTAAGAGATTGTTTGAGCAATGGAATGTGAAGTGGTTCCCCCACTGAAGTCAAAATCTAGACTAAATCACAAGGCTGACATTTAATATCAGGATGTCATTGGGTAGAATTTAGAAAGCATTGAAAATGGAAAGTTATTAACAACTGGAAAGACACATTTACAGCTGGTAGGTCAAAGCTTTACCTAATCCATGTGTCAGGCTGATCATGGAACAGAGCTGTTTGATGATTTGGAGCAATATTATTTTTTTGGGGGGGTGGTGACTGTTTTTTTTTTGTACAGGACCACCTGTGACAGCTACATCAGGGTCTGGGGATCCTGAGATCCAACTTCTACTCACATCCTGAAATTCTCAGGTCTCTGACTTGGGAAAAGGTTGCAGGAAGTGTAAGAACCACACTACCCTCCACAGAAAGAGAAAATGGTAAGAGGGAAATGGAAAGGAGGAAGGGAAATGCAAAAGACGCAAGAGAAATGGCGCAAGGGGATCGCGCAAGGGGATTCACCATACCACAAACCTTTCCCATAGGAGGGGAAAAAATGCAAAGGTCCAACACCAGGAAAAAAAAAACTTGCACTATGCACTAGAGTAATGTGCTTAGATTTGATTTTGTTCTTGTGTAGTCTCCCAGTGAGATGCTCTGGAACCACCTTTTAAATTGAGGCCTTCTGAAACAGCTTCTAAGATCAGGCCTCTAAAGTGTTCCTGAGCTCCAAGAACTGGGCCACTTAATTTAAAGTATCCATCAGTTAAAGGAAAGAACATTGGTATGGGTATGCAGGTAATAATGTAACAAAAACACAATGGAATTAAAAATCATAAGTAAACATATTTATTAAATTATCTTAGTTTTAATAAAACGGCTTTTTAATTTCAACATGTGAAGTAATTTCCCTTTATTAAATATTCTCTTTTTTTGTTTGCTGTTGCATGAGTACAGTATGTAACAGAAAGCTATTCACATTACCCATCTAATGTGCTGTCTCCAGTTATCTCCTGGGTAAAAAATGGACCAGTTACAAATTGATTGAGATGGCAACATTTAGTACAATCTCACGGAGGGAAGGAATAAATCAAAATCTCTGATCCTTCTTGCCTTGTTTACATGCAAAGGAAGCTACAACATAGACAGAGCTATTATTTTCAGTCTGATTAAATGGACAAGAAAAAATAGTTCTGGGTCTATGCATTATTGACTAAAACTGGAACTGGGCTGAACAATTAAATGATTTATGTTATGAATTCATCTACATTTAATATATTTTTTAATGACACAAATACAATTTAGCTGTATTTTCCAAATGCTGTGTCTAAAACATAGAAATCTTCCCTCATGAGGAGATAATTTAATATATTAGTGCTTAACTACATCATACATTAACCAATCCAGGTAATAAAAATTGTGTAAATACATCAAAGATAAATTACTCTCTCTTTTTAAAATAAACTGAACTAAAAACACAACAGATATTATTTGCAGGAACACTTTATATAAAAAACATAAGGTTATAGACATTCGCTTATCATCAGACTGTTCCTTGAGAGCTGACTTCAATCCCAAGCCTGAGTAATAAAAAATTGCTCCAGACAACCACAAATCTTTATGGGGAAACGTGCCCCTCATATTTGTTGCTACATTTACCGTACCTCTTTACTAATGACTGTGCTTAGAACTTTTACACTGTAAGTCAAATCAGCTGACAATTTCAATTTATTTTAGTATTGAAATGCTAATAAATGATTGTTTTATATTTTAAAGGTAGTGGCTAATATGGTTTCCGATTTTTTTTGACAGTCACTGAAGAAATTAAACAAATAATGCCCTGCTCAATTAATACTTACTTCTCTAAAATAAACTAAATAAACTATAAATTCAAAGCCTGAACAGTGTCTGCTGTCATTTGCATGAGAAGGTGGATAATGCACAAAGGAGGTAAAGTACTACAAGAGAAACAGTACACGAAAATATTTAGAAATGCCTCTTGCTGCAGGATCTGCCTATTTTTGTTCCACCTGAGATCCACTGCTAAACTGTGTCTGCCAAGGATTGCTGTTGGCCTGCATTAAAGCTAAAAAATGAAAGATGATAAAATAAAAGACCCGTCTTTGATGATTAGTATTCAAAACATTATCAGAAACTGGAGAGCATTTTAACATTTTGTCTTTCCAGGCTGCTGCTATATGTCAAAGTTAATGGAATACAATCATTTTATAGTGTTTTTTACTGCTAACATTTTGGTGTTTGAATATTTATAATTAGTAACATTGAAATTATATATTTAGTGGTAAAACTTTATATACAGTATGTGATTTATTATTATTATCATGACATTCAATTATTATCAGAAAACTGCTTACTCATGTTATGTTTACCATTCTGCAGGCTCTTACTGGAAGCACAGGTGCAAGGTGCAGCTTCTTTATTAGAGTACACATACAAATACAGATGTAGAGATAAGTACACAGGTACAAACTGAAAACACCAATCATCATTGCAAACATGTCTTTCAAAAGTGGGAGGAAACTAGATCACTAGGTTTAAACCTATGCGAACAGTCAGAAATTGTAAATGTCTGTGTGCCAGTTTGGAGTCAACCTAAGACCCAGGAGGTGGGCAGAAGCATTGCTAACCACCTGCTAACTGCACCACACAATATCAAAAACAGATATCACAATTAATAAGACAGAATTCCAGCTATGCAAACAAGAAAAAACACATTCAAAGGTCATCTACCATAATGATGAATCTGTAATTCCATTCAAAAACGAATAACTGCAACAATAAGAAAATCACACATTAGTCTTGGCTTGATGTTTATAGTAACTTGCTTCGGATTTAAAAGCTATTGCTCACTATGTGAGACGTATCTTTCATAAAAAAAAATATTACATCAATTGAATTAGTCAATTCTGTATTTTTTTACAGAAGTTTGCCAAAGCTGAGAGAACCCTTACCTACAATTCCCACCTACAGTACTTAACAGAGTTTATAACAGAAGTTCGGACAAAAGGTTAAATCCTAACACACTTCTGCACACCTACAGTATGTATATAAGTCTCACACCCAGGACGTTACTTTACGTATCTTTCTCTCATTCTTCCAGCCACCCCTTCAGCCTTGAAGTAACTCCCTAGCTCACTCCTCAGCTAGGGAAGGGGGATTGGGTAACATTATACTCATGGCTAGGTTGACATACCCTAAGCTAGGCATGTCATGCCTAATAAGCACTACATATTTTGTCAGTTTTTTTGGATTCAATACCTACTTTAAAAAAATCAGACCCTTCCGATGATGTCCCATTTTGGGGCTTTACAAAATACACATGCATACGCATTTTCAGACAGCATTTTATTCAAAACCTGAGCAGTCAAATGAAACACTCCTGACTATAAGTTACAGAGAATGTCAGCAAACACGATAGTGAAAAAAAAATAGTTTGATTGCATAAGAATTAAAACTTGTAAACTCAATATGTGGTTAAAGCACTGTTGACAGCAGCTATAGCCCCAAGTCTTCCTGGGTTACCAACATTTGTCCATTCTTCTTGGCACATACTATGCTCAATATGCTCAAACTACTGTATGTCAAGTTGTTTCGGGATCATTTAGGGACAGCAGTTTCCACAGAAAGACTTTGCGTGGCCCACTCAAGAACATTCACTTTCTTATTCTTAAACCAGTCCAGCAGCTTGTGCTGTCATTATTCAACTGATAGGTGCATTTCTGTTGCAGTTTAAGTCCAAAGCTTTGCCAGTCTAAGATCTGAAGAGTGGTAAGGTTTGCCAGTACTCTTCTCGATCTATGATTTTGTCAGTCTTGGCTACCTACCCAGTGCTTGTGTGCTACTGTATGTTGGGTTCGCCTTCACAGATTCATTCAGTTTCTTGGGCCCACACATGGACAGCACATTTAAAGCGCTTTTGAAAAAGTTTTTTTGTAAGATTTTGCAAAAGTTTCAGGTTAGGACCTTGATAGGGCCACTCAAGGACTGATAGTCCTTACAGAGACACGTGTGTTTTTATTCTGAAATCATCAAAATCTGATCTTTAATAATGGTTTCCTTTTTCACTTTTCTCTTTGTGCCATTGTTTTGTAACAATTGAACACTTAAGCACTACCTGTTCTCTCCAATACAGAGTCTGTTCTAATGCAATCTCCAATCCCTGAGGTAAGAAGCATAAAGTGGAAGACAAATAGCAACTGATGCATTAGCTAAATTGAACTGGATTGCATCTATTCTTCTTATGTTTAGAGAAAAGAAAAAAAAGGGGGAATCAAAAACTTCTTACTTCAGGAAAGTTGCAAAGCAAGCACAGCTCAGCAGATCACTTTGACCTATGAGAAATTAAAACCACAGTATGCTCAGGAGGCTCAACTTTGTAATTAGTTTATCCCACTATGGTACTTGTTTGTGAGTTGTGCATTAACCCTAAGGCCATCACACTATCTGCTTAAAAAGTGAGTTTAAAAAATGTCTTTCTGGATTCAAGAAAGATGAAAATGTAAATCCTACCTTATATTTATAAACCAAATCTGTATACTTTTTTATCTGCTAATTTAAACAGCAGCAGCATCCATGTTTTATTGAGATTATTATTTCAAATGAACTGAGCTGAAGTCAAGAGCAAATTCTAGAAAAGAGCAAAACAACATTCTATATTTATTTTATGAAGAATTTTTGATTTTTTTTTAATTAATAGATATCATCACAGGTGTTATGATTTTCCTGAAACATACCGCTACTGCCAAATGTATTAAAGTGTTTGATTAAGAGTTCATAAAATGTTATTTAGCAAAGAAAATGCAGATGTACACAAGATGTATGAAAGGGAGTACTGAATATATCTATATTAATTGCATATTCAAAAAGCAATTACTGACACAAAATTCAAAATTATTCATACCCATGAATATGTTGAAATTAAATGCTGGAAAATTAATCATCTAGCATTCTTTAGTTAATGGACAGTTTCATAAAACCCCATGCCAAAAATAATAAAAAAGACACAAGCGAGGTATCTAGTACTACTACATCACTTTATTAGTTATGTAGTGTCTTAATTGTTCTAAAAGCAATAAAGTAAAATATTATTGAATTCAACCATTTTAATGATTACAGAATGTTTAGTTCTGGTGAAAAATAGCACCATCCCTTGTTAGTTATAACATCAAAATCTTGCTACCCTGAGGAGTGAATTTTTCAGTGATGATAACTGTACTCTCCTTCACAATTGGAAATATAAAGATTGCAACATTTTTAATAGAATGTTTTTTACTTAGTATTCCAAACTAGCTTATCATTTTAATAATATGAAAAATTAGAGAAACATTTTCAGTTGGGTTCGCATCATTGGCTTTTAAAGGAACTATCTTGTTTTTTTCTTAAGATCAGGGCTCTATTGATTTAGAACTTGTATTAATGCTTTTCTTAATTCTTGGTGGTAATTATAAATGTGTACATGGTGCACAGTAATTTTTTTATACAGATATATAATTTATCATGTTGTGACCAGTAAAAATGTAGATTGTTGCTTGCATTTAACAAATTGTTATTTATGTCCTGGCAAATTAACAATGTTGAAAAAACATTGAGATGTTTGAAGACTACTATTAACAAACATGATAGTGAAAGCTGAACAGATGATCAAATGTCTGCTGCCTGCTTTTTTCTTAAAAGCTTAATATAATATTGCTTCCCTGAAATATTTATGTGTTGTTGAGTACACAGATTTCTAAGACAAGGAAAGGGGATATTGATTTTATGTTACTCAGAGTAAATATCTTATGCATTATTATTTACAAAAATTATCACTCAGAGGTCTAATGAGGATTTTAATATCAATACATTTATGATTCAGTATGTTATCAAGTACCGGTGTTGTTTTAATGTTGTAATTATATAACTATATATGTTTCTTTTCTTTCTGTATTGTACAGGTTTGGAAGGAATTAACAGACTCCTTGGAGCTTAGGAGTAGATAATTTTAGATATCCAATTATGACTTGGTAATGGTAATCTTAATGTTACCTGTACTGTCCTGTTGATTTTGGATTGACACTTTTATGTATTAACAATTTATACAAGTTCACTTTACATACAAACAAGAGAAGGCCATTATTACAACAAGAACATATTTTTATACCTTGAAATGTATATTATTTATGAGAGGAAGAAACAAGTACAATGAAAAAGAATCTTCAGATTCTCATTTTTAGCCCACCAAAACAGCCACAGAAATTAATTTCTGGCAACATTTTTTTTCCCAGATTGTACATTTGTAAACAAAAAGGCTCCAAGAGAGAAAGTTGTTTGTGGTGGTTAACAAGTGACTGATAACAAGTGGCTAGGGCTAGAGAGTGTCAATAATTTAGACTAGGAAAAGAGTTGTTATCCTGCTCATTCACATGAGTTTATATAGCTTGGGTACTCCTGATAAGCTGTTATTGGAGACAATTTGAAATCCAATTATCCTATTGTATGCAGAGCATATCCAAATAAAAGCTTATTGACCTTGAAGGTATTGAGAAATGTCACACTTGGCACAGACTATATTTTGGTGTTGATCTTAAGCAATCTTTCAGTGGATAAATAGTTAATTTACATGAAAGCAACGATGCAACATTTGAAGTCCAGCTATTGTCATGTACAGTTCTTTTTTATTTGATTTGACTGGCAACAGTGACTTTAACATTTGTATAAAATGGGGCCCTAACATATTATATGTAACCCTGCAATTCACAACTGGCAACCCACCAGAGCTTAGCAGGTGTGAGCCTGGCCAGTACCTGGATGGGAGACCTCCGGGGGAAAAAGGTTAGTGCTCTAAGTGGTGTTATTGGGGCCAATAGGGGGTGCCCACCCTGGTGATGGAGGGGAGTCCCCATTACCTGTAAAGTGCTTTGAGTGGAGTGTCCAGAAAAGTGCTATATAAGTGTAAGGAATTATATTATTATTATTATTATTATTATTATTATTATTATTATTATTATTATTATTAGCAGCAGCTTTATTCCATTATGAGACACAAAACAGACTATGCACAAACACGGGCATGTGTGGCAGCCATGCAGTCTTGTGTGCCATGCAGTGCACTGTATAATGTTCATACAGAAGATTTAGATTTATAGTGCTGTGGGACAAGCACACCATTGCACCATGTTAGAAAGGGTAAGGGGGAGTCATTTAAAAATAAGACTGCAGGGTTCTGTTGATCAAATATATTGCAGCAAAGCCTTGACAGCTTTTCATCAACCTTTGATTTTTAATGTGCTGTAGTACTTGCATTGATACCCTGGGGAACACTGTTATTCTGGGATTTACAGCAGTTGTATCTGACACAGGTTTATATGGCAAACTGTTGTGACTTGAATAATGGTGCAGGGATGGAGGGTGTAGCCTGAAAACAAGGAAAATCGATTATTGCTTGGTTTTCTTCAAAACAGTGCACATTTGACCAGGGCCTTTTGAAAGCAACCTAAAAATGTCTTAAGTGATCACATCATCCACAGACCATGTGCCCAGTCTTACAAGGTAAAGAGCTAAAAGTGTGTCAAAAAATCCCTGGCTGGTCTCTTGTAATGAACCGTGCAGCTCTTTCAGGTACCGTTCAAGCTGTCAGAAGGCCGCTTCTGCTCATTCAGCCTTTCTTATTTCTTACAATATTTGAGTTATGGGCATATTAAAGCCCAGAGCGAATTTAAAAATATTTGGAGTGTAGATGGCAGTAAGGTTAACAGACAAAGCTATTAGATCTGTTCACCTCTCAAAGTGTGGTTTCAAATGTTTTCAAGGTCACAAGAGAAATGAGCATGGAGGTATGAGCTCAGCTCCAAATGGACATTAGTCACATCCTATCCTCATATGGTTTGACAGGGTTTCTGTCATTTTGACAGCAACACTTGTGGGAATCCTTAAATTTAAAGACAGGGACATCTCAATCATCACTGAGCTGCGCATAAACTGATAGGCATTTGTAAGCAACTATGGAGCATGTTTTCAGAGACCATTATTTTTCATGCGTTTTACAAGCTTTCAAAAGCACTCAATTAAAACAGAGTAAAGGAAAAGGAAACACAATCCATAAAGTATTCTATTCTGAATAATATGATGGCTCATTCTGGGCTTGTATCCAAACAAAAGCATGTTGCCTTTTGAATTTTATTGCTCCCAAATCAGTAGTGAATACAGAAACATTTCTCACTCTATGTGTTTTTATTGATATTCTTGCCTTTATTGATATTTTGAAAGTCAGCCTTTTTAAATTTTAACTGGAGCATCTGCTGTGGGTGGTGTGGTTTGAAGATCTTTTCCCCTGAGGTGAGGAAAGCCACAGTAAGTATAAGGCCAGTATACTCAGAGGTAGATTTAGTGTAGGTTACCTATTTAGAAAGTGAAAATGTTGGTCTACTATATTGAGTTTGCCCATATAATTTTACAGAGCTTTACAAAAGTATTCACAGATGTCACATTTCATATATGACCCTTTAACATAGCAACTGAAATTAAATACCCGACCTAGTCCACATAAGCAAAACCAAAATAAATAATACAAAAAAATTCAAAAAGCAAGATTGCATAAATATTCAAACCCTTTGCTGTGGCAAACATACAGTAAATTACTTTAATGAACCATGCAATTGATTGAATGGTTTCTATCTACAGTGTATGTCCAATAATAGTGATCCACTGATTTCAGAATAAAAAAAAACATTTCGTTTTGTAAGGTCTCTCTACTGCAGTAGGTAGTGAATTTGTGAAGACCACAAAGCCTTCAGAACTACCTGGGGATAAAGCTGTGTAAAGGCATAACTTTGGAGAAGGGATTAAAAATATGTCAAAGACCCTTAATTACCTTACTCCACAAACAAAATTGCAGTATGCAGCTTGTATTGAACTGGAAAAATAAGACATTCCAAATCATGCACAGGGTTTGCAACAAAGAACACAAGTAGCAATGGGTTTTATGGTAAGACAAGAAAATAAATGTGACATTTGGGTCAAAATGCAAAACATTACAGTACATCAGATGCAAATCCAAAATAACATCACTCAATCAACACTATCCATTATGTCAAAAATGATGAGAACATGTCACACATATCAAGATTGATGGGGGCATAGAATTGGAACTGGAAAATCTTACAGTGAAACCTGCTTAAGACCCACAATTTGAACAAAAGGTCACCTTTCAGCAGGACAATGACCCAGAGCCCAAGGGCAAATGTTCACTGAAGTGGTTTAAGAATACGAAAGTGAATATCCTTGCCTGTCCCAGTCAAAGTCCTGATTTTAATCCTATTGGGAATCTTTGAAATGACTTGAACACTGCTGTTTATAAGAGCTCACCAAACAATCTGAGAGAGTTTGAACAAATCTGCCAAGAAGAATGGGAAGAAATTTCAAGCTGGTGTGTAAAACTGAAAAAAAAAAAAACAGTGAAACAAACTGTAATTGTTTCCAGAGGGATTTGAACAAATATTTAGATAGTGGTCTGGATACTTATTTAATATTTTTTTATCTTCAGTTTATGCTGACATTTACTGTTACATATTTTACCCTTTGAAGTCAATTAAATTGCATTTTGCCCTGTTTCAACTAGCAGGTTTGGAATAAAATATTAAATGAATAAATATGAGTATACGTTTGTAATTTCTCAAAATATGACATCATAGGAAGGGTTATCATAGAACATTTGTGCAAGTCTGTAGTCTTACTGCCTTGTGGTGTTCATGGAACAACAAACAGCACTCTTCCCTCAGAACCATAATTTTCAAACCAGTGCCACAGAATCCTATTGGGAATCATTTTAGTGTCTGAACAATATTAGTCTCCAGTTTCCCTCAAACTATTGCAGGTTTTATGTACAGTAGAAGGATGTTCTAATTTCATGGAGGAAAATGAGAAAAGGGTGGTTATTGGATTAAATAAATAAAACGAATACTTGAAAAGTCATTGGGGTTCAGACTGTAGCTACTTTATACAGTATGCATTTGTTGATTTTGAGAATGATGCATACTACTGTATTTCCTCTTTTTAGTTTCAGTAATACTTTAAAACATTTCGGCTATTTTATTTTTTGTGACAGTTTATTTTCTTAGGGAAAAATGTTCAGCAGCTTTATAAAGTGATAACTGTCAGTATAATGGTATCTAAGCAGACATTTAATAAAGGCTAGCCTATCTTTTCCAATCAAATCATGCAAAAGTGCTTTCCTGGTTAAACAAAAGTGAAATATGTTCCGGTGTATATCATGTCATCTCTCCACTATACATATGTAAATCATCTTGCATAAAGTTGAGACACAAATTAATATTAATTTGTCAGTGTCTCTCAACAAAGCAATGTAATTATTCATAGTGCTGACTGAAGTGCTTTCCTTTGGTTCCTTGTCTATGCTGATGTTACCTTAATTGAAGTATTCCGTATTTTAATCCATTTAAATATACAGCATTGCATTTTGTAAAGTTCCTAGCATTACTGCGTAAATCCCTGTACTGCACTATACTGTATATTACTGTACTTTGCTATGACAAATACTTTACTTTGTGATTGTTTCACTTCATTGTGTAAGCTATTACCTTATTGTTTAACTACTGCTTATCCTGAGCAAACAATATTGTTGCCAGTCCGGTAACATTGTTTAAATTACCGCACGGCACTGTGTAACTACTGTACTGGACAGAGTAAGTTAGATCTCTTATATCATCATATACTGTATAATCATATAACATATAAGATAAACATTTCAATTTCTCTAGGTACAGTATCAGTGAAACATGAAACAATAACAGCAGTATTATAGTAATGATGATATAATCCAGATGAATGTTTGCTGTAGATTTGTATTTATCTGCTATACTTTGAGTTAGCCTGAGATGAAGGTCACCTATTGCCCAAAAGTAAGGGTTTTGCAAACTAATTTGTTTATAACAAACTGAAGATAAATGAATTGCTCTCTCTGTGTTTCTGTAGCATTTGGAAACAAAGATCCTTCAAATAACTTGAATTAACTTAAATTCTTGTCTCTTGCTTGATAGCCCTCATGGCTCCTATGAAGTACACAAAATTAGTCCAATCTGCTTAATAATTTTTCAAATATTGTTCTTAAAATTGGTAACTTACTTAAATAAAGTAGTTCAAGCAGGTAGCTGCATCAGCATGCATAGGCTGCAAAGGAACAAGCAAAGGTTTATTTCATGCTGAAAAGACACAACATCGGGCATTACAGAAGAAGACTCCACAGCTAAAACATTGTTTCTTTTCTTCTCTTTTCAGCACGGAATAAACCTTTACTTGTTATTTATTTAAATATAGTAAATTTGATATATCGCATGTTATTTTACTTGGATTGATGGATTTTTATTCCAGCTCCCAAAAATATATTTTCTCTTATAAACAGTGCTGAAGAACAGCAGCCTGTAATCATTATGCCTATGAATGTGAGATACTACTGTATGAAATTAACCATCTGATCTCAAGAATCTTAGGAAGACTGACACAACATAGGCCTTGCAAAAGGTTGAAAAGAAACAAATGTGTAATTGATTTGGCTCTTCAGCCTACACCAGCTCCTTGTAAACAAGCAGCAGATGGTGTAGGAGTTTATTTAAATTGAGTTTAGTCTTCAAATGCTGGAGAGCTGAGCGATGTCTACACAGTCATTTAGCCAGGTTAAAAGAGGATCTGATGATGAGGTAAGTGGACTGCCAACAAGTCTTTTATGCCCAATTTCCCTCTGTCTTCATCTCTCATGGAAGAAAAGAAAGCTCTAAGGTGAAGGTATATCAATATTCTATAACATCGCTGTGGATATACAGTATGGCTAATAATAGTGGATACACTTCAAGTTACAATGCCATTAGAATTAATTATTTGTAGTGAAGATATATACTGTACAGAATACATTATTTTTAGCTATTGTTATAGTTCTTCCTTTATTTTTTTTACAACAGGACAATCATACATTTCTGTGAGTCTTGGAACTCTGAACTTAAAATCACATTTATAATTGTTTTCACAGTAGTTATGTACTGTATGTATCTCTGAAATTCAGTAATGAATATAATAAAGGTGGTAAAATGAGGAAAACGTTATTTAATGTGATGTTTATGAATATTGTATTAATGTTTTATGCAATTTTAGTACTCTGGTAGTTCAGTGAAATCCTAATTAATTCTAATTGTGAGCTTTATCAGGGTAACTTACCTCGGCTCAGCAGCAAGTCAACTTGTATGTAAGGATAGGGCTGTTACAAACCCCAAACACAATTTTAATTTAATTGGATGAACCAGGTAACTGCTGCAACAGTACAAATAGAGTAAAACAAAAATGAAACATACAATCAAGGAAGCAAGAAGTGTGATATTTACACATACAGTAGGTAGCTAGAAGTGATCTCTTTCCAAACGTTTGATAGAAAAATACACTAATAAATTTAATGTGACAATAAATCATTGTAGTAATTATTTCCAATGACATCTATATATTGCAATGTATAAGATCTGTTTAAAACTATAAAGGAACCCAATATTTATTCAGGAAGCAGTTACAATGCTATGTTTCTCATTGCAAGAGAATATTACAAATGAAAACATATGATGAATACATCAATTCTTTAACCCAGTTCATAGCAGTTTGATCATTGTTTTCCAGGTATATAACTTTAGGGTTCTTCACCCCCTAGAGCAGAGATGAGCAATCCTGGTTTTTGAGTATCACATTCCTTTTTTATTTTCATTTCCGTAATGACTATTGGACCCAATAAAATGGGTAAGAAGTCAAATCAGTTGTGTTTATAACATCTTAAATGTAACTACTTCATTGATTATTTAAATATTTCCTTGTTTGCTTTTAGAAAGCAAAATTTAAAAACTTGACAACTTTTCCATATTTATTAGTATTTAATTTTGCATCAGCTGGCACTGAATATACACAGTATAAATCTGTCACATACATAAAGTATATAAGTATAATGAGTCAATACTGCACTGGCCCTTAACATTTCAATGTGTAGCAATTTCTTGGTTGTTAAAATAGTAAACATTAAAAAATGAAGCCTTCAGTGCCTTTCAAAAGTGTTCAGACCCTTGCATAATTTTCAAACCGTTGCTTTAAAGATTGCAAATTGCAGTCATGATACTCAAAGAAGCAATTGACATGTTATATGCACAACCTACTCCACACATTCAAAGCAAAAAATAAATAAAAAGAAAGAATTACATAGAGAAAGAATATAAATACTTTAGAAAATAACAAAAATGTAACAATCATGACTGTATAAGTAACCAAGTTGTAAAAAACCTAAATAAGTTGAGAGGTATAGTCAACAATATCCTAGTAACTACAAAAAGGTCCCCTGTACAGTATGTCAGAGTGAAAAACTGTTCTCATATCCTGCCTGGAGTTTGCAACAAAGCATCTGAGTGATCAAGCAGAAATGTTGCCAACATTATTTTGTTTAGACAAGGCCAAATTGGAATTGTTGGTCTAAATACAAGTGTTATGCTTGCCTCAGACACCCTATTCTTGTCAACAACATCCCTACAGTTAAGCCTGATGGTGGCAGAATCATGCTTTTCCTCAGCAGGGACTGAAAAGATTAAGATTGAAGGAAAAATGGATAAAGCATTGGACAATTCAATCCTAGTGGAAAACCTGTTTCAGACTGCTAAAGACTTAAACATTCTTGCTTAAACTTATTTGATCCAATGATTCAAAGCACAAAGTCACAGCTACATTGGAGAGCCTTAGTAGAAATTAATAGAAAATGTCTTAATAGAAATGTGAATACCCTTTAGTGGCCTAGTCGGACCTTTGATTTAAATCCTATTGAGAATCTGTGAAAAGAGTTAAAAACAGGAGTGGGCTGTGTATTCAAAATCTTTGAATTGGCTTCATTACTCTGCTCTCCTCCCCACTAATAGTTGATGTGTGGTGAGCGTTCTGGCACACTATGGCTGCCATCGCATCATCCAGGTGAATGCTGCACATTGGTGGTGGTGGAGGGGAGTCCCCATTACTTGTAAAGCGATTTGAGTGGAGTGACCAGAAAAGCACTATATAAGTGTAAGCAATTATTATTATTAATTATTCTTAAAAGACTTGTGCTGTAATTACTGCCAAAGGTGCTTCTACCAAATATTGAGTTCACATGACTGACTATTTATGGAATCTATATATTTCATTTTCTTTAGTTTTAATGAAACTGACTTTATGCTTGGAAGTCTTCAGATTGAACATTCAGGTTGTGAATAAAATATTAAAATTGAAAATGTGTATGGATCATTTTGTAGTTTCACATAATGGGACCCTATAGGA
Source organism: Atractosteus spatula (assembly GCF_055471065.1). Classification (NCBI taxonomy): domain Eukaryota; kingdom Metazoa; phylum Chordata; class Actinopteri; order Semionotiformes; family Lepisosteidae; genus Atractosteus; species Atractosteus spatula. The sequence continues at coordinate 6,727,771 of NC_142728.1, read as the reverse complement.
AGTGTCTGAATACTTTTGCAAGGTTTTGTAGCTGTAATGTGACTCTGGAGGTTCTTAACATAAAACCTTGGCTGTAATGACACTCTGTTTTTTAAGAAAATGGTCAAAAAGGTGTTAAAAGAATCTGTAAATGGATGAAGACCTTTGAGTTTAAAGTTTAAAGTGGTTTAGTGGTCTAAACAAACAAAGATTTTGCAACACTCCTGGAAATTCTTAGCTGCTACAGCCTCCTTGATGGACTCCTTTTCATCTAACTGCTTTTTTATTTTTAAGCAGCTGTATATATTTTTTAAACCACAGCCTTGAGATTAAGTGTTTAAACAGTTATGTTAGACATTTTGTAATTCTAATTTAACTTTACACTGAAACAATTCTCAATGCATGTTCTATGATTACTGATATGTCAAGCATGAAATGAAATAAAATGTAGTTATACCAGATGATTGGTTTGCATGGAATGACTTTTTTATTTGAAAAAAAATGGTATACATTTTTATCCAATAATGATGCACATTAATACCTGTAACTTAAATACATTTATCTGAAATAAATGACACCACTTTAGAAGTCAACAATAGCATTAGCTTATATCCATTAATATCAACTAGAACATGTGGAAAATAAAGAATAGAGTCAACATAATTCAGATTGCTTTTTGGGAATTCAAACACAATACCAAATTAGGTATTCTTGTAAACCAAGAATAGTAGTTTGAATTACCACAAAAATAAAAGGGTATGTTATTGAGAAAATACAAATTAAACCACAATGGGCTAGAAATTTAGGAAAAATAATTGCTTTTGGACCAAGAACCAACGGCTGGATTTCCTGAAATATCCAAGAAGTCATTGTCAAAAATGACCAAGAAGATGATCTCCATCCAACAAGCATTCAAATAATGAACAAAAGATAGTAATAATGGTTGACAGCTAAACTGTTAAACTGTCCATCATATCTGACAAATACAGTATTTCCTCAACATGTTCAGATTGTTTGGTTTCTTGATTATTGCATTAGTAAATTATAAAGCAGATACTGGAGTTCTGGAATTAACTGTTATGGGCTTTGACCAAAATGGTGATATAGTTTAAAAATGTTAACTTGGAAAGTCTGTTTCTATATTAAATCCATCCATTTGGATTAATATCCATCTTAGGAGAGTCTTCATGCCCCTGCCATTTTGCAAAAAGCTAAAGAGTATGACTCATTACCCATGGATTTACACACACCTTGCCCATAACTAAGGGAAAGACAGGAAGGAAGCAGCTGCCTATGAAAAGGCTGAGGCCACAGTTTGAGACTGCAGCTTATCTGCTGATATATGAACAGAAGAAGTGCAGTAAGCAGAGCTCTCCGACATGCCATTTTGCTTGCTGAGTGATTTTATTGTGGGTTGCCTCACCAGCTCTTTGAAAAATGAGCTCTTTGCTGATATAATCGGTCTGTACCATTCTAGAGACCATCCAGCCTCACCTTCACCAGTCAGAGGAGAAGTTTGCAGGTGCCCTTTACAATGTATCATTACAGAGATAGCTATGGAGGTACAGGATGTGATTCTGCCCATATAATTTGTTTGGTCGCTATGGGCTAATTGATCTGAGACTCCATTGGGTTGATTTTGTTAGTGCCTTTGAGGAATTTTAATACTTGATTCCCTTTTAATTAGATTCACTTGCATTCTTATATCCTACAAATTAAAAGGTTTAGTTATTTTACAGTACCTTGTCAGTGCAAGTTACTTTAAGCCCAGTTAGGTATCTGTTCTCTTTTTCTGGACAGATGACAGAGCAGCAATATCTTTTCTGTAACAAAATATATACAACTAGTTGTGTACTCAACTATTCTACTAGAACATTTTACAATTTAGCATATCTCTTTACCCAAATTCTATCATTTTAATGTTTGCTATTATAGCAGCCCAGTCCAGAAAACAGAAATATTGAGTCAGACATTTCACAGACATCTAAGACTTTTTTAATATCTTCACGAAGCTCAGCATATTATCAAATCTTCTATTTTTTATGATCTGAGAGTTCCTCTAGTTTCCCATACCGGATCCCGTTCATTGACACAAATTAGTAAGGACTATTGGTACTCTGTTTCCCAACAGTTCCTAACTTAATTCAAAGACATACATTATCCTGAATGCCTACCACCTACATTTAGAAAATGAACCATGAGGACGGAAATACTATATGTTCTATTTGTTGCTGCTGTTGTTCATTATAAAACAAACCTTACTAATACCACTTCTGACTATCATCAGATCCCTATTCCAGTACAAATGGTGCTCTAGTTACAGTATATATAAAAGAGCAAGGGTAGTCAACAATAGATACGTTTGATCGTCCTGGATACAGTACAGTAGCTTCAGTCCAGCAGGGCCTAGATGTCACCCTTTAATTATCGGCAAATTAAATATAAAATAATTAAATATTCGGCAGTTTGAAACAAAGTGGTCTCACATATTCAGAAATTGATGATCCATTTTGATGAAGAATTCTGGACTGTCACCCCAAACCAGGAATGGCCAAATCCTGCAACAGATGTGTAGCTTATTGGTCTTTAAGTTGCTTTGATTTTCCTCCTTTTTATAAATGAGTTGTATACAGTATGAGCCATTTTCCAATGTGTGTTAAAATGGTGTCCCAAGTGACCATTGGAATAGTTCTATTCATGATTTCTGAATAATTCCTGTTTCATTAAATGCAACTGTTAGGGTATTAGTGGGCCCTGGAGAGTTACTCCTTCAGTGCTTAATATCTGCAACACTTTTCTTCTTTGGTAATATGATTTAATACGGATTTGTGTTTTCTTAAGCCTAGGCATATAGTCTATTTTTTCATAGGTAGAAACCTGTGTAAAATATTAAATATATTAAGGGACATTTTCTTTTCTGTATCTGAAATCTTCCCATTTTCATATCTGAGACACCTTCATTATTTGCTGATCCCTTCTTATTGTAACATTCCTTTCTACTATATATTACGTTGCTTCTGTAAAAGAGTTGTACGTTCAGACAAGATGGCAGTTCTTGTCTGAAACCACATTCTCCAGAAAAAAATGTTAAATGACCTGCAGTCCTCAGTCACCTGACCTAATTGATGGAAGACGGTTGGGTAGATCACATTTAAAACCAAAAAGCTGAAGCTTCCAGAAGACTGTAAACCTTTATTATCGGCAGAACCTTTGTTACGCCCTGCACTAGAGAAGGGAGCAGAGAAAGAAGTGAACGCATTGTGAACCCTCTGAAAGATTCATTTCCCCTTTTAGATACTCGGACCGACTGATTAAGAAAGCAGCCAATTCCATGTCTGCCATTTCAGCCAACAACGAGTGTAAGTGGATAGACAACCTCCAGGCTGGCTACAGGCAGGACTGAAATATCAAATATCAGAGTTAGAGGAGAGAACACTTAAATCCTGCTCAGCTACACCAGAGGATAGACGTCTTTGATCCAACTTGTGTATTATTGTCCTGCTGGATTGTGCCGATGGGGACCCTCTTAATGCCTTTTTTTACCAAACTCTACCAAAATGTTACCCTCAATTAATGTAGACAAGCAACAGCGAAATTATGAGGGCACATAGGATTACGATGGATCTGGCCCACACATGTCTTAATCTTAAAATTCCTCCACTATTTAAGTGGAGAAATACAGGTTAAAGGATGAAATAGAGCAGAGTTTCCTGCTTTATATGACAAAGCTAAAAGTCTAATATGGCTCTTAATCCATTGTCTTTGACACAGTACATTAAAAGATTAATCCAAGAGAAAAAAAAACTAATTGTTTTACTGTAGTTTTTGTACTGTATTTTGTGGCTTTTCTCTGTTTTCTCTTGAGAAAAAGTCTTCAGTGCGTTGTTGAATTTCTTTGCATTACAGAAACTCTTACCACAACAACTAAAAACAAATTGTTTTGATAGTCTGGTGGGTGAATGGCTCAATTTTATTTATTGTGTCTTGTGAGGTGTTATCATATTGTTCGATACAACACCTAGCTGTGGAAATGCCCACTGGTAGTGCAGTGATGTGAGACTGTGGGTGTGTGCCTTGTATTTTAGTTTGAACCCATTCAAGATACATACAAGATTTGACATTTATAAGAACCAAATACTCTTATATGAAATTCGATTTTTGTCTCCATCTTTGCTGAAATACATTTCAACTACAGGTATATTTCTGTCTCTTATATTCTATATGTATATCTGATTGTACAATCTGATTAAAACTATTCTCTAAAGTATGAAAGTTATTTAGAGATTAACAATACTCTTCAAATCAAACTTCTTTTTTTTAGGAATGATTATTAAATGTGGTTGTAGAGTTACCACCAACTGTGCAAAGTGGTGCTGCACTTCAATGCTGGAAGAAGAGAATGCCCCCTATGTATGTAAAACACTCTGAGATCCTTTGAGATGAAAAGAGTTATAAAAATGCAAGGGCGTACTAATTATTAATTATATTTCTAAGGGGCTCTTGTACTCTTTATCCTTCTACTCTGAACATAAACCAGCAATGGGCTAATTTCCTGGTTGGAAACTACAATGCTGCGTGGGAAAAAGAACAAAAATGTAATTTCTAGGATAAATATATGTAGCCCCTCTGAAAAATTAACTAGGAACATACTAGACGCATTAGTAGGTTACATTATATGCACTAAGACTAAAACAATAGGGTGTAGCTTCTATTGAGTTGTACAAGGCAATAATGATGTACTCTCTTGCCCCAAGAAGATTAATAAAGCTTTCCAAGATGTTTTTTTATATCTCCATTCTTATAAAGGTGGTATAGACTTGACCAAGATTTATTGATATTGTCTCAATTAACTCCTCAAAAGATGCTCCTAAATTCTGCAGAGGTTAAAGGCTGACCATTTACGCGCTGGCTGGATCGGCTGAAAGACGACATGCGCCTCGCAAAAGTCACGTGCTGAGACGCCGCAGACCGTACAAAGTGGAAAAATCGGTGTAAACAAGCAGACCCCACATAAGTGGGAAAATGCGAAGAAGAAGAGGTCTTAAAAATTAGTCCTTCATACCTTTGGAGGTTAGAAGTCTCCAAACATTTATTGATGCAAAAATATGGAATAAGCACGGCTGGAAATGAATCAAGAAAATGATGGTGATAAGTTATCATTATTGACAAATTCTTAGTGGTTACAAATTTCTTGTAAATCTAGAAAAAGTTGCTCTCTATGTATTATTGAGTATCACATTTCAATAAGCTTCAAAGAATATGAAGATCAATTCAAATGTAGAACTCCATGTATTATTGTTTCACCAAGATGGTTTTTACAGGCTTGTGGAAAAATAAAATAAAAAAAACATAGGTTTTGTTATTTTTTATAGGCAGAATATTATTTATTATTATTATCCCTATTATTTACTTTAGGTTGTTTAGAATATGAAAGGGTTTCCATTATCTGAACCATGAGATAGATGGAACAGTAAGGAAAGTAGTAGGTATAGTATGAAAGGGACCAAAAATTGTAAAAAAAAAATATATATAATTGTTTATAATCCTCCTGTGTACAACTCTGGCATAAAGAGGAATTATCATATGCTTCTGAAACTGACCTCTCCTGAGTTTGACATTGTCACAAGTCCAGGCCCCTTCCATTACATAAGCACATTTGATTTATTACCAGTTATAATGTTAAATAGGATTTTTCCTGTATAGAGCTGTGGAAATACAATGGAACACCCTGAGCCACAGAGTCATTAATCCACTTTCTGGCATGAGTTAATGCAGAAGCCACAGTCACCAATTTCCCTTAAGTGCCATGAAGTTAAATGTCTTGATGGTATTTGGAGCCGTGTTTTACTCTAAAAGTGAACAGTTAAAGAGAACACAAGTCAAATGAAGAATCTAGCAGTAGCAGTGTTTTGATCAATGCACATGCTTTTTGTATTGTGCATTCCTTTTTATAGAATTTCCCATATCTGTTTCATTTTATTTCAAATGCACACAATATCTATGCTTGTTCATTTTTTAAATACACACAAACACCAGAAACAAAACAAATGTCTCAAAACTCATTCACAAGTAAGAACTAATTAATTCAGGCAAATTTAGGATGACATTACTCTTTGCCCAAGAATATTTTAAAAAAGTGTATTTGAGGGTACTTCTTTGGTATTATTTACAGGAGTGGTGGTTTATTTGAAAAAAAAGATATGTTCAATAAATCAAGTTTGCTGTTTAAAATAAAGACGTCTTATATATTACTTTAATGTAAAGTGAACCTTCAATTAAACATTAAAGAATGTTGGAGTTAAAATACTTTGAGGCTGTCAGACTGCTGTGTCAGCATATGACCTGAATAGGAAGACGACTGATTCCACACTGAAACACACAGAAGGAAAACTTCCCTTGAATTACATCACAGACTAAGAGATGTCAACATTTTGCTGTCCTTCTGTAACTAATTAATATCCAGAGCTGAAAAACTCCAAGATAGGGTACAGTTGTTGTTGTCCATGTGGAAACAAACAACACTGGAACAAACAACCAAACAGTGAAGAACAGAACTAAATCTGTTGCTTTCTCAGGAACCCTACCAGAACTGGGAAAATGTGAAGATGTATAAATAATAATCCGTAAACACAACATGATGGATGAGGACATAGCACAAGTACTCTAGAGATTCTGAAGGTGTTTTCAGGAGGCAGTTTGCACAAGAGTTTAAACTGAAAATTGGTTATTAAAAACAAAACAGAATGTAGAGATACAGTAAGGCGTGAGTACTCAAATTGGAGAGACATAATTAGTGGTGTACCACAGGAAACTGTAATAGGACCTTCTTAATTAATTTAATAATCTATATTCTGGTACAGTTTAAACTACTCAAGTTCACAGGCTTTGCCAAATTAGAAGTATTAGGAGTAGGAAGTATTAGTATGAGGAGGCAGCAAACTAAAAAAAATACTAAACAAACATCTGCCAGTTTAATGTAGATATGTGTAAAGGTTTGCATGCAGTTTAGGTCTGAGGTTATTAAAAACACAACCTATGAATACAAAATGGGAAGTGCTGTGCTTGAAATGGCTGCTTTTAAATAAACATTGGCATTTTATTTTAACAGTTTACACAATGTGGGGAAGCAATTAAAAGGGTAAACCATATGAGGATACAGAGTCAAAAGCACATAACTCAAGTGATGTTATTTTTTAATTGTAAAGCACATTAATAAGGTGTCATTTAGAATTTTTTGTATCATTCTGCTCAAATTCAGATGGACATGTCCTACACTGACAAGCCAGTGTAACTGAACCTTTTTAGCTCTGAAAAATCCTCAAATGCATTAATGAAGCCAATCCAACAGATTTCTTCAGAATTGAAAATGAAATCGATAGCACAATGAACAATTAGAAACCAAGATCAAGTCTTTACACAAAGTGTTTGGTTGAATATGGAACGAGCTACATAGCCATGTTTTTGAAACTGATACCCTGCCTTCTTTCAAGAACCTGCTGTATGGGATACTTGGATTAATTAACTACTATCAAACAGGCTAGATGGGCCAAATGTCCTCCTCTTGTCTGGGACCTTGCTTATATTGTCATCTTATAAACGCATGAGCAAAAATTGCTGCTGTAATGCAGTTACATCAGGATGATCCTGCCCAAGAATGGTGTGACATGAGGTTTGGGACCCAGGATCAATGTAGTTCTATCCAGTCAGATTACCATTAATCACTAAATGTGCAGTTCTGTTGTTAGGTGACCTTCATGCTTTGGTAAATGATGTCAGGATTCCTGATCTCCCAGAATGTGGCCTATGATTGATGAACTGTATTTAGCTGTAAAGTCTTGGCAGATTTGAAATTAATGGTTGTGAATACCCAAGATGGCAAACAACAGCGCACAGACTATGGTTCAGGCTCCAACATACTGTATCAATGTTGTGACATGTCAGTTCCTTTGTATACTTTTATTTTTTGATTTTCACCAGGCTCGGCATTGAAAAGGTTAAATCTCCTCATTGTATTCCCATATAACCTATCAACAATATAATTAATGAGGTAACTTCCTGCTTAAACAACAAAGTCACATGAAGTGACAGTTCAATTATCAAAATGACTCCAGAAACAATTAATATCCAGCATCCATATGCTTTATTATATTAATAATAAGCATAGAGTTATAAGGTTTTTATGCTCAGTATATGTGTTGAGTTATTGCAAAGCAATGAAGAAAAATAGAGTTTTAAAGAAAATGAGATCCAGAGCTAAATTCAATAAACAAAATTCCCTTGATAAAGAAATAATTCTAATTGGATTTTAGTCTTTCATTCAATTTAATCTGTAAATTGCCTTTCTGTTTACTTCATATTTTAATCCTAGTTCATAAATTATTGCTTTCCTGTCTTCAATGTCCGTTAATAATGCTTGGTGTAATTCAGAATAGAATTTTAAAGCCAATGTGTCTGCCAAAGAGTGCTTGGACATAGGAAGGGAAAGATAAACAGCAATGTTGTTGAACATAATTTACATATTTTGAGGATTATGCTGTTTGCTAACCCGTGTGTATCCAGAGAATTTTCATCTTGAGATCTGTAAATCAATGCCTTCTTCATAATCAATAGTGTATGGACAGATATCTCAATACTGCTCTATGAACTTAAAACTTTAAGTATTAATTGTAGACCATTCTACCTACCCAGAGAGTTTGCTTCTGTTATCTTGGTGGATGTGTACATTCCACCTCACACATTCCCTAGAGCAGCTGCTAACCATTTTACCAATCAGGTTGTGAAACCTGAGATGAAAAATACATACCATGCTTGACAATTCTCATTTTGGACAATTTTAATCATGTGAATCTTTGGAGAGCTTTTCTTGGATATAAACAACAAATTGCTACTGGAGGGAAGCTTTAGATCAGTGCTAAAGTACCATCCCAGATGCCTACCATGCCATCCCACATGTGCTCCTCGGATACTCAAACCACCATTTTATCCTCCTTGTCACCAGATGCAGAGTTTGAAAACAGTCAAACCCAGCATCAGAAAGGTGCTGTCATGGTCACCTCAATAAGACGACCTGCTAGGAGACATTTTTCACATCACAGACTGGATTGTCTTGAAAGACTCTTGCTGTAATCTAGACAAGCTGGCTGATATTATAACTTCACACATCAGCTTCTGTTAAGGTATATGTAGTTCCTCTAGGACAATTTTTGTTTTATTGATAATGTAATTTAACAATATATTCATCTATGTAGTTTTCACACCCTAAACCCCATATAGATATTTAAAAAGTCCTTGGAAATGCAGTTAGAGCTCCCTTTGTTTTGTTCTTTGCAGAAGATGTAGACACATACAGTAGCATTGCTTATTATAAAATCCTCAAATGAGATTCCTTTATCATGGTAATAGCTATAGTTCGGCTTCATGGCATTTTTAAATAGCTAACACATTTGTTAGGAGTATATAGATTGCAAATGTTCCAAGACTAAATAAAAACATTAGTCATGCATATAAAATGTCAGCAAGTAATTGATGTCTTTAATACAAGTATAAATATCACCTGTAAAGTGAAAATGAGGTGATAGAATAGCATGGGTGAAGATCTTATTTCTTGCCATTTAACTGTGTTTCACTACCATTCAATATTCATTGTCCCAAACAATAAATAGGCCTATGTAGCCTTTTAAGTAGTTAATCCAAGGATCACTTCCAGCTATTTCTTGCAAGAAACCTGGGTACTGGGCTAGATGGCAAAGAATCTTGTTTCGTACTCCATCAACTCTTTGGTTAAAGTTGTGCATCTGTATTCAATTCTAAATAGACTTCCACATGGTTTCCCATTGCTCTCTGTGGTTAAGCACACATGATATGTCTCACACCCTTCCATTTTCAGGTTTGAGACATGCTGTAAAGATGGGACGTTTAAAGTCAAGGCAGAGGACTATTCGGTTAGGGTTGCAGAAATCTTGTATTTAATACTTCGCACATCAAAATTAAGAGTAGGTGATATGAATTGCAAATTTAGCATGAAAGATTTGTGTAAGCACTACATTATCTAAGTCAAATGTTTATTCCTAAGCCAACGAAAGGCTGCAAAAATATTTGGAGCCAAATCCGAAACTCCACTCATCCTATATTTTTAATCCTATTACAAACACAGGAATAATATTAATAGAAGTCTGCTCTTAAGGAGAATCCTAACCCTAGCTCTATTCTTAAGTTACCATTTGGTAACTATTGGTTAATTGCAAAATGCTTTTCAGAATAGTTATAGCAGGGAGAAGGGAGATACATAAAAATACATAAAATTTCAGCTACCAAAATTTTCCTTTAGTTACATGATATTAATATTTCATATTAAGTGGATTTAAAGAAGTAGGACAGCATATTAAATAGAGCTAATGTTTTCACTAACATCTAACGTACTAAAAGTGCCAACAAAGTCATCTTTTCCACCTAAGTGGCCGCATCAGTTGATTTAAACAAAACTCCTTAAACCAGGTTCCCAGTGCTGCAAGACAGCCATGCTAACAACTGAGCCACCATACCACCCTAAAACCAAAACTAGTTTAATATATTCTTCTGCTTCGCTATTACCTCCACCTGTAGCCCTAGGGCATTTTTATGATGCCTTGACATAGTGTTAAAGATAATATTAAAGGCTAAATTATTATAATTATTTTAACTTATTCTATTTGAAACTTTCACCGTGATAAAAAGAATACAGTAATTGACAGCTGTATTTTATGTGTGAATTTGAGTGTCTGTCTTTTTTCAATGCACATAATTGCCTGTTCATCTCAGAGAAAAGGACTGAAGTCCCAATTTTTCCGGCACTTGCTCCAATATGTCGAAGCCATCAAACATCCTTTTATTTTCTTTTAATTTGACCCTTTTACACAATAATTAGTATATTCTTCTTTGGTAAGCAATTAAATGCTGCAATTTCAATATTCACAAAGCAATGAATAAATTGACAGCCACAGTTCAGAGCAGATCATTCCTGCACAAAGCAGTCTAACCAGCAGCCATTTTATTTTAATATCACACTTTATCACAAAAACTAAATTACTGTCTTTATGAAGCCAGCTTGTAATCTATTTCTAGTGACATTATTACATAGAACTAGATATTTAGCTGAGAACATATAAATAAGTCACATTAATATCTCATTTCACACAAATCATGCAAAAAACAATGTTTTTGGTATGTGATCTGAATAAAAGTGCAGAACTCTTTTTCTATGGCATTTAACTGGGGAACTATTTAGCTTGAATACATCTGTCACTAAAAATGATAAATTAAAATACTATCTGTGAAAAGCAAAACACCTGCACACATCATTGGATTGGTAGTGTGTGGAGAACATGCGTAATAAAGAGAGCTGCTTGGGTTAAAAGGCCTCATTTGAAACCTCACTTAAATGCATCCCCACATTGCGAATTTAACTCACTGGCTTATTCCCTTCCTGTTCCTTATCTTTTTCTTAGAATTGTTTTTTTTCCCTCTGCCATTCTGTGGGCAACGTAGGTCTCCTTTCTTAAAAAAAATCACAGCATTTCTAAATTGCTGACATATCGGATGACAGTGAAACATTTTATTAACAGCAGCAGAACCTTGAAACTAGCAAAAACCAGACTGGACGTTTGAAGACAGTTTAACGCAGACTGTTAGACGAGATAGATGAAAACGTGTTTATTAATCTAAAAATGTGTTTTTCTACTTGGTGTTAGAATCACAATTTTTATACTTCATATTTTACCAATTGAATTTAGAGTCCATCCTGAGCTCACTTCCTTGACCTCAGGTTGGCAATAGCACCTTGACACATTTACTGGGAGGTTCTCACTGCTTTTGCCAGAGGGGACCCCTGACCATACTATCCTTAGCAGCTTCTGTGCCTTCCAGCTGTGTCAGACTCTCACTAATTCTCTCTCTCTCAGTCTCGTGAGGGCTCAGCTCCCAGTTGTGAGGCAGAACCTCTCTTAATGACTCTCTCTGAGTCAGGGTATCCTTTTTGTTATCCTTTCTTCTGTCCCCCAAGGGTCAGCTTCCAATCTTTAGGCAACACTACTCCAAGTGATTCTCTATGAGACAGGGGATGCATAATGTCCTGCTTTAGCTCAGTGCTGCATCCGGTTATTGTAGGAGTCCTCCAGCGCTGTACTTGTGATACATTGACAAGATCTTCTTCATCCACTTCATTTCTAGCTTTTGAAAAATGTTTAATGTTTAACCAGGTTTTTAAGTGCTCTCTTCATTATCTGGGAGCGTAAGGAAAGGGACATAAATGATTCAGTTTTGACTGAATTTCATTTGATGTCATCTCTCACATTATATCTTTTATGATTTATAGACAGGCTTTTCAGGTAATGTGTTCCAGATAATTCTGAGTGCACATCAGTTGAGTGCTCCTAATGATGTCAAGCTATTCATTTTGTTTTTTTAAGCAGATGTTTAAACTTATATTTGCATGTTTAACAAATGATTTAATTGCTCCAGTACCGACACATTTTTATCCCGTCTTTGCTTAAGAGAAACTAACATCTTCTGCTTTATGGAAGAGCAACTTGTATAAAAAGCAAAACATTGATTTACAGTACATCCTCTTAATAAATTAATAATAATATTCTGAGTGAAAAACTAAATGATACAACTAAGGCAGTATTAAAAACATGTATATTGCAATTTTTAGTTTGCACAAAGAAAAAATAATGTAAATGCTAATGTAGAGTAAAAAATGTATTAAGAATGGAAATTATTGTAGAGACTGAGCTACTTATTACCTTTTGGACATCTCCATTCTCACAATCTGTCAAGCTTTCTAACCTAACACTGGGTAACCCGCAGGTTTCGGAAACACTCTGTGTGAGTAGTTCTTGTACATCTGTCTATAGGGAAAATGAAAACCATCCACAAAATAAATGAAAACAGCTTCTGTTTAATGAGGGAGAATTTTACTCTTCCTTGGATGCTTAATGGCCCTGCTAGAACCATCTTAAAATATCTCATTCCTAGTATGTACTGTAAGTAACTAATTGTTTTATATTATAATTTAAATTGATAGAATGATAGCTTTTAATATAAGACTTAAAGAACCCATTCTTTATCAATATTCTTTTGGTGTTTCTACTGTCTTTGTCTTGAATTAATTCTCAGGACCCTATGCAGACGGCAGAATCCAGAGGGGAGTGAGACAAACATGGGGAAAAAGACTAGGATCGGGGCTGAAAGAAGAACAGGGGGGCGTGTTCAAGGTGCACTGGTGCTCGGGGGGGCGGGGCTAAGGCAAGCTCCGAAGGGAGTCCGTAAGAATATCCAAGGGAATGCAAATGTCCAGAGCCAGGTAATCCATCCATGACGGAGACAAGACAAAGTTAAAAGCCGGAGTGGGATCCGGCGAAGGGTCAGGGGAATAAAAAGGGGTAACGGAGCCAGGCGCTCCCAGCCCCGGACCCAGATGGTCAGGAAGCCATTATGAAGCCTATGCCGTTGAGCCACTCCTGAACTGGCTAGTAGGTGGGCTTCCGGGCGTCCATCTTCCAAAGCTGAGCCCAGATTGGTAGAAACGTCTGGCTTTTGTAGAAAGGGGGCTGGAACCGGAGACAGGTGCAGAAAATCAAAGATAAACAAGAAAGGGCTGGAGTGTCCTTAACAGAAGGGGCTTACAATCGTGACAGTCTTACTCATGCTTATACTATATACTACTAAATAAGTCAGGTAATATTTTGACGTGCCAGTTCTAATTCTTTAAACATTAAAATGAAGTTGATCACTTTTATATTTTGTCTCACAAAAGCATTCAGAGTAGTAAAACATTTACACCAAACCTCCGAAAATACCTCATTGAGGCCCAGAAGATCTGTACAAAAATAATAAAACTAGTGCAGTTCCAAGTAATTCCAAGACGTCCTTTGGTAAAGCAGAATACATGATTTTTTTTCAGCATGGTCAACTCCTGTCCTCAAGGTAAAAAGACCATTCCTATTGCTTCCTTTTATATTCTTTAAGGCACAAAAAACCACATAAAGTGTTGCAAAGATACCTAAGAAATCAATCAAATGAGAAATAAAAATTATTTACTTATCTAAATATCTTACTAAAGAAATAAGAACAATGCTGAAAGATAGGTGGCTTAGCTTCAATTTCAAAAAGATGGATTAACTCTGCAGAAAGTTTGGTGCACACAAAAAAAATGTGAACTAGAAGCCTGATACACAGAACTGGCTGCAAGATAATTGGAGGTTCACTGTCACAAAGTGGTCTCCAGCCAAAGGCAAGTGATGGCAATAAAGAGTGAAAAGAAAAGAAATTGTTCCTCAAACAGAAAGCAATGACTTCCTCATGATAAAATGAAAAATAATAATGATCATCTAGACACATTTCTGGGCCTGCTGCAGCTAAAGATCTGTTTAAAACAGCAGGTGTCTGGCTCTAACAGCCAAAGCAATTAGCATGCTGCGTCAACAATCTGCCTGAATTCACTGAATGGCTGGAAGCGATTTAAAGATATCTGCATTGTTTGTCAGTGTTCAAAAATGAATTAAATAAATATACAGCACACTTCTTTCTTAATTTGATTTTGTAATTACCATCTTTTGATATCTATTCCATGCTGTAAATTGCCTCAACCATTTTATTGCAACAAATTATGCCAATTTTTTCGAGCGGCTTTTAAAATTTGATGAGAAAATAGCACTTCCTGTAGAAAAGCACACGATGGTCAAGGATAATAGTAATGATTTATTATTTGTTTGAAAAGCCTGCACATGTTGTTTTCTCTTGGATAGTTTCCCAGATGTGTGTTCTTAATTTCACTGCAGAAGTGTTTCTTGAGCTGAAATATATTATGGATTAACTCACTAACCAAAATATTAGAAACCCCTACAAGCAACAGACTTCTGCAAGCAACAAGAACACCTTAAAAAAGATATATATTTGACACATCTGACACTAAGATACATCTGAGGTTGTGATGAGGGTAATGGGACTTGGGATTGTGGAATTCATTGGAACTGTATATTCCACTAGTTTCAGCAGTTTTAATAAATCTTAGATCTGGAAATCATCATCAGCCAGTTAAATTTATGAAAGTCTGCTTTATTTTTTTCCCACATTATTCACGAATTGACTGTCACTAAGAAAGTATTTATGAAAAGATGCCATACATTAAAACAAATCACCTGCAATTTCAGAGTAATGTCCAGAAAACTATTTACATATACTGAAAACATTTTCAAAATATTTTTCAAGTATATCTGCATCACCTATTAATAAACCACAGAACAAAGTGTTGCTGTGAATTTTCAGTGAGACCCCTCTCTGTGGTCTGAGCTACAGAATAGCCTATTGATCTTTGCATGCACAAATGACAGTGACAACCCAGGACAGCGCTTCCCATGATGGATGCCCATTCCTGGCACCTAGAGGTTTATGAGAGAGCCATAGGCATTTCTGGATGATGGTCTTAAAGTCACAGGTTGTGGTCAATCATCCAAAAGATGACCAAACAATAACCTATAAGATGTGGAGACCAACTCACACTGTTGACCTCTTGGCCATTAACCAACCACATTCTCCTCTGTCAAAAATCTTTGCATCTCTCTCTTAACTTGCTTCCTAAAGTTTAAAGTTTGAAGGTGTGACTTGGAGAAAGCCCCATGTCCAGATTTCTGTCCAAGAATGAGCCTACACCAAAATCTTGAACCAATGAACTAATAACATTGGTCTGCTTGATCATTGGAACAATATGATTGGACTTTCAGCAACACACCTGAATTTTTCAGTTTTCAGAAGTCCAGCTACGCTGGGAGCAAGACAAGTCTCTCCCCTATTAGTGACTTAATAGGGACAGGCAAGTCAGTTTGGCAGAGAGAGGCATACTGTAGTTAGAAGTGAGATGGACCACTTTTTAACAAGGGAAAATACAGTTGGTGATTGGTCAAGAAGTCACCAGGTGAAGTGGGTTCCTACACCCTGCAGTTTCCTCATTGGTTGGTCATCTTGATGGATGATTGACCTTCTGTCTTTAGGATTATGTCCAGATGTTTATGGCTCTTTGCTGGATATCCAACTTAAGGAGTACTGACAACTGGATCTGGACTATCCTTAACCAAAAGACAAACTTATCTCTCTTACTTGCCCACACGCAAAGACCATTGCAGGGACATTTCAGAGACGGAAAAAAAGGTAAATAAATTTCTGCATTCTCATAAGGTTGTTAGAGGAACTGACGTTTAACTGTTCGAAAGCTGAGATCTCTTTAGACTGGCTGCTGCTGTGTCAGAGGCATGAGAATTACTTTTGTGAGAAGCATCTCTGGCCAAACTAGATCAGCTGGCTAACTTAGATTCTGGTCAACAGAGGAAATAGAAAGGCCAGTAGGTCATTGGCATATTAAGCTGCTATTTCCAGCCATGGTTGCACATACAGTATATCCATATACAGTAAACTATAGTGGACAGCCACTATCAACAGAGACTAGTTCTCACTTGTAAAACCTCAAGGACTAATCACCTCTGATGTCAAAGTCCCCCAGCCAGTTCTCACACAACTTTACTGAGTTCTGGTGATTGGGCTACATGCTTTGCATTTTTGATAAGTTTTACTATGGTAGCCACTCCATGGTGTGCATGATGGATGGCACCTATGAGGTGGTAGCAATATATCTTGATATTGCTGTCTTCTTTGGTGTGAGTCTCTTGAAGAAGGATCACTTGAGCGTTATGCTCTTGAGCCAGGTGGTTGATGACCATGCATTTGGCTCTAGTTAGGCCTTCCACGTTGATTTGCAGGATACATGGACCTGTAGGTTCTTGAAAAAACCCTTAGGTTATTTTCTTCTTGCGGAGTACAATTCATTACTGGTAAGCATTGCATGGTAAGTTCGATTTGAAGAGCTTTTTGCCGTCAGAGACGTTGCCCGGAGGTCACTACAAGGAAGTAGCTCTTCTTGACCCCCTTAACTTGACTTCTTAACACAATGAGGCGCCTTATGAAAGAAGCAAACAACGACAATGGCACTAATTGGGCTAACAAAAAGTGGCAAGACGCGTGGAATAATAACAACCACAGACTGAAACAATTTATTGACAAAGTATCCAACAAACCCGCTGGAAATGACCTACACAGACAAGCCTGGGTCAAGCTGAACCGACTAAGAACCGGACATGGCAGTTTCCGGGCCACCCTACACAAGTGGGGTCTCACTGATGACCCAACTTGCGAATGTGGCGATGGCAAGGAGCAGACGGCCGACCACATCCTATACTCTTGCCCTCGCTTCAGATGCCCCGGCAACTATCGATTTGGATGATGCCAGCCGCGACTGGCTGAGGCACCTGACTGTGACAATATAACTATGTAACTTCTGCATGTTAAGCTCATACGAATATATATATATACTGAGTTCTGGTAAAAAAAAAACCTCAGGTTCTGAATCTGAATGTGAAGAACTTAAATTCTGAATCATTATTCACTCTTTCTCATCCAGTTCATACTGTTGGTGCCACTGGGATGCCCTAGTTTTAGTTTTTTTAGTTGTTGTGGATTGGTATTATTTTCAGTACATTAAAAACAAAACTTTACTTCTAAACAATTAATACCCGTGTCTGAAGAGCTTTATACAGTAGTTCATAAAAGGCACATGCAAATAAAATGTAAGTTACTATGGTTACTATATAAACCACAAATGTTTTTATTGTTATTAAAAGCTGTATCGAAATTACACCACAGAAGACAAGTAAGATGTAGCACAGAAGATACTGCTTAGCAGCTGCCACTTATTTTAGTAGCAAAGACAAACTTTGCTTTCATTTACTTCCTCCAAAGCAAGCTCCCTATAATTAACTTGAGGGTTTCAATCTCTGAATCCTAAAATAATGTAAATGTGGTGATAAAAGCTGTTCCACTTCCTCAAAGCCAATCAATCATTTCTGTGTCTCTCATAGAGAGACAACAGTATAAAGCAGAAACATGTCATTTACCTGTGTAAACAAATTTGACAAGATGTACTCTTGTACTAATACTCAAATTTCTCACATCTCCAAGTTCAGGGTAACCAATATTTTATTATTTACAAAATAAATAGAAAGTAAATATATATATGATCCAAATTCCCTGCTGACACAATCCCAACTATTTGAACAGAAGAAATATAATTAAACACCCCATCAGATATAATGGGTTCCTGTCACTAACGCATCTGCTGACATTGGTACAAATAACAGCTTTGCAAGGATACATTTAAGTTAAATGCAAATGGCTCATCCAACCAAACAAACTGCCTGACACTGAGAATTTCAACAAGATTTGTTGTTTATATGGAAATTATATCGTTAGTAAACAAAATGGGTGCCTATAGACTGCTCCATTATTGAGAGGGTTAGGGCTTGAATGGTGAATGAGTCAGATCAAAACATTAACAATATGTGTGTCTTTGTCCTGTCTGGGTGTTAGTTTTGGCATATAGAGTATTGTAAAACACAGTGCTCTCATGTCAGTGATAGTACTTAAATGCAAGTGACAACTATTATTATCCTTAGGCATTGTGATTAATTATTGTTAAGCAACAGGGGCTGGCTTAGTATGTCTGTCCCAGGGCTGTGGATGCGTGGTTTACTACTGTATGTGAGAAGATACTATTATGTGGAAGTAGTATTTTCATAAAAACAACTGTGTAGTTAAAAGGATTAATGGTATTCTATTTTTGTCAATAGTTAATTGTTAATTATTGGGGAAAGGGTTATGTCAGAATTCTGATCATTGTTTCGTATAATTTATTTTTGCTTTATTAGCGGAACTTTCTAGGAGGATGAGTTTTAGCCAGAAAAGGAGCTCCTCCAGAAAAAAGGGGAGAAAAAAAAGAAAAACAAGACTGGAAAAATCTGAGTAGGAGCATTTTATTGTTTGAAAGTAATCGATGTACATATTCTTGTTACTATAGTTTTGTATTTTTTCCCTTTGGTTAATTGCTATTTTTAACTATGTTTTTTTTTGTGTGCGTGGACATTGGGGACACAGCTCCTCACGATGAACACGTTTGCACTCCTATTCAATTGTGGCTGTGCTGTCATTATTGCTCCATTCCATCTGCTCTTCTAAACAATCGAAGAATGAGACTGTAACACTCTCCATCCTGAATCACACCAAACAGAAAACAGAGTGCTATGCTTTAACTTCATATTATTCAAATTGTGTTAACCGAAGGTCTGACACCAGTCTTGCTTGTCTCAGAGTAGCCCAAGGCACCCTTCTTTCCTCCATCGTTGTTCTTTCCATATTTTCAGCTGACTTCCCTGTGGTCATCAGGGATTAGGTTCTGGCTTTGCTTTAAGATTCATAAACATCCTGAAGACATCCTGCTTTAAATAAGTTTGTAGTTTCTGACCTAGGCTCTACTCAGTAAAGATGAGTTAATTAAAAAAAAAATGTAAACATTATCTTCACTACACATTGGAAAGTGAAAAATGTGACTGTTTCAAGTGATGAAAGATGCCCTGACACATTTTTCTTCAGTCTACCATGTGTAGCATATTGGTTTTTAAATATGTTAGATAATTTACAATGGAGAAAGAATTACTCTGATTCTTGAGTGTCATTGGAAGGGTTAGTCTGTGAATTAATTTATTTCTATAGTAATTGTATACTGAGGTAAAAATGTTTATTTTATTCACTTTGTGGCACATTTCAATACAACCCAACTAAAATAATACTTTTTAAAAGGCACTTCTATTAAACATATAATTCCAAACCTATAAATAAATAATGAACTCCCAATATTGAGTGAAGAGGCAACAATCAATAAGACCCACCTCATTCTTTCCTGTCAGTTTTCATTTATCCTTTTCTCCAAAGAAAAACTGCATTAGCATGTATATTTACATGAGGGGGAGGTATTGATAAACTCTTTGAAGCTGCCCTTCTAAAACATCAATCACCTAACTCAGCCTCTGTACGCTATTACTGAAAAGTATTTCTCAAGTCTCAACTTAGCAAGAAATATTTTTTTTATAGCTGGCTTTAAATTAGGAGTCTCTCAGAAGTTGGAGTATAATTGAAATTTAAATAAGCTGCAAAGGCAGTGCATTATTTGCCTGTAATACAATATTGCTATATGAGTTCATAAACTGTTAAAGAATGATGTCAATTTATAGTAGAAATACTACTGTTTAGTATTTACAATTGTTTTGAGAATGATTAAGAATAAAATGTACGTAAAGAATACAAACAGGACACTATGACAGCTGGGAAAGCTGTACATGTTATGCATTTGAACTCCTGAGCTAACTGAACACGATTCAGCCAAAAGAGTACTAACATCAAACTTCTGAATACAGGGACAGGGAATGAAAAGGATTATTTCCCACTCACCTTTCCTAATTTTGTGTTATTTCTTTAAGCAGCATACTGTGTAGCAATCACAAAGAAGCAACCAAGATTTTTTTCATTTTTCTTTGCTCTGTGCTATTAGTTGAAAAGAGCAACACCTATTTTCAATATATCTTTCCTGTCTGCAAGAAAAGGTTTGTGGAGCAAAAACTCCATAATTTGACAAGGATAGGTGTTACTCTCATTACTAACTCAGTTTCATACGGTAGTTACGAGAGACATGCATTAACATGCTCACCAGCAGTCTGCAACATTCCCAGCAATGGTGGACATTTTTACAACAAATGGGTGGGGGGTGGTACCTTCGTTGCATTTTTGCCCATCCCCAGGAAAAACCAAAATAAAAAGGAAAAACATTTCAACGTTTATTTCCAGTAACCACAGATTAATGAAAAAATAATTTAATGAAATAATTTCAGCAGACAGGCCCTACTGCTGGCACTCCATCACTGAAATCCTACCACACACAAGCATGTCTGTGTACTGACAGGTTGCTGAACCCTGAGATTCACTTAATGCTAGCAGCAACCCTCAGAAACCTTTTTTTACCTTATACACTGAGAGTCAAAGCTATGTGACACCATTACTAAGGCTTTTCTTGTTGCTTCTTTCTTAACTGTACTCAAGGTATAAAATACTCTGGATAAAAAAATGTATTAAAAGTAGTAGCACATATCTTTGTAACTAAAAACCAAATTTGTACAATATGTACCACACAATAAATTATTTTAAGCCAATATTTGAAATATTAATATGAACTCATGAAGTATTCCCTTCTGCTTATTTAAATTCTCTTTTTAAAGTATAATATACCAATCAGGCTATACAGCATTAAACAAAACCAGAAAGAAAATTTTCTAAGGGGTTTATTTTGATACAGCTTAAAGGCTTTTGTCTTCTGAATTAATAGCCATAAAATCCATCCATCCATTCATTTTTTAACCGCTTTATCCAATACAGGATCTCAGGGGGTCCAGAGCCTATCCCAGCAAGCAACAGGCACAGGGATACACCCTGGACAAAATGCCAGTTCTTCACAGGGCACACACAGACACAAACACACACCACACCAGAGCCAATTTTCCTAGGAGCCAATTAACCTACATATGCAGCCATTCAGAATGCACTTTAAAGGTCTTATCCAAGGTGAGCTCGGCAACCCATACCACAGTACGAGCTGGGTTGCTGAACTTAGCTTTTCACTGGCCAAAGACAATCAGTGGCACTTGTGATGTGTTAGTGTACTTGTTAGTAAAGCTGTTAGTAAATCAGAAGTAGTAATCTGATGTACTACTTCTTTAAATCCTCTAAATATGGAATATTAATGTGGAATCGTGTAACTAAAGAGAAACTCTGGTAGCTGAAAATAAAAATAACCAAAGCATAATAACATCGCTGAAGGTCATTGACAATGTTAAATTCTGAATTTAAGTATATCTTTATAACCAAAGTTTTGACATGCTCTTTTTAACTATATTTCCTATAAATACGTTCTGTCATTATAGCAGTAATGGAAAATGAAACAAACCAGAGTGACACATTGGCAATTCAGTGTTAGAAATTTTGCTTGCCACGCAGGAGGTCTGGGTTCAATTCGCAGCCAAGTTAAATAATATGTATACAATATTGACATTTTTATTAATTTAATAATAAAATAATATTAATAGTTAATGAACTAATAACATAAATTATCTTTTTGACCAACAGTGTCCAGGATGTTCAGAGAGAGTAAGGGAATTTAAAGATGCCCTTAAACAGAAATTAAAACTTAGATTTTAACGTATACATTTGCTTTTAAATACTAAATTTTAGAGCCAATATGTATATATTTATTATTATTGTATATATGCGGCCCTTTCTTCTTCTTAGTAGTTGAATTTTTTATTCAAATTTGTTATTTCACCTTAACTTTTCTGATGTAACACTGGAGGGAGAGTCTTGTGCTTTTGTTACAGTAGCTGCCCTGTTTCCATGCACTGAGGGGAACTGGGGGTGGGTTTTATAATCCTTGATACACGCAGAAGCACAAACCAAAAGCTCTTTATGTTGTAAAGCCAGCCATATGGCTTTTGAGCAGTTTGCAGACATGTTTATTTTCTTTATGATGCCACTTTGAATTGTAATAGAAATTATTTAAAAAAATAAAACCTGCAAGACACATTGGTACAGTATATGTCAAACTGCAGCATTTGTTGCATTATTTCACCCAACACCTCACACATTCTGGATGGCTGCATCTGTACCATCATGTCTTTGGACTGTAGGAGGAAACCCACACAAACACAGGGAGAACATACAAAACATACAGAACTTTCAAACCTGCACTGTTATGAAACAATGCTAATCACTGCGCCACTATGCCACCGTTGAGTGGGCCACACTCAAATTTATTAAACTGTCCAAAGATTTATCCTTAAAAAAATCAGTTAACCTATAGAACATATAAACCAGAATTAACTGGTATTTGTGTTACTGCATTTTTTGTAGTCTATTTTAATGAGTTGTCTTTGTTTGCCCTTCAGTATCTCACTGCACATGGCTCCTCATGTCTTTGCTAGCATAGGGCTCTCGTTTCAAATTGGTAATTTATTTCAGAATTTGGATATGGATTTCCATTAGTTGCCTCAAGATGCTTTCATGACAAGCTAAATCCCGATACACATTAATTAAATGGGAAGAGCTAAAGTTCCTCTCTCTTTTCAAAAAAAGGACAAAATCAATTTTCCAATTCCATCTTATAATTCTTTATTTCACAACTGTGAATGAGAGTCTCAGTAAGTGTTTGGATAAAGAATAAATCCATTTTTTTTCCAAATATACATTCATAAATCCCGGGCAATATTCCTTCCCTATTCTCCTTATTTTCAACAAATCTTTGAATGTGAATAGTGCTTTACAACCAGAAGAAATTTTGAAACGATACAAAATAAGGAAGGATTTCCATGCAACTGAATTTAAGTATCCTTAAATTAAATTGGTGCTCAACACCTGATCAACCACATGTAAAAAAATGCAGATGCTTTAATGCTCAGTTTGCCTGTTGCAAAAAGTAATGTCACCCCCTTGAAAATTAGTTTTAAAGGGAAGATGATGTGGATATGTTAGCTGTTGCCATCTTCATTCGCATACATCTGAAGAAAGCCTCACAGCAGAAATGTTGTGTTTCTTTTCGTCTCTTTTCAGCATGGAATAAATCTCTACATGTTCCTTTGGTGCCTGTACAGTACATGCTGATGCAGTTACCTACAGTACTTGAAATAATTAGTTGGAGTCTAGTTACTCAGCTATGTTGTTGGAGCACATACTTTGCCTTCTTTCAAGAAAAAGCTGGATGACATCCTTGGATCAATTAACTACTAGCAACCAAATGTTCTAGATGTGCCAACTGACCTTCTCTTGTTTGTACCTTTGTTATGTTCTTGTATAGTGTCAAAGATAACAACTAGCAACAAAATCACCCTGTATTCCCCTTCTTAACTGTAGACAGTGAAGGTAATCAATTAAGCTCCTTAAGCTAAAGACAGAATCTTTAGGTAGGACAAAGAAAATTAACCTCACATACAGTATACACAGTGCAACAATTTCAAGTTTATAAGATTATATTCTAAATAAATTGTCAAATCATATCAGTATAAATCACACATCATATATACAGTTTCTAAAACAATCATAGAGGCTTTTCTTAATGTCTGTAGCATACAGTAGTTCGCAAAGTTCCTAATATCCATCTGCTCACCTACTGTGCCCTCTAGATGTATTCATAACCCTGAAGAAACAGGAAAAAAATGTGTTTTTCTTTATCTATTCATCCATTTTTTAATCAATTTATCCAGTACAGGATTACAGGGGGAGCCTGACTGGCAAGCAACAGGTGAGATGGGACACCAGTCCATCACAGTGCACACACAGACACAAACATGCACACATTTGCACTAGGGCCATTTTTTACAGAATCCAGTTAACCTACCTCTGAGGAAACCCAGGCAAATTCTGCAAACTCCACTCCACTATTTTCTTTTTGCTTGGTTTGAGAACAGCAAACCAGCAAAACCCATTTTAATAATGTTATTGGGTCCACTGGCATGTCTCCCTTTACTGTAACATCTGAACAAGTGGGGCATACTGTATGTTTTTGTAAATACTTGAAAATCAATGGGCCCTGACAAACTTAAAGGAAATATTTTGCAGAAATGTTATGAACAATGCAGTCCTTTATTTTGTAAACTTTTTCAGAAGTCACTGGACACAATTACAGTTCTGAGTTTGTGGAAAACATCCACAATTAAAACTATTCCTAAAATGACCAAACCCTGTTGAATTAAAATATTTCTGTCGATTTCTCTCACCATTGGCACCAGCACGGGGATACCCCAAAGCTGGTTGTTAATGATTGTGCAAGCCACTATGACAACTGTGGAGGTATGGTATTTGGAGGTGCCACAAAGGTTAGATTTTTAAGGTAGTTAAGGAGTTTTAATGCAGAAAGCACAATGCTGACAGTTTTTATAGGGGATTGTTTCAGAGCATTCTAACCTTTTGTATTCAAAGCTGGGGAGGTGTCTTGTCCTTGCAGAACAAAATCCGTTAAACATATAATTAATTTGGCACACAAAAGCTTAGGTTACTCCTTTCATCCACATTTTAAAATAAACTCTCCTATCCTCAAGAAGGAGCTTTCAGATTCTATTTATAAAGTCTAAGAGAGCATTTGCTTCCTTTACATCTAAAAGCATTCAATTGCTGAACAATGGAACTCTTTACAAACTAATTGTTATTTAGTTCAGGTGGGTAGCTGCGTCAGCATGCGTAGGCTGCAAAGAAACAAGTAATAGGTTTATTCCATGCTGAAAAGAAAAGAAAGAAAACACAACGTTTTGGCCGTGGAGCCTTCTTCACACACCTGAAGAAGGCTCCGTGGCCGAAACGTGTTTTTTTCTTCTCTTTTCAGCATGGAATAAACCTATTACTTGTTTAATTGTTATTTAGTCTTATAGTACTGGAAGAGCTCTCTTTGAGCGATATTATTAAGTGTTGTTTTGTGTTATGGTACTGTACTGATATAAAAAGACATCTGATTTCCTGTTTCAATGGAATATCAAAGGAGGTAATTCATGGAAGACAATCAGTAGCAGCAAGTATAGACGTGGTTAAGGATAGAGGGCTCTCCAAAAACTGCAGACAAATGGTTAATGACCTCCACAAGATTTGGGATGGAGGACAAGACACTATCTGGGTGGTCCACAGCAAAGGGTTCTGCCACAACAATACCTAAACTCCCTGGTGGTGGAATGGCTCCACTATTAAAATGAGTGCATCAGGGAATCCATCCTGTGACTGAATGCATGTTTTACAGTAACTCACATTTATATTCAAACAAAGAAAAAACAATTTCTCGTTGTTTCCATTGTTTCTCATTTCACCTCTGACGGCCATGATCACACTAATCTTTCCATCTGTGTTCTCAAAGACGGTTTTCCGAACTCGTGCATCAGAAAGACTACAGAAACCAAAAGTATCCTGCAGCTAGGATCACACCTTCCCCCTTCTCTTAACGACAGACTACTTTTCTTCTAAATTCTTTCTATTCATTGTAGGCTTCATTTCACACCTCTCTTCACCTATTCTGACTTCACACCTCCTGATTGGCCTCCCTTTCTGTCCCCTGCTCCCGCCCCTCGCTCCTCCTCTCTCCCAGCTTTTGTTCTCCCGCTACATTACCTTTACTTACTGCCCTGTCTTTCTCACACCTGGAGAAGGCTCCATGGCCAAAATGTTGTGTTTTCTTTCTTCTCTTTTCAGCATGGAATAAACCTATTACTTGTTTCAAGAAAAAAACAATGTTTATCTTAATAATGCCACTCGAGGATCTGTGATGGGTGGCGTGAGCCTTTAAGAGACCGCAGCTTTAGGGAATTAGTAATTTGATGAGCTAGAGCTGTGGGCAGCATTATTTATATGGTCTGATTGTTTCCTGTTTATCTGGGAACAGGGATTCCAGTCTGCCTCCGGTGCAAGATGGAGAATGAAAAAAGGTTACTTCTCTTTAGTGGTGTGCTGTGAGACCATGTTGTTAGTGTCTTTGCCGAGCACATGCAAGGGGTACAGCAGTAGATCTGGCTGTCTCTGAGCTCTTGAGGTGTCACCATGTGTCGATGTGTTTGCCCACATGCAGCGGGATTAGCCCGCTCAGAGCTATGGAAGTATAGGCATATGTATGACGTGGATTTTGTACACCCTAATATGACCCGCCCCATGCAGCATCATAGTATGTCTAGATTCTCAACTGCACTGAGTGCTGCAATTAAACTTTTGATTTTTATAATTACTCATAGGAAACATACTGCATGTCTAAGACTTAAAAGTCGGATCCTATTCCTTCAGTATTATTGCAAGGTAAAATTCAAGTCACAAGTCTAAAAGAATATACTGTATGATTATAATCACTGCAAAACCTGCAGTATACTATCAGATCAAGGGCCCATTGCTGACTAAGGGTTGGTTAAGTAACGCCAAATGTAAAAGATTCTTAGCTACCTGCAATCTATTGTACAGATACCCATCCAAATGCTCTACATTAACTTTTTTATACAAAGTACATTACCCTACAATACATCTATTTAGAATGATCTAAATTAATAACTTTTTTAATGAACACTCTTAGCAGCTATGAGGCAAATCTAGAATTTCAAGTAAATTAAAGGTATGAGGTTATTTTTTCCACATATGATACATCTAACAAAGAGCACAGTTCCACACAAAGATTTAATATATTATATTAGATACAAATTATGCAAAACTAGTGCCTTGGAAAATTATCCCGTCTCATTTTCCCACTTTTTGTTACCGTCTCAGTCTACAATATTGATACCTTCCATCAGAACTTTGCATTTAAAATCTATTCTGATAAAACAAAAAATAACCATGTAAATAAATTAACTCCTTTTCTATGTAAACATTAAATCTGTTCAGGGGAAAAATAATACTCTGATAGGTCACAAAATAATGTCTCTGTCTCTTTGTAATCAGTGGTTTAACTTGCCTTCAGATTAAATGTGTCTGCCTGTTTAGGTTCTCTCATATATATATATGTTTTTAAATTAAATTTTCACATCAGCCAAACTAGATCTGACACACTATTTTTTACTAGACCCATTACACTATCAACTGGTCCTTCACTTCAGCTTCAGGGATTTGAATGGTAGTAAGGGAAACTAGTGGTAATTGGTTTGTCTACTAAGCCATTACATACAGTAAAACACTATATCATATTGATTCCTGCACCGAGGACAATTTTATATAATGTATGATAAGATATTGCTGCGGAAACATGAAAATAGTCCAATGAGGCCCAATGAGTAATAACGCTTGTTTGGATCATTAATCAAGCCCTGTGATTATCCATTTTCAGTTCAATTCTAGGCAGCATTTCCTAGGTTACAGTAGGTATGACCTCTCCAGTGTATTCTATTAGTGCTGGTACTAAAGTGTTACTGCAAAGACTGAACTGATTATTCATTATTTTAAATGTAAAATATCAGAGAAAAAATATGGACACTTCCTTAAAAAAAAAAAACATATTTTAGTCATGACATCAGAATAGATCTTTGTCTTTCAAAATATCTTCTTAGAGATTACATGTCTTCTGGAAGCAGATATCATCCCTAAAAATTAATTGGTTACATTTTCAGACACGGTTAAAAATACACAAACAGGCTATTCAGGAAAATTAAGAATTGTAAAGGATAAAGCAAAATTCATATTTGGTTAAACATTGTCTGATAGACAAGTAGAACCAATTCATTTTCAAGTTCAAGAATATATTTCATCCAATATTCTTGCCAGAATTCAAGATTAAACAGTTATCGCTTAGATGCTAGACCTGGTATGCATTCACAACCAAGAAATGAGACAGTTTTCTCAATGAAACCACCTTTTTTTGATCATTTGTGTGTGTAAATGCAATGTCATGACTATGAATATTTTTGTAAACAATCATTTGTCTGCTAACTACTGCAGAAAAGAGTGACCCAGATGCTAAAAACAGCACAGTTCTGAAAGGTAGAACATTTGCTAGTTGATCATATGGTCTGCCTAAAGCTTCACAACAAATGTTCAGGCAACATGCCCAATGCACAGATTTCCTGGCCAGAGCAGAGGAAAATAAAAAGAGCTTTGGTTTAGCTCTCTTAGGCTCAGATATACATCTATTCTCATTGTAGTGGTACAATCCTGACCACAAGAGTAGTCCAGATAAATCTCTGTGGAAATAAATACTGTAGATACAATGTGTAGGTCTGGTTGTTTTTGTACAGAAAAAATAGGAAGGACAAAAATATTTCATGTGGTATCTTTAATATATAATATCTTGTAAAATTACAGGAAAATTATCTCGTAATTACCAGATAGTACATTATCTCGTAATGATGAGATGGTAAATGTTCTTGTTATTATGAGATAGTAGATTATTTCATAATTATGAGATAGCAATGATCATTTGTGTATATGAACAACCTGTTACATTGTGCAATGATAGCATCTACTGTAGAAGCTATTGATAGCTCAGCTTAGGGTTTAGTTTTCATGACAATGTCCACAGAATGTACACAGATTTACTTTCAATTAGGGTTCATTCATAATGAAATATTTGCTACTACATCATTTTGATGTAACAATTTGAACCTAATGTGAACATTATCATTATATTCATGTGGATACACATACTTATCCTTAAATAGGAAATTGTACTGTGCAATCAATTCCATTGTTTAAAACTATTATTTAAATTAAAAAAAAATTAAAGCAATCCTTGTTTGCCAAGATTTCCATGGACTTTATTTATTGACCGTGAACTCCCCTGTTCTTAATGTTCTTTTATAATGGAGCAAGTTTCAGTGTCTGTCCATGCTTATGTTTTTCAAGACCTTCAATGCATTGCTTAAAGAAATGAGAAAAAAGGTGAATCTTGTAAATATACAGTATGTACAAGTACAGAGGCTTAGATTCTCTGGGCAGGGAGTTGATATAATTGGAAAACAAGAATTAAAGAATTAAATACAAAAACTTACATATTAGCATCTATTTCATGTTTCCTTACATATTCCTTCAGAACAAGAAAGAAAAGGATTAGGAAGAAAACATACTGCCACACATGCTGTGTTATCAGATGGTGCATTTAGTATATATGACCAGCAGCATCATCGATTTTTTTTTATGACTGGGAAATATCTTTCCTTTATTCCATCCTGTCCTGCACAACATAATCTGACTAGAAAATTCAGAAGATTTTCGAGAAGACTAGAAGATTTTCTTAAATCTTTTGGTATATTATCATCTCAGGTCAATTGTCCTTTAAAGTAATCAAATGATACAACATTTTATAGGAAGATTTAATGTCTTACATATTCAAAACAATCTTTTTTCACGTTATAGCCATCAAATGCACGGGTCTTGTTGCATGAAAAGTGGACACAGTATCCCTTCTAGAATCTCTAATCCCTCTTTGAAATGACATCATGGAGTTCTCCCAGTTGTAAGGGCAATGATACAATAATGTTGTATCCCTGATCTGCCCTTCTACAGCTAAAGAGAAAACTCTAAGGGAAAGGGATGCAAGTACAGATCTTCTGATGATTAATGGCACTCTATTCTCTCCCAAGAGCACATCCTTACTTGTGGTTTTGTGAAACCTAATACAGTTTTCCCTGTCCCCAAATGCAAGGTCAAACTAGCCAGGGAATATTATGACTTTTATGTTTGATGCTTGAATTCAACCTGCTGGAAAGAGCTTTAAGGGGAGACAGACTCACAACTATTTTGTTGTTAAAAGGTCAGGGGAACAGAGAGACAACTGGAGACACATATTCAAACCGGAAATATACATGCAAGAGTTTGAGTCTAATCTTATATTGCTACTGTATGTATAATATTTGATGTTTAACCAATGTTGAACCAAATATTGCACTTTTGAGGTCAATATTGCAAGACAGTAGTTGTTCAATTACAGCCCACAAATAAAGAAAATATGGTATTCAGAATGTCTGCAAAGAGTATGGCATTATTTTGGTTGTTAATTCTACAGAGTGACATGCTTTGTAGAACTAGCTGATCTCATACAGCATGGTTTTGTATTGGCTTTGATCATCTCCACATTTTGAATAGCAAATGTCTTCCAAAATCATCTCCTAATCTCCTGTCAAATTTTTAAGTCACAAATCACCTTGATTATATTAAAAGTACCGTAAAGGTTCAAGACAGAAGAGCATCCCCTATGGTTCCTCAAACAGGAACAAGACACTTCCCTCTTTCTCTCAAGTGAAAGAGTTAAAAGTAGCGTAAATCCATACTGCTGTGTACAATTTTAAACAATATGTTTCATCTTATATTAGGGGAAATTCTTAGATTTATAAGATCATTTTCTTTCTTCCAAAATGCCCTGCTATTCCTGGAAGGGCTTCAGCAACAAACCAACAGGCAGGGAGTTGAGTGCTTGAAATAGATGTGCTGCAGTAATACAAAATTCTTCCTGGGACTTGGGAAGTAAAGTAAAACTTATATAGTATGAGACAGTAAAATGCCTCAAGTCAAAGGATGGCTTACAATTTAAACTGTTTACATGAAAATGTGTTCCACACTGAGGCATAGCAGTTTCAAATGAGGAAATGTAATATTTCTTTTAAATATTGAGCCCCATGAACTGCTTTCCAAGCTTCAGCTGAATTGAGGATAATTGGATTATCTGTGATTTTCCTCAGCTGAGTGAAACCCACATATGGACAATAGATCACGCTACAGCTGAAAACATATCAATACTCTAATTTCTCCCAAGTTGTGAGGACTTTTTCCAATCATTATTCAAAAGCACTTATCTGATGTGTTCAATAGTATGGTCTAAGATAAGATCAGTTTATTGGCCATATACAATTTCTTGCATTAGGAATTTGTCTTTTTTGAATACCCCAACCTGCTCTCCATGAGACACACAGAAAGGGAGAGAAGCTTGGGGTCAGAGCGTAGGATCAGCCATTTATACAGCACTCCTGGAGCAGTTGGGGTTAAGGGCCTTGCTCAGGGGCCCAACGGAGTACGATTCCTCTGCTGACCACGGGATATGAACCAGCAACCTTCCAGCCATAGGCGCAGATCCTTAGCCACAGGGCCACCGCACCGCCACTAGTACTAAGTAAGACACCATCTCTGTTAATTTTGAAATCTTACTGCTGATTTGGGGTTAGCTGTTCAGATAAAGCATGGTTACATTTCATAGAGTTAACAACAAATCATAGTGGAATTATGATCTGGAAAGATACATCCTTTGAATAAGAATATCCTCCCTATGAGAGCATATTGTGAAATTTCTGAAGGATTCAAAAGAAGCAGTGTAAAATTCTTAAAATGTTTTATGTTGTGCTATTGTGAGTGTTTAATTCCTTCCTTGTTATTTTTAGGTTTGGAATGATTTCTGGAAGCTACTGTATATGTAAGCATGTGTGAGGGAAGGAAATAAGATCAGATATCCATTGAAGCAGCATGTGTACAGAAGCCCTGTAACACAGAGGTTCGGTATCCGTCAAGAATTTGCACACCCAAGCTTGGGGAATCATAATATTAAATTAAATAATATGAATAATGAAAAACAAATGTAAAAAAAACAGATAAAAGACATAGAATATCATTAAGACCACACAAGGATACAACATATGTACCAAAAATGTTGCTATTGTAATCTTCTAACTGTGCATCCAGGAGATTTGTTTTGAAAAAAATAATGATTAAGAGTATTCTGAAGCTGGAAATTTTCCTTTTAAGCCTTTTAATCAAAAGTGAATGTTAACATTTTAAATGGAAGTCTGGTAAATATATCAAATTTCCTTGTTTGCCAAGATTTCCATGGACTTAATTTATTGACTATAAATTTCCCTGTTCTTAATGTTCTTGAACCATGTTTCAGTGTCTTTCTGTGCTTGTTTTTCGGGGACTTCAATGCTTTACTAAAAGAAATGAGGAAAATAAGTTAATCTTGTGATGGAAATATACAGTACGCACAAATGCAGAGGCTTGGATCCTGTGGGTGGCGAGTTGATATTTGGAGAAGAAGAATTAAAGAATTAAATGCAAAAACATTTAATAAATAGGCAGACCTTATGTGTCAGCAACTACACTGTTTAGGTAAGTGAAGTTTAGCATAATTCCTGGTTTTAAAATAAGTAATCAATTAAGTACTTTTAAGAAAGCCTTTTTCTTTTCCCTTGAATATATAGTGGTGAGCAAACATATCAAATAGTACACAACCTATTTTTTTCTTTGTAACTTTGTAAAGACCATGTTCAGTATTAACCTGTGGAATACTGGAAAGATAAATTTAGTCCAATTTTAAATGTTAGTAAAACAAACAAAAAAAGCGTTTTATTTGAACCATAAATATTCTATAGAGTGAGGGCTCAGGTATGGTCAGGTATACAATCTATAATTTGTTGTGAGGAGGTTATTTGGATGTAATCTACATAGGCAATGAGTACCTTACTTGAAAGCAGGAAAGCTATACCCTATTTGGTTGGGAAGCTAGATAGCAGAGATGTTAGTGACCCTTAAAACTCCATTTGGCTGAAAATGATTGTTCTGAACAGAAAAGTTTAAAACATATTTAATATTTCTAGCCTTCCTATGAAATTATTACCACACACAGTTGCCAAAAGACTGCTGCAAACTGTCCACTACAGGGACCTTTTTTAATTCATGTGTTTCAGTTTGCCATCATTTTAGAAAATAAAGCACTTTTTCTGTTCAAGAAAGTTTCAGGTTCAGCTTCCTCATTTATAGTATTACCTACAAGTACACTCACATTCCTTTTCAAGTGAGCCTGTGCAGTAATGCTAGAGAACGAAAATGACAGAAGAAAAGCTCAAATCAAGAGATGGGCATTCGGCCTATCAAGCATTTTTGGATCCTAGCAGCTGATCCCAGACTGTAATATAGTCCATTTTTGAAGGAATATAAAAAAACAACTAGCTCCAACAGCATTGCTAGGAAATTAGTTACACCCATCTATTACTCTATGCACAAAAGGGACTTAAATGTACTGTATCTCAAAATGTACCCCCTCTTAATTTTCTCTAGTGGCCCTGGACCCTTGTGTAATTGCAGGGGGTGAATTTCAGTAAATTTCAGTAAAGATACCAGAAAGACGATCTTTTATCATGAAGTGCTTCTAGAGGTTGGTCAAAGCATATATCACCTCCTCACTGCCTGACACCCTAGACCCACTGCAATTTGCATATCGCCAGAACAGGTCAACAGAAGATGCTATTGCTTCTGCCCTCCATACTGCCCTCTCACACCTGGATAAGAAAGGAACATATGTGAGAATGCTGTTTGTTGATTACAGCTCAGCATTCAATACCATAGTGCCCTCAAAGCTTGTCATCAAGCTCCAGGACCTGAGACTGAACACCTCCCTTTGTAATTGGATCCTGGACTGGACGGAACGTCCGCAGGTGATGAGGGTGGACACCAACATATCCTATACCCTGACTCTAAACACTGGAGCCCCCCAAGGCTGTGTGCTTAGCCCTGTCCTCTACTCTTAATTTACTCTTTATTTACACATGATTGTGTCGCCAGGCATAACTCAAACTCCATCATTAAGTTTGCGGACAATACAACAGTCATCGGCCTGATAACAGATGGTGAAGAGTCTGCGTACAGGGAGGAGGTTGAAACCCTGGCAGCATGGTGCCAGGAGAAAAACCTCTCTCTGATCATCAGTAAGACTAAGGAGATGATTGTGGACTGTAGGAAACACCAGGGAGGAGATCACACACCTATCTTTATCAATGGGACTGCAATGGAGAGGGTCAGCAGTTTTAAGTTCCTGGGAGTTTACATCACGGAGGACTTCACCTGGACCCAGCACACCAACAATGTGGTCAAAACACCACGGCAGTGCCTATTCTTTCTCTGCAGGTTAAAGACGTTTGGCATGCCATCACATATCCAGGCCAACTTCTACTGGTGCACTATTGAGAGCATCCTGACTGGTTGCATCACTGCCTGGTATGGGAACTGCTCTGCCTGGGATCGCAAAGTACTGCAGAGGGTGGTGAAGTCAGCGCAGCTCATTATCGGCTGTGAGCTACCAAACATACAGGATATCTGCTCAGCTAGATGTCTGAAGAAGTCCAGGTCCATTCTCAAGGACCCCAGTCATCCCAGTCACAAACTGTTTTCCCTCCTACTGTCCGGTAAATGGTACCAAAGCATTTGGTCAAAGTCCAACAGATTGCGGAACAGCTTCTACCTCCAGGCAATAAGACTGCTAAATAGCCAACCTGCAGCTCCTTCAGGAAATTTACCCATAATGGCTACATGGACATACAGTTTTAATTGTATTCATCATACTACACTACTTGGACATAATATGTTGCATACACCATGGACACATACAGTAGCAGCTCTATTCATATTGAGTATTGTCTGAGTTTATTTTATTCAATTTCTATTGTACTATTATGTATTATTATGTAACCTTCTTTTGTAACTTTAATTTTTTTTATTTTAACCCCCCCACCCCCTCTCCGATGAGCTCGTAGAAAAGACATTTCATTGTCAGCAACTACTGCTGCATGCTGTATTGTTGTGCATTTGATAAATAAACTTTGATTTGATTTGAATTGTCCTTTCATATTTTTTAAAGAAAAAAATATTCTTTATTTTCTCTTCTTTTTGTGGTTAATATATCACAGCTCATTTGACTCTTTTCCAAAAATTATACAGCATGTTGCACCCCTACTCTAATTAGGAGTTATGGAAAAAGCTGCAGCTGAGTTGGACTATTGAAGATAGATACGAACTGTATGTACTATAACGTGCCTTGAGTAAACTAGACTAGTTTTGCTTTAATTCAGCTTTTAGTTATTGTAGGCATTTGAGTAGGTATCTGCTTCAGCATGCATAGGCTACAATGGAACAGGTGAATTTTTATTCCATGCAGAAATGTAAAGCAAACAAAAGAAACAGTATGTTCCCGGTGCCTAGCCTTCTTCAGGTGTGAGGGAGAGTGAGAAAGTAGGAAATAAGGCATAGGAGAACAAAAGACAGTGAAGGTAAGAAGGGATGGGTACCAGGGGAGAAAATGGTATAAAGTAGACGAGAATGAGTATATGGGCATAAAGCTGCTTTACAGAGACCAAGTTTGGCTCAAATACTTTGCAGGTTTATTTACTGTGCTTCAAGTATCTACTATACAATTGCTAAATCTGCTGTTGAAAACAAAAGCTCAAACTTACATTCAAAACAACTATATTTGCCAGAAATCCTGAAGCATTAAATCTGAAATGCTCTGCACAATAAGAAAGGTTTTTCAAGGTTAGAAAACTTCTAACTGCAGCCAAACAATTTCAAACAGACAGTGTTTCAAAAAGAAATGCTTATCAGCAAAGGGTGATAAGTTGAGTTAATTTGACAACATATTGCATATCTAAAGATTTAGAAAGCCAGGGATTTCATATTTTAATTTACTCTACAAGATTAAAAAGACTGAAAAAATATTGGTTAGGACATAAAAGACAATAAGAATCCCAGTTTGCTTGTATATGTGATTTTATTTTTTAAAGCAGAAAATGCACTTTAAAATATATTTCCCTTCATCGGGATGTCTCAAAATCTCTATATCTTCAAAGAAAACCTTCAAAGGACAACTGGAAATGTAATTTGCTATCTTTGTCAAACATAAGAAAAGTGGGGCAGGCATTTTGCACTCCTTTTTATCCGTTTTTGGTTTCAAATTAAAGATGGCTTTTTTTCTTTCACTCTCTTCATTTTGCTTGTTTGAAATGGATAACACACCACGGGAGACAGCAAAATTGCAGAATTCCAATGTCAGCATCAAATGTAAAGCAAGGTTTTAAAGTTATAATTTCCCATATACAATAAAGATTATCCTGTAGTAATCTATGGTCTTAATTTAATTTAAATGACTCTTTTCATCCTAAAAAGATCCCAAAGCACTATACATTTAGAAGGGAACAAATGGGTAGTACCTCCTACAGTTGAGCTCCTAGTCACCATACTATACATGGATTATTTTAGAAACAGGTTTAGAAGGAACATAAACTAGAACTACCTGTAGTCCTCCAGCATCATTTACAGCAGCAACAGGGTTTTCCTAGTAGTTCACTTATCTCTGTAGTGACCAAGCCCAGCCTTGCTTAGCTGCAAGTATATAGATGGATAAGTTGGCTGTAGCACTATTAACATAATTTGATACTATAGTCAAACTGCTTATATTACATGGTGGGTATGCCAGGCAGATTTCTTGTAGACTCAATGTATTTTGCATAAAATATCCCATTATTTACATCGATGAAACAGGAAGGAAACAAACTGACTCTTGCAGGGAACGTATGAAGTTCCCCATTTTGCCTCCCCCAACCATGAATCCACTGACCTTTCTGTCTGTGCCATTTTACAGGGATTTCATAATTCCTGCTCCACTGAAACATCAGAATCAGTCATTTAATAGGGATGACACATTCCCCCTTCTCTCAATGACAGACTAATTCATTTGAAACCGTCTCCATTCATTTACAGATTTCAGACTTTCATAACTCTGCCCCAGATTTCATTTCCCTTCATTTGGACACTCTCACTTACTCTATCCTTTGTTGACCTGTGCTTTTTATTCCTGCCAAAATACTCTCCCTCTCTCTTTCACACCTGAAGAAGAATCGGACAGCAGAAATATTCTGTTTCTTCTTTTTCCAGAATGGACTTGTTCCTTTGCAGCCAGCACACACTGACAATTCCTCTCTTGAACCATGTCAGGCAGACGAACAATACGCATATGTGTTGAAAACTCTTGCTTAGATTTGTTATATTTTCCCTTATTTGAATGTTTAGTATTTCATGGTTTCATAAAATTAGGATGTTTAAAATGTGTTTGCAAAACACATTTTAAGACAGCTATAAAACATTCATTACTGAGACAGTGTTTGTGCCACTGTTGAGCCAAAGCATAATCAGGTAAAATCATTTGAAAGAAAAGCCATAATCTTGTTTATGGTCTGGTCTGCCAAAGAAGAAATGGGATATAATTTGAAATTATGCAGGATTGATAGGCAAAGCATTATGAATATTGTGCAGAGGCAGTCAAAATCTCCTGCATGAAATACAAACATATAAAAGCCAATTGTATCAAATTAAATAATTACAATTATCTCAACAGATAATTTGAGGGTGTTTCAGCTATGACATTCAACACAATTAGCACAAAGGTTGTTTTGAGGTAGTTACAGCAGACCTCCCAAAAAAAAAGTGTTAGCAGGATATGGTAAGAGTTCAATCTAATAAATACAGGAAAATAATAATTTAATAAAACTGTTGCAGATGGGTCAGTGAAATATAACAAGATACAATATACAAGGTTTACAAATGGTTCACTCTGAAAATATTTAAATATTTTAATAGCAAGTGTATTCTTTAAATCATGTTATAGAACACTTCACTAACAAAACTGCATTTTATATATATTTACAGTGATTATAAATACAGTATGTTGTGTTGAATGTAATTTATGTATTTATTAATGTTTACAAAATATTAGAAACATATTATATACATAGCATATAATGGGACAAAAGGGAACCAAATTTAACAAGCAAACAGTGATCAGTTAATAAATTAGAAAATACATACTGATCATTCAAATGATTTTTTCATCTCTCTTGCTTGGTAAGCTTTAATAAACCTGAAATCTTTAGTTTTCTCTCTTCCTCTATGCTTCACTTGTCTGGGTTTGTAGCTTTTAAAATGGCCTCCTATCCTCTTACTGTTTGTCAGTACAAATCTTTCTGTGTCCCCATTTGTGTTTATTTCTGTCTCCCAGGTGTCTCTTACATTCACTATTGCTGCTGATTCATTTAGGCTTTGCCAAGTAATCTCTCCACACTCTCACAACAGAAAGGTCACTCAATGGATCTGAAAGGAAATAACTGGAGAAAAAAAATGAATTATTACTCCTTGGAGTTTAATTCACTCACTTGCGTTTCCAAGGTTTTATGAAGCTATGAAAAACTCTGCAAAAGAAGCGTTTTTGACAGCAGTGTATTGCATTGATATTGACTGTTAAAAATAATAGTGATGTTTTTTAATGTTTCCACTTACTCCAAATATATTACATCTACCAAAAAAGAAAATGTGGTGATACAGAAATATGTATTCTGTATTTTTAAATGTACTCCCTGATCAAAGTTTTAATTTATACATGAAAGATCTTTCTAGAAATGTCACTTATTCAATATATAATATGACTGTAATATGTATGTAATATGTAAGATTATTTTCCAGAAATATCCACTTTTGCAATTATACTTGGCATGCAACCTTGTCAGTTTCTGTAATGTTAAAGGATATTACAGGATACATAAAGAAGAAGAGAAAAATAGAAAAGAATATTATTGTGGATGCTAAAATAAAGAATTTATATTTATATTACTTTTTACGTTTATTTCATTTATAAAGTATGTGTTTTATTTATATTACAATATCAGAAGAAAAGTACATATAAACTTTCAGAGTTAAGACCTACATTATCTCCAGGGCCTAATGCTATTTTAAAACATTGTACTTAACAAACCAAGATATCTTATTTTTTTATTGTTAAGACAATTATTCCAACATTCACAACAGCAGTAATGCAAATTAAATTGAATACTGGATTGCCTTTCTATTGAAATGGTGTCAAAATGAAACCATGTAATTACATACAAAAATGTCTGTAAAATTACTTCTGTTACAAGCTATTCCATGTATGGCAATTCAATTCTAAGGGACAGACAAGGGGAATTTGGAATTTTTTATTATGATTTAGGATTCTGTCTTGTTTACTTTTTAGAGTTCTTTAAGCAACAGTAATGGATGCAAACATCATAAAGGCTATGACATAGTGTATTTAGATTTTCAGAAGCCCTTTATGCATGTTCCTCATAAAATTGATTAATTTTGAAATGTAACTACAGATGGTATTAAGCATTCTAGGTAATTAATGTATTTAGATTGAAATTAGGTAATGGATAGAAAATACAGGATGAATGCAACAAGTGAGTGATACAATAAGCAGTTTATCATAGGAATCCATAATGCTGTAGGGCCACTGCTTTTCTCAATTTCTTTTAAAGATCATGGTATAGTCAGTAAACTAGTCAAATTCACAACTTCCCAAATAGGAGGATTAGTAAACACTGCAGAGGTGCCAAATTGAATTAAAAAAAGAACTTAATTGCTGTACAAACACCTGCCAGTGGAAATTTAATGTATACAAGACCAGAAAATTACATTAGTAAGCCGAAACAGGAGCCAAGCGTTACATGGAGGTAGTATGAATATAAACTATGAATACTGTGGTATCACACGATAGAGAGCGATGTGTTGCCTCGGCAACCACAGCTGAGAGGAGCAAGTCCTAATTAGTCTCAGTTGTGGGAGGACTTTAAGAGCATGTAGAATACTTCCTTAAGCAGAGATCAAGCCAAGACCTCAGACTTGTGTTAGAAGTAAACGAGAGAGGATGGGAGATAAGGCCTCCCATATGCAAGATTGACTATGTGTGAGGCCCAGCCGGGGGACATCAGAAGGAGAATGTCAGCAGCGGGAAGCAGACCTTGGAAGTCTGAGAGCTACCTGAGAGTAAGACACCATAGCCCTTGTAGTTGTGTGTCATTGGGGAGAAGTAGGCTTAGAGATGAATGTGAGAGCAGGAGGCTATATGTGGTGGCTCCTAGCAAAAGAACTTACTGGATGAAGGTCCTAAAACCCAGCTAACCATGAGTGAAGGGCTCAGTGAGGCAAGGGACCCCTAGAGAACAGTTGTGGGGGCAAGCTGGAGAGTTGGAGTCTAGGCAGACTGTGAAATCCTGCGAGACGAGGGGCCCAATGGTCTCTGACTAATTGCGCCACATTTCCTGGTAGCCTCAACAAGAGGGCCATGGTCAACATCACTGTTGGAGGAAAGTGTGAGCAATGAGAGAAGTAATGCAAAAAAGTTCCCCAGCAAGTAAGAGGGCTGTAACCTGAGCATTGGACGATAGCAGCCACTAGCCCCATTGCATCACAATACAAAATAGGTAACGCTGATCTTGAAGACCCTTTCCATGAAACAGTTGTTTATACTGACACTACTTTCATTTTTTAGACAATTACACCTTGTACAATGTACTAGTGATGCCTCAGCACAATTTTGTATTGTTATAAGAATGGTAGTGCTGTTCTAGATGTATGTAGAGTGTCCTTATAGGTATTTCATTCTTTGACTGACTAAAATAAATCTGTTTAATCTTGAACAGAGAGGACTGAGAGGGAACTTGATTCATGTTTTCAATATTTTTAAAGGGTCTAACAAAGTCAACCCAATGAACTTTTTCAGAAGCAGCAGTGAAACACAAAAAAAGAGGAAATAAATGTAAATGAAGAGGGGCACTGGAACATTTAACATTGAAAACATCAGGCACTACTTTCCATAAGGGATTGTGGAAGTCTGGAACAAGATACTCAGCCATGTTGTTGAAACTAGCACCCCCGCTTCTTTCAAGAAAAGGCTGGATGAAATATTTGGAAGCAAATGTTTACAGTTTGAATTCAGTAGTGAGTTTAGAGTGTAGAGGAAAATACACTGTTGTTTTTCTTGGTCTGTATTTGCAAAACATAAAGAGTAAAAGAGTTCTTGTGATTATAAATATAGAATGTTCTATATACACAGAACTTTACACAATTACACAAATATATACTGTATAGATATTTATGTGGGACTGGAGTCAATTTGCCTTGAGTTCTAATTGATTTTGTAGATTCTTGACCTACTATACATTTTATCGTACCATATATATTTTTAAAAAAATATCAACATGCATTAAAGAAGACTGCTCTTCTGTTGTGCTCAGGAGAACTCGATAGCTGCTCCATCTCATCTTACATTTTAAACACCAAACTTTTATCTTTCTCCCTTGTGCTTTTGCATGTGCAGAAATCCCTGGAGTCATTTGTTTTTGTTTGCAAAAGTGAACCTTCTCCCAAATTCTTTCTTACAACATTACTGCTGTTAAATGGCTCATTGTTTTTTTTATAAAAAATTACAGAAAAGAGAAAAAGGAAAAATTACAACATGTAGCAAGGATGTAATGAAGTCTTTATTCCTCAATTCCATTCCTGGAGCAAACATAAAATATAAAAAGATCACAACCTTTTCCACACCTAAATCCAAATTTGGGGACTTCTGTTTCATTGCTGAATAGTACTGCTGTAATTCATATTAATTCACTGGATATCATCGGCGTCTGTTCCTAGTAATGATCTTTCACCAGCAAAAACCCTTTAGAAGACCAATTGCATAGTTCATTGCCCTATCACAATAAAATGAGCACTTTTAATTAATTTAATTAAAAATTAAAAGTTTTAATTTCACTGAAAGCAAATTCTTAGCTGTCCATCAAATGTGCGCTCTTTGAGGTTCAAAACAGTGCTTTGTGGAACACATAGGAAAAAGTTAATGCTTTTTCCACCTCTACATGGTGGAATTTTTGCTGTGTAGCATGTAGCACCATCTCCTGAAAAGTGTGGGCGTGAGACTGTCCTGTAAAACACTGGAGGGAGGAGTGGAGGTGAATTAGTAGAATAGTGGTGACAGCCAGCATTTAAATGAAACAAACATGGATCTTTTTTCCCACCATAATAAATGGTGGTTATACCATGACACTGACACCACCATGTTTTACTCCTCTCCCCAGACAGGATTTGTTACACGTATTTCTCCACATCAGGTCATGTCTGTTTGAGTTGAATTCCTGTAAAATTGCTGCCTACAGTATAATCAAAAAAAGGCTTTCTCCTAACTGCACATCTTTATTTTGTAAGTTTATGTAGGATCTACCCACTGTTTCTGCTACACCTGATGGGCTTTGATTGCATGTTTGTGACTATGCCTTTCAGTGCCTTTTTGACGCTTAGTACTGGCATCTGGAGCAATGCTTAGCTGCTGCAAAGTCATCTTTTTGCAGATGGTGTTATGCGCACATCCATTTGACAAATTAAGGACTTTTGTAATGGCTCTCTTTTATATTCAAAGAGACCTTCTACATGACTTCTGGTAAATCGCTAATATAAAAGGTATCGATTGTGAGTGGCATTCCAATTGTAGGTCTGATGTTTCTGCAGTACTCGATCTTCATTTGCATTCTTTACACACAAGGTAGTATTTGTAATGAGCAGTTTCATTATTTTCCATTTTGTTCTGCAAGGGCAGCGTAGCAGAGAAAGACACACAAGCATACTAACTTCACATGCTACTCTGTTTACAGAAGATGGGCAGAGAGCTGCAAAAATGCATGTATCAACTATTAATCATGGAATAAAAAAGCTCTAATATCACTAATAAAAACGCTTTGCCCTTGAAGAATTCTGTGGGTTAAACAGTTCAGTTTGTACACAGAGTTATACAGCTACAATTGGAGTTTTATTAGACAGCTCTTTCAAATCACTAATAAATAGCACTTCAAGAGTGCAACTGCCAGATAGCCTTTATATTTTAAACTGCTGTGCTAAGCTTAAATGTTCGATTTTTCATGCAATTATTCATGCAAATACAATTTGCACAAGGCACCATAAAAATGTAATATCCAAAAATGGAAGCTATGGTTATAAAGTGTTGCTTGTCAGATGACAAGCTTCACAATGAGAATTACCATTGAGGAGCTTCATTTTTGGAGAGTGGGACACAAATATACTGTACATTTATCACATACTTTATTTGCCACCATCTTCATGTGAATTCAGGATCAGACATTACAATGTGTCTGCGTATATAATTCTATATACAGTACCAGGTCTGGAAAGTCCAGTCCTTGAGGCCTACACCATCCTCTGGTACTCATTTTTCTTCTAATCCTAATTAATTAATTGAATTAATTGTTTTGATAAGAGTGCAAATCACCTGAGTCTTTAGGTTCTGTCCAGTTGCTAATTAAAAAATTACCTTTAAAAAGCCCTTGAGGACTGGAGTTTTCCATCCCTGCTGTACTTATTTGGAGTCTCATTTAGAACATATTCGTTAAAAAAATGTAGGGCTGGAAACTGACATGAACCGCTTTGACTTAGTTTTCTGTCTTCTGTGCAGTTTAAATGTAGCCATTTTGTAAACATGTATTGTAGAGGGCCCAGCTCCTTAGTTCCCAAGCCCTGAAAGTTTATTAATTGTAAATCTTTTCAAATTCTCAATTTGAAAACAATAGAGATTCACAAAAAACACTGAAAAACACTTCTATTTCTCTTATGAGAGCTCTCAGTTTCTCGATTAAAGTAATAATTTGACTAATAGACTGCTTTGCCTCTGTTTGCCTTCGTCTTTTAAAAGATAATGTGAAAACCTATTAGACTGTGCTTAACAATGACGTAAATGGCCATCACCAAGTCGGCTCAATAAGGCTAAATACTGTGAAATGGAAATCACACATGATTAACATTGTGATTGCCAAAAAATGTAATAATAGCATAAGCCGGA
Source organism: Atractosteus spatula (assembly GCF_055471065.1). Lineage (NCBI taxonomy): Eukaryota > Metazoa > Chordata > Actinopteri > Semionotiformes > Lepisosteidae > Atractosteus > Atractosteus spatula. The sequence goes on along the minus strand of NC_142728.1, from coordinate 6,683,871 downwards.
AAATAATTTTAAATTTAGATCTTGATTCACTTTAAAATAGACCTGTCGTGCTGTTTGATGGTGGTACAGTAGGTTTAATTAAAAACATTGATTTAAGAATCCCAACACAAAAATGATTAGTTAAAAGTTGATATGGATTGAAAAATATTGAATAATGCTCTAGGGGGATAAAGAGGAAATAATTTAATGTGAGGATCTGTTTTGTGATAGGTAAGTAGAGCATTCAGAGCTAAGGATATCGTATAGGCTACATTATCATTGTTAATTAGAAGAGAAATTATATAAGCCCCAGACACCACACAGAGACAGTAATGAATACTACTGGTGCAAATCAAATTCAGATAAAAGGTAGCAAATCCTGAGAGCATGCAGGTTTTGGTCATTTTAATTAACAGACTTAAATCAAACCCCAATTGCAGCCAAAAAAGGTATATACCAAGAAACAAAAATTAGAAAAAAATCATTACATTTGCTGTCTTAAAGTTTAAAATGTTTAAAAGTAGAGCACAGATCTATAGTTTTATACTAGTGCTTCTCGTCTTGAAATCCCAGGGTATTTTTGGTTTCGTGTCAACAGAGCTCTCAGGTACATAACTGAAACCTTTATTGAATTGATAATTTGCATAATTAGACCTCATTATTTGTTTTTGTGTCAAAAAACAGTTGGAGATTTCAATAAAGTATTGTGAATACATTTACAATTTATTTGGAACTGAAAACAATTGAGAACATCTAATTAGGAACATTCTTAGCACAACTGTTTGTACAATTAATTAAAACCTCAACTGCAACAAAAACGTAAAGATAGGACAGGATTTGGAAGTCTCTATCTCACCTGCTATTTTCTCCCTTTTGTATAATTTGGAATGTGAAAAAATGTCACTTCTTCACTTCCCAAGAAACCAAAAAATAGGGCTTGATGAGCAAAAGTAATTTAGATGCATTTACTTTCAAATTAGAACTGACCTAGAGTACAATTTTTCAATTTTGTAATACACTCCAGTGATACATAAATTCAGATATTGTCTTGTCTCAACTGTACCCAAGAGTTGTACAGTGGAGAAGACAAATTGTCTCCCCATAAAACACTAGGTGAAATGTATCTCACAAAGCAAAAAAAAAAAACTATTTGTCCATCAGTCTGAAAATACTCAAGTGATCCTATTACCAATTATCAAAACAGTATTGATTTCATTTTTGCTTTATGTTAACTTGGCTAAGATAAAATCTGTTTAACCACCTTTACATTACTTTTTAAAGAAAATGGCAATATACTGAGGGACTTGCAATATGCCATAAATTAATTTAGCATTAAGATTTTACTAAACAAGAGCGAAATAAAGATAGAGTTATGTCTGGAGTTTTTTTCTTCAAGATAAAAGCTGTGAAAAAGTCATTTCTATCTAAATTCTAATCTCTCTCACTTCAGCAGTTCTACATATAATTATCGTGCCTTCTGAGCACCTCTCTGCACAGCTTTCTCACATGCTTAACTCCATCCCATTTTCAGCCTCATAGCAGCTCTCCGACTCATTCCTCATGAACGTGAGGGCAAATGGATCTGCAAGGATGCTGTTCTCTCAGACAGGCATGCTACACCAAATAAACTTCCAAACATTCCACCTCTGAGCTGCATTAATTACGATTTGACCAAACTACTGAATTAATGTTTTCTGCCTAATGCCAAGTAATGCTGGAACACTTGTGGTTCAATATCAAATCAGAAGTGATCAAATACCAAAAAGATTATTTCTCAATGAACATGTTCAATATCTTGAGTGTTCTCTAATAGCAGCTTGAAATACTCATAACCTAAGTGGCATTGATATTTTTCTTGGAAAGCCCACTATCTTTAGTGCATTTAAACATTTAACAATGTTACTGTACCTGTATGTCTTTCCATAAAAGAGATATCTAGCCTCAAAAATCTCATATACATGACTGCTGTTTTTTCTATCAGCATGGTGAACAAATTGGCTTTATTTACACTAGAAACACTCCACAAGGAGGCTCCCTCTGGCCATAACTGTTTCCACTATGCATATGAACTTCTGAAAGGTAAACCACAGTCATGAAGAAACTGTCTAACTACATTCAAATTTGCAGTTATCCTATTATCGTCTTATCGTCCGTGTCTTCCCAAAACTCCATATTCCTCAGACTTTCACAGTGAAAACTGAGACAGCCACTAAAAATAACAAAACAGAGTTGGCACACGATTTTATTTGAGAAAAAAAAAATTTCAAAAAGCACAAACCTTTCTACCAAACTACATCTCAGCTTCAGACAAGTTATCCTCTTCTAACTTCCTGAATTCCTGTTGCCTAATCTTCTTCCCCACTGCAGGATCTGAATCTGCTTCAGGACTTTTTTTCCCCTCCTGCAATCCTACCACCTGTTTAGGGGAAAGTACAGCTGTTTTCTAAGTCTCAGTCATCGCCAGTTCTTGCAACCTTTTCTTTCACCATTTCTACTTTGGATTCCTACTCTCGTTTCTTTTCACTTTAACTTGGTTGGCAAAAGATTGGGAGCAGTTCCTACATAAATGTTTATCTTCACCACAAAGTTGATATTTTATATGACCCTTCCTTCGACATGAAGGTTGGAGGGAAGCCACAATGGGCACAAAGTAGGGTACACCTAGGAAAGCACACCAGTCCATTGCAGGGCAAGGCAGGGCAGGGCAGAGCACACACACCTAGGACCAATTTTCTCAGAAGCCAATTAACTTACCAGAATGTTTTTGGAGTGTGGGAGGAAACTGGAGCACCCGGAGAAAACCCAAACAAACATGGGAAAAACACACAAACTCCAAGCAGATAGCACCCCAGGTCTGGAAATAAACCTAGGGCCCCAGTATGTAAAGCAGTAGTGCTAACTGCCACCATACTGCCCTATGATCTTTCATTTAGGAAAAAAATCAAACCCATGCTGAATTTCCATGCACTTTCTACAAGCCACCATTGTGCATTCTGCATTCTTTTTGCATTAAATCCCTAATTTCCCAAATCACCAATGACTTTGGGCAGTCTCCCAATAAAGAATAAGTCCCCCATTACCCCCTCCATCTAATGACCTTCTCCTGTGTATAAATACAACAATACATCTTCACCCAAAATTATTCCTGCTAAATAGCATATCAAATCTTCAAACCATCTACTTTAATAAGGTTGTAAATATTCAATAATTATATTTCATTTTCAATGACAGAAATATCCAGCTTGAATATCCTTTTGCTTCAAATAAAATGACTACCCTTCACCACAACATTTTTATTTTTGATCAAAGTAGCCACTCTTTCTGATCTGTTCTGATTTGATCAATTCTAAAAGGAGAGCCCACCTGGCCATAGACATTCATAACCCTTAAATGTGTACTTTTTATGGGATGCCACAGACTTGCAAAAAAAACTTCTACTCCTTTGAAATACTCCATTACTATGTGAAACATTTTCTTATTTTGGATTATTCTGATGTTTTACATTAACTGTAATTACACAGAGCCATGAGTAACCATAGAATTAGGCCAGCCATTTTAATCATTTTGAAATCAAAATTCAAAATTAGAGGACCCATTTCAAACAACACACTTAAAACACCACTTGCAAAAAACCCTTCCTTGGGTGGATGGGATTCATGAGATCTCATCTTTTCCATGCTCATAATGTTTGCTCCAAGTCTGGGTATTCGAGGAATGTACAATTTATTTATTTTGCTATAACTAAGCAGTTACCTCTAACTGGTTTCTGCACAAAACCCTTTATTTCATCTTCCCCACTCAATTCATCCAATGAAACATCATACTCAGACTCCAAACTTGAACTTGACTTCTTCACTTCATTAGAACAAGTAAAGGTTCATTCCATGCTGAAAATAAGAGAGACAATGTTTCGTCCTCCTGCGAAGCCTTCTTCGGTTATTCCTTCCCTTTATCTACAGGGGAGGGCAAAGAATTTCCAGCAGGCTCAGGTACAACAACCTGCCTTCTGTCTATTTCTCTCCTAAACTTCCTGAATGAGGAATTTCCTCCCACAGTTCACTCTGCTTAACCTGATTTGTAAATGATTTTAACAAATGGGAATCCGTCCCTTACAGTTTACAACCCCCCAAATCGTGCATTCTTCAATTTTCAGAGCAGACTTCTGAACACATCCTACCACCCATCTTCTTGCATTCTACAAAACTACCATTCTACCAAGCCTCCACATTTCCTACACAGTTTAGGATAACTGTGATAAAAAACAATGTAATCAAAATTACTACCATGTAATTCACTTTGCCCTAACCAGAAAGCACCACCCTCAAAGAAACAGTCCAAATCCCATCTTCAACCAACTGGCCCCACCAGGGTTTCTGTACTGAACATCATGTTTTACTTTAACCATCATCCAGACTCCAAATACAAAAGCAAAAGCAAGACGGGTTGATCAGATGTTCACAGCTCTTTTAAAAGTACCCCATACCTACAGTAATAACAAACACCTGACCAAAAAGAAACAGCTGCCACTCAATTAGCCAAACACTTTTTCTCCCCCTAAATGAAGAGGTTCAATACTAAAACACCCAGTATACATCTTTATATATGAACTCTTTGTGACAAAGGCACATTGTTGTTCAATGTTCCTCTTTTGTCTTACCCATATAGATCAACAGTCTGTCCTTCTTTGCTGTGCCTCCATTTTGTTACAAACTACAGAGCTGAGCCCTCCTTTGGCTTAAATGGAGGTTGCTTGTCAATCAAAGGGAGCTGGAGGTGGAGCCTAGGGTATTTAAACCTAGCACTGGTAGGGGACAAGGACATTTTGTCTCCGTGGGATTTGTTTTATTGTGCTCTATTTTTGGTTAAATACTTTTTTATTTTGCCATTACCAGTTATTTTTTTTCTATGATCTGACTTACTTGCAAGATGGTTGGTTTCACACTCTTTTTTTTGCAAAGCTACCCGTGTAGCGCATGAATCATCCACTGGACCAGTCAATACATTCTTTTCATAAATGGCAAAACATTGTTTAAAGTTCTCAATTTACCATCAACTGAAGTTGTATTTTCTCAGTATTTTTATTTTTTTTACAGATCACAGAAATGACATTCCCTGCAAACAAACAAATAAAGTGTTTTAGTTGTGGACTATCCCAGACCCATTACTGTGTTTGAATCAGTTTTGTTACAACTGAGCCTAGGGTTATCTTTTGAGTGTGTCCATCTTCCTTTTTTTTGTGATCCTCATTGGATTGCATTATTGATTGTACTGTTTGTTTCAGGTAACTAAAGATAACGGTTTATCACGCCATGACACAGTAGATGCAACTTGGTTCTCATTGAAAGTAGAATAATATATTTCAGTGAGTTAATTTCAATTTGTAAAAAGCACATTTAAAGACTGAGTTAAAGACCAAGTCAAGGGAATATCCCCGTACATGAAATAAATTTAGCCACATCACAGGCATTGAGCAGATAATGACACCCATGACTGCTAAATGTTAATACAAAACCATTAAAGTGTACTTTGTACAAGTAATCACTAGCATAGTGATTAAAAAACCAGTGACAAACATACAATTTATTTTGCCTTGTGTCATTTGTTGTTTTTTTAATTCAGACAGTTTTCTGGAAACCAGATCATGGAAACCACGAGGATATAATTTACAACCCTGCTGTTTTAACTTTGTATATTATGAATTATGAATTCAGTCTGATACTGTTACCACTGTGATTCATACAGTGAAAAAATATGGGTTGTGGGAAGCCTGATATGGAACACAATGGACCTATTCATCTTTAATGTAATTGAATGACCTTATATTTATATTTCAAGATGAAGAAGATGGGAAGGAAGATATTGAGATGAACAAAGGGTTCATTAAGAGTAGGCTGATAGAGGTCTTGAATGAAATCCTCTGGCAATAAGCATCTGCATCAGGTGATACCACACACCTGCTATGTTACTTCCATTCTTCTTACTAATATGAAATAATACTGTAGTTCCCTGTGGCTTAACTTTTTGCCATTCAAAGTACATGCAATCAGTAGAACACAACCATAATGAACAGTTCCTTTTGGATTAAAAGAAAAGCCTTTTCATGCTCTTTAATCCAGCAAATATGTACATTTGCCTATGTGTCGTCACCAATATTCAATTATGGCCATTCAATGGTAACTGCAGGAAATTCTACCATAACATGTCTGAACCTCCCACGACAGGAGCATTTAATTCTATCCAGGTTCCACAGGAGTGATGTCAGATTCTGTAATATGTATAACAGGGCAGAAAAAGCACTAAGCCTAAGTATACTTGATGCAACGGTTAAAACAAAATATTGACAAGTAAGAAAATTAAGCTGACAATGAAAAATACAAAAATTTCAAGTTAAACAAATACATGATCACACCAGGTTGCCCTGCAGTAGACAGATGTAGCAAAAAGGTTCTTATCCCACAGAAGGATATTAAATATGCAAATCAAAAGAAAATGAATAGAAATATGCAGATGAAGTATTGTATATACAAACTGTGCTTTAAGTAAGGTCCCTGAGAGGAAGCTATGCAGCATATTTATCCCATTTAGTATTAGTTAATTGATTTAAAGCTCCCTGTGACAAAAAGCTGTGCTAGGCCTGTCATAGGACACTTTTATATACTGTAGATCTTTTTGTAGTATCTATTGCTATGCTATTTTTGTATTATATGTATTGTAGTATTTTGTTGTGTTTTACCTGTTGTGTATCCACAATGTTGTATTGTGTCTGTTCTGTCACGTTGTGTCAGATTACAGAGCTTCTTAACACACCCCTTAAATGGAGGTTCAACTACCCATCAAGAAGACCAGGGGTGGGGCTTATAGTATATAATCTGGCCTAGATGGTGTCATAGTTGTTGAATTTTGTTCTTCTGGTTTCCTATTTGCATTTTTGGTTTGGTGGCCCTTAAACCTGCATTATTTTGTTGCTTTTCTGATGGCACAGTTTTCTTTACATGACTGACTGCTCATGCTGGGTAGTTAGTCACACTCCCCAAGCCATTTCTAGAAAGACTCCAGGGTATTGGCTTAAACAACATGGTTAAGTATCCTTTTGTATACTCCCACAACTCTTTGGGTAAAGAAGCACCTTCTGATCTTGGTTTGCACTTGCACCCTTCGGTTTGTGTTTTATTGTTCATTTTGAACAAATTTGCAGGTTTGAGGATTTTGAATACTGGTATTCTTTGTTAAAAACTAAAAAGATCTAGCTCTTGTAGTCTGTCAGTCTAGAACATTCTCTTAAGCTCTATAATGCATTTGATCTTCTCTGGAATTATTCCAGAGCACCGATATCTTTCACAGAACCCTGCATTTGTGCATGATATTTTAAATGAGGCCCAACTAGTGTACAGATTGAGCATAATATCCCTTTATTTAAATTCAACACTTTTAACTATATACCCTAACATTTTGCTTACTTTTTTAATTGCTTCCCCATATTGTCTAGATGCTGTAAATTTTGGGTCAGCATAAACGCTCAATTATTTTCATTAATAGTCTGTTCTAGTGCAGCATTTACTATTTCCTCTTTCCCATTTTATATTTAGAGTTTATGTTTTTGCTGTTTGCATTTAGTTCTTACTTTAAATTAGATACTGTGAAATCACTTAAAAAACAGCTATACATCTCAGCAAAAATAGATAGTGATAATCATTTTAACACTGTCTCTTGTAATACTGTGACATTACGTTAATACTGTTTTTTTCTAGAATATCACGACTTTCTCTTTTTTCTTTCTGTACTTCCATCATGTCCTAGTGATTTAACCACAAAACCACCTTGTGATGTAGCTGTAGAGCAGTAAGTAGCATGAGCGATTTGTTCTGATAATAAAATATGAGTACTACCCATCAAGTGCAAATTGAAACCTCCACTATGTGGTGTCTACTGCCAGATACATTATCATTTTCTATTGAGTGAGAAATAAGGTACTGTTGTGGTAGTCATAACAATGCAATTGTACAACAGTAATGATAATTACATTTATATTAGTTTAACATAGCGGAATACAATTGTATATATATATTTATTTTTAAATAGAGGGGATTCATTTGTGCTTAGTGAATAGGAGATAATTAAGAATGGCCAAAGGGAAAGATATAAAACTCATGAGGTTAATTGGAATGAACTTGCAATAGCATATGATCTGGCAGTTAAAATGAAGGCTTATAGTAAATCACTAGTATAATGCAGAGTGTCATCAGTTGTAATGAACTAAGACATCTCCATCAGCCTATTGCCCTCTGGTGGTTTTTGGAACATCATTTAGTTCTGCCAGTTCCATAAGTCAACTAGAGAATAATTTCATAACATATAAGGGAACATTTATCTCTCAGTAAAAATAGTCAGGGAGGAAAAGAAGAAAATGAAGTTTTTATCTTGTATACAAGGTAAAACAATTTGAAAAATAATTTGTTTCACAACATTTTGACAAAAGCTTCATCTCTTTAGACAGAAATATTACCTCAGTACAGTAAACTTGTTCAAAACTTTTGTGTATGATGCCATTGTAGTGTCAGTATAGAATACTTATTCCAATAGGTTCCAAAGTTTCCAATTTAAAGATCAATTCTCACATTTTTGTTTGCAGGAGGTATTTGTTCCAATGTACTCTCTCAGTGGTGTGATTATCACTGATGAACTGTTGATAATTGGGAACTGGTGTGATTAGAATGCTTGCGGTCACTTAACATACTGTAGCTGCTTGAACAAATATTAAATGTATCATTCTTAATTGTTTCAAATGTTATTTTGTTTCTAACGTCTTATGTTGTTGCTCATAAAAAAAGATTTAGAAAAAAATACTGGATTGTGGCATTCAAAGATTGGAGTTAAAGTAACTTTTTAGGATTTACAATACAGTAAGAACTGAAAAAAAATATACAAATCAAGGACATTCATCTTATCTGACTCTGTTGCTATAACTTATTAATCTAATCATTTCAAGTTTTTCATAACCTGTCCTAGTGGTTTGTTCCACACAGTGCACTCATAGCTTTTCATTTTCTGTAAAACCTCTTAGATACTATCTCTTTTTTTGCATGTGTAGGCAATCTCTACTTAGCTGCTTTGCTGAAGGTGGATGCAATCTGCTACAGTTGCATTTAATATGAGTCACCTTAAAGAACTGTCATTATCAGCCCAAGATAGTTATTTGTATCAAAGTAAGGGACAAAATTACAGAATGCGCTGACACAAGATGTATGTATAATTTAATCTAGCCCAAAATGAATGGAGTTGAGTTTCAGCTTCTCTGAAGCTTGCAATCAAACTGCTTCCTAAGTGGGGATGCTGTCTCTTTTCCCAATTCTCCCGCAGAGGAAGGCAAAGTGGAAGAGACATTTCTGATGAGCTTGTTACTACCTGGAGGCCAAAGAAACAACAACAATACATTATTGCTGATCCTTCATATTGAGCCACTCAGCTTGATGCTAATTAGAAGTGGACTTTGACAAGTACATTCACAAGAAGATCAGTGGATACACCAGGAGAACCTCTGCATAGTGGGGGCTGAGGAAGGTGATTAATTGCTACGGGGTTTATTTTCTGCCATTAGAGTGAGTAAGTAGGCCATAGACTCAATGGGCCTGACAACAATGATAGGTAGCAAGGTCAGGTTGTTCATTTCCACAGTCATGCAGGGCATCACTCCAGGAGGTACATTAACACACACATGCAGTGACATACATGGCTGCATGGGGAATGTATAAGAAGCACCACTGTAACAGAACAAACACAAACCAAGTCTAAAGAAAAAGAATTGTAATGTGCATGCAATACGCTAATATCTACAAAGTGTACAATATTAGTATTTGTAGTATATATTTCTTTCATTGTGTGCTCAGTGAAATAATGTTTTCAATCTCAACACTTGCCTGATTTCAATGAATATTTTGATCAACATTTGTAAAAAAAATTTATAAAATGTAAATATTTAATGTATATATAAAACTTTCTACAGTAGTTTAATATTACACAGTAGTTTAATATTACACAACTGTCCAGTACATTTTATCAATAAATAAATTGATATCAAATGTATTAGGATAGTAATTGAATTCTTCAGTTGATTACTGAATTATACTCTTCCACAATTGTCCACCTGAGTCCTTCAAAGTGGTTTCCACTCCTTGCACTGCTGGTTCAAGTCAACAGTTCTGCTGTAGCATCGTTCTGTCAGTTTTCTTCAATAAGACCTCATGGTTAGTATTGAGCTGAACAAGGAGAACGTTTATGCACAAGGGTGACTGCTTGGTCAGGGTGAGTCACTAATGGTGGAGAAACTCAGTTTGCTCCTGGTATAGCTGATTGGGTGTTACTGATAGTCCAACCATATTGCTGCAGGGATCAAATGGACAAATGGTGGTAGCTGCCTGATTGCAATGTGTTGAGCGGCAAATGCATCCTATTTCTATTATTCTTAGCCTATTAGATTATTCTGATACACAAAATATTTCTCTCCTAATTTGACACTTTGGGCAAAAGTCAAAATTTCACGGCTTTAGGCAACAGTAGTGGCAGTGATCCGGTGTTGCTGGCCAAGATGGTTCAGCAGATAGGAACAAGTTTTATGAGACATCCAATGCTTTTAACTGAAGAAAATATGATTGTTGATTGCCCAAGAGGTCACCAGAGGGAGTGAGTCTTCACAGAGGTCACTCATTGGTTGGTCATCTTCTAGATGATTGACCATGAACTGTGACTTTAAGACCATTGTCCAGATGGCCTATGGCTCTCTGCTTGACATCCAGGTGCTAGGAATGGGTATCCATTATGGGAAGCATTGCCCTTGGTTGTTTCACTCTCCTGAGAGATGCTTCTTATCAAATAAACTCATCTTCCCTTTATTTGAGCACTCAGTCTCACTGAAAATCAACGGCAATACTTAATTATATGGTTTGTTAACAGGCATTGCTACTACACCTGCTTGTTTTGGACATCTCCAAGTATTGACATTGAATTTACATTGACATTGATTGTCTCCTGAGCCACATTTGACTGTGGCTGACAGACAGTTGTTGACAATATATTGTTGTTACTTGCATGCTCTTCCTGGCAGGGATATCACTACTCCTGTAGCCTTAAATTTTGTAATAATGGAGACTATAGTTGTAACTGGTAGATCAGGTTTTGTGTATTCTTTTACAGCCATTTTCAACCAGGAGTATTTTTCAAGTTTTACAGAACTTTTTTTTTGAGTTTTTCAAAAGCTCTCTGACATTAACCATGATGATGTATACAGCTATTAAATGTATTCTCTGTGTTACCTCCTTTTGTATTACAAATACAGTGTTAGTACAACAGCAAGTTATATTGGCTGTTTGTCAGTTGACATCCCTCCTCTAGAGGGTACTCCTACCCCTTTCTGTTATTAATTTTAGTTTAATTATTTCCTGGTGTGCCTTGTTTATGTTCTGGCTTTATAACATATTCATAACATATATTATAGGCACAGCTTTGAAAGACGGACGTCTGAAGGCCTGCCTACTACCAGGCTTCAGGGGAAGCCTGAGGGCATAGACCTTCATCCCAGATGTCCTGACCTCAGAGCTTTTATCTCTCTGTGCTCCTGGTCTTGGTTCCCCTTCCCAGGGATTTCAATCATCGTTGTCTCGGATGGATCCCCACCAGCTCTTGGAATGCGGACTGTGCCCTGACTACCCCTTCTGGACCTGCCTGGACTTACTGTAGTTGCCTTTGCTTTTCCCCATGCACTGGATCACTACTGTCACCGCTCACTGTCTGTCATCACTGAATAAACCCTGGTGTGTCTTTCCCTAAAGTCGGTCTCCTGCCTCTTCCAGATTAAACCGTCACATATAGGGTCTTTACTGCACACTCCACGGGAGATTGTCTCGGCTCTTGTGACACTGTTCCTGTATGCTTTCCTGTATGTGATCACGTTTTCAAAGATTCTGATCATGATTTGAATTATAGATCCCTAAAAGACAAGCTTGGTTTCTTCTCACTCAAACTGAGCTGTATTAATATCAATCAGTGTTATTTTAATAATGGAAATGTCTAGTGGAAGCTTTGAGCAAATTGCTTATGCGCATAATATGCTTAGGTTGTAATTCCTGATTGTATCTAAGATACCTCATGATGCTTGTACAACAATGCATATGTTTTTGAAAAGATTGTTTTTTTCTTTTGTTGTGGACATTATATGAACAAATAATTGAAGAGAAAGAATAAGCGTACAGTACATACAAATAGATTTCTGCTAAAGCGATCTTTCTGTATCTATAGCAATGCCTATTAGAGGGCCTCATGCAAAATTCATAGTCTGTTTTCATTTTGTGCAGCAGAATTGAAGAGTGTAAAAGCAAAAGAAAGAACTCCTTCAGGAGCTGGCAATTCATGCACAGGCTTACACACAGTGTGACCTTGCTATAGCACCAAACTATACTAAACAATAATGAGAATCTGGTACAGCTAATCAATTTGGAACAAGGCCTATTCAATTATACTCTGTTACAGTGGTGGATAATTTAGAATTCTTGTGGTGTCCTCATTTTACAGTAGCAATTCTGTATTTCTGACAAAACTATGCTTTCATTGCACGTGAACCAATAGATTTGCATTACAGCTTAAAAGAAAAAAAAAAGAACTCATCTGTGAAAGAGTGCACTTGAATGCATTCTGAATACTGCTCTTACAATTAGCATGCAATACTAGTGTATTACCACTGTGCTTCCACTTTTTGAAGTTAACTGTTTCACTTTCCTATAATGAGATTTCGACTGTAAAATGATTAGCTCTGTTAGGGTTTATAGTGAATTTATCAATTTTTCACAAAATGCTTTAATTTGCTTAAACTTTGTTAAATGCAACGTGATCACATTACTATTAATCTACTTTGCAAGAAACATACAAAAGTTGCACACACATTATGTTTTAATCATTTCAGTGAATCAGAGAAACATAATAGCCATTGAACTTAAAGAAAAACCAATGACCAACTTTTCAGGACCATCTATAATTTTGCTTCTTATTTGTTTTGTTTTCTCCCCAGTTAAAATTATTTTAATTGGAAGATTTGAATTGGTATGCAGATGAGCCAAAGACCAGTTTGTTAGTAACATGAAGGTTAAGGTGTACTATAAGCAAAGCATATACAGCTCCCCAGTTTTGAATCAAAACAATAACGATGCTCAGAACATTGATATTGACTTTTTTTCAAGTCTTCTGTTCACATTAAACTCAGCTCTAACTGATGGGAGTGGGGTCATGTAAAAGTTTGTTTTTAAGCTATCACTGTAGTGCATAATTAAAAATATGAAGATAGTTCCAGTAGATGTATATAATAGATCTGCTGACCAAAAGATTATTAAAATTAAAAGTGTACACTTCAAAGACTCCATACAGTGAAAGACATAAGGGTGTGTACTGTAGAATAGGTGAGAGGACATTCTTGATTGTGTGCAATTGTTCAACAATAATTTCTCAAGGTAATGCTGATACATTATTAATTTTTTGAGGTGTGCTGCTGCATAGATCCTTCATTTTCTCAAACAGGATAAAAATAAACAGTTGTTGTATGTGATGTAGACATGCATTATTTATATATTTAATTGACTGTCTTTATTGGAATCTAATTAATGCAGTGTTTGGAACATACTGATTATTCGGGTCTAACCTTACACCTGCTCATCAGAAATGTTATGCTTCTCTCTAATACCCACTAATACCCTGCAGTGTTTCAAGGCTATGTAATGCTGTACAATTATTTCTCATATAGTAGCTATTACAAACAGCTTTGAAGATTCCAAGCTATATCAGTATTTGAGTTTATATAAAAATAGATGAAAGCAAACACAGCTTCAGTATCAGATAAGATGACTTTTTTATTATATTTTTCTTAAGTGATTTATATGATTCCAAAGCAATTACCATTTCCTTCCAATTAACATTGACAATTGAAGATCCCTTTGACTGTGACCAATTTAAATACTTTCTAGTTACTGTACCCCAAAGAAAAAAAATGCTTATTGTTAAACTTCTCTTACATTCCAGGCCTATAATGAGGCCTACAGCATTTCCAACACAGGTTTTAATACGCAGCTCAAGACTAAATATGGTTCTTGTGGTGTTTACTTATTCCTTTAAAATAAAAAAGTGGGGTATACATGTATTCATTTTTACAGGAGCAGAAATTCAAATCACACCTGCAGCATTCCATTTTATAACTTTTATACATCTCACACTATGCTTAATTAGAGGTATCTGTGACAGAGGAACAAGTGAGCCAGAGAGAGGGCAAGACAAATGACAGAGAGTGAGAGAGAGAGAGAACTTTAACAGTATTAAAGAAGTTTTGCATTTGAGCCCAACAAGGCCAAGATAGCTTCCTTTTATGTATAAATTAGGTATAAAAAATCCCAATATTTATACATTATTTCATGAAAATAAAGAACAAACTATCTTTTCATATTTATTTTAGTTTAGTTCTATAATTTTTATTGTCTAATTAGCATTAAGACAAAATATAAATTATTTTAATGCATATGTAAACTTGGAAAAAAACAAATTTCTTTAACAACTCTCCCTCTCTCTTTCCTAACGTTAATCCTGCATCAGCAGGGTCCGCTTGTCGGTACACCAGTCTCCATTTGGTGGTTTGAACCAAATCTTTGAGCTGATGTTGCCATTAACTGCGACCGAGAAATACTCCAACTGGCGCGTCACTCCGCCTGCCATCGGAGTGGGCGGGGGGGGGAAGGAGAACAAAGTAATGTAGCCAATTCATAGAGAGGGATTATTAGGAGGCATGGGAAATTTGGCCAGGACGCCGCGGTTACACCCCTACTCTTTTCGAGAAATGCCCTGGGATTTTTAATGACCACAGAGAGTCAGGACCTCGGTTTTACGTCTCATCCGAAGGACGGCGCTTGTTTACAGTATAGTGTCCCCGTCACGATACTGGGGCATTAGGACGCACCTGGACCGCAGGGTGAGCGCCCCCTGCTGGCCTCACTAACACCTCTTCCAGCAGCAACCTTAGTTTTTCCCAGGAGGTCTCCCATCCAGGTACTGACCAGGCTCACACCTGCTTAGCTACAGTGGGTTGCCAGTTGTGAGTTGAAGGGTGATATGGCTGCTGGCTAAATTTCCTTAACAACAGACTATAAAATAAACTAATTTTTATATATACCCAGCTAACTGAATAATCTTTCTTTGTGAAAATCCCCAGTGTATCATGTTTGCTACAGTAGCTCTGCACTATGCAGGTTCATTCATGTTATTAAATCATTTAATATTTTAATATTTAACATACTATGATATCTACAATTAATACAAATGCCAATATAATATACATATTGTTTATTTTATTTTTATAAGCCTTTATTATGTCCAAGGGGCAATTTGTTCAAATAAGCGGAGAGTCAAACCCAGGCCACCCACATGGCAGGAAAGAATTCTACCACTGAACTGTCAATGCATCACTCTGCTTAGACATGCTAAAATTAAAATACATATATATGAAGCATTATATACAATATATAAATATTAAAACAATTAAAATTATTGATGTTATAACCAACCAAGCCAGAAATGTTTTGAAATAAAATTACATGAATGGAAAACTCTGAAAAAAAAGCCTAAATGAAATTGAAAAATTGAAACCTCATAGCCACATTTAATTAACTTATAGGTTTTAAAACTGTTTTGAAAATCACTACAGCACCAATAAAAGAAGTGTTGTGTTTCTGCAATCTTGGAGCTGATCTTTGTTTCTCTGATGGATTCATAAAACCATCTGGTTACAAGATGTCCACTAGTGGTACATGGAAAGACCAGGAGGAAAATGTAGAGCTCTGTATGACACACAGCCTTGAAGTAATACATTGCAGCTAATATGCTTTCAGCCTTCTTTCTGTGGTCTAATATCTGTTGCTGTGAAAGGTAATTTTCTCACAGAGTCACACCACAAATAATTTTCTGTTTTCTACTGCTCCTGGTAAAATTTCAACTCCTGAACCACTAGTAATGAAATATCTGACCTGGTGTTCCAGAAGTGCAGCCTGGAATCTGAACAGGGCTGCTTTAGCTTGGAATGGAATAACTTAACAACAACAGGAACACTTAGGAAAGTCATGTATCCTGAAGCACAGAAATTCAATCTAACAGTGTGGAGTCACACCTCTTCAGTCTTATTGATACTTGCGTAGGAGCAAGTTAACAAAAACTATACTTAGCTATAAACTCATTACCTAAAAAATAAAATAAATATGTTTACATTGACACATTGATCATGTAAAGTCTGTCATCTTGCAGAAGTGTTTTAGATAAAGGTACATGCAAAACTTAAGCTTCATACAGCATATTGTGTTTCAACATAGCCCTGCACCTGCAAATAACATGCCATTATGCTAGTGATGTTTCATTAGTTAGCTATAAATACAAGTAATTACAATTAAATACAGTATATTTATTGCATCCTGGTGCCCCTTATTTGTGTATGTTTCCTAAAAAAAATAAAAAACATACAACAGCTAAAATATATATTTTTTGAAAATGAAAAAAAATGTACCCCAGCTTTGTTTAGTGACATAGCCCATTCACTGGTCAATGGGTTAAAGCTACTCTGTTCACAGGCAGATGTACAATAAGCCAGTTACCTTCATCATTATGATCAAACAGTTAACATACAGACCCTGGCTGTATCAGCTCTATGCACAAAACCTAAGGGCTACCTAGTCTCTTTGTAACCAGTATCATTTAATAACATTATATTTAGCACATCCTGGCTGTTCATGCACTTTATTAACCTTGTCTCTCTCTCTCATGAAATAACCCTTCACAGTGATTGTAAAATAACTTTAATGACATGGTTTTATGATTAACTATATCATAGGTTCATAGGTTTTTATAATGCCCTTAACATTAATTAATAGGTTATCAAGGGGGCTAAAATATAAACAAAGTTTCATCAGATAGATGGAATGCTTTTTTGTTGGGAGAAGCGATTAGCATTCTGGACTTAAAACTGGACAGTTGTGAGTTTGATTTCAGATCAGAAAGGTAAAAGATTTTGGATATCTATGTCAGCCAAACAAATTATTTGGTAAGTTGAAATGAATGAGGCTTCACATTGAGGGATAAAAGAACAAATGCATGTAGGTTGAAATCGCAAATGAATATATCCTTAATCAACATAAAGATCCATAAAACATATAATTTCTCATCCCCACTTGCCTTTGTGCTGCTGTATATCTATCATGAATGTTAAATGGTGCAGTGATATGGAATACACCTTGATAGAAGTATGACAAATAACTAAAAATGAAGTATATACAGTACAGTTGCACATTGATGGTAGTGATTCTATATTGCTTTGATCTCTGACATTCTGCTGAAAGGTAAAACAACCTTTGAAATGACAAGTGTTTCTTACTCTTGTGCTTAAAGGATTTCAGACACATTGCAATGAAATTTAATCAAAATGAACATGTATGTTTATTGAATGACTTCTGAACTAAAATGTAGACATGAAATTTGAATAATTACAAATTAAACTACAAATTAAATTATTATTTAGCTTTAAGTACCATGACGTGTGCTGAACACGACATCCAGACTCATTACACTGGTGGTAACTGTCTTTGTGAATGTTTTGTGGAAATAAATGGCTGAATATTATATTTTCCTTTAGAATAATCTACAATGTTCTCCCAAAGAAAGTTGAAAACTAGGCAAAGAATAATTACATTTTAACGTGTAGCCAGTGGTTTTGGTACTTCCTGAATAAGATGACTATCGAGAATTTTCTATATTATATCTAGAATCAGGAATATGTGAATCAGAAGTTTTTTTTTTTTGCCTAGGATTGTCAGATTACTGTGACATGACCATGTTAATTGTGGTTTTCCATGAGTGTGATGTCATATGTCTTCCAGGGTATTGCTTTCCCTGCACTGAGGCACCCAGGGATGCTATTGAAAACCCTTTTTGTCACCATCAGGGTAATGCAAATACTAGCATATATATATGTAGACATATATATATGTAGCATATATAGCATATATACTGTATATAGCATACATAGTAGTATATAGTAGCATATGTAGGTAGTACATGTACTGTACAGTAGTAGCATATGGCATCATTCGGCAGTATGCTTGTTCCACCTTGAGAAAAGCCTCACTGAAACTATATTAATGCACTTCCTATCTGAAGTAAAAAAAAATAAATATTATGTTTTGTGAAATAAAGTGTAACCTAAATGCATCTGAATTATGGATATGTAAGTTAATCAAATTTGATTGACGGTGTCCATTCTGTTCTGAAAAGAGCAACATAAATGCCAGAATCTACATGTATCACCCAAAAAAAGCTTATACTTTTGATAATGTCTTAGATAGAGAAGCCATATACAGTACCTATATGACCTCAAGCCTTCTTTTACATAGAAAATGGCAAAATGGAAAAAGAAGGAATATTTTAGGTCTTTTGACCGTGTCCAAAGAAGTTGGTGCATTTGAGCGTAGACGCAGAAAGAATTTGTTAGCCCTGTGAGAATATACCCTGGGTCAAGACTAGGAAAAGATACAAAATGACCTACAGTAATAACAGTTGCTGTTTCCCCTAACTTGGATTACTGAGTTTGCACTTTAATTAAATACAAGCAAATTAAATGACACGGTTAATGCATACAAATTAAGTGAATAAAACTGACCTATTTACATAACATTTATATTTAAGAATATTTAATTTATTAAACACAGTTTATCATTAGGATAACCAGTTGTTACCTGGTGTAATGCTGCCTGAGGTTTCTCCATGAGAAACACTACAGCTGGAAGGACTTATTGTCTGAATGAATAACAGCTGTAGCCATTATTACTAAGTGGCGTTCAGTGCATGAACTGGCTCAGATGGAGTGAGTGAAGGAAATGATATGAGACTCCTTGTGTCCTAGGACACCTTGGTGAGGGGATGTATGAGAACACTAATTTCAGAGGAGAGTATGTGTAGGAGGGAAAAAACAGGCTGTGATAGGCATGTCAGTCATTGTGTGCCCTATACAGTATACAGTATCATGTCCTTAAGTGATAGCCACCCATGTGGCTTCACACGGGGTTATGACATTATCAGCTTTTAAACAATAGCATATTCTGATTCCGACATATTTAATTTCCAACAAACCTAATGTCTTTTCCGCTGGGCATGAGAAAAACTAAAAATGTCCTCGGTTCATCACAGCGTTAGCTATAATGTACTGTAAGTTAATATTAATTATAACTTCTTATTTACAAGTTTTATATTGTAATGTAGAAAACAGGTCATTCCAGTTTGAATAAAAGCTTTAATTTTAAAAAATGAAATAGAAAAAATCCAAAATTGTAAAACAGGCAGATACAGTTGCAGCCATCTAGAATGCTTGTAAAAACCCACGTTAGTGGTAACTAACTGACACCTCTGTGGACAACTCAAAGTGTTCACGCCCAAAGAAGCCTCCACAGCCGAAAGGTTGTGTTTCTTTTCTTCTCTTTCAAGCATGGAGTAAACCTTTATTTGTTCCTTTGCATATTTTAATTTAATCTATTTTGTTTGATTTGTAATACAGAAAAAAGAAAGATTTTCTAATTTGTTCAAATTGATTAAAATTTTTATTTTAAATGTGACTTTTCTGAGGAAATGTTAGTACCACAATGTTTTTTTATGGGTTTATATTTAATATATGTTTATATGAAGTTTCTCTTTGGATAAAAAAAAAAACTTAAAATAAAATTGGGTCTAAGGAATACCATGTCAAGTAAATGGAATTTGAGGAGAGAGCATTGGTATTCATTTTCCTTCCCCTGCTCCAAAACTTTGCCAGCTGTTGGCAAAAACTCATAAAGTTACAGTACGTGAGATGTGTCTTTATCATGTAAATCGACCTGTCAATGGACAACAGGTCAGTGTTCCACTGTCTTGCACATTCAGTTGTCCAATCAGACTGATGCATTGGTGGTTCATGGAGTAAGACATTTTCTGCAAAGGGAAAATGCCTTGGACAGTTATAAGACTTAAAGACCTAAAACCTACATGCAGTAAAGGAAACACATGGTGTTCCATTTTAAATAGACCCTTTAAAAATAAAAAAAGTTCCTAAAATTATCTTAGAAATATAAAATAAATGAATGCCACTCACAAATTCCAGAATTATTGTAAATGTTTTATTTATATCCTTGTATAAATGCAACTTACTGTACACAACCAACAAAGTAATTAAAATCACTACTTAAAGCATATTTTAATCTAGCCTCTCTTTTGTTTTTTTTTGTGCTTATTTGCTTTTAAATACAATATCTTTTTAAAGCCACTATGTATAATATATATATTTAATAATAACAATCTAAAATAAAATATTGTTTTCTAATTTCCATTTATACAATTACTAATAATGCTGTATACTATATATAATAAAAAACAGTAATTCTATTAAATGGGGGAGTGTGACAATATTAGTGTTATACCATATTGTATGTGCTAAACACTGTCTCAACAACATAATCGTTGTATTTAATTAAATTATTCCTGGTACAGTATGCATACAGTATAATTAGCGCAGGAAAGCACTAAGATTTAATACAATACTGTTTTGTCTGACATGTACACAAAGCTATGGTATTTTAAGGATTCACTGTGCCACGTGACAGTTTTACAGAGTAGTGTAGTCCTGTATTCAAAATAATAAAAATGCTATGACATGGAGCTGTCCATGATATCATGGTGCCTAAAGCAATAAATAACCTGACACCTTGCACGTTCTAGATAGCTCCATCTGTAAACATTGATGTCTAGTGCAAAGATAAAAGCAAACTACAGTAACAAAATGCTACCTTTTTATTCAAACAAATGTATTGTGCGTCAATAGCCTAAAAGGTGTTTCCATTACATGTGCATTATTCAACATTTGCCTGTTTACAGTACCTTGCAAGTGCACAGTAATTAGAACCTAGTTATATCAGACATGCTTGGTGCAGTGTATATCAGTTGTTCAGCCTTGTCCATTAAGACTAAATCAATGGCTATTATGGGTATGTGTCTGGAATCAGTTTTCATTTCTGAGTTCAGTTTGCCGAGAGCATGTTAATATTGACAGTAATATGTGTCAGAGCTTTTATATATCACATTATGCACATTAAAGAAAGATGGACTCAATAAAAAAAATGAACGTGCTGAAAAAATAGGTGGTAGATAAACAAAACAAAGGTCAACTAAAGTATAAGGCCACTAGTTTTTTGACTGAAGGATTCTCCAAAATGGAAATGCATAAACAATATTTTATGCTGTCACGATGTAATTTTTAAAAATAGACTCAAAAACCCTCGATGTTATTTAAAACTTTAAATGTAAATCACTGTTTAATTGCATTTACGGCCTGCTATTGCAAAGATCAAATAAAAAACAACAACACAGCAAGCTGTTCTTTCAGGTGGGTAGCTGCGTCAGCATGCGTAGGTTGCAAAGGAACAAGTAATAGGTTTATTCCATGCTGAAAAAAAGAAAGAGAACACAACGTTTCGGCCGTGGAGCCTTCTTCAGGTGTGATAGAGACAGGGCAGTAGGCAAAGGTAAAGTAGCGGGAGAACAAAGGTTGGGAGGGAGGAGGAGTGAGAGGCGGGAGCAGGGGACAGAAAGAGAGGCCAATCAAGAGGTGTGAAGTCAGAATGGGTGCAGAGAGGTGTGAAATGAAACTTCCAATGAATGGAGAAAATTTAAAAGAACAGTAGTCTGTCGTTAAGGGAAGGGAGAAGGTGTGATCCTAGCTGCAGAATAATTTTAGTTTCGGTGGTCTTTCTGATGTATGAGTTTGGAAAACCGTCTTTGAGAACACAGACGGAGAGATTAGAGTGGTCGTGGCCATCAGAGGTGAAATTAGAAACAATGGGCTTGGAGAGATCTTTAATCTTTACAGCCCTGACGTGTTCTCTGAAACGGTCTCCGAGTTTCCTTCCTGTTTCTCCAATGTAGATGGCTGGGCATTTACTGCAAGAGATACAGTAAATAAGGTTGCTGGAGGTACAAGATGCTGTCTGGGTGATCCGGAATTGTCCTGAGGGGCCTTGAATGAGTGTGGTGGTGGCTGTGTATTTGCAGGTGATACAGCGAGCTCTGTTGCAAGGGAAAGTGCCTGGTGTGGATGGTTGTTGAGGGCGGTCAAGGGAGCTGTGAACAAGGAGGTTACGCAGATTAGGTGGTCGGCGATATGAGATGATAGGGCGATCAGAAAAGAGGGCCCCAATGGAGGGATCATCCTGTAGGAAGGAAAAGTTGTGGTTAATGGTCCTGGGGATAGGAAGTGTGTTAGGGTGGTAAGAAAACTCTCTTCCTTTTTCACAGTTCCTTAGGTTACGACGATTATGCAGCGACGACATCGACTTCGAGAACCAAGCCCTCCAAATGTACTCATTTTTCATCAACAGAGGATACCCCAGCAGTGTGATTGACAGGGCCCTTGCCCGAGCCAAAAACACCCCCCGGACCATCAACCCGATCAGGAACTCCCGCCGTAACAACCGCATTCCTCTGGTGCTTCCTTACCACCCTAACACACTTCCTATCCCCAGGACCATTAAAATTTTTTTCTATTTCTCTGTATTGGATTAAATTACACTTTCAGTGTAATTTTGTAATAATTTAGTCCAATACAGAAAAATGAAGAGGAAGCAGACATCTATTCCAAGACACTACACTGTGATTACCATTACCTAACCTTTAATTCTGTTTTTGGTCATTCATGACCAAGTTCACGGTTTGATATGAAGTTGATGTTCCTGTTTCATGGAAACAAGAAGTAGAACATGCATCCCTTCCTTTTTGATTTCAAAGGCATAATTACTTTTTCTTTTCCTTTCTAACAATATAAATTGATCTCTTCTCTCATCACAGATTTCAAAGCCTGGCATTACTTCTGCTAAGAGAATTGTTGCTTGTGAAAATTAATGAGGCCTCAAAAGTTTCAGCTTCATACTTGTGCAACTCTCCATTGATAGGGTCCATGGGATCAGAGAAGGGGCAGTCTAAAGCTGGTTTGAGGTGGTGGAGTGGCACCCTCAACATTTATTGACTCCGCTGCTTACAACTTGCTGGAGATTCTTGGATTTTGCCAACAGGTCTTCCAAAGGGTCCTCCTGTTCTTGGGAATGGAGGATGTTACCTTGATATATGAAATTCCAAAATTACAATCCTCATAATAAAAAGTGGCATTAAGCCAACGAATGTTCAGATTCCAACCACCTAGAATGGCAACAGACAGTCTTAAATAAACTCAAATGAAAATACAGTGTGCATTTAGGAAACCTAACCAGCATTGTAGAGATGGTGATGAATCTTGTGTTTTTTTCAACATCTTTCTTAAAACCTGAGAAACCTAAGAACTGGCAAAGAATGTACACATTATAGATCAAATATACATTTTTATACTGATACTCAGAACCAGGTACTTTAACCTGAGCTGGTATTTTGAGTATAATTCCATGAGTCAAATTGCAACAGAATTTCAGTACATAAAAGCAATAGCATGATATCGTATTATCATGAAATGTGCAACTCAGTGAATTTGAATTTGTAATCCAATCACAATGTCTCATTCTATTCCTTTACGTGCTGCCATGGGTGACTGTAAGCAATTTTGACATAAGTTCATACTGTTATTACAAAAAACAAAAACAAAACAGAACTGTAGTCCATGTTCATTTCAGTAATTCCTCCTGTTCCTTGTGCCTAATCCAGCATAAAATGAAAGGTTTAAATGGTCTGCATTTAGAAGCATAAGCCTGGTCTTGTTTGGACCACACTTTTTTTCTAGAGTTAATTATATACACCAGTAGGTTTAAAAAAATAGATTTAAAAGTGTGCTCATGTAGTTTTACATATCTATGTCTCTTCTTCTCTGTGTGGATCACCAGCAAGACTGCTGATGTACACTATTGATTAAAAATGTGAAAATGTGTGGGTGAAAGGATGAAATTAAATTCAGAAAAAGAAGAATGAATCATACTTTGGGATTTCGGTCAATTATGCAACCACCACATCAAAATGGCTATAGTTCTCATATTTCATTACACAAATCTGACACAAGAGACCTTGCTGTTATTAATAACAACACTGTATTGTGAGAAAAAAAGTATTACAGAATTCTAAATTAGTCCATTTTGTGAGCTCTTCAAAAACATGCTACAGATAAACAATCATTATACTGTTTTAATTGCAAGTTCTGGGCAGAGTTGGATATATAAGCCATTTGTTTAGGAACAGCTGTGTAGCAGACTTTACAGTCCTTCATTTGTTGAGTTGATACTGCCAAGAGACAAAGCAAAAACCACAGCATTAAGAGGTCAGTCACAAAAACAGGACAGAAAACCTGATACCACCTGAAGTACACTATAATTTCCACAAAGGCTAGAACAGAAAGACAGGGAATGACTGAAAGGGCAAATACTATATGTAAACAACTGAAATGTCAGTTTTGATATAACAGAACTGTACAGGTCCATCGGAATGGTCACTATCATTCACATGAGATCATTGTATGTACTACCACAGTAGTCAAATTCACTGTTTCTAAATCCATTCTAGTCTCACTGTGCTACAATATGTATCTACAGTATCTTCATTGTGGTCATATCATGCCAAATATGCTCAAGACAAACACCCTCACTTTCATAACGGTTGCATGACAAAATATCATCCTGGTGCATTGACGCTAAAGGGTAATTTCTGCTGCAAATAAGATTATACAGTCATAATTATAGTCATCAGATTTTTTTTGTTACAGCACTCCTTTAATTGCCCTGCTCATTAATGGGTAATAAAATTGCTCCTATTTCAGTCTAGCTAAAACTCCCAGGGGACACAAGAGAATTTTTAGCTCTTGACCCAAAGGTGAAAATCCACAGCTGTACCAATTAGATCAAGGATTCGTTTCATTTTGTTAGACTTGGAACAAGGGGTTGGGGGGGGAAGGTAGAAATTAATATTTAATTATGCCTACTTATGAAATAAATTACAACAATTTAAACAAAAGTGTTTTTTTCTGCTGCCACCAAAGGGTTGGAAAAATTATATAAATGCTGATGTGGCTTAACCCTATAGCCAAAGTCTTAAGTATGCTACCAAGTGTGGAAGAAAAGGTTAAATGATTAAATTATAGGCCAAGTGTATAAACAATCTGAACTAAGAGGTTAATGCTGACAAAAGCTGTTATTACTGAACCATGCTGCAAAATCTATTTCTGTACCATAGATAGAAGAATAGGTCATTTTTCTTTATGGTCAAACTCTCTTTAAGGTTTCATGCACAGTCACAGGTGCTGGTCTGTTTTCTCTGAGAGATATACCAAGTCTCCTATTGAAACAATGGAATACCTATTTTTTTCCTCTACTAAATTGATCCAAATGCAAAAATAAAATAAAATGTACAAAATTAACAAAATGGTATTATGTTACATATTTTTCTTTGTAGAATTGCAGTGATCTCTTGTTGCATCATTATGGATGGATAACTTTGCACTTTAATATGATTAAATATTGCATAGAAATAATACTTTATACTTGTACTCTGAGATTGCCCATCTTTCTCTTTATGTTAAGGCACAAGGACTCTCTCTTTTGACAATGGGGAAGAAAATACACCACTACATTGCCAAGAGAATACCAACTCCTCCAGCTCTAATGCCTATCAGTCCTGGTTCAGCTGGCCCACCCTGTTCCCGGGCAGGGTCTGCCCTGGCAAACAACTCACCAAAGACAAGTAAACATTGATTCACTGTTCTGAACTAAATTTTATCATAAATCAATTTAGAACAGTAAATTAGTTTGCAAAATTATAATGCCAACAATGACATTTGGACGGATGAGAATTTTGGAGATTATGGTAAGGCCTCAGAGTATAGTGATACTATCGAACACACTCTTGATATTCAGGCTGTCAGTAGATAGGTCTATCTATAACTCCACTGATCAAGTGAAATTTACAATTGGTTTGAGTCACATGAATTCCTATGTTGCAAAGAATGTTTTAGGCTATAAAGACTACAGATAATTCAAGCTAATCCAGGAATACAATACACACTAGAAAAACATAAATTCTCTCTGGATCCATCTTTACTAAATCTTATGCCTAACAAAATCCTTGCAAGTCTTCATTGTCTCTTGCTGATTTCTCAAATATGAACAGGACATAGGTTTGCTGTTGATAAAGTAGAGGGGTTAAACATTCCTATACTATCTAATCTCAATTCAGAAATCCACCAACACACTCCCTCCCTGCAAAAGCTTAAATGCAGCTACCTGTCCTCTCCACCTGCTACACCTGAGGAATGTCCCAATTAAGCACAGGGCCAATCAGATGATCCCTTTTCTGCTTTGGAATTCCATTCTAGAGGAGTCAATAAAGACAGGTGTGTCCAATTTGCTATAGAGAAGGAAGAGGTTTCAACACAGCTTCAGCTGGCTCCATAAACACCCTTATAGTATCCCTATCCAGCAGGTTCCTCATTGATTGGTCATCACATGGATAATTGACTTTGTTTCAGGGCATCAGTCCAAATGGTAAATCCTGGTGTATGCCAAACTTAGAGGAGCTGTGTTTTGTGATCATTCAAGGGAAATTCCAAAACAGACTCAGTTTAGCCCCCTTTCAGCTGCATTTGTAATGTTTTGCATAGTGGCCTAAGCTTATAGGGTTATTGTCTGGTAAAGGCAACAGAAAGATTATTAGAATGTTTTCACAACACTTAATTCTTAGTGTGATAATATGCCTTGCCACTACAGAGGGTTGGTTCTAATCAGTAACTCCTTCTTTTCAGAAATGTATTATTATTATTTGATTAGGTTTAGTGAGTGTATTGTGTTGTATGTACATATGCTATGCAGTGTACATACTGATCGGACAGAGAGTATATAATAAATATACTTATCCACGAAAGAAAATTATTTCTCTGCTCATGTATGCATCACTATTTAGAAAAAAAGTATACATTTTCTAAATTGATTGCATCTTTTGGCTTAATTTGGGTTTATGTATCATTTTTGAAGGAAAATTGTACACTAGAGTGACTTTAACTTTTCAATGAATCACTCAACAGTGAGTAAGCAGATTGGGGACACAATAAATGATGAGATGATGACTAACCTGTTGAATGTCAAGCCTTGTGAGAATCAAGAAATAAATATGCTGTATAGAAAGGAACTAATATTCTCTACATTTCCAGAGAACAACACTTTTACACTTTTATCAGTATGTTGGAGTTTCGACTATATCAAGGTGGACTAGCCAGCAGCAGAGACAATTCCTCTTTAGTTATAAATCAAGGTTTTCTATAGAACACCATGATGGACATTAGCATCTGTGATGCAGATATTTAGGTTGATATGCTTATTGTTGTGTACAAGAGACCAAATGACTGGGAGGTACAAGTGTCAATGGTAGGAGAGTATAGTCACTACAGAAAGCTTGAAAAAGCTGCATTGATTAAGTCCTGAGACATTGCTGTTGGCTTCCCTGCAGTTTCATTCTCAGCTTATTGTGTAGTATTGGTCTTCTTGTGATGAGAATACTACCATTTTTCTGTAGATCCTTCTGTAGAACTTATATGATAGGATTAACTGGGATCCAGCCATTCAAAATGCGTCAAAACGCAGTGGGCGTGGCGCATCATACCGCATTATATCACATGCAAATTGAAATACGGTAATAGTATCCGGAAGCACCTTGTAAAACCACCAGGTGTAGATAATAAAGCTTAACATCCCATGTACAGCATTTGAACTGTTGTCAGAAAAAGTCCGGCTTAGAATCTCGGTCACTGCTGAGAGACAATCTTTTTCCAATTAAGAATTTAAGTTGTATACTCTTCAGACTTTCCATAATTTTAAACTGTGTATTACAGCATGTTAATCATTAAAAATTAAAAAGTCGGTATATTTTATGAAAGCAAGATTGCTCAGTTGGACAAAAGTACACAACCTTCCACCTTCATCATAAATATTTTAATTATGCATAAATAATTTATGCACCAAAGTCTTTAACTTGGTAACTTACATGGGTTCTGGTTTTAATGTGCTTGTTCTAACACTATTAAGCTTGTGTTGTGTACTTCATAAAAAGTTATAACGTTTTATCCTTTTCTGTGAATATGTACTGTAGTAAGAACACCACTTGTTGTTACTGTAAAAAAATAAAAGTTGTACTGATTTAATATGCAGATGTTTACAAAGAAAGTGTATTACTGTGATAATTTGAGCTATATGAATATAATTATATCGGTATTTAATTTCTTTAGATACGCAATTCCATATTATATTCCCTATTTATCAAATTCTAAAAAGTATGCATTTTTTTACTGTGATAACCAGTGCAAATATTCATAGAAAAGATTAAAACATTATACATTTTTATGAAGTACTGTATGTAAACTTAATATAGTCAGAAGAGGCACGTAAAAACTTTTCCAAAATAACCACAGTATGTAACCGAATAAAAGACTTTGATGCTTAAAATGTTTAGGAAGAAAGTGGAATACTGGTGTGTATTTTTTATTTAAACTACCAATACCAGCCATATACAGTTAACTTAATATGTTTATGTTCCTAAATTAATATCGTTTATAACCTTCAGATGCATTATGCTCCTCTTCTTTTTATGCTTGGCTACTAAAATTTCCCTTTAGTTGTAAAATTCCATATTAATATTCAATATTAAGTGGATTAAAACATGCACAATAAAGAGATTAAATGATTAAATCGTTTCACTAACAACCAATGCACCATGAGTGCCCATGTCAGTCATTTTGGCCAGCTAATCACGTACTGCGGTACAACGCGGTGAACTGTAGATAATTTCGCGCAGTATGGGGTTGTACCATGCATTTTGAATGGCTGCATCTGCATATGGCAACTAGAGCTCAGAGACCAATGAACATCCTTCTCCAGGCTTGACAAAAGGCACAGGATAGAATCCTACAATGCACACATCACAGATGTGTTGTTTGTTTTGAGAGCTGAACACAAAATGTGACTTTTAACATTGACCCCTGTTGATCAACCCTAATGATGACAACTGTTAAGCATATATAATTTGCTAATGTTCAACAAAATTTCAGTGAACCTGCTAGAAATTAATTTCCTTATTTTCTTGGTAAAAGCATGGTGAATATTGTAAGTGATATCCATCCTCGCATTTTCTAATCACTGCATCCACTACAGGGTTGCAGAGGATTCAGAGCCTATTTGTACAGCCCAAACATGTTATGAGTAGCAACTGTGTCAAACTTTGCTTTATTTTTAAAATTTTCCTTAATTACTAATCTTTCTTTTTCTCAATAAGAACATCCACAGCCTCCAGGTTTTGTGTATAATTTCACCATTTCATCCCAATCACACATTTGACAAATTCTGGTCATTTTCAGCAGGATGCCTGCCACTGCTCCTCATGAAAAGGTTAAGGTTGACATTTTTATTTCATTTCTGAATGTTGAATTTAAAGATGTCAGATCCTTCATGTTTTTAAAACATGTCCTGGCTCATTATTCTGAACTACCAGAAAAAAAAAATCCTGACCTACTATATTTCAGAAGAAACTAAATTGAGGTTTTTCAATTCTTTTCAGGATATTCTAACTGATTGATGCTGGGTGTACATGTTCAATGCTTGGAGAAGTTATGCCCCCTGAATATGTAAGACCAGTCAAGGACGGTAGTAAAAAAAATACTTCTCCTATTTTGATAATTTATCTGGCTTTTTTTTTACACTTTTCAATGTCATACACAGTAGGTTGATTAATTTGGCTAGCAAAATCCAAAATGATTTTATAGGTCATGATGTCACATTATAACATTTCATTTTTTTTGTTCAGTTCAGTTTCTCTTTCTCGTTTTATTGAACAAAACAAAATCACATTTTTTCATCTGGGCATTTTACATTACATCGATTAAATAAATCGAACAATAAATTGGCATTGCAGCCGGGCAGAACAGAGAATGCACTGCACAGCACATATGGGCACAGCAGAACAGGAAAGTTGTGCATCACAGCCAAGCAGGTCTGAAGAAAAGGGAAGCTGCACAGCCCAGCAAGTCTGGTTGGTAGCGAAGGATCTGGATCAAGGAGTTAGACTGACTCAGGCGGAGTACTGAAAATTTTACTGGCATGCTGTTTCCAGAGCCGAGCACTTCCATATGTGAGTATAAAGCTCAATGGCAGAGCATCTGACTGTGGGCAGGGGAGGGCTCAAATATCCTGGAGCTGACAACCAATTAGGTGGGGGCAGATGGCACAGATACCACCTTGATCGCATTCTCATGGCATCGGAAGATGTTTGACTCTACTCTACTGAAAGTATCTGGTTGCTGCAGAGATCCTGGGGAGCTGTAAGTTCTGGCTCACCCAGTCATAACACATACCTGTAGTTGCTAAAATCCCCAAACCAATGGCCTCAACAATTACCACAGAACTGAATTTACAACTCTGTGACCCAGTCTCAACATCACCTGTACAGTACTGGATGTCATGAAACTCACAAAGCTCATATTTATGGTAAGGCTGACATTTGGAAACCACGTGTAACCAAGGCCATTGTGTAGCAACACATAACTTGGTTTAATGAGCACATATTCTGGACTTTGAGCAGTGGAAGAAAGTAATCTGGTCTGGTGCGTAGTCTTTTACCTTTTACTACATCGTGACAGGGTTATAGATGCAGCCATACATAATGCTCAAGGTGAAATGCTCCATACCACAAAGAACATGCCGCTTTACACTGCAAGAAAAATGCCCAATACCTTTTTATTTTTTCAATAATCGATGCAGGACAGCACTACTTTGTTAAGCTGCCAGGTGACGGAGTAAATGCTTAACATGTTGTGTGTTTAACAAACTGTACAGTAAAGTATTAACCTATTAGTGCTTTCCTCTGCTAGACATACTGTACGGTAACAATAACATTTTTTTTTCATTTAAAAAAGAGGTCAGTAGTTTTGAATGACTCAAGGAATGACTTACAGTCATTTACTGTAAACGCATCAGTGTGAGGCATTGGTTGTTCAAATATTACTGAAGCTTGTATGTGTGATATGGTAGAGTTTTCAGTGCTGTTTTGCAGATTTGTTATTAACTACTTACAATAGGTCAACTTAGTACATAGTGATTGTAACATATCATATTATCCAATTTCCTGGTCCATGTTTTATATACTGTATTTGCTTTGTGTAAATACAGTAGATAGTACAACAATGATCTTTTAATTTGGGAAGTTGCTCATTGTAACTGATAAACCTCTCAGATTGTGTGTCAAAACTCATTGCCATGGCAAGATGACACAATCAAATTGGTAGGAGAATTGTCTTCTGGGAAAATTGGTGCTGGTGTGTCGTGTGCCGTGATGGTGTTCCATACCTTGTGCTTGTTGCGTGCCAGAATCAGCTCCGGCACCACTGTGACCTTGTATTGGATAAAGTGGTTAGAAAATGAATGGATGGGTAAAACACTGCCAGGATTTCATCACAGACGCTTCAAGGTACTGTAATTTCACAGCCACACAACACTACTACCACACTGGCAATTCCATTACATCAAAACAATAGGTACTCTGTCATTTGAGATGTTAGCACTATCCAGGTTTAAAGGGGATTACGGTGACTTCCAAAAGAGTTGGGGCCAGAAAGTGAACTCAGCATTTTTGTTGTACAGTCAACCAATTTGTGTTTGTAATCATGAGGTTACTTAAAGTAAAAATTACAATACAACACCCTTTGATTTTTAGGTAAATACATGAATACATTTAATCATATTGAAGCAAAAAAACATATTCTGTGTTCCGCCTATAACTTCAAGTCATCACAATTATTGGGTCACATTGACTTCAACGTAAGAGTGTACTCAGAGGCTGGTTCCATCCAATATCCTTTTGAGGAAATAAATGCATGAATTATGTGACCCGTTGAGATCCACAAACTCTTCTTGTCATCATTTGCAAAGCCTTTGATGTAGGTCCAGTGCTATTAGCCTGTGCCTATTCTTGGGGTGTTCATTGTATTGGCCACATGTTTTGAGTCATTGTCATACTGCATGATGAAGTGCTATCCAATAAATTTAGAATCATTTTCTTCTGCATAAACAGACAAAAATTTTCTGTAAACCTCAGAATTACGTCTATTGTTACTATCATTACTAATGTCAGAAATAAAGAAAAGTGAGAAATCCAGGAGTGACCATGCTTGCCCTGGTTTACAGATTACTTCAATGAGCTAAAATAAAAATGAAACAGCATTTGCAGTCTCCTTTTCCACATTTGTAACTTATAAATTACATTGGTTAATGGTTGTTGTGGTCTAATCTGTCCATAAAACATTGTTTCACCTCTCATATTTGTACTTTGCACCTCCCAGCAAATTCTAATCTGGATTATTTTCTAATAAGAGATTTAAATCCCTTTTATTTCTACTGTATTACAATTACAATTCAAGACATGTAAGTCTTCTGTGAACTGGATTTTGATATGTTCACCTCTGCACTCTGAAGATAGTTTAATATTGCTGATAGTTAATAAAAACAAGGTTTTACTTCAGAGCTCTGAATCTTTTTCTTATCAGCTGACAGTGTTTTTTTTTCTTGGCTAACCCAGTTTTGGCTGTTTGGAAATGATAGTGCATT
Source organism: Atractosteus spatula (assembly GCF_055471065.1). Taxonomy (NCBI): domain Eukaryota; kingdom Metazoa; phylum Chordata; class Actinopteri; order Semionotiformes; family Lepisosteidae; genus Atractosteus; species Atractosteus spatula. The sequence continues at coordinate 6,651,208 of NC_142728.1, read as the reverse complement.
CTTCCTTCATTGGCTTATTTTAAAATGTGTTGTTATTTTGTAATTTTGATTTAGTTTTGCTTTTCTTTCAACTTTACAATAGCCTGTTCTTCTTAAAGATAAGGGCATTCATCCTGATACTTCTGATCATTCTGTGTAAACACTATCAATTTGTTTTAACTCAAAAAGTTAGAAGTAAAATAATTTCTTTAAAGAAATACATAGAATCTGTACTTACCAGTCATGTTTTTTTTTCATAAGAAATTCTAATATTAGAGTCCATAATGAAAAGTTTAAATCTCATTGTCTGAGCATTACAGGCTGCATTTAGTACTATGACCATCTCATATAAAAGGTCAGCACATGAGGTTATGTGATCTGAGAAACAGGCTGCAGGGGTTTGCCCTTGTCTGTCAGAAGAAGCACATTCAGGAAACAACAAGATGAACAGAAAAATTGCAATCAATGCAACACACATCCAGGGCTCTGGTTCAATGTTTGAATTTATGCCCCTTAGTAAATGGGGTCTGAAAGTTTGTGATGCTCTGTTCCTTTAATCAGAAATGTTTACTTTAATAAAACGAATGCTATGCTATTGAAGCAGGGATACAAAATGTTGAATTAACACTGTATGGTGTTGGCAATGAAGTGCTCATAATGGGGAATCTCATTTCCTTTCTGTGTTAACCATGTAATTATAATATGATTGTTTGCCTTTGCTTTGCCAACAGATTGTCCAAAACTTCTTGTCTCACTTTTTGTCATTCATTTATTTTCTGGAAAAAACAACAACAAAGCCTTGTTCAATAGCAATACTTCATAAAAATCTGGCCAAACCATTTACAAGTATATCTACTCATTTGCCCATAAATACAGTGCAAGGTTAAATGAATATATGCACAATCTAAAAAAAAATATTAACTGTAATTTATGTGAGTTGGCTCTAAACAACTACAGCTCATCCTTCAATATATGCTAGCATGTTTTCTTCCTTTATGAATAGGAAAGTAAAACATACAGTAGATATTGGCAGGACATAACTATATCCTTCTTTTGTCTTATCAGTCAGGCTCCCTGTCATTGCAGCACATTGAGGTCATTAACTATTTCCATTTTAGAATTATCTGGATAAAAAAATAGTAGAAAGCTTATGGTCTAGGCTGTATTGTTCATAATTCATACTTAGGAACCTTGGCATAATAAATATTTTGGTATTGTTGAAGAACATCCTGTCAACCAATATTCATAGCAAAGATCCAATATTTCAGGGTTGCTGGGATAATATGGGTCCAACCTCAGGCAGATCTATTTTTAATACTACTACAAAAAATAAGGTGAATCAACATTTACAAAAAGGTATAATCTGATTTCAAAACTAATGTTAATAGTAACAAAAAATATTATTTTAGGCTCTAAATATTTTATTTGACAACAAAATAAATAGAAAATAATAAAACTGAAGGCATGTTTTCCTCTTTCATTTTTATCCATTTTCTAACCGCTTTATTCAGTAGGCCAACAAGCAAAAGGCACAAGGAAGAACACACACAGAATCAAAGATGCACACGATCATGCCTGGGCCACTTTTCCCAAAAGCTAATTAACCTACCAATTGTCTTTAGACAGGAAACAGGAGCTCCTAGAGGAAAAACATGTAAACATGAAGGAATATACGGTACAAAGTCAACACAGATAGCACCCCAGGAATTGAACACAGGGCACCAGTGTTGAGAGACAGCAATGGTGACCACTGCACCACCATGCCACTCTTACAGTATGTATTAATCCATCCATTTTCTAATTGCTTTTTCCAATTCAGGGTCACAGGAAAATCCGATCATATCCTTGCATCAGGCACAAGGCAGGGTACATCCTGGATGGGAAGCCAGTCCATCACAGGGCAGACACAGTCACACCTAGGACCAATTTTCCCAGAATCCAATTAACCTGCCACTATGTTCTGGACTGTGGGAGGAACTGAATACCGTACAAACTCCAAGAAGATAGCACCCCAGGACTAGAATTAATCCCAGGGCCCCAGCACTGTGAGGCAGCAATGCTAACAACTGCACCATGCCACCCTTATATATTATTCTGTTTTTAATTTAGCATAAGGCTAAAGATGTACTCGGTAATCTAAGATAGAACAGAATGAAAAACACACAAGATGAGAAGCAAGAAAAGTTAAAAAAAAAGTCCAATTCTGTTTTCTGTCTGATGAAAGTTTCAAATTGTAAAACTGAACATGTTATTTATAACTGCAGACAATATAGAGGAAGGGAGGGATCAATTAAATGTCTGCTTTACAAAATCAAAAGGTACAAGGCTTCAATTCATAGAACTTTGTCAATCAATATAATCTCTGACTGTTGGCAGAAGTTCCACATGGACATAGCAATGAAGAGGGCCAGAGTTGTGCCTTTTCAATTAACTTTGTGATCATTTAATGGACCTTTCTAATCAACATTTGCTGATATCTGCATTTTCTCCCATTCTTTAATTTTGTTTTTGTACTGTTCCATTTCTAAAACATTTCTCATACTGTACATTTCATTAAAACTTGGAAATTACTTTCTTCATTTAATTTATTACAGTTCTTTTATTAATTAAAATTAGAATTCCTGCAAATAAATAAACAAGATTAACAATATCTATGAACTACAATAATTAAGTTGAAAACACATAATTAGTTATAGGAAAAAATAATAAGCTAATTATTGGCATTTCTGCAATTAAATATCAAAGAATATTTCCCTTTATCATTATTAGAATGCAGAGAAGTGCATTTTACAAAAACTTATTTTTCACTTTTAATTAATATTTAAAGCTGAACTAGCATAAGGCAATGAATTAATATTTAAAGAGGCAGAGAATAAAGACTACATGTCTTACCAAGCAAATAATTAATGCCTTCAATTTTTAAATATGCATGTTTCGTTGTATTACTTTACTGAAAACCTCCCAAAATTCGTTTGTAATAGTTATATCGGTTTAAATTTTGCTGGGAGTGCAAAGAAAAGAATAATTAACACATTAGGATGAATTTGGTAATGTATATCATTACTTTACAGTATATTATAATTTCAAGGCCAAGTTAATCAGGTTAAGGTGATTTTCAAAATTAAAACGCTGCTTGGTCACAGAATTACACAGTAAGTGACACAAGGAGGATATTGTTATTGAATGGAAAGCTATTGTTTAACTATTTTCAATTATAAAAATGTATTTCTGTCCTATAAAAAAAAACATTTCAAACATATGGATGGAATAGTTTTTTTTTGGGGGGGGGGTGGTTATAGTTAACTTTCAATCTCCAATGATTTTCTATGTCATACCTTCCCAATTTGGAATAGGACCAAGAATCATGGTACTTACTGCATTGATAGAGTGAGGATTGCCCACCTACCAGAGCCATTTACCATTTGATCCTCATCAGTGCTTCAAAGAGAAGTTGGCATCACACAGAGAAGTAAAACATCTTGCATCACAGATATCCAGCACTGAAGTTGCCGCTATTTCATAGCAAGTCAAAACTTCGGCCATTCAACCAGTTGTAACCTGGAAAACTGAGGACGATAACATATCCCAGGACGTGTTATCTTACAGTAGATATATTATTTTGCTTGCACAAAACACCTTTTAAATTTAATAAGAGTCTCCCTTTTATAAGTTGTTATATGTGATGTGTCCCATAATATTTTCATTTTGGTCTTTTTTAAATTAATGGGAACACAACAATTCTACAGAGGTCACAGGCCAATATTCCTTAACCATAATCACCTAATTCCATGATCCCTTAATAAAGGTATAAATTGTCTTTTGCTTAAAATTTTAGTTAAATTACTGAAAATACTAAGTTGAGATTTAGGTTTTGAAGACAGGTATTGGGAGTATTTTTGTTAGAAACTGTAAAAGTCCTAAAACATCTTCCAGAGCATGGAAATTTCTAGAAGTGATAGGGTAATACACAGAATTGAGAATGTCTATAACTCCCTTGTAAAAGCAGTTAATTGGATATGAATGTAATTACTGATGAGTTTGCTCTGTGACAGAGTGCCATGTAAGGATTTATGGTGCAAAAAACAGAATGTTGAAACAGCCACAGAAAATTAAAGAGAAAAAAAACTATTCTGAGTGAAATGACAGGAGCACACAATATCTGACCCTAGCAGCGCATTAAAAGCCATAATGGAAAATAAAGCACTGTGGTTTCTCAATCATTTGAGGATTACTTGGCATTTAGAGCATAATCAATTCCTGTGCTTTCAACTCTTGGACCTTGAATTCAGAAGAAAAAAAGTTATATTGGAATCACACTGTGCAAGATAACTTGTCAAATTTCAAGTGCGTTTTGTACAATTAGAATTAATGGATATATCAAAACCCAAGGCACACAGTTCCCTGTAGTTGGCTGCACTTCAAGATTTGTACAAATCACCTGATTTAATTTCATAAATAGCACACTAAAATGTAGAAAGTCATGAACTACATACACACACACAGCCATGTTGCATACATCAGGTGAACAGTAATATCACAAATGCTGTCTGATTCCACATAAATGAAGTACTTTTAGTGATTTGATCAAATTGAACTATACAAGTAAATTGACAACAAATTCTCATTTTCTAATACAACCTTGAAGCCCATATATAGTTTCTTTATGGTAGCAGTTCTGAGTATTGTACCCTGGTCAGGGATACAATAGCTGCATCCCATCCAGAAATTAAACTTACTGTACCACTCTCTTATCTAGAGTCCAGAGCCCTAACTATTACTCCACATTGCTGTCCTGACTTTATATAAAGAAGGACATCGAAACTGATTTCAATCATGAAATAAATGTTATGCTTTGACTGATGTTATCTCCATGTCATCAGGTATGCTTCACTCAGAAGCAAGAGTTTTATTACAATTTATGTGAGTAAGAAGAAGAAAGATGTACTGATGTGGCCACTCAGATTCCCCATCAGAACTCATTGCCACAGTAAATTGCCTGTGGTGTGCAGTGGTGTAATTCGTCACTCTGCCCAAAGACTCGATAGATCACATAAAGATCGATAGGTGCATTAGATATTAGTGACAACTATCTTATATTAATCTGTTGTCATACTTCTTTAAATCCACTTAATATGGAATCGTGTAATTAAAGAGAAATTTTGGTAGCTGAAAATAATATTAAGTTTAGGAAAGTCATTCATGATTTATTTGTGAATATAAATGTGTTTATATAGCTGGTAGTGGTAGCTAAAAATTAAAAAAGAATGTACACAACACTATTCCACCTTCTTCATGAACATTTTCTGCATCAAATTCTTTACCTCAGTCAATACAGTAGCTGATTTGGAAAAGTTTTGATGCGCACATTTTAACTACATTTCCCATTAACACTTGCTGTTGTTATTGTTGGAAAGATTTCATGTGCTTTTTTTCAACTTCATTTCCCATGAACACTTGCAAGGTTCAAATTAATATCAATAAACAACATGTACATGAATAAAATTAAGAACGTATAAACTTAGAAAATGTTTTTCAACTATAATATGCTGTTTTTAGTGTGTTTCTCTGTGTAAGTTTACATTCTTTGTTTTTTATTTATATAGTTTTATTTAAAAACAATTCTGGTTCATTTGGTTTCAGTTATCTCCAAATATAATTCTTATGCAGTAATTTTATTACTTGATATTTATATAATATGTATATATATTATTTCATTAAATAATGTATACATAACCATAAAGCTTCACTTAAGCTATGCTATTAGTGTACTTTGATATTCCCTTCTGGTTTAAACAGGTTTATGAGCCAAACTCAGCACATACGCTTTTAGACATTTGCTAATTTGTAACATACTGTGAGTTAACTCCCTGCTACAGACTGTTGCACCTGCACTTGTGTCACCAAATTAGAACATTAGGAAAATTGAATCCCTTAGTTTTCTTATATGTAATGTTTTTTCAGTTTTTATAAAATAAACATTTTTTTGCATTAAAAGTGTTTTTAACTATCTGAAACTGTTTTAATGACACATCATTAGTGGTGGTGGAGGGGATCCCCATTACATGTAAAGCGCTTTGAGTGGAGTGTCCAGAATAGTGCTATATAAGTGTAACGAAATATATTATTGTTTTATTATCTCTGATCTGATTTTTTTAAAAAGCTAAAACATAAGATACCCAGTACTAGCTCTGGGGTGGATATATGAAAGTATTTAAAACGTCATGGTCGTTTCTTTTGTTAGTAAATTTAAGACCATTGTGATTTTAGGTGAGGCTTAAAATGAGGTGGTAACTAGGGTGGCAAAAAGATGTTTAGCAGTGGAATCTGCAACCCCATGCCAGTGATCTGGCTACTCTCCTGAGGGGAACATGGTCACCCAAAGTCCTTTAGTGCTACAGACCTGAGCAGAGACATGAATCTTGGATCTTGAGCATGGGCAAGAAGTACCAAGCACAGAGGTGGTTGAAGGTTGTTGAAGATAAAGCATGTTTATGTTGTTACAGTGAAAAGGCAGGCTCAAACATTTTTGCAAGGATGAACGTCCATAGTTTAAATGTACTGTATACTCACAAAAGAAAACACCTCACCCATGTTTATTATCCTTGATGCATGCTGAAGCACAAACCAAGAGTGATCATTCATTATACAGTACTACCAGATCCCCCTGTTTTTATTGGGTTTTTTTTGTTTGACCATTTGGGATACTAGTTGTTAGTGCTTGATTTATTCACTTTTGGGCCAAACTTGCTCTCCAATGTCCAGTTCTTTTTGTTTTAAGCCTTTAAAGTTTTCCTAAAGTTGTAAACGTTAGGTTTGAACTCAATCTAAAATAAGCTTCTCAGCAAATCATATTATTATCACAATCTGAAAGAAAGAAAATGTCATGTTTTCCATGCTAATAAGAGCAAATTGGAGCTGGATATTATATTTATAATACACCCTTGGCTCAACAGACTAATAGAGGGGAAGGGTTCTCCAATATTGCCAAATGTCAATTAAGAACAAAATATGTTTTTTTTCAGCCCCAAAACACTTTTATTTGAGAAATATATATTATAAATTATTTTATTCCCGGATATTTGTGAGTAATTTTGAGTTACTGTATAACAAAAACACAGTCAATGAAAATTGTTCCTGTGGCTTTTTAGAATAAGCTCTTTATTTCATGTGTCGTAAATATACTATATAAAATTTGCTAAAGCATATGAAACACAACACCCATTGTAACCCCTATTGGACACTATTGATAATCTTGAATTTAACGTAATTTATTTTTGTTTAAGTTTAAACCTACAGTACACGGTATTTATTTGACCTTGTTGAATTATTTGAGCAATTCGCTGTTAATCCAGGGAAAGTCTGGTATTTCTGATTTACAAAAATACAGAATTTGTTGCAATGGCTGCTAAAGCAAAGTCTGTTAAACAAGGGTTTACTGTACTATGTTTATACATGTAGAATACACCGCATTCAGATTTTCTTCATAAGCAAAACACAAAACGTTGGTAATCCAACGCCCGGGTGACATTTCAGTTAAAACGAAGACAAATTAAAGTTAATAATTTATCCTTCAAACAAAGCATAATATTATGTGCACAAAACACAATAGCTGCAAGAAATGAATGCTTATAATCTGTTACTGTGTAATTAAATTGACATTTAAATACAGCTTGGATACAGTCTTTTGGGAATATCTGCAGTTGTACCATCCCATCTTCCTGAAAGGAATATTATAATGGCCCAGAACTGTTTACATGATGTTGCTACATGAACACAAATGTCAGCTCTTCTTGACATTTCCCACTAGCTTTAATGGGGCTATGTCCATTTGCATTATTACTTTGATTTTTAAAATCATTTAAACAGAATAGCCCTTAAGGATACACAGTGTTGTTTATAAGGAGGTACTCATTAAAGCAAGCACCATATAACTGAACACAAATCTTTCAATAAAAAATAATTTAGAAAACATACGTTAGCACATCTGATGAAACCTCTGAAGAAAACGAGGTAGGCACTTTGGATACAAAGTGATAAAAAGCAATAGTCTGTATAACATGGAAATAAAGTTACATCCGGGTATCTCACAAAGTTAGTAGGTTAAATTAAAAAAGACAATAGTCAAATACAGTATAAAGCCATCTTTGCAATATGAAGTTACAGCAAGCATCTCCTTGTCAATGGAAATGGTGAAACTCATAATGATGTGTAATACAGAAAACTTTATTTTTAAGTTAGTTAATTTCATCAGATCCAATCTATAAATCAAGCTTAATATTCAAAACCATAAACTACAGGTGGAAAAAGCAGGGCAGGAAACAGCAGGGCTCCCCATTCCTGTTCTTGGAAAGCCAGAGTTCTAAATGGCTTAATTGATTCAATTCATCAGTCAAGTTACTAATTTAATAATACCTCAATAACCCAGAAACTACTGTCATTATATTTTTATTTATTAAGGTGTTTGAGTTCCCTTTAAATCCTGTGGCTCAGTCGTTTTAGGGAGGATCACTGGTACAAGAATTCTTTCACTGACAAAGTGTAAAGTACAAATAACACAGATTTTTAGTAAAAAAACAATTAAGATGAAATGCGGTACTCCTCTATGACTCTATTTCTTTCACATACCTGAGAGTTTATATGTTGCTCTTATGTTTACATGTGCTTCCACTGGTTGCTCTGGTTTCCTCCCACAGTCCAAAGACATACAGTACAGATAGGTTAAGTGCCTTCTGGCAAAATGGGCCCCGGTGAGAATGCATGTGTCTGTTTGTGCCTGTCAGCCCTGTGCTATACTGGGATCCCATTCTCTGCACTGGATAAAGTGGTTAGAAAATACGTGGATGGAAATAACCATTTTATATTTTGTTTGCTTGCTACACCAAAGGAAAGTAAACAAAGCAAGTTAATACCAAAGATCTTTGCTACCAGACCATCTGCTTCATTTCTGAGTGTGATAATACAGCTCAAATAACAAAACTAAAATAATAATTGTTGGAGAATTGAAGGGGTCACTAAGGGGAATGCAATCAATAGTAGCTGTTGTGCTGCAGGTCTAGTAAATTGTGACCTATCTATAACAACCTAAACATAGGTGGTACACATCTACTGAAGAAGGCTCCACAGCCGAAACGTTGTGTTTTCTTTCTTCTTTTTTTCAGCATGGAATAAACCTATTACTTGTTCCTTTGCAGCCTACGCATGCTGACGCAGCTACCCACCTGAACTACCACATCTACTGGTGCCTTGGTGCTTAGATAGTGTCGCGTAGCGTCTTTCAGGACCCTATGCGGACAGCACAATCCAGAAGGGAGTGAACAGACATGGGGAGGTGAAGAGGAACTGGGCAGGTAGACGAACAGGAGGGCATGACGAAGGTGCTCGGGGGGCGTGGTCCAGGCAAACAAGTACGAAGGGTGTTCGTAGGGAAATCTGCGGGGAGGCAAATGTCCGAAGCCAGGTGATAAATCCAAGACAAAGACAAAGTTAAAAGCCGGAATGGGATCCTGTGAAGGGTCGGGGGAATAAAAAAGGGTAACGGGGCCAGTCACTCCAAGACTCGGACACAGATGGTCAGGGAAAAGGCCTGCCTTTGGACAACCCAGAAAATAGGCAAGCCTTGTTGGGTCCATCTTCCATTACTGAGCCCGGAACAGTGGGAGCGTCTGGCTTTTAAAGGGGAGACTGGAACAGGAGGCAGGTGCAGAAGATCGGGTAAAATGCAAAAGAGCCGGAGCGCCCTTAGGGGGGAGGGATTAGAATCGTGACAGATAGTCTTGGTACTGCATTTAAACTGGGGATCTCTGGACTGAATGGCCTGGCCAGAGATCCTTTTACTAGAAGACTCATCTTAACAATAAAGAAAATGTTTATTAAAAAAATAAATATTTAAAAGGAATAGCTGAACGTGAAGAAGAAAACAAACAGAACATTGTGTCCAACAAGTCAAACTTTAGCCTGTACCATGAAGGCTGAATTACTGAGATTAAGAGTGAACAGGTCCACATTCAGTTCTTATAAATTGATTTTTTTATTTACTGGGCCAGTGAATTAAACAATTAAAGTATGTGAGGAAAGGAACAGAAGCTTCTTCCTATTAATAATGTATTTGCAGCAGATTGATTTTCATGTGGATTAAAGAGTACTTTAAGGGAGTTTACACAATAGTTTCACTTTTAACTGCACAAAAAATGTGATGATGTTTTACATATTTACTTTTGTGTATATGTGCACAGAAGTTTAAAGAGCAGAAGCTGTGGCTTTTTACATCAATTGAAGCTTTTCATTTCAGATTATAAATAAGCAAGATTTTTGAAGAGGGCTTAACAATAACTCAGTCTGACTGTATACTCTTACCACACACTGAACTGAGCACTGTAAGTGCATTTTCTTTAATGAATATTGTAAGAGAGTAGAAAATTCAGATAAGATAGAGACCCATATTTCAACCACACTCACTATGATGGTGTGGGGAATAAGCTCCACCCTTTGATCACCTGACCACTTCTGAGAAGAAGATTGGTCAGGTGATAGATTACAAATCAGGGAGAAGTGGCTTCCTGTGGCATTTTATCTGCCACTTCGGGACAGAGACAAGATCCTACTGTATGCAACAAAGCTTCAGTGAGGGACTGAAAATATACAGTAAATACCTCACAGAAGATTTAGTTGATTTTGTTTTGGTTGCAATTATGTTGCCTTATTTTAAAACTATAAATAACATGCACTGGTTTATACCTTTTGGCTACATTTGTGTCTGTTTTATCTGATTCTTGTCCATGTAAAAGATTGGTAGTTAGAGCACCCTAATCACTGATGTGTAACATTACAATATGTTAGATTGATAACTGAGACAAAGTATCTGAAGAAGGATTATCTATTTATTCCTCTGGCAGTGACTAAGTTATTAAGTAGCCATCCTTATTCAATCTAATTTTCTCTGAATAAAAAGCTAAATTAATGTTTTGCTGAACTGGTAAAAACACGGATTCCTTATGTTGTGTATTATTCACTACATAATTCTATATTGCTAAATACATCTTTAAGGAGTTCTTAATGGTGTTTTCTAGGCATTTTGCTGTCACTTGTTCTATTCTATTCTATTTTTTTGCTTTGAATAAGCTGTTTCAAATACTTCTTTCTGAAGAACACTTGCACTTAAAATTAAGCTAACAGCAGTTAATGGATCCGTCTGCCACAATTAGGCTTTTATCATTCGCTGTGGGAAATGTTCTACCTTTTGAATGGGGGTTTGGTCACAGGTGGAAAAACAGCAAATGAATTAACAGGAGTTTAAAAATCTATTACTGCGGTGAAAATAAGGAATAGTGAAGAAAGTAAGAAGTAAGTAAGTATTAAAGACTGCAGAAGGATTGTGTCTCTAATGTAAAAGTAGGAGAATGTTTGGGCTCATCAAATTAATCTTTGGTTTCTAGGTGAAAACATTTAATGGGTAATTGTAGCTTACAGTATCTCCACCTCAGTATGCCTATTAAGAGTTTTCATACATGGACACATTACAAGGATATCAAGGGATGGATTTCCTTGGTATTATTACCACATGTCAATTTTTATCAAAGTCTATGTTCAAACCCCCCATCTTGTATACAATCCTTGTTATATAAATAAGTATTCACAAGAAATAATTTGACCATCTCTCAGGGGTGGACCACAGGTATAACAGCCCCTCTCTCCAGCTCAAACTAAAAATCCACCATTGTTTCAATCAGTAAAAGTGCCCTTGTGAGTGCAGGTTAAACTGTTTGATTATGGGTCTGAGCCTAGGTCATGCTAGCTAACTGTGATGATTCCCCAGATAGTGGAGCATAAGATCACTTTATTAGCCATATACAATTTCTTGCATTAGGAACTTGTCTTTTTGCATACCTCAGCTTGCTCTTCATGAGACACACAGACAGGGAGTGAGAAGCTTGAGGTCAGAGCACAGGGTCAGCCATTTATATGGCACCCCTGGAACAGTTGGGGTTAAGGGCCTTGCTCAGGGACCCAATGGAGTAGGATGCCTCTGCCAACTGGGGGATTTGAACCGGCAACCTTGCAGCCATAGGCACAGATCCTTAGCCACAGAGCCACCGCTCTGCCCTCAATAATTAAATGAGTGCTGCCAAGGAGGGTTGTTTGGCCAACAGTCTTTCAGGCATGAAAGCAGCATGTCCTGCTGTCAGTGAGGGATGAGCTTCTTATTAACGATGAAATTTCAGTGTGGAATATGTGGTGCCTCTGACCTGAGTGAGTCAATTAACTCACTAAAACGTGAGTGCCTGAAAGGAGAGTAAGTCACAGGTCTTCATTCTCTTCTTCATTCTACCCTGTGTTAGATTGCAAGGTTATAACTGTATACAACTGTCTCCTTCAAATTGAGTTGGTGTATCAAAAATAATTGGTGATTTCAATTATCTTTTTACATTTGAATTTCACAAATATATTATAATGCAGAAAAATAAGAATTTAAATTTAAATGTCCAGAAAGATTTAGAGTATTTCAGAAATGGGCAAGTACATATCCTTCTTAGAGATTTAAATCTTTATTAAATCTAATTAAATCTTAGGAACTGTCTTGTGGTTACACCTTCTTGTTAAATATTACTATTAATATTACATTTTATTACTTATTAAAATTGTATTTTATAGAAACCGATCAATATTTTTACACAACAAGATGCTTCATCCTCCTTTACATTTTTCCTTGATGATTAAGAGAAGTTCTGCAAAAATATGACTATTAAAATAAGAAGAAGCATATGCATTGAAATGCGTTATTAAAGACCCTATGCGTGACGGTATAATATGGTAGTGCTTGGAGAAGGACATCAGGGAAGACACAGCAGGACGACCAGGTCGGGAAGACAGACAGGGGTTGATGACTGCAGTAATCTGGTGCTCGGGGGGCATGACATAGGCAAACGAGTCCAAGGAAGTCCAGTATGGGTAATCAGAGCGCAGTCCAAAATCCAAAAAGCTATGACGGAGACAGTTAAAAGCAGGGAACGGGGAAATGGAACCAGGAATACGGAAGATTAAAAACATAACGGGACAAGGTGCTCTGAGCCCCGGACTCAGAGGTCAGGACATCTGGGGAAAAGTCTGTGCCCTCGAGCTACTCCTGACCCCGGTGGTAGGTGAGCCTTCAGACGTCCATCTTCCAAAGCTGAGCCCGGAACTCCAGAGATACTGGGACACAGGTGAAGGTACTTAAACTAAACACAATATAAAAAGGTAGGAGCGTCCTGTAGAGGAGGGATGATGACCTTGACACATTGTAAAACATTTTAGAATTGTGTGTGTTATTGGTCTCTTAACATACAATTGAGGCACCCTGGTAAATATTTCAAAAGTCTTATCAAAATCTTAAATCTGTGCTTGCAAAAAATCTCTTGATATCTTCATGCATTCTGCGACAAACATGACATTCACAGTTTTGGACAGGTTATTTGATGTATTTATAGTTCTCGGTTAGTCCTGACATGCTAATGGAATTTAAATCCAAAATGAAAAATGTCATTGTCAAAACTGATTTTTCACATTTTTTTATATCTTAACTTTGATGGGGAGCACAAAACTGATCTAAATCTAATATTAGTCAATCCAGTTCTGTGTAGTTGCATTAAGCCTCAGATATTTTACATTAATTATTGCAGTTTTCCTTTTCCATGCAGGTAAACAATTTTATAAGCATTGTATAAATAATTCTACACTTTAAAAATAAATATTAAATTCTGCTAGGAATACTACATTAGTAATTACATTAAAAAAATCAATGTATTAATTCTGCAAAAATCCTCTTGATTTACCTTAGAGTGCAGGATCATTTATGCTAAGGTTTTATTTTAAATGTTTCACCTTTTTTGTATTTGGTCTTTTTTTCTCTTGCTTTCACATCCAATGTAATGTAAAGGTGTGTGAAAGCGTGTAAATCTGGTACTGCACTAACTTCAAACACCGTTTGCACACAATTCTGTGTGTAATTTTTATGTCCTTGTCTAATCAAAGTACAAAGCCTTATATCTAATCACTTTTGTAGTATAATGCAAAACTTCTGAAGAACTAAAGACTACAGATGATTGTAAAATTCACTTGTAAGAACTATACAGTATGTAGGAACTATAAAGCTCTGCAATTATATCTCTAGAATTTTTGTCTATCCTGTAATCAAGATCCTTGATTCACAGGTAAAATATAATGACCAGATAATTGCTATTCAGCAATTATGTTATTATAGAATTCAAATACTATACTGAATTAAATTTTAAAAATACTTTATTATTTCATGAATCTACTACTGACTATTCATTATGTGTCTCAGACCAACTATTAAAGAACAGAAATATTTGTTAAAAACAAACGTGTTACAGGTGTCAATTTTCCAAACTAAGAATGCATTGGATCAGTGTAGTCAACATAAGGTATATTATATAAATACCACATATGCTTCCTTTTATTGGCAAATTGGATTAACTTCTTGAAACAAAGGATTTACTAAACAAATGAAAATGAAATTACATTAATTTTTTTATTGCCTGAAATGTAAGGATTTAATAAATAGCATAAGCATCTACATTACTCGTATTTATCTACAAATGTGTGGTTTGGAGAATGAAATTGATTGATAAACTTCTGAAAATCTGGTAATTGTATGATTGAATAAAATAAAAAAAAATACCTTGTTACAATTGAGCCTTAATAATTACCTTGTGGCTGGAAAAAAGTACAAGTAAAAAAAGAAACTAGTAAAAAAATGCAACTGTGTTAAATCTGCTTGTGCCCTAATTATTATTATGAAAAAAAAGATATCTAGAATCAAAACCATTTGGACAAGTGTCCTTCTGAATGATTTAAGATTGAGTCTCAACAGGGGAATGAGGCTGAAAATAAAGACTGCTTTGGAAGTGTTAATTAACCTAAACAAGTCAAATTTACTGCATTGTTTCTACAGCAATTCTAAATGCACATGAGTTAGTACCTTACAAAGGACTAGACCATATACTGTACAGTAGAAGATACACTGATGGCATACTAAATATTCAAAGCAATTCAGTGGGTGTTTTCTTGGTGGAATGCTGTGAATAAATGGTAGAATTGATTGAACGGTAGTATTTCCTTGACCATGAACAGGGACATATAGTTCAGTTCCTCTTAAGACTTAATAGGTAAAATCACCATATTGTTTTTGTATGGATAGAGCCTTAACTGAACTTCTGGAACTTCAAGGGGAAGGCCTACATGAATAAATGCACTCTCCATACCCTGTCATAAGCCAGTCCTGGAATTCAGCCATTTGTCTGCATTCTGTACATAAGCCACAATGACAGTGATTTTAGTTCAGACAGCTTTGTGTTACCCCTGCAATAGTGCTGTCACCATGTTAAAGAGAACAATCACTAGCATAATTCTGGCAAATGAGTGACAGCCTTGCCATTTTGTCACAATAATTATGGCAAGGTTCCACACTAAAGAATTGATAATGTCATGGCTATGTCACTAAAGTCATTCTGCATCCTAACAAACAGACATTGACGTAGTTGAATTGATTGTGAAGGAGGCCTCTTAGTATTGATTTGCTGTGCAGAGATCTGCTTGTTATGTAAAATAATGATAATACATACCTTGTACAGTACTTCTGCAGTAAAATCTAATTATTTTTGTTTCATTTTGGTAATAGGACATGATTTTCGTACGGTATTTAGTACCACATGTGGATGGATCTGTGGTTCTATCAATCAGCTGAGGAAACTAAAAATGTTCCTCTGGGGACAAAGCCATCTCTTAGCTTGGGTCAGTGTTTATGAAACATGCATGACACCTTTATCAGCTAAGAGCCTTGTGCACTTTCAGGTGTTTAAGATTTGTGCAGAAACAGGTCTTCATATGGCTTCCTGACAAGCTTCATATGAGTCTCCAAACTCACTGTTTATTTTTTTAAAAGTAATTAATATTTTAGTTTAGGGAATTTAGGGAATCACTGCTAACAACTTTTAGTAACAAAGTTGCTCCCTTGATGGCCACCAGCCAGCCCTCTAAAGTCAATGGGGTACATAAGGTTTATGCCAATTCCAGTGCACAGTGTAAAAGACATCTTTAAACCCCTCTACTATAATGACCGACTGTTCATCCTTCAGGTTGCCTGAGGATTAGAGCAACTCTGCAACTCTCATGCAACTCTGGCATGATGGAACTTTCCTGGTCCCCTTGCCTGGATTATTTCACTCACATGGTATGACACTGTAAATGTTTTGACTCAGTGCAGAAATCCTTTGTGTTTGAAGAAAATGCTATTAGTAAAAGCATTACATTACACAATCAGGTAAAAATGTATAATTTTTAAATGCATATATATATATATCATTTTTACAAAACTTACCCCTTAAAAAAGATTCACATTCAAAACAAAGAAGAGACTGCAGTCTTGAACAATTCAATAAACAGTGATGAACAGTTTCTCTGCTCTGACAGAACAAACAAATATCTTTCAATCCTTGCTAAATGTATTGTTGCCAGAATACTATGCAGCACTCTCCACTGAAAATCATCCACTCTGTCCTACAGCAGTGGCCTCTAGACATTACTCCAGTCTGGAGTTAGAGAAATAATCAGCACCCAGATGCTCCTGGCAATGTGTCAGGCAAATCCTGAAGACTTTATTTAAGATTTAAATATTTAATCTTTATACAAAGCCTACAGAGACCTGTTTTCCCTCTGCTACTAAACCACAGAGAATATCTGGGTCCAAACTGCAAGGGTTTCCTCTGAGTGCCGCTGTCTTGTGTGATGTTTGCTTTCACCTGCAGCTTCAACACTAAGGGTTCTGACTCAGGTAGCAGCCCCTATGAAAAACCCTTGTAATATAAGCAGACCTTCTCCTATCAAGGAAGACTGTATCTGCATAAGACATCTATTTATGAGCCTACAAATGGAATATTGCTTTACTGCTGAACACCTGAGTTGGATTTTGTATCTCTAGCCATTCCTTCTATTGTGAATAATTATGTTGTTACAGCATGTGGTTGGATCTGCAAAGCAGATAATATAATTCAATGACACCTCAAATCTAATTAGTTTACATTAGAAGGAGAGTGCTATTATTTTCTATTTAATGTCATTTTTAAGGTACCATTTTATACCATACATCACAAAAATCTTATTGATGACTTCTTGGTTGAAGTGCATTATTTTTGCTTGTGTGTTTATACTGTATCTCTCATGACCACTAAAGCTAGCAGATGCATAGAGTACTCTGCCATTTCTATTATGTATGTAGTTACAATACTTCTGTAATATTTATTTTTTGTACGTAATGTTTAAGTATTTGGGAGTTCTATAAAGACTTTACTTCTTTCTTATTCCATCTGACCATATTTCAAATTACTTTACTTTAGGAGATCCATTCACATTGTTTTTAGCTTACAAAATAAACGTTACTTACTGTATACAAGTTACAGACGGATAAAAAAGATAATAAGTTTACTTTGTGATGGGGAAGATAAATTTTCCTGTCAATGGTTTTAGCAATAATACTGAAAGTTGTTTTTCTCAAGTGATAATAACTTTTATCAGTGTTAAAATAATGAGCACTATCAGTTTATGTACCCAATGCATTTATATTCTGTTTCACGACGATGTAAAGTTTAGACTCTCTGAATGTACAGTACATAACTTTCCTTTCCTACTTGTGTAAAGATTAGTAAAGATATATTAAAGTTGTTTGCTGTGACACTTGGGAAGAACACTTTCTGCTTATAAATATGATTATTGAAGAGTTGGCATATATTATTTTGACCTTATCATTTAACCCGACCCAAATTCATATTATCCTAAAATGACTATAGTCAATCCCACTACAGGAAATCAAAAGCCCTTTTTATATTCAATGAAACAATGGCAATGACCAGGGAAAGCAATGGCCATAGACTCATGTATGAATGTTGTAATACAAAAAGACACCCTTTGATGAAGCCTGTCTGATGTGGTGGTGTGTTTAGTCATAAAGGTGTCTTCCAAGCCTAATGACCATTTGTTTTATGGAAATAGTGATATATTAACATTCCTCTGAAAGGAATTGTTCTTAATTGCAGTATGTATCAATTCAAATAGAAATAAGAATACTTGCCAAAGCGTCAGATAATATTCATCAGGACATGACAAAATTGAAATCTTGCAATACCTCTCTTACTACATGTACAGTAAGTACTGCAGCTTCTCTGTTCAAGGAAAATGAAAAGGCTGGAAACTCATGTAATGTTTCTAATGATATCTGATATCCAAGGTGTATCATTTAGAATATACATGGAGAAGTTTGGAGTTTATCTGCTTCGGATGTGACAGGAATAACCCCAGGAATTATTTAATGACAGGAATATCTGCAAAGCATTCATTTCTGTCAAGGCTGAAACCTGGTAAATGGCTGATTTGCCTGACATTAAAGCAATAATTCTGCCTAGATCTAGAGATTAGAAATGTTCCAACTGCAAATTGTTATTTTCTAAAAAAGCTGTATATCAAAGCAGTGGGCTCAGAAAAAAGTATGTTGTTCAGGAAACATACTGTACTAGAAAAGACATACATTTGGTAATTTTACAAAGATGAAATTATGTGGCAAACACAGGCTTTAATGAAGCCTCCTAATGTGTCCCATAGAAAGCTGGGCTTGTAAACCAAGCCAAGGCTGACAATGAGCCTCAAACCTGCATCTGATGCATTTTATAATATTGTGATATTAAAATGGTTGTGGGTAAATGTGAGGATTTAGTAGTTACTACAGATCTATAGAAATGTACATGGTAATCTGATACCATTATGTTTAATATTACAACAACGTACCGGAGAAAAAAAAGCTTGTTAAACAAAATATATTTAATTCTGGAACATGATCTGACTCCTCCAAAAATAACAATTTATTGGCTTCAGGGATTCGACACATGCCATACTGTATATTTCCACCTCCAGGTTAGATACAGAATTTCACAGTGCTACAAATTCCAGAGATGGTAATTTTATTAACCCATTTTTGGATGGAAAGGTACATAGGCTGCATAGAATTCCTGAATGTCTGGAATTATCTTTGGAAAAAAGTTAAAACATAGCAAATCAGCAAATGCGCTACATCTAACTGCTTGTTTTTTGCAAAGTTTAAAATATTTTGTTTGCAAAGAGACAACAGTGTTACAGAACAATCGTCTGTTTGTTCCTGTTCAGTACAATAGTTTTACATTTAGAAACACACAGAAACAGAATGCAATTCCCCATGGCAACAGGAAATTTGAGTTAATGGTCAGAAAGATTAAAGGATTTATTTCAGTCAATGGGTAAAAAGAACTATTTAATTTTAATGGCCATCAATTATAACCAACTGCAAATATACAGGCTTCATTCTCAGTAGGCAATAGTCCATGGAACTAATTACCTTCACAAATCAACAAAATTTAGGAAAAAAACACTGCCCTTGACAACAGCCCCAAGGCTCAATAGCAGGGGGTATTCAAATGAGTATTTAATCTGAGTTATGAATACTCAGAAGTTAGGGGCCCTGGTAAGGGAAATGCTTGAAACCACCATATAAAGTCAATTAAAACAGAAAAGGATTATTTGTTTACTAAAATATGTAAATACCAGTCTTTTTTTGTATATACCCCTCAGCTTGAAATTGCAAATTGTTAATCAATTCAACATTACAGCTTTCTTAAGAGCAAAAGAGGAGATGCAGATGTTTCACCAGAAAGTTCACTAACAGAGATTTGTTTTTACTCATACTGCAAGACATACAATGACCATGATAGAGCTAGCATGAACTTTACTGACAGTAGTGAAGGTTAACAGGTTCCCAACAAGACACAGTTGCTCAGTCAGTTGGGATACATCTGTCTACAATTTGGGAACTCTTGATAATACAGTATATTGGCATACTATAGCACAGACATGGACTTGAGATGTCTAGAATGCAAGGCTCAAGCTGTACTTTGAACTAGGATCTGCTATTGTTTAAATACATGAGAGACCTTACTTCTTTGTATTTTAACCATGAGATTAAATGTTTTAGTGATACTGGCCTCACCTTTTTCTTTCAACTAGTAAAATTCTGGTAACTAAATGATTTCTTCTGATTACTATAAGTATTACCTGCATTCTCAGTTTTCAGGAAAGAGATGAGAGATTATCATGAAAAAGCAATTCCACTTGCTTGTTCAAAGCCTGTCACTTATAGAATCCTTTGGCAAAAGGTTCCTTGAATTTAAGCACATTTTGAAACAAAGAATTCAAAACACCCCCTAGCAATGGATTAAACTGAAGTATCTCCTTGTTCATAGGTATAGTAATATTAACAACAAAAGAATCATCTTGCATTATACTGAAAAATTTTCTGACTATAGTTATTTTATGCAATAGTGCTGCTTAATGACATTAGTGGTGCTCATCTGTTGCCACAGAGTTCAAGGGTATAAAATAATCCAAGCCTTGAAATTGAATAGCCTATCATTATTGAGCAATAGAAATTTAACATCCAGTTATAATTATGGTCCTGGCAATTATGATTTTTTTCTTTATCAATTCATTTGCAGCACATTTTTGTTTATGGCCTTTATAATGAAAATGTATTCTAAAGTAATTCAACAAAATCTCTTTGCCAAACTCATCTAAGATTACACTCAGAAGAAATGTTCTTGTTTTTTTAAAGTCAGGTGGCATCTCACAGGGCCAGCAGCCATACCACCCTGCCACTCACAACTGGCAACGCATTGAAGCTAAGCAGGTGTGAGCCTGGTCAGTACCTGGATGGGAGACCTCCTGGGAAAGACACCCTGCAGTCTGTGTGGGTCCTAATGCCCCAGTATAGTGACGAGGACACTATACTGTAAACAAGCGCCGTCCTTCAGATGAGACATAAAACCAAGGTCCTGACTCTCTGTGGTCATTAAAAATCCCAGGGTGTTTCCCATGCCTCCTAATAATCCCCCTCTATGAATTGGCTACATTACTTTGTTCTCCTCCCCCCCCCACTCCGACGGCAGACGGAGCGACGCACCGGTTGGAGTATTCTCGGTCGCAGTTAATGGCAACGTCAGCTCAAAGATTTGGTTCAAACCACCAAATGGAGACTGGTGTGCTGACAAGCGGACCCTGCTGATGCGGGATTAATGCTAGGAAAGAGAGAGAGGTGGCATCTCACAGTAACTAGTGTTACTTAAAAACAGACAGTTGTAGTGCTGATCATGGCCATTTTCTTTTTTACTAAACTTACTGCAAGTGTTTTTTTCTAACTAGTCCTAATATGCAGTCCTGCTAAATAATGTTACAGATCAAAATAATTCATGCAAATCCAAAATGCACATGATCTTTTTTTGATATTTAGAATAGGTGGCTAAATTAAGAATTCACCATATTTCTAAACATTACTTGGCATTGAAGCAATACTCCAACATGCTGAACAGGGTAACATTTTGTAGTACTGTACCAGTAACTTCCAAAATGTGCTAGAGGAGCCTTTAATTTATACCATGACTGCACAATATATATGCATTAGATTATTGGAAGACAGACACTGTTCATACTTACCAACTCTGAAGGAAAAAACTAAATCTGATGCAGATGATTTCATCATTACTCAGAGAAGTTTCCACTTGTGATGTCTGGCCCCAATCAGTAAAGAATCATATATTGGTTTTAAAGTGCGATTTTAAGATTATAGAAATCATCTCCATCTTGGACTACACTTTTTTTACTCTAAATGAGGAACTTAAAAGTGAGTAATCAAACAATTCAACTAAGTTGAAGCAAAAAGAGGCATAGGCTTCTGGAAGACAATACTGTACCTAGCCATGCTGTTGATGTCAATACTCTTCTTTTAAGATGTACTGTATATTGGATGAGCTCCTTCAATCATTTAGCTACTAATAACTGTTAGCATCCAAAATATTCTCTTAATGACATAAAAATAAAATCGTATTATAATTTTCTTAATCTTTATGAACACAAAGCACAACCAGAGCCCTCTTTTGAAACTTTAACATTTATATTTGGTAGCTGCCAGTTACTGTATGTAAATGAGTTGTTGATCTTGGGATGGATTTTCCATTGCATAAAGATTAATTAGCATTGCTACATTTTGAAGAAAAGACAGAAGTAGTGCTGATCATGGTTTCTACTTGGATGTCTGGCCCTAGTCAGTAAATATGCATGAATTGGTTTAATAAAAATGTGTATTAAAACCATGTACTTCAGTTGCCATCTGGGATCCTGAGCCATGCCCTCATTTGGAAGTTCTAAAACTCAGAAATCACTGGGTTAAGCGTCTATTTAAACATTGTACCCCTAAATGCATCAGATCACTGATCAGATGCCACTGAGGTGGAGTGGTCATTAGTCAGCTAGGGAGTCCTTGGCTTGTGTAACACCTGTGGAGTGGTGTACTGTACAATTCTTAAAGGTATTCAATTCAAGGTACATTCCAGGGCTTTCATTCATCTTTAGGGGTTGTATGGGTGAAATGATTAGATAAAAAACTGGTAATTTCAGTTTGTAAAAGGTATGTATATAAAAATATATTAAACTAGTATTAAAAAAAAATAATGTTGTAGAGCTGCATTTTTATATGACAACAGAATTAAAAAAAATGTTCAGAAATGAATTTTCTCTAAGAAATGCTGACAATCATAGTTTCCAAAAGCACTGGAAATACTTTATTTTTATTTGGTTGCGGTAACGCTAATAATGGGACAGCTACAGACAAGAAGAAGCCACTTAGACCATCTAGCTCTTTGGATTGGTAGTAGCTAATTGATTCAAGGATTTCATCCAATGTTTTCTTCAATGCGTGTGTTGTGAAGTGGTCAAAACCAGATAGTAATAAGGACACAAAGGGAAAACTCTGGAATGAATTTAAAGGAAGTATAAATTCCAAAGAAATGTTGGTTGGCCTGAAGAGCAGGATGAAACAGCTAGCTGCCCTTGGAGGATTTGCTAAACAGGTGGCGAGTCCTCCAAGGAGCTGTAGCTGGCAGAGGAGGCCAGATTAACAAGATCAGATGGAGGCTAGTTTTCAACAGATCAAAAAATGGTAGAGACTGTAGGCTTTAAACTCACATCAGCTGGGCAACAAAAAGGAATGCAGGGTAAATATGAATATAATGGAACTGTCGCAGATCAAATGATTTCCCTGGAGTTATCCTTTTGGAGTATGACATAAATTATTTCAAGACTACAGGAAAAAGCTTGTTGCTAGAGCAGAGACAGCAAAAAGGCAAATCAATGAAGGGCTTACTCTTCAGCCTCTGGATTTCCTTTTTAGGTTTTAAAGATAATGACATCTAATGACATTTCACTTAAAATGTACAGCTAATACTACCAGTGCTATTATCTAGTATGGATAGCTGCTAGTATTACTACCAGTGATACTCTGACTTCTGCTACAGCTAATACTGCCTCTACTACTAATAGAAAAGTATCATGCTTAGGATTTTATAAAATAAAACATAAGAAAGGTTCACAAATGTCAGGATGCCATTCAGCCCACTTGATTTCTAGATGATCTCAATAGAAGTCTGAGTACCAGCTTGTTTTTATTTCTTCTGTTGATGATGTCTTTTTTGTAATGGAGTAACCAGCACTTTAAATTATATTCCAAATTACTTATTTTCCATCAATGGATTGTGCATTTTAAACATTAGATTTATTGCAAGTTCAATGATTATGAAATGTTATTATCTTTTTATTGTTTTACCACGTTATCTCCAGGAAAGTCATGTGTCCACATAAAATAACTCAGGCAGTTTTTTCAAGGTTGTATTTTCCAGCCAGCTTTTTCTTTTGCTATTTCTACAGTGGTAAATCTGTTTTGGCAGCAGCTGTTTGATTGATTGAGTTGATTGAGTTTTCTTACAATACCATAATATAAATTGACATAAATTAGGATGTACAGTGGTTCCAATACAAATATCTGTGGTCCTCTGCTAATTATATAACCCCAGTTTGAGTGTTCAGCCCATATATGTACTGTATGTTTTCTGTTAACTCGTTTTTTCATCAAATAAGTTTTAAACTTACTGTTTGATGTGGTTTATATTGGGACATATATTGTTTAGCTCTTCTAATTATATTTATTACGTTTTATGCTTATCAAAATTAAAAAAAGCAAGTTATACTGTAGCATGTATCTTATTGTCTTTCATTTTTAATAAACACTGATAATTAAAATAGCAGACTGGAGAAAAGCCTCACAATGGCATCAAAATTAAATGAAATGGAAAAGAAGGACACTGTTCTTATTCCAAACAACAGGTGTGATGATATTTAAATGCTGGAATGATCCAAAAGAAAGAGTATACAAATAATCAGTTATATTCCAGAAAACTGAAAAAAATATGTCCATTTGAATTTTGAGAAGGTTTACAATGAATTGTTAACAAAATAGTAATATAACCTTGCTCTTGCTTTGCCCAGAGAAATCCTGTGACTTGTAAACTCCTCTCTGCTACAGTAGCGTCTTAGGAATGTTTCTGAGGCAGGGTCTGATATGAAGATTAAGAAATGTCCTGGCAGCCCAACATCACCAATGATATCCCTAATTCATGCCTTAAGAATACAGAAGACTGGACATCTCCTATCATAAACTGACAGGTCCTGAATGACCCACCAATGACTAACATGCCATGTGAGTTTCCCAGTGCTCCTGATGATGTCACAACCAATCATCATCCATGACAATGTGACTTCAAAGTTGTTGCACCACATCATGCACTTGTTCTCTGAGGTCCTGACAACTTGACATGACCTAATCATGTCACTGCAACCACCAGAGTCAGAAAAATACTGTATGTAAAATAGAATTCTGCCAAAACACCCTGAGCAGCTCATGCAATTTTGTGATATGCAACTGCAGTTTCACCTGACAAAAATAGTGGATCAAAATTTGTGCACTAAAATATTACATGTGTTGACATAACTGAATATCCATACATATCCACTGGACTTTCAATACTCACCAACAAACATCACTGGTCAAATGCAGTAATTCCAATGAGGTAAATGAGAAAATACACTAAGCTGTACTGTATATATTTAACACTCAAGCACTAATGTATTAATTCAATTGAGTGAATGTTTGATAAAACTGTAATTCATGGATCCAACTGAATGAATATAGGAGCACACCATTACCATAACAAGACAAACTATGATTTCAGAATAAAAACATCTGACCCTGTGAGATGCTGTGGTGAGGTAGTTAATTTCAATCAAAGACTGAGTCTAAAACTAAGAAGCTTTTAAAGCAAGTTGGGGATAAAGTATTTGAAAAATCAGGAAAGGATAAACATTATCTTATAGTCCTGACACTGTAGACCCAGATCCAGTGCAGAATGTTGCTGTGCACTTGTGTGTGTGGAGTGGAGTGAATTTCAGTAAACGGGGTTCTTTAATGGGGACAGTAAGAAGGAGAAGTGAGAAGTGAAGTGCTTGGGGAAAAGTGAGAGGCAAAAATGGACACAGGCTGTCACACAGAAGGTTGGAACAAAATGGAGAGAAATGGGGATGGGGGACAGCAGAGCAAGTAGAATTAGGAGTAGAGAGAAGAGAAAGGAAAAGGGCAATAAAGCAGCTATGGTGTATTTATACATAAAAAAGTGGAAGTACGACATTGGTATTTCACCTCCTCTTGAGCTTCTGTTATACAACACCATTAAAAGGAAGAAAAAAGAGAACAGGACCAACCACACTCGGTAAAAGAATAAGAATGTTAAGAATATTAGTAGGAAGTTGTTGAATTAATTTGTTTGTGAATGTCCTTTTGTTATTGTCTAATAAGAACAAAAATGAGAGAGTGGAAAAAAAATAAAAATAAAGAAGTCCACCAAAGTTGGGGCGGTGGAGGTAGGTTAAAAAAAAACCCACAGTCAGCTCAATGTAGCTCTGATTTCTGTTCACTTTGAACATTTACATTATTTGTGCATTGAAAATTGGTTTGATGGGAGAAATTTTAGAAAGATTGCAGAGCATGTCTGATATGAAGATGATATCAGAGAAAAAAAAGATGCTATATTTAAACATGCTGAATTTTATCAGTGACTTAAGAGTATTTTACATTTAATATTAAATTTAATATATTTAATGATATCATTAGGTCTGCACTACATTATTTTATGTAAGATATCTCCCTTTTGTGCTGGCCTATTTTCTGATTCATGCGCCTCCCCCTCTCTTCTGCTCCTTTTCTTGGTCAGTTTCAACTTCTAATTATTTTTATATGACATACTATTCTTAAGGTTCTCAAACACTGGGTGTTGGCTAGTAAAGTATTATTTTTAATTCAATGAATGGCAAAACAAAACAGTGAAAACAGATTACAAAATATTTCTAGATGCCTCCTTTCAAGTGTTATTTAGCCGAAATACCAAGGGAAAATAGTAAAACAGGAACATTTTGACTGTTAAAAGCAAACAAGCAAATCAAAAATTATCATGTATTCATAACTTTGTTACATTTTGTTGACATCATCCTGGGAGCTCAACAAAGTTTAACTCACAGGCAAAATAATTACATTTGAACCCTGCTTGAAACTGCTGTGGTTTTCAAAGCAGACTCCAACTCTCAAAATGTCTTGGTTTTGCAGGTGTTCTCAGGTTTTTAAGGCAAGTGCCCTTAGAAATTTATTAGCATTTCGAGGACATCAAAATGTCCAGGCTTCACTGGTCTTAGAATTATACAACAATAAAGACAAAACATTTCACATGCCACTCAGGTACAGTATGTTATTGGCATATCTTTTACAATTTAGGAGTTATGAAAGTTTTAGTTATTCATTATCCTGCTCTGCAGCATGGGCTTGGTTCATAATTTGCAGAAAGTATTTGAGAGTTCTTGTTTCTGAAACCAAGTATTTAGCAGCCTATGTCACATGCAATCATGTAACACAGTTTAGCCTGACCTGTGGTTTATTTATTATACCCAACTAAAAGTATACCTGCCAGCAAATTCAAGTTCTGTTAACAGTAACCCCATGCCATCCATGGCATATGTGCAGTGCTAACAGTATAGCAATTGAAAAGAATGGAAAATATGTTATTAAAATACTTATTTGATCGAAATAACATCCCATACTCCACTTCAACCCTTTATTTTTTATCTTGTACTTTTAATAGGATGGGGCCTTAAGTTGTTTTTGTATTAGATTTCTACCAAAAAAACTAGCAATACTGCCCTACGTCAAGAACGAGAAAACCTGCACTTGGAGTTTTAATGCAATACAAAAAAAAATGAAAGGTCACAGATTGTATCAAATTTCTTCCATGTGGTATAACAGAGGCCTACATGATATGAAATGATATAGGGATAAAGGGGACCATGTGGAAGTCAATTTCCAGGACAGTAACAACAAATAGAAATATGTAACCGACTCCAAATAATATAAATGTAGTGAAGTTTTACTATGAAAGAATTTATAGTACAAATGCAGTAATTGTTTAATCTGCCTGTCCAGATCAAAGTAGCAGTTTAGAAAGACAAAGAGAAAATGAATGCCCTCAAAGTTAAAAAATATACTTTTTCTTCAGTCTTTTAAAACTCTTTTTACAACTTATGGAAGAATTCCCAAAACACAGAAGCTGTAATGTTTGTTTTTTTATTCTTTTTGAATGTAAGCTCTGCACACAAGAAGAGCAATGAAAAAATATCTTTCCATCCGACTTCCATCAGCCATCAGTAATTAAATGACTTCACATCAATACCGAACACAAATTGCAAAGACCTAGAGAGGAAAAGGGCTTTGCCTATAGGGCATACAAATAGACAATCCCATACCACAGGCAACCCTCCCCCCAAAACATGGTTAGGAATAGCAATGTTTCTTTTTTTAAGATATAGAATTATACTAATAATTAAAGACCACCCAGGTTAAACATTAGAATTATTCTGGTAGTCCTATTAAATGGACTAAATATAGTTTATTGGACTAATTGTAGTTCAATTTTGTAATAATACTGTACATGGGGTCCAAAAACAAACTTCACAAATTTTGACTATTAACTAAGTTCAAACTTGCACACCACTGGAAAAGTGTTTAAGCTTTACAAACATGTACATTTGTGTTAATTTAAATAACAACAAAACGTCCTGAGACTTTTATCACAGATATGCAGTGATAGAGGTTGGTTTAATCCATGCCTTGCATGACTAATTCAGATTCACAGGAAAGTTTTGCTTATCATTCCTGATCAGTAACATTCCTTTCCTTCCTATTTTGTGTAAACTATTCTTTTGTTCCCAAATGATTTGCACTTTCTTTATAAGCTTTAAATGCAATGTAACCCTTAATAAACAATACTTACACCCAGCCTTCAAAATCCCTGGGATTTTTACAGAAGTTAATTTTTCAAACTCTTCAAACTTTTCCTACTTAATTTTATTCTTTATTCAATTCTCCAGCACCAGTAATCCCTTTATTCCTTTGTTTAATGAGCATGAAAACAGCTTCCAAAGCTTTCTTACATCTACTGCATACAAAGTCAAACATTTTCCTTTCAGTAAGGATGTGTTTTTCTTTTTTCATGTTTCTCGTATCTGCAATGATATTTTTACACTAAGATAAAATGATGTTAGGAAAAATATAATTAGTACATTAAAATAATGCGAACCATATTTGTAAAAAAAGTAAAGTTCATATGATTAATACTGATTGTGGAGACTGTACATATTTAGAAATAGAGGAAAAAGTTTACAGTACATTTAATTTTTAAAAATCCCACCTTTGAGAGAGGATTGACAAAATACATAGCCAACTGTTATGTGAGGCAAAATTAATTAAATACAGAAGTGGAAGTCCTGTCAAAAAGAAAATGCAAAGAACAAGCTGGTAGTATGCCAAATCATGGATCAAAATAAGAAGTAATTATGTTGGTGATAATGAAGCAGATATACAATTTCTTGTAATGATCAACAGTTAAAATATTGGAAAACATACAAGTTTAAAAATATTGATTGATTGCTGGCTAGCAGAGAAAGAATACACTTGGAAAAAGATCTTATTTTTTCCTTATACTGTATATACATCTAAGTGAGGGGCAGTAGAATTTGAACTATGCAATTAATCTATACCGCAACTAAAATTAAAATACAAGAATCCAGATTAATATTAGGCAAGTTTGGTACAGTACAACATTGTCTAAAAATTATTAGAATTAATTTTGCTTTAGTAAAAAAAACCACTTCTTGCCCAAAGCTTTTAAATATGATTTGAAATCACGGATACTGTGAGGGTGGAAGAAGTTACCATACTTAAAATATGACATATGACAATATGACAAAAAAAGTAGGAGCTGCCCATCTGAATCAAAGCAAACTCCTGTTGGCTGTTAATTTTAACAGCATGAGAGAATCAGTCTGATTTTAGAAGGATATGTGAATTGTTAATGAGGAATATTGCCACTGGCTATAACAGTATTCCACTGGCAGAAGTATATATCTCCACTGCAAAAGTTTACATTTTGTTGTTAATATAGACACTGCATTATTGGAAACACATTAGTCATAGGGTTTAATAATATCATAGGGTTTTAATTATTTTTCTTTCATTGTTATTTAATATCTCTCCCCTTAATTTATGGGAGAAGTGTTCTTTCTACCTCATGGACTGCTACAGTAGCTGCTGCTTTATTCTCTCTTTTCCTCACTACCACTCTCTGTGATTAGCACACACCTACTGTATAAACCCTTAAAGAACAATTAACTTACAGTAGGTGGGCCTGCTGTTTTGCTCTGCTCTCCCTCTTCAGCATTTGTCAACACAGCTATGGAAAATAAAGGGAGGATCACTGCAACATCATGAATGGCAATGTATGGTACATGTTAAGAAAGGGTTTCTTCTGAATTTACGCAAGTCTGGTTATGTAAAAATGTACAGAATGGAAATCTTATGTAACCCAAGGAGTGGGTGTATAATCTCTGCTGCCTTGTTCTCTACCAGAAAACTCTTGAATAAACATGACCTCTTACTCTTCAATTGCCCTTGTCTTCAGAGACTACAATTTTACTTCTGTGTTTATCTTCAACCCTTTTAAAAGCCTGAGTTCACAGTTTAAGATCTCAGAAACTACATGATTCTAAATGCTTAACAATCTGTCCATTAATCCACTAATTAGCGCCAGCATCACACATCTGGGAATTTGCATTCCTCCATATATAGAGGACACAGGCCTCTTGCCTCATCTAAATGAGCAGGATTTTAAAATGAAAAAAAAAACCTGTTAATTCTGTTAACAGCACTGTGTGTAAATGTTTAACCCCCTTCACTAAATGCTCTTAAGGCACTCAAATGAGCATTGAATGATGGGTTCTTCAAGTCAGCTCTTTGTCTGAGAAGCACATGAGACATTTAATTTGAAAAGAAATTGAAATATTTTGATCAAAGCTGACAGATTTTGGTGAGAACTTTCTTTATTTAATCAATCTTACATTGTGACGTAGAGAGGCATTTCTGGATGTTAAAGAACAAGTAAAGGTTTATTCCGTACTGAAAAGAGAAGAAAAGAAACACAAAGTTTCGGCTGTGGAGCCTTCTTCGGGTGTCTGGATGTTGCTGAAAAATGCACAGAGCCAAGACTATATCTTCTTTTGTCTTTATTGGTTTCTTGTGCTGGACAAAAGAGTATGCTAATAACAAAAACATTAGGCAAAGAAATTTAAGAAAATGAAAGTGTAGGTGAAAGTAGGAAATTATATCATTTTCTGGCATTAGCAGCTAAATCCATTCATTTGCTTCACAGGAAAGGGAGGAAGTAGTTTCTTGAAATTAAATGACCAATTCCCTTTGGAGAGGTAGCTTTTGCAATCGACCATTACTGTGTTGATTAAAATCAATTTGTTTTCTGCTCAAAGAAGAGATAAGTAATAAAAAAAGCTGACCAGAGCTGAGGATTAATGTATATACATATAAAGGTTGCTCAATGCATTTCTTTCAGCAATAAAAAAAAAAAACGTTTTCCATTTTCATACAAAGCTAAATTGATGAATTAGTCCTTCAGTAGAAAAGATCTGTGTTTTCCAATCTGGTTTTACTACAGTGTTCTTACTACTGTTTTCCTTTTTTTGGAGAAATTGTTTGAATAGTTAGTATAGATGTTCTATCAGTATCAATCCTACTAACCTACTAAGGCTAACACTAACCTTTCTTTTACAGCAGCAGTATCCCTATATTTCCTAAATATGAAAGTTAAATGACTGTTCTCAAATACCAAAGTCCCGCATGGGTCTGCTTTTCACTCATTGTACTTTTTTACTTAATCTTACCCTAAATATTAGACACTTTTTTGAGACTGTTCATTTATGTGTCTCATTTAGTATTGTGGAGTCCTGAACAAATTATATGAATTTACTGATGGTTGACTGTTAACTGGAATCAATTTTAAGGTCTGTTCCATGGTAAAGAGTTGCAAATTGGTTACGCAAGTTTATAATGTAACATCCAAAGTCATAGCCTGCATTGATTCTTCTTACACAGGCAGGGTGTAATTTAATTCATCCCTTTCATTGAAATATTGGTTTTGATGCCATCACAATATGCTTTTCACTTTTGACAGAACTGACTTTTTTGATGCAATATTTGTCCCCATTGATTTTTAGTAGGTGTAATACAACTTTATAGAATAACATTGGCAGTAATGAACCCATTGTGGGTGGCGCGGTGGCGCAGTGTTTACCATTGCTGCCTCAGTGAGCACTGAGGCCCTGGGTTCAATTCTGAACTTGGGGTGCTATCTGCATGGGGTTTGTATGCTCTCCAAGTGTTCATGTGGGTTTTTGCCAGGTGCTTCAGTTTCCTCCCACAGTCCAAAGACATACTGGTAGGTTAACTGGTTTCTGGGAAAACTGGCCCTGGTGTGAGTGTGTCTGTGTTTGTGTCTGTGTGTGCTCTGCGATGGACTGGCGTCCTGTCATTTGCCGGGATAGGCATTGGCACAGCTTTAAACATGTACTGGATAAAGGGGTGAGAAAATGAATGAATAGATGGATGAAAAAAAAACATTGAAATGTTTTTATCTTTGTGTCTTTTGTGTGTGGTTTATTCACTTACCATCCTGTATACCAGGGGATGTGCAATACAAAAGCATAATGCAAAGTATAGAAAAGAGCCTCAAACAATTATATTTATTATATTTAATAAGTTTAATTGGTATATATGCATATAACTGTAAAATAAATATATTAAGTAGAAGGACTGCAATCTCTTAGAAAATCTATAACTTTGTACACATTTACCTTATTAATATTTGATGAGGACATGCAGCAAAGAATACGCTATGGGTATTAACAATAACCAATTAGAATTCTGGTAAAAGTGTGTATATACTGTATGTGCATTTCAATTATACAGAACATCTAGGCTGCATAGTAAATGGTATGATGATGGCACTAGCAGTATGAGATATCACACACTTTCACTTGTACAGAAGTTAGTTTGAATGTTGAGCGCTGACCTCTATTTTATAGAAAATGAGTTGAATTGAGTTAGTGTATTCTTTTATATAAACCTTAAAGCCTAAATGGAGGAAGCCATGGGGCACTGTCAGAACAAGCAGCTGCAGTGTGAGTTTACTTCATTGCCCTTGGAGTGTACATCCTTTTTGCCATTGTGGGAACCACATGCAGTGCATTAAGCACAGTTCCTTTGTTCATGTCCAACCGAGAATTATTCCTTCTGACAGATGGCTGATATGAGAATGTATTAGTGACAATTTAAGTGATGGTTTCACTGATGTGCTCTCATACCCATTGGCATATGGCCGAAGCTGTAACATTTCATAAACCCAATCATTCTCATATGAACTTTAAACCTCTAGATAGATCCTGGGTCATGAATTACGGCTGACCTGGTTTCATCGGTTATTTTCATGTATTTACTTGGCTGTTTTGTCTTGCCATCACAGAAACGATTTCAGTAAAATGAAAGTTTGAAATTAAATTAATATCCATCTTGGTGCTTTACTGGTGTAATGGTAGTTTAATATTAATTGTAATATTAATTGAGAAATAGATTTAACTTGTCAAATCAATACAACCTCACTATAAAAAGAATCATTTTCTAGTGACTGCATATTATTATCTAAAATGCAGTTACCAATATAAAGGACACATACATGCTGATTAGATTAGATTTATTTAAAAAACAAGGATTCACTCTGACATTGATACAGGAGGACACCAAAAACATTGAATTCTGAAACATCATAACCACTGTTAATTACACAAGTATAATGCTTTTTTAAATCATTTTAAATAGAATTAAATTAAATTTGTGCAAAGAGACATATTATTGTATGGCAGTGCAATAATATGTCTCTTTGCAGTAAAATATACAACATTTGCCAAATCAGATGATCACTAATAAACCATTTATCATTCTAGTGGAAAAAGACTAAACAATTTGGAACTGTTCAGAAAGTTGCTTTAGAAGTATTATTGCAAATGCTGCCACCTGTGAAAAGCAATAAATTATACTGCCATTCCTTAATGGAGGACCAATACAACAGCTTTATTATTCATTGCCTCAGTACAGAATAACAACTGTTTTATACACCGAGCTGTAAAGTACATGAAGATTACTGAGTTACTAACAAGTTGGTCATTGAGGAGATTCATGTTCCCAAGATATCTGATTTTAATTTCCTCTTTAGTGCTAAGAGCAATATCAGATGCCATGGAAACATATTTCTAAGATGCTTGCTTTTGCCTGCTGTTATTTTCTGCAGATATTAAAGTGGATCTTAATGCGGCCAGTGTGATTTTGTTCTCGTAAGTTTGTAACTTTAAAATAAAATACAGATGAGATGACAAAACACAAGGTTCCCTTGAAAACACTTAAGTTAAAAGTGAAAAGATTCTAGTTATCCTTCTCACTTCAGAATATACTTTCTGCAACATTTTGAAATGTCTAGATTGACATGGAAACAGTTTTCTTTAGGAATTAGAGTTTGTTTATTTTACAGTTCCCCAAAGCAAAAAAAAAAAGAGTACGGCTCTGGACAACCTAAATAATTTTCACCCTTTATCTATCCTACCCTTTCTTGCAAATATTTTAGAATGTGCTATTGCTATTCAATTAAATAACAGGCCAGTTCCAGACAATTACACAGTACAGAAACTACCGTGGTTAAAGTCCCTTACAATCTCCTTATGGCCTCTGATTGCAGTTCTCCATCTATCCTTCTTCTCCAAAACCCTGTTGCTGCTTCTGACACTTTTAACCATGGCACCTTACTTTTTTTTTCATCTCAAGACTGTTTGGAGTTTCTGACATTGTTCTTAAATGGTTGATATCTAACCTTACTGATCACTGATTTGTTGAACTTGTGGGTATAAGCCCTGAAGTTGGACTTGTAGGTCAGGTGTTCTGCAGGGCTCGTTAGTGGGCCCCAGACTATTCAGCATTTACTTGTTCCCATTTGGTCAGCTGTTGAGATCACGTGCTCTCAATTTTAATTTCTGTACTGATGATACTCAAATCTACATTCGATACTAAACCTGACACTGAAGTGGATCTCTCTATTTGCATTATTTCAATTGCATACTTATGACATAAAAACCTGGATGACCCAAAATGTTCTTTATTTAAACTGCAACAAAACTGAAGTCATAATTCTTGGCACCTCCCATCAACTATGAAAAGCCAATGCACTAACTCTTTCTGTTGATGGTGCTATGCTTGAACTTCAGTCTAAATTGAAGAATTTGGGGGTGACATTTGATCCAGGCTTGATGTGGAAAATATTGTAAACAAACATCATTGTTCCATCTCAGAAATATCACCATCTTGTGTTGTCTCTGGCTGTCGCTGAAAAGCTGGTCAACACATTTGTCTTCTCTGGAATTAATTGCTGCAATGCTCTAGTTGATGGTGTATCTGAATCCAACTGAACAAACTTCAATATGTCCAGAATTTGGCAGCTGGAATCCTGACCAGGTTGCATGAAAGTGATCAAATTAGTCCTGTCCTGGAGTCCTTGCACTGGCTTCCTATCAAGTTTTGTGTCATCTTCAAAATCCTCATGCACCTCAGTAGCTGTCTGATTTATTATCTTCCTACTCCCCACTTCACAACCTTCGTTCGTTGTCCCCAAGCTCTATGGGTGATAGGACCTTCTCTTGCTATACCCCAAACCTCTGGAATTCAATCTCTAAGTAAACAGAGAGTTGCCTTCCCTTTCAAATCCAGACTTTAAACCTTCTTCTTCAAAAAGGCTTTTACTTAATTGTTGTCTGTGTCTGACCTTTTTCACCATCTACTGTATTCTAAACCCTTTTGTAACTGTTCTCTTTTATCTCCTATCATTTTTGTCCCACTGTAAAGCACTTTGAGACACTACATTTAAAGGCACTATATAAAATAAATTCTTCTTCTTCTTATCCTCTTTAGCTTTTATTTATCAACCACATCACCAAAATGTTACTTTTATAGTTACTGCAAGGGTAATCATGAGAAGAAGTCAGGTATTGTATCTTGTATCAGTGTTGTACAGGCTTTCCAATGTAATATAAGTCAACAGACTGTGAAACAATTTCAGACATAAATTCTTTTGCATGCAAGAAGCCCTTGGCTTGGAGAAGCCCTGTCTGATGTTTTGTATTTTGTACTGGAATAATCTGTTGCAGTGTCAAATATCCTCACCGAGCAAGCCACAAAAGAGTAGTTTTAAAAGACACAACCACAAAATTGTGTTGGGATATATCCATGTTATGTTGTTTAACATCATAACATGAAGCCCAAAATCTTTAAGAGCACCAGCAATGGGATACACTACATGTGCAAATGCAGCAAGAACAAACTGATTTGGCTCATTTACAGATTTTAAAATCAGTTTCAACATTTTTTTTCTGTAGCAAGATCCAGCTTATTGCTGAAGAGACACAAGAAAAATAGCAAATAACATGACATACTGTATAAATGTTCCCAGGATTTCATACAGCAAGAGGAGAGGAAAAAATAATTGTACTATGTTTATTTTAACCATAATTCACTCAAGAAAGCAAGAGGTGAGCTTGCATGTTGGGGAATTTTGCTGTCAAAAATCAAACTTGCAAACTTCTGCACTGAGAATAATTTATGAGTTAGCTGTGAAATCCCCCCACCTTCCAGCTGTGCATGTTGAGAATCTTAGAGAAGCACAAGGCCCTTGTGAATGTGCTGGTTATTAGGTTGGTGATATGAAGATGCTGCAGCAGTATGAGTGAAGTCAAGGAAGGGTCAGCCTCTTAAGACTGATGAAAGAGCAGGCAGAAATTGCAAGCAGTATAGGGAATGAAAAAAAGAAATACAGGAATTCAGACAGCCAAGAGCAGCAGACTGAGTGTGAAATGTAAGGCTTCAAGAATATATATTAGAACATGGGAGTTAGTGGGCTTGTGCCTCCCTCAGAAACAGGATCCTGTTCATTAAATGTATCAGTGAGTCATTCAATAAGTGAGCTATTTAAAGAATATCTATTCAAAACTTGGTTCATGAGCAATAACAGAGCTGCAATTTAATCAAACTTTTTCACCTTGCTTTCTTTGCGAACTTCTTAGAACAGCTTAATGGAAGTAGGCTATTCTTAATATTCTTAAATATAAAGTAAGAAAAAAATAACAATACATATTTTAGCATCTTATTACAATTTCATTTGCTAATATTTCATGTTTTAACACTGGTCTGTAATGATGATTTTTTTTATGGTTTCTCACTTTGCTCATTTGAAGGCACCAGTGTAAACATTGCAGTTTTATGCTCACACTCTTGAAATGAATGTAGGCTGGTCACACCTTACATTAAACAAGATAAGTGTGATAAATACATACTGTAATTACTGGTAGCTGCAATGCTAATGTAAATAGTACAGTGACTACCAATTCTAAAGCCTTCATGTGTAAGGAAGCAATCTGGAAAGGTCAGGAGATATGTTTTTTTTCTGTAATTAAACGTTAATTATCTCACATTTATGCTACAGCTCTATACTTCCATTCAATGTGAATTTCCAGCACTGAACTATCCATAAACATAATCTACAGGGGCAACCATTAACATACTCCCAGTTATATTATCCAATCTACTTCTTTTCAGTTTACAAAACTCTGATGTTATTTCTTCAGTTCAAAAGTAAAAGAAAAGTTATAGATTTTTTCAACTGTGCTAAACAGAACAGTTGTTTTAACAACCTACTTGCAATGAAACAGTTCACATTAAAATTGAGTAACAAGGTATTGTTCATCACAAATTTCCTATCCGTATAAATTAGTGGATGAAACTGGATAAGTATGGAGTAGTGCCTTAACCCTCTGTAGGAGTAATTAATAAAGAGCACTTTTAGAAAATGAATGACATGGTATTTAGTTATATTAGTGCCTAAAACAATTACCAGTTTTTGTATTTCAGCTTTGACCTTTGACTTTTATTTTGGCTGAGTGTCACTTATAAATTACCTTGGCCCATTTGGGGGGTAATTCTATCCTCAGAAAGGCTTTTACTTTATTTAATTAAAAATACGTTATATTTTCTTTACATTACCAAAACAACACCTTTAATGTTTTTATTTTATGTTTTATGAAGTGTTATATTACTGTATTTGTTGTTTTAGAGTTTCAATTGACAAACTGAATAATAGAAGCAAATCACAGTGATTAATTGATTAAACATTCACACCATCTACAGTATGCTAAAAAACTTCACTTTTTTGTCTTAATTTATATTGTACTAAATGTAGCTTATTATTAATTTCTTAACAATGAGCAATTGTGCTGAATATCAATCATCTTTCTATTTCTTTTCTTTAGTTTTCTTTGGATAATTTTGAGTCTGTGTACAGTATGTACTGTATGAAAGTGTTGTAACAGGTAAAAAAGGCCCTGTTAATCCAGTTTGTATTCAAAAGATACAAACTTCTAAATCTAAGATATCTAGCCTTAGTGATATTATCAGATGTAGATAATCAAGAAGATGAAGAGCAGGATTGCAACAATTGGCTAACAATAGTATGGATAGCAAAATCATTTCATTGTTACACCCAAGAAAGTTACACAAGGGAAAAATGTATGACAGTCAGTGAAGTGCAATAGAGTCGTTTTTTGGTGAGGAACTTGAGGGGGGCTTGGTTAATTGCAGAAGAGCAGAGCTAGGTAACTCAGATACATTCTAAAAGACATGGTAGAAAGAACACCGAAGTTAAATTAATCTAATCACTTCAAACTTATCTGGTCATATTACAGTGGTGGGATAGGGCCTTATATTTGACAAGGAAGAGATGGTAAAGCAGAAGTCTGTAAATCAGAAGAGTATTATGAATCTGAAGTCTCATTTTACAAGCAGTATAAACAGTTCCATGGTCCACAACTTTATAGTGAAGTCAGTCACTATATAAATTAATGTGGTGCTTCAACTAGTGTGCTCAGATGGGAAAGCTCATTTACCCACTACTCAAAATGTTGACCTTGAATGCATCACCAAGGCCATGGTTGTCTCATTAAACAAAAATCAATTGGTACGACATATATCCTTATTGTTTCATAGTATACCATTCCCACTAAGAAATGCAAAAGCCAGTCATGTTGCAGCAGCATTTATACAGTTTTTCTAATGTATAGCAATCCACAGAGAGATACTCACCAATAAATTTGCCGCCTAAGTTTCTAAGCTGTTGGGGTTCATGACTGTGAACAGGACCCCTTATCATTTCTAAGTCTGGAGGACTGATGGAAACTTTTAACCACACCTAAAGGTATATGCTAGGGAAGTTGGTTTCAGAAACTAGATCAGATTGATCGGATTAATGTGACTTCCTTATTTGAATTTTCACAGGGATAAACTCTTATTGTACTTGAATTTTTAGGACAATAACACATTCGCATTAGACTCTATAACTCTATTAGTACAAAAACTTAAAAAAAGTTCAAATGTAAGAAGAATGAGGTCACGGACGAATTAAGTATATTCTTTTAGCAATGTTTTACATAATTTCATATTTATTTAAATATTAAACTCAAATGTACAGTTAATGGATTTGTACTTCATCTCACAGACCTTGAAGAATAATGTGTTTTATTAGAATTTAGGGAAGTGGAATCTATAAAAATATAATTATCTGGGAACAATTACAACAACAAACCACAGATGAATCCATTATTGCATTCACTGCTTTTCTTATTATGGACTGGTTGCTTTATTCACCTATTTTTTTCAGTTGACATTTTTATAGAATTTCAATTTAATTTATGTTCAACAGTTTTAAAGTCATATATATCTCATATCCAGTAGTTTGTTGCTTTCTAGGCTATGACATTGTG
The DNA here is from genome assembly GCF_055471065.1 of Atractosteus spatula. Classification (NCBI taxonomy): domain Eukaryota; kingdom Metazoa; phylum Chordata; class Actinopteri; order Semionotiformes; family Lepisosteidae; genus Atractosteus; species Atractosteus spatula. The sequence goes on along the minus strand of NC_142728.1, from coordinate 6,611,929 downwards.
CTTCTAGAGTATTCCCCAGGTCCTGATTTTTATTTTAAGAGCAATCTGTAGCCTGGCTGTCTGTGCTTGAAAGTTTAATGCATTTTCATAACCATATATGGATAATTAAATGATGAATACATTTTTAATAATTCAGTAATTAATGTTAATATAGCATGCTATAATGGTATTATTGATTATATCATCAATAATTACAGATTTAATTAATCATATTAATGTCATAGGCCTTCTTAGGCAACCTCTTTTATGGTAGCTCAGAAGTTAGGAAGCCACATCAGTAATAAACCTGAGTCCACCATTTGAAAAATGTCTTCATTCTACAAAAATGAATTCTCTGTAGTCCAAAAGTCCTAAAGGAAAGACCATGAATATTGAGATCCAACACAAAAACAATTACTGAGCCAACAAAGCCTAAATTAACAATATAACCAGTATTCAACTGTATTCAACAGCTCAGTCTTCTTGCACGGAACTGCCTATCTGGAGTTAGATTCATCCTTTTTATTGCTAAAAACCCAACTCCATTTTTGGGGGGTTAATTCTTAATTAATTAATTTTTAATGGCTCAGTAAAAATGAGTAGAAAAAAATATTTTTCCTAAAACCTTGATCAGAAAACCTATTTAGACATTTTTTTTCATAGGGATAGAATGTAGGATCTTCAATGCTTAATAAGCATTGAATAAATAAACATACAGTAACACTTATTGAACACATATTTATATTGTAATTTAAATAAAATATGGAAAAGCAAATTCATCATATTTATAACCACGTTTCATAATATAAATTGACTTAGAAATCTCATCAAAATGTTTTTTTAAAAAACATGTTAACCAAGAATCTGTAAACGGTTAATTTACTAGCAGAGGTGAATTAATTATTGATTAGCACCTTTAATGCTAATGTTTTGAGTATTACACATCTTTTTAACAGTAATCTGATGCTATTCAGTTTAAGGAACACTCTTCTTACTTTAATATATCCATAACTTTAATATATCAATTTCAAAAGTTGTTCGAAAGCAGATTTCAAAGCTATGTTTGTAATGCACTGATGCCATAAATGTACTGAGGTTTGACTGAAAACCTAATATCAAATATACAATTTACAATCCAGAAAATAATTGTACTGCTCAATGGGAAAACAAATGAGACATTGGAAGAATTAGATATATAACCAAGCTTCATAATAAAACAGATGTTATGCAGACATTTCCTAAACACCTAATTACTTGAGAATTATTTTGGTATTCATCAGATACAGAATATTGTAAATGAATTCAGAAGAGTTAAATGCATTTCATTTATATGAAATTGTAAGATTGGAACTTACATATTCAACTTTATATGAAAACTGTACTCACAGTGTGCAGTAAAACAAATTAGTGTCTTTATCTCAAATTCAATCTAGCAGCAACTGTGAAATGCACTAAATACTTTTTGAGCAGATTTCTAAGATTTCTCAGAAGTCCTTTATTTTTTATGGTTGATTTGCCTGTATGCTTCCCTGCTTTCTATCAAAATATTGATTTGCTTAAATATGCAGTGCTCAAATTACTTTAGACATCCTCCTTTTCTTCCATTTCTGTGAAAAATGAAACATTTCTTAACTTTAACTTTTTAGAAAAGAACACAACATTTGAAAATCACCCTCTAACTCAACACGCATATTTCATGGTATTTCCCTGAAAGGCCAAAGGAGTCTCAAATGCTCTTTTTCATTAAATCATGCTACACTTCCACCTCTTTCATCCTGTCTCTCTGGGATGCTATAAAAGCGAATGTTGTATTCTTCAACATTACTCATTGTTAGCCATGTTTCTATAACATAGTCAAATCACAATTGGTTGCTAATGAAATAGCTTCTTTTCTTATTTTATTCATAATACTTCTGGCATTTAGGTGTAAGCATTTAATTACCTGAATATTAAATATTTAGTTTCTTCATGTGGTTCTCATTATGGCTCTTCTCCCTGTATGTGGTTGCAGATATTATCTGGGTTCTCTCCTTCCAATCTAGCTTCTTGGTTTTTTCTTTTACTGTCTATGTAGACCATTATCCTAAATCTACTTTGAACAAACTGCAGTATGTCCAAAATTCAGCAGCCAGAATCCTGACCAGGTCTAATGCAAGTGATCACATTACTCCTATCCGGGTGTCCTTACAGTACATTGGCTTCCTGTCAAATTCCTTGTGGACTTTGAAATCCTCCTGCCCACCTATAAGGCTCTGCATGACATGGCACCTCAGTACGTGTCTGAACTATTATTGCCCTATTCCCCACCTTGCAATCTTTGAGATTTAATCGTTTCCTTGAAGAGAGGCCATTTCTAGCACCAGGGTATGTGAAACTATCTACCAGAACTGAGAGAACTACCATTAGTGCCAAGCCAGTGGAAAAAGATTAGAGGGCTCTGCTTGTCCATAGGCCTTTTATACTCTCCATAGAATGGTGTGGCCAGCAATGTGCTTTAAATGAGCAGAGGTTCAACATTTGCATTTAGAAATCTCAAGAATTAAACTATTATTCAAAACATGTTTATAATGTTTTGTTGCCAAAAGTGCATCCCCTATTCATTTTCCAATTCTATAAAAAAAAAACTTTTGAGGTTAGAAGAGTTGAGATTACATGCATAAGGAGCAAGAAGTGCAACAAGTTCCTTCTGTGGGTGAACAGCATGTAGTAGATGTAATGCAATCTCCATCAGGGATGTTTTACATTTGTCTTTCTAAGCTTTCATGCACGTAGAATAACCTCTGCATACAGTATGCTTTTTTATTTAAAATTGTCTTGTGCTTTTTCCAATTCTATATTGGAATCATGTCAGGGAAGCAGGCAGTACAGTGTAGAGAAATGGAATGTACAGCATTTACAAATTTGTTGAAACAGTATGTATTTACTGTACTGCATATCTTTAAGTTTATATTTTTTCTTTAGTCTTTAACTATTTGTGACTGTCACGGTTCCCCGCAGGCTCGTGCCTCTGCCGAATAAGCTAAAGGAGACAGCTGAGGTCGATGACGTCAATGTGTCCGAACTAGCTCAGCTACATGTTCTCATTGTTTCTCTGCCCCTATATACAGTAATTAGAGAAATTGTCTTTCTTTTTTTCTCTACCTCATGGACTGCTAATAGCTATTATATTCTCTCCTTTGCTCTCTACCCCCTTAACTGACAAACTTGTTAACCATTAAAGGGTAACAGGCCTTGCAATTCTTCTCTTCTATCCCTCATTCCTCAGTCACAGACACAGCTGGTGAACATAAGGGAGGATCTCTACAATATCATGAATTTTGAGGCCTCTTCTGAGTTTTGTAAGAGACGGTTATACTGTATATAGCCTTGCAGAACTAAACCTTTCTCTAACCCAAGGGATGGGTGGAACTATGCATTTGTCTTTGAGAATGTACATGCATTTATTAAACTTCTTTATCTAATACAAGGTTGTATTGAGAGGGAGACACAGCCTATCCCAGCAAGCAACAGGCATCCTTACAAGCAGCCTTAGGCAGGATACAACTTGGAAGGGACACCAGGCACACACAGACAGACACTCACAACAGGGCCAATTTTCCTAGAAGTCAATTAACCTACCAGTATTATTAGGACTATGAGAGGAACTGATGTACCTGGTGGAAACCTACATGAACATGGAGAGAACTTACAAACTCTCAAACTCACCCCAGAAACCCAGGGACACAGAGCTACAGTACAAGGGTACAATACTAATCACTGCAGCACCATGCAGCCCAAGCAACAATATGGTTAAATGTGAGACATTCCTAAATGTACTGACAGGTCCACAGCAATAATTAAAAAGTAATAAATTATTTAAAGGAAAGTCATTGGAAACTAAATGGGTAAATAAAGCCATATGAGTGCCACCATATTAAAAGCTGTATGTATATAAAATCACATGAAATTGTAATGCAAAACTAATTTAGAAATCACGTCAAGCCAACCACTGCTTTTTGCCTTTTTTTAGTCAACCATCTTACAGTATGAGAAATTAACATCTCATTCTGTGATTCTTTTTCTTTTGGTCATTAAATCTATCATTTGACTTAAACCAAATCTGATTTAAGTCATTAGTTAATACTGTGTGCCATCATTTATTATGCTTCGTTATTCACTGAAAGTGATTCTTTTACCTTCACCAGTGTGTTCTGTTGAAGCATTTCTATTAAAGGAGTCAAAATAGCAACATTATGATGGAACTTTAAAACTAATTTTCCATCTGTGTTTTTTTAAATTGAAATATTTAATCAGATCAAATTAAAAAATAAATATTAAGTTGTATACAAAATATAAGTTGTATTTATATCAAAACATTTATTGTTGTGTATGAATAATTTTCCATTTATTTTTCTTTAAGAAACCTGGACAATTTATCACAGTCCTGGATTATGGGATCATACTAATAACACAAATATAAATTCTAAAAACTTTGTATCTACAGTATCATACAATATTAAGTTTTATAGTTTATACCACAGAAAACAAGATATAACCTGTAGTATCTTTGTATATATAATGTTTAGGGATACTCAAGTTAATCTGATCAATTTAAATATTAAACAAGTTGAATCCACTCAGGCTATTTTATGAAAAAGCTTCTATTTTTTATATTGTCAGGCATATCATTACACTGTATGTGAATCAGGACATTAATTAAGCATTGCACCTGTTCATGTATTGATACAGTGAATAAGCAGATGTCACTATAGATACTGAGCCAATTGCATAAAACTGGCATAATATAACCATTTGACCTACAGGTAAGAACATATGTACTATAATACAGGTTTCAAATTTGAAAATGGCTGTAACAGGTAGGTTAAAAACTCCAGCATATGACTAAGGAAAATAAATAATTAGTAGGGCAGTGCAACAGGAAATATTTCTATTCAACTAGAAAAAGAAAAATTATTTGGCTTTATTTGTCTTCCTCTGTCAGTCAGAGGCTTTCTATAGCTCATTGTCCAGCATTTCTCTTTCCCTTTTTCAGTCATTCTCTGGGCTCTTCCACAGAGTGCTGGAGTTCTCTTGCCTTTCCTCCCCCAGATACTTTACACACCTGCTAAGAAGGAGCACACATTTAAATAGAGAGGAGCACAGCTGTCAGGTTTCAAAATCATTAGGACCAACAGCTGCCACCCCTCAGACAGCGATTAGACTGACTGCCTGTCACAATTAACATTTCAGATAAAAGCAAATATTCTTTTTTTTAATGTTTTAGTGCTTTTGTTTTTAAATGTGACATTTTTCTTCTTTAGGACACCTTACAGTATATGGAATCCTTGCTTGTTAATCAAATTAAGCTTGTTACCACAGCGCTTGCATCCTCAAAGAGGAACAAAGAATGTGAAGGTCTGACATGTCCCTTGCCAAGTCAATTTTCCACAGAAGCATTGAAAAATGGTCACCACAACATCTTCAACAATGCTGGCAGCCATAATTTTGGTGCAAGGTGAACAAATTGTAATCGATAAAGACCGATTACACCAGTATGTAGAATATTGGTATTTTGTCTGTCTCATGTGGATACACTCCAACAGCACAGAGAAAGTGTCCCCTTCTTGAAAATCCTGAGAGTTGGAGTAGCAATCAAACTTTTTATAGGCAGGTCCCAGAAAAAAGGATGAGAATGCTGCTGTAAGGTACCAAACAAGTACTCTATGTTTAGGTCAGGAAAATTGAGAACTAATTCCCCACAACATCATTAAATGAAACAAAACCTTTGCTCTTCTTTGAGCCTTTAACTGATTCACTTCATCAGGTCTCTCTTTATCAATACTGTCTGACAGCTAAGCTGCTTACATTTTGGAAACAAACTTCCAAAATGAACCTCGCTTCACAGAGACTCCCAATTCCACTCAGGAAACATCTAGCATCCCGCATAGGATTCTTTCTCTTGATGTTCTTCCTTTTTTGTTTTGTCTTTTCCCCCGAAGGCTGATGGTTCCTGGTCAGGAACCTGGTCAGGTAAGTAAGGGTGGCAAGTCATTTCCCCCAGCTTTTTAGCAAGTGTAGTTCAGGTCTTGCAGATCACCTAGCTCATAACCTGTGTTTGTGCAGCTTGCATTAGCTATGTAACTGGAGTTGAGTCAAGTAGTGGACATTGTCATGGATTGTGCATTTTAGAGGTATGCACTTAGCACATTTCTAGTGTTTTGAATGCTTCAGGAGAGTATGCCTGTAATGCTCCTTACAATGCGAAGTTTATTAGAAAGTAAAGTCTGTTGCCTTCCTGTTGCCAGTTCAGGAAAAAACAGATTGTGCTTTACATCTGTAAAGTGTAATCATGAAGCTGTCATGATCACAAACCCCTCCTCTTAAGGGCGCTCCAGCCCTTCCTAGTTCTGCTTCATTCCCCGCACCTGTTCCTTATTCCAGCCCCATTTTAGTTCCCCCTTAAAAGCCAGACGCAGATGATAATTGGGGCTCTACATTGATTCACGTATTATGCGAGCCCGGGACCTGATGCGTCTGGCTCCGTTCCTGTTTTTGGATATCTCTTTGGACTGTTTCTGGATTGTTTGCCTCGGCCACACCTTCCCCGTACACCAGCGTACCAAGGACACATCCCCTGTCTCCATCCCCGTCTCCTGCATGACTTTTCCCCCAGTGTTTCCTCACTACTCTGGATTGTGTCGACTGCATAGGGCCCGGAAAGAACTGTTCGTGACAGAAGCATTTCAAGCCCATGTCATATGGTCTCTCTCCTAGCCATAGGGAAGTGCACAAAGCGATGTCACAGTAAGTAACAAGGCCATTTGTGAGTGTGATGTATTTTTTTTTGCAAAAGTTTCATACCAAACCTGAGATATCTAATTTTATGTGTAGTGTATGTTTCATCAGTACATAAAGTAGGAAGACTGAAATAGTAATAACAATGTTTTTGTATGTTTTAATATTTAATACTAAAAACAAGTACTAGAATTTGTTAATTCTATTTAACAAATAATAGAATAGAAAAGAATAAATGAAAGTTATTAATTGAAGTTTGGGAGGGAAACAATGACAGGTCAAATTCACAAAGCTGTACCTAATCACCATCATTCCGAAATGAGCTATATGCGGTATACCTAACTCAAACTCCTCCCTTTGCATTTGACTTAAGCCTTCCTCCTCCCTATCTCCACCTTGCAGCTACGTCTTGGTTTACTCCAAACGTATCTTACTAATGCCGACATCACACTATATGACTTTCCAAGGATTTTCAGTCATAGCCTTAATTTACATAACCATAAGAAAATCACAGTGAGTTGCAGAGAGTCGCAGCGCGTGCCCGTACCAGTTACCGTCAGTTGTGTAGTGTGACACCCCCAGCAACTCAGTCATAGCACTCTTAACAGCCCCTATTGGTTTGATTTTCTCGCAGAGAGTTGCATGTCGTAGGGATGGGCAGTGAGCCAGATGTGTACTTGTGAGATAATGTGCCCATTATATTACACATTATAGCGCAATACTAATTTGTTTACAATATTTGTTTTAAAGATGTTTTACATTTTTAACTGTGTTTTATTTTTGTAAATTTGTTCTATATTTATGAAGAATAATTATAATTTTGAAGATGTTTATTTGTGGAAAACAATGCCCGTGTTACATTTTTCAAGACGTTTATGTGCTTGTTCTCCGTGTTGTTTGTTTACTTTGGTGCGATGCTCCTCTTCTTATTCCGGTGTGCTCCACGTTGTTTGGCTTCCAAACTGTGGCGACCTCGTGGTACTTTTCGTGGCACAGTATGAGATTTGCAACCATGATGAAATGTCGTGAGGGAATCATGTAATTAGTCAACCAATGCGATTCCTAGTTGTATAATTTGACACTCTCTAGGACTGAAAAGGCAGCAAGATTCAGCAACTGCAGTCATTAAATCTGACATGCTTTCCGACCAGAAGTCGTGTCAAGTCATGTAGTGTGACGCTGGCTTAAGTATTCCAAACATTCACATACAGTAGCATTTAAATGGATGTTGTTGTCTCTAGTGAGTTCTAATTAAATTAAGCATAGAATTAATTCTGAATTTTTTAAAATTGAAACAATGTTTGAACAAAGCTATTAAAGAAAAACAAAGCATATTCACTTTGCTATATCCAGTTACAATCCTTTTATTCATATTAAATTATGCCAGGCTCTACAATTCAGCACTTTCTTTTCGAGGAAAGAAACACACATAAGCCTTCCAGGGGATTTTAAGATAAACTACACATTAATTTAGGAACAAATCCGTTCCTAAAATGTTCCCTTAAATCAAAATTTCATTCCATTTATTTTACTCATATTTCATCTCAATTTTTGCCAGTGGATGGGTGAAGCAGTTTCAGTAATGCAGAAACTGTTCTAAACTGTGATGGTATCCAAGTTTTTGGATAAAGCTCTTGGTTCCCCAGTCAATCTACATCACCTATGATCATGAGTTTTGAGTAGTGACCAAAAGAATGAGCTCATGGGTATAAGCAAAAGAAATTTCTTTTTTCCAAAGGGCTGCAAGGCATACTTTGCAGGAGGACATTGGATTAGAATCACTGCTTTTCTGCATCGAGAGGAGCCAGTTGAGGCGGTTTGGACGTCTGGTGAGGATCCCTTCCACTGGAGGTGTATCACTGGGAATAGATCCCAGGGCAGTTGGCCTGGGAGTGAATGGGAATCCTCCAGGAGGAGCTGGAGACTGCTGTGGGGAAAGGGAAGTCTGGTCTGCCCTACTTAGCTGGTTACAACTGGAACCCTCACCAGTTAGCAAATGACATGAGATGAGATCCCTATAGTGCCCATATTCATAATCCAGATGAAAAAGGAACTGAAAAACACCATATAATGGAGAATGTTACAAAATTTGTGCAATTTTTAATATTTCATTATATTTTACATTTTCTTTAAATCTTTCTGTTATGTCATGTTTTCTGTTTATCTGATAATAAAACTTTGGGTTACATCACGATCCACTTAGCCAAATATATTATTTTTATTTTAAGGGAGATGGTAGGGTTTAAATGGTAGAAAAATAAGCCAAACTAAGATTCTATGGTCATAACATACAAAAACAAATCAAACAATGTAATGCATAATAAAAGCTGGATATTGCACAACAAAGCCCCAAAAAAACATCAGAAACATACTTTACCAAGTGCAAAAAGCCCATTTATAGCAGAAAGCCTGATGATCCATGGAACTAATTTTACATCCCCTTTGCAGTCATAATTGCACGTTCTAAAACAATATCTCTATATCCTCAATCCTCGGTCTTTTAAATCCTTAATATGATTTGTAAAAATGCTATTGTATTTGTGAGCACAGAGCATGAAACACATTATTAAGTAACAGCTTTCTTATTTTGTGAGAGCACTGTTTAATTTTGTAGTTATTTTGCACTCTCAATACCCAAAGAAAACAGTCTCTAAAACTAGGGCAATTAGGAATTTCTAGGTACCTGAACTCTCAGTTACTGTACCTAATTGAGACAAATATTTGTTAAACCGAACAGGTCAAGCACTATTTCTGGGTTTTAATCTGGTGATGATTTACACAGACAAATTCTGCAGGGCAGTAAGTGATTTTTCCCCAAGCAAAACATTAACTTTCCTTCTGTGTTCAGAGCTTGTTTTTTGTCAGGTGCATTTGCTTGTCCATCACTATTCACACAGGACTGCAAATGGCTTCCAGCTGAAAGCTTTAATACACACATCAAAACCTCATATTGGATAGTTTGGGGAAAATAAATAAGAAAACAATAAATGCACAAACATGCATAACAATATTATCTCTTTCACATTTGTGATGGCTTTTTAGAATTTAATTTCTTCATTGCCTGTTTTGAAGCTGCTTTAGCAAATTGATGCACAAAAGGAGGCTAAGTACCAATGATGTTTTAATGTAACTGTAACTATGAATTAATATGGAGGCAGCTCACCCCTCCACCGTTGTAGGTTTTCATTTTCTTTGAGCAGAAAGGAGCAGAAGTCAAGGAGCAGAAAACAGATTTTCATTCTCAGAATCAACAAGTATTGAGGGGATTGCTCATAATGTGGAAGATGCTTTCATGATATTTATACTCATTAGCAACCAAATGAGCAAGATAGACCAAATGACCTGTCTTATTTCTTTCTTCCCCTCACCACAGTCTCTTAGGCTGGCAGTGAGCACCATTCTTCACAACCAAGACCTTTCAGTACACAACAAATTTATTTAAGTCACTACTCATTTTTTGTAATCAGGCCTGGTTTTTACAGTACATGTTACTAAAGGTACAGAAGAAGGGGCAGTTAAGGAAAAAAATATGTATATATAATACATAGTGGTTTTAACAATTTAGCATGTGAAAGCAAATACACATGTAAAAATCTCTATTGTGATTTCTGTTTAAGGGCATCTTTAAATTCCCTTATTCTCTGGTGGTCAAATGACTGGTATAACTAGTTTTCCTTAATTCCCTTGTAATTCGTACAAGAAATTGAACCTGAAATATTTAACCCTCTGTCTTGAAAGCAAAATAAAGCACAATAGGAAATAAAACTGCTATGGACCTACCAATGGTCCCAATGAAAAACTGAAGGAAGCGTTAATCTCAGCTATTTTCTATAATAAATCATAAATATATTCACAAGTGGATTAGATTAGTCATTATTGCTAGACTAATCGTTAATTTCCCAAATGTATGCACAGATTGTTCTTATTAAATTTATCATGCTGAAAGTTGCATATTCTTAAAATAATTAATTTATCAGAGATGAGGCCACTGGCATTCAATGGAACTACACAGACCATACAGACGAGTCCAGCACAGACCATAATTCACAGTCCTTAATTAAAGTCAAAACAGTTTTGTAAGGAAAAATTGACAAAAAATTATTCAAAACTGATGTAGGAAATGATAAACTATTGGCAATTTTTAGTAATTTAATTTACTTAGTATTAACAATATGTTCTGTGCTTTAGAAAATAGTGTTTGTAATATAGTGACTTTTTTGGGGGGGATAGTAACCTCATTCAGCTCCTCTACAGCAGGTGAGAACTGAACTCTGCTTTGTTTTGCTTGTTGCTGTTTATTTGCTTTTTAAATACAGTATGACACTGTATAGCCACTACAGTATGTGTGTGATATGTTTTTATAATCAAAATCTAAAATAAAATTAGCTGTCTTCTAATTACGTGTTACTTAAATTAGCATAAAGACAAAGAATAGATTATTTTAATGCATATGTGAACCTGAAAAAACAGTGTCCACAACAGATTATAACAATAAACTATCTTTTATATACATTTAGATAAGTAATCTTGCTTTGTGAAATAGCCCTACTTTCATTTTTAATATTGATTTAATATTTATCATACTGTGATATATAAAATTAATAAAAATGTCAATGTACTGTACAAATTATCTTTATTATTGGAGAAAGGTTATTCCCAACGGGCTGGGTATTGGCTGAGAATCAACCCTAGGTGTTTCATGTGGCAAAAATTATTCCACTAAACCACAAGAGCTTCTGACACTGATGAGCATAAGTTACTTTTTAAGACATTCAAAACTACTGACCTATTTTTAATTGTTTTAAGGTTTATTTACTTTTAAATCCAATATGATTTTAAAGCCACAATGTACAATATATTCCACAATCAAAACCTAAAATAAAATGATGTGTTCTAATTACAACTTACACACAGTTACTAAAAATCCCGTATACTCTATTTAATGAAAAGAAAATCAGTTGGTGTTCCTGTACAGTACGATTTGGGAAGAAAAGCACTAATGGGTTACAAATAAGTTCATAAGTTCAAGGTTAGTTTATCTGAGGCATATATCAGCTTTAGATAAAACATCCTTATATTTGTGATATGGTGATACTGAAAAAGTAATTCAAAGGACATTTATAATTTCAATTTTATTTTTTTAATGAATTGCTAATTATCCAATACAGGGTCTTAGGGGAGCCGGAAACTATCCCGCCAATAACAGGCACAAGGTAAATATATCCTGGACGAAATGCCAGTCCTTCGCAGGGCACACACAGAAATTGAACACAAGACCACAGTGCTGCGAGGCAGCAATACTAACCAATGCACCCCCATAGCACCCTTAATCATTTATACAGTACATTTAATTTTGGTAGTGGATTCAATCCAGCTCTGATAATTATTATTCATAGTAAACAAACAATTTCACAATCATTTAATTCCATATTTACTGTCAATAATAAAAGTATGGAACAAAAACAGGCCGTTTTTATTTTTTTATTCAATAGCAATATATACAGTAATAGATACTTAAGGCATTTCTTCAAGGTTCACAGCACATTCCCTAACATCCTCCTTATCCAACCCCACATTTCCAACTGATTGGCTGCCACTTCATTATATAGTTGACACAGCTGGGTTAATCAACTTGATAATTAAACATCTAACAAGATTACATTACATTATTCTGCCAGATAATTGAGTTTGTCCAAACTGCAACTAATATCCTACAGTATAACTCGTGTTCTCACAGCATGTGGTACACGGTGTGAGAAAATCTGTTTTTGGGTTAGACAAAGTTAATCACAATACCTCCTGTAAACAGTACTAATTGTACTCCAGTAGCATGCAGAGCCTGGAGCAGGCTAATGGCTCTAAAAGTACATCCTGTCATACTATGGTGTCATTACACATTAATGAGCATTACATTCCTAGAAACGTATGTACAATGTGAGTAATTTGGATATACAGTATGGCTATAAATATTTCTACAGTACCTGAGAATGAGTCTTTCCAAGGGGCCATTTTCATAACCTTAACTGTAAAAGTGCCTACTTTTATGCACTAAATTTGCCCAGGAAAGCACTTTGCACTGTTGTAGCTACTGCAATAAAAAAAACAATGAATCTTAGCCTGTACTCTCAGCAGAGGTTAGCTTTGTTATGACATTGCAATCCAGTTGTTGAGGCCACAGCATCTACATCTCTCAGTTTATATAGCATTTTTTTAATTGAACATGAAATTGATGTCAATGCATATTAAAAGCACTTTATAAAACTCACACTCATTGTCATGTAAGGCTGCATGGTTGAGTAGTGAGGCATGTATAATGTAATTCACTATGAGAAAATGACATTCATCTTCAATGAAAAGATGCTAGCTCAGCTAGCCCTGTAATAAACTGACTGTCTCCTCCATATCAGTCCTGGGAGCAAATGGCTGCTACAACTGTCCGCAGATTTATGGCCTAACATGGGAATTCTCATTTTCATTGCTCTGTGGGACCTATGTTTAACCAGTCATTACCAACACGGACCCCTGAATTTAAACATAAAAGCAACTCATAAAAATGTTACTGGAAATGTTACGCAGAGCTTCGGGCCAACAGATACTTAACAAGCTTTTTCAATGTCCATCCATTATTGAAACAAAACCAATCAGTGCTGACTTTACCCAGTCTGAATCTCTTCTGTGCCTGAACTTTGGGGTCCTGGGACCCTCTACAGGAAAAAAAAAACAGAGGTGAAATCTGGGCACAACCTAAAAATAAGATTGTAAACAAATTTTTATGCAAGGTACTTCAAGGCAAAATCACAATTGAGGGGAGAGATGCAACTACACTAAACATTTGTCAAAAACAGTTTTACTACTGCCTAAAGACAAAACTTGAAAAAATATTTCTTTTAATTATAATATAAAGTGACACTTTATCAAAATGTGATATTTCTGATTTTCTAAGCAGAGAGGCTGAAAGCAATAGATAATGTAATAAACTGTTTAAAGTATACAGTACAGTATATAAAAATGCAATATATAATGTGTAGTTGTGTTTGTATACCAGTGGTTCATTTTGTCAATAACTGGAAACTATCTAGTTTTCCATATTTATAAGGGGGAAGAAAAAATGAAAAGGCTCAGTAATCTGCTTTTAGAACATTTATTTCACAGAAATGAATTTTCCAGTCAATATTCTCTGAGTGGCACTGATCAGGGATGGTACTCTTCACTATGCCTTGTATTTAGATTTTATCTTTTATAATGAGGGGAATAAGGGATATTCTGAATTTCCCATTATCCCCCAAGATTTAGTGAGGCAGGCAGACCAAGCCTGAAAAACAATTTCTAAACTTGAGCACTAGACTGCTCCTCACATTTACTACACCAGCACTAAAATTGAACTGAATAAAGCCTGACAACTAGTTTACTATAACACCTGTTTCATGACGTCTAAGTATTTTATTATGACAAATTTATTCTGAAAACAATAGTTCTTGTCCTGGAACTAGCAGAACAAAAATGAAAATGTCTGCTCTGTTTTCATTAAGAATAAACGTTATTTCACTAATATAAGCTAATGAGAACATAATTAAAATGCTAAGCACAATTTAGGTCTCCATGTAACCTAAAAGGCATTTCTGATAGAAAATTCAAGAAACGTAGCCAGAATAATTCCTGTTGGATATGATGTATAATTATAAGGAATTAAAGACATTTCTGAAGCTTTGAACAAAGTAGAAACATGTGCTCAGTCTCCAGAACCTCACTCTTGCACTGAGACCTTCTACGTTGTTAACCCATGTTTCTTCTGCACCTCACTCTCTGCCAAGACTCAACACACTTCTCTGTAATTAAAATCCACACACCACATACTGTACACAACCTCTCTGGTGGCTCACTCTCACGTATCTTCTCATGTGCCCGGCCCCCACTGCTGACCCACTCACACACTCACAGCAGATCAGATGGACCCCATTCACTCCCATGATACCTCCTATCACGTGGGGGAGGGTCCCTCTACTGCCTTCTACACTCTGATCACATAGTATCTCTCTACCTCACCTCACCTCCACAATTCTCACTCCTCACAAGTCTGCTCTTTGCATCACAACAGGCTGCTGTCCCTCCATATATTCTATTCACTATCTTTTAGGGCTCCATTACTCTCCTCCAACTCCTCCAAGACTGACGCTCTTCCCAGTCCCTTCCAGGTTCCACAGTTGTACCCAGCTCCCTCCGGAACTGTCACTCTCATTACTCTCCCCTTGTGGGGATTTAACTGTAACCATCAGTCTGCCCACTCTCTTGCAATCAGACACACTTGCTTAACAGTGCCCGCACCAGCACCATCTTAAACCTGCTGCTGTGTTGCTTCGGCCAGGCTCTCTCACTGCCAGACTTGCGCATACAGTTGACCTGATCTCCTATGTCCACTCTCTCCTGCAACTAACTCAGGACTGAGATGCTGCTTGATCTCGCCAGAGGGAATTAGTAGCTTTGTTCTTAATGTGCCCCCACAGCTGATTCTAACTCTCAAACTCTGCTTAACTGCCGTTGCCTAGGCAATCACAATCTGTACAGTATTAAATGTTTATTAACCCATTAGTGTTTTCTGTGCTATGCCAATCATGCTGTGTGCATACTAGCAACAAATAATTTCATTAAATACAATGATTATTTTGCTTAGACAGGATATTGTTACCATGTTGCTACAGCAAGAAAGAAAAAATATATAAATCAGTGCTAGAAAACTCTTGTGTGTCCTAGTGGTACACATAGGTTATAGTTTTTCACGCATAAAATGTTTTAAATATCTAAAACTGTTTTCTACAGTATATTGTTTTAGTCATGCAATGTTTAAGATAGGCAGGGACAAGTCATTGATCATTATTACTTATTTTTGATTTTGAAAGAGCAGTGAAAATATGCTAGTGTTGCTTGTTGTGTGGAATTTGTGAAGCAACACTAATCTTAGCAAAGGTGTGCTTAACTATTTTTTTTTTATTTGCATCTTAATTGGTTTCTGTTTAAGGGCATCTTTAAATTTCCTTCCTCTCTCAGAGCTTCCTGGAGATTGTTGGTCTTGTAATTTATATAATAATCAGTGCATTTCAAGTGTAACATTTCTGATGTAACATGGCAAAGTCATGATCATAATGGTTGCATTGTCTTCTTGCAGCGGGGACTACTGGTGGACTCAGGCACTGAAAGGAGTTACATGTGAAAGACCACAAGAACAAGATATTGAAAACTGTTTTAGATAGTTAAACACCTTGGGGCAAGCTTGTTGTGAAAGGTGCCATATAAAAATAAATTGAATTGAATTGAACAGTTAAAAAACACTTTTTATGCCAGAAAAAAAGTATTTTTCTTCTGTGTGTATGCTACCATGTGAGAAGAGGAGCTGAAGAACTTTGGGGGACTAATATCTCTGTGAAGGACTAGTTTTTTGGACTGAGCAGGCTTCTCCTTGAGGGTTCCTCAAGCCAACAGTGACAGATCTACTCCTAAAGTGGATGAATGGATGACTGGCTCAGGGCTGCAGTTTGTGGCTCAGGAGTTGGCATTCATCACATCTGTGTTTGTGTGTGTACCCTGCAATGCTTGCCATTGCTTGCCATTATAGACTCTGGCTCCCCTGCGACCCTGAATTGGATGAAGCGGTTAGAAAATGAATGAATGGAATTTATGCAAATGTGAAACAAATGTAATAGAATTATGTTTAACAGCATCTCTAATGCAGTTAGAAAATTAGTAGTGTCTCTAACTTGTAGTTTGAATTTAGCATTTGTATTTACACCAAGCATATAAAAAAAATTAAACAAGTTCCAACAGGAATCTTCTCGGGAGGTTAACAAATATATTAAATAATTAGTATTCCTTTGTAATATATCAATCTCCATAGTTCCTCAAGCATTAATTCAAACATTACTTTGTAGTACATTTAAAGACCCTTTTTTCTTCTTTGCAGTTGAATAACATGTTGTTTCTAAAAATACTTCTCTGATATCGCAATATTCGTATTTCTCCTCTATGGCATAAGCATAATAAAAATACATAGCATAATCTAAACTAAAGTAGTAGTACTAAAGTAACGATTAAATCCTTAGCTCTTCAAAAGAGTACCACAAACCACCATGCCCTTCTTAATTCCATGTAACAACTAGAAATATTGTCCCTCCCCCAATGCAAAAAAGAAGAAATAATGAAATTACACATATATGCAAACAACTAAAATCTAACCTTATGCACACTCTTGAAAGAAGAAAAAAACACATCTAAACAGCAACAAAAGAAATTAAAGTGGTGAGCTGGCACTCTGAGTAAAAAAAAAGGATATGGAAAAAAAGCTGAAGTCAATAAGATTCCAGTTCCCAATAACTGCTTGAACACAAAGATGTGGTGCTTATAACCCCATGCATCAATCACAAGAGAGTGCTGCACAAAGCAAAAAAGAAAAGAAATAGATCTGGCCTACGTCCAATTTTATTCATACACACAGTCCTCTTGAAAGAGAAAAAAATATTTTATACTCCAACGGAGCTGATGAGGCAGTTCAAGCTAACAAAAACAGAATTTAATATTTATTACCCAAGTCTGACTTTATAAGTGTTTATGTTTTTTATGGACATTAAAAAGCTCACAATATCTTTCCTACTTCACAGCTTAGTTTTAATATCTATTTTTCCTTAGCTGATACCCTGGCTTCATTCAAGACATTTCTAAAGTGTCCCTTGTACATCTTAGTTGCTAGCAACCAAATAAACTTAGACTCTTTTGCAAACTTTACTTTTTCATTTTCTTTTCAATTGTTCAACTTGATTTTAAATCAGATTAACTGATGTATTCTGTTTGCCTCATTCCAGAGCAATCAAAACAAAACAAATACTGCATAAGAATTTTAATATGTTGCCTCTCTGACACAGCAAAGCAAAAAAAAAACACTCAGCAGTACACACGAGTTTTGGATAATTGTAATATGTACAGAAATTCTGCAGATGTTTCCAACAAAATGGCAACAGGTCAAGCATATTAATGATGTAACTTGTCCCCAGAGACTCCAGGACAATGAAGGACAGTTTCCTGTTGTCAGAAACTATTAAAAATTTCACGCCTAAATTTAGCTTCTTCAAAGGCTATGTGCACGGATTCCTAATTGCTTTATTTTTAGGAAAAAAGTAAACAGCTGCAATTATGAATTTTTGTATGGACATTTTACCAAGAAACTGTGTGCAGAAAAATGAAAATGCTCTTGCAATTAAGTGAACTACAGGCCTTCTAAAAGAAACAAGAACAAAAAATAAGGAACTCTTCAGAGAATTTGGGCTGAAAGTAAGTTTTTAATCTCTCTAGCTGTAGTAAATTTCAGTAATAAAAATTCCTCATTGATATGCAATTTTAAAGTCATTGACCAATTAATATCTGAATGTCAGGCAGTAAATTGTATTTACATATAACATGGGCTCGGTGTGAATTCATTATCAGACTGTATATGTAATTCTGACCTCTTACTACACATGCTTGTCACTTATTAACTGATATATACTTCCATGCAAATTCAGAATTATTAATAACATTATTATCCCCTTTGCATGTTACATAATTAAGTCTTCAACATAGGACTAGAAGAAACATAGAAGGGTGGAAACCAAAGTCTGGAGAACAAACCCCACTTCAAAGAAACATTAGTCACTATTCATTCCTCTAATGCTGTCATTCCTACATCCACAGGGTCCTGGAGGAGGGTGAGGTGTGGTCGATGAGAAGCTCATAAGGGAGCAGCTAGAATTCCCAACCGACTATGAATTTGAGATTGAAAGGGCTCACAGAGCCCTGGGCCCTAAACCCTCAGACCTGCCGGCCAGACCAAGATCTATTATCATCAGGTTTTTGAGATTCAAGTCTAAAGAGGAAATTTTGATCAAAGCATGGGGGAAGAAGGAGGTGTTATATGAAAACAACTATTTAATTTGATTACGATTACTCAGCCAATGTCCTTCAGGAACGGATTGAAAACCAAGAAATAAAGTCCTGTAGGAAAATTACATAAAATTTAAAACTCCTTTCCCTGCTAAATTATTGCTGTTTTTTGACATGGGTGCTCAGACAATTTCTTCAGCTGCGGATGCCACCAGGGACTTAGCCTGCAGAGGTCTGCTTGTGGGTGGGACCGGAGGGCAGTCTGCAGAGGAGTAGATCATACAGGAATCATGGCAGAAAGCGGACAACCGCAGCAGGAGACTAAAGGAACAGTACCAGAATTTCCACCGGCATCCTTCCCCAGAGGACTAGAACTTCATTCATGACTCAGAACTAATGTGCCTGTTTAGGTATTGAGAGTCATGGGATATTGTAAGATACTACTCCTCTTACCCTTTTCAAAAAATGATAGTTCCTTTTAGACTGTAAATTTTAAGGGTTCTATAGCACTGTTCGTGTTTTATATACCATTTTTGTTGAATTGAGATAAATTACTCGATTCAGTAAATATTTAATATAATACTAGTTACAGTATAAAAAGCCTCGTTAAATAGGGCAGAATAGTTTTAAGAACGAGAGTAATAATTTGGACACGTAGGGGACTGCCATATAGGACTCTCTTTGTTATAAAAGAAAAGGCTTATTTTTTTCTTGTTCCCTTACTGCCTATTCTATTCTATTCAGGCACAATAAGTGGGGTTATACCTTGGACCCCCCACATGAACCCCATAAGATTAAAAAATCATTTTTATTATTTTATTTTGTTGTTATTGTATTGTTCAAAATGTCAGCATTGTTTTGTTCTGAGAGACTCGGAGTTAAATACCAACAGAAGCAAAAATAATCATAGACAACCAATGTCATCACAGGATATTAAAGTAATCTCTTTTGATGTTAATGGTTTATACTACCTGATAAAAATAATAGCAGAACATTGATAAAACTATGTTAAAATGAAACTGAATGGTTTTGATAAAATGTACTGTTCTTCACATAAAACAGGGGTGTTGCCATAATCATACCGATAACTGTTAACTTCGAGTACATGTCTGAGATTAAAGGCAAAGAAGGTAGATACTTTACATCACTGTTAAAGGCAAAATAGAGTCTTTAGTTGCTTAATATCTAAGCACCACCAGGCAGTGACAAGTTTTTTTTTTTTAAGTGGGTGTACTGATTTTCGGAGGAGATTGTAACATTTATCTAAATAAAGATTTGGACACCTCTAAGAATAGCAAAAGGAAACTTAAACCATTGGAGAAATATGTAAAGAGATCTATTGAAGACGATTCGATCTATTGAGGTATCTATATCCTACAGGAAGGGATTATACACATTTTTCAGCATCATGTAACTCATATGGCAGAATAGATTATTTCCTTATGCATAAACTAAACAGAATTAGATTAAAAAAGTGTGTAATTGGAACTTCAGATTTATCTGACCATGCCCGAGTGTATCTGGCATTAGACCTAAATGTGGAAAAAATACTTCATGGAAGATGACCTGTAATATTTTGAATGATAATGGTGTTAAAGAGAAAATTAAACATGAGATTGAATTTCTATCAAATAATGTCAATGTCTCCAGCAATACTATGGGATTCAGCTAAAGCAGTGCTTGGAGGGAAACTTATCTCTATCTGCTCACATAAAAAGAAAGTGAGTTACAATCTGAATTAAAACTTATGGAGCAAAAACACAAAAAAATCACCTGTTTATGCAATATACTGTACAAACAATTATTGAAAATTGGGGAAGAAATAAATAAATTGCAAATTTGTGGAATTATAAACAAAACTAAAGGTTTTAAAACAAAGTAATTATGAATCAGGAGCTAAATCAATTAAAATACTTGCAAGAAGACTGTACATGCAACTGGCTAAATTTATAATTCCTAACATATTTAACTCAGTAACTAGCCAAATGCACTCCCAATTAAAAAAATATAGACTACTTTTATTGAATATTACAAAACAATTGTACACAAAATCTGAAACCCAAAATAAACAGGACATATTATTTTTATCAGACTCATTTAAGTTACCTGCTTTTAAATGAGGAACAAAATAATATGCTAACCAGTGTAATAAGCAAAGATGAAATATATTATATTATTTCAGATCTTAAGGCCAATAAATCACCAGGGACACATGGCTTTCCAATTTAATTTATAAGGTATTCAAAAATCAGTTGGTTTCTGTCCCCCTGTTCACTTGTAATTAAATAAGGGAAGGAGGAGATCTTCCACTTTCCAATTCCCCCAATTTCTCTTCTTAACATAGATTACAAAATCTATGCTTCACTTATGACCAAAAGATTCTACCTCAACTAAAAAATTTAGATCAAACTGGATTTATTCAGAACAGACAAACACAGGATAATATCAAAAGCACACTCCATATTATGAGACATATTGTTGGTAAAAACATAGGGACAATATGGTTAGTCTGGATTCAGAAAAGGGAAATTGGGAATTTTTATACCAGACACTAGAGAGATTTGCATTTTCTGATAAATTTATAAAAATAATGTTTTCAAATCAGCAGCACAAATCAAGATCAATTGAAATCTTTCTGACAGATTCAGCTTAAAAAGAAGTACAAAACAGGGATGTCCCCTGTCACCTCTCCTGTTCTCTTTATACATAGAACCCCTGGGTTAGACAAGACCCAAAATTAAGGAGATAAAATTCAAAAGACAAGCACACAAGATAGCATTGTATACAGATGATGTTATTTTGTATTTGGATGATCCTAATTAATAATTTGTTGGGGTTATGGATCTATTGGAGAAATCTGGTCAGATGTCAGGGTACAAACTAAACATAGAAAAAACTGAGATTTTGTGTAATAATTATAATCCAACAGATGTCAAATTTAAATTTGCTATCAACATCTGTTGTATATTTTGGAATACATTTAACAAGATTTGTTGAAATTGTTTAATTCAAATTTTAACCCTTCAACCCATAAAATTAAAGAGGACCTTTCTGGCTGGATTTTACTTAACTTACTGTTCTACCAAAAAATAGTATACCTTTTTCAATCGCTTCCATTAGAGATCTCTACAGAACAATTTAATGAATGGGATAAACTGATTTCAAGATTTATTTGGAATGGAAAAAAGCCAAGGGTTAAATTTAAAACACTGCAATTAACCAAGGAAGATGGTGTTTTAGACTTCCCATATCTAAAATCATATTACCAAGCAGCTCAACTCTGATATCTAATTTGCTGGTGTGATCACGATTATAGTGCAAAATGGAAGCAAATGGAGTTTCTGATTATAGATGAATTTCCAATACAGACAGTGTTGATCGATAGATCACTGGCAGAATCTACATATAAAACAAATATACTCTGTGTTATATTACCAGTTAAAATTTGTTTTAAAATAATGACCTTTAACTTGAAGACAGATATTAAAATATTAAAGTGGATAGCTTATGATTCAGGTTTCCCTTCTAGAAAATTTGATAAAACATTTTAAAATCACAACAATATGTATCTTGATGAAACCGAATCACAAGAAAAACGTTGAAGATTTAACACAACAATATAACCAAGAAAAAGAGACTTCTACAGATACCTCCAAATTAAGCACAATGTAAACAGTAGGTTAAAACAACCAAATATAGAGCAAGTTAATAAATTCCTTTATTATTTAATAGCTTCATATAAGCAGAGCAACCAGAAGAAAATAATATATAATAATATTGAAAAAATGAAAAAAGATTCAACAGAATATATTAAAATAAAGCATATCTTTG
This sequence comes from Atractosteus spatula, assembly GCF_055471065.1. Taxonomy (NCBI): domain Eukaryota; kingdom Metazoa; phylum Chordata; class Actinopteri; order Semionotiformes; family Lepisosteidae; genus Atractosteus; species Atractosteus spatula. The sequence continues at coordinate 6,589,444 of NC_142728.1, read as the reverse complement.
ATCCTCACAACCTGATTTTTTTTATTTATTACAAATGACTATTTGAGATATTGTTTTAAATGAAATTAAATCCTGGTCAATTGTATTGAATTATTCAAAAACAATTATAATTCCAATAGTGATTCTATTTATTTATAATTTAGTTATTATGCATTGTATTATTTATATTAACTACATATTTTACACACTGTGATATATACAAATAATAAAAAAGTCAATATATTTTTGTGTTGTTTTTGGTTCCTGCTAATCTCACACCTGTGCTTCTGTCCCTCAGTTAGGTGCATTGACTTTTACCGGGACTCGCCACGACTCCTACCACTCCACACTGTCACATATGGTGCCCAATGTGGGGATGTGGTGAAGAGGTTAGAGGTTTCTTTTTCCGCCAACACATGAGAATGCGGCAGAAATCATGCAGTGGATGGCAATTGCCCCTGGCTGCAAAACGCATTCTCACAGCGGCTGATATAGAGTTCAGTCTTTTTTCCCTTTTTTCCTGGGCTAGGCTGGATTCCGTTTTTAAGCGGTTCTCTTTTCCCCTCCCTGTTTTGGGCGGTTACAAGAGGTCCCCCGCCGGCCTTAGTGGTTTCAGGCCCCCTGCTAGTTGTAAGTGGGCCCCGTCCCACCACTGTTCCAAGTGGTCTCTCTTTTTTTGTCCAGTCTAGGCCTGGAATTTAAAAAAACAAATCTGAACTCTGCAGTCAGGTGATGTTTCTGTTTCCTTTATGGTGTTTTTTTTTTCCCTCGTCTCACCCACCATCCCCTAGTTGTTGCCTTTTTGAAAGGGGGGAGTGGCCGTTGGAATTGGCCAATCTTTGGTCAACCTATGGCCTTCCTCATGAGGGTGACAGTCAGTTTTACACTGACAGTCCCAGAGCGATTGAACCCTCGTAAGACATTCTTTTTCTTTTCTTTTAACTGGGGGCAGGCACACCTTTTTTCACACACTAAGTTTTTATTTTGTTTTTTCCTTATGTGCCCTGCCTGGACCTGGAGGTCATGATGCACAGAGGTACACATTTGTGGTCCCTGCTAGCCTCACACTGGTGCTTCCGTCCCTCAGTTAAGGGCGTTGACTTTTACCAGTGCTCGCCGCGGCTCTTCCCACTGCTGCATTGTCACTACGGGTTTGATAAGAATGTTCTTAAGTGGCCCTGTTAAAGTCCTGACTTCAGTTCAGTTAACAATTTATAATGAGACCTGAAGACTTCTGTCCATCAAAAATCCCTGAAGGACTGGAGCAATTTTTCCAGGATGAATGGGATAACATTTACAATACCCTAATGTGAAAAAATGGTAGATAACTGTCCACCAAAAAAAAAACTAATCGACAGTTGCAGATGAATTTGCAGTTAAAAAAAAAGTCCACTACACTGTAGTTTTATTAATTAAGAGCTTGAGCTTAATGATGGAAGAGGGTAATGGATTCCAATGGATTTATTAGGACATTCGTACTGATGAATGTATTTTAAAGAGCATTACATAAACATAATTTAAGTTCAATTTGTGTTCATGTAAATACAGCAAGAATTTGTATTACTAGAATCCTACTCTAAAGCAAAGAACATCCTTTGTGATGATCAGTATACAGCATATGAAACTCATGCAATACCATGTGATATCTTCATTGTTCTGGTACTTCAGTCTACATTTTGTTAAGAACTCTTGGAAAGTTTTAACATAATTAAAAATTATACAGTACATACTGTATAAATATATTGTAAATATACAATAAAAGTACAACTGCAAAATTCCTTGTAATGTAACTAACTGAAAGGTGTTTGGGATGAGTGTGGTTTAAGATGTTTTGATATAAAAGAACACCATTGTAATTGTGGCTTCTTGAACTCTGTGTTAAATTCAAACAGTCATATTTTTACTTTAGATTTTGTAGTCATACAATGCAGAGAATTACAATATCTTACCATGAGGTCTGTGATAAATTGAAATAGGTATTTTCTTATATTATATTTACCATATATATTTACCAGTTCATTAATAATTTCAGAAAACCTGAGAAAATGCGAATTTGATGCTCATCAGAGTTAAGAGAGTGTCATAAAGCCATTTCTATATATTTGAGGCTCCATCCATCCTTTGTCAGACAGTTTGGAACAGTGACTCTACCCAGACCCAGATGTCCTGCCAACAAGTACCTGAAAACCACCTACGAAATCATAAAGATTCTCAGAGTAACATCTATGGATTTAACATGGAGTAACATCTAAAAATAAGAGTTATAATTCATAGATGGGGATTACTAGGAGGCCATGACTGATAAAGGCTAGGGGGAAATTTGGCCAGGACGTCAGGGTAACACCCCTTGGATTTTTAATAACTATGGAGAGTGAGGACCTCGGTTTTATGTATCATAAAAAGCACCTTTTTACACCTGCCTTCTTAGCTTCAGTCGGTTGCCAGTTGTGAGTTGCAGGGTGATATATCTGCCAACAAGCCTCTCTTGTTAATAATAATAATAATTCCTTACATTTATATAGCACTTTTCTGGACATTCCACTCAAAGCCTGTCTTGTTGCAGTGAATGCCAATGTTTGTGCCTTAATCATCAGTAAAAGACTGAACAGAAATGGTTGTCAGGGGAGGATAGCCAGAAATAATCCATTGTTCTCTAAAAAGATCAATACTTTCTGTGTCAAGTTTGCCAAGGTGCTCCTGGATAGCCTACATGACTAGCAGAATGCTTTTGGACCAAGTCAAAACTTGTACATTTTATGTGGTGAAAACTAAGCAGTGCCTTCCAATAGAAGAACCTCTTTTCAACCATCAAGCATGGCGGTAAGAGTATAATGGTTTAGGGTTACAATACAATGGCTGAAAATAGAACTTTCAACAATTTGGATTTACCATTTTTTTAAACCTAAATCGCTTTAAAATATTATGGCAGGACCTGAAGTGACCTATTCATACAGAGACCCTGAAGTGTCACTAACTTGAAGCAGTATTTAAAAGATGAATGGGATAAAATTAATAAACGAAACTGATGAAAAAGTTGCACTGAAAGGCTATTTTAAGACATTGATGCTCAATGAAGTGTTACCAGTTACTGACTCACAGATTTATTCACATGAGAATATCTACTATTGGATCTCTTTGATAATAAAATAATTTTAAAAAATCAGAATATATTTTGGTTAGAGTGCAGAGCTTTGTCAGTGTGTGCTGGCTGAAAAAGAGCCAGTAAATTCCACAATGAAAATTAGAAAGTAGAAACACAAGGTTTCACCTCCTTTAGTTGTGAAATACATATATTTTATGTACTCACAATACTTTATTAAGTCTTCCTTGAAAATATTGTTTAAGGTTTAATACAGTGTACACTGTACAAGAATATGAACAAACTTAAGGATTCACAATTTTTTCTCAATTTCCAGCAGGGAAGTGGGAAACACTGGTGCTTGTGGAAGACTGGAGGTGGGTACAGGAAGTCATAGAGTTTCCTACTTTTAAGGATGGAGATTTAGGCCTTATATTGCAAGATTCCTAGCAGAATCAGGAACATTTACATGGGCAATGGGTGGCTCTGTAGCTAAGGATCTACGCCTGTGGCTGAAAGGTTGTCAGTTCATATCCCGCAGCTGACAGAAGAATTCTACTCTTTTGGGCCCCTGAGCAAGGCCCTTAACCCCAACTGCTCCAGGGGTGCCGTATAAATGGCTGACCCTGTGTTCTAAACCCCAGGCTTCTCTCCCTGTCTGTGTGTCTCATGGAGAGCAAGTTGGGGTATGCAAAAAGAAAAAAACCTCATACAAGAAATTGTACAGTAAATGGCCAATAAAGTGATCTTATATCATCAGAAATGCCAGTATTTGTCTTGATATCATTCTCAGTGGTTTTGATGGCACCCATCTCTGAAGAACAAGGACAATGTATCTCTTAAACAGTAAGTTTGAAATCTGCAGCACTGACCTAGAGGCTGCAGTGGACAGGAGACTGGAGAATAAATCCAATCGCAGACTTAGCAGGATCTTGCAAGTTGGCAGGCAAAAGTGAAACTAAGAGTGTTTGTAGCACAATTTGCAGTTGAGGTCAGAAAGACAGAGGTTGAGCTGAGAAGAGCCAAGCAAACACCAGGGAGAGAATGTAGAGAAGCTGTAGAATAGACAGGTTTTTAGTACACAGGGTCAAAACAGAAATTGAGCGAGGACATATAGTGGGGAAATTTGAATGTTATTAAAAACAAAAATGCAATAAAAACAGGATATTCTTGGGAAGCACAAAAGGATACCGTGTCTTAAGAGTAAAACCCAAAAACTAAATTAAGAGCATTGTCAAATCAGGGCTTAAATACCTATATGAAAAACAGATAAGTGCCAGCTTAGCTGCGTTTACCTACTATTGATAAATGTCCATCACAGGACTTGATGAATTACTAGAACAAGTGGAAATGTGGCCTGTTGCCATGGAGATTTGGGAAGAGCCAGAGTTTCCACAAGTATCACAGTATGTTTCTTATTTACATTTGGAAAGTTTTTAGAAGGAAATGTGAAAAGCCTACAGTACCTGCATATTTCTGACTTCCCTTTAATTGAAAAAAAAATTGTTAAGTGGTGTAATGGTTAGCAATGTTGCGCAGCAGTGCAGGGGTTCTGAGTTCAATTCCTGTATGGAGTTTGTATGTTCCTTGTGTTCATGTGGGATTCCTCTGGGTGCTCTGGTTTCCTCCAAAAGTCCAAAGACATACTCGTAGGTTAATTGGCTTTTGGGAAAACTGGCCCTGATGTGAGTGTGTGCATGTCTGTGTGTGCCCTGCATTGGACTGCCGTTCCATCCATTGTGTGTCCTGCCTTGCATCTGTGTCTTGCTGGGATAGGCTCTGGCTCCCCTGTGATCCTGCATCTGATAAAGTCTTCAGGAATTGGATATATGGATTTGATAAATAGACCAGAAATGTATCTGTTAAAAGTCTTTATAAATTATACATTAAGGGGGATTATAATACATACTGGGTTAAAGTCCTCACAGGTCAAGGCCACCCCTGCTATAAAGCATGTTGAAAACCAAATTGTTTTATGGAACCAATACTACACTGGGCATGTAATGCCTAGTGATCTTTATGAGATAGGGAAATCGAGTGACATGAACAAGCCTGAGCATGAAATTGAATGATGAGCAGCACATGCGCAAGAGACTTTGATCACATTTTTCATTTTACACTGAACTTTACATTACAATGTATTATCAAAGCTGAAATAATGTGTGTGGTGAACTACTGCACATGTCCTACCTTAGAAACAGGTAAAAAATGGGTCTTGCACACTGTATATTACAATTTAAACTATTTCACTCCTTCACATCCATTAAGTGTCATGCTCTGTACTTTTAGTGTGAGCTGTGCTGGAATTCAGTTCATTTAAAAATAGGAGGCGGGCATAGAGCTTTACTTCTCTAAGTATGGACATACAATAATTGTATGATATATCTTGACAATAACCTATATTACTTTTTTAATTTTTTAGCACAGTCACCGGATAGAAATTGTTGTTATTTGGTACATTCAAAGCTCAAATCCATTTACCAGTCCCTAGAATTCTGACATTATTGAAAATGTTATGGTGGGAACAATGATAGTTGCATCTACACTGTATCCTATTATGAACAAAATATTAGTATTCCTAAAGAGTCACTGCATTGTTTTCTAGATACAGTAATTTAGCAGCAGTATGACAGAGGTAGTAGGATATAAATACAAGACTGCTCATTTTAAACAAATCATCACATTTTAAAAATCAGTGTTTTTTAATTTAAAATGCATATTTACCTACTAATTTGCTTGTGTGTTCAGTCATAAATAATAGGATAGTATTTTTACAGCTATAGGTGACTAAGAAGTGTCTCCAAGCATTTAAATAAAGTGTTTAACACCTAGCAGAGTAAACACTTCCAGTTTCAAAGCAGAGGGAACTTTTGCTGTGATGCCCCTGATCAAAAACAATTGTAAAGTTTATCTTGGTGTACCTAGTTAATTAAGTTGTGAGTTAATGATTGTCAATGGGCAGTCCAAAAACACACCATATAAGATCACATTTAGACAACAGAAGGAGGGACAGAAAAAGAGAAAGAAAGGAGAAGAACATGAGGAGAGTGGAAAGAAATAAGGTTAGACTACAAAAGAAGAGTCAGGAGGAGTTGGAACTTCAGCTTGTGGCAGGAGAGAGCCCCTACAGTACTTCATGATCATTCAAATCAAACCTGACTGGAGCTAAGTATTTGAACATTGTTAGAGAGAGCATGCCATTCTGTATTTTTAGGGAACTTAGGTTTCCTTGGTAAAAGATACCTCAGTTGGAAACATCTTTCCTGCTTAGGGTGCATTTTTATGGATAGGGATATAGGCTCCCATTTATTTTGTGGCATCCAAGGCACAGAGAGAGATTTGACTGCAGGTTGCTTTATGTTTGATTAGAAGGCAGCCAATCTCTTATGTGGCCTCTGTAGGCATTAAGAATTTAATGCTTAGTAGCAGTCCGGTGTTTTCTGGATGACCAGAATGTTAAGCCTCTGAAACGCCTTGTTTGTAAATACTGTACATAGAATAACTTGTGTGTTGTATGTTTTGTTATGTGTAGTATACAGTAGTTTGTGTTCTGTCACTGTAATAAATATTTGTTTAACCAAGTGTGCGTGGATTATTAGTCCTCTCAACAAAACTGTGCCAGGCAATAAAGAACTCATGTGCCTCTAATTCTACCAGACGCTTGGGTATATTGCTAGAAATCACTTACAAGTTGGGGGTTATAAATTATTGACTAAACCGCTCAGTCAAATCCTGGTTTTCACCAGTTTTGTAAACCCCCATTTCTAACAATATTTTATAAAATGCTATAATGTTTTAACTTTTTCAATGAATGCTAGCAGTTGTTATTATTGTTAATGATAATGAAACACTTGTATTGACATTTTTATTAATTTTATATGTATCACAGTATGTTAAATATTAAATTAATATTAAAAATAAAAGAAGGGATATTTCAGAAAACAAAATTACTCAGATGAATTTATATAAAATAGCCTGTTGTGAATGCAATGTCTTTTTTTCAGGTTTACATAGGCACTAAATTATATTAATTTTATCCTCACAGGGCTGAGCATTGACTGGAATCGAACTCAGGTGTTTTGCATGGCAGGCACTGACGAGGTTACAATATGTGATAATAATTTTTAAAAACATAAAAAAAATTATGTTTTTAAAATCACTATGTGTAATACATTTTACATCAAAACCTAAAACAAAATTAAATGTTTTCTAATTAGTATTCATTGACAATTACTTTTTAGGGTGCTGGTTATCTGAGGTTAATAATTTCACTTTGTGACCGGATTGGCCAGTAAGCATTAAAGTCAGCAATGGTGGCTTAGTTGTTGTCTATAAAAATTTTGTCTGAAACTCACATAATACTGTGTAAATTCTGCAAATAATTGTATTGGTAAAAGGCTATATTTTGTTTTACGCAACAGTATATTCAGATATTTGCACAAAAGAGTAGTAGCAATATGGCCAGCTTTGTTATTCAAAGAATTGGAATATTATAGATTTTCACAGTTGGAATTGATCCTGGCCATCCAAAGACATATACAGAAGATCTGCATTTCCAGTTGTGCATATTCTCTTGTAATCCTGCTGTCTAAGGGTAGGAGAATGGAGAAAACACCAGACACCATTGCTGTTTTAATATTAGTGCATTTTAAATGTTAATAATAACTAAACTGAATATTATAGAGATGCTTATGTTCTTTATGTAATCCTTGTTTTCTAAAGGAAAAACAAATATTTTGGTGTCATCTCAGTCCTGCACATATATATGTGGATTGTTCACATGTAAAATATTGCATTGTATGAAAAATAATGATAATATAGCATTTGGGAGAAGAATGTACTCCTACTTTATACAGCATATAATTTAACTTTTCTAAACAATCTCTAGACACTGTGTAGATTTCCAGCAGAGACAAAACAGAAGCAATTAAGAGGATACAATTAATCACTGGAAATAAACTGCAAGTGGACATTAATGCAGAAATGAAATAATATCTATAATACACTCCTGAAGTGAACCTATGCATATACAAATATAAAGCCTTAGAACTTAGCAGGATAAACAGCTGATTTAAACATAGTAAAGCTATTATCGTTATATGACCTGCAAGTACACCATCTAAATGGTAAATTGCCAAACTGAACTTCAGCCTTTGGCACAAGACTCAGAGATGAAGGTGGCTGCAGCTCCATGGGGACATTATGATTGACTGTAAAGGGATTTAAAGTGTGTAGTTATGGGGCTGCAAATTAAATTAATGGAGAAGCTTGCCAAAATGTGACAACTCATGAGTTACTTAAAGGTTAAAGTATTCTAACAATAGTCTCGGTCTACTCATAATTAATTGTACAAAAACTATGATTCTCTAAGCTACTTAGGAAATTCTTTATGAAGAAAAGAAAGTACCCACAAAAAGTTGAAAAATATTCATTTTTATCATTTTGAAAAAAGAGCTTTTGCAACAGTTAAATCTTTCAGCAGGTAGTTATAGTAGTAGAAATAATACAACAAATATTAGTAATAATAACAATAATATTTATATATCTTATGTAGTACATTTTCAAATAGCTTTACTTAAGATTAAATTTACAACAGAAAAAATGTTTTACAAATGACAATGATAAAACTGAAAACAATAAAAATCAATCAAACAAAAAACAAATAATTTTAGAATGATTAAAGCTGAATTCAATTAAAAGAAATTGATCGTACAGAAGCAGCCATTCAGAATGCACACTCAAAACTCTTGTCTGTGGCAGGCTAGCTGTGCCATACTGTGGTATTATTCAGCATGCCAAGTTTAGATTTCCACTGGCCAAGGAAGATCAATAGGTGGCACTTGTGTGTTAGATGTTTGTGAAACAGTAGCTTAATTTCTTCATTTCTTAATTTTATCTGATGTTGCCACTTCTTTAAATCTACTTAATACAGATAATTAATATGGAATCAGGTTAATAAAGGAAAATTGTGGTAGTTGAAAATAAAATTGACCAAATTCTAAGAATGTTATTTATTGTATTGTAAATAATGTATTTATTAATTATTTATTAATATTGAAAACAATAAAAAGCAAATACTTTTAGAATGACTAAAGACAAATTCAATTCAAAGAAAAATGTTTCATTAAAGAAAAACCCTTTATAATGTGCAATCAGTCACATCTCTTCTAACCGCCTTTTTGTCTTTTATGTACTTCTTTGCTTTTAAATATGATATGTTTTTAGAGTCACTATGTATAATGTTTTTCAAAATCCAAAAATAACATTACTATTTATGCACATTTCCTAATCATTCTGTATACTGCATTCAATTTAAAAAAAATCTGTTAGTGTTATAGTACAGTACTGTATGATTAGCACAGGAAAGCACTAATGGGTTCATATAAATTTAATATTAATTAAAATAAGATGTATGCAGTATATTAAGGTTTCACTGTACCAACTGCAGTTTTACAGAGTAGTGCAGTCCTTCATCTGATTATTTTAAAAAAGTAAAAAAAAGGCATTAAATAGTGGTGGTCACCAAACCGTGGCACCTGATGATGTATGCAGCATGGCACCTCGCACATTTTAAATGGCTCCTTCTGTACATTACATAAATTCAGACAAGACTGAAAAAGCCTAATTGAGAGCAATTATCCTGTGAAAAGGGAATGAAGTTTTATAATCTAAGAGCTACAGTATGCACCTCTTTATTGTAACCATCCATTTTAGGATTCAAAATTGCCATTCAAATCAAGCCAGCTTGCTCTATAAATGATTATTAAATTTTAATGAACATTCTGATTAATAAAAAAGTAAGCTTTGCAGTTAAAGTACCAGGTACCAGAGCATTCATTGACCATTCATATGAACAGATTTAAAATCTATAATACAGCAAAATTATGCACTATAATAGTCTAGTCTAGATATAATAAAGATGTAATATTGTCAGCATACAGAAAAAAAAAGAATGGAGTGAGTTAATGATTAGTTACTTTTGCTTACTTCATTCTAGCTTGTAGAAAATACATTACACACACATATATATATAATACATTACTGTTCATTTTTACATTACCCTCATAGGGTAATAATATAACATCACCATGAAAATCTAGGAAATATTTATATGAATGGGTCAGAGCAACAATTTACTTCTATTGAAAAATAATGTAGGATTGTGGTCTTTAAGGAGCAAATTTGACACCAAATTGAATGAAAGCTGTTATTCTTTCTTTTTGCTGGCTGCCACTGGGGCATGTGTCTAAAATAAGAATTCCCATAATATAATAGATATGAACTCACTTGAGCGAGGATGTAAGATCTAAGCTATAATAATAATTGCTTACACGTATATAACACTTTCTGGACACTCCACTCAAAGTGCTTTACAGGTAATGGGGACTCCCCTCCACAACCACCAATGTGCAGCACCCACCTGGATGATGTGACGGCAGCCACAGTGCGCCAGAACCCTCACCACACATCAACTGTTAGTGGGGAGGAGAACAGAGGAATGAAGCCAATTCATAGAGGTAGCTTATTAGGAAGCCATGATTAGTAAGGGCCAATGGGAAATTTGGCCAGGATGCCAAATTCTTTTCAAGATACACACATCTTTTCAACAAGACATTTTTAATGACCACAGAGAGTCGGGACCTCGGTTTTATGTCTCATCCGATGAATGGCACCTTTTTTTTACAAGATAGTGTCCCTGTCATTATACTGGGGCATTAGGACCCACTAACACCTCTTCCAGCAGCAACCTTAGTTTTTCCCAGGAGGTCTCCCATCCTGGCACTGACCAGGCTTACACCTGCTTAGCTTTAGTGGGTTGCCAATTGTGAATTGCATGGTGAAATGGCTATCTTATTGAGTTATCTTTTGAGCAATCTTGATGTCCATTTAAAGAGGTTTTGCTACCTTTAATAGTTATCCACAATAACATAATATTTAGACTCCTTAAGAATGGTTGTTTTGTTATACAGTATGTTGCAAAATGTCACTTTGTCTCCATGGTCTTGAAATAGAGATTTTCTAGGTCTGGAGCAATGCAGGTCTAATAAAACACTAAAGGTTATCAGAGGAGAACTGCAAGTTTTCTATTGTACAGTAATAGTGTTTTCATTACATGAGATTTACTGTATACACTAGGTATTCAATACCATGAAATCCCCCACTGAACATCAAGTACTAACCTTCCAAAAGCCATTCATGTGGAGTTTCAATCTTTCATTTTAAACAATGTAAAGGTTATATAACTGTACAACAATTAGACAAACCCCATAAATTAAATTGCTTTCATCTCGGAACCACTGGGACATTCTTTTTGGAGTTCATTTTCCAAATTGTCTTTTTTTCTGAAGGCTTCAGCTTCATTCATTTTCCTTCTGGGTACGGTACTATGATCTGAGCAGTGTAGCAGTACCTATCACAAATCCAGTCAGACACTGAGGCCTGTTGAACACGGCCTCACACAACTCCCTCGGAGAGACGGACAGCATACCTTTAGATTTTTTTTCCAAAGATGAAAGGTTTGTGATGTAGTACTAGAGTTAACTCAGTTATGTTTGTCATGTTTCATATCCCTGTCTTCCTTGTTGAAAAACCCTTAGAACTTGCAGTCCCATTCTATGTAAAATTTATGTCAACCTTTTTTATGTACTGTTACTTGCTTTCTTTGTACGAATTGGTAATGTTTCTTTTTCTTCCATACATCCTGACAGCTGATTGACAACATCACAAAAAAAAGGTATCCATGTTTTATATGCCACAAATTGATGGGATAAGAGAGTGCAATATAAAGTTAATAAGTGAGAGTGATGTGTGGAACATTGTTGCATGCCTATAATCATTATTTAAAATTATTTAAGATAATTTTTGATTATCTTAGATAGAGAGCTCCTCGCCCAGGAAGCAGTATTGCTATAATTTGTAAATAAAGGGGATATTGGGATATTTGCACAGCTGCAGTGGTATCTAGATGAGCAACAATTCAATTTGAATTGATAATCTAGAGTCATTTCAATGGCTAGAACACTTACCAAGCTGGAAATTTACAGATGACCAGTAACTCTTGTGACCATTTCTTACAGACAGAAATAACAGCAAAGAAAGAGTGGAGTACAGCAAGAGAGTACAAGGACACAAGGCAGAGATCCATACTTCAGCATTTGATTCCTTCTTGACAAAAAAAACATACCAGGTACTTAACTGTTTGGGATAGGAGCTGGATTTTAATATTCTAATACTATTTAAGTTATCATTATAAATCCAGTCAAAGTCTGTTGCTTTTGTGTATTTAAATGTATTTTATTAGAAATCATTTTAACAAAAGTTTAGAGAGCAGGCTTAATTGTGGAGGATTGTTTAGTTTATGAAAAATGTATGTCTACCAATGAGTGCATTGGGGTGATCAATATTAGGTATCTACTGCAGGACATTGTACTGTACTGTATATACAGTGCTGGAATCTAAGAGTCCATACAGTTGTATCCCCCCCCCTTAATCGTAGTTTCTATGTTGAGTATCCTATTTGTGTTATTTTTTATATAAAAAAATATTTGCGTGGTAACATTTCCTTTTTATTTTTCCACCTCCAAATTAAATTTAAAATTGCTTTTACTACTCCAAATTTCTGCTCTAACCTCAAATGGACTGGTCACTTTCTTGGATTTCAGTTCCGGATGTGAGGGAATGCTGGTGCATTTGACTACCGCTCTTCTCACCAATTTCAGTTTTCTAGTTGTTTTTACTGTTTTTTCTTTTCTTCTTTTGCAACCACTAAATCTTTATATTCACCACTAATCTTGCCAAAGTATTTTTTTTTTCTGCGATCTGACTACCACAATTTTTCAGATTTTTACTGCTGAACTGCCCACATGCAGTGGACAATTTCTGCTAACCTCTACTAGCGGTGTTACAGTGCCTGTTTTTCTACATAACAGCAGTTATAACAGTTATCAATCCACAGCATGAGAAGCAAAGATCCAGTTCTTTCACTTTGGTTTGATGTTAGAAATACAGTAATTCTTTTTGACATCCCCAACACCTCCTAACAATGATAATGATGTTCCACCACATGCAAAGTAACAAACACTTTAAAACAGAATTTACTATAAAAATGAATGCATAGTGTTTAGCTTTCTTTTTTAGAGGCATAAAACATTTTTTTTCATTATATTTGTTTGCTTTTCATGTGTTTGTATTGAATTAGCCATTGGCAAAAGGCACATACTAATTGCATGGCTTTAATTGGCGGCTCCTGTCCATCAATAGTCTATAACCAAATGTTGCATCAAACACAGTGCAGTTTGCGAAAAAAATTTTTTGAAGCAGCCAATATATTCGGCACAATATGTTTCTTATCCAGTACGTGGCAGCTTATGAAAACTAGATTACGAATTTCCTACCATCTTAGGGTGGCGAGCAAATACCGCTTCTCTTTGCTTGGCGAAGTTTCATGGTTAGCAGTGTGCTCTACCAAGGAAAACTATGGATCAAATTGTGACAAAACATAAACGACAGAAATGAGCACACCAGTGAAAACGCTTCCAAACGTACTGCACAATCATTGAATCAACATGCTAATGAAAATGATGAGGAAGAAGGGGGGAAACAGGAAGGTGCGCTACAGTCTGATCAAAATGAGCTTACTGTTAGCACAAAGAGAAAGATACGATCCATAAATGAAAAACGCAGAACGTTCCAAGACAAGTGGACAGATGAATTTTTATTTGTACTTCATGGAGCCAATCCTCTATGTTTAATCTGCCACAAAACGTGCTCTGGTTTCAAACGTTGTAATTCAGAATGCCATTTCCAAACCATGCACACGAAATTCAATGACATGTTCCCACCTGGGAGTAACATTAGGAAAAACAAAATTGAGCAGCTTACTGCTTCGCTGAGTGAACAACAAAAACTCATGAACAGAACAAATGCAGTTTCTGAGCGTTTGACAGAGGTAACGTTTGAGATTGTGATCTTAACAAGAGTAAAAAAAAAAATTCTGGTGCAGAAATAGTAAAAGAGTGTTTTTTGGCTTCAGTGGAATGACTGTATGCTGATTTCAACAACAAAGATGGGATCATAAAGCAACTCAAAGGACTCCAGCTATCCGATTCGACCATAATGAGGTGGGTCGAAGACATCAGTAAAGACATTAGCAACCAGTTAATAGCAGATCTGTCTGCTGCTTCGTACTTTAGTATTGTACTGGATTAAAAAACACAGACGTGTGCGACGTTGCCCAGCTCTGTGTGTGGGTCAGGTTCCAAAAAGGCGATTCATTTAGGGAAGAAATGTTATGCTTATTACCACTACTTGGCCAAAGTAGAGGTGAGAACATCGTGAGTGTTCTTTTGAAGTTTTTGTAATGAGAACAAACTTAACTAGTCAGGTCTTGTATCAGTGTGCACGGACGGCGCTCCCAATATGTGAGGGGAAGAGAGGGGACTTAATGGACTGAATTCCAGTTGCAAAATGTGATGCAGTTGGTTCTAGGGCAATATTTCAGGATATATAGGATATACAGTATACATATACTTATAAGACCTTATAAGTAAGGTAGTGCTCTCCAATTGTGGTTAAGCAGCTACAAAATCTTATAGTTTTTAATCTTCCTAAATCCATAATGATCCAATTGAATTAATATGGGATTCCCATATTATCCCAGTCAATCTGGTGAAAAAAGTCAATATTAATGTGCAATTAGCTGTTCTATGGTATTTAAGAACCAAGTACTGTTATTATAATAACTAAATCTCTCGATAAAGTGTATAATATTGCATACAGTGTTTTGTTTCAGAAAATAAGTATGTCTGTCAAATTGGTTAATTCAATAAAATCTCTTTCCTACCATTATCAATACAAAAAAAAGACCATACTAAAGAATCTCCTTTAACAAGAAACCTGACTAAGATGTTAACAAGGAAAGAATTATCTCCACTATGTCACTGCTTACCTTTTGAAGACAAAAGCTTTAAAAAGGGAGGGGCTGTCAAAATGGCTTTCTTTTTTGCTTTTCAGACCTCACTGCAGAACAATATTACACCAATATTACACTCTGGTACAATAAGCTGAATTCATTGGAGGGAGGGCTTCTGAGAGCTTATTCATTTACAGAATTAGTCATGCATTAATATCATCCCACAGATAAAACTAGGCAGCAAATGTTTATCATAGCTTTAAATTCATTTAAACCAAAATACCAAAAAGCTGCAAATAGTGCCTACTTAAAATACCAATTGCTCACACAAAGATTACTACATCATTTACATGCTTCCCAGCCCAATAACTTCTTATATGTATAAAATGTCTTCCAGTCCCCACTGGCTCATTTCATTGAAAGGTTACATTGCCTGATATGCTAGGCGAGTCATGTGTGTGGAATACTACTGGTTAAGTTTATTACTATTTTCTGCTGAAGACCTATAGAAAATGTCACAAAAACAGACAATCAAAGACTGTGACTTATTTAATTTGATCCCAGCCCACACGCCCTCATCCTACCACCTCAAGCTAAATGAGGAGCTTTTCCAATTAATAAACAACGAGAGAAAACACTTGAATTGTTTGACGAATGTGCTGTGATGTCAATGGATATAATATGGTTGATAAAATAATGGTGAAGTATACAGTTCAAGGGACTACGCAGTGCCAGATCCACCAGGCCTGTTTGACGGCCATGTCTGGCCCATGTACATGAAACATAAAAACATGTTGGAACAGTGGATATCAGTGGATATAAAGCATTCTGGAAGATGGAGGAGGTGGAAATATAGTGCATTAAGATGCATTAAGGGTAACCAGTAACAATATGGTTCATAAAGTAATCATAAAGTATAGGTTATAAGTGTACTGCAGAGCACTACATTAAACATATTCACTATTTCTATTTCTATATTTCAGTCAGGGACTTGTGTGTAAAGAAATAAGTCATCAAGGGAGATTTTGCTTTTGCTTCTATACTTTTAGCTAAAACTGAAATTGTAGACATGGCTGATTATTGCTTTTTTGTATCAGGGTAATGATGTAGTGATGTAGTGATCTAGTCTTTTCAAACAATCTAGATATAGCAATGACAACATAGATGCAAGTTCCATTAGAGAGCTGTGACCTTAATATTGTGTACTGTGTACAGGCGGACTCTTAAACAACATTTTATACTTTGGCTGAAAACCAACTATGAATGAACAAGACAAAGTTTAAGAACAGAAGAAAATTTACCAGAAGCACCAGAAGGTATTGTGGCATTACGCCGTGGCATGTTTAGTGTGGAGGCTGAGCCCTGGATTAAGAGCGATGCGTTGCCCTCACAACCGCGGCTGTTCTGGATAATTAACAAGCTGCAGCTCTTTAAGGACACACTGAACATCTCCCGGAGGGACGAGCAGACCAGCCAAGGGGAGGACCTTCCACCAACAGTCCCAGAGGGGACTGTGACCGAGTGTGAGTCCGTCGTTTTTCCTTTGTTTCATTTTCTTTTGTTTTTCGCCCGTCTCGCCATGTATCTCCACCGGGGCATGCGGTGTTCTATTTTGTTTTGGCCTTATGCTCCCTGCTCTCCCAATGGACCCGATTAGATAAGGTAAGTCCAGTCTGGACACCACGATGAACAGGGGGGCATTTTTCTTTTGCGTTTTTTTGTTTTTCCCCCTTTTCATGGTTTTTAATTTCGGTTTTCGCTTACCTCACACCTGTGCCTCTGCCCCCTCAGACGGGACGACGATTTTTACCGGTGCTCGCCGCCACTCCTCCCACTCCCACATTGTTACAGTATGGAATTAACAGAGTATGGATCAAAGACTTTCTGAATGAAGTATGGAACTGTACTACCCTATGAGTAAAACAAGGTCAAGAAAACAGAGAATCAACAGGGTTAGAAAAATCAATTAAGAAACATAGAAATAAAGTACGCAATGAAAAGACCTGAAAAGAATGCTCCAGTTAAAGAAAAGTAAAATAATGAATAGTAAGCAAAGCACTGGCAAAAAAAAATGAGAAAGGCCAAAAGTGAGATAGGAATAAATACTGCATCCATACTACTTCTGGCAATTAAGGGTTGCAGGGGAGCCAGCAACAGGCTCAAGAAAGGGCACACCCTGAATGGGAGGCCAGTTCTTCATAGGGTAGACACAAACAAAAAACATGCACACACTCCCATCAGGATCAGACACTAATTACTTCCAGTATGTTTTTGGACTGTGAGAGAAAACCAGAGCATCTGAAGGAAACCCATGTGAACATGGGCCGAACATCCAAACTCCAAGCAGATTGCACCCCAGGTCCGGAACTGAAGCCAAATTGTCCAACACCTCTATGCTGCCCATGAATATTTCAATAGGTGTTAAATAATGAAAACATTTTACTTTTCAGTATTATAGCACCAAATATACACCCAAGGATAAAAAGTAAAGCATGTCAAGATGATGATGAGAAACTAGAATCTTATTAGTGAATATTTTTCCCATGTGTTTACCAAGGAACACACCAACAACAACCTCTTTATTGGTTGTCACCTGGAGAAGCATCTTTATTTGAGTCAATTGGCTTCTACCTCAAACTTTTCTCCTTTAATTTATCGCTTGAGTCAGCTCTTTTATTCTTTTTTGGTATAGGTAATATAATTTGACTTTTGCTATTATTGTGATGACCCACAGCTAATTTAAAAATTGTCACTGACTTCTAGTTTTGTTCGTATTAGATTTTTCACGTTAAAACTTTACTTTGTAATTAGCTTATTTAAATGCTAATTAAATATATGAATATATTTCTTGCAAACTGTTGCATGATCATGTAAGCCTCATTAATTAAATACTGTAAGTAAAATGTTTTAATTAACATTTATATTCACCAACTCAACCCCAGCTATTATGATTATAATAGAAAAAAAACTTTCTAATTGAAGAAAAACTTCAAGCAACTGACATGATACTATTTAGGTCTCATGAGACATACAATATTAATGGTATAATACAAATATAACACAATAAGTATGTTAGTATATTAATTATATCTTCATAAAACCTACAATATGAAACTCACTATGTATCGCACTCATCACAATCATCATTTCCTAACTGCATACGGCTGGTGAACGTCAAGGTGGTAACAGGCTGAGTATAATAGACCAGATTTCCCTTTCCCCATCAACAGTCTCCAGCTCCTCCCTGGACTCAAGTGCACACAGGCCAGCCGAGAGATATAATCCCTCCAGCATGTCCTGGGTCTGCCCCAGGGTCTCTTCTTAGTGGGCTGTGCCCAATATAACTCCAGCGGGATGCACCTTGGGGGCATCCTCATCAGATGCCTGAGCAACCTCAACTGGCGCCTCATGATCCAGAGGGGCAATGACTCTCCTTCCATACCACCTACCTCATTACTCTGTCACAGAGAGTAAGTCCAGCAATCCTACGGAGAAACCTAATTTCTATCTCGTGTACCTACACATTCATTCTTTCAGTCACCAACCAAAGCTTGTGACCATAAGTGAGGATAGGGACATAGATCAACCAGATCTTTTAGATCTTCGTTTGAAAACTGAGCTCCCGTTGCACCAACCTGCTGGTTAATCTCACGATCCCCTCTACCCTCATATGTGAATACTTACCCGTGGTACTCAAACTCCTCTGCCTGGGACACTTGTTCCCACCTCACCTGAAGAAAGCAATCCACTCTTTGCTGGGAGAGAACTGTGACCTCAGGTTTGGAGGTGCTGATCCTAATCCCAACCACATTGCACTCAGCTGTAAACCTCTCCAGTGCATATCAGAAATTACAGTATGATGAGGCAAGGAGAACAACATAACTATAAACCTCAAACAGCAGTGATGTGACCCACAGGTTCCAAACTGGATACACTCCAAACCTCAGCTCTGTCTCGATATCCTGTCCATAAAGATCACAGACAGCACCTTTGGCAGAATCCACACTCTCCTTAAAGAGGCTCATCTTAAGACAGAGAATGCAGGCACAACTCTCACAGCTCCGTAATTACAGGGAAGTACTATGTCTAAAAAACAATACTTAGCTGTTGCACTGGCTGCACTGCTTATATATCTGCCAACGGGAATGCAGACCAAGTTACCCAGCATTGTTGTTGAGGCAGATACCCTGCCTTCTTTCAAAAATGGCCGTATGAGAAACATGGATCAATTAGCTGCTAGTAGTCAAATGAGATAGATGGGGCAAGTGGGATCCTTTTTTTTTGGCCTTTCATACATGTTCTCATGCTCAATGAATCAGTGTCAACGCCCCCTACTACCTAGATGTAATGCAGAGAAATGGAATACAACAAAAAATTAATTTATCAAAATAAATACGAGATGTAAGAGTAAATAAAGACAAGAGTAAAGGTGGTATCCAGTGATCTAACAAAAGACCTCCAAATAATTGACTTACAGTACAAGACAGTGGACAATTGTTTGCAAAAGCAATTAAAATCAGCAGTGAAGGAAAAACAAATACAGTGTTATTCACCTGTGGGCTAGAAATAACTTTTGTGAATGACCTTCGGTTTTAAAAACACATTTTAAAACAGAATATGAGGCCAGAAATATTTTCCTACTGAAACACATTTAAAAAAAACTCCCCCAATTATTATCTTTTTCAAGGAGAACATTTTGGCATGTCATATACTTCCCAGTGTCTTTTCTTTTTCTTTATGGGCTTGTTCAAAATAGAAAAAATGCAGAGACACAACAAAAAAGGACCCTCCAGTAACCTCCAGTGGAAAATAGCTACAAATGAGTTTTACAGGAATGCCAAGGGGAGCAGAGATGCTTCGCATATTTCCTCAGAGACTGCATCCTGTAACCAGGGACATTAGTTATTTCTTCTCAATATGCAACATTTTTGAGTGCTTGTGAAGAGCATAGTAAAAGCGGGTGGCATGTGGGGTAAAGGATTTCCTTTATTTCATGAAAATCACAGATTTAAGAGCTTTTATGACATTAAAACAAGTAGACAGACATTTTTCAGGATTAAACGTTTTTGGTTTGGTGGCAGGTTATCTTGTGCCACGTTTTAGATGACTTTCACAGATGTTGTACAAAGAACATCAGGCTTTTTTCATCGGTGGTGGTGTAGCACAAATGAACTGTCTTGTCATGTAGTTTAGAAAGAGATCAAAAGGTAGCAATAATTGCAATGGTTTGTGCACACATATTTTTATGCAAGGATTTACGAACTTCTCCTGCCTTTATGGGTCTCATAGAATTTTCTGGAATCTCTCAGTATTCAGCATACAATTTGCTTTGTAGCTCTGGTTAGAATGGCTTATTTCATTCAAAGTCTCACTTCATTGCACTTTAATAGGCATAATGTGAATCAGATTGTCTTGGTGAGATTTACAGATGCCCTTTTCCCTGACAGCTTGCCCATGTTTGCTTTATGTAATGGGGATTATCATTTTCTGAACAAAAACAATTCCAAAAGGAACATAAGTGTTGTTTTACATTTAAGTATTACCTAAAGTATTTTAAAAGCAAGACATGAAAAATACTTATCTATATGGATGTTTTCAGTGATGTGAAAAAAATCCTAGTAAACTGATTTTACACGCTTTACTGAATTCTGAAGATTTACCGCAATACAGATAAGACTGGTATTTAGGAGGAATTTTTCATTATAAAAAGAGTTATGAATACAGGCTTACTACTTTTCAACCATTTCAATCACATTTCACAGGAAAAAAAAATCTCAAATCCAATGCAGAGAAAAGATTGCTAAGCACTGGAAGAGTAATTGACAGTGAATATATGTTCAGTCATATTAATTACCTGAGAGAATGTGTTTTCAAGAGGGGGCAGAACTTGGTGCTATAAATTCCCCTGAATTTTGCTTTGTTAGCACTTTTAAAGGGAATTTACAGTAAATGACACATTTTTAAAATTCAATTCAAAATCCTGTTTTTTTTTACTTTGAATCGCCTGTTGTCACCATATTCCAAGTTAATAAACTAAAGACTCGTGTAAGCTGTATTCAGCAATAGGTTTTGGGTCCAACATTTGTGCTACAGAATTTAATCAGGCACTGTTTGTCTAGAAATATCTCAATTTTTCATGAACTACAGGACATTCCTACCCTACCTACTATCCCTCTACTACTTGCATGCTATGGGTTGTGTTTTACATGTACTGTATACAGTACTTCATGTAAATTACATGAACAAAATGCAAGATTTCATCAGACTAAAAGTTTCCTTCCATTTGCCAGACTGGCTATTAAAAACCTTTTGGAAAAAAAAGAGAGTAAATATTTCATTCTGTTGCACAACAATATTAAACAATATTATTTTTTATTCCTTAATAGATAAAGTAGAATCTCACTACTTTGTGCCATAAAAGGGGATTAGTAGGCATACAGTACATATAATAATAAAATCATGACCTACTGAAGCCTTATTGATTTTTTAAAAATCACAGCCTTGTTTGTGGTAAGCATACCTTGCAAAAATATGTTTATTTTTGTTATTGAAATAAAAGAACTACAGTAATGAAAGGGGTTTGTAATTATTATCCTTGCCAAGGTCTGAAATGGTGCATTTGTAGTCAGAGACACTATTCTTTTAGGTTTGCCTTGATGTTGTCTAACACATTTAAATGTATTTCTAAACAATATGTGCAATTCTGGATATAATATTCTTAACTGTAGAAGTATTATAATTTAAAAACATGTATAAATATAGATTTATAAAGTCTATATAATGGGAGTAGGTAAAACATTTTCAAAAAATATTATTAGTCTTTCTTGTTTTAAAACATTAAATTACTGAATAACTTTAAAGACAATTTAAATCATTATAGAAACATACCTAGCCCTTCTTTCACATTGTGAACTTTAAAAAAAAATCCTATTTAATTTCAAGAATTCAAATTCAAGATTTCAAATCACCTTCAGCTTTATAAATGTAAACTGAATTTTGAATTTGTACTTGTCTGATTGTTTGTTATCCACATTTAATTTCACTAGGAATGACAACACCCAAGATCAAAGCATGGTGAACTATTATTGAGCAGATATTGGCTTAACCCACTTGGCTGAGGGCCGACCTCCTGGCCATAGGACAAGGAGGCCAGGACCCCCACACAGAGTAACCAAGGGGTAGTTGTAGAGGTGGAGTTGGGGTGGAGCTGGGATGCAAAAGTCGTACGCAAGGGAGAGTAGGAAATCACATAGGTATTTATAGCGTTTGGTGGAGGAAGGATGACGGGAGCGATTGCTAATTACTGACAGTTGAGTACGATTGAGCATGGTTGTTGTCATCCCTCCCGAGCTTTCGTTCTAAACTCCATTTAAGATTTACAACATAACCTTTATTTATAAAGTGCTTTTCCAAAACACTTTATAACTAAAAGATGCAGTACAAAGTGATAAAATAGGAAAAATACAATAAAAATAAATAAAATGAAACAAGAACATACAGGATAAACTTTAAGGCACAGGCATAAGCCCAGGTACAAAGATGAATGTTATCTGAAAAGAGTGTAGGAATTTGTTTCTCGAAGGGGCAGGGGAAGGGCATTCTTTATTTGTGTCTCTAAAAACAAGAGGACTTCTCATGAGCTTAGAGATGCCTCCATGTTCCCTCTACTGGCATCTTTGGATCCTGTCCTGTCTTGATACGGAGGTCTTTACTACTTCATAGTAAATGGGACAATGACTGGTAGACATTCCATGGTGCAAAGGCAATGTTTTTTTGTTTTTTTCTGTTTTCTGAAAATTTAAAATTAATAAAAAAATGGGCTCCCAATAAAGGAATAGTTGTCATTTGTGTTTTCTTTTCCAAAAATCTATAGAATTTTATGGCTTTCAAAGTACTTGGGAAATGGCTTGGTGGCATTATTTAAAAGTTTAATGACAAGAGTAATGAAAATCAATACTGGTGGCCAGTTGGTGTGTTGCCTGATAGCTTGACAAACAGATATAGCTTTTCTTTCGCTTTGCCCTGGAGTCAAATCTGTCCCCAGAAGAAAATCAATGCCACTTGATTGCTTGGTCTTGGGAATAAATACTTCTGTATTTGTTCTCGGCTTCCACCTTAAATATTACAAACCAGTAATTAAACAAAACCCATAGCAGGCCGAACTGCTGTACTCAGGTGGAATTTTTTTTTCCTTTGCTGTTTATATTTGGAGCTGCTTACCCCTAATAATTAGCCTAATGTCTCTTAATGTGCAAAGACCACAGCTTTACTTGAGGGACACTGCACAGAAGATTTGTAGGCTATCATTTTTTGTCACCTTTAGCTTGTTGTATGTTTCTTTCACTTCTCTTATGAATGTGTTCGATTTCTGCCACATGATTATCTTCCTGCAGTAAATAATGTTTATCTAGTTTAGATTTCATTAGGCAAAATGTGTTTCGATGTAATTTTATTTCTTTTTTGGATTATGTTCAATGAACATTAGAATCTCATTCTTCTATAATCACATTCATTAAGCATAAACTAATTTACTATTTTTGTTTCTGAGGGAAGCATATTAAAAACTTATATTTTCAAAGGAACGCATACTATTGTTCTAACAGAAATACAAAAGCAGTCATTGGTCTGGGAAAGGTACCAGATTCACAAATGGCAGTTATCCAAAGCAGTCAGACCAAATTCCTTTCCAGATTACAAAAGTGTTGTATTGTTTTTTTTACTGCTAATGTTAACAGAATTGAATCTTGTTGTAGTATTAGGTGTACTTTAACAGCGTATTATTTCTGCACCTGTTTTGTACATGCAAATGATGTTGTTAGCTGTATAAATATGAGAAGGTCATTATGTACAATTGTACAATTCCAAATCTGAGGTGTGCTGTTATTTACTTCCTATAAATTCTAACTACCTTTCTCTGCTGTTCTGGAAGAGATTTAAAAACGTGATAATAATTTCTGGTCTTCCAATAGATTACCTATATAGTGATCACTTATTGTTTTTTAGATATTCTGGAGGAACTACATAAGAATGTTAAAGAGTTTGTAAATGACAGGAAGCCACTTGGTTTGTTTGGCTGCTAAAAACTCCAGAGTATTGTCTTCAACAACATAACCGTTAGCTTGTTCCAGACTGCCACAACCTTTTTTTGTAAAGAAATATTTTCACATACAGTACACAGGTTTGAAAGCACTTCAAATTTTATTTATGTGTCCTTTGGATTCGTTGTTGATTCTGAAGAAGTTCAATGAGTTAAATTTGTCAATGCCTTCGAGGAATTTGAATATTTGAATAAGGTCTCCTTGCAGTCTGCTCTGCTCAAGGTTAAAAAGATTTAGTACTTTTAGCCTGTCAGAGTAGGACATTCCTTTGAGCTCAAGAATGTTTTAGTTGCTCTTCTTTGGACTGATTCCAGAGCAGCAATATATATTTTATACTGTGGTGAGCAAAAGTGTAAACATTGCTTTAAATAGAGCTTCATTCAATTTTAATATAGTAATTCCTAATTTAAGTTCTGTGCTTTTTACTAATCCAAACATTCTATTTGCATTTTTTATTGCCTCTCTTCATTGTCTAGAGGACAGAAAGAACATGTAAATGTAAATACTTTTCATACGTTGTTTCTACCAGCTTTGATTTTCCTATCTATATATATATTTACACCCAGTCTTATATTTTATCAAAATACTTTTGAAGAGCTTTGCAGTTTTTACAGGGTCGGCTAACATGACTATTTTTGCCATTTGTATACTCTTTATTTGCATAATGCCATGGTCTACAGTAAATCGTTCTTCAGTAGTTCTGTCAAATTATAATAATAAAGCAACGAGCAGCAAATATAAAGAAATACAGTAGCATATTTAGTACTTGACTCACCTGACGGAGAAAATTACAGAATTGGTCGGAGATCAGCATCCCTCTATAACTATGAAGTATGAACCAGGGAGAATTGCTGGAACTAGGTATGTTGGGGTGGGGGGAAAGGTGACGAAACAAGCCGACAAACATAAAGAGATAGCGTGCCTAGTACTTTATCTCACCTGGTCGGAGAGCACCACTGTCACATCCCCCCCATAGAATCCCAAAACACAGACACAGATTTCGAAGTTTGAGCTTAGAGCATGTCGGTTCAGCCACACATTTTTCCAAAACTGAGCAGAATGTGTGTGTAAAGAATGAAAAAACACATATGATGTAGGCTTGAGTGTCTGAACTTGAACTGATACACCTACTGAGAATGCATGGTTAAAGACTTTCCTGCAGCAATCTCACCACACCCCTACGCAATATCATTCGGCACACCAAGCTTAGTTTTTCACTGGCCAAAGAAGATCAAAAGGTGGCACTTGTGGTACCTAAAATGTCTGTGAATTGATTGCTTCTTTTTCTACTGAGATTTTTTAAATATACCAAAAATGGAATATTAACATAGATTCATGTAACTAAAAGCAAATTTTGGTAGCTGAAAATAAAAAATAACCAAAATATAATAATGTCTCTGAAAATTATTAATAATATTAAATTATGAATATAAATATAATATACATATACAGTAAACTGTAAAACAATAATGTGCACAACAGTATTGCACCTTCTTCATAAACATTTTCTGTGTCAAAGCCTTTAACTCAGTCACTTACTGTGGTTATTTTGGAAAAGTACTGATACATCATTTTTACTATATAAAGTTTATATACTGTATAAAAATAGAACATTAATTTCCGTGAATAATTGCTGTTGTTATTGTTATAATGGATTATGAAACACTTGTAGCTTCATTGAAACTTATAGAAAATGGAAAAAGCAACACTTGTAGTTTGTAAACTACAAACTAACTTTGTCCAAGCAGAGGGATAGTTTGGTTCAGTGGTAGAATTCTCACTTTCCGTTTGGAAGGTCTAAATTCGATTTCGGACAATGCACAAGTTGAATGTATAACAAAATCAAGACTCCTTCTCTAATAATAAAATATAATAAATAATATGTATGTTATATTGAGACTGATTATTTTAATATATTGTAACGCAACAGGGGTTCAGGTGGGCGCCCTTGCCGCATCAGGTCGGCCCCGCACCGTCAGGGGCTCGAACCCAGGACTCCCACGTCACTCAACAGGGACCCAGCTTGTTGAGCTAAAGAGAGATCTCTCTACAGCCCAGTGGCTGTAGTCCTGCTATTACAGGGAAGGGTGGTGACGTCACCGCTCTGGTAAGCCGGCTCTTACACACCACTGACGGCCGTAAGCGTTACAATATTTTAGTAAGTTAAATATTAAAATAATATTAACAATAAATAACATGAAGAAACCTCAGTAGTCGAGGTTTGGCAAATATGAATACTGTTAATGGGGAGAGTAATCCAGAATGTTCAGAGTAAGGGAATTTAAAGATTAATCAACGTCACTTGACTAAATAGTAATTATAATTGAGCTTTTTACGTGTATATTTGCTTTTAGAAAACTAACCACTAAAGATACAACATATAATTTTTAATAATTATTTAAAATAGTGAAGTGGCATTAAAAATACAATAAAAACAACATTTAAGATTAGTGATGTTATGAAACAAACCAAAAATGTGATTGCAATTCCTATGAATCGTCTCCTCCCCTCTTTTGAGAACATGGAACCTCTTGCAGAGTTAGAAATGAGAAAAAAGCTTGTTTTTGTGTGAAGAGTCAAATTAAGTCTCTCTAATGTCTGGACAGTTCAAGCACTGAATTACTACATGACAGGATAATGATGTTTACAATTTTCTTTCTCTGTCTTTGAGATTTTGCATTTGATTACACTGTTTGTGTAAGCAGTAAATTTAAATTTGTCTCCAATATAATACTATAACCACAAAAGTTGCCATTTTAGCCTTAAACATAAAAAAATGCATTTTGTTAAAAAAGGCTTTAACTGGCTTGTGATAATACTTCGAAGTTGTGCCAATATTTTTTAAAACTGAAGAAGTAATCAGTTTCTTACTATATCCTTTTTTGATAGGCAATTTAAATAACATTAAAAAGTCCTAACCTGTCTTTAGAGATACATACAGTATTTAGAATGAGCGACTTCCAGCATTAAAACACCATTGTTGTAGTATCTATTTTATGCAAAGCAAGTACATTAACATGGAAAGTTACCAGGATTATATGTTTTGTTGCAGGCACCAGGAACTAAGTTGATCAACTGTTAATAGTTAATAACAAATCTGTAAAACTACATTTGAAATGCTACTGTGTCACATTTACATACTTCAGTAATATTTTAAAATATTTGTTAACTAAACTAGAGTATGTTGAATAGAATATAAACTGCATTGTATTTGAATTGGAATTTTTTACAATTATACATCTGCCAATCCATTCATAGTTTAACCATTTTTATCCAGTAAAGGGTCATTAGAATGCTGGAGCCCCTACCACCATCTTAAATAATGCCCTTTGGGGATCAGCTGACAATGGTTTTGTGCATGGGGATTTTAATACTCTTTCTTGTTTGGTGTATCATTCTACCCAGCAGCAATATGTGACCTGCCCTATTTGTATGATGTGTATTTTATATCAGTGTTATGGAAATATTGAAGAATCATACAAGGCAGTGTGCAGATCATTGATTGAGAAATCAGACCATAATGTCGTTCATCTCCTCCCTAAATCCAGGCAGTGCATAAAATGAGAGAAGCCTGTACTTTACTGTGCAGATACAGATGCAGCCATTCAAAATGCGCGGGCGATACCGCATTATTTTGCGGTACGCTGTACGCAGTCTACCGCAAGCTACCGGTAAATACCGCGAGTTACCGTAAATTCTCCTATAATACGACAAGCAAAATAATAGTATCCGGAATTTCCGCAAGGTGGAGCTAATAAAGCTCAACCTCTCATGTTTGAGCTGTGGCCATCAAAGTCTTTAATGAAGATATTACTAATAGTATTAATAATGAATGACCTTGGACAAGCTGTAAGTGTAAACTCAAAGTATTGCCCTGGTCAACATTCTTTTTTTCATTGACCATCTTTGTAAAAGTAACACCACAGCATTTCGCAATCACGCATTTGTTTCCAATCATGCAAAGTACAGTGATTCACCATGCCTTTCACATGCTCATAAAAGAGATTGATTTAGGAACATAAACATATTACCGTATGCAAACTGTACTGTATACAGTATGTATATGTATATTTAATGTCTTAACTGTGCCCGTTTAAGTATTGACTATTCATATCTAATTTTACCACTGAAGGGAAATCTTAGTAGCTGAGCATAAAAAGAATAGGAGCATACTGCAACGCGTGTGAAGGCCATAAACGATATTAATTTTGGAACATAAACATACAGTATATGGCTGGTCTCGGTACTTTAAAGAAAACATACACGAAACATGGTTTCATTATGACCAGAATCTGTCTTGAGATATTTTTAACTTGATTTACAGTATTTGAGAGGTATGTCTTAACACCGATACTACAGTGCTTAAGTACTGCTCACGTATATGTTTCTAGGTTTATATTATGCATTTCATAAGGTCAAATTACTTTTGAGCAACTAATAAGAAGCGCGAAACGGTATGCGTTTTAGTTTCGTTTCGTGCTGGGACCCGTGGATTGATTAGAGATATCAAGTACATACAAGTCATTTTTTAAATGTTGTAGTTCGTCTTGAAAAAATGTTACGAGTACATCATCAACAATTACACAGGTTCTGTTTCCATATTGCGGATTTTGGTTACGTAATATTATTTTCTAGATTTCACGTTGTGAATATATGATTTGGGCAAACAGAGCCGCAAAGAAGTACATTATGGGTTGTTGTTTTTTTTATGCAGTTTTATCTAGAACAAGCGATGCTTAAACCTTTGTCTGATTCTTGTGAAACTATCCACACGACAGTTACAGTACCTAGGAGTTGACTTCAGTGATGTCACTGATGGGATGTTTCTAAAAATCCATCCTCTGTAAAACGTCTTCTCTAGTTGTCCTGCATATGTATTCGCTAATGAAGCTGTGTGTTCTGGATCTCTACTGATTGTTGCCTGGATCTCTACATTTCTGTATGAACCAGCTTAGAGGGCTAAAGACAGCTTGTGTTTAAATTGAGTGTAAGGCAATTTATGCTTCTAAAGTCATGGTCAGCATTTATTATTGAACTGTGCTGTAAACTTGTTCTGTGCCAAGTCACATTATTTTATAGCGTTTTTATAGCGTTATCAAATCCGGTGGAGTTTCCTGACTCCCATGTCACATGGTCTGTGATTGAAACTTGTAAAACCGGTTTAATTCGTCACAGCCAGCACTCCGGTTGTAAAGTAGAAGCAGGCGAGATTTCCAGCGAAAAACACCTCCCCCTTCTTCAGGTGTGAGGGTCTTCTGCTCAGAATGAAACGCTAAAATGTAATGTAGGCTCTGAATGGGTTCAATTGTGATTTGGGCTTGATTAAGGTCGCTGCCTTTCATCTAAAACCCTACTTGAATCCTTCTAAACTAAAAATCAGTGTTTGTGAGTTCTAAATAAAGAGTTATCCAGGTAACAGTGAAACGGGCGGACAGTCTGGGGAGATCGCCCGTTTTCCATGTAAATAGTTCCCTGGTTCCGCACCCCTTGGTGTTTCTCTCGCTCTCTCTCGGGTCACCTGATCATTAGCTCGAAAGATTTGAGTGCTTTGTGTATATTCTAATGGTAGTGGGGGCAGGGTGTGTGGGAACAGGTTTGGTTGAAATTGCATTGGAGATCTATGTTCTTCACACCTGAAACATTTTCTCTGAAAGCATTTTCTTCGCAGTTTAACCGATCTTGTTACAGCATGTTATAGTTTACTATTATTAACCATATTAATTTTAAGTGCTTAATGTAAAATCTTGTAAAAATATATTTTCATTGTTCAAATATACATTAAGTCTGACTATCATATAATAAGTTAAATACAAAACTAAAGAAAAAATAGGGTTAAATATAATTCAAAATATTTTGCTAACAATGTTAACTGTTTATGAATAATAAAATGTATTAGCTAAGGAGTAGGATGGCACAGTTGTTAGTATGTTTTTTGTTTTGTTTCTTTTTCATAAATACAACAGTAGTACCTGATGTCTCAGTGGCTTTCAAAATTAAATTATGCATGCAAACCTGTGAACTAGAAAGATAACTAAGATATCCATCCATTTATAATGGTGGCAAAGTGGTTAGCATTGCTATCTTGCAGCACTGGGGTCCTAGGTTCAATTCCTGCCATCCTGTGTGTGTGGGGTTTACATGTTCTCTCTGGGTTACATGGTTTTTCTCCATATGTGTGATATGACTCCCTCTCGCACTCCAAAACATACTGGTAAGTTAATTGGTTTATGGGAAAACTGGCCCTGGTGTGTGTGTGTTTGTGTCTGTCTGTCCTGTGATGGACTGGCGCTATGTCCAGGGTGTATTCTGCCTTGTGTCCGTTGCTTCCTTAAAATCTAAAATATGAGCTCTACTTGCCACTTACAGTACCAACAGTACCAGCTAACTTTAGTAGTGACATTTTCATGGATCTTTTTAACAATAAAATTTACAACATCAGACTTCAGACACAATTAAACAGGCCTCAAAAAAGTCTGGTACAAACATTTTCAGCATGGAATAAACCGTTACTTTAATGGTATAAACCTTAAATGGATTCATATTCTCAATACGATTTGGTGCTCAGTAACATGACTTAGAAAATGACAGAAGACATACGTATCATGCTTATCCTTCTATTTTTCATAATCGTAAACTCCTTAAGGCAGTTACATTTTCTCTGTTCTGACCTGGAGTTACAGAGAAATTTAAATTCTAATAAGAGATTTGTAATGAGGAAAGTCATATCAATCACTCATACAGTACCAGGATTTGCAATTACAATACAAATACTTTCTTTCTGTATGTGTTTATTTTGCAGTTTGAGTCTATGGCATTCCTTTGGGGGTCTATACTCCAAGGCATGACTTTTTTATGTATAAACATCAGTATTTACTGCTATTAATTACTGTACGATTTATAGTTGAAATCTGAGCCTAGATATAAAGTTAGATATAAAGTTAAAATCTCGACAAAGCAATGTAGGAAATACAGAGAAAATAAATCCTTTCTGACATCTAAAATCAGTTTCGATCAAGGTCTCTAAAACGAACAAGAAAAAGAAGATTTTCGGAGGGCAATTACGCTGTGTTTATATAGAATAAGTGATTTATGAGCAATCTAATTTCTTGTTCGTTTAAAACAGTGAAATGTCAGCTGTAAAAGATCGCACCAGAAACAGCACTCTCTCTGCCTGTCATAGACGTTCAGGAAAGGCTGAATGAAGTCATGTCAAGTACAATAATTCGGAGATCAATAATAACAGTTGTAGGACAGTATATAAGGAGGATAAGGATTTTGAAGTTGACTCGAAATCTGATAGGTAACCAGTGCAAGGACTTGAAAACAGGTGTAATGCATCCCTGATAGGATTCTTGCTGTCATATTCTGAACATATTGAAGATTGCTCAGTGTGGATTTAATTTCCTCAGTGAACAGGATGTGCATTTATTAATTCTAGAAAAAAACTAGATTTCTCTAGTTCTTAGTTTCTCTAGTTCCCTTTAAAATAAACTATTATTCCACAATGCAGAGTATTACATGGCCAGTATTTACACATGATATTTGTGATTTAAAGAAATTAACACAAGCAGCTTTTGGAGATTTAAGTGTTGGCTGAGTTATTGCAGGATAAAAGACTAGAGATGTTGGCAAGAAGAAGATAGTTTGGGGAAAGCTGAGGAATACACTTATAACAAGAACACTTCCTAATGGGGTTAGGCATACTTTTGATGAAGATGATGAAGTTAACAGACTATATGTTTACATAGATACTGAAATAAGGATTGTATTTTAGATTATGTGTAGTTGCTGGCATTGAACTGTGTGTTGGATGCACATGAATTGAAGGAATGGGCAAACATAGCTGATGCGGATCCACAGAGCCAGCATATTAAGATGTTTATAATTAGAGGCAATTTGTTTAAATAACTAGGTATGGATACTGATGTGCAAGAGAGGTGGAAAGGCTGTTTCCTTAAGATATAAAATATTTTAATAAAATAATAAAATATTTTATTCTCAGTGAGATGCTGCCATTTCATAGTGGGTTTCTAACACTGTGTATAGTTCCATCCACACAGTGCCTTTACTTCCATTTCTAATCTCTTTATCCAGTACAGAGGATTTGGAGCCTATCCCAGTAAGCGACGGACACAAGGCAGAATACACCCTGGACATAGCGCCAGTCCATCACAGGACAGACAGACACAAACACACACACACCAAGGCCAGTTTAAATCTAACCTCAGAACCTTTCTTTTCAGAAGACTTAGTGTCTGTATCTGCTTCATTTTCTAATTTTGGTAGCACCTCTAACTGCTTGTCTTTCTTATATGCATTTACTTTGTAATCTGTGGTCCTTTTATCTGTTTTTACATCTACTGTATTGCTTTGAGATGCCACCTTTAATGGTGATATATCAAATAAAGTTTTTTATTATTGTTATAGGGAAACATGATCAGATTGTCCCTGGTTCAGAAAAAAAGATCTAAAGTATACTAGTTTGTCACTCTTCTAATTCCCTTTGCTAAATGACTTTTCATACTAATCTGATCAATCTAACTGCCAGTTTTCTGTGCTTTCTCTATCCTGCTAGATTTGCAATTATTCTGAAAATTTTCATCTTGAAATAACTCATTTCTAAATACCTTTTTCACTGTTAACATCTTGCAGCAACTCTGCGACAAAATATACACTCTGACAGTTCATCCTGCTACCAACATTAAATAGAACAAATCTTAAGATTTCTATATTTATGTCTTTATTTAGTGGTTTCATTAGTGACAAAGGCTAAACTTTCTTGGAAAAATGTCTTTTATGTGTTGTGGAAAAAACTGACTTGCTTTAACAAAATATGTTTACAAATCCTTTCACCTGGCATTTTCGTAGTTAGAAATTATGGAACGCTCTGTTAAAAGCAAGGGAGTTTTTATGTCCGTTGCAGTTCTTTTGCAACATGAATATAATTATATCGTTATTAATTTCTTGAGATATGCGATTCCATATTATATTCCCTTTTAATCAAATTCTAAAAGTATGCTTGTTGACTCCAGTATCGTGTTAGTTAAAGACTTCGATGCTTAAAATGTTTAGGGAGAAATGGAATACTGGTGTGTATTTTTTTCTTTGAAGTACCAAGACCAGCCATATACTGTATGTTTATGTTCCAAAATTAATATCGTTTATGGCCTTCACACGCGTTGCAGTATGCTCCTATTCTTTTTATGCTCAGGCACTAAGTAAAAGGAGATGCTTCATATTGCTTGACTAATTTTAAAAACTAAGTTAGAAATGCAGACGCTCCCTCGGTGCGCTGCTCTGGTGCGCCGGCTCTTACACAGTGCCTGTCTGCCGTAAGCGTTACAATATACATACCCAACACTGCTTGTACCCATCTGTCATGCAAATAAAACACCTTGAATTGAATTGAATTGAGGGGAGAAGGGGGGGATACTAAAGCCAATACTGGCTCAATGGGCTTTGACGTGCTAATGCGTTGGTTTAACAGTCCGGGTGTGGCAGGCTTCCAATGTCAACTCGACTGGATTGGAAGACAATGAACGTATTTTAGCCCTAAATGAATTAATAGCAAACATGGTTTACATAAAATACATTTTTCCAAGAAAGTTTATAATAATACGATCTATAGTTGAAATCTGAGCCTACTTTAAAAATAAAGGAAAAGCATTTTCAGAGAGCAATCACGCTGTGTTTATGTAGAAAAAGCGATTAGGTTTATGAGCAATCTAATTACCTAATCGCTTAAAACGCTATATAAAATAAAGTTCATTTAGAGATGAATGATCAATGTGGTAGTTTAAATAATGTGAGTCAGGAAACTAACACAGCGCCACCGGATTTAATAACGCAATAAAAACGCTATAAAATAATGTGACACAGTACAGCACAGTACAATAATACTGACCATGACTTTAGAAGCATAAATTACCTTACACTCAATTTAAACACAAGCTGTCTTTCTGTATGAACCTCTAAGCTGGTTCATACAGAAAATGTAGAAATGCATTAGCCTGATTATGATTAAAAACACATAATTAAACACGCGTTTGCGATTTAAATCAGAACACGATTTAAATCAATATAAATGTTTATATTGTAACGCATACTGTCCAGCCTCCATTTCTCTATAAAAATGTACTGTTGCACACACACACACAATAGAAGCGGGAACCGCTGTCAGAAGGGAAGATATGTTCAAAATATCGCAAATATCGATCATGTTGCGATATTTTGAAATATAAAAGTCAACTGATTGTCCATAATATCGCTTACCTATTTTTTCGAAGAAATGTTTGTTAAAATAAAAGTTCAGCACCAGCTGGATTTGAACACACAACCTACAAGTTGGTAGTCACGCACCTAGACCAGTAGGCTACAAGAGAGCTCGCATGATCAGGCAGGCGAAACAGCCCTACACAGCCCTGCCGCAGTACACGGATATAATCATACCGTTATTAAATTCTTTAGATACGCGATTCCATATTATATTCCCTTTTAATCAAATTCTAAAAGTATGCTTGTTGACTCCGGTATCACGTTAGTTAAAGACTTCGAAGCTTACAATGTTTAGGGAGAAATGGAATACCGGTGTGTATTTTTTTCTTTAAAGTACCAAGACCAGCTATATACTGTATGTTTACGTTCCAAAATTAATATCGTTTATGGCCTTCACACGCGTTACAGTATGCTCCTATTCTTTTTATGCTCAGCTACTAAGATTTCCCTTCAGTGGTAAAATTCAATATCTACAACGGGCACAGTAAAGACGTTTACAGTAAGTCTTTCTACGACAGACCAACGGACCACGAGTGCCCCTGTCGGTCAACCAATCACGCACCGCGGTATCCCGTGTCATCATACCTGCGGTATCTGTACCGCGGTGTCTGTGCCGCGCACTTTGAATGGCTGCATCTGTATGAACAGAGAAGAGTAAGTAGGATCTTATGGACTGTTTTGATAACACTACTGGCAGGTGATTTTGACAGAAATCTGCATAAGTTGACAGACTGTATAACAGCATACATCCAGTTCTGTGAAAGCTTCTACTTCTACAACTGTCAAAATATTTGCCAATAACAAACCTTGGGTGTCTAAGGCTTTAAAATGTGTTTGAATGAGTGAAAAGTCAATTTTTAAAGCTGGAAACTGCTGTTGTTATGGAGAAAGACAAGTTTAAGTCAAAATGAGGAAGACTGAAAAGGATTTTAAACACAGAGTTGAGAATAGGTTCTGTTTCAGCAATCCTAAGCAAGCATGCAAGGGGCTTAATGTAATGATGGGTAAAGGTGGGAAAACACAAAATGGTAATTGTGCTGTTCGCTTTTCCTTTGCAGGTAGACTGTAAGTGTCTCTCCCAAATTAAGCCACACAAGGAACCTGGCCAAGATGGTTTAAAGGTGTGTGCTAATCCACAATCAGTTATTTCAGGCACTACTTGATTCTTGTATTGTACTGTACCACATATGTAGAAAAATTCAACTATTGTACTGTAATTGTACCTTAAAAACCTAAGGTCAAAGCACTAAGTGACTTTTGACTGGCTGCACTAACCCCCCTATTGGATAAGTGCATGGGGAAGGTTATTTGTAAACAAACAATGAAACCCACTGGGTTGAATTCCCAAGATTCAATGTTGTCTTTTTCGGGGTGTGACATCACACTGTGACATTGCTATGTCATTATATAATGAATGCTATATTATAGTTTTGACACAGCTCTTTGAATATACAGGATTTTCAATTGAATATATCAAAGGTTGCATGGTTTTATTTAAATCTGAAGTAATATGAGAATAATATTTTCTTTAATGTCACAGTGAATACTTAAAAAATTAATTAGCTTGAGTGAGTGGATGTTTTGCATAGGAATACCAGTATTTCTGTGCATTTGTGTCAATAGTAACATCTGCGATATTGTAATGTAACCACAAGAACTGATGTTTTAGCCTTTAAAAGGAGCATTAACAGGATTATTTAAAATTATGTATATTATACAAAGTGTTTCCTTAGTGTTTTTCTTTAATCAAACGAAAGGTTGAATCTAATACTCATACACAACGTCTACATTCATTATAACCTATTTTGAGATTGTGGTATTCTGCTTTATATGGTTATATGCAGTTATTTCACATAAGTAACTGCTGAACAGTAAGAGTCACAATATGAACTGATGATTGTAAAAAAAAAAAGCTGAATTTCTAAAAATGCAATTAGGTGATAAATATTACCATATTTAAATTAAATTCAGGAAAAAAATCATGAATAGCTGTCTTTTAAACATCATTGGTTTGAAAGACAACAAAACCACAGGAGCATCGATAAAGTGATATCTAGTGCACAGAATCTCTAATTTTAACAGTTTATTTTACAAAACCAAAAAACATGGGTTATGCGATAACACCATAAATGCAATATCACGAGCACAATAAACATTAATGGTGTTTAGTAGTTCAGGTGGGTAGCTGCATCAGCATGCGTAGGCTGCAAAGGAACAAGTAATAGGTTTAATCCATGCTGAAAAAAAGAAGAGGGAGAACACAACGTTTCGGCCGTGGAGCCTTCTTCAGGTGTGAGAGAGACAGGGCAGTAGGCAAGGGTAAAGTAGCGGGAGAACAAAGGTTGGGAGGGAGGAGGAGTGAGAGGTGGGAGGAGGGGACAGAAAGAGAGGCCAATCAAGAAGTGTGAAGTCAGAATGGGTGCAGAGAGGTGTGAAATGAAACTTCCAATGAATGGAGAAAATTTAAAAGAACAGTAGTCTGTCGTTAAGAGAAGGGAGAATGTGTGATCCTAGCTGCAGAATAATTTTGGTTTCGGTGGTCTTTCTGATGTATGAGTTCGGAAAACCGTCTTTGAGAACACAGACGGAGAGATTAGAGTGGTCGTGGCTGTCAGAGGTGAAATGAGAAACAATGGGCTTGGAGATATCTTTAATCTTCACAGCCCTGATGTGTTCTCTGAAGCGGTCTCCGAGTCTCCTTCCTGTTACTGTTGCTTTATTACAGGTCACAGCCAGGAGTTGCAGTTTATGGTTAATGTTAATCAGCCTCTCAGTTATTTTAGACAAGAATGGCTAAATCAGGGAGCTGTTGGTCCACCAAATTAAAAGGTAGTTACTGTATGTCTGGAGAGCACTTTCCCAGGAGCAGGCATGCTCAGAAGTGAACATTATCCTTAGCTTTCTCCAAGAATTACTCCACATGTTAAGAGGTACAGTCTTGCCCTGGCAGGAAGTAGGTGGAGCACGTACATGGGAGTTATTTCCACAGCCACTAGTTTGGGCAAAAGGAATCCCATCACATATTGCGTAGACTGGGAATGTAATCATATACCCAACTGCTGCTGTTTCACAGGCTCCAAGGTTGGTAATTGAGAAGCATCCCTGATCGAACGAGATCAGCCTGTTTGGTTATAAGGTTAAACAATGGGTTAAAATGTAGGTTTTGTGTTTTTTTTAAGAATGAGGAAGAGGAGAAAGGGGGTTGGTTACATTTACAAAGCCAAAAGCTTGGGTTTCTGTGCTTATAGAATCTGCGGCTGACCATGGAGGGGAAGCTGCACCTGTGTTCACCTGTGTGTGGTTTAACCCTGTTCCTAAAGTTCCACCCTTTCTTCCCAGTTACAGTGGCATTAACCCTCTTATTGTAATAGAGGCTTATACAAGGGATGCTTTGAGTGCAAGTCTGCTTGTTTCGGTTGCTTAGAAATCCTGCAGTACATAAGTCTTTAGTACATAAGAGAAGTAGTAGTCCAATTATTTGAAGTGGAGCCTCAGGAAAACAATCCCTGCAAATGAATTTCAGTATGGTTGCTGAAAGATTTCCTTGGGAGAGGAAATAATCCCAGAGGGGTTTATTCAGAGAATTTTGTCATGGCTCTTACACTGGTGATGACAAAGGACTCTTTTACAGATACTAATATACACCCATGTGAAATGGGTAAAACTGCCTCTGCTCATCTCTTTTATTCTTATGTATCTAGCTGAAGTAGGTAACTACAGCTTCACCAAGCAGGATGGTATTCTTGTATTATTAGCAAAGAAATCATCAATGTTCTGAAGCTAGATTCAAAATTCGAGATTTTTTATTTGCCATATACAGTACATCCTGTGTATTGGAATGCTTTCTCGTTCAACTGTACCCAGTAACAGTAGGGAAAAAAAAGCAAATCACAAACAAACATGGACAATAAATTTAGACAATAGACATTTTAATACAGCTAAGACCGGGCATAGTCCAAACACTGCACTACCTTAAAGTGCAGGTGCTAATTTGAGCTGTTTATGATGCAGACTGCTTGCGGGAAGAAACTGTTTTTGAATCTATTTGTCAGTGTTCTGATACTGCAATACCTCCTACCAGAACCCAGGGGTGAAAACAGATCAGGGCCAGGGTGAATTGGGTCCCGAAGTATACTGTAGCTTGATCCCAGTTGTGGCAGTGGTCGAGATATATCCGGTCGATGAATGATAGCTCGGTCCCAATGATTTTCTGCGTGGACCTCACATCCCTCTGTATGGCTTTTCTGTCTTGTACTGTGGCTCCACCATACCACACCGTAATACCACCAGTCAGGACACTCTCAATGCTATTACGGTAAAAATTGGTGAGTGTTGTCCTGCAGTTGCACGATAATAGTCCTCTTGAAGCACAGTGGGACAGTAGAAAGGGGATAGTGACATGTTAAATATTATAGTGAAGACAGAGGCTAGCTGTGCTCTGCATCCCTTTAAGACACAGGAGGGGGTGCTATCAGGGCTGGCAGCCTTGCGTGGCTTCACCTTTTGGAAAGCTCTCCATACCTCCTGTTCAGACAGGTACAGTTTAGGCTTGAAGACATTGGTCATTGCCTTTTGCCCCCGGAGTCTCAGCTTTGAGTTCAAGACTGTGGCTGTGCGTGTGTCTTATTTTGCACAAGTTGCACAGTTATATGAAGCAATACATTAAGTATAATAAATTCAGACACAGAAATAACCAAAAAATGAACTAACATTTCCTGAGCTGAAGAAAGACTCTAGTATATTATGTTTATTCCAGGATAAAAAAAAATACATATCCATACTACAGAACACCACCTGTTTTTCTGTTTCTTAATTTTGTAATTCTTTCTTCATACCTATGACATTCTCTCATAGTGCATTGCATTACTGCCACATTTTCTTGATTGTGCCGTTACCAATCTCTGCATGATTTTTGATCTCACATACTGTATACAAAATATTCTCATTCAGAATCATTCAAACACACAGTCACTGCAAAGTAGATTAATGCAAAGGTTGGGAATCTCTTGAGAAGTAATCAGTCTCTTGGAACTATAACAAAATCAAAGCTGCAAAGGTGGATATATTTTGTATTTTTTCCCATCTGTCATACTAGCCAAATTCAACTTTCTCTGAGTGGTGTCTCAGGCTTAACACTAGATCAGGTTCTCTTTAAATATCAGTTTCTATCAATCTGATTTGATTCTATCATTAGATTTTAATTTGGAATATTTATAGATTTATTGTTTTCAGAGAACTTCCTGAAACTCTTGATGAACAAAGACTAACAAATCCTTTCATTTTATTTTTTTTATGTATGCTGTGCTCTCTTACTGTTCATATCATACCCAGATCAATAAATTACATACACACTATGTATTGAAAAAAATCCCACATACTGGCGCCCACATTGCAAGTTAGAATAACATTTTTACAGAATGAATTTTAATTAGGTGTAGAGACCTTAAGAAGGGAGCAGAAATGCAGTGAATGTATATAAAAAGACATGAAACTGGTCATTTTGACTGCTAAACAAGAAGTTAACACTTAATCTGTCCTGTTATGATTGTTGCTCTCATTACAGATGTAATGTATAAGGCAGAATATCCTTAGATGCAAAGCACAATTAAAACAAGGATTTGTTTGAAATAATGCAAAGGCTTCAGGTGTATTTGGTAACATTATAATATCATGCTTACATTGTTCTTACAAAAACATAAATGCAGTATAAATAATTTGTGTCTAATATGTGTCTTGTATCTGTAGGTGACAATAATAACATTTTCCATACATTACTGGTAAAAGAACTGATAAAATAAGCACTGACAAATATACACATATACATTTCCTGTTTTGTGATGTGTTAATTTCTTGTTTTTTTATTTAGAACATAGATGTTTTTTAAGACTTACCTAGTAAAAAGTAAAATATATTTACTTTCACATAGTAAAAATAAAACATCATTAATAACAGACACTACTACTGGTATAAAAGACTAACGTGGTCAAATAATGTTGAACGTGTACATTTATTAGCCTATATATTGAAAACCTAGGTCTCCTAACTTA
Source organism: Atractosteus spatula (assembly GCF_055471065.1). Lineage (NCBI taxonomy): Eukaryota > Metazoa > Chordata > Actinopteri > Semionotiformes > Lepisosteidae > Atractosteus > Atractosteus spatula. The sequence continues at coordinate 6,549,055 of NC_142728.1, read as the reverse complement.
CAGCAAAAATAGATGTAGAATGGATAGGAAAACAACAGCAGAAGAATGCTAAATAACAGCTTACAGGTTTAGGCTGCTGAGAATTTTTTTAGTGAATAATATTACTTTGGGCTATGAGTATTATTTAGACTGTTCCTAGGCACAAAAAAGACAGAAAATGACATATGAAAAATGAAGTGAACCATTTACCAGAAGAAAAAAGAATGAGCCCAGATTCAATCTGTGCTTGCTTGCAGGTATATTTGAAGAATTAAAAACCAAAGCAACCTTGCCCTCACTGTTGCCGTGTGAATTATTTATAGCTTTCTTTGTGTTACTTTTCTTTCCTTCTCAGTCTCATTTCTCATTTCTTTGGTCTTTCATTTTCTGAAATATGTTCAAATATCTTTGTAATGTACTCAAGTGGAAATATAATAGTTATTTCTTACAGTACATCTTTAAGAAAAGTCTTGAAAGGGGGGCATTGATCACATATTGATCTATATTGGACTAAACCCTTCAGATCTGTACTTTAATTATACTCATGTACAGTAGGTATTTAGCACTAAACATTGCTACTGTATACAATTCTAGGTTGTTTGGTTTTGTTCTGTTTGTAATAACCTATATAATATGTTTTCTTCCTCTATGCTTTGAAGTATACTGTAATTACCATCATAGTAGTTAGACAGTATATTATTGTGAAAAAATAAAAACTATAGCTACACGAGTTACTAAAACAAAAAAATGAAATTTCCAAAATATAAAAGAAAGATGGTTATATCTATTCCACATAAAACACAAGTAGAACCTAATAATGTTAATATTTTAATTAGACATAGTTGCTCTTTTCCAGCACTTCTTAACATACTTCAGTCACATATGTATTTGTACATATTATTCACAAAATGTGCGTTAACAATTCAGTGGCTTTACTTATGGGAAAAAATATTGACTCATAACTCTAGTTAAATTGCAGTTAAGAGGCATTTTCAATTTCAATTCTGTCAATTTAGACTAAGTAATTTACTTTGTTTATGGTTGATTTTTTAAAATTTCACATATGAAAAAGGCAAAGAAGAAAACTTCTGGAATAGGCTGCTTTGAGAACAGATCCACAAAATCTATTTTGACTTTCATGAGGCAATAAGAGGGTGGTTGTTTGAATTTTTCAATAATTGGTATACATTTTTTGGAAAAATGGCAATCTAATTTCACTCATTGCCTTTGAACTACTGTACATAAAACCTCCCGTTTTCTTAAACGTGTAACTAATTTTAGCACGAATCCTGTCTGAGGCCCTTTTCAAACTGCTGACAGCTCTGCCATTTCTGTGAAAATGACACAACCCCAGAGGTATAATATATTACACTGACATTTCTTTTTTGTAATGAATAATACAGTCATAAACCCATTTTTCTTGAAAAAGGAATGCTGCAGAAACTTGTGAAAGTTATTCATATACAGCTAGCCTTCAGCCAAGACCCTGGGCAGAAGAATTCAGAGAAAATACCTAATTGGGTGTTTTTCTTATGCAATACCTCTCTCACTGTTTTGACCACTATTTGTCTATTTCATAAAAAATATCAAAAGCATTTCAGTAAAATTTAAATTCTTTTTTGTTCATTGTTCGTACTTTTCATATCTGAAAATTAAAATACAAAAATCTTTAAAACGCTCTATACTGACACATAAAAGCCAAAATTATTTAACAGATTGGAGTTTCTTATTCCTGCAATTCTGTGGGCATCTTGAGAAATACAAATACAGTATAACTATTGGAATGCTGTGTCTTAAACAAATCTTAAGAACCCTTACCTATAAAATGCTCTGAGCAAACACATTAATAAACCTACAAGAATTAAAAGAACAGATATTACAATATTTACAGGCTCACACCTGAAGAAGGCTTCACAGCCAAAACGTTGTTTTCTCTCTTCTCTTTTCAGCATGGAATAAACCTATTGTATTACTTGTTCCTTTACGATATTTATGATACTTCCAAAGTAATTGCCAATATTTATGCCTCAAATCAATAAACTGCACCTCAGGTTTCTTAATTTCAACATATGTTCAATTATGACATGATAGCATAAATATTACTGATCTATTTAAGACAGCTACACATGGATGGTTGATACAAATACAGTAATAACCGTGGTACAGTATGTTGTCAACAATTACTTACACACTGATTATAGAAAACCTCAGATTCTTGGAATTGTGTTCATGTATGTGAAATGAACTTACAGTATTTTTTTAAGGTACAGGAGTTCAAGAGGACACAAATCTTAGCAGGTTGAAAATTAATTCCACTTTTTGTTGCAATAAACAAATGTTTGGGAACTCAAAAAGGACCCAAATTTCACCATAATAGGAAAATAAGGATTTAGCATCAGCACAGAAAAATAATTCTTTATTTTTGACATTCAATTTCAGACTAAAGCAATCGGGGTCAGCAGAAGTGCGTGTTTCCACTTTTCTGAGAGGTGTCTCATTAACACTGCTTTAAGAGGCATGAAAAATGATACAGTATGTTAAACTAATCAAAGTTTATTATTATTTACTGTATTTATTATAATTTGACTAGTTTTTGTCATGGGTTGTAATGATTTTGACATTTGAGCCATCAAATCTTGTTTTTTTCCGTTGGAAACAAAACCTCTTTTTCAACATAGCTGAAATGGTATTTTAGCTCAATGGTTTAGTATAATCTATGTTTAAAGCCAATATTAGTGCAGAATCTTACCTGCTGAAATGTTATCTCCGATAGAGCTTTGCACTTAATCTTTCTTTTTGTTGTTTGCTTTAGAAAAAAAATGATCTAAAGGAAAACTCATCTGAAGGGAACTTATGAGTATGCACTCTGGAAACCAACATTATACTAGAATTCACCTTCTGAATACAACAATACAAGAACAACATGGACAAAGTGTCAGAAATCCTCTCGTGCTTATATTGTTCAAACAGTACTTAAAGACACTGCTTCTCAGCTTTGTACCTTCCCACTGGGGTAATTGAAGTATATAATAATAGACACAGAAATGCATAAAAATAAACACACATAAACTGAGAAAACTGTCCCTTAGGTGTAGCAGGGTCATTATGGATTAAGGCAATCGATGCTTGCAAGTTATTTTTTTTATTTCAGTGAGTCTTCCTCAGAAATGCAGATCATTTTGCCAAGGAATGTTATAGAAGTGATATTTCAATCATTTCAGATGCATAAAACCAGATGTTCTACAGTATGTCACCCATCAAGCACTGGGGATTAACTAACCCAGGGGATTCACTTACCCAGGGGATAAAAAATAATCTGCCCCTTCCCAAGGCAAGAAACAAACCCCTCATAAACAAACAAAATTATTTGCCTAGGCTAATTATAATGGTTAATTTAATAAAAAGACTATTAATACGATGTATGTATGAATTATATGTTTTTTATTTTTTGTAAATATGGGAGAAGACCAAGAAAAAAAACTCACAGACGAATCCAGAAAGGCAGTTCCGCAGGCTGTCAGCTAGAATTAGAATGTGCTCTCAGCTACCATCAGCAATGAAAGATGTCACATATTGCTCTGCATATTGATCTCTAACCTGTTGTGTTATTTAAAGGGCCTGTGCTAGTTTGATTATCACATTAATATATTCATCCATTATAAGAATGCTGTTTCTCCTCGTAAGGGTCAATCCAGTCCTGTCTCAGCCCAGCCCTGTCTCAGGAAGCCAGACTCTATCCCAAAGAATAAGTTGCAATAAAGGACTGAAAGCATATGACAGTGCCCCATTGGTGCTGGTCTTTCAAAAGACCAATGAGAAAGACACAATTCAATCTAACCTGCAAGACCTTGGGAAATTGGAGAATACTGGCGACCCAGAGATAATCCATGCTAACACTAGGAGAACATACAAACTCCAAACACACACCTGGGGCATGAATGAAACCCATGACATTGGGGTTGTGAAGCAACAGTGCTAACCACCACACTAGAGCTAGAGTCAATCTGAGGAAGCCACAGGTGCAAAGCAGATAAGTACTGGACAGTATGCCAGTCCAGTGCAGGGCATGTTCACATCATGGGGCAATTTTCCCAGAAGACAATTAACCTACTTGGATGTCTTTGGACTTTGAGAGGAAACCCATGCAAACACAGAGAGAAAATACAAAGTCTATACAGATAGCACCCCAGGTCTGAAATTGGACCAGGGTCCCAGCACTGCAAGGCTGCAATGTTAACCACTGCTCATATGTGCTGTCCCTATAACATCATGAAACTTATAAATCACATTTATATTGATTTTAAATGTTCTTTATTTTTGTTATGAATCCAGAGCTAAGATTTAAACCTAAAAATTATAGCCTCCAAAGGAATACTAAGAATATGTCAAGGTACAATAGAATCATGTAAAAGTCATTCATTTTTTAAATTAAATCTCTTTTTCCTTCAACTTAAAGTTACTCATGCATTGCTCATTTTTACTTTGAATTAAAAGTATAAAATTGTCTGATTTGTTTAAATCAATTTCATTCAGGGATTTCATACCAGAATATACAGTATAAGAAACCTGAAGGAAGTACTATTCCATTTGCATAACATAAACTGATTTAAAATTATTTAATTTTAATGTGTGTGACATACTGTATACTTTTTAAGCAGAACAGGCAGATTAAAAGTGACAAGACTTCACTTGTTAAAGTAAAAGTTATTCCTATTTCAATTTATTCTGAAAATCAAGTGAAAGTTTGATGTCAATCAAGATTTAGAATACTGTTTTCCATGTCACATCTTTCAAGCATTTTTAAATGTTTGACAGACTAGGAGAGTTTAAGTTTTGCTTTCTTTAAAATATAGCATTTTCTCTACATACATGTACTGTAGGTCTGGATAGCAGGATTCAAAACCTGGGTAGTGGTTTAGAAACATGTAAGGAGCCCTAACCTTATTTGATTAATAGATAACTTTTTCTTCTCCCAAGCACACAACCAATGATAGCACAAATGATATTGGAAAACCCAGGAGCAATTAGGCTGTGTGAACTGAGTCGATTCTGAAAAGAAAATGTCAGTGAATAATTGCATTTGTATTTGTTTATTCAGCTTCAGTGAGTGCAACATGTGCTTAATTAGCTTTGTCAAAGAACTGTCCTTCCTTCAGGATGATGGTGCTCAATCTCTCCTCACTATGAAAAAATGTCATCACTTCAATCATGCTTATCATTTCCCTAATGAAGGTTTACCTTGTTTAAAATGCCACAGTATTTTTTACTTTTTCCATGATTTTGTCAATGTGCAGTATGTATTGTATGGTTTTAACATGCTCTCTCTGTGTTTTACTGTATTTCACCACAGAGACAATATTCTGTGGACCTCTCTTCCACAATAACTACACAGAGAACACAGAAAAGGCAGTTTTTTAATATAAATTTGAAATAGGGATGGCAAGAATTCTGAAGTTAAACATGTTTAAGAAACTCTAAAGAACCACAAAGTGCTTCCTGAAATCTCTTAGAAAAAGTTGATTTTCAACCTTCAATTCTTAACAGCACAGACATTTCTGCAACTTTACTGCTCCATCTGTGGAAAAATACTCTTAACTGTTCAGTTTATTTTTCACTTGGAGATGCACAGATGAGAAACAAACACTTTAGAAGTTGGGTTAAGCCCAGTGTTTTTAGCAATACCAACAGGATGAATGATTGTCAGCATTAGGAGGAGCTTAACAAATATCACGCTTGATTTTGAAAACAAATTTGAGCATGTCAATACAGTACATCTATTGTTCCATTATCAGAAAGCTGCATATTCGTGGTAAGGAATAAAACAATCCAGAACCTATGTTGTAAACACAGAGTGCAAACTGGGACTACATCTTAAATTTTAGTTACATTTAGTTACATCCAAGGACAATTTAGAGACATTTATTAAATTACATGGCATATCTTTGAATTGCAGGAGGAAATCAGAAATCAGAGCACCAGGAAAACATCCATGTGTACACTGGAATAACAAACAACCTGCAAACGGAAGACACCTCAAGCCAAAAGTCGGGACCCAAGAACAGTGTGATAGCAGCACTGGAAAAAAACATATTTAAATATTCTGAATACAAAAAACTAGTCTTTATTTATCCAAAAATATCTACTCACATACCTTCCTCTTAATTAATGATTAAAGACATTAAAAATGCCTTGCCAATAAAAAAGTGTCGGATTAGCTGCAACTTTCTTCTTCAAAATACAGTGGTATAACCAGGGCTGTCAGAAGGAGTGGGCTGGGGCAGGTTCTTGTGTGTAGTGCTGGCAGCAGGGAGCAGCGTTGAGGTGATGAAATACTATAGCTACCTGACTGGCCTGCTCAAACAGACATACAGAACCGAACAGAACTACTAATTGTCGATGTTGCTAATGCTATCGGTACCTTCAGGTGTCTCAATGCTAGCATCCTTGTCGTCAAGATCACCACCCATTTCTGTTTCTTCTTCACTACTGGTTTTTACAACAAATTTTTCCAAAGACCCATTAAGTGCCTCATTTGCATCCTCTCTCTCTCCTGCTTCCTTTTTCTTTTCTCGCACCCACTGTAGTAGTTTCGAAATGTGTCCCTATCTCTGGTTGTGCTCACCATTTTTCCACCGGCTAACTTTTTTTTCCAAGATAGTTTAGTTATGCAGCAATAACTTTTAGCTTGCGACTGATGGCCTATGGAGTAGTTAGTGCGGGAAACGCCTGCAGTTCTGAACAAAGCTCTCCCACTAACTTTAGATTTCATCTTGAGTTCAAATAAGAGTTGTGTGTGTCGTTTAATTAAAATATTTAAACATGTATGTATTTATATTTTTATACGCGTGTGAAGCGGGATTGGTGATTGTGGGGAAGGGGGGTATGGGCTGGCCAGCATGGGGCCCGTCAGAGTACGGGGCCCTGGGTGGCTCCCCCTTCGCCTCCTCTTTGAGACATCCCTGGGTATAACATTATTCATTTTAATTAGAATACACTTTATTACTCTGGTTTTAACGCACTACAGTACATACTGGAAATGAATCTTTCTGCCCAGATGTCCAGGTATGCAGAAACTTTGGTGAAATTAATCCTGAAAACCAGCAGCACTGGATAGTTTCTGATCTACTTTTTGGCAACAGGCAAAAGTAATGATCACATAAAATCAAGAAGAGAAGGTGAGGTTGCTGATGTGAGCTCTCCCTTTCTGAAGCGGGTTTTCAATAAACGTAGTTTAGTAACGCTGAAGTGACATCCAAAACAGCAATTAAGTGTGAAATGAATCCAGTAAGAGTTACAAAAAGTCTTGGATTCAAGATTTATTACAGAATTAGGAAACATCCCCAAAAGAGAAACTATTTGAACAGCGCTGTGAGGCTTTTCCCAAATGCAGACACAGGTTTACCAGCAGTGCAAATTGTATTCACTTTAAACCCTTTGCTCTAGAAACAGATTGAACTTTACTGTATCTGCAATCAGCACCTTCTGAATATTGGTAAAATGGAAGAGGAAAAAATAAAAATATAGTTATGTTTGTCCATAATTATATATTTAAGTCCATTAAAAGAAAGTGTATTCCATTAGTATCACATTGTTCATTACCTCATGAGTGATGTCAATATTCGTAATAATATATTTTAAGGCTTTTAAGTTAGCTACAATAACATAACAATTAGTATAAGAATATCTAAAGGCATGCTATTTTTTTACTAAAATACACAATTACACAACTAAAACATTAACCCTGCTTCAAATTCAAATTTAGTAAAAGTAATGCAGAAAATAATCCTTCAAAAACTCAGCAGTTACATATTGATGACAGGGAACACAAACACAATTTTTACATAAATATAAAATGAGATAATTTATGTCTGCCTTTGATAAGTGTCCTTTCTGTTAAGATGTAATACTAAACCAAACTGTATTTTTTAAAATGAATGGTTACCCTTTTTAAAATTCTTTTGTAATTATTTTGCTTGGGAACATGAGTACAGCAAGGGTTTTATTATCCAGGATGTGGTACACCTGCTAATGAATAAAACAATCAGAAGAAGCAGAATCTTTAGTGGAACAAGGAATTGCATTGACCTCCGTCACACAACAGGTGCAGTCCCGTAAACTCTAATTAGTCCAGGGCAGCACTGCATCACAGTGTTACAAATGTTATTCTCAATTTCAGAGGATGGCAAGCATTTGCAGGTCATTAGGCCCCATAGGAGAATTCTTCACATCAGCAATTTCAATTAAAAGCCTTTCATTAATTATTATAGAAGTTGCCAGCAGAATATTTATCCATAAAGATGATGAATGATATAAAGTTGGTTGCAGTTAACTGACAAGTAAAGCTTTGTATTGCTCACCAAGTTAACTCCATTAAAAAAGCAAGTAACAGGGCATCACATTTCTACTGTGACATGGCCAATCACTGTGTATGATCCTACTTTAAGAACATAAGAAGGTTTATAGATGAGAGGAGTCTTTACTGTCAAGCTCATTTGGTTACTTCTTTTGAATGGGTTGGTTATTCTAAAGCTGTCTGTGAAAACTCATACAGGTAGAACTCATTTCCCATAATTCCTTAATACAAATCATGGGCCAAATATGAGCTTGCATGCCACAGACCAAGACTGCTGCTCATCCATATGAAGGGGAAGAAAGGTTTTAGTCTTACATGAGGCAGATATCTGCACCATAGGAGACCAATCACTGGCAATTTACCAGTGCTGTTTGGATCCAGGAAAAAAAAACAACAGGTGTTTTTCATATTTCTAGTCTCTATTAGTTTTGTTCCAAGGTAATCAAAAAGACGTTTTTTCATCATATCCATTAGATTTGATTGAAGATTTTCCATCGGAAATCAGGCTAGTCCCCAAAAGAAATTTTCTTTCTCTGTTTATGTGTAGATTTGTAAGCAAAATATTAAACAAAGCACTTTATTCTCTTTATTTGATCCAGCTAGATGACATAACTGAATCAAGTTAAGTGGCCCTGGTTCACCAACAAGTGATTACAATTTTAAGATGAAATCATCCAAAACTAAAGCAAACAAGACCCATTGACAGACTATACAATTCAAGAATATATATTGGCACAGAAATACCAAGGACTCTTGTTGAAACCAGTTTGGAGACCAGCCAGAGTGCAATCCATATCTAGTACAGGTATTCCATTTGTAAAATCACAGTCTACACTTATCAAAAGATTCAATTCAGATGCTAGATGTATTGCTTTGCTGTAGCCATTATGGTCTGCTTTAGGGGATTTAGACACACCTATTTAAAGTACACCACTGTGTGTCAGGAGATGCCATGTAATAGGAATTTGGATTTTTCACCTTTCCGTACCATTATCTCTTCTTCCTAAATAGCAGCTTTCAAACTGCAACTAAATGTTTGATTCTGAATACCATTCAAAAATATGTCTTACATGTAAAAAATGTGGTTGAAATTCATTCTAAAGTAGCCCTTTCTAGTAGATTGGGCAGAATCAATAAAATGAAGCAAACAGAGAAGAGAGGAAATGAACCTGTGTGAAAAAAAAACGTTAGCAGGTGTCACTGACTTCACTCTCAGACCGATCCTCTCTCTCTGATGTCTGTCAGCACTCTCACTGTGAGGTTTTATATTGGACTCCTTAGACGTCAGGTGTCTATTCCTTCGCCAACTGGTTTGAGATAAACTGCTTCTAAATGTTAAGGTGGTGTGTTTTCTAAAGGTCAAACGATTAGCAGTGACTCCACTCAAAATTTGTCCTAGATAAAATAAAGAAAAAACAATGCTATGAGCAGGAAACAAGAGATATGCTCTCCCTGTATAAAAAGAAAATTGATTCAGCATTGAATGGAACCTTATGATAATTTGTCTTCCAATATGTTCTAAGCAGTGCAGGTTTTAGCACTGATATGTGTGTTTAATGTTTAATTAAAATAATTTTCTGTTTCATTCCTGGAATATTTCTTTCCTTCCTTAAGTTAAAAAAGCCTCAGAATATTTAATGTGTACAGTATATATGGTGGTTTGGGTTGAAAATTATTCAGATTAAGATCTGTTGCAAAGCTAGTTTGTCTCTCTTTTGATTTAATTAAGGTTTTGAAGCAACGTCAATGGCAATACTACATGCAGGCTTGAATTATAAGTAAACCCTCAAAACAATAAAGTCAGTCAGAGAGCCTAAGGCGTCAGCTATCTTTCTCTTTGGATATATAATATGTGAGTTAAAATAGGACAAATAATAGTCATAAAATAATTTGTATAGATGTAATTTTCTCTAAATATTTCTCTGTCTAATTAGAACACAGAAGACTGTGTAGTGACATCATTCAACCCCCTGAAAGGCGTGGAAAAAGTCAACCCAATGGAATCAACAGTGAACTATGACCCCAGTGACTGTGGTGAAGTACAGTATATTTAAAATCTGAGAATAGGAAGCACTTCTTTACATAAAGCATTATGAGAGCTTGAAAACAAACTAATAATCAAACAAGCTTGATGGGCTTCCTAGGAGCTTTGAGTCACACACAAACCACATTATATATACCTTGACTGCCCTCAGCAACCAATCCACACCAGGCACTTGCAACAGAGCTCGCTGTACATATGATAGTACATATCTAACACCACACTCATTCAAGGCCCCCCAGGATAATTCTGGATCACTTAGATGACATCTTATACCTCCAGCAACCTTATTTACTTCATCTCTTGCAGTAAATGCCCAGCCATCTACATTGGGGAAACCGGAAGGAGACTCGGAGACCGTTTCAGAGCACAGGGCTGTGAAGATTAAAGATTTCTCCAAGCCTATTGTTTCTCATTTCACCTCAGACGGCCATGATCACACAAATCTCTCCATCTGTGTTCTCAAAGATGATTTCCTAACTCCTACAGTACATCAGAAAGACTACAGAAACTAAAATTATCCTGCATCTGGAATCACACCTTTCCCCTTATCTCAACGACAAATTTTCTTCTAAATTCTCTCTATTCATTGTAGGTTCCATTTCACACCACTCTTCACCTATCTTGACTTCACTCTACCTGATTGGCCACTCTATCTGCTCCTGACTCCTGCTCCTCCTCTCTCCCTGCTTTTGTTCTTCCGCTACATTACCTTTGCTTACTGCCCTGTCTTTCTCACACCTGAAGATGGCTCCACGGCCGAAACGTTGTGTTTTCTTTCTTCTCTTTTCAGCATGGAATAAACCTGTTACTTGTTCCTTTGCAGCCTACGCATGCTGACACAGCTGCCCACCTGAACTACTAAACAATATTAATGTTTATTGTGCTCGTGATATTGCATTTATATATTTTTTCTTTATACATTCTTCCAAGATGATTCTTTTCCATGACATTTTCAATAGTAACCCTTAAGTAAATGTTTTTGTTAGGAATGTTGTTGTTGCTAGCATGTTGTTAGGAATATGTGTACTGTATGTACAAATGAACATGCACTTGCAAGCTGACTAGCTTCTAAGAAGCACCTACAATCCTTTACTTCGACCGCACTAGGTTTTCCTATAATATTCCCCTGCTGTATCTACATTTAAACATATATTTTTGGATGTTAAACCTAAATGATGCGCTCTGATGACAGTCATGATTTTAAAATCTGGTCAGAAACACTTCATAGACTTATGTAGTGCCCTGTAGGCAGCAAGTGGATTTTTAGAATTCAATTCTGTAGTCTATAGGGAGCCCGCCTAAAGATGTGAGCAGAAGGGAAGGTTGGGAGAAAAGATTCCAGCTGCAGCACTATTTTTTATTTTATGATTTTTTTTTATTAAAGAGTAACAAAAGAAAATCAAGGGATACAAATTAAACTGCAAACATAAAGTGGTAGCTATCAAACTCCCATTTTAGAAAACTTAGAACAAATGAAAAAAAGATTACATCAGGCCATGCTGTCATAGCTTTTGCAGTGCCAAAATTAGCTGAATGAGACTCTGAATGAGCTGTAACTCTTTAGATATTTATTGTGGGGAGAACATCACTAAATAGTGCCCCTCAGCTCCTCAACCCTATTGCTTACCATGGCACAATTAAGAAACACTGTAATCAGTGGTCTACTTAAAGTGAACTACAAATAAATGAAGTTTACAATGAATGGAAGAGAAGCTCTCAAATCCTCATAATTATCTTCCATTAATAGGAGACTTCTGACTTTCCTGACTGGAAACTCAAGACAACAGCTCCCTGGACACCACCATCACTGATCCTGCAATTATTGACAGCAGGTTAATACAAAAAAAGAATTGATGGTTATTGGAGACTATTTTCCAGAACACCAGCAACAGAGATATGCATCACAGACTGTGATAAGATAAAAGGATAATATCTACCTGGAATTGAGACTGTAGTAAAGCCTAGCTAGCACTTTGAGCAGGTTGCTCATTTAGGCACAAGCAACATTGGTATAAAACAAGAAATGGGTCACATTGGTGATCTTCTTAGGAATCCAACCAGCACCAGACAAAGGAGAAAAACTTCAAATGTCAATTCATCACATAATATATACAAAAGAAGGCTTGAGCTTTCTTGGCCACTGGGAATCTTTCCATGATAAAAGTCATCTATACAGATATAAATAAAATGGGCACATGTACAGTATCCACAGAAATATCCAGAGGGATTTAAAGTAGGATGAATGGGGGATAAACCAAGAAAATCCTAAGGGAAGATACTGTACATAGTAGTTCAATGTTTATGTCTAATTGTTAGACATATTAGAAAAATAATTCTATTTGTTGTTTGAAATCAGTTTGAAGTTACCCTATTACAGGGCGATTGTTAAATTATTGATACATACTATAGATGGTGTAATGGTTAGCACTGCTGGCTTGCAGCTCTGGGGCCCTGGGTTCAAGTCCAGATCTGGGCACATCTGTGTGTTTTTCAGTTCCACCTGTGTTCTCATATCAATCAATCAATCAAGGTTAATTTATCAATGCACGAACAGAACAGCATACAGCAGTGTTGTCGGCAATGAAATGCTTTATCCGCAAGCTGGTTAAGAGGGATAGAAGAGAAGAAGGACAGAAGTTTATAGGGATTAGGTTAAGATTACGATACAATAAATTATACAATTGCTATTTACAATACAATTACAGATTATGCGAATGTAACACAAGGATAGGAGGTAAGTGCATAGGTTTTCTCCAGGTTATCCAGTTACCTCCCACAACCCAAAAACATATTGGTAGATTAATTGGCCCTAGTGTGAGTGTCTATATTTGTGTCCTGTCCAGGGTGTACCCTGCTTTGTGCTTTTTTGTTTTGGCCAGGATAAACTCCAGCTATCCTGTATTGAAAGAAGTGCTTAGAAAATGGATGGATGGAAAGATACAAAGAAACATAGCTTCCTGTAAATACAAACAATACAAACAATACAAACAATGGAATTGGATGTTATATTAGTGGATACACACTGTTTCAAGAGAGGAAAGATAGAAGAGGGGGATGTGTAGCACAATAATGAAAAAGTGTGTTCAGATTTAGGAAATTAGCCAAGGAATCAAGCGTATCAAATTCTATATGGGCCAGGCTTCTAAAAAACATTCTAAAAGATATAGTGTTAAGAGATTTGTAGATCTCAAAATGTGGACATAAATTTTATTTCAACACTGTATAATAAAATTCAGAATTTAAGTGCAATACGAGAACTTTATGGGAGACATTAACATTTGCCACATAGAATGAGAAAAACAAATAGAATAGTCAGCAGCAGAAACAGAAATGGTACACCTGGTTAATGACTGTTTTCGTATCCAGTTTGATTGGAACACCAACAAGATAAAATGTTTATATAGATCTTATATTTTCAATCAAAACAGAGTGTGGCAAAAAGATGGGAGAATTGAGAGAACCACTGGGAAACTGTAATCAGAAGTTATTATTACACATATTTTACACCAAAGTGGAGTAAAATCAAAATATAAAAATCAATATCCCTAATGGCCAAATTAAACAAAACTGGGCAAAAAATTATAAACTTATTTCCAAACAACAGGGCCCATTTAAAGAAAAGCAATACAACAACTTGCAAGTTAAAATAAAAAAAAGGAAACTAAAAAGGCCAAGAGGGAGATGGAAAGGAATGTTGCAGTGGAGGCTAAAATAGTCCTTGCAGTACTACAAAAGCAAATGAACCATTAAGCATGAAGTTAAATATATCTGGAACAATAAAGGGCAACATCTAGATAATGAAAGGGAAATGGCTGATGTACTAAATGAGTACATCACTCAGCTGTTCACTAAGGAAATAATAAACAGTGTGCTTCAGAAAGCAGGAAAATGTTCTATATTAAATAGTATGGCAGCCATCCCACCTAAGTTAATTGGTATAAGGAGTCTAAGCACATTAAAAACTCACAAGGACTTAAGAAGTACAGTGAGGTTTTTATTGCAGTGCCTCTCAGCAGGTATGCACTCAGTCTGCTTCTCTAAAACTCGGCAACCAGGTTAAATCACGAGGCCCTTTATATACCAAACATTCCACTAATTATAGATTTGTGAAAAATTTGACTTCTAAACACCTACCGTGTCTATTTACAAATAATCAAGGACTTTGATGACATCTTGTAAATAACGTGTATGTAAAGTTTTATTCCATGCTGAAAAGAGAAGAAAAGGAATGAAGAAGAAGGAATGATGAATAGATCTAGAAAACGATTTAGTGGAATGCATAGTGGGTCGCAGCAGAAGTAGGCTAAAGAGGATCCAAAGAAGGCTCTACAGCTGAAGCTTTTTTTCTTTTCTTCTCTTTTCAGCATTGAATAAACCCTTACTTGTTGCTTTGCAACCTACTTGAACTAATTGTAGACTAGTTAATCTGACCTCTGTAAAGTTATGGAAACAATGATTAGAACTAAATTAAAGGAAAAAGATGAGACAGGGTGGCACAATGGTGCATCCATTGGTGCCTTGCAATGCTGGGGTCCTGGGATTCAATTTCAGGACTGGGGTGCTGTCTGTGTGGAGTGCTCCAGGTGCTCTGGTTTCCTTCCACCATCCAAAGACATACCTGTGTCTTAATTGGCTTCTGGGAAATTTAGCCCTGGTGTGAGTGTGTGCATCTATGTTTGTGTCTGTCTGCCCTGTGATTGACTGGCATCCCATCCAGATTGTACCATGTCTTGCCAGGATAGGCTCCAGCTCCCCTGCAGACCTGAATTGGATGATGCAGTTAGAATATAAATGGATGAAAGATGATACTACGGTACTAGCAACATGCATATAGAAGAGTTGCTTATAAAGTGTGTGGCATTATGCGGGGCCGTGCCCAGTGTGGAGGTGGAGCCCTGGACGAAGGGTGACGCCTCAGCTTTGTAGTCACAGCTGTTCCGGCTACCAGAGGATAAGCCACAGCTGTGCATGTTCTATAAAGGCCCACTGTGAACCCCCCAAAGGGACGAGCAGGGCCACCCCCAGAAGGGGAGTGTCTTTTCACCGGCAGTCCCGGAGGGGATTGTACCCACTTAAGGCCACTAACTTGCTAGAGTTCTTTCAACAAGCAACAACCATAGTTACAACAACAAACACACACAAAGAATATGACTGACGTATTTTGACTTTCAAATGGCATTTGATGATGTTCCTCATAAAATACTTATATTCCAATCACATGTGGTGGACATTCGAAGAAGTACATGTTTTTGGATTCAAAATTGCTGAACAAAAAACAGAAAGTAAAATTAATGGGAGAATGCTCAAACAGGAGTGATATAATTAGTAAAGTACTACAGGATTGTTAGAACCACCATTATTTCTAATTTATATCAGTGATCGAGATTAAATATTATTATTATTATTAAAGCACAGTTTGTAAAATAGTCATATTATTATTATTATTATTATTATTATTATTATTATTATTATTATTCAAATTATAAAGATTATGGGGGTTAGCAAAGAGATACACAGATACAATTAAATGTAGAGCAAACACTAGGCAAATTATATTTAATGTAAGCAACAGCAGAATATCACCTGCAGGTAGCAAAACTTTAAACCATAAATACAAATTAGGAAACACACATTTGCCATCGATCAGATTTTTTCATTACTTAAATAACTTTCTTTTTACCTTACTGTTTAATTTGTAGAAAGAAAAATGTTTTAATTCATTCATTGCATCTGCATTATGTAAGATATAATGTAACCTTACAAAAAAGTGACACCATTGTGTCACATAATCTATTTAAAAAGACAGAAAAATACAGATATACATGTAATCAGTTACAAAATATAACATGTATAACTGTGAAGAAGACATTAGATTATATATAGATTTATTATCAAAAGCATTTGCTTAATGTCTTCTTCACAGTTATACATGTTAGATTTTGTAACATGAAGAAGCACTTTTCACCTTTTAATTAGAAAGAATGTATTAATTTTTGGGCGTAATACCATGTTTGTCGCAACTTTTATTCCTCTACAAAACAGCACTTTCATTGGAGCAGGAAATAAAATATTCCTTTGCACCAAATGGAGTAGATGCTACCTGTCATTCTCAAAGGACTTTCCTCTTTCATACGTTGTCACTATGGCAACTGATTACATGCTGTGTGCGTGCAGTATGGACTGAGCTGTGAAATGAAGTGTTGAGTTCTTCTGACAGGTTTGCTGAACAAACAAAAATATATAAATAATTTAAAAAGTCAAGTGGCTGTCTTCCTAGTCCACACCACACTTGCAAGAGTCAGAGTTTCCGCACCACTTAGATAAGAGATTAGAACTCTTCTGTTTATTTAAAGCACTTTGAATAGGAGACACTGATTATTTGCCTTTGAATGGGATTTAAAAACAACTTGGAGATCTAAACTGGAATTAAAATAAATTTGTGTCATCCCTTGAACCTTGTATCGATCTACTGTGTTAATCAGAAAACCATACACAAAAGATGTTTAGCATATAAACCGCAAGATAAAAAACCTTTACTATCAAAACAGTATCTAAAGACACATAGATATGGTTACAAGTTCATGAAAATGCATATATTATTTGCATACATTTTGAGTTTCTGTTGTATAATGCAGTATATCTGTAGTACATATGTATAGTATAATATATGTAATATATATATATGCATCGCAGTGCCAAAGAGCCGAACTACAGAAAATCATGTAATTATTTGGACTGGATTTTCTTTCAGGGTGCTAAATAGGGTGATTCAGCATTTTTAAAGAGAAGACAAATTGCAAATGTTATAGAATCGGGAAGAAAGAAATGAAAGACCAATTATCCATTCAGAAAAGGAGCTCTTAAAAAATTTAAAAGCCATGAAACTTGATTGCAGATTTCCGCTCGGTCATAAGACCATTCTACTACCAAACACTGGGTTTGTACTTTTGGGTAAAAATGTGGGTTAAAGTTTTTTGCTTAGTCTGGGTTTAAGTACGACTATGTTTTCTGTATTATTTCTGGTTAACAATTTTGTTTCAAGCCCATTGTGTGCCATCAGCAGTAAAACTCAGTATACAGTACCTAACAAAAGTATTCACCCCTCTTGGACATTTTCACGTTTTATTGTGTTACAGCATGGAACCATGGTGTATCTAACTGGGAAGTTTTGCCACTCATCAACCCAAGGTACTCTATAATATCAAAGTGAAAGAACAAATCCAGACATTTTACTAAATTATTATTTTTTAAAAAACAGAAAATAATTGAATATTATTCACCCCCTTACTTTGAAACACCTAAATTACCTCTGAAGTAACCAACCATCTTCTCCAAGTCACATAATTACTTGACTGGAGTCCACGTGGGAACTTACCCACTTAGTGTATTTCCAAGGAAACACTACACCATGAAGACCAAAGAACATTTCAAGCAGATCTGAGACAAGGTTCTTTAAAAGTACCAGTCAGGGCAAGGATATAAGAAAATTTCCAAGGCATTGAATATACCTCGAATCACATTGAAGTCCACCATTAAAAAGGTGAGAAAATATGGAACAACTGTGACTCTGCCCAAAACTGGCAGTCCTCCAGAACTGAGTATCCAGACAAGAAGAGCCGTAGAAAGGGAGGCCACCAAGAGTCCTATGGCAACTCTGAAGGAGTTACAGTCCTCCATGACAGAGATGGGAGAAGCTGTGCATAAGACAACAATAGCATGCACACTTCATAAATCTGGCTTGTACAGAAGGTTGGCAAGAAGAAAGCCTTTGTTGAAAAAAACTCATATCACATCTTGGCTGGAGTTTGCCCAAAGGTATATGAGAGACTCAACAATTTGGAGGAATATTCTATGGTCTGATGAGACCAATATTGAACTTTATGTTTGGCGCAAACATATCACAACACATCACTCTGAGAACACCATCCCTACAGTGAAGCATGGTGGTGGCAGCATCATGGTTTGGGGATGCTTCTCTGCAGCAGGGACTGGAAAAATCATAAAGATAAAAGGAAAAATAGATGGAGCTCAGTACAGAAAAATCCTGGAGGAACACATGCTGCAATCCGCAAGAGCCCTGGGACTTGGGCTCCAACAGGACAATGACCCGAAACATACAGCAAAAGCCACACGCGAGTGGCTTAAAACCAAAAAGGTTAATGACCTGGAGTGGCCCAGTCAAAGCCCAGACCTCAATCCAATTGAGCATCTGTGGAATGACTTAAAAATTGCTGTTCACAAATGGTCCCCATCCAACCTGATAGAGCTTGAGCAATTTTGCTAAGAATGGGTATCAAGATGTGCAACACTGATAAAGATTTACCCAAAAAGACTCACAGCTGTAATTGCTGCTAAAGGTGGTCCTACCAAGTATTTTCAGCTAAATACATCATGGTTCTGTGCTGTGACACAATAAAATACGAAAAAGTCCAAGGAAGGTAAATACTTTTGCAAGGCACTGCATATCTATTTTCATTACGAAAGGACAAAATGGCAACCTCAGGGCATGCTGTTTTATCATGTGCTCTGATTTATGCACATTTCCATTCAACATTTGTATTGTAAATAACAGATTATTTATAGTAAAGTTTATGTATTCATTGACTCTTTGAAAATCACCTATTTTTGTTCCTTGTTTTCAGAAGAAGAAGATTAAAACCCCCCACCTCCCAATAAGCTTCTATTGACTTCAATAGTAAGAAGATTAACCTGTCTGACTGGCAGATACTTCAAAAGCCTGCATTTAGCACTTCAAAAGAAAAAAAATAATATCTTGCTCAAAAACTTTTTGTAAAATATATTCAGGAGCAACACAAAAAAGAAAATGTCGTCCTTGACATCACATCATATACAAAGGTAGAAAATAAATCATAGGAATTAGGTGTGAATACATTTCCAGCTTGATAGTTAAACATGAAGAAAAAAGTCAGATCTCAAGAAAAAAATTGAAACTGGTGCAAAACTGGTACCCAAAAGTGCAGTACCCCATGATTTCCTGTTGTGCACTTTATACAAAAATCACAGAGCAGAGTGAGAATAGTTTAAAGGCTTATAAAAAGAGAATGCAAAATTGTCACTTTCCCAAGTGCTTGCATGGTTTTAATTAAAATGAAACCTTCTCACATCAGACAAGATATTAGGACTATATGAATATAAAAATACAATATATATTTATATATATAACATCAAATATATTATATACTGTACAATATCTATAAAATACATTGCCCTATTATTGTTTAAAGGTTTTAGAATACTTCTGAAGGCACTGAATCCAACTTGCCATTATATAATAGCTATGGGTCTTTACTACATGTTTTGTTGTTCAAATACATCAAATGTAAACCAACCACCAGCATTGGGCCCTTTTACCCTTAAAATTAGATCTGTTAGGTAGTGAATGTTAGTGCTTAACTACTAAATAATAATAACAGCCACTATCCATTTAGGAAGCTACAGCTGTAAGGAATTGATGTTTTGATGAGCTACTGTACAAATGTGGGAGATCCTATATAAATGGCCTGTCTGACTTCTTGGGTGGAAACTACTGAGCTCTCTTGAGACTACAAGACTTCTCTTAAAGTAGTAATTCATGCTGGTGGAGAACCCTCCCAAACCCACCATGAATGTGGGTGATACAGGCTTGGCCAAATGCAAGAGAGACACTGGCGGCTGCAGGGATTATGTATATAGTCCAGTCCCACATCAAAGAAAGCAAAGATGGTGTAACAAAATGGTGCAGATGACACAATCCGGGGTTGAGTGAGAATACACGAGGGAAAAAGACATGTAGGAAGCGGGGATGAAAACAGGGGGGCATGTCCATGAAGTGCTGGTGGTTGGGGGAGGTGTGGGGGAGGTGTGGCCGGGCTGGAACCGGCAGGGGGAACGGGATCAGGAACAGAAACTTAAAACTTAAAACCATAACGGAGCCAGGTGATTCCAGGTCCCAGGCGTGCACGATACGGGAATCAATGCAGAGCCCCAAACTGAGTGGGCGTCTGGCTTTTAAGGGGGGCTGGAACAAGGGGCAGGTGCACAAAATCAGTTCCGAAGTGAAAGAGCCGGAGCGCCCTTAAGGAGGAGGGACTACAATCGTGACAGATGGGTGATGTTTTTTTTGTGTGGGTGTGGATGGCAGAGACTCATATTGGCCAGTTAGTCAAGAACTGACAGTTACAGGGCTTTTGGGGTGTCTGCAATGTGAGAATGATGTGATTTAGATCACTAGAAGAGAGTTTGTTTATGTGCGGGTCTAGCACTAGTGATGTGTTGTAGCCTGTAAGTACCATGGAGACCAAATAAATGCAGTTGGAATGATGTCTGTGCATTCTGCCAAGGCTCTGGTCAAAACAAACTTAAGCAGCAGAGGCTACTAGCTATAGTCACTTGCGATGTGGCAGGACTAGACAGTGGACTGACTGTGAGCTGCAGAAACCTGTGGTGATTATATTGTATGTGCGCTGGGAAAATGCCCAGGAAGAGTCATGGCCTAGATGGCCAAGGGCTGTTGATCACACATGCTTGAGAGGTGTTGCCAGCAAGTTTTTGAGAGTGAACCATATGCAGGAAGATGGCAGGTGAAGAAGACACTCAGTCTTCCCTAGAAGTTAACAACATATGACACTAGAGGGATTATGACAGCCCACGCAGTATATTCTGACAAAGGGCTTCTCTCCTGTCTTATGTCCACATGATTGAAAAGTTTGAGTCAGAGCGAGGATAGGATAAATCAAAAGTGACTTGTTGTAAATGATTGAAAGCTGTTTGCTGAGCTGGAAGGGTCACTCACAGGGAGGTTAGTAAACCTAGAGCTATGAGACTGGAGAGCAAGAGACTCAGCTGGAGTCCCTCAGCTCCGGGTTTTGAAAGACTAGTATGCTCTTGGCTTTGCCGGTAAACAGTGGGTTGCTTGTGTAGCTGGTGGGCCAGAAAGCAGGGAAAGCAGTTGGAAGGACTCCGGCTCTGTTGTCAGGAAGGTGGCCTGTCCAAATCCTGTCTCTCTGGTAATGAGTGATGTCTGATGTGTCCACACAACAGGAACAGAGCAGACCCCTGGCAGGGATGAGTACACACCAGACTGTTAGCTGTTGTTTGTGTGAGACATGCAAGAGTGAAGAAATCAAGAATTAGAGTGTATGAAAATAAACTGTGCATGAAAAGATAATGTAAAGACATGCCTGAAATGATCTCACCCAGTGAACACATAACAAAGCCAACTAAGACATGTCCCTTACAAATAAACCCTAAGACATGTAGAGATCTCATAATAATTATTCAGGTGAGGCATGCCTTTTACTGAATGTTAAATCTTTCAACAAACATCCAATTGAATAGGTTTTAACTAACACTCATAGTGTCATGCAGAAAGACTGATGTCTTCATCGAGAAATTATCTTTGTTTGTAGACTGACAGGAAAGAATGGTGTCTATCTTTAGAACCAAAGTTTTTGATCCCAACAATATTCTGCAGCTTGCTGTCCCAAATGTGGAAAGTTTGCTTGTATTTTTATTAATCTCTAGACTTCCCAATGGTACCAGACTCTCACAGAGCACAGAAGCAGATCCTACCATTGGTCAATTCACTGTTAAAGATTTGTTTCATGGGTTACCATGGCAACCACCAGCAGTACTGAAACCTTGTCAACGTGGAGCAGAGCTCTGAGGGCAAGGCATATAAGGGCTTTTGAAGTTCAGTGTGACTTGTAATAAAAAGAGATTGTGACCTGCATTTACAGCATTTTAATTTGTATACAAAACTTTATCTATAAGTCAGGGTTTATCTATGAAAAAATAAGATTTCAACACTAGAGAAAAACTGCTAACAAGGATTTTCTAGCTGTATATTTAATGACCTGCTGAATGTGTTTGTCTTTTTACCAATATATGCTGTGTGGAGAAAGAAAATTGCTTTAATAATTAGATTTATTGGAATATAAGGCCATTTGAAAGGTTACAAACAAGAGAAGGCCAGTTGGCCCATCTAGCCAATTTGATAGTAGCTAAGAGATCCATGGATCTAATACAGACATTTCTTTAAACAATCCAGGGCACCAGCTTTAACAACATGACATTTTCTACCTTCTCACAACCATTTAGGTAAAGTTGTGATTCCTGTTCACATTTTCTCACTTCCACATGTTTCCCAGTTGTATTCTCTGGTTCAGTTGTTTGGAATCTTCAGAATCCAAACTTCATTCCCTGACCTTTTACTGGGTTTATCCAGAAAATGGGTATTTATCATTTAAAACTGCCTCTCATGGAAATTAAACAGCTGGTACAATTAAAGGAAGAAAGTAGGAGGTAAAAGAGCTTTCAGATTGGAGCAGGGTTTCTCTCCTTTCTCTCCATACCTACAGTAGGGAAGAGTGTGTGACAGCGTGCGAGAAAGTGATACATTGTTGTGGAAGACTAAATGGTGGTCACTGAGATGCAGGGGTCATCCACCTGGACGTGTACATGTACTGTAAATGTAGGACCAGAGCACAGGAGACTCAGCTCATGTGTGTTTCCACTGCTTCTTTGGCAGAGGTGAGCACAAGCCACACTGTGAGCCGTTGTGTGAACAATGAAAGCAAAATCAAATAATTTGTGTTTTGCGGCTCTCCAATATGAATGAATAAAAAAAAATTGTGAGGAAAATTATATTTGCAGATAACAACCTGGCAGGCCCTCAGAATTAAATGCAACCTTTGCTGCTTACAGACATTATTTTGGCTCATACAACAAGCCGGCCATGAAGAGAAGGGAAGATATAGAGTTTCTGTTTTTTACATCCAGTAAAGTGAACCAGAGACTAGACTCAAGGGCTGTGAGGGCAAAAGTGGAAATTTGTACTAGGGAAGAAAGCTCTGAATGGAAAGGACAGCAGCTGTCTGTTCACCCAAACATCAGTCAAACTTTGTTTAAAACATATTGGGATATCTCATACTCTCTTTGCTCACAGGCTAAATCAACTGAAAATGGATCTTAATGTTATTCTAAACTTTATAGCATGCCACAAATGTGGTGGAGGTAGTAAAATATTAAATTCAATAATACCATGATGTCCAGGAGGAAGGCAGAGTCTTCATTAATCTTTGTGTAGCCTTCTAGCTGTGTTCTGCTGAGAATGTTAGCTTTGTCTACCTGTCATGTTTATCAGAGACCTGTTCCTCTGACTTATATAAATCCTATTTTGGTTTCTACTTAAGACTGGGCTTTGAAACATCAACTGTGCTTTGAAAGAATAAATCTCATAATAAAACCACATTTAACATTTACAGCATATAATGTTATTTTATAGAATCTCATGGAAAGCCGAAACATTGGTTACAGGCTGTCAAACCGTTTATGGCAGATGTAGTGATTTACATATTAGAGCTTTCCCATATGGGGGACAAATGAAGGCATTGCTGAACAGAAAATGTCATTTTAAACATCAGGCTTTGAAACATGAAATACATTTTGAAATTACTTTGACAACCTTTCCAGGGAATGTGTTT
The DNA here is from genome assembly GCF_055471065.1 of Atractosteus spatula. Lineage (NCBI taxonomy): Eukaryota > Metazoa > Chordata > Actinopteri > Semionotiformes > Lepisosteidae > Atractosteus > Atractosteus spatula. Next base: position 6,525,195 of record NC_142728.1, on the reverse strand, counting down.
ATATGAGCTCGTTTTGGCATTTGTAAGACATAGGAGTCCCACATGCAACAAACATGCAGGCTAAAAGCTTAGAGTATAAATAAAATTATTATATTTTTTTCATACATTATTCAGGATAAGGTGGTTTTTGCTGAAACATTAAATGGACTAGAAAGCTCTGAGAAGGCTCCCATGACTCTTTCTTTTTCTTTCAGCAGTAATGGCTGAAATGAAAAGTCCATTCCTGTCACAGCACAACGAAGGATTATACTCTACCTAAAATGGGGCAGCCCCCATTAAAAAATCTTTCTTTAACTGAAATCACATTTTTTAAAAAATCCTGAACACGAATGTAGAGCTAATTGAATACACTGTGATAATTATAAAGGCTCTAGTGTTTTTCCCACGCGTATTGTACTGTACAGATGTAAGATCCCTGAAGTAACAGTAGCTCTGATGTAAGATTACTTCTGTTGCAGGACCAAACAGGTCACACAGATCATTGTAGAAAACCAAAATAAAACTGTTTTTTAGGCTGATTTTTGACAAACTCATAAAAATTGAAAGGCAAGCAAATCCTTATAATTGAAAAATGAAAGTATTTTTTGTTCTTTTCCTTCTTAATCAGCAGCTTTACAACCAATGCTTTCACTGTTGGGGTTAATGCTTTTAACTAAAAAAGGTTGTAGATTTAAACCCTGCTTTGTAAATAGGGTCAAGAATTATAGCTGGACTGCTGTGGGTTTGAATCTTGCATGGAGCATGAGCCAATTACATTTAAGGAACAGATGGCATTTAAAGTAGATAAGCGCAGAGTACTTAACTTGCAGGTAGCAATTACATAAACTATAGATGAGACGGGAAACAGAGATATTTAAGAAACTATGAAAAATTTTTAGATCCGTATGTTGACACATTGTTTTCGTTAGACTTTAAATTGATTGAGGTATTCTGTGTTAAAATTACACGTGCACTTGTAAAACCTCGTTTGGAATATTGTGTACCATTTTAGCCATCACGATACAAAAATATTGTTGCTCTGTAATCAGAAGAGCCACCAGATACATTTTTGAGCTATACGTGTACTGGATTCAATTGCTCAAAACCCTCAAGGGCATTGACAAGGTCAGGGCAAGAGTCTAGGGCACGTTACCCAGCCATGTTGAACCTGAAACCCTGGCTTCTTTCAAGAAACAGCTAGATGAGATCCTGGGATCAATTATTTACTCAGAACTGAAAGTGCCTGATGGGCCAATTGGTCTCCGTTTGTTTGTAAACTTTATGTTCTTATGTTTCTGGATTCCTGCAAGAGCTTCTGGCTTCTGGGAGCTTTAAATCCTTCACAGTCTTAGGTATCAGTCTCTAGAAATCTTATGTTTCATTATAAAGATATACATTACTCATTCAATTTAAAGAGGTGTGAAACATTGGTAAAGCACAGACAACCCACTACTAAGACAAGCATGCATATTCACCGAATCTGTTGAATGAGTGACTGACAGAATGAATAAAAAGCAAAACTTATCCAATATTTCTTATTCCAAAAGTTCTTGTCTATGAACTTTTACTTAATACATTAAAGTAAATCTTTATACCAAATCGCTAGACATTCTACTAACAGTATAAAATGTGTGGATAAAGGTTTTATTTAAAATAATAATAATAGCCTCCTTTAATTTGTAATCTTTCTTACAATATTTAGTGAAAATAGTGAAAAAATACCAAGCACAGCTAGATCACCAACTTAAGCAGTATGTATGAAATCTGAAAATTCTCAAAGTTCATCACTCAGAAAACTGCTTTGTATTAATGTTTTAATTTTTCTAATTTTACATTTGTAAATTGTGAAATGTGAAAAGATTTTAAAAGTGTCAGGTTTGTTTTCAGAATGAACTCAACACACATCCAATTAATGATGTAGTAAGTATTATAGTAAAATTATTATTTATTAAAATGTTAATTAGAAAAACAATCTATCCTTTAAAAAAAATGCATTTAACATTATATACAGTACAGTATATATTAATCTTCTACTCCAGGTCAGTAAGCAAAATACACTGACACCGGCATTTTACACTGAGGCCAAGTACTAACTGAGAACTCTATTACAATAAGTTAATATTTACTGATTCTTCTTTTTGTATATCCACATGGCTTATTCTCTTTGAAGTAAAAAAAAAAGCTGCATGGTTCAGTATTTTTACACAGTTTACACAGTTAAAGGGAATCATAAAGCTAAAGATTTTTCGTTGTGTTACATACAGTACCTTATGAAAATTTACTTGTGTCTTGCAGCAGTAATGATGGACCAAAGTACAGTAAAGCACAATCAAATCAAAGAAAATGGATAACTGAAGCTTACTCAAATTTAATAAAGTATGATACAAGTAGGAGATCATAGCACAGCAAAGTAAATGCTTAATATAATCATGAGGAAACTGTGAGGCAACTATAAAAATGTAGAACACATTTTATAGTTATGCTTTTGGCTGATAAAAGGAAAGAAGGGCAGCACAATGTGTATACAACACCTTAATACATAAAAGGAATGTACTTTTTAAATTTTATTCTTGTTTAATCACATTAAAAAAATGTAGTTCATGTCTTTCAGCTGACCGAAAAAATTAAAATATATGTGGCATTTCCAAAATGTTTCCTTGATTATCTTCCTCTTGAACCTAACCCGCCACATCAATTTTTGCTTAAGATGTTACAAGACACTTCCACAAGTTTGCTTATTTGTCTGTTTGCCATGATAAGGTCAATTACAAAAGTTGTGGTGCAATCATTTTTTGAATAATTACAATTTCTGTGTAATTAATTGGATAGCAAATGTCCCAAAATGGTTCAATAAACAAGCAGTGTACTACACAGCATGGCCTGGAATGTAACAGATTATGCTTTAATCTTACTATTGCAGAGTGCTGTGTTGTACATAAATTTTAAATTATGTAAAATTATATATCACTGAATCTTGATATATAATTTTACACAATTTAACAGCTTGTCCAGTAGAAGTTGTCAAAGTACTGTGAATTGTTGAGATAAACAGAAACCTGTGGAAATAAAGGACCTTAAAAGGCAATGCAGAATTAATGACTGGACGTACACCTTCAGTGTCACCAGGTTTAAACTGAACAGTAAAAGCTGTTTAGATATAAATAGAAGTACAGAAATTTTATTAGGAATATGTACATATTAAGAGCTATAAATTATATAACTATCATTTATAACTCTTCTCAGGCTACTGTTAACAGCCCAATGCTGGAAAGCAGTCAATTATTCCAGAAGGTGCCATAAGGTGCCAACCAGTCCATTTGAAACTGTACAATAGTAATACATTGTCTGTCATAGACTAAACAAGAACAATTCACTCATTAGTAGGGATAAGCAATACAGATAACAATAAATAACTATTCCCTGCATTTAAATAAATGTATATTAAAGAGTTTCAAAATGCTAATTTTGGTAATATACAACAGGCATTATACACCACAAATGGTGGACAGTCTTTGTTTTAAGTAGGAACTCTGTGTTTACATATGTTAATTATATTTTCAGTAAAATAAAACCTATGACATTTTGAATTAATTGGCCAAACCGGTTTTGCTCAGGAGCATCTTACTGACAGGACAAGAGAAAGAAATGGCAGCAATCTGGATTGCTAGGAAGATACCTGCCGAGTTTGGACTTGGCTTGAATGCAAACAGTTTGCATAAGGGGCTGCATTTTGCCAAGCAGTTGATGACGCAGTGTGAGCAAGAAAGATATTGCAGTAGCTCATGAAGTGCCAGTCAGAATCAGCTTTTCTTGATAAAATGTTGATGAAAATTTCAATGAAATGCAAAAGTTCCAGCAGTTCCTATGACAGGAGCAGTTTGATTTGTGAGATCATGTGGCAATCTTGGTGTATGAGAGAGTGACACTAGTCACACTTTCAGCAAACGTTAGTTTCAGGGTGCCCCTGGACTACCAGGGTATCCAAGCACTGATGTTTTTGGCTATTCAGTTAGATTTAAAACATGTACAATGTGGAGTGAAGATTAATTTAATTCTGAAAATAATAGAAATATATACAGTAACACAGCACTCAGAGTTATATATCAGCTATAAATGCAGATTATCCATGTGCCTACTACCAGCATCATCCAGGTGGATGCTGCACATTGGTGGTGGTGGAGGAGAGTCCGCATTACCTGTAAAGCACTTTGAGTGGAGTGTCCAGAAAAGCACTATATACGTTTAAGCAATTAATATTATTATTATTATTATTATTAGTAGTAGTAGTAGTAGTATGACCAATTTAACATACTTTTGTAGATCTAATTGTATGTTTAGGATAAATTTATTGTTGCAAGATCCACTTCCAGGTATAGGATGAATGGCCTGACATTCTCTGCTAGACCCTTCTGCTAATATAATGCAGAACTCATGGCTGTATCAATTATGGCAAGCCAACCAGGTGCTGAAGCAGCAAAGCAGCCCCAACCTATCACACTCCCATCACCATGCTTGATGGTTGGGATGTGGGTCTTCTGTTCGAAAACAGTGTGTGGTTTTCACAAAACATAATGTTTCTCATTTGATCCAAAGATTTCTATCTTTGTCTAATCTGTCCAGAGGATATTGTTCCAGAAGCCTTACAGATCACTATTATTTGCTCTTTGGTGAAATTCAGATGGGTAGCAACCTACTTTTTAGAGAGCAGTTGTTTTCTCCTTGCAATCCTTCCATGAACACCATTCTTGCTCAGTCATTTTCTTAACAATCATGGACAGTCAAGTTATACACTGCAAGAATGTCCTACAGTTTCTTGGATGACACTCTGGGTGTTCTTTGTAACTTCCTCGATGAATTTCCAGTTTATTTTTGGAATGGGTTTGGAAGGACAACCAATCCTGAGTGACTGTGGTCTTGAACTTTCTCTATTTGTTGACTCTCTGTCTGACAGTAGATTGGTGGAGATCCAAATTCTTAGAAATGGTTTTGTAACCCTTTCAGGTCTGATGACCATCAATAATTGTTTTTCAGAGGTTCTCAAAGATTTTCTATGATCGTTTCATGACTTGTTTCCACACACCCATATGGGTTCTAAACTCAGCTCCAAACTATTACCTAATTCTTTAAACACTTTTTAATTGAGCTAAGAAACTAGGGGTTTGTTTACTTCTTCACATCCCCTGTATCTTAATTACACATTGTTTTATTCATACATAATTTTGTTTCATAAGACATGGAATAGGTTACTACTATATACGCTTAACTGTAGGATATTTACATAAAGACTGGGTATGATCTGAGAAGGCTATCATAGTAAAATTATTAAATGTACATATTTATCTTTTAAGGCTTACAAACTTTTTTTCTCAGTAAAGTACATACAGTACATTTATACCGTTGGTACAAGAATTTAAAATTTTCATTTTGAAGCTACTTGACCAAATAGTTTTTTTAGTAGGAGCAAGATTGTATGATACCTGCATTTTGTTAAAATGGTTTATAATTGCTTTGTACTCAAATATTAACATAACATTTTTAAGTAAAAAACAAATCATAAAGCTTTGGTTGTTGATGAAAACTGCCAAGCCTCAATTCAAGTTGTTGTAGCAGAAGGGCCTTTATAATGTAGAATTAAAGTGCTATGAAAGAGTACAACAATCTTTTTGTGGCCTTAAATGGAATATGATCTGGTGCAACTTAGTTCCTACGAGCTGGTTAAATGAGCCAGGAATGCTGGTTAAATGAGCAGATTGGGATTCTGACACAAACTGACATTTTAAATTGAGTCAATTTTGACCCTCCCTTGCTATGAACTGTCTATATATTACTGTCTCTTTGTCTACAGTTCCAACAGAGAGGCAACTGGACTCAGAATACCTGCTGAAGATCACCTGATAATAATGTACTGACAGCTAGGATAATGCACAAACAAGGAACAAGGAACCCTCTAGACAGGGAAGAAAACTATACCTGATGATGCCACAGCCAATCAACACTCATGATGACATGACTTAAAAATACCTTACAGAAACCAGGAATTCCTCTCTTACTTTCTAAACCTCTGGCAAGCTGACAAGTGACTGTGACCAATACTGTCTGTTTGACCTGTGACTGAACCAATGTAGCAATGTAATGTAAGTCTTTAGATGCTGACAGGTTTGAAATATTTTGCATGTTCCAGGAAAGCTGACTGATGTATAGTATACAACACAGGACATCCTTGCCTTCACCTCATCCTGGGACTTTTAAATCTCATCAGAACAAGCACCTGACCAGTGTTTTATTTAGATGAGTATACATTCAAGCTCACATTGTAACACATGTGATTAATAAAGGTGAATTGATGACAGTAATTATTTACTTGTCTTTTAGGTATACAAATGTACAGGTAAAAATGAGGGTTACAAAGTAAATTGAAAGCAGGTGTAGTTCCTGAGTTAATTAAGCAATTAGCATCCTTTTGTGCTTAGGGTCATGTATAAAAATGGCAGGTCCACTTGAAATTATTTTGGCTACTATTGCTGGAAGAGAAGATCTCAGTGACATTGAGAAAGGGGTGATTTTTGGGACCCATTTGGCAGAAGTGGCAGAAGTGTCAGTGATGAAGACTCCTCAACCTCATGTTTCATGAGGAACAGTGGCTAAGGTCATGCTGGCTTGGAAGTCTCAAGGAAAGACATCATCAGCTAGTGACAATTGTGGATGAAAGCGCATACCCCTCGAGCATGATGTCCATACATTGGTTTGAGATGCAAGGCAAAACAGACGAGCAGCAACCTTGATATTTTTCTGCAAATGCCAATCTAAGGCGTGAGTAGCACAGTCCATCAAAAACTTCACAAGAGTGGGATACTATGAAGTCACACGTTCAGATGAGTTATCCTTCACTTTCATTCTCAACAAATGGACAAGTACAAGTGTGGCTCATGCCAAAAGAAGCCTACAGACTCTAGTGCTTGTTTCCTGCAGCGAAGGGTTCTGGCCGATCCGTTATGGTGTGGGTTGCATTTTCCTGGCATGGTGTAAGTCCACTCAACCCTTTAGAGGGCAAGGTAAAAGCCAATATATTCAAAGCAAAGACATTCTGAGCGATCACCTTCATACTATGGTAAAGGATTTCTATCCTGAACAGAGTGGAATCTTCTAGGATGACAGTGCCCCCATCCACAGGGTATGAGTGGTTTGATGAACATGAGAGGATGTATACCATACACCATGGTCATCCCAGTCACGAGATCTTAGCCTAATAGAGCACTTATGGGAGATTCTGCAGTGGCTCCTGAGAAAATGTTGTCCACCATCATTGAAAAAATATCAAATAATGGAATTTCACATTGAAGAATGGTGTTTCATCCCTCCAATGCAGTTTCTAAACACTTGGAATCTATATCAAGAAGCTGTCAGCTCGTGGTGTCCCAATGCCCTATTAAGACACTTTATTTTGATGTTTTCTTTATTTTGGCAGATACCTGTATGTAATGCTTCAATGCTGATGTGTTATATGAGATTCCAACCTTTACCACTAAATTACATTCAATGCACAGTATGGCTTAATTTGTTGATATTAACAACATTCCCTGAATAATTGATCAGCTATCTGTATGCATCATAACTGACGGAATTTCATAATTTATATAGACAGTGTTGTATTGGTTTATTTTGTACTTTTTATTATTGGGTTAATAAATATTGTATGCCTTTAAATCATCACTTCCTATTAGTTTCATAGGAAGATTCCTCAAAAAAGATTTTAATTATGCGAGTCAATCTCCCATATTTGTTGATGCAAGATTCATATTTTTGTCATGAATGTACAGTAGTACATCTGTCTAGTATCCAAAGTTTCCAAGTATGTAAACATACAGTAATCAGTTTCAAAAGTGGGATGAAAATCCTTATAATTTTAGTTTTCTAAAAGCAAGCCAGATTATGCATTTTTATAATTCACAATATATGAACATAGGTCATAACAAAGATTATTATCTTTGTTCTTTGCCAAAGTGCTATTGAATAATAGCCTCACTAAAACTTTAACTTGCAGGCTATTTCCATTTCTCTTATGTAGATATTTTTTATTTCATCTTTATCATCTGTGTACACACACAATGCTTTTAACGGTGCTTGCTGTGGTATAGTACTTCACACTGATGCACCCCCCTTTAAAAGCAAATCATTTCTAGTTTCGATTGATGCATGGAAGTCTTTATTTTCTTTCATCAAGGCAAAATAAATAATTTAAAAAGAATGTTTGGGGGCTTTACAATTTGATTTGAAATGACAGTCAGACTCTGTGATGTCAGAGGTGTATAGACCTCTTTCAGAACAGATTTAATCTCTGTCCTGAGAGGTCATGCTGGCCCTGATCTCTTCATTGATGTCTGGCAATTCTTCAGAAAACATGAAACAGCCTCTTGGTCAGCCTATGGAAGACCAAGATAAGGCAAATAAAAGAATAAAAATGGAAATGTCAAAATAGATTTACAGAATTTTTTTCAATGATCTGAAAGAAAAAACTAGATTGCAGTCACTTTTATGTTGCAGAGTTTTCATATTGACAGTTTCAAGAAAAAATGTTTACTCAAATAAACAATAAGATATTTCATGTTTATAATGTAAAATCCATTTTCAATCCTATTGTCCTGTTGAGTGTACTAGAACAGAAACAATCAATGGGATAAATAAACATAGTATTAGTACCATACTGTAGAAGTCCTATATATATCAGGGATTACCACATGGTCACATGTGATGCATTAGATATCCAAATAGCATCCTTCAGTTTGGGGCTTTGACTACTTTCCATGACATGTTTCATCTGAAATAGGATAAATATTCCAGCTTTCAAAAGGGAACCTTCCAGACAGTCTCTTCCCCTTTCTAGTAATATTGATGACATGGTTTCCACTGTAGTCTTTCCAAGACTAGTTAACTTTAGGGGCCAGAAGTCTTCATCTTTTCTAATGATATGTACAGTATGCCAGCAGCTAGAAACTCTATATTATTCATAAGACTTTAAGCTGATTTAAGCCTGGCGACTAATATTCCTCTATGGGAAACAACACCTAGGTGATTTATTGGTTTCAGAATGAGGATGGAACTGCATATTGTAGATTATTGGGTCTAGTGAGCACATTTCTAAGACCTTCAAAGGGCAAGATATATTAAGCAGCCCTCACAACAAGAAATGCAGACTGGATTTCAGGTTACATTATTTTTCTATAAACAAGGTTGAAGTTTTCTCCAAAAAAGTATTAAAGAAAAATGCACTTTCTTTTGTTATCTTAGGGAATCTATTTGCCTTGGAAACACGATCATTTTATGTTTTCCTTGTAATGCCAAATATAAAAATCAGCCTATTGCAGTGTACTGAAAATATATCTTCTTTTTCTTTAGAATTAATAAATATCAGAACTTGAATCACCATTCTGCAGGTTTCTGTAAAGACTAAAATAATACTGAATATCATGTTACACATTACTAGAAGCAGAAAACAATTTATTTGAGTCTGAAACTCTTACATCTCTTATGGGTAGTGGGAAGCATATGCTATATTAATAAAGCAGTGGTACATACATTGTTTCACTTCTTTACCAAAGTACAATTAAATAAAATTAAATTAAAAATTACATTTCTGTCTTTATAAAAGTGCTACTATATATTCCTTTAGTTTTGTCTTACCTGATCTTTCAAAATGTTCAAAATTAACCACATTATAGAGAAGGAAAAAACATTCAGTTCAAAACCAAAGTAATTAAATTTAAAGTACGAAAGTTGAAAATAGGAACTGTAACTTGATTTCTTGACATCACGGCCTCTTGCAATTGATTTATCCCTTCACAACATGTCAAAACTTATTCCAGAAGTAAGTTCTGCACTCTGTTATGCTGTCTGGAAGCCATGAAACTCTCAGCACCCGAAGCAGTTTTTCTGATTGTTAGTATAAGGAGTAGGTGGGTCATTGCCAATGATCTAAGGAGAACATTGAGAGAACTTAGTGTGGGCAAAGTAAAATAATTTGTGGCATTTTGTATGACATACCCCATCAATGTGACACAATTTGCTCATTTGGTTACAAACAGAAAAACAATAAAGGATGAACAGCTTACCCATTAACAGCTTTATTATGATCAAACTATTTCATTCTTAAGAACTTAAGACTTGTAGAAGTTAATGTAAATTGTAAACAAATTTGTTGAGAAATTTAGATGTTCTATACCAACCCGATTTGGTATCAGCAAATGTTTTCTTTTTCACATCTTGGGTCATCGTTACAAACCCCATTGCATTCAGGGAAGAATGAAGAAGCAGATTCTGTTGAACCACCCACTATCAACTTTTCATTTTATAACATGTCACATGCATGTGACATACAAGATACCCCAGTCCATTGGAGGAAACGTGTGTCTTTCACAGACGGCATCACATGCATGCAAGTGCCTTTGAGGTTGCTGTACGATTGATAGCTCAGACAGTGCTGTCTGACTAAACCCACCCTGCCCTCAGAAGCACTCAGTATGCAGTATCCACAGTCGCTGTCATCTAGTGACATGACCCATGTTTGATCCCATAAGCTTAGAGCTCAACCTGTGCCTAGCCAAGCACTTTTACCAGTGGAGCCAATTGGGATGTCCCCATATGAACATTAATAATAATGTATGTGGCTCTCCTCCTCTCCTCCTACTCTCTTCTTCTCCTTCTGTATCCTACCCTAACCTACAGTGTTACAACAGCAAAAGAACCATAAAGAATGGAGTACAGCATATCTGAAACAACAATAAGAAAATTGTAGAACATGAGAGGGATGTACTAAATGAGCATTATACTCAGGAAGAAGTCATCAACATGCTTGAGGCAGTGGAAGGACAAAGTTACAACATGTTACAAGCAGTAACATGTTTTCATAATTTAAACCCAAGAGCAGACAGTTAAACACTAAAGGGAAGTAGGCAAAAGCCTTGTGAGCATACATGCTGTTTGTAGGAAGCAGCAGATGCAGTCCAGCTGTAACCATGGACAAGCAAAGTTCATAACCAAGAGACACGGTAGAAAGCACCAGAGAATGAAGTAAGGGTGAAGTAGACTCCAGAATTCAGGAAGCAAAAACAAAGATAACTCAGGGTGAAGCTTGAGACACATCAAAGTCTTTGACAGAGTTCCCAAGGTGGGCTTGGTGGATAATTACCTCCAGGTGGTACAAGACTTGTGTCAAATTAATTACTATGGCAACCAGCACTGAATGACAGGTGACCAGCTACTGTTTAAATTCTCATCCGTGACAATGAGCATGATAGTGTTGACATAATCAATATGCAGATTTCTTCAAAAAAAACAGTGTAACTTGAATTTGATGGATCAAATGGAAACTACTTGGAACTGTAATTAAATTCAGAAACAGGAGGTACCCTTTATCCAGAGGGTTGTGGGAGTATGAAACAAGCCACGCAACCTTATTGTTGTACAGTAGCTGATACATTTTCTTTTAAGAGAAATGGCAACAACAAATCCTCAAATAAATTAGTTACCGACTATTATATGAGTTAGATGGGATGAATGGCCTCTTGTTTGTTAACTGTTCTGCTATTTTATCTCCATTTTAGTTGCTTTCACAATACTGAAGTAACAGCACTGGTAATAAGGATACAGCGTGTTTTCTATTGATTGCAATGGGAGGTGGAAGCAAACACATGGAGTAGCTGTAAAATTGATTCCAGTCAGCATTTACTTGGACTTCACTTAGTCAGCATAATTATGTAGTTCTATACAATGGGCGGTGCAACATGAAATTACTTCACATTTAGAATAATTCGATTACAGTAAAGATTGTTGTTGGAAGCTCTTTCGATGGATATAATTTTCCAAAGAGCAGAAAGCACACTTGAGGAGAAAGCAGAAAACTGAATGGCACACAAAACAATAAGAAATGTAAATAAGTAAAAAAAAAATCCAGGAAATGCAGATGAGATAGTAAATGACTCCTTCACCATTGCTTGCATTCATACCGACATTTTCACTGTGTGTAATTTGAAACAATGCTTGTACCTGCAGCTAGCAGCACAGAATACCTTCTAATCATTATTCATCCTCAGGAGGCTGACAGAGACTTACCAGTAATCTATGAGTGTTCACAGTTGTGAGACTTTCACAAGAAAATGCAATTAGACTTTTAAACCTTCCACTGCTCCTAGGTAATATGAGAAGAATGTGGTTGTTTTGTCTGTCCACGTTTCCAGGCATTTAACATGTCTGGGCTTAAAGGGGAGAGTATCTTTTGAAATTAATCATTAATGTTTTGGAAATTTTATCCAATTTGATGCTGAATTCATGCTGGCGTTTTATTCCTTTTCCTGCTATTTGCAGCAGACTAAGTGATATAAACAGCACGCCTATTTAAAATCTGGTGTCTTGTGGTTTCTCATCTCACTGACTCCACTGCTGTAGCAATGCATCTATCCAAACTGATAGAATTTATGCTTTAGCACAGTGAAGCTTAGCTACTTTATATATGTAGTAACATTTAAGAGAACCCCAGTCATGTACACCCTTAAGTATTCCATCATAGGATAGTCCCAGTACAAAGATCTAAAGTTGTTTCCTGAAAGAAGCATGTGTATCAACTTCAACAAGATCACTGTAACTTGTTCCATGCTTTGACACCACCTGCTGCAAAGAAGTGTATCCTGTTGTCATGTTCATGTGCACTTCCTTGTTGTTTAAACTTGTGACCTCTGGTTTCTGTTTCAGTGGTCTGCTGAGTGGGCTATAAATACACTGAACAGGTCCGCTAATAGTCTACTCTGTTATAAATGTAAAGAAGGATTCAGCTTTTTCTTCCTATGGGTGCAAGACATTCCTACTGTATATACTTGGGAATGTCTAGCATTAGGACTGATGAATGTATTTCATTCAATTCATATCCAGGATGGTACTCAAAAGTATCTTATGAATCCAAAATGTGGGAATCTAAGATGAAAATATCTGACTGAAACATGTTAAAGTTGATGTGCAGCCTAATAGCCCGAGGCAGTAGATCTAATGAAACATAAAATAAAAATGACAATGGACATTCCTGTACCACATGGGAGCTGAGGGAACATCATCAGCCTCGTCTGTGGACCGATTGCATATGGTATTGATAAATACCCAGAACTTAAGAGTATGTTACAAACCTCTTCTGAGGGAAAAACAAAATAAAAAATGATATTTCTGCATGACAATGATCCAAAGCATACTGTACATAATCAGCACAGAAATAGTTAATTGTATACAAAAGATATGATTTGGGCTGGTCATTTCTAGACCTTTATCCAATGAGTAACCAAAGGCACTTTTTTTCTGTGCTTTGTTAGGTTTCTTTTAGACTTGCGATTTTAAAAATGACGTATAGAAATTCTACCTTGAAGAATGGTAAAAAAAATTCTCCTTTAAAAAGTCAACGTAATACAGTACATACCAAAGTTGGATTTAAAGACTACTAAAAGTGTGATAAAATGTGACCCTTGTGCTTCTGGACTTTTTTTTCTCTGTGCAAAGCTATTGAGTTTACAGTATAACATTATTTAGATTTGTGTATGCAAGGCATTATCCACTATGATGATGCTTTTTGTTCATATTTATATCAAGGGTAAATTAAAATGCAGGCCACCTTATTTACATTCTAGACCAGAATGGCACAAATAATGAAGCTAAAATGACCAAATTTAATATTGTTAGAAAAACAAAAAAAAACATTAATTTAGAATGTGTTTTTTAGATAAATAAACTGACAGTTGATAAGAACTCCATATATTATATATTCTATAAAAGCACTGAAAGCAGAACATCTATTTTAGGTACAAAAACAGTGAATATGTAAGTGGATTTATAAGTGCTTTTGCTCTCAAGTGCTTAGTACTAGGTTTGTGCTTAATACAAAAAATAATAGCATTTTTTTCGAGTGATTTTGTTTTTATGTCATATTGGTACATACTGTAGAACATTTTGTTTCAATTTTATATGACAGAACATTAGGTCACTTAACATTGAGAAAAAATAAAAAGTCCTTGTTTGGCAGGACAGCATTGCAAGATGCCATACTGAAAACGAGAGAAGATCAGGGGTGTTGGGTCCTGATTATATTAATTTTGTCTGCTAAATGCTGTCTACTTTTCCCACAATAACCTTATTGTCTGGCCTCCATTTTTATTCATTGGGCATCCATTCAATGATGACATTGTGATTTGTCTGCTATTGATTCAATATACATCTAAATTTTAAATAATGATTCTACAACAATAACAGGAAATGCAAGAAAACTGTAAAATTAACAGATATGCTCACAATCTTGGCACACCTTGTTGAACATGGCAGATAAAATACTGTATAAGCAAGGCTATTACTGTACATATAACAAACAGAAGAAATAGAACCAGGTTCTATATTTTAGGTGTCAAAATACAGGTTCACACCTTTGCATATAGTTTCATAAAAGCTTTTCATATAATACTTCTTTTCATGCTTCTTGTTTAACTCAGAGTGATTCTGCCTCTTACTGCTCTGGGTTTGTAGTTGAAATCACAGATAAGCTTGTGTTGCCTTATTGGCTATCCTATTCCTCATGCTGTCTCTCTCTTTCTGGCTTTTGTTAGTCCCTTATTTGTGCAAAACAAATGAAAATTCACTCTTACATTCACAATATTCAGCACAATTATCTTCTGAGAATTTTACTGGAAGCATATTTTAAGCCTGGTCATTTAGATATCTCATTTACAGAGCTGCTGAGTAAAACGAAAAATAGAAGGTGTCAGCATTTTTATCTTTCACAGAAATATCTTTTTGGTGGACTTAGTATGGTGACAAAAATAGTTTAAGTGAGATTTTACTAATACATTTCAGAATCTGAATGGAGCTTGTACTGTATTGTATTGTACTGCATTTTGTTGCTTTTGTAATGTAACATAAATAAAATAAACACTTATTACATTAACTGAGCAGAGATCAGTTTTATAGTATTTGAGACACTCCTACAGACAACTGTGTACTTTGTTGAAAAAAATGAGACTTAAAGATAAACTTTTATCTTTAATCTGTAAATGGATTTCACAGCAGCGGGTGCTATCAAAGGCCTCAAGTCGTCTAATGTAATATCCATTTTATATATTATAAATAACATATGACCAATTAACCAATGCGTCTAGTAAATTAATCTAGGGGCTTACATTTCTGTTCTTTATCCATATTACAGGTGATTACATATTACATATTATTACATATTACAGTGATTAGCTATGTGATTTTGTCCTTAATCAATGACTGGTTTAATAAAACTGATTTTAAAATCAGTTGGACTGTGGACACATAGTTTCTAACAGCTTTATTTTAACAGGATATTAACAATGTGTTCTTTGCTTGGCTAATTTCCTAGTCTAGAACATCGTAACACAGCTGTCTGGCCAATTAGATAAGATTGTGCCACTTACTGAGCTAAATCACTTTGTATTTTTCCCATTATTTTTATTGCAAAAATCATTGGCCTGCAAAAGTATACAGACACAGGCACTTTATTAGCCATCGCACAAACAAGGAATTTAATTAACTCATTACATGTTCTGAAATGTTTTGACAGAATTTTCACTGACTCTTTTGGCTACTGTTGAAGATACTGCATACAGTATACCGTATGTAAGTTACAAATACAACTGGCAATCCCTTCAGAGTGTAGCAGAGTACAGCTCTAATAAGTTTTATTATTAGAATAATTATAAAACATTATTTGTACAAAATAAAATCAAATGACATTCATGCTGAGTTTTTTGGCAAAGTATAATTAAAGGATTGAGTTTCAGTGCTCAGTAAAGCATGTTTTAAGCATAAATCATTTCTTATCAGCTGCTCTTGTGGACAGCTCTGGTTCAAAGCAATCGGTTCAGCAGTAATCAGCTACAATAGAAACTGAGATATAATTTTAGGTTCAGAGCATTATTTTATTCCAGGAGTGAAGAAAATAAATTTTGCCTGTAGCAAAAAGCATTGGAAATCTTCCTGTCAGTTTTGTATTTCAACTTGTTCCCTTCACATGTCAAAGGTTTTGTTTACATTAATATGCACATAAAGGAATTTGAACTAAAATGGAAGAACAGCTATAAATACTCCAAAAATAAGGGAATGAATTACTGTACACAAATCCCATGTCCCAAATGGGACAGAAATGAAAATGTAAAATGAAACTCCAAATAAAATATGTCATTTGTTTGACATTTAACTGGTGAGAT
This sequence comes from Atractosteus spatula, assembly GCF_055471065.1. Lineage (NCBI taxonomy): Eukaryota > Metazoa > Chordata > Actinopteri > Semionotiformes > Lepisosteidae > Atractosteus > Atractosteus spatula. The sequence goes on along the minus strand of NC_142728.1, from coordinate 6,508,969 downwards.
GTCACAAAAGGTGAACAAAGAGATGGCACACTGTCATACAGTAGCTTTGCCAGGGAATATCTTCTGCTTATTAGAAATACATGTAGAAAGTAAATGCAGCATTTCAAAATGACAGCATGTGAGTTACACTTCATAATATTTAGTCACGATGCTACCACAACCTCTTTCTGTTATAAAAGTTATGAAAGAAGAAGAAAGAGAAAGAATAATTATTAATATCCATGAATCATAATATATTTCATTCATTGCCTGTTATTAAGGGTTTGGTTGCTAGAGTACATAGGAACATTTATTTCTCATACTCCATATATCATTTTATGACTTCTTTGCATGTTACTCATTACATTGAACAAATTCATGCATATACAGTACAGGTATTATGATCAAATGTTATTAGGAAAGTATTCCAAACCTATGAGTAACTGGACAAGCTGAATTCTTGATAGATGAACGGAAGGATCGTTGAAAAGTAACATATACAAATTAAATTCATCATTATAATGACTGAAGAAAAACAGCAGCAAAACATTTTAAAATGTTTTGTTAAAAAAAGCTTTCCTGTCTTTTTTTATCAGCTTCTTACTCACAAGCTTGGATGAATGTACAGGTAGAGTACCTATCCTGTCAGCTGCTATGGCAATGAATTTCTTGAGACTGTTTTATGGCCAGACATTCTTTTCAGCCTCAGCTCATGTTTTTCACATTTCCTTTATTCCACGATATAGTAAAATATGTAAAAATATGAAATATTAACAAATTATGTAAACGTTTTGCTTGCTAAGGCATACAATGTAAACAAAAAACACACAGTAAATATATACTTATACATGTATTCACATAATACATACATAATCAAATGCAACTTTCTTTTAAAATGATGGCAACACCAAAACAAATGCTTTGAAGTAATCTAGGATGTTTCTATTTCCTCCAAAAAGTAATGAATATGTGCAGCACCGCCTCACAGCACTGGAGCCCTGGGTTCAGTTCTGGATCTGGGGTTCTGTCTGGCTGGGGTTTGCATGCAAACCCCATGTTTATGGAAAAAGTGGCCCTGGTGTGTCTGTGTGTGCCATATGTTGGACTCGTGGCCCATCCAGGCTGTACCCGTGTGCCCATTTCCCAGTTGCTTACTGACATAGGCTTTGACTCTCCTGTAACTTTGAATTGGATGAATGTGTTAGAAATTGGATAACAAATAACTATTTTTGTTGAGATATACATTAATAACTCTCATATTCCAAAATTAAATAATCAGCACAATGTACTGTATATCAGACGTACAGTGTCTTGTGAAAGTAACGGTGCCTTTATTCTATGTGATCAAGACTGGACATCTGTGAAAGGACATGAAGACTTTTGGCAAGCACAAAATGTCAGGTTCACCTAAAATGATTGGTCGAAGATACTTTTTGATGGAAATTCAAAAATATGCATGATGCAATATTAACTGGGCATATTTTACATCTCTCCTTGAGCCTGGGAATTTGTAGGTACTGTGCCTCAAATCAAATGCATCATTTCAATGAGTATCAGTAAACTTTGGTTAAATATTGATGTGTAAAGGAGTAATCTGAGGGATTAAGAACTGTAACTGTGTGCTGAAAACAAAATGAAAAGCTGAATGCTTTGTAGCCCCCAAGACAGGAATTTTGCTTCTCTTTCTAGGATATCAGTGGTAAGAGAACATCTCATTAGAAGTCAGAGCACTCAATTAATGTGTTGTCTCGGATATTTATCTCTACTACTCCACCTGGTGGCTATGTGCTTCTTGAACTTGTGGCGTGGTGAATTAAACCCCAGTAACTATTAAGAAATAAAAAAAAACACCTTCACAGAAAATCTACTATACTGTCTTCATGTGAATACAGTAACAACCAATATAATTGTACAGCTCACTTTCTATGTTGCAGTTCGGTCTCATCAAGACATGATAAATAAGGCTTATGAGCTATTATTACATTAAATAATTTGAGGATCCTAACAACTAGCTATTGTTATTATTAGCTGTAGTGAAACATACCAAATCACTTAGTTTAAATCCACCCCTGCCCCCAAAGTTAATGTCCTCCTGGAACGGATTTTAATCCCCTTTAATACTTTGAATTATCTTGGAAAGTTTAAACAGTGTTACCTTAGTAACAAAACCATTGTGAAACAAAACAGGACAACTTAAAAAAGAACATCCAAATTAGAACAAATTCAGAAGGGATTTTAAGGGGATAAAACCAGTACGATACAAACTAAAATCAAAGAAAAAGGGTAAAAGGTATCTAACAGAGTTTTTGCCTTGGTCATTACAACTACTCTCTAATCTATCCAGGAAAAAAGTCAACACTCTATTACTGAAAACGTTCTTAACATTCCCTAATGAAGTCTACACTACCCTCTTCATTTCCACCTGCAAAGTGACTGGAACATCTTCAATGTTTCTGTTTATGCCTGATCACAGGTGCATTCTGTGTTCCTTCTAATGAACTCTCATTACCTAACTTAATTAGTCTAACTGTTCACAGGTTACAACAATTGTTCCTACTCCAAAACCATTGGCAAGTCAAAGCTCAGATGCAAAGAATTAAAAAAAAAACTAATGTGCAACATAGTAAGAATTGGAAAATTAAACTAAGAGATTAAAAAATTGGAAACTAAAAAAATCAAAGCACTCTATTATAATAAGTGGTCCAAACATAAAAGGATAAAATGTCAGAATGTTTTCAGCATAAGAGGAGCAATGAAAGCCAACTCATGCTCTGCATTGAAACATACAGTAGATCAGAGAAGGACAGGGCATGACTTTCTAAATGCTTAACAGATATGTTTCAAAATTAGAAAATAACAAGTGGTTTGGGTTCTTATCCAAATAATTACATCAAATAATGTCAGAGACAGAATAAAAACCAGAAGGGCCACATGTCCTGAGAACTGAATTCACCCATATCTGTAGTTATCTGTAGTAAACTGATGTAAAAACACAGAAAATATTTTTTTAAGCTTTAAAATTTTGTGGGATGAGAGGTTCCTGTGCTCAGTGAAATACACAGCACAACATTCTTCTAACTTATTCTTTTTCAGGAATAACTTAATCATATTAGACTGAAAATGTATGCAATAAGCAAGTGATACAGACAGGGCAACATAAAACTCTTTCAATAAATGTGCATAAGCCCCTGAAAATAAAAAAAAAACACAATCAACTCCCACACACAAAAATGCAAACACATTTATTCATTTATTACAAACATAAAAATATCTGGAAGCTTTTATTCAAACTCTTCCAACAGCTCACAAGACATTAAATAAAACTCCTGTGGTACCCCCCAGGCACTTTCCTCTACTAATTGTCCTTATGGCACCCTCAGAATCTTCTAAAACAACATCTTTTATCAGACCTTGTCAACTGTATTTCCTCCAATTCCAAAGAGATTACTGTAAAAATCCTTCAAGACTAACAGACACTCTTCCAGGGTAAAATCCAGAGAGCCAAGGCGACCTTCAATAAACTACCTTCCCACTCAGAACCACTTCAAAAAAAGTAAACCATTCCTACATTATCTCTACAACAAAATATAAAGCCCTTACAGCATCTCTCAAAAAATACATTTTGAGATGAGAAATGCTACCCTGTCCCCCCACAATCTAAACTTGTTTGTGAAAATCAAAACCCTCTTCCTGTAGCCGGAAACATTTTAGTAGTCTGTACAGTACACTTTTTTCACTAGCTCTCTTCATTTCTTCGTAAGAGCCTTATATCTTTCTATTCAACAACTCTCAACACAAACCTGCATTTAGAAAAACAAAAAACCTTAAACACTGACAGTCTCTTTTCACTAGATTTTTTAATGCATGTAGGGACAAGGCCTATTATATCACTTAATAAACGATATTAAGTATTTCTAACAATCTTTGTGTGTCTGGGACAAACAGACTGTTGTCTGTCACAGCTATGTAGCGAAAGAGGCCCCTCTCTGTGGTCTGAGCCACAGGATGTCCTAGTGGTATTTATGCGTGTGCAAGTGAGGGAAATGAGCTTATCTATTGGATAAGGATCTTTTTCAGGACAGTCAGATTCATTGTTGATACTCCTTTAAGGTGGATGTCCACTTAAAGGAGATAATCCTAAAAGTCAACAAAATTACCAACCAATCAGGGATCTGCAGGGTCTGAGTTCAAACTCCACCTGGTAGCTTCTTGACCAATCACAAACCATATTATCCCTAGTTAAAAAGCTGCCCTCCTCTCTCTGCTAAACCAACTTTGCTGACTGACTACAGAACCACATGCCTGCCACACTTATTGTCTGAACACTGAGACTTAAACTTTTTCCCGAAGTGTCGAGTTACAGGGTGAGCCTGTAAGTAAAGACAGAATTCTGCCCAAGGTCTAGTCTGCAACAGGACCTTGTGACCAGCTAGCTACCACCGTGCACCTGCTTGATCACTAGAGCAATACTGTTGGAATTTTAGGCAACACACCTGAAAATATTATTATTCAGACATAGCCATTGAGCCAGAAGCAACTGAGTTTCTCCACTTTTTGTATGATTTACCAGATTGAGGAGTCACCACCCTATGTACAGACTTTGTCCCCAGTTCAGCTCAGTGCTGACATGGACAATCCATTTGAGGGAATCAACTGTCAATGCAAGGCTACAGCAGCATCCTTCTCTCTCTCCAACGTCTCAAGCTGCCTCAGGACTGGAGAGGCACCAAGCCAGCAGAGCATGGATTGGACAGCACTGTGAGACGGACCCAGTTCCCCATCCTTCTGCGTGGAAGTTATTAATCCAGGGTTGTGGATGAGATTAATTCAATTTTCACCCTCTCGAGAATACATCTGTTATATGAATGCATGTTAATATCAATTTAATTCATTTAAATGACTGCAGTTAGTTAAGACTGCCTGAATATTGATTATTTTCATAAGACTGATTAGGAATTGAATGTAACCAATGGTATACTAACCATAGTATCCTTGTTTTTATGTATCTTTTCTGTATCGCAATGCTTCTGTCCTTTGATTCATACCTGAAATTAACCACAGGCAGCCATTACCAAAAATTAACATGGGATTTCAGTGAAGAGGCTGAGAAGATCCATAACGGCCATGAACTTATTCTGGGCCAGTGAGTAAACCAGACAATTTAGCTTGAATTTGGAGTTGAAAATTTGGTATAATCAGAAAAATACATAATAAACATTAATGCATATCACGGTCACTTTCTATATCCAGTAAAAATAAAAGTTTATAACACAATTGCTTTATGTACGTTAATGAAGTACACTACAATTCAACTGTGCCATCCAATAATTATTATCTATACATGTTTCCTGAGTGATAATTTTTAACCTTAACTGTGACAAGCAGTTAGCTTAATCACCGTCTGAGAGGAGGCAGCTGTTGGTCCTTACAATCCTGATACCTGACAGCTGCACTCCTCTCTATTTAAACATCTGTCCTATCTTCACAGTGGTGTGAGGTAGCTGGAAAAATGGTGTGAGACACTATGCACCAGGGCTCTGCGGGAAAGTCCCCACAATCTGAAAGATGGAGAAAGATATAGAAAGTGGTTTGGATACAATAAGCCACACAGACACTGCTATATAAGCACTTAAGGGAGCTGAAGGTAGCTTGTCCGTTTTTTTGCATTGGAAGCAATAAAGGGCACTGCCTCCCATTTGCATGATTCCATTGCTCTTTCTAATTTTTACCAGCTTGTCACAGCCTTTTGGTTAAAGGGCAACTGCAGTCCCAATTCTGCAGACCGGTTATTAAATCTCAGCAGCAAAATAAATTCATTGACGGTATAGAAACAAACGACAAATTTTGAATTAAGCAAAAAAAATGTTGTGACCTTTTTTTGAAAGTGCTTTAAATTGACACTTACTTGCAGAGTTAACAAGTAAGTTCCATTTATAGGGAAAACCATCTTGAAGGTGAGAGCAATATTTCTGTCGGGATAAAAGAGCCTGCTTCTTGACAGTGTAATAGGGCAGCTTCACATAACTGGACGCTTTGTTGCCTCGTTCTGAGTTGCAGTGCATACCTGGAAGTGTTTTCTATTTTGTGATGTAAATTGGAGGTTTTACAAGTTACTGTGTACATTTTACTTTTAATGTGGTTTGAAAATGTACTCATCAATGCTGATTCTTTCTAACCCTGAAATCCCAAAAAAGTATTACAGTTCCCCTTTAATAAAATACAGCATTAGAATTCAAACTCATTACAACTATATACAGTAGGAACACAGGTTTACCCTCCAAGATTTTAAGGTAATTTCTAAACAATAGAAAGAAGAAAGGAAAAGAGTAAAAAAAACATTATTGCATGCTAAACTATAGCTGGATTGATAAACATTGTGTTTTAAACTTGTGAAACTTTGAATAAATGCATGAGTAGTATTAGCTTGTAGCCAGAACATGGGCTAACTTTATACAGGGAAGAAAAATGTTTTGTATAAATGTAAATTAGAAAATAATGGAATTAATCATGTCTGAAAGGATGAATCATACAGGGTGTTTTGGATGGCCAGTATGAGGCTGACACCAAGTCAGTCGTACTCTATCATGTGCCCGAGAACAATAACAAGGGCTGTCCCTTCCAAGAAATACAAAATAACAACATAAAAAAAGTAATTAAACATACAATGTGTCTAGGATGTCTTCCAATTTACAAAGATAGCCATGCATAGAGGTCCCTGAAATGAAATGGTAAAACTGTCATGATTTACAACAAATTTGAAAATTGTCTTTTTGTAGAGTTAGCTTTTCGTACCTAAAGAGTTAATTTATTGCCCACATCTTTTGGAAATAGTTTTGAAATCTATTATCATTTTATTCTGCCTTTTTAATGTTTAGCAGAAAAGGCCCCAGTTCTCCCGTGACCCTGATTTGGATGAAGCAGTTAATAGAATGATGATAGTCAAATTACTTACAAAATATGTGAGATATATCATATCATTGGAAACTTGAAATAGTTAAATTAAGTTAATAAACAGCACATAATCATTCTTTCAAAGCTACAGGTTGCTCTTTTCTGTTCTGAAGCTGTATAAACTTAAGGAAGGACATTCAATTCATTATGCTGAATTTAAACCTTGAATTATAAATATTGTATTTCCAACATGTCGGTATTAATTAATCTTCTTATTCTCTAATTTTCCAGTCTACAGTGTGACAGTACCAAAAGTAAATAAATCCAACTAATGATCCCAAAGACTGCTCAACTAAATCAAAAAATGTAATGAATAAAACATGCATACAAGGATGCACAATTGTTGAGTGCTACACCCACACTTTCTCATGTCTGGTCCGTCTACAGCAGCAGTTCAGTCTCCTGTCATGGAGTTCAATTCAGAGAATGATGTGTCTCTCTATTCAGCAGTTCTAGCACAATATTTAAAACATGAAACGTTCTTTTTCCAAAGAAATTGTATTCTGGCTGTAGATCTGTGCAGTAAACTGTTCCTCTTGTATTGAAAAGCAAAATCATGCACTAGATTTCTCTTACCATGATTTCATAGGTCTTGTTAATATGCTTTATGTTACCTCTGTTTCAACTTGATTGTATTATAAACTTACTGTTGTCTTTCACACACTTTACTTTTATCATGGTATACCATTGGCATATTTGTGAGGGGGCATGTTTCTGATCTTAAAATTTTCAAGGTGTGGTCTGTACGTCATTGACATAATGTGGACTTTTTTAACACAGAAAATTGTTAAATAAATGTTAGCTAAATAAGTAATTGCGGATTTGAATGGACAGAGTGGATCAGCAAGTATTTGATGTTTTATGCCAAAAGAATCTTTGAAATTTTCTTGGCTATTCTCTCAGATAATTAAAAATAAATAAACGCATGCAGATTGAACTAATGCTAAGCCTAGAGCAAGACGAGAGGCCATCCTTTAATCCCACTACTTAACAACTGTAAACCTGGGGGTGAACAGTAATTAACAACATATCTGACACTTACTGTACATTAGATTTGTCAGCTTTAGCTAAATTTATTGAAGTACTGGCCATCCAAGATACTTTGCCCTCCAGTCAGCAGCTACAACCTAAACTAACCTTCTCACTGAGAAATCCCCCTGTAGTCCAGGATTCTAAATCCATTTCTGCAAGATCAAAGACCACATGCCCTTGTAAAAAGCTGAATTGTGCCCTTGCAGCCTTTTAGTTTCATAAAATTTGAATTCTGTTTGATTTGAATAATGGCTTGGCAGTAGCTTAGGCAGAATTGCCCCCTAGGTATTATACCAAAAATTTGACAAGGATGCTTTTTGGGCTCTGAGGTAGCAACATCTGTAAGCCATCTGCAGCATATCCACAGGAACCTAACCAGCACCATTTACTGCATATATGATTACCGGGTCGCATGCTGCTTATTTTAAAAGCCATCTGTTCAAGAGAGGCTAGATGACTTCTGTTTTCAAACAGACATTGAAATGTTCTGCAAAATATTTGGTCATACACAAAAGCTTTGATTTCTCTTTTCTGTAGTCACTAGTACAGCACTTCAGGTTGTTCTTATTTTCATACAGTGTTTGGCTTGGGGTTATGATCTGTTACGATTATGATTCTAACCTTTGGAAAACAATTTATTTCTATTGAAATTATTGGGCTTGGAAGAATAATTATGCTGGGTTTCTTTTGCAAGAATGCCACATTTCCAGCAGAATGATTTGTAATAGAAGTCACTTACAGAAACTGTATATTTTAACCTTAGCTCTGGTTTTTATTTTTATTGTGAAACCACTCTCTTACAGAATGATAACACTCTTTTGGGTAAACAATTGTCCACTGACTTTCAGCCACATTGTTGTCTGGCAAAACCTCAGTTTGTACCTTACACTGCACGAAAACAGCTTAAGTAAACACAAGTATGAACACAAAAGGGATGGCACAATTCGATATTTAAATACCAAAAACAACAAAATTTTAAATATATCTTTAGGAAAAAATACTTATGAAAATATTTCAAAAACCATAATTAGAATGATATAATTATAGTTTTTCCCCACAAGAGTTCCGTGGATACTGTTAAATAGCTGAGTTCTCGTCTAATAATAAACAAATTGCTTCTTTTTCATATTTGGTCCCAATTTGAATAATCTTGATTATTGTGTTCTAAATACTCCTAGAGGATGTTATGTGTTCCTTGTTTTTATGATGAGGAGAATGTGCATATCAATAATCCTTCAATGTACACTGCTTATGATTACAGTATGCCCACTCTCTTTAATACAGCACAGATGAAAAGGTCCACTGGAGCCAAAAATTGATAGGCATGAGGTGCAATTTCACCTCATGCCTATCAATACACCAACTAAAACACTTATCTATGACAATCACTTGTTTGAGAAAATGAACCAGGAAATCTCCAATGCTCTGATGGAGCTCTTACTGGCTGTGGGGGGATGTTCCACTTGCCTGTAATTTAACTGACAGGAAAACATACTGAGGTCAGCGGATATCTTGGACTAGACCTCCTGCACTGACTGAGTTTGTTGTAAAGTCACAGATGATGTGGGATCACCATTCATCAGCTCTTGTTTACCCCTGTCATTTCTGTGCAAGATGACAGAGGAAGATAGAGAAAACACATCAGTAATCATTGGGTCTGAGTGACGCCCTGTGATTAGAAAAACAATGCAGCATGGGTTAGAAAACTAAGTAATATCTCATGTTTACTGTCCATGCCTTTTTAAGGAAATAATTTATTATTATGAAGTTATACATTATTTAACCATTTATTTAACCTAATTCCCATCACTACCAGTTTATCTATTTTTTAAAATTCTGTCTGGCAGTGCCATACTTGACTTAGAGACACAGGTTCTCAGCTGATTTAGCACTGTCAAACCTTTGAATCTGTTCTGTTAGCTGTTTTAGCATTCCGTGGTGATTGCCAGTAAGGTAAGAGCCATGAGGGACAAGCACAGCCTGCTTTATTTTTCTGAATCAGAAACCCAAAAAAGCAAGGGCTGAAACCACACTGAAAATGCAAATATAAAAAATTATTATAAAATATATAAAACCACATAAGCATATGTAAGATCTAACATTTGACAAAAATTACACTAAAGTGTGTTTTTTGATTATGCATAAAGTGGGAAAAAATACGTTATTCTGAAAAACATGTTTTATGGGACAAGTCACAAGTCAAGTTGTGAACATGTCACCTTGCTTTCTTCTCTCCTACTTCTTGAAACTAAACTAACAATAAGCAGAGTATTATGGCTGTATGGAGATTACAATTGCATTAGCATGATTCGGGCAGTATGTAAATTTCAAAGCATTCTGGCATACTATACAGTATGTCCTTTCTCATTTGTTTTCTTCCTGTCCCTTGGTTCCAGATCAGATCTCCATCTGGCATAACCCCTCTACACACCTAACACGTCACCCCTGACTGTAAACAAGGCAAACAGTGTTTTTCAATCCATGAAGACTGCTGTCCCCATCGCTGATTATGTTAAGGCAGCAAGAAGACTTTCAGACAGGGGAGAAGAGATTCTCACGTACAGCCTATGCACAAATGAGATGAAGACGTTTCCATTTCTGTGTTTTTCCCAAGACAAGATATTTTAATGGAGTTTGACTGAGTAGCATTGGGAGACTGAGAGGAACACATCCCTTTGTTGGCAGGTTTGGGCTTTACTGGGGTAACCTTGGTTACTGTGTTAATGTTAAATATTATTTCATTCTTGCTCTGTATTCTGCAAAGTGCTCCTTACAGTATGTGTAAGTTTATCTTCCTTTTAGATGTTGGCTGTTTGTCTTAAGCCTTGTTTGTCAGTTTATTAGCTCAACAGTCTTTTTATTATTGGAATGATTTACTGTATACTGTAACCAATCTTAGTGATACTGTAATGTGTATTTTCATTAGTGAAGAAATAGTGGTTTATACACATGTAGGAATTCTTCTTTACAAAATTCTAAGAACTTTTACTGTTTAAAATGAAAGGACAAGCTTAAAATACCATGTCTTCATGATCCTGGAATAGGAAAGCTGTCAAAATCCATAACAACGATGATATTAGAAGTATTGACAGTGCACAGGTCTTTAATGCTATTGGTTTATATTTATGCTAATGGTTAATAATTGGTTTGTAGTTCTTTAATGCTAATGAGACAAATGTAAGTGAGTAACTCACAGGCTCCATCCTAAACTTTCAATGAAAGTAATCTCAGTCTCACTTCCTGCGTTTGATTACTGGTGTAAATCGGTTGCCTGGAGGGTTTCAGATGTCAGGCTGGGGGCCTGGGCTGTCAGCATGACTCCACACATTGTCAATCACACAGGGCTGGATTGCTCAGCTAGGAGTGATATGTCTGCTGATAATAAGGTGAAACAAACGAAACCACAGCCTAAAAAAGGCACCTTTCAGTAATACTGCTATCCTGCTGATAGTTTACCTTTGGGAAATAATTATGTCCATTTTTGCTGTCTACCCTTGATTTTTTTACACTTTTACCATGCATCTGATCTGCTGGGTACATTATATCATTACTATACCACAATTGCCATGATTTTTACACTTTACTGTGTTCACAGTAAAAATATCCAGCTGATATTAATAATACTTCCTTTTATGATAATAATAATAACTAGCTGTAGAACTTCAACTTTGTGATGGAAAACTAACTTTTTTTTTAACTTTCAATTTATTCCATTTCCTAACAGTTCTAACAATTCAATCCATTCTATTGACTATTCTTTTCACTCCTGAAAATATTTTGTTCCCCAGTCCTGATTGATTCCACATATTTTTTATGAATTAATTCTGCTTGTACATGCCAGCAAGATGCCAGTTGTTTTCAAACTTTCACCCCCCCCCCCCCCCCAACACACACAACATGCATTCCTCACTGCTGTGCACAATCAGGACTTGTGCACCATTCCAGAGGTGTCATGAAAACTCCTTTCTGTTGGGTTCAAAATTCAGGGATAGCCTTATTACTTATTTCCTCGTGAACAATAACCTATTCCTGTCATGCTCATGATGGCACATACAGGAGAATAGATTCTAGGCAAACCATACTATTTTCAGATACATCTCTAGTTTTCCTTCTGTTCTCTGTCTCATTGTGCAGGACAGCACATTTCAGATTTGATGACATGGGTGTAGTTTTTCAGATAAAACAGGTGATTGAAGGAGTCTGAAACACGTTTTTTAGAAGCATGGTTATGTTTAACTTTCTTCTTTTCCAGTTTTTGCTGATTGTCATAAAAGAGTACCTAATACTTCTACCAATAATAATATTAAAAGGTGGAGTCTGCATGTTCTGTTTGTGTTGACATTAGCTTGTGCAAGGTTCTCTAGTAACATGTCACCTCTTAAAGATATATAGTTTTGGTTACTGTAGTGATAACAATTCTCTCTACATTATCTGTGTGTTGCCCTGCAATGGACTATGACCAATCCAGAGTGTAGCTTTATACCTTTAAGGTATAGGCTCCAGTGATTCTTACCAGGAATAAACAGATTTCATATTATGAATGCATACTGTAACTCTCAGATTTTGTTACGCGAAGAGCATATTATAACATTAGTTATAGCAGGCATGCATACCAAATCTATTATTTCTTTAGGTTTGTTATATTATTTCTTTAGGTTTTTTTGGAAAGCCGTACAGAGAGATTGCGTATTAACTGTATGAAAGAAAAAACAGAGAGAGAGAAATAAATCCTTGGAGATGTTGAAATTTCAAAGGGAACAAAGAAGAAAACTAATTAATGTCAAACATTCTCGCTTTGACTCATTACTTTGTTCTCTGTTAAACATCAACAAATATTGAGCACAGTCACTAACTTAGGGGAAGATGGAAAACATGCATATATACATGCATATGTTAGTATGAGGCATTATTTTATGCTCTCTGGAAAATATATAGCCTGAAGCACTAAGAGTGAAAAGCTGACATTTCAAAAAATAAACCCATTTTTTCACAATTGTGTCTGTTTTTAAACCCTTAAATTAGTTGTGGGTAAGATAAATAATTTATAAATACCCTCAAGCAAACTGTGCATCTAGCATAATACATCCTAATAGTGCCATTCTCAGAACAGTTGATTGTTAATATCTCAGGAGACTGTTATTGTGATGTTTACCATTGAATATCAAGACTTCAGTTCTTTCAGATGAATGTCTAATTAGAATCTGTTGGAACTAACCATGCATTACCAAATAAACAGTACTGACATGGTAAGTAGGATTTTCCTTTTATGAGAAAGTTGCCCTTTTTTGTTTCTCAATTGTAATTTTGTTATGGTCATTGGTCATTCCAAGAAAAAATAATCACAGTCTATTTTTTTGGAGATTGCTTCATGAATTATTTGACCTTCCAACTTACTCTCTTATAAAGCTTCATTATGATGTATGTATGATAAAAACAGTAAATTGCAATAAAACTATGATAAATATATAGCAAAAGCACAGAGATGTGCTGTCAAGCATAATGTAAAACCTTAAAAACATGGCACAGTAACCAAAGCTATTGTTTTTTCCTATATTTATAAGGAAAATAAAAAATATACTGCAACAGCAACAAGAACAAAATTTTGTATTTAATGTGAACTTTACAATTGAAGGACATCTGTAGGCAAGTCTGTATGTACAGTATTCATCTCTATTAGCTACTTCATTGCAGAACATCAAGAATGATCTCTTTATTAATCTTAGAGAGCCTGCTAGCAAGTTTAATCTACCCACCCACATATGTGGTGTCTAACTGACCACTTGCCTTGGTCACTTTTTGTTTATCCTGATGAAGAAATGTTCTTTGACAACTGACATTTAATCCACATACAGTATACCTGCAGCAGCTTAAATATAATAAACAAATCCCTGGCATCCTTCAAGCAAAGCCACTTTTAGAGCCACACTCTTGTAACCCAGCTTAGGGTTTCAGTTTGACACATAGCTCCATTCAATGCACTAAAACTTATGCGATGTTCAAAAGCTGTTTCAAATTTAACAAAAGTTGTTTTTTTTTAATCTACTTGAGAAAATTTTGTATCTAAGGGAAGTTCAAAATAAAACATACCCAAAATGAATCTCTGGTTTAGATTTGGCAACAAGATCACAAGAAGATATTTAGAAAAATTAAACATGCAACAAATGTGTAATCATGATATCCCAAGATTAATATAATAATTCCACATTTCTAGAAAGGCACATCAGCAGCATTTAACTTCATTGCATACTGATTTTTCCCACACTACATTTTGTGCCGCCTTTCTTGCTTAAGCACAATATATTCGGAATCCATATGTCATGAGTACGACGTGTCATACTGTATTACAGTATACTGTAGCTACCCTTCTAAAGCAGAGCACTGATACTTATTTCTACTATCTGACACAGCCCTCAGGAGACATAAGGCTGTACAGCTGCTGTTGGGTATATGTCACCCCCCTTGCAGCCTGGCACAAACTCAAAATTGTGTTTGGGTACTGTACTCTTTTTATAGCTGATTGTGGAGCTTGTTTTCATTTTGTCTGAAGTTATTTTGGAAAACGTTTAGTTGCTAGGGGTTCAGAAGAGTGCAAGCTTTTTATCTTTTAATTAGCTATAAGACATTTTTGTCTTGTTATTTAAATCTCTGAGGTATTTCATTTAGATGGAATACACCCACTGCCAAGGCAGTTTTTACCAGCACCTAAAATGCTGTGCACTTCTTTCACCAAAATTCTTGTGAAGCAAGACACATTGGAAATAAAAGTATAAATCAAAACAAAAAAATGCTTTGTGACATATGTTTTATTATGATATATGATATATGTATATACTGTATGATACAACAGTGAAGAGTTATGAATTTTGGAATCTTAATAGCAGATTTTACAGTTGATTATAATTTCAGACACAAGGGCAGAAAAAATACATTAACAACAATGAATTATAATATTTCAGTTATTAAAAAGAGATGGTTATTAGTCTGAATATTACATAATTGCTGTTGAATTTCTATTTTTATTGAAGAAATAGAACCATAACATAAGGCAATAATATCAATATCACATAATATGCCATTATCAATATAAAAACAAAGCAATAATATCTGTCATCACAAATTGTACCTATTATTACATTCATCTTCAGTCCAAAATGATATATCTCGCTACGGCTTCTCCTAATCCTGTGTACAGTTTTGGACCTTCACTGAAAATTTACCTCTTTTCTCCATATGAAACTAAAAAAGCAACACTTTGACATAATCTATGCATTTCTATACTGCGTTCTATTCTCATTTGAGAAAAAAAAACATATCAAAAGCATGGCAAAGCATAGACAGTTTTGGAAACAATGGTGAAATAAAGTAAATGACTGATAAAATGGTTTAAAAAAATTGTGAAAATGCCACACATGAAAGTGTACATGATTCTTGCCTTAAATATTTGAAATTGGTCACACATTATACATTATGAGTGCAAAAAATGGTGACATCAGGAGTCAATATAGGGTCATGAATGATGGTGCCTGCAAGGACTTGGTTCTTTAGGTACTCCAAAAACTGCAAGCTTCATCGTTTATTTTTTATCCGCATTCTGTTTTTATCCCTTTTAGTTTCAAAAGCAGTAGATATTTTCTGTTTCAGGTATAATTTATGCAAGGGATTTTATTGCAAGGTATACTGTAGCTGCAATCTCATATTCATATTTTGAAACTAGACCTTGGGAAAAGAACTTAAGTATCAAAGCATTAAATCAGTCCTTTAAACCTATTCATGTGACTTAACCAATAAGAATTGAGATCCACTTAAGCCATATGATTTTTGTTCACATCGCTGAAATCGTGTTTTACCCATTGCGATTAGCATACATAATTTAGGTTGTGTGAATTGCATGTTCCTTTTCATCAAAAACAAATGAGATTAAACCTCTGTAAGGCACTAACATTTTATTTTTTTCTTGTTTTTCATATTCATAAAGTACTACAGCTGTATTAAAAAGATTCTCCTCTCACCTCACAGCCTGTCATGCATCCAACACAGGCTAAACAATTTTACCTCACAAAAGGAGCAAATGGCATACAAGAGATTGATATAACAATATGAAAATTTTACATTTTATGAAACGTATTTTTATAAATTATAATATACAAAAACGCAATAAACATATGCATAAATAAATTACACATAACTTGCAAAGTGTTAATATATGAACAACAACCTACTTTTGACAAATACCGTTATTCTTCAGTAGACCTAGCTAAATTGCTTCTAATTTAATGTAGTGTGTATGCCTTTTACGAAGTTCAAGTTCATTAATTCATAGTGTAATTTGTAAGCTCTAATTTAATGTGCTTTTTTCAAGCAACCTTAAATCTGAATTGCTACAGTACCTACAAGGATTTGATTCCCATAATGTTTGGAATATAGGGCCCGTTATTAATAATGATTCTATTGATAATTGTAAAGTCATTTGTAAATGTCCAGAAAAAGATTCCACAGTACTATAGCCAAAAAGACAAAATCTTATTGTTACTTGATTTACTCTAATACCGCTGTTGGGAAATTTATGAGACATTCTGACCCATCTTACCAGCACATAGACCTGTTGTAGATGCTAATACTGGTTATATATTTGAGTGCATACTGTATGTTATGTGCATGTGTTATGTGAAAGTTATGTGAAATTTGCCTTAGCAGATGGCAGTGCAGGCACTTAACCCTTGTCACTCTTAAGACCCTGTAAAGACCCTGCCACATACAGTACAGGTACTGCACCTATTGAAGACAAGGACTCAAGGCCCAGTATGACTATTCCCACTACAATCTGTGCAGTTGTACACAGCCACAATTTCGGGATTATGTTTGAGAATTGCTGGAAGGATGAGACAGATTCTGGAGAAAAGTTTTTGCTATTTATTCATTTTTTTTTCTTCACCTATGAAGGAAACCAAGAACTGAACTGTGAGAGATACTGTAACTGTGAGGAAGCTCTTCTTTGAGAGCATGAGCCACTGTGGCATGAAATGAATGGAGGACCAGGAGACCTGGACCAAGAACAGCCGTTTCACTTACTCCACTCATTCAAAAGAGGTGATTTTGTTTGACTTTTCCACAGGGTAGCACTTACTTTGCTCTGCTCTGTGAAGATGTTCAGGTGGACAATGGCAACAGTGTTGGCAGACAGATAAGATATATTAGGGATAAACCAAACATGATCGTGTTGCACTTATCTCTGTGTCTGCATTTGTGTGCTGATAAAAACTTGGAAGTCAAAATAAAAGAAAATGGATAATAAAGTTTGTGTAGCGGTTACACTACGGCTTCAATAATTCAAGGAAAAATATATTCTGACTGCTCCACTTATATTTTAGAGAACTAAGACCTCTCAATCTTACAACCTGGGGGATTCACAAAAGCATTATTTGGGTTAGCAAACATGCCACCAGTGACAGAGAGGAGGACACAACATTCAAACCTGCAAAGGTTTATTTTAAAAAGTGTTCTGTGTAATTATTATGCAGACACCTACTGAAGGGTTAAGCCATTATAGTTGTAATACTGTCTCTCTGAAAAAAAGTACAGTAGTCCACACATAATCTTTGGTGCTCATTTTTACTACAAGGTATAACTGTGAGGGATATTGCAAAGCAGTGTAATTAATATTACTTATAAATGCTTTGAAATATCAAATATTAATATCCCGCTTTAAACGTTGATGCCATAATATACCATTAGAACAGGGGTCGGCAAACTTTATAGACCAAGGGTCACTAAAATATTTTTCTAACCTTGCTGGGCCAGCTGAGTGAAATCCTCTATCTAGGCAATAAACTCTCTGACTGGAATAGGTCACGTTTTTCTGGGCATGTCTTCTCCACGAAGACTTGCATACACTGCTAGAGTTATACTCGATAACTAGCTCGGGTAGCCACAACATTTTCTTAGAATTTTCTCGTTTTTGCTACCCCTGAAGCGACCTTTTCGACTGTTTGAATTTTTCTCTCTGTCCATCGCCTGTGTGTTCTGAAAGCCTGATGTTTTGTCTCGTAATGCCTTTTTATGTTGTATTCTTTAATCACGACGATTGTTTCCTGACAGATAAGACATATTACCTTTTCTTTCCAAGGGACACAGAAGTACTCTTCAGACCATTTGTCATTGAATTTTCGACCCTCTGCCTCGATCTTTCTTTTTTTTGACATGGCAGGAATAACATACAGTTAGCCTCTTGTCAGATATGACTTTTAGAACCGTTTGAAATCATTAACAAGATAGCATACACTAGACGTCATTTGTGTGACTGAGCCAATCACAGTAGGCAACAAAAATCCTAATGTATTTACGATAAGAATCAGTTGTAGCACAGGCATAAGTAACATAGACTAACATCTGATAGGCTAAATGGAAAATGGAATCGTGCAATTGGTGATGTTCTGCAATTGACCGTTAGTGCTGAGAATGAACAGCAGAGCTAACAAGTAGAGGCCACTGGCGGAAGATTTTCAATATCTGATGCAAAAAGTAACCCCGAGATTCAAGCAGTAGTGAGCTACGGGCCACTCAGAAAAAGTTCAGCGGGCCGTATTTGGCCCATGGGCCATAGTTTGCCGACCCCTGAATTAGAACATTAGTTAGAATTTTTGTTTTAATGTTAATAGAAGCAGCTTTAAATTAGTGCATTTGTGTTTACACTAGGAACTTAAGAAGTTAATATTACTACTAAATGCATGAATATACAAATGTTTTTCAGGGGTTTCAGTAACAGTCTAGTAAGTTACTTTGTATTTCCAAGGGGAAGTTAGACATTATTAAAACAATTTAAATTCCACTCATGTGTGAAACACAATTTATGAAAATAAACCAAGAGGAAACAAAAATGAAACCAAGTAGTTTTAATATTGTAATGTAAACATCCAGTTCTTTGAATATAAAAATACTCAAGTTAATTCTGCATGATGCATTCATGATATGATCAGGATTCTGCTTCTGTCCTGTTGACTATATTTCTACATTGTATCCTGATCTGTTTCTCACTGATTGTTTTCAAGGGCTAGGCAGGGATGTGCTATTTCTCACATCAGTAATCTTCCGAATCTCTTCTCAAGCATGAATTAATACATCATAGATGGAAACAAAGAGGCTTTACACATGGACTTAAGAAGAGCTCCATCTATAAACACAATTTCAATTCAAACACATTACTGCAGTACTTTGACTGATCTGTGCTGCAATCATGGCTTCAAGCAGTGTGAAAGTCGAAGCACAACTGCAGGTTGCATCTGAATTACCCAAGCATTCAAGGAATAAAATACAGAGCTACACAATAGTAACACAACACAATCTCTAAACAGCTTTCCTGTAGAAGTGTTAATTATGGTTTTAGAGGATGGTCCTCTTCCCTACTTGCATTATAAACTTCAAATCATGCTCTTTGCCTGCCCTTGGTATTTAGAAAGCTAATTTCTATGATAAAAAAAAGAGATGTGAGATTTGAATACATTTCATTTGATACGGGGACTATATCAATTCTTTGGGAGCAATTCTTCTGTGTACCTCTTGAACTATTTAGTGATTCTTAAAAAAAAGATTTGTCATGGTGTATCTGTCCATTGTCTAATCACTTTATCCAATAAGGAGCTTATCCCAGCAAGCAATGGGCACAAGTCAGTGTATACCTGGACAGGATGCCACTCTATTGCAGGACACACACAAACATAAACATGCAATAAAATTAACACCATGGCCAGTTCTCCCAGAAGCCAATTAACCTTCCAATATGTATTTGGACTGTGGAAAAAAACACACAAACACAAGGGGAAGATGCAAACTCCATGCAGATAGCACCACAGGAATTAAATCCAGGGTCCTGGTGTTATAAGGTTGCAATACTAACCACTGTGATACCATGCCAGCCATAAGGAATGATTACTTATTTACTAATTCATTATTTTACTAGTTATTTTTTAGACATTTGTTTAAAAAACTATTCAAAAACTAAAACAAAACAACCCCTCTCAGCCCCCAACTCCTTCCCTTAAATCCCCAACCAGAAAAACAGGAAAAAGTACCTAATCAAACAAAAAGTCTATGGATGCTACAATGATAGGGTTAGCTGACTCCCATGATGTAACTGTTTGTAATGTAAATTCAAATTAATTCAAATATCTGAAAATTGCTTTCCTGCACAGATGACCCAAATTCATACAATGGAGAGTAAAAGTTTCCATATGATGCCTAGACAATTATTCATCATGCTACAGTTAAACAGTCAGGATTGAAGCTCTATAGCTCCTGTTTAACAACCAACATGCCCGCTACTCCATTTTTTTATTTTGCTTTGAAATGTAATATGAACTATTGCTATTTGTATATTACTTTGATTATATATATACTGTATATTACTTCTGCACATGAAATTAAGTTGTATCGAATGATAAGTTGCCTGCAATAGAACAAAGCCCAGCATATGAGTGCCTTATTGGCAGTAAAAATGACTGAAGATGAAAAATGAAAGATTGTACTCTCCCTATTTTGTGGGATTCTCAGTAGATACGTTTAGTGTACTGTTTGTGATGCTAAGTACCTACAGTACACCATGTTTCGAGTGTCTTACTATTTATTTGTGAAGCACTTCATAAGCAAGATAAAAAAACTCTTACGAAAAAACAGAAAACTTATATAATAAGTAATAGAAAACTCTAGTGACTGCAATTGTTCCTTGAAAAGAAATGTTTACTAATTTATAGACTCTGTTTTCGGACATTGACAGGCTAAAAAAAAATGCACCTTTTTCATCTTGAAAAGAAGGATCTGATCCAAGTCTTCAAAATCCTTCAATCATGAATTTACCCCAGAGAATGTCTTCAGAATAAATGGTGAGACATGAACCAGGGGTCACAAATGAAAGTTATAGAGAAGTGCATTTAAAACCAAGAACAGGACGCACTTCTTTACACAAAGGATTATGGGAGTAAGGAACAAGACTTAAATTCAGTAAATGGCTGAAATAGATCATTGGATCAATTATGCATCAAATCCCAAATATCACAGATATCCCCACCATTGTGCTCGGGACTATTTGACTCCATTTCCTCTCAGCAGTACATGTGTAGTGCAGTGTAGGACACTGTAGATTAGTATAGCTCAATGAAGTTCAAGAACAGCTCAGTGAAAAGCCTTTACACCCCTGAGGCTAGGCACAGGGACAATGTCAGCTTTCATATTCATTCCTTAAGTCTTATAACTTTCCCATCTTCAACAGTTTTTTTTTCTATAATTCTTGAAGGTAAAGTTTACCCAGCCTTTCTTGATTCCCATGGATTGCTACTGTCAAAATATGGTAATGTACTTCCCTTGATTTCAAATGTTGCAGGTGTGTCTGGTTTCTGCAAATCTCATATTTTATGACAGCTAAAAAAATGCATGGACATGTACTTGTGGTGTGAATCATAATGGTATCTACTTCGACATGAATGTTAAGGGATTACCTGCCAGTAGTGTATTACTCAGATAGCTTGATCACTCAAAACACCGTAGGGGTTGAATTATAGTATATGAATCTAATTAATAAATTATATGAATATTATTTGAATTATATAAAGTGTTGCAGGCTTTGTCTTATAAAAATTATGTCACTTGTCATTTGAGGACTTTCAAGAGCCATCTCTTAATTTCTAAATACTATATATAGTGATTTGAAAAGTATTCACTCCCTTCCAATAATGTCCCATGATATACAATTTTTTAGATGATTATTAACAAAACACATTTCACAAGCGTGGAAAATTTTATAGGTCAGCACAACTGAAAAGAAGAACTAAAAAAAATGCATTGATTAGTTATACATTCACCCTTTTTGCTATGGAAAATCTAAATTAGCTCAGCGGGACAGAATTTTTAACAAATGTCATATACTGTATAGTTGAATGGCCAATTGCATGTCTGTTCATTTAGTGACTTTCCAAGCATAGATTTAACCATGAATGCCAAAGACCTTTCAAAACAACTTAGGGATAAAGTTGTAGTAAGATACAAATCAGGAGAAATGTATAAAAAACATTTAAAAGACACTGAATATCCCTTTGAGAACAAAGAAATTGATCATTATGAAGTGGGTGGAATATTGTACCACCTCAATCAAGTTGTTCCTCTTTCCAAAGCCCGGGATGGAACAAACTGTCCATAAATCAACAATATCCCAATCACCTCACAAAGCTGACCTGTATGGCAGAGGATCAAACAGATTTCACAAGTTGCATGGACTTCACATCAAATCATGTAAGTGATACAAAATAACATGTGCAACAGGTCTTAAGGTCAGACAAAACAAAAGTGGAATGTTTTGGTCATAATGTGGAGTTTTATGTCTAGCACAAATCCAACACAGTGAATCACACAATCTACACCACTGCTACTGCCAAGCATGATGGTGGCAACGTTATCTTAGGCAGCTGCTTCTCATCAACATGGACTGAGGAGCATGTCAAGATTGCAGGGAAAATGGATGGAGCAAAATTCAGGCAATTCTTAAAGAAGCATCTGTTTCAGTCTGCTAAAGACATAAAACTGACTATGTTATATACTATATATAAACTGAATATTCCCCTTTCCACAGAAAATGACTGAAAATGGGAGTTCACTGCTACACTGAAGTGGCATAACAAGAAGAAAGTGAATGCCTTTGAGTGGACCAATCAAATTCCTAACTGAGAAACTATCTGAGAAACAATCTGTGGTAAGTCTTGAAAATTGCTGTCCATCAATGATCCCAAACATGGAAAAACCCAGAGCAAGTTGGCAAAGGTGAATGAGTAAAAATGAAAAAAGTTAGTAGAGGATTACCTACTAACCTATAATTATTCACAAAAGTGGGCAAATACTTAAGCAATCAAGAGATTGTAGTGTGACGTTATTTAAAGACTGGAGCACATGGGGGGGGGGTGCAGAGAATCAACCTTTAATTCCTTATTTATATCTTAATGAATATTTGGAGGCCAAGTCAAAAAAATCTAGAGAACTTAATATCAGGCCTGCACTTTTTCATATCCTCGAGAGTTTCCCATGCAAAAGTTCCTCCACATGTTACACAAAGCTCCACAGGTAGGGCCCTAGGGCTACATGAAAAACATGTAATTCTGCTACCACTTCCCCTCATATCCCCTCTGGAACAGACAGCAACTTCCAGTTTGGTAGTCAGCTACAGAGACTCGAGACCCAGGATGTCTCCCTGGCAAATGCTTGGTTGGAGAAACGATGACTACTTATTAAGTTATTGTTTTGGTATTACAGTTTTTGCTAATATTTAAAATCCTTTCACCCAAGTGAAGGTGTTGAGTTTAAACTTTCATGTTTTCTTTAAAAGATATACAGTATATATTAGAAAATGTATATATCATTTGTAACATCACCCGGAGGCGGAGAATAATTTGCAAAGCATTGTATGTATTAGCCAGCATGAATGAATACATTGATTAAACTTCAGTAACCTTGGGCTCAATATTGTTGCATCAGCTGTTGTGCCAAACACTGGCTAAGATGACAAACACGTCTTCAGTCATGTTTTTAATGACAGTAGTGAACCACAAGTCAACTGTGGTATCAGCTAAAATGCTATGAAGCATGATCCATTAAACATTAGCTTTAGTACCAACTATTACAAAACTATCTTTTCCATAAATTGAAGAGGGGTCATTTTTGTTAAAGAAAGTACAAATGCACTATCAGTCTAAAACATCAAAGGCATTTCTAAATTAGGAAATAGATTACACTTATTTCTTCTTAATTTAGAATTTCAACCATTCCCACTGATTATATTGCACAATCACCGCATTCATAAAATACCCATAACGATAGAGTGATCTTAGTAATAAATCTATTTTATACAAAGCAGACAACTACACAGTAAATGCTTTACCTTTTTTATTTTTTTATTTTATTTTGCCATTACAATTCCATCATCAGCTAGATACATGTCTGATTATCTTATAATTATGTTTGCTAGTGTTATTCAATAAAGATTTAAACATATTCACTTGGCAGGTGTTCTACAACTATAGTTTTTTTTTCCCTGACGTTTTTTAAGAAACCTTTTTTAAGTCTTTAAGCACCCTAAATAGCTTTTATGGCAGCCCTAAACTTAAAAAAAAAACACTTTAGATATAACACATTATGTGCTTGTCCCCTTCAATACTGATATTTCACTTTTTTGGTCCATTACTAACCACAACAGAATAATACAACAAACTACTGTACTTTTGAAAAGTCATGCACCATTTTTCCTTTGATTCCAAATGAAGTTCAAATTTAAAAAGAGTTCAAGAAAGAGTCAACATTTTGTAAGCAGGGCCTTAAGTGAATATTAATTCTTATATCCATCTACCATATTCATATTCCAAATTTGCAAGAGCATCACTTACTGATTAAAAAGACACACTTCTCAGTTTATTTTTTCACACTGCGATTAGGACTTCAAACAGGGAAACATAGATTGACGGATTGATTGTCTGGATCTGTATGAACCTCTATTTCTGTATATGTATGATATGTGATTTTAGAAAATAGAAAATATTGGTGATACATAAACTGCTGTTGTTCCCACTTCATCAACTATAAACAATCACCGTGCCACTTTTAAAACAATTACAACCTTTCATTCTACAAATTTCAATTGCGATAAAAGTCTGTCTTAATTTCAAATGACTACAGTACTTTTTTTTAATATCGTATGAAATAAAATGATGTTGAAATACATTCTTATCTGTCAATCATGCTTCTTTTCTGTGATATCTGATTCTTACTCTGAAAGAATAATAACATTTGTGGGAATCAGTATGTACAATTACAATGATTAAAGTAAATACTGTCCTTCAAGTGTCCTATATAGAATGCCCTTTTGGGATTTCTTTAGTACACTGTCAGTAAACCTGTTATGATAAATGAGCTCAACATTTTTAATAATTGGGCATGACTGTTATTGGGAAGATGCTTATGTTAATTTTGCTATAACCTTTCCGTTGAAAGATAAAGAGTTCTCAGTGTGTGTTTTATATTGTTGTCCCTTGACAGTATCAGAAATAGAAGCATATCTGTGCTGTTTCTCAGATGTATTATGGATTAAAAACACAACAAATGCATTTCCTTCTATACATATGCTCTGTCTGTCAACAGCTGCCCCAGACTGCTGTCCTCAGCATTCCCTGACATTGCAGTGGTCCTGCTGGTGAGGCTGAAAACTACAATATGCTTTTTATTCACCATAATTCCAAAGGCATGCTATGAGAGATAGTGTCCAAGTGGGGCTCCTAAACAGGATAACTACTTATATAAATTGTTTTTAATTAAAAAAAGAATAGGGTAAGGTAAGAGAAGTGGAGATCAAATTGTTAAAACCAAATTGAAAAATGTTGCTTTCCAGAGTATCCCCTTAGATCAACAGAATGGCTTTGACAGTGTTTTGACTTCTGGAAATATTGGGAATAACCATTCTGTTACCCATTGCAAATCAGTGGAATCCCACGGAGTGTTTAAATATTGATTTGAATTTCTCAGGTAGGATGATTGAGATCATAATCACACCACTTACCAAAACAGGCAGGCTTTAGCTGGCAAACAATGGCAAAGAAAATACATATGAAAAGCAAAAATATAAAACAGTGAAGCAAAGTGATTAAATATATGGTCACCCTGTTATTATACAGTAATATGGGTGGAAAACGGTCTCTAGTCTATTGTATCACTCACTCACACAGCTACAATATATTTCATTCCTGAACCATTATCAAAGCCAAATATAAAACACTTTGAGATGATGAACACTTAATCACTTAGAAATTTTATTGTCAGATACCAGAAATTATATATGTTTTAAATGCCAGCAGAAACAAAATGTAAAAGAGAAATTGATAAAACATGTTGTAGTAATCTACTGTAAAGAAAATATTGTCTTATCTGTGTCGAAAGCTGGTTAAATTTCCTTAACTTCAAAACAATCAACAAACACACAAAGAGACTCCATTTAAAATCTGATAATTCTACATCTGTGTGTACAGTATGTCTTTGCAGTGTACAGTAAAAATTAAATTCTAACACAATCACTGTGGATGGATGATGTTGTCTACACAATGAATTTTAGGTTTTGCAGATGAATGTGAAGTAGTTGAGTAAAAATCAGCTCTTCCTTAGGTCACTGTTCTCTGTGAGAAGAAGTTGGACTAATTTGTATAGGTGAGGAGGAAGTCATGTTCACAAAAGAGATGTCCTTAGTGGGAGGTTGACAGCATTGACAGTGTTGTGGTACTGTATAGGTCCATGGTGGTGAAGTGGGAGCTGAAAAAAAATGGGAACAGACCTTTAGAAAGCCAGGAAGTGTAGCCTTAGCTTCAAATGTACTTTTAAAAAATGTAATTTTTAAATTACTTTACTTTCACTTTAAATTACTATTTGTGGTGAAACACGTTATCAGAAAACTAAAAAATATATTTTCAGAGATTCTGATTTTCAGAACTGTTCTTATAAAACATAAGGAGAAGGCACAAATGTGAAGAAACTACTTTCTTCACAAATGTGAAGAAAATACAATCTTATGATCTCCAATAATAATAACAACACACATTTAAAACAGCAGTCTTGAAACTATCAATCTGATAATTATTTCTATGCCTGCAGATGTATTCTTTCATTTTGAACCTCTCTCGGAAGTTGTCCTTTAGACAGGTCTTAAATCTCATTTCAGAGTCAGGGTGTCATTTGATTTAGTTGAATTTATTCAATTTATTTTCTGGGGTTTCTGTACTGGAGCAGAGAAGAAAAATGCTGACAATTCACAGCTGTAGCAGGTAATATATTATGAGAAAATATTTTTCCACTCAGCGACACAGGGACATAAAGATATATTGTAGGATATAGTTTACCTATTTTATTTTATTTCTGATAGTCTTGAACTTTAAGTTAATTTCTGTCAGTAGGAAAAATAAAAACTGGGACAGTTTAAATAACTCAGATATGTAATAACACATTTATGAATTAGGCTTACAACAAAAAAATCATTTGTTTAAAGACATTTAAAGTCCTTCTTCAGCAGTTTAGAAGCAAATGTACAGTAACCACAGTGTAG
This sequence comes from Atractosteus spatula, assembly GCF_055471065.1. Taxonomy (NCBI): domain Eukaryota; kingdom Metazoa; phylum Chordata; class Actinopteri; order Semionotiformes; family Lepisosteidae; genus Atractosteus; species Atractosteus spatula. The sequence continues at coordinate 6,481,899 of NC_142728.1, read as the reverse complement.
TATAGGTATTGTTATTCAAAACCTTAATGAATTTGGTCTATAACACCAATGCTTTGTAAAGATGCTGATTTTGTCAACAATGTTATACAGTTGTAGTGTCAGGGAACTGAAAATGCTGTGTTATTAAGTCAAAGGATTTATATCCTTAGTTGGCTAATCATCTTTTAGTTACTCCTCTGTATGAGATTGCATTTTTATAGGCAATGCAGTAGACTGCAGAATTAATATAAAGTTTTGGTGAACAGTGACTGATGTTAAATGATCTCTGATCTAAGTGGAGAGATTGACACAGTGCTTGTAAAAATAATCAGATCTTTGCACTTTAAGTAGCTATTAATATTTATATATACATGACTTGTGCCTCAAATTCAAAGAAAATACAAAACTAAAGAAAGAAATAGATCAAAGGAAAAGGAAAATGGAAAAAGTCATGATTGCATAAGTATTCAAACCCTTTACTGTCATAAACCTAAATTAATGTAGGTCCACACAATTATCTTACTGAACCACTCCAATTAGTTGAGTGGCTTTTTTCTCTGTAAAATATTTCTGTGCTTCACATAATTTCTGAAAAAATACTCCTCTGTAAGGTAGTGAATTACAAGCAAATATTTAGCCATGAAGACCAAGGAACTTTCAAAACAAATCGGGGATTAAGTTACATAAAGACACAGATCAGGAAAAGGGGATGAATACATTTCAAAGACCCTTATTATCTCTTTGAAACTGGTGAAGTCAATCATTAAGAAGTGCATGACCTAGATCAGAAAGGTCTCCAAACTGAGCAGCTGTGCAAAGACAAAACTGGTTATCAAAGCCACTGTAAGGAAAACAGCAAATGTGAAAGAATTACAGAGCTCACTTAAATACAAGAAAATGCCCATTTGTCGACAATGTCCTTATGTGATACTTGAAACATGTGGCAGAAGGTTTTATGGTCAGAAATTGGACATTTTTAGTCCAAACACAAAGTGTAAGATCTGATGTGAACCCAGCATAGTACATCACTCAGTCAACACTATACCTACTCTCAACAATAAATTCTGGCACCATTGCATTATGGTTTTGCTTATCATCTACAGGGACTGGGAAGCTCTGATGGGAACATAATTGGAACAAGGGCAGTGACTCCAGACAAGATGGAAATTCTTGTCTGGTCCACATTCCTCAGAATGCTGTGAGTAATAAGAAGCTGCCCCCAGTCACCTGATTATTTGGTTCAAGACAATTGATCAGGTGACAACTTAAATAGCAGGAAGCTGAGGCTTTCTGGATCAGTTATCTGCCATCTGAGGACAGAGGGCAGATTCCCTGATATGCAAGCTGCACCAGAGGAATGGACATCACAGACTGTGTGATGAGTGAATGAACTTTAAGCAGTGACTTGTGAGATTTTGAAAGAGTGTTGTGATTTTGCTGTGGAATAGTGGTAAGCAGCTTAGCTGACTAAAGAAGTCAGTCAGGAGCTTGAAAAAGAGCTAGGTGTTGTTTTGATGTTTGGTTTTGCTTGTAGCACTGTAAATAAAACTGGTTTGTATCTCACAGCTAGTTTTATGGTTGTTTTAACCTGACCAACCTGTTAAAACTCCTATGTTAAGACGCACCATGGAGCATTTCAGGTGTTACTGTGGAGGGGATGAGTTTAAATTTAACCTCTCTGACTACAGATGGGGCTGCATGATATTTTTTCTAGCACCACTCCCTCCACCCTAATAGTGCCATTGCACTATTCTCCCACTGGTTCATGTCTTATAAGTGAGGGGGGATGGATCAGTGTTGAGTGTTTAGCACACTCTTTACTTGTGTTGGTCCGTTTCATCATCATTAGAATTTGAACAAACTGAACCATAAAACAGACATTTATTATTACTAAATTAAAATTGAAGCACATTTATTGATGGACTAGTGTCCCATCCAGAGTGTACTCTGCCTTGTGCCCATTGCTTGCCAGTTTACGCAACCCTGTATTGGATAAAGCAGTTAGGAAATGATGGATGGATGGTTCGATTATATAACTGTAATAAATAATAAAGTTTTTTATTGAAATAAAAACTTTCAGTATCCTGACAATGGGATCATGTCCCTTTTTGTGCAGAAATCCGAAATTGTATTTATTACTTTTTTGTTGGCAAAATTCTCTTTTTGCACAGAGAAATTATCTCTATGTGTCAGTATAAACAGATATTTGCTTTAAAATACAGTATGTAATGATCTAAATAGTGATCTGATGTGTAGGTGTTGTGCAGATGTTCCTGTTATTGATATAAATGTATTTAATCATTTCTTCAGAAGGATCAGGACCTCAGAATTGAATTCAAGAAGAATCTGCCTTGAGCAGTACTGGGCTCTACAGCTCATTATAAAAAAGTTGATAAATGTTTAACATTTCATCAGAAAAACTTTAAAAAATCATGTATAAGCTTTAAACTTTGCTAAACACGACAAGAGAAAGAACTGGTATTTCTTTTACCCACAGTATTCCCACTTTTTGTATTGACAATATAAAAAGTATGTTTTTGGGAACTGTGGTCATTATGTAGCTACAACATCTCAAAGATTGTACAGTGGAGGGGAGTGAGTTAAATACAGGTGCTGGGAGTGACAGTTTGGAGTCTTTAACATTAATTTACACTTTAGTAATGTGCTTACACTGACCAAAAACATTTTGTGATATTTGAAATAAATGTATTGATAGTGAGCATGAATGTTGCTTACGTTATTTCACCTTAGGTGTCTATGAACTTGACTGACCCAGACAGTTAATTGTTAATTTAGAGCATATTCTGCGGCAATAACATAATGGAATTATAGTCAGATGAGGTAACCCCACCTAAATATGTTGTGGCATTACACGGGGACGTGTTCAGTTTGGAGGTGAAGCCCTGGATAAAGGGCAACACGTTGCCTCAGCAACCTAGGCTACTCTGACTGATTAAGAACAAGCCACAGCTGTGAAGGCTCTTTAAAAACACAATGAACACCTCCCCGGAGGGACAAGCAGGGGATTGTGAGGAGGCCGTAAAGGCCGTCGTTTTTCTTCTTTTTCTTTTCGCCTGTTTCGCCTTGTATCTCCCACTGGGGCAGGCTAAACCTTTCCTCCGCTGTACCACCTTGAATTTTCCACCGGGACAGGTTGAGTTCTCTTTTTGTTTTGGCCTTGCCCTCCCTTTTTTGTTCCAGGCTGGACCCCGTTAGACAGGGTAGGTCCACCCTTGACACTGCTGTGCCAAGTGTTTTTTGTTCTCCCTGGTTGTACCACATTAAATAGGGACAGCCCAACCTAGGCACTGTTGTGCAAAGTGGCACAATCTTCTTTTTCCTTTTGTTTTTTCTTTTTTTGTTTGTTTTCCCTAGCCTCACACCGCTGCCTCCGCCCCCTCAGACAAGGTGTTGCCTTTTACCAGTGCTTGCCGCAGTACCTCTCACACCTGCACTGGATCAACATAAATAAACAACCAACACCCTTAAGTTTAAAAGTAAGTTTTTATCAATTTGGAAAATTAAAGAAGTAAACAAACACGCAACGCCAAAAATGATCTCTGTCTGTACTGCCAAGTTATCTGCTTAGTGGTAGTATTGATTGGTGCAGCTGTCAACAATGCAGTACTGCCTGCAATCTTTGTGGCAATGGCGAAAAATCAAAATAAATCATAATTAATTTATTATTGTCTGAGAATGGCAGGCTTTGTCACCGGGTGTCTTACAGTATTTCTGAGGTTTCAGTCAGAGCTGAAGTCTGTTTGTCACCTTTACCACTGACATTTTGCCTGGTAACTTTAATTTCCCCAACATCATTCCATGGACTGTTGCTTGGAAGCCAACAATAGATTGTCATGGCAATTGGCTACAGGTCCAATATATGGTGTAGCAGGGCAAATGCCAATGTCACAGAACCAATTTTCTCAAATAATAAGCTATACTATTGGCATGCACTGCCATGGCTACTTTGCTGATGTTGCTTAAAGAAACATTTATATAACTTAGTATCTCTAAAGAGACCTGTTATTGCACCATTAGAAATTATGCTTGTGATTGCATGAGCACCAGTAATAGGCCATATTCAGGATTCTTTCCAGACACCGGCATTATCTCAATGCCCTGCTTCATTGATATTTATTCTTTGGGACTGATCGGACTTGCATAAGCTATACAAAATAGTATTTGTGGAATGCAGTCCATAGAATATGGAGTATGAATCAGCTGAAAGTCAATTCCAGAGTTAGTCCCTTCATTTTATTATCAGTTGACATCATGATAACCAAATGCAGGGACAATATTATATAAACTCAGATAATTTGCAGCATGTCCTGGGACAGGCTTCTCTGATTTATTTGTGGCTAGAAAGTACAGAGTATGGAAAAGAGTTGAGAAGACATGATGATATTTTTAATTTACCACAATTTTATAAGTTTTGAAGTTCCAAATGGGAATAGGAATAAATAAATGATAATTGGTAAATCATGTGATATTTCTGAAAAAAATACAGATGGAAAGAAATACAATTGCTTGGACTAAATGTGATCAATGTATCTCAGTTTTATATAGCTAAAAAAATAAGAACAGCAAAGTGTCATCAACTTGCATACAATAAGGCACAAACATTCAATCAAAATATTTAGCCATCATATGGACAGTGAAAACACCATTTACATGGGACATTGTTTTGAAATGTGCTTTTATATGAATTGCATGTTACATTTGTCTGCTCTCTTAAACCTAGTCTGTTATTGACAGACCATCAGCTGTTTCCTTCACCATTGGCTCATTCACTTGGTCTTATTTCTTAGTCACACAGGGCTCCTAGGTGTTTTGTTAGATCCCCTGTTTCCAGCTATGCCACACACCTGCTAATAGGGAGCCCATGTTTAAATACAAAGGATGCCAACTGTTAGTTATCTGAATATTAATGACTGTCAGCTGCCTCCTCTTAGATGGTAATTAGGCTGATTGCCTATCACAAGTGTTCCTAGTATAGATCCCTGTGGTACTCCTCTAATTATATCTTCCAAGATGAGTATTTATCTTACCAATACATTCCATTTTCTAACTAATTCAAAATACAATCCTTCACATATAATAGCAGGCAGATGTATTGTTCTGCAAATATTTGATCCAGTTTTCTCTTCCTTTTTAAGGAGGAGTACTACATTAAAAACTTTGTACTACTATTTTCTTAAAGAAATGTTGTATTAGTGGGTTCTGAATAACATGGATGACATTTTATCACTGGACCCTGGTGATTTATTAATTTTGAGTATCTCTAGTACCCAAAACACTTTCCCCTTATGTTATTACTATCCAATACCGAACTTTGTTCTCCCATTGCCTGAGGCACATTGTTGAGGTCTTCCTGAGTTAATACAGTACCTGAGTGTAATACTTGTTTAGTACATCAGACATTTTCCATTCGTTGTCTAAAAAACAATATTTTTTTTCCTGAATGTATTTTACTTCATCCTTGATTGTTCTTTAGCTGATTTTTTCCATTATTTATTTTACCCTCCATTGTGGTATTCTTCCATTTCTCTCTTGGTCTTTCTGAAATCCTATTTATTGTTTACCTTTGTCTCATTTAATCCTACTCTTCGCTTTCTTTATAGGTTCTGTGAATTTATTCTGGATTGTGTCATGATGGTGTCAGTAGTTTGAACATACTCCCTTGTGTTTTTTTTTATTTTGACAATTGTAAGACCAACATAGTTAGACTTAAGATAGTTGACCTGTGAAAGAGCTGATTAAATAATTGTTCAAGTAAAAGTTAAATTAAATATGTTCCTGGTGTTATGCTAAACTGTGTTTAAGATATGTTCGAACCCCAACAAAATGTGTTGTCAGAAGAGAGCAGTTGAAGTTAACACAGGTCAAGGAATTGCTGCGAACTGAAAAAAAAGTGAAGAAAATATCTGTGAAAATGAAGGAACTATAGCTACCCCCAAGACTGTAGTTCTCAGGTAGTATTGCAGAAAACTGGAAATGATTGAAACAGCGATTTGAAGTACTGTATACTTATCGGCAATTGATGCGGATGAAAAAAAGTGATTAAATGAAAGTGTCCATTTTATTACATATAACTGGGAAGAAAGTGCTAGAGATTTACAACAGCTCTCAGTCTGAAGCCAGAGAACACATGAAGTTAGAAGTAATACTTCATAAATTTGAAAGAGACTGCATTCTAAAATGAAATGTAATTTATGAAAGACACAGATTCTTGTGGACAGAAACCATGTGAAACGATCGATCAGTATCTGACTGAGTTGCAAACATGGAGTAAAATGTGAATTTGGAGAGTTGTCAGAATGCCTAATGAAAGATAGGATTTTCTGTGGTATACCATATAATGCACTGAGGGAAAGATTGCTAAGAGAATGAGATCTAGACTTGGAAAAAAGCAGTCAGAATATGCAGGGCAGCCAAAACAAAGCTGAAACAATAAACAGAGAAAGGTGTTGAGCATCACTTTTGCTTGTGCAAGATTTCATCAATTTGTGTTAGGACAATCTTTGATGGCTGAAACAGACCCCAAACAGTTGATTGCTTTGTTTTAAAAACCTCTCAATGACTGTCCACTATGTAGCCATTGTGTGATGAATAAATTACAGAGATACACGCTGACAGACAGATGTTTACGGCAAACATACTGTCAAGGGCAATAGTTGAAAAATATGAATATCTAGAGAATATTTAAGAGTAAGTAGAAGGATATGTGGAAATGATTGCAACAGCAATGCCAGTATCAGAGAGAAAAATATAGGTTTGTCCGGATAGAGACAGGACAACAGGAAGCAAGGCAAAGGCTAAAAGAAGTAATACTACAAGGTTGGCCAGATAAAAGGACTGCAACCCTCAAGTGAGAGAGTACTGGAACTATCGGGCAGAACTTGCAGCTGTGGGTAGAATCATATATAGAGGCAGCAAAATTGTGCAAAAGAATGGAATTTTATTCATACCACTTCAGGTCCAGCCTCATGAAGAAGTCGAAAGAAAATGGAGGTGATTTCTACAAGAGTATTCTAATATATCATAGTACACCACTAGAACATGGAGCTTCTCCACCTTCTCCACACCTACTCATGGGAAGACAAATAAGACTGATCAATGAGATGTATCGATGAAGGAAGACCTACAGAGAGACGTACAGAAGACCGGTCTAGTACTGTCTGGTAACTGGTTTCTCTTTCACCTGCATGAAGTTCTCACAAAGTCTGGATTTGCTGCTGAGCAATTCTCTGGCCATTACTAAAACCAATGCCCTTAAACAATCTTAAACATTCCTCTTTAAATATTCTTCCAGCTTCCAATCTAAACAACCCACAAGCTCAGCCATACATTTGAGAACACTTCTTTCACAGCTTCATTATGCTTCCCTTTAATTCTGCATTGGTGGTTTGGGGTTGGTTCTTTTTAGAGGTCCTAGCCTCCTCATCCTATGGCCAGGAAATAGGTAAAGCCAAATGCCTGTGAAGGCATGGCAACCTGTGACCCATGAGTCACAGCATACTAATTAAAGGAAAATATAGCTTAATATCTCTTAATGTTAAAAAAAAACAAATGGGTGAAAATGTAATTAATGTTTCTATATTCAGTAGTTTGCTCAAATGATAAGACTAATCGCAGAATGCAAAGGGACAGCATATGTAATATTAGCATTAACTTGCCTGGCCCTGAGGAATTACAGTGCTGGTTAGAGATCTTTTATTTTGCACTCTCTGTCTTGTCTGAAGAAGCACGAACCAAAACTGTAAAGCCAGCCACACAGAGATTGCAACCATTTTTATTGTCTTTGTGATGCCACTTTGAAGTGTAATTGAAAATGGAACTAATTTTCAATAAAACGACCGCTAGGTCAGCTTAAGAGATGAAATTTAATAAAAAAAATGTTCTTTTTTAGTTTAATATTTGACACCAGGGACATATCAGATATTAAACTGAGGAAGAGGGGCAGGAGACAGTAACTTCAGCCACACTAACCCACTCCCCAGACAGACTGAGAAAGCAATTTGGACATGTTAACTATCCAGTCATTACAAATGTAAAATGTACAGTGTCACAACAATGAGCACATTTGCAAGATAATGCAAGGTATGAATTACAGCAGCCACGAGACCTGGTACCATGAGGACAAAATAAAAAACATTTTTCTCCTAATAAGGACATAGAAAGAAATTATTTTAATCTAAATTCATAACAGTAACAAATTATGTAACAGTCATGACATTTACACAAGTGACTCTTATTAATTTTTGAGGTATTTGCTGACACAAATGAATAATACTAAAATGACTTTACACTTTATAAAATTGTAGGCCTGATTATATCTTCAAATTAAAGATTAGTGAAGCCATAATTATAATGTAGCATTTATAATATAATGATATAACAATGTCACAGAATGGCGTCACACCCTAAAAAAAACATGCTTTATCTTGGGAACAAAATGCTGTGTAGGTGTCATTGTTTGTGCTGTTCATAGTAGGAGGACTTCAACTCTAAAGAGAACTCTAAGGAGCTTGCCATAAGTACTTCTGTACTTTGTACTTACTGTACTTTTTAAAATCCACTAAATATAGTATATTCATATGGAATCATGTAACTACACAGAATGTGTTGTAGCTTAAAAAATAACAATACAATTCTAATAATTTAATGAAAAAGCCTACATTACTGGAAGTAAGATCTATTTTTAGGTGAAGATCTAAGATAAAACTGACTGTTTTATACCCAGCAATAGCTTTGGACAAAAAGTAAGTTCCGCTAAAAAAAAACTACAGGAAAAAAAGAATGGGGAGTTTTAGAATTGACAGTTAATATTTAATTAATATTTTTGGGTGTTTAGTGATAGGACAGAATGATTCAAAAAGTCCTATATTTTTTGTTGTCAAGGCAAACTGCAACATTGTTCATATTTACTGAAAACTGCCCACAATAGTAGCTTAGTAAGCATGTCTTAAGAATTCCTTTGCTTTATGTTTGTGAAGTACACAGGGATCAATCCTGAGTTGAAAAAAACATCTTTGAAAAATCTTTTTCACTGCAGTTATGAGATGCAAGACCATATGTAGCACTTCCTAAATGTTTATAGGTCATGCGATTGGAAGGGATTAACCATACTCTAATATGTCAGTATTTAAAATAAATGTTAAAAGATGCATGGTTTGGAAACAAATAGTCAGAGCATTGACATCATACAATATATCTTACATTTATTTTTACAATTTACCAAGTTACAGACTGATACCAGAAAATAAGAGTATTTTAAATCCACTCAGCCAGTGCTGTTGTTAGAGCCATGGGATACAAATTTTCAAGTCATGATACCTGTGTAGTGGCAAGGCATATTAAAATACAGGAATTAAGTTTTCTGCTCCCTTGCCAGTGAGGCCCCATCTCTCTCTTCATCTCTGTGGTGCAGCCACAGAGAAACTATTCATGCAGGCTGATTTAAGGTTTCCGTTGATAAGGGACAGCTCCCAAATGGGGATGCACTTAGCTAAGCCTGGCTATCATGATCAATGGTCATCCATTGGCGCCTATCTGTCTAGGGAGTGCCAGATGGACATCTGGACTGCATTCCTAAGTGTCAGGAGTAAGTGACTCATATCTCACCTTGATCAACCAATCAGGGACTGGTAGGGCCGAGTAATCCACGTGGGTCTCTGATGCCCATGAAACTTTCAGCCAATGAACGAGCTGATGTTCCTCCAGGTAAAAACAGGCAACACAGAGAGCCTGTAGGAGAATTCAAAGGAGAATTCCAGGGGTGCGAGACAATTCCAGGGCAGGACGGCCCAGGAGCAGAAAGGCTCCCAAGGGCAGGACATTCTCGCAGTGCAAGAACCACGTAACGACCAGTGTGTCCGAGTCTCAGAACTTTCCTTTGTTCTAAGAGTCGAGAGCGGAGGTTGCCACGAGTAACCAAAGGATCCACCCGAGGTTAGCACCAGCAGCAAGCCTCGTGAACAGGTCGGAACTGTGGACAGCTGAATCACTATTCAGAACTAACGCTTCATCAGGAACGAACCGGTCCTCTTCCTGACCTGCTTGGACCCACAGTCATCTTTTCTCCTGTGCACAAACTTTGCTAGTTAAAGCCAACACTAACTAGCCAGTTTTCAGAGAGCATCAGCAGCGCACCATCGCAAGCAGCACAGCACAGCCTGGCACGGAGCCAGAGAGCGCGGCTTGGACAGCAACAAGCCTGCAACTGCTTCTTTGTGCCTGCAGGAGATCTGAATCCCCAGAGATTGGAGGAGTATTCAACTTCACTGCATTACAGCTTGAGAATTCAATTGTTATCCCAACCAGTTGATATCAATTTAATTCCTAAGAGTTATGTACTTGTTTTGAGTCTCTAATGTAAAAGTTGTAACCAAGTTCAATTACGAAACGGTCTAAATGAATGATATACCAAACGTATGTCCTCTTGATATGTGTAACTCTTCGTAACTGACTGAATATATATCTTTTGTATTCTGATAACCCTCACGATAAGATCTGTTAGGTTTACGTGCATATTCTATGTATTAATAAATGTATCCTCGTGTATTAGTACCTGTGTGTGTGCGTTGTTTGAGTTATATCGCATGGTTGGATTCTAAGGCCATTAAAATAATCAATTTTGTGATTTTCTGCTACAATTAATAATTGTCTCAGTAAATGCCCAAACCCCTACAGAACTGGTGCCTCGTGAGAGCACTCTACACCTGTCACACCATGATGACTAAGATAAGACCCCCTCTTTTCTGTGGTGCTGTTTTCTCATTTAAATGAGGGCTGTAATTATTTTGAAGAATGTTGTGCTATGCAAGTGAAACTTTCAATTGCTTTTTAACAGATTACTGTTTTTTTAACAATTATGTTGCTGGCCCTATAATCATGGCATACTGTGAATTCATGTAAGAAACATTAATATTCCATCTGATTAAAAGCAACCCCCAATTCCAACTCATTCAGATAAATCCCTTTTCATTTTCATAACTGCCTGAACCACTGAGCTAGTGTTACCAAGCAAAGAATATTTTTGCATTTTGATAGAAGTTTTGATTGTTTTTAGTGTGAAGCTCTTTTAATTACTGTTAATTACTGAGTACCACAGAATTAAACAAAAGTTTAAACTATATTTTATGCATTTTCTCATTAATTAATTTGAGATTAAAATTTAATTTGAACTTTTGTTTACCATGATCCATGAAAATATCACACAGCTAATATACAATGCCTTGGAAAAGTATTTAGATGCTTCTTGAGCTGTCTCATTTTTTAAAATAAAAAAATGAAGCATAAATATTTTTAAACTTAAAATTGTATTAAAAAGATGAATGTTAAAACTAAAGATTTCTAATAGATAACTTTAAAATGTTACCAAAAACTACAGAGAAAAGCTGAAATATATTTATCCATTTTCTAACCACTTCTTCCAATTCAAGGTCTTGGGTGAATTGATGCCTATCCCAGCAAGAAATGGGCACAAAGTAGAGTACACTCTGAACAGGATGCCAGTTTATCACAGGGCACACAGGCATAAACATACTCAGGCCAATTTTCCCAAAAGATAATTAACCCCCAAGGTGACTTTTTACTGTATGAAGAAACCAGAGCACTAAGAAGAAACCTCCAGGGAGAACTCCACACAGATAGCATGCCAGGCCCAGAAGTGAACCCAGGGCCCCAGAGCTGCAAGGCAGTGTTCCAGTCACTCTGAAATATATTAATTGCAAAAGAATTCATACTTCTGAATTCAATATTTGTTGAAAGTAACATACGTAGCAACTACAGTCTTTTTGTGCAAGTCTCTAGCAACTCTGCAACCCGATTTGAAAAATTTGCTCTAAGCACAGCAGTTTTCATGTCTTTTTACAGATTTTCAATTTCAAACAGGTTCCAAATCTGGACAGTGACAGGGCCCCTTAAGGATATTAAATTTCTTATTCTTAAGCCATTCCAGTATAGCATTGGCTTTGTACTTTGCCTCATTTGTCCCGTTGAAAGGTCAATTTTCATCCCAATTTTAGGTCTTTAGCAGACTGAAGCAAGGTTTCCTGCAAGACTGCCAGTACTTTCCTCAATCTATGTTCCCATTAGTCTTGACAAGCTTCCCAGTCCCTGCTGAGGAGAAGCAGAACTATAAAATAATGCTGAAACACCATACTTGACAGTGTGGATGAGTTTGACTAGGTGGTTCACTATATTGGATTTGCGCCGGACATAACCTTTTCCATTTAGATAAAAAAATCCAATTTTGTCTTGGCTGACCACACAACCATTTGCCACATATTTTCAGTGTCACATACATGGTTTGTGGCAAACCACACATGGCATTTGAGATTTTGTTTCAGTTTCATACAAACCTCCTGTGTGGATAGACCAAGATTTTGTTGACCCATGGGCATTTTCTCCTAACTCACATAAGTGAATGCTATAGGAGTTTCAAAATTGCATTGGACTCAAGATGGCATCCCTCAATAGTTTCCTTCTTGCCCTGCTACAAAGCTTGGAGAGACTGCCGGTTCTCAGCAGTGTCTGGGTGTCTTTTACTTCATTATGATCTCAATGCCTAAAGACATACAGTATATCTCTGAAATATTTTAATAACATTCTCCTGATCTCTGCCTTTATACAGCTTTGTCCCTGCTTTGGTTTGAACGTTTCTTGGTCTTCATGTGTTAGAAATTGTTTGAAATTCACTACGTGACTGAGGGACGTTACAGAAGGAAGTGTATTTACTTACAGATGGAAGTGTATCTTAAGAATCACTATTATTCCACACAGACAAAGGACACTCAACTGATTTTGCAGCTCGGTTTGGAAATTTTGTGTACAAAGTTGTACATTAATTTAGGTTTGCAAACAGCAAAGAGTTTGAACACTTATGCAAACATTCTGAAGTACTGCAAACGTTAAAGCAGCAAAATCTGAAAACTGCAAAACCTGTTATTTTTGGAAGCCCCTGTGTATAAACAATGACACAGTACAGTATGACGTTTTAATATAATTACAAAAATAGAACAAAACCAAATATTAAGATTACATAAATTTGAAGATCATAATTAAAAAAAATAGAGAAGAGATTAGGGTGGCATGGTGATGCAGTGGTTAGTGCTGTGGCCTCACAGCACTGGGTCTATGGGTTTAATTCCAAACTTGGGGTGCTTATCTGTACAGAGTTGGTATGTTCTTCTCATGTCTGCATGGGATTTTCTCCAGGTGCTCTTGTTTCCCCAAACAGGCAAAAGACAAACTGGTAGGTTAATTGTCAAACACAATCTGTGGTTTGAATGTGTGCTTGTCTATGTCTGTCTGTGACGGACTGGCGTTCTGTGAAGAACATCCCCTGCTTTTTCCCCTGTTGCTTGCTAGGATAGGTTCTGGCTCCCCTGCAACCCTGAATTGGAAGACGTGGGTAGAAAAAGGATAGATGGAGAAGAGATTAGACTCCTGACATAAAAAACAAGTTACAAGCTTTGAGGTTTTCAAAAGAAAGGAAAGACTGACATGTATTTTGAAGTTTCTCTGTCTAGCTACATAGTGTAATCTTAACTACTGAAAGGGTAGGTGTTACACAGTGGAAAAAAAATATTAGATTAAGTTTCCTGACATATTTTTACATCCTGTTTCACATTTGTAAAATGTTAAGTGTTTTAGGCCTCAGTTTTGAAGGATTAATAATTGTACAAATGTTTACTTCTGGAGAAAAACAGCCAGGTGTGTCACAACTCAGAAATAATTAAATAAGTGAGTGCATGCACTGCCTAAGTTTAGCAGTCCAAACCAGAGCAGAAGCAATCATTTCATCAGGACATTTTACATTACTTTTCCACCCCCAATGTTAAATCTGATTTACATTCATGTTCATGATTTCTCTCGTTCTCAGCCTTGCATAAAGTGCAATATACAGTATACAGCAGCTGTGAAGAACAGAAACCACAGAAATAAGGATGACAAATCACTTAAAATGCCCAATGCATATCCATTTAGTGTTGATCTCCACTTTGGTTATCACATTTATGTCCTCTTTAAGTGGAACTATGTCAGATTTATTACAGAAATGTATATACATATGTAGATATTTTTTTCTTTTGTCACTTTATTCACTTTGCAGGGCTTTCTGGTGGTAAAAACAGCAGTGCATTACATATGAGGCTGTAATGCAAAATGTATTGCCTTTCAAAACAAAATCTCTTGGCTGCATCCATTTGTGGCTGGCAATATGCTTATGACAAATGACATTATTTTGAAAGTTGTGCCTTCTTGGCTATAAAATGCAATGTTGTTATTTATCAGGATATAGAGAGTGGGAGGCTTTAGTTTTCCATAGCAACAGAACTATGATGATATATACTACAACTGTTCTTGGACTAGTCAGTGAAAAGGATAAGAGGGAACATGAAAGGAGAGGACTTTTCAGAACAGGTAAACGCAGATTCAATTTAGCAAAGACCTTTCTACAGACACACCTCTTAGATGGCATATCTTTCATCAGCGATATATATCATCAAACTGTTGTGAAAAACCACTTTAGATTCCACTCACATTTTTGACTGTTCCAAGTTTATAGACTAAAAAGAGACAGATGTTGGAATGAGAGCACTATAATACAAAGATTATAGTATACTATACATTTGTTATTTTAGATAAAATAAACATCTCTGATATACTGTAGATATTGGTTCACTGGGATCTTTCAGAAGAAAAGATCCGAATGAGAACACAATTGAAGGGCTACTTCTGGTTAACTGTTGTCACACTGGTATTATCCTAATTTTTTTACATATTACTTTGCTCCCTTTAGTTATAGTTGAATGAAATAAAAGGGTCAGAGTATATTTCTTTAACTCAGAATTTAATCATCTAACCCTTTTTAACCACTTACTCATGGTGGTACCTGACTGAGCAGGGCAGACCAGACTTCCCTTTCCCCAGCTCTTTGTCCATTTCTTTGTGAGGGATTTCCAGGTGGTCCCAGGCCAGCTAAGAGATAATATCTCTACAGCATGACCTGGGTCTGCCATAGTTCTCTTCCCATTGGGTCAAGCCCATGACAGCTCCAGGGGGAGGCCCTGGGGGACATTGTCACCAGATGTCCTAACCACCTCAGTTGGCTCCTTTGATCCAGACCAGCAATATCTCTGCTTCACATCCCTCCTGTATTACCGAGATCCACACTTTATCATGGTAAGTAAGCCCAACAGCTCCACAGAGAAACCTCATTTCCACTGCTTGCACCTGTGATCTCATTCTTCTGGTCATTACCCAAAACTCTTGAAGATGAGAACTGGAAAACTGAGAACTTCATCTGAAAACTCAGCCCCTGCTTCACCTTCTCATTACTTACATTAATGTCTGCATTACTCTACCCCTGCACAGATCCACTGGTCAATCTCAACTTCCTTTTACCCTCACTCATGAACAAGGCCCCAAAGTGCTTAAACCCCTCCATTTGGGGACAGTTATTCCCCCCTCACCATGAGTGAACAAGCCACTCCTTTCCAAGAGAGAACCGTGACCTCAGATTTGGAGGTGCTGACCCTCATCCCAAATGTGTCAAATTCAGCTACGATTGCCTCCAGTGCACAATGGAGATCACAGTCACATGAGGCAAAGAGGACAAGACCATGCAAGAACAACAGAGATGCAAACCTCATGTCCCCAAACTGAATATGTTCCAAACCTCATCTGCTTTTTAATGTCTTGTCCATGAAGATCATGAAGGAGAGGAGAGAAGATGTGCCCTTTGTGGTGTCTGATGCCCACCTTGAATAGTCCTGATTTAATGCAGAGAATGAAGACACAACTTTTGCTCCACACATGCAGGGACCTGATGGCACACTGAATACTTCTGAATACCAGATGGCACTGGCATCCCATACTCCTGCAACACCTCCCACAGGGTTACCCAGGGTACACAACCATAAGCCTTCTCCAAGTTCACAAAATGTGTCACCTTTAACCATGACGCTAGCCGGCTCTCATATATCCCTTTCAATGATATACCCAGTTGAGGCCAACATTGTCCAGCCTTACTGTTCAGAGGCATTGATTGATTTCCTAGAACATCTGCAAGGCCATACTAAAATCATTCTCCATGTCCACTCTGAATTCCTCCCATACCTGGGCTTTTTCTTCAGCAACCACAGCAATTGCAGCCCTCTTAGCCTGTCAGTATCTCTCATCCAGTTCCGGAGACCATCCCAAAAGCAATGCATGGAAGGCTTCCTTTTTCAACTTGATGGCATTTTTCACCACTGGTGTCCACCAGGAACTCCGAGTTCCCACCATAACAGGCACCAACCACCTTCTAGCCACAGCTTCCCGCAACTGCCTAACAACTGCGGTCTTGAATTTGATCCATTGGGACTGAAATTCCATGGCAAGCAAGGAGAAGTTTTTCTAGAGGTGGATGTTGAATTCATCCAACATGGAGGATTCTGCTATTCATGCCCAGGACACATTTACTACCTGTTGGGTCTCCTGGGTGAGTCCAACTGATGCCCCATCTGTTTGATCCAATACACTACTAAGTAGTGTCTAGAGCATATGGCCTGATGACATGACCACAAAGTCAATCATCAACCTTTGACTCAAGGTGCTCTGGTACTAAGTACACTTAGAACTTTGTGTTCATACATGGTGTCAGTCAGACAGTCCATGTCTAGCACACAAGTCCAGTTACAACTCAGTGCTTGGGTTCAGATCAGTGAGGCAGTCATGCCCCTCCAGGTCTCTCCATCATTCTCCATATGAGCATTGAAATCTTCCAGCAGGTCTACAGAGTCAGTAGACAGTATCCTATTGCAATATTCCCACTGTCTTTAAGAAGACTGAATAATCTGAGCAGTTGATAGGTGCACAGAATGTCAAACAAAAATCTAGAGCTTTCCTTGCTGCAAATTATGGTATCATTGATGCAGCCTCCTCATCCACCAGAGCAAACTGCATCTGCAAGTCACCCAGTCAGGGACTCACAAGTTTCCCCACACCCACCCATGGTCTTTCATGTGGGGGAAGTCTAGAGTAGGTGAGAGGCCACCTTGATATAGAAGTCTGGTTCCAGATCAAATGCTGTACATAGAGGTAAGACTGGCTATAACATGTCAGCACTTTTCAGACTGCCACACCAGCTCTGGATCCTTACCCTCAAGTGAAGTGATGTTCTATGTCCCATGGCCAGTTGCCAATGCCAATGTCTTTTCAGTCCAGATCTCTCGTGCTCATGCTCATCAGTCTACCGGCATCACATCTGAACTTCTAATTTCGCCTTGCAGGTTGTGTTACATGAAGGTTTTTTGTAGCCATTTTGGGCTGAGGCTTGGCTGAGTTATGGGGGTGGCCTGGCCACCAGATACATACTGACTAACACCAGCCCCAGGCCTGGCTCCAGAGGTGGGTCCTAATGTCCCTGATCTGGGTTCACTCATTCATTAATGGAACCATCATAAGAGTCTAATTTCTATTGTTTTTGTCTGGCCCCTCAGCTCTCACCTTAGATCAGTTTGCTAAGGGTAACTATACCAGAATCACAGAGCTCCCGACAACATAGCTCTAAGGATCCCTGAGGTATTCAAGCCCCTCTACCTTGACTGGTAGGAGGGAACTGTGAATTTAATTCAACATGGAATTCAACACACACTGTTAAAGGCAAGGAAATAATGGCTTACAAAGGCAATCATTTTTGCTGTGTCCGTGTATCATACATTTACATACACACAGTATACGTAAAATAAACGTTTGTTCCATTTGCAAAAATTTCAGCTGCACCTCGAGCTACAGTATATACTGTAAATCTGTAACAAAGGTTCATGCATAATGTGTACCCACAGAAGCTTTAATGGACTGACTGTTAGATATAATGTAGATCATATATCTGTAGCTTCCTCTGAGACACCTATAAATATTTAATGTAGATTTTAAATATTGAAGATTTGCATTCGTTTTGTTATGAATTAGCTTAAGGAATATGAGGTTTTTAACTGATTAATTGCTTGACAGGTCCATGTTCAAAGTTATTTCATTTAGCTTGTCAATTACAGTTCTCATTTCTGTCAGTCATTTAAAAATATATATTCACTAACGACAAGCAATCACATCAAGTTGAGTCAAATAATTCCTCCTTTGTGATCATTTGCTTTGAATCCTTTAAAAGTATCCCTTTGCCAGATACAGTACATGACTGAGTTAAGAGATGCATGTAAGAGTTGCTTAGCAACCAATTACTTTTTACCAATTACATACTTTAGATTTCTGCATTTTGAAAGCTGGGAAGTAGAAACTGCTAAATCTTTGTTTATAAATTTAACAAACATAAAAAAGGAGAGAGAAAATAAAACTTGCCACAAAAACTACAAAGCATAAATGCAGGTAATCACCATTTCATGATATTGACTAGCCAATGCAGTTACTTTCTGTGGTTTGTGCAGAATGTCTGCTTTCTACATAATTACTTTTCAGTTCTTTTAAATCAATATTAAGCATGAATCTGGTACTTAAATTCAAGCTCTACAGGTCATAATCTTGCACTGAATCTATATTTGACTGGTATATGAGGCAGGCCAGGCAGCTGATGTCAACAGAGACAATTTGTATTATCAGTAGGAGTATATGCCCCAGAGGAATCCACTTGTAAGAAAAAAATCTGAAAAAAGAAACAATAATTCTACTCATTCACAAATCTCCCATAGCACTTAAAGTTTCAAGGCTCATCAAAGTCCATGCCCATACTGCCACAAGAAATATTCTGCAATTATTGGGTTAAAAATGTTGAGAAGGTATTAGAAGGTTTTGATTAAATGAATAATGCATATAATGCTTATTCTTTATTAAATAATGTATGTTATATTATATTATGTGAGGGGTATACAGTGCCCAGTTGTCACACAATTTGCTTTTAAAATCTCATATTTAATTGACTTTATGACATTTTTGTAAAATGAAAACAGAATTATTTTTTCTTTTGCGTTAAAACTAACCTTAATTTAAACTTGATGAGCAAATGTTCTTCTAAGAAACTGTATTGTATATAAATTGTACATAATGTTTAAAAAATAAAGGAGACTTTCACCTTATTTGTATCTCTTCTTATTATACAGTATGTGGATGTTATGTTTTTACCATAACAAAGACACAAGCTAAAAAAGATAATAAATATTAGTTCTAAACCAGCACCATATACATAGTTCCAAGGTGAGAATATGAAGTACAGTACCTTACATTCTAATAAACATTTAAAGAAAACTATTATGATGACTAGATCTCATTAATACACTCACCATTTGCTACTTTATTGCTAAGAAATCTTCTATGTTAATGGTGATAAAGGGCTGTAAACGATTTTTCTATAAGTGTGTAACAAGTTGTGTATACGGCCAACATACCTCTCCCACTGGCATTGATCATTGGCTTACTGATGGAAACCCAGACAGTACTTCGACCTCAGTAACTGTGAACAGACTCAAAAGGCCAAAGGTTAAGCACCAAGAGAAAGATTTAGATGCCCCACATTTTTCTCAGCCAGGTTTACTACAGAACCTCTGTCCGAACCCATCTGAGTTTTTCCTGAGATGATATACTAAAGTGCAGTTGAGATGGGTTATAGATTTGACCCATGGCCTCTGAGCATGGGTCAGCTTCTCCTCAGTGTCTAACTACTTAACAGCTCCACAGGATTGCAAGGTTGGCAGACGTTTGAGTTTGTTGGAAATAATGTCCCCACATACAGTAGCTCTGACCCCATTCACATACAGTAAACTGAAATTGAAGGTGAAAGGATACCATTGTCCTGAATATTCCACAAATTTTAATGATAATGACTCATGTCGATTTTGTTGTATTAACACTTCAGGAAACAATTTATTTTTAACTTGCATCTATTTATGAAGAAAAGTCATAACTTCATTGTCTGATAAAGAAATCATGTTCTGAAACACTAAATAATATACCTTGGTTGGAAAGACTGATTGAGTCAGTTTGGCCAAAATATATCACAAGTGAGTCAAACCACAAAATGTAATATACTGTAATATAGAATAAAATAATCCAAGTAAAAAATAAAGAGGCACGGTATGATACTGGTTTATTAGGTAACAAAGCTAGAATAATGCATGGATGATGTTTAGGAGTTTACTTATTCTACATTTGTACAATGCCTAGTGCTTTGAAAAGATAAAGGCACACATACTGTAGTTGAATGATTGTCAATGAGCAAGGTGATGGTACAACATCAGATGATGAAGCATAAGTGAAGGATTCATCATACTGATATGACCTCAAGAGGAAGCAAATGATTCCTTCAAGAAAGGATCCTTTTTTAATCTTTTGGAGATTTTTTTCTCTCAAAAGTGTTTGTATTTCTTTTAATTTACATGAAAGGTAAAATGGTAAATCTTAAGCAAGATTTTAGTTGCATTTACTCTAGATTGTTTTCTTGGCTGGGATCAACTTTAATGTATGTAGAGAAAATGAATCTAAAACACTGCACTGGATATTTGAAGATTAAAGTCATTTGGAAAATGTATGTGCATTTAAGATAAAGAAAAAGGAAAAAGCAAAAACAGTAATGAAATTAGTTCATTCCCCTGGTCTGAAATGATGTAATTCTTCACATTACATACATATTTAAAATTCTCATGGCTTCTGGTGTTTTTGTGAGAATTAAAATAAATTATTTTGCACTGGAATCCTTGGTGAACATAAAATAGGTTTAAAAGCAGCACCATAATCATACATTAATTCTGAATGCATGTAGAATCATAAATGCAACTCAGAGATATGGTTAGTGAAATTACTTACATTTTACATTTTACATTTAACATTTTAACATTTTTTTATTAATATTTTTGAATCAGAGCAAAATAACTAAAACTACAAAAATGGGGAGCACAAACAAGAAAATTATTAAAAAATGGTTAAATATAATATGAAGAAAAATCATATTACTCCAATGAGCAAATCAACTAGCAATGATTGGGTCTATTCAATTTGACAAAGTCCTACACTTTTGGAAACAATAGCTTGCACGTTTTAATTAAACTTTCTCTACTGGATGACATACAGTATGAGAGCTGATGCCCATGAATTTAGTCGTGTCCAGCCTTGACTCAGAAGCCAAGTAAGAGTATGACGAAAGGTATCGTCCAACATTTTTTTTTATATTCTGATGCAGGACTGAACTACTCTGTACTACCAGGTGGCACAGTGAATCCTTAATGTACCGTTTGTCATCTGTGTCTATTGCATAAATCATAAGATTGCATACAGTACATCTTATTTTAATAATAAAAATTAACCCATTATTTCTTTCCTGCGCTAATCATGCTGTACAGTTTTTCTTTTATAATTATATACAATATACTGAAGTATTAGTAATTGTGTATAAATAATGATAAGAGAATGCATAATTTTATTTTAGATTTTGATTGCTAAAAACATAGTATACATAATATCTTTAAATACATACTACTGCCAATTAAACTTTAACTTAAACACAAAGTAATAGGATTCAAACCCTCAGTCTGTTCAGGTGAGGTAATTCACAGTTAAGGTAATTCACTGGGATTAATAATATCTTGATCTTGACCAAGTGCTGGTTATTAAGTCTTCTCTCCAGGAAGTTACATAAATGCTCTCTTTAAAACTGCTAAATTGTAGTGTCTAGCTGTGAAACCCATGTGTTTAATGTTGAGTTCTGGTTACTGGTGAAAGCAGATTTTTGTTATTTTGGATTTTAAAGTTTTAAAAGCAATTTTTTAAACCCTCAGAGAGATGTTTTAGTAAGGCCTCATTCTGAAGAGAGAATTAAACACCAGCAGTTAAAATGATTCCTGCAGCTAAATGATTGCTTAACCAGGACCTTATCAGATATATATATACAGAAAATCATTTATTTTGACTATTTTAAAATCATAAAAAGCAAGAATATTTTTATAGCAGCATTTTATTTTTCCATATGTCAAAGCTAACAAAATATGGAAAGCATATGTATTTTATTTACATTGAAATGAATATATGAATGCCTGATAAAATGATGAAGCTTTTCCGTTTGTTCTAATGAGGACAAAGATGAAGGCAGTGCACAGGATGCGCTAAATAAAATCCAATCTTGTTCACAAGAGCAAAGAGAGGGAGAGAGAAAAAGCAAGATAGGAATAGAAAATTGTATATTTTTGCTGTTTTTCCCAAGTTTTGAGCATTATTTTAAGTCATGCATCATGCACTTTACCTCACCCTCTGTCAATCAGATTATTCTCTTTGGTTGCTCCCTCATTCCCCCTTCACACTCATTTGGAATGCCCCCTTATTCCATAAATTTAAAGATGCCTAACCTGTGTCCATTTCTAAACCCCATTTCTTTTTTCTCTGCTGCTATGTATTGCAGCTAAATCATGTAAGAAGTTACAGTAATTTTAATAACTGGTGCTATAATGCATTGAAAATACTGAAGTTTTTTGAAAGCGTAATGTGCTTTGGGAATACTACAGTTTTGCAAGATTTTATGAAAAGTACTTGTGATATTTAAGAGTTTCAAGCTTTGTTTTCATTGTAGCCCCCTCCCACTCCATTTCTAATTAGACCTCTAGTGTCAGTTTTCACATTACAGTCCATGGAGTTACTATGTTCTCTCTGGTGCTGCATGAAACATTATTTATCCAATTCAGCCACTCTCCTTACCTTACTGGAACAAATCTGACAGTTTTTAAACTGAAGTAAAGGAAAAACATGTTAAACAACTCTTATGTACCTCTGCCTTCGGTTTTCACCAACTAACTAGCTTATTCAGTTTTATTAAATAAAAAGAAAAGTATTAAAGACATACTGTAACATGATCCATTTCTATGGGTTTTGAAAAATCATAATGCTGTTGAAACGTGGCTGAAAATCTGAATACACCCATTTTTTGCTGTTGATCCATTATCTGACCATATGAACATTGATTGAGGAGAAAATTGTTCAATTGAATTCCCAGCAACAAGTAATAAACAAGTAATTCACATTTGTTCAATGGGATTATACTGAGTACAGAAGCTTATTAGCGACATGTCATTTCTACTTGTCAAGGAAACAGCATGAACAATACACATATAACCTGGGAATGCTTATGGACATGGTGTTGTATTTCTTGTACACAAAAGACAGAACACATGTTCCTCTAGATTTTTTTTCTCCAAAAAGAGGAGTGTGACAATACTCTACTGTTGTCAGGTCAATGCTACTTTGCATGGGACAATATCATTGCTTATATACTGATGGAATGAAGAAACACTACATTTTCTGGAATGAAAATAGTATATTTTCATACTATATTTTAACTATATATACTAAAGTTACAATATAACTTATGTATTTTCACAAAAAGTTGTCAATTTGATTTATGCCCTCTGACCAGCAATACAGCTTGTGCAGAGAGACATTGCAGCTTGCCAATCACACGGAAGCTCATTAGGTGCACTTTCACCCAACGAGGACCAGGTGGAACAATGCCTGATAAGGTCATCTTTAAAAAGGCCTTAATTAAAGGCTTAGGTCACTGCAAGAAAAAGGCCATACTTAGTCAGTTTTATGTGGATTCCATAATGCTTGAATGTCACTAGAAGCAAGGGAGAGGGCCATTGGCATGCTGCAGGCAGGCATGTCATGTGCCAGCATTGCTAAACACTATGGGGTAAACCACTCCACTGTGTCATGACTGCAGAGAAGGTTTCAGCAGACCGGCAGGACAGATGACTGTCCAAGATCTTGTCGCCCTCGAGTGACAACACCAGAGCAGGACCGACACATCAGACTGGTCCGTCTGAGAGATCGTTTCAGATCTGCCATCCATACTGCAGCTGAAAATGCCAGCTGACACAATGCCCACATCAGTGACAGGACAGTGAGGCTCCATGCTGCTGGCCTTTGAGCAAGGCGACCTGTCAGAGGCCTTCTGCTTATTATTCCTAGACATCACACCCGACTGGTTTGAGCCAGACAGAGGCTGCGATGGACTCGTCAGCAGTGGCATCAGGTCCTCTTCACGGATGAGTCACTCTTCAACCTGCTCCACACAGACGGGAGGGCCAGAGTGTGGAGGAGGAGGAGGTGTTAATTTCTTTTTTCCATCAGTATAAAATACCATATATTAATCAAGTTGGAAACATTGTTCACAAATTAACTATTGCTTTTAAACGTAATAATTTTCTCATATAAATGCAATACTATCTCCTACAAGCACAATGGAGTCTTGTTTCATTGTGTTATAACTGTCCTGTCTGGAGGTCTCATGTTAAATGTCTGAAAGTGTGTAACAAGTGTGTAATCTTTGCTGCATTGATTCTGGGAAATGTTCATTTCTATCTTCCACATCAGAGAAATGTTTTTAATTAACTCTATGCAGACAGTACTGTCCACAAATTTAAACACCTGGACTTTCCCAAAACTGTGCTTGTAGAAATAGAATGTACCGAGCAGTCTGCCTCTACGGAGAAAACACTGCTTAAAGATGCTGTGAATTGTGTTTGCCCAATTTAATTACTCGACCTCTGTAGGTGTTGCTGTAGAGGTCAAGGCTCAATATCTTTTCCAAACCACTTTGGGTTAACATGTTCCTCAATCTTACAGCTATGCATTCACACTCTCCACTTGCTACAGTGCCCTGGATAGCAAACCACAGTCCTCAGGATTTTGGTCAAGGAACACCCAAAGTTAAAAAAAAATACACATGAAATTACAGAAAAGGCTAAACTTTGAACATATTCAGCAGACTTTGCATTTTTATTCAGGTTACTCTTTTTGATTTTGTTTATGCACAGTACATGAGCTGTACTGGTACTATGAGTAAAATATATTATTAGGAATAAAGAAAAAAGAATGACCACTCTGTTTGTTTGACCTGCTCATATAAGTAATTTGGTGGTTAGCAATCAATTGATCTGGGGAATTCATCCAGCGATTATTTGAAAGAAACCCAGTATTACAGCTCTGTAAACTGTCCAAAACCCCCTACATCCCTTTGTGTAAAGAAATGCCTCCTCTTCTTGGTTTTAAATATATGATTATATATACATGATTTCACTGCTCATTCTGAAGACATCTTCTGGTTTGCCTTTGAGGATTTAATCTTATACTCTGACACTTCTTATTTTAATCTTATATTCTGATACTTCAGTCATGTCCCCTTCTCTGTTCAGGATTTAAAAGATTTAGTTGTCTTACACTATTAATGTAGAGCATAGGCCAGAAATGTATCAATTTGCTATTCTTTCAACTGACTGAATAGCAGAAATACTGTACAGTATGTGTAATCCCCATAATCCTCCATGATATAGCTATCTCCATGATATAGAGCTATAAATACCATAGTAAGCCTTGTCTTGCATTTTACTTTTTGCATTCTACCTCTACTCCATCACCACCTGTGCAGCTACATAATGGTTAAATATTTGCTCTTCATTGTCCAGGTGGTTAATCAGCAATGCAGAATAAGACAGACGTTCTTATGTCTAACTTCTCAAAAAACATTCCTAGATATGTTTTATCTATTGAGGTCATACTGTGCATTGCACAATTTTAACCTCTCTTTATGAACATGTTACACATAAGTACTGTATATCCTATAACTCTTTGCCAACCTTTTTCTTACTTCTCCAATTGTTAAGAAGATGTAAAGGATCTATCACCTTTCACACACATGCTTAAAAGCAGGTCCTTCAAATACAGTATTTCCTGTTTAATGTCTGTTTTTATATGCATTTAATAGTCTGCAATCAATACATAAAACACCATCTTGCCAAGTGTTTTCTTGTGAAATTTTTGTGAACTTCGTTTGCAAATTCTGCACTGCTTGCCAATCTTCCTATTTTGGTATCATCTACCAACTTCTCAAATTTGTTAACTGGAATCTATCCATGCATCCATTTTTTAATCACTTAAGCCAATTCAGGGCCGCAGGGCAACCAGTGCCTATCTTGGTAAGCAATGGACACAAAGCAGAGCACAAACCAGGACAGGACAAGTCCATTTCAGGGCACACACAGACCCACACACACTCAAACCAGGGACAGTTTTACCAGAAGCCAATTAACCTACAAGGAGGACACTGGGGCATCTGGAGAAAACCTATGTGAACGCAGAAAGAAAATACTCACACATCTGCAAATTGGACCCAGGGCCCCAGAGTTGCAAGGTAGGAATCGAAATTATTGATATGAATTATTAAAAGCAGAGATCCTAATTTAAATGTTTAATTTAGATTTTTATGGCACTCCACTGAATACATCAGTCTGAGCATTCACTATCCGTGTACTCTGTTCTATATCCATTAATCAGGTCCAG
Source organism: Atractosteus spatula (assembly GCF_055471065.1). NCBI lineage: Eukaryota > Metazoa > Chordata > Actinopteri > Semionotiformes > Lepisosteidae > Atractosteus > Atractosteus spatula. Next base: position 6,455,604 of record NC_142728.1, on the reverse strand, counting down.
TGATCCAAATAAATGCATATCCTCCAATTCGTGCTACCTGTAATTTGAGATTTAATTTTTTATGAGTTTATTATGAAAAACTTTAAATGTACATTATGCCTGATTTCTGTCCATTACTGTCATTGTTATTGCTCATAGAAGTCTAACCAGTTAGTGAAGGAAGACTTTTTCTTCTCCTAGAACTATGCTAACTATTACCCAAGATGCAGCTTCCATAAATATGAGTCTCTGGACTATTAGGAATTATAATTTCCTTAATCTTAATAAGTATTAAATGCTTTGCTTCTCTACTGTTAGTTGAATTCAATTAATGTTCTGGCCTACAGCTAACGCCATATTAGGTCTGTCTGTGACACTTAATATAACCCTACAAAATAGTCACCAAACTATCTAATTTATATACAGCATTGTAAATACTCCCATGATAATTTGGTTTTGTGTTCTTTGAAAAACAAAAAGCTGACTTCCTGACTACAATAACTTCAATCTGCTAATTTGTTAATCTCAAAATGGTCTCTTTCACCTGCCTATGCACCTATATTCTCTGTTAAGTATAACTTTTATAGCAAGAGGTGTCACCACTGGAAACATTAATGCATTCCTATATAAAGATAGATTTTTTTGCTTATTTTTCCATCTACATGACTTTAGATACTCCATGACATTTGAAAAATATCAAATATGTTAACGTCTTGCTGGAGCCTGTTCTTGGCAGTACTGAGTTTAATTAGATTTCTGGTCCTTAAAGAAACACACAGTTCATGATATTTCATTTTAAGAAATTCATTTTAATTAATAATTTAGTACAGTACTTGTGACTCAAATTTAAATATTAAATATTTCTAGTGATTAGATAATGTTATGTTCTTTTAATTTGAGTAAATCCACCAACACCTGTTAGGATAAAATAGTAGCAGTATGTAACTCTTTGTTAAAAGGGCTTTACTTTTTCATATTTCAGTGCTCTGTTGTTCACACCTCAGTAATGTCACAAAGATCAGCTCCAGTCAGATGTCACGGCTATGCAACAGTGTACACATGACAGTCTGCAACCAATTAGACTGATTTGCTCTCCCAGCTAAAGTGATCTCACAGTATCATACAATTTTGAAGCATTCATTCTGACATGTAAAATTTCAGTAGCTATTCTATACAGAAAAAAATAAACATTTTATGCAGTGCAGTTACTTAATGACTTTTACTAATGTTATTAACTAGTAGACATTGCCAACGGATTATTAAAAAAAAGTTTCTGAAACGTAATTATACAATTAATATTTATTTTAGTTAAAATATTTTAAATAACATCTCCTACTCAATTGTATCATTTTTACACTTAGCCAACATTTATACTTTATATTAACTCCTACTTAAGCATTCTAAAAAATAAAGAACAATGCAGTTTCGTGAATAAGATGTCTCAATTAAACCAAACAAAATGATAACCTTCATTGCTACTTAAAATTTTCAGAAACCATACGGTACTTCAGTCTAGGTTATTTAAATTAAAAGAATGTTTATTACCTTACAAGAAGAATTAAAACAATTTCTATAAAGGTAAATACAATACCTGATGTAGGATTTAACCCAGTGATATGTGGGTCAGTTGCACTTTACTTTAACACAACCTAATCAAATATTACATTTTGACCTTAAGGCTTACTTACTTAACAGAAATAAATGTATCAATTCAGAAGCAAAAATAAGTTTAAAATGAGTGTATACTATTTTGTATATTTTAAAGTATAGTACATTTATTTCTAAAAATGCCAAAATGTAATCAACAATCAACAGTTTACTTAAAGTGTTCACTAAAAAGCAAAGAAACCAAATTAGTTTTTAGCAATCTTTATTCACATTGTTCTAAATCTCCAAAAACATTATCACAATAATCCATGGTACAAACACTGGCACCTAAATATTAAAATGTCAAGTATGCTTTCCTGTTAAATGTTAAATGAAAAAGATTGCAAACTACTGCAGTAAACCTCCAACAACATTGGCCAAAAGCTAAAATTACCTTGGATTCAGTCACTGAACTTCTATATGTGCCTCGACAAAAAATGATCTTTAGACAACAGTCAACAACATACTGAGGAATCTTAAAAGAACACTTAACGCTTAACATTACAATGAGCAATGTTCTCCACTGGCAATGATGGTGCATCTCCTTGGCACCATCAGTTGAGATTCACAATGGATATCTGATGAATGCTGACTTTATCTTATAACTTAGGAGTTATTATTCATAGGATTTATTAGAAGTTATAATTTCTGATACAGAACAAATCCAGACACACATTAAATCTGCAAGTGCTGTCTTTGTCTGCATAAGGAAACAGGTGTTTAAGGATTGCAACGTGAAATTAAAATGGAATCATGTACCTACCATTTCTACTTTATCTTATGACCTTTAAACACTGAAAACACATACAGGACATATCACCAGTGCTGTTTGTGGAAGATTTTCTGCACAGTATGAAGAGGAAAGACAGATGCACCAATATCAGAGTTCTATCCCAAGCAGGGCTACAAGGATTCAAGCATTAAATCTATGATAAGTTACCATAAGCACAACTGGTTTACATCAGCTGGATATCCGATTACAAACTCCAAGAGAAGGTTATATTTTCCTGATTCAAGAAAACTGGTGTACCAGCAGAGGCCAGAGGAATCAATTAAAAATTATGGTAAAAGCAAACTTGAAAAAAATGCAAAGTCATTATCAACTTTGGGAGGTTATGGGCCTTAACTGAACCAGATGGAGAAAGAATGAGGAAACAAAGTGAAAGAATTGTCTGATCTTGCATTACACAACCTTTTATCATCTTAAACACACTGCAAGTGAGTATGTGGATTCCATATTGGCCTGATCAGTCAATTCTGGATACATGAAAGAATCATTCTTGACTGCAATGGATGGCTAATGAATTAATTAGTTAATTATACAGTACATGAGCAGCCAATATGAAGTGCTGCAGCAGCTAATCCATCACATTTACCAATAATATTGAATTTAAACATTGTCACTTGTTTCTCATTATAAGCATCGGTTCTTGGTCTCTACACTTCCATCAACTATAGGCTATTTACCTGTATATAAAGCAAAACGTGTGTTAGGATTAACTTTTATTTGTCAGTAAAACATTGGGATAAAAACGTGTTTTTACATAAAGAATGTATTGTAAAAGGGGTTTTGTAAGTTACAAATATTTATATATAAAAATAGCATTTTAAATATATCTTGTAATGGTACTATGAAACTGCTCAATACGAACATTCCATTTTTTACATACTATACACCTGTATAAACTGAGACAAAACTGGATGATTCTTCTAACCCTACTCCTAACCTGATCTGAAAAGCATGTTCATGTACAATAAATACCATTTTAATGACATTTTTCAAGTGATTGAAACATGGCCCAAAGCAGTTACAATTTTGAAGAGGATGCATTTTCTAAACATCTTTTGCAAAGATTTGCATGTTTAAGATCCATATTTCTCTGTTTGGGGGTCATTTTTAAATCTAATAAATGGAGAGCTTTCAGAGACAGATTACAGAATTGCTCAGTTTAATCCCCAGCTAGGGTTAGGGTTAGGATTCCAACGGTACTTAGACACCTTTTAGCTTCATTGCTGCATTTTGGGGCACAAGTAAACTTTAGGAAGAGAGAAACTTTTATCCTATCTTTAATTGTTTTGTTCAGTTATATTTGGCTGCTTGTATTGCACTGCACGTTTCAAGAAGGTTATTCCAAAAGTGAGTCAAATTAAAAGTGATAGGAAAAACCATTTCATTGTGTAAACTCTCTCAACTTTATAATTTCAAATGGAACCAGAAGTATAAATGCAGTCAGAATTGGGTGGTTCTTCTAACCCTAACTTTAGCCTAGCTTGAAATACATGCTCCTCTAAATAGTATGTCTACGGTATTTTTCAATTGAATGAAACATAGAAGGTACAATATTGAAGAGGATAGATTTTCTAAAGGTCTTATGCATGGAATTGCATGTCGTATTTTGTGGTTTGAGAGATATTGTCAAATCTCATAAAGGGAGACTTTCAGAGACAGATTACAGAATCAGGGTTAGGATTCCAACAGTAGTTATAAACTTTTGAGCTTTATTTTTATATTTTTGGGCCCAAGTGAAGTTTAAGGACAGTAATACTCATCTCCCACCTTTAATTTTGTGGTTGGTAATATTTGGCTGCTTGTATTGCACTGAACATTTCAAGAATGGCATTCCAAAACTGAGTCCAATTTTTTACGACAGTAAGTTTTACGACACTCCATTCTAAATGGAACAAGAACTGAAGTATTGTAACGAACCGCCGACATACAGGTGGTACGATCTGGTTGCAGTACTGTGATGGCACCGCCCTCTACTCCCCTGTGCATAACAGGGATGTTGGCTACCCAGGCTGAGGAAGGCCTTCTTTAACTCAGCTGGCAATATTGCTGTTGAGCGATGCTGGAGGCCCAGGTTCGATCCTGAGGCTGGGGGCGAACTGGGGTAGGAGTGGCAAGGTCAGAAACCCCCAAGAACCCGAACTCACTACAGTATAATTGGAGCCAAAATTGGATCATTCTTCCAACCCTAGCCTGGCCTGAAAAACATGCTTATGTGAATATCTTTTTAACAGCATTTTTCAGGTGGATGAAAAAATAGCTTAAATAAGGTACCGTATCGAGGAAGATATATTTTCTAAAGCTTTATGCATGGATTTGCGTGCCTAAGTTCCCTATTTTGTGGTTTGAAGGACATTGTCAAATCTCATAAATGGGGGTTGTCAGAGACAGATTACAGAACCGCTCAGTTTAACTTGGGTTAGGGTTAGGATTCCAACAGCACTTTGACAATTTTTATGTTCATTGCTGTATTTTGGGGCACAAGTGAACTTTAGGAATAGTGATAACTCTTTTCTGCCATCTTTAATTATTTTTTTTGTTTGGATCTACGGTATATGCTGCTTCAGTCATTGTACAGTGGAGATTTTCTGAAGCTCTGATTTGATTAGAGTAGTCGGTAAAATTGGGGAATTATTATCCAAACTTAAACAGCAATTAACTAGTACCAGCTCATAAGGGGTTTTATATCTTAAAATTTTTTTTAGTCTAAGGTATTTTTCACAAGTCAACTAACTAATGCAAGACATAGTGGGATGAAGTCGAAGTCAACTAGCTTTGCCAGTGTGAATATTATATTTGCCTTATAAATCATTGTAAATTTCTGGGGGTAAAGCAGATCAGAATGGAAATAATGTTGAGAACTCTGTCCTGTTGGCAAGGAGGAATCTCATTCCTCTAACACAGTCGCCCTCAGGGACATGTCTGTTACAACATATATATATAGCAGTCTGGATCATGATTATGGTACATAAAATAATTTTACTTCTGTCTATTAATACATTAAGTAAGGTAATAAAATGTAAAGTTAAACAGTGCTTTTCCATCTGTAGAGACAACTGATAGACATGGATCATGATCAAATGCACAAGATTTATGGACTAGCATTGTCATGATAGCAAATCAAGATAAACATACATCTATTGTGAGACAGAAATGCTCACTATAACACCCTAAGGTTTGAGAAACCCTATATAAGCTTCAGTGCTTGAGAGACAAGCAGTTGAAGTGCAGTATAGTACACACAAAAACATTAAAAATAGCTTAGACACCCAGGAGATGAGATTCAACAGCGAAGCCCTGGCATTACAGACCAGAAACAGGAGAAGTAAAGAGCATGGAAACTTCTTAATCTCCCTTTCAGAGGTCCTAGGCCTCCCCAGGGAAGGCTGGCATCAAAGTTATTTTTAGCTAAAATGTGTGAGTCAAGGACAGTCATGACGGTTGGCATTTAAGGCTGTCAACAGTTCCATTGTTTTATCTTGATAGAGGAAAAGGCCTTCAAGGCATCAAAAGATGCAGCTTATTAATGGCAAAAGTTAGTCAAAATACAATGCTAGCAAAACCCTTCAATTCACCTTTTTCTAAAAATATATATATTTACTTTAACGCTGATCTAAGCATTGAAGTATAAAGAGTTAGAGTTACATATGTGTGTGTGTCAGGGAGGTAAGATTTAAACACAAATATATTTATAACACTGGAAAAAAGGAAAGTACCTGAATTCCAAATCATCTGTCATCTTACACTTCAAGTATGTATAACTAACATGACATGCTTTAGTACAGTGTGTTACTATTAATTTTAGTTCACTTAAAATATTTTATGACCTATATGAATTATGTGTTACTGTATTAAGCTATTGTGCATGGAAATCCAAGTAATATTACTACTATACACTTTACTTGTCGCAAGAACAAAAATGCATATGGTAGGTGACCAGAAGTTGTCACAAAATATACAGTACAGCTATTGGGATTTTCTGACATGTTCCCACATACAGCATAATTGTTCTATTATAACAAACATGTTAGTTCAGTGTCTAAAGATACTTGGTTCTATGATGTCTGCTGCAATGATTCAGTATGACACGTCTTCACTGACAAATCATGCCCTGTAGAAAAATTTGCAGCTCTCAAGGTTGACACTTACCATCAGCAGCAGCTTCATGTCTAGTCACACCATGAAACAGATTAAAGGTTAAACCTGTTGCCAGTAGCATAGCACTTTTACACCAATCAGCCTATAGCAATTATCTGTGTAATACTATTTGAATGCACAGTTAACACTTCATTATCTTTGCTCTGGCAAGACTGTGAAGAAGACAGCAACTTTAAAGATGCCTAATTGGAGTACATTTTTAATTTTCACCCGAATGAACTGCTTCATCTCATAGTATAGAGTGTCCATCCTTACATTTACAGGGGGCACTCTCTCAATACTCTTGCTTTTAAACCATGGAATAATAAGAAAATACTCGGAGAATTCATTTAAGTTTTTAATCTGATTCTAAAAGGAAAAATCCATGCCGAAAACGAAACTTGTTTTGAAATGAGTAGAACGCCATTAGCTTTGAATTTAGCTCTTTGGTGTTTGAGCTTTTATTGTTGACAACTTCATGGTCATTGCTTTCCTCTCCAAACAGCTTTTATTTTGCCTTATTACCACAAAATCCTGTAGGATGTTATTTCACAAAAATGTAATCTGAATAGGCTTCCAATTGTTAAGGATCGGTTTTCACTAGTAGGTTCATTAAAGTAAAAAAAAAAACTGAGCTTTGCCCTCAGCTTTAATGTGTTAGAAGGGTACTAGGTGAAAAACTGCAACATAGACCTATGGATTTAACCTATTGAAATGCTTTTATTTTATTTAATCTGTTGAAAATAATTTTGGATTACAGGTAGTAAATTTATTATTATTCAGGAATCTCAAGTGCCTCAACATCTAATATGCACTGGGTCAAAGTGCAGGTTGAGGATTCTGGTCTGCACATTGTTACTGTTATTTACCTGGAATATATCATTGACAATCTATGACACACATTCCGTACAGTTACATTTATACTGTACATAATATTATTATTACACAAAAAAATGTTGTAAAAGTTTGTTTTTACAGTAACACATTTATTACTACTTATAAAACCACATGGGAAACTCCAGTTAATAAATATGTGGCTGGAATTTGCTTTGTGGTGGACTAATGGTGAAATTAAGACTTTTTCTTTCTTAAGTTACGCAGGATCTCATTTGGAAAAGAATATACAGAATATAATTCCTCCTGTTGAACAGTTTGAAAGAGAAACTCCTTTGCTACTGAAACTGTCTCACCATAGTCAGGGGGATTGCTCTGAAAAACAGATTCTATTAACCCCTACAGAAAGACCATTTGGGGCTGGTTGGCAATGTCTGATCTGCATTAGGTCTGACTACCCTAATTAACCCACCATAAACCTATTACAGTTTCACTTAACAATGACTGACATTCTATTAATACTGATCCATTAAAAAAAAAATGTTTTTCTGCTAGATCTGTGATAAAGTAAATCAAAGCTATCATTGTAGATACCTGATCAGATAAGACGTCTATTATTCAGCACTGAAAACAATATCCTCTGTAATCAATAAAAAACTCAGAGTGCATCTTGGGGGTACTGGATGGTGCGTTCTGTATCTGATACATACTGTAAGTCTGTTTAAACATTTTTTAGAAGTACAGAAAACCTACAGCAGTCTTTCTTAATCCTGGTCCTGGACTAACTCTGCTTTCCGGTTTTCATTCCAATTGAAATTAATTCCTGTGCCAATCAATTCATGATTAAATGTTTTCTACACTCAGGACTTAAAACAAGTCTCACAGATAAAACAAAAAAATAATGTGTATAATTTCCTAGAAATATAGGAAACAGAATTTAAGAGCTTGGAGAGCTTGGGGAGCCAAACGAACAAATTTCAGAAGACAAAGAGGTACTCCAGTGACATATGGGCTTACAAATTTCCCACAACACCATGGGACACTTTGAATTTTTTTTAAAGTGAAATAATAAATCAAATAAAGCCATTGTAAACTACACTATTGCTGATATATTAAACTTATCTTCTCATTTCTACAAATACAATATTTAGAGGCTGTGGTACAGTAATTACTGTCAAATCTGGACTTTAAAACCTTCTTCTTTAGTAGGGATTTTATTTAATTAGTGTCTCTGTCTGCCCCTTGTTTTTAACTGCACTAAATCTGTTACCTCCTTTCCTTGTTAACTTTTTTCTTCTTACTCTACAATTCTTTGAGAAGCTATTTTTAAAGGTGATAGATTTAAAGTATCAATGAACCCATATTTAATATTTTTCAAAGCTTCCACCTATGATAAGATTTTCAAGCTTTGACACTTGGTAGTGTGACTCTGCTGTGCTTGGTCTTGGTCTAAAAAATACATACTGTATCTTAGTACCCTTACTTTCTTGATCCATGGGACTTCTGGTTACTGTATGTGTGTGTTTGAAAGTGGTGACTTTCTCTACCTCTTGTTTTTCTACCTAGCAGATGATGGAATTATCTTTTTCACTAAGCTTTAAATCATATACAGTAATTACAGGAATCTAGTTTTAATCATTCTTTAGGTAATGCTGGTTTAGTATTTAAAATCCACATGTTGTATTAATTATTTTTCTGTCTGTGCCCACTTATCTTGTCCCAGGTCACTCCTGAGAACGAAATGTTTCATCCAAAACAGTGCAAACAATTCATACTGTATTTATTAAAACAAATAAATATTATATAAAGGAGGGAAATAAGTTTTCAACCTGCAATAGGAAAACCACATAAACTAAACAATATCTAAGTAAATTAATACAATAATACACAGCTGCCAGAGGATCCTGACACACTGATAGTTTAATTCAATTATGTCCAAATAGCGAAAGTGTTGATATTTTATTAAAAACATTAGAACAATATTATTAACAGTATGAAAAATGTATGTCCCTCCTATATAAAATCTGTAGTTCAGTCAAATTCTAATAATAATAGAACAAGCTGCAGAATATAAAGCAATAGCACACTATGGAGTGAACTTGCATAGCTAAGGATATGACTGCACTGACCAGAGATCAGTACAGTCCACAACCCCCTTACTTTTGAGGAATGAACCAGGGAGGATGCTGCAAAGATGAAGTTAGGGTGGAGGGTGGAGGCATACAGTAGGTGATGGAAAAGATGTGTGCAGAGAACGTTTATATGTAGGAGAGCATCAGAATGAGATTAGAATTTGACCTCCTTTAAAACATAAATAACACCATTCCAGTAGTTTGGTCAAATTCTAATAACATCAGAATAAGTTGAAAATATAAAGGTATAGCATACCTAGTACATTGATGATAACTCACCTGGCTCAGGAAATGACAATGCTTTCAGAAGATCGGAACTTTCACAACGCCTTAAGACATCCCCAAAATACTGACTGGATGTTGGCAATGCAGAGTGCCTTCAATTACAATAAGACAGAAACGCAGAGTGTTAGAAGAGATGTGTAGAGTTCTTGGAAGTATTTATATATATATACAGTAGGAGTGTAAGTGTGGGAATCCTCCCAATCTTCTGTTTAATAACCACATGTGCATGAAAATAAGAAACATGTTAGAACTATGCAAACCAAAACTGTATTCTGACACTACCTTTAAACAAACAGTTCTGTTGACCAGAAATATTTAAAATTCAACACTAGCTATCATACTGCTATGACATCCACGTAGCTCTCAGTACTATTTAATTATTTAAAGTGAGAACATAAGCAAAAATAAAATAATTTCCCCATAGAAACACAAAACAAACATTCATCTGTTGACCCATGTTGAATATTTTGTCTGCACCTTTCACTTGCTTGCTTTGTGAGACAAAAGCCCAGTCACATTCAGTTATAGTATAAAGGGAAAAAAAAACTATTACGAATAAAAAAGGAATATTCAGAAGAAACTCAGTGAAGGTCTTTCATTGTAGGATGCTGCCTTAGCTCTGTCTCATTTATGGCAGGGTGAGGATGCAGTCTTCTTACACAAACAGTGGGAAGCTCTCAGAGAGCATGAGTCAATTCCCTGAGGCTCTCTTCTGACTTTTGTTCCCCATGTTCTCAATTAATTTGTCAATCTAATTATCTGATTAATTGTACAATTTTTAACATTCTTCTCTGGGTTTCTGAAAAGATTTAAAGGCCACTGCGCCTTCAATCGATGTCTTTTGTCCAGTCAGCTGGAAAAGACATTGAAAAAATGTTTAAATACACCCTATTGAGAAATGTAATTGGAGCTACTTAGTGAATTGAGGATATTAAGCTGGAACACACAAAAAAACAGAAACCTAAAAGGAGTGGAGTTTAAAACCACTAAAGTTTAAAATGGGATTTTATACTATAAATCTTCAGTTTTTAAGAATATAAGAACAAAAGGGAACAAATTAGAGGAGGTGAGTGTGGCATTCGTGCTTACACATTACTAATAGTTACTTGATCTAAGGATTTCATCCAGCCATTTCTTGAAAGTTGTGATGGACGCAGACGTAACAATGTGGCTGGGAAGCTTGCTCCAGACCTCCACCATACGTCTTGTAAAAAAAAAAGAGAATTGTGTTCCCTTATAAAAATCACTTTAGTTTGTATGAATTGTGGAAACAATTACTGATAATATAGTGGAAGGAGTTGTAGACATAAGGTTGTCAGAAATGGCAAGAAACTGACCTGGCGAATCTATAAAATAATGAGCATTGTGGTTCCAGGGATTCTGAGACACCGAATGCTACTATTCTGTTACAGCCCCTGAGATAATTGGAGAAATTGACATACTAGTAAAATAATTTGCTAGGCATTAACTATCATTATTGGTCACCACTACAAATCCAGGTAGTCTATGTCACTGTCTTTGCGGTGTTTTCCTATTCCCATTTCATGCAACAACTTAACTTAAATGTGCATTCAGGGATTGTACAGCACAGTCCTTTCTAGCAGTTTTGAAGAGATAGTGGTGCATGGCAAAGAGACTCTGAGGCATATTCATTTTTATTTTATTTGTTTAGTTAGTTAGTGTTTCAGTGAAACCATGTGGTAGCCTTGCATATTAAGCAGATCTGCATTGTTATGCTTCCAAATGCAAAAGGAAAAAAAGGCTAACAGTTCATTAAAGGGTGATTTACTTTGCAGAAGAATGCTGCTTCTTGCAGCACTTCCAAATTATTCCATGTATAGTGTACAGAATGATCTTGAAATGGCTTTTCTCCTTTCAGTAAGGTGGCCTCTTTATCACTTTCTATACTGTATTATGTTTTGATTAATTTTAAATTGACTGCCTTGCTTCAGTAGACTGTGAAATTTATTTTTCTTTTTTTGATTTTTCAATTCCTCCCATAACATTTACAGAGAGCAGGCATAGACAGGAAAAGGCACAACTTGATCACACAATTAAGCAAGAGTGCCACTAATATTGCACATTACCTCTCCATTAAACTGGTTCATTTAGACCTTTAATCATTGTTTGTACCAACCAATTTATTTAAATCTTTATAATGGTAGAATAGTATCATTTTAAAATTGAAACCCACATGAAAATAACAAGAATTATTCCCCTGGAAGAAAAGCAAAAGCAGAGGGCTTTATTTTTTAATTCTGAATAAACAGATAGCATTAGTCAATATTCAGTCTGCCTTCACACTTGGCAGAATTTTACTCTGATAACTCTCATAACAAAAAAGAACAAAGAAGCGTTTGCTTTTCTAGCAGAAAACTAAGAACATTTAATGACAGTCCATTGAAATGAATAACTCAGTATTTTCCTGTACACTGGTCTAGCCCAGTGTGAAGCTGACTTTGGAAATATTCTATTTTATTGACCTCTGTAACATTTTAATTTCATGTTATTCAATGTCATTTTGTGCCCTTTCATTCTGCTTGATGAATTGCTCTTTGCAGCTTTTGGCATTTTCTTTCTGTAATTTTGTTTCATGCCTGTTATAATTTAAAAGCAAAATGAATTTCAGCTGCATTTCAAAAGTCTTAAAATCCCGCAGATAAGAATATAAACTGGCTATTCTGTTACAGTATTTGTCAACAAACTGTAACTAAGGACATAACAGCCAATAATATTTACCTGAAGCTATAAAAATCTTGTTTTAGTGCACCATAATTGTTTTATACTATACTTATAAAATGTTTGGCTGGACATGTTTAAAACTCATATAATGTGATACATAGTTTATATACCGTATTTCATGATACTTTAATTTCCATGCAGTATACTAGGAAGAATATTTTTACACATAGCCACATGTGTGGCAGGTGAATCATGCACTCAGAACCCTATGTCTCTGACTATCACTTTTATTATTTAATGTTGTTTGTGTATGCTATCACCTTGGCTCCTTACTTTTATTTTTTTAGTTGCTACAGAGTTTGTTATCCCTCCGGTTCCACTCTCACTCGGTTTTAAACTGCTGATGGGATTCTTTCTCATATCCAGTCAAGCTAGAGGTTCAGGATGTGCATAGTCTGACAACACACTTATCATTCAGGAAGAATCATCCCTATTCCACAAGGACCACTAGAACCAAACTGCCCACTGCCTTATCCTTTCCTCAATCACAGGCGCTGAGCTACAATTTGTTAACATTTCAGAACCATCACTCAAAATGTCACTTTGGGGACTTTATCTGTGTACTAATACTCTCCTATGTTATTAAATGCACATTCCAATGTATTCTAGAGGATTTTCCATCAGTTCAAAAATGTTCAAAACTGTTAATAATCTGATAGCTATCAATTCATGCAGAATGCATCAGGTGTATTCCTAAAAAGCTGAAAAGTGTGAGTGTTTTGAACTGACCTCCTTTTGTTGGTGCTGTTTTATGATAAAGTTGAAAATACTAAATAGTTGTTGCAGAAATGTATTGGTATTCAGTGCTTTTCCGTCTATTATTATTGAAGTCAAAGAGAGGATTCAATGCGTTTTAAAGCCACTATATACTGTGTCTGTCTCTTTCACACATTAGACTTTATTTTAATGTTACGGCAACCACTAAGCTGCACATGTGACATACAGTAGGAAGCTGTACCATTGCTTTCATTTTTCCCTGTCCATTAAGAGGTGGATATAGAACAATATACAGTATGTCAAAACTGTATAATATAGTCATATTAAAAACCCATTTATTATGATCTTCAGAGTGAGAAGGGCATTATATGTATATATATATGGTTAATAAAGATTAGATTCTAGAGTATTGTGTATAATTGTAGTCACCGTGTTATAAAAAGCATATTGCTGCTCTAGAATCAGTCCAGAGAAGAGCAACAAGACACATTCCAGCACTTAATGGCTTTTGCTGACAGATTAAAAGATGAACCATACAGTATTTGTCTTGAACAGAAAGTATTATGCAGGGATCTGTTACAAAATCCTCAAAGACATTGACACAGTCAACCTAGAGGATGTCTTCAGAATAAACAGTGTAACAAAAACCAGAGGGCACAAGTACAACTACATGGAAGTGCATTTAAAACTGAGAAAGGGAGCTACTTCTTTAACCCAAGGGTTGTAAGAGTATTGAACAAGCTACACAGCTATGTTGTTGAAGACGATAACCTGGCGTTTTTCAAGAAATGTCTGGATGAGATCCTTGCATCAATTAATTACTAACTACCAAATGGGCTAGATGGGCCAACCGGTCTCCCCTCTTATATTCTTATGTGTAAATCTAACCCAATGTGAAATATTGTTGATTAACAAATATGCACAGGTTTTCCATAGTCCTTCATTTAAAAACAACGGGGGATTTTATTAAAATAGACGCTAATGTGGGAAAACATGAAAAAGAGTAATGTAAAAAATAAATACTTCCCTAGACAAGAAGAGTACAATAGTGTTACAGGGAGTGCTAATTTCTTAAGTTGGTACTTACCATTTACCTAATGGTTAAGGAGGCCATAATATTTGCAAATGTTCTGATCTTGCCCTCACTCTTATTCTTACCAGTGTACACATTACATGGTTGGGGCTCTGAAGATGGGGAGCCAATCTGAACTCCCAAGAAGCACAACACTGTCACTTTGATGCAGTTACGCAGTCCAAATTCTGTAATGTGTTCCACTGTGAACAAAAATAAATTTTGACTATCATCTTGAAGGATATATGCATTTATAAGCATATTGAACTTTTTTTTTTCTCTTGCTGACACAAAAGACCTGAAAAGCAACATCAATTATTTTAGAAGCTCATCAAAATGTTGTTTATACATGTCTGGATATGAACTGGCATTTTCTAAAAGACATCACTAGTAGTGACTAAATAGTTGAATACTGTAAATGGTGAGTCGAGTCGAAACACAATCACACTATAAAACCAATTGCACACTAATGTAGTTATTTACATATTAGTGTGTAAAGGTACCATAAGGTGGGTTTTTGATCGAACACCTCTAAATCAGGATCTCCCCATCACAGTTGAACTGCCTATTTTGTTGCATATTTTGTTTTTAATCTCATTGTGTTTCTCAGAGAAGAGGCACAGAAACTTATCCATTCACGTTTACACTCAAGCTAGCTCAGTGCTGCTTTTCAACATGTTCAAATGGTTTAAGAAAGCATTATTCACATTTACAGCCCTATGCTCCAACGTTAATCTGTTGTGTCTGTTAAGAGTTCAGCCCTAAAAATGCCCTGGGGGCCCTGTCTTATGGATCACAGGGATACACATCACTGTCCAAATCATTGCCTGTCTTTCCTTGACCACTGTCACAAAGTCACAGCTGAGGACAAGACAACCATGGGCTGTCTTTGATTGCTCAGTGCCTCATCAGTAGAAGGAAAACGAATGTAACCCAATGTGAAATAATGTTGCAGAAAACTACTGCAGTAATATTCAATATATTGTCTTCATAGTTTATTTCTTCTACAGACTAGTGGGCGAACATAGACCTGCACTTGCTATGAATAACAAAAGTACTGCTAATGATGCTATTACAATTTTGTATATACTGTATATAGTAACACCAACTAGGCAAGAATTAGAATATAACAATTTGTTTTTTATAACTTCAAAGCACTATCTTTAAAACACACAGCGGTGACTGTTAATAATTAAAATGATCTTAGAAACTGGGAAAATAAACCCTTTCAAGATTGCTATCAGTAATCAGTAAAGTAAAAAGCCTAAATATTCAATTTAGTAAAACAGCAGTGAACATTCAATTGATACAGCACAGAAGAAAATGGATATGTTTCAATATGTTTGCTAGGTGGAACAGCTTTTGTATTACTATCAGGAATGAACACATTTCTTTTAGAGCAGCATCAGGGTATGTACTGTATTATTATTATTATTATTATTATTATTATTATTATTATTATTATTATTATTTTAGTTTTAGTCCTCTACAGCAAATACAAAAACACCCATTCCCATCTCTTTACAATAAAAAGAAAAAGACAGACAAATGAACCATCAGGGTATTTATCAAATAAACACCTGAACTGTGTGCTGTAGATTGACATTTTAACCCTCAGTAATCAGCAAAGACTGAGTTTTCCTTTTGAGCAGGGTTTGGATGTCTTTTGAGGTGTACAAGAAGATGTGCATGTAAAGGAACAAGTTGATCTTAATCTTAAGCATAGAATTAACCTCTGGTTGTTCCTGTAATGCAGTCAGGTACCACCCTGCACTATCCTCTCACTTGTTGAGGGTTTGAGTGGGGAGCTGTGTCAGTGTGTTAACTGCAAAAGAACAAGTAGAGTTTAATTCCATGTTTGGCGAAAAACACAAATTTCACCTATGGAGCACACAGAGGTTTTATAGATATGCATCTAGAACATCCGCAGACAAAAACTCGATACTAAGTTTCCTACTACACTGTTACCCAGTTAGTCACTCTGTAATTTAATAAATTAAATATAAAAGGAAAAAAAAAGTTGTAATATGCAGATTAGAATCAAATGAAGATGACAAATTATTAAGACATGAATTATTAAAAGATGGGAAAAAATGATAATGTGATCATCACATTATATAGTTGTGTGAAAAATGTTTCAAAATCAGACTGCTATTTCAGTAAAATCCAGAGAGGGAATAAAAGTTACTGAAGGCACATGTAAATTTGTATCTTTAGCTCAGCCCTGTGACACATTGAATTATGCAGCATGAGGTTGCACAGCATGCAATTTAGTGTCAAAGCCTCCACACTTTTGTATTTTAAATAGAATTAAAGTGAACAATGTGAAACCAGATATTTAAACACATATACAACAAGATTACATTTTTGGATTCACAGCAAAAATATTATCAAAAACACATCTCATACTGTTTTATCTATCCTAAGGAGATCTATAATTCTACCCTGAACGTTTTAGGATTTTAGGCTTTCTTTGCTGTTCATCATAAAAGCCTTTTAAATCGGAATTAAGTGGTACAGTATACATTTGACGCTGCAATCCAGCATTGAAGCAAAAGACGTTCAGCAGCTCAAAGTGTCAGTACACTTTTGAGAATTGTATTTTCATCGTCTGGAGTTTCATGGATATGCATCCTAATCTTTTGCACAATGAAAATAAAAAATAAAATAACTGCCTGTGGCTTTTAACACCCTTTTCCTACATGGGTGAGATATTCAAATGTACAGGTTATTATTATGTTACTCAATTAAGTTACTTCCTATCCGACAGTTCTGAATAAACTGTTGTCTATCTGTTTCACATTTGATACATGCAGTAGTAAATTAAACAGAACTGACAGTGTTTATATTGCTACCTGTGGGAGAAGGCAAACCAACAGCCTTCTCAAAGAATTTTATGCATTACAAAAAAATCTGCATTACTGCATTCCTTTAATTTTCTATTTAAATTTCATTTTTAAAAATACCATATTTTATATACTGTACAATTTTGCAAACCTGATAAATGAACAATATGTTATAGTTCTCTAAATACTGGAAAAACTATTTTGGTGTGATTTTATGTGCATTTTCTAGAAGTAATAATATTAGTGTAAATGAACTTATTTTGTATTTAAAAGGTAAGTGCACACATTTGCCAAAGACTGTGTGTTTATGCACATACAATTTATTCACATAATAAAAGACATGACACCCTAAAGTTAGAGTAAAGTTACTGTACACATCATTCTATCTTTTTAAGAAAGCCTTTTGCAAAATAAACTAAAGCAGACTAGGTAAGGCTATAAGAAACAACAGAAAATGCTTTTTGCATCGCTTGCTTTTTTATTTATATGGCTTTTTAGATACAAATCTCTTGATGTGGAAAGTTTTCTTGTCTTGCTTACATTGCTGATGTGATCTTTTGACACAAAGTATCAAGTCATCTTCTCTGCCTTTGGAGCCCCTCAAAATTAAAATAAAAAGTCACGTAGCATGGATGCATTGAAATCAATGAGGTGGATGCAGAACTGCAGGGAAAAGTCCTTTCAACGTCCAGTTTAGCCAGACAGGATGTGCTTCACAAAAGAGGCATAGTTGATACAGCCATTGGCATCTTCCTGGCCAGCCATGAGTCGGTCCACCTCGTCTTCTGTCATCCTCTCTCCCAGGGTGGCCAGCACGTGGCGCAGCTCAGCACCCATGATGGTACCATTGCCTTCCTTGTCGAAGACACGCAGGCCCTCCACAAAGTCTTCAAAGTTGCCCTTGTCCTTGGAGCGGGAGATGTGCTGCAGCATGGGGAGGAAGGTCTCAAAATCCAGCATTTTGTTGTGCATCTCCTCTGGACGAGGTTTGCCTAGAACTTTGAGGACATCAGCATTGGTGGGGTTCTGTCCCAGCGCGCGCATGACATCGCCACACTGGGCGTAGGAGATCTTCATCTCCCCAGTGGGGGTCCTGTCGAACAGTGTGAAAGCCTCCTTAAATTCTTCAATCTGGTCTGGGGTGTACTCGATGGTGATGCTCTTGGGGTCAAAGTCAGGCTCTTTTGGTAGCTCGGGCTCGGGTTCTGGAGGAGGAGCAGGCTTGGCCACTTCCTTCTTTGGCTCTGGCTTTTTGGGCTCTGGTTTCTTTGTCTCCAGCTTTTTGGGAGCCATGGTGCTGGATTCTCAGGAGTTGGACAAAGGGGTCTGCTGAGAGAAGAAATCGGCGAGGCACAGATGCCAAACTCTTTTCCAAAAGCTTTTATACCTTCTCCTCCTGTGTCTAGAGAAGGGGAGGGGGGCATTGCAACCAAATTAAGCTCTATGACTTACTATAAAAGGAAGAAACTTGAAATAGACCTGTCTGCCACTCACTCCACAATTCCCCATTGTTATCAGCTGCTGTCACCTAGTTGTCAAGGCCCCCTGGATACCATTAACAGCTTGAATGCAAGCTAAATGATCTTCACTTTTTATTTCAAAGAGATATAAGAGACAACTTCAAAGAAAAAAAAAGAAAGTCATCTATGAACCATGGGCATCACATTAATTTTTAGGGTCTTTGAAAAAAAAACTTTTCATTTTTTTCTCATACTGTTCTGCTATTTCTTCCTATATAGCAGCAGAGTGATTTTTCAAAGCTTTCTGCTTCATATAAAAAATGAAAAAGAAAACAATTGTGATAATGTTAAGCTAAAAATACGTCAAAATGTCATGCAGATTTGCAAAAGAGAAGTGACACACTTTATTTCTATGAAAATCTTAATTTATTCTCATGAAGCACATTCTTCATTTACTATGAAGACTTTATTATGAAATCTTTTACTTTATTATGAAGTACACAGTATATAGTTTACATACACATTTATATGCATGCAATGCAGGTAATGTATACTTTAGAAAATGCATTTTTAAAGTGTCAATGCATATTTTAATTCTTATTATTTCATAAGCAATTTATTTGCTACCAATTTGAGTAGCACATTGTTTTAATGAAATGCTAAACCAAATAGCTTTGCAAACCATGTAATGGTACTGGTTTTAAGCTGTGAATTGGTCAGAGTTTTCAGGGTCTTTGTAGAGCAGACTAACAGCTGAACAATCTAAAAGGGCTAAATAAAGAAACATCTGCAAAGATACAGATTAAGCTTTTGCACTGCTTTACTTTCTGTCCAGACTCCTTATTGTAATGACTCACTCAGGGAGAGGACATTATTATCTGTTCTTCTTTGAAATGTGTAAAACTTTTTCAGCATGTCTATGTGCTTAAGTTTACTAAAACTACATAGAACTGTCTCAAAGGCTATTCAGTATTAGTTTAATTACATCTATGATGGTAACTAAATGTATGCAATTTAATGGATATATAAATATACCCGTGATGCTATTAAATCAATGAAATTGGATAACACGTGCACAAAGAATATTGGAAACAAAAGAATATTGTTCATCTCTCAGGATCATGGGGTGGGACAGGGCTGCAGCCTGAGTCCTACTCTATTAAATACGTATATCAATGAATTACCAGATTTAATTAATTAAAGTCTGCAGCTTCTTGCATCACGCTACATGACAGAGATCAAATTTCTGCTCTATTCTGGTGATCTGGTCCAGAACAGGGTCTGCAGCAGAGCCTGGCACTGCTGGAGTGCTACTGTTAGACCTGGGCACTGACAGACAGTCTGGAAAGACCAGAGTCATGAATTTTCAGAACAAAGACAAATCTCAGGGAAACAAGTACCACTTCACACCAAACAACAAAACACAACAAGCTAAACATATTGTGGTCTGAAAAAAAGTGAATGTGGCAGTTTTGACCTGGCAGGGAGGGCACTGAAGGAGAAAGCACACACAGATTTCTGCACCATAAGAGGGAGGGTTTAATATATTAACACTCTCATATAAATTTGGCTCTGAATTGTCTAATCTTCTATGGCAGCGAATTGCGGGGTTTAGTTACAGACCAGATTACATCACATTATATTAAATGAGATAAACACATCACAGAAGTCAATACATACTGTACAGAGTTCTGTAAAAACATTCTCCATTTGTAGGGAAATATGCCAAACAACTCACTTGGTTCATTGACATCAAACAGCATCAGGCAGTACAACTAAAACAGCACAAAATCAAAAGACAACCAAATCAAGGCACAAACTGTACAACATTATCTCACCCACTGGGAAATATAAACGAAAAATACAATACATACTATAATGCTACAGAACCCTAAAAAACTATACACACTAGTATTTGACTACAGATAATCTAAGAAGAAACAGATCCTGATTAAGTATAGGCTCATACAAACTGGCCTTAGAAACTCACTGACACAAACAGACCTGGCTGCCCAGAGAGGACAGGCTGTGCTTTCACTGCCAGCAGGGAAAAGCAGAAATACGACAGGATTAGACAAACATTCCTCCATAAAGAAACAAATCTTATCCCAGAATTCCCACACCTGTCAAAATCAGAACAGCTTCCAAATCTACTGGGAGAGGAGGAGGAATCTCAATAGAGCTGGTGGCCCAGTATGTGATCTAGTATTACAGCCTGAGAAACAGTCTCACAATAATGTTATATGTGATGTCAACAATATGTTTTCACTGTAAATGCCTTAATTACTTCTTATTTGGCAACACTGTAGTTTGTTGGTCATGCCAATAAAGCTCTTTGAATTTGAATTACTGTATGTCTTATTATCTTTTGAGTGGGACTGATAAGAAATGGACATACTGTAAGAACATACAGTTCAGCGTTACATATAAATTAAGTCTGTTTTGGGACATTATTTTCTGTTTTCAATGAAACCAATCGTGGCATTAATATACTATGTTGCTAGAGAAAAATAGTTTTTTTTACTACTGTTGACACTTTATTGATTACTGAATGCGTAATTCACTTAATTTCAGGACAACTTTAGAATTCTGATCTGTCTCAGAATGCCTCCTGATTATGGGGCATGTGGGACCCCTATTGGTGTTAGATGTCTATCTACATAAACTTTAACAAGTTAATTTTATCTTTCCAAATACAGGTATACATATAAGGTAATTTAATCACACAGTTGATTATAGACAGAAACCCATGCACATCACTTCATAGTTCTTTCAATTTTATGGCATGTTAACACACAGACTCCTTTGGCTTCTTTGATTTCAAACAGATCTTCGAGTTAAGGCCATGAATCATCTGCACAGTTCTTTCCCTGTTTGATATGATAAACAAGCAGTGCTGTACGTGTTTCTTCTTTTTCAAATGCATAATTACATTTGCTAATTTTTTTATTCTAACAATCAATATATTCAAAGGTTATTTGCAGATGTTTTGCATATGTGACCCAGAAGGATGCAAAAGGATGATAAAGGAATGGGGAGCAGAGATACTTCTAATAAATGTAGTGGATTAAAATGACTATTTTTTAACAACCATTCATAAGTAAACGTAGCCCTCAAATAAAGTGCTTCACCAAAGTATTGATCTCAGAAAACGGAACTTACAGTAAGTATTTCTACTTATTACTTTACACCCCCACTTTTACCCCAATTAACTCAATTTCAAATACATCCTGCCATTGACTAACACTGTAATACCCAGGTTATTACAGCAACATCATCTAAATAATCCACCACTTAAATTGACTGAGTAGGACCGTTGGGAATATACTGAATATAACCCATGTAAGAGATGTTGCAAATTGTTCAAGAAAGGGTTCAATGCACTGTAGAGGGAATATAACATATCAGACAACAGAACAACCTTGTCCGATGCTGGTCTGTACTGGAAAATGAGAGATTATCCATGGCGACAGCTGAGACACATCTTTGTCCATCAGGCCTGCACAGAAAGATGCAGCATGCCTCCAGTTCACATCAGGCTCCCTTAGGCCCTGCCCAGTCTGAATTAACAGTTAATTTCACTCCATTCCAAAGAATAAACCTGTCAACCAATATAATAAGATCATTACTGTTATTATTAATAATAATATTAATATTATTATTAATAATATTTTCATAATCAATATCATCCTCATCATAATAAATGTCTGCTACTCCCATAATAGTCTGCTACTCCCCCCTCCCCACTGATAGCTGATGTGTGGTGTGTGGTGTGTGGTGTGTGGTGAGCGTTCTGGCGCACTATGGCTGCCGTCGCATCATCCAGGTGGATGCTGCACATTGGTGGTGGTGGAGGGGAGTCCCCATTACCTGTAAAGCGCTTTGAGTGGAGTGTCCAGAAAAGCGCTATATAAGTATAAGCAATTATTATTATTATTATTAATTATTATTAATATACAACACAAAAGTGTCCCTGCTATTTTGGTTTCTTAGTACAAAGATATCTATGAAGCACCTAAGCAGAAGTGATCTCTACATATACTGCACTCTCCCAAAGATAAATCAATTGAACTTCAACTATGAATTGTGTTCAGGGTTTCAGTAACTTACCGGTAACGTGAGTAAGTGCAGTACAAGACAAGTATTGTGTACCATACAAGTTTAAGAACATACGAGCTATACAGTACTTACACACTACCCATATCCCCAAAATAGACCCAGACAAAAGAGTTTCAGTGCAGCCAGTTTCCATTTCTAAGTTACTCTGAGTGGGTGATAAAGGGCAGCCTTTTCAGCAGCTGAACTAAAATAGATCCTTAAAAGAAAATCAATATGCTTTAATCCGCTAAGTTCCAATACAAGAACCTTTTCCTTGTATTGTTGTCATGAAGAAGAACTGCACCAATATACTTGGATGTAATGTAGTACTCTCCCTGCTAAAGTTGCTATTACTGATACTGTTAGTTCTATTAAATACTTTATAAAAGTATCAAGGACAATAATTGGATCAGGTTATATGACACATAACAGGTAAATATGTAAATTTTAAAATAGATAATTTATTTGAGTCACCCTTGTGTTTCACCAAAGCAGTTACACATTTGCTTAATGTGTAAAATAGATTTAGTATGTAATGGCCCATCTGCGTACAGCTGAGAAATTGTGACTTAATATACTGTACATTTCTAGTACACAGTCTACTTAATTGCTAAATTAAAATCTAGTAATATTTATGTGCATGGTACTTTTCAAGTACCATCATTCTCATACCCTCCATATGCATCATTCTAATTTAAGTGCCTTACACATACAGTATACAGTACAATTCCTTACAAAAGTGTTCATACCTATCTACGATGTCCCCTTTTGTGAAATTACAATATGATGCATATGCAATTTTTATACTTAAACTTTTATTCAAAGCTCAAATGCTCACATTAAACACTTGCCTTCTGTTGTGCTTGTCCATTTCTGTTTGGATTTTCATTTCATTTTCTGTTCGGAAGATTTGTGCATATTTTCTCGGATTACATGGAAAAGAGTTTTCAAATCTTCCCATAATTTCTTAGAAGGATTAAAGTCAGGAGTTTGATTCAGAGAAATCTTCTGGTATCTGGACTCTGATTGCATATGTACTAACCCAAAATTAGAAAAGCATTCAAATCTCAATGGTGCTGACAGAAGGAGTATGGATGGTTTTAAAAAAGCCAATATACAGTACTGTAGCATCACTGTAACAGGTTTATTGAACACAATCAGCACTATTGTGCAAAACAATGTATTCATTAAAGATTACAGTCTCTGTACATGACTTCTTCAATTAAGTAATCTCCAATATTGCAGTTCTGACCCTTTTAAAATAGTTCTTTAGACATTTGGAAACAAGGCAAATCTAATATGCAGTACACATTTTCAATTTTAATGTACAAGAAAGGACATGTGCTGCTTTTAGATCTCCTCTCCTGGTTTCTGTCTGAGCTACAGTAAATGTTATTATGACCATTACTGATATGCAACTGATGTGAGAGTTAGAAAATGAAAATTGCTTTTCAACCCCGACATCTTGTACTTGTGGTAACATAGCCTCAGTCTTTTGTTTCAATTATCACTATTGTTTTCTTTACCTTTCTGTTTTTTTTTATTCAGAGTGAAACACTGTTTGGGGCTATAAATAAAACCAGCACCATTACATTAGAAACAAATTCAAATAACTTCACTTTAAATAATCAATCACTTAATATGAGTTACTTTTCTTTGGTTCGAATCTTTAAAGTCTCCTGAGAGAGTTTTGTTTTTCTTACAGAGTATTTTAGAGTCTTACTCTAATCATCTGGAGGTCTGTGTATCTGAAATACTGGCTAGGCAGCTCAAGAATCAATGAGTTAAATACTGTAGTTTCTTTGAATTTGTCCCTTCTTTATCTGGTAGTTGAACACCTTGTGTGTGGTTTGATTCTCTTTGTGTGTGGTTTGATGCACCAGTCTTTTTTGTCGATTGTGACTCGCATTCTAGTGTGAATATTTTTAAAAAACCTCATAGAGGTGACCGGCAAATACATAACTTAGCAAAAATGACCTTTTTATACTTTATAAATTAGTTTTATTGAATAACATTCACAACCAATGTCAAACTTAGTTATACAATTTTATATATATACAGTATAGAGAAAGAGATTCTTGGAGGTGTAAACATAACCTTTCATTTCTTGTGGTCATTAAAGATTGTTGAAAGTTTTTTTTTTTACTTTTCAGAACATTCATGAAGGCAACCTTGACCCATTCTAGGGGGATCAATGTTAGTGGAATCAGTTATTCTAAATGCAGTATGTTTTTTTCTTTGTTTTTTAAGAACCTTATTTTTATACATGGTGTGGACTGTTTTTAAAGACCTACAGGGTTCACAGGAGATGAGATCGGTGACCTATCTTCAGAGTCGGGCATGAATGTGTGTAGTTGTGTTTGTTTATGCCTGTTAGCTACAGTAAGTGTCTCTATATACAGTTTCTGGGGGTTAAAGGCTATATAAGGAGAAGCAAAAATAAGTTTTAATATCCTGCAGGTTTGTTAATAACAATTCAGAAAGGCACAGTTATTTACCTTTACTGTCAAAAAATGCATTTGGTATAATAGAACATTTCCTAAGATTTGTTTTATCTATTTCACTGCCGGAGTGATGCACTCACCTGCCTGATAAGTTAATTTCCCAGAGTCATGCTTTATTAATTAATAAAGTCTATTCTATTTAAGACTGAGAGAGGGTGAATGGGATAGACATATGTTGAGCCTGATTTAAAGCTCTACTATTCCCATTACAGTACTTCACATATTTGTGAAGTTAATAAACTATGATGCGGGCTTTAGCTATAAAAATTTAATCTCTTGGTTACTTTTTGCATTGCGCGTACACAGATCAATTTATCATCTGAGATTATAGCAGTCTCAGTGTGTCTTTTTAAGATCATGTTATCTATTACCTTCTGCTCAAGAGATCATACCAACCTCCTTAAATATTTTAGATAAGGATGGAGAAGTTGTTTGAAATGCAAACTGGCTCTCACCCTCCTTTCCCTTACTTTGATGGCACACATGAGCATTTCAGTAACACGACTTAACTTGTTTGAATACTAAAGAAATACCAAAAATTAATGGTTGTACACAGAGCTGTGGCATTTTTACCCACAACATTTACAATTATGCAAGAAGTTGGCAGGCAGTCATTTCTATGCATATGTGTATCAATTGCCGAAGCCCAAGAAGATAATGGCTCAGGCTGTCAAAGCTTACATTATGCAGACTAATTCCCAGAGATATTAGTTTTGATAGCATCTGTGAATCTCTGGATGTTTCAATATTTATTTTAATTATTTCAGCTGTTAATGTCAAATTAATAATTAAATGAGACCATTTATTATGCTGGGGTCTTATCTTCACCCTGAAGGTATTAAGAAAAGATCCTTGGTTAAAGCAGCCCTAATGCAGCCTTTTGGTATATTCAGATGGCTCTCTTCCAAAACCCAGTGTGCTTTTATACAGCTACCGTGATGAGGATGAGAACTTGCAAAGCATCAGCATTAAATTCATTAAAACACATTTTAGTTCAAGGACCATTCCTGCCACTATTAGCAGAATATTTGAAAGTCTGCATAGCTACAGTACATGGACAACTAATTATCATTACTGATGGAAACTTGTGCAAAGAATATAAATCTCATCATAGTAAACAACATTATAAAAAAATAAACAATCATGTGTGAGACACAAAATGTGGGAAAACAATCAGGAAAATGCAAAGTAGTGGGATATATTAGCATCAGTATTACTTATGCTTAAGGGAGTATTTCAGATGAATTAATCAATTAACCGGTTTTAATTTTATTATTTTTATACGTGCCAAAAAAAGGATATATTTTCATGTTTTCAACAAATTCTAATAATAAGAAAAAGAGATTCCAAAACCCCAAGACAGAAATCTCCCTTTTGAAAGTAATAGCACTAAAGTTATAGGCGGGTTTGGGAATCATTTCAATGGTTTTACAAAAATACACCATCCTTGATTCAATCAAAACTATCAAACAAAAAAGCAAAACAGGCTTTTAAAGGGCTCCCCTTATGTGCAACCTTTCTAATGTTTCTTTTTTTCTATCATGCAATTTGGGGGTAAGAATGCATTCTCACTCTGAATGGAAGATGTAATGACACTGTAAAAAAAAAAAACCTTTTCAAATTTGTAGCTGCAGTATTTTTTTGCTTCCCAGCCCTTGTAAAAACATCCAGTAAATTTTAGGTTCTGCGTCGTTTTATGCTGGGCCTTTTAATGGCGGTGCATTTCTCCTACAACCAATCTCACAAAATGAAATCCCATTTAATTAATATGGAAATCATTAGACAGAGCACCTTAAAGTTTAATTTGTTGCATTAATCTACAGCTACCTAATCTTCAAGCATAAAATATCAGTATAAAATGTTCAACTCAGATTATACATTACAAATGTTGTTTTTTACATTCATGAAGTGAGCTAAAATCTATATCCACAAGCTTGGTACCTACACTGCTTGCCATAACGCAATCAAAGCTTCTTATGAATAATTTCTATATGAAACTAAGCCAGACAATTTAAACACAATTGATAACATTGTGCCATTGTTTCACCATAAGTACTACGACCTACACAGATTGTTTAATAGGAAACAGAGATTATAGTAAAGGAAACCACACTACTGTCTTTATGAATATAATATGAAAATTCTAATGACAATTTATTTTGTGAAAAGATGAATAATTCCCAAGACCATTATTGGGAATTACTAGTACTGAAGAGGGGCAGCATGGTTGTGCAGTGTTCAGTGTTGTCCAGTGGGACCTGGTTCAATTTTGTACCTGGGTGCTGTTCTCGAGGAGTTTGTATGTTCTCTCTTTGTTTACATGGGTTTCCTCCAGGTGCTCTAGTTTCCTCCCACAGTGCAAAGACATAATTGTGTGTGTCTGTGTGTGCCCCTACACATCCAGGGTGTATCCTGCCTTGTACCTGTTGCTTGCCAGGATTGGCTCCTGCCCCCCCATGACCCTATATTGGATAGAACAATTAGAAAACAGATAAATGGATGGATAGTACTGAAAAATATTTAATATCCCTTCTTCCTTATACTTACAAAGACACTATTACTGAACATATTTTTAAGGATACTTATTGTAAGGATTAATGAATAGGTTTTACATTTTCCATTCATCCTGCAGTCTGGCAGATGTAGGCCGTTTAATGTTCAAACGTGTGTTCATTGAATCATATATATAAATTATTGACTAGTGAATCCAGATATGAAAACAAAATATACGAATACTGAAGGAAGACACAAGGGAGAGCAGAAAATGTACAGTATATGAAAGCATTTTGAAAAGAAAGCTCAACTGAAACTACGACCTAAAATGACAAAATGCGGTTAAAGTCTCTCCAAACTGCCACCACCACCAAGACAATACACAGGAATAACTGCCTACAGCTGAACCCTTTTAGCTGCATGCGCCAATTCCAAGGTTGGTCTGACAGAGAGCTCTTAAGCCCTGAGATAAGTCAGGAATGAAGCTGGTGGTCTGTCTGGGCTTTTCTTACACTCTCTGAATGGTAGGGAGCAGCTGCAGCATTTGTCATGATCTGGGGAAATGTAAACAGTTCTGGCTTCAGGGCTGACATTTCAGTGGAGTGATAAAGGAGTCAGGATCTAATAAAAGACTGGCAGGCTGGCTGCATTCCTGAGATGGTACAGGGAGTGACTCAGGCGCGGTGCTGTCCAGCTTTCTCCACGTTTGTGTTCCCTTAAACGGTCAACAGATGATCTTCTCAAGCACTATCTGTTAGTCTTTCTAGGCCTTTCCGATTTAGCATGAAGTTATATAGATGGATTATTTTTCAGTTGAAAAATCTGTCTATTGATCTGTTTCAGGAAAACAGGTAGTGTGCACTGACTAGCAAGGCAGAAAAACATTTTCCCTGTACATGTTGTTCTTTTCTAAGAAAAAACAAGGGCACTTTGCATGAAGATGAGTTTTGGTAGCTTCATGTAAAAACTGAATGTCAGATTTACCGACAATGTTTGGTTGATAGGCATTAAAAACTTTATGTAATATATAGCACTATTGCTTTTGCACTCAGGGTTTATGTTTATTAAAGAAACAGCAACAAATCATTATTCACTGTGGCATTTTCTTCAACAAATTCCAAAGAACAAAAAAATCCTCATGAAATGCAACATTCAATCCAAGAAGCTGTTGTAACAGACAAATTAGTTTTGGATTCCGAGATGAAGTTTAAGCAACTGAGTTGAATAAGACCAAAGTATTGTTCAGAATATAGGTACAAAACTTTCAGTTTATATAGCAAACTTCAGCTGTTTCTGACGCAAATTGTTACCATGGTATTGGGGGGTCACCTGTGTTTGGACATTCCCAAGACCTTGACCACTTTTAATGGCCAGTTTTATCTTTCCTTAGTTAGGGGTCTCTAGATTGCACTTGGAATTTCTTATCAGTTAACTCCCATCCCTGCCATAACTCAAAGGTGCTTAAGCATGGAATGTCTTGTGTCACAAGAAATGTTTGTGCAGAAAGAAATCAGTTAAACCCTTTTTCACATCGTATATCTTTCTTCAAAGCCAAGGTATAATTAATAGCCTTTGTTACACTTTACACACCAAAGTCTGATTCCATTAGAGGTAAGGTTTACACCAGATATTGATTTGTTTACCGTTTTCCACCTTAATCATTTCTGACAATGTGATTTTATAAAACCTTTTGCTAGTGATTGAATATTATCCTAAACTGGAAGGACTCTACCTCTTGACAAAATCATCAAAAGTAAGAAAAATATCAGCACCACAAGTACAGCGATAACTGTAATACTCCTATTTGTCAGTGGTATGACAACTTACATTTCTTTATTTCACTTTCAGAAGAAACGTACACACCAAACCACGTCAAGTCAAATATTCAGACACTTTCAATGTTTCTGAATACATATAAATGGACAGGCAGAGTACTGTACACTGCTTTTGAATTTAGACACACTAAGTATAAAATAACAAAATAATCCAACATTTCCAACATTTTCCAATGACTCCTTGAATAATGAGAGTCCAGATTAGTAATAGTTCGATGGTACTAGTAAAGGAGTAGCGGATTATCCTTTACACAGTACTGTATACGGTCTTTATACAGTTCTGTTATAAAGTACTGTAGCTTTCTTGCTTGTAGACAAAAATACTTTAAGCCGATTGAACCCAGTAAATAGAAAAAACTATGGAGTCTCTTCACTTACTATTTGTTCTTAACACATTCCTTTGCCATTGAACCACATCACTCATCAACAAAAAACAAAAAGGTTATTGATTACAGAATAAATAAAGGTATCTTTTTATAGAGCCTCCCAATCAATTAGATAAAGAAAATAGTAAATGGTCACTTGAGTTTGACACTCAAGTAAGATGAAAGAATTGAATAGATAATATATATATGTGTGTTGGAATTGAAATACGTTGTGAAAAGTGTACTGTATGTATTCCTCCGAGGTAACAACTACTGTACAATTGTAAGCATATTCTAATTAGCGAAACAGCTCCAGTAGAAAAAACAGATAAACCAGTGTGCTCTTCATTTTAACATTTTGTTTTTTTTACTTCACTTCTTATGTTTTTTTAAAATAAAAATACAATGATAATCAAAAATAAAGTTGTCTGTCATCACAAAACATCAAGTATTACAGATATACTGTAAGTTAATATAAGGTCTGCTACTGTACATGTCATTCCTTTCCATTTGGACAAAGGATATACTGTAGTGCTGGGGAGAAACAAGGGTGGAGAAAAAATAACAAACTTCAAGAACACAAAATCATTATTATTAGGTGGTGCACAAAACCCACCTCTCCCAATTTCTCTCAAAGCCCTCCTTCTGGAGTTTAACTGATGGGTAATTTGTCCATTTTCCATTTGAGAAATCTCTGAAACAATAACAATCCAGTTTTCTTTGGTTGTGGGGATCTCTTTGTAACCATGTATGTGTTATATGGTATTGTAGCTTTCTTGCTGAATCAAAGACCACACTTCTTCAAAATAAGAATGAAATCTCAGACACTGCCCACACACAATATATTGGAATGTACAGTACTGCTTCACAATTATTACCATCTCTCCAACATGGTTGTGGCGAACCAAGCTGAGAACATTTTATAATCAGTTTATAAAGAATAAGTTTTTGTTAAGTTTTTCCAGCAAAACTCCTGCCAGTTGTTTGAATTTGTGGAACGACATTGTGTTTTCCACATATTCTCCCATTCCTCGCTAGTGATGGCCATGCTCAATTCTTATTCCCATTTTGTTTCCTAATATAATCTGTCATTTCATTTCTATACATTTTAAGTTCTATATTGGCAAAGTCTAAGTTTTAAGTATAGCATACAGCAGGTCTTTGAGAATTCTCCACATCAGTTCACTTACATTGTTTACCCTGAATGTAAGTCTTCTAAAATGTACCGTAAATGTACAGCAAAAAAGATCATGCCAAAGCTACATTTAACGCAATAAAAACTAATGTAATGCCATCATTCTAACATTAATAAGAAGCCACCGTTCATTTTACACCTGGTATAGTACCTAGTTTTTCATTTCTAGGAGAGAATTAAGTTACAAATATTCCCTCTTTATAACATAGATGATACAGTATATTAAGTAATAGTCCTTCAGCCTTTATGACTCAGATTCTTGGAAACAGTGGTTAATTTCTGAACAGACTGCTTTCTGAAAATTTCCTTAGCAACAGCTTCCAAAATAGGTTAAATATTAACATTTCTAAGGCATATTAGGGAATTTGGCATGTCAAGACTTAATATGCCATCTTATTTAATGAAAAACAGCTGTTA
The DNA here is from genome assembly GCF_055471065.1 of Atractosteus spatula. Classification (NCBI taxonomy): domain Eukaryota; kingdom Metazoa; phylum Chordata; class Actinopteri; order Semionotiformes; family Lepisosteidae; genus Atractosteus; species Atractosteus spatula. Next base: position 6,424,059 of record NC_142728.1, on the reverse strand, counting down.
AAATAGCATAACTATCAAATGCAGCTAAAATGGGCATTTTATCACTATATTAGAAATAATCAAATGCTGTTTGTTTCTTTTCCTGCAGCATCTTTACTAACAGCAATGTATATATGGTTTAAACCATCAGTAGAAAGCACTGGTTGTGTCTGTCCTAAATTGTTTCACCTTTGTTCTGATTCCCTGTGAATATTATCAGTATGTCTGGAAAAGTCTTTCTCTGATCATAATCATAGTCTTTCATGATCATAAACAGTTTCTCTAAAATTATCTTCTCCATTGTTATTTTACCTTAAAAGTGATCATTCTTAACAACTTAAATTCAAACACAACTTAAGTGAATCAGTTAAAAATAATAAAATTTGACCAGTAGAATATTTATTTAAAACAAATATCTAACAAGTATCTTTGCTAGTGGGTGGATTTATTTGCCCTCTTTTTGCTTCTCAGATCTGCTGACTCATGATTTAGTCACTCCAATAAGTTTCTTACAGTATCTCTTTTACGGACAGTTAAAAAAAAAGTTCTATTATTATGGCATTTAAAATGGAGCTACAGCCAATAATTCAAATAACTCATTAGCAGCAACATGCTCTAGGTCAGACCTCTCCAAACTTACTGCTAGAGAGTGCCAACCCTGCAGGTTTTGTAGATATTAAATTAGGAAATTATAGATTGAACAGTTTGATTTTTGATCAATTAAGCATTAATTAATATTATGTAAGTTAGAGATCATTTGCTGCTAAAATCCTTTAGGCCTTAAGTGCCCATCTATCCATTTTCTAATCACTTCACAGATTCCCTTAGCTTGAAATTAGGACATGAGTGAATTAATTAATAAGACCTGAACTAATTAGGCCCAGCCACATTCCAACTATGAGGAGCACTCCTCCTCAGAAATATATCCACCTTTTTTTGAATCACTTAATTAAATTCAGGGTCGTGGGTGAGCTGGAGCCAACAACGGGTGCAAGGTGGGATACACTTTGGACAGGACACCAGTCAATTGCAGGGCAGACACACAGACACAAACACAAAACTACAAACACTCACACTAGGACCCCTTTTCCCAGAATCCAATTAACCTACTAGTATGTCTTTGGACTGTGTTTGGACAGTGAGAGGAAACCAGAGCATCTGAGGTTAAATGTCCCCAATTTTTAGAATTTGGAGGACATGTACCTGGATGTGGTATTCCAACCAGTATTGGAGAGTTCTGCTCTAGATCCTCCTTGTCTTCTCCTGAGTGCATACCTCTTCAATCTTCCCTCAGACATGATGCTTTGACTTTTTCACTCTGGAACCATATTAGAACTGCATTCCACACACAAAACAGTCACTATCAGCTTGGCATTGTGAAGTTACAATGGAACAAATTATCTTCCAAAAAGCCTTTGAACTAAAGACAACTGATACAAAAGCCATTCTCTCAAAGCAACCATCAACTGTAAAATTCTTTTGAGTTCTGAAATCAATCACACATACCCTTCATGCTTCTGTGTCCATTTTATACAAACAGCATGTTTTTCCATACACAAAATGAGTTGCGAATTTGGCCACTATTGAAGTGAGGAAATGCTTAATTAGTTTTGTGACATGATTTAGAAATGTTGATGCAGGGAATATTATGAAAGTTTTGGTAAATTCTTTCTGAAGGATAATCTACATGTACACCATGAGTGTGACTGTTGGTTAGAAGTGCTAATACAATTTCATCTTTTTACTAAAAAGCAATATGAAGGAAATACTAAATTTGAATGTTTATTCACTATAGTGGAATTTTGTTGTCATGTGTTCCTTATCAACACAAGTTGATTCAGAAATCTTATCATTATATTAACCTCAGCAGAATAAACATTTACAATAATACTGACAGATTATTTTAGCATGCTGCCCTGGTTTCCGATGCTCCAAGGAGCTTTTGTGGACAATATTGAAGCCAATGAAAAGTCATAGTGTCAAAGCTGAAGTGGACACTATGTCTGAAATATTGTATTTTCTTTCAAAGACACAGGTGACTATTTCCAATTGGTTTCATGCCATGTATGTCTCTTCATTATTCTTACAAGCATCAAGGCAGTAGATGGTTTGGCAGATAACTTATGTCTCATGTTTTTACAGTGGCAAACCTGGGACAATTATTTTCAAATGTGTTTCAACAGGGTCATCCGAGGTGAGGAGAACTGAACCACTCCGGTATACGGATCAATGCACAGGCCCAAAAGATTTAAAGGCCAAGCAATATCACTAAAGATTTTGAATGCCACCAGAAAATAAAATAAAAAAAATGCTGTCAATCTCATTTAATGGTTTTAATGCCAGATTAATTGGGTAATATTTTATCATATGTTATCTATGGTTGATTCATTCACATACTAATGATTCAAATTCATTACGAAAACCAGAAATATAATCCCTATATAGATATATGACATATATATATATCATATATTTATAATATACACTGCAAAAATGCAAATGAAATCACTGACTATAGAAAAAGCTTAACAGGAAAATATAGTAGACAAACGTCCGTCATGTATGTTAAAACATTCTCCTTGTAGGGGACCTCACATTTCCCTCTTTGTAAAACATTTTTCAGACTGACAGGACAAGAACAGACAGCATTCAATTTCTCAAGAAGATGTCCTGCTGTTTTTGTTTTTTTCTGAACAGAAATTAGAACAGTTTGCTGTAAAGTGACACCAAAACAATCTTTAGTATCCTTAGATCATTAGAAAATGCACATAACTCTGTATTTTATTCTGATTCCTCCTTTCTCATTTGTATTTTAGTATGAGGTCCATTTGACCCAGGCATAGATTTTGGCCATAGAATTCAATCCAGATTATTTCCCAGCATCCTAACTGTCAAGAAAGGCATTGTAATTCCACTAGTTTTGTGCTCCTAAGAATTTAAGCAAATACTGTTTATTTATAAGGCCATCTGTTTTTGTGTTGTTTTTTTTTACCATAGTGAATTCTCCATGCAAAATAGCATATTCATGCCCATTTTAACTTTATACCTTAGGGTCTCATTGTATGTGTGCATGTTGAAGGAACCTGGTAATTTTGTTGTAGCTACTGTATCATGCATTTTATCTTGCCATCTGTCACATTGCACAAACCCTTTCCTCCTTATTTTCAGGTTTTTTAAGGGACACCTGCTAGCGTTGACACTTCTCATGCTGTTTCAGAATGTTTCGATGCTTAATTTATGTTCATAGGAGCTTATCCGGAGTTCATGTCAATTAAGGTTAACTGTTGCCTGCATTTTCCATGTTAGACCAAAGCTGGATTCTTTCTTTAGTACTCCTATTAACACTACAGTTAACTGTAGTAACATATAGCCACACAATACTTAAAATGAATTTGTTAGTTAAAATGCTCAATTATTTATTATGATCAGAAACACTATTTATGATAAACAGTGTAATATTAAACTTTACTTGTTCCTATATATTTTTTTAACAATAAAACATTATCTATGGAATCAACACTTGCTTAACAGCTTCCAAACCACTTAAGGATAATGAATTACAGCCTGGATAGTTTTAGTTATATTCCAGCACTTTTTAATTCTGGCTAATTAAGGTAATAATTGATTCAATTGTACTCATAGAATTAAGAGGGGCTATTTGTAGATCGCTAGCAAAACTCTACAAAATGTAACTCAGGACAAGTGTAGTAGCCATCGACTGTAAACTCAATAATGTAGAACTCATCCATAATAAGGGTGACAAAACTGAACCAAGCAATTATGGACCAATAAGTCTTACTTCTATTGTATATACAGTACAGTAAGCTTATGAAAATGAAAACTGCAACTAGAGAATAATCAATATCAAAAAAGGTTTCTAGGAGATAATTAAGATGGGTGTGAAAAAAGATAGACCCTTGTGTCCTATATAGTTTTTGAATAAGCAAAGCAGCACATTTAGATTTTCATAAGATTTTTGATCACTTCCTCATAATGGGTTATTTCTAAAGTTGTAGATATTCCATTTATCATAGTCCATTTTTTAGGAAATGCATAGCATAGACTTGGATTAAGAAGTGGTTAATGTGTCTATAAAATATATAGTGCAGAAGAGGTGTGAATGCTCTAATTGGGGCACTACAGTACTACAAGGACTGGGTATTAGAACTAATGCTCTTTCTAATTTATATCAATGACCTAGATTGTGGCATAGTTCATAAACTAGTTAATGTTTAGTATTTAGATAATACTAAAGAAATCATAATAGCACACACTGTAGAAGCTGCAAACAAAATTCAAAATATTCAGATACATTTTAAGATAGGGCAAAAACCCACTAACTGATATTCAGACATGCTGTTATGCATTACATGCAGGTAGCAAATACACAAAGCTATAAATCTAAAATGAGAAATAGAATTCAAATCAAGGAACGATATGCTAACATAGTACAATGCACCTGTTATACCTCATTTAGAATGTACATTTTTGTCATCATGAAAAACATATTGCTGCTCTGGAATGAATCCAGCAATGAACAACCAGGGATATTTCCAGGATTAAAGGAATGCCCTACTGTGGCAGGTTAAAAGCACTAAATCTTTTCTAGAATTGAACAGAGGAGATTATGAGACAATGTTATTCAAGTTCTCATAATCCTCAGAGGTAGTGAGGAAGTTAACCCAATGGACTTGATTCTGAGTGAAATGCAAAGTGGGGGGAACAGGTAGTTTTTTTAAAGGAAAGTGCATTCAAAACTGAGAACAGGTGCCACGTCTTTAGCCAAAGGGTGATGGCGGTTTCAAACAAAATCCTCAGCCATGTTTTTAAAGTCACTTTGTACTATACAGTATACAGCTACAGTAGGTGAGATCCTTCAATCAATATGCTACTAAAAGTCTAATGGGCCAGATTGGACCCATGGCCACCTCTAGTTTTGTAAATTCTTACAGATTGGAACTTACATTACATGGCAATATAATGTACTGTACAAGGATGAGAATGGAAAACAGAAAACACAGGAATGGAGGTTGCTGCTCTGGGGAAAGATGTAAAATCAAGTCAACCTCATAAGAGAAACTCGTATAACGAACACACATTTTATTATATTATACATATTATATTTTATGTCCGGTTTTGGCATGTACGGTATCTTTACATCCAAGTCTCAATGAATCACTGGCTGCAGTGCTCTAAAATAAAACCAAAGCAAGGCCTTTAAGTAATGAATGTGAATCTAACCAGACTACACTATGCAAGCTGGCAAGAGTTGTACATACAGACATGACAGATAATAACATGGGAACCAGGTGCTAGAGGCAAGCGACTTCACAGCTGCAGCCTCACCTTTGCCGTCATTACCTATCTGATAAATTTCAGGCTGACTTTAGACACAGTCAAGGCATAAGCATTGCTCAGAGTAGACTTTGGCCCTCTCATGAGAGCAGGTGGTCTGCCCTTTCCATACTTGTCAAGTTCAATCTATCTGAAGAACCTGACTCTTGACCACTCATCCCCTTTTGTGCTAGAGGAGGACCCAGGTAACAGTTAGTCTTGCTGTTCTTATAACAAATCATTTTCTTCTCTGTACAGAGCACCAGGGTTTTCAATCTTTTATTTTTGATTAGTATATGAATGCTTACACATTAATTACTTCACTCAGAAGATAAGATCAGATCACTTTTATTGGCCATATACAATTTCTTGTAATAGGAATTTGTCTTTTTTTTTTCACGTACCCCAGCTTGCTCTCCGTGAGACACACGGACAGGGAGAGAAGCTTGGGGTCAGAATGCCGGGTCATTTACTGTATATGGCGCTCCTGGAGCAGTTGGGTATACGGTCCTTGCTCAGGGGCCCAATGGAGTAGGATTCCTCTGCCGGCTACAGGATATGAACCGGCAACCTTCCACCCACAGGCACAGATTCTTAGCCACAGGGCCACTACACTGCCCAGAAGGTTGCAGGTTGATCTCAGTCCAAACCAGCTTGTTTTGATTGGTGACGTTATTAAGTTTAATCTGTTAAATCCATTTATGTTCCAAAGTTTATAGTCACATTTTGCTGTTCGTATTTCTTTACAGACATGAAGACAAAATTTATTTTCAGAATCAGCACAAAAACTATGCCAGGAACAAATCCAATCTTATAAAAGAGAATTTTGGAATAAACAGGAATAAACAGTGGTAATGAAGAAATGACATGACAATTGACAATTATTTTCCAAACATATTTTTGTAAGACTCTGTTTGGATATAATACAAAAGAGCACAACACCTAAATCTACAATTCTGACTAGTTAAGAAGAAAGTGACATTTAGTCTGGGTTTGTAAAAAGGATTGTAGTTACTGAACATAGGCCATCTTAAACTTAATTTGACACTAACAGTGATGTGTGCACCTCTTACAGGAAGCTCAAAGTCCCAGAAAAGTTAATGGCATGCTTATGATATACTGGATTATTTCATTAACCTAATGCCCTCAAGGCCTGTCAGGCTTCATAGCCTAGAATGCAAAAAAAACATAATATTTCATTCAGCCCATGGCTTCTCTCTGAATAAAAGAGTCCATGTGGGTTTTCTATCGAGCAACATCATAAATTTATTATTTTGTTCACTCTTTACCTCATGCTTTCATATGGCTGGGTTATAGTAGTGTTCTGGGAGACATGAATAAAAAAAATATTAATACAATGGTAAACTGATTATGAAGTTGGATGTTGGTCATGTAATTCACTTAGAAATATATCTGATAAGGAGAACAAAAGAAAAGAGGAACGAAAGCTCTGTTAGAAACAGAGCGTTTGTATAAAGATGTGCATTTTTTCTGATTTTCTCTGAAAAGAGTCAAGGTCACTCAAACAGAAAACAAAAAGAGGAAATGGTATACCAAAAATCAAACCCTGTATGAACGTGATGTACAATAGATGTGGCCAAGTACACAGGTCGCACAACAGTTTCTTTCAGATTTCAATGGGAATTAGTAGAAACACAAACATTATAAAATACAGGTTCAGGAACAAAGTGAGTCTCTCCCAGTGGTTCATCAAATAAAAGGCTGTGAAATCTTTTATGTTCTAACCCTTGGGACCCATTGAATGAAACAGTATTACAGGGAGCTGAAACTTTGCAAACTGTTAATTTCATTTGATTTCTGTATTGAAGTAATAGCCATTTACATTAAAAGGAAAGGGTTGGTAGTGGAGTTTATTAAAAAAGAAAATTATTTAAAAAAGATTTAATGTTTTCCAGATACACTCAATTTGTCTAAGATATATGTTTACAAAATATATTGTTTTCTGCAGCTTTTTGCTTTCGTATAATATTTTTTTTCCTTCATGTATTAAATAGTATTCCCAATAGTACATTTTAAAATAAATACAGTGCCTTGCAAGAAATTCCTTTCTTCAAATGATCTTCTTACATTTTTAATGTGGATATGTTTAACCAAAATGTGAAAACAAACGAAATACTTCTATGTGTGAAATTTTCAAACCTTTAATGAAAGAACCTTTGGCACCAATTACAGCTCTGAGTCTTTTTAGGCAGTTCTTTACCATGTTTGCACATCACAATGGTATATTTTCATCCATTCATTTTTTTTTGCAAACTTGAGCTCAAACTCTATCAAGTAGTTTAGGGACAGAATCTTTCCACAGATTCTTTGTAGGTAAAAGTAATTTTGTGTACCTGAAATAATTTAGGTTTGCCAAAAGAAAGGGGCTGACTACCGTGTGTATGAAACCCACAAATTGTGGTTTTGATTTGTCTCCTCAGTTTTTATTTCTTTCTCCAATACAGATGTTGTTTGCCCATTTCTCATGTTGATTTACCTAAAATATATGCAATGAGTACCATAATTTAAGTGAAATGAGACACCATTGGAAGGGGATGAATACTCTTGAAAGGCACAATAGAAAAATAGTCTTAGGTATTGTTGTCTGATCAGTGGTCTTGCTTGTGTTTCCTAAGGATGCCTCATTTACAGAGTATACCCAAACTTTATATACCAGATGCCTGTAAAAGTACTAAGTAACCATGATTTTACCACATTTTATACATACTGTATCACATAGCTTAAACGACACTGCCTCATTACTAAATCATTAAAACATGCAGTAGCTTTCACATTTAAGGCTCATTAATGATATGCACAGAACAGTACAGAACATTTGGGAAAATAATGTTTATTTTATTAATCTTATTATTCTTTTATATTTATAACTCTAATCATATTTAGTCATTTTGAATGTACAGTATGAGGGGGTTATAGAAATGTGATAAGCATTGTATATTTTGAAGGTTTCTTTTTATATCAGTTAATATGGGTGGCATTTTCAGAAGATGTTTGAAAATAACTAAAGCTTAAATCAACGTTTCTAACTAGTGCCTGAATTTGTATAAACATACAGTATGATTGAGCAAATTGACAGAGGATCCAAAAATGACAGTAGGCAAGCGTTATTTATATCCAGTAAATCATAAATAAAAGATCTCACTGTTAGGTTCTGTTGATACTCTTTAGATATATTTTTGTTATGCAGACATTATATACAGTATGTAATCTCCAACCATTAATCTAAAGTGTCTCCTGAACATATATCAGGAGCCAAGTCATTTTTCATTTCTGCTATGTTAGTCATGCACAATTTTCATAGATTATTTTAAGGAATGCTTGTACAATCAAAACATATTCTTTGGTCAATATTTTTAAATGTTAAAATGTAACAACTGAATATTGAAATAATAATTAGAAAAGTGGCAGTAATACAGTATGTGTTTATATCGCAAATTCCCCTAATTCTTAACATAAATATAAGGTGAATGCATATATACAGTAACAGTATTATATGTATAACATAATGTAACTGCCTTGTAGAACTCATTCCATACTGTGCCTTTTTTTGTGCATATTCAATATATCTCACACTTTATTTGTCTGGTCAACAATGTGGCTAGTTAACACAGAATATTTCAGCATATCGCTCTGCAAATGTGACTTGTCCACTGACTAAAACAACAAGAAGACTAAAATAAAATAAGAACATGAGCCTGAAATGCACCAGGCCAACAACACAGAATATAAATATTTCAGGGACATATCCTGTTGTGTTCTTCCAGCGCATTGTTAAATTGACTTGTCAGGTTGTTCAGACTACCAGCTGTGCTGGACAGCATAACTCAGCTTCAGATTTTTACTTTCAGCTGAAGAATCTTTGAATGTTTGGACACTGACAATTCCTTTGCCTCGAAGTTTGAAATTTCAAGACCCGAAATGCATGACAGAGACCAAAGAATGATAAATTCAAACTATTAAGAATGTGCTGGTCAAGTTACTGTCAAGCATATCATCTTTAGACTTTATTGCTACTGTCACTAATGTTCTGGTGTGTAGTGTTTGAAGTAGTTTAACAGATGTTTACCGGGAGTATACCTAATCCATTTTTACAATCATAGGATTATACTCCAAGGAACAAAATAACATATGAATGAGGTACACTTTTTTTTTCCAGACTAACAAACTCTTTAAATACTTAAGTCTATAAAGTTTGTATGCATTGTATTGGAATAAATTATAGAAACAAATGAATATAATGGTGTATCACATCACAGATATAATATCTCAGATTCCAAATAAAAATAATAGCTTTTGTGTAAAATTAAAATGTTTCTTGTATTATATTGGCATGATACAATGTAACTGGATGTCAGACAACACACTGGCCAATGTTATCATCAGCCCAGCTTCACCCAGTGTTTTACTGTATATAATACTGTATGATTTCTATTATATATTTATATTGCATATTTACTCTATATTTGTAAGGGGTTAAGTAAAAAACAACTGACCCCCCCCCCCAAAAACAAAACAAAACAACTACTGATAACTAGCTCCTCAGCATAAATTCTCCACCTGATATTTGATACTGTATATATCTTGACAATACTCATGCTGCAAGTACAGAAATTCATAATTCTTCAAGACCAAATAGTTGCTTTAAGAAAAAAAAGATATAAATCGTTAGAAAATAATCTCAATGGAGCTTTTATAAAAATTTCAAAAAGTTGATTTTAAGTTTCATCATTAATTTCTATGGTCTTGTCATGTACTGTAGGAATCCCTCTCCAGGAGCTGTAGTTTTCAAATATTTAAATCTCTACCATGGAATTTCCTAAATTACTGTACATGCAGTAAGCAATATTTCTTCTTAAGTAAGTAGTGTTTATGTTGACACATTTACATTATATAGACAAAGTGGAAAAGCAATATGAAATACGAATAGTCAAAAGTGTAGAATTTGTTAGATGTTAGCTTTTAATTTCCCAATGCACTAGAAAGGCCTGATTGTGTAAAAACTTCAGTCATTCCATTATAGGAAATATATTGCTGCCAAAGATGCATTCTGTATGTAAAGGAACATCATACCTATTGACATTACTGATTGACAGGCAGAAAGAACTGAACATATTTTGTTTTAAACAAAGAAGATTACAAAGGGACCTCGTACATGTCTTTAAAATTCTCAAAGGCATTAACAAACTCGACTTCTTCTGAACAGGAGGCACTTCTTTATTATTTACTATATATTATAGTTTTCACTTATCAATTTTTGACGTGATAGCTACACAGACATTATTAAAGTAAATTGCATCTCTTCAATTGTTATTTCTGAATCTTTAAACTCACACTGCATTTCAGCATGTTAAAGTTTAATATTAATTACATAACAATAATGGATTGAATCTTTTGGAAAAGTATTATATTCAGACAATTCCAGTGAGTTGGACCAACTCTTGTTTACTTAACTGTAACTAGGTTTATCAGAAAGAAGACCCAAATGTGCATCTGTACTGGTTTAACTTAATCATTAAGTGTGTGTTGCGGTAGTTTTATAATCAAAGCCATTTAACATATAAGTGTTGATATGTAAATAAATTACCTCTTTGTCTCCTGTCAAGACCAAGAATGCAGATGAGTTAGAAGGGAAGTGTTTTGGTATGGTAGCCTATGAGTTTTTGACAAATGAACTTTGTGCAAGTCTATACTGAAATTAGATTCTTGGAAAGGAAATACTTTATGTATATGATATCAATATCTGTTGTGCATTTTTTTTATCATAAATAGACCAGTAATTACAATGTGACTATCCCAATTTGCAACAAAATTCTTTGATACAAAGAAGATAGGAAAAAGCATAGACGGTATGAACATCAGAGGACTACAACCAACCTCTAAAAGAAGTGTGTGGTTTTAAAAGCCCACATAAATTCTCAGCATGCATTTCTTCCTTGTAATTTTTTTTTGTAAAGGTAATACAATCTGAACACCCATGTACCCATTGCATGGGTTTAAAGCAGGAAAAACCTCATAGAAAATTATAACTAACTAAATTCATCACAAAAGTTTGGTAGTTCATAGGAAAATTGAGAGTCCATTGAACAGATGGCAATACACTATGGTACATTTTCATAGGGGTCACTGCAGGATATTTGTATATATTCTCCAATAATTTGCATTCCATCTCAGATCTCTAAATTGAGTTGAGTGAATTTATAAATTAATCCAAACAAAAACCTTTTAAGCTAAGCAGGAGAGATAGTTGTTGCTTGTTGTAGTATTCTGAACCATTCTAACGTTTAAGAATTTTCAGAGAAAGAAGCTAATTCTGTTGGCATCTATTTTATAGCAGATGCTGTCTTGTCAAACACTGGTGTATTGTAGTTCAACACATATTCACTGCCCTTAATTTAGTTAGGAGATGGCACTGGGGTGACAGGTGGCATTACACTGGGACATAATGATAGAATTTTATACAGAGTGGAGAAAAAATATATGTATGATGACTGACAATAAACAATTATGAATGGTAGTTTAAGAAGCTGAATTAGCTCCCACCATGTTATTTATGACATATTTGGCAGGGCAGGCAGCTGATGACTTTGGAGATCATTTTAAATTAGTAATGTTTAATACAAATCATGCATTAAGCATTTGCAAGACAGAAAACGGTGAGATAGCATTTGTAATGATTATAAAATAATTGGAGAAACAGATTTTCACAAACTAATTCACACAAATATGTAGAGGGGAAGTATGGAGGATTGAAGGCTTGATTCACTGTAGACTCTTGTATCATCCTTGATCAAAGTCATTCATTCTGGAAGCCTCACTCAGCAGTGAAGTCAACAATGAAAAATGTATAAGAATTATTCTGTCTAACCATTGTAGGATTGCAGCCATGAAGAGTTATTGTGTATCTTCAGGTCACGCTAACTTATAGAAAAGGGGATAAGTTTCACTGATGTTCATGAAGAAAATTTACATTAAATTCACTACTGTTAGTGGTGAAAATATGTAGAAAAAGATATATCCAGGTGGATCAAAAGATATACCAAAATGTACTGTACCAGGCCTATGCTTCTGTCTCATCCTGAGCATAATTTTGTTTTGTTTTATTTATTTCAATATAAGATAAAGCAATTTTGCGAGTCATGGTGATACAGTGGTTACAATTTGTGCTCTACTGTATATCCAACCTAGACTTTCTTGCAAAGATTTTGGAACATGTTGTTACAATTCAGTTAAATAACCATCTCATTGCAAATAATGTCTTTGAACTTTTCCATTTTGGTTTCAGACAACTACACAACACAGAAACTTCCCTGGTTTACTAACTAACGATCTCATGGCTTTTAATTCTGAAGTTGGACTTGTTAAGCCTGGTGTTCCCCAGGGTTCCATACTGGGCTCCCTTCTATTCAGCATTTACAGTACATGTTCCCACTTGGTCAGCTATTAAGATCACATGGGTTAAATTGTCATTTCGACACTGATGATAGCAAAATCTACATCTATACTAAACCTGACACTGAAATGGTTGGTCTGTCTAATTGCGTCTCTAACATAAAAACATGGATGACTTAAAATGTCCTTCATTTAAACTGTCATGTTTCTCAGCACCTTCCATCAACTTTGTAAAGGCCATGCAGTAACTATCTGTGGATGGCACTGTACTTGAATTTCAATCTATATTGAACAACTTGGGGGTGATATTTGATCCAGGCTTGATGTTTGATGCACATGTGCAACATGCTGTAAAAACATCATTCTAGCACCTCAGCAATATCACCAGATGATACCCTATGTTGTTGCAAACAGCTGCTGAAAAGCTGGTCAACACTTTAGTCTTCTCTGAAATGGATTACTGTAATGCCTTAATCGCTGGAGTATCGAAATCCACGTTGAACAAACTTTAGTATGTCCAGAATTTGACAGCCAAAAACCTGAACAGGTCTTGTGCAAGTGATAGCATTACTCCTTTCCTGGAATCCTTGCACCGGCTTCATATCAGTTTTCGTGTTGACTTCAAAGTTCTCATGCTAACTTCCTCATGTTAAAAGGTATACAGTAGCTCTTCATGCTGCAAGGTCCTATGTGGCTCGGCATCTCAGTACTTGTCTGACTTACTATGTCGGACTACCAGACTCAGAGAAACTTTTTACCTTTGCACTATCAAACTATTAAACTCCCAGCCTCTCTTACCTATGATCTGAAACTTCACAGTGCCTTCTTGCTTTATCAAAACTCATACAGACATTGAAATCTATCTCTATCTCACATCTCAAGAAGCTCACTCCCCATAATTTTATATCCTTTATTTCATTCTGCTGATGTATGATTTTGCACATCTGATGTTGTTTTGCACCTTGCCGGTTGTCTCTTTCTTTTCTTATACAATTGTACTGTTTTTTTTTTTGTACTGCTTACCGTCTAAATAGCATTTAATTATACCATAAACCTGTGTATGAGTATAATGAAAATTAACTTGAACTTAAACTATCATCTTATTCCCCACCTTGCAACCTTTGTTCCTCTGACTCTGGTCTACTGTCTGTAGTAATTTTGGGAAATTCTTCTCCAAAGGGCATAGAATCATCAACTAGTCCACCATCAGCAGCCCCGATTTCCCAAAAATAAGGTAAAGTAAGGAAACCTAATGCTATTATTTGTTAACTATTGTTCCAGAACGTGAAACCCTTTTCTATTGTGTTATTCATGGAAATTCTTTATTACAAAACCTTCATGAGAAAAAAAAGAGTGCTGGTAAAATTGTATTCTTAATCATGTAGCACATACTATTTATTATAAACATTTTGGAATATTCTGTACAGTAATTTATTTAAATAAAATCAAGTTTCTGCAAAATCAAAATTATCAACTATTACTTCACAAGACTTGTTGACCATTAGATCACATAACAAATTTGAATGTTGAAATAAATGTATGATATGTTGCTTTATTATAAATTATTCTTGAGACTAATATTACATCACCATTCATTACAGTGCTTCTCTGTTTAAACCCTAGAATATTTTGCATCCATAAATTATTAAAAGAGTTGGGCTTTTCATTTCTGAGTGCCATTTAGGATTAGTGGGACATGAGCTCATATGCCAAAGGCAATCGACTTTTTGTAGTTTTTTGCTGTCATAAATTGGATTAAGAATCACTGTTTCCTGGTAACAGATCAAATTTGTGCTACTAGTGCAAATGGGAGAAATTCAAAGGTAATCTTCAGTAAGATTCAGATGGTAAAATTCACTGCCTGAGAATAGCTGTCTGCTGTAATTAGATAAGTTTAATTTCCGAGATTTATAGTTGTGATGTTTCACAGCTGAAGCCATTTGCCTTCAGAGATTTTCACTACCATTTATATTAATTTTCCACTCAATATATTTTGATCCTTTTTGGGTAGAGCCAGTCATTTCCTCCTGAGAGCATCTGCAGACACAAGTCCTTGCATGTCAGAGTGCATACTGTAAACCATCTCTGTGAAAGGCAACAGTTATTCTGATGGTGTCAACAAACAGCTATAGAGATAAAGCTGTGCTAGTTAACGTCTATGTTATTGCTTGTTTTAGCTTGTTTGGAATTATTTTTATTACTTCAACGGTTAAATTAATATTCTGACAGAGCGTTCAGATGAACTGTTTAAAGAATGGCTTGGGATTATTGCTACTGTAGGTGACAG
This sequence comes from Atractosteus spatula, assembly GCF_055471065.1. Classification (NCBI taxonomy): domain Eukaryota; kingdom Metazoa; phylum Chordata; class Actinopteri; order Semionotiformes; family Lepisosteidae; genus Atractosteus; species Atractosteus spatula. Next base: position 6,409,049 of record NC_142728.1, on the reverse strand, counting down.
ACGATATTTTCTCTAATGCATATTCGTTTTCAAAAGTGGAACTTTGTTTACCACTTCGACTATTTATTCTCTGCGCTTGAAATACTGCAAAGTTGCTGTTCTCTTAATTACAAGTTCTGCAGAAAAAAATGAGCATCATAAATAAAATGCATGAGGTCAAGTCTCATTTCTCCATAAAACCTGTTCCCGTGCTGCATATATTAAATGCAGCCCAACCACAAAGGCTAATGCCTGAAAACGACAGAGGTTACAGAAAGTGAAGCAAAATTACCATATACCATTTTTTAGTACCTCCACCTGGCAAGGTCACTGCCCAGCATGTAATGAAGAGAATGTTTGTGAGGTCTTACTCTAATGGGAAAGTTACCATGGGCTGCAGGAGAGGATGAGAAAATTGAATTCCTGGAAAATAGATGACCTGTCTTCCAGATTCATGAAGGAGATTGTTTCTTATGTTAAAAAAAAGTGATGTTGTGAATCAGGGATTCCTTTTGAAAGGGTTAAGTTTAATTAATTTCAGGATTTATTAACAGATGTTTAGGAAACACAATAACATCAAACAAGAAAAATAAACTTCCCTGCATACAGAATACTAACAAATACTTTTATTCTTCATGTCATACTAATATTTTTGACCACTCAAAAGGTCAAATCTATAGGTGCACTAAAATTTCTACAGTATCAAATAATTTAGTATGTAAATGATCCATACCTGCTCACTTTGCACACTTTCACATTTAAATCTCAAGAGTTCTTTCATTTGAATGAACTCCTATGGCTCCAATAACTTCTTTCAGTCTTGTACCCAGTTTTAATCAGCATCAACAGATTCGCAGTTTCATCACATGCAGGATATTGTGGGTTCCTGAGAAACAGTAAATGTCTGTGTCATCAGTACAATATCGCTTTTCAATGAAAACATAGGAGATTGTGCCAGTTGCTCTGTGTTCTTTTCTTTTAGCTGTTATTCTTTTTAAATAAATAAGCTATTACAGAATTATGCATATTTGCTCTGTTGGATGTATTTTGGACATTCATAATATTGATACAAAACAAAAATATTTTTGCATAAGTAATTCCTATATTCAGCTCATAAATGAGTATTGGTGGGAAACACTGTAAATCGGTAACCTAGAAAAACAGCATTGGCCATTTAAAAAGCATGCGGGTGCATTTAATATACATAGTTTAATAGAAATACATCCTAATTGAACCCTTTTAGTTATGCCATATCTAAAACGGACATCTGCATGGTACACTGTGAGACTCACCCCCGCTGCAATGCAGCAGAGTGAGCTGGCATTTGCCATAGTAGCTGGCCAAACATCCTCTTACCTGTCACTCTGTGCCAGTTACCATGGAAATACGTTCTGACAGGAAATCTGCATCCTCTATGGGCAATTTATACATCCACAGGCGGTGGAGAATATTTTAAGACAACTCTGACACTGCTCAGGTGTCTCATGTAGTTTGGATTCTGAGCCTCCCAAGTCCCAAGCTTGTTCCTTCGCTGTGCTTTGTTTTGTTTCTTGACCCTGCTTGTGTTCTCGACCTTCCTCCCAGATCATCCTTGCCTTGTTACCTCTTTGTGTTTACTCGGCTTTGACCCTGCTTGTTACTTGAAACTGATTTGGAAATTAATTTTGCTCTGCTACCATGCTTCTCTGAGTTTTGCTGACCTGGACCTCTCTTACAGATTCCCCTTGAAGCCATGGGGTGTGTTTTGTGTCTCATTCACCAGCTTTGATCCTCTCCTGCTTGACAACAAACCTGTACTGTATTCCTCCTGCCTGCTACAGCACCATACCACCTGCGTACTCAGCTTTACTCATCTTTATTGTCTGGGCACAACACTGTTTCAGTTTGGAGCAGATACCCTGTTTGCGTTGCTGTTTCCCTGATTCTCTTAACTGTTGTGACCAGCGTGTGGATTGTACGAAAACAGATCACGGCTTATCCAATAGAGCATTGGATAAGCATTTCTTAGCTCTTATAGAAAGGAACAAGTGATTTTACTTCATGTAACATATAGCACACCCAAGTTAGTCTCCTTGTAGGGTAAATTAAAAACACCTCATTGTTCTTTATTTTCCTTATGTTTGACATTGTTGATTAAGAGCAAACCAGCATTATGAAGGCTGAAATTTCCTTACTTTCTCAGACTAAAGTTTTTTCTTGCACCTTTGATGATGCTAAGAATTTAAAAATAATAATATATTAATGAATTACCATTTAACAAAGAGTGAAAATTACTTTTAGGTTGTTTTTGATTTGCACCAGTAAAGTTAGGACTCATCTGCTGACTTTACTTTTTTATTTTCAGTAGAGTTTTACAAGTTCTCCTAGGCAGCAAGTATGGAGCAGCTTCCATTTCTACAGTTTCTCTGCACCATGTACAGTATCATTACAACATTACAATCAAACAGTCACTTTATTTAAAAGCACTCCCCACAGATACTGCATCAGAGAAGCTTGGCTGTAATGGAAGAGGAGTTTAAAGCTTTAAAACTACATTTGGAGTACGAGGCCTTTACCCGACATTCGGTCAAACCGTCAGTACAATTACCGTAGATTTTAGTTTTCTGTTTAGTGAAAAAATATTATTCAGATTTTAGACATCATGCAATTTGGCTCCAATGTAATTGATACTGCAGCCCACCTGCCAAATTTAACTGAAAATTTCCCATTGTGTAGAAAGAAGCCACCTCAGGTAAATCAAAAGCTGCTTTCATATACCAGATTTGTGATTTTCAAGTCTACAAACTTTCAACTAATTTAACCTCAAACAATGAAAAGACTTCCAGTTTATTAACATATCATTTTAATATTGTGGTATTTTCGGGTTCGACGAGGACGGACACAGTGACTCAGACACTCGTTGACTGAAAAACGGCGCTTTATATTTCGGCACAGAAAGACACAGCCCACACACCAGCAGAGAGAGAGAGTGAAAGAGAGAATGAGCGAGCGTCAGAGAGAGCAACACACTGGGGTCTATTTGGGTAGTTACACAGGGATAGGGTGGCAATTGGGTACAAGTATAACAGGGGTGTGAAACAAGGGAACTATTTACAAGAATCTGGCGGTCTCAACAAACTGTACGCCCGTTTTGAAATGGGTCAGCTGCACTGGTCAGTGGCTTTCCTAGTCTCCGCCCTGACCACTACTGGTGGGCGCTCTTCAGCCTTAGTGCCAGGCGAATGCGCTACAACAGTGGTTCTCAAACTTTTTGGACCAAGTACCACCCCTGATCCAACCAAAGCATCCAATTACCACCTACAAGTCATCATCTCATAGGAACCCCAGAAATTCTCAATGAACAACATGAGCGCGCGTGCACACACACTCACACATACATATAATAAATATTATTATAATAATAAACTTTATTTGGTATAGCGCCTTTAACAGTGGCTTCTCAAAGTGTTTTACAGAAAAAAACAGTAACAACAACTAATAAAAATGCGCCATTTCAGTGAGAGGGGTGAGCCTGTTTAGTCGAGCAAAGCAGATGTGAATTAATTTCTCGAGCCTTGATACAATTCACAACAGAGTCTAACAGATTTTAAATCGTCAGGCATTTTCTTGACGGCAAAGGTCTCGCGCTGGATGTTGCAATGCGTCCATTAATTTCTGGTGCAACCTCTCTAATTCGTGCAACTACACCGTTATGTCAGCTTGTCATCACTCTAGCACTGTCTGTACAAACTCCGACACATTTTATCCAGTCGATGCCATTCTCTTCGATAAATTCATCCAGAAGCTGAAATATGTGCTCTCATGTAGTTCATGTTGGTAGCGGCTTACAGAACATACCCTCAAACTCGTATCTAACGTAAACGAGCAAGTTGGCCAAATCGATTACAGACTCATCTAATTGCAGTGAAAAACATCTGCTCATCTTAACGCGCTCTATCAGCGTACTTTTTATATCATCCTTCATTTCAATAATTCTATGAATGACTGTGTCTTTCAGCTTTTTCTCCACACATAATACGTGTCAGCTCTTTTGCCAACTGTAAATAAGGTTCTTCAAAAATAGTGTGGGGCTTACCTGCTTTAGCAATCCGCAAGCTTGCATTTTTCCGCGTTTCCGTTTTTATTTCCGTATTTATTTAAAGTTTTTATTTCATGCGCATGGGAGCAAAACACAGAGATGCTCGGTGTATTTTTCTCAAATTAACTTAGAACAGTTCTTAAATATTTTTCTGTTATCTATCACACTTTCCTGTGCTCACAAGATTACCAGCATTCGTAGCACGTATTTCTATGCATTCCTGTGTTTACAACGTTGGCATTGTTCCAAAATCACACACATTCTTCTTCCTCCCTATTTGCTAGAGATACAGTAGCTTTTTTAAATACAATTGGTCACTTGCATCCGTAGCACGCATTCCTATAGAGTAGTATAGAATTACAGAGTATCTCTTGTGTCCACTGAAGTATTAGCGCGCACTGTATGGTAGTACGTAGGCTGCGTATTCGACACGTATTAAAATACAAAATATGAAAACCCGTCCCGATTTTTCAGCGCACACGACACAGTTCCAGGGTCATTTGGCGTACCACCTGGCGGCACTCTGCGTACCACTGCCGGTACGCATACCACAGTTTGAGAACCACTGCGCTACAATATTATTAATATTGCTAAAGCTACTAAGATATTTTTCATTATCTGAATATTAAAAGTGCAGATTTGGGATTAAAATCCTTTACGCCAAACAGCCCAGGCATTGTACAGGTAAGTCAACCAGCTTCCACTGTGAGAAAATAAATTCTAGTCTTTAATATCCATTTGATATTAAGAGACAATTAACAAAACTGGAACAGGTTTCCAAATTTCAAACAAGAACCAATCTTGGCTCTGGGTTCAATTTCTGAGGTGCTATCTGCGTTGAGTTTTGTATATTATTATAATGACATTCTCCAATACAATCCCTACTAGGGAGCTGTTCAAATTCACAGACATTTTGGTAGATGGCAACATGAAATGTGCAGCATTCACTGCATCTGTTATCGAGAGCATAATGATGACATAGTGTTTATTTCTCTAGAGATTTTCAGTTTGGAGCAATGTGCAAGACATGAATTATCAACATTCTTGTGTGCATGTACTATGTGCACATGAGTATCAGGGTGTGCTATGGGATGGACTGGTGTTCTGTCCAGGGTGTATCCTGCATTGCACCCTTTTCTCGGGCTCCACCATGACCCTGTATTAGATAAAGTGGTTAGAAAATGGATGGACTTGTAATGAATCAAAGTATAGTATACTGTAGTATTATTGTAAGGGTCTAAATACTTTTGCCAGGCACCGTATCTGCATGTTCCTATATAAAAATACAGTCATATAAACAGCTGTAAACATACCATAATGTGTGCATTCTGCATTTGATAAGAGATTATAAATTGTTTGACAAGAGATTGTTTGTAAGTCTTTTGTCCTGGCTAGTAGCTAACAAACTGCTATAATTAAAAAGGGCAGCATTATGAAGCAGTGATTAGGGTTCTAACCTTGCAAAAGGAATGTTGTGCATTGAAAACCCAGGTAAGGCACTCCTGTTGTACCCCTAAGTAAAAATACTCAACTAGATATATAGGTGCACATGTAATTTGCTGCGGATAAAAGAAACAGCCAACCAATTTAAAAAATAAAACAGCACAATGTCCAATGGATGTCCAATCCTGATCCTAGATGTATGGTATCCACTTTAATGGATACTTTAATGCAGCAGCATCTTAAGAGCTATGAGAAGAAGTCAGTTGAGCCAGGGTAAGCATTAAGATCTGAATTCAAATAATAACCTGTACAATCACACCCCTGAAATTACAGTACAATAATATCAGTTCCTTTATGACACTGTACATGAATGTAGCACCCTGGTTTCCATACACATACTGAAAATATAATATGAGATCTAAATCCAGTGTATTGAAGTTTAGGTGCCATCAATCATTAAATGTTATTTTTCTTTCCAAGTGGACATACATTATTCTCCAGGCAAATTAAAATATGCAGACACATGACATATTAATAGTACTTGTTTTTCTTTGCAAAGCATAAACTGCAGCCCAGCAGAAGATTTAACAAGTTTTGTCTTTTAATAGATCTTTGGAGATCTTTTAAAGAAAATAAGAGAATCTACATTTTCCATTTCATAGATAAGAAGATTGAAAAAGTGGTTTTAATTTTAAACACAGTTCATTAGACCCTCAGCTGTGTATTGCAGCATTAAGCAGCTATTGTGCATGTGCTTTAATTACCTTGACATTTTCATCCTATTGTGCCTTTATATTCTTTGATAAATACAAAACTATCCAAAACTGAAAAAAGAAATCAAATAAACTGAAGTTGTTATGCCATATATTTGACTTGTCGCATCCTCCAAAAATGTGTATATTTTATTTTTGCTTTTTGTTCATAGTATTTGCCACATTTATGTTTCTGTTGCAAACTTGTGTTTGTGTGTAAATGTCATTGATCATGATGTTAAAACAAACCTGAAAAAGGAATTGGAAAAGAGCGTCAGGATTTGGAGTCTAGAGGCCTTCAGTCTGGCACATGCCATACTTTTACAAATACTTTAATTAAATGTGTATCTTGACTGAGAACTAAAGTGGTTGCAGGGCTTTTACACCTGGGGTCTGAGTTCAGATTTACCTTTATTTCTAGTAAATTATAAAAAAAATGCATATAATCTAAATATGAATCAAACAAGGGTTTTTTAGAATGAATGCCACATACTATACACACTCCAAGAGTTCCCCGAATGTTTTCAGTTTAGTTTCTTTGGATCCTTTTAAAGCACATTGCCCCAGAATGTCATCTTCAAACTACTGACAGAAAGGACATTTTATAATGGAAGATGGTTTAACATTTAAAATGACAAGCAGAATGTGGAAAATGTTGTAATTTTTGTAATAGTTTCGCAGTAGCATCATTTTTTTTCTAGTTTTCAAATGGGTAAGACTCCAGTATAACCATGAACTAAAGATACATCTTATCAATGTCTGTGATGAGTAATTGCTAGATTTTTAAATGACGGAATTCATCAATCCAAGAAATCAAGTGCACATTGTTAATTTCCTAAGTGTCAAAAATTCCAGCGTGATTAATCTCAAATACTCCCAGCAGTGGCATCCATTAGCTAGGCTATCACAGGCAATGGTTTTCATCAGGTTCAAAACAAAGTCAAGCTTTAATGAAGGATGATTACCAATAAAGACTAACCTTTAGAGTTTCTGGTGGAATTTGCACCAAAAAGAGTATTTTAAATGATCCCTTTCGAAGCAGCATTGAAGTGACAAAAAATTGGTACTTCATAACACATTAGTAGTAACAGAGTTAAAAACATGATCTCACTGTCTGTTTTAAAAAGTAAATTTGATACTATTAATAAAACTAAAGAAATATATAAATAAAAAAAATTCTGCCTTAACTTTTCTCTAATACAATATTTAATGTTTTTATATGTCCTTTCCATCTGACTCTTATGTCACTTGTTTCACTCAGCAGCTGTCTGTGCTCGTTCATCATTGTTACAGCAGCTTAACTTCCGCTTTCCGATTACCTGTCTCCCTTTCTCATAAATCAGATCTTCCTTTGTCACTCAGCTCTTGTAACTATTTCTATTTCTTCCATGTGTTTCAGCCTCCTCTGGTCTTCTCAGTATATCTTCTTTCTTTGTTGATTAGAGTGTATATTTTTCTCTGAGCAATTTATTACTTCTTAATTTCATCAAAAAAATCTGTATTTTTGTGATTTCTTATCCCCACCTTTGTTACATACAGTACCATTTCCTTACCTCATAGACAACACATTTTATATTTTCTAAGATGGCTTTCGTTCCCCACAATTGGCAATAAGTTACTACTGACAAAGCATTTTTATCTCGACTCACATCTGCTACTGGCAAGTCCTATGTATTGGCTACACATCCTGATCTGCTGTTGGATGAGGCTGTCATCCAGGTGGTAAAAGTTTGGATCAGTTTTTTTTTCCATTTACATTTTGTCACTCTTCACTATTTGCTTTCTTTGGTACAAAATTGCTGGAAATCAAGAATATCTTCTAACATTTGCCTGCATGCTTTCAAATCTTATATGACAGGATAAACAAAGCAAGATTAACAAAAATGCTTGAAAAAACAGTTTGATTTCTGTGTGGTAAATCTTAAACATAAATCTGGTAATTTCTTAAGGTTTTGAGAGGGCTTCTGATTCGTTCTATATTATGTAGAAGGAAAAATAATATTGTTATGCTCCGTTTTTCAGACAATACATTTCTCATTTCACGGCCTTGGAAATTGAATTAATAATATATGGTTTAGCACAAATATGGGATACAATATACTCCTAATACTACACAAACTAAAACAAATGAAGAGATTGGTTACAACACAACATGCTTGGACTGCAACCGTGTTAGCCAATGTGTTCAGGAAGCATGCTTGTGCTCATAAAATGTCATCTTGTGCTGTGGATATAGTGAGGATGTGGTGATAGTAGATTATAGCTTGCAATGCAGAGGGATACAAAGCACAACCTGGAGAGGTGAAGAGGTTCTGGAAAGTGTAAAGAGATGGTGCAGTCCTAAAGTTAGCTGGTAGTTGTTTCCCTGGCAACAGCACAATTGGAAAAAGGTATATTGGGGCTCATTGAAAGAGACTATTCTGATTCTGTAACTTCTAGAATATGCAATAGCAGGAAGACTGAGCTAAAGTACAACCAGGCAGTCAGAAGATGATGGAGAGCATGAGTGGCAGCTTAGGTATAGACCAGGGATTGGAGATGGCACACATACAGTATGGTGGAATAATAGAGTAAGCATTAAGTTCATTGATCTTAAATTTGGTTGTAAGTTGGGTAGGCTGTGAAAAGACATATGTACTCTTTAAAAATAGCAAATTTCTCAACTGCTGATTAGATCTCAAAATATAAACAAGAATAGGACTGATTAGTACTGCAATTGGAGACCACAAAAAAGTAACAGATTGCTGCTTTAAAGTTAGTGAAGCAGTAACTAGCAATCTTTTCTTTGGACCAGAATTTTCAAAAAAGCACTTCAGCAATGTGAACGAGGGACACTCTACTGTAGGAGGTGCCGTCCTTCAGATGAAACATTAAACCAAAGTCCTACGAAAGATTATCTACAAGGTCTTTAAAGATCCTATAGTACAGTTCATAAGACTATGACTATTAGTCCCGATGTCCTGACACTACTCTTGGCTTGCACAAGTTTCTCATTTGTAATTTGTTCACCAAATCTGGGTAGCTGGCACATAATGGCACATAATGTCCTAAAGCAAAAGTGGTTTGTAATTATTTAAGCAAAATAAACTTCCTTTTCTTTTCATGGTTTTTATATATAGTGTACATTGTATAGAAGAGTGCAGTACGAAAAAAACAAAATATTGTAACGGATTTGGGTTCTCTGGGTATGTGCTCTTGCCACTTCTACCTCAGGTCAACCCTCCACCGCTGGGGCTTGAACCCGGGTCTCCGGTGTCACGCAACAGAGAACTTGCCAGCTAAGCTGTCACGATTGCTAACCCCTCCTCTTAAGGGCGCTCCAGCCCTTCCTTGTTTTCTCCCATTGTCTGCACCTGTTCCCTGTTCCTGCTCCCCCTTAAAAGCCAGATGCGGACTTCACTCCTGGTTCCTCATTGAATCACGTTTCATGTGAGCCCGGGGTCCTGCTGCATCTGGCTCTGTTATGGTTTTAACCTTCTGTTCCTGATTCCCTGCCCTGCCGGTCCCGACCCTGCTCATGCTTTTAACCCTTGGATGGATCTCCTGGCCTTGGACTCTACTCTTCCATTTGGATTCCCAGTTTGGACTTTGGCTTTGTTTGTTCGCCCGGACTCACTTCCCCAGGACACCTGCTCACCTCGGACACGCCCCCCTGTATCCAGACCCTTTCCTGCATGACTTTCTCCCTAGTGTATCTTCACAATTCCAGATCGTGTCGTCTGCATAGGGCCCGGAAAGAAGTGCTTCGTGACATAAGCGAAAGGATAACTCCCGCAACACAAGCTGCTAAGCTCTCTGTTATGTGCAAAGGCATAATCAATACAATACTGTATAGTTTAGGGACTAAAGTTTCTGTTTATTTTTCACAATTTAATTAAAAATACACCTGTATATAAGTTTAAAGTCATCACCAAATTTTTTCATGACAGAATGAATGTGTTGAATTGTCCTGGGCCTCAGGGACATATTATTCAAAACATCACATGTTTACCATCACATAACTCATCACATAATGATTGCAAGGTGATTATCTTCCAACTTGCATTTAAGTGCCCCTGATAGAAACACTACATTAAACATTTTGCTGCACAATTACAAGGGTGTCCAATACTCGTCCGGGTTTCTGAGATGTAACCAGTAAAACTCAACATGGACCTTATAGAAACAGAAATAATGTCCTGTTAAAGTGATTGCTTTTGTGGTCTACTGTATATGCATCTAGATAAAACACATTCTGAGGGAGGAAAAGAAAAACAGAAACATTCATCTTAATCTCAGTTGTTTAACAGAAAACTCCAGTGTGTTGTTCACCTAAGACCTGAAATATTTACAAGAAATAATGGCACAATACGAAAGGGACAATTTATTGCCTCAGCTTTAGTTAAAATGCTTCTGAAGACCAAATTGGAACTACTGAAGTGATTTGATTAATAAATCTCTTTTCCAAATGAAGGTTGTTTTTCATGCAAAGAAACTTAGTTTGAAGTGCCTCTAAGCAGCGCTTGTGAAGGTCAACCTATTTAAAACGAAACAGAATGTACTGTAAAAAAAAGCTCTCAGCGCAGCTAAAGTTATGAAGAGTTTTCAATGCATTTTCATGTTCTTTTCTTTTTTCATAAAACTGTGTACAGTAATTGTTAGTGTACTCACTCTGTATTTAAAAACATAATTCTATATACTGGAACTACATTAGCAACAACTATTGTCTTCAGATTTCAGATAGAAAACACAAACACCAGATTTTCTTTGTGAAAAAAAATATTGGCAAAAAAACTAAAGCCAGAGAAAATATATTAAAAATGTTGATTTTACAAAACACTAATGAGACCCATATATAAAACACTAAGGTGCTTAAATCCCCATAGGAGTCATATATAGATTAAAGATCTTAAAAAAATAATAGTGCCCTGATTGTCTCCATAATGATCTTAATAGTTTTATTGTTATTTACTATTATTTGAAATTCTTATCATATTTTATGACATGCAGGGGGCTGAGCTTATAAATTTAACTTCAGTATTTCTGTTTGACTTTTTTTGTACAATCTTTAATTTTATGAATGAGAGTTATACAGGCTAAGGATATGTATGTACTATACAGTAAACTAAGATAGACAATAAAATGTGATGTCATGTAACATGACAGTTGCTCAAAAATTTAACATCTTATGATCACTATTAGAGGTGATTGATATGTAAACTAATTATGCCCTTGAAAATAGCACACTATTGTACTTTTTGTTTTTTTTCTTTTTACAGAGATTCTGTTCACAAAGGCAAAATACATTTTGGAATCTTAGGCTTACTGTAGATACTTAAGATTGAGCTACTGTAAATAGCACATTGATGTACGTTTCAGAGCTGCTGGACAGATAGGGTCTTCTGGTTTTCATCACATTAATATTTTAATTCTCTTAATTCTGTTTCCAGGCCATTAGCCACTGAGCAATTTAAGTTCCTTTTAAAACTTGCAGAATTGCTGCAATATGTAGGAGAGGATATCACCAGAACAGGGTGTGTTGATGCTTAAATTACTGAAGAAAAGTAAGAAAAAGCCTTCATCTTTGCCCAGATCAAATGTAGGTGGACTAACAGCCTTAGCTTTGGAAAGAAGTTTAAAAATGTGATTTACTTAAAAATGAAATTGAAACAAATTGAGGCAAACAAAAGATATATTATTACTGGTTGAATTCTGAAAGAGCAGAAGATGGCTTTCTTGCCTGGCAGTGTTGTGCACAAAAACATAATAAAACTACATCATTAGAAGCACAAATATAAAACTGAAATACACAAATAATACCACATTAGCTTCCATTTGAATATGTAAAGTACAGTGTATGAATGGCAAACTAAAGAAATAAAATAACACTGAATTGTAGTGTTGCTAGGGAGAAGTATTACTTGTTGCTAAGGGCTACAGAGGTCTCTGTTCTCACTTACTTTACTCAGATTTACCACCTGCATGGTTAAGATACCAGATAACTATTTTTAATTAGACGTATGCTGTGCTTTAAAGATAGTCTTTCCCCCTCAGGTTTACAGCAATTTTTTTTTCACAAGTTGCCACCTCAACGTGATGATTATAGCAATTAGCAGCATCTGGCACCAACAATAGTTTCTTGTTAACGGACAGCTAAAAAAGTGGCATTACATCTTAATGGCCTTTCTTTATTTTTCATAATCTTGTTGCTTCTCAGACCTCCATTTACCCATGTCACTCTGTGTACCCTCACAATCACCCAGAAAGATGAGATGCAAACACTACTTCCACCCCACTGGTACACAGAGCAATTGCAATTGCAGCCATCTCTTTTTTTATCACACATTTTCAACATCCCTATCATCAGTTTTTGGATTATGGGGGTGTATCTATGAATAGGAAGTGTTCCAAAAACAGAACCAGCCTATTACAGTACATTTTACATCTGACTTATCAACACAGCATAACTTACTTAAGCCTAGGAAACCTGCATATAAACATATGTATCTTATGAGGATAACTTTTAAAGTTGTGGTTATATAAACAAATATCTGAGGCCGAGGTTATACAATATATATAGCATTTTACCGTTTGAGTTGATGCATATTTTAAAATCACACCTCCTCAATAATGACATTTTTTGCCATGGAACATTGGGGGCAAATTTTATGGCAAGGTCGATTTCCAGCCTTTCAACGCCACTGAATTATCTAGATTTTAAAGAAGTGAGTGAAGGCAGTACAGGTGGATTCACGTATACAACTCAATCTTAAAGGTAAAGTTGACTGACTCCAGAACTAGATTTTATGTTCTGGATAAGGACATGAGTGGGGCTTGCTTTGAATAATGCTGAATAGTCATGCATAGCAAGCATGCAAAAGACCCCATCAATAAACAGGGTTAAGTGAGGAGCAATATAAGATGAGATCACTTTATTGGCCATATACAATTTCTTGTATTAGGATTCTGTCTTTACGCATACCCCAACTTCCTCTCCATGAGACACACAGACAGGGAGAGAAGCTTGGGGTCAGAGCGCAGGGTCAGCCATTTATACGGTGCCCCTGGAGCAATTGGGGGTAAAGGGCCTTGCTCAGGGGCCAGCGGAGTAGGGTTTCCCTGCTGGCCACAGGATATGAACTGGCAACCTATAGCCAGCAGCCATATCAACTCACAACTAGCAACCAACTAAAGCTAAACAGGTGTGAGCCTGGTTTGTACCTGGATGGGAGACCTCCTGGGAAAAACTAAGGTTTCTGCTGGAAGAGGTGTTAGTGGGGCCAGCAGGGGGCGCTCAGGGGTCCTAATGCCCTAGTTTACTGTAAACAGGCACCGTCCTTCTGATGAGACATAACACAGAGGTCCTGACTCTTTGTGGTCATTAAAAATCCCAGGGCATTTCTCAAAAAGAGTAGGGGTGTAACCCCGGTGTCCTGGCCAAATTTTCCATTGGCCCTTTTCAGTCATGGCCTCCTAATAATCCCCATCTATGAATTGGCTTCATTACTCTGCTCTCCTCCCCACTGATAGCTGATGTGTGGTGAGTGTTCTGGCACACTATGGCTGCCATCGCATCATCCAGGTGGATGCTGCACATTGGTGGTGGTGGAGAGGAGTCCCCATTGCCTGTGAAGCACTTTGAGTGGAGTGTCCAGAAAGGCGCTATATAAATGTAAGCAATTATTATTATAATTATTATTAACCTTCCAACCACAGTCTGGCAAGAATCAAATCAAATTGTTTCAAAGATAATCAAATTGTTTATTCTGCTTGATATTCAAAATATCAATATTTTATATCCTATGATATTCAAAAATAAGCCACAGCAGTGGAGAGGTAAAGGTGGGATGCCTCTCAAATTCTACTGTCTCAATAATCACGCAAACATAAACTCAATTTTTTAACCATTAACATTTCAAATGTGTGGGTTACATTGTATTAATACTGTAAGTGGCTAACAGGATTTTGATACGGATATGCAAATCAAACTGCTAATAAACAAATCCCAGTTAAAAAAAAGAATGTTTGGATTCTATATTAAAAAATAAACAGAATGTTGGAATCCATAAGGAAATTTGTTTTTCATACCATACATAATGGAGTTTTTAATGAAAGTTCGGGAGGAATGAAGGCAGCCGCGCTCATTCGACACAGCTGCCGCAATTCTCACTAATCCTGACGTAAGCAACCGGTCTCCATAAATATCAAATGTCACTCTCTCCTCTTCCTCGTTCGTTTTCTGCATCCCTCCTCCACCCCCTCTCCACCTTTGCAGCTACCCCATTGGTCGCATGGGGGTCCTATCCTCCCCGTCCGACGGCCGGGAGGTTGGCCCTCAGCCAAGCGGGTTACGCCAAATCTCCACATCACAATAAACGATTCTAATTTCTCCCAAGCTTTCAGCTGCTGTCATTCCTCGTGAATTACTTCTAAGTACCCTTCTACATGTTCATCTGTTAGACACATTGGATTTCATCCTGAGTGCACATTATCTGACAAAATTCGAATCACCCTGTTGTTGAATTTATAAGCTCTTTTAAAAAACGGCACAAATTGGAGGGTAGTTAAAAATTCCCAAGTCAAAGAAAGGAAGTCATGGTAGTAGTGTGGCCCAGAGGTCACATAAGACACTAAAGAAACAGAACTGTGTTTTCAGGCTCCATGAATATTCCAAGCTTTATTTCAAACACAAGTCAATCTCAAAAATAGTCTCTAACCTGTAGTCCCTAAAAACAGCAAAAGATTTGTTTTTTCCTCTCTTTTTTGGAAGCATTCTTCTTAAAGCAATAAGGCACGAGAGGCCGTGCTATATCGTGGATTTAATATGGAATCGCCTAGCTAAAGAAATTAATAATGATATAATTATATACTGTATACTGTAGATTTCCAGAGCTGAACATCCAATCTCTAACTACTTTATCCAATAAATGATTCAAAAAGCCCTATACACATACAGTATATTATGTTTACTGTGTATTATTACAAATGGGGAGTTACAAAAAATAACAGGAAATGACCAAGTGGATAAGTAAGTAAAATAAAAAATCATTACTTCCAACTTGGAAGGATTTTGCCAATAATATACCCACGTGGTTGGTATATTTAGAGACACATGAATTAATTGTTCTCTGGCACAGTTTTGATGAAAGGAATACAAATTCAGGTACTGTATGCTACAGTAGGTTAAACACACGTTTATTAAAAGTGGCCATACACACTAAACAACACACAATGCGCAAGTTACCATATGTACAAATTAACAAAGAAAGCATCACAGGGACCTACAGTTATGTTCTAACCACCCTGAAAAACTGCTACCAAGTACCTGACTCTTAAATAATGCCTACAAAAGCCAAAAGATAAGCTGCCTTCTAAACTAAGTAGAATACAACCTGAGGTTAAATCTCTCTTTCTATAAAACCAGATGTCACCAAATCAATGGGGACCTATCTCACAATTCTAAAATGCACTCACTAACTAGCAAAGGCCAATTTTTAACCATGGGATTCTTTACTCAGGAATCAGAGTTCCCTAAAAATACACAAGAGCAAGCTCTCTTGACAAGGTTCAAATGCTTAGATGCAATCTGGTCTTTCTGGATGATCTTGAAGAAAGAGCTCGCACCCTGAATCTCTCTGTTGTGGACTTATCCTTCATCTTATATGGTGTCTTTCTGGGCTTTTGATTGACACTTTATCATTTACCCTGAACTTAATTAAGGTAAACTTTATGATTGCTTTGATCACTGAATATGGATCCCATATTGTACATCTCAGCAAAAATCCCTTTAGCTTTAGAGCTGAAAATGTTTATGTTGCAAGGTGTTACACACTTCTAGATTCTCACTATCTTGATGCTCAGAGACACTTCCATTGTCACCTAACATTTAAAAAACAAGTCTAGATACTATGGAGTAGAAGTTGTTTGAGATTAGTATTTATAGCAACATGTTTTGAGTTACATTTCTGTTTATGTATGATACAGTAATTAAACAGCCAATGATATGAAATCAGAATTCTGTTGGTTATACAGTATTTCTACTTGTAATCAGGAGGTGTCATAAACAGTTCATGTTTTGTTATTCATTTGAAGGATCCAGTTTTATGGCACAGATAACAATCCATTCATGATGTCTCTCTTCTGGTACTACATTTTTAAAATCAGTACAGTTTATATAATTGTATAATTTATATGTTTTATACACCATAACTCTGATTATTACAAAGGCTATACAATTCCCCTAATCCTTGTTTATCTAGGAAATGAATTTTGAAAATTGAAGTGGCCTCTGTAGACTGAACTGCCAGCTGTGGATTTGATTAGAATACTGAGAAATAAAAGTGTGAAACCACATGATTTGATGATTTCTGCAGGGAAAGCCTAATAATTTTAAACTTTGAATAGAAACTCTCAAAAACAAAACTATTGAAAAAAATATTTCTCCTGCTGCTATTAGCTGTTTGTGTGGGTAGTGCATTGCTTTAACTGGTATTTAATTACTGTCAGTATTACTTTTTTCCTTAATTTTTTTAGTTTAACTTTTGGCTTGTGTTGCTTGTATGCTGGTGTGTGCGTGTGATCGTGCTCCTGGAGAATTTTAAACTCCCTGACAAACAACAGTGCAAAACAGTGAAAAGAATAAATAAAATGATCAGAATCAGAAGATCTGTATGATGACTAATTCTATGTTCGTGTACATTCAGTTAGACTAATTATACTATTAACAGGTCAGTAGTTGAATCAGACTCCAAGACTGAGAAGAGGTGTGATTCAAATTAGTGACCCTAAATAATTTCTGAGGAGATCAACATTTATTCGTAAGCTGAATAAGCAAAAAATACAAATATATTTACTGTATGCAGGTAGTTTGATGGAAGTAGGCAGACGTTTTTTTTTTTCTAAATGTTTATGCTCCATTTCAGTAGTTTGGTCAAAATGTGATTAAGACTGAGAAGAGGTACAATTTAAATAAGTGAGTCTTACTGGGGTAACTCACCTGGCTGAGAAGAACAACAACTGTCTGTTAAGACAGTGCTGTTGAAAACGTGAAGGTACTGTAAAACAACAGAGATTCCATTACAGTAAAGCACAACTCGTAAGTAACAAAAACTAAAGACAAAATTTGAAAAACTGAGGATACAGTTAGCAGATGAAATGTATTAAAGGGATATGTAAAATGAAGCTCGTGTGACATATCCAAATCAGCCGGAGAGATAATTGTTCAGGACACTCAGCTCTGGAGAATTATGTTTGAGTGAGAGCAAAGAAGGGGAATGAATGAGAACTACATTACCCCAAAGCAAAATCCTTAATTAAGGAACATGGTGAGCATGCTTAAATTTGATTGGGTCTGGATTTGATGTAAGCTCCATAACTTCAGAGGAGCAGTAGTCAAGGGCTTAATCATGACTGTCGATCAAGGGGATTCAAATGCTGTGACTGGAATTCTGCAATGAGCAGTGAAGGATACTGCACCAATCCAAAGAATCGCCAGAGAGGGTTTGGTTATGAAGCCAGCTTAGCTAGGGCACTGAAGAAATGTAGGAACTGGTAGCATGTCATCAATTTTTCATTTTTGCTGAGTAATTCAGGGTTAGAAAGGATTGCTGTCTGAGAGATGAGTTCGATTAGTAATGGGAAAAGGAAGATTAAAAAAAACTGTGGAGACTGATTTGAAGTAATGAATGAGTAGAAAGTATGTAGAGAAGGTGACACTGAGAAAGATATACTGGAATATGAGATCTGAAAAGGTGTAGAATTGGAAGTTCAGGTCCAGAATTTCTGAAAAGGGTGAGTCCTCAAAAATCATCACAAATAGTAACCATGGAGAGATCTATGGAAGGCTTGCAGTATACAGAAATTTTAATTTTATTTATAATGTATACAACATATACTGTATACAGTACAATTCAGTGAATGAGCACAGGTTGAACCCCAAAGAAGAGTAAAAATGACAAAATGGTACAATCTGTAGAATGTTATAGGGAATCTGAGAAAGTTCCTGATACCAAGGGACCATAAAGTTTTCTCTGTACAAGTCAATAAAGCTAATTGTGCAGTGTCAGTGAAATGTCTTCTTTAAACATAGAAGCAATGCTGATCCATTGTTCCAGGGACAGGAGCCACAGCTTTAATTCTACCATGCAGTTGGCATCCATGTAAACATGGTGATGCAGAGAAGCACAGAAGAAGCAAGGTAAAAAAGATAAAGGACAATGGGACAATCTGCACAGCATACTTTAAGTGTTTGAGGAGGTATAGATTGCACTGAAAAAGAAAGATACTGTAGCCGTGAGAAGTGTCTTAATGCAGCCAAGCCTGGTTTGTGACGTGAAAAGGTTAGAATTAACAAAGATCCATAAGTACTCAAAGGACAAGGATTGATATGTTTTGTCCATGTTGAAGACAGCTCAGAAATAAGCAAAAACCGGAGTTAAGGTTAAAAGAGTTCAAGCCAGGGATCATCCAGTAAAATGTTCTGAGACATGAACTGTAAAGAGGACCTTGAACAATGTTGGAAGATCCAGAAGTGGGATACTCTGGCTAGCGTGTCAGTTGAAATTGAGATGTACTGTGAAATAATACCTCTAAGGCACATCCTATGAGGTGCCTGAGGTTTAGAGTTGATAGGTATATAATAAATAGAAAAACAATACTGATGGCAGTTGTTGCAAGCTAAGCATTTCATCCTGCTTCTTTAAACAGGTAAACTGTGATCTACAGTATGATTGCCAGCTTGTAAAAAGAAACATTTCGATAAACTCATGTGACATAGTGTTAAAAACAGACTATTGTCATGCCCTCTACAGCTAGAGGGCGCTCCTTCTCTGTCCTGTCCCTAGTTTCCCTGTGCTTTGCTTGTCCTTCCGGTTTGTCTTTGTTTGGGGCTATATATATATTTCCGGTCACCCTTTCCTCCTCGCTCAGCATTGAGGTTTCGGATGTCTTAAGACCCGCCTAGCACCAGGTCGTCTCTTCCGCGGCCTGAGGGCATATGTTTCTACCCGACATCATCTGACCTGCTGAGCCCAGGCTAACCCCTGTCTTGACGCTATGCATAGGGTCTTTTTTGGTCTCCTGCCATTCCACAGCTTGCCTCTCCGACATCCGTGACAATGAATCCATAAAGTCATGTGGAGAAATTTGCATTTTCAAATCAGGTTGAGTTCAGTGACATGCTAACTTGGAAGAACACTTTGCCACATAGTGTAATGTCTATTACTTGTGAAAACAAATGCAGAATAATAAGATAGAAAATAAAGCGTGACTTTTAACACAATTTTCTCTTCACGTCAGGTACAATAGGACAGGAGGGCAGCTGTTCTGTATTTCTGTTAAAACTCATCAGGAAGATAGAAGGATCACATGGAGGAGGGTATCGTGACAACTCCAGCATTTGTTTATAATGTGTGAGGAGATTGGACTCTAAAAGCTTCTTTGGTAAAAAAGATGGGCTTGAGCAGAAACACAGGACTGAAGATAGATTGAACTGCTGGAGAATTTGTGAGCAAACAGCCTCAGCTGGAGAGTAATACATGAAGCTTGGTCTGGTGAGGCTGACTGCTGGGAGACATGTGAGAAGACAGTGCTGTGTTTGTTTTTTCTTTCAAAACAACTGGAGTTCTGTGGCTTTCTGACTCAGTGAAAGCACTGGAGCTCGGTATTCTCAAAGAGAAGGAAACAGGAAGTGTCACATGAGACTTGCATTGTATCTGGTGAGAGCCAAACTCCAAATCCAGAAAACAACATGTGCAAAAATTATTTTTATACATAAATGAGGGAACCTTTAGACTTCATTCATAATCGTTTTTTTAAATGTATCCTGTATTTATTATTCAACAGTAAAGAGGCATACAGTATAAGTAAAAATGCCTCTTTACTGTTGAATAACTATGTTTGCTCACTGTTCATTTGTTTGGCTGTTATGTAACTGTTTTCAACCATTTTCAGACTGTGGCAATATGTAGGCCTGCCCACTTATCTATTCCAAACCATTAGTGTTAAATTGCTTATTTAAACGTTTTAACTAAGATATGAAAATGCTCAATAAATTAACTAGTTTTACTCAACCAAAACCTAATAATACAAAAACTGTTGCAATTCATAACCTTCACAATTTTTTTTTAGGAATACCCCCTTTTCCTAACAACTTCACTAAATTAACTGTTTTATTATAATTCCAACCATCAATCCTTCCATTTTCTAAATGCTACTTCCAATTCAAGGTTGCAGAAGATCTGGGACCTATCCTGACAAGAAACAGAATGTAATGTAGGTTACACCCTGGTTAGGAAGCCAGTACACTACAGGGTAGACGCAGGCACAAACACTTACAACCAGGGCCAGTTTTCCCCAAAGCCAGTTAACCTGCAAGTATGTTTTTGGACTGTGGGAGGAAACTGGAGCACCCCAAGGAAACAGTGAAAACATACAAACTCCTGGCATATATGAAATTGAACACAGGTCCCCAGTACTATTAGGCAGAAAATCAGACCACTGTGCCACCGTGCCACCATAGACAGGAACAAACTTAAATACAACAGTGGGAATGACCCAGCTCCTGGTCTACTGCATGATTCATGAGGATTAAACAGTAATAAAATATTCAGTCATTTTTGAGCAAAGATGCTGTAGGAAAGAAATTTGATCTAAGTGACCTCACAAGAGGATTAATCTTTGGCACACTGCTGAGAGCAACAGTAGACCGTGTGAATGTGTCAGTTCGGGCAGCCTTAAGTGTTTACAGGCAGTCATTCGTAGACAAAAAGAAGGAAAAAGTAATTACAAATTAGACAGCAAGAAGCAACCACTTACACCACTACCCATATCTCATGCACAGCTTTGCCCACTGCTGCTGGCTGCATGGTTCCATATCTCCACTGACATCTGTGAGTATAGAATGAAGGCATTGCTTTGATGCGCTAAAAAATGTTACAGCCACTGGAAGAGGATTCACCTTTTTCAAAATCCTCTCATTTTGTTATAGGAAAGTATACAAGCAAAAGTGTGATTGAATCTGATGACATGTCTGCGCTTTTGTTTAGAGGAGATGTCATGCAATTCGGTTCATTTTCAAAGCAATGTGTAGACAAAGACTGATTGTCAGTTCATGCACATAACAATTTAGTAGAAAACTGAACAAAAACCAACATACTTGAGACAAAACTACCACATTTCTGTATTTCTTGGGAAATAGATGCCTTGCCAATTAATATTATGAAGTTACAGTACCTATAAATGTTAAACATTGATCGATATTGCACTTGGCATTGAGAGTGTAGCTAATGACCACTTCCTGTCTAGCTGTCTTGGTGATTAAAACCAGCACTTTCACAGTGCGTAGTACAGAAGGTATTAAATTATTGATTGGATCAGTCATAACACCTGATCCAGAAGTGTATGCTGAAGATATTACCGTGGACATCAGGCACCATCAAGTTACATTTTGTTTGGATGTGAGCAATGTTTGCTCAACTCTTTTACCCTGTTGGTAGAGTGCCCCCTTTCTTTTGTTGTGCTGATCCCTCTGGCTTTCAATTATTGATTTTATACAACAAACTGTGTGATTAAGTATTTTCAAGGTCCTATAAGAAGAATGATTGCTACTATAGAGTAAGTGCTATCAACTAAAATTAACATTACTTTTTACCACTGCATTAAATAAATTTACATTAAGTTATTAGGGACTCATTTGAATTCACAGTATGTGATTTCAGATTGACATCACACACCAGGAGAGCAAACAGTGCTGATCAATGTGGTGAATCACAATTTAACGTTTATGGATTTTAACCCCTCAGAATCTTACCTTTTTTGATTTTGTATTAAACCTGACTTCATTTCTTTCAAACGTCTTCTTGGCCACATCTATTTTTATCACATTACTTCTGGAAGACACATTCTGTGTTGAACTGACTGAGTTCCATTTTTATTTCAAGAGGAAGAATTTGGGGATTTTCCAGAACTAGACTACTTTCTCTGAGTAGTAATCATGCTCAATGTATGCTTTCAACACACTCACTGTATTTATTAGTATTTAAAACTGTGACCACAATGAGCCAGTAGATAGATGGCACATATCGTTAGTGAAGGAAACTGAAAGGTAACCACTGGTTTTTCACATATTATTAGTATGCTGGAATGCAACACAATAATTGTGTTAGCAAGGTAGGCCAATCCTACACCTCAAATAACCATGTTCTTTTCAAATCATAAATCCTGCCTGTATTCTTGTTGCAAGGTAATTTTATTCCCAGGGACTATTCAGCAGCATTTCCATCTTGGGAATGAATGTGAATGACCCATTTGTGATAGAGTAGTCTGCCACTGTTTCTATCGAAACGTGTATAGTCACAGTGGGTGCGAATTGCGGAGTCTTTTTCTCAATGCAAGTTGTGGATAAGAAAGGCGGGAAAGGGTAGAAGAGACAATTCTCAACTAAAACCAACAAGCGCTAATATAAAGGAAAGGGAAGCACAGCATATGTAAAAAAATTTCATCTTACCTTTTAAGCAGTTCTGTGCGTGTAGGAAAAGCCGAGTTCCCATTTGTATGAGGGGGAGAGTCCTAAGAAAAGGGGAACATGTAGAAAAAAGACTAGTTAAACCTGCCAGAGGATCATTCCATTCCTATTAGGTTGAGGAGGAGGAACAGTAAATTAAATATGTTATAAAAACTGAAAACTGTTATTATTATTGTCTGTACTGTTCCTGTATACTGTGTCCAAATAGACCATACCACAATGTTATGTGGTAATTTTAACACAATCTTGTGTGTTTTTTGTTGTTTATTTTACTGGTAATGGTATGTCCTAAACCATACAATATATAGGAGGTTGGAAAGTACTTGTTGGAGTCAGGAGTGGGTTGTGTTGGTGTGAGGAGAATATGTAAGAGCAAAAGTTATTGATTTGGGTTTTTTATGTTCAAACCTTGTTATTTGTGACTACACTGCAATGGCTAAATACTTATGAGGAAGGGTTGGTATACCCCAAGTTTTTTTTATATTGTCATTTCCACCTGGTGAAGAAACCCAAGGTTGTTTGGTTTGCTGATTGAGAAAGCAGCACTTGATACATTTGGACTGCTTGTTTTTAAAGCACGGCCTTAACATCATGAACTTTTTCCCTCCTCTAGAAACTACATGTCCTCTGCCTAACATTACCCACACAGGAGTCTACATTCCATAAAGAGACTGTTTCTAGGACACAGGAAGGACTTTGACTTAAAATATTCAAAGGGGCTTCATGGTTGAAAACTTTTAAAGTTTATAATAAGGAAACAATGAGCAGATTGTTCATGAAATTTCAGTATAAGTTAAATGTATTTGGCAAGTGTAATTAAATAACTCTGCTTGTGATTAAAAATAATGTCTTTTAGATACAGTACATTTGCAAAGAGACCTACACAGCAAGAACATTTTTAAATGATGATTTTAATATGACCTGACCACAGTAATGGGTACATAAAGTAGTAAGATGAACTTTTTTAAAAAACATTTTTTCAAAATATTTATTTCCAACAATATCTGGCACCCTTGCCTTTGACATGCACATCTCGTCTACCGTGAAATTCACCTTCTACTGCATCTGAATCATTGAGAGGGTGCAGCTCTATCTCTGTCTTGCAGATGTCAAGATTCTCTGTAATGCCTACAGCTCTTCCAGCCTGGAATATGCCAAAGCACCACTTACTGGACTCCACTTGTGTTCAATAAGCAGACTCCAGCTGGTAGAGAATGAAGAAACCCATATTCTTATTAGAAACAGGACAGACATTTTATGTATTAACCTCTTCAGCATCCAAAGGCACATCTCTCAATGAGATTTTAGACTTCACAGGACACTAATCTGGTATACACATTCTGTAAAAATGTGATCTCACACTTTTTTTTGAGAATTACAGACTAAAAGTAACTATAAACTTTTTTTTCATGGTATTGTGCAAGGGTTTGCCTTGAAGAGAAATTGGTTTTAAGCTTTGCACAATTTTCTCAGAGTGCAAAACCTGCCATTTAGAAACATGAATCGGGAATCAATTTTGTTTTTCCTCACTACTGTATGTTTTTCCAGTAGTGACACACATGTCAAAGTTATACTTTTGATTATTTTATTACAAATGAGCTTTTGATTTTTCAAATAAACTTACTAATTAGACCATTTTGAATTGCTTTTAGTCCTGTAACTGAGAAAGTCCTTATCTTATCTATATGATTCATATGCAACTCGTCTTTTTTAGAAGGAGAAAACAACTAAAAAGGTCAAATTAACCATGTTGTTATTTTAATTAAGTCTTCATCCCAGCACCAGAAAGTTCACTGTCAACTGTTTTGTGTCACGTAAACATTGTGTTTACATCTGACATTTTAATATACTGTTATGTAGTGGATTAGTACAGTATAATTAAGTGCAATTGTGTATTATATTTATTTAACATCATCAACAGCTGATAATAGCTGATATAGTGTAGGGAACATGCAGCAGAAACATGCTTTCCATGAAAGCAAAAAATGAAACAGCTGTCAGTATCTATAGTAAATTTCTTGAGGTAACTTGAACTTTAACTTTAAATGACTGCAAACAGAAAGAAAAAATCTATTGATATTAGAGCTGTTTTGCAAACAAAAAAACTAAGAAAGCTGATGTGCTAGAGAAGGCCATTCAATCCATCTAGCTCATTTGGTAGTTTGCAAATAATTTAATGTAAGCATTTCAAAAAGCATTAGCAAAAGCTAAGGAACAGGCTTTAACAATATGGTTGGGTAGAAGGTCCCATTTTCCTATAACACTTTGCATAAAGAAGGGTCTTCTGTATTCAGTTTTAATTATACAGAACTTCCACATAGCTTCCACTTTTGTCTTTTGTGTCCCTTTTGCTGTTTGTCTTTGAGGATTTTGAGTATTTATTGCCTCATATTTACACAAATGATACTACTTTAATTATGGTTAATGATGATGGTGGTTTAATGAATAAGCAGTATAAATGTGAGGGATAAAGTAAGAAAATAATGCAACAGAGTTTTTCAACTTCCGCTCAATTATTTTCTTGAAGGAAAAGTATGATTAAGACAGATTATCTCAATTTGGAAAACTGCACCAATGAGCAAATTGGGCAACACAATTTTCTCAAAGCTGGATTTACTCATTAATACAGGTTTTACCAGCTTATGAAAATCAGTTTAATAAAAACAAATCAGGAACAGAAAATGGTTTCTAACAAAATATGGAGCTTACATACAATTTTGAAGACTCAAGAGCAGCAAGTTTACAGAGTCCTCACTAGGTTAACTAGGTACAGGTAGGTGGTTCATGACATAAGACTATTTCTTAATAAAGAACTTACAGATCTGTGAACGATGACAGAATTCATGTCTGTTTAAATGGTTTGTGCCTTTACTGTATGAAGACATCTTCAAACTTCAGTAAGAGCTATATTTTCACTGTGAGGAGTAGCAGGAGGTGGAACCACACATATTCACACCAATGCTGCCTACAAAACTGAATTATTCCACTGCTTCAAGAAACAATAAATGCTTTTATCCCCCTCCGAACTTAGACTAAAGAACCTTATAAAAACTTATCTACAGCCAAAGATATAAGGGACACTGGAAAAAAATCAACTTAATGTGTACAGTAACAAAAAGCCTGACTTATGCTCCATTTTCGTGACAATTTGTTTGAGAAAAAGAAAATAAATATAGAGGGTACTATATGAATTCTGTAATCCCACTGAATGCTTGGTGATGAAATATTCAATGTTTGTGAAATCAATTTTTATTAGGATAGTGGTGAATGGAGCTCTGCTATGAACTATAATATATTTTCCAAATGAGGAAGCAGGGTGGGCCATAACTTACATCAATGACCCCTGCTGGGACATCAGTCATAAGGCAAATGGAACCTTTTGTGTTGCAAAATACTTTTGTGGTCTTTTAAGATACTAGAATTTGCAAGGAAAGCACAAAACATTTGCACTGAGTTAAAAACCAGATCGTAGTTATATGAATGCTATGCAACACATTCCTGAATCTATAATAAAAGACCCATAATACAGGAAAACTGATGAGGCTACTATTGCAGAGAAGGCTGATCCACTTCAAGTTTTAAAAACTGTCAGGCTCTTATTTTGCCTGACAGTTTTTAAACTGTTCTGTGTTAAATATTGTATAATTATCAAGCATTTTTCCATTTATACAAATCTTTTTTTTTATTTTCTAAATATGTATCAATATTAATTCAGTAATATTATTTGTATACCAGTATGTATTAATCACTTGTTGATTTAATAGTTTTCAGAGCTACTGTGCTTAATATCCGAAGGTACATTTAATTTTTTTTCATGCTCAAATAATACTTAGCTTTTCCTAAAATAAGCTATGTTGAAGACAAGCTAAGATTATGATTCACAGTTTGGTATGCTCTCTCTTATCTCTTTCCTTCAAAGTCGTTTTGCTCAGAGTTGGTGACTGAAGTGGTGTTCTGGCTTCCTGTCTTAGTCAGTTAATGGCTTCACTTTCATACACATCATTTGATGATCAGTATACCCTTGACTGAGATGTTCTGAAGATTAACTAGTGAATGTTCTCCATGAGACAGCAGCATGACAACAGTCTAAGTTTAACTGAGCAGGATGCAGTTCATCTCCATCAAAGTCTGCTTTGCTGAAATTGTAAACTTTTGATTTAGATTCAACCAGTACAGTATCAAAATATACTTCAAAGCATAATATATTATGATCACAATAATTTACCTCTCTATCCCTGCCTTGCAACCTTGCATTCTATAAAAATATGTCTTAGTATAACAAGGTGAACATAATGGCCACTAAGGTTTGTCCTGTACAGGGCAGGGCAGAAATTGTCATGCAGTAATCCACAACAACTGCTGTAGTATGCTGAAAGATATTGTGCTTTTTATTGTGATTGCAATAATATTGTGATTCTTAAGCAAGAAAACACAACTCTGAAAACCGCCAGGTGGTGCAGTGAATCCTTATTTTACAGCAGAGGTGTGTACACAATTTAATAATAATTAAATGTTTATTAACCCGTTAGTGCTTTCCTCTGCCAACCATAGTGCACAGTGACAATAACAGAATCTTCATTTTTTATCACACTATACAGATATTTTAATTTTAGATTTTGATTGTTAAAAATATACACAATGGATTTAAAACATGTAGTATTTAAAAGCAAATAAGCATATAAAAAAGAGGTTAGCATTGATGTGAATGACTTTCAAAGTGTGACTTACACTCTTGTTCTGTAAATTTGTTAGCATTGCTGCATCACAGTGCTGGGCCCTGCGTCCAATTCCGAGGGATTATGTAAGTAATTTTTGCATGGGTTTTCTCTGAGTGCTCTGGTTTCTTACCACAGTCCCAAGGCATACTGGAAGGTTAATAGGCTTCTGGGAAAAACTTACCCTAGTGTGAATGTGTGCATGTTTGTGTCTGTCTGTACTCTGCAATGGATTGACGACCTGCATCCTGCCTTGTGTACAGTGCTTGATGGGATAGGCTCCGGCTCCCCTACAGTTCTGTTTTAGATAAAGCAGTTGGAAAATGGTTGAATGGATGGATGGAAAATGAAATACATTTAGTCAAAAGATATAAGATATGAAGATGGACACTTAAAATATAAAATGTATTTAATTTGTATTTAATGTATTTAACTTCTTCATACAGTATGCTGTTAAATCATTTTGCCAGAAAAAAATATCAGTTTTGTCTATTCATTTAATTGTATTTTAAATGCCAAAATCTACTATTTGCATAATTGCATAATTAATAAGCACTGAGTATTATCATCCCTGGAACAAAAATACAATAAAATGCTTTCCAATGCAAATTGGATACAAATAATGTCAGTTGTAAACATCTGCAAAACATTAGCAGGCAATTTATCATTTATATGCTATTAGCTAATGAATTTCATTGTATTGTTGAAAACAAGGATCCTCCCATTAATAAAAATATTTCAATTACAAGTTTTGTGAGTGTAAAGGGCTGCAATAGGATTAGAAAAGTTAATTGGAAGCACTGTTCAGAGGAATAAAGTCAAAACACAGGTGTGGTGGTCAAGGCATTTAGATGTTTTTCATGTAGTTGGTCAATTGCATTATATTGATAGAATTGTTTACCTTAGGAGCATAAGAACAGTTACAAATTACAAATGTAATCCATCTAATTCTTGTGGTAGTTAGTAGGTAATTGAAATACAATATAAAAAAGGGTAAGAAAGTAGTCATTAGCCATGTCTACAATTTTGGTTTCGGATGTTGACATTCCTAGAGAATAAGTAATAGGCTTATTCCATGCTGAAAAAAAGAAGAAAGAAAACACAACGTTTTGGCCATGGAGCCTTCTTCACACCTGAAGAAGGCTCCATGGCCAAAACGTTGTGTTTTCTTTCTTCTTTTTTTCAGCATGGAATAAACCTATTACTTGTTGCTTTGCAGCCTACGCATGCTGATGCAGATACCCACCTGAACTACTAATTCCTAGAGAATGTTATTTTAAGGGTGGAGAATAAAAACCATCCATCAATTTTCTAACCTCTTTATGCAATAGAGGGTTGCTGGAGAGCCAAAGCCTATCCTGACAAGCAACAGGCACAAGACACCTTAGAAGGGACACTAGTCAATTGCAGAGCACACATAGATACAAACATGAACACACTCACACTGGGTCAATTTTTCCCAAAAGCCAATTAACCTCCCAGTATGTATTTAGACTATGGGAGGAAACCAGAGCTCCTGGAGGAAACCCATGCGAATCTCCACACATATTCCTAGAAAATGAGCCCAGGATCCCACAAAAGTAAGGCAGCAATGCTAACCACTGTGCTACTGTGCCACCCTCCATTGACTATAGTACTGTAGTGGCCCCCCTTAGGTTCCCTCTGCTTGGGCTGTGGTATAATGAGAAAGGCGGGAGACTGGAACTGCAGTTGATTAGTTTAATGCCCTTTTTAGGTACAGTAGCTGAGGGTGTGCTAGTCACTCAGCATGGGTGGGAAGGTGTCGAAGCGAAGAGAGGGAGTAACGGAGCCAATTGCTCATCTTGGGGTTTGGCGCAGAATGTGATTAAAGGGTAAGGGGACCCTATTTGTAAAGGAGAAGAAAAGGGGAAATGAGTCTGCAAATGTAAAGGCTTCAGAGTCATGTGCTCAGGCTCCCAGAAAACTGGCTTCTGGAACGCCACAGTATTAAACCTAATTTACAGCACATAGATATAGGCAGCTATAGCAATTGAACACTGATAGTGAAATACTGGCTACAGTGAGCTTTCAACCAAACTTTATAACTCCAGGTGACAAATATACATGTGTAATTTAAAGTGACTCTCTGGCCTAATTTACAGAGAAAAAAAAATGGTAGTCCACAATATGATACCATAAATCACAAGTGTAATTGGTCATCAACTGTCATGAACTTATTGGGCCAGCTTCCTCTTTTGACAGATGCCAACATTTTGACTTAATTGTGCCCGTTTCACAGTGATGCATCTGTGCTTTCGACTGACATTTTGTAATGGTGAAATTTGTAAGGGGTGGAAAGATGGCAAGCATGTGCCAACTTTGGGAAAGTTAAAAGGAAGAGAAAAACAGCAGTTTGGTCAAATGTGCAGAGAAGTAAGTAGATTTCATTGGATTATTTTAGATCAGAGAAACAAAAATCTTTTAATGAAAGGGATGCCATTTCTAATACAGGTCAGTGCACATTAAAAAGCCACTTAAGAGTCTGAGCTGCTGAACTTCTTCACATTTGAGTGAAATTCTCATGTCCAGTGCTTTAATTCTCAAGGGTAACCTGCTTTTAATGAACAGTAAAGATAGACATATATTATCATTGATTTTAGAATTTGTATTTCAAAAAACATTCACTGCTGCATTTAAGAAAGTTTCACTATTGTCATATCTTGTGCTATGACAATAAAGTGCAATATTTAAAAGCATTGCCATATTCCAATTAAAATATCTCAATGATAGTATAACTTTATTATGTTATTATTATTTATTTTTATTAGTTTCAATTGTTAGAATTTTGCCAAATTCATATCATTTCCACAAGTCTAACATCTTAATATTGATATTACTCATGACATTTGCATCACTTCTAATTAATGTTAGCTCTATTGTATGCAACATGTGAATCAGAACATGGAAAAGAACAGCTGACTCTGATGGGTGCACACTTTCTAAGGACCAGTGAACTGTTCACCCATGTCGTATACAGTCATAGTAATGAGACAAGATGATAACACTTAAAAAATAATGTTACAAAAATAAAGTGAAG
Source organism: Atractosteus spatula (assembly GCF_055471065.1). NCBI lineage: Eukaryota > Metazoa > Chordata > Actinopteri > Semionotiformes > Lepisosteidae > Atractosteus > Atractosteus spatula. The sequence goes on along the minus strand of NC_142728.1, from coordinate 6,378,523 downwards.
AAATATTCACTGCCACCAATCATTCTGACTTAGGATGTTGTATTGTGAAATAAGGAGATTATTAATTTAAATTATTAAATGGATCTTTTTGCTTATTTTGGGCTCATTGGCTTGCTGTAGACTGGAGGTACCATAAAGACATGGGTAGCTGTTTTGTGCCATTGATATGTATGTTATGACCAAGTGAAAAATAAAGTGCTGGCAGTTTTGGAACAAAAGCTCTGTCTCCACCGATTCCTGGTTCCCTGCAGGACAAACATCCACACATCCATCCATTTTCTAACAACATTATCCAATACATGGCTATGAGGGAGCTGGAGATTATCCCTGCAAGCAACCAGCACAAGGCAGAACACAGGACACCAGTCCATCGCAGGGCACATCCAGACGCAAACACAGACACACTCACATCAGGGCCAGTTTTCCCAGAAGCAAATTAAACTATCTGTATAACTTTGGAATGTGCAAAGAAACAAGAGCACTCAAAGGAAACCCATGCAAACATGGGGAAAGCATACAAACTATACACACTAGAATGATGACAACACTAGTACCAAATTCAGAGTCCAGTAGCCAGTTTTTCTTCAAGACCATTTTGAATTTAACTGCTAAACTGCCTTGTTTTTCAACACAAGCAGTTTCAAAAGTGACAGTGCATACAGTACCAAGGTATCTGGTTCAGCAATATAGCTCCATGTTCTAAATCTTCACATATAGTTCACTTAATTGATTTTCTTTTTTAAAAAAACTCTAGAACCTATAAGAATTGTCCTTTAATCTGTGTAAGACAATTGTTTAAATCAAGTTGCTTAATCTTGTTTTTTTATTTCAGTGTACTTAGTATTTAGAATATTCTTCCCTTTAAGAATATTCTTCCTTTTTGCATATAATACTTTGCACTTTCTAGATGAAATTATATGTTGCAGTGAACTTGGAGATGCTATGTAAAGTCTGTAATCTCATTTATTTAGAATTCAATTCTAAGTCCTGAGGTGGTTGTCAAGCAAGGCTAAGCCATGGGAAATGAAGCCCACTGGTTTCTCAGAAAGGGGTTGTCTCCATGCATCCTTAAACTAGAAACAGCCTGACTTTTTCAATAAAATGAACTCAGCAGATGTGTGTGGGAGATAGTTGATCAGGAGGACACCAGTGCTGATAATGAGGCATGCTGCTAGGAAGCATGTACTCAGGAAACTATTGGCAGCCTTGATGAACCAGCATTCTTGTAAGGTTTGTAAGGATACTGGACTATATTGGATTAAATGTACTTCTGATTTTATAGAAGTAAAATAAACCCCAACTGGAAGCTGAGTTTATTGTTTTAAATTAATTATCAAAAACCTTTTTCTGACCACATTTGTAAATTATCTCAGATGCGGGGTGCTACCAGAATTAACTCCAAAGTCTAACATAGCACTTTGCTTACTTTTCTCACTGTTAGGTAAAAAAAGAAAAATAATAATCATGCCATTTCTTTCAGCTTTCACTCTTACTTCTATATTACTTTGTTACCTACAGTAAGTGTTTGTAGTTGTAGAAAACAAAAACAAAAAAAAACAGAAAAATATATGCAACGCAATTTCTGTATGTCTGTTATAATATAATATAATATTTCAGTATACTAAAGTTGTGTTGTTACAGACACAATACAATAAATACACAATACAAAAACTATGACAGTATAGGCCTGATTAAAATATTTTTAAAAATCTTTAAAATTAAAATATACAGTACCATCCAACTTTTGACATATATTGTGCAATAATGCTTGGTAGTCTACTGTATATAACTGCTGCACTGATTAAATTGGAACCTGGGAGATTTTATAAACATTCAACATTTTTAACCTGAAAACTTCCAAATATAAGTTAAGTTATTTTTTTTTACTAATGCAGTTCCATAATTCAAAGTGGTAATGCTCAAAACTGTTGGGTCAGTTAAATTCAAATGATACTGTGATACCCCATGGAGCATGTCATAATGGGCTCTTTCATATAGGTGGGTCCAAGATAACAACATGCCCTGAAAAAAGCCATAAGGTTCAGACCGCTGCTGTTTACTTTTATTAAAGAAACAAAAGGGGAAGGACACACAGCTGCTCCCAATTATGCCAGTTTCTTGCCGTCCTCCATTTTGGTGCTTTCCTTGAAAGCTTTGGTCGGTCATCCTGGTAGGGTAGTAACACACTTAAATGACCATTCCCCTGGTGGCATCACAATATGTACAGTATAGTTATAATACAGGTAAGATGAACATATGTGAAAATGCCATTCCCGTATAAACCAGTATTGTCATCTAACCACCACATTTTTCTTCATTGTCAATTTACAACCCTTAGCTAACTCACATTTATTTTTACTCCAGTTACCTCCAAATGAGGTATCATTCTACCGAGCACAGTATCACAATCTGTCACAAAGTCAATCCTGAATAAACATGGTTACTTGTTTTTTCATCCATATCAAATAAATTCAATCTTGGGCAACAGTCAGACATACTGAGACTGAGCAGTTGAGTCTTACTTGTGGCTTCTTACATAAATGGTTGTGATTAAACGACTGTTAAGCCAATTATTTCTAAACTTCAGCTCGTGACAATATAATTCGTGTGTGATAAAATATAGTTCATTAAACCAAAATTCCTTCAACAATAGCCAAATATTGTTGGGTTATATTTCATCCAAACATGCTTCAGAGTTACTTGACCATATTTCTCCTTATGCTAACTTACTCTTAAAGATGTTTGGACTATTAACTGAATAATCTTAGTAGGCCTCATTATATTACCAGTTTAATTAATATATGTCAAAACAGGTATCCTGCTTAAAACACAGTTGCTGCCTGATGTCCATTCTTTACTCAGATGTAACCTACTTTTGTCTTTAGAAATGTTACTCCAAGTGACTCCAAGTTTGGCAGGCTCAATCACACTAAAACCTGCTTCCGACATGCACCTCCCATGTTGTAGTGACATTTTTTATACTGACAATGGGTCATTACTTTCTTGGAATAACAGACCGCATACTGCTAGCTGAACAAATATACTAATTTACAATGACAACCTGGAGACCCAGTTTTATTGCAGGACATTTACTGGAGCAATTATGCTTCTTGCACTGTTAAAGTATATGTATGTCCTTAACTTCTAAGAGTGTGCACTTTACATAGTTTTTGAGCAATAAGAGCCAATTCAGCCATTTAGTTGATTCTATAGGTAACCCAGGGGAGGTTTTGCTGTTCACTGTTTAAACCACCTCAAAAACAGTAATGAAGAAATAATAAGAAATATCAATTTTATTCTACACCAAGTGCCAAAAAAACAATTTGAGATTAATTTGGGATTATGCTACTCAGGTGAATCATTAACTGGATAACAAAAAGGAGGTAAGAAGAAATTAAAATAGTTAATAAAAGAGATATAATCTAATATTACAAAGCCTTGCAAGCATATTAAATGACAGTCTCTAGAAGGGCCTTTGTAATTAAAGATGCAACAAGCTACATGTTTAGTATTCAAATGAGAAATAGCAGATTGCTACAGAATACACTAATTAAGCAAAGATTGGGAGGTGTTTTGCTCCGAAGGGAAATTATTAGTACATCTCTGAAATCGATGACATGTAACAGGCTTTCTAAGGGAATAAAATTATACAGAGGAAATTGCTTATAAATTGTATTGTTGATGAGGGTCTCTGCTGCAAATATTTATTCCTCTCCCATAAGGTTGAGTTATTTCTGAGTTGCAACAGTACAAAACAATTAAGTATTAAATCCTGAAGTCTTGCCTATTACCAAGTCATAAAAGCCACCTTTTTTTCGATGATAGATGTCCAAGCATATTTTAATTCTGTTCCATTGGAAATCAGTTATACAGTATACTATAAAAATATGAAGAATATCAACAGTTTAAGTTTAAAACAAAACATGGATTCTAGCCTAGCTCACATTTTATTTTAAACAATTCAACAACAAAACAAACAATCTTACCTTTAAGAGTTACTCTACCTACTGTAGGTTTACCTCTTGACAAACCATATGGATCTCCAGACAAACTGTATCTGCTGTCTCTGTTGGCCTTAGCCATCAATCACCATCTCACTGCTTTCTCAAGAGGTAGCCGGCTTCTCGTGCTTACAGACATCCCTTTAGGATCATGTGAGTTAAAATAAATAAAATGAAAAAAACAAATCAACCATATTTTTAATTCTAATCTGGGACCATACAATTTTTAACTACAGCTAGGATTAGAGATAAACAACAAAAGAATGTACTTCACAGCACATTCATAACAAAACAAGAACTTAAAGCCAGTGCATCATCTACAAGTGTTTTGTAAATAAAAAAGAATGTTGCAGGTTTTATTGATTCACTTATTTATGATATGGATCCATGTTTGTGATGAGACTTAACTGCATGCAGATCAGGCAGATTACAACAAACTGAAAGAAGTGTACTAACAGGGGATGATCCTGCACTGGCATTAAACCAGTACAGTAGGTAACTACCAGTTGCAATGAACTTTTCTGAAATTTCTGAATTCAGTCCCCAGGTCCATGCTGAAAGTGTTCTCAATCGCAATGAACCCAAAGTAACAGCTGCTGCTTTTGAGAGGATACTAAAGTACCTAAAGTATAAGTCAGTACAATTTATGCTCTAGACCAAGTAATTTAATTCCGTAATTAAGGAGAACCCTAGATCGCAAGAAAAAGTTCTAAATGTAGATGCTATTTATTACTGTATTTATTAAGTAATATTATCAAAACATAAGTTTAGTGTTCATCGCTTGGAAATTAATTATAATTTTTAGCTAAAATTGCATTGCAACCACGGTACAATAGACCGACATCTCATGTTCTAATTGTGAAGGAAGGTGCCATTGGTATTACAACTACTAATGCACAGCCTATAGAATCTGATAGTTTTTGAGCTGTATACTGTTTATATATAGTATTCTGTGGGTAGATGTTAACTGTTATTTAAGCAAATGCTTATAAGTCAATGGGACATGACTCTTAAATGTGTTCAGTCACATATGAGCGTCACTTGAGTCTGTTTGTTCCATTATTATTTGTGATGGGACTCCATATTGGTTGCTCTTAGATAGCAGCAAGGATATGAAAGAATAGAGGTACACTGAGTAAAATGTGTTATTTTATGTAGTTTAAAGTAAGGGTATATTTAAGAAAACATTCTTACTCGGGTCATTTCAGAAGTGATTATTTATGACAGTTTAACGTCTTGGAGATGGAACAGTTGGTCCATTCAAGTCCATAGCAAGGTTGGTGAAAATACAAATGATACATTGATACTGCTAGATTTACAGGACTGGTATGCAAACCAAATGAAAGAAAAGCAAAACACTTCTAACTCTCAAGGTGAGTTCTTGCTTTTTTAGGACTCTGTTGTTTCACAACTCTAGGACGATTTAGACTTTGGGAGAAACACTGTAACTAGTGCTCTCGTGTATGTTCACAATATCACCACCACAACAAAGAAACAATTCAGAGGCAAAACCCACTGTGACAAAAAACCTGGAATATAGGGCAAAGATGTGCTACCTTTTCCCTGGGATTACAGTGTCACGATCGTTACTCCTCCTCTTAAGGGTGCTCCAGCCCTTCCTCGTTCTGTCCCATTCCCCACACCTGTTTCTTATTCCAGCCCCTCTTTAGTTCCACCTTTTAAGCCAGACGCAGGCGATTGCCCGGGGCTTCTCATTGAATCCTGTTTTGTGAGAGCCCGGGGTCCTGTCGCGTCTGGCTCCGTTATGGTTTTAGTTTCCTGTTCCAGATTCCTTGTCCTGCCGGTCCCGACCCGGTTCTGGTTTTTAACTACTTTGGATGGATCCCCTGGTCTTGGACTTTGCCTTCCGTTTTGGATTTCCCTTTTGGATTTATGCTTGGATTGTTTGCCCCGGACTCACTTCCCCCGGACACCAGCTCACCTTGGACACGCCCCCCTGTCTCCTGATCGACTCCTGCATGATATTTTTCCCTATTGTTTCTTCACCTTTCGGATCGTGTCGTCCGCATAGGGCCCGGAAAGAACTGTTCGTGACATACAGTTGAGGCTCCAGTAGCTTAATCTTTGGAAAAACGGACATTATTAATCAAAACTGAGACCCAGCTACCCCGAATGGTCAAGACCTATCATTCATGTATTACAGAAAACAAAGCCACTGTGAAGTGCTGCATGATCAAATTCATATCCACTGCAGCTGTACTCATTTCGTGGGACATTGATTGAAATTGATTGAATATTGCACAGGCACGCATATGCCCTTATCTGGAGTGTTTTAGTATACATATTTTTCTTAATTAAAAACTAGCATTAAATTATCATAAGCATTTAGTTATACATACAGTATATGACAAAGTAATAATTCTATATTAACGTTCTTCCACATAATTGTTAACTGATCCAAATAATTCAAATATTCTGAATGTGATTCCCTTCCATTTCTGCTTGGTAGAACAACAGCTTAATTCTTAATACTGTACTAAGAAAGGGATAATCTGATCTCCAGCTTTGTACCATAGCTTTAATCCCAGGAATGATTCCAAGACAGTAGTTCTTATCTATGTATACTGCTTTGTATTAAATACTCAAGTTTGTTGCAATTGATCCACTGTGAATTCTGTCTAACCAGTTGTTTAAAGGTCGGTTACGACTACTAATTAATGTTGACATCGATATTTAAAATGTGATTTTAAATAACAGTTGATTCAAAAATGGACTAATGACATGTTATTTCATTTACCAATGGAGTAATTGTAACAATTAATGTGTTAATCATTTAATTAATCATTTTAAATTAATTATTTAAAATTGCAACTCAATTAACAGATAAACATGTTGCTCTTCCAGTGGGAAGTCATAGTCTCCTTGTGTGTATCACTACAGAAACATATTATAGTGCTGGAGTCATGAACTGTCATGCCACAGTATGACTTTTCTATTTCTTTTTTATCTTTATCATTCTCCAATACATTACAGAAGTTCTGTTTTTTTCCATAACACAGCATGATGCATTGGAAAAAATGTAGTTTGCAAAACCTTAGATTTGTTGTTATGTATACCTTGAGAAATTAAAGAGCTGTATGTATTGGAAACAGGAGGGAAACTAACATACTGTAGATGAAGAAGAATTATATTAGTCATGGGAAAGAACATTTAAGCAGAAACTCATTTACAAGATTGATTATGCTGTTTATCAGTAAACAGACACCAGTGTGTTCAGATTTAATCAGGTTTAAACAGTCCAGAGAAACAGAAGTTTGCAGTCTCTGACTTGCAAACATGGAGACTGATCATTCAAAGATACTCCTTTGCTCTCTACTAGTTTTGAAGAAAAAATTATTGCCAGTGAAGTGATCATTGCTTTTTATTCCATGAATCAGAGTGGGTCTGTGAGTTTTTTGTATAAAACATAAGACATTCATAAGATGAATCATATTCCTCAGAATTTCTTTTCTCCTTTTTGTGGACTTCCAGTATTTTTGGTTGGTAGTGCTTTGAAGTTCATAGAATGTAAGAAAAGCATTAAAGCCTTTAACAGATCTGATGACCTTGAGTCCTGACAAGATTCATCCCAAAGTCTACATAGTATCACGTTTTGCATATGTCTGTGGGAGAACTGTCCCGTAATTCTGCAACAGCTCTGTGATGGTCTGTGATTGAGGATGTTACTGTCAGAAATGACAACACAACTCATTTGTACAGTTATCTTGGGCTCATATCATGCAGTTATGAAGGCCAATCCAACTTGAACATTGTATGCACAAATGAGTGCCTATGTGAGGTTTCTAACAGAATATTTTCCACACACCAAAGCCTTTATTTTTAATTCAGATTAGTGAAGAGGATCTCATTGCATTTTTATTGCCTCTCAGTATATCAAATGTTTAGGCAACCCAGCTGCTCAAGTACTGGGTTCCTGCGGTTTTTACAGGAACCTGTAAATTTGTTCTTCTTTTTTTTTGGATTTTCCTTCTCATCCACTTAATTTGTTCAAATAAACAGTTGAGGTGAAATGGAATGAAAATCAGAGATGAATGTAGTATTAGCACCAGAGCTGCCTATCCCTTGGAATAGTAAGACGAGTCTTTTATAGTGAGAAAGCCACCATCTTGGTTCAAAACTGAGGCTCAATGGTGTGCCCTTGAATGAAGATAATGCCTTGTTTATTGGGAAAACCTACAGAATGAAGCATACTGTACCTATTTATTGCATGAATAATTAGAACTCGGAGGGAATGAAATTCCATGTGAGGGAACGAGGCCATCAGGATAAGTTCTTGGTAGTAATAACCATTCCTCTGGGCTAACTAAGTGGCTTATAAGTCTATTTGGGAAGAAAAGGGTTTCAGTCTCTGTAGACAATCCAGCTTGAAATGACAGCAAGAGCACCAGAGGTGAGCTGTTGCTGGTAATGGATTTTAATTAGGCTGTACTGAGGGTTCTCCACAGATGGTGATGAAGCGTTCTGCTGAGTAACAGGGTTGGCTTGATGGATTAGGACTGACTCAAGGTGTTACTGGAGCATTGCTTGGCAAGGTAGCAGCATTTCTTTTCCACACAGTTCTGAGAATAAAGTCTAGAAACAGGTGATCCTCTCTTTGTCTTACCATTAGTCAGCAGACAGATGGGAAATCTCAAACAAAAGAGAATGGAAACAGCAAACCGGACTGATGCTGTGTCAAGAATGCAGGGATTTGTTACAGAGTGGCACCTTTGGCCAAACAGGATCAGCCAAGAATGTTGTGATTAAAAGGTAATATCTGGTAATGGGTAAAGAGTGAGAATGAAGAGTTTACTTGAAGGTAAAATTGAGAATTTTGAAAACAGAGTGAACAGTTAGTAAGAAGAGTGTGATTAGTATCTGTGTGAGTAGCCAAAGAAGTGTTGGTATGTACAAGAATGGTGGAGTATAAGGAGCATTTGCCACACCCTGGACAGGACAATGGTCCATCATAGGGCGCACACAGACACAAACATGCACACATTCACACCAAGGCTAATTGGAGGAAGCACCAGGAGGAAACCCGTGTAAACCCAAAGAGTCCCTGTGCTGTGACGCAGCAATACTAACCACTGTGCCAACATGCTGCCCATATATATATACAGTATTCATACAATAGTTCTAACAGCATGTAACTACCTTAAGTATTAATTAATTGTAAACATTCCAAAAGCTACCAAAACTTTTAGCTGAGATTAAAACCTCATTACTTTTGTCTCCCATTAGACAACTAAACTTTTAGTGTTTAATTAGAGTGTGTATTTAAAAACTGATTTGCTATAATTCTATATATTAACATAATGAAAACAGTGGCCCAAACAGGAGGCCTTTTCTAAGCACACATCTTTGAAAATATAATAGAATTCAAAGCTCCTCTGATTCTAGATGCCTTGCAGCAGTAATCGTGCAGAGCATTGAAACATTCAAGTTGAATTTTTAATTGCTAAACATGTAGCTCATCAGAATTACAGCAAACAGCCTGCATAATTTCAAAACCAATGCAAGCTGGTCCTGACTATTTCTTTTACCAACTCAGCTCACCTGTCAGTCAAGACAGATCTTGGTAACAGACAGTAGTGCTGTCCCTGAGAAATCCATTTGTAGTTTATGACAATCAAATTCCAAACTAAGTTATGATTAGCATTAACAGGCCTTACAGGACCATTCTGAGTGATCTTTGCCAGAATCTAGCTTATATTGTTGATTTACAGATCCTCTTCCAGCTGTCACCACAGTCACAGAGCATTTATCATTGCACAGAAGTCCTCAGCAGCAGTGACATAGTGCTCACATGTCAGCTTGGGTGTACTAAAGTTTCTTAATGATTTCTTAACAGCATGACAACACTCTTCATAGCTATTTCTTCTGCAAAACCAGTACTGCCAGAACAGCCTGATAGCTTTCATAACAAAAATGTCATTATTGTTGCCTTTCTGTTAAATGAAGTGTAGGAAAATAAATACCACAGTTTTATACCACATCATTCTCTGATTTGCGTTTGTATGTGCAAGTGAGAGAGAGGGCTAGAAGGAAATAAAACTAAAGTATCATATTTGTACTATTAAAAAAATAGACAACCTATTGAGGTAATGCTGAAGAGTTATGCATTTTGAGAAAAAAATAGTCATCATTTCAAAGGTCAGAATTCTTTGTCAATTTTATAGATCTGTATATATTTATGTTACATTATAAAATCCTTAGTTCAACAAGAGATTTCTACATTGCTTTCAACTTTTATAATTTTATCATGTAAAACAAAATGGTAACTTGCAATGTAGTTTCTTGTTTACACTTATTCTTCATACATGTCCATTGTCCATTTCCTAGTTGAAAATGATTTGATTGTACTAGGCTTTTTAAAATTTTCTTGGCAATGTTATGACATTATCAAAATTATCAAGTCATTTGTAATTGTAAATTCTGCAAATTGTAACTCATGCTAACTTTGTGTATGCTAGGAACTCCTTTGAGTCTACCAAACACTGGATATTAAGATCACAGCTAAGTTTTTATGTTTTGTGTGTGGTTTTAAGATTTAATTTAATTAGCAGTGTGTGGTTTTCCTTGACACATACTGCATTTTTCTTGGTAACATTCTCATCTGGCCACAGAGGTTACATCAATACCTGCATTTTTCATTGTCCAGTGGAGCATCCATTTCCTTGTGTAACCATTATTTTTCAAAGACTATATGTAAATGCATTTCCATTTAATTCACCTTGTTTTTGTTCTTTTATAGAATCAAAGAAGTGTTTTATACTCTTTTTTTTCTATAATCTTTTTGAAGGCTGTAGCTTTTTATACTTAGAAGAGTTGAGCATTAAGCTAGTGAAAGTGTGGATCTCTTCTGGCATTTGAAAAAGACTGATGAATATTAATAGTCATTTTTTGTGCATTTTATATTTTCCTCTTTTTCAGTTTTTATAAGGACATTACCTACCTGAAGTGTCAAAGAGCACAAGAGTAATTGTCTTTTCACAAAAAATGTTTTACTACTACAGGGTTTTAATTAAATGAAATATTCTGTTATCTGAGCTCCCTTTATTAGATATTCCACTGTTCACTTGCAGCTGTTGGGAAATGCATACCTAGACATGCCTTTTATCACTATAAACAGCCATATCACTCTGCAACTCACAATTGGCATCCCACTGAAGCTAAGCAGGTGTGAGCCTGGTCAGTACCTGGATGAGAGACCTCCTGGGAACAACTAAGGTTGCTGTTGGATGCGGTGTTAGCGGGGCCAGCAGGGGGTGCTCATCCTGCGGTCTGTGTGGGTCTTAATGCCCCAGTGTAGTGACAGGGACACTATACTGTAAACAGACGCCATCCTTCGGATGAGACGTAAAACTGAGGTCCTGACTCTCTGTGGACACCAAGGGTGTTTCTCGAAAAGAGTAGCTGTGTAACCCCAGCGTTCTGACCAAATTTCCCATTGGCCCTTACCAATCATGGTCTCCTAATAATCCTCGTCTATGAATTGGCTTCATTACTCTGCTCTCCTCCTCACTGATAGCTGATGTGTGGTGAGCGTTCTGGCGCACTATGGCTGCCATCACATCTTCCCACTATATAAGTGTAAGCAATTATTATAATTATTTTATTGTTGTTTTCAGGGGTAATTGTAGGCAATAAAATATATTATAGAACATAGATATAAGAAAGTATTAAAAGATTATTCTAATCTCATTATGGGACAAACCTTTTTTTCTACTTTAAACATCATTTCAAAGACTCCAGGGAAGCCCTGTCAGGGCATTCAGGCCAGGTGGCACCACATACTTCTTAGAGATCTCTTGACCCTCGGCTTGCGGACTCTCTGACCCAAGCAGTCTCAATGAGTTTCACCCTCAAGTCCAATGACACTCTTCTGTAAGGAGCCCCCATGCTCAACACCAGAGGTCTGCAATCAGAGAGACTCCACCCTTTCCCTTGATACCCCACATCACCTGGGGGAGGGTCCCTCTACTGCCCCCAACACTGATCACATTTATCACTTTATCAGATATTTATCACTAATCTCACAAATACAATCATACAACAGACTCCCCATTTTCTCAAACCAATTCTTTGTTTTTATCTCATCTAAGGTTCCAGTCATATCAGACATAGCACCCTCCAGAACAAGTCAATCATACTTCCCCTTTTTCTGGATTTTAGCCTCTGCCACTTCATCTATTTTCCTCTTTTTTAAATGCTCTTTGTTATTACCATGAACAATAGTGTCTTACACCCGCTGCTGTCCTGATTTTGCCCGGCTCTCTCACTGCTGAGTTTCCACATATGGGAGATCTGACAGGGGTCTTGCTTGGTCCCACCATTTGGGAAGTAACCTGTTTATGCATGCACTTTTAACAAGGGCTCCACCCCTTGAATACACCCCACCCGGGATGGCATTACATTATGTTCAAATTGATTGTTGGCTGTCTGGCTAGCTTTCACTCATTTTTATAACATGGTTTTAGTTACTAATTGCCAGTGCATATACTGTACTGTACCTTATAAAAGGCAATGCCACTGGATGTTTTTGATTTATGTTGTTTTTCTCATTTCTAAATTAATTTTGTGAGCATCACAGATGAAACCATAGATCACAACTTTAACAGAAGATAAATTATATCATAAACTGTGAAGAAAAACCAAGATGCACAGTCCTAGCTGAAGAGCTGACAAAAATAGAAAGATTAGCATTGAAAATTAAGTTTAATATAAAGGCTACTTAGATACTCTGAAAATATATTAAAATCTTTTGTTTCTAAAGTAGGTTTATATAATATATGTGTGACAAATTAAATTGGCCAACTAAAATTAGATCTCTGAGTAAACAGAGTTAAATTAAGTTATGTATTTATAGAGCCTATATTAAATTTCACAGTCTTTGTAAACCCTATTACAAACATAGCACCACGTAAGGGTGCAAAGGTTGTTGTTTTTTTTGTCTGTAGCTGTGAATTGTGATTTTCTTTAGCAGCTTTAATAAAGATGTCTAACAGTATAAAACGGGATCAACAACAGAGCACCTAATAAATCAACTTGTCTTCTTTACTTGCTAGATACAGTTTGTGTAACTACAGCCAGTGACATCTGTCCTTTGTACCGCAAAAAACGTGAGAAAGTGTCTGCATTGCAGTGTTCATGGACTGTCAGTGGCCTCCAAAAACAGTTAAAGTCTTAAAAAAATCATACAGATATTCACTCCTAATCTCAATCAAGGAATAAATTAATTTTACTCTATGTTAAAGGGCAACATGTCGGCACAGTGATGCAATAGTTAGCTCTGCTGCCTTGCAGCACTGGGACCCTGGATTCAATTCCCAGGCTGCTATGTGGATGGAGTTTGTTCTCCCTATGTTCACATGGGTTTTCACTACATGATCAAAATTCCCCCCACGGTCCAAAAACAAACTGGTAGATTATTGATTACTGGGAAGATTGGCCCAGGTGTGTGTGTATTTTTGGATACTATATACAGTAAACCCCCTACAGAGAGAACCCCAGGAATGGACCCCTTTGAATTTTTTCCATACCTGAATGTAATGACATTTGGACCAATTAACTTTATATCCTGATACAGCATCAGAATAAAAATAACTGGCAACTGAGGCTAGGATTAAGAAATATTATCTACTGTATGTATAATATTTTCATATATTATGAAGGATTAGCATCTATTTTTATTTAGCCATATTGTTGAAACCTATTATCCTGAATCATTTATAGGTGTTCCCACACAACCATGTGCCTTCTACACAATTAATGAAAGAAAAGCACAGGCATAATGTTATCTGTTAACACATCCATTATCACATGTAATATGGAGAAGACAGTGAATACTACCAGAGTTCAGATGCCTTTTATAAAGCCCATATGATCTATTGGAATGATAGCATACACCTACAGTAGGTAAGTGTGCAAGGGAGATGAGCCAACAACCTGTGCACAGTGGAGATTTTACTGATCTGTCCTAAAATACTAAACCCCTGCTTTAATTGAACCCATCTGCATATCACCTTTCAATTCAAAGGGCTCTAATGGCTTCAATTCAGCATCTAAACTACTCCTATAACTCCCTATGTATACTGCATGTTCTCACTACAAAGCAGGTACTGTACTATTCTCCTCTCATTGATTTGAATCTTGCAGCACTATTTTCTCACATTTCTGTATTTATTCTGCAATCCTACCAGTCCTGTGTTGCTACAATATTTAATACATTCCATCTCTATATTGCAGTTTGTTAGGATCTAACCAAACAGCTGAATTGTTTTTGGAAATGTTCATGAAGAAAGAAATGGTGGAAGCTAAAAAATAAAAGCATCATACTAAATGTAGCATCATTGCTTCTTCGCATTTGAGAAGTTTACTTTTCTGGAATTTGAGTCTACAATGTTGAAAGGATGATAGGCAAAGCCATGAAGGATGAAGATGCAAGTTTCAGCATTTAATTTAAAAAGAATGATGATGAATCTAAGATCGTTGATGAACTGCAGTTTTTTGTGTGTGCCTGCCATAGCTTTGTCCCATTGTAGGAAAAAGGTTTTGCTATTTGCAGCCATTATGCTTCTTCAGCTATTAGAGTGTCAAAATTGCCATTGTACGTCTTACATTATCGACAATCATAATTTCCATATAGAACATAAATGCATCAATTTACTACTTCTAATAATATGGGGCATTTTCAATTATACCAAGGAGTGAATGCTGCAAGCTTTAGCTTTCCCATAAAATATAATATGGTTTGTCTCACAATACAATGTGCACAAGTTTACTGCACAGATCTCTGATATGTTGTTTCTTCAGAAGTTGGCTTTAAAGTATGCTTAATGTGGAGTAAGTTACACCATTCCCCAAAACACACATTCCCACACCAAATTTGTATTTGTATCTGTATTTGTGCACACAATATGAATTATTTTAAATGTTTAAATGTGCATTTCAGCAGTCATCCTGTAAGTATCAATTCCTGTTACTAGGAATCCAGAGTCCAAGGCTATACAAAAAATCTTCAAAGCAAAACTCATCAGGAAGAGACCTTTCCCCACATAAGCTAACTCAGATGGTCAAATTAGTAGCAATTTTAACACTGCTCTTTCACTTTTTTTAAGAATTAACTTAAAATATTAAAAAAATTTAATATAACAGTAATATAAATACTAATAGTAATTCTGTCTATTTATTCCTCTAATGTTGAAAAACAAAATTGCTGTATTCAGATGTATTCACTAGTAGTATATCAAACCATTGGTCTAAAACCCCAATAGTTTCAATTTGAAATTTCAGGTCGATTAAAGAGAATACATTTCAGTTCAAATAGCACTTAAGGTAACCTGTATTGGTTGTGGGTTGTATCCTCACTATACAATGCATGCACAGGTATTAATGTCTTATAATGGATTTAATGGGCTTCAGAGTGTCTTAATGGATTCTGCTGCTCCAAAGCTGGTATGCATGAGAGGTTATTATCCGTTAAAGTGATTAACCGGCACACCCCTTTATCCTAGTCTAAATGAACAAAGATAAAAGCAACAGCAAGAACAGTTTAAAGATAAATTTTAGTTGATTCAATAATGGGAGTGAGGGAGGTGATTAGAAGGGAATGTTTTTAGGATTCCTGTGATGTTGTATCCTTAGTCTCATAACACTTAATTTTGTAATGATAATGTAATTTTTCCAAACTCAGATTTAGAGGAAAAAAGGGGGTGAGTTGGATGCTATAATTAGAATTATAAAAGAAGTTGAGTATTTCTGTCAGTAGGACATTTCCCCTAAAGATGATCAATACTGTACATCAATGAAAAGAATAAAGGTATTACAGGAATTCATGTCAAAAGAATAAAAATAGATATACTCAGAAATGACCACAAGATACTGAATGGCACTGCACGTTACAAGCAAGGCATATATACTGTTTCCTTAAGGAGCAGCTCTGAATCAGCAAAATTTCACATCAGCTAGCAGTACTTTCCTCAGACCACAAAGTGCAGTCATTACCGCACTCCATTTACCCTGGCATTATGTTGATAAAATGGCCCATTACAGACACCAAGTTTGGAAAAAAGCAAAGGAACCTTTCTAAAATTAATTTTGGTTTCAAATAATGCTTGAATTATGACTATAATGCAGTCTAGGCCTCATTTATGCTGTTTTAAATTAGCATTGCATTGTACATGGGTACAAAACTGCTACAATAGTTCCATTAAATACATTCTTATATTTCAGCATTACAACTTAAATGCAATATACAGAATATTAAACAGAAATTAGGTATAAATATATGTACCTTGTAAAAGTATTTTGCACAGTTTTCATATTCTGTTGCTTTAAAGCACGTAGTCATGACACTTTTAAATAGCAATTATTTTATATTTTTTTATATACACATACTGTATACCTTTCTAAAATTAATTTTGGTTTCAAATAATGCTTGAATTCTGACTATAATGCAGTCTAGGCCTCATTTATGCTGTTTTAAATTAACGTTGCATTGTACATGGGTACAAAACTGCTACAATAATTCCATTAAATACATTCTTATTTCGACATTACAACTTAAATACAATATACAGAATATTAAACAGAAATTATGTATAAATATATGTACCTTGTAAAAGTATTTTGCACAGTTTTCATAATCTGTTGCATTAAAGCATGTAGTCATGACACTTTTAAATAGCAATTATTTTATATTTTTTTATATACACATACTGTATACCTTTCTAAAATTAATTTTGGTTTCAAATAATGCTTGAATTCTGACTATAATGCAGTCTAGGCCTCATTTATGCTGTTTTAAATTAACGTTGCATTGTACATGGGTACAAAACTGCTACAATAATTCCATTAAATACATTCTTATTTCGACATTACAACTTAAATACAATATACAGAATATTAAACAGAAATTATGTATAAATATATGTACCTTGTAAAAGTATTTTGCACAGTTTTCATAATCTGTTGCATTAAAGCATGTAGTCATGACACTTTTAAATAGTAATTGTTTTTTATATTCACATAGAAATAACCTACTCAGAGCAAAATACTTATGAATGAAAAATGGATAAGCCATGATATAATAAGTATTCAAACCTTAATTAATTTATCAATCCATTTTCTAAATGCTGCTCCTAATTTAGGGTTGCAGGCAAGCAAGCAACAGAGATAGGTAATACCTGGACAGGGTGCCAGTCCAGACAAATGCAGACCTAACAATTAGACCTACCAGTTTTTGGACTGTGGGAAGTTACCAGAGCACCCAAAGTAAACCCACACAAACTCATTAATAGACAGCCTCTATGCAGAGGCCACCTAGTAGCAATGTTAACCACTGCACGACCATACCACCTACTATCTCAATTTAGGTGCACAAAATTAGCCTACCTTAACTCAATTTGATGACTGTCCTCTGTGTTTGTGCACCAAAAAAAACTCACATGTTTTAACAATTACACCAACTCAATGAGGTAGTGAATTTCAAACAAAGATTCAACCATGGAGACTAAGGAATTTTCAAAACAGGGTAGAGGTAAAGCTGTATAAGAGCACAGATCAGGATAATGTATAAAAGCATATTAAGATACTTATGCTCTTTTTGAGCATGGTGAAATCAATCATTAAGAAATGGAATGCACCCAAAACAATGCTTAGATCAGGCTGTTCCTCCAAACAAAGCACACATTGAGGATGTAAAGTTTGCAGTGTAGCTGTGAGGCTGACAGTAATTATGAAAGTTACAAAGTCCAGTTGCTGAGATGGGAAAAATGTTCATGGATCTACAGTTTCCTAGTCACTTAACAAAGCTTGTTTAGGGGAAAAAAACATCTGAAATCCCACCTGGAGCAACATACAGTAGTACCTACAGTATAGTAACTGATATGGCAAACAAAAGGTTTTGTGGACAGGTGGATTTTGACTGTGGAAATTGCAAAAAAAACCCAATCCTATAGATCCTCTTGGAATAGGCATATGCACTGGAAAAGGAACTGAGGAATGGCTGAATTCTACATTCACGGAGGTGCCCATTCCTAATAAACATCTCCAAACAGATTTTGTCCCCCTCCATAACCTAGAATCTGAGCACAGCGGAACTCAAGTTCAGGGACTGAATTATGGCATATTTTCTCAGGAGGACTGCAGGTTTGCATCAAGTTATGTTACACCCTCACACCAGAAGAAGGCTCCACTGCCGAAACGTTGCATATGCGTTCTTCTCTTTTCTAGTTTGTATTGAGGCAAACAGTATTTGGCATAAATAACACATTGCATAAAAAACAACTTCAAAGAGCTTCTAAAAACAACGCGAAGCAAAACCAAAGCCTGCTCCACAGGTGCTGGAGATTACAGAAAATGTTCCAGGCCTTGTTGGTGTTCATTACAGATAGTAAAACTCTTAAGTCACTCTATTCTGTTATTGCATCATAAAAATGCTTCTGAAGGCGTTTCGAAATTCTGTCTCAATTGGTGCGAGTAGGTGTTTCTGTACAGTATGTGCCCTGCAATGGATAGGTGATCTGTCCAGGATGTATCCCGTCTTGCTTGCGCTGCTTGCCAGTTATGTTCCAGCTCCACCTGTGACCCTGTATTGGATAAAGAAGTTTTGGAAAATGGATGAATAATAAATAATGATGGATAATTATCTTACAGCAACCAAAACAAGCTAGATGGCTATATGACCTCTCTTATGTGCTTATGATATAAGTTGACTTACAGAATATGAATCATATTTAGTCTGGATCTCTGAATTATGAATTCATACATGCTTTCTTTATAAATGTACGTTTTACCTTTGAATGACCTTTTTTTACTTCTATAACCTTATAGAAAATTTACCACCACTCTTACATTACTGGGAAGAAAATGTTTGCTTATAGTAACTAGTTACATAAATGTACAGTATCTTGTCAACCACTGTTTGAAGCAGAGTTGTATCAATAGGAATTGCTTAAGAGTTTTAGAGAACTGAGAAATGGAGAGCTTGTGCAGCAAACCTGAAGAAAGAAGTGTTTTCTAGCAGAAACCAGGAAACAGAGTTTAGGAGGAAGCCAAAAATCTGATCATTTTGAAGAGAGCTGTCCATACATGTTGTGCCTAGTGAGATCTTTTGATTTCTGAAACTTTTATTGTTCTCTCTTGACTTCATCTGAATTGTGACTTATTTTTGAACAACAGAGGCAAGAGTCATATGCGATCTGATGAAAGATAGAACTCATAACCCATAACAGAACTAAGACTTGAATCTATAGATATGGCCAAATAGAAAAACTTATTTTTAAGGATTCAAGTCAAGAACTGAAGCCTTGTTTGTTCAAGAGAAGTCTTTTTCTTCATAATTATGTCATTACTATTGGAAGATATTTCCACCAATTTTTAATTTATGTTGAATTTTTCCATTTTTAAAGTGTAGGCAAGGGAGATGTTGAGCAGTAGAGAAGTTAAGGTGAAGCAGCAAGCAAAAGTCTGTGGGGAGTAAAGAGATTGTTTGTAAAATAACATGCATTTAAGTCCTCCATTTTTATTATTTCCCATAAGTTAACTGTGCAGTCCTGTATTGCCAGGATTCACCCTGCCTGAATACTCTGCTTTTGTCACACTCAAGGTTCATTTATGCACAGATTATGGTTTTGTAATAAGCAAAATACTTTTTCTTTGAGATCTTTTTTTGAGTTATATTTTTTTGGATTTATTTTTACTTTTTTCTTAGCGCCCTTCAGAATTAAGGGTGATTTTATCTTTTTGCAGTGACTGTTTGTGAATCTGTATATTGTTATCTCTGTAGAGATTAAATAAGGACAAATAAAAACAATCATTTCTACTTAAGTGTCTTAAGTACCTGCTAGGATAATAGAATATAGATTTAATTCCAAGAACATTTATATTGCTAGAAAAAGCATTCCTGTTGATAGCACGATACATTACTTTAACTAGTCACGTACCTACATTGTGATATCAGTCATCTTGTTCTAAGTTGGCAAGATTCTCAAGGATTCAGCACACACAGACATGGAGGTAGAAATCTCTCAGTAGCAAATGGGATTATAATGGTTTATGGGAGTACTGGGGGTTCCTAGTTTTAGAGGTGTGAGAATGGAGGATATATACTGTATATAAAATGGTAGGCAAGGATACAGAAAATGTTAGGGGTGTAAGTGCCATTAATGAAAGGGCTACTGGTAATGCTGTCTAGAGAATGCTTGATGGGTGGACATATAAGATTGCCATTTGAAGAGCAGAACAATTTTCATATTATCAGAATAGAGATGGCATCTCTGAAATCTGATTCTCCTTCCACTGTGTGCGACTTTTTCAAATCATGGGAGACTCCCGTGCTTAAATTGTACTCATGCTTAGATTTGTATAGTCCCTGTCACTTCTCATGTGTCTATCTTTAGTTTATGTACTAGAAAGTACTATTGTTCTAGCCTGACTAGAAAGTCACTTCTGCCAGAATTGTCCTTAGCACTAGGCATGACTTGTGAATTTAAACTATTAATAACTGGAGGACATGTTTTGACATATTTTTGAAGTTACTGAACTTTAACCAACTCTTTGTTCTAAAACCAGGTTTTGATCTTCTTGTTTGCAGGAGAACAAAAACGGTAAAAAAAGGTGAAATGTCAACCACGGCACTGGCCAACAACAGGTCCTGAATCCTTTTGCAGTGTGATGGAGGGACCTACAGTAAGTGCTGGACCATCCTGTCCACTCTGCTCCCTCTCTGGCGTGTTCAGATTAATATTAAAGATGTTGTTAATCAAGAATATATTTTGTCTTTAGCTTAATGTTATGGAGTTTGATATCCATTATCTCATGGAGCCCAACAGATAGGTAGCCTCCAGCTAGACCTTGAAAGGAAAGAGGAATGATCTCTCTTCTGCCCAGTAAGAACAACAGGATTTATTCCAGTTCAATGTTGAATTGATAAAGGAAGGTTATCTGCTGATGTTGAGGAGTATGGATAAATTAGTGATAATGCACAGATTCCTTCCTTGGATTGGCTACTAGCAACTGAAATAAGTTCAGAATTTTTTTTATTCACACATACAGCATACAGTATACTGTAGATGCAAAGCAAGATCTTGTGTTTGGAAGCAGTGGTGAGCGGTTGAGACTACACTATAGGGGGCACATTGATTTAGCTTCTAAAAAGAAAAATAAAAGCAAAGATTAGTTTCCAGTGCAATTTCCCTCTTAAAATGCATATTTGATAGCTACCAGTAAGTGAAAAAGTGAATAAAATATCATATACTAACAGTTCAGCCGTGGAGCCTTCTTCAGGTGTCACCTGTCACCCGAAGAAGGCTCCACGGCCGAAACGTTGTGTTCTCTTTCTTCTTTCTTTTCAGCATGGAATAAACCTATTACTTGCTCCTTTGCAGCCTAGGCATGCTGACGCAGCTACTGTACCCACCTGAACTACTATATGCTAACAGTGTCAACACAGTAGGCACAGGAAATGCCTTATACAATTAATTTGTACTTTTTTTCTTATACAGTTCATTTGCTTCAGAAATTATTTCATTAGTGTTTTAGCTGATGTTTTTTAAATGTTCAGATTGACTAATTTTGTGCTGCCTTTACCTACTTAGATGAAAACACAATAACAAAAATTGCTAATAATAATAATAATTAGAAGAAGAATGTGACTCCATAATAGCAAAAGGATTGTTTTTAATTGAAGGCCATCAAATTAACATTTCTAATTTAATATTCTCACATCGGTGCTTTTTGAAAGAGAATAAGAAAACATTACAAAGGGCCTCTAGCAGCTGTTGTTTATTTCTGCATGCAGTTATATCTTAATGATTTTCTTTTGATCTGAAAATATAAAAGATATCAATCAGACCAAAATGTTTTGTAACAAATTTTGAGCTTCAAATTTAAATTTCAAAGAAGCACATCTGGCAGCTGCTGTTACAAGTTCCTACTTTCTTCATCCACAACATTGTAGTTTTACTGCAATAGCACCTTTGTCAATTAATCAGTCTAATAATCTAATATAAAATATTATATACTGTTTAATATATTTAAATTAGATCTCAAAGCACATCTATCCATTTTTAATAAACTTAGTCTAAAAGAGAGTTGCGGTCACAGGAGCCTAATCTGGCAAACAGTAGGTACAAGACAGGATTCACCCTGGATGGTATATACAGATCCAACCATTCAGAATGCATGCCAGATAATTCATCTGATCGCAGTGCACACACCACATCCCACTGCACTGTGCTTTATATATTCTGGTATAGGTCTGCACTACTTTGTAAAACTACCAGGTGGCACCGTGAATGCTTAACATGGCATGTAGAAGCTTTTGGACTGCCTCCAGAAGATGCCTGTTTCGTATCCTGCTTAATGTTGAACCTCTTAGGACAATCTTTTTCCAAATATATAATTTAAGTTGTATAGTATTTAGACTTATTTTATATTGTATATTACAGTATATGTTCAATATTAAATTAATTTAAAAAAGAAAGTAGGGCTATTTTACAAAAACAAAATTAGTCAGCTAGATATAACAAGTTTTTTGTTATGGCTTGTTGTGAACGCAATGTGCTTCTTTCAGGTTTACACTCACATTGAGATCATCTATATTGTGTATTAATGCAAATTTTAGTAACAAGTAATCAGGAAACATATTTACTCTAAATTTTGTTTATAATAACATTTCACACATACTGTACTGTAGTGGCTTTATAGCCACACAGTATCATACTGTATAAACAGTATATTTATACGATATACAATCACACTACAGTTCATTGATGTGTACACTAATGTTTCAGTATATCTGTGGATATGACTTCGTGATTCGGATGTGTGGAATGTTAGGAGACGAGAAAGCACTGCTTAAAAAGTCCTGATTTGAAGAAAAGAGTCCTGTGTATGATTTTATTTTTTCCTCATTGCAGTACAGTATATAGTCTAACAGTATGAGTCAACAATATGTAAGAATCTATTTCACAAATAAAAATGCAAATTCCATTTATTGTAAAACCACTAACATCAACACATCATATGCATATTGTTTCAATGTGAAAATGTTAAGACTGAACCTGTGAGTAACTTTAACAACCCCATCACTGGTACAACATGTATAACAATTGCAATATTAGGTGAGCTGAAATTACATTTGCTATTGTATTAACAGTTACAGCAGATACAAATCCTAACATAAATCTGAAACCTTTTAAAAACAGAAATTATTAATCCTACTTTACACCTGCATGTCAGATCATTTTGATTTTGATCAACATAAACAGCTAATTTTGCAGCTAATTTAAAATCTGTCTCCCTGACTATTTAATTGAGCAGAAAGTTACCATGCTCTTACAAGCGGGTCCTTAAATGGATGAGTTTGTTTTAACACATAAGAATGTGTTTATTACTTCTGTTAAATTATAATTATAAAAATTTTTAAAAAATATTAAAACTCAACAGATCCAACACCTGCTGTGATATCTGATCTAAACTTAAGGTCTCTTTGATGGTCTTATTATGCAAAATGTTATAGACTCATGGGCTCGCTTATTAAACTCCAAGATCCTGACTGATTTGACTTTCTATTTGTCTTATTTAGCTGAAACAGAAAAAGAAGATGTTTTGTAGTTAATCTTATTGGATTATAAAAGCACTAACATCGACACAGGAGCTACTGCAGTTCATAGCCTCTCATTAAATGCACTGAACTCTGCGACACTGCACCCATTTGACTGGATAGAACACCTTTATCAACCTATCTGGGGATGGGGGCTGGGGCTGAAGTTATTGTCTCCTTTCCTTAATTTAACATCTGATACATCCCAAGTACCACTAAAGGTTTGAGAGATTGTGAATGTAAAATTAATACTTAACATACTGTGATATATAAAATCAATAAAACATCAATATAGCATATGTATTAATTTCATTTAATTATAAAATAATGATTTTATTTAAGATTTTAATTAAATATATCAATTAATCAAGGTTTATTTATCAATGTACGAACAGTACAGCATACAGCGGTGTTGTTGGCAATGAAATGCTTCGTCAACGAACTTGTTAAAAGGGATAGAAGAGTAGACGGACAAGAATTTATAGGGATCAGATTAACACTAGGATACAATAACTTATACAATTGCAATTTACAATACAATTTACAGATTGTGCAAGCACACAGGGCAACATTTAACACAATGAGATAACTAAGCCAGATAAACTTTAGTAAATATGTTGACAAAATTCGGGATTTTTTGGTTTCATGAGTCAAGATCCAATTCTATCGAGTTGGGAATTAGCTACGTGAAGTTGGCCCCTTAAGAGACGTTTCTGTTATTTTTTTTGGCAGCTATCAAAATTTCCTTTAGTTGCAATATTCCATATTAAGTTGACTTAAAGATAAACAGTAGGGAAATATATTAAATGAAGCAACCATTTCACTCATTTTACACACCAAGAGTGCCACCTATCAATTGTCTTTGGCCAGTGAATTACATAACATAATGCACTGTACCACAGGTGCCACACAGAAGAAATGATGTGCGTTCTGAGTGGCTGCATCTGGAAGTCCATTTTTGGGGACACACAGAGGAACAGTTTAGAGAAGACTACCAGGCAGGAAGCCTTTGGACTATGGGAGTGAACTGGAGCATGTGGAAAAAACCCATGCGCCCACAGACAGAACACGCAAAATCTACACAGAAGGCACTAATGCCATCATGCCCTGCTCAAAGCATGTTATGAAGACAAATTTGTACCACTAAGATGTAACAACTGAATTTAAGAAAAATAGTGCAAAACCAGAGTAACCAAAAAAAAACTTTGTTACTCTAATTAAATCAAATTCTACTATAGTCAACTTATTTCACTGTTCAGGCACCTGTGAGACTTCAGAATTCCTCAGTAAAGTTAACATTAAAATAATAAAATGTCTTGCATCTGAAAAGAATATGCATTTTCTGTAAGACTGGGATAAGCAGGTCTTTGACATTTAAAGAACACAACTGAAAAGGTTTAACAAAGCAACAGCAGCCTATAAGAACTCATGCCAAGCTGTGAAAATGGATAGCCTGTTACAATGTAAATTAGATGGCGCTAATTAACACCAATAGGAGGGTGTTTTGATTTCCACAAGTAGCAGCCATACAGGTACAATTCACAGGATGTCTGTACTGTGTGCATGAGGCATTTTAAGTACTGCAATTAAAACTGCATATACTAAAGCAGCAATTAAAGATGCAATGAGTTTTCCAAATTGCTTCTAAATCCGTGTGCATAGATGTGTGCTCCTTAAATCTCAGAAGAAAACAAAACATTACAGGAAAAGCTGTGTACTGTAGTCTTAATGTTGAAACACTTTTTAGTCTTGTTAGCACAGACTGATGATATTCAAAATTATACTATTGCATGTTGGGCTGTGTGGTCAATTGCAGTTTGTGAATGGTATGTGAACTAATTTTGGGGATTTTGAATGCCAGTTTGATCTCACTGACGTACACTACTTCTTTAGGAGCAAGTTCAGTCCTGTTGTCACTTTAGTTTCCTCAGTTTTGAAATGATGTCACAGACTTTCATTTGTCTTTTGTTATATTCTGAAAAGTTGTCTGGAGTGTTATTTTCAAAAAGCTTTACACAATGAGGCTAAAATCACTGTTGTAATGTCACAGAGCTCAGTATAACATGTATTTGTTACAGTGCATGTTGAAGAGGTACAGGCTTAATGCAGAGATCTACGGCTGTAAAACGGCTATGTGCTGCAGGCGGCTGCTGAGGGTTTTTAGCCATGAACTCAAGTTTGGGGCTTTTGGGAATTAATGGGGAGGCTCAGCTTGAGCCTGAAGGTAGAGACGTAAGAAATTCAGATTCGGCATCTGAAGCCAGTGATGCACAAAGCCACAAAGTGTCTGGTGGTGCTCCAAGGTGCTGAAGCAAATTATTCGTCAGGCCCTGGAGGGGATGCTGGCTCTCACAGGCAGAAAGTCAGGACCACAGTCTGTGGACATATGGACATGCAGCAAGCTTATCCTTTACAGGGCTCTATATCAGAGCACTTCCATAGTGGTGGCTTGAAAATCTATAGGGACCTGAAAAGACATGATTGGGCACCTGTCTGAAAGGAGGTGGGTGGGACAAAGAGGCATCCGGCAGATGTCCTCCACTCCAGGAGAGACCCACCATTCCTCGTGGATCCAGATTCCCAGGGCAACCGAGGACTGTGAGCCACCGCACACCCAACCGGGCATAACAGTATTCTTACAGCCATCCAATATAACCATTTATGCAAATAACATTACAACTACACATTTTAGAAAATTTCCTAAGAAAACCTACGTCCAGCTAAAAGTTAAGAAAAAAAATACTAGGTAGAGACAAGTTTAAAACAATAGAAGAAACTATTTAGGATTTGAGGGCTGACAGTGACTTTCAAGATCACAGTCCTGATATACTGTATTTACAAAATATTGAGGATGTATAGAGAAGGACCAACTTCAAGCAATTCATGGCTCTCAATCTTAATGCAGTTCTGTTTTTATTCAGAAATACAGGGTCTGTATTTACCAAATATGCTCACATTTCAATTACCCAGTATTTGATCAGAACTCAGAGTAAGCATACTGTAGACAACTAAATTATAAAGACAAAGTTATAATTGACATTTATTGTGGAACATTCTTCCAATATTTGCTGATAACCTGGGGCTAAAGGTTTTTCATGTACATAAAATGATACAGATGCAATAAAACATTCTGGCTGAAGTTTGCACATTACACTGAAAACCTAAACACTCCCAATTTTCTGCAGTAATGGGCTGTTAGCCAGCTGCTCTGACACTGTAATGTGTAGGAGTGTCACAATATCAGATCAGTGCTCTGAACCAGAACCTAAAACTGCAATTTTGTTTCCATAGGGTCTATCCTTCAAATAAATGAGCACTCCTGTATTAAAGAAGTAAGCTATTACTTCTAATCAGTAATAAAATGTAATGAGATAAGACTGATTTAATGATCTACTATTTCTTCTAACTTTATCATGTGAAGACATACAATCATTTCATTTTGCATGAAGGGCTTCTTATTTTAACATGATAATGGAATGCTTGAAAAATGATGCTAGCTATATTCAGAGTGTGGTGCAGCTTGTCCTTGTGTTATTTACCAGAAGTTGCTTTATTTCTACACTGACAGCACACCACCTCACCTCAGTGACTCAGATGCCTCCATTCACAGGTAGTCTAAATTCGTAATTGTTAAATAATGAATTAATGGACATCTTTTTTACAAATCAGATTGTATAGAGTAGTAGTACAATTTAGTATAATAATTACAACGTACTAAATACAATGCTATTGTATAATATTTATTATACTGTATATTATATAACATCATACAATACAACTTTGGTATTTGTGAGGGTTAGGTACAGTACATTGAGGATTACACAAATGGTAAATTAATGAATATGGAACTTAGAGAATGGTTCACAAAACATTTCAGAATCAATATTTTTTTTGTTATAACTGCTAACTATTTCAGAAGTAGTGTTAGTAATTATCAGCAGTATTTGTATTGAAAGTAAGTACTGGAAACCTTAAAAAAGCATTGCCACCCCCAAATAATTCACGTTATTGCATGTGAAAACACAATAACTTATATCACTGCTATTTTATAGTTTACCCTGTATTATTTAATTGAAAGTGTTATGAATCTAGAGCAGTTTTAATATGGCTAATCACTGCTGGGAAGACATATTTTATGGCTCACCATTCTCAGCTGAAACTCTTCCATTGGGACTCAAGAACAATAGCTTTTATTTATCAAAATGTGACAACAAAAGATGTTTAGTCTGCATTTCAACGAGTTAAATGATCCTTTGCCTTTTGTCCTTTGATGCATTTCCAACTTTTTGTTAGGATATAATTTACAATAATCCCACAAAGCTAAAAAATAATAAAATGGAAGCAAAGTGACGTTCATTGCAATGACATTCAGGAGCTGTAATTTATTACTGGATTTCATTTTCATCCCCTTTGTTCACTGACTAGATAGATGGTTTTGTTCACTGACTGGATCCCCCATAACTGTAATAAGTTTCATAGCTGGATCACTGGAAAACGTAATATCTGAAAGCATACACCACCTACAACAAAACTCAACTTTTATTTTCATTGTAAAAAGTCTTAGGGGATAAGAAAACTGGAGAAGTGCTTCCTAATGATAACATAAGAGTAAATACTATCATAATCTGATGTTCTGAAATAAACGGGTCATTCAACAAATCATGTAATATATGATAGCATATTTTAGAGTTCAGAATTAACACGTCTGCATACAATACTGCATTGTGAGACACAGAACACCATAAAAATACAAAGTGATAAATGGTTTAGAGAAATAGCACAGGAAGAGACAACTAGGTTATGCTGGAAGATGTCTGCTGCATTCAAGGCAATGCTGAAATTAAAGGCCCTCAAAAGGTTGTGTCCTAATTCCAGTGATTCTCTGTTCTTGTTTATTTCTGTTCTCTTTTGCTACAAACACTTAGGCTTCAGGGTGCCATCTGACAGCTTCAGACAGATGCTATCTCGTCTGAAACACTTTTCCTTCCACCTACTTTGCAGTACTGACTAAAGGATATGGAACAGTCACTACAGTTAAGATAATAGGACTATTTTAGAAACACTATTTGTCCCATACCAATTTTGAGTGGTAAAGGCTGGCAAAAAGGGAGACGAATGCACAGCTGTAGGGTGAGAGTTTCCATTCATTCATTGCCAAACAAACTGATAGCTAGTTAGTATTTTATATAGCAGAAACAAGTTATTCTTCCACACCAACAGTATACATTTACAAATATGGATCTTACCATTGAAAAAAGGGCTGTCTAAAAATAAACCATGAGTAAAAACCTTGGTCATAACCCCATTCCTCTTTGCTGGCATTAAACGACTGGAAAAAAAAATTCTTAATGCATTGCATGTGTAACTTTTACTAACAATAGCTACTGCTGTGCAATTCTATTTCTTGCTGCACAATGATCAGATAACTTTTATATAATGCATTTCCTATTCAGGGGAAATACTTTGTCCCTTAAAGTGTGTAATATTTATAAAATGTAAATTGTGCAACATTTAGTATAATAAACTTGTTGCTATAGTAAACGTTCAATAATATTTAAAAGTATCATGTTAAGAAAAATTGTTATGTTAAAACCAAGGTCCTGACTCTCTGTGGTCATTAAAAATCCCAGGGCGTTTCTCGAAAAGAGTAGGGGTGTCCTGGCCAAATTTCCCATTGGCCCTTACCAATCATGGCCTCCTAAAAATCCCCATCTATGAATTGGCTTCATTACTCTGCTCTCCTCCCTACTGAGAGCTGATGTGTGGTGAGCGTTCTGGCACACTATGGATGCCGTCGCATCATCCAGTTGGGTGCTGCACATTGGTGGTGGTGGAGGGGTGTCCCCATTACCTCTAAAGCGCTTTGAGTGGACTGTCCAGAAAAGTGTTATATAAGTGTAAGCAATTAATTATTAACTGATATCATGTTTAATACTTTTATATGTTGGCCAATATCTGAAAGCTTAGTGAATATACTACCTTTTATTTTCTTTTGGGTTTTTTCCCCAAAGCCAAGCAATTGGCCTTACATCCCCATCTAACAAGGTGATTGTCATTAATTGACACAACAGTGTTTGTAGTTGTCAAGTGACAGTTAACACCAGGTGTGCTCACTGTGAACTTGATTCTGTCTGTGCACAGTCTCTCAGAGTGAAAGGGCCAGCTGAAACTAAGTTTAGTCTGGTTGCAGTGCAGAACATGTTCACAATACAGAATAAAACCCCATACAAACCCATTTCCAAAATCTGTCAAATGAACCGGACAAGGCCACCTATAGCCCAATCATGATTGTGTTTTTACAAATTTAACTTTCTGTAGAATGTTTTTTTTAGGTCCTACTATCTGACCATCTCAGTTGCATGCAAATCAGATAAATGAACTGTGATCAATAACAGGTCTAGTCTTCTCCAAAAGTTACAAGACTTTAAAATGTTTATGATAATTTAAAAACTGATGTTTTTTTTTTACAAAAATACATACAGTAAGGGCACATTTCAAAAGTAAATGTTTCTATATTGTGTAGAAAAGTAAACAAAGAAAATGCTAGACTGTAACAAGTATGATTTAAAATTAAAATATTAATCAATTATCATGACAATTCTTGTTTGATGCATATAGCTTCAGAAAAAGTCAGTATTTTTTCCCCTTAGAATAGAAGTACGTTAACCAAACAGGCTTTAGTTTATATTACAAACATCATTGTTTAACTTAAAGCCATTATAACTTAGCATATAAACAGAGAACAATAATGTATTTAGCTTTTTGATAGAATGATCAAAAGTCAAAATGTAGACATTTATTTCCTTTATGTGCATAAATTGAGAATTATCCTTCTTTTAGAACACGAATGAAGAGAGTGGTTACAAGTCTGGGATCTTTCAATACTCAACAAAAAATGGATTCTGCACTGTGAAATGATTTTGATATTAAAGACCAGAAAATATATGACCAAGGATGCCCATTTGCAGAGCACAGATGAATCACTGGGAAATAATTCTTATTTCTGTGACACTGCAACAGAAACGGCTATAGGAATTATTAGTGTAAAGATTTATTCATTTATGATTCATGTACATGATTTTGAGCTTATTGGAGCTAAACTGACTTGTTAAAATGTAAACCTCAGGTAGCAGAGACATATTACTGCCTTTATTCAAATGTAAATTAAAAAAATGCATAAAAAGACTACATTTGAATAATTGGAATATTTATATAAATCTGTTCCTTAGATTTGTGTAGTTCTGTAGTTTTCTTCAATGTTTGCAAGCAGGAAAGCTGTTAAATTTTAAGAAATATAGGTAATCTCGTAAATGAAAGAAGGCCATATGATCTATCTTGTTCATTTGGCAGCTAAAGAGCCAAATAAATCCCAACTTTGCTCAATTGCTCCTGTAAGAGCCCCAGTGTCTGGGCTTCAACTACCTGTCTGGAAAGCCTGACCCAGACACTCATGACTTTGTGTAAAGAAGAGTTTCTTTTTGTCTGTCATACATTCTTTTTTGTTTTCCAGTCGTAATGCCATATGAAGTTGAGGTAGACAAGTAGGTCTACACAAGTACACAAATCTAAGGAGCAGATTTATATAAATATTCAAATTATTCAAATCTAGTCTTTTTATGCATTTTTTTAGGGGTGGAGCAGTGGCTCTGTGGCTAAGGATCTGTGGCTGGAAGGTTGCCGGTTCAAATCCTGCAGCAGGCAGAGGAATCCTACTCCGTTGGGCCCCTGAGCAAGGCCCTTAACCCCAACTGCTCCAGGGGCACTGTACAATGGCTGACCCTGCGCTCTGACCCCAAGCTTCTCTCCCTGTCTGTGTATGCGAAAAGATGAATTCCTAATGCAAGAAATTGTATAGGGCTAATAAAGTGATGTTATTTTAGGTTAAACCTCATCTATACTCCTAAGGATCTTGCAGTATAATGATTTGATCAATGCATCACTCCTTTTCCTTTGTTCTAGATCAAATAGAATAATTTCCTTTAACCCACTCTTACGAAGTTCTGATGTCCATTTCCAATTGAGCCTTTAGCTCAGTGCATTCTTTTTTTGAATCTTTTGCATAATTGGTACAGCACTTTATTCCTCATGATGTTTTTATTTCTCTAGTACACTATTTAGACAATATATTTTCCTGGACATGGAATTATCAGTTTAATGGATAAATTAATGTTTAGGCTTCATATTTTTATCTACCTTACATCTATAGATTCTGTATTCCTCTGTTCACAATCATTGCCTATGAGCTTTACCTTATTCCTTCCTAGTCTGCTATTCTAAAACTGTAAATCCTAATTTAAGACCAAGCTTTAAGAGATTTACACACCAACATCTCCATCACAATCCTCTTATTCTACCCTTGTCAATGCAAGCATCTGCTCTAGCAGATACTTGCACAGATAAGGATAAGAAATAAACGAACTTTTTCCAACCATCACAGTTTCAGTTTTCAATATGACATACAATTAATTTATCTGACAAATATGATGTGCGTAAGATGTTGCTTCAAGAGCATATACTGTAGTACCTGACGAAGTGTCCTAACGGATGCATTACAGTACATAAGTTCTATAGTGTAAGGTAAGACTTCCCAGGACATTCAAGAGTGTTTAAAACCCGCCACAGAAAGGGGGCGACCTTTTTGTGGAGTAGATTTGTCACTTGTGAGTCTGGGCTCTGCAAATCGAATGCTTGAAGGTGACAAAGAGATGACTGTTTGAATCCTGTATTACACTTATCCCCATAGCATATTGATGAATGCACATTTAATAAAGGTTAGTCAATGTGGCAGAGAAGTGAGAAGCTTAGAAAATTCAACACTAATGCTATTAAATGAAGCAGGCAAGGATTGTACACAATATCAAATAAAACCTTTTTTTTCTTTACTTTGGTCAAAACAGGAATAACAGTAATCTCAGCCTCAAAGTGATAAAGAATCTATAACTTCCTAGCTGATCAAGATTCCCTGCCCAGCAGTCTCAGGTCTCAGCATCATCATTTTACAAGTGGGGAAAAAATAACTAAAACAAGTCAATGGCAATGTTGTAGTGTTGGTCACAGTTGTCACTTAGCAGACACTAGATGCTGAGTTGATAGCTGAATGTTAGGGTGTATGATATTCTATGTGGCTTGTTTTCTTTGAAGTGGCCTAGATCCCTTAAAATACAACACTAACCCTTGGCAACAGCTGCAAGGAAACCCGTTAGGTGCTATTTCTGTCAAGCCCAGGATTGATGAGCAGAACGAACACTCTCAGGGCAAAGCCATCAGGGTCTTAGTCTATCACACCAATAAAATCCCCCCCTTTTAGAGTTTAAAAGTACTGTGAGAAGAACAGTTATTTTTCTTCTGGTGTGTGCATAGAAAAAAAACGTCTAGCAAGGTGTCAGCTGACAGCTGTCCATTTTTGCCTGTGTGTCAAATGTCCATATAAAGTCTTTCATTAAGAGGGTATTTGGGCACAGTTGACAAGAGTGTATAATGCTTCTTCCTTTAATTTAGTCAAATCTACTTACCTGACTAATACTGTATATGTACAGTGGATCAATCCTTGTCAAATAAGAATTGTTTTTTAAGTACATTTAGATTTTGAGAACAAACCCATTGTTATCTCACAATTAAGCAGTCAATTTTAACTTAACATATTCCAAAAATGTATTGATATGTAAATGTTTATAACAACTTTTTATACACAGTTTTTTTATAAAGGCTATAAAAATGTAAGGCATAAAATTAATGAAAACATATTGCATGTAATAATGCATGCCATCTTCAAAATAATCTAGAATATAAGTACTGTTAATATTGTATTCTCTAGGTCTGTTACTGAGGCAAAAAGACACTTACAGAATAATGAAAGTTATTAGACAGATACAGTAAGCAGCCAAAACTCCCCCAAACAAATTGAAGAAAGGAGCAAATCATCACTCATCCTAAAGTTCACCTGGGCCAGAAAATCCAGCACTGAGCATAACAAATGTCTGAGTAGTGTGGGAAAGCTAACCCAAACATAGCTGAGGTTCAACTGAGCAGTTCTGCAAACTGTCCCTGAAACCCTCCATTCATCACAATTGAAAATATTCCTCAAACCAAAAGATATGAGTCTTGATACAATCAGAGCCATTGATAAAAGCTCTTGGAAATCCATCTTCAAATTTTCCATCTGCTTAAAAATGCTGTGAAAGTGGTTTTTAAATTAGCATGCATTTAAGGTCAGAATAGGATTAGGTTTACGAGAACCATTAAGTGTTGGCTCCAGTTATATATTAAATGACAAAATTAAGAAAGTTTAATCAATAGAACAACCTTTGATTTGACTCAGTCTTAAAGTACAATTACTGAATGGTGTAATATAGCATATAAGCATCCAAGCTCTCTGAAAAATAATTGAAGATCGGAGCAAATTATAAGTAGGTTATGCATCTTGTTTTAAAGTGCACTTGGGCCCCTATATCCATATACTGAGCTGAGCATAAAAAATGTCTTAGTAGTGTGGGAATACTTACCCTACAGTAAATTTTAGATACATCTTTTTTATAATTACTGTTGACAATACTTAAATTATATAACATTAAAATACTTATTTGTTATGCTAATGCAATTGTTTTGATTTAGGAATCACAAAAACAGTTATATTACAGTTTATGTTACAGTTCTTCTTTACTATATCAGGTCCTCTATATCAGCAGGCTCATCCGAGGATTTACAGCCACAGCATGAACGTTGGTGGTCCTGCTCATTTTGTCGACTTGGATGAGAGGAAATTTGTTCAAAAGAGAAAGAATTATCTCAACTATAGCTACAAAAATACTTATCACATTGCACTGATGTAAAAACACTGTAGCCAATTCATTTGCAACAGTTAACTCACTACAATATGTAACAATCACATCACTTCCAATAACCCCTTATCCAATTCAGGGTCACGATGCCTGGAACTGTTTCCATGAAGTGTTAGGTGCAAGGCAGGTTGCACTCTGGACAGAAAGACATTGCAGGGCACTTATAGTACGCACTGACCCAGTAACACGTTGTGGGATATAGTATAGTATGTAGTACACACACTGTACCATCACCAATTTACTGGAACAGCATGTCTTTAGACACAGGGAGAAATCATGCCCAAAAGTACCATTCAATGGAATCTTGCCTTTTTGTAAATTATTTTTTAACAATTTGCAACAAATATCAAGAACAGTTATACCTAGTTGGATGGATTGTTTTATAATTCTTACTGTATATTCTACAGCACAGCTGTTTAATTTTATTTCAACATCTTAATACTTGGACAATTTTGGTGAAATTTATTATGATGCAATAAAATGTTTGACAATATTGGAAATCTGTTTTTTTTTTCCCTGTGATGACGGTGGTGCATAAGGGTTTATAATAATGATATGACAGCTGAATCTTATGTTATTTATTTGAATTGCACAAAACCTTTTATGGAGCCGTTATATACAGTGCCTGCGGCAGAATAAATATCACTGGATTAAGGGTTTATAACAGTGAGTTTGTTGGAATGTGCAACCTGTCTAGTGCAATGGGTCAAGCAAATCCCGTTATGCCATCTATGGCTCTTTGAGAAATGTTGGCAAAGATACCATTTTCAGAAACAATTTCACTGATACTTGAGCTGGTGTTTGGTATTGTAGGGCACCATTACATGTACAGTATGTGGTTGCAAAAAATGTCCAAGTTCCATAAGGAGGAAACAAAAGAAAGGCAAATGTGCCACTCCATCCTATGATGGTCTT
This sequence comes from Atractosteus spatula, assembly GCF_055471065.1. Lineage (NCBI taxonomy): Eukaryota > Metazoa > Chordata > Actinopteri > Semionotiformes > Lepisosteidae > Atractosteus > Atractosteus spatula. Next base: position 6,343,157 of record NC_142728.1, on the reverse strand, counting down.
TTGTCCCAGCATCAGCTCATTTCTAGAAGGGGAACTATCATCATTTGTGCACCAATGAAAGGGTTGCGTAGTGCGTAAACAATTAACTGTGACATGACATGCAGTACAGTTATTTCTCATTACAGTGTTATAACAATATTGGTTAGGTCCTTTAATGTACAGTATGTATAAAGTGAATGTTACATGCATCACACCATCAAATGCCATAAGCTCTTATGTATGGTGCCATTTGTATATGTCCATATAAAGCAGAATGCATGTGATGATAATGTCTTGTGTAGCATTTAAGAAGGGATTATAAAACCTTTTTGCAGCAAAATTCAAATGAATCTTTACCAAATACTGTAGAAATACTATAGAGATACAGAATATTTTTTAAGAACCAGAGTCACCTAATGTAGGTAGATTTTTTGGGCTCAACTGAAAGTATGCTTGAGCTTTGGTGATTACCTTATTTTTCATTCTGTACAAGCCAATCAAGTTCACCATTTTGATCCTAATTCTGGAAATAAAAAGCTCTGAGCTATTACAGAGGACTGATCATGAGTGACCTTCCATGAAAAATCACAGGATGGATTGTAGCAGAAACAAAATTGTATGTTTATTTTATCCCACTGCTTTAGATTAGCCGCCCAACAAGCTTGTTTCTGATGAATGCTTCATGGAGTTGCATAGTTATAAGGTCCTTGATAACAGTGTGAGAAGGACATCAGAAAGTAGGTTATGTATCTGATTTAGTTTAGCTTTCTTTTTTCTTTTTTGTATTTCATAACCTTATGCCAAACAGTATTCAAGTTCATTGAAAGTTAGAGCTAGAAAACCTTTACAGAACTGAAACTTTAGAGTGTGATATTGGTGCCTTGATCCAGCAAAGCTGCAGTACGTATGATTGTTTTGACAAGTGGAAGAGGATCTGATATTCTTTAACATACACTTTCACACTGTGCTCTGCAGCAGAGATGAAAGAGGTTTACCTAAATGTAGGAACATTGGGAGATTTTTATGGTAAACACCTTTACTGAAAAACAATATTGAAACTTCCTGAAATTATGAAGAATTTAGCAATATTATTCATTCTAAAGCCATCTCCCTACACTAAGTGCTGTAGGTGTAGAGGACAAGCTGCTAGCATTCAGTTTTGAAGTTAAATCCCTGAAATCCTTCAGGAAATGGCTTAATGAGATTACAAAAATCAATATGCTACTAACAACCACACAAGAAAGATGGGTCAAATGGCTTACACTCTTTTATAACCCTTCTTATGTTCAAATGTTCAAGCATGCCCTTTTGAAGACAGGGCTGAAAGAAGCTATCTGCTAAGCTAGAGCACAAATGAAACTACAGGCCTGTAAAGGTGTTCAAGCATGCTTTACACAAGCACTTAAGCAAGATGAAAGTGAGGTGTGATACGATGGATTAAGCAGCACCAGCTCTATTTCTTTAAAAATTAGGTCAGACCTTTATGTAGACTTATGCATTTATATATATATATCTTTAAGAAATTGAATTGCACAACAAATTGTTTGCTTATAAAACAGTTATTTATGCTACATTCTTGGAATACTGTCTGAGAATAAGGGAAGAGTGCTTGTTTCACTACTACACAAATATCTTTCCAAATATTTTTCTAATTGTTGGCAATTCATTGTAACAAACTTCATATCTTAAAGGTGGTGCCTTCCTTTTGTTTATGGGATGAAGCCCATCTCATAGTTCAGAGAGAAATTTAATTCTGCAAATATATTATAAACAAAACCCTAATGCCAGTAAAATGAACTAAGTTACAAGAGAAATCACTTAGAAGTTCTCAGGAAAATAAATGTTATTTTTCCCCAAAAGCTGTCACTTTTAAAGAATTAGTCTCTGGACTGTGGGAGGAAACTGAAGCACCTGGAGAAGAACATACAAACTCAACACGGATACCACCCCAGGTACGGAATTGAACCCAGGGCCCCACTGAGGCAATGCTCACCGTGCCAACCAATGCAGTTAGTCTTAATCTTGGTAAATTCATTACAGGCCAAGCCCTTATTAACAAGCACACATCACAGAAAAGTGCAGAAAAGTGTTAAATTCTCCCCATGTACATGCTGCTTTGCGGAGAGAATGTCTTTCAAAGCTCTGGCACGGCTGGCATTTGTTTGAGAAATGTGACCTTTTCAGCATTCTAAATTCAATATGTTTTTTCAGCTTAATTTCAAAAGCTAAACATCTGAGGCAAGAAAGCACAGAGTGAAGACATATTTTCCTTGCCGCTTGTTAAGTGTCTTAATGAAAGGCATGTCAACTGAATGAGGTGCTAACGTTGATGCCTGTGTTTAGGACATCAGTGGGAGGTTAATGAATGTTAAATGAATATGCAATGATAGTGAAAGATATGTCAGACACCATATTAGTCAGAAAGAGCCGCTGCTGGTTCTTTGGTACAATTAAGTTCTTAGGAAGGGAGTATACAGTATGTTATCAAGTTCATCCTGTTGTTTACTACTGTGCTATCTTGAGAATATGTTTTGATACCACATTAGGCTAGGAACCACAAATCCAATTTATAATTTCTTTAGTAGAAGAAACAGGTTAAAAGATCATGAAAGGATTGTTAACAGCCTTGTAAGTAGAAATTTAACTTCTAGTAGTGATCAATTGCATGGTTATTAGAAAAGTCAGATTGATCTCATATAAATTCTACATTGATGGATACCTCTGTCTAATTATTTGTTACTAATTTTGATTCAATGTTAATTTTGAGACCCTAAACCAAAATGTTTTCTTTTTCATGTATCCCGAACTCCACAGTGATCAATGTTGATTGCTTTCTTTAAGGTTTATTTCACTTTCTTGATTATTCAATGTTTTTCTCCCCTCTGTTAATTACAGTTAAAATAACGATTTAAGGATTCCCAGAATCCACAGAGGATTTGAGCTATTGCTTCACAGTTATAGGGTCCTGCATTCAATGTGGAGCTAGGGTGTTGTGATGCAATGAGAGGTTGCTTCAACAGAGAACCACCTTTTAAATGGGGGGGAGCCTGTACAAATGAGCCACACCTGATCTGATTGTGTAATTAGCACACAGTGGCAGGTGAAATTCATTGTGTGGGGAAAAAAGCTGTCGGGATAGGCTTTGTGTGGAATTAGGAGCTCTTCTAGCTAATTAAGAGGCTTACAAGAGCAGGGCTAGGAGGTAAAGGATTTTAGTGTGTCCAAGCTTGAACCTGGAAGGAGACCGTAAATTCTGGAGGGGAGGTCTCCTTAGCATTTAATTGGGTTAGCTTACAGGACTTTGGGATTTAGTGAGTACAGTAAGTGAGGCAGACATGCTTAAGAAAATATTGTACTGAGGGGTATTGCAAGTGGTGGATAGGCAAGCTGTGTACTAGATTGTTTTCAGGCTCAATTAGGATGAATTGTACTCCTGAGTAACAGGAGTGACTAGATGCATTGATACCTGAAGGATTGGGTTATTGCTTGGGAAGGTGAATACCCTCTCCCCTCACAAGAGAGGAGTCTATATGGCACAGGTTGAGTCCTGTGGCCTTCATCAGACAGATGTGGAGTTCCAGCAGCAGCCATTTTACAGTATGATTCTGTATTGGGGATGCAAATCTTTCTAAAGAAGCATCCCTGGTCAAATTATGTCAATTGTGTCTAGTGATCTAGTGTTTGGTGAAGCACAACTCCACAGATGTGAGTTAGTGATTACAATTGAATTACATTGGAGTTTAATTTATTACTCTAGTCCTTGATTGGGTTAAAATGGATAGTTAATATTTAAGAACTGGTTGCCATGAAGTTAATTAAATTACTTGTGATAAGTGAGGAGCTGATCTAATAAATGTGGTGTGCATGCACAGTACTTCGTGACTAATGTAAACCAAGTGATAAGTTGGTAAGACTTAACAACTTGTGTAAAAAGAATGTAGAAAAGAGCAACCAAGAAGGACCTGTGCACTCTTCCCAGAGATGACAACACCTTGAACAAACTGATTCTAGAGGGGCCTGAAATCAAATCAAAATGTATTTATCAAATGCACAACAATACAGCATGCAGCAATAGTTGCTGGCATTGAAATGTCTTTTCTGCGAGCTCACAAAAATCACAAAATTAAGGTCACGAAAAAGAGCCCAACCACTCAAAATGTAAAAAAAGTAGACATACTAGTTGTGTTTTCTTTATCCAGCCTTGTGCCCTATGATTCCATAATTGGCTCTGAATTGTTCACCAGGATGATTGAGCAATAAGCATGTACAAGCAAACTGAAATAATTAGCTGTATTGTTTTTAGAGATGGTTCAAACTGCTGTGCAGAAAATGCTGCAGGTATTGGATTAAAAATCCTTTTTAGGGTAAGGAAAGGAGACAAACCCTTTGTCTTTTCAACTAATGTTTTGAATGGTCTTTTCAAGAGGTTTTATTGTACCTAATTAAAAGATCTGTGTGCATTCTTTTTGCTTGTGAAAGTCATTTGTTCATCAATACCATCACCAATATGGTGTCTTTATTGGTCTTTTTGGTTTATAATTGTTCTAGGCTTTGCAGACTCATTTTCTCATTTGAAAATTGCGGTGTTCAACAACAAAAAAAAATATCATTGTTGTACCTACGTCAAGTACATATTGATTATCTGAGTGACAAAATGGTGATTAAGGAACCATGTCACTGGAAGTCCATTGTTGAGAGGAGTAGCAAGGTATAGATGGTAAGAATGTGAATTAGTACTGTAGGCGTTTTAGTGGGTGATGGTTATTGGTGGAACCCATGAAAACATAAGTGCTAAAATGGAAATGTTATGCTCCATGTACAGTATATTCCATAAAGTGAGTGGTAATTCACTAATTGAATTGCTCCAGGCATTCACACATCTAGAGAATAAAGATATCATCAATATCTAATGTACAGGCAAGGTGTTCCCAATACATTGCTGTAAAATTAATTTCAAGAGATTAAACAAAACACCCATGCGATTCTCCCATTTTTGTTCGTTTAGAGTCAATTCTAACATGCTTTCAACAAATCTTATTATCAATACTGTATATGGACCAAGTTCTTATACAAATATTTTATGCTATGCCCCTTTTAAAATACAGTAAAAGTTACAAACTATAGTTGACCCTGAACTCCCTGAGTAAATGTACTGTATGCTTTGAAAAAAGGAATGGTTGGATTTAAACACAAACAAGAAAAGACAGCCTGAGTTTGCAATAATAGGCTGGATGTTTTACCTGATGATGTTTATGTATCAATGTACGTATGGCGATTACATTCAGAAGACTGTCCAGGAACTATGATCATGATTATACTGTATATAAATTACATTAGTAGAGCTGTTTTCTATAAACTCCACTCAAGTGCACTAATGGGAACTCCATTCCACCACCAATGTGCAGCCCCCACCTGGCTAATGTGACAGCAGCCTAAGTACCAGTATGCTGACGACACAAAAGCTATTAGTGGGGAAGAGAGAGTAATGAAGCCTATGCAGAGATGGGGATTATTAGGTGAGCATGATTGGTAAAGGCCAGGGGGTAGTTTGGCATGGACACCAGGTTTAACATCCCTACTTCTTTGAGAAATGCTTATTAATGACCACAGACAGCCAGGTCCTCGGTTTTATGTCTCTTAGTACCTTTTTGAAAGTGTAGCGTTGCCATCATTATACTGGGACATTAGGACCCACACAGACCGCAGGGTAAGCGCTCCCTACTGGCACCACTAACACCTCTTCCAGCAGCAACCTTAGTTTTCCCAGGAGGTCTCCCATCCAGGCACTCACACCTGTTTAGCATCAGTAGATTGTCAGTTATGAGCTGCAAGGTGATATTGCTGCTGACAAACACAATACATACAGTACAGAACTACAAGAGGTATAAAGAGTAGTACAAGAGTAGACATAAATCATAATGGTGGATGTCAACAGTTTTTTTTTAATTCAATTCAAAGGTATTTTTCAAATTAAAAGAACAGAACATTTTGGCTGTCTGTCATTCTAAGCAAGTCAAGCCAATTGAAGGACAGGCACTGGAAAGGTACTAATAAAAACCCCTAGGATTTAAGAGACTAGGAGTATCCCTGTGATTTGCTGTTTATCTTTGGACGGTTATGTCTATAAATAATCTTGTTTGGTAATACTTGTAAAGCAAACGGCCATAGACATAAAATGGCAGATTGATTTTTTTAGGAAGGTGTTCTCAATATGCTTTGCTGCAAAGACTGTCAAAGGGAGATTAAGATTTATTATATGATTGTGTAGTCAAAGCTTTTGATCTGGTAATGATTTTACAATAATGTTCAATTATCAATTTATAATTTAGGTAAAAACAAGGATAGTTAGAATGTTTACTAGTTACAGGGATTTTTCTTACATACAGTACAGACTGAATACATCAGATATGTACAGTTGTAACCTTTTACAAAACAGTAACTTGTGTCAGAACTGAAAGTTCAATTCCAGTCACTTAAAACCAAAAATTTAATTTCAACTGTTTTTGTTTGCCAGAGGAAGTTTCATTTAATGACGATCAATAAAATCGATAGTAATACAATCAGTAAAGGTGACCTTTGTAAAATTACTAATTACAGCAATAGTCACTTAAATAAAATTAGTAAAATAATCTGTAAAACCTTTTGCATATTAGAGATCTGAATTTTGTAATAACATCTACAAAATCCAATACATGGAAATCAATTAAATTAATCAATTAAAGCCTTTAAGTTGCCATCATAGTTGGAGCCTGCATGAACCTCAGAAAATAATCCCATCAGATCCTCCACCTTGTGCTTTTTGCTTGCTTTTCAAATAAAATCATTTGTTGCGGGAGTACCAGATGCATTGTCAATACCAGTTGTGTCGATCATTAAATAATTCTCTATTAAAAACAATTCCATCCGAAATAAGGTAACAAAAAGTTTATTGGGACACCAAGAAGACATTGTAGGATATTTTGTATGCTGCAGTTGTTAGTAATATACTTACTGTAGGTATTTTTGGAACCAAGGATTAAGTGTACAAAGTCAAACCAGGAAATGGATCAATGACTTACATCAGTTACCGCTGAGGATTAAGGGCTAGTTGGAACAACCCCACGTTACATCCATAGTGCCACAATAAAATAACTCTATGCAGTTTTCATTTTATATTTAGATTTGTTAGTCAACTGTTAGTCAGTGAAGACTTAAAAGTCTTATCGTAAGTGGTCAGCAAGCTCCTAACAATTTTCATACTCCTCAGCAGTGGTAGGGATCAAAAGAGATTAAAAAAGATCACTGGAGATATAAAAAAAAAATATATTCAGCTTTTTTTATTAGAGGCAGTGGAGTCCAAAGCCCCTTGTTTGGTTATTAGGAGTGAATAAAACATTTGTAGATTACTTCCAGAATTTAGACATACAATGATGATCTTGTGATCAATCTATAACTGTAGCTTGTTCACAAAACACTAAACAAACAGTGAACTGATTCAATACCATTAAATTCACTGAACTGTGTTCGTAAGTAAATGAGCTGTGCTGCAGTTTTGATGGGTTCTTCCTAGCTACTAGAAGTTGAAATTTCAGCTTGAACTTCTGTACTGTGTATATTAGGATTATTTCATCTACATCTGTTTCTCGTTGTGATACAATGGTTGTTATTGTATTTAGTTGTGGGTACATTGAGATTGCTTCTTCATTTAAGTTTAAAGTAAAAGAAAGACTTTTATATACACTCAATACAGTTGAATCTTTAATTGAAGAATGGAAGAGGACCGATTTCTGGCCATCTCAAATAAAATTAACCCCAATAACAGGGCTGATTGGGGGAGCCAAGACAGACATACTGAGTAAAGCACTTCTCCCAGGTTTAACACAGAATACATAAAGAGCTGGATGTCCTCAGGTGATGGGAGACATGAGAAAAAGTGACTCTTGTCCTGTGGACAAGCTGAGAAAGCAGCTCATTTTCTGTACAAGATCATGAATTTAAGAAAGAAGGCAAGCATGAGAAAGGATTCTTATGAAGCAAGGATAAAATAAGATGAATCAAAATAATAATGAAATTTGAAGGATGAAGATGGGTCAACAGTCTTTTCCATGGAGACACAGAAAAGACAAAAGAATTAATTGTAGAAACCTGTGGAAGCACAAGGGAAAACTGCAGTAAAGAAATATGTCAACATGTGAAGCTTAATGGGCTGCCTGCATATGCTAAGCACAATCCACAAAAAGTGCCATGGAAAAGAATCATTATCATGAGGTAACAAAGTAAAGCAGAATGAGACACAGTAACACAGGGAAAATAAGAGCCAGGATTTGGGATCAAACAGCAGAATACTAGAAAACAATGAACTTAAGAATCCAAGCCACACGGCCCAGTGTGGACATGGGCTTCATATAGGCAAGATCAGCCATAGGCATTAAGCGATTGGTACAAGAAATAAGGATGGGGTTATTTCTGCTGTCATATTCTCAGGTAGCAACGCCGTAGGGTGTAATATGATCTGGCAAATTTGTTTTAAAAGGGAGTCAGTGAGATGATGGAACAGGGTAGACCAGAAATTACAAGAAGAAACAAAGGAGATGTTTTCTAACCCATGGCGAACCTTGCATTAAACTGTCACATATCCACCACAGAAACCAGGTCAACAGCACTGCCTTCAAGAAAGAGATGAAGAAGGTTGAGAGCAGAAGACACTGAGTCAGGGAATTACAGGTGTCTGGATTAAATATACAGCAAATGGGGTAGAGAGTAACAAGGTTAGAAAGGCAGGATCGAAGGACAGAACATCATTAGCAGCATTAGAGAGATGACTGAAACCTGAAGCAAACAAAGGCAGGAAGCAATCAACAACATATTGGGCAACACCTTTTCTGACCCCGTGATTAAGGCCTTACTCATTTAGTGATGTAGTAAAGGGTGATTGGTGGTAAAAAAGGCTATCTTTCCACCTGAGCTGGAAATTGTTTTCTAATGTGATGGTAACTGAATTAATTAGTTTTAAACGCAATTTACATGATAATTATGATAACATTACTGATTCAGCCTTGGACATGTACAGTATTAATGTATTCTGTGTTATACATTCTATGCTAACATTTTAAATGTTTAATTCAATTCAGAACATTAATGCTGTTTTTATCTGCAATCTCCTTCACTATCAGATAGTCACGGAATTCAGGAATGTCAAACAGTGAGTATATGCACCTCCTACGTTTATCTTATTTTGAATATTTTACTTCATTATATAAATATAAAAAACAAGATGTCTACTCATAGACTGGAATTGCAATGGCATTATAAACACATACTTCACCACTGTTTTAGGTAGTGGCATCTAGGTTTCTTTTTTGTTTAATGTTAATTATTCAGAATATAAAAAAGCATTGAAGTGAGGTAAATTGGAACTTAGAAATTAGGACTTATTGCTAGCAGGCAATGATAGAACATTCCTCAAGTTCTGTGCTCAAAATGCCATTTTAACTAGGAAAAAAGATAATGAATATTGTAAGCCAATTATATTTTGCTGAGTAGAATTCCTAGACATGTAGCAACATTTTACCATTTTGACTGAAAACTCCAGCAGTGTTCTACTAAAAGATTTCAGCCAGCTTGTTTTTATTATTTATTTAATTGATCTGTATTTTTAGTCTCAAAAGTAACGATGTAGTGTTTTAGACGTGTAGAGAATAATGTTAATGAAGAGGAATACATGATGAGAATTAGATGTAACTGGCAAACGTGATGGAAAATCAGCTAGAGTACTTTATATTGGCTTCTCATTGCTATAATACTAGAAAATGTTAATTAACATAAGTAAATTGTTGACATTCACTGCACAAATATTTTAACTCTTGATCTCTAAGACTTTTGTACAACAGTGTACATAAATAACCCATTACTGAGCAGAACATTTCATTTTTGTTCCAATTGAAGAAAAAAAAAACACAGTGGGTTGGACTGATTAGAAAGCTATAAAAAAAAAATCAATGGTAAATTTCCCCCAGTCTCAGTGGAATCTCCTTTATACCAATTGTTATCTGCCTTGGACCTGAAGGGCCCCTATGTGTTCTGGTTTATGTTGCAGATAAATCAGTTAAAATCACTCTTAATAAATCAGGCTAATGGATTTTTAAATGGTTTAGATTTTTTTTTACTGATTGAGATTCTCAATGTGGTTATCACAACTCCAGCAGATACAATTTCTTAGTTTCACAATTACCCTTATTCAGGCATGTGGACTGTATGTAATCCTCAGTAGACCATGGTTTATTTTGTGAAAGGATTTGATATATTTTTTATTTCCTTTCGTGCCTATATAAATTAATTGGCCATTTTTAAAAGTGGATTAGCAATAAAGCAGCATCCATTTAATAAACAAGTTGAAAAGATGAAAGCTCTGTTTGCTGAGACTTTTCATAACAATCCTACAGCAAAATTACAAACCTGATTAAGAGCTCAGAAACCAGCAGACACAGGAAGTGCTGCAATCAGTTACACTTTTTCCTCTGTTTGAACCAAACACCTTGCCCAAAAGCTGTTAGCACAAAATATACTGTATTTATAAAGATAAACACCTGCTTCTGTTTTGTTGTTTTAAGCTGCTACTGTATATCTGCCAAAAGTAATGTAAGGATTGAAAATAATGTAAGCACTTGACATGGGTAACAGGTGCTATGATACAGGGGCATACAAATTGCATCAGAAATGTTTAATTCTCCTATCAGCTGCTTTCTTCTGCTAACACAAGATTACATGACTTTAACCATAACCAATTTATATCCATTCAGCCATCCATTTTTTAACCACTTAAAATAAGAATAGGGTCATGGGGGAGCCAGAGCCTATCCCAGCAAGCAATGGGCACAAGGCAGGATATACCCTGAATGGGACAGAAGTACATTACAGGGCATGTGCAAACGCAAACATGCACACACTTACACCAGGTCAATTTTCCCAGAAGCCAATTAACCTACTGGTACTGTATATCTGTGTGTGAGGAAACTCATGAACACAAGAAGACCATACAAACTCCATGCAGATAGCACAGGAATTGAACCCAGGACAGAAATGCTAACCATTGTGTCAGTATGCCACCTACAGTATGTCAATCTTTATTTATTAATTTTCCATGAAGGTAGATGGAAATTCTTAACCATGTTAAAAGAAGCGTTTCTATGATCTTGAACTCCTTCTCTTTATTTAAAGTATTTAAATTTATCCATGTTCTACATTTTGATCAAAGTACTATAAAACCTCCAGAGTGCAAGTTCGGGGAATAAGTCAGTGTATTGATTCTTTAAACATTTACAATTGTAGAAATGAAGAGATTTGAACCTGAACTGTTCATTCATCAAGCCAAGCTTTATTTTATGCATACAAGGAACAACACATTGAGGTTTATTGTTGTATTGTATTGGATGGTTGATATGAGGTTCTTCAAGTCAAAAGGCAGCATTTGTTTTTTTCCCCAATTGGTTTTTGGCAGCAGGCAGAGAAAGCCAAGGTTGGAGACACACTCCGGACTCACCCGAGATAGCCAAGGACAAAAGGAGATGGAGTAGAGTTATGGTGGATAGAGGGAAAGAATTTTGGCATCAGCAGACAGGCAGTTATGAAATGACACCTACGGAGTGGTACAGATTTGACGGCTCTTCAGGCAAGTTCTGGGTCTCGGGATGTTTTGGGTGTTCAGACTGACTTGGCTCCTAGGAAAGGACTCAATGCAGCACTTCCAGTGAAAGCTAAAGTGTCAGAACACCATTCTAGTGGTATTTTGGAGATTATATACAGTAGGACAACCTGGATGGTTAATTGGGATATTGATTACTGACAAACAGCCCAAGAGTGTTCAGATGAGATCGCTTGTGGGATCCTGTGGCAACCGTGGGCTACAAGCCACCAGCAGCCTGGGCATGATATCACGGAGTTAGTCACCATGTTAGTATAACCTGCCCCTCAAACAGACTTTCCAGGTGAAGCAGATCAAGGATACCAGAGGCTACAATACATGCATTTCAGTCTCGTAATTTACCAATTCATGTATGTATACACCAGTTGCTGAATTGTTCCTCAAAAACTGTACATAATGTAAGCTTTTGCCCAAGTGAAATAAGTTTCCATTAGTTCTGTACAGGTATGTGTAAAAGCTCAACCCATTCATATCTAGAAAGTCACCCAATATTAAATAGGTTGTCAACAATAAATTGTAAAAATAAATACATGTATAGTATAATAACTAGTCCACTGAACTTTTTTTAAAGTAAAACTGGTGCACATACAGTATATATAGAATAGTACACATCAAGGAAATGCAAATAACTTTTTAAAGCTCATCTATTCACTTATCCTCTATCACCCTAGATGGTATATTCAAGTAAATCTTCCCATTTTAGAATTTTTAAAGATGTACAGTATAAGACCCACTACAGTGCACAAATCACAAATTAATATTTAAATAATTCTGTACTGAAAGGTTAACCAGTAGGTATTGCTTGATTGACATTTATTGAAGACACAAAAAAAACACTAAAGATAATACTGCATTATGTAATGGGTGTACCTAGTATTCTAATCATTTATTGTATGCTTGAACCACTTGGAGTACTTTTAAATCAAATCTGCCCCATGTGACATTTTCAGGGGTTACTGGGTCACAAACAACCAGGATTCCAAGGTTATACTCCCAGAGAAAAACTAGCAAAGTACTTTTGCCTCACGTCTTTATCAAAAACAGTATAAAAACACAACCAAGCTCACTCTTTTAAAAATTCCGTTGTTTTTCCTAATATAAACACCAAACTCCAGTATTACTCACTTTGTCCTTTTTAGAATCTGAAAAACCAATCAAACTCTCAAGTCCTTCTCCAACAAATGACCCTAACTTCTGTTTGCCACGCCTTTTTAAAGCCAGGAAGAAGGCTGCTAATCCCTCACAGTTGAGACTATTTAAACAGGAAATGAGCAGGCCATTTCCCCACAGCATCTTGGGATTTATAGATCTCCACATCCCCTGCACAGAGGAAACTACATTTTTTTTTAAAGAGACAAGGTCTACTAGAGTAGAGTTCTCTCAAAACTCTTGGCCCAAAGTACACTCCCTCTATGTCCCTTCCCCACATTTTGTGACACCCACCACAAAAAACGTTCGTAAGCCCTACTGTAGTATTTTAAATAAAATCTATTAGTGTAGGTTACCTAAAACATGATACATTATTGCCTGTATAACCAACTTGTTAATGTAAACTGTTTTTGTTAGTGTGCCTATGTTTTTATCCATAGTGCATTTCTAAGCCTCACTGATGTGGTAAACAAGATTTGGATTAGTTAAGTGCCTGCCATACAATTATACGATTTGTGCTACATGATGATGAGTACCTATCTTGTAATATCAGTTTAATTTTAGTAAATAATGAAAAAACTACACTTTGTTTACCTGGGCATGCATTTCCATCAATACATACAGTACAAAAATTAAGTTTTTTTTTTCCCTTACCATTCAACACAAACAATATACTAAATTGAAGTATTACTGAGCAATTCAATTAATCTTTTGCACTCTTAAGTAAAGCTTTTAAATGAGTGTAGATACACACCAGTAAATTTAACACTGGGTCATGGAGCTTTCAATACATATGGTAGAATCATGACTATTTAGCATTCCTCAGAGTTATAGCTGCTGTTGACAATTATGTACATCAAATCCTAACATTTGTTTACATCAATGACATTTCATTTTGTCAGTCTTCAAGTATCTAAATTACACAATGTATGATATTGCAGAAATTGAATTGGCATCCTTGTGAATATCTGCAAATAAGGACTATGAACAGACCTACAGTACTATGATAATCAAGCAAGAGGTCAGATGAAAAGGAATATATGCAGGTAGCCAATTTTACTTATGAATGTGTCTTAGGGTGTAACTTACTAGTCAGATGGTCGTCCAAAGCATATTTACAGTAAATAATTAGATACCACCCCAACTAGTTGTACAATCTGTTTGAATGATAACTTGAAGAAAATGTAAAGGATTCTAGAAAATGATGTCAGATAAATTAAACAGACTTCTATCAGAATGGGCTTTCTTAAAAACAAGACCAATTCTTAAAATGCACCTGTTTTACACGGACATCAAGGTATAAATCAAGTAAATTCTTTCAGCATAATCATTGGTTATTACTGTATGTTGTGCTGTTATTGTGTTTTAATCTTCATTGTCAGCAGAATTATTCAGGGTTCCAGCTGTGTATATTTTACTTAACTGATTATCCATGTTGTAAAAGAAAGAAATAATTCTTCTACTTTTGATTACAACTTGTTGGCTCCAAGTAATTCTTATTCAAAACACAAGGATTGAGTTTCAGACAGAATTTGTTGTGCTGAACTAAGTTACACCACTACAGTGAAAGACTGATAGGAATAGAGACAAGAAAGTTTAATCTTTGGGTGAGAACTTACAACCCACCCATCTGTATTAAACCCCACAAGTGCTGGGATTACTTGATACAGTACCAATAGTTAATTGCAATCAGGCCCATAATTGCTTACAGACAGGAGTTAAACATTTAAATAAATGTTAACAAGTAGCATGCTGGCTTTTAAAAGCAATCAAGTATCTTTACACCTTGATCTCTATATACTATCTGTATATGTTGCTATTGTTTTACTTAGTTTTCTGTTCTCATATCTGTATTATACTTGTGTTGTAATTCCCCACAATATTGAGATGTCTTTATTGTAATAATATTAATTTACTTGTTTCGAATCGTATCTATTGTTTCCTTTGTTCTCTATTTATGCTTAGTGTGAAACTGTAAGCATTGTAAGTGCCCTTTCATAAGGGTGTCCACTAAGTAAATAAAAATAATAAACACAAGACAAAAGCAAGCAACTGAAAGTATGGAAGCAGATGTAGTGCTATATTTTTGGTACCATACCAGTGTTATATTCAAGAAAGGATATAATCATTGAACAGTTGACATCCTCAATTTTAACCTGTCATTTTATAACAGTTGTCAATAATTTAATTAATAGTGAGGCATGATTGGAGTCATTGCTATAAGCAAGAGCCCCTATGAATTGCTTAAATGCAGTCTTGGTCTTGTCTGCTTCAGCTTTCCAATGCAGTTAAGATTACTTCAATTTGTCATGTGTAACTTCTGCTGAAACATTATGAGCTCACTACAGAGAGTACATTTTTTTGCATCTATTTTATGATGTATGCTCTATGACACATGAGGTTAAAAAACAGAATTGCTATATGAACTTAAGTTAACCACCAGTTACCTGCCAGACACTACAAGAGTAGACAATATTAAAGACATTAAGATAAGAGATAAGATCACTTTATTGGCCATATACAATTTCTTGCATTAGGAATTTGTCTTTTCACATACCCCATCTTGCTCACCATGAGACACACAGACAGGGAGAGAGAAGTCTGGGTTCAGAGTGCAGGGTCAGCCATTTATAGAGCACCCCTGGAGTATCTGGAGTTAAGGGCCTTGCTCAGGGGCCCAAAGGAGTAGGATTCCTCTGTCAGCCACGAGATTTGAACTGGCAACTTTCCAGACAGAGGCACAGATCCTTAGCCACAGAGCCACCACTCTCCCCCTGCCATAATTGTTTTACATTATGAAACAATAATAATTGTTAACTGTTAACAATTAAATTTTGTTTTTGATAGCAAAAGTCAGGGAAAATAAAGCTAACTATCTTTAAAACCACTTGTGTTTCTTCAAAACAAAGCAGCTACCAAAATATATAATCAACTGTTTGTACATATTTGTAATCCAATTTATTATTTTATTTTCAAGCTTCATACTCCATTTGAAATGATATATTTTCCATAATTATTTGATCAAGCAGAGGCTTTCTGCTCTTTACTCTGCATAACTACAGTATCAACATTTGTTATTTACTGGCCTATTATTGTTTTATAATGCACATAAGTACAAATTACATAGCTCAATTCTTATAGAAATAAATATTCTTATATAATTACAAAAATTGTAAGTACTGCACCTGTGAATCCATGTGCAATGTCCAGAAACCATTATTGTGACAATATAATAATTTGAATTATTTTGTTGTGTGTAAAAATGCTTACATACAAAGAAGTCAATCCAGGATCAACAGGCTGTCACGGGTTGGGACAGGTGTTTCCAGGTGGAACAGGTTGTTGATTCAGTCCACAATATGATTTCTGTCATCTTAGTTTTTCTGCCTCGTATTTCATAGATAAACAATGCTGGGAGCGTTGCAGCAATAGTCTTTCACAAGTTGTAGTTTTGTACTTTTTCATGCTGGTCTTGAGGACATCTTTGGAACACTTCCCCTGCTGTTTCTTTGACTGCACAGGGAGAGTAAGACATGCCTTGTTAGTCTGAGTTGCATGATGTGATGCCAATAAAGATAATGTTAGAGGAACTCAAAGGATAAATTTTTTACTGAAAATTGGTGGATGGATAAATCTAAGAAATAGTAGTAAAGTATAAAAAGTCTTACTTCTAAAATGGTAACGCTTTTATGTGTTATTTCCCTTTTTACTTTAGTGGTTTTGTTTTGAACAAATACATTAAACAGTTTAAAGAGCTTTATTTTGTCTACTTTGATTCACATCACATCCATTTCATCATAATATTCACTATAATAATCTAATAATATAATAATCTATCTCTGGTTGTCAACAACTCTGTCATTAATATGAAATATGGCCATTATGGTGCTTTGGCTATTGCTTACATAACTTTCACATGTCAGCTTTTAAGTAGCTGTAAAATGATTATATAATTTCTCATCTTTGAAATTACATCATTACATCATCAGTTTTAGGTTTTGTAATGGCCACTTTCTGTTACACAAGTAAGTAATTACCAAGTAATTTTATATCTACAACTGTTAGAGTGAAAACAATTGCCTTCAAGCCCTTCTGTAATACCACAGAAAAAAAAAGGTTTATGTAACATCCTGGAAAAACAGAGGGAGAAATAAAGGAAATGTTTTTAAGCTAATGCATTAATTAACAGAACTGCAAATTATACAGATCATAAACTGTCCCACTAAAAAAGTAAAAATAAGGAGCATTTTATTCTGTATGTGAGAAAAGATCATGCTCCATTTTGTAAATTTCAAATCTTCTAAGTGACTTATCTAAGAAATCATTCTGACCAGTTTTAATAGCCATACACTGATTCAATAATAGTAATGAGTTCCTACCAGTTTATTGAGATTGTATTCATGCTGTATTGATACATTACAGGACATAAATAATGCATGAATTCTATACTTATGTATTACTGAAAAATCATGTTATAGAATAATATCATAAAAATGGCCGCAATATTTTGAAAGTGACTGAATTCAGACAAAACTGATCCTTAAAATACACCCTGACAAACCTGACAGCAAACACATTTTTTAGATTGTGCCTAAAAATGTATTGATGTAGACAAATGTCTTGCAATACTACTGAAAATGCACATTCATCATTGTTCTTGTCTCAAACAATCAAATTACCTTAAAATAACACCTTTATGGGAAGAACAAACCCTTCCTCAGTAGGTCTTTAGAAATACATTGCTACAAATAAAAGGAAATATTTTTTTGGTATTATTTCGAGAAGAAAAACGTATCACCTTCTTAAATAAAATTGTAGCCATATCAGGAAGGACTGCTTTAGGTAACACCACCATAATGAAACAAGGAGCCTAATATACTCTTAAGTATTTTGCTGCTTATAGAGCAGGAATGATGACAGGGTATTCAACCTAATCTCAGAAAGGAAAGATTTGCAAATGTCAGGATTTAAGCAGTAATAAGCAGGACAGTTGTCATGGAGATGTCATGCAGAAGCTGTGAAAGCCAGGTGCATTATGAGAACATGAAGACTTGTGGTCTTGAGGATGACATCATGAATAATATGGGCTTGCTTTTCATTTTGTTTGAAAGGTTTTTATAGAACAATGTTCAATTGCATTTGTTAAAGTATTATGGAGCTACTGAGGGGCTTAATCAAAGGTACTCATTCTGAGGTAAAGCTGAGCCCCACAGAGCCTTACAGTTTTTCAAACAGGCTTTGCAATTACTTGACTACGTCTAGAATTCCCATAACTGCAGTGCTCAAATGGCCTCTGGAGTTGGGAATGAGCCAAGGTATCTCAGTTTGCTGCAGGATTACTTGTGACTTATTGGACACCTGTGAGGTTGCAGTTTTGTCAATTAGAGACACATCACTTCTGATATTGCTGTGGCCTATGCTATAGACACTATGAAACATTGCAGAAGAGCAGCCATAACAGCCATATCACCCTGCAACTCACACCTGGCAACCCACTGAAGCTCAGCAGGTGTGAGCCTGGTCAGTAACTAGATGGGAGACCTCCCCGGAAAAACTATGGTTGCTGCTGGGAGTGCTGTTAGTGGAGCCAGTAGGTAGCACTCACCCTGCAGTCTATCAACTGGCTTCATCACACTGATAGCTGGTGTGTGGTGAGAGTACTGCGCACATTATGACTGCCATCGCATCATCCAGGTGGGTGCTGCACATTGGTGCAGGTGGAAGGGAGTGTCCATTACCTGTAAAGCGCTTGGAGTGGAGTGTCCAAAAAATCACTCTATACTATAAGTGTAAAGAAATAGTATAAAAATAGTATATGCTGAGTCTACAGATTTCGAGGGAAATTATGGTGACACACCTTGGGTGATTAGCAATTTGCGGTCCCAGTTTGGGAAATCAAATGAGAGTTTGTGTGTTGAAAGTCATCTTTATTTCATATGCATATGGGAGTCTTGCTCTTGTACGCAGGACTCAAAAGACAACCCTTACAGTACTCTTTTATACAGTGAAACAAATGATACAAGATACACTCCCACATGACTCTCTGCTTGCATTGTGGCTATATATGGTCATTCTAGAAAGCTGACCAGAACATACATTTTCTTTACTGCTGGCTTGCATGACAAACAGCCCCTTCTGCTGAATAGACCATTTGTTCCAGGAAAGGTCACTCAGTCATTTCCCTGAGAACTATGCCAGCTATGCATAAAGATACAATGTGGCATACAATTGAGACAAGACATCCTGAGACAGGGTTAGTAAAATATAAATACAGAAATACATAGCCAACAAGATAAAATACAAACTTTTAGTAAAAACGTTTAGTTAATTCCCTCACTACTGAAAATACATTATATGATGTACGTACTTGATGATGCAGCAATAATGATTTCTGGAAAACATTGTTCAAAGGATATTTTTAGTTCTGCATCCTTTTTGGTTAACATTAAAAGTTACTTTCAATTACTCATTCAATCCTTCCTTATTGTGCCATTGCAGTAGAATTGTATACACCTGAAGCAGACATATTGGTATTTAATTGCATTACAATCTCCTTAATGTACACTGAAGAAAGCTACAGGAAATTGTTCTCCAATATCCATTCATTATTTTTGTATACTATGTTTCTAGATGAATGCGTTGTTTTAGAATAAACACTGGACATCAACCCAGTAACTGCTTTATCCTCAAGTGATCAAGAGGATTTAGAGTTTTAGGCACAAGGTGCGAGCTTGGATACCCTGTGGATGAGAAGAAAAACTTACCCTCACAAGGCTTTGGGAAGACCAGAGCGAATGAGGATGTAGGCAGATCAAGCAAACTCCTCACAGAAGTTGAACAGGGTCAGCACAAAACCAAGGAAGTAAACATGTGGTTTACTACAACCAGAATTTTAGGAAGCCTTCTTACAATGTAATTTTTGGCTATTTTGCATCTTATCTTTAAACTAAAGTGAAGTTCAAGGGTAATGGAAACAATTTTAAAAACGTTTTCTGAAGAAAATGTGATTATCAATATTTCTCTGAAATACTTCGAAAAAATCTTGTAAAGTGAAGCTTATTCAAAACAACCCATCCTTGGCTTTTGAGTAAACAATTTATGCTGAAGATTGGGCTCACTGGTGAAGCTTGTAATTGTGAGTATGATTTTTTTGCCTTTTTTGCCTTTGTGATTCTCAAGTATTATTTATTGAATGGATTTTTCTAATCTTCTACCCCAGCCACTGAGACAAATTAATGTTCTTTTGTTCGCTCTGCAGAAAGAGATGACAAGTGACCTTATATTGCAGGCAAACAGTGGTGCCTGATAATGTTCGAATCAATGATTGAATCTATATAACTTTCCTCCTGTGATTTTTCCAGGAACACTCCAGCACTGGGACCTTAATACCAACATCCTGAACAACCTCTGATGCCACTAATTAGATGGATAAACGTGGATTCTGAGGAGAATGTTGAACAGATATGGTTGCTGTTCCCACAGGCATTCTGCTTCAGTGTCTCAGATCAATACAGTCTCAACTAATGAGGGCCTTTGATAAATGGGAAGTCAACATACTATGCTTTTTTAGTTGTTGTTGGCTTTGTTTTTAATATACGAAGGTCGAGGTGGACTAAAACATGCTTAACCGGCCTTAAACCTTGAGAGATTACAGCAGTATAAACTGCCGAAGGTAAAGAAGCATAATAATTACTGGAGCACACTCAACAACAGGTGTTGAATGAAAAAGAAAACTCATCAGCATGCCAAGTGTTTATTTGTCAGAAGTCTGCAGATTTTGGGCCACCAGCCTTGTCAGTGGAAGGCCACTTTGGTGCCCATCATTGGTGTCATTCACAATGTGATGCACTACACTTGTTTTTACTAAATTCAAGTAAGGGTATAATACATAGCTATGTTAAATACAGAAGGAAACAAGAACTGACTGAGTTTATTATACATGAATAAACATTACAACAGTATTAACTTAATCATTAATTATATCTTTGTTATTCATGAGCCCTCATATGGTAATAATAAACAGTAGTTTGTTTTTTAATGTCCTTTATCTGTGTATGGAGGAGGGAGGGCTTATCTTTGAAAATTTTGCAATATTTTTTTAATGGAATCTTGACACCAGTCTTCCCACAATACATTGGTTTGTATTTACTATACGTCATTGATGAATTGAGAAATTAAACGTAAAAATTCCTGAGACTTATGTTGTTTTTCAAGGCACCAGAGTCAGGAGTATAGGTGGTATGTGGAATATCCTGCATTATTTTGTTCTGGATATGAGAAAACAATATTGTAAAAAGCAACATCTAATATTAAACATTATTCATGTAGACAGTGCTATTGCATACTGTATGACATCAGACTGATGCCCAAATGTTAAAGCTGAGTCCTTACCACCATTATATCACTGATCTGACCAATTGATCAAGATGTGAACATGAACAGCGATTTGAAACAAAATCCTTTGAATGACTTTGCTGGTTTTGATGAAACCACAATCAAAAAAGAGGTGGTTTCATAATAATTGGTAAGAGTTTTTTTTTTTTTCGTTTTTAATGGGTTATAACTACATTAAATATATATTTCTGAGAATTGGGAATATATGATAATTGGAAAATGAATTAAATTCAACAAAAGGCCCTGCAAATAACCTTAATTAAACAATTTAAGAAAGCAAGGCTTTTTCTTTTATCATTATATTTTTTATTTCCATAAGTGTGCTTCCAGACTACTTAAGTCTGCAGTGTTTTTGGAAGAGTTTGTATTTTTTTCAGTTACTCAAGCCGTTTATACTGTTTAGCAAGAAATGTATTTTCACACAATTTAACAGACCACTCTTTAAGTAATGCCAAGCCCATTCTTCCTCCAAAGCAATCTATGTTTTAATCAAACATAGATTTTTAGTTGTATTTCCTAATAGAATCATCTCAGTATACAGTACAGTAATTCATTATTAAGGAAGAATGCAAAATATTTATGCTGCTGGTTATCATATTTTATGTGGCTTTCTTTACAATATATTTAAAATATTCTAGAATGAACCCTGTACTGCTGTAAAGGGAAATAAGTAAGACAGACGTGGAAACAATATGTCTAAGTCTGGTTGCATGCTGGTTTAATGATCATAAAACAGTGCTGTGCATTGGACAGCCCACTGTGCAACACAGTCTTGCTGTTTGGGAGCCAAAGTAATAGATGTCTGAAGGGGATGAAAGACAGGAAGATGTTTTAAAACAAGCAACCGGAATAATAACAACAAGTATAAAAGCTCATATTAAAGATTTGCTTCTGTAGCAGAGATACAGTTTTGAGAATTAAATAAGAGTCACAAAAAACTTTAACGCAGCCTCTTTGGCATCTTCTCTGTAGCAACCTGAACAAAGATTCTTATTGGCTGCTACTGACTGCATCAACTACTGTATGTAGGAAATATGGTTGCAACTCATTTGTAACTTGTATTATACACTTTGTAAAATGATGCTTGGTGCTGTAAGTAGCCCCTGTCTTCTGTTTTATATGGAACATCAAGACAATGGAGGAGGCCTGAGTGATGCAATAAACTTTCTGTTCTGAATGTAATAGTACCCAGTTTTACAAGCTTGAAATCAATTGTTTGAAATATATTATTTTTTCTGCCTATTGTGATCCAGACACTGATATGATTGGGACAAATGAATTAAGCAGAGAGATGTTTAAAAGGCCTATAAGACTTCAAGTTATAGTCATAGCCCAGTGAAAGCTTACCATGGTATGCTTGCATAGTAATTTTCCCATGTTCCCTTGTTTTTCCTTTATGTGTCCTATAAGTTCACTTTCCTCTTCCTTGTTTTCCAAAAGTTTGTACAATGCTTTTCTCCAGTTCGTCATTTTGCATCTTTTACCTTGACATAACAATGTAAACTTCATAAAGTTGTGAAAATATTACTGATTTTTTGTCTTGAAATCATTAATTATGTGCATCTTTCAACAACAAAAAACATATTGCAATCAATACTATATATAATAGATCTTTGCAAGTACTTTCAACATCACAGGATGTTTTCCAGCATACAGTATATCATAGAGTCTATTGCGGTAGAATCTAATTAGAAGGCATATAGACACATACAAAAATAGTTATTAAGTGTTGAGGATAAATCCTGTGATCTAATGCTAATTATTCACATAATTGTGTGTCCTCTGTAAACAATATCAGATGACTATGACAATTATCACAAAACACAGTTCAATAAACAAGATCAAATTGGCAGTGAAGCTGATATGCATACATTAATTTTGAGACTGTTCCTTTTTATAGCAAAAGATGATCCTATTGTAAATGGTGGAGATTATTTCCATTACAGAAGATTAGGAATTGTAAAAAGAAATATACAATAGAAAATAAAACAGATGTGGCTAAGATAGTAAAGTACAGTGAGTGCTGGAGAAAAAAGTATACAGTAACTGCTGTACAGAGGGTACTAAAGCAGTTGTCTCATAAGATTAAAAGCTATTAATGTCATTAATTAATTAAGGTCAGGTAATTTTGAATCAAGACACTGGTATTAATGATCAAATCATCATCAGACCTCAGCAAGCAATGTGTGTTTCATCTCAAATAAATACATGGTTTTACTAATTTGTGCTGCATTTTGTTGAAAGTCATTTATCATCTTTGGATGTTATTTAACAGCAAATAGATATTTAGTACTACAGATATTCAGTACTATAACTGCAAGTGTTTTATTGTAGTTGCCATTTATTTCAAAATTTTCATTTTATATTGTATACTTTGTTAGTGGTCTTATTGCAGGCGTCCTTTCTTATACTGACACAAGATAGTATCCATAATAACAAAGTCAGTGCAGTCCACATAACTTGAGACGTAAAAATGTTTATTAAAAAACAATTTATTGATGTTATTGATGTCGCGTACTATAATAAAACTGTAACCTGTTTCTTTGTTTTTCAGATACTACAATGTTTCAGCATCTGTCTTAGTTTCTTCTTTAACTACTTGTTACTACTCATTGTTTAATTGAGATTTATTTTTTGTTATCAAATGAAGTGAAAGAAAAATATTTTAAAATCATTCCGAATATGGGTACTGTAATGCTTATAAATTGATTGCATTGAAATGTCTTAAAAACTGAATATTTCACTCTTTCATCCTGTTTTTCACACCCCCTTGACTACTTGACTCCTCCTTGGTCACTACAGTACTTTCTAGTTTACATTTTGTGTACATAGAGATTTAGAACTCAAGACCATTTTGTCACAATCGCTAACCCCTCCTCTTAAGGGCGCTCCAGCCCTTCCTCGTTTTGCCTCATTCCCCGCACCTGTTCCTTGTTTCAGTTCGCCTTTAAAAGCCAGGTGCTCACTTCACTCGAGGCTCTGCACCTGATCTCCGCATCGTGTGAGCCCCGGACCTGGTTGCGCCTGGCTCCGTTATGTTTTTAGCCTCCTGCTCCTGCTCCTGCTCCTGCTCCTGCTCCTGCTCCTGCTCCTGCTCCTGCTCCTGCTCCCATTCCCTCCGCCGGTCCCGATCCAGCACTGCATGGACACACACCCACTGTTTTCATCCCCGTATTCCTGGATGACTTTTTCCCCAGTGTTTTCTCACTATCTCGGATTATGTCGTCCGCATAGGGTCCGGAAAGAACTGTTCGTTACACATTTGTTGCAATGCCACAGGTTGGGGGTGGGGGTATTGATGTTCACCTTAAGAAAATAAAAAGAGTTACAAAAATGTTCTTCAGAATCTTATGAAGAAACTCTAACAGCCACTGAGGATAGGAGTAGTACCCATGGACTGGACAATTATTAATATTAATGACCACAATGTTAACAAAACTGAATCAAGCATTTACAGACCAGAGGCAAACTTTTGATATGGCATGTCAAGAGTTACCATCTACAGTATTTTATCTTCTACTTCTATTAGAAGTTAACGTCCAATTCACTTCTTTTCATGTATCAGTTTGCCACAGATTCTTCTATGATTGACTTGAGGTTTAACCTTTGGGGTCCAAGACAATTTCCATTTTGGGCTTGCACAATCTGGCCTCACTAAAGTTCCTTAATAATTCAATTTGTGAAGACATTTCTTACATCCTCACCTTATCAGCTGTGTAGTGTCTGTATTTGAAAATCAAAGATGCAATTTTTCTTGTATGGATATTGGGCATTGCATGCTAAATTGATTCACATTGAAGTATCTCAGTACAGCACACTGTAATATTGAGATTTAAAGGAATTTATGTGGAAACAATGTTAATCCTGCTAATAAAAAACATGCACTGTCCTATACAATAAGAAAGTGTTGAATGTTTTGTATGTGAATTTCATGAGCTTGAGGATTGATACTGAAGAAAAGTGGTATAGCTTTATTCTAATACTAAAGTAGTGAAAGTATTTTATCAATAACACCTGTCAGACCTTGCCATGAACCCAGTCAAGGATCCTGATTGAAATTAGATAGATGGAAATATCTGACATAAGTTAATAACTATACAATTAGTTATCAGTAAGGATCACAATAACTATTAGGTTGTCACACTATTAGGTAACTGTTTTACATTAAATACATGTTACTGTATATACAGTATTACAAGCTATAGGTCTACATCACTGAGTAGAGGTAGGCAGATAATAATCCCAAAAACAAATAGAGTGACAGTGGAAGAGCTAAGCGTTCATAGGTTTTTAAATAGACATGTTTTTCTACTGTACATATGTACAGCAAAGTAAAAAAAGCCAAGTAATGTCCAGAGGGGAAAATCAACTTTTGATTGTTTTTTTAAATGGTGTTTTAAAGACTCTCAATTTCTCAAAAGGATTATTTTTTCCTATATAAACAAAGCAAATCATGAACGGGCAAATCTATAGTCACTTGAGACAAAGACAGGTCTGCCATTAGTCAGGAAAATGCTACATACTGTATTAGCATTTGCCAGAGTCATCTTTAAACGACAGCTGCACTCTCAGTCACTTGTTTTATTGATTTCAAGAGTGATTCATAGAATTACAACTATGATACATTGACTTTTTTTTCCCTCTGAAAGGGGAAAACATTTTGTGAGAAATATAATTATTTGAGAGTTCTGTGTTAATTATGATGATTCTGTCATTTACTATCTCCCTGCTGGTAGTATTACCAGCTGTGTTACACATTGAGGAAAGAGCAATTGATCATTTTAGGTTTAGGTGTGGATTTGTCTCATAAGAGAATGGTTGTGGGTTCAAATCCTAGGATGAAGTACAGCTGTGTTGTCTTGATTTATTGGTTAAATAATCCCACCTACAAGGAAGCTACCAACCCACACATACATCATCATGTATAACCATTTTTCCAGTGTCTACAACTTTACTACTTAAGAGGACCCTAAAAACAAACTTCACCTCAAGCTCTAATCCTTTCACGTGCTATGACGTTTGATAAAGCAAATAGTTTGTTCATGTTAATTAACAATACTTACATATGTACCTGTTATGACTTTTCAAACAATAGTAATATGAGATATGACTTATTATTGAATTGTACATGTCCTCTATGAGGTGTTTATTTCACATTCCTATAAGCTTACCTCCAACTAATATTACTGTATGTAGCATGACGCCACCAGAAGCAGAATTTACAAAGGGGCTTCCAAGGCACTTCCCCATTCATGCGTCAGCCATAGTCGGGAATCTGGGAGTCACACTCACTTCTCTCCTGTGTTTTGAGCCCCATGTGAAAAAATTAATGAAGACATCTCTTTCTCACCTTAGAAATATTGCTCGTGTTAGATTTCTTTTAATGGCCAATGCAAAGTGCCTGATTCATGCATACTTTATACAACATCAAGGGGTGCTTTCTGCAATGTTTTACTTTATGAGCTCCCTAAAACTCTTTTTAGTCAGTTGTAATATGTCCAAAACTGCATCTA
Source organism: Atractosteus spatula (assembly GCF_055471065.1). Taxonomy (NCBI): domain Eukaryota; kingdom Metazoa; phylum Chordata; class Actinopteri; order Semionotiformes; family Lepisosteidae; genus Atractosteus; species Atractosteus spatula. The sequence goes on along the minus strand of NC_142728.1, from coordinate 6,316,442 downwards.
GACAGCTAAACTCACATCAGACCTTGGCAGTGTATCACTCCTATGAAGTTGTTGCCTATGAAGTCACGGCTTTAATACAAGTTCCTATTTCTGACTTTTAAGGTTTTAAATAATCTGGCTCCATCATAGAGTACACCTCTGAACCATTTTTACACTCCCTCCTGTAAACTCTGTTCAGTTGAGGCTGGTCTTCTGCTCACTGTACTTAGGAGTAAATCTCTGACTTTTGATGACCATGCTTCTTCTGTCGCTTCTCCTTTGTTATGGAGTGTCCTTCCTCTGACTCTTCGAGAGACAATTTTTTTTACTTGCTTCACTCAAACTCAAAACTAATTTTTACTGGGGCCTATCTCTGATTGCCTTATCTTTTATCCTGTTTGATTTGTTGTTTTTTTTCTTTTACTTTTTTATTGTACTTGTACTACGCCCTTGAGTTTGTAAAGGCACTTTATAAATTAAATTAGAGCTACAGTATCAGCCTGTTTGAAGTAGAGTTAGGACTCAAGTCTTGAAGTTTTCATGGCCAAGAAATCTCAGTGCTTATTTACAGCAGTGTTTTCTTTTAAACATTTGTTCATTCAAAAAATAATATTAATAAAATGAAAGCAAGAAAGGACCTAACTACTGTACCACTTGCTCTGCAAGTTCCATGTGACTGACCATTGGGCTAATCCCTTTACTGACTGTACAAGGCAATGTTTCACCTTGATAGAGGGTTGCTGTTATTTAAGTTGCAAGCATCACATCAACAAATCTTCTGTCTCTGTTTTCTTTTCCCAAAGGCTTGTTCCCACCATGCCAGTTCTGGTCTCCAACAAAAAGACTGCAGTTGTTTTTTGCCTTGCCCTGATATACACAGGCCCTCAGGGATAATGGGAAACAGCTGCACTCAATCATCCCTCTGAAACTAACAATTGGCCCTTAATAGCCCCATAGCTTCCTGGTACTTGTGTTTTCAGCCAATAAGTTGCAGCCAAGAACTACAAAAGATGTTATAGCAAGATGACTAGGGGTAAAACACTTCCCTTGTTCAACCAAAGTATATCCCTCCTATTTGACCCTTTTACTGTCACAAATGTAATTATTCTTTAATACAGAAACCTGTGTCAAAGATATCAAATAAAGAAGCCAATACTTACTGTACCAGGGGCGAGTTTCCCAAAAATGGTTAATCTTAGAGATTAACGTGTAACTTTACGATGTACGTACGTGCTACTTTTTCGAGTGTTTCCCAAAACCCCTCTTAATTGGTCATTTTACGAGTGAATATAAAGTACTTCTTTGTTAACCTCGCCCCTGAAGTCGCTGAGCAAAAAGCATCACAAGTCAATTGAAAAACAATCGATTGTCAATACTTTCATTATATGGTGTCATTTTTGGTCCTTCAGTTCAATTAAATAAAGTTGTGAAAAGGAATATGAAGTAAATATGACATCATAATTTAACAACCAATTAAGCGAAAGTGTATAGATAGGCACAAAATTGGACACCTATTGTTTCTAAGAGAAAAGAAAGTAAATGACTGACACGCCGTAAAAGAAAACCAAGAATGACTGTGTGGACTGTGTATGCATCCTGCACTGCGTTTTTGAATCACAGTGTTTAATGAGAAAATACTGCAGTTATTTATAGTTATTGGGTGTATTGGAACTACATTTTAATTGGTCTTATTAACATGATATCTGGAAAAATTAATTACTAAGCTTGGCATGTGTCACTCAACAAATACAGGACCTATAATCAATTTAAAAACAAGTAGGTCTAAGCACTACCGTCAACAATCACGACAGAACATAAAACGGTATTCGAACATTAAATGTAAATAAATATTAGTCCCAATGTTTTAATTTAAATAATGCATTACTGCATTTCATCATGAAAATCATATCATCTAGTCAAGTATAAATCTTAGCATTTTATATTTTTTTAATTAAATGTATTGTAACAGATTTAACAAATGGTTTCTCTGGGCCTGTGCCCTCACCGCTCCCACCCCAGTTTGTCCCACCACTGCATGGGATCAAACCAAGGTCTCTGGCGTCACGCAACAGGGAACTTGCTGGCTAAGCTAAAAGAGACCTCCATCGGCCAGGCCATCCAAGCTACCTGTTATGCGCAGGGTGTATTCGTTACAATATAACAAATTTACAAATACAAATAGAGGAGAAAATACAGATAAATAAAAAAAGAAAACAAAGAGAACAAGAAAACAATTTACTGCCAGCGGTAATGAGGTAAATATTTATGTAACCAAGTTATATTTTTACATATACTGTATCAAATGCTTTCCTTGCTTTAGCATTTTTCAACTCCACCTCAAAAGTACTAAAAGCAGAGTATTATTGGACCATTTGACTTATGAATATGAAATTTACCCAGGATGACTAATAAATTCATTGCTGTTTAAATAAATGTTCTTTTTCCAAATTTCCTCTTGCATAGTACAACAAAATCTCAAAATCCTTAATATGAAATCTTAGTATTCTAAATTTCCAGAGAATTGTCATGACGTGAATTTGATGTGCTCTGTCTGGTGATCTCTGTTGCTAAGGTTGGCGCAAGAGGTAGCAAGTTTAAGAAGCACTTAGTGATTAACACGTGGGTTGGGGAGCACGTAAATTACGAAGGATTTGACATGCTACTTTAGTTACGATGGGTTTTAGGAAACATTCGTAAATTAACGATTGATCTTAAGATCGAGTTTACGATGTTGTTAGTGCTACGATGCTTTTGGGAAACTCATCCCAGAATGTTAAATCTGAAGGGCCAATATGTATCAATGACATGTCAAAAAATGACAAAGGAAGAGTTAGCATAATTTAAATCCTCAGGGGTATTTTATTTTTGTGATATGTGATAATAATAACAGTTTCTGTTTGTGCTGCTTTATAGACCGGACTGCTGCATATCTGAAGACAGATTAGATAAACTACGGTTTTTAGTTTTCTCTCTGCAAGGCCTTGCTTTCTTTAGCATTATCCTGCTGAATAACCTTCCTACTAACATTCAACCTCAATCTTCCATGATTCTACCCTCCACTGGACCCAATTTAAAATCCTATCTTCAGCTTCTCCATAGCTGTCACTGTACTGCTCCCTCTGCATTAGGCACTCACTGCTATTTTTTTGTACTTTTCCAAAGTCAAAGAGCCTCTACAACTGCCTTTGCAGACAATACACTCGTCTTACATTGATGTAAGAAAAATACACCTTTTTAGAATAAAGCTTGAAAAATTCTGTGACTTTAGCCTTCCTTCTTTATTCTGTTTAGGTGCCCTTCCCCTGCAGATCCCTTTCAGTCTAGAGCAGCAAAGTACCAATTAGACAACTCTGACACCTGCTCTTGCTTGAGCCAGTTGGGAGGTTGGGAGTCTAGACCACTGGAGCTGAAAGAGAAATGCACAATATGGATTGAAAGCTATCTTACTAGACACACTCACACAAAGGCGATTATTGTATTTGTACCTTTTCTTACAGCAGACAGGCGTAATGTTTGCCACTCACTGGAATGCTGAGCCAGCAAATCCCGTTACTTAGTGTCTAAAAGACAGCAAAACTTTTTAGTTGGTAAATGAAAAAAAAACAAACTAACTGGTACCAGCCACTGGTAAAACTCTACACTTTGGGGCACATTGAATTCATTATCTTTTATCTTGAGTCTGCTTAAGTGCTACCTACAGTACCATAAGGGATTTACTAAGCAGGAGAGATGATGACAGGTCTATTTCCTGCAGGGTTGTAACAAAACAATTCATTTTCTTTTTTTTTGTTCCTACCCTGCAGTGATAAAGATTTATTATTTTTGTCCAACATGAGCAAAGCAATTATTGGAGTTATGTAAACAGACTAAACAGGTAGGAATGCACAAGAAATAAAACTTGATAGGTGGAATGTGACACATCCAGAAAGTCATGAAAGAAGAAAAAGGCAAAACAAAAAAGCCTGAACATAATAGAAAGTAGATTATAATTGGCAAAAGTCTGAACTGCAAAATTGCCATTACAGAAATTATTGATTACTTCGCGAAAGTTAAATCTTTCATCCTACAAATCTATGTTGAATAGATTACTGTTATAGTTTACTCAGAATTTGCCGTTACATGAATTAAGTATAGAACATCAGGAAACTGGGAATCAGCTGTACTACTATAGAGCATACATTAAAGATTCACAAGAAGAGAACAGTGAGTAGAATATACATTTAAAGGATAATTTCACAGAGGGAGCACTAAAGGTAAGAGGTTACGTTAAAGCCAGATGGAACATGTGTGCTTCAGTTTAGAAGTGAACATGCAGTGGTCTTCGTAAAAGACCAGTGCTCTGAGCAAGGTCGCAGTGAACTGATATTGCTCCACTGGTGCAGCTCTCATGGGCAGATAAGTTACAAGTAAGCCATAACCACAGGATCTGATCTGCCAATTAGGGTCATATGGGGCAACAAATGACAAGGATCTGATTCTCTAGACCACTCAAGATCTTCCTTTTTAGCATGGACATAATAGTATGTCAGTGGAGACTATATCATCCTCCAACAGCCTGCCATGACATTACCAGCTATATTGTATATCCATATGAATATGGACAGTTATGCCTTTGAAATATACAATAAATTTCAAAATGGATTACTAACATTTTGAGCTCACCAGTAGTTTAAATGTTGAAAACAGAAATTCAATTTTTCTTTAACACGTTTAAGATATTATTTATTGTCATTTGTGTTAATTCGAATTTTGTTGACAGTCACATACTACATATTACACAAACCACTAACAGCTTGAAGAGGAAAGAACTCTGTGCCGCAAGGAGATAGGATATGTAAAGATCTTTCTATCATGGTCTATTTTGAAGAGATTTATCCTGCATGTTTCATTTTGGTTTTTTTAACATCCATCTACAGCTTATTAGTAGACGATTGTATTTTTGTATGTGCTCCTTAAATACCTAAATCCATAAGCCAGAATGCAATTTTATGTATTTAGTAAATATTAAAAAGATAAAAAACAATACCTCGGTGGTGTTTTCTAAAATCAATGCAAATAAACAGATCAGAACCATCTAGAAATTTTCCCTCTTTGTAATGCTTCTGAAGTAGTACCTTGTCAATGTTATTGCGTTATTTAGTAAACCAGTCCTTGAAAGCAAACAAGCAACAAAAGTAAAATAGGCAGACATTTCAGATAAAACTGTTTACTTTCATCTAAACATTAGACGTAAGTAAAGCATTATAGAGGTTATCTATATGCTCATCTCTGATTATAGGGAATCTAATTACTGGGATGAACACAATTCCCAAATCGGATTAGAACACTTTCAGTGCAGTCAGCTTTGGTTTCATGAACATCTCAGCAATCAAATAAAATTACTGCTATTTGTGCAGTTTTCAACATTTTTAGCATCATAATGTTTTAGTTCTTATCATGTGCTTATAAGCTGCCAAGTTTATATTTTTTGAAATTCAAAAATACCTACAATTTTTAAAGCTAATCTACATTCTTTACTGAGTTAAATCAAGGGCCCTTGAGATCTATTTCACTTCACTTTTTCTATGTAGTTGTTATGAAATCCTCTTTGTTTGAGCAACAGATAGAAAATGTTACTATGTGACAAAACGTAAGACTGTGATGAACCTTAAAACATCAACGAGTTCATAAAGAATACTGCTTTGATAATTTGATAAACTAGTTTTCCTGTGTGAATTTGTGAAGCCTCAGGTTTAACTGGGGTACCATGGTGAACTATAGCATTTCTTAAATTAGCTATTTTATTCTTAAACCTAGAACTTAATGAATACAAGTACCCCCCCCCCCCATAATTTTTAATAAAATGGAAAACATTAAAGGCCAGTGAAAGATCCCCCTTTCTTATAGCGTGACAAGGGGTTTTCCCCCCACATGAACCATAACTGTATGATTTCCACAATAAGAATGGGAAGAGCCTCTCTCAGTCGATCCTGGTTGGCCAGGTGCACTCATTAACCACCTTCTTGTTTACCAGCATCCTGATTCAGAAAACAATCAAGGCTGCTACCCCTATTACCCAGCTATAAACCTTCTGCAATCTGTTGTACAAGAAGATTTCTCTCTAACCACCATCTTCCTTGACTTTTGTATACTTTTATTGATACAAAAGCAAAGTCCATTTACAAACAAATTCTACATAGGGTCAATAAGAACACTCATTCTGTACGAGACAAAGGACAGCATCCAAAGTTTTCAACACTTTACAGACTTTTTGCCACATATTTGGGCCACAATGCAATTTTCCAAAACTCTGCTGCTTCTCTTTCTCCAAACTGTCTGCGATAAGACAGAAAGTAGTCCTTTAGGTGGTGTGCTGCTTTCTTCATTACTGCCAGAGGTGGGGATTTCTCTCTTTTAAAATGGTTAAAAGGTCCCCTACTAAAATATCCCAAAAAGTTTTGTAAAACTCGAAGGGTAGACCATCCAGTCTAACAATTCATTCGAGATTGGTTTCTTTTCTAACTATTCCCCATAAAAGTCCTAAGTTATTGTTAACATGTCCATCCTGACCTTTCAGCCCCACCATTTTACCTTTTTGTTTTACGATTTTCTTAAAAAAAGAATCTTATGCATTTTTTGCCTTCTTCTAACTCTTTCACTCTGCTCTGGAACAAGAACAAGCTCCCCACTGAGAGATGATATGTGGTGAGCATTCTGGCGCACTATAGCTGCCGTTGCATCATCCACGTGGTGGTGGTGGAGGGGAGTCCCCATTACCTGTAAAGCGCTTTGAGTGGAGTGTCCAGAAAAGCGCTATATAAGTGTAAGCAATTGTTATCATTAATACTCCCTCAGACCTTGAATTAAAATATATCTTTCATGTTTATTGTTTGGGCAATTCACTTTTAAAAGTGACATTCGTGAGAGATAGATGCACTACTAATGCTCTTCTGGGTTTTACTACAAAGTAATGATTTATCGCCACTATTTTATGTTAATTAAAACAACCATGCTGTGTGATTTGCTTTCGTTTGATCCATTCCAGATGGATGGACCAAATTTCTATAGTTCTTCCATGTCTTTGTAGCTATTTTTAAAGGGTAACCTGCATTCTAGTAATAATACAATGTCAGCGCCTAATTTACCCAAGGCCGATAGCATGGTCCTTGCTCTTACTGCCGAAGACCCTTTTAGCCAATGTCCTCCTGGAATTTACTCCCCTTAAACAATTTGTTATATCTCTGCAGCAGAACATAGCAGGAGCCTGGTTCAGATCTTAAATTGAAGTTATCCCCCTTGGCTTCGAGTGTGAACAGTCAAATTTCTTTTATTTCTTAATGTGTCCACTCAGCAGACAAACATATGAAAAAAAAAATAAACAGCAGGCGGAAAATTTGTTTTGGTCTTCAGAGGTCAGAATTTTCAATTCTAGGCCTGTCAGGTAGCTAATTGTTAGAATTACACTCCTGAGCATCTTTGGATCCTATGAGATCTACCCCTCCTGGACTTGGGTTACTCTGCCAGTTATCTTCTCTTACTTTCCCGCTAGGAGTTAGATCTTTGTCTGTATCTGATGTTTCAGCTGCTCTTTTGGACTACATCCTAAATTCCGTGAATTCCATTAGACCTTCTTCTACTACTCTAGGAGTCAGGGAAAATGCTATCGATTAAGTCCGTTTCACTATCATCCTTTTCCTCGACCTGTCCTTCTCCTTCACTACTTTCTGGAGTTTCTGCCCTTTCATCCTTCTCACTGTTCTCACTATCGTCATTCTCAACTGATTGCTGTTCTATCTCTACTGTTCTGGTTTTAAAAGCTTCTTCGAACAGTTCCTGTCTCTGTAATGGCTTTCCCAGTTTCATTTTGTAAGCAAAGGAATCTGGGCAGTCTTTAAACGAGTGGTCTTCACTCCCGCATAAGTCACATTTTTAAACTTTTGTGCATTCAGAGTACATATGCCAATTTCTCTACATCTACTACACACTACTTTTGTGCACGTTTCCACGAAGTGACCTAATTCACCAAACCTCCTGCACAGTTTGGGCTGCCCTTGGTAGAATACGAAGCCTTTATTCTCACCCAAAACAATCAGTGAAGGAATGTGTTTGAATCCACTGTACCCATTTCTGTCCTCATGTAGCAAAATGGGGATTCTCCAAGCACAAGTCAAGATGCCGTCGTCATCCAGGACTTTTGTAGGATCCCCTTTGACCAAACAAAACGTAGACAACCATGTCACAATGTCTTCCTTCATCACACTCTCATTAAACATCCGGATAACCACAACTCTGTTAGATAGATCTGTCAGTTTCTGCCATTAAAATTTGCTAATTACTCACATTCTTTTTTGCTTCTACTTTAACCCAGAATTCTGCCAATAACTTTGCCGACACAAAGCTAATGTCAAACCCAAGACCCTTAGGTAACGTAATCAAACAATTCACGTCCAAAACCTTAAACCCTAACTCATTGTGGAAGACCTTCCTTGAGAAGTCTAGCTGAGAGATATCACCCCAGTGCACCAGACCATCACCACCCTTTAAGACCTTTCATTCATAGAAGTAATGGCACATACTGACCCTGCTGGCTGCCATGGCTGTTACACAAACTAACGAGAAAAGCTCAACTAAACCTCAACTGTGTACAAAACTAAAAAAAAAACGACTATTCCATTGGTTTTAAACCTTTTTTGGGAAAAAAATGCTCATCTATTCTCTCTCCAAGCCTGTTCTCAGGATGTGAGAGTGACAGGGGACTCAGCAAAGATTATATAGCACAGGGGAACAAAAGCCGGGTGTATACAGGAGACGGGAGCAGGGGAGAGGCAGAGTGCGCACTCAGGTAGTGTAATGTCGAGAGAGGTGAAGAGAGGTGTGAGTCGAAACCTGCAAATGAATAGAGAGGCCAAAATAGAGACAGTCAAAATGTTGTGTTTCCTTTCTTCTCTTTTCAGTATGGAATAAACCTTTACTTTGCAGCCTACGCATACAGTACTGATGCAGCTACCTACTTGAACTACCTCTTGTTTCCACTATTATCACTATGATTCCTTGCATTTTCACATGTTCATTGTATTATCTTTTGTCCTTCATGTGTTCCAATCCATTGTGGAGTCAATGTACAATGGCATTAGGAGCACCTGGTTGGACCCTATGCGGCGCTGAGACTGTAGGTAGCTGGTTTTTGGCGTCCAAATCCCAAAGGTGTCAGAATGCTGAGCCATTTTCGACCCTGCGAGCGGTGTCTTTTATTTTTCCACTGCTTTTTTCTTTTTCTCTGGGCTTTTTTTTTCAGTTCTTCTATTCAAATCACGGGATGTTACTTCTGACTTCCGTGTCTGTGAGCAGGTCATTCTGTGTCATGCCGTTCTGACATACACTCTCGAATACCTGGCTTTCCTCGGGTTGTCTCTCCCGGCATCAGTGATTGAATGTTGAGCTGGCTCTCCCATCCTTATTGTTGGATATCACTCCAGTCTTCCGTGTCTGTGAGCAGGTCCTGTACCTGGCTTTCCTCGGGTAGATCACTCCGATATCAGTGATAGCATGCTGAGCTTTTTTCCTCTCCCTTTCTAATTGCTGGATATCACTCCGGTCATCCGTGTCTGTGAGCAGGTCCTGTGCCTGGCTTTCCTCGGGTTGTCCACTCCGATATCAGCATTAGTTTGGTCAGCCTTTTTTGCCGTTCCTCCATTCTTTTCTCTGGATATCTCTCCGGACATCCATGCCTGTGAGCGGACTACGGTCTGGCTTTCCTCGGGTTGTCCACTCTGATATCAGTGTTAGAATGTGAACGTGCCTATTGCCCAGTCTGCTGTATTTTTCCCTGGGTTTTTTTTTATTCTTGTTTTTGCCTGGTGTTTTGATTTTTCACTTCTTGGTTTCCCCTCCTATTTGGTCCCCCCTGCTCCCTGTGTCTCGGAACTGTTTTTTGTTTGTCACCCTGGTCTCCCAGGTTTATGTTTGTTGTGGTTTGTGCTTGTGTACTTGTCTTTTTTGTTTTAAGTCTCCGGTGCTCTACCCAATAAAGGTTTATACCCTGGAGGAGGGGGCAGCTCTCAGCCATGGACTCCCGGAGGTTTCCTTTCAGTTAAATGAGGTTTTTCCTCCCCCCAGTGCTGTGCAGCTCATTTATTTGTTTGGCCGTCAGGAGCCGCCCATTAAGGGGGTACTCCTTTTCTGTCCTGTCTCTTGTTTCCAGTGCTTTGCTGTCCTTCCGGTGTTCCTCTCTCTCTGAGGCTATATATTTCTGGGTCTTTCATTTGCCTTCGCTCAGCATTGACGTTCGGATGTCCTGAAACCCACCTAGCTCCAGGTCGCCCCACGTCTGCTACCTGAGGGCATAGGTTTCTATACGGCATTCCCTGAACAGCTGAGCCCGGGCTAACCCCCATCTCGCCGCTATGCATAGGGTCTTTTTCGCACTCCTGCCATTCCATGGTTCGTCCTTTCCGACATCTGTAACAAAAGACAAAAGTCATAGTCGAGGTAGAAGAGCAAGGTCAGGTATCACAAGAGTCAGGTCAAGAGTATCCAAATTCAAAACGAGACGAGATGAATTTGAATCAGGAGGAGAACAAGTTCGTGTTGCCAGAAATCAGGTCCAGAGTAGTATACTGTATGCGCACAAGAGAAAGCCAAGGGTTATTCTCAATAGTGAGCGGGTACTGAGTGGAGTGAAAGGGTATAAATAGGGAAGAGTGTGAGGGATGACACTTGATTAATTAGTGCACTGGTGTTGGCAGTGAGAGGTGCTCGTAGGAATGCAGTTAGTGACATAAAGTGTATGTCTAATTAGGTATATTTCATCACCTAATAAGATGAAAACCACACATGCTTTTAACATCATAACATTGCTGTCAGGTTTAGATTGGTAGGCTTCCATTACATTGTTTGGTGTTCATAAACCTACTGTTGCCTTGTGAAAGAGACAGAGGAGAGAAGGCATCCACTGCACATCTTGGGGGAGACTCTAAGAACACCTCTTCTACTACTACCTCTTCTACAGGTTTCCCTGTAGGTGCTAAATGTTATTTTAGCATTGACTGTATTGTATTTATATTCCAGTAGTACATCCATCCATTTTGTTATCACTTCTTTCAATTCAGGGCTGTGGGGGGAATATAGTCTACCCTACTAAGATAGATAGATAGATAGATAGATAGATAGATAGATAGATAGATAGATACTTTATTGATCCCGTGAGGGAAATTGCAGTGCAACAGCAGCTTAACACACACAACACAGCCACAGTGTAACGAATTATATAATAATAGTACAATACATACAATACAATACAAGAGTTACTCACAGTCCGGACGCACAAGAACAAACTAGAACAGAACAGTACACAGAAAATCGTATCACACTCATATCACACATATGAATATAAATATAGATGTAACTATAGATATAAATATAAATGTATTGCACAGGTCCCTGGCATATATTGCACAAAAAGTGGTTGTAAACGGGAAAAAGAAAAAGAAAAAGAAAGAGAACAGATGTAGCAGTAGATGTGTAGATGTGTTTAGTCCAGAAACAGGTCACTGTCGATCTTGCCTCTGCCAAGACGCAAGGTGGATGCGTTGTACAGTCTTATGGCAGACGGCAAGAATGACCTCCTGTAGCGCTCCCTGTCGCACCGTGGATGAATCAGTCTATTGCTGAACGTGCTCTTCATTCCTGCAAGCCTGTCATAGAGGGGATGGGAGAAGTTGTCCATGATGGCCACTAGTTTGGACATCATTCTCCTCTCAGCCACTACCTCCAAGGAGTCCAGGTCAAACCCAATGGCAGAGCTTGCTCTCCTGATGAGCTTGTTCAGCCTTTTGGAATCTACTGCTCTAATCCCAGAGCCCCAGCACACCACTGCGTAGAAAATGGCACTCGCTACCACCGACTGATAGAACATGTGTAGCATCTTACTACACACATTGAAGGACCTGAGCCTCCTCAAGAAGTAGAGTCGGCTCTGTCCCTTCTTATAGATGGCCTCGATGTTCTTAGACCATTCCAGTCTATCGTCGATGTGTACTTGTACGAGTCCACCATCTCCACGCCACTCCCATGGATGTAGACAGGAGTAGGTTTGACCTTTTTCCTCCTGAAATCTACTACCAGTTCCTTTGTCTTTGTAACATTCAGTTCCAAGTGGTTCACCCCACACCACTCCACAAAGCTGCTGACCAGTCCTCTGTACTCCTCCTCCTGCTCACCCTTGATACATCCCACAATTGCAGAGTCATCTGAGAACTTCTGCAGGTGGCATGACTTTGAGTTGTACTTAAAGTCCGAAGTATAGAGGGTGAAGAGGAATGGAGAAAGAACTGTCCCTTGAGGTGCCCCTGTGTTACTCACTACCTGTTCAGACACACAGTCCTGAAGTCTCACAGACTGTGGTCTGCCTGTCAGGTAGTCAGTGATCCACGAGGTCGTGGAGGCATCGACTTGCATCTCCTCCAGCTTCCTCCTTAGAAGTAAGGGCTGGATGGTATTGAAGGCACTGGAGAAGTCGAAAAACATGATCCTTACAGTGTTGCCAGCCCTGTCCAGGTGTGAGTAGGCCCTTTGCAGCATGTAGATGATTGCATCCTCCACACCAACACTGGGCTGGTAGGCAAACTGTAGGGTGTCCAGTGATGAGCTGACCAGGGGTCTCAGGTGGGATAAGACCAGCCTCTCCAGTGTCTTCATGATGTGAGAAGTCAGTGCAACTGGTCTGTAGTCGTTGAGGACAGAGGGGCGCCCTTTCTTTGGTACCGGGACCAGGCATGATGTCTTCCAGATCACCGGGACTCTTTCCAAGCGCAGGCTCAGGTTGAACAGTCGCTGGAGCACTCCGCTCAGCTGATCAGCACAGGCCCTCAGAACTCTGGGGCAGATGTTATCTGGTCCTGTGGCCTTACCCTCGTGCAGCCTCTTCAGCTCCTTCTTCACCTGGTCAGCTGTGATGGTCAGCCTGGCCTGGGGGATGGTACTCATAGTGCTTTCAGTGCTGCAGGTGTTAATGGTGGAGGTGTTGGAGAGTGGCAGCTATGGGGGATGGGTGGGTGAGTAGCCGTCGGGGGTTGTGGCTGTAGGCGGCCATGTTTGTGGGGGATGGGTGGGTGAGTAGCTGTCTGGGGTTGTGGCTGTAGGCGGCCATGTTTGTGGGGGGATGGAGGAGGTATTGGGCAGTCGCAGCTGTGAAGGGTTAGGGAGCGTGTGGCTGTGGGGGGATGGGTGTTGCGCCACAGAGGACCCAGAATCAAACCTGTTAAAGAACTGGTTCAACTCGTTGGCCATCTCCAGGTTCCCTTCTGTTGCACCCCCAGCCTGTTTGAAGCCAGTGATCTCTCTCATGCTGCTCCATACATCTCTCACCCTATTCCTTTGCAGCTTGTCCTCTATCTTCTTCCTGTATGCGTCCTTGCTCTCTCTTAACTTCTGCTTTAGCTCCCTCTGTACACGCTTGACCTCTTCCTTATCTCCCCTCCTAAAGGCTCTCTTCTTGTCATTCAGAAGAGCCTTCAGGTCGCTGGTGATCCAGGGTTTGTTATTGGAAAAGCAGTGTACGTCTTTGGTGGGGATGGTATTATCTACGCAGAAGTTAATATAGTCAGTGACACAGTCCACCATGCTGTCTATGTCGTCCCCATGTGGTTCGCACAGCACATCCCAGTCGGTGGCCTCCAAAGCACCACGTAGATCCTCCGTAGCCTCCTGAGACCATCTCCTCACAGTCCTCATGGTCACAGGTTGGCGCTGGACAATAGGCGTGTACAGTGGTGTAAGCAAGACAAGGTTGTGATCTGATCTGCCAAGGGGGGGAAGGGCTGTGGAACTATATGCATCCTTAGCATTGGCATATAATAAGTCCAGTGTTATGTTTTCTCTGGTCGGGCACTTAACAAACTGGTGGAAAGTAGGCAGAGTGGTGGAAATAGATACGTGGACACAAGCAGTGGACTCTAAGCAGTCTCTAAGCAGTGGACACAAAGTGGACACAAAGCATATTCCTGTAGTTTTTAAAATTAAAAAAAAATGTTTTACAAATTCTGGCTTGGGATCCTGTCCTCTCTTTTAAATCTAGGAAAAATAATCTGAAATCTCTTACACTTAAAAAAGGAGTAAAGTATCCATAGGGTAAAATATTACTCCAAAATGTTCTCTAAAGCATGCTTGCTTAACAGTCAAGAAATGTGTGTTTGTAATCACGAGAGTCATACAGTATGAATAAAAAGTACCATAAAATACACATCACAATTTCTGGGTAAGATGATCATATTAGAGCAAACGTCATAATTAATTCTGCTGCTGCCACAATTATATAAATTACCTATACAGATTAATGAACTAGTTCCAGTGATGGGTATGAATGATCTTTAATTACTTTAAGTGTTACTTAAAGCCAAGGTGTACCAATAATTCTCATCACCTGAAATCTCTGGATTTAACACAAAGTATGTTTTTGATCTTATAGGATTAAATAATGTCTACCCCCTGCAGCTTTTCCCAATTTCGTGTTGGTAGTAGAAAAGTGCTCATCAGAAAGGATCAATTAGAGTCAATTGTAGAACTGCCCTGAGTTAATTGAGCGCAGATGCTGATAATGAATGTCCTGTGCTTGGTGTACATATAAAGGTGTGGCAGATTGGAGTGAGGAATCTGTTGGAGGTTAGTTATTTGCACATCAACTTGGGTTCTTTTAACAACCAAAGAAATAAGGTTTATTTTTGGTTGAAAATATTATTTTCATGAAAATACTGATTTACTGAAAAATAAATGCAGATTTCAGTAAATCCCTTTTCTGGGATTAAAATTTTTGGAAAAGTAAAGCTAAGCCTTTAAAAGAAAGTAGTATTTTTTCATGATGATAGTTAAGCAGGGGTCCTTCAAGGACCCCCATATTATAGCAGCAGAGTAACATGAGAATACAAAGCAGTACACAATGTTAGAATCCAAGGAGAGTTCAGCAGTAGTGATCAACAACACCCCAAGGTGTCACAGTGTACATTATATTGTGGTTGATGATCACAAATATGAATTAGTTTGATGTATTAAAAAACTTGGAGACACAATATAAATAAAACATTTATTAAAAAAAACATCTTTCTATAATGATTAGTTTAATAAAAATGACACTGAACAGAAATACAAACATAAAGCAAAATGAAACACCAGATTATTATCTTCCATTATACTATACATGTACAGCATATATGTAGTGTCAAACAGCTCAGACATTATATTCTAGATAGTAGTTCAGGTGGGTAGCTACGTCAGCATGCGTAGGCTGCAAAGGAACAAGTAATAGGTTTATTCCATGCTGAAAAAAAGAAGAAAGAGAACACAACGTTTCAGCCGTGGAGCCTTCTTCAGGTGTGAGAGAGACAGGGCAGTAGGCAAAGGTAAAGTAGCAGGAGAACAAAGGTTGGGAGGGAGGAGGAGTGAGAGGCGGGAGCAGGGGACAGAAAGAGAGGCCAATCAAGAGGTGTGAAGTCAGAATGGGTGCAGAGAGGTGTGAAATGAAACTTCCAATGAATGGAGAAAATTTAAAAGAACAGTAGTCTGTCGTTAAGAGAAAGGAGAATGTGTGATCCTAGCTGCAGAATAATTTTGGTTTCGGTGGTCTTTCTGATTTTCCGAACTCATACATCAGAAAGACCACAAAGACTTCACACCTCTTGATTACTTGTTCCATTATATTCTAGATTATCTTTCTCCCTATTCATATTTTATCATATTATATCATAACTGATGCTGAAAATAAAATAGCTAGAATAAATGTTGTCATTCCAAGCTTCAGAAGCTGGGGAACACCGTGAACCTCAGTAAAATAGAAGTTGGTTCTCTCACTGAGCACATTAGCAATCGGCAGTCTATCAGCTATTAACAAGCCAAAAAGTACAGAGTGTTTCCATTAATGTGATGCTCAGAAAGTGCTTCTGTTGAGAAAGACCTTTTCTTTAACTTGGCTATGTAGTGCTAAAAATAATGTGAAACCAGGACATCTGGAGTGTGGGTGTCTACTTAGCTAATAACCTTAATGAAAAGCATTAATTAAACTGGTGAAGGGAGGAATGCACAGTGTAGAAAAACTCTGCTGGATGGTATCTGCTTCAGTGTGAATTATGACAGCTCTACATATGTTCTGCTGTTTACTGCTGAAACAATAAACATTCAGATTCAACACAAACATGCCCTTCAACTGAGACAAATGAATTGTTTTGTTCTTGTTGTTTTGTAGAATTAATTAAATGCAGCTGGATTATTGTCAAGCATTCAGGCAACAGCAAATCACCAGAAGGATCAATATATTTGTCATGAAATGTTTTAGGTAATTCAGCATGCATTAGAGGTTTGTTAAAACCTATTTCCATTTTATTTATCCTTTTCAGGATCCTTGCCATTTAAACTATTTCACATTCATTTACTATTTATTAATGCATTCATGATATTTCTATTTTAATTTCAGAACATTTACAATGATTATGGTAATTTGGACTAAAACAAGAGATTTTTTCAATGTGTACTTCACAGACAAAATTTAATTACACAGTGCATTTTTTCACTGAAACCACCAATGTGTACCACTAATAATGATGATTCTAAACCTTTTTTTTACAATGTTAAACCTGATTATTTCATTCTTACTGTATATATCCAAGTGATCTGCAAACTTCATGGCTTTCAAGCTTAATAAATTAAGTCCAGATACAATATGGACAACAATCAAATATATATTTTGATTTTTAATTTAAATTCAAAATCAATGTTATTCTTATTGTTTGACAATACAATTTGACAATTTCTTATGATTCACTTTTCTTTTAGTGATATACTCTAGTTGACCTGAGAAGTTAAATAAAAAGATACAGTAGAAGGTTAGTTCTGATTTTTATCTCTAAAACTACAGATTGATTTTATAGTCAGCTATGTATGTCGGAGGGTCTTTGGAGTTTTAATAAGGGTTCTAGTGGGATTGTGTGTTTCCGCAGTTAGAAATTTCTTCTTCATTAATGTATGAATCTGTAATTAATACTTTAGACCCCAAAAGGACATATTCTTTGATTCTTTGAATTCATAAGAAGCTGTAACCTCAGTTGTCAGGACAAAAAGTAAGTTTCTGATTGTCAATTAGGGCATGCTGGTGTGTGCCATTAATATTGGTAAAATCCATGTACAATATTTGCTGATGGCTTTATACTACATGACTCAGATTCAAGATCAGTGAACTGTAACAAAAAATAATACAGAATGCAATATTATTGAATTTGAAGGTCATCACTGTGTGTTCTCAAATAAATTCAATGCACAGTATATACATAATTTGTTCCTTTATGAAAAATTGCCATTGCAAATCAAGACTGTAATTTGAACTTGTACCATACGGTAGCTGGTGATTTATGGTTTTCCAATGTTTTTGCTAGAATGCGTGTGTGTGTGTAGATCCATATCATACTGTACATGTTTATATAGTTGTCACATTGTTTCCAGTATTTCCACAGACTGATGCATTCCTCTTTAATATTTTGGTAAAATTGTTTAAGAGCACTGCAAGGTACATTAGTGTAATCTCTATATGAGAAGCATGATAAAGGTGAAGTCGCAATATAAAATGACCAATGAGGACTATTGTGGGTTTTTTACAGGAAATAAATCTTTGGAATTATCATGTAATCCTTATCATTAATGTAGTCATTACATTGTAATGCATGGAAATGATATATTTATAGTAAATACATTTTCCATATATTTGATTTTTATATTTCAACTCACGGCTTTGAAGTTTATAATGTTACATAAATGGAAAATGAGGGTGTGGACTGACTCTTCCACATTTGAGTTATTTTAACATGTCAAAGTGTACGTTCAGTACTTTAATCAAGTTCAAATGATGAAAGGAGCAAACACAAATATATGGATATCGTACTTAATACTTTGGTGTTAACTCTCCTTAGCTGAAAAAATAAGAGCTGCTTTCTAGGTACTACTCTTCCATGTGGGCATGGTATAATATGTTTCTGATGCATATTCTGATGGGCTAGCTAATGGAGTCTAAGGCTGTTCATGTGACTGGAATATTTTTATTTTTTGTAATATCATTGCTGGAATATTTTTCTAAAAGTGGAGTCAAAGATGAACAGGTAACACTGAAATCTATAATTGTCAATATGGTCTTATGTTGACTCGTATTTGGTCTGGAATGGAAGTAATGGAATTCTGAGAGGAAACTCTGAACTGCTTGATTAAAGCACCTGCTTTGCCTATGCAAACACCAGGATGTTCGACATATCAGTTGAGTACCCTTTCTCTGGGCAGAAACAAGCTCACAGCAGAATCCACATAACCCATACAGTATATAAAAGATATTTTAAAAATAGTCCAGCCAAGAACTTTTGCTCTCACCTAATTTTATGATAGTGTGTTTATTGAGGAAAAATTGAACTTGAACATTTGCATATGTTAAATATATATAATGTGAAAATAATATGCTCAAGTAGGTAGCTGCGTTAGCATGTTTAGGCTGCAAAGGAACAAGTAAAGGTTTATTCCAAGCTGAAAGAGAAGAAAAGAAACAAAACATTTCGGCAGTGAAGCCTTCTTCGGGAGGATAAAAATAATATTTTTTTCTAAAACAATAATAAAATGTAAAATAATGTTAGATGTATAATGATCAAGTTAAGAAAGAAACAAAACACTGTACCTATACGACATGATCAAGTTGTAAAGCTTCTATGTATAAAACCATTGGTCAAACAGATGTTTCAATTTAATTTATTTTATCAATATTAATTGCTAAAATACAATCAAACACCCTTTCAGACCATGTGGCTATGTCATTAGAGATGTCGTCTCACTTTTCTTCAAGGTGGTGATTCAATACTTCCTTACTGCAGGACACTCAATTTAATAATAACTTTAATACAATTAGAGTGGGCATCATTTTTTAAATATAATGACACTTCCAATATTTCATAGGTTTTACTATAGAAAACCACAAATGCAGTACTTTGTGGAAGTATAATTACATATTCTACAACTAAGAAGAAAAACAAGAACTGTCAATTTGAATTGGAAGAAGAATTAAAAAATATGGAAGGTATTTATATCACTAACCCCAGTTTAGAAATTCACTGTAATGTTCTTAAAGTAAAACATAGATTAGAAGAGTTAATTTATGAAAATTCTTATCTGAACAGTTAAGAAAAATAAAACAATATAATCATACCATATACGTTTCTTAACGGATAATGTGGTCTGTGTTGAAAAGGAAATAAATAAAAGTTGTATGTGTTTTTACAATAAACTTGGTAAAAATAGCCATGTCCAGCTTTAAATTCAAACCCATATTAATAAATTAATGGAAGACCTACAATTAACCAGATCCCAATTTTAAAATCTGGATGGCCCGCTTACAATCTTTGAATTAGAAAAAGCAGTACAATCAATGTCAAACAATAAACCTCCAGAGAGTGATGTCTACCCTGCCAACTTCTTTAAGCATTTTGGGCTTTTATATCTCCGATATCTTCAATGAATGGTCACTGAAATCTTTTCTACCTTGGTTCAGCCTACAGTAGGTCAATAAAGACACCGTTAATCACAGTTTTTTAAAGCTTAACAAAGACCCTCCTTTATGTAGTAATTATTGTTCTTTGTCACTTCTCAATACAGATTTGAAAATCATTAGCATTTAGATTACAATCAGTTATACCCTCCTTGATAAATCCAAAACAGACTGGTTTTATCAAAGCCAGACTTTTTTCAGACAATATGCACCACTTGTTCAATATCATAGACCATATTAATGTAAAGAAAACTCCCAGCATGATACAGTAATATCTCTTGACAGAAAAACCTTTAAATCTGTTCTTAAAAACAGATTCTGTTGTCAATAAATTTTATTGGAAAATTCATGATCCCAGAATCTAACTATCCATAACAACACAAACACTTGCAGTCTGCTCCTAATTTCATAAAATAATTCCTTGTAATTTAATTACAGTATATTACAAAATGAACTCCAACTCTATTTCTACAAATTGAAATTGAGAAGAGTAATTCCACTGAAATACCATTAAAATAATTACTTTATCTTGGTTCTGGTATCCTTAAATTAAACTGTAATTCCATCCTAACTGTTACAGTAACTGTTCAAGTCTGGTTTAAATTAAATTCTGTTGTAAGTTATAAGATGTTCTTGCATTTTCACTACAGTCAGGTTTAATCCAGACTTTACTATTTGGAATAAGCTACTAAAGTTCCCTCTTTGGAAAAAATAACTCGGTATAACACAGTTATTACATCTGTTTCTGAATAATACATTATAGTAATTAGAAACACCATAACCTCAATTTTGTGATTTTTGTGATTTCTGTGATTCTTGTGATTTTTGTGAGCTCGCGGAAAAGACATTTCATTGCCAGCAACTACTGCTGCACGCTGTATTGTTGTGCATTTGATAAATAAACTTTGATTTGATTTGATTTTGATTTAAATAAATTAGGATTTTATAATGAGTAACAGACTAAAACAGATATAGTTTAAATGGTTAATGCTTGCATCTTGACCCAGTTTGTAAAAGCCCCAAATAAGTAAGAGCTCTAATTGACCTAATATTTTCATCCACCCAAGATATAATTAAGGGAAGAGATATGATAAAATCACAAGGTAATTGTGACCATAATATGGTATCTTTTGATGTATCCTTTGAATCTCTAAAAGTAGGGCTTATAACTTTAGGGAAGCAGGAGTAAATACAACACAAGTTCATTTAAAAAGTAAAACTGAACAATATAGACCACTCACTCTTATTCTTATTACTGGTAAAGTTAGGGAAATAATAGAACTAGATATGAATAAGAGATAAGAGACAACAAGTATAGATTTACAAGGAAAGGTCTTGTTTAACTCACTAGAATTCCTAGTAAAAAAAACAAGGTCTGTTGACACTATGCATGATATGTTTTAATTAAAAACTTTAGGAAGCTTTTTAATAAAAGGCTGATTCTTAAGTTAAAAGCCATAGGTACAGTATAAAAAATCATCTACTATGTATATGGATAAGGAACTGGTAAACCAGTAAATGCACAGCATTTATAAAGGCATACAGTAAGCTCTAATTAGTCAGATGTAAGTACCATTTTTAGGACAGTTGCCTATCTACAGTATATCAATGATTAAGTCTGATCTAATTACCAAACACATTACTTTTGCAGATTATACAAAATGGAGAAAGAACAGCAAGATATCTTAACCAAATCAGGTATTGGGCAGTTGCTTGGCAATTTTTTTTAACACTGATGAGTGAAAGGATATCTACCCAGGCAGGACAGTATGTGCTGTATATACTATATATGCCACATTGGTGATGACATTTCCCAGATTCTTGTCTGTCCTTATTAAAACAAAATAAACAATAGAAAATAGCAAGGAAAAGCAAGAGGAAAGAAAAGAGAGTGTTTGACAAATATTGCTAAATTGTGGAGGACAAGCAAGAGAAAGAGAAAAGAGAATGCTTAACATTATAGCGAAGTTGTAGCTTAAATCCAAGGAAATTGTTTAAAGTTTACCAATTAATAGATCTAAATTCCAAACTAGAACAGCGATGGACAGGAGCTTTGATCCATGTATACATAATCATACAGAGAATAGAGAGGAATGGCATTAGCCGGGGCGTGTCCAGTGTGGAAGATAGCCCTTGTCTAATAATGACGTGTTGCCTTGACAGCCACATCTGAAATGGTTACTTTTGGATGCGCCACAGCTGTTGGAGTCGGTTAAGAACATCCTGAGCACTCCGCTGGAAAGAGCAGCAAGCAGGATATGAGTCCTGAGTCAGTTGCAGCTGAAAGAGGACGTGGGAGGCCAGTGTGACCATTGCGGTTCCACGCGGGCTCGAGCCCTCCGCTGCCTGTTTAGTCCCGCAAAACCTAGGGCGCGAACCCGGGTCTCTGGCTTAATGCAACAGGGAGCTAGCCACATGAGCTAAAGGAGACCTCCCCCAGCCTAGGCAGCTGAGGTCCCTCTATGTGCAGGGAGGGTGATGACGTCAAGTTCTAATGTTGACCAAAAATGCAAGAGTAAAACTTAATGGTTACCTGATAGAAACGAAACAATATATTGTTAATTACCATATATCACAATCAGTACAATGCCAAAAGGAATTTTATTTATATAACCTCTATAATCTGTGGTTTTTACAAGAAGTAGTTAATTTGAAAACAAGTCTTGAGGATACTTCCAATTACTGGGACACAAATGAACTCCCTTCAGTTTTGTGAAAGAAGTTTATTGAAAAGTAATTTTTAACTCTTAAATTTAGTTTTCAGAGCTCACCTACAGTAAGTGAAAGGGATATGGCTGCAACCTGCACAGCTGGTCTTCATACTGTTACAGCTACACTATATGTGACTACGGAAGTGTCACTAGATACATGGGTAAGACCTGGTTTGTGTCAAAATGTAAAGATTCAAAACAAGGTGATGTCTGGCTGAGATGTAGGAGGTCCAAATTCAGTGAAGTCATAAAGTTTATCTTGTTTTATCTTAGGAACAAGTAATAGGTTTATTCCATGCTGAAAAGAGAAGAAAGAAAACACCATGTTTTGGCTATGGAGTCTTCTTCAAGTGAAGGCTCCACGGCCAAAACACTGTTTTTTCTTTCTTCTCTTTTCAGCATGGAATAAACCTATTATTTGTTCCTTTGCAGCCTATGCATGCTGATGCAGATACCCACCTGAACTTGTTTTATCTTAGTTGATTAATTTCTGGATAAATGTTTGAGTGTCAATTAATAGTCCAGAAAGACTATAAGAGGATAGTGAAGCAGAGTGAAAGGGTGAAGGAAGAGAAGAGACCGAAGACAAAAGGCAAAGCTCCTTGTAACAGATCATCTGGAAAGACCAGATTAGTGCTATGTATTTGGACCTTGTTAAGAGAGCCTGCTCTTCTTTGATTTTTAGGGAACTCTGGTTCTGTGTGTAATGAATCTCTAATGAATTAAATGAATTAAAATTTCTGTTTAGTGAATGCATTTTTAGAATAGGGGGGTTGATTTACATTAGGTTTAGATTGGACTTTGATTGGTTGGACTTATACAGTATAAGCATTATATAAAAGTTTGAATACTTGTTAACAGTCTGGGGTTTTTCTGGGGGTTTAGAACGTAGACCTCTGGGATGCCTTAATTGTAATTTTATACATACTGTAGCATAATGTGAATGTTGTGTGTAGTTTATTCTGCATATTATCATTTTCAATAAATGTTTAACCAAGTGTGCCTGAATTAGTGCTGTTTTCACCAAAGCTGTGTCAGAGAAACAAGAACTTGCGTCTCTAAGTATATCAAACACTCGGGTAAATTCTAGGCAGAAATCTTTACAAGTTGGGGGTTATAATTATTCATTTTAATTATTGATTGATCGGGTCGGCTTATTTCTGATATTCACCATTTTCCTAACCCCCTGTTTGTAACAATATAAAATACATAGCCTAGCTACTGTTTAAAAATATAAAGGGGCTGTAACAGTTTATGATCATTTGTTTTACTTCTTATCTACTTTATGATTTTTTGTAACCCCCTATTTGTAAAAATACCTTCTGACATCAGCCCCAACCATAATTGCAACCCAAACACAAAACCCTATTCAAACCTAACTACAACATTACCACTTCTCTTTTCCCTAAAACACACCTTCTGCCTAATAAAGCTAATACAGTATGACATCCTTCTAGATATCAGTACTAAGCAAGTCAATTTATAAGGTACTGTATTATATGTAGAATTCAGTTAAACATAGCTTTGTGTTGAAAAAGCAGACAGCACCTGTTGATCAATGCTATTATTGACAGGTTATTATTAACTGACTATAAAAAGTGTGTGATATTATTGGACAACTGGACATCAGAATTTCCATTAAATGTGTTTTAGTGTTTAAACATATTTTTATACCATGTCCTTTCTGTGCTAGGTGAGCCCTTTATGGTAATACAAGAGGTTGATCTGGGCTGTGCCTGGTTTATAAAATGCCTTTGGAAGTGCTTGTGTTTCAGAGCAGAGAAGGCCAAGAGATATGTTAATATCTCCGCTTTGCCCTCTGGGGGACATTCTGAAATAATTTTTAGAATCGCTCTGAATTGTGTTGTGACTTTCATCCCTGTAGTATAAAATAATATAAATTATCCAAATGCTTATTAGAAATTGCACAACAAATATTTCAAATTAGCATAATTTGCAGTTGTGCATGCATTTTTGTTGGTTTAATGTGGAACTGAAGGTCAATGATTATACCATTTGTTTCCTTGATGTTTGACTTAGTTAACTAGAATAATATATATCAGTCACTTTTTGCACCCACAGAGGTAAAAGCCATGAGCTGCACCTTTCTCTCTCTCACTTACCTTTTTATATTTACTGTATGTCTGTTGAATATACTAAAAAATATGGTGTTTCTCCAAGAAAATGAAATTAGAATTCTGTTGCAACTCATTTATTTATGACGGCAATATCTCCTCATTCAAGGTTCCATCAGATAGAAAATAATCTTATGAAAAGAATTACAGGACCATAGAACAAAAAGAACATAAAATAGGTCATGAGTGAGAGAAGGCCATTTGGCCCATCTTGCTAATTTATTAAGATATGGATGAAAATGCAAATCATTATCATCACTGCATTCTGACTTTATCAGTTCACTGTTGGATAAATACCTTTGTGTCCATTCAAAAATATATACATGTGTGAAAAGGCATTTTCTTTATAAAAATAATATAAATGGAATGATTGCTGCAGCCTAAAGCAAGACAAAAAAATTTCATCCAAATTATGTGTTAAATGTCTAGCAAAATGTATATGTTGTTTCATATTGTGTGCTAGAAGTCCTCAGGACAGTGCGAATTTAGGTCCTACTTAGCTCTGTCAAGATGCCTCCATTGGCATTTTTGTGCATTATGTCTTATAATTCCCACAAGCACTGTGTGTATAACAAGATTAACACGAATTATGTTATTTGTCCTCTTTTTTTTTGACTCATTACCCAGAATAGAAGTAACCTCCGTTGTGCAGCCTTTGTTTTTACTTGACCTTCTCTGAGATGGAGAGATCAGGGATATTAAAGAAAAGCCGCCGAAGTGTCCATGCCTCCCCTGGAGGACTCCCCTGAACACATGTCACAGCTCATAAGAGGGTTGTGTGGGGTATGTCGTCCCTTCTGCTTTCCAGGCACCAAACAATGCCAAATAGCCTATTTTGACAAATTCAGATCATCAACGCATGAAATATTAGTGCAGTACAGTAGCATCATATTGTTGTTTTTTTAAAAGAAATGGTCAAGAGCAAAAATAAGGCTTGTGAAGAGCTGTTGTAATATGTTTACACTGAAATGCATTAAAGGGCTAATGGTCTCCTATAAACAAAATATATTCGCATTTCACCTCAACATACATCACAACACATTTCTCTTTTCACTTCTGTAGTTTTCCTTAAACTAAGGCACAATTTGCAGCAATTTTTAAATGTAAAAATAAACCTCTCAGTCTCTGAAAAGCATTATTTGTCGCAGATTGTCATAAATGCATGCCGTGGAATGACCTGGAGAGCAAAAAAGACCCTTTGTGTAGCGGCAAAATGAGGGTTGAGAGTATGGATGTCTTGAGACCCGCCTAGCACCAGGTCACTCCTGTCCGTGGCCTGAGGGCATATGTTTCTTTCTGACATCGTCTGACCCCCTGAGCCTGGGCTAACCCCCATGTTGCCCCTTTTACCGCTACGCATAGGGTCTCTACTGCTCTCCTTATCATTCCATGGCATGCCCTGTCACGATTGTAGTCCCTCCTCCTTAAGGGTGCTCCGGCTCTTCCTTGTTTGCCCTATTCCCTGCACCTGTCCTTGTTCCAGTTTAAAAGTTCCCTTTAAAAGCCAGATGCAGTCGCTAATCGTGGCTCTGAATCTGATTTCCACACCGTGTGAGCCCGGGACCTGGTTGCTCCTGGCTCCGTTATGCTTTTAGCTTCCTGCTCCTGCTCCTGTTCCTGTTCCCCTCGCCGGTCCCGACCCGGCACCTGATTTTAATCCCTTGTTTTGGATGGATTACCCAGCCATGGACTTTTGCCTGTTTTTTGGATTCTCCCTTGGACTTATTCTTTGGATTGTTTGCCTTGGCCACACCTCCCCAGATCACCAGCACTGCATGGACACGCCCCCCTGTTTTCATTCCCATGTTCCTGCATGACTTTTCTCCCCAGTGTTTCCTCACTATTCCAGATTGTGTCGTCCGCATATGGTCTGGAAAGAACTGTTCATTACATGCCCTTCCAAAATCCATGACAATATTGTTGTGATGTGCTGGTTTCTAGGACATGCAGAACATTAACAAAAGTATTTATACTTCCTAGGATGACCTAAAATGTGGAAATACAAAACGATGTACACATTTTATTCGAAACTTGAACACTCACCAGAGATTTCTAAGGGTAAGATAACTTGTATTGTATTTATTTAAAATTTATATTAAATTTTAATAATGATGAAAAGAACTGATGGATATAAAGGAATAGCATATTTAATACAGTACTTTCGCATTGCCTCACTTGGCTGAGGAAATGGCAGCACTAGGTGGAGAACAGTGTGGTAACATCCCCATAAAGGAATTCCCATATTTCATACACTGAGCCAAGAACAAATTGGTCTTACTGTGGTTTTGCAGGAACCGAACAGAACTTGCATGTAACATGGATTGAGTGAGAAGCACTTGTGATGCAATAAACAATTTTTGATTTCAATTAAAATGATTGCAAGTAATGCTACTCTTTTAGACAAGAAAATTAAATAAACAAAGTATATCATTGAAAATGTTGCATTGATAATGTAATTGTCACGATCGCAAACCCCTCCTCTTAAGGGCGCTCCAGCCCTTCCTCGTTTGCCGCATTCCCCGCACCTGTTCCTCGAAATGATTTGCTTATATATTGTGACAGCCTTCAAGTCACTCCAGACTGCCAATTTTAACACCCTTCAACTTTCTGCTGTTCTCACAATATTTTTTTCCTCCATAACTGCTTTAGTTGCATGAAAAAATTCTCCTACTGTCACATGCAGTGCAATCAAAGGTTTAAGCATAGCTGATGTAAGACATGACTAATCTTCCAGTGATTAAACTGGGAATATTTGTATTTTTTCTCAAGTTCTCGTTATGACATATTTTTCTTTAACAGCATTGAGGAGAAAATTTATCATGCAGAATGCATGTTGATAATTGCTGTATCCTGCTAAGGTATGCATCCATTCGCTTCTTATTTGCTGGTTCAAAAGCTATTAAAACAAGCTTAAATTCATGCTGTTCACTAATTTTCTTTTAATTGCTGCATTTGACTTAGTGCGGCACACATTTGTTAGAGCATTCAAGATGTTCTTGTTGATTTAATTGCACACAATGACAACAGATTGAACACCACGACTCTGTGATCATTTATAATTATTCTTAAGTATTCTTTATTTCGCAAGAGTGCCAGGCATTAATAACATTTTTTGAAATAGCAACTCAAATTGCATCCTCGTCTGACAATCACTCAGTGCAATCAGGTGCAAGTCAATGCAATTTGAACTGAGCCAAAAAATAGGTTTGCTAACAAGGAGTGTTATTTATTATAATTGCATCTGTGACGACCTGCTATGGCTTTGTAGTGTCTTGTAACTTTGAGGCAGGAATGCAGGATTCAGAACACAAAATTTAGAGCATGGCAAAAGAGCTGTGGAAACTTTGCAACAGATTAATCAAAAAACTTGAGTCAAACAAATTCAGGGATGAGTGATTAATGTCAACCGTCAGCCATGTAGCAATTACAATGAAGGAGAAACAAGTTTAAAAAATCTTAGAAGTTACAAACCTTGTATTGTAATGTTTTTTTTTGTCATTTTAAATTCCAAACATACAGTAATAGGCTCAAGATAAGTTTAAAGTTTGGGTGTCTTTGGGAGTTAAAAATAAACATAGCAGCCTTCAAGCTCTACATGGTGTATGTAATAGTGTCAAACACTAAACATTAACCTTAAATTTTATTATCATTATT
This sequence comes from Atractosteus spatula, assembly GCF_055471065.1. Classification (NCBI taxonomy): domain Eukaryota; kingdom Metazoa; phylum Chordata; class Actinopteri; order Semionotiformes; family Lepisosteidae; genus Atractosteus; species Atractosteus spatula. The sequence continues at coordinate 6,288,429 of NC_142728.1, read as the reverse complement.
TTTTAATTTTGAAAGAGGTTTAAATCAGAAATTTAAAGTTTATATCAGAATCCAAGACTAAAACTGAAGTCCATATCGGCAAAGAAATTTTGTTCAGATAGAACTACTGTATGTACAATATGTAAATCCTAAACATCCAGAATGCAATTTTTAGATGAAATGATGATTGTTATTACACAATTTGGAAGATTGGCACATTAAGTTATATTTTGCAATATTTAGGTTTTGTAACAGGTGGCTCGTGCCCTCCGCCACCCATTCCATCACACAGCACCTGGGATGCGAACCCGGGTCTCCAGCATAACGCAACAGGGAACCAGCCGCATGAACCAAAGGAGACCTCCCTCAGCCCAGGCAGCCGAGGTCCCTGCTACGCGCAGGGAGGGCGGTGACGTCACCATATCCGAACTAGCTCCGCTACATGTACATACATCTTTGGAGCTCTGACTTTGTAAAATCTGTTTGACTTTTAAATAGCCACCAAAATGCTTGACTTTAAGACATACCCATATTTCTGTTATTTATGTTTCAAACCCAGAGTTAGTTCAAAAAGGGCACTGCAATGTTGGTGAAATATCGTGTCAAAGGAGCAAACAAAAATCTGTAATTTGTGAATCCATATTTTACCTTTTACTTTTATATTAAGTTAATATTTTGAGGTTCCTTGCTTTTTATGTTATGCTTTGTTCGAGAACTGTTATCTCTTAATGAACTACAATGACATCAAATTATTTACGCATACAATTTATTCAAGTATCTTAAGCAAGAGAATTACGTAAGAAAGGTTACAAATTAAAAGAGGAAGTTGGCCAAATCTAGTGCATTTGTATGTCAATAGCTTATTGATCTGGGGATCTTACCAAACCTTTAAGAAAAAAAGTTAGGCTTGTAACAAAATATCCATCTCATTTCCTTATGTACAGGTGGTGGAGTATCATTAAGCGTGTTTTTAACTTAAGAGCTTTTAAGACCTGTAACAATTCTGCCATTTTCATTTAATGTAGAACTTTGTCTTAAATCAGACATGATGCATATTGTTAATTTCTTCTTTAAAACAGCTGAGTAAAATATCCATTCAAAATATATGGTTTTCTCTTCACTCTTTCTTATTTTTATTTCAAAGACACTTGTAGAAGAAGCTATCTGATTGAGCGAGATGTCAGTTGGTATACCACAGGCACTGTGGTATCACAGACAGCACCAAATCATGGCGTTTGATGCAGGACTGCACTACTCTGTTAAAGTGCCAGGTGGTGCAGTGAATCCTTAAAATACCACAGCTGTGTGTGGTAGGCAGAGCAATCAGTACTGTATTAAATGTTTATTAAACTGTTAGTGCTTTCCTGCACTAAAAACTTTTTAATTAGCCTGCATTGTAATATTATTTTATTCTTTCGCCTTTGGGTTTCTAAAATCTTTTTTATACCTGTGCTTACCAATGAATTATATGCTTTGGCAGGACATTTATAATTATTTTAAAGTAATTTCTTTCTGAGTTCTTTCTGAGTAATTTCTGAGTGATGTGAAAAGCTTTCAAAAGAGAATGGCATCTGTCTCTTATTGTATCTCAGCACTAATCTATATGATACCATTTTACAGTCACCTGCTTTGTTTGTGTTCCACCATTTAGCAACATTCTGGTCACAGCTGGCTTTTGACATAACCAAAGCTCAAACTCTGATCTTAGAAGTCAACCTGCACCTTTACTTATTGAGCCTCCCAGAACCTTTGTGTTTTCATTCTTTAATTATTAATCCCAGAGTAATGTCAGAAGTGGCACTTGTTCGAGCATGTAGATTATACTTGATTGCAAAATTGGAACTGCTTTCTACATATTCATTAAACACCTAAAACAGCTCTAAAACAATCAATGCCATTTAAAAACTTGCAGCAATCCCACAGTTGTGTAATTTGTATCTCACCAATGAGAAATTGAGATTAGTGATGCATGCTAGAAGGTAATTAAGGTTTGCTCATGGATTAATTATATAAAACCCAAGATTGTGATAATAATTTTAACAATTTATTTTAAACAGTCTTGTGTTTGATATGCCACTGTTTTAATGTATAACCTGTCTGTAAAATACCCCACAAGAACTCATGAAAAGTTTTAATAATTTTTTTCTACAAAAGCCTAAGTACAATTTAATGAATATGCCAATCTCACATTTGTTTATGTAAAACCTTTATTAAATACTTAGCACTTGGGAAACGTTTTTTTCATCTGGGCATGCTGCCAAGCAAAGACCTTACAAAAAATGGCATTTGTAATGTATTTTACATGTATTGTCTGTGTAAAGCTTCTGTAACACCCATACACAAAGCCACAAATTATAAAAGAACATGATTCTGATTTCTTCTTCAGATACACAATGTATTTCTATCAGGTCTTTACAGACATATGGGTAACCCAGTAGCAGTAATGTCATTGTGCTGTATATACAGTAAACTGGTAACACCAGTCAAGAAAAGATTATGGTAGAAAGCTATGTGTCATTGTGTGTCACGATGGAAACACCACATAAACAACAGGTGGCAATTTTTATTCAATTCAAAATAAATATTCTGATGTTGTAAAGGTCACCAGCCTAGCTGGAGCCAAAAACTAGAAGACGTTGCACCTGCACTTGGCTGGGCAAAGGGACACATTCACTGTGATAAAAAAAGACTTGATTAAATTGCAAAAAACAACAACAGCTTTGACAGATTATCATAATATGATAATGAAAACAGCTGGCAAAGCCTTGAAAATTAAAACGCAGCACACATTTATCACAGAGGTTGACAACATTTACAGAAAAAAAATCTTATATACAGTATGACAATGGGACAAAAACAAAATGTTAAGTAGCTTCATGTCGGTTTGCTAAAAGAATTTTTCTTCAAAAGGTGGGAAATTATATAGTTATATCTATAAAGAAACAACCTTCCTAATAATCTGCCTAAATGATTTCAGTTCACTTGTTATTTCTATATGATTGAAATAATTCATATATGTAAGTGTATTGGCTCAATGTCTCACAGCTGTTTCAGAAAGTTTTATTTTTTATAATTGGATGTAGTCTGTGCTTTTTTTCCACAAATCAATTTTGATAGTAGGTGGTCTAGATTCAGGACCTGTCTTTTAGAGAAGAGACCTTCCTCAGCCAGAATTACCTTTACTGAATTTTAGCAATAGCTCTTACTAATAAACATCTCTTATTTAAGCTGATTTATCGTCGCTGCCATCCAGCATCATAATAGAACAGCATGTTGATTTACAACAACATCTAAAATTGCAAAGATCATTCAGTGGTCATACTTAGTAAAGCAATTATGAGTACAAATAGATCTTTGGATTTAATAAATTTGCATGTTTTTTTAAAACCCTCTCAACATTTGAACAAAAAATGTCTATCCTTATTTGTGCCCATCAAGTGATACCTGTTTGAATTGAAAAAGAAATTGAGACTTAAATGAAGTACATTACAAAGTTTAAAAAAATCTCTTTTTTAAACTACCCAACTCAATATGAAAACTCAATATGAAAGTATTCATATTGAGTTTCATACTGCTATGAAACTGCTATGAAAGCCCAGAGGACATTAAAGGTGTTCATGTCTTCTGAAATGAGAAGCATTGACAACCCAACCAGCTTGATTATTTTTTCAATGTGATTATAAAACAGAAATTCTCAGTTCTGTTGCCAACATGAACAGATAAGGGTATTGATGATGATGACACAAGAGAGAGGTAAGTCAAAAATACTTCAGAGAACTTCACCCTGCCCAGTATCTGCAGAGCTCAGCCAAGCTTCCTGCTGTCATTGTCATTGTCTTATCCAGTCCAAGTCAGTAAATATAAAGACCTTGAGTCTGACCTCCAGGCTAAGGGACTTTCCCAACACTCTGAGAACAGGCCATTAGGCAGTAAGTTAAGGGAAAGTATTGAGCAGGGGATGTTACTTGGTAGCAATGGGTTTTGTTTTTCCATGCTGCAGCTTTTTTACTTTTCTCAGCCTTTCCATTTTTTCCAAAACCATTGCTTAGTATTAGTTGTTTGGGATCTAGAATCTAGCTACTAGCAAAGCATATACAGTTCTTAAATTCTGTGTGAGAGGACTTTCATTTACAAAAAAAAACCAATGAAAAGCCAGGAAGAGAGATTTAAAAGCAGTTCCTCTTCAACTAGCTTACAGTTTTTAATACACAGAAACTGAAATTATCATCATTTTCAGTTTATCCAGCTGATGTTAAATTAATTTAAGGTTTTGCCTCACACTGAATATAAATAGTTGGATTTTAAGCCCTGTTTTCATGTTGTCAGTTGCACTTCAAAGAGCTGGAAGAGCAGAAATGTGGATAAAATGTTTTTTTTTGTGGCAAGCTCTTTATGCTTTTGTTTTGCTTTCAGAATGTGCAAATTGGATCATAATAATACTATGGGAATGGAAATACATGGTGTAGACAAATTTCAACAGATAGTGTCACAGAGTGGGGAAAAAGGGTAGTGAAACAACAGGCCTAAGGGACTATGTTGACTTTAAGTTTGCATTGAATGGCCAGTGGTTCCCGATTTCTTGCATTGTCTTTGAGCTTCCTCCTAAATCAAAGCCCCTACTTGTGATGGCACTCATTAATTACCACACTGTTCAGAGCTGACATGTGGAATTGTGAGACACACTTAACTGGGCCTTAGACTCTCAGTATATAAAAGAGAGTGATGAAATATTGGCTACACACAAAAAAACAGTGACCAGATAGATCTTCTCTAGTTTTATTTTATGCCAGAAGATAGTATGACTGATAAAGGACTGTTTGAGATTACGCAAAAAAAACCTTTTAGAATTCTTCCACTTAAGTTCATTTTAAACTCTGCAATATAACTACTTGCTTGTTTCATTTATGGTTTAAAGAGATCACAATCAACGTGCTGTGACTTCAGTTTAGAAGTTTTAAAAAGAAACTTCTTCATCTCCACTTCACAACACACACATGTCTTTGGTTTGGTGAAAAGACAGCAAGAGATTGGTGTTCCCCTTGTTGTAAAGGGTGGTAAGAACGAGGGATGGTGATACTAGAGAATTGGCTCATTGAAGTCAATGTAAAAACAGTTGCATTGAGTAATTTATCTGGGCCATTCCATGATCATAAATTATGGTTCCAGCTTCAACAGGTGCTGGACATACTGGTCACCTCATCTTGGCCAGAAACGCAATACTTAATAATACTAATAATTCCTTAAATAATTGTATTCCAAGAAAAAGAAATAACGAGTCCAAGCTTTCTTATGTAGCACTAAATGTAAAAATAAATAAGTGCATTATAGTACTGGAAAATAGAACCTCTCTATTTAATATAAGTTATAACTGATATTTTGAATAAATTTAAAACCCCTTGCATTAATATGGTGCTATTCTGGATGATTCCAAAGCTCTTTACATATAGGGGAATCCCACTTAATTTACTCACTGAAGTTTAGCATTCTGTTCCAGCAACCCAGCTAGACAGCACATTAAGTAATGAAGTAAAGAAAATGGTTTACCATTTGGATGCTGAGAACTTTAGGTAGGCCAGGTTATGCAGTGGGCTGGCGGAATTTAGCCAGGACACTGAAAAAAAAAACGAACTCTTCTACTCTTATAAATACTACCTGTGGATTTTAATTAACAAGAAGTTAGAACATCTTATCAGTTAAACATCTTATCGAAAAGGTCTAAAGGATATCACTTCCTACATCACTGGTCCAGGGGAAAGAGTACCACCAGCTGGTCCACCAACAGTATTTAAAATAGAAAACAGGCTTCCCATTCCATTTTTATTACCAGTAATTGGTAGTACTTGCAATGTATTACCACTATGAATATGCTATTAAAATGCACTATGTAATTCATAGAATACACTATGAATGTGCTACCACTATGTACACTATGAATATGCAAAGTAACATTATAACCAATATGCTGCTGTCTCACAGCACTGGAACCCTGAGTTCAATTCCAGACCTGTGTTGCTAACTGCATGAAGTTTGAATGTTCTCCCTGTGTTCTTGTGGGCTTTCTCCAATTGCTCCTTTCTCCTCCTACGGTCCAAATACATCCTTGTAGGTTAATGGGCTTCTGGGAAAATTGGCCCTGGTGTAGGTGTGTGCTTATCTGTGTCTGTATGTGCCATTCGTAGGACTGGTGCCCTGTCCGGGGTGTATCCTGCCTTGCATCTATTGTTTACTGGCTCTGGCTCCCTAACTACCCCATATAAAGCAGTTCAAAAATGGATGGATGGATTACCAATATGCTAAATCAATGACAGAAATAAAATACAAAATATTTTGTTATATAGTAATATTCTGACATTCTGTCTTCCATCTTCCTATTTACATTTGGTATTTTTTTTAATTCAACTCTTTTTAATAAGTATAGGCAATCAATGTCTGTGTATAATTATGCATAAATGTGTAATGAAGTATAAACACCAAAGGTCCTAGAAATAGTACCCAGAGTTTTGTGGTCAATGGTGCTTATAAAATAAATAGGCCCATTAGCATCCATTCTGTACGTGTCCCCTGGAGAACTAAATGTTGTCACTGCAAGACAGAACCAGACATATTTCTTTGTTATTTTGCAGTTGGAGATAATATTATATAAACCCAAAAAAAATCTTAATAAGAAAAACATAATGATGAATTTTTTTATTTTTTCCACGATGAAAACATACCCCTTTTACATGCAAGTTGAGTATAACTAATTAAAGCATTTCAAAATAATGTCTCATATTATCTAAAAAATTAGGATGTTTCTCTTCATCACATTATGTTTTTTGCCCCTTTGTTTTTTATATGACCCTCCTTCATGCTAGTCAAACAACTTCTTATTATGCATGACAAAAAAAAAGACTAGTTAAAGGCTAGAGCTGATTCTAAAGAGGGTAATCTTATCACAGTATAATATATAACAATCATATGCCAGTGAACACTTACAGTATGTCACTATAGAAAAGATTAATATTAGTTTATTAAGAATAACAATTTATATTAGGGTTGACCTATCAGACGATCAGAATTATTATAAGGGAGCTCAACTGAAAAAGTGTTTAAATACTGTGCATTAACAAAGTTAGATCCAAACTTTAGAAAATAAATACAGTATATGCTGTGGAAAATTATACCCTTCAGTAGTAGATCAATGCTGCATAACGCTGAGTTTATTTTACAAAATAAGACAACATTGATCCCTTGTCATTCAAGTTCTTTAAATTGCTTCTGATTATGTAGAAAGTGATAAAGCTTCCTTGCCAAGTACTGAAGTAAAGTTGATGATCTCCCCTTGCAACATCTGTTTAATTAACTATCTGAAGTAAAGAAAATGTATTTGAATTTCCCTTGGGACTAGATCAGTTTCAAATTAGGGAAATGCTTTGTTAAGTGCAATCACACAAATTCACAGATTATCCATATGAATACTGACATTTATGAGCTTGCAGAGCTGCAATACATCTTTATAATGAAAGAGTGTCAACAACACTTCAGTTTAACATGCCATTGTGGCACAATTTAAGGTTTAACTTTTTTGTGTGTGGCGTGGAGCACAACACGGTAAGCAACATGTTAAATAATGAAACCTTGAACCTTTTAGTTTCTGTTGTCCTCACAAAACTCAGACAATAGCTAAGTGTGTCTTTTGACTCTAAACATTCATCCATCAGTCACCAACAACCTGCTTTTCAATGCGACCGGGGGCACTGTGATCTTACATACTTGATTGTTTGTGACTGCTTGATCTTGGATTTCATCTGTCTCTGCTGCTAGCAGCACTGTGAGAGGAAAAGTGAGAAGGGAGCTTTTACAGGTCTCTAGAGACCCCCAGTTTCAGTTTATTTTTATTAGAAAATAATTGGAAGAGAAGTAGAGCTGACATGGTTATTGTGATCGCATCAGTTCATGGAAACGCATGCACTTTGCAAAAAATCTGAATTTCATGGCCCAGCACTTGGTAACCAGGGAGCTTAAAAGTATGTTGTACAATAATGGCTTCTATGCTTTTTTTCTTAATGGTTTAGAAGCATAGCAGTGTGTTATTTGCAGATTACCAAGAATAAGTTTCCACTCCTTTCAATTAAGCTCTGTGACTTGCAGCATTCCAGAAAGCAGTGCTTGACTGAAATTAATGCATAAAAATACCCTGCCTACTCTTGCTGGTACTAACCATATGATTCTACCCAGTCACAGTGGATGTGCCAAGAGTTAGCTTATGCACTTTTTTATGTCATTGTTACTTTTTTATGCCAATAATAGTGCCACTTTCATTATGATTTATTATCATCATGAGTACCCCGAACTCAGGAACCTGGACATTAATATGTTGAAAGTAGTGGAAATTTGAAGTGTAAATGTCCCAAGAAAAATGGCACTGAACAGACCCATAACAGTTTGCTCTTCACGCTGCAGATGGAGGTTGATTTCAGTTATATGTAACCCACTGCATTTTGCAACCCATTTTTTGTTGTGTAGTTCAGGGTATAGCATAGAGCACAAACAGCACAGTGACTACAGTAACTAGGCTTTCTCAGGAACCAGCAAGTAAGAAAACTGTTAGATGTGGCAGGAGTGGGAGCTTTCCAAGAAAACAGTAGGCTAGCCCTGCTCAAAATAATGCAGTAAATAAACCAAGGTAATATTTTTTTTTGTACTCCAAAGACCTTTCATTGAGTAGTACGTTGTAGAGAATTACAAAACAGTCAAGCATAGTTTTTATTGTAATCTGGGTGTCTTCGTAACTTATTTAGACTTTTATTGCACTTGCCTTTTTCATTGCATGAACTTTTCCGTTAAAAAATCCCTTTGCATGCCAAAAATGACATACATGCTATAGGTTGCCAAACCCCTGGATTAGAACATAACAGGTATTGCAGATCATGACAGAGACTGGAACTACATGTAGGAGGAAAAAGCTGTTTAAAAAAAAAGAAACAATATCCCAGTTGTCACAATTGTGCTTTCATTTTAGATCAACTTTACTGTGATCGACCTAATGTTTTTTTTTAATTGACAGTTTCATTTTAAGATCCTGTGTTTTTGTTAAGATTTATTTATCAATCATCAAAGAGATGATTGAGGGTAGCTCTGAACTGTAGACGGACTAAATAATGGGCTCATGGACTCACAGTATTTGTAAAAATTGTGAGTGAAAAATGTATGTGATTATGTGTCAGTTTGTAGTTAAGCACTATACATATGCAGCCATCTAGAATGTGCGTCAAAATTTGTGAAAGTCATACTTCTATTGGATTTAAAGAGACATATTCACAAGTCTACTTGTTTAAAATGTCATAGGGCCGTACAAGTCACAGGGAGTTTTGTTGCCTCGTTCTGAATCGCAGATCATGGCGCTGCGCATACCTGGAAATTTAATCTATTTTTGTTGTGCAAATTGGAGGCTTTACAAGCTACTGTGAACATTTTACTTTTATTGCGGTTTGAAATGCACTCATCAATGCTGATTCTTTCTAACTCCGAAATATGAATATAGCATTGCAGTTCCCCTTTAAGGCATAACATTTTACAAAGTTTACTTTCTGACTTAATTCCTCATATACCAATGCATGGATCTAAAATAGCCCTCAAATGGAATTGTTTCAGAAAACACATTTAATTAAATCTCATTAAGCATGAAGACCTTGAGGAACCATAAAGAATTCAAATGAACATGGATCTGCTGCAGTGAGAAAGACATTTGTGACAATTATCTTATTTATTGTTGCAGAGATATGCAATTCTCTCATGCCTGAATTTCATGTACAAGAACAAATAACAGTCATGGATAAATGTGGTAATTTCTTTCTACACCCCTAGTTTGTTATAGCATTCTTGCTAAACCTTCAGCATCCCTCAAAAAATCTGTTTGATGAGACTTTTTTATCACAGTTACTGTATACACAAACTGTCAAGCAAGTCTTATCTTTTTGATGTCCCTGAGCATTTGAAATTTGAAAGTTACCTGCTTGTCTGTTAGCTTAGTTTGGAATGGTGGCCTGATCCAGGTGCCTTGGTTTGTTTGTTGTAATGTGCTAATTATAAAATACAATGTCCATTTGTCCATTTATCATTATTTACCCTTTGTGAGCATGCAAATGAAATGGTAAGGGTGCATAATAAACAAGCTATTAACACTCAAATGTGTATTAATAAACATTTATATATGAGAAAAATGAGTATTATAAATAGACATGAAGTTAACCATTAACACAGAATAAAGTGTACCCAGTAACTGACATTCTATGAATGATCTATTTCAATATTACAGGTTATAAAAATATAAATGGAATGTGCAACCATTAATGTAGAGCGCTACCATGCGTTTGCGATCTACACTGTACATAAATGTGGCCTGTGCTATATAAAGAAAGTAAACCTCATCTCACTCATCTTCGGTAGGCTAGGCCTAATGAACTGAGAGGCTTGTTAGCATAGCATAGGCCTAAGTGATTAGATAAAAGACTGTAATGCTTTATAAACTTAAGAGGCATTAATACGCTACAATTTAGCATTGGAACCATAGACTTTGCTGTATTTTTAATGCCTTTCAGTATCTGTAGGTGTTGCTTAAAAATACAGTATTAATGCTTTATAACAGTTGTTAATAAATAATGTAAAGTCTACAGATATGTTATTATTATATTATAAATGCAGTTATATACTTCAATGACAAGTATATCAATAACACAAAGCACAATATCTCCATAATATTATTTGCATATTACCATGCTTATACTGTATGTGTCATGGCTCAAAATATCTTAACTACTTTATTAACCATTTATTGGGTAATGAATGAAGTGCCACCTAAAATTTTCAAAATTGAATAAGAAGCTTTATACTGTATGCAACGGTTATTTTAACGTGATTTAAGAATTGTCCAGGTCTGAGAGAGCAAAAACAACAAGCCAAGAACATTTAATGAGGCCTTACCAAGGCTTATGAAGTCAATAACGACTAACATACAGTGGTGTGAAAAAGTGTTTGCCCCCTTCCTGATTTCTTATTTTTTTGCATGTTTGTCACACTAAAATGTTTCAGATCATCAAACAAATTGAAATATTAGACAAAGATAACACAAGTAAACACAAAATACAGTTTTTAAATGAAGATTTTTATTATTAAGGGAAAAACAAATCCAAACCTACATGGCCCTGTGTGAAAAAGTGATTGCCCCCTAAACCTAATAACTGGTTGGGCCACCCTTAGCAGCAACAACTGCAATCAAGCGTTTGCGATAACTGGCAATGAGTCTTTTACAGCGCTGTGGAGGAATTTTGGCCCACTCATCTTTGCAGAATTGTTGTAATTCAGCCACATTGGAGGGTGTTATGGGTTCGGTAACAGGGACCGAACCAGTGAGTGAACCCACTTGCAGGAGCAAACAAAACCAAGTCGTAATCCGAAAGCAAACCGTAATCGTAGGAACGAGCCGAGTGTCCAGGGGAAGCCAGAAATCCGAAGGGGACCGAGTACCGAAGCCGAAACGAGATCCGAGGTCGTAGTCCGTAGAGCAATCCGAGAATCCAGGGGTAGCCAGTAATCCAAAACAGAGCGAAAGTAACCAATCCAAGCCGAGATCCGAAAAGCCGAAGTCCAAAGGGCTTCGCAAAAACCGCAAACCGAAAGCCAAGACGAACAGAGTAGAAGAAGCGCAACCAGGAAGCTCGAAAGGGAAAACCAATACTGAGCAACGAGGTAGGGAAGGACAGGTGTATAAGTAGGATGAGACGGGGGTGTGGTGGTGAATGCGAAAACTGATAGGTGAACTGATGGATAGGGGCTACGCCTACTTCTGCCTCCTCCGTTGCCGAGAGGCAGGGATCGTAACATTACCCCCCCCTCTACGGGCGGCTCCTGACGCCCTAACTGGACGATCCGGGAAGTGAAGGTGGAAGTCTTGGATGAGGTTGGGATCCAGAATATCCTTCTCCGAAACCAACGAGCGCTCCTCCGGGCCGTAGCCTTCCCAATCGACGAGATATTGTAGGGCTCCACGAGACCATCGGGAATCCAGGATTTTATTGACCGTGTAAGCAGGGAGTCCATCAATTACTCGAGGCGGTGGGGGTTTTTGTTGCGGTTTAGACAGGGTGGATCTGTGAAAGGGTTTAAGGAGGGAAACATGGAAAGTAGGATGGATCCGAAGGGTAGGAGGCAAGGCCAGTCTGTAAGTTACAGGGGTGATCTGGGCGAGGACACGAAAAGGACCAATGTACCTGGGAGCAAGCTTGCCAGATGGTTGCTTAAGAGGGAGGTTACGAGTAGATAACCAAACAAACTGACCACGTCGAAGTCTGGGTGGGATACGACGGCGCCGATCAGTCACCTTCTTCTGCTGAGCGGAGGTGCGAAGAAGGGTGGCCTTGGCCTTCCTCCAGAAGGTCTTCAGGTTAGAGATGTAGTCCTGAACCGAAGGTACCTCTGTGTTGGGATGGGAGTCAGGGATAAGAGGAGGCTGATAACCTAAAGCACACTTAAAGGGAGACATGCCGGTAGCTGTGGTATACAAAGAATTGTGAGCATACTCTGCCCATGGGAGCAAGGACACCCAATTGTCATGGGTAGAGGAGATATAAGTCCGTAAATAGGTCAGCAGTTCCTGATTCATTCGTTCAGTCTGACCGTTGGCCCGAGGGTGATAAGCTGAGGTAAGTGAGACTGAGGCGCCCAGTGACTTACAGAAGGCCCTCCAAAATCGGGAGACAAACTGGGGGCCCCTATCAGAAACAATATCCTTAGGGATACCATGCAGTCGGAAGATATGTTGTACAAACAATTCCGCTAGTTCTCGAGCTGTCGGTAAGGCTGGTAGGGGAATAAAATGGGCAGATTTAGAAAAACGGTCTACCACCACCATAATAGTCGTGTGTCCATGGCTGGGTGGAAGGTCAGTAATAAAATCTACTGAGAGGTGGGTCCAAGGACGGTCCGGGATGGGTAGGGGTTGAAGAAGGCCCGCTGCCCTCATCCGGGAAGACTTCGTTTGGGAGCAGATAGAGCAGGCCTGGACATATTCCTTGACATCCTTGGCCATAGTTGGCCACCAGAAGTCTCTGGAGATGAAATCCAAGGTACGGTGGAATCCAGGGTGTCCGGCGAAGCGGGAGTCGTGTCCCCATTGTAAAACTGCCGATCTGACGGAATTAGAGACAAATAACTTGTCCTGAGGGCACTGAGGAGGTACCGTCTGTCCTACCAAGGCTCGTCGAACAATTACCTCAATGTCCCATCTTACAGCTGCCAGGAACTTACCAGACGGGATGATGGGTTCTGGAATCAATTCAGCCTCAGGGGGGTCGTGGATCCGTGAAAGGGCGTCTGCCTTGATGTTCTTGGAACCTGGAGTGTAGGTGATCAAGAAATTAAATCTGGAAAAAAAAAGGGACCACCTAGCCTGGCGAGGACAAAGACGTTTGGCCGACTGCAGATACTCCAGGTTTTTATGATCAGTGTAAATTAAAAAAGGGTGATGAGCACCCTCTAACCAGTGCCTCCATTCCTCCAATGCCAGCTTAATGGCCAAGAGCTCACGGTTACCGACGTCGTAGTTCATTTGGGCAGGTGATAGCTTCTTAGAGAAGAAGGCACAGGGATGAAGAATCTGTTTTTCTCCATGATGTTGGGAGAGAACAGCACCCACACCATGGCCAGAAGCATCCACTTCGACCACAAAGGGCAAAGTTGGATCAGGGTGTTTTAGGATGGGGGCTGTAGTGAACAGGTGTTTCAGACGCTGAAATGCTTCTTCGGCTTGAGGGGTCCATTTGCCTTGTTTAGGTCCTTTACGGGTCAAAGAGGTTATGGGAGTGACCACCGAGCTGAAATTTCGAATAAACTTCCTGTAAAAGTTAGCAAAGCCGAGAAATCGTTGAATGTGTTTTAGATTCTTGGGAGTGGGCCAATCAGTAATCGCCGAGACTTTACTCGAATCCATTTCCACCCCCTCCGGCGAGATGACGTACCCTAAAAAGTGAATCCTCGAAGCATGGAAGGTACACTTCTCTAGTTTGACATATAGCTTATTCTTAATGAGCCGGGAGAGTACTTCTCTGACATGGAGAACATGATCCTGGAAGGAGTCAGAAAAAATTAATATGTCATCTAGATAAACCAAGACAAATCTTTGTAGGAGATCCCGAAAAATGTCATTAATAAAAGATTGAAACACTGCTGGAGCATTAACCAAACCAAAGGGCATGACCAAATATTCGTAATGTCCATGGGTCGTCATAAACGCCGTCTTCCATTCATCCCCCTCCCGAATGCGGATTAGGTTATAGGCCCCTCGTAAATCCAGTTTTGTAAAGATCTTGGCTCCATGCACAGACTCAAGAGCTGCTGGAATTAGAGGCAAAGGGTACCGATTCTTGATGGTGATCTCATTGAGGCAACGATAGTCAATGCAGGGACGGAGCCCACCATCCTTCTTCTCCACAAAAAAAAAACTGGCACATGCTGGTGAAGTGGATGGACGTATAAGCCCAGCCTTCAGAGAATCTTGTATATAGACTTTCAGGGCCTCAGACTCAGAATTGGAGAGTGGAAAAATACGACCTTTGGGAGGGATAGTACCAGGCAAAAGGTCAATGGCACAATCGTAAGGTCGATGAGGGGGGAGGGCCAAGGCCTCCTGCTCATTAAAGGCTTCTTGTAGATCAGAGTATTGAGGGGGTATGGTAGGAACCCCTGAAGGGGACGTCGCCATGAGTGCAATCTTCACTGGTAGGCGACAGCATTTTCTAACACATCTGGGTCCCCAAGCTACTATCTCTTTACGGGACCAAGAAATGTGTGGGTCATGCTGCTGTAGCCAAGGAAAGCCTAGCACCAGAGGATGTGTTGGGGTCTCAAGGAGATAAAACCAGATGTCTTCCACATGGGTGGCGCCTATCTGCAGGCTTATAATTTCCGTTTGCCACCTAATAAGTCCTGGAGATACGGGGGAGCCATCAATAGACTGGACACGAAGAGGGGTAGACACTAGGGTCAAGGGTAGTTTCCAAGCTCGAGCGACGGCGGTGTCTATAAAGTTACCCGCCGCCCCTGAGTCTATAAAAGCAAGAAGAGGTCTCCTTTCATTACCCCAGAATAGTGTAGAAAAAATAAAAAATCCTGAGGAAAGGTGAGGGAATTGAGTATTCTCACTCACCTTAGGATTCTGAGAAGGTGGGCGGCACTTCAAAGATGAGTAAGCAGCAGGGCAGGCCGCTTTAAAGTGTCCAAATTTCCCACAGTACAGGCAGCGACCCTCTCTTTGGCGCCTCTCACGTTCTTCAGGGGTTACCCGGGTGCGGGCTATTTCCAAAGGTTGTTCTGAGTCGGCAGATCTGAAAGGTGATATCCGAGGAGCCTCTAGTATAGGGGACCGAGATCTCTCAGCACTCCTATGACGAATTCTGAGTTCTAATTGCAGTACCTGCGAAATAACTTCCTCCAAGGTATTGCCCAATGGCGGCATATTTACCAGATGGTCCTTAATTTCTTCACTAAGTCCTTGACGGAAAAAAAAAATAAGGACCTCATCGTCCCAGTGAGTCTCTGCCGCTGCTACTTGAAAATCAATAGCATAATCATGTACAGACCGACGCCCTTGGTGGATGGAGGAGAGGCGGAAGGCAGAGTCTTGGCCAACTATGGGACGACAAAAAAAACCCTTAAATTTTTCTAAAAAAAAATCATAATCCTGAATTTCAGGAGCCCTGCGATCCAACAGAGCAATAGCCCATTCCAAAGCGCGGCCGGTTAGCCGTGAAACTATGAAGGCGATCTTGTCCTGAGGAGAAAAAAAAGTCTCCGGGTGAAGCCTGAGAACCAGCGTACACTGTGCTAAGAAGCCCCGACATTTCGTAGGGTTGCCGTCAAACCTGTCAGGTGGAATTAGTGGAAGAGGCCGAGGAGCAGGTGTAGGAGCTGGCGGGGGCGGAGCCGAAGCGGCAGCTCCAGCGTTGCTTCCTCGATTGCCGATGGGCGGCATTGCAGACAGGTGCGCAGAGATCTGTTGGACAGAAGCCTGGAGCTGGAGTAAGGCTTGTCCGTGCTGATCCAAAGCCGAGCGAATCTCCTCTTGCTCCGCTGGGTCCATGTTAAATGGCTCAGTATTCTGTTATGGGTTCGGTAACAGGGACCGAACCAGTGAGTGAACCCACTTGCAGGAGCAAACAAAACCAAGTCGTAATCCGAAAGCAAACCGTAATCGTAGGAACGAGCCGAGTGTCCAGGGGAAAAACCGCAAACCGAAAGCCAAGACGAACACAGAGTAGAAGAAGCGCAACCAGGAAGCTCGAAAGGGAAAACCAATACTGAGCAACGAGGTAGGGAAGGACAGGTGTATAAGTAGGATGAGACGGGGGTGTGGTGGTGAATGCGAAAACTGATAGGTGAACTGATGGATAGGGGCTACGCCTACTTCTGCCTCCTCCGTTGCCGAGAGGCAGGGATCGTAACAGAGGGTTTTCGAGCCTTAACCGCTTTTTTAAGGTCATGCCACAACATCTCAATCGGATTCAGGTCAGGACTTTGACTAGGCCACTCCAAAGTCTTCTTTTTGTTTTTCTTAAGCCATTCAGAGGTGGACTTGCTGGTGTGTTTTGGATCATTGTCCTGCTGCAGAACCCAAGTGCGCTTCAGCTTGAGGTCACGAACAGATGGCCGGACATTCTCCTTCAGGATTTTTTGGTAGACAGCAGAATTCATGGTTCCATTTACCACAGCAAGTCTTCCAGGTCCTGAAGCAGCAAAACAGCCCCAGACCATCACACTACTACCACCATATTTTACTGTTGGTATGATGTTCCTTTTCTGAAATGCTGTGTTACTTTTATGCCAGATGTAATGGGACACACACCTTCCAAAAAGTTCAACTTTTCTCTCGTCAGTCCACAGAGTACTTTCCCAAAAGTCTTGGGGATCATCAAGATGTTTTCTGGCAAAACTGAGACAAGCCTTTATGTTCTTTTTGCTCAGCAGTGGTTTCCATCTTGGAACTCTGCCATGCAGGCCATTTTTTGCCCAGTCTCTTTCTTATGGTGGAGTCATGAACACTGACCTTAACTGAGGCAAGTGAAGCCTGCAGTTCTTTGGATGTTGTTGTGGGGTTTTTTGTGACCTCCTGGATGAGTCGTCGCTGCGCTCTTGGGGTAATTTTGGTTGGCCGGCCACTCCTGGGAAGGTTCACCACTGTTCCATGTTTTTGCCATTTGTGGATAATGGCTCTCACTGTGGTTCGCTGGAGTCCTAAAGCTTTAGAAATGGCTTTATAACCTTTTCCAGACTGATAAATCTCAATTACTCTGTTTTTCATTTGTTCCTGAATTGTTTGGATCGCAGCATGATGTCTAGCTTTTGAGGATCTTTTGGTCTACTTCACTTTGTCAGGCAGGTCCTATTTAAGTGATTTCTTGATTGAGAACAGGTGTGGCAGTAATCAGGCCTGGGTGTGGCTAGAGAAATTGAACTCAGCTTTCCAAAGATGTGATAAACCACAGTTGATTTATGTTTTAACAGGGGGGGCAATCACTTTTTCACACAGGGCCATGTAGGTTTGGATTTTTTTTTCCCTTAGTAATAAAAACCTTCATTTAAAAACTGCATTTTGTGTTTACTTGTGTTATCTTTGTCTACTATTTCAATTTGTTTGATGATCTGAAACATTTCAGTGTGACAAACATGCAAAAAAATAAGAAATCAGGAAGGGGGCAAACACTTTTTCACACCACTGTAAATGTTCCACCGGGAGATTAATTGTTTTGTTCTTTGTTTTTGCTTTGTTTTTTGTAAAAACAAAATCTTCAGAAAGACTCCATATCCAGATGTGAAGAAATGGAAGTTCAGTAAGGATTACAACAACAGTTCAATCTCACACAGTTGTATCTGATCGCCATCATTACAAACCTAGCTATATATACTGAACTCAAACGCTTCCCTTCCCATCCCTTCTCCATCCCATCTTCACCTTGCAGCTAAATCTTTGCAATATATACAGTATATATATAGATATATATAGATATACAGTAATTCAGCATAATTTTACATATGATCATGTTACGCATGTAAAGACACTTGGAAGTTAAAACTTACTGTAAATCTAATGGGCAACAGATTATGGATAGAAAAAATGAACTGGTGAACAAATATTTTCTACACCACATTATACTGCACCTTCCGCCGAACAGTGATACAGATAAAGATTTATGGAACTGAAAAGCTGTTGCTGCTCTGCAGGGGAAATTTCTCTAGCATAAAAAAATAGGTAATGACTTTATAACAAAAGTAAGATAATAGGAACATGGAGCTGTGGGGTTATTTTTATATTTACGGAGTTTGCTTTCATCTGCTATTTAAACCTCTTTCTTTAAACATCCCAGCTCTTCTTTGCGGCAAACAAATGTTCTCTATTAAAAAGAAACCTCTCGCAAGAGTATTATCATTTCTCCTTATCAGGGCCAGGCTGATTTTCCATTTACTTGTAATTGCTGGCTTTTCAGCTTAGAAAGGATGCACTGTCTGCAAGATTTTAATACTCATTTAAAAAGGGAACACTTAATAACTGTTATAAGCACATCTCTTTTTCACATTGAATCCCTGTCTTCAGAACAGGTACAAGTCTTTGAGTCGCCCACACAATATCGGTTTCACAATTAGTGTACAGTATGCAAGAAAGACTCTGCTGTGGAATGATAGCAGCCCTAAATATATGAATTCTTCCTCTTGCTCTCCCATTTCTGGAAACTGTAATTCAGTACCTAGCTCTTACAAAAATCACCTGTCACATATTGTCAGTTAAAAGAGGCTGAACTTTCTCACCAACAACATGGAAGCTATATTTTGAAATACATGGTTCTTTTTGTTTTTGTCATTGTAAATGTATTGTATGTTGTTTAATAATACCAAACTTATTATTTGATTATATAATCTTGGAAAGAAAAACAAGTTTACAATTTAAAGTTCTATACCAAATTACCTATACACTAAAAAATAAAGTTCTTTTGCATTTCAATAGGTTGCATCATGTTTTGGAAACCTAAAGTGTTGATTTCATTTTATTATGAAGTGTATCAAAACAGATTGCATACACAGTTGCTACAACAAGGTATTTGTCATAAAGTGATTGTGCTAGAGTAGAAATACAGGAAAACAAAAAACTTAACTTTTAAAAAACTAAACTAGTATCAGGATTGAAAACTGAAAATGTACTAAAAAAGCAACCAGTTGGAGTATTTCATACAATAAATGGAAATTATTCAGAATAGAAAATAGGAAGCACAGAGGAGAAAGGGTGTCTGCAGTCTGAAATCCTTCAAGAAATGACTGAATGAGATACTTGCATCAATCTATCGTTTCACTATATGAGCAAAGGGAGAAGATCAACCTCTTCTTGTTTGTAGCCAGTGTTTTACTTATGTTTTATTTTTCTTTCCATTTCAAAACTTGTGTTTCTTTATTGTACTGTGTCACTGGACAGAAAATGCACCCGAGCTTTGCAAGAACTTGTTTTTATGTGAGACTGTAGTGCAAAGTCCCTGGGTCAGTGACATGGAGGTAGGATTTTGAACCGTTGCTCTGGAGACTTGAATCAAGAGAAGAATGTTGCATCTCAAATGCAATCATCTGCATAGATTTCAGCTGACATCAATATACATGTATAAAACAACAATTGTGTCCATGTGACTGTCTTTTCTCTCTGTGGAGTCATTGTAGAAGCCAATGATTACTTGATTAAATTCCATTGGCTAAAACACAATGAGACAACTTAAACACAACTTTCATTTGATGTATGAAAAGCCACTATAGCAAAAACAAGGCTAGCCCTACAGTATGTGACATAAATATAGGCTCTCACAATGGCGCTGGTTGCTTGCTTAAAAAATGATAATGGTAAGAACCAGCTGTTTGAAAAGATTGTTCACTAACTAAAAGGGTAAAAGGGTACACCACCCACTTATTACCTAGATAAAGTCTTAAATATCTGCATGAAATATTAAAAATACACCTATAATTAAAGCATCCTTTAAAACACAGGCTACTTTTCAAATGACAGTTATGATTGCTTACTTAATAAGAGTATTTAGGAAAATTACTGATGTGGAAGGTTTTAGAGTGTCTTGCAATCAATTTATGGAAAGGCCATATTTAATAAGCACTGTTCCTCTCTACATAAATAACAGTAATTTACAAACCTGTATGCTACGAATGAGGAATGGACTATGTGGCCTTAAGAAAAAAAATGAAATAGCTTAAAATATGCTTGTGTTCTCTTTTATAATCATCATTATTGCTTTGCCAGCTTTAAACCTAAACTGTTTTAAGAGAGTGAAAAAACAATAATAATAATAATAATAAATAATTGCTTACACTTATATAGCGCTTTTCTGGACGCTCCAATCAAAGCGCTTTACAGGTAATGGGGACTCCCCTCCACCACCACCAATGTGCAGCATCCACCTGGATGATGCAATGGCAGCCATAGTGCGCCAGAACGCTCACCACACATCAGCTATCAGTGGGGAGGAGAGCAGAGTAATGAAGCCACTTCATAGATGGGGATTATTAGAAGACCATGATTGGTAAGGGCCAATGGGAAATTTGGCCAGGACCCCGGTTACACCCCTACAATGGATGAATAAGTTTGTTGACATTACAACAAAATGCATTGGTAACGAAATAAAACCCATGAGCCTGATACAGTTTGGTTACAAACCAATTAAGCGAAAGCGCACAAAAGATCCATTTTCATTGTTGACTTTATAGACTTTTTACCATGATATAAGGTTGCTTTTCTAAATATATTTCACATTCAGACTTTACTACATCAAAGCTGGGGAATTGTTTTAATGTAAAATTAAACAGTATTCTCAGGGGGTAAAAAAATCAGTATTAATGTCTAATGTCATTATGGAATTGGGCTTCACAGACAGAGATAGACATAAGAGCAGACTCTAGTCCCAAACAATTAAGGATGCTTTTAAATAGGAAAAAAGCCATAATTTGTAACATGAGAGAATGAATTGGAACATATTGAGTGGGTAGGTGTGTTTATATTTATCTTTGCAGCTATATAGGCAGGATATACTCCATCCACAACTGATACAGCCATAATACATTGTTACCGGCTGCTGAGTAGATTATTAGCTATTTGATAGGTTCAGAGAAAAAAGACTGTAATTACAAGACCTAATTTTTTACAGTATGAGAGTTCAACTATGTTTGTACCCCTCTTAACTCTGCAGGATTAAGGATTACTTTCTTGTTTTGGCTTTCTTCCTTGAAATATTTTCATTGGTTGAGAAACAAAGGAAATCACATTTGAGCAGGAATATACGGGAGTCTGCTTAGGGTGGTTTTCTTAACACCCCAAGCAAATTAAACAAGACTTTTGTTTTTGTTTGATTGATAGTCCATTTTTACACACTTGTTAAACTTTGATATGTTGATGAAATTTGGCATTATCTGTAATACACAGTTTTGTGATACCATTTGTGCTGTCACCCATGGTTACACAAATGAGTTACTGAAAACAGTTGATGCGTCAAAATCTCCTCCGGTATAATCTTGTATGTGTAATTTTAAAATAATAAGATGTGCTTAGCTGAAGCAGTGTAATAATACCATGGCCTGTAAAATACTCTGTGGTTTTAAAACCGTAGGCACTGTTCATGCTGGAGAGATATGGACACAATGTTTCAATGTAATTCAGACTAAATATACTTTTTTTTTTATCTGGACAATAAGAAGTAAATAACTTTCCAAAACAAGGGAAGTTAGTTTTCTTTGGAAATGCCTCTGATTTTTATTCAATTATACAGTAGGTTTCTCTATTGCAGCTCCTTGTGCACTGCTTTGGATGAATGGTGGTATTTTCAACTATGGAAAACCCTTTGTTAATGAGGACTGGGAAGTTAAAGCTACAGTCACAATCTCTTATATGATAAAGTTCTTTTAAACAATTTAAAAACTAATTGCAAATAAAGATTACTTTATTTAAAACTCAGGGCATACCTCTAAAAATTATCAGGAGCAAAACTTATTCACCTAATAGTATAGCAATAGAGGAAAAACTTACGGGGATATTTAAAACTAATACATATGTAGTCAGTTACTACATCAAATCATTAATAACTCTGGAGCATCAATACATCATGCAGTTGAGTTAAAGTGAGAAAGGGACCTAGATGAACATTTGGGGCTTGAAAAGTGAAATAGGATCTGGGAAGACATGTACAAAGTGTCTAATTCTAGGCATAATAAACAAATTTACAGTAAATGTCTTCACAGTGTCTGTTTGTTGCCTAGAAAACGTAAGCTAGCCATCTGTATCAGACTTGCGTTAGCATTGTAAAAAGGGGAGTTGTCATTTTATACATATGATTTGCAAATGGTTAAGAAAATATTGGTCTATAGTATTAAAGATTGTTTCATGTTTAACTGGATTTAAAATAATATGTTTAACTATTTTGATATGTCCTAACTAAGGAAACAAATCTCAAAAAAGATGATACAAGTTGCTTGTATACAGTATGTGAAAATATTGGTTGGTCTAAATTGAAAAAGGTTGAGGTTGTATCAGAAGAAATATTGGTTAAATCATACTTTGATATGCTTATGATGGGAAAAATTACTTGTAACTTAGGAGATGTTTACTGTAGTGATATTTTGTTCTAATATATTTAGTTCTGATATTTAGATTTTTTCTGTACAGTTTACAGTATAGATAAGATGTGGGAAACAATCTCAAGAGTGATCTCCTATTGTATTTAATTTGAAAACAGTTGTTAAAGGCCAGTGATAGTTTAAATCTGATTGTTTATGGCACGGGGTCTTTGTATGCCTGGCCTGAGAGAGGATTGGGTGTGTCAGGGTGGTCATAACATCATGCTTCTTGGGTCTGCTCAGCCACATGGCTTGCTAAGGTGTTTAGAATGTGTTTAGGTCACCCTTTTGTTTCTTTTTTTTTGCATAACCCATACATTGAGGGCCTGTTAATTGATTATATTTTTGTGGAAGTGAAAAAAAAAATAACATTGGAAAAAATAATGCTCAGAACGACTTCTCAAACACATGATGAAGAAAAAATCTGCCATTCTCTCACCTGCCACATCAGATATTTTCAATGGTGATGTTACTACTTAGTTGTCAAGATGTTACATCTGTATTGTATCTAAGCATGCAGGCATTTAAATGCAGATGGTGAGCTACAGTTATGTGGACACTAGTCTGGAAATGATTGATGGATGTGAAAGTGCCGGACAGTGTAGTGACTGCCAAGAAACATTTTGTCCCTCGCAAATCTTTATCTGGTTTCTCTGTATTATTCTCCTGACTGAAAAACAGAACATCTCCTTCCTCTGGTGGAACTTGTTTTTCACCTTCAGTCATCATCAATCTTTTCTGTTCTTGTGTTAATCACAAATTTTGTCTTTTTTGAATGGCTGCCTTTATAGATTATTATCAAGTCATCAAATTTACCTCAACTCAGTACTGACTAATTTTGATATAAAAGTTAGACTAAAATTTTTTTATTCTGCATCAGTACATTCTCCTCTACAATACACAGTTTTGTAAAAAGCACAATGTAATTACTTCTTTTACCTAAATACTAAGAACATTAGAAACTCAATGCATGAGATAGAACCTACTGCATTAATAGTCAATTATGATGTTATTGGAATTACTGAAACATGGCTTAAAATGACATAAAATTGATGGGAATGAATCAAACATACATTGATAGACAGCTCTAGAGAGACAAGAAAGAAAGCAGAGATCTGTAGCCCTTTTATCAAAATGAGTTAGTGGGTTGAACAACATAGTTTAGAGAAATCAAAGTATTTGGAACCTATAAGGATCGGACTATAAATCAACACTGTATAATTAAAATAAGAATTTAAGTGCCAACGAAGAAGCATTTTTAAAGACAGGCTTCAATATTCTGAATGTGAAAATCCTAAAATAATGTCTGCAATCAATAGAAACTGGAGTTGTAGACTGTTAATGACTGGTGAAAGTAAATTATTTTATTTATAAAAAAAAATCAAGAAAGCAGGCTTTAAAGAAATAAGACAGAGATTAAGACAAGTAAAGTGGAACAGGACTGATATGGAATGTTTACTGAATAGATAGAAAGGGGACAGCAAATTCTGCTTAAAGAGATTTAAAACCAGTATCCCAGATGGTTTAACAATCAGGGAAATTAAAACACATTATACAATTTATCCAATTAAAAAAAAAAGGCAATATATAGTGGCATGTACAAACACAAGTTAAAAAGAGTTTTAGAGCTGCCAAGAAAAGATAAGAATACAAATGTGTGTCTAGACCAATAAGGACAAACTTCTAGACCATGAAAAAGAAATATTTTTTTCTGAGGTAGTAAATGAGAATTGTACTGAGGTTTCCACTAAAGACAAAGCGAACTACATATCTGAACAGGCAGTAACACAACATTCTGTATTAAATAGTACTGGAACAGAAGAGGTAGAAGTGATTCAGGAACTAGACGAGTTAATAATAAATAAATCTCCAAGGCATTCTACTAATTGTACTGGAGGAAACCAATGGGAAACCGTGGCAAGCAACGGGCGCTAGGCAGAGAACACCCCAGACAGCACGCCAGTCCGTCGCAGGGCACACAGATACCCACACACTCACAAAAGGGGCAGTTTGCCCAGAAGCCAATTAACCTGCCAAAATGTATTTTGGACTGTGGGAGAAAATAGAGCACCTGGAGGAAACCCATGCAAAAACAGGAAGAACTAGAAAATCCTCACAGTTAGCACTCCAGGTCCTGATTCAAACTCAGGGCCCCAGTTCTGCAAGGCAGCATTGCGCCACCTTAACACCCTATATGGGCACCCATGGATTGGGGAAATGGTGATGCAAGGCCATCCATAAAATGAATAATTAAAACTGAAAATTAGTTACAGAACCAAAAAGTATAATGTTCTATTATAGGTACTGTATATATTTAGAGCCATTTGTTAGGACAGCACCCTCACTCTCATGACTGATAGATTGATTCAGGTCTTTAAGTGTCTATAACATAGTTTTCTTTGTTTTTGCAACAGATTTTAATACCATGTACAGTCATAGTTTTAGAATGTGATTATCTGTTATACACAAATTGATTTAAGGCATGTCTGTATGAATGACTATTAATGAACAATTCACGTGAAACCTTTCTAATGTTAATTTCCACTTTTTTTGTGTTTTGACTGACAAATGTATTGTTACAAATATTCCAAATGTATGAGGCTAGAATTGTAAATGATAAAACCAATAAAATAAATACCCATATAAAGTAGAAAAACGTTTTTGTCTTAAGATTTTAAAGGGTAAGGGGACATATTCATTATGGTTTGATCTATAATTAAGATTTTGAAAACCATAATTAGAAATAAACCATAGGATCACCTATATGGAAATATGATTCTAGTGTACGGTCAACAAATAAAGTTTGTTTCTTCTTAATGTCCCTTTAACTAATAACAATCAGAACAGTGGCAGATCAATTTATATGGTGTATTTAGATTATCAAGGCTTGTTCTATAGCAGACTTGATTGATTGCAAACTTATTATTGGATAGAATACATAAAGTAATATGGGAATATATAAATTAAAGGTAGAATGCTCTGCCTAGAGTGATGTCATTTGTAGAGTAACCCAGGGACCTGTACTAGGACTTCTGCTTTTCCTAATTGTGTTATATATGTAAAACAAATACACAAAGCACAGATAAGGTAAGGAGAAAGTGTTTTTATTTACTGCACATGTCCTCTTTGAGCTTCTTACTTGACTTTTCCAGGTCTCTTCCTTACAGTAATCAGGCAGCTAAGCTGCTTACCATCTTCAAATCAAAACAGAAGTCTCTCACTCAGACTCCTCTTAACTCACCCATGTTCACTAGTTGCTTGAGAAGTCCATGGTTTCCATTCTTCTTTTCCTCTGGTGCAGTTTTCAAATCAGAGGCTCTGCACTCTGTCTTCTCACAGCAGATATGAACTGATCCAGAAAGCCTCCACCTGGTCTTTAAATTATCACTTGTCCATTAGTGGTACAGCAAGGTTAACTTGGGTCTCTGGGGACTACGGACCCCATAGCTTTCTGGGCAATGTAGCGCAGACAAGAATGTCCATGAGGTATGAAGCAACTGCTCTCTTGCACACATCTCGTGTCTCAGTTGAGTATTTTTAACAATTTAAAATGGGCAATGATTTTGGTGTTCATACCCCCAAATTCTGAATTCTTAATCAATGTGACTCACAACAATAGCGTTATAATGACAACATGGTGGGTGAAGACTGTACTCCTTTTAGTGTCCTCCATCATTTTACACAATGCAAATCCCACTTTGCATGTGGCAGCCGTTGGAGGAGTGATGCAGGTTTATCTGATAATCCACAATCTCACTGCCACCCAGTTAGTAACAGGGATTGCTGTTACTTCCTATTCCTGGCAGCACTCAGACAATTGCAGTTCCAGTCATTGTCGTTTAAAGACATGTCCCAGACCTGAACTGAAAATGATTCTGGAACAGCTGAACCAGGTGATCTGAATAAGTTCCCAGGAGACATTCTGAACAATGTTAAATCTTTGAGTTTTCTCCTGCAATAAAAAACAATCTACACATTGTCATGAAAATAAAACGCGTACATTTGATGCCCTTTTAGAACTTCATATTTTCTTTTTTTACATCTTTTCCACTTTCTTATTACAATAGAAACAGTGTACATTTTCTTTAACTGTGTTTTGACAATGTGTATTTATTACAACACAAACCTACATTGTACTGTTCTTTAGCAATGTTTTTAAACTCACAACAGAAACACTTTTTATTGATTAACAATGTTCTTTACAGTTAGAAATAAATGCAAAAAATACATTTGGGCCCTATTAATTAATTAGCAATCCAATTTACAGAATGCACTATCAATTATCTTTTAATTGTCTTTTAAATCATAAACTTAATCATAAATCATAAACATAATGTTATCCAGGATTTTGCTTTGAAGATTTTTTGTCAAGAATATTTTAGAATAAGAGCTTGTCCTTTAATATGTAATATTTGTAAGGTGGATGTTATGGTAAAATTTGCAAGATTATTATGTTACATAATACAGTACATTAAAAAATAAAAGGTAATTTTGCTAGTTCATTTCTTTCAAAAGGTTTTCTCTTATTTTAAGATAGAATTGTAAATCTGCTGCTCAGCAAAAAACAGTTAACTTCACCCCCACCCATTATTTATTATTATTTATATTCATTGGAAGCATTTCATGATGTGTTTTCTTCCTCATTAAATTGTCTTAACTTCCTAGTTTCTAAAAGCCTGAGCGATATCTAACCTCTTTTCACAATCTATTAGCAAAAAATTAGGACGAATATACACAATTTTAAAGACTCATGGGATACATTTGTAGCAGTTTACTAAAGTATACATTCATTTTTATATGCCCCTTTCAATAAAATCTAAAAGTATGTATATATACCAACAAAATACATTTTCTTATGGTGCATGCTTGATTATGCAACAAAGATTTGTGTCCTTTTCTAGTGTACTGTATTCTGTAGAAAAGTTCAAGGTTTATTATTCTCTGGGAAAAATTTGTTTTACAGCACAGTCCAATACAACAATGACGACCGTGGCAGTACCCCCCTCTTTTCGAGGGCAGCTCTGAGGCCCTAGACAAAAAAAAAATCCAAAACCGAGGTAGACAAAAGAATAACCAAATCCCAGAGATTCCAAATAGAAAAAAAATCAGATGATCAGATGGAGTCCCAGACTTTCGGATTACCATTCACGGGGTCTTTATAGTAGGATCAGTTTTCTGTCACGGGAGCCGAATCCGACTCCGATGAAATGTGTTGGCAAAGACCCTGTTCGAGACAGTATAATCCGGAAGTGTCTGGAGAATGACGTTAAGGAAGCAAGGTAAGGTTGGGATGACAGACAGGGGACGGTGACTGAAGTGATCCGGCGCATGGGGGAAGTGCAGGCAAACGAGTCTAAAGGAGGTCCAATAGGGTTGCAGAGTCACAGTCCATAATCCAAAAGGCCAGGAGATCCATCCAAGATGAACAATGAAAAACCAGGGAAAAGGGAACTGGAACCAGGAACATGGAGGATTAAAAGCATAACAGGGCTAGGCGCTCCGAGCCCCGGACACAGAGGTCAGGACGCCGTGCTGAAACCTATGCCCTCGGGCCACTCCTGGACCAGGTGGTAGGCGGGTTTCCAGGCGTCTGTCTTCCAAAACTGAGCCTGGAACCACAGAGACGCCAGACTTAAATATTAAGAGGGGAACAAGGGACAGGTGCACGTAATGAAAGTAAATAAGAAAGATGGGAGCACCCTCTAGAGGAGGGGTGACGACCGTGACATTAAGTATACTTGGATAAGTTTGTTATGGTATACATTCTGTTCTTGTTATAGTCCAAAGGGATCTTATATGAGAAATTTAGTGAGAGGATGTTGGCCCATTCTGCCCACAGTTATTCATTCAATTGGTTTTGCCTTTGTGATACTGCCTTAACAGAGTCAGATTATCTCTTTTTCTAGAGATGAGAGCTCTGTTTTGTAGCGTCATTTTTGGAATTAATCACATGTAGAAAATGTTTTGTTCTTCCAGCAAAACATAGCAGCTGGATGAGTCATGGACCATGTAAATGTCTAATAATTGTAATATATTGTACATTGGTTTTGTTGTAACTGTTAAGCACGAGTGGACAGGATGTTTCCTCAGTAGGCTCCAGAGACATGCTCCCTGATCTATCCATTATTTTATTTGATAGCATGCCTCTGGTATGAAGTAAAAAATAAGCAATGAGGTGACCATGCAGTCAGTACAGCACCTGAAGAAAAAAGTCAAACCAAGGTGTGCCTTGTATTCAAGGTTAAAATCTCTGTACTGTTCTTGTACTTGCTATTGTTTCACTGGACATAAGTATTGGTTTATAAGGTGGATGCATTGCCATGTGACATCAATAACTTAAGTAGATGATCCTGTTATATTTACATTTTCACAAGGCCAGAATACTGTGAAATAACCTTGTACATTTTAAAATATTAAATAATGCTGAAGATATCAACCTGATGCTTGTAATTATAATTGGATGAATCCTTCAAGCTCTAGTTGTCTTTGATGGAAGGTGTATTAACCCAGAGCACTTCCAGCTGAACAATTCAAGGCATTGAGAAGATGTAATGTTTTCTTTGCTTCTCTTGTATTGTCTGGCTGTGCCTCCACTCATTCTAACTCATTGGCAATTTAGCTCCAAAAATATAAAGTCTGCCACATGTGAAAACAAAATTTTTTTTAAACTTCTGTATATTCACTACACTTTTTGGATTGGGCTATCTCTCTCTCAGGAGATGGTGTGTCACCAGTGATACAAATGACTAATTACATTCACAGTGCAACATAACCTTTTAGACCAAGACCAACCTTTCAAGAAATCCCTTTTCTTTAACATCTAAAGGTACTTTATTCTTATACTGCAGAATGTTGGTTCCTGAATCTGCTGTTTATCTGCCTTCTGGCTAATACATCCTTCAGACAGATGAGCTCACAGCTGGACATTTTGAGTTGGTCTGCCTTTGATTTACAGCACTTTAATCCACAGCAAAAGTAAAATACAAAAATGAACTAAATTGTGTGTGAAGTATACCTAGGAGTAAGATTCTGAAAGCCTACCACCTACAAAGTAACTTAATGAATCAATTCATAGTGATTTTATTTTTAAAAAATGGAATAAATATAAAATCCAGGCACCATTGATCTCAGAGACTCTAAGCAGCCCTTGGGAAATTCTATCAATACAAGGAGGAATTCTTTAAACTACTTAAAGTTAACATATCCAAGAAACAAAAAAAGATCAGAATGCCTTTATTTTTGGCCCAGAGATGTCCACCTTTACTCCTGGAATTTAACAGAATTTACTAAACTCCACTATTCTAAAAAATGTGGACAATTATTGCTGTGGACTGATGTCACATTTGTATAATTACAAGAATTGTGAAAATGAATTGCAATAGTTAACATATTTCTGTGGTTGACAACTCCAGTCCTGAAGAGCCACAATATCTGAGGGCTTTCATTCCACCTCTGCATTTAATGACATCTAATCAGTATTTAGATGATTAAGTAGTACTCATTTAATCAGAAGCTTAATTGCACCAACATTTCAATTGTCTTTCATTGCTAATGATTTAAAGGCATATAGAACATCTGATGGGTTCTGGTCCTTGGGAAGTGGACTGGTGCACCTATGATTTATTTGACAGCTGATTCATTTGTTAATAAGATACTTATTACAAACAATTTTAGTAAAATAATTGTATGATGAAAGCCATGCAGTGCATAAGTGAAATGTGATATATATACAATTAGGACACTCTTTAGTGTTCAAATGTTGTTAAATGTGAGGGAGCGCATTGCTCTTGTCATCATTTGGCTATTGAGCAGCATAAGCAGCTGTGCACTGTGTGTTTCCATGCATTCCAGACATGATGGCCAGTCTTCTGGTATTCACAACAGGTCCATAGAAAGTGCCACCATCATCTTATTTGCATGTGTATGAAATTCTATTGCTTAATTTTAGCAATTCAGTTGTTAGAATGAGCCAAACAACCTACAAAATAAAATTATTTTTGACATCTCAAAGGGTGTCTTTAGGTGAGTAAGTTGCTCATCACAGATTCAGGTGTACAGGTGATCATTGTGTACCTGTACATACTGGAAGTTACCTGCACTTCACTGAGTTGCTCACAGCTGACCGGGTCCATTTCCATTCTACATTTCATAATTCATAATGGAAATGACATCAGTCAGTCATAATAATAATATATTTTTTAAAGTACTAAAGAGAATAACAACAACCAAAGATGGCATTTATTGGGCTAAACTGTTATTTTTTTAATTATCAAGGTAGAAGCTCAGCAATCAATAAAAGTCTTTGTTTCTGAGCAGAAGGCTTGAATAAAAAGGAATATTGGATTTTCAGACCAATTGCTAGCACAGTTGAGGGGAAAATTTTGTTTTTTTTACTATTTTTTTTTACTCTTAAAATATTATATAACCTATATACAGTATCTCAGGTTTTCAATCACTCAGACAAACTATTCAATTTTTTTTTTCTGACATTCATACTAATGTCCTGTGAGAAGCAGTTTCTCCAGGTCCAAGAATGAGCCTTTCACTGGTTCCCTGAACATTTGTGCAAGTGAGAGCACTTCGGTCCCGAGGGGGAGACATTAAATTTTAAACACTGCCTTGGCATACTCCATCAAACTGCTGACGCTTCCTGCAGCGTGCATTCTGGAATTAAAATCAAGGTGATTTAAATGACAGTTGGATGGTCTGAAAATGGAAACAGGCAAACCACTCTTGCAAATAATAATGATGATTTTGATAAGAGTAAATCTTAGAAATTAGATTTCTGATAAATTTGATAACGTTATCTTCTGAAAACAAGTTCATATTCATATATGATTTGGGGGAAAAGTGAACCATGAGTTATCGGCAATTCTACCACACATACACACAAAATCAGCTTCTGCCATGGCAGAAACGAGAGTCCAGTCATCCATATGTGATGTATAAAATGTGATGGAAAGCATTTGCAAGTGTCACTATTATAACAACATCCTCCTTATCAGAGACATTACTGTGTGGCTGTACCAAAGGAAAGCTCTTCATATTATTGTTGCTATATAAAAAATCTTAACAGGTTTTAAATTAGGAATTCATTATGTATATATTCATTATATGGGTCCTAATGCCCCGGTTTAGTGAAGGGGACACTAGTGTAAAAAGGAGCCGTCCTTCGGATGAGAAGTAAAACCGAGGTCCTGACTCTCTGTGGTCAGGACCCAGGGAGTTTCTCAAAATGAGTAAGGGTGTTACCCAGGCATCTTGGCAAAATTACCCATTGGCCTTTACCAATCATAGCCTCCTGATAATCCCCATCTTTGAATTGGCTTCATCATTCTGTTCCCCTCCCCACTGATAGCTGATGTGTGGTGAGCATACTTGCGGTGGATGCTGCACATTGGTGATGGTGGAGGGGAGTCCCCATTACCTATAAAGCGCTGAGTGGAGTGTGCAGGAAAGCACTATATAAGTGTAAGCAAATATGATGATTATTATATTCCCAGTCGATTTCTGCTGCCTATTCAATGTGCTATAAAATTAGTAGAACCCCATTCTTGGTGTGCAAGGTTGTGATGTACAGTACAGTATGTCTGCACCCACGATTGAGAGTCTTTCTTCTCCTTCTGTGGTCCTTGCATCATGGAGGAGGGAGAACATCTGATGGAGTTTGTGAATTTAGTGAGGACAGAAATGGCTTGTGATATCGATGACAAAGCTTAGAAACTGGAGGCCTCGGACTTAAAGTAAAATGCTCTTCTGTGTGCAGGCACAGGTGAATAATACAACTGCTCTTAAACTCTGTGACTTTATTTTGGAATAGTCAACAAATAGAATGTAAGAAAGGATACAAAAAGGGTAGCTTTATCTGGTTCTTAGGAACACCTCGCTCCCAAAAGCTAACCTAGGCTTTGCCTGAAGGTTCGGAAATTGGAGCAAAAGCAATTATAAAGTCTTTCTTAGTCTTTTTTAGAATTACTAACCAGCAGAGAATGTGGTATTATAAAATGTGTAATCTAGACAATGTTGAACAATTTGGTTTGTGAATAATTCTACCTGTATGTGTGAAGGGATAAATTCATGGATATGTTTGCTCTGACCTATTTTACATTTCTGACACTTGTTATATAGAATATCATGTCACCTCTCTGCCTCTACTCTCGCCCTTTCTTTCTCTCAGTCTTCAGCTTCTCTTTGCTTTGACTGCCTGCCAAAACTAAGAAGCGTATGCTTATACTCCTCACTAATCCAGCCAGGTAAGTGACTGCCAAACCTGCCAAACGCATCTGTCAGTTATCTAATTCAATACCTCCACTGGATACAGCAAGGGTCAGCCCTTCTCACCCATTTTCAAAATTGTTTTGCAAGAAGCTAAAACCATTTTTCAGGACTGATCGCTTCATTAATTTTACAGCAAAACTAGAGGGCCTGCTTTCTCAAGGTCTTTTTTATGTCTAAGTCAATCTGGTAAATTTATGAAAGGGGGAAAACTGTCACAATTGCAAATAGTGTAGGGGGATACAGTCACCTCATTATCAAGTTGCAATTTCCATATTGCTGTAAAACAGTCTTGCCAAAATTAAAGCATGTTTGGTAACTAATGTTAATAGAATTTCTATCACAGCTTCAGTAAGAAGTGTAAAAATGAACATATTTTAAAGAATATCTTTAGCTTAGTATATTGTCTTATAATATACTTCAGAAAATGTCAATGTACTTTAATAAATAGCAACTCAGCATCTTAGTGGGCTAGCATTTTGTCTTTAGCAATGATCTTCTCACTTGTAAACTGAAATCCAAATAGACATCTTATGCTTGAAATAAAATTTGTATCATTTTATTTAAATGAATTTCTTTTTTTTAAATAACTTCCTATAATAAAAAAGAAGCTTTAAATTGTCTCTGTGTTTCTTATAATCACCTATTCATATTGACACGATAGTGCAATGGTTACTACTGTATTTCTACCTCACAGCACTCGGGCCCTGGTTTCAATTCTGGACCCCATCAACATGCAGTTTATATGTTCTCCCAATGTTGGCACAGGTCCTCCAGTTTCCTCTAACAGTAAAAACACATACTGGAAACTTAATTGGTTTCTGGGAAAACTGGTCAGAATGTGTGTGAACTGGCATTCTGTCCAGTGTGTATCCTGCCTTGTGCTCGTGTAGGATAGGCTCTGGCTTCCTGGTGACCCTGTATTGTTAACACATGGATGGATGGACAGCATCGTTCTGAGTAATGGAGAAATGTAGGAAATTAATCTGGGGTAAAACAGTGAGGAATTCACTCAGCTGTCCAAACAAACAAAGAAACGTTCCTAATGAGTAGAAGGTTTGGCTGATCGACAGGTAGGCGGTTTATCTGGATCTCAATCAAAGTTGACATCAAGGTTGGGTTTTTCCAGATCTCCACAACTATATGTGTAAATAGGTGCCTCCTCTACACACGTTTTAAGTGCACTTCACCACAGTTTCTTTTGTTTTGCAATTCATGTCGCATTGTTGATTCTGAATTCTTTAATATCACTTTTTTTCTTGAAAAAGTTTGGTTTTCCCTTAAAAACTAAAATGATCCATTTCTCTTAATTTGTCAGTATGCTATATTGATTTAAGCCTGGGAATGTACCTAATTGATCCTCTTTAGACAAATTGTTTTTGTAACAATTGTATTGTCACGAATGACCTGCTGAGCAAATGGGAAGATGAACCCTATGCGGTACCTTAGGTGGGCTAGGTGAGAGGCGAGGTCCGAGTCAAGTTCTGAGGTAGTAACAAAAGGTAGGCGAGTAGGCTTCCAATCCAGAAGAGGGCAAGGCTAAAGTCGTAGTCAAAAGGCAGTTCCGTGATACAAAAGGCGTAGGTCAACAAGAAGGCTTCCAATCCAAAAGGGCAAGACAGTAGACATGGTCAAAGGAAAGTTTAGACGTTCATTACGAAGAGAGAGTAGGATACAGAAACAAATGTACCTCAAGCTCCAAAGAACGACCAATACCAGGCAAAGAGCAAAGGGTTCTGAAGGGCTTAAGTATTGTGCGAGGAAGAGGGTGCGTTGATTGATGGAGTGTCGTGGTTGGCTGATTTGCAGGAGCGGTGTCATTTGGCAGAAGTGTTCAGGGCTGGGGAGTAATTAGCACGGGTGCGTTTCCGTGTGAGAATGTGATAGGTAGGGGGCGTGACATGTATACGTTTGTATCAGCACTGTCACAACCCACAAAAGTATCCCCAAAGTTTAAATGCAAATTTCTATTTCTGAGTTAAGAGCAAGTTTCTTCAGCTGTCAAATGTTGCAGAAACCAATTGTAGGCTTAGTGATGTAATGTGGATTGAATGAAAAGTGTGTATGTTTCAGGCTAAAGCTCTGTTTGAGTAGATTCAGATATACTGTACAAAGTGGCAATATAGCCACTAAATCCTAGCTTGCTTAAGGCTGGGACTCTGTGATGGACAACAAAAAGGCAATACCTGTAAGAGCAGCATTAGGGTTACTGAATTTACCGAATATTGAATTGAAAACCAAAACCAAATGGATTAGGTACAGATTCCTAGCGGAACCCCCAAAAGAAGATAAAATCTTTACTACATTCTTGGGAGGAAGCTTGGATTGGTGAAAGAATCATGAGCTGATACTGCAGCAGTTGGACATTAATTAAAGAAGAGGAGAGGAGGGTTACCTACATTGCACCATAGCAGCCTGGGTCATGACTGGGGAGTGGGCATCAGGATGCCCAAACTGCAAAGATCTGATTACTTTTTGTAATGCACTCAATCACTGATGAAGAAATGTCATTCAATTTTGGGGCCAATGTTGGAAGGAAGGAGTCAGGGAGAAGAGAGGATCCTCAGGAAACATAATATGAAAGGAGAAATAGAGTGGCAATAGTGTGTTGGACTCCTGTCGCTGCTGGGGCCATCTTTCAGATCATAGGGCTTAGAAGAGCAGAAGAAGAGCTTAAGAGGACCTCAACCAGGGTTTGCACAAGTAAAAACTGGACATGTGTACTCTGAGCCCTACACCGTAAGTTTATGTTGCGTGCAAATACTGAAATGATATCAAATCTATATGGGTACTGAAAGGAAGAAGCAGTAAGCAAACTGAGGTTAAATTCATATCTAAAGATTTGCAGCTCTAGTGATATGTACATCAACAGTGACAGAAAAATTAAAGTAGAAGGTGGGGTATTAAAAGAGAAATGGATAATTACATGGGCATTAGTTTGGAAGTTTTTGGACTTTTTTTCCTATATTGCGATTTGGATATCATGCTGTCAGTTTCTCACCATAATAAAATAAAAGTTTTGAAAAACTATTCTTTACCATATATGTTGTATTATCCTGAAAGTCATTCAAAACCTAAACTCAATAGCACCACTATTAGTTCTGGAGCATTTTCTTTATGCCTCAGGTGGTGTTACTAGGAATGGAGTTGGTGATCATTCTCATATGCAGTAAAAGCAGACAGAAACTTTATTACTCAGAGCTGCTAAGTAAAGGCTTAATTTTCCAGGGGATAGTATCTCATGATATTCATGCACAGCATTCTGCTATAATAGCCAGAAAGGAAGGCGGGATTACAGATGCTAGTGGCTTGTTTGAGGAGAACACAGGAGATTTTCTGACAGCAGCAGCACAGGCCCTCTTGGCCGAAAAGTATGGCAACTTTTGCTTAATTGTATTCATGGCCCATAGCCTTATTACCTGTACATGTATTGCAATAGTAACATCTGGGTCCAAATTGAGGTCGAGTCCATGCAGGCTAGAGGGATTCCATAGCTGTTTTACGAGCCTGAAGTTTCCCTTTGGATTCATGCCCTGCCTTTTCATAATACAGTGCTTATGTTTTCATTTACATGCCCACAGGCTAAACAATGGTAAACACGTCATTATACTGACTATGGCATTTTAAAAGAAAGGGATTTGCTTATAGGACATATAGCAAAATAATTACTATAGGTCAATCGTCAATATGTAGGACATAGCTCTTGCAAAAAGTAGGCTTACATCTCACTGTTGAATACATGGGAATAATTCTGTCTAATTGGCTGTTCCAGCTTGACTTTTTTCTCTCTTGCACACTTGCTAACGATATTGTTGTGGGTTACTGAAGTGCCTATTGAGGTCTCTTAAGAGTTCAGAGACATTGCTCATGTAGCATCCAGATTTAGAGAGAGATAGATTCAATTATAGATCATATTCTGTTTAGTTTAGAAGCCAGGTTTCACTCTCTTGTTGGCCTGTGTCGGCGTTTAATAGGATCTTTGAATACTTGGAATCAGTCTGGAATTTTTATGGTTTATCAGGACACAGACCTCCAAGACAGCTTGTTTGTAACTAGAGTAACTGGTATGTTGTATTTCTTGTGTTCTTAATATGTGTTATTGTCACTATGAATAAATATTTTACACCCTTTTCTGATTT
This sequence comes from Atractosteus spatula, assembly GCF_055471065.1. NCBI lineage: Eukaryota > Metazoa > Chordata > Actinopteri > Semionotiformes > Lepisosteidae > Atractosteus > Atractosteus spatula. The sequence goes on along the minus strand of NC_142728.1, from coordinate 6,251,359 downwards.
ATTACACCTTTGCAAAAGCTGTGGCAGACAAAGAACTCAAGTGCCCCTGATTATACCAAATTCTCAGGCATATTCTTGGCATATCTCTTACAATATGTGGTTATGATTACTTTAATTATCCTGCTTGTTTATTTCTGTAATTATATTAATAACTCTTCCAGCAGTGAATACAAAAATAATACTACTCTGCTTATTTGTTTTGTCACATACTTCTCAATCTTTCAACATTCTGTTAAAGACAGACAATGCCGCATGTTTTTGAGGTCAGTTGCACCTGTGTTGCTCTATAATCAAGTTTACAGAAAGTGCAAGAAGAAATAGAGATGACATGGAATACATTGCATAAAGTGTTACATTATTTTTATGTCTGAAATAATACTTATACTCCAGAGATATATGACGTACAATAAAACATTTTGCGTGTAAAAAAAAAGACTCTATTCAGTTGTTTTTAGAATCACATTCAAATTCTGATATTGACAATGTGATACTGCTGTTCTGGAGTGACACAGTCAATACAAATTACATTCCGTGTGCATTAACTTGCATTGGGCTTAACCAAACAAAAGGTATTTTCTTTGTAATGCAAAAATTTACCACAAGATGGCTAACACTGTCCTCAGTGTGTGCTCCAACACCCTTGGCAAACTTGCTACAGTGATTCCATTGCTAAAGTAGTCAACTCATTGCCTAATTGACTTTTGACTTACTTGAACCAGGTGCTGACTGATTAAGAATGAATAGGAAACATGCACAAATAATAGTGATAAGGTTGCACTATAGAATGACAAAGACTAGCCCTTGCAATCTTTTTTTTGATGATGTTTTCCAGATTTATTTTTCCACAAAAATGGTGCACACGATTATTTTTCCCCATTTTGTTTTCCATATTAAATATACTTGATACTAGCTAAGTTCATTAAAAAAATAACAATACCTTTGTAATCAATTATAAAATGCATGTTGTTTGAATTCTTCTCCAACAAAATTCGGTCAGTGCTCCACCATACTGCATTGAGCAATTACTGTTTTTTTTGCTCATCTCAATTTTAGATATTATGAAAATTCTATGCCTTAGCTCTATCATGAATGCATAATATGTTTATCAATTATTCATAAGTCATACAAAAACTTACTAGCATTATGATAAATGTATTGGTTTAATACAAATACTATCAGCTGATGTTTATTGCAACCAAAAGTCAGATTTGCTTTTGTTGTAATGCTGCATTTATCTGTCAGAAACATTCCAGTATATTCCAATGACATTTAAAAAGGTTTCTTCAAACATTGCATGAAAACAAAGATAAGTTTATTATGCTTCTGATAAAGAAAAAACATCTGTTGAATTCTGATGTTCTTTCACAGAGTTTTAGCACTTTAATGGTGTTCAGTTTGCACCAACAGCTCCTTATCCTTATATGGAGAACTTATATTGTTATGAAGAGCACTGAAGAAATATATCTTCAGCCTGGTGATTTCTATTGTAAATCAGTAGTCCCAGGAAGCAGCTTGTGAATTGGAGGAGCAATTTACTTTCTGGCCAATGGCTTGTACTGTAACCTAGAGGCTTACAGACGCAGCCATTCAAAACAAGCGGATGCTTGTTGCAGTATAACTCAAGTTACCGTATAATACCGTTTTAATACCGTATATTCTCGCATAATACCTCATGATACCACAGGTAAAATAATAGTATCCGGAATTTCTGCCAGGTGGAGCTCATAAAGCTCAACCTCTCATGTTTGAGCTGTCGCTATCAAAGTCTTTACCGAAGATATTACTAATAGTATTAATAATGAATGACCTCGGACAAGCTGTAAACTCAAAGTATTACCCTGGTCCACATTCTTTGTAACCATCTTTGTAAATGAAAAGATATTATTTTTTCATTGACCGTCTTTGTAAATGAAAATACTTTATTTTTTCATTAACAAAAAGTAGCACCACAGCATTTCGTTGATCCAATCACGCATTTGTTTCCAATCATGCAAAGTAATTTTTGAGAATCTCCGATTCACTATGCCTTTCACATGCTCATAAAAGATATTGATTTAGGAACATAAACATATTCCTGTATGCAAACTGTACTGTTAATGGCTGGTCTTGGTGGTTTAAAGAAAAAATACACACCAGTATTCCATTTCTCCCTAAACATTTTAAAATGCGTATTCGCAGAAAAGCTTAAAACTACCACTTTTCTCACAGAGTACTGTATACACATGTTATTTCAAATGTTAGTTAAAGACTTTGATGCTTAAAATGTTTAGGGAGAAATAGAATACTGGTGTGTATTTTTTCTTTAAAGAACTGAGACCAGCCATATACAGTTTACATAATACTGTATGTTTATGTTCCAAAATTAATATATTTATGACCTTCACATGAGTTATGCTCCTATTCTTTTTATGCTCAGCTACTAAAATTTCCCTTCAGTGGTAAAATTCCATATAAATATTCAATACTAAAACGTGCACAGTAAAGACATTTAATGATTAAATCTTTCCACGACCGACCAACGCACCACGAGTGCCCCTGTCGGTCATTTTGGCCAACTAATCACGTACCGCGGTATGACGCGTTATGAAGTAGCCAAATGCCTGCAGTACGTGTTTGTGCCACGCACTTTGAATGGCTGCATCTGTACATTCTGATACAGCAGATTATTCAGTCCTCCCTGTGCTCGCTCTCTTTCCAGTTTTTTCCATGTGCCTTGTCTTTCTTCTTTCTGGGCTAAAGCAGGATGCAAAACTGATCCTCAGTCCAGTGATTGCTGGTGCCTGCAATCTTGGGAGTGGCATGTCGAATCGGCCATATTGGGTAGGGGAAAAAATCACAAGAGGCTTTGGGGAAAGTAATGACACTCGAAGACTATCCCACTCATGGCATCACAAAATGTGAATTTATTTTTATTTAAAAAATGCCTCATTGACCTCTGCCGACATTACAGAAGCTCCTACAGTATCAGTAATAGTATGTGAGAATCTAACTACATCTTTTTTAAGGGGAACTGCAGTTGCAGTTTCTCATATCAGTGAAATCTTGGTAACAAATCAAATTTGATGAATTCCAAATTAAGAACAAAATCTTGAACTTTGTGAAAGTGCTGTATAGTTACCATTTTGTTGCAAATCCCTGGTCTCGCCACATCACATTGCGACGCGATGCGGCACTTCCTGCTAATTAGTAATGACTAATATGATATCGGAGCGAATAGGTTCAGCTTGTGCAGCAGATATTTCACCACAGAAATGTTCCAATGTGATATGCATGCAGAGTTAACAAGTAAGGCTTTTGTTTGGTAAAACCTTTTTGATGTCAAAAGCAGAGGATTAAAAGAGACATAATGTATTCACAAGCCTGCTAACAGAGTTAACAAGTAGGTTTTTGTAATAGGGCCACATCAACTCACCGGACGTTCTGTTGCCTCATTCTGAATCTCAGGCTATGGCGCTGCACATACCCGGAAATGTAATCTATTTTGTGATGTAAAATTGGGGGTTTTACACGTTATTGTGCACATTTTACTTTCATTGTGGTTTGAAATGCACTCATCAATGCTGATTCTTTCTAACCTTGAAATATTAAAATAGTGTTGCAATTCTGCTTTAAAACTGACAATAGGCCTGTAAATGAGTGTGCTTTAAATTTTGATTAATTTTGTAAATATGTGTTTTTTTGTTATTAAATTTGCTTGCAGTCAGGGACAATATTTAATGATTTTTTTTGTTAAAGCTAATCCATTCTTCCATCCATTTTCTAATCACTTCGTCCCATACAGGGTCATGAGGGAGCTGGAGCCTAGCCCAGCAAGTAACGGGCAAACAGCAGGATACACCCTGCATGGGAGGCCAGTCCATCACAGGGCACTATTAGACTATCACTCATAGACTCCATTATCAATTGTATGAGATAAGATAATCTCATTGGAAAAGAAAATAGCATAGATTTTCGTTTTATGATACACGTTTAAAAAACAGGATTTTTATCAATAGATGCATGCTAATTTATTTTCTGCATGTAGAATGGAAGTGCAGAACTGCAGCAGATGATATCAACTGAGCAAACCATAGGTTCTCTCTAAAGCCATACAGACAGAAGCTGAGAGTACTGTCAAATCTGCCTCTCAAAGGTTTTCACTTAGAGAAACAAGCAAATATACTTTAAAAAGACACATACACCATGATTCCTGGGTGACATCAGATTCCCTTCTCTGTATAATAGAATTGTAATATTATTATATTAATATTGACTAAAAAGAATGACATACAGTAATGCTGCTTTGATCTTTCTATTAGCAAAACATTTTTCTGTTTCTAATAGTAACAATTCCAGTAGCTATCACAATATGTACACTCTATCTAGCAATATATAAACCAAAACTGAAATTCAAATAAATGTGTATATCTATATGCATTTAAAAAGTTCACAAATATACAGTTTATATAAAATATATGAATAACCTTTCAAGAGAGCTTCACAGAGTACTGTTGGGCAAAGATATACAAGTACAAAATAACAATGAAAAAGTAACAATAAGATCAATACTGTATATTATAGTGCAATATAAATGGCATCATTTAGGAAAAGCATCACCATGCAAATACCATTTTAAACCCTTAAATATTAAGGACTTACATTTCAAAAACTTTAAAAACTGTTTCCGTCGATTTGTTCACTCATAATTTCCATTATCGATTGTATAGATATTTCATTTTGCAACTGAAATGTAGTCTGCCTCAATAGCTCAGGCTGAAAAGAGAGTTATTGAGTTATTGATATGCTTTGACTACACTCACCTGCCATAAGTAATAAAGAACAATATGTTCAATTTTTTAAATATATTTAAAAAACCATGAGCTAAACATGAACTAGAAATTCAGGAAAACATGCACTGTTCTTATTCAATGGAATCAACCAAATTAGATATAAACTGTGGAAGGATAACACTATCACACTGCGTATTATATACAGATCAGTTTTAATTGAATTAAGGTGTATGGTGCTTTTTCTCTGTAATGTAATGTGACATCCTTTAACCTCTAGTCCTATGAATGTCTTTAAAAAATTATAATATTTTATACTCTTCATTTGTAGAATGATGTCCTTCAACGGAAAGACAATCCAATACAGGAAGTTTTAGTACCTAGTTAGATCTTCATGACATGGAAGATTGCTTTCCCCAGAGTACTGTAATATACCAAATCCGCCATTTCTCACACATAAAACCGTAATTAAACAAGCCTGTGAAACGTCTACCTAGAGAACATAAAAGCAATTGTGGTCTGAACCTGGAAGAAAATGATCAAGTGACAGGTTAAAAAGAGCCTAATATGATAAATATTTAATGGCCTGGACTAATATAATATGCAACCACTGTGTCTGATAAGAGAGTAAGCATTTTTAGTCCAGGCAACATTAAGGATTTTTGTATCTTAAATGCTGAGCTTCAATGGGAGATTAGATTAAATGACTGTTCCATGTAAAATAAAAGAAATTGTTTTCCTATGGTCTTATGCAGCTACTGACAGTTCTCCTGGTGTTTTCCCCTCCAGTGTTCTTCTCTGTCTTATAAAACACGTCTACTTAAAACTCTCAAGCATGGCAATTCAAATAAAACGTATTTGGAACATTACCTCATCCACCTCTGACCTTGCGCCAGCCTGCTTATTTGAAACTCTTAATTATTATTTTATGGTTTTCAAGCCATTGTTTTTTGGCAGTGTCTGGACAACATAAAAAGAGTGACTAAACAATCCACGGAGACTCTTTTGAAAGAGTTTAATGAAATTAACCAAGAGGAAAATTAATCATTACAGGCACCAATATTTTACATAAAAAAGTCCTTACATCTTTGAAATGGTTGATGGATATTGTTGTTTCATTGGACCACAAAAAGGCTAAATTAGTGGAGTATACGCTGCTTTGTTAAATTTTAAAGAGCCGTGACTTTTCTGGCTAAGAAATATAGGACTTAATTTCTCCTTTACACAAATTCTATTAAATTTACTGAATTTATTTGCATTTGCTCTTACTATCTTAATGAACACTTTTTTTTCACATACGGTCATATTATAGCACACCTAGTGGCAGTTTCACCTAAAGGAATAATGACCTACGCAGATGTCCTGCTAGTACTTTCCAGGTTCCTCCCCACACCACACTCCACTGAACAGGATCAGGGAGAGGGCCATCTCCAAAATCCCACATTGAAACAGACTTTCAAGGTTCTAAATAACAAGAAACACAATTTCTCAGTAGAACATATCAGCAGGGACATGCAAATTAATAAAACAAAGCTGATAACTGGTAGTTGAGTCTGCAGTGTAATCTCCATTTTCTGCAGTGCCCATTGTTGTTCCAATGCTAACCCATACAAAGAGCACAAAATCTCAAACATTAACCCACTTAATAAAGAATCCAGTAAGTAGTCCTAATAGTTTTTTGCATTTAATTTTTAGACATTTAGACATTTTGTTTGAAATGTACTAACATTATGCAGTACAATTGAATGGTTTATTTTAAGTTTTGCATGCATTTTCTGCCTTGTCCATGTTCTTCTTTGTAGAAGAGAGCCCAAAAAGTGTCTTGGGACAGTGGAGTGGAGGAAAATAATTATCCATTCAGCTGCATAAAGAACACTATGGTTATGGCCTCAGAGCATTAAGTAACTGTCAGATCCCAAGGTACAAAAAGGTAAAAAAAATCTAACTACTAGTAAAAGTAGGAAACCTCTGGGGATCTTGAGCTAAGGATTCACCTTCCCTCTAGGCAGGCTAATTGCAGAGTGCAGATATTGTCCTGTAATAAGTGTCCTTGTTTTGACTTGAGTTACGAAGTTTCAGATGAATGTCAACCAAAGGACCAGGTATTGTTCTAGAAACATTAGATGGTAATTGATGTCATGGATGTCGAAAGTATGATGAATGTGTCCTTCTTAAGAGACCTTCAACATTTTGACTCTGCATACCCAAAAGGATTCCTAAAGAAGATTAGCGGGATCTCAGAAGAAATAGTACATGACAAAGAGCACATCCCCGGATACGCTCTGGGATAGAGAAGCTTAGAGGAAATCAAGCATGAGAAAATGATGGTTGCACCAAGTAACATGACAAGTTACCAGGGGAAAGAGTGTAATAATGCTGATGATGCTATTTATGGGGACATTGAATGACCAATCCCTCTCATACTCAATTAATTTGGGTTAGTGGACTTTAAGACAAGTTTTTGAAATTCCACAAACAATTTATTTTTCTCAGTAGTGTTAGGAAGAGCATGTCTTTTATATATTCAGATGGAATAAGATAGGAATAACTGGACTGGACTCCTGTGTTTAGTAAATTAAAAATTAATTAAACTCAGCCAACACAATTGTTTCTGTAGGACAGAGTCTGGAACCATACTGTAGAAGAAAATTACTGAGACCATTAAGGGGCAGAGGTCAAAGAAAGACATATTAAGAGAGGTTCTAAAAAGGAGAGATCCTTCTAAAAGGACTAGATAAAACAAATGTCAGGAAGTCGTGCACTCCATGGATAAATATACAATCAGTTCTTGGATTGTTGAAGCAGATGTAATTAAGTTTTCTTATTAGTGTAATGGAAAACACTGTACAGTTACATAGACAATGAGTTATGTTTGTCATGATCTATTTAGACAGTTTATTTTATATGATTTACACAAGTTACGTGAAATTGATGTCTGTAATTTAGTCCAACATTGGGAGTTTTGGCTTGTGGTCTTGTTTTTTGTTTGTAGTTTTGTTTTATGAATGTTACTTGTTATTAAAAGTATCTCCTTCTTGCTTTCATGATAATGAATATTTTGTGATTAAAGCCTTATGATCCATTATATCATCAGTTTTTGAAGATTTAGATCAATATTATTGTACTTGACAAAGCCGGTGCCTTGTTTATTCAAAAAATGAATGATATAGTATGGGACTAAACTCTGAGTACTTTACAGCCATCAAGGTCAAAAGTTCCCTTGGCTAAATAAAGATGAAGTCAAGTATATGACTTCAATGACTTATAGGATGTTTCAGATTTTTAGAAATTTATGAAGAAATAAGAAGAGTGTCTCCAGGATCCAGAGAAGAGACAAATGCCATAATATTACTGCTTGTAGTTGAGTAAAATATATTTTCCATGCTGATAAAATCCTTTTACCATACTTATTTTCTTATGAATCAGTTTTAGTGAATGCAAATTGGGAAAGTGAGCATTCTGACACATGCCTTCTTTTACAATAATGCATATATATATTCCAGTAAACTCCATTTATGAAGACAGTAATAGCCATTACCACAATGGTTAAACAGATGGTAGATTTTATGAATAAACTCAATTGAAATTAATCCTGTAAACATGACTTCTTCTTCGCTTAGTGTGGTTGTGTGACTACTAAAACAGATCAACAGCTTTGCCTGCAAGGTTTTATGTCTGTAAAATAATAATAATCTTAATAATTATAATTATAAAACTGAACATCTAATTTTTTTGCTAAACAGTTCTGTTTTTCTCTCCATGGTTGTGACTCAATCTAATTATGTTACCTCAAGTGAAATAAAATAAAAATGCTATATCATAACAACTGAGTCTACGGTTGTGATAAAACTATGTGAACTATGCACTATCTGGCAGATGTTTCTTCTTTTTGCATGTCATTAATGACTGTTTCATACAGTATGTTCCTTTTTTATCCTGCCATGATGGGTTTTCAGGAATAAAGGCCATATTTCCTCAGCTTCCAAACATTATTACACTAAGTAAAAAAAAACATATGTCAGGATAACTGAATATCATAGTAAATTTTGTTAATATAAATGTCAAAAGTGATGATTGAAGCACATTTTATAACAGTGAAAATGACTTCAAATGTGAAAATCTCTACCTCATGCACGGATAGTGACAAGAGTTCTTTTTGTTTTTGTGACTTGGTGTTGGTGTTGCTTGTAACACTGGGGATAAGGGACGAGGACAAGGTCTAATAACTTCTTTATTTTTTTGTAGAACAGAAAAAAATATATCCTTGCTTATTATTAAATCCAAGCCAATGCCAAGTATAATGTCTAATGATTTAAAATGATCCAGAAACCTTGATTTTTTCTTTATTTTCTTTAAGCTCTCTTGTTTTTAACCTATCTAGTAGCTTAAAAGTGTTGTCATGTTTCACACCATGTTGTGCACAGCAGTTATACGCTACAGAGACTGAAATAAAAATAAATGGGGTTGCAGTGGGCTACTGCCCGCAAGATGGTGTGCAGGGTCATTAAGTATCTTGATAGATTTTCAGTGCAGAGTAACTGTGGCTTCCTGACAAAATGAGCACTCAGGACACTATATAAATACCTTATTAAGGCTGAAGTTATGTCTTTTGAAGATTAACTTTTCCCCCCCTCTTCTCACTGTTGGAAGCACAGAAATTAAACATTATAGACCTTGAGGGCCTATTTAGCATGTTGGAGTACTGAGCACCCATTGTATAATGGCCAATATAGTGTTCCCTATACATCAAAAGGATATTATTAGCACACCAACATGTTAAAATGCACTTCTGCCTTTATCCTTTGTTTTGTATAAGGTTTTATTATATTAAGTTCACAAGTTTTAGTTCAAAAGCTTTAGGGCAATTGCCTCATTACATTTTTAAGAAACCTCTTCAAAATTTCTCCTGTAATGAAAGTCATAAGAATTGATCACACACAGTGTGATGGAGGATTTGAAATGCAGTGTGCCATGTAAATGAGATTAATTTATCAAGTTCTGTGTTGAATCCTAGTCTCTTTTTGAACAAGAACTTAACCTGTTTTTCTTAACATACTGTACAACGGCTGTAATGTACGGTATTAAATCCACAGCCAATGATGTACCATTTTGTTAAATTACTAATGATGTATATTATTTTTTAGAATATGAATATCATATTTATTAAATATTATAATTGTTACTTGAATGCCCTTATTCAAATGCACCTCAATTGGTACTTTACCCTCATAAAGTAGAAATGAGGGTAAATGTTTAAAAAACTGCAAAGAAAAATTAAAATAAACTAAAATATCCTGATTGCATAAGTATCCTGTCCGAGTCGATACTTGTTAGGGACACGTTTGTCAAGAAATTATATCTGTGAGATTTTTGGATTCTTTGGATCTTTGAAATCCTACTCTGTCTCTGTCAGGTTGATTGGGAATAGTAGCTGGACAGCCGTTTTAAAATATTTTCTTATTCATCAGTTTTAACTGGGCCACTCCATGATAGATAATCACTTTCTTCTTGTAAAGCTAGTCTACTGTAGCACAGTGCTAAAGTTTTCATCCCAGTTTTAGGTCTTTAGAAGACTGAAGCACACTTAATATTTCCCTGTACTTTTCTCCATCCATTTCTCCTTCACTCTTGACAAGCAGTCGCTGCTGATGAAAGGCAGGTCCTGTGGTATAATGGGACCTCGAAATCCTTTGCCACATTTTCAATATCACTTTAAGTTGTAATTGTCATGCTGGGTCTAGGTTAGGTTTACCATACCGTAACTCCACTTCTGCTTCTTTATTTTACTGTGTTCAAAGGCATATTTGGTATTTTTTCAACTTTTTTCTTCTCCTCTATTATTGCAGCTGTTTTTAAGTAATGTTTTTTAGACATATAGGATGTTTCCTACTGTAGTGTGCTCTCACGAGGCACCAGTTCTGTAGGGGTTTGGGCATTTACTGGGACAATTATTACTTGTAGCAGTAAATCACAAAATTGATTATTTTAATGGCCTTAGAATCAACCATGCGATATAACTCAAACAACGCACACACACAGGTACTAATACACGAGGATACATTTATTAATACATAGAATGTGCATATAAACCTAACAGATCTTATCGTGAGGGTTATCAGAATACAAAAGGTATATATTCAGTCAGTTACGAAGAGTTACACATATCAAGAGGACATACGTTCGGTATATCATTCATTTAGACCGTTTCGTAATTGAACTTGGTTACAACTTCTACATTAGATACTCAAAACAAGTACATAACTCTTAGGAATTAAATTGATATCAACTGGTTGGGATAACAATTGAATTCTCGAGCTGTAATGCAGTGAAGTTGAATACTCATCCAATCTCTGGGGATTCAGATCTCCTGCGGGCACAAAGAAGCAGTTGCAGGCTTGTTGCTGTCCAAGCCGCGCTCTCTGGCTCCGTGCCAGGCTGTGCTGTGTGGCTTGCGACGGTGCGCTGCTGATGCTCTCTGAAAACTGGCTAGTTAGTGTTGGCTTTAACTAGTGAAGTTTGTGCAGAGGAGAAAAGATGACTGTGGGTCCCAGCAGGTCAGGAAGAAGACCGGTTCGTTCCTGATGAAGCGCTAGTTCTGAACACTGATTCAGCTGTCCACAGTTCCGACCTGTTCACGAGGCTTGCTGCTGGTGCTAACCTCGGGTGGATCCTTTGGTTACTCGTGCCAACCTCCACTCTCGACTCTTAGAACAAAGGAAAGTTCTGGCACTCAGACACACTGGCCGTTACGTGTTGGTCCGGGCTGAGTCTGAGGATGGTCAGGAGGCGCGCTGCGAGAATGTCCTGCCCTTGGGAGCCTTTCTGCTCCTGGGCCGTCCTGCCCTGGAATTGTCTCGCACCCCTGGAATTCTCCCGGAATTCTCTGTGTTGCCTGTTTTTACCTGGAGGAACTTCAGCTCGTTCATTGACTGAAAGTTTCATGGGCATTAGAGACCCACGTGGGTTACTCGGCCCTACCAGTTCCTGATTGGCTGATGATGAGTAACCATGCCCTCTGACCTTGGGGTTGTTAACCACTTGGATGAGGCTCTCCCTTGGAATCTTGCAGACTTTTAGGCCCCAGTGGATGACCATTGATCATGATAGCCAGGCTTAGCTAAGTGCATCCCCATTTGGGAGCTGTCCCTTATCAAAAGAAAACATCTTTAAATCAGCCTGCATGAATAGTTTCTCTGTGGCTGCACCACAGAGATGAAGAGAGAGATGGGGCCTCTCTGGCAAGGGAGCAGAAAACTTAAGTCCTGTATTTTAATAAGCCTTGCCGCTACACTACCTTTAGTTTAAGCTTTGAACATCTACTGTCTATGCTTACAAACTTATTGCAATTTCTTAGGGGATATCATTTCAGGCCTCTTGAGGTCATGGGGTTTACTAAAAGGTTTAGGTCATTTATAGTTCGTAACATAAAAAGCTTCATAAGGATTTGCAGATATATACCAGAGTTGCTAACTCCAGTCCTGCGGGACAGAAGGCATCTGGTTGTCTAAGCAATCCTATTTGCTTAATTGAATTTGCTGATTGTTGGATTGTTATGATAGGTCCAGATGCTCAGATTTAAATTAATCAACAGTTAAACTCTAACCTAGACATAGCCTTCAATAAGAACATAAGAAAAGTAACAAAATTGCGGACACTGTTCACCCCATCTAGCTTGTTTATTAGTAGCTAATTCATCCAAGGATGTCATATTCCTGTTTGTGTTTTTTGAAGTAATCACCTTCAATAACATGGCTAAGCAGCTTGTTTCATATGCCAACAAACATTTGTGTAAAGAAGTGCCTGATGTTGTCAGTTTTAATTGCATTTCTAGGTCGTTTCTCTGTTCAAGACTAAAAAGGTTCAGGCTTTTCAGCCTCTTAGTGCATGCACAAAACACCATTCATATTGTGGATTAAGCAGAATGGTTTAGTGACATTCTTGGGAAAAAAAACATTCCTTCTGTACTCTTCACCATCAGAAAAGCAGAACTGGTTAGTGGAGAGGACACTTTGACAACAATAGTGAAAGCCCTGAGTGTTTATTCAACTTCAGTTTCTACTGTCTTTATTTTTTCATCTGAAATGACAACTGTCCCTCTTGGATTTCTTTGGGTATTGGAAGGAGATATACAAATACAATATATATATATTTACAAGGCATTTTCTTGACTATGTTTTAGAGGTTTAGAGTTTTACTAATAGACTGGAAGAGGGGAATTTTTCCCTGTTTTTTGCTGGTTGTTGTCAGCTTTAGCTGTAAGCATGTAGCCTTTTTATTTTTACCTGGGAGATTAGTTGTGCTGGTGTTTTTTGACTCAATTGTAAAACAAATGTGAGGAAGCCTGCCTACCTCCTTTGATGCCTTTGGTCCAACATGTCAGATACCCCAGTGTTGAAATTTACTCTCTTTTACATACCATCACAGTAAACAACTTTAATTACATTTCTAAACAGAAAGGTGCTAACGTGAACAGATTGGCATATTTTATTTTCCCAATTCTCTTCAAGCATATCCCCATAATTAAAATAAATATTCTTCCTTGCTAGAATATTTTTAGTTCTCCGATTCTTCCTTCTCCCCTGTTAGGGTATTGAAGCAGATTGCACACTAGGATTTCTAAAATCATATGGAAAGAAAAGGTACCCCATATTAAATTCTCCATACTGTAGCATGAAAGACTTGCAGGGGGCTTTGATCCCTCAAAAGACATTAATCATATTTTCCAATATCATTAGATAATTAAACACACACAGATAATTCCCCTCTCTTTTTGATTTTGGAGCACATTTTAGCAGATTTTTAATGACGATGGTTTTTACTTATTCCAGGACTTGTGATCTCAATGTAAATACAACCAGGCTGCTTTTTTTGCATATCTCTTTTCTGCAATGTAGGCCCTGTGGTTTCTCCTTAGGGAGTGATGATCCAGAATTTGAGGGATGTTCAGGGCAAAACTAAAGGATAGTCTTCCATTATTTATGTTTTTTTGCCTGTCAGAATCTTCATATTTACATTTGGCAACTGCTACTTTACTTAAAGGCATTTAAAATGCTACAAATTAAAACAAGCAGAATTTCTTGTGTTTGTAATGCATCTTAGTATTTCTATAATAGGGAAAATTACAAATGAAGAAATTTGAACTCATATACATTTGGTTTTCAAGAATACTAATTCACTTAAATTTTCTTAACTGAGTGTACACGATACGTTGTAGATTATGTTTTATTAAATGTGTCCCTAGGCACCTTTGATGGCACTGTTCATGAGGCATTGTGAGCTTTTCCACATAGTGAGTCATGTTTTGGAAACAGAGCACTTCATCTTCTGCTAAACCAGATCTGGTTGGCCTCACCATAGCTGAAATAATGTTGGTTCTGCATTGAAGGTCTCAGCTTTAACTACCGTGATATCACATGATTCTTTTGATATTATTAATATGGAGATCTTTACTGTCTGGTCCTATGGTGCTAGATAAGGAACATTTATATACTGTTGCCCCTGAAGTGGTCAGATCCTTATTGCACATTACTTCTATTTTAACTGTCAGATTATATTTCAAGAGTCTTTCACTACAAACTCAGAGAAGGCAGCCTTCTGGTGACAGGGAAGGAACTTGTATTTTGTTGGCTTTAATTTATTGTGTTTTTGATTAATTAAAAAATGGATCATAAAAACAATGTGCGGTTCCAGATTCTCAGATGGATTTGTGCAATTAATTCCATGGCTGTGGTGTGCTCAACAGGACAAGGTAATGTTGCCCATTGTGTGGTCTTGAAAGTAAGAGGACCTTTAAATCAAGTTATATGGAGCCAATGCAGTAAACACCAGATGGGAGTAATGTGCTGAGGGTAGATATTTTATTTAGCGGTAGAGATGCAGAATTACACACTTGAGTTTATTCAGTTGCTATTACTGTAGTAGAAGTGAGTTTTTGTGTCATTATGAAATATTTAAAATATCCAGTGAGTCGTCAATAAAATTTGTTATAAGACTATCTAAACCCTATAGGTAAAGTTACAATTTCTTTCAAACAAATAAATACTAGTAGAGAAATCAGGTCCCCTACTTGAATAACACTGTTCAGGAGATGATAATAAAAGTAAGAATAAAATAATTCATAAAATATAAAATATATCTTACAAGGAACACTATCTGCAGACAGTGTACAGTTCTATGCATATCCAAAGGTCAACTTATTTTTAGTAAAATATAACATGGACATTTGGCTTTGGGATACGATGTCAATACAGATTTTTGAGTAAATACCTTAGTTGTTAAAGACGTCAGCATGTTGTATATTTATGGGAAATTAATTAAAAGAAATGCATTAAAATTGACTTAATTAACGTCATGTCCTTGTTTGCATTTCACTCCCTTTATTTTTGAATGAGCACACTAGGAAACCTAAAACCTTCATCATGTAATGTAGGCTTGTTTTTTCAGTGGGGTTATCAGCTTGGGGCTCAACATTTGTGTATTCAATGTGTTTTCTGCAAATGTAATTTGTATTTTATTATTGCATACAAGAGAAAATGATAAATATTAGTAAACAGCAGCACGACACAACAAGAGTTCCTGTGACTACACCTATCTATTGTATTTAGCTAGGCAAACCAACGTCATTCTTTCATTATATTAAAATGGACTCATGCTACAGTATATTTGTCCATTCTTAAAGTATTGTTGTACACTACTTTACGGTATCATTCTATCTATTATATTTTGAAAAGTCTTCTGCAAAAGCTAATTATATGAAAATAGAACTAGGCAGTTATTTAAAATTTAGAAATACAAGTAGGTGATCGAATAGTGGGTAAATTTGCTAGTGACCAAGTGAGTAGCTTTAACGATGCATGGGTTTTCTGTAAAGAAGATGCAGTTCTGGGTAGGATTTGTTAAAAAACCATTGTTGAATGTTTTGGCACCAGTCAAAGCATGAGATGACATCACTTTTTGATTATTGTTTAAACCTTCAGCAAATGAGGCTCTGTCCTTCACCTTGTCACAAAAGAAATTCTTCAGCACCCTGACTCCATTATGAGTAATATGTGGAGTTATATTATCATATTGTCTTATTATTAGAATCAAGAAAACTACAATTTTCTTTTTTTTTTATTTGAACGAAATATTAATTAAAAACTGAACAGTTTGGTTATTTAGTCATTTGACCCAGTGGGGCATACAGCATACAGACACATTCAGCAGCTTTTTAAAAACAATGAGCAAAACTTAAAGCTCATTGATGCATGCTTCTTTCTTGTTTTTGTGCTTCTTTTTTTAGTTTGACATTTAAATTCTAAATTCTCAAGTGCATGAACCATATTTTTGTCTGTAACAGATGTCAAAAAAGTTTACCAATTGCAGGAAGTAATAAACGTTTGTCAATTGCAGGAAGTGTAATTAAAATAAAAAACTCACTGACTTTTATGTTTTTCTAACCAGAAAAATAAAAAAAGCACAGGAATTGACACAGCTATTCATTTAGCAAGTTGACAGGTTTTTATAAAGGAATGAACTCAAGATAATTTCCCTTTTGTAAGAAAACAATGTATTCTTTCTGGTTATTGAGTTAAATTGTTCATAAATTGTTATAAAATGTATCTTGCCCTTTTTTTTACTTTTCAGTTTAAAATGTGCTTCACTCACTACTATGACCTTTAAACTATTACAGGAACATTGAGGAACAGTAACATGTTTTCTAGAACTTACACACTTTCCTCTGTTCAAGCACTTATGAAAGATACCGGACATTTTTCACATTGCAAGTCCCCCACAGTACATACTAGGAAAGTGTTGTCCATTCCTGTTTCTCCACTGTGTCGGCAGGTTTTTATTACATGTCAGCTCTTAATGAACTAAATCAGCTGCTTACTGGCTAAATGGGACAGAGTTTCTAGTTTCTTCCAGTTCTTTTGGTTCTGTTGCTTTAAGGAGATGTAGAAAACCTGTAGACACACCAGCCCTGCAGGACTGGTGGGCTGTATTGGGAGATTACAGGAGCAGTCATGCAGCTCTCGTAAAAACAAGGGAAAGCCCAAAGAGTATTTGTTGTAGACAAAACCTAGGATTACCTGGCAGTCAAGTCATCTCAATATCAGCAAAACTAGACAAACTGAATGTCGTCACATGGGAAATCACATAAACCAGATTGGATCCAACACTGTAGACTATGAAGCACAACCTACAGTTTGAATAATTAACTTTATTTGTTGAACCACTAAAAAGCCCTTAAATACCATGTATACAGTTTAGCGACTGGAGTTTGTTGCTGTTAAACAGGCTCTGTTAACATGAATAAATTCAATTAAGTCTCTGGTCTAAAGGATGACAATCTAAGGGTTTATATTCTAATTTTTAAAACCCATTTCCAAAGATGATTTGAATATTTTTCCCATCTGAAGAATTTAGCATCTGGAAAACCTGATTTGTTCTTCTTTTTGATATGGGATTACTAAGTAAATGTTGAAGAAAAATAACAGTGCCTTGCTTTAATATTTATGATTTTATTAAAATAAAGAAAGAAATCCTAATTGTAATTCCATTCTAGTGCAGACAGCATCTGGGTGATTACTTAACACTCATCAGTCAACAGAACACAACTGTGCTAATTTCATTAGCTCTAACAAGCCCAGCGGTGACATGAATTACAATTGTTGGATTAAGGACCGAAGACTGATGATTCCTCTTTTAGAAACAACTTACAGTGAAAAATAAAACGAAATGACCATCTTTATTATTCTGTTACTTTTGTCTTTTCTTTGGAAGAAGTTCATTGGGAGACACAGTGATTGCCCCATGTTTATTTGTAAGTTGACATCCATCTTTGTAGTTGAGGCTAGTAAAGATGTGTCAACAAGCCACCAGCAATAAAGAAATAGAGTTTCAACTGAAAGCCCAATTAGGCAAAAATAGAAGTAGACATTGAGCTCCACATCAGGAACTTAAATGTCACAGCTTCTTTAGTGAACGTGTAAAGATGAATGAATTCAGATGTAAGCATGTAGAACATTTTCCTGTCCATCACATTGTTCTGTCATCCCAACAATATGGGAACATTGGAAACAACTTGGATAAACATATTGAAAACCAGCAAGAAATAAAATAGTAACAGCTGCTCAATATGCCTGGAGGAAAACACCTGATGTGCACAGGAAGAAAGCGTTTAAGTGCTTTATTATTATAAATATTATTATTATTGTTATTATTATTATTATACTTTTACAATGCCCATGTTATATTTTACTAAAAATAACTTGACCTTTGGATATGCATCTGTAGATAGTGTTTCTTGTAAGATACATTTTATTTATTTATAGAAACATCTGTTTCAAAGTTTGTTATGCTGTGCTGGTGAGCACCAAATCAGTGGCCCTGGACAGATAACTCTGACATTATATATTCAAAAATTAGAATTAAAGATTTAGGGGGTTCACTATGAAAACAAATTGATATTAAATAGTAATACTAATGCATTTAGGTAATTATTATATTAACAATCTTAATTGATGTTCTTTCTTAGGGATATAGTGTCTTATAAGACATAGCAACTGATATGAATTTAGCTGTTACTTAGCTCTGGTTACAAAACTAGAAAGCAAAACTGTTTAAAAAAACAGTTAATTACTATTTACATCCCCATAATTCACAAATATACTGTAAGCAAGGTTTACATGAATATAAATTAATTTGTTTTAGGATATTTCAAATTGACATCCTCCTGCAGTTCTGTAAAAAAGACGTAAAAAAAGCAATAAACTTGTCATTCTTAAAAAAAAACTTAGAAAATACAGTATGTAGGATGTGAAGGTGTCAAAATACAATCTTTGTTCAAGGAGGTTCTGTAGTACCTAGTGTGAATATCTGATCTCATTCCTTTTTTTTAAAGAAGCATTTGTTCCACTATACTGACATACTCCTCAGAAAGCAATGTCTTCAGCGGGGTGATTTTTACAATTGATGTGTCAGGCAACTGGAAGTGCTGTGATATAAATTTGAATGCTGAAAACTGTTCATCAGACTGTCAGCTAATTTGTTTTTGGTTTCTCCAATGACTAGTTGGAGTAAATTCTGAAGGGCAAAACAGCTGTCCATGATTTGGGTATTATGTACATGAAGCAGACTTCGAAGTCTAAGATACACATGTGCACACATTACTAACTATTGGTGGTAGTAGTTCAGGTGGGTAGCTGCGTCAGCATGCGTAGGCTGCAAAGGAACAAGTAATAGGTTTATTCCATGCTGAAAAAAAGAAGAAAGAGAACACAACGTTTCGGCCGTGGAGCCTTCTTCAGGTGTGTGAAGACACACCTGAAGAAGGCTCCACGGCCGAAACGTTGTGTTCTCTTTCTTCTTTTTTTCAGCATGGAATAAACCTATTACTTGTTCCATTACTAACTATGCCTTGTTGATGAGCTGTAATGAAATGTGCCAGTAACTGGTATATTTAACTTTATATATGTAACATAGACCTCTGCATAACCAAGACCACTTAATCTCACTCATTCTTCTTTTTCTCTTGGTGCTTCTTATTACTGGTTGAGTGCCCAACCCACTGTGCCTTTGGTCCCAACCTTTAGTTGTTGTTTTGTCTCTCCCCTTTCTCCAATACTCCTACTTGGTTTCAGTGCAGTGCCTGTTTGCTGATGCCCGCACTGCCCAGTGGGTGTGAACACATGTCAGTCTGGACTGGGTCCAGGCCTTCTCATTAATCTCCCTGGTGCTTGCACTCCAGTCATGTTCCTGTCTGCTACAGGTTTTTCTCCACCCTTTTACCTCCTCCCTAGTTGGTGTCTAACTGGTGAGGTGCGAGTCTTTACCCTCCAAAAGCTTCTGTCCATGAATGTGGCTGGTAATTCTTCTTCTTTGGGGGTTCAGCCTGGAATACATCATAATCCAATTCATTCTAGCATTCTCTCTTCTTGAGTCCACATCAGACTACTCTTCCGGGTTACTGCAGTATCTTCTCTGCCCACCACAGGGTTCCAGTTTAAAGCAAGCAAGTGTGGCCACTAGTTTACTGGCTTGCATTCCATCCCTTGCATTATTCATCCTTCCCATTCACTTCCTTCATCATAATGCATATCTGAATATACTTAATCAAACAAGCTCCAGTCTTCTTATTCATTCCACACTATGTGCACATTCTGCTTGGTTCCTGCAAAACCTTCCTACCAACCTAAATTGCTCTTAATTCTGTGTTTTGGGAATCCTTTAGGTGGACCAAAGTTTAACACCAAAATATTAAGTACACTATCCATTTATTTTCATTGTTATTAGAATTTGACCAAACTTCT
Source organism: Atractosteus spatula (assembly GCF_055471065.1). Taxonomy (NCBI): domain Eukaryota; kingdom Metazoa; phylum Chordata; class Actinopteri; order Semionotiformes; family Lepisosteidae; genus Atractosteus; species Atractosteus spatula. Next base: position 6,231,300 of record NC_142728.1, on the reverse strand, counting down.
AAACACCAGATATTATAAATGTATGAATTTGTACCAATGGAGTGGGGAATAGCAAAGTATGGCAGCCAGCATTTTATTAACTACTTAAATGCCATGCTTTTGAAAGTTAGCAGTTGAACAGCAAAAAGACAGTTAAAAAGTCAATGAATGAAGTTCTATACCATTACTATTTCATAGGGCTGAAGAGAAAAATAGCAACAGAAACACTATACAATGAATATAAAAAGAAATAATTATTTCTCTACATTTGCCTTCTTAATTCAATTATCGTTTTATTTCCTGATGGCAAAATCTGGAAATGTGATTTGCTACTTTGTGTACAATGGAAATAGTTCCTTCATATTACTGTTGGTCTTATAGTCTTTCTTTTCAATATCTCAATTCTCTTATGTTGATGTGGTTGCTTCCCAGTGTAATTCTAATGATAGGACCTACAGTATGTTGCAGCATACCCTCAGGCAATCCCAGCAGCTGTCTTAAGACTCTTTGTAGTTTTCCACATTGTAGCCTTACATGATAGTTCGTCCTCCTCTTATCAAGACCATCTACAAATCCATAGGATTTGTTGCTTTTTTGGGCTCGAGTTATCTCTACAGCTACATTGAAAGGAGGCCAGCCCACTTTTACTTTGAACCCAGTATCAGTTACAATGCAGACTTCAGGTGAGGAAAGTACAGTAATGTCTAATTGTGTTCTGACAGGCAGTGATGGGGCTTAAAGACCAGGAAAGCCTCTAGCTTTAGTTATTTGCAAAAGTCTTTACTGGAACAGTATCAAAGAAAGCACCAATAATTCAATTTCAATTAAAAACCTTGTTTTTTATTTTGTAGGAGATGTTCAACCTTTTCTGCAGGGATAAAATAACATTTCACTAAAGTGGAAAACTGCAAAACCTGCTCTCATTAGAAATCGGACCTAAATAGCCATTTATTTAAGCCCCTATGTAATATTTTGGTTTGTTGAAGTACAATCTTATAGAGATACTCATGGAGATGTGGTTTACTTTATAATATACATGATATATATGTATATTATATAATATATGTTGACAACAATAATGTCTAGAATATAAAGTAAACAGTGTGTCTACAAAAAACATCATCCAATAATAAAACAACTGGAAACATTCCATTTAGCAATGTTTTGTTGATGATACAATGTTTTGTCAGAAAAGCAAGAAACTGTTTTTAATGTCTCTACAAATACATTCTGTGTAAAGGAACAAACACATCTACTGTAAGTCCCTGTTTATACCAGTTCCTTTTATTTGACTGCAAAAGACGTTCGTCTGTCTGCAGAGGATATAGCCAGCTAAATGAGATAAGTTTTCTTTTTCTTTTAAGTCATATTTCATGCTTAGCTTTCTTTTTGCAATAGAGATGCTCAAACGTTTGAAGAACACCCAGCAAGATCCTTTAGTTTTTGTGTCCTAAATTGCATTTTCAAATCAAAATATATGATCATGTGCATTTCTTCCAGTTCCGAAATGCGAGAATAGGATTTTTGCATGTCAATGCACAACGGGAGAGATTTATGGTCATGTCAGCTGGAAAGTCTTGAATAATATACCACACATGCCTTCTTTTCAAAAGTTATGTCCTGAGAGATTTGTTGCCTCCTCCTTTGCTCATTTATGCTAAACCATGCTGTGTTACCCCTGGTTCTGTTTCCGTAATTTATGTATAGGATTACACAAAGCATGTTCCAGCAGGTGCTTTCCTAGTGATGTACAGTATACTGGAAAAGGCTGCTAGGGATTTCTAATTCTGCATCAGATATCAGTCACCGATATTATTACACAGCCCTAGGCAACTTGTGAAGTTCGACGTAGTGACTAACACTTCAGATAATTTAAGTTAAATTTTCCATTACACAACATCAGAGAGAAACATAACCGGACAGTTGGCTTACAATGACATGGTTATATTGTAGTTCATAAAGGTATAGATGCCCATTTCATAATCCTTCACATGAAACATATCTACAGTATATGATTTTGTCAGATCTCAGAATTAATGTTACCATACATTAGGTTTTTTCAAAGCACCTGGGCAAGTAAGAAATGCAGATTGTCATATGATGAGTGTCTTATCGAATGTACGGGGCATCAGTAAGTTTCAGTTTAACCCCTAGTAATCATTATTCAACATCACAGAAAGAGGAAGTCATAACAAATGCAAATTTTTTGAAGGCACATACTGGAAAAAAAGCTTGTATCTTGAGTAGTTAATCTTTTCAGTGCAGCCCTAAAGTATATTTGTTAATAAAAAAAACTCAATGATTTATTGACATTGTTATTATTCTGGTTCAGGAAAGAGAACATTGTACTCAATCCAATGACATTCTGTGATTTAGCAAAACAATACCAAAAGACTGAAATCTAACAATAATGACAGATACTGAATGTGCCAGCAGCATTATCAGTTTGAAGCCTGCTCACATGACATTTCACAAGCTCAACAAGGCCAAACAGGCCAATACTCTGATGGGAGACATCCATGAAGTAATGGTTTGTTGCAAGTGTTCTCGATGGACCAGTACATGCTCTTCCTTCTTGACTAGAATTTTCAAACCAGTAGGATGACTGAGGATGCAGTGCTAGAGGAGATGCAATCCTTTAGATGAGATACTAAACTGAGGCCTAGACTTCTTGGTCATTAATGTCCAAGTCAGTGCCTGGAAAAATTGTGATGTTACTGTCATTGTCATTGCTAAATTCCAAATTGAGCTCACACAATTTGGCCTACTTAAATTTCCCCTTCAGTTCAATTGTTGGGGTATTGTTTTTTTAATTTGCTGCTCCTGATCTGCAAAATAAAGATGTCATCCTTTAGGATGAAAAGCTGTATACAGTACCTGTACAAATGCAAAGAATTTTAATCTTATTCTTGTCCTTATGCTTAACTCCATAAACTGCATTCTTTGCTGTTATGTCAGCCTCTTAATATTGTCACTGTGTTATTAGATGCTAAAGATCCAGTCTCACATATGAAAGTCATTGAAAGGGTCATCTGAAACTAAAACTAGGAAACACTGGACTAACTAAGATTGGTTTTGAAAACCCTGAAATCTTATTTTTAGTTGTATTACACATGCTAGACATTAATTATGCATGTTTCAAATTAAATTTAAACATTAAAATAAACTTTTATGTGTTTAAAGAAGACAGCTGCATTAGCATGTCAGCACTAAACAAATATAGGTTAATTCCACACTGAAAAGTAAACAGAGAGAGTAGAATGCATACTGAAAGCATTTTGTCGAAGCTGACATCTTTGGATAATAATAAAAGCAATTTCAGGTTGATATTCCACCTTTTTACCTTCATGATTACAATGAACCCTCCCATGGACTACAAGTTAAATTTCAAAGCCTCAAGAAAGGACAAAAGTGTATTTTTTTCTTAAGGAAACTTAATCTTAATCATTTTAAGGTTGATGATTCATTGTTGATCTTGCTCTGTCTGTCCTTCCTTGAATCTGTTTAATCCTGATCTGATGATTTGGCAGTCTGAATCTGAGAGGCAAGAACAAACTGGACAGTCTTGTAAAAATATGTCAAAAGGTCATTGGTGTTGATCTTCCAGCCCTCTCCACCATCTTTTATTTATATGTTTTGCGCAAAGCAAAATCCACTTGTGACGATCGTTCACGCCCCTTGTTTAATGATTTCCAATTACTCCCATCAGAACGCAGATATTGTCTCCACAACTCTAAAACCAATAGATTTAAGTTCACATTCATACAGTACCTGCACAGTATGTAGCCATATCCTAGTCAGAAAGACCTAGGTTTTGGTTAGTTTTTCCTCATACTGTCAATACAAAACACTATCTGTTACCTTACATTGCATGTGTATGTTGGATTTACCATACAAATATCATTTTAGGGATCTGCCCCATGTATGAAACAATACAAAAAAAGTTGTTTTTCTTTACTGTTTTTCAACAACTCCCAGGTCCATCTAAGGACTTATGGCTGTAACTTGAAGAGTTCATCTGATGATTATCAATTGATTTTTTTTTAAATTTAGATTCATTTCAATTCATTCTTCTCTGAATTTTCATATCAAAGAGCAATATTTACTGGAATATGATTGTATTAATATTATTTTATTACATGATTTTACAATGTGATGACATTGAACCCAGGTGTTTAGCAGTTCTAAAATATTTCTCTGTTTTAACAACAGGAGGACAACCCTGTTGCAAGTTATAAGATAACATAATCATGATTGGCTGTAATATTAATATCTTAATTAATATTACATCAATTAATATGCGACAGTGTTTTGACAGCATTCCCTAGAGTCTAAAAATTTGCTTGGTACAATGTTATACCATCTTGTTGTAACATTAGTGCAATGATGTTATGACACATAGCATTTTATCATTTTATCATGTTACAATTTGGCTAGTTCTGTGATGTTTAGATTAATTTAAGTGGAAGAATTAAAAATAGCCTCTCACTGTATCATTCTCTTTTTCTCTCTCCCTCTCTTTAGAATGGTTACAGGCACCTACAGTATGTAATACTTTAACTCTGCTCCACTTAAAAAGTAACAGGAACAAACTGGTATATTATGCTTATTTTCAAAGAATTGAATGTCTTGCTGTGTCAACTAACCATGTTCCTATCAGGGAAGATGTGAATGCAAGTTCTATCCTGCTGACACATTTAATAGCATTTCCGCACATGGCATGACTTGTCATAGAAAAACTGTCTGATACATAATTGTTGAACTGATTTAGCCAGTATGTATTTTCAAAATAACATTTCTGAGTATTAGAAAATGTTTTTTGTTTTGTTTTAGCCTCCTCTAAAATTTTGTTGCCTGATTAAAGTTACAGTTCTAAAACAAGAAATTAGATTTTAGGAAGTCTGAGAGACCTACACTGGGTTACAAAACATTTTTTATTCTATGCATTTTATGTTGCTTTCCTGTCTCTCTTTGAATAAAACAGATACAAGCCAAGGGGATATTGTGTTACAAAATTGCAAAGAGAATTTAGGGCAAAGCAGCAGAACTAAGATTGACTTGTCGAGCACAGGATATTTGAAAGTGAGAACATATTGATTGTTCTCATTGCCACCTGAGTGGCCATTGTATTTTTCCTCTCATTATTTATGCTACAAAACAAAGACTATTTCAAAGATCATTCATGGGCTTTTCCATTTACAAGACAAAGAAGCAAAGCATTGATAGTGTCAATGCATAAAAAAGACAGAGGAAAGGCACAAATTGATTTGACCTTCATATTGTAAATGTTTATCTCATCCTTTAATAGGAAATTTGATGAGTTTGTCATGATTTTTTTGGACATTTGTTAATAGCCTGGCATTCACTGCAAAGATTGAAAAGGCCAAGGTTGAGGAACAAAGGGAGAAAAAAAATGCAACAACTTTAAAGGTCATTAGTGATGTTGTGAGCAAGTCAAACAGTAGTAGTGTATACTCTATTAATGAAAACCTACACATCTGCATTACCCGTAGTTCTTTACTTAACGCCCCTGACCTTTGATAAGCTTTTCAATGGAAAGAAATGTGTGGGTATGTTGCAGATGCACAATACACTAAGAAAACTTGACTTTTAATACTGGATGGAATGAGGCTTGGGAAGCAGTCACACCATTCGATTTAGGAATATCAACAAGATTTTACAGTAAGTCAACACTGAACTTTTAAAAGAGGCTTCATACTTGATATAACACTTGCAGTCTGCACCTTCTGTAAGTTATTCTCAGTACTGTAAATTTATATGTATGACATATCTAGTTTAAATCTCACATTTCATTATTTATGTTTGCTGTTACAATTGGAATGTACAGATGGATTTGTTACAAAAGTTGTTTATTAATTCTTCATTACAAGGACTGCAAACTACTTTCTATTAAGGATAGATTAACTCATTTCATTATTAAAGAATAATTTTGATTTAAAAGCATGCATTTGGTGCAATATGAATATATGCAGTTTTAGTATAAAAAACATAAAAGGATGAAATAATAAATCTATGTTGTCAGAAATAATATATTTAAACTGTAGTATGAAATCCATGTGCTACCTAGAAAACATCCTTATAGTTAAAAAAAGGTCTAAGCAGTATTCTTCTAAAAATAAAAATAAAAATTGAACTCGGAATGAGCAGACCTTAATTCTGCAGCTTCATAATGGCCTATTTCTCTTTAATGCATGATAGGAATTGAAAACCTGCTCTGAGTGCTTGAGAAGAAAGGGTGCTTCAGAAACTGGCTTGTAGTATTTGGATGGATTCTGTTTGTAGTGGTAGGACTACAACAACAGTTAAATCTGTTGGATCTGTGCTCAGGGTTTAGTTATAATACAAAAAGGTAAGTTTGGAAGGTAAAGAAGGAAGGTAAGAAATATTACTAGACACTTGGGCATTGTGAAATGTATGCAATTAGTATACTGTATGTGTCTTACAATGAAAGACACAAAATGTTACTGAACGGACAGAGGGAAGATGTAATGAAGACAAGAAAATATATACTTGAAAGTTATAATAATAACTTTAACATAATCAATTAATTTATTATTTCAGCTGTTCATTGTCATTCACCTGAATGTGCCCGTGCACAATTCTCTATTTTTCTCAGCAGTAGTTAATCATTCTTTAAGAACGCATGAATATCTTTACAAGAAGTTTGTCTCAAGTTACACTGTACATGTGGAATCCCTTTAGATACCTAGACAGCTCCTTTCCTTTGTCCACTGGATTTGCATCAGTGAAAAAAAAATGCATTGTGAGAAGGAATAATAAAGAAGAACTATACAATCTTCATGTTCTGAGTGACATGAATGTTTTTGGACTTCAGCCAAGCTAGCAAATTATTAAATTACTCACCATTATTACAACTTCCCAAGAACTTCTTCAAATTATTGACTTGATCAAAGCACCTCACATCATCAATTGACACTCCCTTATCAGTCAGATATATTATATCCACTTAAAGCAAGAGAAGTCCTTCAGGTGTTTCATCCAATTATTCTAGGCAGATTATTTGTTTCAGCACAGAATTTGTCATACTCTTCATCACATTCTTCCATGACATTTGTATGCTAGTAGTAGCTTAACTTTCAGGGACATAAAGTTTTGACTGTTGCATTTAAAGAGGACTTAGTGAATAGTTCAAGCTTGTCATGAGTTGTTTTCCATTTCAATTTCTTGGATATGTGTATGGAATACACTCATGAATGAAAGCATGTGCCAGAGGTAATACTCACTGAATTCATACTTAAAAAATGTCTTAATCACAGTGGGTGGTTTGTCCTGTTACAAAAAGACAGACTTCAAAGTTGGAAACATCTGTATCAGTCTTGTAATGCCTGGAAATAATGACAGCCATTGTATCTTGATAGGAGAAAGCAACTTTCTGTATTCAATATTCACATGCTTAGTTTGTACAGTGTAGATATGAATGTCTTAGCAAATTTTAAAAAGAATGTTCTCAATGTCAATGTCTGCATGATGAGTACAGTTGTTCAAAGTTCTTTTCTGCACCAACTTCTTTAAGTTTGCAAACACATTCTTTCCATCTTCATCATGCCAAAGTCCTCCAAACACTCTACTGCAGTTTTCATGCATAAATGTAATACAGTTCTCAAACAAACCAGTTTTTAAAAAGTTTCTTGTACGTGTAGTAGCAGGGAATATTAATTTATAATAAGAATATAATACTATAATATGCATTAGAATTAAAGCATCATTTCACTTAGAATTAAGTGCTATTAAGATTTCTAATCATCTTTCTGTGCCTTGACCAAACAGTTTTGGGCTCTACCTGAAAGGAGAGGAATGCAGAAAAGAAGGGGCCCCATTTAATAAGATTTCCCTAGATGTCCACATACCAGGACAATTATAAAGCTGTCTCTGTTCTGAATCATCTAACAATATATAATGCAGATGTGGACTATTGAGTCTAGCTAGTCTGTTTCTCTCCAAGATAATATGGCAGAAGTCATGTTCATCACCCAAAGGAAGATCCACCAATGAGGTGTCTTCAGTACAAGATGTTACTGGGTTTACACTTGATAACATCCTAAACCCATTGCCAGATGTGATGTTGCACCTTTAAAGCTAACACACAACTAATTTTTCATTGGTTTTCATTGGCAGGATAACATTGGTAGACTTTCATATTTGAAAACTACTTTTTCATTTTTAAAAAATTGTTTAAATTTTTTTGTTTTAAGTTCCTCTGTAGTTCAAACTCTTTCGTAATCTCCTGATCAAAGCCATGTCTTTTATATTATTTTTTCATATACTGTAGGTTAGAGTGTTGTCATAAATTATACTCAAAAGACCAAAGTCAGCAGTGATACCCAGTGAATACCCAGTTGCAACACTGAGAAATTGTCTGTCATCTGGGTGTGGTAGATATACTGTAGCATGTATTTGACTACTCAACTAAATAATGTACCTTTTTCAGAAGGCATAAATCATACTCACAAATCATATGTATTTTTACCTCCCAAGATCTTTCTTCTATGTTCCACAATGTGTAGGCTGTGTCGACAGTATGTGTGAAAATTCTCTCTTTCCACACCAATTTCTACAGCATTTTCTTTTAACTACTAAATTATCAAATGACCCCACTGACATTTTAATATCACACTTTTACAAAATTAAACATTTTCAACTCTGTTTCCAGCTAAATTGGAGGAACTTCTTTACTTTAATGAGGGCCAGTGAATGACCCTTGGGTGACCCATTCTAAGAGACATGGTCAAAGACTTCATTAGAAAACTACTTGATTTGCTACACAACTCTGAATTCTCATTTCAGGAAAAAAAATGAATTGTAAATCACGTTGGCTGTTTTAGATCACGTTTATCAACTCATCATTTTGAAACCACATCATTAGAAATCAACATTGCAAGAAAATAAATTCACTGCTTAGACGTTTTATGAATCTATTATTTTTAATGGTTGTAGACCCAGCCACTTACCTACTGTAGCCTCCATTTTGTTTTGGCATTTTGGTTTGCTGATAATCCTGCTATTATTTTGGTACAGAGGGCATTACTGTGACATCCTGTGATTATAAATGTAACATTTTGCATGTTTTATTAAATGAGGTGGTTCAGTACATTACAATGGGTAAGTCTCCTGGCATTGATGGCATATATTCTGAATGTTATTTGCCTACTTGGTCTTAGGCAGGCCACTCTTTTGCTTGACATGATACATATGGTTATTGAGAAAATTTCTTTACAGGGTGATGTTAATATTACTGCTATATCCATATCGTTGACAATAGATAAAGAAAATGAGAAAATAAAAAGATAAAAATTGCAAGCTATCTTCATTACAATTCTCACTAATTTGTCCAGGTGCCAAGCTGTATGCAAAGATGCATTTATGCCAACTAGAATATTACATGCTCAAATTAGTTCACATTGATCATTAAAGCATTATGCATTTTTTAACGGCCCTGTCTTTCACTGTGATATTCTGTTTTCACATAGAGAGAAAAGGTTTGCCTTAGATAGGGTAGGATTAGCTATGGTCCACTCTGGATTAAAAGGGGTGTGATCAGGTTGCATTAATATGTATATATTGTTTATGACCTCATAGCAATGGTTTTGTCAGGCATCAATGTGATGACTAAGTTGGATCCTGTGGCAGAATTGGCCAGCAGTGGAGGTGTGGACACAAACACTAGACAAAAGCATAATTCACAAACCAGGTGAGGGTCAAATTCAGAGAAAAACACAAAAGCTAAGGTCAGGAGCAAGTGAGGGTCAAAACCAGAGGCAGCAAATACAACAGAGGCAAAGCAAAAACTAAGGATGACACAAACCTCAAAACTGAGCAGTGGCTGAGGAGAGAAACTAGTTTAAATAGCAGTCTTGATGAATAATAGGAAACAGGTGTGGATGATAATCACTGATGTAGCATGGTAGAGAGTAGTCACAGGAAGCTTTTTCTGCAAGTGAAATATTATAGCTCAGAGAGCAGAGAGTTGGTGCCAGAAAATCTATGACCAGGGTTTGAGACCTGCCAGCACACAGTGAGAAGAAAACATATGTTTAAACAAGGTAATCACTTGTTCTTCTTTACTGTTATACTGTACTAGCCATTTGACAGGGATTCCTACATTCATTTTTGTCATTTCCCTTATCTTTGGCAAAGACTCAGGTTGTTGAGGAATCCATTTATTATTATTATATAATTACCATTATGTTTATTATACCCAACTGTTGCTTATTGTCCTACTTGGGCCCTACATAAATAAAACCTTAATAATTAGTTGGCTGAGTTCAGACCAACACAGATGATTCAAGCCTTCCCCCTCTCGTTTGGTCCTCAACTGTAGCCATTCTACCTTCCCTGATCCTATAACCTTATTGGAACTGGATGGTCCTTGTTGACCAGGGACAGGTATTAAACCAGGTATTATGCTTCTGCCCCTGATACAGCTGCAGTAGGTATTTAAAATAGTTAACATGACTAACTACTTAGTGGCTTCTAACTAAACTAACTTACTAGTTATTTTGGTGAAAAAGGGTGATCTTAAAATTCATACTTTACATCTCGTAAGCATATTTGATGTTGTAAATTTGCAGAAATATATAGAAATGAATAATAATTCAAATTCCCTCCTTACACACACATATCAGTTGAACTAATTATATTTTCATTATTTTATTTTTATTTTTTAAACCTTTGATTTTCAAACTATTTTCTACTCAAATTTGGCACCCCATTTAACTTGGCTCCATAAGAAACTGCATAGTGTGGCTATATGGACGAGGCAGCTCTGCTCTCATTCCCTGCCCCATCTGTTAACTACTCAATGATTTGCACTTTTTCATTGTATAAAATCCATTTGTCTATGTCTTTTGCTGCCATTTAATTTTGCAATGGTGAGAACTGGCCTGTACCTCTGAAAAATCACATTAGATACCTTGGTATTGAGATTTACCATTTTTTAATAATAATAATAATTGCTTACACTTATATAGCGCTTTTCGGGACACTCCACTCAATGCGCTTTACGGTTAATGGGGACTCCCCTCTACCACCATCAATGTGCAGCTCCACCTGGATGATGCGAGGGTAGCCATAGTGCACCAGAACGCTTACCACACATCAGCTATCAGTGGGGAGGAAAGCAGAGTAATGAAGCCAATTCAAAGATGGGGATTATTAGGAGACCATGATTGGTAAGGGCAAATGGGAAATTTGGCCAGGATGCCAGGGTTACACCACTACTCTTTTCGAGAAACACCCTGGGATTTTTAATGACCACAGAGAGTCAGGACCTCGGTTTTACATCTCATCCAAAGGACGGTGGCTGTGTACAGTAGTGTCCCCGTCAGTATACTTGGGCATTAGGACCAACATGGACTGCAGGGTGAACGCCCCCTACTGGTCCCACTAACACCTCTTCCAGCAGCAACCTTAGTTGTTCCCAGGAAGTCTCTTATCCAGGTACTGACCAAGCTCACACCTGCTTAGCTTCAGTGGGTTGCCAGTTGTGAGTTGCAGAGTGATATGGCTGCAGGCTTTTACATGCCATCACATTGCAATCACAAATGAAACAACTTTAATTACATTTTTAACAGTTAGACTGATCTGAATAGATGGGTTTATTTCCCCAATCTCTTCAAGTTCACGTCTTTGTAATAAACTGAATGTGCTCGTCTGCCAGAAATTAAAATTTTTGTGATTTCTCTTTCTGCCGTGCATTCTAGAATATTGAAATTCATGTGGAAAAGAAAGAAATAACTAATTTAATTTTCTACTGCAATGTGCAAAAGATTATGTTTTATTTCAATTTTATTGCTATGCCTATGTTTTGCATGCAGAATCTGTGTTTTCACCTTGATACTCTTGACACCTGAAGAAAGTCCGAACTTTCCATATTAACATAAATTGATTTAATGTACTGTATACTGGAATACCTCTTAGATATTGTATTGGCCCTAAAGTTACCCAATTAAGATTTGGCATTCAGAAGACTTGCCAAGACATGATATTTCAAATTTCCTATTTTTTAAGATAAAATTCTTAAAGGCAATTTTGGTTTTTTAATGACAATTGATTTTGGCTCATTCCAGGACCATTATATTACATTAATTTAATCTTTTTTGTACTAATGTAGCCATTCTACAATGCCTCCTAAAGGTGTTCTCTGAGGCATCACATTGACAATATATGCCAAATGCATAATCTGTTTGACCTCAGGGGCAAAGCAAAGGGATTGTCTTTTTCTCTTTATGTCTTTTTATTGCAGGTTTTCTGCTAACACCTGGCAATAGATAGTATCTTTAACAGGGGATAGTATCTTTAACAGGGGAGGGGGGAAAGGTTCTTTGCTGTATTTTAATCATTAAAATAAATAAAATGAACCAGCACTGAAACAGAAAACATAGTAGAAATTACATGGAAAGTGCATTTAATACTGAGAGAAAAGAGGAAGCTCTGGAACAAGCTCATGCCTTGACTACTTTCAAGAAATGATTGGATAAGATCCCCAGATCAATTAACTACCCACATTCAAACAAGCTAGGACACACTGCCTCCCTTTGTTAGTGAACTTTCTTATGTGTCTAATCTACTATTGAGAATGCATGTAAACAGATATTTCCATAGATATACAAGGGTACAAAAATAAGATGGTTGTCATCTTTTGACCATGAATTGAGAAATGTTGTGAAAGGAAGTATGCGTGGATAGTGTCTTGTCAGTGGAATTTGGAAGCTGTAAGGAAGGATAATATTACATGGCACTTTTGCTGGAGATTTTTGTATTGTGGTTGTTTTATTTTTATTTAGCATAATATGGTTAAAAGATGTGGAAAAGTGTTTAAAATGAGTAATGCAAAATAAATTAGTAATGCAATATTAATAATTATAATAATGCTAAATTGCACTTATTTAGCTCTTACATCCCAAAGCACTCAAAATAGTTATATACAGTATAGGAGAGAATTTCATCCACTATCTAGGTAATGCGAGACAAACCTTCTGGTCCATTCAGCAGCCCCACTCCACACTTGAATGGTTAAAAAGTGTGGAACATATTCACCAGTTCAAAGAAGGAATCTTAGGAAGGTCAAATAGCACAAGCTCAGGTTAAAAACTTTAATAGGACACTGATTAATTCCCCTGTTCTCATGAACTATATAATTTTAATCTTGCAACAAAGCCATTATTACATGAGCAATATACTCACTATCATCCTGGAATGCTTAAAGTGTGATGTCTTGTGACACTGAGTTCTCTATCATGGGTGATCAGGATATATTGGGGAAATTGAATATGGAGTAACACATGATTTAAGCTGATAGAAATGCAAGTCTGAAACAAACATCTTTTAGGCTTTGATTTATTCAAATATCCGCAACTGAATTTGTGCAGCATTAGTCAACAAATTTCAATTTTCTTTGAATATCAAGTCTGCAGGAATGATAGCAGCATTAAGAATTAAGACAAATTATAATGAATAGAAAAACAAACTCCCTGAAAGGGTCAGGCTGTGCAGACCAAAAACTCACAAAAGCTGACTGTACTTTCAATGTAGGAAATTTACTAACAGGGAATATACTGTATGTCAGACAGCAGAAAGAAAGGAACTGTCAGCAATCCGGCAGGTAGTTCTCAAGGGATCCTGTGTGTAGCCGTACATTTCTGCAGGATGCAGAGGAAAACAACCTAAAGTTGAAATCCAGAAGCAAGGTCAATAGGAGAAGCTAGAGATCAGTTAACGAGAAATAGCTGAGACAAACCGAGAAGACAGTCCAAAAGGGAAAAGTTAAGTCCAAAAACCAGGAAATCCAACAAAACAAAAACACACACTAGAAAACTCTAAGGGAGGCTTTTTAATAGTGAGGCAACTTTAAATAGTGAAGGGAGAGGGATGTGGCTGGAGAATTGGTTCAGGAGTGAGAATCTGTGGAATGTGGTGCCTGTGAGAATGTGATGGGTTCAGTTAGGAATGAGATTGTGAAACAGTGGGTTTGGGAATATAACGGTGTTTGTGAGGGTGAGTGTGGGGCATAACAGGAACAAAAGGGAGTGAAACAGTATGGTAAGGAACATAATTTGTTTCAGCTTTGTTCTTAAGATATAACAGTGGAAAACAACTATTCGAATGAATAGTCTTTTGTGAAATGAATGGCCTTTTGTGATACAAAGGAGGTGTACATAAACAGGTGCATCAACTTTAAAATTTAAAAAAATTGTTGGTGTAACAGAAGACTATCACTGGAATTCTCCCACTCTTCAGAGCGAATGAAGCTTGCTCTGTTGAACACCCTTTCTTAAGTCTCTACTACTTTGGTTTTAATTCTAACTCCCTCAATAATTCTTTGTTTAGACAAATCCAGAAGGTGCAGTTATGAGTTAGTTAACATCATCAGTCATTTGACAAATTCTTAACTTTGTGTTAGATGCTGACAAACACTCTTCAGAAGAAAAGCTTCTGAGTTGAACATTGTGACAATGGCAATGCTGTGGCTTCAAAAGGACAGGTAGGAGGAAGTACTGAAGGGCTCCAAAATCCTCATTTTTTCTGATATTTGATACAGTCATCTCTTTTTTGTTTTCCTGTCATGTTGATTTCATTCCTTACTTTGAAACCTATTGTAACAATCACATAGTATATTTAATAGGCTTGTAACAATTGCAGTAAAAACTGAAAAAAATAGGCAATTGTATTTTAATTGAATATTTCATATAATTCTGATGAATAAATTTAATGCATGGAAAGAGTTACTCAAACACGTAGGCATGTAATTCAAAGAAAAATATTTGTTGAAATTTTAGAAACTTGTGGAGTAATTTGTACTGTTATTTGAATAGTCATGATTTTTTATACTCATAAAAAATATACCAACCATCAAGAGAACCATATCACTTCTAATTACACCAAATACACAACATTATTAACAAGAACGTGACAACAGTTTATTTTTAGAGCAGGTACATTGACATTTTATTAAACAAACATTATATAAGAAAATTCAATATGGTTATTAAATATATTCATCGCCAGTGGGCTTTAGTATAAAAGTCACAAGCTAGTAGTGTTTATGGCTACCAACTCAGGTAATACAATTAATATACAGTATCTGCAATGCAAGTAACAGGTTACAATGCTGTCTTTTGGGATTCTGTCCCATTCCTCTCACAGAGCCTGGATATGTACAGTATGTGCCTTTTAACTTGTATCTGAGTTCCTAATGCTACATGTCATTCAATTCACCCCGGATGGGTTCTTTGGGCCTTGGGTCTAGTGAACTGGGAATCTGCAGTATAGCTGTATAATAGCCATCTTGCAACAAAGCCATTATTTTATGAGCAATATGAGTACACTGACTGTCCTGATGAAATGTTGTCATGTCAGAATTAGCCTGCAGAAAAAAAAATCACTGAAGAAGCCATCAATCACCACACTATTAAAAGTGAGACATTCCTGCACAGATCTTTACACTTAGACCTTTATATTGCTAGTTTTGTAAATCGTATTCTCTTAGATTGTGGACTATAATTGATAGACTGTGTTTGATGAAAATGTCTTGCTACATGGAAAATTTCAGGCTATGAACATCACATACTGTATGGTGAGTGACAGTGTGTTGACTTTAATACTTAAAAGAGACATATGGTTTCCTTTCTGTGATTTTATTTCATGTTTTTGTTAAATTTAATTCTAAAATTTTACCTCTTTTCTTGTGCCAAATCAATTTCCTAATTTCCTCACTAATGAGAGCGTCTAATGCTTAATCAACAGTCAGAACCACTTGAGTGTATCAGGGTCATAAATATCATTTAATCAACTTGATGCCAAATACAATTAATCACTATCCAAAATATGGATGCTTTTTGGATGGATGTAAAACAAATAAAACAAAAAAGGTATAACACCACTGAAGTAAAATGTTTTTTAATGGGTAGTCCAATTATTTTTACAAATTCCATTTGTTTATATTCTCAGTATATTTATTTCTATCTCAGAAATTATATAGAACAAAACTGCAATAAAATAGTGTAAACTTTTCCCATTAATGTGTTGGGCTTTGTTAACATGAAGTGATTGACACAAAAAGTTTTTATTAATTATGTCCCATCACTGAACTCTGACCAGTGATATTGCTCCACGAGTGACAGCTCTTTCAGGCCCTACAGCATTGACCCAATGTTGTACACTGTCCATAGTGGGATAGTAACCTGGGACAAGAATGGCTCTGACATGACGACTGATATAGGGCCCACCAAAGCTGACAGTTATGAGCTGATATTTCAGTATGGGGCCATTGCTAGATAAATGTGGGCTTTAAATCTGTTGAAATCATACAACAACAGAACAATTTTCCTTTCCCAACTTCAGCATTTAAATATACACACTGTCAAAAAGAGGGCATAGTCTTTTACTTTCTGTAAAAGAGAAGTAATGATAATTACAATGTCTCCCTTTAATTTGTGACATAAGAGAAGACATTTAAGTGTTTGGACAAATTTATTTATTTCCTGGAAAGAGGAATGAAAGAAAACTAAGAATTTGGAAAGTATCAGACGGTCGTGATTACCGCTGCACAGTAGACTACATACTTCTGGTGATGCATTTCAGAACATGCGTGATTAAAAAGATGATGAAGAGGAGGCTGGTTTGTCTATCTAGCATGTTTGGTAGTTAGTAGTTATTTGTTCCAATGATCTTATCTAACCAGTTTTTGAAGGAAACCAGGGTACTGGCTTCAGCAATGGGTCTAGGTAGTCCTATACTTTACCACTTTTATGAGTAAAAAAATGCCCCCTGTTCTTGCATTTCAATGTAGTTTCTAGTGAATTTTATGATGGAGAAAATTAGGTACTTTTTATTTATTCACATTACTTTGAATGGCAGCTTGATGGCTAATTATTTTGTGGCCACTCCAACACTTCTGAGCCTTTTAAACTTTAAGTATTTAAAATATTCTTTCCCTTACTGTAACCTAGAACCTGTGACAAAAATTAATTTGATGCATGCTCCCACTGTTTTTATCAAACCAAAACCATGTGCTTATACCTGTCCCACTTTATAATGATTCTAATTGGAAGAAAACTACTGTAGGGGTGTCACTTGATCAGGGGTGATAAACACATTCCATATATGTTTATACATAACTTTTCAACTAAAGCTAAAACAAGCATATCTTAATTGGCAAAGCAATTATCCACACGTTATTTTTAAACACTGACTAAGAAATAATCATTTATTTTCCCATAAATATACTCACTTTGCATAGTGTTATTTCCTTCTAGTGCTCTGTATATGAGACATATTTTCTTAATTTAGAGAAAAAAATGTAAATAGTGAAGAGCTTAAAGAAACTTAATCAATGTGGGATCAAAATTAGTATATGCAGTCTCTACAGTGAAAAGCATAAGTATTGGAATAATTAAGTGAAGTGTTTATTTCTTTCTTTATAGTAATGAAATTTGATTAATATAAAGCAAAAATACTTAAATTACAACCTCAACTCCAGGGGCCTGAACTCCAAAAACATGCACAATTATTCAAGTAAGATGTTTATACAGTTGTAGTAAAAGTATTTTTAAATAAATGTTAAATATTAAGGTATCTCATGAAAATGTGAAATGAAAATAATAGTAATAGTGGGTGTTGAACAGTGTGAAAAAATCATGTGCCCTTATATATCTCTACTGTGCAGCTCTTTTGGATCTTTTTAGTCTAATTGAGTCTTTTAATTTACGTTACAAAAAAATTTTTCTTATTAAGGTTCTTAACCAATTATTGATTGCATTTTGTTTTATTGTTTTATATAATGTTAGGTTTGACTATTTTGTTTTTTATTAATGAATTGTTTAAGATTTAGTATAAAAGTTTTTATATTTTTTATAAAAGTAGATGTACTACAATATAAACACAAGGAAGAAAGTAAGACAACAATTGATCACATCAGTGTGTTCACATGAGGAGTATTTTTTTCTTAAATTAAAAAGTAATATACAACCAAAAACACACACATTCCGAGTGTGTAAATTAAGAACTACCTTTACACAACTCCTGCCATGCTTAGGTAAATAGTCAGAAAAATAGGTCATTGATAGATGTGTTCTATCCTGGCAGATGTCATTTTGTGGTTTGGTGCTTTTTAGTGGATATCATGGTATGAGCAAATGTAAAAAGAATTATGCTTGTACGCCATTCAAAAATATAGCTTTTGCTCATGGCAGTATGGGAGTGGTTCTCAAACTCTGGTTGTGGAGTTCTGGCGCCAACGCTCTACTTTCTGAGCATCAGAAGTTTGGTGTGACTACTCACACTGCTTCAGTGATTACTCTCAGTCATGCTTCACTCTTTAAGTCTGTTCCAGGCTGGGCTTTCGCTCTGCTCCTGTTGCGTTTGTTACCTGATGTTGGTTTTGACCCTCACTTACTCCAGTTGTTTTTCTTTTCAGACCCTTGCTTTGTTTTTGACTATGCCTTTGAATTGTGTTTGTGTTAGTTTTACCCAGACACTGACCCACACCTATCTCCACTTCTGGCCCTGCCCCTGGATCCTCCTCAATTACAATGCTTCAGGAAAGTACAGTCCTCAGAGAACTATGCCCCTTGCAGCATAACAATATTATGCGGGTTATAGCACATGGATATCTGGGAAGTTACACAAGAAAAGGACCCCTCTATTTCTGTAGATTCCTTTATGGCCTGATCAAGACAATGTAAGGAATAAGTAATAAAAAACAAACACTATTATGCTTGAGCTTTAGAATACACTAATAAGAGCCCTCAGAATATGGTGTTCAAATTTGGTAATGTATCACAAAAAGAGTACTAGAGCCTTAGAAATAGTTCAAAGAAGGGCAACAAGAATGATTTCTAGTAATTGTCATAAACAGTATATACAAGTAAATGAAACTTAATCACTTAAGTCTAGAACAAAGAACTTCAAAATAAAGATTAGGTTCAAGCATTTAAATTCCTAAGGGGTGTAAATTATCCCAAGGGATTATTTTATTCTCAGTAGTGAACCAAGGATATGGAGTCACAATTACAATCTAAAAGGGAATCCATATAAAACAAATTATAGGAAATGATTCTCTATGTAGCATTGATGTATACAATAACACAAGCTCTGCACCCTGGCACCTCCAGCTTTAGAGTCACAAGGTACCAATATCAAAGACAATACATTTTGTCTGATGGAAATAAAGCAGAATTGCAGTATTGTCCAGGTTCATGTCCGTGATAAGGGAACATGTCACCTTCTATAACATACACTATTCTAAAATATCCCTGTAATTTGTATATGTAATTCTTTAGAAAAAACATTTATGCCTTCTGCAGTACATTTGAAAGAATGCCATATTACCCTTTAATCAAGAACTTTAGAATCTATTTGCATTTTTTTATAATTCAAACTCGGTGACAACCTTAGATTCATCACTGCATTCTGTTCCAATGATGAATAGGATATTTGCATTCAAAATTAATCTGCATAACCTGTTACAGAATGCATGCAATTTATTCAAGACAGTTTATGAGTCAGGGGAATAAATCACATCCCAGTAATCAAGTAATTGTGTGTGCATCTGTTCAGCCACAATCTCCCTGGATTCTTTACCCAAACAGCTAATCACAAGTGTCATCACACATAACAGAAGTATTGCTGGGGAAAGACGACATGTGTTAACATTCTTCTTTTGTACTGGCAGGAGTGTTAAAGTTTGTAATGAAAGTATGGAAGGGATTGCAATTAACAATCCAAGAGAAAAACAATACTGTCTCCTAAAATAAGTAGCAACTTTATTTCTAAAAGAGCTAGCCGACATGCTTTAAGCTTTAGTACTACTTGACTTTCTTAATTATAAATATTTCAAACTATTACAACAAATTAAGAGTATGGCACTTTCTATTTTCATTTGTTCCTTTTTTATTATTTTCACTTTGTTTTAAAAGTGAGCCTTGGGTAAAAAAAAAAAACAGCATAGTGTTAAAAGACATTTAGTAAATTTAGGAAAAATACACATTTTAGACAGGCTTCAGTTCCATATACAGTAATATATTTAATAGTGAACTCCTGAAATATTATTTGTGCAGAAAATGAATATCATGTCTCTGCAAGTAAAATGACATTTTTGTCTTGCCTTTTTTTATAAGAAGGTATCTGTTGCCTGATGAGTAATGTTCCTTATTACTCATAAAAATTATTATGAGGCATCACATGGACCATTAACTAGTGGTTTCCCAAACTTTGATTACCAGTAATGCTATACATCCATACATAATTTAAATTAAATTTGTACAGTCCAGCACTAGTCAATAATCAATAAATGTGTTAATGATCAAAACTTCAATAAAAAAATAAGTTAATCGATAAAACAAACAAAAAATAATTAGCAAAACTGAATCACCAGTCTGTCTTTCTGTACTGTATGTCAACTTTTACATTTCTAATAGTTATATTGCTGAATTCCGACTGAATATGATAGGAATTAGTCATATAGTGTGTGTGATATCTAAAGCAGTTCCAGTTATTCATTTGTTACATAGATTTACTCATATATACTGTATGAGCATATATATATATACACATTCACAAGTATAAATACATAAAAATGGGAAAATACAGTTTGTAATTTGAAGGTGTATACATATGTAGGTGTGATGTTAACACAACATTTCTAATGCAGTAAGAAATAAGGTCCAAGTTTCATTAAATTGTTTAATTTGGTTTCAACAAAATGCTCTACATCTTTCAGTTGTGATGTAATCTATGAGTAGATTACACCATTGAGATGTAAAGAGCTTGTCTGTACTTTTCCACATAAGTTGTAATATTTTCTTGGTGCTGATTTTCATTCTGGAAAGAACCAGAGGAAAGACATGGGTTGGGGCCTAGTGGCATGATGGTAATCATCAAGAGTACAGAAAGGTACGATTAATCCCATTTTATGTATTCTATGATTACAGTAGATATTTCTATTCTGTGAATTATCTTGTATTAAATTAAATCTATTTTAGATAGATTTAGATACAGATTTTTTTTTCAGAAATTAGTGTCAGTAACAATGAAAATGATCTTTTTTCCAATCTGATTTCAGAGGAGAGGAAATGGTATCTATTTTGATTAAATTTTATAGAGTTTGGAAAGAGGTTTCTTTTAATTAGGTATAGATATAATTTCTTCCAGTAATGGAGGTGGTTATTGGTTGTTATTTTGACTAATTTTGTAATTATTGAGTTAAGGTTTGCGACCTGTTGGATGTTGGTCAGGTAAGGGTCATAGTAAATGGGGGGAAAGAAGTTTATTTTAGGCAGAAAATTCATTTTGACTTATGTTATTTTATCAATGAGAGAAAGAGATTTTTCTTTTAGGTTTAGGTTTAGGTTCGATGGTTTTGTGAACTGGAATGAAATTTAGACTAAATAACCGCAACAGATTGGTGGAAACATAAACACCAAGGAACCTGATGTTACTCAATGAAAAGTTAAAGGGGAGCTTTTGAGCTACAGCTTTAAAGGCTTCCTCATTGAGAGGTGATATTGCAAATGTGGTCCAGTTAATTAAATAATCAGATTCTTGAAATTGGATTTATTAATTTTAAAATTTCAAATAGTGAGGTTTTTAGGTTTTGCTTACAGTAAAATGGTATCTGCTTGCAAACTCAATTTATGGATTGTATTGATGTTTTTTATCCAACTTATTGTAGAGCTTTGGCAGATGGAGGTAGAAAGTGATTAAATAAATATCAAACAATGAGAAAGACTGTGGATATCCTTGATGAATATCATTAACACGTGATTTTCTGATTCCTTATTTTTTAAAATAAGGAATTTTGCTCATTTATCATTGTATTTAAACTAATCACAGCAACAGTATATACATATAATTAATTATTATTATTGAATAATTGTGCTTCTTGACAAATGTTACAAAAATACAAAATGGGTTATTCATGGCAATTGAAAACTGTAATTCAATGCAGCAAAGCTATTTAAAGCGTTAAACATTATTGCAATAGAATCCTTGGAGAGGGGGGGAATACACTAAAAGTAACAGCGGAACCATGGCCTGGATTTTTATTAGGTTTATACTGTAAAATGTTGGATTCCTGAAATGTAAACTGAAAAAATTTACTAATGCAACTCCTCCAAGGAATGTTTATGGAACTTTCAAAACTGGTTTCATTTGCAATAAATCTTTATTGTAGATGGACAGGGAACAGTCAAGACATTTGTTATCTAGTTGCGATAGTCCGTGACTGAGCACAATGACATTTTAGCGTGCAAAGAAAATATGTGCTATTTGTGAGGAGAGGAAGATGGAGCTGAACAGATACAAAATCACTAGGGTGCTTTTACAAAAGAGGGTGTATAAAACATTGAGAAGAAAAAAGATCCAATGCACAATTAACTTGGCAAATGAACCATGGCAGTCTGGACAACAATTGAATATTACATCACTTTTGGTGAGAATTCCATTAAGAATGGAATAGAAAAATATGTGCCCCATCACCAAGGATATATAGCAAATGTTATAGGGAGCAAAGATCTCCATTAAGCCACAATGAAACCCAGCATGGATGATACATTACACATTACAGAGGTGGTAGGTTGAAAACTAAGAAGAAAACCAATACAGAAACTAAAAATACATAAAACACAGGTGTCCAGAAGTGAAATGTTTATATATAGGTAGTAGCCAGAAAACCATTAAGTTGATTTATTTTCTTTCTCATAAATATCTGTATGTTAAGGACATACTGAGAGTTACCGAGAATTCAAATAATCTGGAATGAAGGATTTTCTCTTAATATAAATATCACTGTCTACTGTCAGCAAAAGTAGTGTTACTTAATTAATCAAAATTGAATAATTGTTATCGGTGCTAAAACAGCAACATGAAATGAACAAAGAATAATAGGAATCAAGCAACAATAGCACAGAACTTAACTGTGTACAGTATAGGAGTGTAAGTGTGACAAATGTTAATATAATAGTACTGCTGGTAAATTAATTGTATAATAATACCTGAAACACCTTTCACTATGTAAGGTCACTCTTAACAGGTGAGTGAGGATCAATATAAATGTACTTAAATGGGTGTAAAATGTTTTTGGCAGAAGCAATTTCACTCCGACAATGATCAATACCTAATGTTTCTACATGTTTAAAATTTTCTAGTTTTCATACGTGCAAACTGTAAAACTTTATTGTGTTAAAGCTATCTTTTACACTATGCAGTGCTCTGAAAAAGTATTCAAGCCCTTTCTATGCTGTCTCATTTTGTGAAAGTACAAATGATGCATACACATCTTTTAAACTATTTTATGCAAACTCTGAATAGAAATTCTGGAAAAATGTAATACTTATGAAATTTTGAATTTTCTCTTACATATTGATTATAGATTTACTGCTTTCTTTTTTGTTTTGAATGTCTGGAGTACGCTGTGTATACACTATAACAAATTTGAACTGCTGCCTCAAAATGTCAGGAATGCAAGCTTTAAAGCAACACAATGTAAAAAACAGTTCAAGGGTCTGAATAACACCGTATTTCTTAATGCTTAATCAGAATCATTCCAATCCAGTTGACAAAAAGGAACCAATATTTTTCTACTCCTCAGCTCTCAGCAGGAAATTGTTTCCACTAGCCTCACCCATATACAATAACAAGCACAAGCAGACACAGAACAGCACCATAAAACTGATAAGTCACAGATGAATGCCAAATTAACACTTCGGTAGCATCCTAACTTTCCCTGAAATATTTAGGTGCAAAAGCCCCCTAAATACCTAAAATATGACTAAATATACTCATTCCCCAGGTTATGTAAGGGTTCTGGTTCAGATTTTTCTTAAGATGGAAGCAACCCTTAGCCATTGTGTCAACACATACAGTATAATTACTATTCATGACATTACAGGAATCCTCTTGCTGTGTAGGGTAGTGAAGATGGAGAGTCAGAAGAGCAGAATTGCAGGCTCAGCAGGGTTTGTTGTCCTTTAATGGGTAAGTGGTGTGTGGATCATCATGGAGGGAAGTGAAGAGTAAGAGAGAAGAGTGAAGATAGATAACAATCTATGGAGCAGAGATGGAGGAAACGTTTCTCCTTTTTATAGGGGAAGAGATTAAATAAAAATGTATTAAATTAAAAACATTTAAAAATATATAATCAAACACCAAATATAATGTATGCTGTATTTAATATATACAGTACTATAGACATTAGAGAGGATTAACATTTTAACTAATTTAGAAATACTGTACATTTTATTACCCTACACCAGCGGTTCCTGGTCTCGGTGACCCACACACCTGTTATCATTCAATCCAAACTTAATTAGAAAATTGAGGCCTTAATTGTTCTGAGAAGCTGCTTCATTAAAATATTTGTATATTGGTTCTAGTCACAGATTGAGATTTCATTTTATTAGAAAATATAACTGTTAACACTCCAGCATGTTTACCAGGTGGAAACAAATGGTTAAAAATAATCTTATTATTAAGTCATTTTAATAATGGGGTTTGATTGTGTAACTGGGGGCTCCGCTGAAACAAAGCCAGATGTGTGGGTCACCAGAACCAGGATAAGGACCCACTGCCCTACATTCTAATGTTTAATAAATGATCAGTACCACAAAACAAAATTCACATTAAATAATAAAACCATTTGGTTGATTTCTTGCAGTATGGGTTACTCCAGAGTGCTGGAGGAGACTACATCATACTCTGATTAGAGAAAGCATTTCTTACTAAATTGTGCTACATATTATCTCCACATCTTAATTTTAATTTCAGGCTTGCATATGTTTTTTTTTTTTGTAGTGAATGTTCTCCAAACCTTTAACCTGTTGACAAAACTAAAATCTAATACCGAAAAAGCTTTTGATCCTTAAAAAAGGAACAACTGCATAAATGCAGGATCACATATTGCCAGTTAGTTGGTTTCTCTGCACCAACTGTAACTGGTACCAAACATACAGAATCACCCCTACTGCAAAAGGAAGGTGACATATAGAATGTGGTTGGACAGTTTAAAATCTTGTCAGGATGTCCACAATTGACAGGGAAATCACAGTCAGCATAGGGTGCCATGTATATCTTTATAAATATTCATTTATATTTAAAAAGCTTTATAATATTACTTCTTTTTCTTTCTTAGGAAGGAGATTGTCTAAATGCACAGGCCCAGAAAAGTCAGTCTCAGCACAGTATAGTTTTTCTTGACATTTCAGATCTTTCCTTTTTAATAACCTAAAATCATAAAATATCCTCAATAATGGAGGCATTGATGTCAGCTGGCTGCCTACCAAACAATTTCAATTTCAGCCAAATTCGATCTTTTCATGATAGCATGTTCTCAAAGCCTTTTCTTTACAAAGCATGGCACAGAAAGATATGATCTGCTCTGCTATGCTCACTTTCTTCCCTTTGAGCCAGGGAGGTCTATAAGGTGAATCTTACTCTAACAAGAGAGGCAGATGCGCTCCTGATAATATTAAGTGCTTATTTTCTATATGGAAGGTCCATATTGGAGACAGTGCTCTGCTTTTTGAAGGTGACTGAATCGAAAATCTCGGCGTCAAGAATCAAGTTATTGATTCAAATAACTCAATGCAAATCCAATCAGTCTAAAATCTTTTAGATTAATTTGATGCATCATATCCAGGGTCACTTTTTAAAAGATGAATGTGGTTCTAGACAACGTGCTTTGAATCACTGATCAGGTGTTGTTTAATTATATATTTATTAAGTGCTTGCTAGCGAAATTCTGTGCATTCTGTTGTCCTCCACAGTCACCAGCAGCAAAAGAAATGATACACGTAAAAATGTGAGCTTCCCAGCAGAATAACGTTGGCCTTTTTTTAGTGCTTGCCACCATTGCCAGTTAAAAGTCCAATATGATTTCATCCAAGTCAAGGAATTGACCATGATGCATTCATGGAGTGGAAAAGCTCAATATTTTATTAAAACCTGTATTTCAGTTAGGTTTGTGAAAATCATAGCAATCACAGCGTCCTTTGACTTTACGAATTGCAGCTCTGTTATGCTGAAAAATGTTACTTTGATTTGTACAGTAGTTCCTGATTTTTTTCAGTTATTGTCTTGGCATGTTATTTATTTTTAATGTATTTTAATAGCTGTATTCCAAGCTCACTGTCTTATAATATGAAAACTAATATTTTTAATCATTGGGTAGATTCACAAAGTCTGAGAATGTTTGTGGGAGCTTCTGTATGTCACCTTCATTGACAATTAAGGAGGAGAACACAACACATCAGTATTACTTCAACATGGGGAAACTCAGGGAACAGTCACATTACTTAAACTGTTCTAGTGACAGTTGTAAAAATCCACAAGGCACATAAATTTCAAATGTGTCTGCCATCAAAACATTCTAGATTAATCTAGTTGGTGCTACCCCATCAGGTAGAGACCTTAAGAACACTTTACACAAATGTGTGGTCAGAAATAAATATTTGGGAAAATAACTTACACTGTTTTTTTTATTGTAATAAATGTTTCTCCTTTCTCAGGATGATGTCTGGTTATTACTCTGTTATCAAGCTGTGCTGGAGAATAAGTATAGTAAGTGTAGTAAAAGTTTAATCTGTAGAACAGATTTTGATCAACGCCTTTAGTAATCAAAAAAACTCTAGGATAAAGTTAGGATAGGCACAGAGCAGAAAATGGATTTTCCTTCGTCAAAGGGCACCACCAAGACCCCAAATTGGATGACAAAGCAAAAAGGAGACTAATCTTAGAGGTTATAAAAAAGCCAATGGCAACTCTGAAAGAGCTAAAGGCTTTTATGGCCAAGACTGGTCAAAGCGTGCATTTGATAAAAATATCCTAAGGACTCCACACATCTGGCCAGTATGGCAGGAGGGTAAGAAGAAAGCTATTACAGAAAAAAACAGCAAGAAAGCATTAAAGTGATGCTGCAAACATAAGGCTAAATATTTTATGGTGTGACAAAACTAAAATGAAACTTTTTTGGCCTCATGCAAAGTATTATGTTTGGCGGAAACCCAACACAGCACATAACCCAAAGAACACCACCCAACTGTGAATAATTGTAGTGCCAGCATCATAGTTACTGAAAAGTTACCATGGTTACTTCATCGTGGTTACTTAAATGTCTTAAAACGAGCCAGTCAGAGCTTTGCCTCAATTCAACTGAAAATGTGTGGAATGCCTTGAAGGCTGCACTCCATCAACAGTCCGCTTGCAACTTGACTGATCTTGAACTGTTCTATAAGGAGGAATGGGTAAACACTGCCAAATCTAAGTGTGTTACATTGGTACAGACCTATATAAATAGAATTGTGGCTATAATTCAACCAGAAGGTGGTTCCACCAAGTATCAACTTACTTATATAACCCATTGTTGTAGGTTCATGAAGTACAGCAGTGGAATGGTATGGAATAGATTTTAAATGAAAACATTCTTTAGAAAAAAAAAGTCAGTTTAAATTATCCTCCCAGAACTTCTGATTTTTTTTTAATTCTAATTGCATTGTATTCAAAGTAAATATTTAAAACAATGTATGTAGTACCTGAAACTCATAACAGTGACAAAGGGTAATTTCTGAGATTGGCATCTGTATTCATGATATTAACCATTTATAGTAAAGTCTTTTTTTCATTTGTACATTGTCCTCCTGTTTATCATGAATTCCCTTTGCAGTTCCAATAAGGTTATTATTTTTACTTAGCATCACCTAGGGAGGTTGTGTAATCCAAAACAAATAGAACTTGTTCTGTCTTATGTAAAGTTCAAAGAGTTCAAAACTGTAAAGCAATTATGAAATCTTTGCTAATAAGCAGTAGTTATGAAATTAGTAATGCTAATCCATGTCTCTGGCATCGCTCAACAGGGGTCTTGCCGGCTAAGCTAAAGAAGACCTTCCTCAGCCCGGGAGGCCAAGATCCCTGTTATGCGCATGGGTGTATTTGTTACAATATCTTTCACAAAAGCATGCTAGCATGTTATTGAAACCAGAACACACAGAACATACCCAAACAAGAATAGGAAGAACATTCAGATTGCAGATCAAAGCGTAATTTATCTTATTTATGGATTAATCTTCATTTAAGCAAGGATACAGATTCACATTGCTACTTTAAAAGAAAATGCTACATTAAGCAGGGCAAGTGGTGTATTGCTGTTAGAGAAAAGATTAAATCAGGAGGTGTTACACAGAGGACGATATTGAAAAGAAAATAAATGTCTTTGACAGTAGCTCTCAGCATTTAGCCACCAGAGAATTGTTTAGAAATGCCATTGTTTAATTAGAACTGAAGACAAAGCAAAACAAAATGCTGCTGAGACATTTACAATACATAGCAGCATATTTTTAATATAACCTCCATTTTTTGTATTTTTTGCATTTATATGTTAATGGAAGAACTTGTATAATGGCATTCTGGAAAGCTATAATATCTATCAGAGTGATCTGACTGGAAATTCATTACCTCACATTAAGGTCAGAGAGTTTGATGCAGTACACTCATCCCTGAGAGAAATTTGGAAACCTGCGAAGTTTATACAGCATGTGAGAGATTTTCATTGCTCAGAAAGCAAAAGTTGTGGGAGATCCCAGGTGGCCCAACCACTACAAAAATGAGGAGCCAGAGAGTTTCTAATGATGATACTCCTAAAGGGTGTGCTAATTCTCCTGTTAGGCATTGTGGACATTGCAGCTTGTGACTTGATAAATGGCTTTGACAGTTGATAAACAATTGGCAATTTTCTATTGTAAGTATAGTATGTGATAAAGAAAGCAATTGTTTGTTTTTGAAGTTCTAGCTGTTTGAAACTGTATTATTCTGAGAAAACATACTAATTGTAGAGGTGAAATTTGCTACAGATGTGGTTTATGCATCTCCTTGATTTTTACAGTATAAAGCAAACACATTTCATTGTTTTACAGAAGTAGGCGGTGCACTCTAACCCTCTAAACAATACCTCTTACTGCTGAACATGAGCTACATGTATGATTGAATCAGGGTGCTTTTAAATTTAATCTACAACATCCCTTTCTGTACAGTAAGTGTGAAAATGGTATATCATTTTTTAAATCTATTAATATTACACAAATTTTACATTCATCTCTCTTAATTTAGAGTATACCAAGTGTAAAACAGTATGCAAAGTGTAATGGCTGCTCTTTGTTAACCTTTATACTTGATTTGCTTTTCATATACTGTAATTCAGTTAAAACTGAAATGCTCAAACTGAATAATTTCATGTTTACATTTTTCTTTCACCAACATACTGCATAGATGAGGCTTTCCCTCCAAACTGAGCAACTATGAAAAGAGGAAACGGGTTAGGGAAGCCACCTGGAAACCAATGGCAAAGCTTCAATGACTGAAATGGGGGAAAATGCCTGTTAAACAAAGCTAGGCAATAACAAAGAGTAGAAAGAAGGATGCTTTTAATATAAAAAACTAAATCAACATATTGGTGTAAGCTCTGTTATGGGGCTGCTTCTTATCCTCAGGAACTGGGAAAATTGTCAAGATTGAGGGGAAAAAGGATAGAACAGAAAGAAAATAAAGACAAACCTCTCCTACTTGCTGAAGTCCTGAAATTCAAATGAAAATTCACCACTTAGTAGGACTAGAATGCAAAACACAAGGTCAAAGCTACACTGGAGTGACATAAGAAGAAAGTGCATATCCTTTTGTGGTCCAGTCCCGACTTGAATCAAAATATGTATAGATTTTGAATACTTGAAACAAAACTGGAAAATCTCCATCGATAACCTCCAATTAACTTTAAAAAAAAAACTTGGAAAAAAGAATGGGGGAAACTTTCACGTGTTAGGGACATATCCAAAAAGATATTTGAGTGTCTTTTCAGTCAAAGGGGTTTGTATTAAGTATTGACTCAAAGGTGTGCATAGTTAAGCAAGCATCATATTTTAGTTTGGCATTTTTCTTTTGCTTTTGGTGCCATTTAATTTGGTGATACACCCAGAAAAGTGTTCGGTTTGACAGTTTTTCTTCAAGTATTTATTAAAAATATTTGAAATGTGTATACCTCATTTATAATTCAACAGAAAATGGATACAATTGGACATTACTGTGTATCATTCTAATAAAGCTTTAGTCCTTTAAATAGTCTGTTGTACCAAATTGTACATGCTGCCTCATGCTTGCAGGTAGTGGGACATTGAAAGGTAAAATTATTATATATTTGAACCATATGTATTCCTTTGATAAATAGAGGTTGAACAAGGAAACACCACTATCATTTATGAGCTGTTTTCTACTAAATGGAAAAAGAAACCTCAGAGTCAGCGTTCCCTCCTCTTCTCAAGCATTTAGCTTTGTGGATGCCTGACCTTATTTTTTTAAACGTAGATAATTTATCATTATCGTGCAGCATCTACTTTTAGAAATGCAAGAATAAATTAAACATCCCTGGGGAGGTAGATATCCTGATCTGCGCTTTGTCTGAAGCATGGAAGGAGACAGAGGAATCCAAAGTTCTCGTAAATTAAAATTGGGGTTAGAAATGCAGTGCTTAAGCTGTGGTGAAGTGTTGGCTGTGTAAGGTTTTTTTCTTTAAAGAAGGACCTGGTGCTCAAAACGGAAGCAAGTCTCTCTGTTAAATAAAATACAATGTCATTATTCCTTTATGTGTAACATGAGTCAAACTCCAACAGTAATATGTCCAACTAGTAAAAACTGTTGTTGTCTGCAATTTTTAAGAATAACATTTACAAGACTACAAATGGAGGAATATCATTTGACAAGTCTTTCTCATTTAATTGATCCTGGCATCCTGCAAATTCCTACAGTAGTGTTCAACAGCTTCTCTAGCTTTTTCTCAGTGCATTTTCTGTGTAAAACACTTCTTTGTATTTTCAGTGCTACTGCACAGTAAGT
Source organism: Atractosteus spatula (assembly GCF_055471065.1). NCBI lineage: Eukaryota > Metazoa > Chordata > Actinopteri > Semionotiformes > Lepisosteidae > Atractosteus > Atractosteus spatula. The sequence goes on along the minus strand of NC_142728.1, from coordinate 6,200,415 downwards.
ACATTCACTTTCTCAGTGTTACCTTGTTAGTTGTTTAAAATTTTTTTTGCTTGTCTGGTCTGCATGCCTGCTGATGTAGGAAGTCAGTGGGGAAAAAAAAATCTGCTTCTAAATCCCAAAGAAAATGACTTAAAAAATTACTGTTTTGGGTTGCTCAGTTTAACACTTGTTTTATTATTTAATGTGACAAGAACTGAAAGTGCTCCTTCTGCATCCGATTACTTGCTTCAAGCACTAGCTCTTAGACCATGATGTGCCTTGATTTCTCAAGGACCATGTTTCAAAACATTTATCAACTGAGGTTATATGAAAAAAATATTATCTTTCTTTTCTTTTCAACACTTATACTCTTGAAGGCCATTTGCCCAGTTGAGATGTTGAGGCTCTGCACTCTTTACAAAAAATGTTATTTCTGTTACCAAATTTAGTTCAGATGACAAAGTTGTGGTGACTAAGGTAACAGTGCGGTGCAGCTTTAGATCAGTGCACACTGCTCTTGTCAGTATTTGACAAACTCTAGCTGTGGTGTATAGTGATGTTAAATATTAAGAAAACAATACTGAAACAGGAATTTTTAATTACGTGAAAATAAAGGTTATTGTTAGTCTACTGTAGGTAGCTCCACCATATTTCTCTTTGGCTCCTGTTGAGTGGAAGGCTGTGAGCTGTTAATGTACTAAACATTCAAAATTGCCTCTTGAATTCATCAGCTTTGTGATGAAGGGACTAGTGAATCAGGTCTTCTTACTGCCATAGCAACGCACTTTCAAGGCTGCAGTGCAGAACTGATATTTCGGGCCTTAAACACAGGAACTAGATAATAAAACCATAAGCAGACCTGAGTTCCCAGGTCTCGTATTGAGTTATTTTCTAAGGTTAAAGAAAAGGGTTTTCAATAGGAATTGGAAATAATTCATATAACACTTCCTGAGCAAAAATACAATATTTTAAGTATAGTAACACAGCCTTTATTCAATAAAATGTATTTTTTGAATGTGTCTAGCCACTTGATAGCATTGTCGTCACTGAGGCGCAAACAGCTTGCCATTGACATAAGATGTTGCATATTCCTTTACAATGTGCAGCACAGTGTGAGGTTTCCGACAATACACCCAATATAATATTGATGCAGTAGCTTACAGACCACATTCCTACAGCCAGCAACAGATGACTAATGGCAATAAATGCTTTTATCTTTGTGCTACGAATGAGTTTTTTGTCTGTTGTCACATAGATCATTTCACTTATGTTAAGAATGGTCCAGCACATCTGTCAGAGTTCTACACCATTTAGTTTAACTAATAAGGAACTACCATCCAATGAGATCATTCTGTCATTATTTTTTTTTAAAAGTGATCAATCGAATGCTGTTGAAGATCGATTCTACTGAAATCTTTGTCCTTCTGGGGTGTTTAACATTAAAAAAGACAGGAAATGCGCCATTGAACATGCACACAAGATTAATTGCTTGACTCTTTAATGGACTTTTTTTGTTGAAAAGGGCATAGAACATAGAAGACTGGAGGACACTCATTTTATGTACAGTATAGAGTGCATTCTGCATTTGTGTTTAAATGTATAGGACTTAATGACTCATCACATAGGTTTTTTTATTTATTGAAACCTTAGCAATACTATCATTAATAAATAAGCAGAGTTTAACAATGTTAATTACACTTCATAAAGTGGTTAATTACCAGTTATCAGATATAGAATGGCTTTTATATCTGCACTGGTTAAAAGCATGACTTTTTCTGAACAGATGGTGGTAACATTATTTTGTAAAATATATTTTAGCACAGCTACTGTAAAGATGCTGGTAAAAGAAAATTATTATCTTTAAAGATGCATTTTTTCAGTATTTTTACATAAACAGCAACAAATATTTATCTCTACAACAATGCTTGTTACATTTTTTTTAATCCAGTTTTTAAAATTAATAAGCTTAAAAAGGTAAATAGGTCATGTGTATAAAGAGAGCAGCAAAAGACTTTCAACACTGACATTCCTGCTGTGTCCCAACAATGAAATTTAGTTTGATGATGCACCCACCTCTGCCTTCCAACTGTATGTCTTGGAGAAGATTATTCTTCACTGTTGTAATGACACAGTCCTCAGCAGTTTTTTCGTTCACCCGCAAGACTGTTCACTTTTAAAAATGAGGGGCAAAAAATCCCATTCAGCTGGAAAATTGAGCAACAATTGTGGTGCCTACAGCATATGTTTTACTCTCCCCTCCAAGTTGTTTTTTTTCTGTTTTATTATTACAGTAACATCTTGCTAACACTTTTCAGGTAGGCTTCCATCAACAAGGGTTTTTGGGGAGCCAGCAAGCAAAGGGGCGTAAATTGGCATACCCCCTGGATCAGACACCAGTTCCCAAAAGTCAATTAACCTACCAGTATGTCGTTGGACTGTAGAAGGAAATCAAATTGTCCAGGTCCAGAACTGAACACAGGACACCAGTGCTGCCAGGCACTACTGTGCCACTGCGCCACCCTATTCCAATTTCTTGTTAGAAAATACAAGATATCTAGTACCTGGTAAGTGACGGTGAAAGACAAGATTCCCATTTTCAAGATTCAAGTTGTAATTACCATTTATGTTACTGTTCGTTCACAGACTGCATCATTTTCATGGAGTTTCAGTTTGGCAGTGACATGACAAACTGCTTCACAGAAAACGCAAGCTTAAAAACAAGAGTAGGTTTGTTAATTATTTTTTTTGTACTGAATAATTACTTTTGTCAGGTTTGTCAACTTGTTTTTCAGACATCATACTTCGAATTAGAACTGAAACAGCCCATAAGCTATTGTTCAAAGAGCCAAGCACATTGCTCTCTGTAGTCAACACTCCTGTGGGGATAATGTGACATCCTCAATGAGACATATCAGAGTAACAAAAGATATTCAGTAGAAATACAATTTTAATTTGATTGGAGAAACAAAATGTTGTATTAAATAAATGTTACCATATTAAAGAATTTTCAAGTCATTCAAGCAGTAAAGACTTGTACAGCAAAAGATTTGAGTCCTAAAGTCTTGACATTGCCAACTGAATCCTGGATTATGTCACTCTCTGACTGGGTGACATTAGGAATGTAAACTGAAAACACCTAATTAATTTTATTTTTTGTGCCTTTCTTCTGATGTCAAAAGCACAACAGAAGGGCATAGTAACTTTCTGTACTGAAAACAAAGAAAAGAGTGACAACACCGAGTGCTTTAATATTACAAACAGATTGTCATATTTTATTTAGGGAAAAAAGTAATGATGTGTTGCTTAATGTTTTCAGAACTACTTCACTTACTCTATACATTTTGAAATGATTCCAAAACAACACAGAATGTTTATATCATTAATTTAAACCTTGATATGTATTGCACAGAAACCAATGGTTGTCTTTTATATAATTGAAAAGCAAAATAAAAATATCAAACACGATATATGTTTTGTATTGCACAAGGTAAACTTTCTTGTAGATAAGTTGCTTATATCTGCTATTACTTAGTCTAATAGTTAAATGTATTATATGCAATAATAATAAACTTTATTTTATATAGCGCCTTTAAAACTGGCTTCTCAATATACTGTAATGGCACAGACCTTATAGCTACAGTATACACATACAGCTTAGTTGGAGAATTGAGGTTACAGAGAGGAGCTGCATTATTGCACAAGTTGAAAAAGCCTGAAAAAAATCTCAGAAAGAGTGTTTGAAGGTGTGAACTCGGTGTAATTCCACAATCATCAAACAAAATAAGTCTATTTTATAAATTGACTCTTCAAATGGCACATAATTTTGTGGCCCTACTATAACCTTATCCATACCTCTCTTGACTGCCTCCTGTCTCCATCCATGTCAACCATTTTTGATACATAGTATAGTACATTTTGCCATTTTGTTCTTTACAGAATAGAATTAACCTCTACTTACAACTTGGGAACTGCAGTGTAGTGCCATTCATCTTGTATAACTCTATAATGAAATATTAGGTGTGTGAACTTGCACACAGTAGTTTCTGAAGAGATCATTGCTCTTTTTTACAGATGGCTTTCCACACAAACTGTGCACAGGAACACTATCAATATGTTTGCTTTAATGTTTAAATGCCTTCTCCTATTTCCAGCATGCCCATGGCCTAGTGAATTATGTCTGAGAGTATCCCTCAAAATCAGAAAAAAACAAGACCGTTATCATATAAAGTAAGTGCTTTCCACTGCATATTCTGTGTACAATAATTATATATTATTACAGCATATACTGCAGATATGGAGAAAAGCTTGCATAATTAATGTAATGAGAATTTGAAGTCATACTGAGCAAGATTCAGATAAAAAATATTACATTATTTTTGTGCAAAGTGACACAACTTCAAAACATTTAATTAGTAGTATATTGTCAGTAAAGTATCACAGTGTACAGTATATGAAAGGTTAGATGCATTTAAATGTGAAATTAATTTTTCAGGGGGACCACTGATTGACCTGACCAACACTCCTCAAGGCACAATTGTGCACATCTGTATATTTTCAAAGCTGTGTGTGAGACATTTCACAGCCTGTGGATATTCTGCAGCCAAGAACAACACTCTGAATATCAAACCTAAAGCCCTCAACTTGTAAGAACCCTTGAAGTTATTAGCAATCGTTGCAGAGCTCTGCAATAGCTGATCACACACCAAATACATAACTCACTTAACAAAATACTAAAGCATTGCATGATTGATCATATTGTATCTTATTGTAATGTTAGTGAAAGCTTCTGAAAGAGCACAGTCAAAACCATGTCATCTCTTTGAAAAACATTTTTTTGGCAAATGCCACAAAATTAAGGTCTAAGTTGGGTCTGAGAGACATCTGTCTGCAACTGAAATTCCAGGTCCTAGAATCTGGTGACTATTTAAACATAGGGCAATACCTGAGAGGAGCCAAATTTAAAATTCTGAGGTTTAGTCTTATGATAAAAATGTGTGTTTTATAAAAAAATAAAAAGAATTATAAAGAATATAATACATATAATTCATCATCTAAACAGCTATAGAAATACATGATGTGTAGTGTAGTGTTGTATTTTCCAGAAACTGGCAAATTCTCATTAACACGGAAACGTTGACAATGCATTCAACTGAAGAAAATGCAAGGTAAAACAAGGACCCTCTCAAAGAGAATCGCCTTTGCTTTCATAAAGTCAAATACTTACTGAGACATTCATTACCAGTGTGGTCACTTTGTTTCAATAGTAACATCTATGAAGGGCAAACTACATTGCCACACTTCTTGAGCAGCAGTTTAGTGAAACTGAAATAAATGCATAAGGGGGCGGGGGATAATCAATCAGAAATCAAGCGCAACATTGTCTGTGTTTTTCTGTACCTGCCCAAGTGTTACAGGCTAGATCTAGAAAGTGATGGATTGTTTTTATTTGAAAACAGAGACAGAGCTACAGGTCCACTGATGATCATGTTACACTCTAGGGATTAACAATAGCCTGCTATCAACCTGCAAATAAAAATGTCAAAACTAGAATTAAAAAGCTATGACCTGATTAATGGGCATTTTAGCACAATAGGTCCTCAGAGTCCATTCTGAAAAACTAAAAAAGTTTGAGGCTGCTTATGTAAGCATGTTATTAAGTTGTCACGATAAGGACTTCATAAAATATGATAACATTTTCTCAACCATTTATATTTTCCTAAACCTATCTGCACTTTCAGGTCATTTATCCAGGCTGGGTTTTAGAACTGTGCTATCTGTCATTTCTAGCTGTTATGTGCACAGTAATAATTCACAAAAGACTAAATGAAATGTCAATTTTGACATTTACATTTAAGCAGCACTATACAATGGCAGTACATTTCATCTCCACACGTGATAGATGCCCTATGTGTAATTTCCGTAGGATAAAAGGACAAATGTAAATTAAAAAAAATCTTCTGTTTTGAACATCACTTACCACACCAAACATTACTATGATATACATTGACAAACCCTAAAAAATATTTAAAAACCACATGAGATTATTATTGGATTTGATTGGACTGCACTCAGCTTTGAAGTCTTTTTTTAATTAACAAAGTAATGGAGTCTTTTGAAGTGAAAGCAAAAAGGAACATGTGGAATTCCATGCCATTCAGGTCCTGAGAACAGATTGAACATTGACACCTTATGTCTGGGCAGATGGACCAAATTTTATTTCATTACATGCTAATGCCTGGCCTCTTTAACCAAAGATCATATCAAACTTCTCTATCCTGAGCAATTACAATGCCTCCACATTTACTCATACCCCTGATGAAATAGGAAAAAACACATCAAATTCCAGAAAGATTTATAGTGTGGATATTTGCTGTTTAAAGAAATCTAAAAGTAAAACTGCAGTGCTGCATATGGTTAAATGAAATATGGGTAAGCCACAGTGCCATCATATCACCCCAGAGACAGACAACAGAGGTAGAAATGAACATTGGAGATGAGAATCCCTAGAAATAGTATACCAAGATGATCACACTTTGCCTATTAACACCATTGCCTGTTAGCACAGGGGTATAATGTATAGAATTAAATTAAATCAAATGAATGAAACCTGATGAATCTTGAAACTTGCGGTATATAATCTGGAAAATATTGTATATACAGGCTATCCAAATGTTTTCCTGGTAGCAAACATTCCTAGATGTAATGTAAATTTTAATAAAGGATGTCTGATCATGTTGTACAAATGTGGTCCTATTGGTGTTTAGCCTACAACATAAGGGTAAATAGAAAAAAAGACGTGGTACAGTATTGTACAAAGTGTTTTCAGTGATAAAGCTTTGACATTTCTTTGTAGTGAAGATTTTCCAATGGTTATGTGCATCATTTCACGCAGGAGGGGATCTGACTGGATCCAAAAGTGCATGAATTCTAGGTGACAATTTATCAATTGTACAATATGTCCTGCAACATCTCTTCTAGCTAAACAGGGATATATTGTAGATGCCTCAAGTACAACCATTTCTTTAGGAGAAAGGAATATATTTCTGATCATATTGAATGCTTGAACTGTATAATGTTGACATAAAAAAGTTAAATGTAGAATATATTGTTATGGCAATACACTCTTTCCTAATCTAAAGGTTGAAATATATTCAAACTTTTATTGCTCTGAACCCTTAAAGCTAAGAAATAGCTGGAGCTGGGTTGACCGCCATTGAAGCAAAATGTCTGATGCATAAATTTAACTATTTTCTAACAAGACTAATTTCCAGTAATGCAGTAGCTTTATAAAAGGTTTATTGCTGCATGTTCTAGAATAGTCATCTTAGTTTCCTGTGCATTAATTTCGCTTGAATGAGATACAATTGTGATTAAATACTGCTATATTATCTTAATGAAGTCTTTGACTGGAAAACATTTGGAAGTCATTGACTGAGCCATGGATACAATCAAGAGGCTCCTCCAATTTAGTGTGAAATAGAATCCAAAATTCATTTGCAATAACATGGAATTGAAATGCCAGCAAAGGTCTTGTGGAGATTCATCAATTAGTACAAAAATGCAAGAACGGCATGGCTATCTGATAGTAACATGGGTAGTATCACAGATACATGAGATCTTGTGTACATCAGAGAAAAATGTTTACAAAATTAGTTACAGAATAGTATCTTTTTCTCTGACAGAGAGTCACACATATCACATATTTGCTACACACATAACCATAAAATCTAAAACATATCCCTGTGGCACACCCTGCTAGTATAACAGTATTGTACATAACATGTTATAGACCCTTAAAATAATTGTTCCTGTTTTTAACTAATTTTTTATCTATTTATCCTATGTATCATATATATATATACAGTATATTACTAGGATTCATATGTTTTGTGATGTGAGAATTGAAATCTGGTGTGAGAATGTAAATACATCATGCTGAATGCTTAATCATATCTTCTATCACTGTTACTATAATCCCAGCAAATTAAACAAAACCTTCCCTTTCTAAATCCATGCTTTTTATTAAGATGCTATACAGTACTTGAAAAAGTATTCTTCTAATTTAGCTGTATGATTTCCAAAACATTTGGTTGGCCAGAGATGATGTTCATTGAACATTAGTCAAATTAGTCAGCTGTTAATGCAGCATTGTTGATCTCAGAAATATGTTAACAAGCTTTGAGTGGGAAAAGCTTCTCTCACCTGAGGCAACAATGACATGACTGATCAGGAGATATTTTTTTAATTTTGGATGTGTTTATCCAAATAGTGATCTTTAAAGGCACCCTGTCTGATTCCTATTTCATATGTTTTTTTTAAGATGGTCATGGGGCTTTCCTGAATGACCACAGAAGGCTTGATTGTGTTCTGCCAAATGAAACACATTAGCAACGACTTCCAGTGTCTTGTTCAAATGCATGTCCTGGCTGGTATTGTCAATCGCTGAGCCTACTGTATTAGCAATTTGCACTGTATTGCTCAAAAAGGCAGTGTTGCTTAAACTTCCCTAAAGGCAAAAGTTTGAAAGAAAGTGATAATCCTGTTCAAAATCGTGCCTTTGGCATTGAATGCACATACTGTACATATTAACAAATAAAGCCTACATTATAGTGGTATTCCTGACTCTAACCCCAGTTAAGCCAAACCATGCTCATTGAGATCACCATCCAACACAACATTTCTAATTCTCTACTAGCAGGATACTTGTTCATACATTTTCTTTAGTTTAGTGTGCTTGCCTTACCATTTCAGACAAATATTTTGTTTCAGTGAGGTATATTTTGCACTCAAATAAGTGGAACGTTAGCATTACATGATATAGTCCATGTTTTTGGGGTAATACTGCCTTTTACCCAGTTAAGCTTGAAACCATGCTCACTGAGATCACCATCCAATGCAAAATTAAAAAAAAATAGAATTTTTGTCCAAAAATACAGTTTTAACATTCTTTATACAATCTCTTTAGTTTGTTGTTCTTACTTATCCATTTCAGACACATTTTGTTCCAGTAAGGTATATTTTGCATTTAAATGAGTGGAAGGTTGCATTAAGTCTTTGAAGAAATTCTGAACTCTAACCCTAACCTAGGGCAAAACCATCGCTAGGGTTAGGGTTAGGATTCCTGCAAAACATAGATACTTTTTGATGGCATAGCTGTGTTTTAGGACAGAAATGATAGTTTGGAAAGGTTTTTTTCAATGATATCTCCAGAATTTCTTTCTTCCATACAGTATACCTAGAGTATATTAAATCTAATTTGTAGGTGGCATGCACTTTTCATGATTGCTAAGTGCGCTCTGTAATGTTCTTGGCCACTTAACAGACGATAGAGGTGTTTCCATGTTCAGATGCCCTCCCTGGACAAACTAGGGTCTCTTTTTTGCAGAAAGTCTACAGCATAAACAAAGTATTGAAACAATAGAAAGAGAATAAACCAACCATGTCCTAATGATTTTCTCACCATTTTGTAATAGTGTCTGGTAAATCTTTCTGGAGAGGGGTCATTAATTTGATGGCTTTCATCTAACAATGTCAATGTCAAAGCATTCTACATTGCTTATGTTTTGAGGCCACAGTGGTACAGTATGTCATCTGAGAATATGTACTCTAAGTGTAACTTACAGAACATGATTGAGGAGGTCCATGCATTCCCATTAATGCAAGAGTGCCTTCCTCATTAGTAGCAAAAAGGCTGTTGGTGAAACTAACTTCTGTCACTGAAAGCCCTTCTCCCTCTTTAGCGTTAGGTTTTGACCTGGTTTTGAACCTGCTGCAAAATTATTCCTGGTGGAACCAGTGAACCTTGACTGACAAACGTTCCTTCTTCTTTTACCTGTAACTGGAGTCCTAACATCTGGCCACTGCCTTTGGTTCAACCAACTGTTGGAGTACACTGCTGCTTCATTATCATTTTTCATCTAAATTTAATTTCCTCTCCACTTTTATTTTTATTTTCATTTTTTTGTTCCATCAAGGACACCAGATTTTCTGAAACTGTAACCAATTTAATTTGTGATGCTCACGGAACTAGTGCACCTTCTTAAATGACATGTACTGTACACAGAAGATGAAGCTGCTGACTCATGGAGATATCATGCATATATAAAAATTGAGAAATCAGATATGTGAACTAAAGCTTCTAAAAACAGAAATTTGTGAGGCAGTGTGAAGAAATATTCATATAAATGAGCTAGATGTAATTTATTAGTTCTGAAAATAAATTTCAGTCGACAAAAGATAATGCTAAATAATTCGGTATCAAAAGTGGTGGCCTTTTAAATGATTTATATATAGACACTAAATTAGGCACAGTAGAAAGTTTTGAAAATTATGCCACTAACTTTTACTTGCTGTTTCTTGAGGGTTATGTATGAGGATTTGCACATTGACCTCAATATTGCCCCCAAAAATGTCTTTCTCAATTAGCAAGGTAGAATCAGTGTATCCTTGAGTACAGTAGATGATTTTCTACAGGAGTGATATGTATATTAATAAAAATTAACATTTATACAGCACCTTTCATCAACCACAACCCCTTCACAAGCCCTGCACAGCTAAGCAGACACTGAAGTGTAACCTCCTTATGGGTAGAGTACTGCAGACTTTGGTGTCAGCATACTTCACTGCATCCTCGATTGCTTGGGGATTTTAGGCTGGGGGGAAGGGGAAAGGGGATTTGTTTTCATGAGGATTAATCACAGGCAATACAGGCTGGCTAACATTATACTGACCTATGCTGGATCTAGACGGAGAAATAGCAGTAACACACCTGTTCTTCTTTGGAATTGTGCCCTAGGGTATTTAGTGGCCAAAAAGTGGAAAGAATATGTATCAGTTTAGCTATGGAGCATACGAAAATGGAGTGAGACCTAAATATACAGTACAGTATGTAGCATGTAGTTTCTTCAAAAACATCCTAGCTATAAACTATAATGCTAACATTATACACATTGCGAAGTACTTTTGCAAACCTTTATTAGCAATGGTTCTAGAATTGCTAACCTAATATTAACATTTAGTTAGTCAAGGATTAGTGAAAATAAGCAACTGCAGAATCACTGGTTTCAGACCTGTAAAATAGACTTGTAAAAGACTATTCTGACATATATGTTTTTCCCTGAAATGACCTTTGGGGGAAAAAAGTACATTTTAAGATTGGTGGTACTTCAGTGTCAAATTAAAGTCATTATGTAGAATAGAATTCCTGTCAAGGTAAGGAATTTAGGATGCAGTTTAAGAGGCTGATTTGAAACCTTGAACTGAATTCACTGAGACTAGCATGATGAAAATGTCCCCCCTTTCCACCCCACCCCCAGCCTGTTTCAAGCCATGTGTCAATCCACTGCTGCACAGTTGCTATAAAGGAATGTTTGCAATAGGTAAGGCACCTAATTAGTACCTACTCTTATCATAGTACGAGGGAAATTTAACTGCTTTTCTTACACCTCAGGGCAAGAATATTCAATTAAACACCTCTGCAGAATCCCTAAATGTAGCTGGAAAAAATAACCTCAATCTTTCCAGGGCTCAGTTCTTCCCTTTGTCATTGGGAGCACTTTCAGGTACTCTGTCACTGCAGTTTTTACGGTTCAGTTGCACAAAGCAATTAACACAAAGTGAGTGAGCCTTCTACAACCTTTACTAAAAACTGAGGCTGTTTATCATTTTGTCAGACAGTTGGCAGAATCAAGAAATCTAAATTTAACAGGTGAGTGGACACTCTATGCTTGAACAGAGGCTATGGAATTTAAGGATATGGAGTAATGCAGGGTAAAAGACATCTATCCAATATAATCAGTTGTTCAGGACAAGACCAAGTAAGCATTTCCAAGAAGAGTCATGAACACTTTAGATATTTAATTCTGAATATCAATTTTAAAATATTAATTAAATCTGTAGAGACACCTATTTAAAAAAGGTAAAGACTTAGACACAAAAGTGCTCAAACTGCATGATAAATACACAGAAAGCATCCAAACATTAGTATTTCAGTTTGGTGCCAAAATATTCAATGTACAGTAGTTCCAGTGAAGACTGAAAGCTATAGTAAAATAAAGCCACTGTATAGAGTGTTAGAACTAACATAACAGAACATTATCCTTATTTTTATTTTAATAAAATTTGAAAAAAAGTAGTTATTAATAGTTCTCCAGATACTGCTTGTGTAGTGCTGCATTGTCAGCTAATACTTAATACTTTGACATACCTGCGGCTTGTTAGAACAAGGTTTTATAGCCCGATAGGCTAAAATAAAAGCTTATATACTGTACAATAAACTGCATATGATCTAGCATAAATGTGTTCAGCACTCTTTGCTCTTTAACATGAAAGCTGCATGAAAGCTAACATATTTTTATTTTCCTAAGCCAAGAAAATATCTTTTCCACATCCACAAGAATAATTGACTAGTTGATCAACATGTGATTTTTTGAATATGGTAATTAAAAAAAATGTATAACTGATTGGATTGTTATGATCAGCGCTGCCCCCCTAGGAACTGAGATACCTGTAGATGTTACAGACCCAAGAGTGAAGGTGCAATAGTCCTTCGTGGGTCGCCGGATCACTGCACCACGGGCTGGTACAATGCAGCACCAACCTAACCCAACACAGCTGTGGGCAAAGCTCCAGTGATCAGGGCAGAGAGAATGTGTGGCCACTGGCCACAACCGATGACAAACATCAAGGACTGATGTGGAAGGGCAGGGCAAACGTAACAAGGATGTATTGTTGTTCACACCAGCTGTCTGTGAAGACTAGAAAGTGACAGGTGGGCTAAGCATTGCTTTGTGCTTTGATGTTGGCAGTACTTTGATGTAATATATTCCTGACAATATTATTTTCAGCTTACATGGCGGAGAACTGAAGCCATGGTACCATAAATTGTAAATCAATATGTGCTTTTCATCTGTGTATGTGGGTAAACTTCCTAATGAAATCTAAGCCTATAAAAGTTCAAAACATTTTGGTCATTTCTGAAAAGTTCAATGTGTAATCAGTAATTGAATGATGTCATAGTCCTTGGTAAAGGGCCAACAGTGTCACATTTCTTGCACTCAAATCCGTTAGCATGCTCATCAAGGTGCTGTGAAGCTACAGAAATGGCAGGCCCTACATAGGAAGCCAACAGTCCATGATCAAGGGTCAGCACTCTTGCAGATGTGATAAAATTCAACGGAGAAGAATGCAATTTCCCAGAAGAATTCAGTGGTGTGTGATGAAAACTACGGCTTTGCTTCTTACTGACCTCTTACACTCCAGTGGTGCTCTGTTCTGGCTGTTCACCATAAAATGTATTACAGTGCTAAAGTTTAAGCACAGAATTTTAAAATGTTGCTGATGCCTCCCTATACTGTACAATGTACATGGTGAGGCAATGGATTAGGTTGTAGCACATGGCAAACTCATAAAGGTGCCATGGTTACATAGAGGTAGAATTCAAGTATGTTACACAAGTATTCTGATACTATATGACGTCTTAAATATTTATTAATCAAGGCTATTTCATGAAGAACTGTGGAAATTACCATATTCAGCCAGACAATTCAGTTTAAAAGGAAGTAAAATCCTTAGTAACCTTGACTGCTTCTCTGAACAGAAGCCCTAAAGTACAAATCAAGTAGTTTGCAGGATTCAAGCCATTGTATAGCTTCTCAAATAGAGCTTTTATCCTCTTAATGCTTTTAAATACTCATTTTAGTCAATTCTGTTCTATTCATTTGCTATAATGATGGCTCTTAAAAGGTAGTCAACAGCAGCAATTTAGAGTTGAGGACCCAATGATTGTATACATTTGTTCAGTATTATTGCAAAGCCACAGCCTTAGTGCTGGAGTTTAGATTTATAGCAGTTATTAATGGATTTGATTTTTGTCATTTAAAAAAGCTAAATGTCTCACTTGCCCCTAACACACTTGTGCTTAAGCTGGAGGCAGATTTAATTATGGGGAGAGATTCTAATGTTTCTTACAACAAGATCCAAAAATGTCATTTTCAATGTCAATTTCTATTTTTACAGCTTAAGTATGAGTTGAAGTTTCCTTTCTACTGTATTTAATCTGACTTTCCAAAATGGTGCGGGTGACCTGATCACACTTCCTTTATGGTTTTTTCAGCGTGTGCTAATGTCACTAGTAGTATAAGTGCAAACATTTCTGTGTATGGACTGTGTGGAAGCAAACACTGTCTTTCAGAATACAAAATGACACCAGACTGATGCCTTGTGCTTCTAGTACATGTACAGAAACACATACAATGACTTGTAGTCATACATGTTCCAAAATTAATATCATTTATGGCTTTCACACGCGTTATGCTCCTATTCTTTTTATGCTCAGCTACTAAAATTTCCCTTCAGTGGTAAAATTACATATAAATATTCAATACTAAAACGTGCACAGTAAAGACATTTTAATCTTTCCACGACCGACCAATGCACCACGAGTGTCCCTGTCGGTCATTTTGGCCAACCAATCATGTACCGCGGTATGGCGCGTTATGACGTAGCCAAATGCCCACAGTACGTGTTTGTGCCACGCACTTTGAATGGCTGCATCTGTACAAGAGTGTGGGTGGAACAAGCACTGTGCATTTGTCCAGCCTGTCCTTGAGGGCTGTAAGACTCATTGTGGGGAATAATGGTGTACAGAGATGTGATATCCATGGTAAAAATGTAGCATTCTGGGCCGTGAAACTGGAAATTGTTAAAAAGTTGGAGGGCATGGTGTCCTTGATGTATAAAGGAAGCCCTTCAACCAACGGTCTCATAAGGCTATCAAGAAAGGCTGAGATGTGAGTTGTGATTTTGTGTGTGTGTTGATTTTAGTCCTTTCCTATATTTTTAAATATAACTATCTTTTCTCTAATAATTGCATCCAGTGTGGTCTCTCTCCCTACCTCAGTGTGTCCTGGTCTCTCTATCCTTTTATGGCAGCTGAGAGTATCAGAAGGAAACAAAAAGGGAAAGGCTGGCTGCCATCATTAATGATTTGGATTAAAAAACTGTCAGACATTACACCTTGTGATAAAGACTTATATATGGATGCAATATGCGGAATGTGAAGAATCTTTACCCTGCTCAGCTTTTCATCATTCTGATTGAAGAGGGGACAGACCTTTGGAATTTCAATAATAAGTGGTGTATATGAATGTCAATAAAGAATGAGAAACTATTATATATTCTAATGAACTGCCTGTATTGCCAAAGTAATTATGTAACATAAAGGCAATAGCAGATTAATCTTCAGTCACGTAGTGATATGCCTCTGAGTAAATCTTTTCCAATATAAAATGGGCAACTGACTATATTAACAGTAACTGGCAGTTCACCACCATGAGCAGTCACTTGGCATAATGTCGAGACAGACTTTAATCTTATTTCATCTTATTCTCCTGAAATTCAAACAAGCTATTACAGTCACATTATGTAGTCTTTATTGCAATCAGCAAGAATAAATATACGTTAAATCCTGTCTACAAGCAATTAAAGCAAAAGCAGGTAGTCCACACTAGCATATGAACATGACAACCAAAAGCTATGTTCCTTGGGAATGACCATTGTTAATACACTCACTTGCCAAGTTAGTAACACCCAGTTAAAAACATTGGACATCTGTGAACAGTAAGAATACCATGAACAGGCTGTAATAAGTATTCTGCACTGTCTACAGTTAAAGTTGTGAAGGGGGTAATAACGTGAAATCTAGTTAAAAGTTACTCCAGCTCAATCCACTCAAGACTTACAAAAACAAGGCAAATACTGTATGTCTCAGTCTCCTCAAGTGTACTGTACATTACCTGCTGTGAAGAGAGAAAATTGACAAAGAATCTCAATATTATAAGGAGTGTGTGTTGAATGAAGAAATGGCAAGCTAGGTGTACAATGAAGGAGACTATAAATGCTACTGGAGAGTATCTTCAAAGCACCACCAGAGTCTGGTGGGACAACAGCAAAAATGCAAACCTCTTTTCACCCCATACCGTACAATGTCATTCAACTACCGTACAGTGAACTGCACAGGCTGTGTTGACTTTTACCAGTTTTTTTCCACTGATCTTGCCCTCATATCAGTGATCCTTAAAGCTGTGGCCCTGACCACTACAGAGTTTATTTTGGAAGTCTTGACTAAATGAAAAGGACAGGTTGTTGCAGTTTATACTCCCAAAAAGCAATATTATTATGTGTTTAATATATCTGGAAAGTCCATTCTTCCATTATTCAAAAGTCACTTATTCCTCATAGGGGTCATAACAACCTGTATCCTTTCTCAGAAGCACAGAGTGCAAACCAGGATTACATCTTGAATTAGATGTCAGTTCATTTCAATACAAAGCCACATACCCTAAACTGGAATTGAACCCAGGACCTACAGTAGGAGCGGTAACCCAGCAGTGCTGCCACACTTCTGTATCTAATAAATGATGTGTATTAACAGGTACAAATAATTGAAAATCTTGTTTTGGCTCTGTATTCTCTTATTGTTGCTGCAGTCATTTTTACTCAAAGTTCCCATAAGTAAAGTGTAGCTTGTGGCCATTCAAGACCATAATGGAGAATATAACATGAAAAAATAAAGTGGAATCCCTTAACATGGAATTACATGAGTCTTACTGAGGATATTGAAACAACAAATCAACTCTCTGAGTTGGAAGTACCAGATACTGAATATGGTAGGATGGGAACACAAATGGAAAAACAGCGAACCCTACAGGCATAATCTGTTATTCTAGACGCAATCATTTAGACCACTGTTTTGCAAGTAATGCAAGCAAATAAAATTAAAATTTCAGAGGTGCATAACTCCATGAAATAGCTTGTTTTCTGAGAATTTCAATGAAACCAGGCGCATTACAAAATCAAGGTCCATCCAAGCTCTGTTTACGCCATGTATGATGAATGAAACTCACACAGCCCTGTTGCTGCTATAGAAAGTCTAGGCATTGCCAACTAATGACTTGGCCTAGACTGTCTCGACTAAAGGCTCAACCTGAGCTTCAAGCAGGCAACTCTGGTTGTGTCACACAAGTAGTCTTTTGTTATGTGTTGGTTAAATTAATGTTTCAAATGAATGCGAATCTTGGGTAAATACAAACATTCCGTAAAAAGGAGGATTTTTCCTTGTCTAACTCTCAGAAGGAGGCAGCATGAAAGTAAAAATGTCTTTCCTGCCACCTACATTTTGGTCTAAAAATTAAATGTAATTGAACAGCTACTGGAACGCTTTCTGATGTAGGCAGTGGACATGAACAGCGATAATATTGTAGTTTCTGTACAGTATGGATATGTGCAGACATTCACAGATTTCTGTGTTCCTGTGTGGAACATTGGAAAATGTATTTTGTGTGTCCATCCACAGTATATGGCTCATGCTCCAAATTAAAACAATACTTTTCATGGTACTTCAGGTTCCGTTTAAATTGACCCTTAAAAAACTGAAAATTACTTTAGAAATGTAAAATTAATAAATGCTAATCACAAAATCCAAAAGTACTGTGAATATTTGTGATTTGTCTTTGTATCCTCATAAAAGAGCTAATGCTCAATGGACTATATACTATTTAAAAAGGCAAGACCCTGCAGAACTCTACAGAAGCCTATTAGTATCACAGAGAAAAACATATTGTGTTTAAATAACATTGTACGTAATGCAAAAATTATGTACATATTACCCCATTATAAAGGAACAAGTAATAGGTTTATTCCATGCTGAAAAAAAGAAGAAAGAGAACACAACGTCACGGCCGAAACGTTGTGTTCTCTTTCTTCTTTTTTTCAGCATGGAATAAACCTATTACTTGTTCCTTTGCAGCCTATGCATGCTGATGCAGCTACCCACCTGAACTATTACCCCATTATATTTATATATTGCAATATATTGCCATATGCAAAATTTCATTTTAATTGACAAAAAATCCTTGTCCTTCACTCGTAATGAATGAGCCATAATGCTATTGCAAGGGTGAGGGTGGGGTGGAGGGAGACACAGAGGAGCTGAAAACTATTCAAACTATGAAAGATCTTACAGAGTATCAGCTGAGATGATGGCAGCTGAAGACAAGGGCATCTCTTCTGAAGCTTTTTCTTAGATACTGTACTCAAAGACACTAAGGAGAAAAACTGGCTGTGAGACTTCAAGCTTAAAGCACAAGCCATTTTCCAGCCAGACTGCCATAGAATTGCTAAACCTGAAAGGGAAGCTTAAACAGACAGGGGAAACTCAGAGTACAAGATAGGTAGAGATTGAATAACATAGAAGTATCCTGGCTGAAAAAAAAGATTTGATAGTGGACTCACAGAGAAATGTGAAAATGATGTGGAAGGATAAAATAGGTGAGTGTGAGGAGCACCTGAGGACCAAGGAGCTGACTTTGGCACAGTAGCACCTGAGCAAAAGGGAAGGACATCTGCACAACACACAAGACACAAACACAGCTGAAGCCTGGAGAGAGATGCATATGAGCCATTTATATTATAGTCTTAGCTAAGCTGTCTTATAGCAGACTGAAGGTTATCTTGGAGCAGCTGGCCCAAGAGAAGGGAAGGATCAAGTTCCTGCAGTACCTAGGATTAAATGAAACTGAGAAAAAAAGGCCGCTTTATTTGAAGAGACACTGGGCCGCCACAGAGGGCATCTCTTGTTGGACAAAGGATACACATACACTCCACTGCATGTGTTCCAGAAGTAAGGGAGGGGGAGCTTGCATCACCAGGACTATAGATTGATAAAAAGACCCTGGACTAGAACCTCCTAAAGAGGAATGAGACGACTAGTGGAGGAACATTGGCTGCTGCCCCCTTGGCACAGACCAGGACTCAGACAACCATGTAAAGAAGAAAGGATGCAAGATCATTTTGAATTCAGAAAATCCGAAGAACACCTCAAACAGAGAAGGGCTTCCCAAATAATGATTGAGACAAATCACCAGAAAGCTTGGTGAAGGGGTTACTAAAGGAAAGTACAGTACCTTCTGGTCCTGAAGTAGAGATGTCTTTAGTCTTGAGAAGGACTGAGAGAAAGAGGAAGACTATCCCACGCTTGGCCGGAACCTGAGGACAGGCTGCCAAATAAAGGAGAAGCAGACCTGCAAAATCTTCCCACAGTGGGAAAAATAGAAAAACAGTTTAGCCAGATAACCACACACCTTTGTAAGAATAATGGGAATGGCCTGACTCCACAGTACCGGTGTTTAAGCAGTCATTCAAAATCTACAAAATTATTACTTTTAAGGCAATTATAAAATGCGAAAATATTTTATATTTGTGTGGGAATAATGTTTTTTTTTAACGTGACATTGTGTAAAATGTCTTTTAAGCTGCAGGGTGCCTTTAAGGTAATTGTAGTAGGTTTCAGTGGGTGGAGCTTCCTCAATAAAAGGCAGAGACTGAGCTCTCCTAAGCCAGTTCTTTTGTTGCAATCAAAGATGCAGATCCCTGATTGTTTTGTTGATATTTTTGTAAAGTTAGTGCTTGTTGTTCCTACTATTCACTTGTCTGCTGCTTTGTGAAATGAATAAGAACCTTTTTACTTATCCTTCATTTGGGTGTGGTTTGGTTAAAGCTGGCTGGGAAAGAGAGGGCCCTGTAGACACGTCTATTAGGTTTTGGGGTTATTTTTGCATCTTCAGGCCCTAAAACCTTGTTGGAACTCTCACATGTGCCAATACATTTTGGTACTGAACAATTTGATGCTGAATATCCTGTGGCACACTCAGCAATGAGAAGGCTTAGAAGTGATTTGTATAGGCCTTTCTTGGAAAACAGAAATTTACAGCTGTAAAGTAAAAAAAAAACTGCTCATATTTCACTCCACGTTTCCAAACACAAAACAGAATGCTAGCTCTGTTTGAGCTCTTAACTTGTTTTCATACCTGCTAAACAAATAACTAGGCAGCTAAGCTTTTTACTGGCATATAATATGCCACATAAAATGTGTGCGTCATGCAAAACAAAGATCTAAAGATCTCCTAAATTTTCCTAAAAGTCTTTATGGTTTCCACCTCTGCACCCTTCTTAGATAGCAGATTCAGACTGATCTTGAAATATTCTATCCTGTTTATGACATCTGACAAATAGTCTTCCTTAAAATGATCAGGACACAGGACAGCAGGGTAGGTCATTATTCATGGCTTCCTGGGAAATGTACAATAGCTCAGACAAGAATCAAAGCTCTTATCTAAACCTGTACATCAGCTTACAATAAATCCAAAATGATAAAAAAAAGTTGTTAGCTACACACAAAATAAATATTATCAGCTAACCATCTCAATCTCCAAAACACAATCCAATCAGGATATTCGTGGTTTGAATTGATTTGATTGATTTGAATTAGAGAAAGCAGTTCAAAAACAGAAACCAAAGAGTCTGAAGGATTGAATCAGGGGTTCACAATTCTGATTTTGGTGTGTCTGCAGGTTTACCAGTTTTCTTTAAAACACAAGCATCTGAAGAGCTATTTGAAGCTGGTTAATTGTCCCAGTTAAAAAGAACAAGTAATGTTCTAATAATGAACTGATTCAAATTAGAAGGTTGAAAACACTCTAGGAAAAGTGCCAGCATTTGAGACCTTTGACCTACAGCAAATCTATCTGTAGAAATGGTCAGTGTAATCCATTACAGAGAAGATTTACAAAATATCACAAGAGTATAAATACTACTAGGGTATGAATTCACTTTAGAATTCAATTTATTTCCAACAATGCAATACTATTAAGATTACAGTGTGACATTTTTTTTCCAGCAGAACACTTTATCCGATATGTAAATCTTTCTGTTGTATGATGATTTTTTTTGTTCTTGTTTCATCAAGAATATGGACAAATGAGTAAGGCATGGATATATAATAGTTCATTTCATTCTTCAGAAAAAAAGAAAGGCTACAGAATCAGAGGAAACCAATTGGTACATATCGTTTTTTTATTTAGCCCTTTGGCTATCTTATTGAGCTGTGAATCTCATCTAGTTTTTTCTTGAAGAATTCTGTGGAATCTTCTCCAGCATTATGACTGGATAGGTTGGTCCTCTGGTGCCTCATGTTTTCAGTCCTATTATTTAAACTCTTCAATTTCTGCTTGTGTACTTGAACCTTTGATTCACTTTTGGTCCTAAAGTGGTTTTCTTTGTGGACTACAGTCAAAATCTTTCAAGATATTCAAATACAGAACAGGCATCACGTGAATTCACAGTTTCTGTTCAAGACCAAAGAGATGTGATTCCTGTCTCTAAATGGGTATGAATATCAAAGCTTCAAATTAACCGTGTTAGACATCTTTAAGCTGATTGAAGGTCAGGAGTGTTCTTTTTGTGGGTTCATTTTAAATGTGGATAACAGAAATTAGAAACTGTGTTAATAATTTTAAACATAACACTGTCATAACACATGTCATGCCAGCTCCCAGGCATCCTGCTACTATTTTCACAAAGCACGGTGGTTTATTAACAGCATACTCTCTCATTTTAACTCCTGCATTTGGTTACTAAAACACCCTCTAGAAACCAAATAAAGTAGTCTCATTTTTATTATATTTTATTGTCAGGCATTGACAATAGTCTTGACAGGGTATCAAGACGGTAAACAAAAGATAACTTAAATCCAGGTTATGTGTGGATATTGGATTGCTTTATCATATTCTTTTAATTATGTCACAACTGGTTAAGCTTTTTGAGTTTCAACACTGATTTGCTTTGGCTAAAGAAACCATTTACATTTAGAAAAAAAAACTATTTTTTTCCACTCTGTGAGCTCATTCATGTTAGATTTTTTTATATGAAAGTGGTGCAGAGAATTCCTTGATGCAAACACATTATCACTCCTTCTGATGTGCTGTTGAAATGGGCGGAGCGGTGGCTCTGTGGCTAAGGATCTGTGCCTGTGACTGGAAGAGTCATGGAGAGCAAGCTGGGGTATAAGAAAAGACGAATTCCTAATGCAAGAAATTGTTTCGGGCCAATAAAGCAACATTATCATTATCATTATGTTCATTTCCTGATACATAAATGAGCTGTTGTACAATACAGATGCTGTAATCAACTGGAAGACCTTGAACAAGGTTTTGAGGTTGCTTATGTGGCAAACTGTTCAATCAAAGGACATTCTTTAGTATGGCTGAGTCTCAAAAAAGGTCAAATAGATAATCTCTATAAATATTTAATACTCACAGTTTTTATATTTCCTTCTCATTCTTATTGATTTGATGCAGAGTGGCTGTGACATTTCATGTGCCAGGGTGTTAAAAACTATTACATTAAAGCTTAAAGAGAACACCCTCCCTAATAAGGACAGGGAACACTCAAGCTGAGTAAAAAGTAAACACAAAATCAAGTAGATAGCTGTGTAAGCTGAAGAAGGCTCCACAAAACATGTCTCTTTTATTTTCAGCATAGAATAAACTTTTACCTGTTCCATAAACACAAAATGAATTGTTTCACAATACAGTGTCCAAGCTATCCCCTCACTGGAGTTTTAAATCCTCCCTGTAGATGCTCACAAGCAAATTATTAGTTTCATAGTAGTATAGTATGCAACTCACTTCGCCATGATTAGAAAAACACTCTTCTTAATTTCTTTTATGTAGCTATTTAGTTTTTCTTGAATAGCTCGGAATGTAAGGCAGGTGATTGTTGCTGTTTAAAACCAAGTGATATTGAAACCTTGCAGTAGATTTTAAAAGTCTGTTTGGATTAACATTGATAGATGATAGAAAAAAATAATCTTTTACAGAGACTGTTATTTTTCAATGTATTTTGTCAATCAATTTGATCATTATAAGTTATTATATTAGTCTGTCTATTTAATCAACTAGAGGCATGTTTCACACAAATTCTTTGGCAAAATTAGCACCTGACATCCTACCTAATGAACAAACAGCACTAGTTAAAGGATATAGAACATCAGATGCTAATTAACAGTTAATTAAAGGAATTATACTGAAACACATTTGTCTCATACCTCAGGGGAAAATGATTTTTAGTATAATAGATTTTAGTATTGCAATATTGCAAAATGTGTATTTTGTTATATTGTAAACCACATACCCACAATGTCACCAAAGCATAACATTTGAAATGCTCCCTTCCAATATGAAGGTATAATCAAGAGCTCTGACTTTTTTGGTATTTAACTGAACACTAGTAATTAGTCACAGTAGATATTTATCTGAAACTCTGAATACCAGTATAAAACTCATTGAATGTATGATGACTATATTTCAATGACGCATGCTTTCAATATAATTTTTTTAATTTTTGTACGCCACACACGATAATCAAATGCCAATATTTATTAATTCACTTAAGAATACTTACAAGCAAAATAATTTGGACTAATGATTCTCAAAATGAATCACTTAATTAGAGTTTTATCAAGTTAGTATTTAGTTTTAAGAGCATGTATGTGTCTGTCAAGATTTTGGAACATTTTATGAACCTTCACACAGTTACAAAGTCTGTGATATTCACAGAAAGACTTAAAGAGCATTCTACGTGGTTGAAGTCATTAGATAAATGAATATTCTTAAAAAAAGGAATATTTAACTCACGCCACTTCAGGTTGAATCAACAGCCTGCCCCTTTTGTAAGGACAGGTCATTAAACTCTCTTTCCTTTTATCAATCATCCTCTACTGCCCTGCACCGCTCTTTTAGTAGTCCTTTGGCTCATTTCCTTTGTGGGAGAATTTGAGTGCAAGATGGATCACCTCATGGACTGGTTGTTACTCAAAGACTTTTGTAAGACCCTGAATAAGAATTCAGACACAGTGAGCTGGGCGGGGGGGCATCAGAATTACCATAAATAAATAAGGTTCATGAAAACGTAGTTAACAGCTATCAGTGATTTGTTTTCTCAGGATGCACAAGAAAAAAAGCACTAGTTTAACATCTATGAGACAAAAGGCTGCAATATCTTTTATATCTTCTAATTCAAAGTTTCAGTCCTACATGTGATGACAAGAAAATATGTTCTTAATATTTGTTTTTTGTCCTTCTGTTCCCTCTAGATACTGAGCTCAAAAAAAGAGCAAGCCAAGGCCACAAATCATAGTGATATAAATTCTTAGAAATATCTTGGGGCAGATCAGGAAGAATAATATGTGTTAATGCTGTAAACCATAACGCAGGCCACTTTATGAAGCACTTTATAAATGAGCTATCGTTTAACAAATGCTGCTTTGATTTTTTATTTCCTCTACCAATAATAAATGTAATACTAATAATTTGAAATTTATGACTTGCTATAAGCACAACCGAGTTATTTTGCCATTTTAATGAGCCTGTCTTCTTCTTCAGACCTAAATGACTTGATGAGCATTGAGAAATTAATGCTTCAACTTTAAAAGTATTAATGAAAAAATTGCTTTACATTTCCAAGTAAAATAGAAATCATGTAAAGTCAAATATTGCAGGTAATTTGTTTGAAGGCAATAGAACAGTGCTCTGCCTTAAATATTTTCACCACCAGACTAAAATTGATTTGTATTTTAAGTTCTCATAAAGCACACGACCTGCAATATTTTCAAAAACTTAGGTTTACCTGTTCTTGATAGTTACATTGGTTAATCACGAACCAAACCATTAGAAGTATTTAAAGGACACATGAATAGCATTTGCTCCAAAGATAATGACAACAGGAGCTCATTATTACGTTGCATCTACAGTAGATGATGGACTACAACTCAAAAACTTACTCAGGACTGACACACTGTCGATGTGTCAATTTTAGAATTGGGCCTTGAACTGTGAACCTCCTCATTTATTTTCTTAATCCCTTTAACCACATAGCCACTATATCCACCTTTATTCACATTCTATTAATACAGGTATTAAACTTTCTCCAAATTGCTTTCTTATATAAGTCATCCTAGACTTACATGCTATAGTGCCTAGAATTACTATGACTTATTTGTTTCTATATTACATAAATACTTTTAACAGATATGTTAGGACTAATACTGTTTTTGTTGCAATATTACATCATTTCCCTAATTCTTTCTCATTTTCAGCCTGGAAATAAATCTCTTAATACTGTATATGCATGTCTTTGTCCCTGAGAGAAGTAGGTTTGTATGCATTTAATAGCTTCAATAGACTTAGTTGCAGTTTCACATTTGAAAGTACTACAATAAATTCATGTCATGCTTGAAGCTTGAGTTAAGAGGAAGAAAACTCGGGTCATGTGTTGCCATAAACACTAGCTGTTCAGTGATTGGTATTTGAGTTAGAATTGTCAAAATATATTGAATAATGCATTGTAGACATAGTCAGTGGAAATACATGATTTTAAGTAAGATATATATATATACAGTATATATAATCAGACCCTGTTTGAGTATTGAAGATTGCCTTGTTGCTCTTAGTGCAATTGAGGTTGTGCTCCACCAGGAAATGGGCTCTATAAGGGAAAGAGACATACTGTACTAGAAGGCATGGGGTTAATACTCTGGGCTTGTGAATTTTTCTGATCCATCTGTGAAATATTTTCAGACTGCAGTGGCCACAGATCACTGTCTGCATGAAAATGGTTTGCCCGCACAGAGGTCATGCAGGGGTAATGTTGATAGTCGAGATATGAAATTGCCATCTTTCGTGAGCCACAAAACATCAGGCAGAGTAGAGGACTGTTTTATTCAGAGATTAAGCCTATTTTTCTTTGACAAAGGTTATGTGTGAAAACATCATGGTGAGCATTATTCTGACCATTGCACTGGACATTTGGTGCTGATTGAGGGCAGTAATACAGTACATTGCAAGAAATCCTTGAACCAAGATTTTTTTCTGTTTGTGCAAGCCAATCTGGAAGAGTAAAATTTCCAGTAGGACAATGGAAGACCACAAAGTACTGGGACATTCATGGAATTAAGTCCAGAAAACAATGACAACATTTTCTCATGGCCAAAATTACCAGGAGATAACTGCAAGCATCAAATCCTCTGTCCATTTGGCTGCAATTGCACAGGAAGGGTGGTAGAACATCTCACAGCAGTCCTCTACAGACTGATAAGGTCAAATATTTATCAGTGCTTTCAGGGTTGTGTTAATACTCGGGGAACTCATGCCTGCTATTGATATTGTAATATTTGCAAAAAAGGCATTACATCTAACAATAAAATCTATTAGTATTTGCTTTTTTTTTGCAAGTTTTTGTGATTTTGTTACTTTGTTACAATACTTGATTAAATAAATAAAAATAAATATTTTGTTTTTCTATTCTACATTAGTATATTTTCCAAAAAAACATTTGTTTATCATGACATGATAATGAGCTGTCTGTATAGTATTGCTTCTGCAACCAGATTTTTTTTTATTTTTCTGACCACTGTTGGGAAGCTAGTGATAGATCTGGCAAAATGGTTGCTTATTCTCTGGATCTTTCAATTATTTTTGATTTATATCTTTATCACATTCTGAAAACAGACGGCTTTTAAAGAAAGGATTATTTTCTCTCTTGATAGAATACCATGTCTTTCAAAGTCTAATTTAACACCATGTTGGTTTGTCACTTGACTCTGGCAGTTGATAATTCTGCTTTCCTCCTCAATCCTTGACTGTTTAATAAATAGTTGCTCTCAAAAACACAATTTTTTTTTTTAGCCCACAGAAAATGACTTTCTCTCTTTATTAAACTGAGGAGTTAAAAAAAAGTCAAAGTTAAAAAATAGAATTGCATTTCTAGTACTGTTAGGACAGGACTGTCAATCTTACCAGTAAAATGACAGTGCTCAGTATTAAACTTAGACAGTTCTTTAATTTTTAAAACAGAACTATATATACTGAAGAGTGTCAAACCATTTTAAGCTTTCGTGTAAGATGATTGACAAGGACAAATTTGATTGAATTAACCTTGGCAGCCTTGTTTCAGATTGTATATTTGGTTTAGTTCAGATCTGTAATGCTGTTATTACAGTGATCTTATAAAATATAAGTAATCTGAATTTTAAAATATACTATATGTTTCAAGCTAACAAAATAAAGTGTCTGACGTATTTGCAAAGCTTGTAAAAGCTCTGTTACCAAAATGCTGCTACAGTTGTCCTTTCTGGGATATCATCATAATAATTTAAATTGGTAAAATAAAAATAAAAATCCTGAAGCAACAACCAAAATAAAGAAAATTGTTAATGCATGAATAAATGCAGCTCAGAATTAATGCAGGTTTGTGTTGCATCTAACCTAATTCTGATTTATGTTTAACAACTTGAGCTTTGCTGCTTTTTTGCCAGACTCTATAAATAATGATGCATAAGGCTAATTCAAATGAAGTAAAACAAACTACAAAAAATTGAAAGAACCAAGAAACGTCTGACAAGCTGGTCCACAATATTAGCACCAAATGGTTCATGCACTTTACTATAGTACCTCTATTAGGTAAAACACAACTGCATTGCTTAAACTGGCAAGAGAACACTTTACTATTACTCGCCATTACAATGTAGTCCCTTGGTAGCTAATGCTATAAAATGGCTGGAAGTTTGTTCCATATTACTGTGTCCTGGCAAGGTTCCATATTACTGACAGCTATAATTTTGACCTTGTCAAAGAACAGGTAAGACCCAGTTCAAAGTATCTGGAATTTTCAGGAACATTTATGCAAACTAAAGTGAATAATGGAAACAAAGGACAGAAGATTTGTTTTCACATTGGATGCTATCAGTGTAGAAAACTGATTGAAGCCAGTATTGTTGTTCTGTGTTTCTATCATATCTTCAATGGTTAATTTTGGGAGGTTAATTTTTTTATTCTTCCTGTAAGTATGATAAAACAATACGAAACAATGAGGCATACGGTATTCACATTCTCTGCGGAAAGATGTGGTTGTACTCTTTCTGAAATGGTTATTAATGAAGCTGATACTTTTAGAACGCATGTGTTCTATACAGATGTACATTTTATTGAAGTAATATGAGCACTTGAAGACAAAACATTAGTGCCCCACCCAGGATTTGAGCCTATGACTACCACGTTTACTGTAGGGTAAAGCTCTAAACACTATTTTAAAATGCTGCCTTGTAAAATAATACTCATTTCTGTAAACATAATCTAATAACATTAGATCCATTATGTTATACAAATAAAATAATTGATTATGTTTTTTAGATTTGCTTAGTTAAAATATGTACAGTAGCATTTAGGAACATTAAACATATTCGATAGGCTTTTGCTCTTTATTTCTGGAAATTCATTCGTTCTAGGTAATTCCTCATTTTTGATTCAGCTTCTCACAGTTATTGTGAAAAGTCAGTGATTTTTTCTGTTATTGATTTTTTTTGTTTGTTGTTATGGCCTAAATTGATACTTCGGAATAAAACTTTAATAACGAACAGATGTTGTGAAAATTCAAATAAAGGGGTTAATTTATAGCAAAGCAAACAAGAGATGGTGCTGTTGTACTGCTTAGATATTCTTTAATAGTGGATCATTTTACTTACTGACATGTCTTTCCAGTTGCAGCAAGATAGGCAAATATTTAATGACATTTAACTATTGGCTTGAAAGTAGTACACAAATCAGTGACATTGTCCTCCTCACATTTAAAATTATTTATTCTTCATTAACCAAAAAGAAAGCACCTACTATCCTATAAAACCAGGAACACAATCATTCATGCCATTTGTTTAGTTAACTCTTTTGTTCTTGAATTCATTTGTTTATCTTTTATTGTCAAAAAAGGGAACAGAGCAGTTGATTGGAATGATATAGAGAGTGGCCTAACACTTAAATTCTGACACTTACTGTAAAAAGTTAGAGACAAGTCTGATATCATGCAAGATGACCATTGTTCAGTTTCAATTCTGATAGCTGGCATACAGTTTGTGCTAAGATTAGAATTTTTTCTTCTTCTGGTTTTCTGTATGTATTTAAAGACACAAAAACAGAGGTAGCAGAATCTTAAATTGAGCCTGCCTGAGTTTAGTAGGGGTAGATGGTGGAATTGAAAGTAGCATACTTTACTTGAATAAAAATGTTTAATCACAGTAATACCTAAGGCCTTTATAAACTTAACCAGTGTGACAGATAAGTATGAGGAAATACCTGTGAGTGAAAAAAGCAGGATTAAACAATTTAGAATATCTACTTATCATTTGATGAGTTGGTCTGAAATGTAGTTAATTAAAAATGACTTTTTTAATGGATTTAGAAATGGATCCTGCAGTATGTCTAAAAATTTTCTAGATTTTATGAGCCCTTTATATCTAATATATATATTTATAGTTTGGCACAGTGGTTAGCATTTCTGTTTCACAGCGCTGGGGCCCTGCATTCATTTCTGGCCCTGGGGTGCTATCTGTGTGGAGTTAGTATGTTCTCCATGTGTTCACATGGAATTCCTCCCACAGTCCAAAGACAGTCCAAGGTCTGTGTGTGCCCTGCAATTAACTGGTGTCCCATACAGAGTTACTGTACATCCATGGCTTCCCTATAACCCTTCATTGGATAGAGCAGTTTGAAATCGGATGGATATATATTTTCATATACAGTATATGTACAGCATTTAACAAAAAAAATGAACCATTGACGGATTCCTAATAAAAAAGTAGACCATTAAATAAAAACATATTTTTAATAATAAAAAGGTTTTGTGAGAAATGGCCCAAGAGTTTAAGGCTAATCCCCTGAGATGCACATTTTTAAAAAATGTGTTTAGTAGATTCTTTAAGGATATAAGCTCTGAAGATAAATCAAGCCTACTTCAATCTCTTGAGCTGCAGCCTTACCAGCGTTAATGAGTGTTGGATTTTCTTCAAAGGTTTTCATCTTAAATTGGCTGTGAAAATAAAAGCAAATAAATCAATAGAATAAAAAAGTAAACTTCTTATTGTTCTACAGCACTCCAGTCTCTAGCAAAACAAGAACTTCATTTTAACCACTATGAGATTATTTCCTTTTGCCATTTAAAAACACAAGATAAAGGCAAGCACTCTAGGCAATTAAGAGAATTATCTTGTAAGTGTTTTCTTTTTCTATAGATGCTGTTATTCGTATATCACACTTAATGATTTCAAGAAAATGTACTTGTAAGCATACGTATTGCATGGAATTACTAATCAAATGCTTCAAATTATGAAACTGCTAACTATATAACTGCTATCATTAGTGGTATATTTTAGTTTTCAGGGAAGAAATAGAACTCTAATGTATATTATTAATTTCTTTTTATTGCTTCATCAACTGTTCTGCCAAGAAGTTGCCAGGATACATCTGAATCATAGACTGCAACAGAAGCATGGTCAAGATTACCTGCATTGATCAGCCCCAGCTAGGGTGAAACCTTGTGTGTAGATTCTTAAGTGTTTTGAAAGAGCATTCATCTACAAGGCTACTGAAAAAAAATATATTGGACTAATCTCTGTATGTTCAATTTTCTTTTGTATAGCTCCG
Organism: Atractosteus spatula; assembly: GCF_055471065.1. Taxonomy (NCBI): domain Eukaryota; kingdom Metazoa; phylum Chordata; class Actinopteri; order Semionotiformes; family Lepisosteidae; genus Atractosteus; species Atractosteus spatula. The sequence goes on along the minus strand of NC_142728.1, from coordinate 6,170,071 downwards.
TGTTTCAAAATGATTCCATCATTGACTTCTTATAAAATATACTATATATACAGTATAAAGCATAAATACTTTATATACTCTACCAATTTCACAAAGAGTCCTTTTGTATTCTTTCACTGAGTGAAATTGAATTGTCCAGATTCGATTGTTTGAATTGTTTTTCTGTCAACAGAGTTAAGAAAGAGAAGTGCAATAGCCACAGGACATAATTACACTGCTACACTGATAAAAATAATGAAATGCACTGGATATTTAAATAAAAAAGCAAGAATAGAATGTTAAATGAAATTAATTCAGACACAGTAATTGTATTCTACAATTACAACAAAATAGGATTACATGCAGTATTTTTCAAATACAGTGTTATGCAGTTTAAAGTGCACTTTTTAAAAAAAGTCTATGTTGTTAAGTATTTTATTTTTAATAGGTAGCTGCACCAGCTACAGTATAGTAACATCTATGGAATTCCAGAATACATTTCTTATATTAACAACAATTGGAAGTTAGTCTTGCAGCTCTGGGGACCTGGATTAATTTCAATTTGGGGTAGTATAGTATTTGTATAGAGTTTGTATTTTCTCCCTATTCTCATGTGGGTTTTGTCCATGTGCTCTGGTTTCTTCCCATAGTCCAGGGTAATTCTCTTTTTCATATTCCTCTAGGTAGTTCACTTTTTACTCTTTAAGTACCTGTTCTGAGTATACATTCACACCATGGGTTATAAAGAGTTCAGTTTTGCAAGTCTTTACGTATCCCCAATTTAATGTAAGTCAGAAGCAAAACTTTCTTGGCTGTTGCATGAACACACATAGAGAACTACCATTGCTCATTTTATGGTGGTACTCCATTATTCTCAAACACCAAACAAAGCCTACACATACAAATATGCATTGCAATAAATAAAATAGTTCAGGTGGGAAGTGCAAGATTTACTGTATCTCTTGCAGTAAATGCCCAAATCTACATTGGGGAAACAGGAAGGAGGGTGGGAGATCGCTTCAGAGAACGTTAGGGCCGTGAACATTAAAGATTTCTCCAAGCCTTTTGTTTCTCATTTCACCTCTGATGGCCATGATCACACTAATCTCTCCGCCTGTGTTCTCAAAGATGGTTTTCCTAACTCCCACATCAGAAAGACAACAGAACTAAAATTATCCTGCAGCTAGGATCACACCTTCTCTCAACGACAGACTCATTTTCTTCTAAATTCTCTCTATTCATTGTAGGTTTCATTTCACACCTCTCTTCGCCTATCCTGACTTCATATACCTGATTGTCCACTCTGTCTATCCCCTGCTCCCGCCTTCCGCCCCTCTTCTCCCCAGCTTTTATTCTCCTATGCTACATTACCTTTGCTTACTGCCCTGTCTTTCTCACACCTGAAGAAGGCTACAAAAACATTGTGTTTTCTTTCTTCTCTTTTCAGCATGGAATGAACCTATTACTTGTTCTTTTCCAATAAATAAAAGAGATGTTAATTTTGTACATTTCATTACCCTAGACTGCTCAGTAATTAAAGTCTTATTTCAATATGGGTTTATTAAAAATTTTCAACATGAAAGATCAAGATCATATGCAGGTGTTGCCACGTGTGCCAGACCAACACTGGACAGAGAGCACAGTGGAGCCGTACAGGAATCCTGGTGGAGACGGTATTGCATTGATTCCACACTATTCATCCATCGAAGGACAAGGCCATTCTACAGTACTTGTTCTTTCCCCATTTAACATTAACTCTTCTTAATTCATAAATTTTGTCACAGGACTCATAGGATGTTTTTACGTAAAGGCAAATTTCCATTCACCAAGTCATACAGTACATAACCTGGGAAAGGGTTATAGCATTATACAGTATCTGTTCACTTTGACCAATGTCCCATTTCAAAATTATATTTCAATTCTCTAATTGATTGGGAGGATATTCTATTAAATTTACTTTATTGTGAAAATTCATAATTCAGCCCCGACGCTTCAATGAGTTTGTAATTGTTATAAATATATTTTTTAATGTATGTTTAGAGAAAACCCAATAATGGCTCAATCTTTCTTGTTATTAAATCAATGTTTTATTCTCTTTTAATTTAGTATAATATTTAAAACATTATTTCTGATTTCCCTGTCTTTGTTAACTAGATGACCCATTTTCAAACATTCTGCTTGATTTCCACAGTACTCCTCTCTCCACTGGGACACTCTAATTGTTTGTCTGCTGAAATAATTAAAAAGCACATAATGCTTTACAAGAAACCCAATGAACTAGGAAGAAATTAACTTTGAAGAATTGAATTAACTTTTATACCATTATTAAAGAGCAAATACTAATGGGAAACAATTCTGCAGGGAAACCTACATGAGAAGAGACCAAATTAAATTAAGCAGAAATATATACAGTACAGTACAGGACAGAGAACTGAAGGCATACAGTATCTGCACAAAGAGGGGCAGGTGTATTGAGGAAAAGTCACTCTACGGATCACTTGAACTGGAACCCTTCAAGAAATGAGGATAAATATTGGATTAAGATGGTTTTTCACAACCAAATAAGACAGACAAGTCAAATAGCCTCAAGAAGTCAATAGTGTTATTAGTCCTCCAACAGTTACCAATACTGTAGTGATCTGCAACTTCTGCATTGGACTGCCCCCATGACCTCTCTCCTTATTCCTCCTTATACCCCACCTTTTCCCCTCCTAAAAGCACGAAAGAATCACCTCTCTTTCTCTTTCCCTCCTCCATATCCAGCGGTTGCCTGCTCTTTTTCTGCCTTCCCAGCTAATTTCTCTGCTCCATGATTAGCACATCCCACTGTAATGAAAAGGGTGATAAAGCATTCAGTGAGCCTGTAAAGTCGTCTCTAGCCTATCAGTCCTCACACTGCTGACACAGAACCCAGAGTGTTCGTTACTATATCAATAGTCTAACAGTAGTTTGTATTCTTCAGATGCATATGCCATAAAATGCTTCATGCATAAGATGGGCATGTTCTGTCTTTTTAAGAAAGAAAAGCTAAAATGCATGCTCTCAATTCCAAAATTCTAAAAGTCAAGCTGTCTTTTGATTTCCCACAGATGGTCACATCCCACTTTATTCACAGACATATCTGAAAGAAAATGACAACTTGCAACATCTAATTTAGATATAAAAGAACATAAGAAACTTATACCATTCGACTCATCTGACTAATAGTTTTTAAATAATTAATCGATCCAAGTATCTATTCCAACTTTTTCTTGAAAGAACCAACAGTATCAACTCTGACAACATGGCTGCATAACTTGTTCTTGGTTTTAAATGTACTTCTCTTTGATTTCCATTTGTGTCATCGGTTCATACTTCATTTTTTATTCTGGGGAAGTCTGTAGAATTGCATTTGGTAGTATTTTTGAAAATTTAGAATTATATATCCCTTTATTTTTTCTTCTTTTTTTGGAAAATTAAAAAAAAAAAGATTAGTTATTTTGGCCTGTCAAGCTAGGGCAACCTTTCAACACAGAAATATTCCAACTCACCTGTTTCTGGACTGATTCCAGAGAAGCAATAACTTTTCAAACCATTGGTGCCCAAATTACACACACCATTTTTAAATGACAAATTTTGATTTAAATGAACTATATTAACTGTTAACTATGTGTGCCTTTTTATTTCCCAAAATGATGTGTCAACATCTCATGCGTAGTACTTCCCATTTTACACTGCATATAAAGTTTGTTTTTGAAATCTGCATTGTAACACTCCACCTTAAACTTACTTTCCTCTTCAAAGTTTATACTGTAGTTTGCAAGTTTGACTGGTCTACTGACTGTATCAGAATCTGTATTAATAATGGAAATGAGGCAGTGTGGTCCTGATACAGATCCCTGTGGTACATTGGAGGCAATATTTAGGACAGTATATACAGTATTTATTTATATGTACTGTATATACACAGTAGGTTTGATCCTGGCAGTGAAGGGGATTTATAATAGGAGGTAATTTCGTTGTTGATCTTATGTGAGTCTTAATTTTTTGTTTCCAAATAGTAACAAAAAAAAAAGCTGGTCAAATATAGATTGATTTTTAGGAGCAAAGTACAACAAACCTGAAAGTACAGCAAGGGATTGATTTTTGATCCCAATGCTTTTCTATGTCCTTAATTCTTAATTAGTCATGTAAGCAGTCTGCACAGTGGCACAATGATTAGCATTGATGCCTTGAAGTGCCGGAGCCATGGGTTTACAGTAATTCCTGGGTTGCTACAGTATCTATATGGCTTTTATGTATGTTCACACTGGTTTCTTCAAGGTGCTACAGTTTCCTCCCAGAGTCCAAAAAGATATTAAGTTAGATTAATTGCCTTCTAGAAAAAAACAAATGTCCTTGGTGTGAGTTTGTGCATGTCTGTGTCTATGTGTGCCCTGTGATGGACATGCCATCCCATCTAGGGTGTATCCTGCCTTGCACTTGTTGCTTGCTTGGATAAGCTTTGGCTTCCATGTTTTATTCCATGTGGATAAAAGCAGTTAGATATACTGTATGGTATTGTAAACTAAAGTATAATAACCACAACAAAGTCCTACCTAATTAAAATTATTTTAATAAGAATAAGACTGACTTTGTGATTTTTTAATTTTATTTTATTGTAAACTAATTATGTCCATTTCAGGTTATAATACTAAGGCTAATTTCACTACTGATTTAGATATTTTAAGAGGATTGTTGAGTGTTATTCATTGCAACAAACGTTTTTTTTTTAATTTAAGAGAGAGAAAAGTAAATGAGGAGGTGAGACTGATCTTTAAAATTGGGTGTTCATAACACTCAGGGACTCCCTAATGTGTTGCTGTTTCCATTTTTGAATGTAGGGTTTAGATGTTATTTTTCAGTTTAAATATTTTAATTGATTCAGAGGCACAAAATGGAAAAAGAAAATTCAATACAACAAGACAAAAGACACGTGAGTGTGTTTCCCCTTTCCCTAGAAACCTACAGTAGATATCGAACTTTTTTTGTTTACTTATACTGTATATTCCAGTGAAGATCATGGGCCTTCCACAGCGTAGCAAAAGAAAAAATAAATCTTATAGCCAAACAATACAATTAGATTTTAAAACTAATAATGTTTACCTAGACATGCTCCTCACTTCAAAACAGGAATTATTAAAAGATAATTAAATAATGTCCTTGTCAGGAAGTTCTGAGTTTAAAGATTATGCAGTGATACAGTATGCCAGATTAGATATATGGGAGGAAAGAAGACAGTTCTCAGGGGGTAATATAACATCTTAATTTAAATCTCTGAACAACAGCCATTCATTTCCCTTTTCTTCATGAAGAATTCTTTCTATGTAATTTACCAGCTGCAGCTAATGACCCTTTCCTCGCCCATTAATAAGAATGGTGTTTATTATTGGAGTTTGGAAAACACACATAACACAAAAGCCACATTTTGTCAGTCTGACGCTGATGAAACCTGCTTCAGCTGTTTTGTTTCAAATTGACTTTATTTTAACCTTATTGGACAGTGTAACTCTAGTGTAGTGCTGGGTTGTCTGTTTACTAAGATCTGCATTCTTTTTCAACACGGACAATTCCTTGCAGGAAACACCAGATCCTAATCATGACACCCCAAAATTAAATACTGTATGTTTAAGAATGCTATGCATTCTCCTATAAATCCTATACTGATGGCACTTACTGTGCTTAATGGAATCCAGCAACAGCTAAGTGTAAATGTTTTGCAGTGAGGAAATTAAAACCTTGACCAAAATGGTGTTATTTTTGGCCTTCTGCTTTCATTCCAAGCTTATGTAATTAAAAAATGTCACAAGGGTCTGTGTTTTCAATCTCCATAACCTCAGTTACCCAGTTAAAATTCTTGCTCTAACAGATTGCTGAAAAATTGACACATTTCTTTATTTCATCAAGATCAGACTACTGAAATTTATTATACGCTATACTGGAGTTACTACTGTACAAAGTCACTTAACAGGTTCCAGTGCATACAGAATTCTGTTGCTTGCATACAATACTTTGCAAATTGCATTCAAACTTACATATTACCTTGCTTCAGGCTACCTTAAGGATTTATTGTGCTTTCCAGCAATTTTCTTATTCTAAGGACCAGTCTATACACAATGGGCAATAGAACCTTCCTTCTCTTGTGCAGCTCCGGTAGTTCACACTATGGACTGTGGACGTTTTAACATTACTAATCATTAAAATAACCTTCTTTACAATATACAGTAGTTTTTAATATATCACTTTTTTTCTCTTATTACTGTTTATCCAATATGCTGTCTTTTATACAAATCTACATTTGTATATATATCTGTTCTGTGTTCTACATGTCTACACACACTGTATTTTTTAAAAGACATACTGTACAAACAAAATATATTACAATTAAAAATTAATACCACAAGACCTCAGGAAGAGGTTAACAGTTAAGTAAAGTTTCAGTTAAGGCTTAATTGAATTGGTCAAACCTCCAGCAAAGCTCTTAAGCTGATTATGATTTACGAAGACCTACTAAACCTACAGGACTGGGATCCTCAAGGAGTGGATTAGGGGGTTCAGGTGTACCATCTTCTATACAAGAGGTGTTTATACCAGGTTCATATTTATAACAGATGTGTTGTGAGGAAAACTGGACAGTTCAAAACACTATTGAGGGTGCTAATTTCAGTATGCCAGACCTTTGTAAAAAAGAGATTATCACATACAGTACTTATAGCAGGAGGAGAACTCAGGTCTCTCTCATTAGCGGTGTTTTGAAACAAATGTGCATCTCTATTTTCTCCTTTCTCTAATTTTTAGTCCAAAGTAATCATGGAAATAAAAGTCTTCAAGGAACTCATAAAGGTCAAAGATGATTTGTATGTGCCAAAAAAACTGAATTTCAGCAAAAATTATAGAAGGCAGTTAGAAGATGTAACAGTGCTGAATAATTTTTCTTAATTGTTACATCCTTTCAAATCCTCTTCTCAACACCCGCCACCAACCTCCAAATACTCAGCCAATAAATGCTAAATGTAAAATGTACAATACATCAAAATAAATAGGCTCTCAAGATGCACAGGCAATAATTAAAAGTGCAAGTTACAAAATGAAAACAAGATTGGACAGATTGTCCAGATTTATTATTATTTTGATTTTAAAATGTTTTAAATCTTTCCTCTAGCACATGACGTAACCCTATTAATAACTTAATTCTTCATTTCATTGTGGGTCCATTAATATGCTTCCTTTTCTTTAAGCACATGTCTTGCCAGGTAATTTTCTTCACCTAAAAGTCCAGTAAACAGAATTGTACAACAAACAAAGGTCATTATGACATGCCTGGAGGTTTTACTGATTTAATGGCAAAGGAAGTCACATAACCCTTTTCATAGTTCTGGAATGCCTGCCTAAGAGATATTTTAGCTGGGCTCCATTCAGACTCAAAATAATAATGGTTTACTTGCATCATATTTTACAAGAAATATGACATTCCCTTAAATTCGTTGATGTTTGTATATGCAAGCACATATATATTTTTTTAATCTTCTGCCCTGGTCTGTTCTTCCAAAAGGAAGACTTTTGAGAAATAAATGCACCAAACCAAGAAAAAACTACAACTTTCATTGAACATAAAACGATAGATTCTAATTATATTAAAATAGAGGCAGTACGTAACATATGAGTGCATGTCACATACTGTATGGCTGTCATAACACTTAACTTTTCATCTAAAGTATTTTGTATAGAATCAACACAGGATAAGCACAGGATCGAAGTCCTTTTAATTTGTTAGATACCAATATTGACACACTGAATCATGTATGCTTTATATCAAATACACAATTATAATCCCTTCATGTTATGGACACTTGAAAACTTGAATGAAACATTAATCATCTATTCAGTTCTATATCATAATTGTCTAATGTGAAAAGAAAGAACATCATTTCATTCACATAAAATGTTGAGTAACACAAAGAAAACAATGATAAAACAGACAGTAAATAGAATCAACTAAAGAATCACCTGTATGGTATACTGTACATTAATAGACAGGATGTCTGTTTTTCTATGAAGAATTCAGTATTGTTTGTAAATATAAGAGACACTGCTTTACCTAAGCATTGGTTACAAAAATCATGTTTGTATTTTTCTGCTTTACCATCGAAACAGGGCATGTGATATGGTATATTTAGAACTTTTGTAAGGTTTTTGATAGAAGTTCACAAAAATGATTATTAGAATGAAATAGACATCCAAGGTAACACATGTATTTGGAATAAGAATTGTATACTGTAAGCTTAATAGAAAATATGGACTGATAAGAAGTGATTACTAAAAATGGAGAGATGCAATTAGCGGAGTACCATAGGGATCTATATTTGGACCCATGAAACTTAAACTAGAACACACAAGCAGAAACCAAAGGTCAATTTAAATCTGATAACAGGAGGCGATCAGATGATCACTTACGTAGCACAAGCAAACCTCATTAGCCAAACAGCCTCTTTCATCCATAATCTTTCTTATATTTCTATATAAAATATTCCTGTTATTTTTATTTGAAAGTCGAAAGCTACTTTATTTTTGCAAGTGCAACATGCAAAAATAAGTAGGACAATCAGATAATTTTTTAAAAAATCTTAAGGTACCATTAACGCCCCCCCAAAAATATTTTTTTCACCCCCAAAAATATTTGGATGAAATCCTTTAGGATTTTTATAAGGATTTTTTATAACCTTTAAGAGTCTTTGGAATTTTGCACATGGCCAGGTGCTGTTACATTAGATAAACCACAAGGTATATTTTTCCATTGGAAATCATTGTTAATTTAAAAATAACATACAATAGCAACACTGAGCTTGTTCCAATATTGCTTTTCTCCTTTTGTTTCTTCAGAAATTTCTTGAACATTTTGGAAGGATTGGCTTTCTTACCTCTACATTATAAAACTATGCTACACTTCCAAATCCAGAATTTGTGTTATGCTTGAGAAAGGAGAGCTACTACTGTAAGTAAGCTGTAAGATACCTATAGTAAGACCTACTGTAGGTGTGACTGATAATATAGAACTAAATACTTTTATCAAAATTTCCTTTACTAGATGCGTTAGTATTAGGATTTGTTACTGTAGTCCTCCCAAGAAGCATACTGTACAATATTAAATATCCACATTGGAAATCATTACTGACAAGTTACTCTAATGCAGTTCCTGGCCTGAACTACTGTACATGAGTGCAGAATGGTTTTGAAGCACATGTCACACTCCTTGCTTAATATTCAGGTAAAAATATCAAGAAAATATTTAATACGTTTCTAATCTCTTATCCTGTTTTAGACTTCAGGAATATTTAAATACATTTTGACTCAGGGATTAATTATTATACTTTAACTTCTTCTTTGAAAAATATAACTAAGATGCTACTGTGAAATTAAATTTTCCAAACACGTATTGTTAGAAGTCTTAAATTTCATCTGTAGAAAAGCTCAGCATAGTTCTGACTATATAGAAACCAGGTATTTCCAGTCATTTTCTCTACTGATACATTTCAATCCAAAGAGCATTTAAAATGCACTATTATTGATGGAATGTCTGTGATCTTTCCATTTATGCATCCATGATTTAGTTACTGTATATACTGTACAAACCTTTAAGACCATAACACAATAGTTTGATAATAACAGCCATCAATTGTGTTAGGCATCGTGTTAAGGAAAATGTTATTTTTTTTCACAGAAATGTCTTCACGTATAATAAAACTTTCATTACATTTAGAAATTTCTGCAGTGTTCATTTATATATTTACAGTATGTATATTATATTAGAAAACACAACAAATGCTCATTAATGAATACTACTTTTCTGCTCCTACTATAACACCGAACACATGTTTCATTTCAGTTGTAACCTATAATGAGTTTTTAATCATTATTTTTATGTGTAGGAGTAAGTGGCATACAATTTATTCATGGGTTTCTTCTGATATTCTTAGGGCCTTCTACTGAGAAACACTAAGTGCAGAAATAAAACAAATCTGAAATTATTGGTACTTGCATTTGTAATGCACAGACATGAAGTAGGAATTTCTGTCCCTGAATGAAGGTGGATTAATTTAAAATAAATGCCCATCAGAATATTTTCCCAGAAATGCCTGCAGGAGGGTTTGGTTCACTTTTATCTTTTTGAAGCAGTCTTCGATCTGGATAAAAGTTACATAATGATGTCTAATTCTTACATGAAGGCTAGCAGTTGCATATTTTTTTTTAATCTATCCAGGCCTGCATGCTCTCTCTGATTACCAGATTGCCTAATAATGTATGAAACTAAAAGTGAGTCACACTTCCAAGGCCAGTGATTATGCTGCACTCACAGAATTGATTATGACATTTAGATGTAATTTCTAAAGGATAATAAAGGAAAAATAAAGGTAAGCATTAACTTCAGTCTTCAAAACCCATTTTACAACTTCCTCCAGCACTTTATCTTTCACTATCCAATTTTGAGCTGAAGTTAGACTTAACAGTTTGACAAATATATTAAACAGTTTCGTTCTCAAGGTCTTTATTGCCACATTCCAATACCACTTTCAGTTGAAAATAACCATTTATTAGTAATTGTTTTGGCTTAAGCTCTCAAATAAAGTGACTTACATTTGTACCCATGTATACAATGGGGGATTTTACTGAAACTATTTAGGTGAAGTAAATTGTTCAAGTGTCTTGCAAATGCCACACATGGAATCTGAATTCACTGTATCACTTGTCCAGTAACATAAAAAGAAATAAATCATCTACAGTACATACAGGTGCCCAATTTGAAATAACTGACAAATGAAATACTGCTTTAGCTTAATTTCTGTGTGGATATTGCTACTGTTTTCATTACACTACAGTACTGTATGTCTATTTTATATTGTCCTCCTAAATTATCCACCTAATGTATGTGAAAGTAGAGGGACACAAAAATATTGCAAGAGAGGCACAAATGAATACATAGCATTTTTAGTACAAAAACAGCTAAATAAATGTAAAGTGGAAGTAAACATAGTAAATGTGAATTTTTCTAACAAACAACATGACAGTTAATAACACTAATGCTTGATATGGATATAGTAATATTTCCAGAGACCTGTTGATGAGTCCCTTATTGCATTTCATGCAAGACTGATACCAATCCAATTTAGTCAATACTAATAACACTACAGCAATAGAGATTCAGCCAAAGTCCAGAGTCCTTTCAGTTTTGTGATCGTACAATACACCCAGTTACTACGCTAACTATGTAGTAGTAAACTCGGATGTACTAGCAGAAGTTTGTAAAACTGGCAGTAATACATCTGTTGGTCATGATGGCATTGCACCAGCTTTTTAAAACCTTACTTCACATCTAACATCCGCTATTCCGACCTACTTACCCCACCTCTCTTTTAAAAAGAGGTCCGCCCTTCCTCTGCCTCTTTTTAAAGGGAGAGATCTCAGACCCTGCTATAGACCTATATACTGTACATGTTGCCTTGCATTTCTTGGATCAAGAAAAATAAATATAAATACATAATAGTGAAAGGATCTAAGTGACAAATTATTTAATTGAAGTTTTCTAATTGTTTTATTAGTAGATTTATTACAGCAGTCTTCACAGTTTTTAATGGCATTCATATGGGTGTCAATAGCATGCATGCAACTATTTTTAAAGATTTACCTGAGGTTTTGATACAGTGGATCATTCAACACAAAAAGTCTCATAGTATTGGTCTATATGATGTCCTAAGCATGGTATGACAGGCCATTAGCCATGCTTTTGTGAGAGCAGTGCAGCTTTAGGGTGTCAGTGTGTTAATTGGCTGCAGCTGAGAGTTTTCTTATTTAAACGGTCTGTCTGTAACATTCGTTGTTGGCTACATGGATAGAAACTAAAACCTCAGTGTGACAGACAATTCTCCTTTTTCAGAAGAGAGTCTTTTTCAGGGATGGAAAGCTCCTCTGTTCCTTTCCTACAGACAGTAGTATGAAGTGTATGAAGATGAGTGTTTGAGTTTAATGTAGGGTGGCTGGGCACGAGAGATTTGTGAGTGAGCTTAACCTGACTTGAGTTGTGCTGTGAATGAGGTGCCCATAAGGGTAACAGTGAGAAAACACGAGACTAGGAGTTTCACCTGACTCCAGGTGTGGAAGATAGTGCAGTAAAGGTGTATTGTGAGAAAATAATGGACAGTACTAGTGGTGTCAGGCCTCTCTGACATACTTGGTTTCAAAATTCTCTAAAGTGTATGCAATGTGTAAAATATGATATATTAATTTCACACCACCCCCAGTAAGAGAGTTGCACAAGTTCTGTGGTACTCACTACTCTTTTCATCATCTGTATTTTCTAATTTAACTTAGGAATCGGGCAATTCTCATATACTGTATACCAAAAACAACATACTATACTCAACTGGACCCATTTAATGTTCTGTAATGACTGATCTGCATTCTCAGGTTCAATGAGTTCTTCCTCATTGTTCCCTTATTAGAGAAGGCTGCATGGTCCTCCTCCTTCTTCATTGTTCTTCACTTGACACTACTCACACAGGTCATTAGATCTTTTCCCTGACCCTTCACGCTCTGTCTTCATTAATAATTAAGCATTGCACATACTCATCACACTTGAGCTTCTCAACAATCCCTTTGTCTCTCAGTCTTGATTAATCACCAGGCACTGAAGTATTCAACCCAATTAACCCCATATCATATTTCTCACTCCATCACAATTTTCATTAAATAACCACCTTAACACAACTCTGCTTCCATTCTCGTAATGTCAACCAGTTGAACTGACCACAGATGGATGCCATTCATGTTCTGTGCATGATTTTGCTCTACTTCTTTTTCTGGAACCTCATGTCTGCTACAACATTCAAGCTCAAAATCACTAATTTGCTTCTGTTGTGACTAGGGGGAAGGTAGCTGAATATAGCAATGTTTGTAGTTTTCAGATTGATTGGAGTACTCATAAGGTTTGGAACAGAGTGTATTTTTTGGTGGTGTTAACCTAGCTGTCTTTGAGCTAGGAGGCATATCGAAATATGGAAAGACACAAATGATTTACTCAGGTAAATTCACTTGACAAAAAGTAATTACGGTCCTGTATTAAATAATGAACATTTAACAGTGCTGGTCCATTCCTAGGGAGGTGGTTAAGCTTGTGTCCTTAGGAATGGACGACAGCATAAGCACAGGGACCAAAAAGGAAGGAGGACATTGGAATAAAAGACTGACAGAGAAAAGAGTCAAGAAGAAACAAAGGAGGAACATCATTCATCACCCTCCACTTCCTTCAAAATTGAGACATTTCTAACCTTAGCATTATAAGACAACTTGCTGCAATATTTATTTTAGGAAATTCTGATTTCCTATATTGTGGAATCCTCAGAGTAAAAACCTATTTTCTATTTTAGTGATGCATTGTTAGAATGCATCCAATCACTTGGGTAGCATCCTTTTTTCTTAGGACAAAGGTTTTCTCAGTTTGGTCTTTTAAGGTGTTTTCTTGTTTGTGAAGTATTTAGATTACAGGAACATACTGTAATTCTAGAAGTCTCTAGGTCTATAGTAAGTAGGACACTGTAACCCACTCAATGTAAACATCTGTCTATATTGTAACCATTGAGTGTGTTAATGTGTTAGTTATTGTATATAAATATTTGATCTAAGTATGAGGCCTGACTATACGATGTTATTGCCATCCTGGAAATTAAAAAGTCACACATGCTGTGAACGCTCAATATTCCCTGACTTTAGGGTGTAAATATTGTATTAAAGCAATAGTACTGGGGGTATGACTGATATTGATAATCTTAGATTTTAGAATGTGTTTTTCTTGTCATCCATCAGCTTTCCTTTTGAGTATCAGTGATTGCTGATCAATCTGCTGGAGAAGACAATTGCAAGAAAATCATGATTACATTTCCATTTTCTATGATAATTCATAGACAGCCTTTTGATGATATTGTAATGACTGATGCTGAATTGACTAGTTTATTTACTGATTTATTTAAGTTATGTTATGAATTCTAAACAATGTGATGAATTACGCTGTTGTGGTCCACTTCCTATTACACTCCATTTTTGTGACATTTCATTAGAACATTCCAGTAGTGACTAATTCGGTCATTTTGGTCATTTGATACATTTTTTTTCTATAAATTAATTTCCTGTTTCAATAATTGGCATGGAAATATGCTGTCACCTCAGTTTCCCTTTGGGATCAATAAAGTCCCGGTGGGGACTATCGGTGTGGAGGAGAACAGAATAATGAAGCAAGTTCATAGATGGGGATTATTAGGAGGCCAGTGTTTGAGTTTGAGTTTGAGACCCCTGCCATAAACCCATAATGCATAAGCTAAGCAATGTGGTGACTGAGTTGTCTGGACATGTCTCTCTTTGTGCTTTCCTAAAATGAGTTTAGAGGAGATGTCCTTCTTCTGCAAGTTCTGCTAAAGAAGGATAGCTATGTGACTTATTGGAAGCTGAGAAACCCTGAACTGTTTTTGCTTAAGGTGACCAAGGTGGTCCCAGCACGACAGCTCATCCTCAGTGTCTGGAATTCACAATTTTAGTTCAATGATGGAAAAAAAAGAAAGGCTGGTCAGGAACAAAGAAAGCCCTCCCCTGAGATAAGATGACCCTGGCATCTTACAGAGGCTCACTTCCATCAAAGCAAAACACAAAGAAATAAATGTGAATAAGACAGAAAGACATGAAAACATGCCTTACAACAGATGACAGTGAGCATTGAAAAAGCATGAGAATAAATGTTTTTAAGCTAAGTAATACTGTAAAGTTCTCAAATATGTTGTTTCACGTGCCAAGTGCCAAAAACATACTGTATAGGACTACTTATACTGAGCATTTACAACACTAAAGCAAGGTAGTTTGATCAAGAAGGACATTCTCCTGAAAACCTTTAATGATTTAAGTTTATATTTCTTTGTTAGAATCACCATTTACTTTTTATATTATACACACCTGACTGGAATTGGGAAACAGCATAGGAAAAATAAATATTTGTAGAACAGTACACGCACAACTTTCATCATACCAACCATTGAAAACCATTCGGCATTTGACATTGCTGTCACTGCAGTGCCTTACATTAAAGTAAACTCTAACTGAAGCAAGGGAACTTTTCTCCCTGACATATTGAAAAACACAGATAGATCTTAGGAATTACTTTTACTCACCAAACTGAAAAATCCTTAGCCTCTTGTAGCACACATGACCCTGGCAACACTCACACAATCTTATACCATTTCCTGCAGAATCCCAATCATGGTTGACTAATGATGTGGCCCTGGCTAAGACTGTCATCATCCAAACTGCAGAGGTCACACTGTGCTCTAGGTTAATGTATTTGGAAGTGGTGCCACTTTGAAGCACCATGAAGATTTTATTTAAAGTAGGCAGTCATATTCATAACAAGAATTTATAACGATAATTATTGACAGCTACTGCACCTCCTGCCTGATCTTATCAAAAATCAGAAGCTTAGCAAGACTGGGTCTGGTCAATATTAGGATGGGAGACCTCCAACAAAAAACAGCTTGTTGTTGAACAGTAAATGCTGTTGGTGGAATACCACAGCATATGGATTTTGTTCTTTATTACATGATTTCTAAATCCAAGAATCTGACTGCTTAGACTATAAAGATTCCAAGGCAATGTTCAAATGTTCATCAGAGTAGGGACGTTCATAGTACTGTTCTAGATAAATTAATCCACTCTGTTTTTACACAAACTGATATCCCCCCAATTCCCCCTTAATTTCTTACTACTCTACCTGATCATCTGTGTAGTGAGACTGCTGATAAATAATGGTTGACATACAGTATATCACCCAAATGGTTACTGCGTTTCTGTATTTTATTATTATTATCATCTGGTTTGAAGTCGGATATTAAAACATTAACAGTTGTTACATTTGCTATTAAAACAGTTAATTTCAATGAGACAGAAGACAGGCAGTCAGCGTGAGTCAGTGCCTAAGAGAAGCCAGCTGTCTGTCATTGAATGCCTGAAACCTGACAGCTAAGCTCATTCCTATTTAAATAGCTTGCGTCTTCTCAGCAGGTGTTTGAGCTATCCAGGAGAAGGCAGTGAAGCTGGGAGAGCCACAGTGTGAGACAGAGTACACTGGCTGACCATTAGAGATAAAAGAGACACTTAAAAGAAAGTTTTTTTTTTTCTTTTTGAGAAACGTAAGGATGAAACAATGATAGATGTGCAGTTGTCTTTTTTCCACCTGTCTGTAACAGTCACCTTGAGTAAATTTTAGGACATCACTTGGTGGCTTAGATCCCACTCTTAGTTAAGGTGCTAAATCCATTCTTCTATCCAATATAATTTCCAATAAAAGAATGTTCTCGCCTTTCATCTTTGAAATTAAAATTACAAGTCTGATATATTCCATATTTTAATTAACATTAAAAGATATTTTAACATTTCATCCTGTGACTTGCTTAGTAGTTGTCTTTGAAATGGTTCTGCAAAAGCCTTTCAGAAAAACTATTTTTCCTACAATGCATGCCACCTATGATTTAGATTCAAAGAGAAATCAATCAGAATTATTTATCCTTTTAAACCATAATTAGTGTACATAATTGATTGGTGACACAGCACTCTCTTCATTGCTGTGAATAATGGCATGACCAATGTTGTCAAGCTCACTTATAAAAAGCATATTGAAACTTGTTTTTTGTTTCCAGAAAGTGACTGTACTTTTATGGGCATTTCAGGTTGCAGTTTGTTGGGCTTCTTTATGTAGGAAATTATTTGTTTTGTTGACATTTTTATATTACTAACTGGACAATACAGTCATTGCACCAATTCATCGTAGTAGATCAGGTTTTGCCCTGAGCCACTACAATTTAAGCACTAACCTATCAAAACTGTTGACTTAAAAAAACACCTACATTTGTAAATAGTCTGGTCCTGCCCATTGGACAAATTTAGGCTATCAATTAAACCCTGAGAATCTTAGAGACTGTATAAATATTCCATACCATCTGTCATTTGGCAAACAATGAACCTGTGATCCACACAATCACAGAACTCCCTACAAACTCCACACAGATAACACCTCAGGTCAGAATTGAGCCCAGGGCACCAGCAACTTGAGGCAGGACACACACAGCAGGTGCTGTTTTCACTGTAGACATTACATCTCAACACTATCATTTCTCATGAGAACTCTGTGACAGATGTCAAACACACACACACACCTATCAAATATGCAGGGCTGGATTCCTCAAACCAGATCAGTACCCGACTAGCTACATTAGTTCTCAACGTGAATTAATTTTCTTTCAGTAATCTTTTTTACAACAAGGTCAGCATAATTGCTGTTTGTACAAGGATAGGTCCAATGTATGCTTACATTTTTGTCAGCTGGCTTGAAGAATACTTCTTCTCCACTTATACTAGTTTCATTCCTGACCTCAAGCGATCAGCTACTGTATGCTTTGCCTCACTTCATCAACTTCAATTTTTTCAAATTCACAATCACCATATCCTCAACCACTCTTCCTTTTCTGGAAACAAGATCTCTGTCAAATACAAAGGGATGAAAATGGCTATGTATTACAAACCCACCGATGCAGTCTCTTTTAAAGCTCCATCCCAAACACATTAAACTCTCTTCCCTTCTAACAGTTCCCCAGATTTTGTCCATTATCCAGTAAAAAGAAAAAGAACAAAGCACTTAAAATTGACAATTTCATCCTTCACATTGCAAGGAAAGCTATCTCACCAAAGTCAAACTACACTTGTAACATCAACCCCAAAATTAATTCTCTCACACAGAACCTCACTGCATACTGTGGGTCCTTCCCTTCCACCGCAGCAGTTTATATTCCCAGAGAAATCAAACAAACCTTTCCCATTTTTCATTTTCAACTGGAATTATTTTTACAAACCCACTCATTATCATCTACTGGTGGCTATCTAATTTTTTAAGCTTCCTCATACTCAGGTCCCTTAACTGTGCACAACTACCATCTGCATCAGTCACCTTTTACTGTAACAAACTGCTGCAGCACATCTGCAAATAAATATCTAGTAACACATTAGATATACATGTACTGTACATGGCTCCTTTGGCCACTTCAGGAGTACCTAGAGAGCATCACGTGTATCCAGTAATCTTTAATTTAATTTTAAGAAAGTGCAGTGCTATTTACATTTGTGAAACAGGAAAACTGGCTATTTCAGAGCACATGTCAGAGCAATGAGGATCAAATAACTCTACAAGCCAATATTATCCCTCTCTGTGTCTGTGATTTCACTGACGTTTCTCTCAGTACACGTTCTGCAGGGTCTCCAGTTCCTTTATTCCAGGAAAACATCAAAAGCTGCAATTAACTTTAAACTTGAATCATACCTTCCACAGCTCTCAATGATATATACATTTCTATTTTGAATGTTTCCATTCATCTACTGATTGCAGTTTTCCACATCTCCCCCAGATTTCCATTTTTTGAAAACTCCCCGCTCTTTCTTACCTGCAGTGCCCATTATCACGTGCCCTTTCTTTTGTTTTATGACCCAGAACTTTGTATCCTTCTTCCTCACACTTCACACCTGCATTAGGCTCAGCAGACAAAATGTTTTGATTTTACTTTCTACTTAACAACGTGGAATTAATTTCTGCTTGATCCATAGTCAATCATTATATACCAGTCTAAAAGGGTAACACATGCTTAATGGTAAGAAACAATTATGTTTTTCTAAGGATTATGGTTAACTTAAGGAGCTGTAGAGCCATCATTAGAAAATAAGGAAACATACTGTATATTCTACATGCACAGTATTCAATTTTTATTCAGGGGATGCTTCCGAATCTGTCACATTTAATTCTTACAACAAAGTAATTAATTCCCACATGGCCAACTGCCCATGACGCCTGTGTCAAAGCAACAAAGACCACAGAATACTAAGAAGGCCACATGTTGCAGTCAGCAATGACATCCCTGTCTATGATTTTACTTTTGAAAACCTCAGCGGGAAAAAGCCAGTGAGGATAAAGCTTTCAGAGGCAAAAGTGATATAGGGGTATCTGACATTAGAGTCAAATTCTATCCAAAAGTTAATTGTGTACATGATCTAAAACAATAGTTTTATATCAGGCTTTCTAATGTGACATGTGACACATTTGGCAGAACTGATTTGCAGAATAAATCAGCTGTCAGGAAGGAGTTTGAGCAGACATTACAACAAATTACAGTTATAATTGGTCCAGCCCCCTCTCTTTCATGAGTTATTACACTGTAGAGTCTGAAACAGCAGTACAACCTTTTGTTCTTTTCTTTTGCCGTCTAAACCTATTATGTTTTCACTCTTAGAGCAAAACAAGCAGTGCTACCTTCCAAACTACAACAGTAATTGAAAGGCATGACATGGAATATGGAATGGAATATGACATGAATCATGACATGGAAAGTGTCACTCCCAGTTTTCCAAATAAGAGTAATGTGTGTGTTGGGGTGAAACAAGTGAATTAAACAACCATGAGAAAATTACTGTCCAGACTAATAGAAAAAATACTGGAAACATTTTCATGAAGAATTTAATAGATTTATGCATTTTTGAAACTTGGTGACCAAAGTAAGAAAGAATGAAATGGGACAGAAAAATGAAACACATCAGTTGAGACCATTTATGCTAAGCAACAGGGAATATTTACAGGGAGTAAGTGATATGAATGTTAATTCTAGCACTAGGTCAATGCTGGAGCATGAGCTATCACCAAAATAACATATTCTAAGGTACCTAACATCATTGTGACAGGATATGACTACCTGCCTTAAATGTTTCTACTATCAGTAGTACTGCAATTTTTCAGTATTACTTTAATTTCTACATTGTTGATAAATGTTATTTCCTTTCCAGGGCCATATAAATTGTTATACATTCACTATTTTTTATCATATTTTTTTTTACTTAGAGATGCAGTCTTTTAAAATGTTTGAAGAGTCAGGCAGTATACAGCAACAAGTGCCACAGCATGATGAACAGCACCATGTCTCGCTGTTTTTATTTTATATTGTTACGCTCATTCGACAAACACCTTGTTTTTTCCCCACTCATTCATTATTACTCCATCATCTCTCATTAAAACCTCCCTCCCACTTTTTTCAAAGACTCCCAAGGGTCCTCTGTTAACCTGCACTGGGAACTCTTCTTGCCCTTCGCCATGATCCTAAAACCTCAAGGATCATAACAGTTAACAGTTATATTTGGATAATGAAAGTGACACAATTGCTACTTTCTGCAGCATGTGGTTTGTGGAATTAAAGGTGGTCAGACTCCTTTTTTTCTGAGATGGTATGGTCTATTTAAAATGGAACAGTAAGTATTTCCTTCATAGCATGTACTGTAGTATTAAAATGTTGGCCATGTGAATTGAATAGATGAAAAAGACTTCCAATTCCTGACGTGACACACACGCAAATCACATTAAGTAAGATCCACAGATAGCCAAACAGTACTGTACAATACAAATAAATTAACTGGAGTATGACATAGTCTGTATATAAATAAAACATACTGTATACACAGTAAATAAAGTATGATATTGTATGTTTTAAAGCCACTACAGTACAATCTGTGTAAAATATATTTTAATAAGCAAAATATTTTTCCTATTTACTTGTTTACAGAATTCTACTGCTAGACACACGGCATTTAAAACTGGAAGTTTTACAGAGTAGTGTAGTCCTGCATCAGAGTTTTGAAAAAATCAGGTGTTGGGTGGTATCTTTCAAGGTACGGCGGCATGTTCTTTGTGTGATGCCCAAGCATTCTGAGTGGCTGCATCTGTAGTATTTAAAAACAAATAAACACATAAAAACCAAAAAAGAGGCCAGTAGTGATTTGAATTTGAATGTCTTGCAAAGAATGACTTACGATGTGTTATGTAAGTTGAATTGTAGCTAATACAAGTCTGCACTATATAAAGGCTTTTTCTTTAAGCAGCAGAAACCACACTTTCAACACAACAACACAAAAATTAAGAAATAGTTTTTGATTTACAGTATTCTATGTTTTAGTGTATTCTATGTTTTAATAATTTTGTGTAAGTTTTTGTTATTCCAAAGCTCTTTGGGTTTGCATGGTTTCACTTTCTCTGCAATTATAACATTAATGTTATTTTTTTTTGTTTTGTTTATTTGAATTGTAGTGCAAAATAAATCTTCCATTCAAATAAACCCACCCCTAAGCAATGCTTGTAGTTTTTAATTTAGCTTGTCCAATGCTTGTTGCATTGGTGCTGCCCATTGAATCAATTGAACCTGCTGGGCAAACTCTGATCTTACACATGGATACAAAATAAAAAGGAAACTTCTGTCTAAAAATTCTACTTTAAAAGAACATTTTAGAACATTTGTTACCTGTTGTAACTTAATTGTGATTCTACTGTTTGTCTAATTGTAAGTCATACATGTGTGTTGTGCCAGTGATGTGCTTGGGTGTACATTACTAAACAGGTTCAGTCTTTGCTTTTTGACAGTGGAAAAAAATATGCAGCTGCTGCTTTGATTTGGGTTATGCTTCATTATGTTCATTTCTGTGCAAACCCATGCAGAAGAATATTTACTGTACGTTTTTTAGCTATGATTTTTTTAGATAGGAACATCTTGATTCTCGATTTTGAATCTTGAATAATTTCCAATTGAGAGCAGATACTACAGAAATCAGAATCCCGGCAGCAGGGAATATTTCTAAATGAATAAAGAAAATGGGCCATTAGGATAATGTGTTTCTGGATCGATTCACATATTAAAGGCAGTTCTAGTGATATTTTGAGTAGGGGGTGGGGGCAGGAAAATTATGACTAATTAAAAACTTATTAACCAAAAACATTGGGCAGGACTTGCAGGACCCAAGGAAGGATATTTCTGGGAGATGTAGGTTTTCAGGCAATTTCCCAATCATTGTTTTCTGAGTAGTGTCTACTGGCTTTTTCCCTTGATATTTTAGAATTATATTTTCTTTCTCTGATCAATTAACTTTTACTTATCTCCTGAAATATGAACATCTGTTTTTCTTCAAAAATGTTTGTACATTTTAGAATTCAATATAAATTTTGAATTTGAAATAAATTATTAGTGTTGTCAATTGTGAATCTCATGTCAACTATGGTACCTACAGCATAGATTTGTCTAAAATAAATCGTGTTTTAATTACATCCGTTTTCAGGCTGCAACATTTATATTGTATTCTCCCTCCCACCTCCTTGCTCCTCGGTATGAGTGTGTGTGTGTGTGTGTGTGTGTGTGTGTGTGTGTGTGTGTGTGCGTGCAGTGCCCCAGATCTGGATATTCTGCCGGCTTTTTAAATCCAGTAATTTTCATACAATGCATTGTAGATATGTGATTGTAGAAAAATCTTTTCAGTATGATATCTGATACAGTATATCCCCCCAAAAATATGGTGATGCATCCATGAACTGGGCAGCCGCAAAGTTTTCTTTTGCTCTAATTTTTACACTAAAAA
This sequence comes from Atractosteus spatula, assembly GCF_055471065.1. Taxonomy (NCBI): domain Eukaryota; kingdom Metazoa; phylum Chordata; class Actinopteri; order Semionotiformes; family Lepisosteidae; genus Atractosteus; species Atractosteus spatula. The sequence goes on along the minus strand of NC_142728.1, from coordinate 6,147,562 downwards.
AGGTTTGGTTGGATAGTATATAATATAACAATATAACTTAAAATATCTAAGACAAATGAAATGAATAAATAAAAATGTGTATTTGATTTAAATTAAAACCATGAACATGAAATAATTTGATACAGAAAATGTTTATGAAGAAGGTGAAATACTGTTTTGTTATTTACTTTTTATTTTTAGCTACCATATTTATATTCATAAATAATAATTTCAGTGATGTTCAAAACCTTTTTCTATTTTAATTTGGTCATTTTTAATTTCAGCAACAAAAATTCCCATTTTTTAAGCGATTCTATATAAATATCCCATATTAAGTGGATTTAAAGAAGTAGAGGAACAGATTAAATGAAGCTACCATCAAATGCACACGACGTACCACTTCTTTCATTCTTTGGGAAGTAAAAATCAAAATTTCACAAGCCGAATCAAACCACAATGCAGCGCACCTTGCTTACCATGGACATGGGTTTTGATGCAGATTCTGGACAGCTGCATCTGTAATGTTAGGAACCTATTATTGTATGCAGGTATGGCAAGTGGTCACAATGTATAGAATCATAATGTATAGAATGGTGCATTGTTATCTCATATTATTAAGCTTTATAGATGAAATTCAAAAGTATCGTATCATATGTCCTGTGAAAGATAAACACAGAGATAGTATGTATCAGGTAAAATCAATTTCAGGCCTACTGTTTCATCAGTACCAACTGTGTTCATTATTCTGTGTATTTAAAGGGCGAAAAACATTTCAAGCGTTTGTATTCGCAGCACACATTAACATAACTCATGTAATCGAAAACTCACCCCACTTCTATTCACATTCAGTAAGCATTTAACCTATGAAATGTGAATCTACAGTCTTATTGTACCTTTATTTAAAGTGAATCTTAACTACACTCTATCGATTGCCAGAATATTGATGATTACCTCACATTAAGTTAGCAAAACATGTTGTTTGATGTTTTGGGTAGAATAAGGGATGAAGTATATGCTTTCCATGAAAATGATGGACTCTTCTGTCATATAGAACTTGCACTTCACCTTTTCACAGATTTATTCTATGCAAGATCAGTAAGAGATGAGCTAACTCAGCCAAGGCGTGCTTGTGTAATTGCAAAAAAATAATAAAAAAACATAATTATATATTTATGTACAACTACAGCTATGTTGTGTGCTACTTTAAGTTCTGACAACACAAGGACAAAATATCCTTTAAACCAGATATCTTAAAATGAGTAAACAGGTTGTAAGTTATGATTGTTACTCAAGGTGGATAAAAGCCCTCTGCATATTTGCATATACAGAGCCTTTTCTGAAAAGCATGCATCATGTGCTGCTTTCTGAGCTTTGTCACTCAGCTTTGGTAATATGAGGAAAAATAGAAATAAAAAATCAGAATAGGTCAGATATTAATCAAAATGGGAAAAAAATGATCCTGATGCAAATTTACAGAGCTTTTCAACAGGCTTAAGGGCTCTGGGTAATGTTTGAAGAATAATTTCCATTCATTTAATACTACACTAACATGGGCACATAATAAACATCAACACAGCAAAGGCCATTGAAATATTTATATGCCCTGATTTCTACTGAAATGGCATTTGAAAAATGAAGACATACTGTAGCAGACCTAATTTCAAGGAAGCATGTGACAAGATCACAAGCATTTTCAAAAGGAGAGTTTATGTACTTTGTGGCAATGACAGGTTAATCAGGCCAAATGCTGGTCCTGTCATTTCACTCTTAGTTCATAAAAACAGGAAAATGGAAAAAAAAACTATGGGGTGCATGGGCCTGCCACTGTGCTTTGCACAGTGTGTAAACAGGCTTGATAAAGTGCTCTTCCCAGGACTGACTGATCTACTGCTGTGAACAAACTCTCCCCAAAGTACACAGATTACACTTCAGAAATTCAGGTTTGTCATTTTGCAGAAAACAGGGGACTCCACTAGTGTGTAACCATTCTGTTTGTTGCATAGAGGATAAGACAGCAGCAATAAGACAGAATGCTGACATGAACTCAAATTGCCGTCTGACTTTTAGTTTGTATCATACTGTACATCATATCTGCAAGCATTCCATTTGTTTAAAAATGTTTGTGTTCAGGGCATTAATTCTTTAACTCTTTAAGAAAAAATACAGAATACTTACATTTGGAGAATCACTTCACATTTTAGTTTGCCTATTAATATGCAAACTTTGGTGTATATTTTCTTCTTAGTATTTCTAGAATAAACTATTAAAATCTAAACCATTAATTTTCTTAAACACACACCATAGAAACAGTAACTGTATCATATGTGAGCCCTATTTTACCACTTCTACACTTGTACTGATATGTGGGTTCAAAATTCCATCCTCTCAGCCAGCCATCCACCATTCTTCATGGTAACAGTACCTGTAGCAGAATTAACATTGATAGACGTGGATGCAGCTATCTCTGACAACATTGCGAGTTCAGAGCTGCTGAGAATGTCGTAGAGGTTAGTGTTGTGCAGTAATTCAAGGAAACCCACACTGATTAAAACCTAACTACCACAATTCTAAGTTATCTGTTCTAAACACAGTCAGCTGTAGAATATGGTCAGTTGTAGAATACGTCTCAGCTAACACACCAAACAAAACTATTTTAGTCAGCCACATGGGAAAACTTTGTTGAACAAACATAAATATCAGCTTCTTGGTTAATTTTCCTACTGAAATTCAAATGAGGAAAACAAAACGATGCTCTCTCATTTGCAACTTATCTTTTTTTCTTGGACCAGACTGCAGACCTACCTCATGAAGCATGTGTGTACATAAACAAGTAGCCTCTGATTACAGACTAGCTTTCTTTTCCTGTGCTTTAATGGACTGGAAATCATTAAAAAGTTATCTTTACCGACAGATGGCCAGAAAAGAAAACGACTGACTACTGCTGAATACTCAACATTCAGATGTTGCCAATTCAAGTCTGTGCCCTTGAGTACTGAGAAAGAAACATGATTGTGAAGGCAAATTTGTCTTGCTCCGCTATTTCAAAAGAATACCCCATGAGATGCTACAGTTGTCACATCCAAGTCATTTCTAAATGGTGGAACACAATTCTGAGAAGCAGCAGAATAGAGTGTACCATCCCTGTATCTGATTTCACCTCTTGCTGGGATGATCCTTGTTAATACCAAGGTGCAACAACAAAAGAGAGTTCTTAATCCTGCCTCAGAGAATTACCTACCTGAAATATTGTAGAAAAATATTTTATTTAAATTTACTGCCACAATAAAACCTAGAAATCAATCTGGGTATTTTATTTGTGCCGAAAAATAAATTCTTAATTACAATGTGAAAACTAGAACAATTAAATCAATCAAATGCGTGGCTTTTTTTTTTACAAATAATTGCATGTATAGTTTTACCATAACACACTACTACTGCTTCTACTAATAATAATCAAGTGACATACTCATCTTTAATCACTTTACATACATTTTAATAGTTTCTATTATGCTTCTTTTAAAGCATATGAATGGCTTCCTACTTCTGTCCATTGGTATTTAATTCTAATAGAAAGCCATTCCTATGCATTGTGTTGTGTTTCTGGGGACTATTTCTTCCAATTGTCTTTGATGTCGAATTCATGAAGGTGCATATTAGATGAATGTGAATGCCATTGGACATACATCTTCAGTAATGCATTATCTGTATTCTCTGTTTGGCTTTTCATTTGGAGGAAAAAGTAATTTCATGATAACTGACATTTTTTTTTATTTACTGTTATATTTAATGCCGAGACTTCTAGCAATAAAATTGTAGTTACCATAATTTCTGATGTGGAGGTGTATAGAAATCAAATGGGAGAAATGTATGTGATAAATGCTGTATATAAAGCAGTATATCTAAAATTCTGGTGGATTTTTTTTTATTTTAGGAGGGCAAACTTGAATCCAGTTATTTGTGAATCACTTCAGTTTCAGGGTCTTTCCACAGAGAGGATTGATCTCTTCATAAATAATTCTCAGTGATGTTCCAAGTCCACCTTTGAAATGTTATTGATTGGCCATGTGTGGTTGTGTAAACACAGAAAAGTCACATCAAATATCTGTTATAATCCCTCTAGTACTATACACATGAATGCATTTTCACCTGTTGCATCCAAACCCCACAGGGAAAATGTTTTTTTACAAACAAAAAATCTTTCTTCAAAATGCTTGTCATGCAACGCAGTCCTCACTGCCCTTATATTGCTGTTTGCAGAGAAATGTCTGCCATGTTTTCATTTTGGGGGTTGTTGCTTCATAGATAAAACCATAAAGTGTACAGTGAAACACAAATACTGTATACAGTGTACAAAACTGTATATATAGTAAGTGTACAGAACATGAAGCATTATTAATTGGATGATTTTCCAGTATTGAAGTACAGTAGCTCATGATTTCTTAACTATAGTAAACTTCTACTAAATACTACTGTAGTAAACTTATTCTAAATAAGATAAATACTGTATTATCTTAATTTGATTTTATGATTCCACTGACAACCATTACCCATTTAAAGACCAAACAAAAAAGGAATTTTAAAGTCATAAACTGCAGTGCCTTTTAAAAGTATTCACATCCTTCCTGTGGTGTTCCATTTTGTGATATTTTAAAACAATTCATACACTTTTAAATTAACATTTTATTCAATACCTGAATTAATAAAGAATTCTTGCAACAAACTAAAGAGAAATAACTGAAATTTTTTATTGAAGAATATAGGTTTATTTATACACTTGGAGAGAGACTGAGCTCAACTCCTGGGATAATAATGCTGTTAGAGTTACAAAGTTCAGTTACAGTTCTTGTGTCATCATCTGTGTCTATCTCTGTACTGCATGTCTTTCTTTTTAGAATGTGGAGTATATTGTGTATATACTGTAATAAATATTAATTGCTGATTCACAGTGTCATGACTTCAAGCTTTAAACCAACAAAATATAAAACTATTTCCAGCATCTTTAGCACAGTACTGTGTATGGATAAATGAAATACAAAAAACATACAAATTACATATTGGAGTAACATTAGAAATGTCTCATTGAAAGCAGACCATCTTGGATAATAATTATTATCAATAACAATGTTTACTGGTGCACATTAAAAATGCAGAAATATTGTTTCTTGGGATAATAAAAATAAATATTGAGCTTAAATAATGGAATTTCCTTCATAAAACAGGTTGCTTTAGAAATTAAATTGGGAAAATTGCCAAACTGAGCTGGTTAAGAATGTGTATAAATAGACAATAAAAAGACATTTTATTTAATACAAGAACAGTGGAAAATACTAAGATCATAGGGCTGCTATCAGCATGATTAAAGGCAGTCAGTCTGTGGCAGAGGACACTAAGATGCCCATATCCTCCTTCAACTATCAGATGAGTACTCCAGAGAAACCAGAAAACCAGCTGTTTGTGAGACAGACAATATCTTAGAAGGAAGAGTCACTATACCAACCCAGAAAATTATAAACTCCTGACTCATCTATGTAATTGTTTTATCATTATTGCTCATGCCTTGGCATTTTTCTCTTTTATGACTTAGTTTTCTTATTCTTTTAGTTAAAGCCAGCAGTTATATCACCCTGCAGATCTCAACTGGCTACCCACTGAAACTAAGAAATTAAGCAGGGTTGAGCCTGGTCAGTACCTGGATGAGAGACCTCTTTGGAAGCTATGATTGCAGCTGTAAGTGGTATTAGTAGGACCAATAGGGGGTGCCCACCCTACGGTCTGTGTGGGTCCTAATGCCCCAGTATAATGGTGTGGGCGTGTAGTGGGTGCCACCTTTTGGATGAGATGTTAAACCGAGAGTAGGGAGTTATCCCGGTGTCCAGGCCAAATTTCCCCCCTCAGCCTTTACCATGGCCTCCAAATTGTCCCTACATATGATTGGCTTGCACTTGTCGTGTGATGGACTTGCTTTACGCTCGTTGCTTGCCAGGTAGGCTCCGGCTTCCTACAGCACCTTATGGTATCAAGGTTTATATATAAAATTTGATATATTTATATATAAAAGCTTTGGTAAATGACATGACATTATTTTAGGTACAATCAAACAACATACAGAAGATATAGATAAATTGTCTCCCCTAGTTTATAACCTAAATTTTGTCCAGTATTGTTTGTAGCAGTGCTGTAAACAGTTTTGAACTACTGTATAATCCCAAATTATCAAACCTTCTTTGAAAAGAATCAGTGTACGTCATTAAATGATAAAGCTACCATACATATATGTAGGGACTGAAATACAATGTGTGTCATGAGTTCCTCTGTTTTTGAGTTTGAGCTTGAGGTTTTTGGACACTCCACTCAAAGTGCTTTACAGGTTATAGGGACTCCCCTCCACGATCACAAATGTGTAGCACCACTTGGTAGATGCTATGGCAGCCAAAGTGCACCAGTACGCTCACCACACATCAGCTATCAGAAGGGAGGAGAACAGAGTGGTGAAGCCAATTCAGAGATGGGGATTATAAGGAGGCCATGGTCGTTAAAGGCCAATGGGAAATTTGGCCAGGATGCTGGAGTAACACCCCTACTTGTTTTGAGAAACACCTTGCAATTTCTAATGACCACAAAGAGTCAGGACCTCGGTTTTTTGTCTCATCCGAAGGACGGCGCCTTTTTACAGTATAGTGTCCCCCTCACTATACTGGGTCATTAGGACTCACACAGGCTGCAGGGTGAGCACACCCTACTGGCCCCAGTAACACCACTTCTAGCAGCTACCTTAGTTTTTTCCAGTAGGTCTCCCATCTAGGTATTGGCCAGGCTCACACCTGCTAAGTTTCAGTGGGTTGTCAATTGTGAGCTGCAAGGTGATATGGCTGCTGGCCCAAAGGACGATAAGCCCATGTGAGCTTTTAACCCTGCCGATCTGCCTTTCCCTTCCCCATTCGCTGACAAGCTTAGATAAGGAAAAAAGGGGCAGCTGCTAAAGCACTTAATATATTAATATATTTTCAGTTTTTCTTCTCTTTACTTTTTGCTGACATTTACTGAAACCTCATATCCTTACAGAAAGATAAGGGCATCTTAATCTTATATATATTAGATTTAAATAAATGTGTAAGCTGCATTTAATAATTTCACAAAATTGAACACCATAGGAGGAGTCTAAATACTTTTGCAAGGCGCTGTTATTAAGACTTGGCCTTCTGTATGAAGATATACAAAATATCCTCTTAGACATTCTATACTAATCTGTGCCTCATAATTATGCAATTATAATATGGTGTTTGCTAGAAAAAATGTATATATTCACTGAAGACTTTCTGGCTTTCTTTCTTTCCAGTTTTATACAGGAATATGCTCCTTGTAATTATGTTTCCTTGCTTCTACCTTAATTTGGAGTGATGAAGCCAATTCATAGATGCAGATTATTTGGAAGCCATTATTGGTAAAGGCCAGGGGGAAATTTAGCCAGGACACCGGTAAAGAATGCTTTGGTATTTTAATGACCACAGAGAGCTGGGATCTCAGTTTCCTGTCACATACAAAGGATGGTGCATTTTTTACAGTATAGTGACCCTACTGTACATTGGGGCATTAGCACCCAAACAGACTGCAAGGTGAGTGCTTCTTACTGGTCCCACTAACATCTTTTCCAGCAGCAACCTTAGCTTTCCAGGGAGGTCTCCCTTCCAGGTTCACACCTATTCAGCTTCAGTGAGTTGCCAGTTGTGAGTTGCAGGGTGCTAAAGCTGCTGGCATCCCTTTGTATTGGGATATGCACCTACTGTATTTATAAAGTCATCTCCCGTAAAAAAACTATCAACATCAATACCAAATGAATTTAAAGTACTACTGAAGTTATTAAAAGATGGAAATAACTTTCAGGCACATCAAGCAAATCAAACAAAGCAGTTTGCAGTTTTCAAAAAAGGCCTAGCAAAGTCAGGAGCTTACCTTTATTAGGGAATTTTTATTTTTGAAATTGTCAATAATTTTATTTATTTCCTATACCCACCCAATTTGGAATTGCCGGTTGTCTGTTTATCTTTCAGCTTGTAGCACATAGACCTACTATACATCCACACAGAGAGGATGAAGAAGTGCAGACAGGGTCTGATGGTTTGTTGGAAAAACTCTATTATTATTCTATTACATTAACTTCAGAAAAAAAATGTTACTCTAATCTCGTTTCCCTCTCTACTGCACAATTCTGTTCATATTTCAAACTATCATCAAGTCTTATACCAGGAGTCCTTGTTAGTTCTTGACCTCCTCTTCACTTCTCAGCCTTCAAATTTCTCATCCGATTTTGAAGATTTTCAACACTACGTCTATACACTCACCCTGCCTCCTCAGCCTTATCTCTCCATCTTCTCCTTCTTCCCCTACTTGTACTTCCTCACTCACTCAGATATCTCCATTTTTGTTCCAAGGCCAAACCTAAAACTTCCATTCAGGACCCTCTTCCAAGCTGCTGCCCCAAAGTCCCTTTTCCTATATTCCCTGTCTGCTTAACACTACTCTTCTTTACCACTTCAACACCTATAGTACTGATTCCCCTGATTTTATAAACTGGCCTACATTACACTGTTCTTAAAAAAATCCACTCTTGATCCCTCATCCCTAAAGAATTATTTCCCTGTCTCACATCATTAACTTCTCTCCAAAACTCTTGGGTAGGTAGTAGAATACCAGCCCTCCACTGTCCTTATGCTGCTTGACCCTCTCCTTTTGCTTTGATACCAGTTTTTTTCTGAGTTTGTGAAGATTACTGCTGGTAATCAGTAATCACTAAATAAATGTATTTGTTAACTATACAACATACATAGTACTAGGAATTTGTTCTTGTGTCTTGGTGCAAAAACAAACAGATGCGGATATATTCCAGTAAGCAAAGTGCAGTATACAATGGAGTGTTTCGCCAAGCCAAGTTTAGCACTTCAATTCCCAAAGAAGATCGATAGATGACACTTATGGAGCATTGGATGACATTGAATAGGTAGCTTAATTTAATATATTGCACTATTTCTTCAAATCCACTTAATAAGGAGTGTTAATAATAAACCATGATACTAAATGGAAATTTTGGTAGCTTGAAAAATTGGAAGCATAATAACATTTCCAAACATTATTAAAAGACATTAATTTATTAATGTAAATATAAAATAAATTTACATAGCTGGTAGTGGTAGCTGAAATAATTCTACTTCATAAACATCTATTTCTTCACCTCTCACTTCCCCTCTTCCTTTGCACCTTGGTGACAATCTTGAAAGTTTTCTCTTCTATTCCCAACACACTTTTTTCTCGTCTTGAGCCACAATTGCTGAATCCACAACTTTTAACTAACTATTCTAGACAACGTCTAGTCTGTTTCCTGAAGCTCTCCTGCTTATTTTATTGTTACATATTCTTAGCCATTGCCAGCACTATCCGTGTATTCCAAATCAACCAGAAAAGTTCACCTTTTCTTTTCCATTCTTTGCTTTTATCATGTGATGACATTAATGCAATCTGTCCACTGGCTCCCTTGCTGCACACTAGTATCAAAGCCCTAGTTCTCAGCTGCTATTGTCTGAACCACTCTCTCCTATGTTTTTCTCTCTCCTTACACCATGTCCCTGCTCTTCCTTCTTCAGCAAATTGTCTGTACTCTTTCTCCATTTTTCTCATTTCCAAACAGTGTTCATTCTGCTGCTGTGGTGAAACGAATTATACACAGAAATTAGAACTGTTTACTCCCTGATCATTTATTGGCAGATTAATGAAACAGTGACATGACAATTTTTAAATTCTAATATTTTATTTCTGAACCCATTTAATCAAGGATAGTAGATACATCTGTAACAGTGGAATGCAAATGGAAACTAATAAAACAGCACATTTTATTTACCTACTCTAGGGCATATTTACATTCATTGCTGAAAGCATAATGTATATATGATTGAAAGTTTAAGACTGACAAAATTATGTAATCCTCCCCTAGTAAAAGTGTTTATTATTATATTCTGCCGTGACTCATGAATATTTGAAAAGTCAAATTAATACAGCAGTCTAAAATAACAAGCCCAGTTCCCAGACCTATAGTACATATCTCATTAATATGAGGTCTATGTATGTATTATGACATTTTACAATGTAGCATTGCTTCTTGTTTACTGCTTCACATTGGACTCCAGTTTCAATGTTCCATCATGCTCTGAGCTTTGAGATTATAACTGAATTATTGTCTGTGTTGACTGACTTGGCTTGATGCCTGCTTCATCTTTCTGAGTTAACTGAATTATGATTTGATTCGGCGATATGATTCATTCAAAAAGAACACATCATTTGCACACTGCAGAGCTCTGCTATACGTTCCATAACTTAAACTAGTTTCATTCCATGTTCAGCCTGCTACCATACTGTATGGGTATAGGACAGTGGTCTGTGGGCTGTATTTGGTCTAGTTTTGCATGTACTACTCAGTGTGTTTGTTAGGTGATGCTATTTTATCTCTCTTTCATGTCTGTTATCCTTTCCCTTTGAGGTTTTTCTGTCCTGTAGCACATACAGTAGGGCAGGTGACAATTATCATGTATTGAACAATGCATCTTTTGCCTAGAAACCCATCAATTACCACACAGTCAGAGGTGACACATTGAATGTGAGGTGTGCTGAGCAGGCTTGAACTGAATGTGGAACTGAGGGACAAAGAGGAAAGACAAAGGACAAAGGAAGGAGGGATAATGCACCATGACTGCATACAGTCAGTTCCACAAGTAGACATGTTTCTGTCTGCCTTCCCCCCATGATTTCAGATACAGTATCCCCCCATTCACATTCTGGAATTCTGGCCAAAAGAGGGATATATAAACCTCAGATAGTGGAGGTCAGGAGCTAGGAAGAGGATTAGGTGCTGTCTTCATCCCTCTGCCCTATATATGTTGTAGACAGTAGGGTATTATGTCTTACAAATGAACAGGCGTATAAATAATACAGTTCACAAATCACCCTCAATAAAATGCAAGATGTTTGACATATCTACATGGTGTCGTTAAAATGCTGTTGAATTTCCAAAAAATTGAATCATTTGAAATACTGAAAAATCCATGTCACTGGTATCAAAGCTGTCTGGTTTAATCATGAAAAGAAAAGTTTGGGCCAAAACATTGGAAGACGGAAAATTCTTCTGAAATCCATGGCAGTTCTCTCATCTACACTCCAAAAAATGGATGTTTTGCAATAAATGCCTTCCACATAAAGTAAGAAGCAGGATACTTAGTTCAGGAAAAGCCAAGTAAATAAAGTTGAGAGTTCAAACCAGAGGTGAGACTAAGCACTGAAGAAAATGAGAGCTCAGTTTATACAATATAGAGCTGTATTGGCTAATACAGTTTAATATTGCCGTCTGTGTGGACTGCACCTCTGCTGCAGAAGATTGAACTGTAACAGAAGCAATAAAAAAGTAAGCTGAATATTAGTAAATATAGTTATATGCTGTACATGTATAACTATATACAAAGATACAGTATATACTAAGAGGCTTTCATAAAATCATGGAATGACTAGATACATGGCAAATGGAATTGAACACTAATAAGTACAAAGTGATCCATGCTGGTTATAGGCATGCACACTATACAGTACATATCGCAGGAATGATTAGGAGCCGCAGGAACTCATGTCTGAAAGACATTTAAGGTATTTATGCAGATTCTTCTTTGTCAATGTTATGGGAAAACATCAATGAAAAGGAAAGATTTGTGATCTTAAAGTAACTTTCATATATACTGTACAGTACAGGAGTTAAAACGCTCCTGAAGTGTAAAAAGTGTAAAACACTCCACAAAAGAGATAGAAAGGAGATTTTATTCAAGTATATAAAATCCAAAGGGGGTCAGACTAGGGGCTTATTTCACAAGGACACAAGATCACAATTAGAAACTAATAGAGAAATTATTATGGACAGAAAACAATTCCTTACACAATGTTTTGTGGATATGTAGAACAATTAAAAAATGTCTGGATAAATATATATATTAAATTAATTTTATTTATATTACCACATAAATTAGCACACCGCATAAGCAACATGTACCAAATTGTCTCCTCTCATTCACAACTGTTCTTACTGTATGTTCCCATTAAAAGGGAACATACAACAAATCCTTTGATTTGATGTAAATCAAAGGATGTTATGTTGGGTGGCACAGTGGTTAATATTGCCGCCTCACAGTGCTGGAGCCCTGGCTTCAATACCTGTCCAAAAACATACTAGTAGGTTAATAGGTTTCTGAAAAAACTGGCCATAGTGTGAATGTGTGTACAATATGCAATCACGTGTGCCCTGCGATAGACTGGTGTTCTGTCTAGGGTGTATCCTGCCAAGATCCTATTCTTTTCCTGCATAGGATCCAACCCCACCATAACCCTAACTCACATTAAGCATTTAAAAAATGGATGGATGCATATTAAGAACTTCTTTAGAAAAAAAATTGCAATGTTGATCACTAGATTGCAAACAGTACAATACAAAGGAGCTCTGTACTCATTCCAGGATACTAATCATTCCAGGGAGTTCAAGGGCCTTCATTGAAGGCAAAGTTAAATCCATTTGACTACTTCAAAATGAACAACTAAACACAAACAAGTGGAAGCAAATAGAAACTGAGGGGAAGTGCTTTTATAAATGAGAGCTGGGGGTACTTCTTCATACAAAGGGTTATGGGAGTCTTGAATAAGCTGATACCCTATTATTTTTCAACACAAAACAGCGGATGGGATCCTCAGATCAATTAGCTAAAAACACAAATTACTTTTTAACATTACTGCTCTGTATCCATTCTGTCTGTAAGTGGGTTCAATTTTTTATATTTTATTTTGAATATGGAACATTTACTTTACTTTTATGATTAATTTACCAAGGACTCCAACTCTGTGTCACAAGGGTGCTGGAGATACCCTGTCCGTGTGCTGGCTATCTGGCAATGAATGACATCTGGCTTGGCTCCATTGCAAAGACAGAGAAGGACCCTGTCAGGTTGAGCACGTGCCAGACTGTGGCTGTTTATTTGAGAGCAAAGAGAAAAATAGTGGGTGATCTGCTGTGAGTTGTTTATAGTGTAAAAAGAGAAAGAAAAAAAAAGAAACAGCGTAGTGTGTGAGAGTGGAAAAGTTCATGCACATGTCTGCAACAAGCTAACCCAATGGCAATGGGCCTGTCTGTAACAAAGTATCATTACTTTCGTTGGATTGCTTTGCTTGTTCAGTAGCATTAATAAAATGCACATTTTATCGTTTGAATCCGTGTGATATTTTATCTTATTTTTTTCTCTAGTAGGCATAATAAACTCATAATATACCGTTCCAGTTCTTAATTGTTTCAGTGAATTCAAGCCATCTCATTACTACAAGAATAGAGATGCTAATGCATTTGCTCATTTGCTAAGCAAATAAATTGAATAATGCTAAGAATAATTTAAATCTATAATTCAAATGATGACTTTTAAAAAAATGGTTAGAGATTTGTGTTAAAAAAAAGAAAGCTTGTACTGTACAGTATATACTGAGCTCTTACATGGTGTTACACTTTCAGAACAAAACAGGAGAAATACATCATCTTTTGGAAGAAACAAACATTTATTTGAGAAAGCAAAATGTCCTTAAAAGCCAAAGTTTTCCCATATGTATATGAGTTGCTGCTGGCATTTAGCATTGACAGAGACAAATTACAACTCTCGGGCAGAACTGTGCTCGAAGGCACTCATAAGCCAAGTCCTCTGTCTTCCAGGAAATATGTATAAGGACTGCTTTTACAGGTTGCGTGATCAGTAAAAATTTTAGATTTAAGGCAAAAACACACATAAAAAGTTTAGAAAAGCTAAACATTTTCATAGTGTTAGTTGTGCAATTTTATCTTTGTGTCTTAATCAACAGGCCATTTTTCAATTTTTAAATAAGGAATCCAAAAGGTGCTTTCCAGGTAAATAGACAACAACTTAGAATACAGGCACTTAAGACGTAAAATTGGGTTTTGTTTACACACTGTTTATAAAGAGTGTGAGTAGCTAGTAAAGTGTCTCTTACAGACGGATCCCAATAACGTGACTCAGATTCACCAGGGCAAAGGTGAAGCCATTCTTAACAATAAAAGGCCCTATTCAAAATATTATGGCTCTCTAAACTGTTAAATTAGGGGGAACATTTTTCCTTATACTGAATAAAGCATCAAAACACAACATTGATAGCTTTTTCTTACCTGGAAGATACAAACAAAAAAGAAATAACATCTCAAACACTTGATAAGATTTTGTCTGGGTTGCACTAGTTGGCATCCACTTACTGTACATGTACCCACAGTGCTCCTTGGTCATCTGGGATAGAAAGAGAATCTCCTCACTGACTGGATCTTCTTAGTTGTGGACTTGATGAACATATTAAGATCTTGCATAAATGGGGTCTTCTCCCATTCATACTTCCCACTCAAAGAGTGATTGTACTGTATTGTTTTGAATGACTTTATAATTTTCTGGTAAACATGCTGGAGCCAAACTCAGCATGAGGTCTGCTGTACCATCACCTCACAGTTTAGTAGTCTACTTTGGTGGCCTGAATGTTTAGTGGCTGTAAAATAATCAATTTAGTTATCTTATTACCCCTGTGACAATATTTGGTGACACAGTATGAGCTGTTCTATTCTAAAACAACTGTTATACAAATGCACAATTTTTAAAAATTAAAAAAATAAGCCTTCAAGAAACAGAGACATTTTGGAGGAATTGGGGTCCAAAATCATGACAGATATATGAAAATACCCTAAAGGATACCTTTGCAAATCCTACTGGAATCATCCTGCAAAATTATTTTTAGGACATACTGTATAAAGGATTCTCGCAGGAGGCATGTGGGATACTTGCAGCAATCTATAGGGATTTTAGCTCAGTGTCTTGCTGAATGTCTCCATGGCCCCAAGGTATTTTTAAAGGAGAAAAAAAAGTTTAGTAAGTCATTTGCTTTTTATGTGGGTTACCCTACCATGCTATCATACTGCAACTCTTTATCTCTTAATTGAGCCTAATAACAATCTAGACAACACTGCATTGTTATTCGAGTTATTAGAGACCTGTCTTTTGAACAGACCATATTCCTTTTTCTATAGACAAGATCAGAGCATTTCAGAATGTTCTAGGACCTGCTGTGCTCAATGTACATTCATCTGAGTTTATTTCCCTGTCTGCCAGGATCAGTAACTGTATAACATTGCAAGGTATAATTCATTTTATTGACTTTTTTAGAAACCATAACTGATAAAGGATTTGTTAGATTCCTTGGAGCCTCTTATAAAACTAGAGAAATTTCTTCAGAGAAGTTTGGTTATTTTTGGAGTACAGTATATCAGGAACTGGAATCATCTTCATTTTCAATGAAATGTATAACTATGATTTGAGAACTAATTGGTATCTGTCATGCACAGTTAAACATAAGAACGGTCAATATACAATGCACCCCCTCTTCACCATACTCACCATTCATCACTTTTGATCCTTCACCATTATCATCACCCCTTCAGTTATTCCAAGATAGTTAGGTAGTTAGTTTTAGTTCCAAACTAAATGAATATAAAAATATCATTTTATTTCCTATATGTGGCTATAATGTTATTCCTTTTCAGAGGGTGAAGTTTAAATCTGTATCACAAAATATTTCCAGGTGCCTGTTTATTCTTCTTTCAGCTTGTTTTCTGACATTTCTGTCCTTTAAAATTTTAGTAGGATTTAAATCGGGACAAATTCCAAAGTTCATTGTTAATCTTTCTGATCTAAGTAATTTTCGTTTATCTTGACTGTGTGTTAAGGCCCACACTGTTTTGAAATTCCATCAAATTATCAAGAATTCATTTTCCAAGGGTATTGGAATATTGGAAAATGACATTTTCCATTACAGAAATGTCTGTATTTTTTCTTAGCGTGCCATGTTTGCACAGGAAAAGTAAATCCAAACTTTTACTGCTTCTCTTTACCACAGGCATGCCTATCTCTCACTTGTTTTTCATCTCACACTCAGCTTCATTTGGGAGCTTAACACTTTCAAAGACTATTTCACCTGTGAATAACATTCTTATCCACTGCTATTTGGACCAACCTGTATGTTCATTCTAGAAATTGTTTTATTTACAGTACCCATCAATGAAAAAAAACAATTTTGAGATGCAGCTTTCCCTTCATACCAGGTCCAGAAACCCATCTCCTTTGTTTGCTTTCATGTGGAGAGATTCCATATACGATATGGAGTTGAATTCAGCAGCAAGAATAGTCTTAGCAAGAAAGCAATTTGCCTTTGACTTTCAAATGATCACTCTCTTCACTCTTGGCTGCTTTTTCTTTTTTACTGTGTTAACCAGCCTTTTTTTTGCATAGCTATTATTTATAGCTACTGTTTTATGTAGCTGTTAACTGTGGTCTAATGTTTATTGTGAAGTAAATTATTTTTTTCTTGTCATTTCCTTTACCTTCTTTAGACATACAGTACCTGTATGTGTCCAATATGATCATTATTTTTATTTCTTTTCTTGAGATTATTAGACCAATTGTAATTAATTGTATTAAAGTATTCTAAAGCTTCCCTTTTGAATTCATGAGCAACAAACTGTTAAGCCTTTCGGTGTTTACACACATTTCTTGGACATTTCTCTTGTCTGAATTGTCTAGAATTCTGACAGGAATCTCTCTTCAGCTTTCTAACTGAGAGTGGACAAGAGATAATATTTGCTCCACGACAAGTTCCAAAAGCAGCATTTTCATGGGTTGTGGCTTAAGCACTGACATTTACATTAAATTAATTTGTACAACATACATATTATTTTTTCTTTGGTCAATATTACAAATAAGATCAGAATGGTACCACAGCTCTCAAGGCATTCTTGGAGGGAAGCAGTGTCATGACCCTCCTTTCTCTTGTTTTTGCTGAAGTAAGAGACTATTTAAGGTTGATGAAAGATATCACGTAACATTATTCACTCAATGGACTATAAAGTAGAACTAAATCACTTCATAAACCTGACAAGCAAAATAAGACAAACACGGGCATTTCCTTGAGGAGTAGATGCTTGGACAAAACGATAAAGATGCTAATATGAGAATCACAGCTGGAGCTTCATACTACTTTAAGGTCAAAAGATGTTTGTCCCTCACTCATATCAAACAATCTACAGACAAAAGTAATGAAAATATACACTTTTATAATACTCATCTCTGCAACCTCTCAGATTAATCTTAATCTTTATGTTACGGGCATGGTGTCCAGTATTTTACTTGGCTGTCAAAAGTGCGTATGAATTTTAATGTTTAGTACAATTAAAATAAATGGACAAAAAAATCCAAGTTTTCTATTAAGAAAGAGATGTCACACTTGTTTCCCATGTACATATTAATATACAAAATAACTACAATAAACTCAAAACTATTCTAAAACTGATTACAATTATCTACTTGGAACAATTTACAATTTAACTAAAATTGTTTACATTTTGTTTTATTTCTCTTTATTCTGATGTAATCTTTAAATGAAATATTGCCCTGTATAAAAATTACATTTAAACTGAATTTAGTGAAGTTCAAAATGTGGATAATTAATCAACCTGTCACTGTGTTTTAGATAAAGCACAATGTTGTTTTTTTTACAATTAATTTGATATTTATGGAAGCATTAATAAGTAAATTCTGTAACTAATAAGCATGCATTCTAATAATTAGAAAATCTCACCAATGACTGAGGTTGTGCTCTCTCATATTCACATCAGGAGCAAGGCAATCAAAAATGCCCATGTTCACATTTAATTGCATTTGAGCTCCTGGTACTGTATGTATGTTAGCCAGTGACCTGGATCAGTTTCCTAAGCTAAATGAAATCCAATCATATTGTTATATAATTACAAAGCACTTATACTTCCTATTTTTTAGCTTTCTGAGATAATAATATTGAGAATGGAATATTAAAAACCTCACTTAGCATTAATAATACAAAATCTGCATTTTTGCTGAAGCATGGACAATTCTACAATAAGGTCTTCATGGTCAATTGCATTGGCATGGCTCATTAAGTGTAGCAACAAGGACATGTATCAGGCAGCACAGACCATAATGTAACAACACTCATCTTGATCATGGTCCAGGAGTGAAATTCATGTGTCCATACATAGGAGTCATTTAATGGGTAAACTAATGGGGGTACTTTTCATAAAATGTATTCGCATTTCTCTGCTCACCACATTATATTCATTAATGATAATTCAAGAATAGTTATTTAGCACTGTGCATGGAAATCTCCCAGATACAAAGTAAAAGTGCTTTTACCCTTGCTTTAACAATAACAAGATCAAAGATTAAAAATATTGTACTTGAGCGCACACAGCATCCATGGAGATGGCTTCTATATCTCCAGACACTGGCCCTTTGATGTAATGAGTTTCACTCACTTATAAGGATGGTGAATACATTACCTGGGAACTTGGGGGCACAAAGGTGGTGGTGCCGGCTTCTCTGTTGCACACAGTTTCATTGGTTGATCACATGTTTGTCCTTTTCTACCTCACACGATTGTCCATGTGGGGCTGCTTCATGTTTACAGAAAACATCTAGTAATACAACACATGTCTGGTGGCCCTGACAGATGGTGAGGGAAAGGACACAACAATATCCTAACTCTGAGCCCACTTACTTAGTTTATAAATCCTAATTGGTTCACATTATAATTTGGGGATCCCAGGCCCACACCGGAACCACCCTATCACCTGCCTCAGTCATTTACATACTGTAATATAACACAGAGATGTTAACAAGTCATGGTTTGAATTCAGTGCATGTCAATATACTGTATGCTACTGTAGCCTGTAAGATCATAAACCAGATTTGATGTCCTTGAGGCTAACTGTCCCTGAGCCACCTCCGAATGTTCAGCCTGCACAATTCACACCACCCCATTAAGTCAAAAGGCCAAAAGAGGTTTGAAGTCACTAAGCAGTCCTAGGAAGTAATGTTCCTATAACTATAACAGTCTCATCTTTCACACTGTTACCCAAGCTCTAAAGCAACCTCAATGACTTATTTATCAGCCTCATTGATCCCAGTTATGTCACCGCTGTGGCATGTGCATTCAGACTGCCATCTTTCAGCCTTCTCCAAGTGCCTGAATACATGAACAGCAAACAATCCCACTGGGCCAGAAGGGCCAGCCTTTTTATTCTGAAAGCTCCTATGAGTCCCAAGTAGTGATGTTACTGTACCATTTCATCTCATCTTACCCCATCAGTGCTCCTGGTAGGAATTTAACTGTGGAAGTAACAGCCTCAGCAACAGATGTTACGGTAATGGGACTTTTTATACAAAGTCACCGCTTTTCAAGAGAATTACATCTCATGACATTGCCTCCCAATTCCTGACCACATTCCTCCTCAAGGTCTTCACACTAGCCTTCAATCAAGAGGTCCAATGTAAAGAGATTTTTTTTAAGTTTCTTGTATGTTCTTTCCTCACTGATTTCAAATGTTTCCATTATATCTTCCTCTCAGGGTGTTTAAATACAGCTAACTTTTCCCATCACTCAGTGTCAAAACTACCCGTGGGGACATTTATATCCCTAATTAGCCTGTCGCTTTCAATTCCAGTAGAAACAAAGCAGCCCTATCAGTGGAGCTCATGGTCTGCTCCCCACCTCCCCTGTGGTAAGTTCTCTTTCATGAAATGCCTGCAATTGACAGCTCCTCAGCCCATGTGTTAGCACCTTCCCACCACTGTGTAACCTACAGTCCACCAGCAGATGACAAGGCATGTCTGATAAATAAGATCTCATTTGCAACAACTTGATTTTTTTTCTAAGTCCCTCATCTTTCGTTTTCTTTTTCAAGACAGAAGCATGATGGCAATCTGTATTGTTTCAGAAAAAACTCCTGCTTTCTGACAGCAGACATGAATGTTTAATTGGACTTCAGATCCACTGAAATCCTGATGCATGTGAACTCAGTATTTGTGACCGAGATTAGAATTTCTTTTTGCCTTTTTATGTTAATTATGTCTTCAGGAGAAAAAAACATACTGTATGGGTCTAAATCATCTCAAACATACGTTATATCTACAGTATATAAGGACATAATGTGTTTCACAGGGTTATAAAATATTGCCAGCTCAATCCCGTCCAATTTCTTTCAGCAGGTCTACCTTCAATTGAGGTTGTAATGACAATTGTAGAATGCAATGGAAATCTATCCGTTTCATCAAACTCGCATGTTGACATATTGCCTGCCACTAAGGGAGGGGTTTGTAATATTTTGATCTATGCTTGTATAGTGAATGAATGTGGAAACAGCCCCAAAACACAATGTTAGTCTTACTAAAAACAGGATTCAGTAGAACAGCAGCAAAATCACTAACATCTCCTTGTCATTACTAATTACAGAAAGCAGAACAGTTACCATTTTGTCATGTATTAACTACTGCTGAGAAAGTTGTTTAATTTGATAGGAGTATCCTAATATTTTGACCATTAATAGTGTGTTTAAGTAGGATAAGGAACATTTCAATAGGATATCATGCCACGAACATTTCAACACAGGAGAAAAGAGATACATTCACAGATGTTTTTAACAATTCAATCTGGAATGCACTTTTTTAGAATGAAATACAGCTTGCTTTACTTTACATTGTAGAAAGTGAATGCACTTTGCTGGGATTTACATGCACTTGAACATCACCTAAACAGTAAGGACATACTGTAGAAAGCATGTAGCACCTTTGTTTCTCTTACTAAAGGAGAAGTGATTTGTTTAGACAGTACAATTTAAAATGCACAGCCAGGGTCAATTGTTTTCTCATGCTTAAAAGGGCTTAAAATACTATGTAAATCAGAAAAGGATTTACTCTTGAGTCTCATAGGATTTCAGCATTTTAGATCCTTTTTGTCAGATGTAAGTTTACATTAGTCACCTACATAAAAGCCAAATTTATTTTCTGAAAATTACTGTACATGCAGGTCAGTGCTCGAGAATGATGAGCACGCACAGTGCACAGTTAACAGTCTATGAAAATGAAACTTGAAAATGATCTAGCCAGCTGTGGAATGGCCCTGCTTAAACTAACCATATAAGTGATCGTATAAGTCAGTGTGTTTCCTGGGACATTCTGAGAAAGGATGGGATTTTACAACTACCCTTAAACTTAAAAAATATATATATATTGTAAATCCTGCATTATTCATCTGCTGTGATTGAAATTGTTGATTAAGGCTTTTGCACTGTAAACATTTACTGTACTGTACTTGTAATACTAATTTGTTGCTTTGCAGCTATACTATTCCTGCCAACTATAAGAACATGCGATCCGATGAACAATGTTACTTTATATTTTCAAAAATAATATTTTGGGTTAGGTTTTACCACAGTTGTGATGTAAAGGCATTCTTTAGGATATCAATGAACTTCACCTGTTTCAAATGGAATCTCTAATTACACCATCTGTGCTTTGCTACTGAAGGCTAGTCTTCATCCACAGTCACACACGGTTGAATAATCATAAAGGGAACAATCACCTCATAGCAGTAATTACACTCAATGGCTGTGTTCTGGCAAAGAGCAGGCTCTTGGGAATGTGGCAAAGCAGTATAATGATGCTAGAGTGCATTTCCACAAACAAAGGTTTGGAACTTTGTCTCCGTTCCAGTATCATGAAAAGCTTTGCAGATTTATTTTTTTATACTGGTTCTAAAGACGCAGATTAGAAACAAAAGAAAAAACTTTTTAGATTATTCTATTACATTTACCACATCTGGTAAACTCTTCTGGAGTGTAGAATATGAGTAGATTTGTTGAAGCAGCAACTCCTGCCTTAGTTAGAATAGATGTCCAGCCCTTAGTTTTACATCACTTTTGCTGTGTGCATTGATATGGAAGAAGTAAAAAAAGGAACAATGTGACCTTTAAAATCAATTTTAATGTCATTTTCTAGCCAGTTGGAAGGTGAAGATATAGCTTGACATGTCTTTGAATGATTTATAAATGTGGCATTTGAAGGGTTTTGAGGACACATACATATCACAAGCTCTGTTAAGTTCCCTAATGTGCATAACATTAGACTTCAAACTATAGTGATGACCTCTCTCTCTTATTTCAACTTGCCAATCATGTAACAGACTCTTTAATCTGTGCAGTTCCTCAACAAGTCATGACTCTTTGATGTTTCATTTCTCTAAGCCCTTTGCAGATTTTGAACTTGCATCATACAGTTGCTAATAAGAGCAGCTTCAGCTGTGTAGTATTTTGCACCTACTTGGAAAAATAGCTTTCCAGTGCCAATGTCAAATTACACATAAACATTTTAATTTGAGCTGCAGTACAGTATGTCGCATAGCTTTCATTGTCAGGCAAATAACAAGCAACACCTACAAAACATCCGTTCGTGTCTAATTCAGTGGTGTGAAAAAAAAAGGGAAATAGGTTTTCACAAAGTCACAAAAACCCTTGTACTGGTGCTTGACATCAAACTAAAATGAAGCACTGTGCAACAGCTTCATACATAATTAAGTTTAAATTAGTTTACCTATAGTACACAAGTGTAGTAGCTCTAAAGCTTTAACATTTGTTGAAATTCTCAAAAGCAGTTTTAATACAAATTGTGCAACCATAAAGAGCCAGTAGCTTTTTCCAGTCTAAACATGATAACATCAGATGTCAGACAGTATCTTATTTTATTTTATCTATTATATTTTCTCTTATTGGTTTAATTTTATTATCATCTTTTCTAAATCAGGTGCCTGAAAAGTGAAACTAAAAAGTTCATATTTTAATATCATTTGGACTTTTAGAAATTACCATGAATGCACATCTGTTACAAATATGATCTGATTAATCAGTACAAAGTGCTACAGGACCTTCAGGAGAGTTGCAGTTCATACTGTATTTCAAGACAGCTCCAAAAAACTAATGAGAAACAGAAGGTAAAAGATTTTAGATTGTGGATTACCTTCCCAGTTTAGAGGCATGTTTTCTGCCATCACTACACTGATTAGTTTGACTGGTAGAATTCTGGAATAGGCCAGCATACAGTGTCTTGTAAAAGTCTCAATAGTATCAGATTTTGATAAGTTACAAATCATGAAAAAGAAAATAAAGTTAGCAAAGCCTGTAAAGAACATTCACAAATTGAAATTTCATGACTGCGTAGTCCCCAAAGTCAGCACTTTGTCATTGTACAGTAGCTCTTTTTGTGCACTGTTGGATGGTATATTTTTTGCCCATTTTCCAAGCAATCTCTAATTTAAGTCAGAAATGTGATTAGGCCACTCAAGGAAATTCAATTTCTTCTTGTCAGTCCACTCCAGTGTGCCTCAGCCTTGTGCTTTGAGATCGCTCTATTGTTGAAATGTAAATCTTTTGCCCAGCATTACATTCATGGCTCAAGCATGTTTTCCTCTAGAATTCATGTACTGTAAACTTTGCACCTTACGTTTCTGTCTTAATTCTGACAAGCTCTTCAGTCCTTGTACTGTATATGAAAAGCATTCCCAAAACATGATGCTGCCACCACCATGTTTGACATTAGGGACGGTATTAACTAGCTCATGTGCTGTGTTGGGCTTGTGTAAGACATACTGTAATCCTTTGCCTTCAGTCTAATGCTTTAGACTAAGTTCAGTTTATGCTTAGTCTCAGCATGTGTATGCAGTGTGATATATTCATATATAATATAATATCATATATTGAACTAAACTATTTTTTTCCATTAATGGCCTCTATCTTAGCAGTTGCCTGCTTTATGTAAGGACAGAGATATTGTTGATTTATGACTTGAACCTTTGCAGCCCTTAAAATCTTTCAAAGTCACTGTATGCCCGGCTGCTTGGTTTGGAAGGGCAGCCTGATCTGGGCAGTGTTTTGATGGAAAGGTGCACATTCCACCTCTTCAGATCTGTTACTATGAAATTTTTATGACCTCCTCCCACTCCTTTACAGTATGCTTCTCCATCACATTTTCTCTTAACTTGGTTTGAAAACTCCTTACTTGATTTGTAAAATCACTATGTGAGTCTGGTTTGTAATTATATAACTAAGGCGACTAACAGGGAAAAATGCTTACATTACTCTGCAGTGAAATTGAACCACTTTGATTAAACAGTGACTACTGCATATTAATCCTGTGAGCTTTTGAAGTTAATATTTTACACCTTAATGACTTTAAGTTTACTTTAAGTCTGGACAAATAGATATGTTGGAAAAACATTGATAATTCATTATAATTTTAAATATGTGTAGTTCTTACCTAGAAATCACATTTTCTCCAGAATTAAATATAATTGTGCATTGCATTTGATTTATTTTCTGGAGAAAGAAATGTGCAAGAAGGTGGCTTGATATTAAAACCAAAGCAAAAAGGTCCATTTTTTTCAGAATACAAGCTACAGAGGTTTCCTGCTGTCTCAGGGACAACTTGATTATTTATTTCAAATAAATTTCATCCAGAGACAGCGAGGACACCTTTGCATTGGATTAAACTTAGTCACCCCCTGCCGTTCGGCATGACACCCAGCAATCTGTTCCCACACAGTCAAATATTGAAATTGTAAAAGGAATGTTGAGAGGAACAGAAGTTATGAATATAAAACAATTTGAATGCTATGTAGAGGGCTTGGGGAAAAATGGATTGTGTGTGCACTAATATTCTGTGTTTAAAATCTAAAACATGCACTAGACATAACATATGGAAAATACAGGGTTTGTAAGTTCTCAGCAAAGGAAAAAGTTCTACTTAAGGTGGTGTCCATTCCAGGGCAATCAAGTTGGTTGTTAAATTTGGCTGCATGCAACTGAATCTCATAAATGTCGATTCTCTGGCAAGATTAGGCAAGCTGTTGTGCAGGTTGATTGCTCAAATTAGAACTGGCAAAAATCCTCCATTTTAGGAATAAGATGGTCAGCTCCTCCTTTTTGTCCCTCCCTGTACAGTGGATCATGGGTTATAAAGAGTCCAGTGGGAAGATTCTCCCTATCTACTCTATATAATGTAAATTCTACTTCATTACCACCTTAGTTACTACTAAATACTACTCTAAGCCCTCTGTTTTTAACATCATGTTTATTCATATTTATTTAGAGGCACCCTTTTTTAAGATGTTAATTTGGTCATTTCTACAATCAATGTTTTCACTTAATCTGGTGAGAGCTTTTCAGTGCTGAACTGTGTTCTGGATTTGGTGGCTGTAATATATAGTAAATAATATATATATACACACTATATAAATGAGTAGCAAAGGAAGGAGCATTATTTACTGCTTACTTACTGGGTGGCTGCATCATTGTATTATTGTACTGTAGTGTACTGTATATCTAATCCATCCCTTAACAACCATCCTTCTGCTCCTCACCTGGCAGTCTGTGCCTCTATTTAAAATAAAACAATAAATAATTTGAATTATTATTGTTATGCTAGTAAGTTTTGAATTCTGCTGTTAAGAGGTGTTAGTGGTGCCAGCAGGGGGCGCTCACCCTGCAGTCTGTGTGGGTCCTAATGGCCCAGTATAGTGATGGGGACACTATACTGTAAAAAGGTGCCGTCCTTCGAATGAGACGTTAAACTGCGGTCCTGACTCTCTGTGGTCATCAAAATTCCCAGGGCGTTTCTCCAAAAAGAGTAGGGGTGTAACCCTGGTGTCCTGGCCAAATTTCTCATTGGCCCTTACCAATAATCCCCATCTATGAATTGGCTTCATTACTCTGCTCTCCTCCCCACTGATAGCTGATGTGTGGTGAGCGTTCTGGCACACTATGGCTGCCGTCGCATCATCCAGGTGGGTGCTGCACATTGGTGGTGGTGGAGGGGAGTCCCCATTACCTGTAAAGTACTTTGAGTGGAGTGTCCAGAAAAGTGTTATATCAGTGTAAGCAATTATTGTTATTATCATTATTATGTTGATATGTAGTGGCATAATTGAATATTTGCATATGAGGGATACTGAAAATGTCTTTCAAATGTAATGGGCATTTTTATGCAATTACTGTAGTTACATGCAAAGTGATTTCAGAAGCAATAGGGTTGTGCAACTGATCATTGAGGTGTGGTGCAGTTGAACGGATTTTTTCTAACACAAGTTTAAAATGTACCATCTCTTTTTTTTTCCAAAACAAAGGGAAATTTTAAAAAGGAAAATTAAAAAAATATGTTTTCCTTCTAGGAATTTATTAATACTGTTTTCATTGTTTAGTAATGCTAGAAATGCCTTCCCATAATTTTCTTTAAATGAGTGGAAACAATTTCTTTCCTTATGGCAGGACAGCAATTGCTTCCATTCTTGGAAACAGGATTTACGAACAGTGGTAGTACAAACGTATTACAGATGAAACTTTTAAAATGTTCAATATTTACATCACTCAAAGGGTAAGGTAGAAACAAACATATTTTTATTGTGTAACTGAAAGTTAGATTTTTTCTTTCAGGTGCTTTCAAGCAATTGGATATACAATATATTGAGTGCCTGTTTAAATTAGGTCACTATCAGCTCTGGAATAAATTATCACTCCAAAAATTGAATTTAGGGAGTCCAATTTTATTTGCATCTTACAAATGTTTGGGTGGCTGATTGAGAGGGTTTTCTAACATTAACTTTGCTCTTGTTTAAAATATTGCATAGGGTCAGTGCTTCAAAAATGAATTAGCATTTCAACATCTTTGTTTCAATAGCTGTCAGCCTTTGAGTGAGCTGTGTATGTTATCCAGCTGTGTGTGTCCAAGTTTTTTATTATCATATTCAGAAACCCTGTTATAAAAGGGTTAGGCAAATTACACTTTATAAACACATAGCAAACAGTGTATTAACACTTAATTGACAAAGAACATATGAGAACAATATGAGTTGTATTACTAAAAGTTATTAATCATTAACAGGATTTAGTTGCTACTAAATAATTAACTCAGTTAAGAATTTATTAATGTATTACAGGTTATACATTAGAATTTCCAAACCTTAGTCTAAAGTGATACCTAGAGGTTATTTATTGTATGCAGGACAATTCTTAATTTCAATATCTCCAGACAGATCCTATAGTAGTTTAAATGGTTATCAGTTTGATCTGACTTTAATCTGTTTGACTGTTATCAGACAAAGGCAAGATTATCAGAACCCACACCACCACCACCACTAGGTGGGAGTCTTCAGATCCACTGAGATATAAGACATTACAAGTTTAATTAAAAAACTACTGCTGTCTTGCATGGAGCCAGATATACATGAGTATGCTAAACTAACATGTAGTTGTTACATGTATAATGAATTTAGCCTGGCAGAGGAATTAATTTGAGGTCATTGTAGTTTGACAAAGAAGAAGAGTCAAAATGTTGTCAGTTAGCTTTTTGTTCACTTTAGAATTGCTGGAAATAGAGCCTTTGAAGACTTTTTGATTTCAGGGATTTTCTCATATCTTAGATGAATAGTTGATAAAGCACCCCCCACCACCACCAAATAAACAATTGTTTTCAGAAGCTCATTTGCCTAAGAAAGCACTTTCCTTAAATTAATACATCAGAAAACAGGACTTTGCCTTTCCCCCTTTGGGATATGAAGTGATTAGGAAAGAAGCTGTTTTCCACTGGGAATCAGTATTGCATTGCAGATTATATTAAGTCATTTAACTTTGATATCTATAGATTGCTGCTTTTTGAATCTGGTTCTTCTGAATTTTATATTCATTTATTCACTCTTGTGATTTTAGTTGTTCTTTGTTTCATAGCCTCCTGACAATCAGTACATTGAAGCAATGAAGATATGGCCTGTTTGGAAAACACACAAGATCAGCATATGTTGCTGAAGTTTTTCCATTAAAATAAACATAGAGATGATTTGTTTTTCAATGGTGCAAGCATTGCTTAGTTTTCAATGACATTGTCTTGAGCTGGAAGATATGGAAGGCAGTAACAGCTGCCTATAAAATAGAGAACTTTTAAGCTTTTGGGTTTCCTGGGCAAATGGAATATTAATCTGTGTGATAGCAATAATCTCTCTTGTAGGTAAATACTTGATAATAGTAATTTAACGTTTTGTTGCATTTCATTGTTGATCCTCATTAGTCCCCCCAATCACTAGAAAGTGTGATATGCCTACTACAGCATGGCCTGCTGACAAAATATAGTCCTGAACTTAGTGTCAACATGAGGGAAAAAAACAACAACAACTCTTATTTCTAAAAATGTTGCAGGTTTTCTGATTTTTTTAGCATCATTTCTATATTTAGAAATATTTATTGAGTTAATTACCCATTATTTTATCTAAAAAAACACTAAGGAAGCACAGTCTAAGCAATTGTCAGTACAGTGCATTTATATAGTACCATTCTTTTTATCTCATATAATCCCTGAATACTTTACATACAGGAAGGGTGTATCACACCTCTCTTAAAATAATGGACTATAGGTCCTCTCTCCCTGACTAATAATCCAATAATAAACATAATGGATTCAAATATTTAAGGATTGACTAGTGGACAAATCTGTAGCATTCTAGTGACATTATACTGTATATAAAAGATGAATGGTATAAACCTATAAGAAATAATCTTGGATGGAGGATGGAGGAAGGATGGAGGAATGTACAAAATCCTCCTGTCTGTGTTCACTCAATAAGTGGAGGAACAATAAGAAAGCAGAAAGCAGTCTCCCAACATCTTTTGAACAGTTAGGAATATGGCACCAGAACTTATGAATGATAATTGAAGACATTGAAACATTACAATAAAGTCCTTGAAAATTACAATAAATACCTAATACAAATGGGCAATTTAACACAGGATGAAATAAAACTTACTTGTGAAGCATTATAAGACCTTATGCTATTTCAGGTTTCCATTGGTGTGATCTCTAAAAAAGCAGCTTCTACTGCTGCCTCATGACTAATATGTCATTGCTAATTTATACTTTAGTATTGTATTGTAGTGACACCAACATTAGAAATAAAAATAATCCTTCAGAACTCTACAAAATGGATGATAAATCTTACTTTTTTTAAAAAAAAGCTTAAACAATCTATGTATGTATGAATTTTATTATACTTTAACAACATTAACACGCATTAGAGTTACACTTATCAATGGAATTATTAGCATGTATACTAATAAAATACAGTATAATTGCTGGTTTTTAAAAGTCATTTATTTTGTCGGATAGTAGTTTGAGTTCTGGTGCAGACATGGTCCTATAAGCACACTTTTTTGAGGTTTGGATTCTGCTTGTTATTTGTACAGAGTAGTCTTTTCAGCATGCAACTCTTAAATCCACCATTCTGTAAACACTATGCTCGATTCCTTAATTACTTGCTTGAAATAACAAGATCAATATGATGATTAATGATTAATGTGGTGGTGATACTGAAGGACTGAAGTAGTTGAACTCTTGAGTGGCTCAACCATTAAAGTTGTGTACCCAAATCACACGTTGAGCCCTACAATTTACTGTAGATACTGCCAGTTGAGTCTTTGCAGTGTGAATGTCATTCCCCAAATAGCAGTCCACTGCTGGCCATGCACTGGCTGGGTTCTTTGGGTTTGAGTTGTTTAGTGTTCTCTTGTTTAGCGTTACCAACTAATTTGTGCACATATTGTGTCATTGGTGTGAGTAACATTGTTCCTCCAAACCATGTTACTTGTATTTTAAGGTACCATGAAGCTTGCACTGTATCAAATGGTGAATGGCTTGACATAAGGTTTATTGGAGGAGACCATTCAAAGTGTGCATTCTCCTTGTTATACTGGCATATACATCACAGTGGCAAGTAAAAATGGGGTTGGAGTAGACAACAGAGCTGAGTTACAGATGAAAATTCCTAATTTTGGAGGTATTAAAAACAGAAAGTATTACAGCAGGATGAAGACAGTTTCTCTTGTGTAATAGAATGTGTTGTTATGTTCCATAAAGCCAGGCTCTGAAGTGGACCCACAGCTGTGCACCCTTGTAGGAACAGCTGTCCTTGAATAATCATGTCCCAGTGTCTCAGCTGATAAAAGGGATGCTAATGTTAATGTACCATTTGTTTAGAGAGGAAAGGATGCTATCAAAAGTAACCATGGATGTAAAGGCATTTTTATGTCACAGGTTCTTTAGGACCACATGATCAGAGGAGCGCTTACACTGCCAAGGCACTGCCACACATTTCTATCAAGGAGAAATTCTATCCATAATACTATATTGTGACAATAGCCACATATTTACAGTACAAGATGTGTGCTGTCACTAGTACTTAACTGAATAACTGCAAGGCTGGCAAAGCCAACTTTGATTTCAAACAAGAACATTTTAAAGCTTTCTGTCTATTGCAATCTTGGTTTCTAAGTCCTTTAATATGAGTTTCATCATCCATTCTTTCAGACCTTATATTTGGCACCACACTTTTAGTTGCAATCAGTAAAACCCTTTAAGGGGCAGGTTCTTTGCTTACCTACTGAGACATTCAGTATATGAAAGCCTGAGCTTTGAAAGGAACTGTAAATATTCTGTTTTGGATTTTTTGCTTACCGGGTTTCCAGACAAAATAAAGCACTGCAATTTTTTTTACTATTTAAAAATTGAATCTTTATGTTCATTCATCTCTTTCCCCTGAGTTTTGACTGATCCAATTCCAATACTGATAGACATCATATTCATTATTGTTCATTCTGCTGTAATTCATATTTTGGCAGTGGTTTCTAGGTTTGATCATGACAATATGTATATGTTATTAGAACCTTACCAGAGCCATTTTTGAGAGAGTAGGGAGGTGAAACTCCCTGAAACCGCCTTCATCATGGGAAACAAGGAATCAAACCTGGAGCTGCAATTTTAAAGATGTCAATCAAACTTGAACTGCATGTCTTGGAGAGCATGGGAATAAACTGGAGGACCTAGAGAAAACCCCCATGCCCGTGAGTAGACCATGAGGTCTTATATACTAGGCACTAGTAAATTGAATAATGAGGCTACCAAAAACAATGTGTTACACTTGACAGTAAATGTCTCTTTAGTTCACAAATGCTGTACAGTATATACTGAATATAGCAAAGTTAATTTTAACTTGAAAGCTTCCGTATTTTAACAAGAAACTGTCTCTGTGATGTTTTAGAACACTGTTTTGTACCCTGTATGATCTTAGTTAAAAAAGAATATAGAACAGATCCTTCTTTTCAGTTGGAGATTACGTAAAATATGTAAGTCACAAGTCAATAGATAAATGTACTGTATGTATGTGTGATCTCACCTTTTTCTTTAGAAAGCATTTTTAAAGATTTTTTCAGAATGATCCACAGAGCTTTTTTTTTCCATTAGTAAAAAAAGTCTTCTTACTTCCAGGAAGTATGCAGGGAAAGCAATTCTGCATGGTACCCTGCTTTTCGCCTGTAGGTAACATTATTGTACTACATTAATTATCACGTGTGTGCTATTTCCTTTAGCACAGCAAATAACAGCATATGCCTAGAGAAAAAATACAGTGGTACTGTACATGTAATACACAACTAGAGACAAAACATAAGAAAAAGGGATAATAAAGAAGGGATAAAACTTGCATAAACCCATCACTTTACTGTGATTGTTGGTGCTACACTTTAAAAATCATATCAAGACAAGCAATCTTGGACATTCCAATGCAAACACTTCTGCTATATACATGGTATTAAAATATAATTAACTATTGAGCATCTTATAGATTTGTACGTTTTCATAATACCAGAAAGGAATAGTGTACAGTATATTGAGTCATAAATCTAAAACACAAACTCAATATTTCTGAATTTTGAGCACAAAATGTACGTAGCAGCTACTAGTACAGAACAGTTGAGTTAGATAGTCTTCTCTTAGACATAGATGGGGACAAGCATCCTTATCTTTTTTAGTCTGTTTATAAAAGCCTGCCACTACTTTTCATAGTGCATGTGCTGTGCTTTTATTGACCGTCTGTCTAAAGCTGTTTCCTGTAGTTCTCTTGCAATCTTGTATTCATAACTTCAAACTCCATAAGAAGGAGTGAGAAAAGCATCCATTCACTAACCTTTCAGATGTGACACGTGAGTTAGGTCTTATTACTGTCCCCCTGCCTGACTCCTTGTCATGACGCTGAAGGTTCCCAAGGTGACAGAGAGTGCTAAGAACAGTAATCAAAGATGATCGCAGTGCCATTTTTTTAAAAATATGGTCCCTTAAGGGTCTGTTTTTTTTCAAACCTGACTCCTGATAACATTTTTTCAAATCACTTAACTATTCCCCTCCCTGAAAGCATTTTTGCTGCAGCCACGGTAACCCTGCCTCTGGTGAATTTCACTGCAGATATTACAATCCTTGCTGCCAGATTAGGCATTCGCTGAAGTGCTGGTACAGTTTCATCCCCCCAAGGAAGGGGACAAATCACCAGATACCATTTCAATAAGGCCATCAAATCAGAAATGGAATACTTTTCTTTGCCAAGTTACAAAGCATTTTGTTAGCTTCACTGCAAGCATACAACATGGACTCTACCTCTGTGCTTGATTATTTTAAATGATATATTTTACACTCATCATGGGTTTACTGTATTTTAAGTACAATACACACTAATTATACCTTGGTTTATGCAATTTAACAGCTTTAAAAGCTTGTGATGGAATACAGTACTCATGGTAAATTCTAGTGAAATCATGCAAACAAATTAAAGTGAAGACAAAGTAAATAAGGATAAAACCCAAACAGCCAACTACAACATTACCAGATGACTCCACAGAGGTAAAAAAAAATATTTTGAAAACACACCCCTTTTGTCCTTTAAAGAGCATGTATAATGAAACCAATACTTTGTGTCTGACTTTTTCCCCAAAGACAAAGTTGGTGGACAGCACATGTGACGAGTTGTATGATCTCTCCGTGTGGCCATGGCTGAGGTCTTGATATGGAAATCTCACAGCTCTGGAGACTGCTCTCTTCTGCTCTGGCGTCCAGAGAGGTCTAATCTTTTCAAAGCACAGTGTCTCTCACCTTGGAAACTGTTTTTTTTTGTATGTTTGTTTCTTATTTTTAATGAAATTAGAGTACAGTGACCAAGACGGATGAACACCAGCAGGAGATGTTTCAATTGCCTTTCAGCTCTAGCTAGCTGAAGGGAAAAGATGATTTTTGAAGTCCCATTAAAAGTTATTTTTGGAGTTGTGTATGAGCATTTATGATGTCCATTTACACACCACATATATTATTACCCTGAATGATTTATAAACTGTTAGTCACTGAAATGCTCTTTGTTATAAAGCACGAATCTAACTTCCACGTGCATACAGAAAAGCCACTTTTCCTTCAATTCACAACAATATGGTGTTCTACTGTATACTGCCTAAATTGTAAAATAAAAATACTTGTGCCTTTTCGCTGGGAAGTGACCACATGTCATAACAATGAGCAACACATAATATGTGAATGTGTATACATGTTTTTTTATGTATTCAAGTGCAATCTATGTATGATTTTATCATATTCCACAGTTTAGAGATACACGTACATCCAAGCCAGTTGTTATCGTTTAACCAGACGCAGTTCTTATTTACTGGTCTTTTGATGTTGCACAGTAATGCAGCAGATTTTGCACTTTCACTGGAGTAAGGGCATTAGTGCGTCAGAGAGAGAGAATGGGCAAGTAAAATCTGCTAAGGCAGGCACATTGCTTCCAGGCCTCCTTGACAAACATAACGGACTTCATATTTTAATTTTGTCCATGAGTGACTTTTTGTGCCTTTTGGCAAGCACATTATAAATAGCCTATGTATTATTTTGGACCTAGAATTAACTTTTAATGCGCATTTAAAATTTTTTACTAAATCGCTGTGTTCTGTCTGAAGGCTAAATGCTGATCTGCCCATCTGTCACTTCTATGTAGGTATGCTGATCCATTTATTTTCCTGGCATTCTTTGCACCATTTCTAGTAGCTAAACCTTCCACATAAATACAGTCACCTAATCAAAGTGAATACCTTAAGAACTTCTCAGTATCTTTTTGCTCTTTCTATGCCACACTTCTCAGCTTTAGCTTTCTCTATATTCCAATATGCTACAACATGCATACAGTACCAAGTAAGACAGTAAAACAAAATGTAAAATACAGTACTTTGTTATAACAATAATTATACAGTAATTTACTATTTAAAAAATGAAGTGTTGCCTTCTGTATGTTATTGTGATCTGCTCAAAGAAGAATTTGATATTGTTTTAGAAGCAGACTACAATAGTTTGTAAAGAAACAAGTAAAGGTTTATTCCATGCCGAAAAGAGAAGAAAAGAAACAACGTTTCAGCACCCGAAGAAGGCTCCACAGCCAAAACATTTTGTTTCTTTTCTTCTCTTTTCAGCATGAAATAACCCTTTTCTTGTTCCTTTGCAGCCTACGCATGCTGATGCAGCTACCTCCTTGAATGACTACAATAGTTTGTTGTCATCATGAGTCTAAAAGGGAGATGATCAAAGACTGAAACATAGTTAGGACCATTTTGGGATTTATTTCATACAAGCAGTTTTTGTTGTACAAGAACTGATATTTTGACTTTACAACGTTACCTGTGTAGGAGAAAAAATAGGAAAGGTTGATAAAGTGTAGGTATTTCATCAAGAAAGAAACAAGTACTGTAAATCTGTTACCAGTTAACTCCTAAAAAAGCACAGTTACAGTTTAACACACTACAGCTGAAGGAATGGTCTTACACATTTTAGTAACAGAAAATCTCAGTGCATGTTGCAGGGGTAATATACTTCATTAAAGAAATCAAGACTAGTATTTTCTGAAGCTTAACCAGTTAGGTACGGGCTTCTCAATGGTCAATTTATTTCCAGCAAAGATATTGAAAAGAACCAAAACTGAACCAGGAAGAACACAATTTTAACTACAACAGCCAATAACCCTAAATATAACCATCATCATTGAATATTGTAAAGATTTTTGTTTTAGTAAATATTAACTTTATGTTGCCTTCTTCTTTACTACTTTTGTTCTTCTTATTCAAAAGGAGATTTGAATGAAGTCCAATTCAATTTCCGGTGAAGGAGGTGAAACTCACCCAGCCTTGCACAGACTGTTTACTTATCGACTGTAAAGATTGAACACACCAATCTAAAAAACACTCTGTTCCCAGCGGACTCCGCTGTGCTCCTATTACAAGGTGTGAGCTGTGCTGCAGACTATCCCATCTCTTAAGTACATGGTCTGACTGCTTGGCAAACAAGGTCTCTAGGAGGTTTATGTGAATGTCAATTTGAAAACCAATGTTTGATTAGATTTTTGCAGTAATGCAGTTCAGGTACAGTGCATCTACAGTATGTTTACTGAAGGATAGGGCTTGAGTTATTGCTGTATGCATGAAAAAATGCTAGCTCTGCACTGTTCTACATACTGATGAGTAACTTTCACCAAAGAATAAAAAGGCTGACAGTCTTGAATTTATTTCATATTGGGTTTGGTTCTGTAAGAAAAAAAAGTACAAGATTTTGCTATAGCTAGCAAGAAAATGAATGCCTGCAATTCTACAATTGCTTTTTGGGTCTGCGTAAACAAATTAGCTTTTGCTACCTAATAGCAATGCCTTATGTTTAGGCATGTGGGAAGGACGTGACTGGCATGCCCTTCTGCCTGCGTAATTAAGTATGGTTTGAAAAACTTGCTGTTTAGATTTTTTTGGTAGAAAGACACATCACCTCAAGCACATCTACTACAGTATGTTGTGATATTATATTGAAGCACCTTCAAAACTGGGGAAAAAAGAGAGATAAGAGAATACGAAATGTTTGACAAATTAAATGTTATGACAGATACTGTACACTAGACCCTAACCTAAGAAATCTCTGCAAAAAAGACCAAAGAACATGTACTGTAAGTCAAAGGTTCTGGTAAAAATCCAAGCTGCTCTCTCTTCTATGCATCTCTCCTACTCAATAACGTGACAGTATTGAAGAAATAGAGAAAGTGATTTCCAATTCTTAGAATAAAAACAACTCTGCTGTGTAATTTCTCACTACATACCCACTGGTGGGGAGAAGCATTGGATAGCTGTCTAACAGATCAAAAATCGTTACCAAGCCTACTGTAAGAAATGAATGAAGACTAGACAACACAACGTTCAGACACTGTTGCAGCAATCTAGAGCTTCACAAAGCCCCAGGGGAACAAATTCCCAGGTAAAATTATTTCTGCTCAATAAACACTGGGATCTAATGGCTTCATGGTGAAAAAAAAAAGATTAATTAACTACACCTAAAGTCAAAGTGTCTTGTTTCACATTTAAATTTGTTAAAAAGACCAGCTTTTAAGATCCCTGTCATGGACAGGATAAATGAACTTCACTGATTGACTGACAGCCTGTCAGAAGGGCTAAATTTAATTAGTCAGCTGGCACGGTGCTGATGTTTTTGTTGCAGAACAATAAGATACTTCTTATTAGGTTCACCCCTACAGATTCCAATAACGTTTGTCATTTTTTTCATTTACTGAAAGTACCTTACACTTATACGTACTGGCAGCTGGATGGCAATGCCCACCAAAAACTTTTATTGTATATTCTTTTCAAGTTCATATAGAAAAGGTTTATATTTCAGAAACAGGGGATTGGCTGACTCTTTCAATTTGGTATTTTAGTTGTAAAGAATCCAAGCATCTGGGATTGTAAAGAGATTCTTGGATGTAATGGAACATGACATTTGTATTACTAAAATATTCAATCTAGGGAAAAGTAAGAATTTTTTTCACCATTTTTTTCAACTTTGAGAAATTTACATTTCAGAATGCAGGAAAATGTTCTATGTCATTTAAGTAACTACAATTTTTGTAATTCAATCTGTAGAAAAAAAAAAAACATTGTTATGAAATACAGCTAGAGTCTTTCTGAATAAATTTTAATTGGATGCCAGGCTGTGAAGCATGAAATCAGATCATCTTAAGCTTCTAAAAAAAAGTTGCAGTACAGTACTTTATGGAAATAAGTTCTATATTTTGGTGCACAATGAGATACAGTAAAGATTTAGCCATTTAACTCACCTTTCAAGTAATTTCAATTTTCTAAAGAATAAATTACATTTCTAATCAATAAATACACAGGTTTCTTTTCTCTGAACAACAAATTAAACAGTCATAAATTGTTGTTTTTCCTTGTAACATCAAGAAGTCTTAATTAGTTTATTCTGACACTTCCATACGTCCCAGGCTAAAATTAACCAGTAGCAATGTGACACAGCTGCTTGTCTCTAAAGACAAAGTCCCCATCTTTACAGGAGTTTCAACAGATGTCTCCAACTCCCTCATGATTTCAATTTTAAAATTTATTACGGTTTTATTCCTCCGTCAGTGATATGCGTTGTTCTGATAGCCTTTAAGGTGTTAAAATAAAACAGGTCACTTTCTGTACCAGTTGCTGTTGAAAACAAAAGAAGCTGAAGAGATACAGCTGTTGCTTTGGATTTTGATTTACAAAATGAGTAAAAAATGTGTATACGTTTCTTGTGAATTCAACATAAAATAAAGCAGTCCAATACTAGCATATTGCTTCTACTGTATCAGTAAATCATCTTTATTAATTAAAACCAGCTGGCATTGAAACCCACACAATCTTTTCAAAACTTTAAAACAGGTACATACAATTAACCTACTGAAACTTGCTTATATAATTTAACATTTTCAGGTGTTAATTATACCTGTAAATTTCTAATTATAGTGAAATTAATATAAGGGATACTTTTTTTAAAATATACATTAGCATAGTAAAAAGTGCCATTAGACATTTAACCTGTGAACAATTGTCACAGCCAATTCTGTTTTTCTAATTAATATTGTTTAATCATAATTGACAGGTTTTCTGAATGGGTTGAAGCATCTCGGTACTTGTCAGAAAAGCTGAAACAAACACACAACACTGTGCAGAAAATATAATCGCCTTATGTGGAAAGTCATTCCAAATAGACATTGGCCAGTGTACACATGTCACAGGGAAAATGAAAAATGTGTGTGGGGTACTGGGAATCAAACAGAAGTTCCACATTCCACCCACATACCACCCACATAGTTGAAATTTGGTGGAAAGAACAAGTTACACAATTAAAACTGCTCTTTATAGAGCCTGGAACAACACCACAAACCATACTGTAGATTGACATGTTTCTAATAGTATTATTAAAATATGAGCAAGATCTACAAGATTTATAAAGTTGAAAATCATGACAGGGAGATGGATAAAATTATTGTATCATACAGAATTCAAAGATTGTTGTAAGAAAGTTGTAAGAATTGTGCAATGCAAACACTGCTCAAACAGGTGACAGACAAGCAAAACATAATTGGTATAGAGACCAGGCAACACATGTGTGACATGAGCCAGTCCTGACAAAAGTGTTTCTCTCTCCTGAGTTCTACCAGGTCCAATTTCAAAACTTGTAAAAATCAAAATTTTTCTGACTTTACCTCAAATAAATCCTTTATTTGACTGTACTTTTGGGTAGTAGTTAGCAGTTTTGATCATTACAATACAATGTAACTTAATTACGTTTTAATATCTCAGTGCTTGGTTCTGGTAAAATAAGAAGTGAGTATGTGTGATGTTGTTGTGTGAGACAGACACTATTTTGGCTCAATGGGGTCTTGATCCCAGAGAATGTTAATTTGTCTTAATTGAGAGGACATGTTAATGAAATATAGCTGGTCTGAATGAATAATAATTATTAGTGAGGAGGAGTGAAATTCTAAAGATGGAAAGAAGCAGCATGGTGAAGTAATATTTACTATTGTTGCCTCACAGAGCTGAAAACCTATCTGCAATTCCTGGGGTGATATCTCCATGTTTTGTTTGTAAGTTCTCTGCATGTGCTTGTGGGTTTCCTCCACATACTCCTGTTTCCAATCACTGTCCAAAGACATACTGGTTGTTTAACAGGTGTCTCTAAAAATTGTCTTTGGTGTTTGTGTCTGTACTGTATGTGCACTGTGATGGACTGGCATCCCATCAAAGATGTATCCTGCCTTGTGCCAATTGCTTGCTGAGCTTGGCTCCGGTTCTCCCATGACCAATGATCCCATCCCTATAAAGTATGTATAAAATTAAACTTTAAATGATAACCACCAGCTAAAGGTTCAAGGGGAGAAGCCAGGGCCCGTTCTCAACCTCAATCATTCAATTGTCTACTCTCTATTTAAACCTCAAGCTCTCCAATGCTCACATCTAAGGTTCTGAGCCCAAAAAATTCAACTTTATTTAGCACAAAGACTACTATGGTCATACTGCCATATTTTTTACTGTTTCGTGGAGACACCAATGATACTATGCCCTTCTCTTTCCCAGTTGCTGCAATTTTTCTATACCTCCAATTACACCAGACAACAGATGCCTCTCCCCTTCTTTTTGTAGGCAGGAGCTTCTACTGTACAGTGTCACAATCGGGATCCCTCCTCTGAAGGGTGCTCCGACCCTTTCATATTTAGTTGATTATGTGCACCTGCTCCCTGTTTTGTTTCTCATTATTTAAGCCTGGCACTCTCACTATTCCTGGCTCAGCTTTGGGAGATGAACGCCCAGAAGCCCACCTACCAGTGGGTCCAGGAGATACATAGGCATAGGCTTCATCACAGCATCCTGACCATCTGAGTCCTGGGCTCGGAGCGCCTGGTCTTGTTACCTTGTTTTATTCCCAGTTCCCATTCCGGATCTCCTTCTGGATTTTAACCTTGTCTCGTCTTGGATGGATCCCCCGGTTTTGGACTTTGGACTGGGCTCCGGTTTCCCCCTTTGGACTGTCTGGATCTGTTTGCCTTTCCCACACCCCCTGAGCACTGGATCACCACCGTCACGCCCTCCTGTCTGTCAACCCATTCTGATTCTCAACGTCTCTTCCCTGTTGTCCTTCTCCACTTACTTCCGGATTATACCTTCTGCATAGGGTCCTGAACTACACTTCGTGGGATCCTGGACCGGCTCCTGTAACACATAGTCCCAACACAGCCCACACTGCCCCAGCCACTGCAACATGTCCTAGGACAGGCCAACTGGTTTCTTCCTACTTTCTAAAATCTTTGTGCTATTGATTCCCATTTTTCACAAAGCAAAAGACCCTTTCAGAAGAACCAGTGCTGCCCCCACTGTTTTCGCAGCAGTTCCAACCCCATTCTACTGTACGCCTCCAGCAAAATGGAAAGTTCTTCATCTCTCTTGTCTCATAGCTACCATGTTTTCCTCTTAAATTAGCCAATTATATTACTCAAATTCTTCAGCCATTCACTCACTCCATTGTTATCCTCAATTCCAGTTGGATGATCTGAAATATTTCACCTTGGCCACACCGCCAGCTTCACATTTCTCTGAATTACTATAAGATATACGTTATTAGAATTACAGATTCTTCTTCTACTATGAATTATGTAAAAGATTTGGCATACCGCAGTAATTTTAACCACAATAATTTTAATATTTCTGAAGGAAATATTTTAACTTGCATCCACAGCATTTTTATTTGAAAAACCTTCTAAGTTCCATTATGCACATTTCAGATATACAGTACTAGAATTGAATATGTTAGTCTAAGTAAAGCTGAATAGACAGTACATATCATGACAGTCTTGTGTAACTGCCTGTGCCCATCAGCTGTTTATCATACTGTATGTAGCACATAAGCATGAACTGTTGTTGTTAATCATTACCCTGGCAACATTATCTACTGTATAGAAATGGTACACTTCCATCTGTTATACAGAATAACGTTTAAACTCATTACTCACTGCATCAACAATTATTAATAGTTTCTTGCATTTGTACAGGTCTTTTAATTCTTAAGGATCTCAACGCACTTTACATTCCATTTTACATTCCTAAGGATGACATCTCCTACAACAGAATGCCTCTTTTCAGGGCAGTGGATTGGAAATTCTGGTCCAGAGAGAAAAGACCTCCAACATGTTTCAATCAAAGGATGAGGGCATGCAAATAAGGGAGTAACCATTGTATTGTAGTTTTGCTAGACTTGTTTGTACCAAGCTATAAACAGAGCTGAGCTAGGAGGTTAAGGAGGAGAAACCTTTCCTCTCTCTCATGCTACTATATTGCACCTGAACTTCAGCTGAAATAAAGGCCTGATGATCACTTCACCTGGTCTCTAATCCTTTCTTTCCGGTCTCCTGAAAAGGGTCAACCTCACCCTGTGCCTTCAGGTGTCTTTCTGTAATAAGAGTTCCAAAACCCCTCTGTGAGGATGCGAATCAGATCAGAATGATCGCGGTCATTAGAGATGAAATGACGAACTATTGGTTTGGAGAGATCTTTGATAGGCATACTGTAGGTCTGACATGTTCCTTGAAACAGTCTGCCAGTCTTCTTCCTGTCTCACCAATGTAAATGGGCGGGCATTAGTCTGAGGAAATGAGGTTGCTGGAAATACATGATGTCATCTGGATGACACAGAATTGTACAGAGGGACTATGATTGTGCATGGTATTGGATATATATTTGCAGGTCTTGCAGCAGGTTATGGTTCGAAGCAAGTGCCTGGTGTGGATGGTTGCTGTGGGCAGTTAAGGGAGCTGTGATCAAGAAGGCTGTACAGATTAGATTGTCAGCAATAGGGTCATAGGGAATCTAGAATTGTGAGTTTGGGAGTTCCTTTTTGAGTTGATGATCTAAGGACTCTTTTTGGCTTGGGTAAGGG
Organism: Atractosteus spatula; assembly: GCF_055471065.1. NCBI lineage: Eukaryota > Metazoa > Chordata > Actinopteri > Semionotiformes > Lepisosteidae > Atractosteus > Atractosteus spatula. The sequence goes on along the minus strand of NC_142728.1, from coordinate 6,105,932 downwards.
CCCTGTCAATAACGTGTTGGCTATCATCTGTCAATGAGTAAGAGTGCATTTTGACAACTTGGTTATGGAAGTTTTTCGTATATGTATGGAACACAATACTGGTAAGCATATCCATGAAGCTAAATTTAAATTTTATCTGACCATAAGACTGTTTCAGATATCAATCAAATGATGTCTGGCCAGATTAATTCACCTGTTTTTTGTAATGTGCATCTTCTTTGCTTCCCAGCTCTGAATGCCAGATTGATGCATAAGACATTCTGAAGATGTCAGCATGTACTGACAAACCATCCGAAACCACTTGGTTCACAGCCCATTTTGGCCAGATACACTTGCATCCTGTTCCTAGCATGGGAGTCATTATGACAGTAACCTTAATTGGGCACTGCGGTAGAAAGTGTTACTCAGCATTTTGTGGTTGCTTTTTAGTAGTCCCCAAACAAGTGGAAGTCACTCACTATCTGTCTGCAGTCTTTTTTTGAAAATGAATTCAGTTTGTACTGAAAAGTGGTTATTTGTTAATTCTGTACTGTATGTTATTAACAATAGTATTCTGTGTTTTGTTAGCATCAAATTCAGATTTCTTCATTTTCCTTATTTTGGATATACTGTACATCTACTTTAAAACATAAATCATGAAACATTTTTTCCCTTTTTAACAACAAATTTATAAAACCATGTGAAATAAATAGCTTTCATTACTTATGGAAAAGATAATGTTAGTTATGCAATTAATATACATATACATATACATATAAATAAAGCAAACTCAGTCCTCATCTCAGACCTGTGTCATACATATATATATATGAATTTAAAAAATGTATATTCTTAAACACTTTGTTTATGAATTCTAGCTGCTAAGCTTTTTCAAAAACCCTGAGGGCTTTAAACTATGTAAAGTGTTAATTAACTATACACCCACACAACCCTCCAGCTTTGCTTTTTACTGTTGTATAATATACAGATGTGCAGAGAGGGGATTGATATGGTGGTGATGAAGGGAGTTATGATCTATAAAGTATCGGGATTAAACTCCCATACACCAGACGTTGAGCACATTTTTTATGTTTTTTTGTGTTGAATGACAGATTGACATCTCTGGTGTCTTGTGGCTCTAACAGCACTGGACAGCCAGAGACATCAAACCTTGAGCTGACAGGCTGTACATTGAGCATCATGTTAAAAGACTTGAATCAAAGAAACATGTGTACATAACAAATGAGGGGAAAATATGGCAGTTCAAGCCAGGAAACCTAATTTCTGGGAAAAGTTCAACAATGCCAATTGGAAGCCATTTACAGAAATGTAAGTTGTATTAAGATTTTTTGAGGGATACTGTAAAATACATGGTAGTACACATCAATATGCTGTATAGGACTAAGCAATACATTGAAAATAAATGGATGGATTTATACTGTATGTGTGCATTCAGTGCTTTTATGAAACAAAAAATACAGTACATGTGTTAGTATTATGTTCTAACAAGGCTGTATACATTATTTCCTGCCACTAATACAATTGTCACTTTATTATTAATTTTTGCTTTGAAAAGCTTGAGAAAATGGATAAAAAACTTTCAAAACAAATCTATTCCATGGTTTACATGCTCTCCTTTTGGTTTTGATTTTGTTTGCATTGCATTTTAATGTGTCTCATGATATTTGCATTACATTTTTTTTAATTGAGACTTTAATGCCAGGAAAAAAAAATGTACAACAGAAGCTGTGCTATTGTGCAATCATGCAAGCCACTATTTTGAGGGAATTTTAATCTTGCAAAGAAAAAAGTCTGTGGTAAAAAGGATTTGTTGTAATTATATACAATACAGTTTGGAAAAATACATTCTCATTACTATTCAGCTACTATATAATTAATTTATCTGATTTTGAAGGATATCGAAAGACATAGTAGAGGTACTTTTAATACAATAATGTAAATTCTGAAGCTGATGAAGGAAATGATATAATTATTAACATTATAACAAGAATGAAAACACATGCACATACAATATATTAGCATTTTCCCAGATGAAGATGTCTGATTATATTATACAGTAAAATCAAAAAATGCAATTTAAGCTGGTTTTAGGAGTCTAGCAGGACCCAACCGTGCCACAGGCACTTTTTTGGTATTGTCAAAGGACGAGTTGTTACCAGTAGAAACGGAATCCCAACAGAATAGTTAAGAAAGAGTGAGTGTGTAACAGGGTAGTGCAACACCTTGCACTAAAGTACTATGGTGGCTGAGCCTTTTAGTTTTCTTTCCTGAGAGAAAGAGTCAGAGGACCTGAACAGGCTATACTAACTAACAATAGGAAAACTACTGTATATGGAAATAGCTATGATTTAATGAACATCACCTTGTGCTAAGTCAACGAGTTATGTATGTACTGTACCAATGATGATGATAATTGCAAACACTGGAAATTCTTCTGTACTGTTAGGACTAGGGAATGTGTTGTTTGTCATTTATGTCGTGAAAGTTAACATCTCAGAAAATCTAAAAACAAGTGTTATTTAAGGTATTTACCTGGCTGCAAGTGAACTAAGAGACAGGTAAGGTAGCCAAAGATGATCAAGATTTTTCTGGTAAATTTCTCTGCTTAATCAACCTCATTGTATATTGTTACAGCCTTGGACTGTAAAACACAACATAAAAAAGAAACAAAGAGAAAAATTATTTTATGAGGATGTAGGGTTTGTCATTTTTTGCCTGTTAAGGTAGTGCATGGTGCTTTCAGGCTATAGGATCTAGAAAACTGGACATCCGGGCCTGTAGAATGCAGGCCTCTGAAATGCATTGATTCGTACATACAGTATATGTTATCATTAATGTTGTAAGAGCTGTGCCAGAGAAAATAAAAAAAACAACGTGTCATTTCTTGTGCACCTTAAATGCTTCTATTTAACTGATCTCTTCCATTATGTAACAATACTTATTCACCTCTATTGTTTCTAGTCAATATATTGAATACTTTAAAAATATTTATAGTTACAAATTGATAATTTATGTTCAACTATAAAAAGCAATGATTTACTGTATATCACAGCTATTTGTATGTCCATTTACTTTAAGGAATGTGAACTGTATCTAGAATGTGCTTTTACATAAACGCTTTCATGTGTAGTACAATGACTGTTCCAGTCTGTATATGAAAGAGAACTTCTAAATTTAATTACCATCAGACTGAGTCTAATTAACTACGGTCCAGTCTGAACACAGGGAAGAATGATCAGCCAAAAAAACAATAGGTGTTCTCAGTTGAACGTCATAAAGAAAAAAATATTTTGGCTTGCTAACTTTTGAACATTTGTACCAGATAAATTATATAGGCCAGCAGCTACAGTATATCACCCTACAGCACACAACTGGCAACCCACAGAAGCAAAGTAAGTGTGAGCCCGATACCTGGATGGGGGGGATCCTGGAAAAGCTAGGATTGCTGCTGGAAGAGGTGTTAGTGTAGTGTAGGACTTAATGCTCCTTTATAGTATTGGGAACACTTTATTGTAAAAAAAAATGGCACCATCCTTTGGATGAGATGTAAAATTGAGATCCTAACTCTTTGTGGTCATTAAAATTCCCAGTGCTTTTTTTGAAAAGAGAAGGGGTGCTACCATGCTGTCAAACTTTCCCCTGGCCTTTATCAATCATGTCCTCCTAATAATCTCTATCTACAAATTTTGCTTTATTACTCCATTCTGCTGCCCACTGATAGCCGATGTGTGGTGAAAACTTTGCACTTGAACTTTTGCCTCCCGTCAAATCATCCAGGTGGGAGATACACATTGGTGGCGGAGGGGAGTCCCCATTACCTGTAAAGCACTTTGAGTGGAGTGTCAAGAAAAGCTCTACTGTATATAACCAGATAGTTTTTATTTGTAATTAAGGACTCCATTATGATCCTACATTGCTTTAATTTCATTTTTAGGGCCTTTCATCTTTCTTTCCTTTTTGGAAAAAGAAAAAGTTCTGTTTTTAATGCTGACAACGATTATGAAAATAATAAGAAAATTCACTAACAATTCTGCTTGTTTTCCAATGTTTTCATAAAATATTTTGTGCATGATTAAATAGAAAATGTCACCTTTTCAATTGTTAATGTTTCTCAACAGGTTCCTCAAAAAATTAAAATTTACTTTTTTCTGCAAGACCATGAAAAGTTATTTGTATAAATGTAATTTGAGTTCTTTTTCCAGAAGTAGATAATTACGAAAGAGTGAGAGGAAAATGACATTTATCAAACAGACATCTTTTCTATTTAACAATTAGCACTCTCAATGATTAACACAGATCCATTCTGTCATATAGTGACAAACTGTGATATAAGAGAAGATGTAAGAAAAAAGGAGTTAAAGTCACAGGTGTTTTTGTGCTGTGAATGCAATAGACAAAACCTTATATTCCAACAAAAACAGAGGATTCACAGTATAGCCTTACCAAAACAAAAGCAATGAAGTCAAAGAATATTTATACTTGCTTTCAATGCAAGCAACAAATACAGCTTTTGAAAATAAACCAATGGCTATGAGGCAAGAAGTTACTTACCTATTTTAAAGATACTGTGATTAATTATTGTATACAGTCTTTATAAATACATATTTGTAAATACAGTTAGGTTAACTAGCTTCAGTATTTCAATAGTTCATGAGTGGAGGATGAATTACACTGAGTGTTCAAAAATAGAACTTGGCTACACCTTCACTTCACAACATTTTAAAAGCTGAATTCATTGCATCTTGTTACAAGCAGTGGCCACTTTTTAATTTGGTTTTGGATTGACAGCCATGTTTGAGAAGAAAACAATGTAGTGTTGCTCCTTTTAAAAAACAACAACAGTTGAATTGCTGTTTTGGAAAAATCAATTTATTTTTATGACATTTTTTCAAGCAACCTCTTCTATTTGTTTTAATTCAAGGTGATGATTGAGATATACTGTCTTGGATACCCCGAATCACACAAAAATCTCAGGCTTATACATCAAATATTATCAATTCAAGACAGACATACTGTACATACCTCATTAATTCAATTACATTATACTGTACATTGATTTAATTATGTAATTAAAATTTGTTGTAGCAAATAAAATGCAGGCGTACAGCAACTACTAACAATATGATAAAAAGTAAAAAGAAAAATGCTTAGCATATCAATAGAATAACTAAGTATTACTTAATACAAAATGTTCAAATGTATTTGTTGCATCTGTACTGTATACATTTTACTGTATTAGCCTTTGAATATTGTATCAGGATAATCTTTAAGAATAATGTTGTAAAAACATACCCGTCACTAGAGCCTAAACTGACCCTCTTCATCTGTAAATAGTATAATTGTATGATAATTAGTTATTTCGTTATGTAATTGGTTAAGGGTTTGGAAATCACATTCTCACATGGAGTCCATTAGTAATGTTTGGTATGTATAGAGCATGTAGTGTTTGCTCTCCTTTATAAAAGAGTCGTCAACTGGTGTTCCTGAGTCACTGTGAGTTTTTGATGTGCTTAAACCTCTTTGATCCCCTTAGTTTAGGTTGGGGGCCTATCAAAAAATATTCAAACAAAGCACTGTGAATATAATGCAGTAATCATTTTTTGTTAACAAAGTATCAGAAATGTTAGAAAATCCTGGAATTAACCTTACACGGGGTATTAAGGGAATCTGAATACAGAAGTACTCAGTATCACTTCATCACAGAAAAAGTTGGGGAGCTATCTGGAAATCAATGCCAAGAGATTGACTTCAACAGCTCTAATGAAGGTTATAAAAAATCCATGAGACATCCCAGTTTTGATCATTAACATTCTGTCAGAAAAGTGGTTTGAGAGGAGAGTTCATACCCAAGGGATACAATGGGAAGACTTAAAAAAAACCTCCCGTTATCAGGAAACAAGACTACCATTTGAGACAGACTTCATAAATGTGAGAGGTCTGTGGTGGAGACTTTTCCACAGTAACAACCCAATAGACAAAGTTTGAATGTGCATAAAAATCAGTGTTCTTAATAGTAATCATAGTCTCAAGTAGAACATCTAGTAGATCATTCAACCTGGAGGAGTTGGCAAGGGTCTATATGGAGTGGTAAAATATCCTTCATGAGCAGTTTACAGACCTAACAGACAGAAGTACTACCTTGACATAAAAAAGAGGGTTCATAAATTATTGCTTGTCAGGGTGTGAGTACATTGAAATATAATGGATTGAAAATTATATGTAACAGCTTTTCAGAAGTTAGGCTAAATGGTCACAAATGTGATACGAGGGACAAACGTATAAAATGTTATTTGGTATAACTCATCCTGACCATAAACCTGGCTATTGCACCCCCAATCACTTTCATAAGGAATAAACTACGAAACGGCTGCAAGGGTGCAGATGGTGTGGTGAGATGGGTGTGACAGAAATACACAAAGGGAATTGTAGAAGGCTAGAAGTGTACATGTGCAAGATTGGAAGTAGGTGAGATTAGGATCTAACCTTCCTCCCAAGCTTCTGTTATAAACCTAATTATTTAAAACAATACATTCAATATTAATTAAGCCAAGTCATTCAGAAACTAAAGAAATCTATCAGAAAATACTAAAAATATACTGTAACTGGTTATATGTGCTTAATTAATTTTTACCTACAGTGTTACAGTATATACACAGTGTTTATTGCTCTACATAAACAAAATACTGTATACGGTACCAATGAATGAAAAAAGTGATTGTTGGTTTAGATTAAGTGGTACACAGGAAGATTTTTAAAAAAAGTTTAAAGTCTTTATGAGTAAACCTCCAAGAGATAGAGTCAATCACATTAGAGTAAGGTCAGGAAATGAATTGCTATTGGTACAGCTGCTTGACTGCAGTACCTAATATTAGTTTTAAAAAAAAATGTAATTTTGAGGCGGAAGATACAAATAACCTAATCTCTTTCAGCTCACTCAGATCAACTCAGACAACACTCAGATGTATTTACTGACTCTGCAGCCATAAGGCAACTGCCCTAAAGGAATGTGAGAGCTGACATCATATAATGGGCATCTAATTAGGGTAGTAGGGGTGTAGCCCCAGCATTCTGGCCAAATTTCCTATTTGCCCTTACCAATCACGGCTTCCCAATAATCCCCATCTATGAATTGGCTTCATCGCTCTGTTCTTCTCCCCACTAATAGCTGATGTGTGGTGAGAGTACTGGCACACTACGGCTGCCATCGCACCATCCAGGTGGGTGCTGCACATTGCTGGTGGTGAAGGGAGTCCCCATTACCTGTAAAGCACTTTTGAGTGGAGTGTCCAGAAACCATGACTAACACAGGTTACTTATTTTATTGACATGATTTTATTGACCAAGCTGTAAGTGTTTTATTCTTTCTGTTTTCTTCATACCCTTATTTTTCTCTTCCATCTTCACCAGAATGTACTGTAGATACAGGAGCATCCAAAACATTGCCCCAGCAGAACACTGTTTGGTCTGCCTCATGATAATGAAGAGTCTCCAGTGAAGCAAACTTCAGAATACACTTCTCGTACGGTATTTTTGCATATTTCAAATACTTTACCTCCATTTCTGAATTTCCCGATTATGTTTAACATACTGTAGGAGAAGACTGTGACCTTTCCTGGAATATTTACCTGAAAAGAGTTTATCACGGTCTGTTCCCAGCACCTAAGGAAATGCCTCAAATTCATTTGTTTTATCAATCACTTTGTGGTATTGAACTGATACTCTCTTACTTTTCAATTTCTGTGTCAGTTTTCCTAATTGGAACAGCCAAAATGGATGAATTCATTCTCTACATGCTCAGGTTTTCACAGCCAACAGTGAGCTTCTGACAGGAAGTCAGAAGGGAAAGTGGCACTGCCACTGCAAAATGCTCTTTAACTGGTTTTCCCTGTTATTAGGAGTACAACTTTAAGACGGCTGTTTTTTACATCAGCAGAAAAAGCTTTTAAATTTTGAAGAAGGAGGTACTATTTATATAATCATCTTGATTATGTGCTTTTGAAAATTGTTACTGTACACCCAGAATTATTATGAAAATTATTGTTAAAAATACAGCTTTACTAATTTGTGGCCTAAGAAAATATATGGGTATATTTCTGTACAGGGGTTTCATAATGCTAGAAGCATACAAAAAAATCTTTTTGAAGGTTTGTTGTTTTCGGAATTAAAACTGAACACGTTTCTAAATTCTCCTTCCAGATTTACAGCAACAAGGTTTTATCTCAGGAACATGCTTTGGCATCTGGGGATCAATGAACTGTCTAAAATTCATTACAAAAAATGGTTTCTGCCCCAGAAAAATAAGAAAATGGATATACTGTAGCGAGAAAATGCCAATAAGAAAGTGCAGATTGTATTTCAATGTGTTTCATTCCAGAGAAAAAACAAGAATACAGAAAATAAATGTCCTCTGGTAGCACTGAACCATTACAAGTGGAGAAAAAAATTAAAAACAATTTGCAATAAATAGCATATTGTAATTTCAAGCCTAACATAAAACATAAACATTAGACAATTTGATTGTATATTCAGTAAAGCATATTGTAGCCCAATATCCAATTCTTCTTTCGTAGTTGCCAGGATTTTAGAATATCTGGAAATCAAAAACATTTAAAGTGTTGAATTTATTTCAGTGTTTTACCTAAAATATTGATAAGAGATCAATTATATCCATGGAACACTAAAATATAAATCACACAGGACATCACAAGGCTACTTTCAGAAAGAATGTTTTATCACAGTAAAATGAGATGAGAAGATGTACATTATAAGAATATAATTTGCAATAGTATGATTTAGGTTGGCATTCAGTGGTAGCAGAACATGATCTTTCATGATGCTGTAGCACAATAATTAATCTTAAAGAATGTGTTAAGCTTCATTGCATCTTCTTCAGAAGAAAAAGACTTACAATATTAGCAATCCCTGCTACAGACCTATATAATGCAGTCAGTTAAAATAGGTGCTGGAGATATAAGCTGAAACGTATTCGTTTAAAGTGATTTTGAAAAAAAAATGTACATCATTACTATGATGGATATTTCTACCAAGAGGATTTATGCAGTTATGGGATTTAACTATATATATTATTATTATTAATATTATTTGACGGATGCCTTTTGTCCAAGGTGACTTATAGTTAATGATACAACAGTACATATAAAGGCTATAAACTCACAGCTACTGGAATGGTAAAAGAAAAAGTTTAGTACAGTACTCAGTAAAATGATCTGACAAATAACATGGCACACTGTGTGAACATAATCCAACAAATTACACTGTAAAGCACAAGGTACACAACCAAGGCATGCAAGGTCATTTTGTATGACTGCAGTAACTAACCCTTCTCAAAACGTTCACGGTCACTCTCTAAATTAAAGAGTGTTAATTGAATTGCATGAAAGCAACTTTTTCCTTTACTTTTTCCTTTGTTCTATTTATTAAAGGATGCCAGAGAATAGACTGCAGAGCACGACAACCGCCCTGTCAACACATTCCAAAGATGCTGATTAATGGTGAAGGATTCCTGTTTCTGTTTAAAAGCTGCCACCACGTACTGGGTTTGAAACATGCATTTTTAACAGAATACCATGAATATGTGCAAAGATTGTGGATCTTAAAGATTAGATTTGACAACCCAATATGTGTATTAATAAAAAAATATGAATCAACAGAGTGTACTGTATATTGTGATGCTATGGGGCATGGCCATTACTTTAGGTCATGAAACAGTGCCCTAAAGTATGCACTTCAGCAGTGCCAGACATGCCTGTCATAGCATATTGGGGACCTTTTGCACCCTTTTCCCTTAGAATCACTGTAGAGGAACACTCCTCTGACCTTTATCGGGGCATCTAGGGCAAGAGGCGAATTTTTGCTCACACACTAAATTCTCTTCACCCTCGGCTCATGGACTCTTAGGCTCAGAGTCTCCTATTCCTGCATGCCTCAGTCCTTCCATGACCTCCTCTGAGATCATCTTGAGTTTAATTAAAAAAGAACCTCACCTCTGTTTCACTGTCATACATGCTAGTCCCTTTGGGGAGCATCAGTGGAAGGCCCTTGATTCGATCATTGATGTTTGACCAGACCCACTCTACTGCCTTCATGACCTTACCTGCAGCCGAAATAACAACGACCAAGGTTGCTTCTCATTGTGATTCTTCCCTGCGCCTCAATGTCTCTCTCAGTAGGAGCCTCCCTACTCCATTGCTCCTTCTTTTATTCAGAGCTTCCTACTCCCCCAGCGTCACACACATCTCTCTCGATCACCATCTTTACACTAAAACTCATGAATACAGCTTCTGGCACAAATTCTTCAGGCCTAGACTTCTCTGTCTACTCACATATTTGCAATGGTGGTGCCCTCATACTCTCACCACTGCATGCCTACCACCAGAGGTCACCCTTTCTCCACCTGGTATCTCGTATTGCCAGGGCGACGGCCCCTCTACCACGCCTACTCTCCAATACACACAGTAACTAACTGTTACCACACCAATTCACTCACTCAGTGGACTTCGCTCACAGCCCTGTTGTCTCACTCCAGAACAGGTCACTCCACGTTGTCTCCTTAAATTCAACAGATCTTTCAAACTTCCAATTCTCTCTGGAACTAGCTCCTCTAAGGGTATTTTAAATGGGTACATTTCCAGCTTCTCCATCTCCTCCAAGATGGTTGTTCTCACTCGTCTGCCCTTCAGGGGAAGCTACAGACTCGTAGCATTACTCGTAGCATTGAAGCTACAGACTCATATTCTGCTCCAGCAGAATGCAGACACACTGTCTCTCAACACCATCAGCAGAGGCGCCTCATGTCCACTGCTAAAATGCAGACAGTGACCTGTTTTCTCTCCCACTGCTTTTGCCTGGCCACTCTCACTGCCATGCCACAGCGTGAGTTAGGGGGACTCATTAATCTACAGGCACTGGCCCTCACTCGCTCTGCTGTGCCGTGTCTGCTGCTGCTCACTTTCGTGCATGGTAAACGGAAGCCCTAATCTTATGTCTTCACCACCCTGAAGCTAGCCTAGGACTGACAGTCCATTTGATCTCCTTGCAGGAAAGTAATCAGCCTGCTCTTATAGGCATGTCCCCAGCTGAGTCTTTTAAATTTCAAACTTCTTTCAGCTGTGGTCACATAGCAATGCATGCTTCTCTAACAAGCATGCTTCTCAACATTCCCCATATTATATTTTTCTTGTTCTGTATCTAACTTGCAGTGCCAAAACTACAGTAGAATACTGTAGCTGAGATTAAGGTTCTGAAGCAAAATGCAGCCCAAATCTATGGTACTAAAGGCAACACTCTCTTACCCATGAAATCTGAACTAACAGCTACAGTATTTCCTTCTATGGGTTGCCTATAGTTTACGTATAAAAGTATATAAGTAAAAAAAAAGAAACAGAGCAAAAACAGAGATATGAACAAATTCATATTCAGTTGTTTTCTGTTTCTTCACATTTCTCATGAAAAAAAAAGTACTTATCCCTTGCCTCATGGCATTTAACAGCATCAACTTCTTTCACCTGTCTGTCTCTTTAACTCACTTTCTAATATACGTTTAATGCCCAATTTGTAAGTTCCAAAGGACTGGTCTGGTACTGGATAGTCTAATGTTTTCCCCATTTGCCCTCAGAACAATTTCTGAAAAGCCTGTCAAAACACACATTAAATCACCAAAATAAGTTAGGCAGAACTTGAGAGAAGTAAAATCACCCTCATATGTAAAGAACGATCCTAAAGAAACATATCTGTATCATTAAAAAACATTTATGACTTCAGAAACCATTTCCGAAAAATAACAAAATCAGAATCACTATCCTGTTAGCAATAATGTAATGTAATGTAATCTGCTAAGAGGTCTGAGATACTGTATTTTACAAGAAAGATGAGTGTTGAACACTAGGAGCACATTAGCAATACTTGCAAACACAGTTTAAATTGTGACAAACAGCTTTAGCGGTGCATCTGATTTTTTACTTTTCCAGAGATCATGACTGTAACTTAGCAGAGAACATTAATTTTGTATAGCTATAGGGAAATAAGGGACATTCATGTTCCTGTATTTCTTCACATGGGTGTGCAGAAGAATGGACTGGACCATTTCCTTTAAAGTTGATATGATATTTTTAGTTCTACATTTTTGTATTATGATGATAATTCTTGAGAGAAAATTATAATTTGCTCCTGTATAATGTGTTCTTATTTGGCACAAACATATTGACCCTGAATAAAAACATACTAAAACAAGTACTTAGATCTTGTAGTAAATCTGTAGATATCATACGACATTTTAAAATCTAGAAGATTTTAATTGTTTCCTTTTATATGTCTTTTGTTCACCGCTCAAAAAATGATGTCATCTAAGGTCAATTGAATGTGTCAATGACACTTTGGTCTCTCTTTCCTTTACCTGTAATGAGTTTTGGAGGTGTGGGGGTGCTATTTTCATATGTTCTCATGCGTTTTCTTTCACTTGCTTCTTTTCAGATTATTCCATATGAAGTCACTGCATCAATTTACTTGGTGTATGTATACCAACATGACATTCCAGGCCAGAATATAAAATCTCCATGTCCAGGGAAAGCTACTTGCAGTTAACAATAAATGAAACCCAACACAAATGTAAGGCAATCAGATTTTTATTCAATATAATCTGACAGTCAAAAAACAAAAGACTTGCATTGCCATTTTGTGGCTGAGTAATGTGTTGAAAGGGATTACTAACAAGACATATCCAATTTTTGAGTTTGAAATGAATGTCTTTTTTGTTTGCAGTGATGGAAAACTACTGGCAGAATGAGACCCAACTTGACAAATAAGCTTATCTACTCATTTGCGAATTAAATGGTGCCTGCTATGAACTCAGCAATTTCTTTCCACACACTGCCTCTCTTGTAGTGATCCAGCCAGTTTCATTACTTTAAAGTTGCTACAAGCAGTAAATTCAAATTAGTATTGCAGGCAGCCATCCAGAGAAACCCAACCAAATGAGAAATCCTCCATAAGTTATCCTTAATCCAAATTTTTGTAAAATATATTTTTGTGTTTTGGAGGAAACATATTCCATGTTTCAGTAATGAGCACTAAATCATCCCGTAGGAAAACGTTAGTTAACCAAGTGTGCATCAAACCAGGCGGCGTCTGTGATAAATGGAGCTGCCTAATTTTACACTGGGATGGTATTGGCTGTATAAACATTTCTCAGAAATGAGCGTTATATTCATACAAGGCAGCATTCAGCCTGTGACAGTGAGTAATGTCCTATTGTAGAGGCCTTTCTGGCTGGATAGCTTGTGCTCCACTACAAATAGCTGTCAAAGGCTCAGCCAAGAGCTCCTTTATAAATACAGTTCAGTGGCTGGATAATCAATACAGTGTCATTTTCAGAAGTCACTCTGAAATGACCTTGAACAATCAAGCTTCTTGTGCAGGGTGTAGTGTTTTATAATCATCAATGGGGCTCCAAGTCCCATTTTTATACTCTAGGTTTTATACTGACTGCCAAGACGAAATTCCTTGAAATATTTTCTGGATCATTTTATTAAAAAAGAAATGCTTCTAACTCTTTCCCTTCTAACTTTTTAACTGCAATATTCAACCTTAAACATATCGTCATTAGAACAGGCTTTCTACAGTTTTCATAACTATAATATATACAATATGATATATGGTTTACTGCAAAGGGTTTCCTTTATATATGGCCCACACTATATTCTAATGACTACTAAAACACACTTTTTACAACTTGAACTAACAGATTCAAGGTAGGTGATAAAATATTTTTTATAACGAATTTGCAGAAAGTTTTGCACCCGCTTTAATTCTGCCTTGTAAATACAGTATAGAATTGACAAAAATTCTGATTTTAATTTGAAAATAAGGATAGCCCATTCCTTCAGTCAATTAAAACCCTAAAAAGGACTGATTACTATTATTTGTAAGGAATTCAAATACATAGTCTACTTTTAGTCATTGACAGGAAATGTACACCTATTAAAGTACTGTTAATAAACTATAGGATACATTAAAAAACATAAATACCTTACAGAACAAAATCTTAACATTCAATTCCTTAAAATGCATTTCAGTATTTGACTTAATAGGTGGGTAATCATATATGTTATATGTACGAAGCATGACAATTTTTTTTTACTTATAGTGTTAGCAGTAACACAGCCACTAGTGTGGAGCGATGGTTAGGGCTCTGGGCTAGATGATCATGGGTTTAAATGCTTGACTGGTACACTACTATTGTACCCTTGAGCACGGTACCTCACTTGATCCAAAATATGCCCTGCTGCAAAAATGGATCTCTGGGTCATCAATGTTAACTGTGATTGATTAATCTGGTAAAGACAGTTATATTAATTGCTGATTATTCAGTCCTGATTAGCATTTACCATTGAAAGGGATGATATACAGGCACTCTACTATAAAAGTCACAGTCTAGTAACAAGTGTGGACATAGCTAGAAGCAATACAAGTTGTACATCAGCAATGCATGCTTTGCACCAGTCAGAAAATACTGTTGTGTGCAATTGCAATCGATTTCTCCGTAGGGACTGCAAAACAAAAATATCTTGTTTCTGAGCCCTAGATACCACACTTCATTCCAGCTCAAACCACATATGTCCAATTGAGCTCAAGTTTGATTTATTACAAAAGAAAGATGTTTTAAAATGTGCAGCACGAGGGTGTGCATTGTCCTGTTGGAATGTTGTCACGTGAGGATGAGACTGCAGGAAGGACATCAAGAGAGGTCTTCATTAATATAGTGCTGTGCAGTCAGGTTGTCATAAATCACTACAAGTGGAGTTTTGTAAAAACTAGGCCTGGACCTCCCCATCAATCTCGGCAAACGAGTCAGTTGCAATGCACAACGTTAAGCTGTTGCAAATACACTGAAGTAACATCGATAAATTACAGCCACTCTGACACATAGATCTACAGATGTCTCAGGGAGTAATGAATCAACTCAAACAATCAAGCTAACACAGCCTAGTATTTGACATGTTTGACATGCTTTTATATTAAGGAAATATGGAGAAAAGTACTTTTGTAGTCCTTGGTGGTGATATTGTTAGGAATAATTAATATGTGATCAGTTCACACAAACTGGAGAGTAGATGAAGAATGTTATTTCCGTTTAAGTCATTCAAAATATTTTCAGCCCGAAAGGGGTCCACCTTTCATATGTATGGCATGCAGAGTGAGGTTATTGAAACAACTTTTCATATGATAAAAATATTGACCCTAAGTCTTTAAAGCTGCAGGAGGAAAGTTATATCATAGTATTGTGTCTGCATCTTACAAACAGAAATTTAATTACAGATTATTCACATTTTCCCACTATGATTCCATATATTAATGATCAGAACAGCAACTTGAGACACTAGGGGGTAATTTAGAAATGCTTGGTTTGCAAATAGTTGCTCTCCATATTATGCTTGCAAAAGCCTACTATTCATCTCTAGGAAAACAATTTAAAATCACTGCAAAGGAAATGTATTTGGAATGCTTTCACCTTGGCCAGTTCAGTATGCAATCTCGCTGACATGGTCTTGCATGAGGTCTTCTCTATTAAAAAAGATGCACTCTGTAGGAAAAAATAAAACGGAATAAACCCCTCTGCTTCCATTTAAAAGCAAGATTTCAGCACAGCTTCATTTACCAGAGCAGCATAGATTCACTCAACAGGTAGTCAAGCGCAAAAAATATATATCAGTGGTCGAAAACCATTTTGACAAAAATAGTTTGAGAAGCTGAATTAAAAATAATGTTTCAATAAAATCAAGCTTAAAAAAAAAACATTTTGTTTTAAAAGCACATGACATAGAAACTGTAATAATATGCAATCTCACTTATAGATGCAGATTCAAAATACCATACCGCCAAGTAAATGCCATGTTATACCCCATGGTAGCAACCAACACCTTTATATTTTTTAAAATAATCTGATGCAGGATGGCACTACTTTGTAAAACTACCTGGTGGCGCAGTGAATGCTTAATGTGGCACGTGTCTAATATAATGTACAGTATGTTAGAAAATGTAAATGTGTATTGTTTTCCTGTGCTAATCATACTCTAGGAAACGTGAACATTTTAAAATTACATACAGAATAATTAGTAATTGTGTATTAATAGTAAAAAAGAAAAAAATATACTTTTATTTTATTTTTTGATTGCTAAAAATATATTGTAACCAATGGGGGGTTACGAAACTGGTGAAAATTGGGAATTGACTGAACGGTTTATTCAGTGAAATAATTATTCATAACCCCTGACTAAGTATAAGTGATTTTCTAGCAATATATCCGAGCAGTTGGTATAATTGGAGGCACGTGAATTCTTTGTTCTGGCACAGAAAGGAGTAACAATCCAGGCTCACTTGGTTAACAAATATTTATTACAATTGCAAGATACAAACTACACTATACATGACATTCTGTACAACACACAAAGCTACTTTATGTACAGTATTTACAAACAAGCAGTTTCAGAGGCCTAACATTCTGGTCACCCAGAAAATCCCAAACTGCTACTAAGCATTAAACTCTTAATATGCCTTAATATGCCTACAAGAGATGAGTTGCCTTCTAACTAAATATAAAGCAACCTACAGTTAAATCTCTCTCTATCTGCACCCCAGATGCCACAAAATAAATGGGAGCCTATAACCCTATCCATAAAAATACATCCGAAGCAGGAAAGACATTTCTAACTGAGGTACCAGGAAACTCAAGTTCCCTAAAAACACAAAATAGCTTGCTCTCTCTAACAAGGTTCAAATACTTAGCTCCAGTCAGGTTTGATTTGGATGATCATGAAGTAGGAGCTCTTTCCTGGTGCAAACTTAAGGTCCCAACTCCTCTGGACTCCTCTCTCTTCTCCTTGTGGCTGGTTCTTTCTTCTTCTCCCCTCTTCTCACTAATGTGATCTTATATTGTGTGTCTGTACCACTCCTTGCCAATCATTAGTTCACAGTTTACCTGGGTATACTTAGATAAACTTTTCAATTGTTTCTGCTCAATGGACCCCTAGACCTCAGCAAACATCCTCTCTCCTTTGAAGTTTGAAGTGTTTACCCTTCCAAGTGTCACAAACTTTATCTGAAATCTAAGAGACACTTCTCATTCACCTAAAGCCAATATTATCCATAGTGGCTTGAAAAACATTGTATTGAAAACCAAATAATCATTTTAAAAAAAAGAAGTTAGCTGTGACTTGAATGACTTCCTACTGTATACAGTCGCTTACTCTTAGTTATGTTGAAGCTGATACTGTACAAGTCTTCACTATATAAATGTATTGCTTTTAAGGAAACCACATTTTCACCACAATAATGCCACAATAATTGTGACAAAAATGTTTTTGACTCATAATATGGTATTTTTTAGTGTGTTTCTCGGTAATTCTGTTTTCATTCATGTCAGTTCATTTTGAAACATGTCCCTTTGGTTTGACTTCCACTGTAAGCAGTCATTTTACCTGCAGTTTACATGCTGTATATCTTATAACAGAATAATTCTTCTTTGAACTGTAATAGAAAAAGCAGTATTTTGCATGGCTGGCACTGCAAGATTACAATACAATATAATAATAAAAAAAATAAAATACCATCTGTTTTATACAAAGCAAATACATAAACGTAATAAAATACCAGGACATTGCATTATATGTTTTGTTATGATCACTAAGTACTATTTTGCCCTACTGTAAATAGTTAAGAAATCTGCAAAACAGCACAGGAAATGCCACTGTATCACACATACAGACTTCAGTAATATTTTAAAATATGTTTATGTTTTAAACAAAACTTGAAGAGAATATCATCTTGTATTTGATTTGGAACAGTTTTACAATGCATTCACCAACCCATCCATTTCCTAACCACTCTATCCAGTACAGGGTCATGGCATCATAAAAGCCATAAGGTGGGGTACACCCTGGATGGGACACCAGTCCATCACAGGCCACACCCACAGACATAAACACAGATACACACTCACACCAGGGCCATTTTTTCAAGAAGTCAGTTAGCCTACCAGTAGGTTTGTTTGGAATGTGGGAGGAAACAGGAGCATCCAGAGAAAACCCACGCAAACACTGGAAGAACATATAAACTTGATTCCAAAATTAAGCATCAGAAAAGTATTTCATAGGCTTAAATAACTTGTTGGGTCATTTTAAACCACTGTTTTCATGCACTTCAAAATGAAATGCATTTGAAATCCATTAGTCCTAAGAATGACAAAACAAAGTATGACTTACCATATACTGTAGTATATTGCTCATGAAACTCTAGTGTTAAAATACACTTTCTCCATTATATTAAAATGGCAGTAATCTATAATTGCACATCTGTTTTCAATTTCTTTAGTGATTTACATGTCACCCTTAATCTTCTGTCCCTACCAACTTTCTATTTAACACTAGGACTGCTCTGTAGACAAGAATGTAATCTGAAATCCACTGTTCTATTGTGTTTAAAGGTGTTACTATCTGCTTCCCTATAACCTGAAAATACACTGTTGTTGCCCTGCAGAAAGCCATGATTAATGATATTCAAGGTTATCTGGATACCCCAACCAGAAGAATTGTCTTTCCTGCTACCAGATGCCATGAAAGTCTTTTCCTTGCTCTCCTAACTTACTGTACCTTGGAGGAACAGCAGTTTTGTGCACTGCAGCAACTAATATCTCCATAATCTCAAGACTTTTACTTGAGTATCTCCACAGACACTTTTAGTTTATGTTTTCTATTAAACATACACTGGGTAGATACAGCTAGCAACTAAGGAGGAAAGGTTGAAAAAATAAATATTTCCAGATGCTCATTTACAATTTAAAATTCAAATTATGTAAAGGGATGCTCTAAAAACATCGTCCATCTGTCTCTTTGTTGTTCTCTGACAGTGAAGTGCTCATTGTGTATAAATCAATTGCAAGACTTTTGTTCTTACTTTTTGTACAGTACTTTGAGTTGGTTGTAAATAGTTATTCATAAACTGTATAATTACAAAATTATTATTTTTTCTTAGAAGTCACTGTGGGAATTTTATATACTGGAAATGAATAAACCAAAATCGAGTTTGTATTTTTCCATTCACAGCTAATTTCACACAAAATTAACAGGATCCACTATATACTGTAAACCTACAGCATGTATTCTTGCACCATACCTGGTATCTTGCTCAATTAAAATGATTCTGTAATGTATTTGGTAAATATCACTACTGATTAAGCCCTAAACAGCTTGGTACCTTTTAAGCAGAGACCCATTTTTTAAGTTGGGTAAACAAAATTAATCTAAATAAACTATATTGTGAAACATAGATCTATGGTATAGATATTGAGGCCTTTGAGTCCTCGTAGACCTCCTTACAATGTCTGGGGTGGTCTTGAACAGCAAACAAAGGCTGCTGGCTAGTCTTTACCAGATCAGCAAAGCATACAGTATATGCAATTATTGCATCAGTATTATTATTGCAACTTCAATATCTTGCTAATACATTTCCTGTTGACAATTTTCTGTTCACCACTGAACATTTAAAGTTTGATATCATGTTAGCAGGAATTTTGTCATTGATGTTCATCTTCTACAATAAATTAAAAATCAGTTTGTTTTTTCTAAATTTGAGGGGGACAAGAAAACATACATTGTAATCCAAAGGCTTTCTTAAAAATATTCATGGTACAATATGTCTTTCAAAATAAAAGCATCAATGTTTTTAATGCCTCCTTACTAAAATTTAATAATCACTTATCCAATTGCTTCTGTTGAATTTTACAAAACACATGATTTAAAACCTGTACAATGTTTGTACATTTGTTATTGGCCAGCATAGCTCAACTCAATCTGATTCAAGTGTTTTCATTTTTTAATACTATTACTTTTTTATAGAGTATATAAGTATAATATAAAGTAATTATTGCTTAGACAAAAAAAATAGTGTATAATTTGTTATAATAGGTTTTATTATAATTAATAATGACTTCAGAGGAAAATAATAGGCACAGACACATAGCCAAATAAGTTTTCTACTGTATTAAGACACCAAATTATGTTTTGTATGCCAATTTCTAAACTTATATTTAGTGCATACCATTTATTTGGGATTTTGTTAAAGAAATAAATCTTTATAAAGAAATCTTGTTCCATTGACTGTAACAAATCCTTATCTTTGGCAGTAATTCAATAACTACTGTAGCAAACACAGTGAGTTAATATACTGTAGGCAAAGAAATGAAAATAGTTTGGAGCTGCAAAGCCTTTAAATGCATTTAATCTGGATTGTACCTCTGCAGGTGAGAGATGGTCACTTAGTCACATTCCAAACACTCCATCATATACAATACTCATAAATTTGCAACTTTTCATTTCTAACTCCGTTTAGAATATCACAAATGAATAAATCACCTGGTTGCATTTCACTTGCATGAGTTTCCAGTAATGTGGAAATGGGTGGAAGATAGTTCAGCTTCATTTTGTAGTTTGGAGTACAGCTGTATCTCTAAATGTTGTTTCCATAAATTTTTACACTTAACAATTATTGTTATACTTGCCCACAGTGGCAATATTACAATTCAAGATTTTTTAAACTAAGTACAAAATTAGGCACTCTGCTTGACATTCAGTGATGTTACTGGAAACAGGAATGTGAATTTGAAATAGGAGGTGCAGTGTATGTGGTGTACATAACAAATAACTATAACCTATCTATCTTTTTGTAACTTTTTAAACAGTCTTGTTCACAATGTTCCTCAAAGCCATTTGCACTTTTGAAGCTCACTACATACCCACCTGAAGATGTAAAATTTCTGATTGTCTTTGTTACAGCATTTAACATAACAGATGGTTGTTCTTGAACAATGATGAGTAGGAAAAAAAAAAGTTTTGTTTGTCCTAGTGTAACCAGATGGATAAGATAAAACAACAGAATTGGCCATCAGAATCTGTAAAACAAACCATCCAGGATTTAGAAAAACCATAGAAAACGGCTTAATCCAAGGAAACCTAGATCTAGATTTACCACTTTAAACCACTTCAGAGGAATTTAAAAGCTTGTCATCTTTTCAAATAGCTTTCAGATATTGTTTCCCTGAAATTATATCAAGGAAGGGCAACAAGGTGGATACCTGGCCTTAAAGGAGAAGTTTACACCATTTGGTCTCTTTTTACACCAGCTTTGGGTGACTGAGAATTGTGTCTCTCAGATTTCAGATAAAGTTTGTGAAGTTTAAACACTTCTAACTTCAAAGTAGAGAAGATATTTGTTGTGGGGTCCCTTGAGCAGAAACAATAGTAAAGTTTATCTTACTATGCAAAGGAGCAGGGCAGAAAGACACAGTATAAGTTCACATTAAGAGGAAGAGAGAGAAAGATTATTATTTATTTGCTTTGGCAACACTGACTGTACCCATCGGTCATGCTAATAAAGCACCTTGAAATGAATTGAATTGAAAGAGGGGAGGAAGAAGGAAGAAACAAGGAGAGCAGGGAGAAGAGAGAGGAGTCCAAAGGAGTTAGGAGTTAGGTGTGAGGCCCTACTTCTTAATCATCCAAATCAAACCTTACTGGAGCTAAGTATTTGAACCTTGTTAGAGAAAGAATGCTAGTCTGTATTTGTAGGGAACTTGGGTTTCCTGGGTAAAAGATACCTCAGTTAGAAACATCTTTCCTGATTAGGGTGCATTTTATAGATAGGGATATAGGCTCCCATTTACTGCTTTTTTGGGTGACCAGAATGTTAGGCCTCTGAAATGCCTTGTCTGTAAATACTGTATATAATATACTGTAACTTTGTGTGTCTGTTGTGTGTAGTGTAGTTTGTGTCTTGCCATTGTAATAAATATTTGTTTAACCAAGTATGCCTGGATTATTACGACTCTCAACAAAGCTATGCCACAGAATAAAAAATTCAAGTGCCTCTAGTTGTAGCCTGCAGCCATATCACCCTGCAACTCACAACTGGCAACCCACTAAAGCTAAGCAGGTGTGAGCCTGATCAGTACCTGGATGGTACTGATCACAACCGTCAAAAAAACATTTTTCCAGCATTTTTTAAGGATAATTCAGGTGCTCTCTGGTGAACTTGAGATGGGAGGCAATGCTCTTTATTTCCCGTTTACTCTTTTTTCTGAATGCTGAGATATGAACACTATAGAGACAGAGATCAGCAGATCTTTAAATGTTATTCTGGGGTTTCTTTTGAGTTCTTGGATAATTTTCAGAGTTGCTCTTGAAGTGATTTAGAAGGACAACTAGTCCCAGGTAAAGTCACTGAGGTCTTAAATGTTTCCATTTGTAGATTATCTGTTTGACAGTGGTTAAATGCATGAATTGCTAAATGCTTAGAAATGACTTTGTAACCCTCTCAAAAATGATGGTCATTAACTTATCCATTTCTGATATCCTCTGAAGATACTATATTGATATTTTGATAAAAGATAATATTTTTTTGTGACATGACATAACAATACAAAACGTACTAACGTAGTAAATACATTTGGGCTTTGCAAACCTTCTCAGTATCGGTGAAGCGGTGGCTCTGTGGTTAAGAATCTGCACCTGTGGTTGGAAGGTTGACAATGGCTGACCCTGTGCTCTGACCCCAAGCTTCTCTCTCCCTGTCTGTGTCTCATGGAGAGCAAGCTGGGGTATGTGAAAAGATGAATTCCTAATGCAAGAAATTGTATAGGGCCAATAAAGTGATGTTGTGTTATGTATGACTAAGTTACCCTATGTTAAAAACAGCAAATCCTTATTAAATTGCTACATTTATCCATTACTTTTTTGTAAACCCTGAATGATGTAAGAACTTTGTTGTTTATTCCTGTGATCTTTAAATATACAATATTAGCTAACAACTAATTAACCTACCTACCCACACACCTCTGACATGCAGCCAGCTACCCAAGTGAGTCTGTGTGGACTGACATCAGTCAGTGAAAGGCCAGCTAGCCTCCGCCACAGCTCGGAAGGTGCAGGGGGATGGGGACCAATGTAGGTCTCACATTATTTTTGGCTGGGGTGAGAAAACAACATAAATCATCCAGCAGGATGCTTGATACATATTAATTGCCAGTCAAGGGCAGGTAAATGCCCAAGGTTTATAATGCAGTCCTTCTGGAGAGAAAGTGTCTCGCTGATAGTTAAATACAATTTATGATGACTCTCCTGAGTGCATTTCCGCTCTCTAAATGTGCTGTTCATATGCTAGAAATGTATCCCTAAGAGGAAATAAATTGGCACAGCACAGTTGGCAGTGCAGAGGAACCTGACGCTTACTAATAAGTACTGGAATTGTTTGTGGGTTTTTCTAGTTTGTTTCTCTGGCCTTGCTGTCAACCAGTGCAGGTTATGTGTGGTGGAGATGAGCCAGGATTGGCACTGGGAGCTTTAGGCTTTGAAATTCTCTTATGTGATGTGATAACATAAACATCACAGATATTATATATTCTATGTATTTATTTTTGACAAGAAATCATTCATGATGCTAATAAAAAATGTAAAAAAAATTAAAATGCAATCACATGTTTTTGTTTCAGCAGACCATTCAGGTAATTCTATGTAATTTAGGAACTAATTCATAAGGCTCTGACAAATGGTGATGCAGTTACTTACTGTTTTGGTAATCATAAATAATTTCCTGGGTATTTCTGCTCATTTCCAAGGGTGCTTGTCTGCTGTATTCCTTCAGTGATATCCTCTGCCTGTTTACTGTGAAGAACTGAGTTTTGTCAATTTAATTATTTTGAACAAAATACAGTACACTTGTAGAAATAACTTTTAAACAAAGCATGTTGCTTCAGAGAAACATAGCTTTTCATTGAAACGTTGTTCTGAAATCAAAGTCATTTGACTGTCATTGATTTATCTGGAGTGAATTACAGAATATACATGTAAAAAGCCTTTTTCTTAAGCTTTTGATGCCCAACAGCTTCAATGAAGTCATGACCTTTTGGAGCTTTTTGGTATCAGTATTAACCAAAAAGGAAAAAATAATATATGTACCATAATTTGGATTGGCATTGTTAATTATTTTAAATAAGCAGATTTATTTTAAGAAAATAAGTGTATTTTCAATTTTCCATAAACATTATTTCCCCCATCTATTAGGGTTACTTAATTAAAAAAGCAATGGAGGTTCATGGGTGAAAGAAGCTTAAGTGAATTCTTTTGTCCTTTTCAATATGACAAATAACACACAGTGCTACTGGAGTGCAGTTAAAGTTTTCCTCACTTTGAGGAGCCCCTTCAACTTACCTTGCCCTTGAATATTTCCATCCTGGATAATGTTTAATGCCCTTTTAACCGAAATACCATCTTACATCAAACAGCAGTACAAAAGACTTCCTACTCTGACCTGATCCATTTCATCTCTTTGTATCACAGAATTTCCAAAGTAAATATATCTTTTCTTCTTTATTAGGCAAAAAGGATACTGCTACATGATCTAAAATATGCTTGCTGTGGCGAGCTTTAAAAGATTTTGCGCCTCATGAGGAGACCAAATATCTGATTCTGACAAATAAGCAATTAAAAATAAAACTAAAGAAAATTCCACATTTTAAGCCTAGACGTTGTTGATAAAGACACAAATATTTATTCTTCAGCAATAACTGTGTAAATCAAATAATATGCAATATGATCAAAGAGAATAATAACCTCTTGCAATTAGAAAAATGAATGATCAGTAGAAAATCATTGTAATCATTGATTCTAAACATGCATTGTAGAAACTATATATGGTGACAAATGTACATATACCGTTCATATAAAAAAAAGTTAACTTTAAAACCTAGGCATTTAAACAGAAGTCTTAAGAAAGGTCATTGGATAGTAGTAATTCTTTACCCACTTGGTGCTCTTGCATTGGGTTCGTCCTGAATTAAAAATAGCAATTCACTTTGGGTTACCTTTTTTAACTTTCCATTACAAGTTGTTACATTGTATTTTTATGAAAATACAGCCATTCTCTCTTAGGGATTCATTTTAAATCAAGAGCAGCCTGTCTGCCTCATTCAATGATGCAGGGAAGCCAAGCCAATGTGTCAAATCACAACGTGCTCAATTTATTGTGAAACAATTAATCATGAGTCACATTCACAGCCCAGACTGAAAGTGCTAATTAGCTCTGCTTAGAGAGCAATTCCTTTGTACACCTGGCCAGAAATATTCACATGACTCCATCTTCCTCTTTGTTGATTAGTAACAAAATATTAATAATGAAATTGAACATTAACTTTTAAAAATCTATCCATCCCATCTACCAGTCGTTAACCTTAACCTAGGAGGGCCACGGGGAAGGAATAAAAGCTTAGAAAACTAATATAAAACACATATACATCATCTGGAAAATTGCAATTTTCTGACTGCATTTAGAAAGCTTAATCAAGAACTAGAAGACTTCATTTAGAAAGAACAAACCTTTCAGCAGCACACTCCTTTAAATCACTACTTGAAATAGCATTTAAATGCATATTTTAAATAGGGTACTTCCTTTACAAAAATAAATGAGGTTGACATTTTTAGTGATAATACTAAGGAGGTCCCAAATATGATTAGCTTTCCCAATCAAACAAGCTGGCTAGTTGGCACAGACGCTGACTGTACAATATACTTTTCAAGGAGAATGAAATACCAGGCCCAGACATCCATATGTGATCACTCTTTATATGTAAATATCCTGCAATAGGTTATGAAACCTTGTTCACATATTCTTCCATTAATCCCTTTATTTAAATTTCAGATTTTTTGTCTTAGATTTGTGCTTGAGATTGGTCTCAAGTTACTCCAGTAACACATTTTCCTGCTCTCACACCCTCACCAGGAAATGTATGAACTTCTGTACTTCATCTCTTCTCTGTATACTTAAAGAATTTTGTAATAGTATAAGTAATCTACTGTACTTCTACATTAGAGACATTAAAGAATGTTTAACAAAACAGGTGTCTTCCTTAATAGTTCTGCTGTATAACCTGGCTAAAAGTCTCCACATTGGAAATGGTCAGGATGTAATGTAATGGTTTACAATTAATTCAGCTTACAGTAAATATCATTGAGCACCTACTGTACATAACAGTATTTCTCTGAGTTATGATGTTAAATATAAATCATTACTCTAACCTTCGCAAATTATTTATTTCTACAGTGGTCGGTTATAATCCATGATAAATGCATGGGCTCTACAAAAATCTTAGAAAAGGGTTTTAATGCAACACTGACATTTTGTTTTGCACATTTATCCATCCACGTTATCAGGAAGCTGCTTATTCCTGGTCTATCCTGGAACTGTAGGGCATAAGGTTGGACTAGTCCTGGGGTAAGGCACACATGAACTTAGGGAGAATTTAGAGAAACCAATTAACCTACTCAGCATGCCTTTGAGAAGTGGGACAAAACTGGAGCAACTCAGGCACAGGGAGGAAATGCAAACTGCACACAGAAGATGCCTCAAGGAGAAGTTGAACTAAGGACCTGGAGCAGTACAAACTGTCACATCACAGTGCCACTCTAGTACTTTTATTTGTTTATTTAATTTGTTTTTAGTCACAGTCCTATATTTACAGAATGACTCACCAAAGCAGCCCAAGGTGATATACAGTATATTTTGTAAGAACACAGCAGGTTCAGACAAGATTGCTGGATGACAAGTGCTCAGGTGACTGAGACAAGCAGCTCAGTCCTCAAAACTTTCTGGGGAATGTGGTCCAGACAAGGCTGCCATCTTGTCTTGAACTTGCTCGATGACAATTGGTCTATTTTAGTCATTACGAGTGATAGCTGCTGTCTGGAGGACAGAAGGCAGAACCTCTTTGTGCTCCATCAATCAGAGGGATAAGAACTGGCAATTATTTTGTGAGTTTGAGATTTTGTAAATTTTGAAGAGTCTCAGGAGAGACAGAATGTAATAGTCTGTAAGCAGCTTAGCTGTTAAGTATGGTAGAAAGGGACTTTGTGAAGAAATCTAGACAGCTGTTCGAAAATCTTAGGCTTTTGTTTTGGTGTTTTGGTTTGTGGTGTATTTGGATTTTCCCTCACTGCATTGTAAAGAGCAGTGTTTTTGAGCCTTATGGCTGTTTGGTATGTGTGTTATCCTGGACCTACCTATATAAAAGATCCGTTACAGCACACTTAGTGGGCTGTAAAAATATATACTGTACAGCAATACCTCACTTAGCACTGTCTTTCTGAGAAATGAGCACTGTGGAAATTGGCACTAATTGAGAAATACAGCAGTTTGGTTAAATCCTAATAAATGCAAGAGAGAGACAGGATATGCAGAATATATTTGGTGTAGCTCGCTTGGCTGACAGATTTAGCAACCCTGATAGAAGGACACACCTGTCCAGACCTCCCTTACTATAGTAAGGAATGAGCTAGGGAGCTGCTGCAGGGGTGTAGATGGGGTGGCGGGAAGGGTTCGAGAGATGCTCTGAAGGAAATCCCTGTTGCAAGACATCTACAGTATATGTTGGCAAATGGAAGTGTGTGAGACTAGAATCTAATCTTTCTCCCGAATTTTCTATTATAAATTCTGTTATGATTCCATTTGCACAATTTCAGTGAGTATACTTTCTGGATATTTTTACCACAGTATTTAATTAAACAATCAATTTTACATCAAGATGTTTTATGTTTAAATTATTGTATAGTTGGCTATGCATCAATACATTAATGTGGAGCTTGCACAGATTAATTGTCTTCTATCTTCATTCCTCCAACTTGGTAGTCGCAAATGACTGATGAGAGGGACTACAGTACATTGGACTATAGTACATCTGCCAGGCTGGACCAGGATGTGGCTCACATGAATGTTAATAAGACAACTAGGCACTATTACAGAAGAGCACTGAACACACAGTTAAGTGGGAAACCAATTATAAATGGCATTGGCCATATGGTACAGTATACATATGTACAGTATCATGCCACAAGTACGGGCTCTTGCACACTTTTCAAAGCTTCTTGCCCTTAATGCAAATAGTAGCAAAATGCCTTTTTCCCTACAGCCTACACAGAGTATGATCTAGTCGCTTCTTCCTGATCTGTATGCACATCATAAAAGGACATTCTGCTTTTATACTGGTGTGAACAGAATACTTAATAGTCAGCACAAAAAGTGAAATTGCTAATCAGCACTAATAGAAGCAGTTAAGCAATGTATATGTACAGTATACAGTTTGTATACAAGTATACAAGGATCTTTGATCCTTGCTGTTCTGATAAAACTCTGAAATGTTTAGCCAGTTTTCTTGCAGTTTTGTCAATGTAAATGGTAGAGCAGTTTCTGCAAGAGGTGCAATAAATGAGATCAGCGGATAAAAACTGTATAGTGCTGACTGATTTTGATACAGTACAGTATGTGTTTGTGTATGTCTTGATATACAGTATAACTTAAAGATGAACCAGTGGATTCTGTTGCAATGAATGTTACACCTGGCATGGATGGTGGCTATGGACAGTAAAATGAACTGAGAAAAAGAAGGATAAATACTGTAGATTAGGTGTTCTGCAGTATGAGCTATCTACACAATCTGTGCAGCATTCTTGTCCACACAGCCTTCATTCAAACC
Organism: Atractosteus spatula; assembly: GCF_055471065.1. Lineage (NCBI taxonomy): Eukaryota > Metazoa > Chordata > Actinopteri > Semionotiformes > Lepisosteidae > Atractosteus > Atractosteus spatula. The sequence goes on along the minus strand of NC_142728.1, from coordinate 6,077,347 downwards.
AAATGTAACAAATTGTCAAATTTCACATCCTTGTGAAACAATCATGACGTTCTCAACCAATCATAGTTTGATGTTTTTTTTATTTTGAAACTGTGATCTTGACATGCAGGTGTGAAGTAGAGTTAACAGCTTCAGATTTAAAAGGTTATTAATCATATCACATTAACATTGGAATGTTCTTATAAGTGTAAAAAGAGGCGATACACAACGTGTCTCCTCTATAACTCTTCAGTTTGCAGAATCTCTTCAGAAATTCCGCCAGAGCCTCACAACATTGTCCAATAATACTCTTCTTGTGTCTAATTTTTAGTGTAGCAGGATTTGCACAATAAGCACATTGTTTAATGGGAAATCACATTACCCACATCTATATCACTGTACAACACAGGTTTGAGGCGGAGTGTCTGTTAATAAAACAGAGCACCTTCCAATACATATAACTACTGCATGATTTATTTATCCATTTCAGCTAAATGAGGGGAATTATACCAGTCAGAATCTCGGAGTGCCAGTTGTAAAAATAATCCTTCTTCCCTCCTTTGTTAACTTAAAGAATTTCGCGAAGAAATTCTTAATCACAATATCATCACTTAATTTATCCAGATACACAAATTCACGCCACAGCCAACAACAAGCTATAATAGTGGACTATTTTTATGTATTCACTATATAAGAAACAAATTGAAAGTAATACTCTGATCGTGCTTTGAACCATTGGGTGCAGTGTTTTGTCCATTACTACTACAAGGACAATAAAAGTTTTTTAAAAAGAAACGGATGTCAAAATGTTTCCGAAATGTCCACTTTTGATATTTTAGCTGCTTAGTTACACGATTCCATATTCATATAACTATCAAGTGATGTTAAATCACTACAACATTTATCTTTTTACAAAAACAGAAAGTGGTGTTCTTACTATGTATTCTTAGAAAAGGATAAAACATTATAACTTTTTATGAAGTACACCATATAAGCTTAATAATGTTAGAACAAGCACGTTAAAACCAGAACTTAAAGAAGTTAAAGATTTTGATGTGTAAAATATTTATGAATAATTAAATTATTTATGATGAAGGTGGAAGATTGTGTACTTTTGTCCAACTGAGCAATCTTGCTTTTACAAAATATACTGACTTTTTAAAGTTTAATGATTAACATGCCGTAATACACAGTTTAAAAGTCTAAAGAGTATAAAACTTAAATTCTTAATTGGAAAAAGATTGTCCTTCTGCAGTGACTGGGATTTGAAACCGGGCGTTTTCTGGTGACAGTTCAAATGCTGTACATGAGAGGTTAAGCTTTATTAGCTCCACCTGCCGGTTTTACAAGGTGCTTCCGGATACTATTACCATATTTTAATTAAAATGTGTTATAATGCGGTATGATGAGCCACACCTATCGCGTTTTAATGCAGCGTACTCCGTGATTTTGAATGGCTGGATCTGTACATCCTTTCCATAATACTGTTCTTCCTACTGTCCGTTCCTACTGTCACTTCAGGTACAGTCCTAGGAACACAGCAATCAAATAGCTTCTCAACAAATCTTCTCAAATAACTGAGAAGAGTAAAAACTGATAATCTTGGCACAGATCATATCTCTAGCTCTTGATTGAAATTAAATTGCCAATGAATTATTAAATGATCATTTCCATAAAGAGATTTGCAATACATTATTGACTTTGCATTTGCCTTCTGAAGTTCAACTCTGGAAATGTATTATTATCCTCTACTTGTCACATGTTAATTAGAAACAGAATTAGAATCTAAGTATTATTTGCAGGAGTGTGAGGGGTGTTTAATCAATAAATAAATTTAAGTAATATCATTAGTTTAAACATGGAAGATTATGTAATTCTTACATTAAAACTACAATAATTATGTTAATATTTGTATGTACTGTATCAAAGCAGTTTACAGAGACTAAGGGATTTACTACAAATGAACAAATGCTGTTTCAGAGTCACTGTTAATAGAGCCTCAATTTTTTAACATATCCAAATCCAGAAGTTCACCATCTTTCATCAGAGTGACACACATTGAGTTTATGTAGCAGCAGCAGGACATTAATTAGTTTAACAACTGATTTTTATCCATAAAGGAATGCCCTACACTGACATGTTAAATAAGGGTTTTTATAAAAGTTCTATTGCTTTGAACTGCAAATGAACCTGGCACAGCTCGGTTCCTCTTGTCAGTTTTAAACACTCGCAAGGATGAACTGTCCATGCCAACATCTGTCTGTCTTTAGTTCCAATAAGTGAAAAGCCACATGGACGGTCAATTATCCACTGACAGGGTTAGGATAACCTAATAGTGAGGAGCCTGTTGAGTAGTGATGAACACTAAACCTTATGATGCTATGATGTATTACTGCACACTGCAAAGCAGGATTTCCTCCTCTCGCTTTGAAACCTGGCATCCTAAGACACTAGCTAACCAGGTAACTATGACATTCTCCATCCTGCAACCGCAAAGAACCTTTTTAAGTAACCCCAAGTTGAGAGACAGTCCATATGTAAAACAGAATTTTGGCCAAGACTTTTTATGCAAGAAGAGGTATTGTGATGAGCTCCCCAATTTTAATTTCTCCTGACCAACAAATTAACACAGCTAGACTCTTTGTGACAGAGCTAACATTTCAGTGTAGCAACTATAAAAACAATGAGTAGACTTCTACGGTTTTACTTTTCCCAGCTTTAGTCACAGAACTTTAAGATGGAACCCTTTTACGCCTTCTGGGCTAACAGCACTTGCTTCAGTACAGAACCAACAGACAATACAACACTCTATACAACATTTAATCTACGTCTGGATTAGCCCTGGATGTCCAATGTATATACAGTATTCAGTGTATATATATATTCAATATTCATATTAAAACAATCTTTATATCACATTTTAAAATCATCCATTCAGTACACTAATTGAATGTTACTTATCTTTATATTGCATGAATGGATTTTAAATGTATAAAACTGATATTTACAGTATGGGTTGACTACTAACCTAGGTATGGACACTATATCTTAATCCTATTTATTATTAACTTGTAATATCTTGTGGTCCTTGACTAAATGATCAGCCATTTGTGTGCCAGGACAAATGTATTCATGTACACATATTAATCTTTCTCTTGGTTATTTTACTCATTTAATTATTTGTATTAATAAAACTGTATGTTTTATCTTTAATCCATTTGCATCCAGTGCTTACTGAGACAGGCTCCTGACAACATTGACCCAGAATTAGATAGGCAGCTACTGAGAGTGATGTGATATGATGGGATGTTTTATCTACAGTATGTGACTGTGTTGCCATTTGTGTTGCTTGAGCGAATCCTAATCGGTATTGGGGGTGGGGGGTGGGTGATTGTAAGGATTAAAAATAAAAGGCATTTATTTTACACCAGGAGTCCTAGGAGTTAGGAACAAGTTACCCAACTTCTGAGCCTCGTTGTTGATACTCAGACCCTGGCTTGCTTCACAAAAGAACAGAATGAGATCATTGAATTATTTAGCTACTACTAACCATGAAAGAAAGATGAATAGAAAGGCTCCTTTGTATGTAACCTTTCCCTTGTTTTCAACCACCTTTAAATGGAACACTAAACTGATGTCATTTCATGTTCAAATATGATTTAACTTTCTATTTAAAAAATAAATAGAGTCACCTTCTGATCAGTATATGACAGCGGTTCTTTAAATGGACTTAATAGTACTCTGATACTATTATGTGTTGAGGGTATACTAGTTATACATAGGCATAAATAATCAGTACCATGAGCCAATACAGAACAGAAGACAATGGTGGGACATCCGTTTAGTGCTCATGACTTAACCCTGAGGCACACAGTGATTGACTGGAGTCATGGTGGATTTATGAGGACCAAGAGACAAAATGTTGGCTGCCAGTCAGATAAGAGCAAAACCAGTTAAAGACCGTACCACTGATAAACAAAAATGTTTTTAAAGCTATTTAGCAACAAAATAATAACAAGTAATAACAAAATGTATAAGTTTATCAAAAGCAGTACAAATATCAAGGAGCACTGGCATACTTATAGCCCCCGAGTCAGAGGCAATTAGTAAATCATTCACAACCCTGGCAAATTAAACATTGATCTATAGTTCATCATTGTATCAGTTGATGATGTTTGAAATTAACGGGCAGATTTCTGGGAGGCAAGCTTTCAATAAAGAGGTAGGGAGGGGATCTAGGCAACAAGAAGATGTTTTACAGGTGGTAAAAATTTTTGGAAGTTGATCGGAGTTGACTAAGCTAAATTCAGAAAATATCGGGTACAGAGGGAAGGTCAGCAGAAAATCTAGGGCTCAAGTAGTTTTCTGAATTAATTGCAAGACTGAGGCTTGATTCAGGTAATTGTAGACAGAGGTCAGGGGTGGTGGAGAGAACAGAGAAGTCAGGAGGTTTAGTGAGCTTATTGATGACAAAGAAGAGATCTTCATGATTTCCTAGTACTGAGCTAATTGTATCCGAGATATAGGAGGATCTGGCAATGTTAGAGCAGCTCTGTAAACTTGAGCTTGAGAGTCAGAAGCCTGACTGTGAACCACTGGGCCGGATTCTTTGTGTTCTAGGCACCACCCAGCTAGTTTCAGATTCCGAAGTTCAGGCAGGGAAGGCCACAACTTTTGGATTCTCTCTCATCCTCTGAAGCACACGATAAAAGACATAATAAGTGAGCTTTGCCTGCTTACAGATCTAAAACAACACTACACTTTGGGGACCAGAAGATACTGTAGCAGATACTGTACTTTTGTTCACATAAGAGACAGAGACTAAATTTAGGAGTAAACAGCTGTGTATTGAAGAAGATTTGTTTCCTTTTAGTGCCCTCTAGGCACAATTTGTATCTCTGGGGTGCACTGTCTTGTTTAAAGAATATTGTACACTAGAGCAGACTGCTCTGTAATGGGCCCTTTCTTGTTTAGAAAACAGAATTACCTCCCTCAGCTGCTGTTTCTGTGTTTATGTGTTATTTTGCACTAAGCTTCATACATGAGAAGACAGATTGATTTGAACTGTAGAAGGTGTGTACCCTGGAATGTCAGAAAAACAAGTTGCAGAAACATACTGACAGAAGCAGATCATAGGTGAAAAGAAATAAATCCCATCAACCTGTTAAAAAAATACCACATAGCAGCACATCTCTTTACAACATTTTCCCATTCCAGGACATGGAATCAGATATGTGAACCCAAGGCCAGGACTTGTCTGTTGCTAAAACCGAAAAAGAAAGTGGTGGTTTTTAAAGATCCCACTCTCCAAAATAATGCAAGTAAAACTTGTATCAGGGACTGTTAGACTACAACAGTTTGTGGTCTTCCTGGAGCTAAAGTGATTAATATTATCCATGGAGGCTCCTAGCTATGGAATGTGATGGCCTACAGCATTTGTTGTTATCCATGTGGGCACAAATGACAATTAAAACAACATAACATGAAACTGAAGAATTTCAAAAAGGTGACATTTTTTTGTTTTGTCATGAATCCTACCAGCACTAAATGTGAACAATTACAAATAATAATACATCAAAACAACACATGAATTAGGACATGGTGTGCAGAAGAATAATTCAACTTTCTTGGCCACTGAATATCTTTCATTGCAAAAGACAACTGAACAGAAATTAACAGATTACGTCTAAATAAGATGAATGCACAAAACAATCCAGAAACAATTCACCTCTAATGGGGGGAGAGAAATCATTGATAATCAAAAGAAAGCTTCATGGGAAACAAAGAAAAGGGAAGGATCAAAGAGAAAATTAAAGAAATGATAAGTGATTACAAATTCTAGGAGTATAGGGAACAAATTAGACTCAGCAGAAGCTACTAAATTACCAGGAGATATGATGTTATCGGTAAACTTGGTTAACTGAAAAATGGAGAATAATGTAACATTAGTGGGTAAACTGTCTAGAGAGACAGAAAAGATAGAAGGAGGGATGTTGCACTATTAGTCAAAAAGAGTATTCCGATTCAGGAATTTTAGTTATTTACTAATAGTGTTGGGAGGATGCTATATTCCACCCAATGCAGATGTTGATTCGAATTTTACTCAATATCATGAAATTAAGAATGTTTTGTGAAAAAGAAGTAGTTTTAATGGGAGACTTTCTCAGCTTTCTAAACATAAACTTTGAAAGATATACAATATCAGTAGCAGAAGCAGGTTTCTTACTAGGTTTATCAGAGAACCTACAAGAGCAAATGTTTGTATAGATCTTGCTTTGTGGTACTGTATATTTAGAAACTTCCAGAAAGAAGATTTTGAAGGAATGGGACAGTTCAAGAGCAGTAAAATAGGATAGAATAGATGCAAAATCACTGGACAATGAAGGGCAACAGTTTAAATATAGAACAAATCTATTCCAAAAGTGAATAAATCAAAAGCTAAAAAATTATGTTTACTAGTTTGTAAATTTGTCAAATTTGCAGATTATACCAAATTAAGAGGATATTAAACACTGCAAAGGAAATTCAAAATATTTAGATTCAATTCAAACAGAGCAAACAGGTAACAGGGATTGTAAGCAGGTAGTAAAAACATGAAGTATAAATACAAAATGGATTGAGAAGAAGTAGCCAGTAATGAAGGTCTTTACATTGTCATGTGATTTACATATTCTAGGCAGTGTATGTAAGCAATTAAAATTTAATAAATAGTTTAAAGCATAGAATGCAAGGCATGTTATATTATACTAATGTGTATAACACATTAGTAATGTCTCATATAAAATATTGTATGCAATTATGACTGCCTTGGAATATGATTGGAATTTGTCCAGATAAAAATAGTCCTACACTGAAAAACTGAACAAACATCTTTAATCTTGAGTAGAGTAGATTACTCACAACTAAAATTTACGAAATTTCAAAATCCTCCTCTCGGTTCTAACTATCCCTTTGTTCTTACAGTATGTTCTTTTGTTATTTAAATTCAGTGCTCTGCCATCTCGTTGCGCCAAGGAAGCAAAGAAAAAACCTGAAGCACATGGCCACATTTCATTCCTGAGAGTAGTGGATGAATAATGAGGTATTTTAAATTGTTTTCGTCTTTACATTCCCATATTTATTACAATGCTGATTCTTAAAATTTAATAAAGATATAAGTGAATGCTACTAGATTGTAATTTGACATCTGACAAAATCTCTAGTATCCCAATGTTTTGTGGTCAGTTATGAAAGACAAATTATTTTGTAATAATCAATAATCAGCAAGTACAATGAACAACTCTAAGAAATAAAACCAGGGAAGCCTCTTTATATAAATTTGAATCACTTAAATTGGATAACTAAAACAGCTAGCAAATAATAATTATATTCTCTGTGGCAAATTAAAAAAGTACTATATATAGCAAAGAAACAAATACAGGTTAATTGCATGATGAATAGTAAAGAAAAAATAAAAGAAGAAAAAACAACTGTTTCACTGTGAGATTGATCTTTGCATGTTTCCTTAAAGCTAACAAACACTGATGTAGTCTCCACTGGAATTACATAATGGCAAAGTTTGATGTTGAGTTCAGAATAATACAATATGCATGATTTGAAATCAAGAACATTCTAATAATGAAACTTTTATGTAACTGTAGAAAACTGTGAAAAGTTCTAAGCAAGCAGAAATTTTTTTCAATTCTTGATTTTGATATTATGTAAATGGTTTCTTAAGGGATTTAAAATTGAATTGTATAACTGTTGGTGTATTCATAATGTTGGAACTAACCGACATTAAGGGAACAGTGGGGAACAATGTTTGCTACATTATTCCACTGTATTGCTAATTACCTTTTAGTTTATGTTTTTTCTTTATTCTTCACCAAAAAATAGAGCTTTCCAGTTATGGTGTATTATATATTTTTTTCTACTGGTATAAACTTCTTTGTTCATCATCTTTGTTTTTTTTAAATTTGTTTTCAAAGTGTGATAGTTTTTAGTTGTATCTTTTGTATGTACAGTACACTTTACTGTACTGTATACACCATACTGATTAGGTATACTGGTTTGTTCCTGGACCTAAATAGAAGAACAGTCTTAGAACCAGAAGAAGAATTCTGTCTTCTTATACACATATCAGAGGTTATATTTTGGCTTATAGGGCTTTAATTGAGTTGATCAAACTTGACGGAAACAGACACATTGACATCTCTCATACTGTGAGATGATACTATTCTCAATGCTATACAGTTTGTTATTGTTGTAAGTGCACTGAATCATTGTTGTTTCTGTGCTATTGTTATTGTATTTGTACACAAACCCACACATCCCTCTAGTCTCAGGTACAGATGCAGCCATTCAAAGTGTGCGTCACAGACACGTACCGCAGGTGACGTCGCTCAGTATGACGCAAGATGACGCGCGGCACCGCAGTAAGTGATTGGTTGACCGACAGGGGCACTCGTGGTCCGTTGGTCTGTCGTAGAAAGACTTACAGTAAAAACGTCTTTGCTGTGCCCGTTGTAGATATTGAATTTACCAATGAAGGGAAATCTTAGTAGCTGAGCATAAAAAGAATAGGAGCATACTGTAACGCGTGTGAAGGCCATAAACGATATTAATTTTGGAACATAAACATACAGTATATAGCTGGTCTTGGTACTTTAAAGAAAAAAATACACACCAGTATTCCATTTCTCCCTAAACATTTTAAGCTTTGAAGTCTTTAACTAATGTGATACCGGAGTCAACAAGCATACTTTTAGAATTTGATTAAAAGGGAATATAATATGGAATCGCGTATCTAAGGAATTTAATAATGGTATTCGTGTGCTGCGACAGGGCTGTGTAGGGCTGTTTCGCCTGCCTGGTCATGCGAGCTGTGTTGTAGCCGACTGGTCTAGGTGCGTGCCTAGCAACTGGTAGGTTGTGTGTTCAAATCCAGCTGGTACCGGACTTTTCTTTTAACAAACATTTCTTCGAAAAAATAGAATAGCGATATTATGGACAATCAATTGACTTTTATATTTCAAAATATCGCAACATGATCGATATTTGCGATATTTTGAACATATCTTCCCTTCTGACAGCGGTTCCTCCTTCTATTGTGTGTGTGTGTGCAACAGAGTAATTTTTTATAGAGAAATGGAGGCTGGACAGTATGCGTTACAATATAAACATTTATATTGATTTAAATCGTGTTCTGATTTAAATCGCAAACGCGTGTTTAATTATGTGTTTTTTAATCATAATCAGGCTAATGCATTCCTACATTTTCTGTATGAACCAGCTTAGAGGTTCATACAGAAAGACAGCTTGTGTTTAAATTGAGTGTAAGGTAATTTATGCTTCTAAAGTCATGGTCAGCATTTATTATCGTACTGTGCTGTAAACTTTTTCTGTGCCTAGTCACATTATTTTATAGCGTTTTTATTGCGTTATTAAATCTGGTGGCGCTGTGTGTTACAGTAGTTTCGTGACTCCCATGTCACATGGTCTGTGATTGAATCCCATAGAACTATGACTTATTTTTTTAACAAACATTTCTTTGAAAAAATGAAACGTTTCCCTTGGTCAGAGATTAAATAAAACCTCACTCGCACCAAACAAATTTATATTTCTAAATATCACAAAATATGTTCATTGTCTTCCAATCGAGTCGAGTTGACATTGGAAGCCTGCCACACCCGGACTCTTAAACCAACGCATTAGCACGTCAAAGCCCATCGAGGGTATTGAGCCAGTATTGGCTTTAGTATTCCCCCCCTCTCCCCTCAATTCAATTCAATTCAAGGTGTTTTATTTGCATGACAGATGGGTACAAGCAGTGTTGGGTATGTATATTGTAACGCTTACGGCAGACAGGCACTGTGTAAGAGCCGGCACACCAGAGCAGCGCACCGAGGGAGCGTCTGCATTTCTAACTTAGTTTTTAAAATTAGTCAAGCAATATGAAGCATCCCCTTTTACTTTGTGCCTGAGCATAAAAAGAATAGGAGCATACTGCAACGCGTGTGAAGTCCATAAACGATATTAATTTTGGAACTTAAACATACAGTATATGGCTGGTATCGGTACTTTAAAGAAAACATACACACCAGTATTCCATTTCTCCCTAAACATTTTAAGCATCGAAGTCTTTAACTACCGCGATACCGGAGTCAACAAGCATACTTTTAGAATTTGATTAAAAGGGAATATAATATGGAATCGCGTATCTCAAGAAATTAATAACGATATAATTATATTCATGTTGCAAAAGAACTGCAACGGACATAAAAACTCCCTTGCTTTTAATAGAGCGCTCCATAATTTCTAACTACGAAAATGCCAAGTGAAAGGATTTGTAAACATATTTTGTTAAAGCAAGTCAGTTTTTTCCGCAACACATAAAAGACATTTTTCCAAGAAAGTTTAGCCTTTGTCACTAATGAAACCACTAAATAAAGACATAAATATAGAAATCTTAAGATTTGTTTTATTTAATGTTGGTAGCAGGATGAACTGTCAGAGTGTATATTTTGTCGCAGAGTTGCTGCAAGATGTTAACAGTGAAAAAGGTATTTAGAAATTAGTTATTTCAAGATGAAAATTTTCAGAATAATTGCAAATCTAGCAGGATAGAGAAAGCACAGAAAACTGGCAGTTAGATTGATCAGATTAGTATGAAAAGTCATTTAGCAAAGGGAATTAGAAGAGTGACAAACTAGTATACTTTAGATCTTTTTTTTCTGAACCAGGGACAATCTGATCATGTTTCCCTATAACAATAATAAAAAACTTTATTTGATATATCACCATTAAAGGTGGCATCTCAAAGCAATACAGTAGATGTAAAAACAGATAAAAGGACCACAGATTACAAAGTAAATGCATATAAGAAAGACAAGCAGGTAGAGGTGCTACCAAAATTAGAAAATGAAGCAGATACAGACACTAAGTCTTCTGAAAAGAAAGGTTCTGAGGTTAGATTTAAAGTGGCCCTGGTGTGTGTGTGTTTGTGTCTGTCCTGTGATGGACTGGCGCTATGTCCAGGGTGTATTCTGCCTTGTGTCCGTCGCTTCATTCATGTGCATCCAACACACAGTTCAACGCTAGCAACTACACAAAATCTAAAATATGAGCTCTACTTGCCACTTACAGTACCAACAGTACCAGCTAACTTTAGTAGTGACATTTTCATGGATCTTTTTAACAATAAAATTTACAACATCAGACTTCAGACACAATTAAACAGGCCTCAAAAAAGTCTGGTACAAACATTTTCAGCATGGAATAAACTGTTACTTTAATGGTATAAACCTTAAATGGATTCATATTCTCAATAAGATTTGGTGCTCAGTAACATGACTTAGAAAATGACAGAAGACATGCGTATCATGCTTATCCTTCTATTTTTCATAATCGTAAACTCCTTAAGGCAGTTACATTTTCTCTGTTCTGACCTGGAGTTACAGAGAAATTTAAATTCTAATAAGAGATTTGTAATGAGGAAAGTCATACCAATCACTCATACAGTACCAGGATTTGCAATTACAATACAAATACTTTCTTTCTGTATGTGTTTATTTTGCAGTTTGAGTCTATGGCATTCCTTTGGGGGTCTATACTCCAAGGCATGACTTTTTTATGTATAAACATCAGTATTTACTGCTATTAATTACTGTACGATTTATAGTTGAAATCTGAGCCTAGATATAAAGTTAGATATAAAGTTAAAATCTTGACAAAGCAATGTAGGAAATACAGAGAAAATAAATTCTTTCTGACATCTAAAATCAGTTTCGATCAAGGTCTCTAAAACGAACAAGAAAAAGAAGATTTTCGGAGGGCAATTACGCTGTGTTTATATAGAATAAGTGATTTATGAGCAATCTAATTTCTTGTTCGTTTAAAACAGTGAAATGTCAGCTGTAAAAGATCGCACCAGAAACAGCACTCACTCTGCCTGTCATAGACGTTCAGGAAAGGCTGAATGAAGTCATGTCAAGTACAATAATTCGGAGAACAATAATACCAGTTGTAGGACAGTATATAAGGAGGATAAGGATTTTGAAGTTGACTCGAAATCTGATAGGTAACCAGTGCAAGGACTTGAAAACAGGTGTAATGCATCCCTGATAGGATTCTTGCTGTCATATTCTGAACATATTGAAGATTGCTCAGTGTGGATTTAATTTCCCCAGTGAACAGGATGTGCATTTATTAATTCTAGAAAAAAAGCCTTTCTTGATTTCTCTAGTTCTTAGTTTCTCTAGTTCCCTTTAAAATAAACTATTATTCCACAATGCAGAGTATTACATGGCCAGTATTTACACATGATATTTGTGATTTAAAGAAATTAACACAAGCAGCTTTTGGAGATTTAAGTGTTGGCTGAGTTATTGCAGGATAAAAGACTAGAGATGTTGGCAAGAAGAAGATAGTTTGGGGAAAGCTGAGGAATACACTTATAACAAGAACACTTCCTAATGGGGTTAGCCATACTTTTGATGAAGATGATGAATTTAACAGACTATATGTTTACATAGATACTGAAATAAGGATTGTATTTTAGATTATGTGTAGTTGCTGGCATTGAACTGTGTGTTGGATGCACATGAATTGAAGGAATGGGCAAACATAGCTGATGCGGATCCACAGAGCCAGCATATTAAGATGTTTATAATTAGAGGCAATTTGTTTAAATAACTAGGTATGGATACTGATGTGCAAGAGAGGTGGAAAGGCTGTTTCCTTAAGCCAGCAGTAAAAAATATTTTATTCTCAGTGAGATGCTGCCATTTCATAGTGGGTTTCTAACACTGTGTATAGTTCCATCCACACAGTGCCTTTACTTCCATTTCTAATCTCTTTATCCAGTACAGAGGATTTGGAGCCTATCCCAGTAAGCAACGGACACAAGGCAGAATACACCCTGGACATAGCGCCAGTCCATCACAGGACAGACAGACACAAACACACACAGACCAGGGCCAGGTTTCCCATAAACTAATTAACTTACCAGTATGTTTTGGAGTGCGAGAGGGAGTCATATCACACATATGGAGAAAAACCATGTAACCCAGAGAGAACATGTAAACCCCACACACACAGGATGGCAGGAATTGAACCTAGGACCCCAGTGCTGCAAGATAGCAATGCTAACCACTTTGCCACCATTATAAATGGATGGATATCTTAGTTATCTTTCTAGTTCACAGGTTTGCATGCATAATTTAATTTTGAAAGCCACTGAGACATCAGGTACTACTGTTGTATTTATGAAAAAGAAACAAAACAAAAAACATACTAACAACTGTGCCATCCTACGCCTTAGCTAATACATTTTATTATTCATAAACAGTTAACATTGTTAGCAAAATATTTTGAATTATATTTAACCCTATTTTTTCTTTAGTTTTGTATTTAACTTATTATATGATAGTCAGACTTAATGTATATTTGAACAATGAAAATATATTTTTACAAGATTTTACATTAAGCACTTAAAATTAATATGGTTAATAATAGTAAACTGTAACATGCTGTAACAAGATCGGTTAAACAGCGAAGAAAATGCTTTCAGAGAAAATGTTTCAGGTGTGAAGAACATAGATCTCCAATGCAATTTCAACCAAACCTGTTCCCACACACCCTGCCCCCACTACCATTAGAATATACACAAAGCACTCAAATCTTTCGAGCTAATGATCAGGTGACCCGAGAGAGAGCGAGAGAAACACCAAGGGGTATCACCAAGGGTATTAATAATACGATCTATAGTTGAAATCTGAGCCTAAATAAAAAGAAAAAGCAAGTGATTAGGTTTATGAGCAATCTAATTACTTATTCGTTTAAAACGCTATATAAAATAAAGTTTATTATTAATTTGCTGCACAGAGCGGTGAATATTGTTATGCATAAGACAAAGATAACGATCCTGATCAGTTTAGAAATCTGTGTACGCTGTAAGGTTTTTACTTCTTAAACTTTTAAAGTACACGTTTTGAATAGAAAGAAATCCTCTTCCTGTTACAGTATGTATAGCAAACTAGCACGTCTTTTTTCTCCAATCAGAGGGGTGTCAGATGGTGTCAGCCAATCACCATTCTGCGTTGGGTAGCAACGGGTGACTGTTCTCAGGCGGAAGATGTAAACAGCTTAATGTTCGTGTTAAATAATTTTTTAAAATTCAATTAAACGGGCACAATTAAGACATTAAATATACATATACATACTGTATACAGTACAGTTTGCATACGGTAATATGTTACGCGATTAAAAAATAAATAAATAAAACTGGAAGGTTCAGCACCAGCTGGATTCGAGCACACACCCTGCCCGTTGGCAGGCACGCACCTAGACCAGTCGGCTACAGTCAGCTCGCATGAGCAGGCAGGCGAAACAGCCCTACACAGCCCTGCCGCAGTACATGGATATACTCATACCGTTATTAAATTCTTGAGATACGCGATTCCATATTATATTCCCTTTTAATCAAATTCTAAAAGTATGCTTGTTGACTCCGGTATCACGTTAGTTAAAGACTTCGAAGCTTACAATGTTTAGGGAGAAATGGAATACCGGTGTGTATTTTTCCTTGTGATATTTTAAGCTCTAGTTGAATGATAGGTGTCGCATTTTAAATCATTTTCGTAGTTAGAAATTATGAAACGCCCTGTTAAAAGCAAGGAAGTTTTTATGCCCGTTGAAGTAAAACAAAATGCCTGACAAAGTATGGCTTGGACAGATTCCAAGTGCTTGTACAAATGTGCTAAAGAAATTATACTTTGAGTATACAGCTTGTCCAAAGTCATCCATTATTAATACTATTAGTAATATCTCCGGTAAAGGCTTTGATGCATAAATATTTCTGATAAAGGTAGGTTGTGTACTTTTGTCCAACTGAGCAATCTTGCTTTCATAAAATATACCAACATTTTAATGACTGAAGATTAACATGCTGTAATACACTGTTCAAAATTAAAGGCTCAAATGCTGTACATGAGAGGTTAAGCTCCCCCTGGCGGTTTTACAAGGTGACGCCGGATAGTTTCCGGCAGAGCGTCAAATGACGCGCGATTAACACGTCACACTGCGTGACACTGCGAGATGCCGCGCCACGCCCACCGGGGTATGCCGCAAAATAACGCACGCATTTTGAATGGCTGCATCTGTAACATGCACACAATGCTGACAAAAAGAATGGTCTTCAATAGTTTATAATCAAGACAATATCTCCAGCAGAATGAAAATATCTCCAGCAGAATGAATTTATAATTGCCTGATGGAGAAAACCATATTTAAACTGAGTTTTCCATATTTTGTATATTTAGTATACAGTACTGTATGTTAAAACTAATTGAAAATATTTTAGTTTATTAAAAGCAATAATAGCAACAACAAAATCACAAAAATGTGCAATGAAACAAGGCATCAGATTTTTAGTTTTTTCCCTTGGTTTCCCAAACATTGTTTCTTCCATATCTGTTTGTATGTTGTTGATATTTTTTCCCAAAATTTCTGTGCTCTGTATAACACTTCACTCTGCTTTTACAATTGCATATTAGGGTTAAAAATAAGTTGTTTTTTTTCTCATTAGATCATAAAGAGAAAAAGGTTTTATTTGCTAGTACAATGGACAGTATTTTTTTACTGGATTTTAGTGATCGTGCAGTCTAGACATTTAAAGATTTGTGTTAAAATATGGAGAATAAGTAGATAAATCATAATTTTCTTGGGGGGGGGGGGGGAAACACACTGGAATACATTACATTATTTTGGTCATGATCCTCTTCAATGTCACACGGCTTCTGACCTGACAACCTGTCAGAATAAGTCTCCATCTTATTTTTATGGATTTCATTTTGGGCTTGGTGGAGTAAAAATTCATAGAAAGACATCTATCTTCCATGTTCTGAAGGACTTGAAATGAAATCCTTCTAAACCCAGATGCCCTGTGATTGCTGCATGTTGTAATTTACGTGGGAAATCACAGTGACTATGAGACAACACGTTTTTTGTCAATATGGTTCTTACATTTAATTTGCACTGACCTTGTTTGTCATTTGGCTGAGGACAAAAAAGAGAGAAAGAAGAGGCATTGAGCATTGTAAGGAAAACACATTACAGCACAAGTTATCTTGGAAAAGGTTTTAACATGGGTGTTGCAGCTACTAAAATGTGTTGTCTTTGAAAGTAAGAAGTTTATTTACTATGAGCACTAACACATTTCCATCTATTTTCAAAAGAGAAAGTGAAAATATGAGGTTCAGTTTAATTTTTAAGCCTCTATGCTTCACAAAAACCACTGAAATAAAATTCCAATGCGTGCTCTTGGCATGACACACAGTCCTGTCTCTCCATTGCTTGCAGTGTTAAAAAGGACTGAATTGGCCTTCCTTTAATAAAAAAAATACATAAACACCAGCTTCAAGATTCCCTTTTGCACTGTCATAATCTGTACTCCCGATGAATACCTAGTCCCAGCTATTCAGACACAGCTCCTTCTGCTGTACTAAAGAAAAACTCAACACGATACCTTTTGTCCTGCCTATCCTAAAATAATATGTTCCATTCTAACTGTAGACTTGCAGAAGGGTTGTCCCTTTGCAATAATAATTAATAATAATTGCTTTTACTTATAAACTGCTTTTCTGTACACTCCACTCAAAGCTCTTTACAGGTAATGGGGGCTCCCCTCCTCCACCACCAACATGCAACACCCACCTGGATGATGCGATGCGATGCGCCAGAACGCTCACCACACACAGCTATCAGTGGGGAGGAGAACAGAGTAAAGAAGCCATTTCATATATGTGGATTACTCGGAGGTCATGATTGGTAAAGGCCAATGGGAAATTTGGCCAGGACACCAAGGTAACACCCGTACTCTTTTCGAGAAACACCCTGGGATTTTTAATGACCACAGAGAGTCAGGACATCTGAAAAATGGCACCTTTTTAGTAAAATTTTACAGTATAGTGTCCTCCTCACTATACTGGGGCATTAGGACCACAGGTGGGGCACTTCCATATGGGATCCACTAACACCTCTTCCAGTAGCAACCTTAGTTTTTCCCAGGAGGTCTCCACCTCCAGGTACTAACCAGGCTCAGGCCTGCTTAGCTTCAATGGGTTGTCAGTTGTGAGTTACAGGGTGATATGGCTGCTGGCTACATCACAACAAAGACATAAAAAGTGTAAAAGGAAATTTTATATCAAACCAGTCAATCCACTCTCTGGGAGCTGGTTGCATGCACTAGCAGAATCTCCACACACTTTAAACTTTACCTCTGACTGGTACTGACAGGCATCTAACTGGCAAGCAGTGTGTCACCCAATCTATAACAATTACTGCCCACTTTGCTGATTATGCTGGGGCAGTGGGAAGAACATAAACGGAAAAAAACAAACATGCAATAAATAATCAAACACCAAACTCGACAAAAGTAGTGCCCATTACATGTAAAACATAGCCACCAAGCTGTTGACATTCTCCCACATCTGTCATTCGGTGACATACTGTACACAAAAGTTATTATGACTGACCTTACTCCTTCACTGTCGAACATATGCACACACTGGAAAGAGGTTTTGTACAGTATATTATTACACAATGCATGAGTGAGCTGAATATATCAACTACAGAATTTTCCTTGAATGGATAACAGTTGTTTTTTAAAGAGGATTATATGATTGAATTAAGTGCAATGAGGCAGCCCTGTAGCTTCCATTATCAGCAATCTTGTTGCTACAGTGATAATATTTTATTCTGACCTTTATTTCAATTTGTTTTGCCCAGATCAATCACAAGACAACAAAGAAGAAATCAGTGGCAAGAAAATGTAAATAAACTCTCATTTGTGACTTTTATACTTTGAATATTGGGGAATCATATTGAAGACCTTTAAATGATTTTCTACTAAGTTTTCTGAATTTATTATGAATCATCCAATGGAAGATTTTCCCTCAGAAGATTATACACTGGGTACATTATAGCTAGTATAATGTCCTCTGTTTAAATGCATTTACCGATGCTTTTCACGTTTATCCTGTGGTAATATTTCTTGTGCACATTTCACTTATGATTCTGAAAATGAATACTGTTTTAACTTTGTCAATGGCTTTGAGGATTTTGAAAACTTAAATCAAGTCCACGTCTGGTCTCTTTTCAAGAAAAAGATGATTCAGTTCATTTAGCCTGTGAAAGTAGGGCAATCCTCTAAGCCAAGGAATGTACCTGATCATTCTTTTTTGGACTGGTTCCAGAGCACCAGTTATCTATTTTGTAACATTGAGAACAACATTTTTTAAATGACATTTTACTTGTGCTTTTAATATAACATCCCCTGATTTAAATTCAACACTTTTATGCTGACATATTGTTTATATCCTATGTTAAGTTGCCTTTGTAATAGTTCCTAATAGTTCCCAATATTGTCTAGAAGATGAAAATGTTTACGTACCAACATGAACACTATGTAACTTTCATAGGTTGCTATTTTAAACTCTGTGTTTCCTGTCTGGTATATATACAATATATATTGCTATTAGCAAATTATACTTGGCACATGCTTATATTTAATGTAATCTGCCATATGTTTGCCCAGTCTTGGATTTTGTGGTGTACTTTTCTAATTTCTTTTGCTTCTTCTATGGTGCTTTCTATTCCACCTATTTTGTATCATTTGTAAACTTGGCTAGTTTACTTACTATGCTGGAATCTAGAATTATTGATATGATTCAGGAACATACTGTATGTGGTATACTATTAATTAGATCTCTCAAATGATGTAAAAAATCATCAAAAACATTCAGAAAAACCTACATTTACATGATCATATGTCCTGGTTGTATCCATTACCATTACAACTGTAGCTCATCCAGAAATCTCTTACAAGCTGGTTGAGCAAGACCAACCTTTACTAGATCCTCACTGGCGATCACCTTGAGGCTTAATGCCATACATAAAATAGTGTAGTTCTAATTATTATCTAAAGAAATGGGACCCTGCTCTTGCTAGCTTACTCAAAGGCTATTATCTAATGATCCACAGATACCAGAACAACCTAAGCCTCCCACAGTAAATACTGTAGGTCTGCTCACTCAGCCAAATGTCAGTTACTAACTAGATTCAAGTGTTTGTTGAAGCCCTAAGGGAATGTCCAGGGAATGGCATAACAGAGATGTACATAGGGCTACGATAATATGGATATCACAAATTAATTAAGGTAGCAGCTCAGGACTATGACTGAAAGTACATTGCCAAATGTTGCAGTGTATGGTTTTTCTTCCCTTTGTTTTTTTTTATTGTCTTCTGTTACAAGTGTGGTCCCCATGTGGTGCAACACCCCCACACACCTTGCATGTCACTGCTGACTGTGTGGTAATTGACAAGGGTCTAGGGAAACCATGTGTGATTCTCTAGATTGCTTTATTGCGATGTGACTAGGTCTGTTTTCTTTTTTAAATGTGGAACGTCTTCTTAGATTTCGATTTTTATCTACAGTAGAAGCCCTTGGTGTGTGGTTATTGTTGAAATTATTTTTTAAGTGAAAACAGTGAATTATTTCTCCACAGCTCAATGGTGTTGTAAGGCTTTCTGTTATTTATAAAGGAAATCTGATTTTGTCTGCATTTTAATGTTCCTTAATTGTGTTTTTCTGTACCACTTCTTACTGTAGAAAAACCCCATGTGGATTTTAATGCTTTGCCACTTCTTTGTCATTGGCATCTCATGCATACACTCTCATGAGTTGAAGAATCCTGTGTCTTCAGAATGCACGCAAGAGTTCCTAGTATTCTATAATAGTAGGTAGCAAAGTCCGAAAATATGTTGTCTTTTTTAAGGCTATAGCATAAAAGCTATAATAAAGTGACATGTATCCACTTAAAATGTTGAGTTCAAAATATTTACCTGCCTCCTCTTGATGTGCTTACATTTCACATCTTTACAGTTTGTCAAGAGGTGGAATGGACTCACTGTAGAAAAGAACATTTGCACAGTCTGAACAGTAACCACAACTGTAGAAGATGTACCTCTTAATGTCAATACTATATTAACTATGCCAACACTGTACTGCTGATGGTCCTATTGGGACTGTCAAAATGGATACGGCAAGCTAAATATATCCTTTGTTTCAGAGCATTTTAATAACGTGAATCTATTCTTTGTTGAAATTGCAATGTATTTGGCCATAGCATTTGTAACTTTTAAACATATGTACATAAACATATTTAGAGGTTTCACACATTTTATCCTGCTTCTTTGTCTTGTTACTACAGAGGTATCATAGTTTTCAGGTACATCTTAGAAGTTCAGCGTGTGCTTTATAAACTCCTGAAGTCTAAATCAAACTAAATTTAACTGTCTAAATCTTACAGTAGTTCTCATTCATTAATCTTTATCTACAGTAGATGCCATTGGTGTGTGGTTATTGTTGAAATTGATTTTTAAATCACGTGAATACAGTGAATTATTTCTCTGCAGTTCTTAAACTTTCTTGGCATGTACTGAAAGTGACAGATGTTTATTTATTCTCTTGTGATTACTCATTCAACTGGCATAGTGATCAAAACTTTGCTTTCTAAACAAATAATCATCCCATTTCACAATAATTGTCCGTTGTAAGTTAAATGAACTGCAGTTCCTGATACATGTCATACTTCTGGAGCATTAATAATGTTAAATCCATTGCTTTTCTGCACTATCAGTGCAATTTCGAAAACAATCCAGAGCTATTAAATTTCCAAAAGTTTCAAAATCATATTCAGGAAATTTTAACCGTTTCCCTTATTTGATGTATTATATTGTACCTTATGTATCTTAATTTATTCAATTATAAAAGTGCAATATATAGCAGAAGGCACTATAAATAACACATATCAAGATAAAGATCCAAAATGAATTCAAGGCGAATTTTTAAAAGTTGATTAAAAAAACTAAACACCTTAACGTGTCAATGGATTTTTTTAACTGTAGGTCATTTGTATAAAAGACCTAGTGCAATGCTTTCAAAAATTCTTCTTTTTGAAGCAAAAAAACTGGCATAAACCTTACGACACAATATTTCAAGCTATATGCTCATGTTTGATTTATTCAAAAATGCCAATGTGAGAATGTTTCATGTTTATACAGTATCAAGAAACATTTGCTGACATATACAGAATGTTTGTAAGGCAAAAATGTAAACAAGCATTTTAAAGCCTATTTGACTGAATTTCAGTACCTTCTAACATTATTTGGTGGGGAGGACTGAAGGGAGATCCTGCTGAGATCAAGCTACTGTCAGTAGGCAAAGGAGGAAAATTAGTTGAATTTCTTCTTCTGTTCTTCTTGGGGCTGTTTGAGGTTTCATACCCTTAACATATGATCTCATTATAGAAGCTGTATAAAGTGCATGTTTGCTTTTGAAGCAGTGTTTAAAATGGGACCCCCCATGTTGCTGCTGGATAGATAGAATCTCATTTGCCTTTTTAGAGCTGCACTAAAGATGACTAGCTTTCTTGGCAAAAACAAAACAGAAAAGATCTTGCGATACCTTCCATTTCTGAGCTTGTTCATTATGGCAGCTTGTGTGTTGCTTCTTAATGATTCATTGATATTTCTTTTACAGTATATTGTTTCATAAAAAAATACCACAGGTGTTAAAACTAAAGATCCCTCTTTCCTTAGATCTGTTGTAATTTGGGAAATTTTCATCCCAGTATCAGTTCTACCTAGGATAATTTTCCTGAATATTAACATAGCATGGTTTTGTAATGTATTATTATGAAATTGGTAAGTATATGATACAGTATGTGTAATTTGGTAATGATAATCTGAAGGACAGGGAGATTTGTTTATATTTAGTAGTATTTGTGAATTTTCAAGTGAGTAAAAGCTTTGGGAAAAATGACCAAGCCCAGCAAGAATAAACAGGAAATACAATATTGTATTTCATTAGAATAAAGTGATTATTAGAATATAAGTCTAGAACCATTGGTGCTTACAACATCAACTCTGACTTTCTGGCTTAAAACTAAGCAACAGTTCTTAAAGTGAATTTTAGCTGTGGTTCTCATAACAAGTGAAAGGAGTTTGGACTGGTGATGAGCCAATCCACAGCTGGAAAATATGATTCATACAGTATAGGATCTACAGTATGTCACAACTGGACTACCTGTACAGTAGGTCCAGCTAAACTCCAAATACCACAATGTGGAGATCATTTCATTCCACTCTGCATTCTGAGAAAGCTGGGGACAGCTTCCAGTATTCAAAGCAGATCCATGCATAGAAATGAAAAACCTGAGATGTCTTAG
The DNA here is from genome assembly GCF_055471065.1 of Atractosteus spatula. NCBI lineage: Eukaryota > Metazoa > Chordata > Actinopteri > Semionotiformes > Lepisosteidae > Atractosteus > Atractosteus spatula. Next base: position 6,055,100 of record NC_142728.1, on the reverse strand, counting down.
TGTGAGTGATGAACGAGAACATGGAAAACACATGTGAACTGAAAAATGGTGTGGATAAAAAAAATCAGATTTGTTTGAGATTGATCATGTAGAGGGGATAATTTATAAGAGCTGGAGAAGTGAAGGAATGTAGGATTGCTCCTAATGCTAATGTATTAAATGTATTGCACAGTTTTTCAGTTTTTTAGGGGTAGTTTTGTAGAAATTTGGAGGGGAGATTAAAACTGGGGTTTGAAAAATATTAGGTTTTGTTCTATTTTTGGAGGACAAATATTTCAGATGGAAAAAAGGCTACTGTGTTTCTGTGCCCTCCAATCCAATGTTTCAAATATTAAAAAACAAACACCCTCATATACAGAAAATGACTAAAAATATTAGTTTTCTATTATGTAGTATTTATTTTGCATTTTACTTCCCAGAAAATATTTGTCTCTGCAACAAGTTGTGGTGTGAGTTCATAATAGGCTGGACATCTGCACAATGACTGACACCATCTGCATCATTATTATACTGACTAGGGAGGCAGAAAGCAGGTGCTGAAAATCATAATTGAATATAATAGAAGAGCACATAACAGTTTACCAGATGTGAAAGGAATGCATCAGTGACATTCCAACACTTTTCATTCTGGGATTTGTTATAGGATTCTGAATTACTAGTAAAATAAAGTGATAAAACAACAAAGAAACACAACAACCAATTAAACACATTCCTGAGATATAGACTAGCAGGTTAGAAGGGTTTCTGTTTGTAGAAAAGAGCTTAGAATATTTCATGTATGCTTAACCCACGCCAGAAGCAAGGGATAGAGATAAAATAAGAAACACTATACAGTACATTCTATCACTAATAAAGTTTTCTTTAAAGAAACACAATTATTTTTTTCTTGAGTGGACACTAGAATTACATACATTTAATCAAAGGTAGATGAAGTTTGTACAAAATGAGAAACAAAAGATGGATGTTTTCAGATAGTTGTGCTTTTTTATTTTTGTCTCTACCAATTGAAATGAAAGGTATCATTCCCAATGACTGGAGTGCACATTAAGCCAGCGTTACACTACAGGACTCAATATGACTTCTGGTTGGAGAGCATGTCAAATTTAACGACTGCAGTTGCTGAATCTCGCTGCCTTTTCTGTCCTAGAAGGTGTCAAATTATACAACTCGGAATTGCAGGAGGTGACTAATTACACAATTCCCTGACGAATTTTCGTCACAGTTCCAAATCTTGTATTGCACTGCAAAAGTACTGCGATGGTCGCCCTCATTTTGGCTGTCAATCAATGTGGAGCACACCGGAATAAGAAGAGGAACACCACACGAAAGTAAGCAAACAACATAAAGAACAAGCACATAAACATCTTGAAAAATGATTTGTTTTCCACAAATAAACATCTTAAAAAATATAATTCTTCTTTATAATTATAGAACAAATTTACAAAAATAAAACACAGTTAAAAATATAAAACACCTTTAAAACAAATATTGTAAACAAATTAGTGTTGCGCTGTAACGTGTACTATAATGGGCACATTATCTCACAAGTACAGTACACATCTGGCTCATTGCCCACCCCTACTTCTTGCGACTTGCTACGAGAAAATCAAACCAGTTTGTTTTTTTTATAGCAAGTTGCAGAGAGTCGTAGGGGCTATTAAGAGTGTTATGACTGAGTCGCTGGGAGTGTCAAACTACACAACTGACGGTAATGGGCATGCGCTACGACTCTCTACAACTCACTGTGATTTTCTTACGATTATGAATATGAAGGCTACAACTGAAAATCCTAGGAAAAGTTGTGCAGTATGATGCCAGCATTAAGTAGACAATTTATTCATTTAGTGAGACCTAAGAATGAAAGGTTGAGCAGTCTTTAAATTTAAATGAATTTCAAATTCAACTGATAAAAAAAAAACATACAACAAGCATTGTATACAGTATATACACTGGTGTTACAAAGTTTTAAATGTAATGATAATGCAGTATGGATTTCTCTACTTTTTAAAAAAATACTGGTTAATTTCAAAACAAAGGTTTTCAGGAAAGCCGAGTCCCAAACAATTTTAAGAGATTGGAATGGAATCAGAGATGCAAGCATATGCAAATGGAAATGGCTTGACAAGAACCAGATCCACTTCTCCTGTGAGTCTGAATTGCATGAAGTGGTTAGAAAATGGATGGATGAATGTAGCTCAGATTTTCTCTAGAACCCAAGCTGGTCATTTGTCAGTCTTTACTTCCGATCAAAATTTTCAAGATGATCAAATTTCAAAGAAAAATGTAAATGGGAAGCCAATATGATGTCTTGGAGTAACTAATCACATTTACAGATCAGACCTAATTGACATACTGTAGGTCAGTTATTAGGACACATGGTCAAGTGATACTTAATATAAACATTATTAGTAGCCATCTACTGTATAAAGCTAAAAGGATACCGTTTTGCTGCAAAATGCAGATCTATCACATTTAACACTTAGCCTAAAGTAAATGGTCAAAAGAAAGAAGCATAAAGCAGGCAAAAGTGAAAGTGTATTTGTAATCATTTCCACTGGTTAATATTGTTTCTTTAACTCTATTTTCCACTCTGTTTTTAGTTTTCTGTACATAACTGGAGACTTTAAGCATTAACATTTACAATTTCTCTTAACTACTGTCAAGCAATACTGATGCATCAATATTTAGGATGATGTAAAATGGTGAAAGTAAGAAGGAAAATGAAATGAATTTATACAGTGCTTTATAGCACAATAGATTTACACATAGGAATGGAAAATTTTGGACAGGATTTTCTGGAAGGACAGATATGTTTTTATTAATAATCCCTTGCATTTGCACAGTGCTGACCAAAATACACCCCAAAATCCTGTTCAATTCATATGATGCCTAAGTACTTCACACATATAGAAGTGTACTCACTTCATCCATCAGTGAAAGCCCAGAATCAATTTAGTAAGGGCACCAGGGTTGACACATTTTCAAAAAACATCATATATGTTTTAATGATTAAGTAACTACTTCCTTCGTTTTAAATGTCAACATTGAATCCTTAGGATGGCTCCTCATATTGCAGAGTACTCTCACCCTGGTCACCATACTAGGGCACTGGTTTTGGAAAAAGTGCTCCAGAGGAAACATCTACTGGTCTACCAACACCACCATGCTTTTCCTTCAACACTATTTTAAACAAGGCAGTTTAGCCCTCCTTTTCCACATTAAAAAAAGATCTTCAGAAGAAAAGAGAATAAATATAGAGCATTCATAAGTCAATTTGCGACTCACTATTTCCATTAAATTCAGTTTCATTTCCCTGTTTAAAGTTTGATTTAGTCTTGCATGGCACTATCTCATTTACACACAGTGTTGCCTAGTAGAAAGAGATCTGATAAAAAGAGTTATTTGTAGGTTCTGTCATTTTGAATTAAATTTACTCTGCACCTCCCTTACTGCAATTTTCACAAGGAATGTTCTCATGAGATAATAGAGATCATATTTAACAAGTCAAAGGACAAATGGCTGCAAGAAATTTAAAAACTGAAACATCATGTTGTACAAATAGAAAAAATAAATACATTTGGCAATCTTTTTGCAATCAGTTGCCTATCTTTAGTTTTTTTAAGCTTCAAATAAGGCATTAGTACTTTATTGCCTGTATTCCTAAGTTATTAGTCTTTTTTCTTCTTCTAAAATATTTATTCCCTCTTAAATTATTCAGAAAATGTAAGCCCATCGAGTACCAGATTTCTTTTTTCAGTTGTGCATTTTCAGTTTCATTACATTTTGTTCTGGGAATGAGGGGTATATATCAGACTTGTTTTAGCAAGTGTTTTTAGCAAACTTGATACCTCAGAATTGAGGCTGGAAATTCCAAATGAGATCCCAGGGAACTATTAAAGGAAGATCAACCAGTTACTCTGAGCGATTTTTGCAAGTTGATCTGGGCAAATTTGTGTACTATATCTGTATTCAAGAATCAAGATGTGTTTTGCAACTAAGAAAAATTGAACAGTTTTGAAAGCTCTAATGAACACAATTAAAAAAAAACAGAGGCTTCAGTAATTCAGGAAAATCCACAGGGAAAGGAGATTGTAATGCACTTATATGCCTTTTAGAACTCTTTCAGTTGCAGATATTACAAAGTGCTGCTCTAAAATAAGTATTTCTCAGACAGGTTATGTGACTTAAATCCAAAAAGAAAAGGATTTGTGAAGGGTAGGGTGAAAAAAAACTAATACAATCTTAAAGACTGTTTAAAAGTATTTATTATAGTAGGTATTCAACTTCTGAATTTGCATGGCACATGCAGCCTGCTGACTACCACCAATGTAAAATATATTCACTTATAATTATCATAGCATAGGTTTCTTTGGACAAATGTCAACTAGAGCCTTACTTTGAGGTATTGAGATCCTGGTGTGAATATACTCTACTTAAAAATCATAGACTACTTTTTCAAATGTATGCATACAGCGTATATGTTGTATAGCAATGCTGTACTCCTCCATCCTCCTCAGGTTTTTGGAGCTTTTGGCTATTGAACAATGATAAAATCACAAAAAGTCATGTAAATGATGAAATTTCAACAATATATACCACCTTATACTGGCTAATAAAATGGTCTGCAAACTGTGTGTGTAGCATCATTGGATATGGATGTGTGTCAGCTCTGCAAAATTCAGTACTGTGTAAAGGAACAACAGTTTCCAAAACATAAACTGTGGAAATAGTATACAGTATATCTACATTTTCACTGTTCCTCAAAACCTGCTTTAACAAAATATATATTTGCTGTAAACTATGGTGGTCTACAATACTAGGGTTAAGAGATTGAACATGAAGCCATACCTGGTGTGAAACAAAGAACTGGCCTAATACCCACGGTGGCAAAAAAAGTAAATTACATCACTAGGTGCCATTCCCCATCATGACACTGTGAGCACTTGGGTACAGATCACAACAATTGTCAGAGAGTGGAGATTCCTTGCCATTCATCATTGTCTGACAGACCTTACAATTTGGACTGGATGTAGAGAAGCAACACATTAAGTGGACAGACTGCTTTTGTTATCTCCAAAAGCAATCTGACTCAACTACCATAACCACCACAGCACACATACTGTACCACACAACACTTCCGTTGATTAAACTCTCAAAGTGGATGTGACTGGATAACAAATGTAGAAGGAAATGAAAGTGTTGGCTTTTTCTGGATGATGATAAAAATCTGTTGCCCCACATGTTGTTACGGTTGTTTTTGATCTGTGTTTACTCAGATATTCAGGAAATTGCAGGAATAAAAAAAGGCATGCATAGAAAGAACAAGGAGAATCGAGGTATCCATTAGCTCCTTGTAGCAGAGCAGATGTAGAGAGCATGGGTGAATCACCAAGGTGCAGGGTTATCTCATTTAGGCGAGCCACATTCTTCAAATTCTCATGAGGAAATCACTGAATTGGCTGCACCTGGAGTCTCTAGCTTCCTATAAAAGCAGTTCCTGAGGCAGTCACTAGTTGTCTTTCACAGACCCCTCACTGTTTAAAAAACAGTGAGTATTTAAAAGATAACTTGGAGGTAGCAGTTTTCATCTAGTATTACAAATCAGAGAAAGATTATAGTAGCATATTTGGTAACAGCCTCGATCATTTTCCGGGTCGGGACGCCGGTAAATAAGAAGGTGGTTAATGAGCGTACCCGGCCAACCGGAATCGACCGAGAGAGGTTTTGTCACTTTTATCCAGGGATATTTAGTTACAGTTTGTGGAAACTGCTTGCCATGGGATTTTTCACACTCTTAGAAAATCAAACCACAAATGCTGTATTGCAAATTAATTTCAAATCCACTTCCTGGTGGTCTTCTAAAAAACCTTTATTTGCTGAGACTGTTGGGGAACCCCCCCCCCTCCCCCCCAAACACAAAGCACTTGAAAATGGCTGCAGCAAAGGCTTGGCAAAACATCTCAAAAGAACCTTCTGTAGAGTGTAGTAATGCCAATAGGTTGCATAACTTGATGCAGTTAATGTGTGCTTTAATATTAGTTTATTTTACATTAAATTAATTTGACCTAATACTTATGCTCACCTAAAATGGGGAGATAGAATGCTAAAGGTGGTATTATTCAGAAATTTTAAAGCTTATGTATCCAGAAAATCCTCAAAAATAAGTTGGTGTTCTGTACTTTTTGCCTCATTCATCTTTTCATGTCAAATCTAAATTGCTGGAGTATACACCACAAAAACAGCAATTTAGACCTTAATGTCCCAATACAGATGGAGGCCGTTGTAAGTACATCATGATCTGCACTTTCCAGATCAATTTGTTTCACTATTTGTTGGGAGTTCATGTCCCAGATTAAAACTTATCTTTTGTAGTCTAAAGCCGGATGTGGATTTGTTCTTCTGCAGTTGCTTTTAGCACCAGCTATAGTCCTTCTTGAAATAAGCTCAATGCTGAATGATCCAGCCTGCTGAGGACCGGTCAGAGGTGTCACAGGAAAAATGCATGAAGCGGTCTGTCACTGTTTCTGAACAAATCTCATGGCTTTTCTTTCACAGAAAGAAGTAAGCACCAAAATCTTAAGGAACTGTACGAATAAAAAAGAAACACCTTAGTTATTTCAGAGCATTCATAAGATTTTGCCCATAAAAAAAAAATCCATCATTTTTGAGTGGAATCAGTATAGTCTCTCTTTTTTTTTTTTCCCCTCCAGGAGTTTCATCTTATTAATTTGTCAACATCGCCATGCCTCTCGCCTCTGTCATTTTGCCACTGAGCTCTGCTGAAAGCTTGACAAAAATATAGAGGTAGCCTGGACTTCAAATATATCAAGTTTTAAATAACAGCACTTCTTACCTGTAAATTATTAGTATCGCTTAATGTGTCACATTTTACATGAGGTTTGACTTTTTAATTTTAACCACAACAAAGAGGAATGATTAATTAGACTTGGCGTGCAAAAGAAAAATAAAGAAGCCAGTAAAATTTAAAGTGATTGTATTTGAATGATAGGTGTAGACAGTGCTTTTTGGGTCACGTTATTGTGCTAGATGTCCCAGAGTAGCCTGAGATTTTTCTTGAATGACCTTAGAAGAGCTTTACTTAGTCCCTGAGAAGTATATTGTCTTTTTATGCTAATGATATAACAAATGATTAAGTAAGGTACTGCATGAATCATTTCCACAGACATGCATTTATTAAAAATCACACAGCTAAACAATCAATCATCATTGTGCTTACTTTTTTTTCATTTTTACATAATATAGATAGGTAAAATAAACAAATAAACTATTATTTTGATGTACTGTGTTCTGGAGAGGTAATTTAATTTTGCACACATTTACCATCGCTACATCTTTCATCCAATAGATGGGTATGTTAATTTAATCACATTAATTTTATCAACAGTAATTTGTAACTCAGGATACATATGATAAGCCAAATCTTTACAAACATTTAGCATTCGTCATTGTGCGTGTGCCTCGGTTCCATTTATTATCTTTCAGAGAAGAAGGGAAACAAATACAAAATACAGGACTCCCCCTTCTGGAGATTTGCAAAACTAATCTGAAGCCACAAAACTGAATGCATCTGCACTACACAGGTCTTCTCTATTTAAAACAACATGATGCAGCTACAGTATATATGTTCAGGGGTGGTGTTGATTTAAATGCTGGCCAATTTTCAATTGATGCAATATTATCAGATTATTGATATTTAAAGGCTAACAGCCACGTTTTCTTTTGTTCAGAAAAGCAGACATTCTTTGATCTTTTGTGACAAGGAATGTCTGTATTGGCTTCATTTTGAAATGAAACAATGTGCCTGTATCTCTCTGATTTGATAGAAAAATACTAAAAATTGTTTGCAATTACCCTGCATGTTTAGGCAGTGTGCAATTCAGATTATCCTTTTTTCCAATAGAAACAGTTCAGGTTTGGCACCTTGTAGACCAGGGGTGGGCAAACGTTTTTGGCCTAAGGGCCACGTTAAATTTTGAGACTGTATAGCGGGCCACTTCAGGCTGCTGTTACATATAGCCTATGCCCAATGTAAGTTTAAAATCCAACATGGGCTTATTAGTTCAATGTTAACAATAACCTCAGATAAATACACTCACTGAAAAGGCTCCTTAATTAATGAGAGCCATGCAGCTGATCACCTCTTTTTGTGAGAGCATCAAAATCCGTTGATAGCTGTGTTGTGGCAATCCATAATACACAGCTCAAGTCACTCAGCTGTGATTTGTTGATGTTCATCAAGCTGAATGTTTGCTCACACATGTAAGTAGATCCAAATAACACCAGTATCTTTTGTGCTGCTTGTGGAATATGGGGAAACAAAGGCTCGTTTAGTGATGCATAGAATTCATACGTCACACTGCAGATCGATCAGTTCCAGCTGCAATTCTTCTGCTTCCATGTTGTAGTTGAAAGTCAGAGGACATGACACCAGCGTTAGAAAACCTTCAATTTTAGCAAAATCAGCAAATCAACAGAAAATTCTCCATGCAAGTCTGTGAGGGACTTGTATTACCTTAGTGTTTGAGCCTGTGCCACTTGTGCCACATTCTAGTGTTCCAAGAGTGGGGAAATGTGCAAACGAGTGGCTGATCATCTGTTTCGAGAACAAGGTGAGCTTAGCTCTGAATGCATTCACATTTGAGTGCAGTTCTGGAACAAAGACACCATTTCCTTGCAGTTATACATAAAGCTTGTTCAAGTGAGCGAAAATGTCCACAGTGAACGCAAAGTCACAGAGCCAGTCTGAATCTCTAAGCTTCTCCAAAAGGAGTCGATCTCTCCTTTCAGTTCCCACACTCGATTGAATACTTTTCTCAAGTTGAGCCAACAAACATTTGAATGATAGAGTAAGTCATGGTGATCTGCACCAATATCATCAAGAAACTGAATGAACTGACGATGATTAAGTCCCCTCGCTCGTATGAAGTTCACAAGTTTCACAATAGCTTTCACAACATGATCGAGGCCCAACACATTTTTGCACAGGGCTTCCTGATGAATGATATAGTGGAGAAATATTACCTCCGCCTCAGGGTCATTTTCTTTCACTTTGTCCTGTGTTCTCTTCAGTAGTCCACCATTTTTCCCGGTTAGATTCGTAGATCCGTCTGTCACATTTATTAACTTTCTCCAAGGTAGCTTCATTCGGTCAATACAAGCAGACACCTTGTCATACAAGTCTGTGGCCTTCATTGTTCCTTTAATAGACTCCATTGATAAAAGTTCCTCCGTAATTTTGAAACTGTGGTTAATTCCCCTGATAAAATTTAGAAATGTATATCTGTACTTTCATCCAATGCAATTGAATAAAACTTGAAGTTCTCCATTTTCTTGTTCAACTAACAAGCCAAGTCTTCACCAATTACCTTGACCCGATGGGTAACTGTTCGGCATGATAAACTTTTCCTCAAATTTGCTCTTGCTCTCTGGACAAAGAATATCTGTGGTTTCTATCATACACGTGGAGCCTTCTCCATGGCCGAAACATCGTGTTTTCTTTCTTCTCTTTTCAGCATGGAATAAACCTATCACTTGTTCCTTTGCAGCCTACGCATGCTGACGCAGCTACCCACCTGAATTCTTTAGTATATTCACCCAAAAAGAACAGAACAGAGAGAAACTCACAGATTTGTGTTCTGTAACAGTAAGAGCACAACCACTCTTCATTACCCAATTACATTTAAAATCTGATGCAGTAAAGCTTCACAATATGGCCTATTTTATCCAAAGATCTTGCTGTAAACTACAGGCCTATGTTGCATCTAGCTATTGATTTGACTGCATCAGTTAATTAAAACTGTGACTCTTAATCTGAGCTGTCCTAGATGCAGGAGATTCCTGATATAGAGGCTGCCCGTTAATGCAGATGGTAGCTGTGTTACTGTCCACATTAAAAGAAAACAATGCCAAACCTTCTGACACCAGTAAGTGTTCATTGTCTTCTCTCTTTATTTATTTCCAAGTACAGTTTTATTGAGCAGGGGGTTTTAGAGGCAGTTTAGAAACACTACAGTGCATCTTTAAGTGGAAGCACTGAAAGAAAGCATAAATATCTCGGGAATACTAATGTTTGGACATTTATTGCTTTATCTAAACAGGCAAGCACATTTAATGGCTGTTAGAAGTGTTTATATATAAAGGTAGTTGACTTAGGTGTAAGAAGATTTGCTTTGCTCTATGTGGCAGCATAAGTTTTGTGTTTTTTTTTTATCCACAGCACAAAATTTAAAAGCTGTGGTATAGACTTCAATGCTGAGACCACTCTCTCACACACTGTCTTTAAAAGTTGCAGGTAGATAGGTCTTATGAATATCACCAAGGTTTTAGTAATAAACTAAAACAGCAAGATCACTGTTCAGAGATTAACTTTTCCAGTCTTCAATCTCATTAGTTTCCTCTTTTACTTTTGCTATGGAAATAGAGTGCCTACCCGACACTGTAATTGTGGAAATACTTCAAAGTTGTTATGCATGCACATATTAATGTGAATCTTTCTCCATGTTTTAGAGGTAATGGGAAATTCTATAGCCCTAGATTGGTACTGTTCTTTACTGAAATATCACAGGTACGTAGCTACACACATAGACAGAGTGTTTTGACAATTAACAGTTTAATTGAATATGTCTTAGTAACTGGTGATGTCCTCAGGAACACACTTGTGCAACTCATTTGCAAAATCTATGCTAAGCAATCAATACTAATTATGTGAATCCCTTTGTTGTTAATTGGGAGAAGGCAAAGGGAAGAAATGCATTGTGTTATGTTTTGAAAGGCATCGTCCAAAAATGTTGTCAATTGACATAATTAATGAAAACCTGCTCTAATTTGTAAAACTAATCAAACAAAAGTATTAGGGTTACTGAAGTGAACATTCATTTATGTAGCTTTGAGTTTGTTGAAAACATTAATTAATAAAAAAAAATGTTTTCTTATTATATTATTTCACTGTTGCAGTTTACAATATCTGGCTCAACATAATTTCACTAATCCCCTTTTCAGGACAATATGTTTTCTTTAGTCTCCATTGGTAATCATTTCTGAAAGTACTCAATATGCATTTAGAGTGCTGTGGTATCTGGGAGAAGTTGTATTGACTGTGCAACTCTGCTGGCAGTCAGCCTGACCTTGAGATGCAGCCAAGATACAGGATTGCATGCAAATCTGGTAGGAGATCAAGGCAGATAGACACTGACCCACTCCTTAAGCTCTAAATAACACTGCTACACTCTATCCAAAGCTAAGGGGTAAATTGCAGGTAGAAAGAGCTACTTCAGTTAAAGCAGTTGATGCAAAACTGAACTGCTTAAGACAAAAAAAAAAATGAGAAAAGCTTACAATAATAAGACTTGGTGCTTTTATAAGTATCATTAAGCTGCATTATAATATTGAACTTCTTTTATTTGATTGCTTCAACACTGAATAAATAACACAAGGCTTTTTTGATCATTTTGACGTGCATGGGTTGAATTATAATAGCAATTGTGTAGAAGAGAAGAGTCAATGCTGTCACCAAGTACAGTAACTCAGAATACATCAACTTTTTTGAAAGCTGAAATGAAGTTTTACTAAGAAGGTAGAGGGTGGTATTACACCAAAATTGATATGAAAAAAAAAACCCTTGACACCTTAACACCTGAGTACTTTTCTCAGGATTTTGCACATGGTACAGAGGGAGGAGATCGGGACTGCTTTGATTTCATATGCCTGCAGGCCAGTTGAAGTTGCAGAAAAAAATATGAAGATCCTATCTGCTATCTTTATGACTTATAAGTGTCATCTAGAGCAAAATCATCGTTCGGGTTCGGTCCCAATAGCTGCAAAACTAGTTGGAAACTGCTTGCTCTTCTATAATTTAGTTACCTATTCAAATTGCAGCATTGCTTGTGAATAAAACATTCATTTGCAAAGTGTTTAGGTGCAAAACACTTGAATTCCCTGAACGAAATGTCTTATAGCCTTCCATTGTTCTTTCATCTGAGGAATTCCTATCTCTCAGCATAGTGCTGTGAGTAATGCTCTGGTGGGCTAAAGTGGGCTGGATAGTTTAGTGCACTGACTGGCCTCCCGAGCATTCAAGCTTCAATGAAGCTGGTGTTCTGCTAGTGGCAAGACTTCAGGGCTCCTTCTTCTAATTTTTTTACTCTTTTTGACAGCACTGTATGACAGTATGGCTTGATTGTTGTCTGTTGAATGTGATGTAAGTCAACCATGGTAGTACAGTTGTAACCGTTCTAACTAATCTACAGTTCTATACTTTATGATCCACCTACTGTAAATAACATCTGCACTGTATGTGAATGGTTATTACATTTTCATTTCTATGGTCAAAGGTGACTAGGGAGTGATGGCCATGTGACTACTGATGGAGAAAGAAGGTGAGGAGAGTGTCAGATAGGAAATCCCAATTGCCTCTAAGACCCAAAAGGCCAGAGTTACAGAATGTGTAACGACCCCTGAATCCCACAAGATATCTTGCGCTGCTGCCCACGAGATGCATGTGTTTATTTACAACACATACCTATCTGACATAAAGAATAGGAAGATGTACAGTGAGAAATTGGTTCTAAAATCGACTGAGGTAAATGCTATAGTATATCACTGATTAAGTTAAAAGTTTATTAAACTTTTCTATGCAAATCATGTAAGAACATCCATCTTAACACCTCAGTTTCAGTCAACACTTGATGGTTTTATACCAGATTGCAGTGTAAGTCACTTTTCACACTGCATTTTTACTGTACCTTTTCATAGTGATCCACGTTAGCTAAAAGAACAGTTGCCTTATTTAACAGGAGCCTGAAGAAGAAACAAGATTCATTTTGACTAATCTATCCTAGCACCACCATCTCAATTTTGCCCTGAAGTCATTTTATAAAGTCAATTACTGAGCACTCTGAAGCTGTTCTGATGTTTTGGCTTTAGCACCACAGCTGCATGTGAAATTATTAGCTTTTTTTTCCTCAAAATAAGTGAGATTTCAATTGGGAGTGTGGAGGCACACAGTTGTCGCAGTTCCAGGATTTTATTATAATTTATTAACAGATATTGGTAAACAGTACAGTTAATGAAAATCAGGTTAGGATTTTGTTAACTGAATTTCTTATAATTGTGATATGAATATCATCATTACTGTGGAAACATGAAGAGTTCAAAGGTTGTAATGAGAGGTGAGATATTTTCATGTCCCACCTCTTGGAAATCTTCCCAGTGAATGAATTCCATCCATAATACATGAGACCCAGGGTTTCAGCTGCTTGCAATGAATAATAAGCAGAAATGTCCCTATGGTAAAACGCTTTTTCAGTTCATAAGCAGTTCTTTACGTGGACTAAAAGATAATTTTGATTTTACATGAAACCTATTTACTTTTTAATTTTAGGATGCTTGCTTAGCAAAGGCAACTCAATGACATTTAAAGAATAGAGAGACAAACACAATACTAAACTCTACCTTTGCCCTACATACTTGTAAAAGTTTGCCAGTTAAGTCAGCATATGAACCTTGATTTTAAATGGCAGCGAGGTCTTAACAGCATGTCTGTCTGTGTCTAAAAACGTGCTTTCTAAAAGGGGGTGACAAAAGTCCCTGTGGCTTGCCTTATTGGTACAAAGTAAGCAGTTTGAAGGCCTTTCAGATCAGCAAACAGATTACCCGAGCTTGAAGGTTTTAACGAGGCTTTAATTAATGTTGATTTTGTTTTACAGGAGCTGTCATCTCCAGGGCGATAACAACCTGATGCGATATCTCCCCATATGGCAAGGAGACAGGCGCCTTTTTGTTTCAATGTCATAGGGTTCATCAGCTTCTCTAATGAAACTAAAGAAGTAAACGAATGTGACAGGCCTAAAGGTGTCTTAACCCTGGAAACATTAAAATAAAATTCAGGAACTGTATATCTATATTCAAGCAATGATTGGAGATGCAGAGGAAATATGTTACTGTATTAAAATAAAAAAAGGAAATGTCTTGGATTGAGCAGATCAGATTTGCCTAGCCAAGCCTTAGAGAGCTGAAGTTGTGAAAGTGTGAAGCTGAAGTGGTTTGTGACATATAAATTGCAGATTTCAGTGCCAATCATATGGAAAAGAAATGCATAGTAAAAAAGGAAAAATACTGAGGAAAAAGGGAAAGAAGAATAAATATAGAAAGGTTATGTTATGTTGTCCCATTTTCCATGTTTTACTGATGCTCTCTTACTTTTTACTTTTGTATTTTAATGCCTTTAATGTCTCTCAATGAGTAATTGATCAATTTGCTGTATGAGAAATGTAGTTGGAGAAAAGAATGGGTCTTCATCATTCATCTTTTGTGTTGTTGCGAGAGGAAGGCTAAGCAACAACACAAAAGGATAACAAATGAATTAACCGAAAGAATGCTTACCAACTCATGCCAATATTTGAAATTTACATCAATTGACAAGACGAAGTCTGATTTATCTGCTGCCTCTTAATCACTTTATCATTTTCTCCCTATTTTTTTGGAATGAAAGAAGTGATTTAAAATCTAATCACAGCCATTCTTAGAAGACAAAGAATGGATGACTCTATGCAATAAAAGAAGAGGCACTTTTGAGGCTTTGGTTCTATTTCATGTGTGAATGTGAAATGGATAGCATTATGATCAGCTTCAGCCTTCTAACAATTTACTGTATACATGTACAGTAAAACATATACAAAACACTGTAGATGTACTTGAGGATGATATTCCACAAATATTCAAGTCATAAAGACATATGGAACCTTGGGGGAGACCTGAAGAAGTGGTGTAAAATCTGATGTCCTGGCTAAATTCCACTCTGGACTTGTATAGTGTGGCCTTCCTAAAACTTCTTCTTAATTCAATTGCTGACTGACACAGAATGGCTTTCACATGTCAGGTGGGAGGTGTACATAAATAGTGGGTGAAGTAGGTCTCCTTCTATATATCTGAAGTCCTTTGAAATCATCTGGCATGGAAATGCAATGAATTACTTGAATATGCTGCTAGGCCCTCAGAAGATTTTGGGAGAGTTAGAACTAATTGGAAGAGCAGTGCATCTCTTATTGACATTACTGCAATGACAGTAGAGTGCCCAGCATTTTATATTTCCCTTAGGAAATGGCAATTCATTTCTTGGAATTCTGGTGTCTCTGAATCAGTGTTTGTAGTGCTCATCCTGCTTCCATCTGGAAGCTTGTTTTCATATCACATAGAATTTCCTTCATGGGCCTGTCAGTCAAAACCATGCAGAATACGCTTTATCAAAAGCAAGAATCTGTTCGGGATTCTGCAACTGTCTTAAATTTGATGCACCATATACTGTATAATATAGATACTCGCATTTACTAGAAAATGTAACACTATTAAAACATTAAAAGAAAAGTTCAAATTCATAGGATACAGCAAATGTATAGTAGAGCTGTGATTAAAACCACATGACACCTGCTGTTTAGAGTATGTATTTTCTCGGAATGGTCATGTGGATTTTCTCCTCATGGTCCAGTTTCTTTCCATCTCCAAGGGCAGGTAGACAATACTAAGTTCTCTATTTTATTAGTAGCAGGAGTTGGGCCCCTTCCGTTGTAAACTGCTTTATCAAAAGTAGCTCTCCTGCAATGCCAACCTCTAAATGATTGGGATAAGGTACAGGTAAAGATTAAGTAAAAAAGTAGCCTGAGCTTTTAGAATAAGGAACAGCATAGATCAACGATTGTGGTTCTGAGACAAACATGGAAAGCAGACGAATGTGAACTGAATCATGAGGTTGTGGTAATTTCCCAGTCCAGAGGGAGGTGTGTGCAAATTTTTCATTGTCAACAGTGAGCAAAATCTCAGTATATCTGAAAAGAAAATATTGACTGTTTGAAAATGCATTTCTGAAAGTGATTGTTAATACAGATTCAATACTTATCCAAGATTTCAACATCATACATAAACATATAAACCCAGACAGTCTCTTAATTATCAGAGTAATTTGCTACATACTGTACTTCATACCCATACCTTTATTGTTGGTTTCATTTGAGTCATGCATTTTCTAAAACAGGTATTAGAAAAGGATCAAACATCTGACTGAAACCATCCTCTCCCCAGCTGTACAACACCTAAATAGAATATATTTTGTTAATGTACCAATGTGCTAGACATAAATCTTTCTAAATAATGGTCGACATTTATTTGTTGAAGGGTATGAAAGTATGTACAGTAGTAAATTATGTTTGTGAGTCCTAAAAAGTGCAAAGTAACACATCACAATGTACAGTACATCTACATGCATTTGTGCAATACAAATGTCATTTAGATAACTAGTGTATCTTCTAAAATGTGTAGCATAAGTAAAGAGGAACACCTCTGTGTCTCCTTGAAATATCCTTTATGGCCGAGACGTAAAAGGCTCTTGTATGTGCTTAAATATAAGATGCTTAAACACACAAGGATACCTCCACAAAATCTTCCTTTAGGGTCATCAGCAAAATGAAGAAAGAATTCCAGGAACACAAGTATCCATTTAATCTATGTTATTGTATCATTTACAAATATTTCTTGATTATGTCATAGCAAATGTTCATCTCTCCTTAGCCTTTCAAGTAATATATAATATGTTCTACAGAGGTAAAATTCAGTGGAAGACAAGCACATAAAACTGACTCAGAAATGCATATGGTAATTTGTCTCAGTACATTTATTAACATATTTAAATTTAAAATGTGAGCGATTATTTGAATAACTATATAAGAATTTAGTATCTTGCTGTATAGAAGTATTAGTCAATAGACTTCAATTTATCAAAAATGTTCTTTTGTTATTAATTGTAATATGTGCTATTGACACAATACTTGCGCATTCATAGTCTAGAGAGTATGGTGTTCTAGAACATACAGTATGCGAATATAATTGCCACTGTAGTTAACCTTTACAACCAGAAGTGAAAGATCTCAAACAGTAGAGTGTTAGACTACACTGCCTCCCCAGGCCATTTTTGTCCTATGTGTTATTTGTAGTTGGAATAAGAGCTTGGTAGCAACTCTGAAATTAAATTAAGGTAATGTGGGGGCACAATTAGAAACACAAAAGATGCAAATAGAGAGAAATAGTACACCACTAAGTCCAGCAATTAGTTGCCTAGAAAAAGATAATGTGGAGGAAGTGTGCCCTGCAAAGCTTGATAAATCACCCACCTGCCAGGCAGCGTGCAAACCTAAATACAGCATAGGCTTAAGTGGGCATTATGTCTTGCTGGTAAATTGCATGGGGCTTGTACTGAAGTAAGTGGGCCTCCAGCTGGCTCAGGTAGGTGTCTGCTGACAGCTGGGACAGGACAAAAACTGTGGAATAGCAAAATGCTCTGATGTGTCAGTTCAGTAGCAGAACACATCCACATGTATGTGTAAACCTCAAACCAGTCTATGCCTTGCTTTAGTTTCATGGGCTTTGTACATAATTTTAGAAACAAGAGATAAGAAGTGGGTCAAATTTCTTTCTTAGATGCCTTGTGTCATCTTGATCTCTTTCTCCGTGTGAGGGAAAATGGGGGTTTGATAGTAATTTACAGTGTGCTTTATTTTTCTGTGGCTTCTGCACTAAACATTTGTCAAACATCAACCAGCACTTGTTTGATTATATTGCTATCTGGGACAGGTATTGATGTTTTCAGCTATTGAACTTTTGTGCAAGTCTCAAATACAAATAGCTTGACCTTCAGTTTAAATCCTGAAATCAGATTGGCCTACCCAGAAACTTTAGCACATGCCGAATTGCTTGGTTGAAAAACTGCCATAGCTTGAAATCTAATGCCTTAGAGACAAATCAGATATTGGTTAGACAATCAGGAGATGAAAAGAGGCATCAAGACACCTGAACACAGGGCAATTCAATGTCATGTTGCTCCATTGTAGAATTTGTCCCCAAACTGTGGTCTACCTTGCTTGAAATTAATGTTAAACTAGTTTAATGAGTCACAAAAGATTGAAAATAAATGTTTTCAACTTCTTACGCAGTATAGAGATTCCTTGAAAGTATAGGTGTATACTGTATGTACAGTATAGTGCTCCGCAACTTATATTCAGAACATTGCAATTTTCACATTCTGTTGCTTTAAAGCTTACAGAATGACTCTTTGATGTAACTATCAATATACTGTATATACTGCATACATAGTTAACTCCACACATTCAAAACACAAAATAGAAGTGAGTAAATAATAAAAGGAAAGAATAATGGAACAATTAACATTGCATAATCATGAATAAACTTTGCTGTGACACACCTAAATTAATTTAGGTGCATTCTATTACCACTGACAAATAATAGTGGTTTCAAATGATTTCTGAATAAAAACATCAGTCACTGTGAGGGTCCATGGTCACATAGTGAATTCAAGCGCAGATTCAACAAAAAAGACTAAGGAACTTTCAAAGCAAGTCAGGGATAAAGTCATAAAAATTGGAGGGTACAAAATAACTAAATGTTAGAACATTCCAGTGAGCACTGTCTACTCAATGACCAAGAGATAAAAGGTGTATGACAACTTTGAAACAGCCACAAATCATCTCCCATACAAAGAACAATATCCAACAACTTACACAAAACAAAGCTGTATGTCAGGAAGATGCAAGAAGGAAATCGTTGCTAGAATAAACCATCTCAAATCCCCCATGAAATTTGCAATAAAGCATCTGAGTGCTCCTTCAAAAATGTGGCAAATGTTTTGTGGTGAAGTAAGACCAATTTGCATATTCCAGAGACTGGAATGCTTGTTAAGATTAGAGAAAAAATGATGGAAAAAGTACAAGCAAATAGTAGAGACAATCTGTTTTATTTTGTTAAAAACTTACAACTAGGGTAAAAATTCACCTTTCAACCAGACATTGCTTCAAAGCACAGGGGTAAAGCTACAATGAAGTGACTTAAAAAAGTGAATGTCCCTGTGTGTCTCAGTCATTAAGTCCTGACTTGAATCTTTTTGAGAAACTATGATAAGACTGGAGAACTGCTGTCCAAAACCAATCCCCAAGCAGTTTGAGTTAGCTTGAGCAAATCTGCCAAGAAGAATGGGCAAAAGTCGAACCATGCCAGGGTGTAGAGCTGGTAAAGTCTTATCCAAAGACATTCAGCTGTAACTGTTGACAGAGGTGCTTCCACCAATTCTAGAGATTACTGGCATGAATACTTATGCAGTGAACACATTTATTTTTAAAAGTATTAATTTAAAAAATAACCCAAACATAATACTTGTCTTTATTGTGCCAGGTGGAACATGTCTTCCAGAGCTGGGAGAGACCAACTAATTCTGAATAAATGTAAATCATGCACACAATTCAATTTATAAATGTTTAAAACACACAGTAGTACAGTAGAAACATTTAAAATACAGCATGTTATGTAACACAGCAAAACACTGGAATTGCAGCCTCCAATTAACAATGGGGGAAACAAGATTATTAAACGGACTTCTCGGTGATTAATGGATCTCAAAAAATAAGTCTGCGTCCTAATTCAGTTTCCATTATCTGTTTGGGGTTCAGGGATTTCTATGGTTTTAATTGTTTTGCATTTTTTGGCGCTTTTGCAATTATTTCACACATTTAGGCGCATGCTCTTCTTTCGCCAATGAAGTGCAGCACCCACATCAACAATGTTCAACAACAATTCTGCACCAGAAGCCCCATTAAAAAGTAGAAAGTGCTTCACCAGAACTAATGTTAACATCTCCGCTGTTTTGAAGAGTTAAGATCTTGATCTCTAACCAAGTAGACCCCGGTTTAATATCTTTTCTACACACAGAGACAGTTTTCTCAGGTGGTACAGCATCATCACTGACAGCCTTGTGCTGTATATAACAAACTGTATTACAAAACTCATTATGAGCAAAAGGCTCAGACTGGAATGCAGTTTTTTTATGTTTATAGTATTTTTTATCATGAAAACATTTTTTAAATTATAATTCACGTTCACAAACCACTGCAACTGCTACGTACCTCTGTTATGGGCTGCAATTAGTCATTATAAGAGGTTATACATCCTTTTAAAAATGGAAATGAAGACAATACCTTGGTTTCAGTTTTTGTCCTGATTTTCAACTTTTTATCCTGTTTTACAGTTGTTATTTCTCAGAAAACCTGAATAACCACCAAAAAAGACTTCTCAAATGATTGAAATGAACTGCAGGGAATATATATCTATATATATATATCAGTATAGCACAGAGGTAAGCATACTATATATACTGTACTATCATATACTATGATATTCTCTACAGAAGCAAAATAGCCAACTGGGGATGTGTTAGAAAACTTCTGAAGCATTGTACTATGGGATCTAAACAGTTCTGGTATAGAATTTCTCCTTAGCTATACAATGTAAAACATGCTCTATTTCCTAGTTTAAAAGTTCTTTCCTATTAAAACAATTGTGTTTTTAACACAATTGATTCTCCTCTATTGACTGACACATTAAAATGTACACATTATTTCTGTCATTGTTTTGCCTCACCTGATGAAGCTTCTGTATACCTCCTTCAAAAATTGTAGCAAATGTTTCAAATACAGTATAGAATTTGTTTAATTTACTGTGTTTAACTCATGTCTTTCAAAAATTGTACATTACCCTCTATCTAGTCCTCTGCAACCACAATTGAATTGCCCTTGACAATGAAACTACACCCCTCTCACTTGGGTGCTCATGAATATGCATGAATCATCTACAATTTCAGAAAGCACTTTGGCTCTAAAGAGCTCTTGTTAGGCCACAAAAAACTGATTGCAGAAATAATAACA
Organism: Atractosteus spatula; assembly: GCF_055471065.1. NCBI lineage: Eukaryota > Metazoa > Chordata > Actinopteri > Semionotiformes > Lepisosteidae > Atractosteus > Atractosteus spatula. The sequence goes on along the minus strand of NC_142728.1, from coordinate 6,034,326 downwards.
TGTACAGTATGTGTTATAGTAAGTGTCTCTCAAGAAATTAAAATGAATTGTGTAAAAATGCAATCACTTTAAAAAGTGCATGGTTAGAACAGGCAGTGAGGCAGAATTTACTTTATAACACAGGGAGAAAGGTCTCTACCAGAATCCCATGATGCACAGCTTTAGACAAGACAAGAAAAAGGCTGAGGTGACCATTTTGGTTCTATAAAGATAATCTTTGGCTTCCTCTGTGTATTTGTAGAGCAGTGTAACGATTTCCTTCCTTACAACACTTCCTACCCACAGTTGTGAATCTTTTCAAAACTACATTTCTATTTTTGGTGTTGCTGTTAGTGTAGCATAATAAACAACAAACTCAGCAGAAACAGATGCTGAGCATGAAGCTATGCACAAATCACAGAGTATAATAATATGACACAAAAACATAAAGAAACATGAATGCAATATTTTTTGAGAAAGGGAAGGCTAGAGTTCCCTTCTTCATTTTATAATCAAACTAAAATCACTTTTGTCAGAAATAATTAGATATAGACTGTACAGACCAGAGAACTTAAATTCTTTCCTAAAAACATATTTTAAGAAATGGGATTTGCTGAAAATGGCAGTAGCCACTTGTAACCCATTGGGAAAGTGACCAGTACCTAGCAGCCTTGAATAACTCTTTTTCCTAAGTCCATTCATTAGCTGATATTTCTCCCTGGCCAGATAAATATTGCCTTTATATTACAGGTTGTGGGCAAGTGCATTAATGTTAATTAATGTAATTAAAGTTAATTTTGTCAATGCTTGATTTATTTGTTAAGAGGCGGTCTTTGTAATTTTCTTAAAATGTCTTGATGGAGGATGATCATATTTCAGAAGGATGCAGCACGCATAAGTAAATAAAAGTGATTTATTAGACTGTTCTGCCGATCACCTAGTAATTGTACTAAGTACTTCTAGTCCGTGGCCTGTGTAGCACATTATGTTCAAGGAGACAGCTGCCAGCGACTCCATTAAATTCACATTCCAGCGGAATTCCAGTGACCTCTTAAAATTAAAGAATCCTTTCTAATGTTTACTATAAATTATAAAAATTAAATTAACATCATTCTCAACTCCCTGTTTAAAACCTTGACAATTCATTAGAATTCTGGTCACTTAATGGAAAAAAAAAGCATTAGCTATACATGGGTGTGAAAGGTCAAATGACTTCACACATTTCTTGAAGTGACTTGACTTTTTCGGTCTGTGGCAGATATAAATGTAAACAGATGCTTAATTTATCCATGAATTTACTGCACAAAAATAAAAACCCTACAGGGAAGTTTTTCAAAAGGAAATGACCAACATGTTTACAGTACACAAAAATATAGATTAGATTTAGTTAATGACCATAAACTATGGAAGAAACTCAATGGGGAAAATCATTATTTTAAAATAAATTATTTCACTTGAGGGTAAAAAAAAATCATTATAGACTTATTTTGGTCTGCAAAGGCTATTGTCTTGCAATTAAAATCAGTCTTGGTACAGCGCTGTTCTTGTGTTTTAAAAAATATTTTTCAAATGTTATTTAAAATAGTATGATTATATAAATTAACAAATTATGATGGTGTTCATGATTCATTGAATCTACTGAAATCTTAACGTTATGGAAATCTTGAACCTGAAGGGTCGAGTTTTCCAGATAAGCATGTTAACCACGCTCCCATTTAGCATCTTTATTGTTGTCTTAAGGAACAAATACACAACACATTTGATTTCAGACATTTTGGCCAAATTGGTTTTTCACTTATCATTCCATAATCAATGAACACAATACTCCACTGTATTAACTGGTAATCATCTCCCTTTCAGTTGCACAGAAGAACAAGACAAGGGTGTCCCTTGCACAAGCCATTAGAGAACACAAACCCTATATACAGTAGCTACTGTATGCATATAGCTATAGCTCTATGCAGATGAAGTCATTTTAGTCTTCTTGAATGTACAGTAGAGCACTCCCTCTCCCAGGAATTGTATTTGTTCAGAGCCTTTGGAGAGCTGTCTGGTTACAAAATAAACTGGAGTGAATCTTTGTTGTTGCCTCTATAACAACAGAGGTGAACATTTATCCCTCCCTTCCAAAGATTGTAAGAGTGAACTTTCCTAGGTATACTTCAGAAAATTAAAGATGATTTTCAGAAATGGAGCAATCTTATAACTTCCTTACAAACCAGAATTTCAACAGTCAAAATTAATTTTGAGTTTTACCCCCAAGAAAAGTTTTTATTTTTGTGGTTCTTGTTTTACCAACACCAACATTTATCGAGGAGGCTCATTCTATGACTTCTAAATTAATCACTTTACAACACCATACATTTTTTTTCTATTATGTTTTCCAAATCAAGCATTACATGTTTGGATGGATAAGGACCCTAAAGTGCTCTGAGGATCTAAAGATGTTTCCTTGGTGAAACCAGACAGATTCCAAAGACATATTTTCTTGAGTGGGTCGAAGAAATCTCAAATTTAAGTTTGAGAATATTATCCTGATTTCACTGCAGCTTATAGTCAATATGGATTTAAAAAAAGGCGGGAACTAGTTAACGGATAGAATAGAGAGAGTGCACATAAAGGGTGAATCCAATTGTTGTAATTAGTGGAGCTTCACAATGATCCGTTTTAGAACCAATGTTCTTCGTAATTTGAACTCTAACTGGTAGGAATTCATCTTAATGTCATTTTCATCTTTTACAAAATATAGGGAAGTAATAAAAAAGAAAGTAAATAATGTTAGACTCTATATTTAAAACGTAACATTTAAATAAAAATGTTCAGGGTGGCATGCAGCGTCTGCATTGGACATTTAGTTTCAGTAAGTCTTCTTATTATAGTCCTGTTACAGGATTTTTCCTTGTACTTGATATAATAATGGTATATATAATGAAAGGTTATTCCACTTAATGGAAAGTGTTGATGAATCTGTATTGTTGAGAGGACAACTGATAACTTGAGGACATTTCTTCTGGGGCTTTGTCTGCTGCATTCTTGTCAACGTAAAACAGCTTTACAGTTCTGTCTGCATCGCTAAATGCCCTGAACAAATGATGTGCAGTTGGAATGTTAATATCTTGGCTGATCCATCTGTACATCTGAACACCCCCTACACCATTAGGAGCCCCCATGACTCGAAACAGTTCCAAGTTCCTGCAGTTTCCTTTCTGAAGGGATCCTTTATTAACTTAATAAAGTTAAACTTTTGTTTTGGGAATATGTTCAGGGATTTGTAAATAAAATATGAAAAAAAACTCTTGGTGAGCAGTGAACTAGAGAATTTCTACTAGAGAACTAGTAATAGTCTATGACTACAATCAACACACAAGTTTCATTTTAGCTGTACTTGTGTCCTGTGCCACCAGTTTGTCAAGAAAACTCTGATTCAGTATTTATTTTTTTTCAGCTTCTGAAAATAAAATATAAATCATAAATCTAGATAGCCCCATCTTCCCACTGCCGTGGTTTATAAGTACTGATATAACTTATGTTTGTTCAATCATATGTTTTTATTGTTTTTTTTATTTAAACCTTTATTAAAGGGTTCATGGGGAATGTAGTTACAATTATTACGTCAAAACATTCCAAAAATAATAACAGCAAAGTGATCAAAAGACTTAAAGAATTCAATGCAGAAAATGTTTATGAAGAAGGTGGAATACTGTTTTGCATCTTATTTGTTTTTATTTTCAGTTACCAATACCAGCTATATAAGTTAATTATATTTGTAGTTATAAATTAATATTTTAATAAAGTTCCAAAACTTTATTGTATTTCAGTTATTTTTTTATTTTAAATGCCAAAAATTCCCTTTAGTTACATAATTCCATATTAAGTGAATTGAAAGAAGTACTGTACAGTATTTTGAAGTACCATACATAGTGGTAATGTGAGAGCTTTCAATATAGTGTATCCAAACTATATTCATGGCATGTAAGCCCTTTTTTGGAAAAAAAAAATATACAGCCATGTTACATTTTAAAATTGAAAGCTAGGATATTTATATTTTATAACTTGACATAACATTGAATATGTTATATATTCAAGAAATATGATTATAAGACTAAGAAAAAAAACATTAAATTAAACTACCGTTTCGGTAAGATCAAATGCATCACAAATCCCACCTCGTTATCTGCTTTGAGCAGTGAAAGGCTAAAAGTGGCAAAAAGTGGCAAAAGTGCTGGACAGAACTACAGCATTATCTTTGATATGTTTACTAATATAAGCAGAAGATTTAGAAGTCTATGTAAACTGTTTTGCTACTCAGCATTGCGAAATGTAAAATGGTGAGAGTTAACTAATATTCATTGCTGTTATTCAAAATGACTGATTTTAAGAGGCAAAAAGAACTCCAAAAGATGTTCCTTGAAAGAAATAGTTATATACAGCTGGGCAGAGAAAAAAAAATACATAAGACTTACTATAAATGTGTATAGAAATACTTCAGGTGAAAGCACTGACCTAATTAATCATGGAGTTTTAAGTAGTGCAAACCAACTCTACCGTTCTGTAGGATATGTAAGCTTTTCCAGCTGTATTCTGTGAAGAGACATTTTTTACATCTTTCCATAAGATAATACAATACATAGCCTTCTAACTCACATCTCAGGGAAAAAAGGGAGTTATAAACCATCTGCATATATCTCCAGGTGTGCAGGAATAAACTGAGGAAATGAGTAGAAACCTTAAAGAAAAAAGAAAAATAAACTGTACATGTTCATTGAAAATAAAAAAAATAATTGTATTTAACCATCAACAGTAAATACATAAATAAACCATATGCCTTGTAACAGTATTATTCTAAATATATTTTATGTTTTAAAAAACAGTAAATTTAACTCTGATAATTACATATACTCTTTTCTAGTAAGATATTTACTGCACTCAATTCATTCATTGAATTCAATTCAACCTTAAAATGAAGGAATGTCCTCACCTGCATACAAGTGTCCATTAAAATGCCCAGTAATTCAGAATTGCCTGATTATCCATTTTTTAATATCAAAACATTATGCTTTTATGGAAAAAAAGGATAAGGGTGGGATTCATTGCATTTTCATGACCAAAGTCACCCATAGCAAATTCGCTGGGTAATTAGTCAGGTTTCAATGTTCTGCACATTGCTTATGTAACTGCTAAATCGTGATTTTGTACCATTTTTTACCAACCTTATTTAACAATGCTTTCAGTAGAATTTTTCATGCTTTCTAAGCTGCAGGATGATTAAGTTTAATATAGGTAGCTGAAGCTCTTCTGTCTGCAATATGTTATACCTTGCTTGTGGCTGGTTGCTTGAATTAGTCTCTGCCCTCATAGCTAGCTAGTCACTGCAATTTAAAGTGACCCACATTATTGAAGATCTATCTCTTTTTAGTTTTCCGACATTGAAGTATGAGACCCATTAGCTCCATGATCTAAAGCTACTGAGGAGACACATTGGGAATATAGGAATATAGGAAACGGCCTTTTAAATCTTTAGTTATCTGGAGTCAGTTATCAAACCATATACATTGAAAACAACCAGGTGCACTTTGTAGAGAAAGGAGGGAAAAAGCTTAGCACAAAATGAATTCCCTTGTTAAACACAGACAAGACAAATTAATGCATTTCAGGTTAAAGAGACTTTTACATAGTTAATATTTCAAGACCTGTGGCAAACTACTTGGCACAGTCTCTTTTAGAATGGTAGGTGGAGGTGGTTCTACCCATTAATCAGTGTAACAGATTTACTTTCCTCAGTAATGCAGATGAGTAGCTGAAGATATGAATATGTGATTTGTGTTCAGTGTGAGTGCAACTGTTTCTGCTTGGGCTGTTAATTAAGGGAAAAAAAATCTCTTCTGATCTTAATTCCTTCAGCCTCAGAAGACATATTGGGAGCTAAATGAGGATCAATCAATTAATATATTCAGGTATAGTTAAACAAATTCCAGTTTCCTTTGCATGGCTTACTTTGACAGATAGACTTCCCATCTAGACATGTCTATCAAAACTCAAAAGACTTTTTAGGTAAAAAGAAACATCCACAAAACAAAACATTATATTCAGTGAGCTGGGCACACATCCTGTCTTCTTCTAGTTATTATGTTTGCTAAGGCAATTTGTGTCATTGTGCTGTTGGGATTATATTTCGACAATGGCTGAAGGAGTCACTCTCTTTCATTAAGGAGCAAGCGAGGTGTAGTTAAGACAAAACATTATCATAGAATGGTAGACTGGTCACTTGCATGCATAAGCAAGTGGTTCCTGTACCACTTCCATGCCACCTAAATCCCTACAGGTAGCTCCAAGTTGCTGCTTTAAAGATAAGATATTTTTAAAATATTTTATTACCTCAAATCTATAAATGTCCAGCAACCCCCCTTGTGTTTTTGGCAACCCGTCATGGGTCATGGACACCAGGTTGGGAAACCCGGCTCTAGACCATTGTTTCCCAGTAGAATTTCTCAGCATGCCAGCACCATTTCACTTCCCCAGTGCCACCATGTCTTGCAGTTGGGTTCCTTCTTCCTCTTACTGTATGTATGGCCAGGTGGCTGTCCTTAAAGCCATGCAGATTAAAGCCCAGCTCTAATACATGCTTATTTTTTTCTTGGAATCACTATACTGTGGTTTGTCTGCAAGATCTGATGTTAAGAACATTATCTGTTTACTCAAAGCTTCTGCTCGTGTTTTAAACTCACATTGATCGCATCCAGAATTTAGTCTTGCCTTGTACCCTGTACTTCACGAATAGATTTTAGGGTTTAGCAGCCCTTATCAGGAACAATTGTCTTTCTGGTAAAGGTCAGATGGATAGTGTCTATATTGAAAGTGTCACAAACATTTTAATTCATTCAGAACTGACGTGCTTTTGACAATTAGTCTAAGCTGTTAAATATTCTGAACAAACAGGACAGATGAAATAAGGAGCACATGTTAAGATTTTGAGCTGACATTTTAAATTCGAATTATGCTTTCAAAACATTCAGCTTCACACCTCTCCAGCAGTTACTTCAGAATGATAATTATGGTATATTTGATATATACGCCAGCTCATTAGACACTAAGCTATAGTTGGGCTAAAGTATTAGGAAAAGGTCAGCATTGTCATCACAGGCCAGGCACAGAAACCATCTGAAAGACCAGTGAATGGTCAAGTACCATAATGGAAAAGCGTCTTGCTCTTTCACACATATAGACCAGTGCCTAGAGCTAGCATACAGTAATCTCTAAAAAATAGTTACGCTTTGAATGGTATGACACATGAGTAATTTTTCATAGTATTTTTATTTAGCTGAATTTTTGTTTGACAGCATAAATATGGCTGGAAAAGTGTGTTTGTGTGTGTATGTGTGTGCTTACCTCACTAATTATATTTCCAAATAGATTATGCTTTATTCAACAAATACTGTATTACAATGTTTGTAGTATTCAACAGAATCGTTAAAGGAATCGAAGTACACTGAGAGCATAGTAATTAATTAATATATATTGATCCTCACTATAGATGAATAATTTAAACTGATTAATATTTCCATTGCTGTATGTTGATGTGAATTATTCAAACTTAGTGCAAAGCAGAAATAATTACAGACTTTAAATCCTAGGCTTGAAGCAGCAGAGCTTTCTTTACTTTACTAGTTTTAAACATGTTCTCCCTCTCTACTACTCACTTCTAGGACACTGTCACTGATAAAATCTGTTTTGAGTGAAATACTTCTCTAAATTAATTCCCTGCCATATCTTTTCAGAAGGGTCACTGGAGTATCTGAACCATTTATGGACAAAGGACTATAATACTGGAGGATGAAATATCGATTCAGGTGTTGGTTGTCTTTTTATGATTAGCTTGAGCCTGTTCCTTTCTTGTTTTATTTACTCTCAATTCCTTAATTTATCAGCTCAGACTCAAAAAAGGAGTTTTGAAGTGAAGATTATTAGTTCTGATATTCCTTTGACAAGCAATTTTTCAGCTTAATTTCAGTCTGATTACCAACACAAGGTTGCAATGACCCCTTTTCTGCCAAGACTTTGAAGTTATTTTACAGTGTAAACTAGTTTGGCCAAAACTGTTTGTGGTAAATTTGCAGTAGAGAATATAAGTGTGTACCAAGAGATGTTTCTTCAACTGCAAAACAAAACATTTTACAGTATTAATATGTCAGATTGGAGTAGTTTATTTTTTGTATGAACAGTTCTTGGTATGGTACTGTAGTTACTGTACATAATTTAATATATATATAATTCAGAGCTCATCCTCACTTTATATCCTTTGGGAACAAATTTTCTAGCTTGTTCCACTTGTTAAACAGTACAGTATGTATCTTTCAGCCATGTACAGTACTTTTTAAGAAGTCACAACACAGCATACATTCATGTTTTAGTTTTGACATTTGTATCATTTCAGTATTTTCTGTACTTTGGTTGTTAAATGAATCCTCATCTACCACCTTCTTCTGCACAACCACAGTGTATTACAAAAAACACATTTCATTGGCATTCAGAGCTTGAGCTGTGTCATTTGTTAAATTGCATTTCCTGTGTAAACTTCGGATCCTGAGTTGTCTTTTGTTTCTCTGATTGCTTTGATTGAAATTTTGTTTGAGAAACATAACAGAAGCAAACACCTGGAGTGCTGGGTGCTTAACTGAACAGGTTGCAGATGGTGCAAAAAATGAAATACTCACTCAGCAGTTTTGTTGCATAATTGTTACTCTTTAAAATAATCCTAGTTTTGATAAGGCACCCTTTTGCCTGATACACATTAGTTATTTAATATCAATTCAGGTCTTAAAGTTAAAAAAAGACCTTAGGCTGTCAGTCATAGATAGATGTGAATGTGTTCATCATAAGCTTTTGTGAAGTCAAACATTTGCATTACCATGATATACAGTACTTATGCTTTGTAAACTACTTAACTACTTTAATTTAAAAACATAGTAAACGATGGATGATAAACAAATGGGTGAGATATCAGTTTTGGTTTCTTTTCATACTAAAATATATAACTTAATAATTAATCATGCATTTTGCAAGGTAGTGACACCGACTCCTGCCTTAGGATGCATGCTTTTATTTATTAATATTGAATCCTAAAGAGCTGCAATGAAAATCTAATTGAAAAATGTTGGTTCTGTGATACAGTCAATTTTAAAGGATTTGTTACTGTCATCAACAGTATTTTAGCTTCCAGTTTTTTTTTTCTGTTGAAGCTGTTTCAATTAATCTATTATGATAAATTTAATAATTTTAGCAGTTATATTCCTCTGGACCTAAAACTGAAACAAAAAAAAGAGACTCGATCCTACAATGTCCTTGCATATTTAAAAAAATAATTTTTCAATGCATTCAAATTTCAATTAAATATTTTTATAGACACATCCTTCTCCATCTTTTCAGCAAGAATCACAATGGAAGAAGTAAATAGGTAACATGAAAGAAAAAATCATACTTGCATAGTTTGTTGGTGTGACAAACCTAAACTAATTTAGATGCACAAAGTCACCTTAATAAACCACACAATTAGTTGTACAGCCTCTGCAGTAATATTGATTTTAATAATTTCAGAATAAAATCTGTGAGGTTCTTATTTCGGGTACTGAATTTGAAGCCCAAATTTGGCCAAGAAGACTAAGGAGATTTCAAAGCAAGTCAGGGTTAAAGTAATTAAAAAACATAGATCAGGAGAAGGGTACAAAAACTACTGGGAGTCTCTAAATATCCCTGTAAGCACAGTCTACTCAGCCATAGAAATAGGAACATGCATTGGACCACCCAGACCACTGCCTAGGTCAAGCTGTCTGTCCATACTGTGCGATCAAGCTAGGAGGAAACTGGTTAGGGAGACCAACAGTGAATTTGAAAGTTGTACAGAGCTCAATGATGGAGATGGGGAAAAAAATCCATAATATGGATAAACAATATCCCAATCACTACACAAATGTGACCAAGTAGCAAATCAATATCAATTGATCAAATCCTACACAGAAATGTTAGTATATACTTTTGCAACAGAGCACATAGAGTGCAGATTTGTTTTTTTTATTTGTGGGATGTGTGGATGTGTGGTCTGACAAGACAAATTATCTCTCTCTGCCCCCTGGTACACTGACCACTTCCATTCACTGAAGGCAGTTTCCTGGAAACTTGAATGTAGGTGGTGCCTTCCTGGCCTAAACGTACATTATCAGGTTTGGAAAGATTACTTGTCTGAATATAAGGATATGTTAGAGTCTGCTAGATCCAGCTACTTCTTTCACATCATTGAAAGTAGCCCTAACAACCCTAGACACCTTTTCTCCACTATCAATAGACTGTTAAAGCCAAACTTCCCCACCACATTACCTGCCTCATCACACCTTTGCAACACATTTTTAGATTTTCTTAGCTCCAAGACCGACAGCATCCGGCGTCACATTCTCTCCAAAATGCATGTCACATCCACACCTCCTTCACTGGTTTCCTTCTCTCTAACTTCTTGACTCTCCGTTCCTCAGTAAACTGGTTTCACATATACAATCCACCACCTGCCTATTAGATCCCATTCCTACCACTTTATTTCAGTGCTGTTTCACTACTCTCTGCCCCATTGTCCTCAATACAATAAATGAATCCTTGAGCACTGGTGTTGTACCAATGGTACTCAAAACTGCTGCCAATAACCCATGTAGACAATCTTAACAATTTTCGCTCCATTTCCAGCTTACCCGTTTTTGCACAAATTCTAGGATGTGCTGTTTAGAACAATTAATTTAAATAACCACCTCATTGCAAATAACCTTTTCGATCCCCTCCAATCTGGTTTCCAACAACTTCACAGCACAGAAACTGCCCTGGTCAAAGTCTCTAATGATATTCTAATAGCTTCTCACTTTGGTTCTCTTTCTATCCTCATTCTTCTGGATCTCAGTGCTGCTTTTGACACTGTTAACCATGCTATCTTACTTACTCGTCTTGAGACTGTGTTTGGAGTTTCTGACACTGCTCTTAAATGGTTCAAGTCTTACTTCACTGATCTCTGTCACTTTGTATCTCTTGGCAGATTTAAGCTCTGAATTAATTAAGCCTGGTGTTCCTCAGGGCTGGATACTGGACCCCCTACGTTTCAGCATTTGTTTCCATTTATCAACTTTTAAGATGGCATGGCCTAAATTATTATTTCTATGCTGATGATACTCAAGTCTACATCCATACCAAACCTGACACTGATGTGGCCGTCTCTATTCTCTCTACTTTCATCTCTGACATAAAAACATGGATGACTCAAAATTTCCTCCAGCTAAACTGTGACAAGACTGAAGTTACTTCTTAGTGTCAAGCCAAACCTGTTACCCTATCTGTGAATGGTAAAGTACTTGAGCTTCAGTCAAAATTGAAAAACCTGGGGGTGATATTTGATTCAGGCTTGACATTTGACATGTGACATGTGCAACGTATTGTCAAAACATCATTCTTACACCTCAGAGATATCGCCAAACTATGTCCTATGTTACCACTAATTGTTGTTAAAAAGCTGATTAACACATTTGTCTTCTCCCAAACTGAATACTTTAACACTCTACTCACTGGGGTTTCTAAATCCACACCAAGCAAACTCCAGTATGTCCAAAATTCAGCAGACAGAATCCTGACCAAGTTTAGTGCAAGTGATCACATTACTTCTGTCCTGGAGTCCTTGCACTATGTATGCAGTACACTGTACATCATTTGTAATTTTTTAAAAAATGAGAAAATCATTGGAATGGGGAAAACACTCTTGCAAGTCCCTTCAACTTGGTAATGAATGATTTGATTAAGCAGCTTCCAGTTTATTATTGTTTTAATTTTTTTTCCCTATTTTTGTTCCCACAAACTACAGTATAAAGCCACAACTCCCACAACTAAACTTTCAGTGGCTCCTCTTTTTAAACTTCTTTTTTCTTTCTTTTCACTTAGTTTCTCAAATAAAATATGTCTGAAAGCTTTTGTATGCAGGGCATTTTTATTTAACGAGGAATCAGAATACATTGATTTTCTCAGACCTGCTGGGTATAATGTTATCTTCTATACCTGCTGAATGAGTGACAATCATCCTATTAGTACCTGCAGAGATACAGTATACACCTCTCATGCCGACCTATCCCCACACTTCTTCATTCAGACATATTTAGTCAGATAGGCAAATGATAGGTTGTTCTCCTATCTAGCAAATAGATGTATTCAATTTTTCTACTTAGGAAAAAGACTTGGGTGTTTATGTTAATCCATCATTTACATCTGTAGACAATGTAGGGAAGCAATTAAAGAGACAAAATGCTAGGATACACTGTATGGTTAAAAGCTTAGGAAATAAATCAAGATACATTATATTAAAATTGTACAATACACTTGTAAGGTCTCATTTAGAATACTGTGTACAATTTGGCTCTCCACTTTATAGAAAACACATTGCTCTAGAATCCGTACAAAAAAGAACATCCACATACAATCCAAGTCTTAGAGGAATGTATACCACTGACAGGGTGAAGGGACTGAAACCCTTTTTAATCTTGCACAGGAAAATTCTCAAAGGCACTGACAAAGTCAAACCAGCAGGTTTCCTCAGTAAGAACAGTAAAACACAATTCAGAGGACATGAGGGGAAACTATTAGGAAGTGTATTTAAAACCAATAACAGAAGCCACTCCTCTATTCAAAGGGTTGTGGGAGTATGGAACAACAATTTTGTTGAAGCGGATATCCTAACTTCTTTCAAGAACTGCCTGGATGAGATCCTAGGATCAATAGACCATTAATCATAGTAACTACATGTGCCAGTCTCCTCAAATTTCACATCTTTCTAATGTTCTTAAAATACACTGTATATATATATAACTTTCTGAACTTACCAAAGGAGTGATGTGGCTCTGTCTTGCAGGATTTGAAGCTCAGCTACAAACAGGGGCTGCAGTTGGAAGGATAATGGTTCATACATCCAACCTGAACAGCACTCACTCAGTGCTCTGACAACAAGGAAGCATAATCAGACACGTGATTTCTGAGCTCTGTGTGTATTCTGAAGAAGGATTTGTGTTCGATAGTGGTGTGCTGGACTGGGTAGGGCCTCAAATTCCCTATGGAAGGATAGAGAGGTCAAATCCCAGGAGGACACTGCAGTTGAACCCTTGAATTACTGTAGGTACTTCACCTAGATAAATAGTTACTTTTCGGGTTGCCATTGTAAATAAAAATTTGATCCAGTTGGATTATGTAGCTAAACTGAAAAAATGGACCACTTAGAAGCTGATTTATGTGTTTTCAAGAATAAAATTTATCTCTGTCTTTTAAGTAAGAAAAGCTGGGACAGTTGTGAGAAAAAGAAAACAAATCAGGGAGTAGGCTCTGTGGCATGAAATTGATCAACAAAGACATTTACCCCAAGACATTTTCTGAAATATGACACTGTCTTAGCAGAAGACACAGACTGATGGATAAATACAGAGATGTAAAAGAAAAATCAACCATTTATTTTGTTACTTATACTGTACATGTTTCTTAACAGTTACTGGAGACACGTTTTGTTATATTAATCTAGAAAACACATTGAAGTGGGTCCATATGAGAAGATTTTCTATGTGTTGTTTTACTGCACTCAGTTATACTTCCTGAAGTTGAACCAATATTACACGAGAAGGTTAAGCAATATCGGAATGCAGAGTTTCAGAGAAGTCTTTGATGTTCCATAAAATTAGACTTTTAAAGTTGATATGCACATTGCACAACTGAACAAAGAGGAAGAATACATGTAATTTTTTTTTCTAATGTTATTTTATATTATCTGAAAACTCCTAGTCTGTAAAACAAAATAATTAATTTATTGCAGAAAATGATATCTTTCGTATTGCTGCTTTAGATACTGTACAGCTGTGTTGCAGATGTTTTCCAGAATATTTAAACCTTTAACTTCAATTCAGGTTATATTCAGGTATTAAAAGAAGGGAAAAAGCAATATTCAAAGATAAATTCTCCAAGGGACTGAAATAATTTTCACTTTTATTACATTCATAGAATGTGCATGAATTTTTTATGATTACAGCACTTCGAATATTGCAATAAAGTGAGGAATAGCCATGTGCTTTGGATCTCGTGACATTCTTCATTCCTGTGCTGTGACCTCAAGCTTAAGGCAAGAATTTATGTACAAGTGTCAAGGATGGTCCCCTTACTAGGTTTTATTCATCCTCTTTTAAGAGGAAATAACCTTAAATAATTCTCAATTAATGCCATTTCTCAAGAACATGGGCCCGACGATTTAAAATTTGAGAAGAAGACTGTAATTAAAGGTGTGGAACAGTGAAACAGTTGTTAGCATTGCTGATTTGCAGTGCTGGGGCCCTGGGTTCAATGTCTGGAATTCTATCTGTATAGAGTTTGCATGTTCTCCCCATTTCTGCATACTGTAGGTTTCTTCTGGGTGCTCTGGTTTTCTTCCCATAGGCCAAAGACATGCTGGTAGGTTAATTGGCTTCTGGTAAAACATTGTCCCTGGTGTAAATCTTTGTGTCCCACTGTGATGGACATGTAATCTACAGTATGCAGGGTGTATCCTACCTTAAGCCCAGTGCTTCCTGGGGTAGGCTCTGGACTACCATGACCCTGAATTCAATAAGCTGTTATTGAAAGTGGCGTTATGTGATGATTGGAATGAAGCACTAATTACATTTATACAACTATGTATTTTTACTGGAGCAATTTTGCTGAAGAATTATGCAAAATCAGTGTCTCACCTGGGATTTTAGCCCAGAACCTTCCAGTTATGAATCTTGAACCCAATCCACTTCTCCACAGTGCTTGCTACAACAAGCAGACTATGAATGCTGGTTAATTATTGAGCAGTAAGAACCTTAATTTGTGTGAAAACTGTAAGTAATTTATAGATGAAAGTCTTGAACGTTCAAAGTAAAAACTGACCCATAAGGTATGACACATCAAATTGTAAATGCTACATGCATTTTAATTAATTCTGGTTGTGAAGTGATTTGAATGTCTTAATTCTAATGGCCCTAACCATTTTATCATATAATTTGTAATATTCTCCTGAAGACCTGTAGGTACCTATTTCCATATTTTTAAGTGTTTAAGTTAATGTTTATTTAATTAAAAAAAATACCTAACCCTAACTCTAACCCAGGGCAGTTGTGTACAATCAATACAATAAGTAAAAAATCTGAAATATGCTAAAGTAAAGAAAATACAATAAATCACAAACTTACACAAAGCTGTAAGTGACAGATCCCTGCCTAGACAGCAAAAGCTGGATTTTAATTACATTAAGCTCACAATAGTTTTGTTAACATCATATCTTTAAATGCCAACCAGCAGTATTGTTTATGACACCTACTGACAGCATTTTGATCACCTTTGCAGTGTTATTATTGATATTAGGCAGCTTAAACCCCTGGTGGATACCAGACTATGGTGTTAATGATATAGAAAAGAATGTAAGGTGTGTGTTTTTTAAATAAATACACCAAGGAGATGGAATTCTAAATAATGTACCCACCCTATAACATCCAGCTAACCACGATGATGGCCAAAGTTTAATTTTGACTGCATTATGTATTAATTGAAGACGAAAGGCAAAAACAAAAGAGAAGGTCACTGATGTTTTCGTGTTTATGCTGTCTATTTCCTATATAACAATTAACAAATAGTTTTTTTTTTAGATCTCTATTGTTTAATAGAAACCAGAGTCTGACTGGAAATCCTCTATTTAAAAAAAAGCCTCTCATATTGAAAGACTAAACTACAAAGCTAAAATGAACCTCACAGTGACTAACAAAAGACCAGTCCTTTGCTACAGTATATTGCACTTAACAATCCTAATAACTTAGAGCAGGTACAGTACACACTGACGTCCTGCTTGAATCGCTAAATACAGTAAAATATAGCAGAAACACCAAGTCAAATCATTCTCTCAGCACCCAGGTTGAATCCCTATAATCCAGATGTTATGCTATGTGTTGGCAAACTTTAAATGGCAATCTCCATGCCATAATGCACAGCTGGCCAAGTGCCCTGAATATACAGTAGATGGGCTGGAGTAACATCATAAAGGTATAGCAGAGGAATGTATGTACCTGTCCATGTTTCTTGCAAGTTCAGAGATTGCAATAGTAAATGAAAGACTGCAGAATACAGTGAATACCAAAAAAGTGATGTTTCTAAATTAAAAGAGAATGTTATAAAAAATGTTAGTTACCAACAGCCAAAATCTTCTTCACTGAGAATATTAAGGTGCTACAGTATGTGAGTATGATGCATCTGACATTAAAGACCTGCATTGTGATTATCAGTAAAGTCTTGCCCAGAGTTGTTTTCAAGAAAGTTGTTTCCTCTTTTTTCTTGTGGAAATAGGAAATTTTGATGGTTCTGAACTCAAGGTCACTCCAATACATTTTTAGTGTTCAGCGCCTATTGACATGCAGTGCTAAGTTGTTTAAAATTTGGTGAAGTGTATTTTCAACAAGGAAAAGGTGAAACTTGTGTTTCTGCTCCGAGCTGAATAATTCAAACCTGCCTGCTGGTCTCACCCATCCTATTTCTCATTGTTTACATCTCTGCATTCAGCTAGTCAGTGTTTAGGTCCTGTGAGATCTGACTACCGAGTTGTTTTTTCTTTTGCTTTGCTGTTTTTCTTGCAAGAGTTTCACATTTCTTGTCCAGTCTTCGACTTAAGTGATTTAGTTAATCTTTCTGTGCTGTGCTGCTTGCAGTGCTGCCAGTCTTAAAGAAATTTCCCAAGGCTACAGACAGAAAACAGTGCAGCAAGTAATCAAAGTTACTACAGTTTGAAAACTATTTAAACTGAGATACTGTAGGTACAGTATTTCACAAACATGACTACACACTCTTGAGCATGTACAAGGAATAAGACATGCATAGGTGCTTTTAGATCTGGGTAGAGGGAACTTCATCTCTCTCAGAATTATGTCATGACTCCCAGAACCCATAACGAAACCTCATAGTGTGTCTGATTTCCAATCCCCTCATATAACTCTTAGCCCAATTTTTTTTTATTTGGAACTGCCAAATATTGTTTCTTTAAAACTTAATCCACCACCAACCCCTTTAAGTATGAATAATTGTCAGTTAGACAGTGTTTGTCAATTGATTCTTTTTACCCACAAGCGAGGTGTGAGGGCCACATACTGTATGTATTCTTTTTCCTATGTCTGTCTCAGAATATATACTATGTGAATAGAACTGTGGTTCACAGCCTTGTTCAAATGATGTACTCCACAGAACTGATGCAGCTCTCATAACATACAGTAGCAAGCTCAGTTGGCAGTTGTTGTTAGAGTGCCACAAGGGTCATTGTTGCACAGTGTAACAAGGATATTCTAACTTAGGCAGGCTTGCCTGGCCTGGCAGTGACTGGACTAGCAAGATATGTGCAGTCCATGGAAACCACAGTCACAACTGTCTAATGAAACAGCCTACATCTGAACTAGCAATGTCTGACCTGCAGGGTCTGAATTCAGGAATATTCACCCCACTCTCTCAAAATGTAAAGTTTGGAATGATCAATGAAGAGCAGACAAGGTTCAAGTATTCTGGAATTATTGTATAACAATAATAATATTGGCACATATCACAAAGCCATTGGACAAGTGTTGGAGTGTGAGTTTAAGTTGAGCATACAGCTGTTGTTATATGTTGATACATCTTGAAAATGTGTTTTGGAAAGGTACAATTGCTGTATTTCACTGACATTCCAGCTGAGTGTTAGGTTATATCTTGACTTGAGTTTCATATACATGTAATGAAAATGATAGAAAATATTTTGCAGCTGTTATCCTTAAAAAAACATAAAAAATTCATGTCATTCAAAGATGTGCTGTTTTATTCTTTGACTGCCTTAGCATACAGAGGCCAAAAGTGCCTATCATATCCCTATGTGTTCTGCTTTGAAAACAGCAATTAGAGCAAAGGCTTTTTTTTCAAACAGAGGCTATCTTTTAACCAAACATGGAGAGCAATTTTAAATTTTACTTATCAGTTATCCCTCAGTTATAATCTTCCTAGAGTTGGGGATTCAAGAATTTAAAGATCATACAGTGATAATCCAGTCTCTTTGATGTGGAGTCGGCACTGTCTTTGCATTTTCATTGTGTTTTACCTTAAAAGGCCTCTGACTAGTTCACTGTATTGAATAATGCATGCATTACAGAATGCACAAGGATTTTTCTGAAGAGTTATTATCAGCTTAGTCAAATAGTTCCTGTTGTACAATTACAATAAAATATACAATGAATAAAGATAAAGTATTACCTTACGAATTAGTGGATTTGCAAAAAGTACAAATTTTCTATATAAAACAGCAAATTGCAGATACATCTGTATGTACTGTATTAAGATTTATACATCTGTATGTACTGTATTAAGAACAAAAATGCAATATGTTCTTTACAGCTTATAAAAAATGTGAAGTGTCACTTTGTAGTTGAACCTTAATGCATAGCCTACATTTCAATCTCTTGTTTTGAGGGAAATAAGATGACTTTCATAGTACAGAACAGAACTGGTGTGGTAATAATGGTTCGCTTATTAAATACTCTTAATTATAAATATAGATGAGTGCAAAACAGTTATAAAACTTTTAATAAAAACAATGTTTCAAGTGCCACAACTAGTAAATGCATTTGTCTGGAGTGCAGAATAACCACTACAGTATAACCACTGGTTTGATCCATGGTAAGACTTTCTTAATTGGCACAGGTATTGGCTGGTTGGTCTGGTTGCATTAAAATGCAGTAGATTATGTTTTTAAAAACATATTCAATTTAGAACATTGCTGTCTCAGTGCGGGGGCCCTGGGTTCAATTTCCTATCTGCATGGAACTTGCATGTTCTCTCTCTTTGTTCATGTGGGCTTTCTCCAGTTCCTACAGCTTCCTCCCACAGTCCAAAGACATTCTATTAAGTTAATTGGCCTCTTGGAATATTGGCCCTGGTGTGGGTATGTGCATATTTGTGTCTGTATGTGCCCTGCGACGGACTGGCGTCCTGTCCAGGGTGTATCCTGCCTTGTGCCTGTTGCTTGCACATTGCACATTGCATAATGTGGTTAGGAAATGGTTGAATGGATAGATATTTAATTGCAGTTTTGCTCATTGTGTATCCAAGTGCTGCTCCGTTGCTGTTGTTGTTCAGGTTTGAACTGGCCATTTACAATCTACAGTAACTGCTTTCAGGTACAACGGTTTTTTGAAAGCTGGTGCCAGTGAAAGTATTGGAGAACCAATTAACAGTTCACAGACCCATAGTTAAAGCCGTGTTCCATATCACCACGTCTACCCTGATGTGCTGATAGGCTTTGTCCTTTCCTTTTATTAAACTTTCAACAGTCTATTGAGGTGTTATTATTTCATGAAGAACATAGTTAGCACAGCAAATAACAGTCTATTAAGAAGCAACAACAGAGAATTCTACAGTGCAGATATAGTGCAGTGTGA
Organism: Atractosteus spatula; assembly: GCF_055471065.1. Lineage (NCBI taxonomy): Eukaryota > Metazoa > Chordata > Actinopteri > Semionotiformes > Lepisosteidae > Atractosteus > Atractosteus spatula. Next base: position 6,014,848 of record NC_142728.1, on the reverse strand, counting down.
AAGAAGTAAGAAATCAAATGTGGTTATGAGCAGTCTGTACATTCTAGTGCTGCACAGACATATCAAATTGCAATGTGAATTCATTATTGGCAAAGGTCAGAGACCAGTCTGAGAGATAGAATCACTAAGTTCAGAGTCTAAAAGTGTGCTCTTTCAACTGAATAATTTTAGATCTCCCTTAAGTGAGGTGGATAGAATGCTGATTCATTCCAGGTTAAACTCTCTGATCCAACCCGAACACTACAGTACCTCAAAAATGGCATTGCAGTAATATACCGTCTTACTGCAGAGCTGTTTTTTGGAGGCTGATGGTCTAAGATTAGATTTATGATTTATTTAGACTTGGATTAGATGAAGTCTCAAGGCCAGCACTCGCTAATCTGTCACAGTTCCCATGAAGGCAAGCCATAAACATTTGTTTCAGCTGCGTCAGCGTCTTTGTGTGGAATAAAAGGATATTCATAGTTAATTGCTGTTGCAACCCATTTCATTCTTATTGGGGAAAAATAGCAGGAGGTTAGCAGACAAGTGATGTATATTTATAATTTAATAGAACGGTAGCTTTTCCAGCTTCATGGCATCAAAATTGATAACCTGTTTTTTTTTTTGCTTTTTTTTTCTCTTAGAAGAAGAATGAGTCTGTTTACTTCACAGTGGTAGAAAAACAAAAGAATATGCTCCACACACATCATCTAAACAGGGTTATGGAGCTAAGTCATACCTATATATCTTTCAGGGACACCAAGAAGGAAAGCTAGGATAATTAAGGTCACCAGAGAACACAATAGTTTATTGCCGCTATTAAGAAAAAAAAAAGTGTGATACACTGTATATATTAACTCAATTTTTTCAGTGTGCTTCAGGTGCTTTGCAGGTGCTTTCCAAACCTGGAACTTTTAGTATTCTCTTCATTTCAGGCAGTGAATCTGTAACTGGCATCGCATCTTCAAATTCTATGTCCCTTGCTTCTCAATTAACAACTCCCACGTGGTGTGTTTTTCATTCTTATACTGTTACATGTGTCCAGGTGTGGAAAGAGCTAGGAAGGATTGAATGTTTTTTGAATGTTTTTTCCAACAGTGATTAATCACTATAAAAACGCTTTCAGAAGTGTTTATTTCCCCCTGTGCCTCCAGTAATATAGTGTCATTTATTTCAGAGTTGCAGCTCTAACTCACTCTTGTTCCATGATGCGCACCAACCACCCTGCTCAACTTAGTTCTCCTATCCTTGTCATTATCTTGGTCCACAGCATTTTTTCTGTTCCTCTGAAACATTCTTTCCACCTGTTTGCCTTCAGCGAGATTGCATGCCACCTGGGGTGAAAAACAAAGCCAGTTGAGCCCTTCTTTTGTTATCAACTCGGAAAACAAGATGGTGGTTTGGCAGGCTGGGGTGTATTTAAACTTTTCTGAGCTTTGAGTGACAGCAGTGGCAGATGTTTATTTAAAACGCAGCAGGAGCTGGAGGCCGCAGTGATACAGTGCAGCCTGCCTCGCGGCCACATTTAGACACCGTCGAATAAAAAAATAACAGATGATTGAATATGATTAAATTAAACGAAGGTGCTTGCTGGTGGAGAAAAGAAAAGGAAGGAGATGTTAAATGAAAACAGCCTGTATGACAAGCTGAGGAATAATCCAGATGTGCTTCAGTTCCAATTACAGTGCTGCTCAGAGCTCAGCAGGAGAAAAAGCTCACCCTTTTGAAAGTTGGTTAGATTTTTACACTCACCCTTATTTCTTTTTCTACACTACAGTCTTCTTGTCCTGACCCCATTTACAAAATCACTAACTTGTGAATCAGAGGAAGTCAAAGGATTATCTTATACTTTGATCGGAAAGTGACTTGTGTTCTGAAACAAGTTTCATTTAGGCTCCGTTTGTTGCCTGCATGAGTCCACATCATTGTTCTTCTTGACAGCACTGTCTTCAGAGGAGGGCCACAATAGTTGACTGTATATTTTTCTCCATCATGATTGCAACACATCAGCTTCACTTTGCAATGTGACATCTCTAGAACATAATCAATATGGGTTTGCTATCATTCTTTATCTAAAATTGCTGCTACAATTCTGTCTTTTGTCTCCAAGTTCTATAATTTCTGCTTCTTTCAATGACAAATTATTATCTGTAATTAACACATAATATAGGCAAATTTACAATTAATTAGTTTACATTTCTTTTAGAATATACTTGATATTGAATAGTGTAAGATTCTTTTCTAGTATTAAACAGTGTTTTTCTCTTCCTATGTTATGTTGGTCTTTACACATTTTATTGAGAAGTAACAGTCAGATGTTGTTATTTATCCAGACACATTTTTCATCTGATTCAAAAAGTTATTATACTAACTTTATGACTGTGAAATCCAAAATAATGCTTAATGTCAATTCCAAAGGTAAATCCAGAGATTAGGAAACTAATTTCTGAGTTAAAAAAACATTAAGTATTTTCACTGTCTGCAAAAAATAATAGTAGCCTGGAAGCTTTTGGTCCTTTATGTGTTATAACAAAACCTTAGAGTAATGTTAACTCATGTATATATATTGGATTTGACTGCTTAGAACAAATGGACCGGTCACCAGCAAACCAGTGGAATGTAAAATTTTAAAAACTTACAATTCATCTGCAGTTTCTACATTTCTGCTTTAAAACATATGTTTAGTCCAGAGTTTTCGTATCTGTCTAACCAGCAGTCACTCACAAATATTCCCTAACTATGAGAAACCATGGTAATTCTAAGAGCACACATACAAGGAACATGGGCTAACTGTGAGAAAACTGCAAAATTACTGTGCATGTCTACCACTTTACACTGTCATAAAGGTTAATAAGTACAAATCTTTGGAAACGCTATATTCAAATACCATTTTCTCTCATTGCGGAGAAGGGGAAGTGAAGTTGCTTGGGAGTGTTTGTATATACTTGTTTAGCAGATTAGCAGATCCTGGTTTTAGGTCAGCAGCACTATACTTTATCACAGAATAGTTAGCTTTTCTGGTCCATGGGTCCAGAAGAGAAATTGGGTTAGCCTACAGAGAGGAGTTCCAAGTCTAGGACAGTGCTACTTCTGTGAGAAGCAATGCACAGTCCTTGGTAATAGTGCAGATTTATGCTTCTGTGTATAAATCTAGTATATACCATGCCATTGAGGATATATATACTTGCACAGATTTTCACTTGATAAACTAAATACTTGATAAAGTGTACTTGTCCTCAGGTTATCCTCATATGGCCATTGTACAATATGCATTTCTTTTCTAAGTCATACTTACACAACTCACAACTTTACATCGTTACATTACATCATTCAAGTACTCTGCTCCAGAATTTTTGGTAGTAAAATGTTTTGATCTCAGAGCCTTGGCGATAACTATAGAGAGAGCTTCCATGGTCTAATAGATGACCCAGGTGAGTAAGACCTCAATGAGAACTCTGATAAGCAGAAAAAAGTACATTTTCATGCATTCAGCATACCTCTGTTTCATTCAAAAATTCAAAATGGTAAAATGTCATGTTTTAAGGTTCCATACTTATTATTTGAGGCAGTCCAGTTGATGCTGCAGACAAAGTGAATCGTATCTTGTCCCCATAACTCTTCTGGTTTCCTCTCCTAGTATTTTGTCTGCACTGTAACACATGCATGATCAGACATCAGCAAATCTGTTCCTACATGCTGCACTGTAGAGTAGGGGTGTAGACAGATTCATTCTCACATGTATAAATACTTGCAATCCAGAAATAAAAATAGATAGTAATATAAATGAGGTGCCTGAAATGTAAGTTACAACAGTTTCCCTAGGTTATTAAAGTTCTTATAATTCCACTATTTCATTACAGTGTGATAGCTGTTATTTCTGTGTCATCGTGTGTTATTTACAGTAGGTGTTATATTGTTATTTAAAAGCAATTATAGACCTATAAGTCATATTTCTATTTCATGCAAGGTTATGTAGATGATAAGAGGATCTTCCTGTGGATAGATGATTCTGTGTCAGTGGTTCCCAGCCTTGGTTCATTTTATTTTTCTATGTTTATACATATACTGTATTTACATTTGCTTTAGCTCTTAATACATTGAATGGGATTTATGATTGCGATCAACCCTGTGCCAGTTTGTGAGTTTCAGAACTTTCACCTGTCTATTAGCTAAATCATCATTGATAGAGTGTCTATACTTATTCAACATTATCATCATAAATTGTTTATTATTACATGTTTAACAGAAATGAGGGAACAGCTCTTAAAAAACAACATGGAAAGGCAATTGCCTCATGTTCTGTATTTTAGATTTGTTGAAAAAAACACACACTTTAATTATGAAACCCAGGACTGAACACCAAAACAGATAAAAGTCTGAACAAGAAAGCAGATCAATTAAAGGCCTTGGTTAGAATCAGTAAGTAACAGCTTAATTCAAACACAAATCAGCAGACACACAGGCAGAGGTTCCCAGTCCTTGTTCTATCTCAAATGCCCAGCAAAGCTTTCAATTACACAACCAAACCCTTAATTAAATTAAACATTAGCATTATTTAGGCCAAATGTTTAAGAAAAACAAACCTTGCAAATGTTCCACTGAAGTATCGTGTTTGTTCAATTGAGGTTTCATACTGTATATGGAGTTAGCTCAACTCCATGAAAACCAGCAGTTGTGTGGTTCTCTAGCGCTGGGAATTCCTTTTCGAATATTTTCTAATATTCTAATATACTTTTTAATATTCTAGTGAATATTCAACATTAATTTTAAAAATAACTAACTTCTTAGAATTGTTTGAACAAGCACCTACTGTAACAAACTGAAACGGAGTATCGACAGACATTCAGTGAAATATATTGGCTTAAGAATTACAGTAGCTAATGAAAAGAAAGTGAACTCAGAAGCTGGGGTGAAATACAGTACTTAATGATGTACCACAGGGTATGTGTTAGGATCATTGCTTGGCTATACCAGAAACTACTGTACATTTCCTAATAAAATCAAGCTAGAATTTTGATCTTGGCAAACAACTGGTAATGATATTAAATGTATGTACACAATTGTGTTATGTTCTGTTAGCAGAAATCTACAATATAAATGCAACATGGACAAACACTCAGTTTAAAAAGTTATCTATGGAGAATACTGGAAATATTATTTTTCTTTTTAAATATGTAGGGAAGCAATGCAAAAGAATGTTGTGTTTTAGACATAGATAAAGTGTATTTAAATCAATTTAAGTAACAGGTTAAAATAGTACAGAAGACCTCATTTGGAACATTGCACATTCTAAATTCGATATTTACATTTGGTCACCATTCTACATGAAAGTATGCCCTGGAATTAATCCATAGAAGAGTGACAGATACATTACCAGGCTTAAATGAAGGTCCTACCTTGGCAATCTAAAATCTAATCAGTTCAGGCTTTAATGCACTATCAATGTCAAAGCATTAGACATCTTAAGAATAAATACAAAGCACAAAACAACAGAAATGAATCTCTGGGTATGTATTTTTAAAGCTGAGGAAAGGAGGCCACATTTAAAAAAAAATCTGAAACAAGCTAACTACAGTAGTTATGTTGTTGAAGCTGATATCCTGACTTTCTTCAAGAAATGTCTGCATAAAATACTTTAATCTTCAAGGAAATAACTGTCAGATATGGTACTAAATTTGCTTTAGGGGATATATTTTTAACGAGCAGAGCATCATCGCATACCAGTTGGGCAACAGTTACTTTTTGCTTCTACAGTATGTGATCACTAATTAAAGCACAATAATTTACAGTACACGCTGTATAGGAGTTGTAAAAAGTCACACATACTGTAATATATGAGCTCAAAAACTTACATGTCTTAAGCATATAATAGTTTGCAAGTAAGGGGATGACCATCAAGACGTGAATTTAAAATGTCATCCTGAAAATTTCACTTAACAAGTATTATGTAAAGAAGTGTTACCTATTTTTGATCATAAATTAATTCCCTTCTAGTTTCCAATTGTGATTCTGCGTCCTAGTTTTGTTGCTTAATCCACAATAGTCCGCTAAATACAGTATATACAGTATATACTGTATATCATTTAGGATTTTATATACTTGGCTATAATCTCTCTTAATCAAATTTGTTCTGATGAGGTTTCTATACCTGTTTGTGCATTACATTCCCCTGAACAGTCATTCTTATTTTCTTTGAACTCTGAAGGCTATATCCCTTGTGGGCAAACCAAAACTAAAGTGAACATATTTAAAATCTTATCAAACCATTTTAAAGCTTCATCATAACATCCTTTCCTCCCACTGCTGACATATTTCTATTACTGTTACATTGCACACTTATTGTTGTACATCTAAGCAGTTTGATTTTTTTATTGCTTTACCTTATCATCTTAATGAAAACATAGAGCAGTAATATTCATGCCTAGTCCTGCAGATTTTAAGAATAACTTACAATCCTCAAAGACTAAAGACATGGGAATAGTGGTAGTATAGACAAATTAAGTGAAAAACTGGTTTGCATAAAGTCATTAGGTGTTCAGGATGAAAATGAAATTACAACAAACCCCCAGGTCACAGATAGAATATCAGTGATGAGGTGGAACCTACTGAATCCATTAAAAAAACTTTTAATGAATATAGTACACAAAGGTCTACCATATCTCTGGGTAATATACAACACAAGGCTCCATATGCAGCTCAATACTGTCTGGTAAGGCTGGTCAGGTATTTTTGAGTTTGTGGTGTTTGGGATGCATTTGTCCTAGAACAGATGTGGTAGCAGTGAGATGTGTTGATAATAAACAGATGATTCCAAGTCACCCATTCACCAGTCATCTAATCACCATAAATTATGGAGAACTGCTAAAAGTGTTTTTATTTTGTGTAGTTCTATGTTTTTGATAGTTGTGTTTTAGCAAAGTCATTCTAGTGTTACAAGGGATCTGCAATAACAATGGCTTCAAAAACTCTAACATCTTGTGCGCAGTGGGTCACAGAAAGGTCAGTTGATTTCTTCAGGCAGGCTAAACGATTACTGGTGGGTTACCTCACTTCCAAAAACTAGTAGCAACAGAAGTTGTATTAAAGTATAAGAAGTATTTACTCATGGTGAGGATTGCATCAGATTAGAGCCTATCCTGGTCACATAGAATAGAAAGCAGGAGTACAGTAACTAAATATCCTACAGATATTTTCTTTGCAAATTTCTATTTGACAGGAACAAAGCACTGCAAATTCACAGCAGTCCTTGTAATTGTTATTCTGATTATACATATGCTAAAAATCAATTTCAGTACTTTTCAAGATTTTTGTTTGATTTTGATTGAACAGTTTGCAGGTATTAATTAACTATTTTCTCTACAATAAATAAGATACTGCATTTTGCCAGAGACAAAGATTGCTGAAACCCTGAGTAACAGCAAAACACTAAAACAGTCTGGAAGTGAAATGTATTTTCACAAAGGAATCTTTAATTTAAAATACAAGAGCAGATGAAAAAGTGACAGATCTGTCTTCACCCATTTAGTTGTTATGACATTATCTTTATGAAAAGAGAAATCTATTTTCATTTTGACAGCAGCGTCGTTTGTTATTTAACAAGTTCTCACCATTGAGAATCATATGAGTTCCTGACAATATAAAAACCATTGGTGGAATTTCTCCAAAAAAAAAGTGTTATTTTCACAACAACTCAAATATTTTAACATGCATCTGTGTGTACTTTATGTGTACAGTACACAAGATTGTTTAACAAGTTAACCATATTTTCAAACATTCTTACTGCAAATGTATTGTTTGACATTTTTTTTACAACTTGACACACAGTATACACCACTGAAGTTTTACTAAAGTCTATCATGAGTGGCTGTCATATATTTTTTAAACTCTTTGATTTTTCAAAATAGTATATAGCACTATAACAGCCTACTTAGACATGCAGTTGTCATCCAATATCTAGGAGGCCTTTCACTTTATATTGTAATTCACCAGAGATGAAAAAACAAATCTGAATGCTAAGGTGAACTCTAAGAGGTGGTCTAAGATGGAGGTGTTCTAATGGCTACGCCCTTATCTACTTATCTACTGTAGCTCCCAGCCCACATCAACATTTTAAGAATAACCACTTACTGTGGTACATAGTTCTGGTATATTTAATAACAATTATCTCATCTAATGGTGGATCTTGGTTTGTGATTTTTTCAAATTAACCCCCTTATCTCAGCAGGTTGCAAGTTACAGAATGGGTTAAGGAGATACAAAATCTAACACTACTGTATGTGTCTGAAGAAAGCCACATCAATCACAATAGGAAAAATACAAAATAATGAAACAAAAGCATCAGAGAAACTGCTTTTGATATACTGTAGCTAGTCCCAATAAGCAAATTAAAACAGCATGGTGCGATTGATTAATCTATCCTAAAAGTTCCAGCTTTTAAACTGATCTAAGAAAGTGTCTTTCTCTTTTCCAGTTATGGAACCCATCTAACACTGAAGGTGTTAAAGATGGGTGAAGCTGCATGATGATGTCGGAGTGCTGAACTGCACACACAGTGTGCAGGAAAAAAAGGTCATTTTCACCATTTGTGTGCAAAGCCATTTTTCACAGTTCTCAGCTAAACCTTTTTTTTATTCTTCCTGACTTTTTTTTTATTTTATTAAATCAGCAGCATGTCATGGTCTTGATTTCAGCTCTATGTAACTAATGGAAAGCTTTTCTTTCCTTGAAAGGATGTTCATTTCTCAGCTTTTTTTTTTTTTACTTTAGAAATGCGTGCTGGAAGGCTTGTCACAGATTCTTGATTATATGGTAAAATCAATTTTTTTTCATGTGGGTAGCTATTTAATCTGCCCTTTACTGGTATTTGAATACGAGTTTATATTCACCTTTTATACTTCTGCTAAAAGGTTTGACAAACATGAGATCTCTTTTTTGTAACTCTACTAATGCATATCATTTTCTTATGTTGAACTGTGGAGTATGATAAAATACACCTGGAAGATTATGTTTAAAACGGACAAGTGCAAAGCATTACATAAAATCAGAAAAGAGATACAAATGTAAGATGAAAAATATGGAACTTAATGAAAACTTTAGATATTAATGTAATGATATTAACGTTGACATAATGTATATCTACAGTAATTTACATTTACATCACAGAATCCTATATACAGGTGTAACAGTGTGGGAGTGGGCAGAGTCACAGTGAGCACCGGTACAAAGTCAATGCCCCTAACTGAGGGATGGAAATACTGGGGTGAGTTTAGCAGGGACACAAAATAACACAAAAAAGGTGAAAAATGAAACAAAAAGCAAAAAGAAAGGTGTACCGCTGAGCATCGCTCCCTCTTGGCTGGGCTTGCCCTATTGAACGGGGTCCAGCCTGGGAAGAAAGAACCGCTAGCACAGCTGTGACCAGACTGGACTTTAACGGGGTCCAAAACAAATTAGAGACTCAGTGTGCCTACCCTGGTGAAAATATGTGATGGGACACGCAAAAGAAAAGAAAAAGAAAAGTAACACCTAATGCAGGTACAATCCCCTCCGGGACTACCAGTGAAAAGATACTCCCCTTCTGAGGGTGACCCTGCTCGTCCCTTCTTGGGGTTGCCTTTATAGGACCTGCACAGCTGTGGCTTATCATCTAAAGGTTAGGACAGCTGTGACTACAAAGGCGAGGAGTCGCCCTTTCTCCAGGGCTCCGCCTCCACACCGGGCATGCCCCTGCGTGACGCCACATATCCCCCCTGTCATGAGAGAGGCCATCAGTTGACCGAAGATCAGCTAATTCCAAAGGTCACTTCCCCCCTCTCAACAACTAGGAGGGTAGGGGATGATGAACAAAAGAAAAGGAAAACATCGCCTGACTACAGGGTTAAGAAAATACTTTTTTTTTAAATCCGGGTCTAGACTAGATGAAAAAAGGGAGACCGGTTGGAACAGCTATGGGGCGGGGGCCGCTTACAACTGCTTGGGCCTGCAGGAGACATCTTGAATCCACCCAAAACAGGGAGGAGAAACCACTTAAAAGCAGGATCCAGCCTAGCTTGAGAAAAAAAAGGACAAAAAATCTGAACCCTATAGCGGCCGCCATGAGAACGCGGTTTGCAGCTAGGTATAAATGCCATACACTGCAATATTTCTGCCACATTCTCACATGTCAGCGGAAGAAGAAAAAAATGCTGGTTTGCTAACCTACATCTACACCGCGGCCCCACGTTGGGAACCATATGCCTTTATAGGACCTGCACAGCTAAATAATAAATTGGGTTTATGTTAAAATAGTACAGTGCATTAGTTAGATCTCATTTAGAATATTGTGTAAAACTGAAGTCGCATATTAAAAAGCATTGCCTGCCCTTCCGGAGAAGAGTGGATTAATGGAATATCCCACTCCAACAGGCTAAAAGAATGAAATATTTTTAGTACTGAACAGAGGAGATTGCAAGGAGACCACAAAAAGTATTCATACAGTAGTTCTTAAAGACATTGACAGTGTCAACCCAAGGTACTTCTTCAGTCTCACCAGTGGAACACAAACCAAATGGCTCAAATGGAAACTAAGGGTATGTGCTTAAAACTAAGAACTGTAGGCACTTCTCTATACAATGGGTTGAGGGAGTCTGGAACAAGCTACCTTTCCAGAAACCGATATACATGAACTTTGGAAACATTCTTAAGTTCTTCTTAAATTAAAAACATTTTGTATTGGGAGAAAATTGATTGTGTTGCTCTTCTTAAGAGAAATGAATGACTGTTTAAAATGTAGAAGATGTGTTGAATGAATATCCACTGAAGTGGATGCATAATGAGAACAACACGGCAGAAGGAGATATAAAACATTTTGATTCACTTACAAGGTATTTACTCCAGCAGAATGTTGCACTAAGCAGCTTGACACAAGAAACCTGGGAATTTTGCCAAGGTTCACAATAAATCACCTGACACTAGTGACAACTGGATGCCATGTCTTGGACAGAAAAGTCACAGCAGAGTGCACAAGATGACTAATTATAGTATTTAATTTAACATTAACACATTTACTTACATATTTTTAAAAACTGCTTGATTTTACACTGAACAAGAAAATAGCGTTTCCTTTTAAAAGCAACACAAGACATTTTGATAATTAAGGACTGTTATACTGTACCAATAAACACTAGTGCATAAACTTTCCTTTTCAGTGAACTTCAAATCCACCTGTTTCTAAAGCATGTTGCTGTATACACTGACTCTTACCTTGGTGCATAACTAAAAGGTGGGTTTGTGTTATATGTTACTCTTAGGGTTTTGAGGACTTCGATTATTTCAGTGTTAGGTCATGGGCAGAACTTTCCTCCATAGGCTTCATTATTTTGAAAAATGATTTATTTTTTTATAATATCAGTATTGGCTCCTCAGCTGGGATATCTGCCTAAAAGTGTGTATTTGCCTTCAATGCTACACTTCCCATTACCAAAAACAAGATTTTTATAATTGTTTCTCAAAAAATCGCACATGCAAGTGATCTCCAATATCTTCTAAACACAACAATTACGTTTGTTTTCACTTCAGTGAAACTATTTTGTAATAAAAAAATCAATAATGGGATGCTGACAAAAGCACTTCAAACAGAAACTGCACAATGGTTGAATAATGTATATTTTACCAGCAAATTCAAAATATAAATCCCAAACTACATATCACAAACACTAGACAATCTAAGCTTTTCGGAAGTGTATTTCGTAACTAGATATGGAAATCTTATATTTCTGCTATTAAGTACTGGATTTCTAATTCCAGTTGTCTTTGTCGGAATGGCTATTTGACAGTATGCGGCAGTCCATTCCCACAGGCCACAGGGAAATTCAATGGGAAAAACAATCCACCATCTAGATCTGTTCCTACTGCAATGCACATGTCTTAAAGAATAATACCTGTATGAATTATAATACATAGAAACAATTTTTGCCCTCTGGGCAATTCCATTACAATTTTTTGTTTCATTTGTCTTATGTGCATTGTTATGTAATTTGTAAAACACTGATTTTGTTTTTATCTTCTTCAACATTCTTTTGTATATACTGATGCTGTATGATGCAACCAATAATACATACACTGTATTCTAAATAAATGTATGTAAATGCATTCATGGAAAACTCGGGTTATACGAATATAAATAAATATATATTTTGTATTATGGAACAAGTAAAGGTTTCTTCCATGCTGAAAAGAAAAGAGACACAAAGGTCTGGCTGTGGAGCCTTCTTCCACAGCTGAAACATTGTCTCGCCTTCTCTTTTCAGCATGGAAGAAACTTTTACTTGTTCCTTTGCAGCCTACGCATGCTAACACAGCTACTGAACCTACTTGAACATTTTGCATTATGCAGTGTATACTGCATTATCTAATACAATTATTGCCCATACAATTGTGATATTATATATATATATATCAATTGATTTGCTAAACGTGTACTACATATTGTATAGACATGTAAGTATGGGGTGGATTGCCTGGGTAGGGGTGGGAGGTGATGAATGGGTACATAAAGATAGGGGCTGGTACTGTATCTCCAATTGCTGCATTTTGGTTGGATGTTCTTGTTTGTTAAAAAGAAAACAAATTATTTAAGAAGTAATAATCGATTGTGCTGCTACAACATATCACAGATTCTTTGGAATATTTCAACATGGAAAATCAGCTTGATTTAAATTCAGCATTGTTGCAGGCTCTCATTACATTCAATGCATAAATGTCTTATTTGAAAGTATGCAGTAGCCTTAAACATAATTCATACAAATATTTTGTTTTTACAAAATTCATATAACTATGTATGTGGAAAAATATACTGTATTAATGTACACAAATGTACACAAAGTTTTGTATAGAACATTTTATAAATATATGTCAGATGAGAAATATATATGTAATTATAAATACATATGTTTCTTTTCTGTATTAGAGCATGTATTGAATTAATATGATCATTAATACAAATACACACCCCTTATCTTTTCGGCACTGCAGAGACTACAATGCAAAGGTTCCCAAGGTTTTTGTTTCTGAAAACTGATCCACATTATAAGCCTGGACAAGAGCAAGAGCAGATGCCTTTAAAAGGATAGAACTTGCTCTGAATCAGTTGTGAAAGCAGCACGCAATGCGAGATCTATTGCCAGGGGATCCTGTAAGCTGTACTTTAGCTTTTAACAAGCTACAGTCCTTGTAGCATTAGTTATATTTATACACACACCAAAGAGCTGGGAACTCTCACGTACAGCTAGAGAAATATTAATTTGAAAGCTGTACAGTTACCCACAAGGCAACAGACATACTTTAAATACTCTAGAGAAATGTTTACTGCAGGTATTTGTCTCTTCGTGCATTGGTTGAGCAGACTGTATGAGAATTAAAGATGCTTTACAGTGTCATACTGAATTTGAGTTGCTCCAGACAGAAAGCCACAGTCCCTTAGGAAATCTTGGTAGAGGTGGAAAAGCAAAGATAGAGATAACAGGAAAAAAAACTCTCAGCCTTTCATTACAATACAATGTTCATTTTTTATTAAATATTTGAGAAATTCATTGTCCCATTGGAATTGTATTACTACTTGTTCATTATGCCATAATCGCACTGTGACCGACATTTCCTAGAATTTAAACTTGGGAGACCGCTGTGTCTTCTAGTTTTCTTTTTATCTGGCCTGATCATGGTATACCAGGTGTACCAGATTCTCCCATAGCCGTGTACTGGAAAAGTGGCTAAAAAAAAGATGGCTTTCATCCCAGCAGATCTTAATTACCTAAATGAACTCTTAATGGAAACAAGTTTGCTTGTTAGCATATTTCTAATACATATTTACATTCTTTTCTACTCAAAAGTTTGGGATTGTATTTAACTTATGAAACACAATAGGTAAAAGTTCACCTCAACGTGTTTCAGAGCTTAAATCTGTCAAAATGTCCAATTTAATCCTGCTTTCAAGTCAAACAAATTTTAGTTGTATGTGGATCTTCAGGACCAGGATTGGAAACAACTGGCCTAAAATATTAAGTTCAGTTAAAACAAAGACTAGAAAACACACAGTTGTTTGGAGATCAGTGCTAGGGACCTCTGCAGTAGGGGACATTGTAAAACTGAGTTAATTTGCTTTTTAGGAAAATGCTTCTTCCTCCCCAGGAATAACACATTTCTGTAGTAAAGAATGACCAGAAATTTTCAAGAACATGAAAAGACTAGTACATTTAATAGGTACATACAGAATCAGTTTTTTGGTGTTAAAAAAATAGTTTTGGACAATTTGGAAAGCTCAATTTTGTTAGAATTTTGATGAACATGAAAGCTTGTATGTATTATACTGTACCTTTACATTGTATTATAGCTTTTAAGGTCCATGATGTATGTCCAGTATATAGTACTGTATATACAGTAATACTAAAAATAATTTAAAAAATCAATTTCAAATTAAGACATTTGTGTGTTTTTCAAATGGATATGTTACTCTCCATCAATTCTACAGTATACTGTATATGTATTGAGCTCACAATACTGGAAAGACTGTTATTAAACATGACTCTCCTGTCCTGCTTTTCTTACTTGTGTGACACTGGAGCCATATGCAACCTTCAAAATAAATGTAAAGCCTTATAACATCGGGATCATTGCCTCTCAAGGTCACACCTTAATTAAAAAATTTAGGGTCTAATAATCTTATACCTCACAGTATAGTATATCTCATTTATAGTATTATATTCATGAAGAGCATTATTCATGTCGTCCACATTTTAGGATTCTCTCTCCAAGTTCTCAAAATATATCAAACTAATGTTAAATGTATTGAAATATGTCACATTTCCATAGTGATAATTTATTTTACGAGATATTATATGGTATACAGTACATAGAGAAACTGATATTTGCCTTATTTACGCTGCAATTTCTTGAAAGTCAAAGAGAAAAAAAAACATTAAAACATGAATATTGTAGAATGAAGTAAGGGAGACTTAAATACCTTAGTTGAAAGCTACTGGTTTATGATATTAATAGACTTTGATTATTTTTTTCCCCACAACAAAGGCATCAATTCCTTGCCTACATCCCCTTAATTAATACATCCTAATGTGTTAGATTGAAATCTGATAACTGCATTAAGAAAATGCATCAAAGAAATAACCCTAAATGCTTGGCTTTTCTGTAGATAAAAAGGGGAATAAAGGAGAATAAACTGCAGATAATTACATGGCTTGAAGTTGTATCAAATTATCATGAAAGGAACCATATCCACTTTATTCAGCAGATTTGGAAAGGTCATACTGTATAAATGGTAAGATACTAAATTGCATTAAGAATTGCTACCCAACTAACTTTATACTGTACTGTCTGTAAAGTTCTCATATCTTCACCAAGGAGTTTTGAAAGTTAATTTGTAGAATTGTTGCTGATACTTGTTGTAACCTGTAAAGTTTAACAAATAGGCATATACCAAACAGTAGTAATTACTCGAATTTCCGATATATCAACTACAATAGTGAAAGCAAAATTTTGAGCATCAGCTTTTGATTAATAGAACTGCTTGTGAATGTTGTTTACAAAACATCAACAGAGCCTTACTTTAATGCTATTCTACCTTTTCATACGTAGGAAAAATAATGATGAAATGTACAGTCTCTCGTGGGTTTTGAAAGATGAACTCTGTAAGAATGCTTATTTTATGTAAAATGTTTCCCTCTCTGTTACTCCAAGAACTTTTTTTAAAAAGGACATACTCCAATGTTGAAATTTAGGCTTTAAAGTTTATGCAACAGTCTAGCAGACTTCTACACACTTCATTCCCTAATAATGTTTTACACCAACACAATATTTTTCACAATTCATGGCCAATAAGTTTATTTAAAAACATTCAATAAATGTTTTCATGTAGCCATATTAATAAACGCTTTCACTGAAAATGTTTTTGCTGTTAAGAGGATGTTTTCATTTGACTGATCACCCCTTAATGGCAGAACTTTTTTTAGTGAAATGCTTCAAGCAAGACCCAGACATTCAAATGCATTAACCCACAACCATAAATACATCCTCCTTGGCTTTTTCTTATCATTTAGGAATTAAATACACATTCTTAGAAATCTTCCCCTAAAGGTGATGCACACCAATTCTAATAATGGATTCTAGCTTTAAGGCTCTGAAGTCTACACACCTTTATTAACATGACTTCTTATTTACTATTCTGGAACTGATATCTTTAGGGTAATGTTTATGCCTTTATACATCCACTGGGCACAGTCTGCATCTTTGATATTTGATAAAACTGTGTTTCATAGTAATCACTTTTCAATACACACATTCCAATAAACACAAAATAACATTTTATGGATGCTAAGTATCAATAATTGAGTGATTAACGCTTTGGGCTAATTAAAGATGAAGAAACATAAAAGAAAACAATTAACATAGCATAAAGCTGCCTACAGATGTTTATTAATCATTGTTGAAATGTAAATTAATCATTGTTGTCTTATTAATTAATTTATAACAAATATCAGATCTAGTGGGTTTTTTTCAGAGCATCCATTTTAAATGCTAGCATGACAAAGAAATGAATTATGTTTACCACACTGCCATCTTGTATATTTTTTATTACATTTGTCCCTTTTCTATTTTATACAGTATACAGTATATGCAGTATATGTTTCTCACTAATTCTTTATAGTGAATATCAAGTGTTAACTGTTCTAAGGAGTTCTTTGCTTACCTTTGATAATTTGTGATTCTGAAAATACAATTTCTGAAATGAAACTATATAGTCCACCCTCTTATCCTCCGGATGTGGCTTAAATTCAGTATGATGTTGAAAAGTTTTCTGGAACAAAACAACCATTTGTTTCTTTAATTCTAATTAGTTCACTTTTTATGAAATTGACATCATGGCATCCTTTCTTTCATGGCAAAATCCTTTCTGTTCTGACAATTATTTTGGCATTTTTAAGCAGAGTCTGAAGGCCAACTGGATTGAAATCTCAGATCAGTTAGTTATTAGCAACCAGCCGAAGATGGACTGAATTGTCTCTTCTCATTTGAAGTTTTTCATACAGTGTGTTCATATTACCAGTTATTAACTTGACACTTGTGCACTAAATATGATGTCATGTACCCTGTATATTGTATATTTTTATTTTTTAAGTTGATCTAATCTGCTGGGACAGTAATGGAATTATTAAAATGATTAAATTTGGTTTCGGAAGCTGGTATGAATTTTGTCCACTCTGATGGGGGTGCACTGCTTAACATCAACGATTTTGTAATAAAGTGACAATTATTGTAAAGGAGAATCTGTAAAAAATATTTTTCACACGGCAGACAGACAAAAGTAAGAGAAGTGATATGGTTTAAGTTGAATTTGATTTTCTAAGGAATCCCAGTTACAGTGTATTATGTAAGAGTTTGTAATTGAAGCTGTTATATTTGAACAGATACATTTGATACTGGGGTAGTTTAGTAAAGATCTGTTTCTCTGGTGCTTTCATTGTTACAGGAGGCACTTTTTCTTAGTCACTGTATCTGAAAGGATGAATCCTTTAACACTAACATCTAACAAATAATACTGTATGAAATAATGCCATGTTTTTCTGATTAGGAATTCTGTTTTAAGTGCATTTTATTTTACAATACACTTATTACATTTTTGCTAGCAATATGAGTCTGCATACAAAGGGTATCATGCATGTATTCTGATTTTCCCATGTTATTGAAATGTTAAGATCTTTCACATAATGTGAGCCATTCGAATTTAAAATCAGAAGATAAAAGTTAGTACAACAACTACTGTATATTACAAAACTCCATGTCAGAGTTTAAAAATTGTTAAAAATTTCTGATATTACTAATGATATTACCACAACCCTAGATTTCCAAACAGCTTTTAACTTTCCCAGTAGTTGCACTGAAGGAGAACTAAATTCATCTTGAGTGGTGGATCCATGAATCTCTGTCAAAATGAAGAGGGAAGGCCTCAAGCTAAGTTCATAGAAAAGACACCAACGTTTGATTCTTAATTATTGTTTTGCAGATGGATTTGTTTTTCAAATATGCCTTTTGGAAATTGATTTTGCAATTAGAAAATTAGAGTTCAGCCGTTCTGTGTCCTGAAGGCGTTTCAACACTGAATAGTAATGTGCAATGCAGAAAGGAGTGCTCTGAGCTGAATGCTAATTGGAAAGGTCAGCCATGAACTGAGAAGAGCTAATGCTCTTATAACTGAATCCTGAAACATAATTCCACAAGAGGTCTACAAAGTGGGCTACAACATGACAAAATAAATAAAAATAAGAATGAGGAGAGAAAACAAATCTGTCAGTAAAGGATTTTCATTATGTATGTTTGCATACAAGATTATTCAATATTTAAAGGAGAGGTACTTGCACTCTGCTTGCTATTACTGAGACTGCTTCAGACTTTAAATGAGGTTTAGCACCTGTTAGTTTTGCAGAGACCTGAAAAATGTCACTGCTGCACTGAGAAGTCTAAGTGTGTGTCAAGAAGCAATCATTGAGTTTCATGTGTCTCAGTGCTGAATGTTGAGTGAAAGCTTTTAGATTACTTTGGAGTGTCATTCCATTGTGGCATGGTAGGTAGAATAATTGATCCGGACAAAACAATCATACTAAGTGTTAACCATTATTAGAAATGCATTAACTAGTTCAATTGTATATAAAAGAAGAAAAAAACAATGGAATTAAATGGGAATTAAAACTTTGTAGCAGATTTCAATTATGGATTCAGAGATGCCTATCTGAATCCTGGTATCTGTAGAAGTGGAGTCATGTGCTTTGCCATATTCAGTAACTTCTTATTTTTAGGGTGTCACATTACAGTATATTGGAATAATCTTGTTATAGTGTTCGCTACTGAACAACAACCTACGAAGATAAGAAAATAATGATTTTTGGGAGCAGATCTGGATTCCTGACATCAGTTAAAGAATTCAAGTTTGCAAAAACAAATTAGACTGTCTGGATAAAGGAAACTTCACGAAATGAATACATATTGTAACGCAACGGGGGCTCAGGCGGGCGCCCTTGCCGCATCAGGTCGGCCCCACACCGTCCGGGGCTCGAACCCGGGACTTCCGCGTCTCTCTGCAGCGACCTAGCCCCGTGAGCTAAAGAGAGATCTCTCTACAGCCCGCTAGCTGTAGTCCTGCTATCACAGGGAAGGGCGGTGACGTCACCTGCTCTGGTACGCCGGCTCTTACACAGTACCTGTCGGCCGTAAGCGTTACAATATACTGTATACATATTACTTCCTTAAATTCTTGATTACATTGTAAGCCTCCATCAGTATCAATATATATTACGTGTGTCCCAGAAAATATCCCAGATGCAAAAGAATACTTTTGTGAAAATTGTGTATATTCCACACCTTCCCAGTTTAATTTCTGTTGAAATCTACAGTCTGGTCAGGGATCGAGCAGTGAAGGCTGAAAGGAACTGAGCTGAACACAAAAATTGCAACTATGTTTAAAACATTGCTAGCTCAAGAAAGCTCTCATGGTGTTTTAGAAAACCCAGTTTATTTCACAGAAAACAATACAATATAAAAGACACTACGACAGTTTCCTCAAACATGAACAGAAATCAATTTCCATTAACATGTAATTAAAGTATAATAGCTGGAAATTTATTCTGCATAATGTCAAATAAAAGGCAGTATTAAAACAAAATTGGCAGAGTAAATGCTGACCCATGCAGAGCAGAGAAAAAATAAAAATCAAGGACTTTTGTAAAAATAATATTTTTCTCCAGACTCTGTTACATTAATAGTGCATTATAGGTTGGAATGGATCTTTTAAAAAAAAATCCACAATAGCTACCTGTTCTGCTGCATACACATCATAATAAAATAAAGATTCATAAACAAAATGTTTAGGAAAGCCCACTATTCTGAATAATGCTTTGGTCATTACAACAGATTGGAACCAGTTGTGAAAATGGATTTCAGATTCTTATACTGAACCCGTCTGTTTTTTATGTTTGTTTTTGTTTTTTCTCCAAGTGTTGTGGAATCTCAATTCTGAATATGAAGCAAATCAAATGTTTTCATGAACACCATTCTTACGGAAATTCCAATAACAAAAATCACTGCTCCTTTGCATATACAGTAGTATTCTGTATGTAAAGTTTTTCTTTACAATTTGTCAACCTTTAGTTTCTGTCCTTCAGCTATTTTATATGTCTGTAGTTTTTTAATACAGCGTATTCAATAATTTTGTTGTGTAATACTGTGATGTGGAAAACACAGATTAATGTAATTGTTGCATTACCACATCCTGTACCATAAAAATAAAATCACATTGTACAGTATGTTCTGTCTTAGCAAGCATTTCTCCTTGATCAATCCCTACCCTAAAAAACAAAACAGCTGTGCTTTTTGGACATTATTATGTGACCTTCTGTGAATAATTGGACGGGAAACTGCCCTTTTCTCTAATGATTTATTTTTTGCAGGAAAAAAAATATCAGATAGGCCTGAGAAATGACATTTATGTATCATTAATCCTCATATCACACTTAATACATTTTTGTGATATATCACAAATACTGTATACTGTATATAAAATATATAACTAAAAAGTCAAATCAGAATAAGATCTCTGCCTTTTCTTTTTTAAATACAGAGAAGGGTTTAAACGCATTTGAGACAGGAACCAGTAAGGATTATCTGTGAAACATGTTATCATCTTAATTTGCTCATTGTTTATAAACACGATGAAATGACAGTTGCATTATCTCATGATTATTAAGGTATACTATCAAAATGCCCCTTTTCACTTATTTTTGTATGCTGAAATTCATCAATAAAAAATGATGATGGTGAATAGATTTTACCAACACGGAAAATGTGTCACACTCAAATGCTTGAGGTAACAGAATAGAATTAAATGGAAAATGTTTTAATGTTGTTTTATTTGATCTTATTCATGTAATGCATCAGTGCTTAACATGATTTCTTAGTAAATGTTGATTCTATGCATACATTTGTATTAGTAACTAGTAACAGGGCAGCCAGGTTTAGGAGGTAGAAAGAAGGCAGAGCCACCAGGGGTGACGATGAGTCATTCCTTACACTATAGTTGCATGATGGAATTGAGATATTAGCTGCACCTGTGTGCAGCCTTTCCAACAAAAGCCATACAGAGTAACAAGGGAGCATTTGATTAGGCTGTCATGATTTGTTTGGAGAATGAGTCAAGTAAATCTCATTTTACACTGCCTGAAGAGAAAGAATTCTAATTCAGGTTAAAAAAAATGAGTAACAATATGTGATCTTAGTAACAACCTTGGTCGTAGTCGTGTCAACTGATGATAAAAGGAAGACAATATCTGGCCCAACGGGTTCGACTGGTTGTGGTTTTCCTCTCTTACTAACGGGACAAAGCAGGGACCTACAATAGGTCAGTCTTCTTAGGGACCTACAGTATATTCGTCTTGGATTACCATACAGCGTGTCCCAGTTACTGACTAGACACCTCTGTAGAGACAATAGACGTGCAGATTTCCCTATCACATACCAAATCATGAGGAGTTCTGTTACACTTGGGTATAAATTTATGTGACAGAGATAAGTCAGTAATTGCTGGCAATGAAATGTCTTTTCTATGAGTTCACCAGGGGGGATAAAAATCACAAAATTAAACTTACAAAATAAGGTTACATAATAATAGTGCAATAGAAATAGAATAAGATAATCTCAGACGAAACTCAATATACAGATAAATAAAGCTGCTACAGTATGTGTCCAGGGTGTATGCAATACATCATATCCTAGTAGTGCAGTATGCATAATACAATGAAAACTGTATGTCCATGTAGCCTTTATGGTGATTTGCTGAAGGAACTGCAGCTTGTCTATTTAGCAGTCTTTTTTGCCTGGAAGCTGTTCCATAATCTGTTGGACTTTGACTGAATGCTTCGATACCGTTTACCAGACGGTAGGATAGAAAACAGTTTATGACTGGGATGACTGGGGTCCTTGAGAATGGACCTGGCCTTCCTAAGATATCTAGCTGAGTAGAATTTCCTGGATGTTTGGTAGCTCACAGCCGGTAATGAGCTCCACTGACTTCACCATCCTCTGCAGTACTTTGCGATCCTGGGCGGAGCAGTTCCCATACCAGGCAGTGATGCAACCAGTCAGGATGCTCTCAATAGTTCACCTGTAGAAGTTGGCCTGGACATGTGACGGCATGCCGAACTTCTTTAGCCTATAGAGAAAGAATAGGCACCGCTGTGCTGTTTTGACCACGATGTTGGTGTGGAGGGTCCAGGTTAAATCCTCTGTGATGTTAACTCCCAGGAAGTTAAAACTGCTGACCCTCTCCACAGTAGTCTCATTGATATAAATAGGTATGTGATCTCCTCCCTGGTGTTTCCTATAAACCACGATCATCTCCTTAGTCTTACTGATGTTCAGAGAGAGTTTGTTCTCCTGGCACAATGCTGCCAGGGTTTCAACCTCCTCCCTGTACGCAGACTCTTCACCATCTGTGATCAGGCCGAATTAATTAATTAATCTGGTTGTTAGGACAAAGGTCATTTATTAAATCTTCAACTTGAGTTTGTTGGCCTTTATCTTTCTCTGTTTCTGATCATTCCGCAAGTCACATACTTTTACTCAACAGACAAAATACCTTTAAATTGTTTTGTGGAGCTGGACAGAGAAACAAACACCTAAACCCTACAGAATTCTGTAGTTTCCGTGCTTGCACAATTGGTCTATATTTTCTTGCTATTCCATTTTTATATACAGTAAATCTATGAGAATATATCGTGGAATAAACCTGTTGTCAATCCTTTTATAAAACTGAAGGGACTGAAGGTTGAGAAAGTTAGTTATTATGTGAGATGTTATGTTTCTACCAACAAATTGAGAAGAAACACCAGGTATATCAGAATCTAAATGGTATACATGACAACTGCTTCTTTATGGACATTGTCAGGACATATACAGTACTTGATAAAATACAGTACCTTACTGATCTAATGTTTTCAGTCAATCAATTAAACAATTCCCATCAAATGTGGAAAACAGAGCTCACAGAACTGTTAGCGAAGTATGCATGACTTTGAAATATATTTTGAAGGTATAGGTATAGTCCAGAACAAAAGTTTCAGGAAAGAGGACTTTACTACTTTGAAGTACAGAACAAATTCATCCCAAGTGTAAGTAAATTAAAGCTTGGACAGCAGAGGTAGTTCAATAAATCAATTAAGAGAAAATATATGGAGGAAGAACATGCTACTTCTAAAATGACTGAAAAAAAGTCAAATAGGTATTTTTGACTTTTTTGTATTTTTAAAAGTTATTTTGTCAGTCAACTAAAAGAGCAAAGTACATTGCAATACAGAGTAAAAAAAAGATTAATAAAAATTTGTTTTTTTTTTTAGTTTTCAGTCAGAAAAGTAAATTACATAAAATGTCTTACAGATGAAAATGAGAAAAAGGGAAATACAGTAGCTGACTTAATAAATGAGTACTTCAAGCAGTTGTTCACAAAATCACAAATGAATCATGCAGAGGAAATACCAAATTCTATATTAAATAATATTAGCATAGAAAAGGGTTATAGATACCAAAAGCACTTAAGGTAAACAAATCCCAGGACCTGATGGTATCCCATCAATTGTAAGAATTATGTTTCAGAAAGAAGAAATGTTATTCATAGACCAATAAACAGCATTTTAACAGTCTCTTCAGACAGGGCTAATACTCACTGACTAAAAGTCTTACTTATAATATGTGGAGGTGTGGAAACTATAATTCTTACTAAAAGATCATTTATATGGAAATATGATTACAGGGGAAAGTTGACATGAATTACAATATCAGTGATGAATGTAAACAAAGCATATGATAAAGTACTGTATACATAGATACTGTATTCAGAAATCATTTGTTAAAGTCACAATAGTAATTCTCAAAATGTAGGTGGCAGGCATACAAGGAAATAAACGCATTTAGATTCTGAATTAGTTAATGCATATGAAACAGAAAGCAAAGGTAAAGAGTACATTCAATTGGTTTGATGCAATAAATGGAATACTACAGGTTTCAGTGTTAAGACCACTGTTCATCTTAATTTATTTCAATGATCTGGTATACAGTAGTTAGTAAATGCCTGAAACTCAAATATTATACCAAATAATTAGGATTAGCAACTTTTCAGAATCTGCAAGGTACATTTAAACATTTGCTGGCAGACTACATTTAATGTCTCGAAAAAAAGAATGGAAAGAGTTAGAAAAAACAAATAGAAATCTAAATTGGTAAAAACTGAGGTTGATGATGCTACCTCTGAAAAAGCCTTTAGTATTTATTTTGCCTTCCAGAAATATTCTACCCCTACCAATAATATTAAAATATGGTTAATTATATGTAATATGTACAACATACATATTTGCAAATCAACAAAATTATAATGCTCAAACTAAATATTGTTACATGTGAAGACTGTTGAATTCCAGAAAACCTGAAAAGAAAATAAGTGAAATGGCAGAAGTATTCAGACCTCTTCCTCAGTATGTGGTGGAAGTATATTTGGCAGTAATAATTGCTCGCAGTATTTTTGGATAGGTCTTTAACAGCATTGCACAGTGGGGTACTGTAACTGACAAGTTCATTGGAACTAGTTCACAAATTGCAGCCACATCATAAATATCCTATTGGATTGAAGATAGGACTCTGAGTAGGCCACTTAATGGCAATTCACTCTTTTCTTGTCCATTTCAGTATGGCTTTGACATTGTGTTTCAGTTCATTTTAGTTTTTTTGGGAATTCAGAAAGTTTTCCTCCAATCCTAGTGTGTACCTTGTTTCATCTATTTTTTATAACAATCTTTACAAGCCTCTCTGTTGCTGATGATGAGAAGCAACTCCATAATATGACGCTGCCACCACCATCTTGACACTTTTGGCTTCATGGCTTCACAGTGGGCACCCTAATCTTTTTTTCTGCTTACCAAGCTTCGCAGTTTGGAAGGGTGGTCTGGTCTATTTAGTGTTGGAGTGGTACGATAACAACATAACAATGGTTTCAAATGAGAGAAGGCCATTCATCCCATCTATACCATTTGGCTGGCTTGTCTTTTTTCAAAAACTGCTTGGTCTTGTGGCTTGAAATTCACTATATGTGGGAACTTACAGAGTGTTTTGTAACTGAATTGATTAAGAGATGCTGTCTCAAAGATGGTTGGAAATAATTGAAAAATGTATAATATTCTTTAAACATCAAGTTTATTTACATTCGAGCAGCATTCTTTGTTTTTGTAAGTTTTGAATTGATTGTATAAATTCTACATACAAAGTCCTATTTGAAAATGCTGTGACTGCAAGGTTAAGACTGGGAAGCAACAAAAAAAAGATGACCAGAATGTAGGACTAAAAAGAAATCAAGTGATGTTAAATCCATTTAAATACTGTATAAAATTATTGCCTCCATGTTACACAAAAGACACTGCTTATCTGTCCAGAGTTATCAGGTGAATGTCTTGCAGTACTTTCTAACAGAGAAGACTACAAGCGGTCTTCTAGTACAGTATTTCAAAATCTCCAAGGAACATAAAATTTAATTCAATGGATTAATTCAGATTCAACACCAGAGAGCACAGAGACTAAGAGACTAAGTGCATTTAAAATCAAGATCAGAGGGGACATCTGTGTACAAAGGGTTGTGCAAGCCTGAAACATGTTACCCAGTCATGGAGTCAAAGCTGATACCATTACTTCTTTTAAGAAAAAGCTGGATTAGATTCTCAGATCACTTAACTACTAAAAAGCATACAAACCTGACAGGCTAAGTGGGCTCCTCCTGTCTGTAACCATTCTTATGTACAGTACTTGTGTTCAAATCTCACATTTTTGGTTGGTTATTGTTTTAGGAATTGCATTTTCCCCTTTTCGACATTATACAGTAGGTCAGTTTCATCATAAACTTCATCATCATTTAAAGCTAAATTGGCTTATCTTGTGGACATTTTCAGTCGCTTACTGTAAATGGACTCAGCCTTGGTCTTCAAGGTAAATCAGGGAAGAATTGTTCACGTCCAAAGTAAAATAGAAGCCACGATAAAGAACCTGGAAATGTGGGCCAAACATATCGACCGGTCAAACTACGACTCGTTTGAAAATGTGTCCGATTTTCTAACAAAAGAACACATGCAGCTACCAGCCTCTGTCACAAAGTTAATCAAAGAGCACCTGCAAAGTTTGAGGACCCAACTGCGCGACTACTTCCTGGCTCCAGATGTTCAGCTGGATTGAAAATCCTTTTGTAAATTTAAGCGAAGAGGCCCTCGCAAGTTTGAGCGCAAAGGAGCCAGACAGCCTTATGGACCTATCCTGTGACAATGCTTTAAAATGTTTTTGTTCACAGAAATTCTTGACCAATTTTTGGCTTCATGTTACTTCGAAGTATCCTGATCTTTCGGACAAAGCTATAAGATTTTTTATGCCATTTCCGACAACATATCTTTGTGAAACTGGATTTTCTGCGCTGGTGGGACTAAAGACCAAATACAGGAGTAAGCTTAATGTTGAGCCAGACCTCTTCTTGCAGCTTTCCTCTCTGCAGCCCGACTTTCAACATTTGGTATCTGTCAAACAGCACCAGCCTTCTCACTAAGTGAGCCAGAAAGAAGGTGAGCGTGTTTACTGCCAGGCTCGCTGTAGGCTATTGAGTAAATGTTCTGATAGTTATTGTGGATATTTTTTTCTCAATGTCTTCATAAGTTCATTGGCACAGACTGCCACCCTGCACCTCTGGAAAAATGTTCAGTTTGTTTTGATTCTGCCTGTTCAATTTTATTTTATGACAAGGCTAACGTTAAGTGCATGAGATATAAAAAAGAAAGAGCTGCCTTAATTTTTAAATATTTTTTAATTTTTATTTTAATTAATTTATTTTTGTGAAGTGCTGACTTGACCTCATTCTGTAATCATTAAACGGTCTTTGTAAAGCCATGTTTGTAGCTTGTACAGTATATGTGTATTTTCTCTGATTACCAGTGTCAATTAGGCTACCGCTGAGGTATAGAGCTACCTGTAGCCCATATCAAAACGGTAAGGACAGCCTGGTCCTTGCATGGGCCGTGGAGGTTTTTATGGTCGGTCATGTGGGTCGCGAGCTTTAATAGGTTTGGAACCTCTGGTCTAAATAATCTACCCTTGTTTGTTTGCAACCTTTCTTACATTCTTATGAGTGCAGAGGCCAACTTACCAACTTAGACATTGCTCTGTCCACTCTTAAATATAGCACAGTACTGTACCTTTCTAAAAACATTGTCAGTTAATCCTTCAACTTGCAATATAATATATTTGAATTTGAGGTCTGAACAATGTTGTTATTTTTTGTATTTAATTCAGTTCTTTCATTGTTTCTTTACAAGGAAACATTCAGATTTGTGGACCCTTTCTTAAATACAAAACAAAAAAGTTGAATTCATATAAATCAAGACCTTGAGAATTGGTCTCATGTTTTGACAGCTGTGACCCCTGTCATATCCAGATAGCCAAAGAATTTCATTTTGCAGTTTCTTTTTAGATATAATTTCGTAAAACACAAGTGTATAAATGATTGACAGCACATCTCAAAATTGCTTAAAATCTTTTATTTGTTGGGTACAAACATAAGTTATATACAGTATTTGATCCAAAAATCATTATTGTACTACCCACTGGGCAAAATGAGAAATTTCACAGACTTCTTATAGTGTGGTTTTCATACTTGTTCTCCAAGTCTGACATTTTAACAATGTACCTCACTGTCCGGGACAGAAAAAGACATTTCCAGAAATTCCTGAAGAAAAGATTTAATTTGTGGTTAAATAATTGTCTGGCACAGTAAGACAATTCTTTAAATATCTGTAACTGTATAGGATTCCTGGCCAAAGAAAGAAAAAGACTAATGAGTCTTGAGCAATTCTCCATTCTTTGACAGTGAGGCATAATAATCAGTGGCATGAAAAATCTTGTCACTCAAGTATCTCCTTTATAAGCTTGCATGATTAATCCTTTTAATTAGATTTAAAGTATGTGCAGTATTAATCCAATTATGCATTGTGATCATGAACAATTCTTAGACCTTTCATATTTCAGATGTTTAATAGTGCTGTTTTATGAAGTTTTAATGAGGCCTCTATTTTAGAGGGATTCCAACCACATTTCATTTTCCATACAGAAGGGGAAAAAAATGGTTAATAAATACATATATAATAGCTTAAGATTTAAATTGTAAATTTGTAAAGCCATTAAGCATGTCCTTCTTTAAAATTATTTTTCAAGACCGTGCACATAATTATTAAATCCAAACAAAAAAAGTGTTTTAAAAAAATAACAAGAATACTGACAAAGAATAGGAAAGTAAATTGAATGAAAAAGGTGCAATTTGATTGCCATGTTTTAGAACAATGTGACACAGCACTGATGGAAAAGCAGTTTTATTCATCATTAGAACATTCTACCCTATAACAAAGAAACCCTGAAACTCAAAGAGTTGGAATTTTGCCCAAATTTAAACTCTCAAATAGAAGTATAAAATTAAGTAGTAATAATTCAATCGTTAAAAGTAATAAAAATTCAGATATTTAATTAACAAGTAGTTAGGATTTTGGTTAAACATTTTTTTTAGGTTTCTTGTTCAGTTAGGAAGGGTGACAGGTGTCAACCACTCCATTTAATCTAAAGCGAATTAGTTTTTATAGAAGTCACCCATCCAGAATCGTGAATATGCTGATACTAGCCTATTGATCCACAAGCACGCATATACAGTAACTGTAAGTTTTTTCTTGTCAGTCCCAGTACTGACCAGGTCCAGCTTTGCTTAGTTTCTGAGATCTACGATATGGTAACACTTGTCAAATTAGCAATGCAATATCTTAAGAATAAAGGAAAATGGCCTATCCTCTTTGTTTAACACTATTGGATGATGATTCCCAGAAGCTCAACTCAATGTTTTTTGAAAGTTCCTAAAGTTCATCTGTAACATCAATGCTAGTTAGAACTGTTAGAACAGTGAACTGTTACTACAACAGGAGAACTTTTTTGAAGATGATAGACCAGCTCAATTTTTCCTTCCAGACTCCATTGTTTTACTCCACCAATCAGTAATTGTGTGAACCATTCTGTAGGTTTCACCCTAATAACAGCAGGATATGCCAGTATTGATCCACAGACTTTATCAAACTGCTTTGAGAATAATTCATGTGGATCAGCATCTACAACACAGCAAGATAGTTGTTTCTTACAGGCGCATATCTTTGGAGTTGATTCACAGATTCACAAAGTCCTAAACTTGTTTGTATAATTTAATATTAAGCAATCTAGTCTAAGTGATAATTAGAAATAATACAAAGTCAACAAAACTTTTAGTTTAAGTGCAAATAATATGTTATTGCTTTTTTGTAGTTTACCATGACAATGAAGTATAAAACAGACTGTTTAAGAGGGTGAAAGTGCTACCATTATTAAATACAGCTTCAGCATAAAGCTTTAGTACAGTATATATTGTCTTTCTAAACTCAGGGCATTGTATTAATGTACTTGTCCCTAACATGATACATTCCCTATATTCTTGGAAGTGTTGCACATCTGTGTCACGGACGTCCAAAGGGACTAACCGTGGAGAGCAGGAGAGCGGATAAAGACCCATACTGTATGCGTAGCGGCGGAATGGGAAAAAGGCCCGGGCTCGTTAGTGCAAAGAGTTCAGGAGTGCCGTATAGAAACCTATGCCCTCAGGTAGCGGACGTGGGGCGACCTGGTGCTAGGCGGGTCTCAGGACATCCGAACGTCAATGCTGAGTGAGGGCAGAGTGCAAGACCCGGAAATATATAGCCCAAGGGAAAGAGAGGGACCGGAAGGGCAGCAGGCAGGAAACTAGGGACAGGACAGAGTAGGAGCGCCCTCAGGCTGCAGAGGGCGTGACAATCTGTTGATAAAGTACTGTGATTACCATGTTGCAAAACAAACCAACTACCAATGGATTAAACTTTGGACCTTAGTTAAATGGCTGTATCTGCTTACCACCTACAGAGACTAATGTCTCTGGAAAAGTGTCCAGAAAGTGTCTGGAAAACAATTTAAATGTCAAGTTTGTGTTATAAATGTTAATGTGTAAAGTTCAGATTCAGAAATAATAAAAAATACAAATAAGACAATGGCATTTGCTTGATCACAAAAGAAAAAAAAGGTATGGAATTTGAATTTATGAGCAATTCTATAAAAAAATGTTTAAAATAAGATTTCCTCTTCACTACACAAATTTCAAATTTTGAATGACCCTTTTGAATAAATGGAAACTGGGAGGATTCCAGAGGTTATACAGTACCATTGCTTTATTGGCATAGTATAAGATCTAAATGATACTATCCATGAAAAATGCTATAAATTCCAGCTTTGGTACAGAGTGAATTAATTTCAATTCCTAGCACTGTACTGTGAGGAGAAATTAAATGAATAATTGATACTCATGTTCCTCATTTTAAATGCCAAACACAACCCTTTGGCCCTTGGCTGGCATAAAAAGTAGGATCTACATTTCTAGCTCCTATAGTTCAGTATCAAAGGTGAAGTGATGCCTAATAATAGGACTTAACCATCTTTTATAAGCCAAATTGCTGTTTTTGTAACACACCTTTTGGAGGTGATGGTGATTGGACGGTGGATAGTGATTGGATGGTGAATTATTTCTCAAGGCTGTGCCTGCAGAACAAGAGGATTCCTTTTAAATCGGCAAGCTTGACAAGTTTTCTAAAGCTACAGTACAACTGAATTATTTTCTTTACAAATTCCCAATGGCTTAACCTGCAGTGAAAAGAAAGCATCTTCCTTTTTAAATATACTTACTTTAGAAATGGCAATTTAAATCTCCGCACTTATGTGAGTGCTACAGGTCACTTGTGAGACAGAAATATAGAATTTGTGAGGGGAAATCATGGAATGCACCTACTGTACAGTACCTGTCAGGGATTCTTCAGAAATCTAATTGCGAACCCTGGACTTTATTATTAGAAATTGGGTGAATACTAAGTTCCAACCTGTTAATTGATGCCATTTTTGTGCCACTGCATGACTGAGTAAATTGATACCCCAGAATTAAATCTATTAGATTCCATTTACTCTGCTTTATTTCAATCCAGTTACTCTGTTTTCTGCCCTGTTGTTCTTAACATAATAAATGAGTACTAGTATGGTACAGTACCAATGGCCTTTTAAACAGAAAAACAAATATGGCTCTGGACAACCTAAACAATTGTCATTCTATATCGAACCTAGCCTTTTTTTTGCAAAAAGTTTGGAATGTGTTGTCACAATTCTGTTTTAAATAACCGTCTTATTCCAAACCTCTTCGAACCCTTCCGATCTGGTTTCAGACAACTACACACAGCATAGAAACTTCCCTGGTTAAAGTCACTAACAACCTTCTTATGGTTTCTGATTCTGGTTCTGTTTCTATTCTTATTCTCCTCGCTCTCAGTGCTGTTTTTGACACCATTAAGTGTGACATCTTAATTTCTTAGCTTGAGTTTCTGCTCTGTCTAATTACATACCTGACATAAAAATATGCATGACTCAAAATGTCCTTCATTCAACTGCAACAAGACTGAAGTTACCTCCCATTCACTTTGTAATGCCAATGCAGGCCCTATCTGTGAATGGTACTGTGCTTGAATTTCAATCTAAATTGATGAACTTTGGGTTTTATTTGATCCAGTCTTGACGCTTGATGCACATGTGCAACATATTTTAAAAAATATCTTTCCACCACCTCAGAAATATCATAAGACTATGTCCTATGTTGTCACTAAATTTTGCTGGAAAGCTGGACAACACTTTAGTCTTCTCTCAAATTATTCATTGTAACGCCCTACTCGCTGGGTTATCTAAATCCTCATTGAACAAACTTCAGTATGTCCAGAATTCAGCAGCAAAAATCCTGACCAGGTCTAGTGCAACTGATCACATTACTCCTATCCTGGAGACCTTGCACTAGCTTCCTATCAGGTTTCTTGTTGAATTCAAAATCCTCATGCTCACTTATAAGGGTCAGCATGGCTTGGCACTTCAGTACCCATATGACTTGCTGTCATCCTACTACCAGTCTGTTTTCCAAGCCTGTCTACATACTATGGGTGACAGGACCTTCTCCTGCTATTCTATCCCTTAGTATTGTAATGAAAGCGTTCTTTCAGGACCCTATGCAGACAACACAATCCGGAGAAGAGTGAGGAAAACGGTCGGGGAAAAAAGCATGCAAGGGGGCTGGAAGGAAAACAGGGGGCGTGTACATGGTGCACTGGTGTTCTGGGGGGTGAGTCCAAGGCAAACAGTCCAAAGAGTGCCCATAGGGAAATCCTTGACAAGGCAAATGTCCAGAGCCGAGTGGTCCATCCAAGACGAAGACAAACGGAGTTAAAAACCGGAGTGGGATCTGGCGAAGGGTCAGGAGGAAAAAGGGGGAACGGGACCAGGCGCTCCAGGTATCGGACTCAGCTGGTACTGGAAACCAATGCAGAGCCCAGAACAGAGTGAGCGTCTGACTTAAGTAGGGAGGGAGGAACCGGGAGCAGGTGCACAAAATCAACTCAAATGTGAAGGAGTTGGAGCGCCCTTAAGGGGGAGGGACTACAATCGTGACAAGTATATCAGAGAATCACCTTCCCTGAGCACTTTCAAATCAAGACTCTAAACCTTTTTCTTTAAAAGGCCTTTTCTAAGGGGGCAGTGTCAACCATTGCTACCCTACTGTTTTTCAGAGTTCTTACTATAAAATCCACTTGTAAATGTGTTATATAAAGTAAAATGTATTATTATTTTATTATAGCATATGTCTGTTTACAGTATTTTCTAAAAACTCTGTCTTTCCTATCTCGCATAATACAAAAAAAAACTGAATTTAAAATGAACTGAACAACAAAGTTTCACTGTTTCCTTGAAAGAATAAAATTCAACCAGGAGAAAAATATATAGAAATGTGTATTAAACAAATTGACAAAGTTGCAACAATGAGTTAACATTATATATGTTTTAATGTTATATAATGTTTAATGTTATATATATTAACAGAGAATAAATGTCTTCAAACCAATATTAAAGTTAAATTACTACTATGTGTGTAGCACAAAGTAGTTTACCTGTGAGGAATGCATCAAAGGAGAATTAACAGACTTTTAAGTTTTCTCTCATCTTACACGCATTCTAAGTAAAGCAGTACCCAATGTCTGTTTTGTCCATGTAATTAAGATTATATATCCAAAATCAATATTTTTCTACAACAAAGACAGTAACACCATCTTATGAAACACACTTTGATGGCTTATAAAAGGACGTCAATAAAGAAAGCTAAAAACAAATCTGGCTCATGGTGTGTTGTGCATCCATTAATCTTCTGGCATCATCCTAGGCTCTGCAAAGTGAAATAGTTATGGTGGATTAAAAAATGTAAAGCTGGATGATACATCACAGGTGGTGAGAATAATACCTTCTAATTCAGGCTCTAGGTCTTGTGGAACAGAAACATTTGCATTTCGTGATTCTTCAACTTACCATTTATCTTTTTGGCTGTAATTATAAATTTTGATCAACTTCCCCAACCGGTGTTACATACTTTGCCTCTATGTCTGCCACACTTCAAAAAGCAAGCATAATCTATTATATAAGGCTCTGCAAATTGTACTATTGCAGCTTGATCTACAACTGTGAAAGCTAATAACTAGCAAGAAAGAGGCTTGGGTGAAATGTTTGTCATTGTAACTGGCTGAAATATAGCTTAACTAATAATAATCTTAAAAGAGAAAAACATAAACATTTCTCTAGTAACATGTTAGTTAACATGCAACAAATAGCCAAACATGCTGTACATACAGTATATATGATTAGAGTATGAAAAATATTGGGTTATTACAGACCCAGAAAACCTGTCAAGAACAGTTCTTTCCGGGCCCTATGCAGACGACACGATCCAGAATTGTGAGGAAACACTGGGGAAAAAGTCATGCAGGAGAGGGTATGGAGACAGGGGGCGTGTCCAAGGGGTGCAGGTGTCCAGGGGGAGTGAATCCGGGGCGAACAATCCATGAAGAAATCCAAACGGGTAATCCAAGACAGAAGAGTAAGTCCAATGCCAGAAGATCCATCCGAGGGAATTAAAACCATGAACCGGGTCGGGACCAGCGGGGGGGGGGGGGGGATCAGGAACAGAAGGTTAAAACCATGACGGAGCCAGACGCAGCAGGACCCCGGGCTCTCACGAAATGGGATTCAATGAGGAGCCTCGAGTGACGTCTGAGTCTGGCTTTTAAGGAGGAACTGATATAGAGAACAGGTGTGGAGCTGGGCTGGAGGAGTAGCAGCGATCGTGACAAAACCTACAATAGTTTTCCTAAATCTAATTCCATGGACAAGCCCAATTATTCAATTACAGGCCAGTATCTATTGAAAATTCAAACATAAAAGAGAGACTGGTACCAAATTAATTATTGAAAATACTGTACATGTCTAGGTTGCTAAATAAATTCTTAGTTAAATGAAATTAATAAGAGCACATAGGCAAACTGGAGTGAAGATTAGGGCTCTAGATCTCTAAGCAGAGATATTTTTTTTTTGTTTCTCAAGTCATTGCTGCTGTATAACTGTCTATACTTCACTCAACTAGACCAGTCATTCCAGGAGATATACAGTAAGTGACAACAGGTGGTGGCGGGGAGTTTGTTTTGAGCTTTAAATTTACTAGCTTCCTAAATAGAGGACTTGTAAGGAAACTGAGGTTAACTTCAGCTCTTGAAGTACAGTATCCTATATCCTTTTCTCAGAGTTTGAACCCGAACCATTGAGAATGTAATGAAATGTAATGTACTGTAGACCCCAAAATCTGCAGCACAATAAAATAAAAACTTGGAGCACTTTTTTTTTCCATTTCTTACTCATTTTCTGACACTTTCATTGATTTTCAGACAAAACCGCTTTAGAGAGGTTGAATTAATTCATATACTGATTTTCAAAGAAATGCTTCTGACATGGGGATGTCTGTGATGTCAGATAAAGTTAGAAATGTACCCTTACTAATGTGGAAATGTAATACCGAGTTATTTTTGGAATATCCATATTTACAAGCCATATAATAGCATTTTAATATATATATATTGTACATATTAATCTTTTTTGCTCTTATTGTTTGAATAAGACAATGAGTTGGCTGTGTCTGGTGAAATTACTATTAAAAACAGTCACGTTCCAGAAAGACTATATCTACAATATCTGATTTAAATGATTGTTGTTACTGATATATATATACTATATAAATTAATTTTTCCCAAGGCACAGTAATACAAAAGCTTTACAAAATAATTACTTGTAAATGGGAAAATAATTAGATGGTAAATGATATTTTGTCGTATTTTGTACATTGAGAAAAACATCAATTCATGATGCTTGATGCACTGGCTTGAAT
Source organism: Atractosteus spatula (assembly GCF_055471065.1). Lineage (NCBI taxonomy): Eukaryota > Metazoa > Chordata > Actinopteri > Semionotiformes > Lepisosteidae > Atractosteus > Atractosteus spatula. The sequence continues at coordinate 5,979,384 of NC_142728.1, read as the reverse complement.
TATACTGTTTTATTTCAAGGTCACAGGGAAGTGATCTTTAAAACTGAATTCAAAGGGTATTTGATTAAAATAGATAAAGCCACATTTACATGTAATTGTTGTCATAGCAATGGCTAGAAAAAATGAACCAAGACTGCTTATGCAGAAAAGAGTAAATGATTTATAAAGAAACATTCAGTTGCAGAAAATCCTTTAGTATTTCATCCTTATCCACAAATTTATCAGAGCTTTAAGTAATATTTTTTTATTGAGGCTCACAAATAATTAGCAATTACTGCCATTTTTGTTTTCCCATTTTACATTGTCTGATTAGATATTACAATAGATCTCTGTACAAAACAAAGCAATTATTTATCAGGTATGCTTTAGACATGCAGTCAATCTTAAATGTTCATGGTTCATATAGTTGCGGCACACAGAGACTCATTTCTGTTTATAGGATAGGAGAGATGCACAGTAATTCAGTTTTAGAATTCTTGCCTCAAAGAAATTTGAAAAAGTTACTCTAGAAATCCCTTTGTGGCAAAAAAAAGTAAATACATTTTAGAAAAGGTTTTGTCAAATATTCTAAAATGCTCAGGAAAATATTACTCTTCTGAATTGGTCATGCTTTAACAGCTTAACTAATTCCTAAAACCAATAATATTTTTTTCCTTACACAGCAACATGAAAATGTGGTTTGCAAAAGACATCTCAATATAATATAGTGTTAAATTTAAATCTACTGTATATGAAAAAAAATTGGAATGAAATTAAAATGGACTCTTTTTAAGATTAAAATTAATTTATCTCCTCTACGTTCAAAAAGCTTGGTTGGATAAGCTCTAGCTCCCCCATGACCCTGGTTTGGATGAAGAGGTTACAAAATGGCTGTGATGTGAGTCACGTCACCCAATCAAAATCATCACATTACTGTAAGTAACATATACACATTAGGCGATGACTGCCTAATGATCTGAACACATGAGAGAGAAAATAATTGGAAATAGACAAAAGAATCTAACACTCTCATGAACATTTAAATGTTCAATTAAATACCCAGAGCTAATTACAAGAGAAAATATAAAAAAGAATAAAAAACAAGAATGGAGTAGGGATATTTAACAGATAAGAACAATCAATGGAAGAACGTGTGCCTTTCTAAATCATGTCCAATCAAATGAATTTGCCACAGGTGGACTACAATCACGTTCTAGAGACATCTCAAAGATGATCAAAAGAGATAGGATTCATGTAAGCTCAATTTGGAGTGTCATAGTAAAGGGTCTGAATACTTATGCAAATGGGAGATTTCAGTTTTTTATTTTTAATACATTTGCAAAAAATCCTAAAAACGTGTTTTCACTTTGTCATTATGGGGTATTGTGTTTACTGATGGCAAAAAATAATCAATTCAATTCTTTTTTTAAATATATCTACAACACAACGAAGTATGGAAACAGTGAAGGAGTCAGAGTATATTCGCAAGGCACTGTATACAAAAGATTGAGTCAATAAAAATGATTAATATAATAATTTTATTTAGAATGTCAAAATGCTTAAACTACTTAACCACATATGTCTTTGAGCTGCTGCTACTTTAATTGTGTAAAAAAAAATCAAAATAAAAATATACTGTACATCATTACTTTATCATTGTCCCAACTGACAATGCCAGAGTTAGTAAATCCAAGAAATCTACATCACCCATCCAATGAACACAAAACTGTTTCTAAATATTTTTTGATGACATTAGGTTTAGGTCACAAACCTTGAAAAATAAATCAAAGTTAAGAAGATGATCTTTGAAAGAGCAAAATTTTATAAAATCTCAGAAAAGGTAATCTCTGACAAACACACAGTGAACTTTGGGTAAGCAACATCTATTGATTGGAGTAAGAATGAGGTCTTTCCAGACATATATGGAATCGTAAAAGAGATCCTGCAGCCGATTAGTTTGATATTTTGTCTCAGAATCTGAGAATAAAGAAGAATATCTCCTATTCAAGCCACATAAGGTCATATGCCTTTCATGTGCTTATAAGGAAGACATATGGACCACGATTTGGCACCAGGTACATCAGGCCTTTCAAATGCCAGAGTTTGTCAACTGTTGCTGTCTTTCCATCTGCCTCTGAGAGCTACCACACCACCCCATCTGTGAGCTCATTGTAAGCAGTAACAGAGACACATGCTGCAGGTGCATTAAGCCTTTGGCAAGGCCATAGCAGTCCTTGGGATTTAATGGTCATCTGTGCTTACAGAATGGAAGGCATTATCCTTTTGTATTTACCCTTTCCTGCTGTAAACATTCCAACTTACTTCAAGCCTCAAGTGTTTGTTTTAAGCCCCAGCTAGGTGGTTTTTTTTTCCTATTGCAAGCAGAGCTATTAGATTCAGCATCAGTTTGTTTCAAATTAGCATGTCAGCCATCAAAGAGATTTCACGGGTCACTGGCATGGCTTTATGGAACCGAGCCTCTGAAAATCGCTGCTGGCGCATCTGCTTGGGCGAAAAGTGGAACAGGTTGTGACACCAGAGGGTTCAGCAATGACGAGCATTATGCCTCGTGGCTGCATTAAGCCATTACTGTATTAATGACGGTGACTCTCGGAAGACCTGGAAATTGAGAGGGATAATTTTTATGGGTTTATCAGAGAGACACATTATCTTCCTGGCTAGGAAGACAGTACAGTCAATGAGGTGACAGAGTAGGGCCAGCCAAAGACAGCAATCAAAACAGCACCTGAGAAGTGGACTAGGCCGTATGCACTTTAATGAACTACGCTAATGAGTTTTCAGAGAGTCTGAGTTGCAAAATCTAATTTGTTTACTTATTGAAGGTTTTAATGGAATATGAACCTGGTTTTAAGCCTTTAAACTGCTTTGGGATCATAGCACCTAAAGTGAAAGCATAATGTACAGGCAATTAATACTTTTATTTCTATAGATTTTCTCTCTTGTTGACATTACCTGATACATCAATGTTTGCTATCTTCATCAGTGAAAATCACTGACAGGTTATTAACAGGCTTGTCTCTCAGAGGTATGCCTCCAGCTCTCTCATTGTTGGGTAAAATAATGTCCCTTTTCATCATGGGATTTTGCTAAAAGTGCTGTTTTACAAGCCAAGCATAAATCATTGGCCTGATCTCACAATTATGTCCCAGGCTTAGTTTTCCCAAAACCTTATTTCCTTCCTGCATGTGAGAGTGATTTGTTTGCCTAATGTTAGTACTATTATTAATGCTCAGTTGGGGGACACTCAAATGGTGATTTGTGGAGATCCCTAGCAATAAACAAAGGGCTTTAATTACTGCATTTATAATTGTACAATTGTAGAATTTTGTACAAATGAACTAATTTATAAAAATCTATGTATACTGTATATCCAAAGGAAGATTTCAAATATAAAATACATTTAAGTCTAATTAACAAAATGTTAACAGTAACCACCCCAAGAGTTCTGGAATATAAATAGGCTATAAAATCAATCTGAGACCATTTTCAACTGTAGTTAAAATATTTTGCAATATACTTGCACAAAAACATACATTTCAATAATTCACTATAAAATGGCACAAACTGCTGTGCTGAAAATTATTTTGATTCATTTATTTTGAGGATGATGTGATACACGTTTTCCAAAGTAAAGTTTGGAGCTATTAATGTCACGCTGAGTTTGAATATTCTTGGACCAAACCTAAAGAACAGTTGGAACATGTCAATAAATAGAATTAATGTAACCTTCTTCTTCAATATTTAGCACCTTCGTGTCCCTGCCTTTGATTTTTACTCTAAAATGCTCTAACTCTCAACTTAGTTTAAAAAAATCCATTTTCTTGTTCCCTGATAACAGGAACTGAATTAAATTTGTGCTCCAAAGAGCAGAAAGCATTCCATGAATTGGTAAGCAGTCTATTTATGAGATACAAAACTCAATGTCTGCCCTGTTTTGAAAGATACAGTAAACAAATACTGTATGTGGTCTTCTAAGACACTGTTAGATTACTATTTACTTCTTTGGATTTTCAATGATTAGAAAAATAGCACACGGATAATAATAAATATAAAGACAATCTCAAATATTGCAATTTTATTACTATTTGCTTTACATTGCAAGTGACTGTTTTATCTAAACAGAATCATGTAATTATTTAATGGGAAGTGGACTGCTGCAGATATTTGATTGTCCACTTTATGTCCATAAGCAAATTGAAATGAACTGCATGATCTTTTGAAAAAATCTTAGAATTAATCCTTTACATAGGATTTGAAAACAAAATAGACATGAAATGATTCTTCAGTACAGTACAAACAAACTAACATAGAGCTCTTTGGAGAGGAGATACAGGGTGTAATACAGGGGCTATTATGCTTTGCCTGATGTGAAAATTTGATCTACAGTACTTCTGTATTGAGCCTTTGTTTGGATCAGAGTGGTCATCTGGGGCAGGTATGTCTGCAGGCTTTCACTACAACTCAGCACTTAATAACCAAAATCGTCTCATTATTGGCTTAATTGGACTGAATTACCAACTTCTCCCATCTTTGGGGGTATTCCTGACTCTTACCCAGTTAAGCCTGAAATCGTGCTCATTGAGATCACCATCCACTACAACATTTCTAATAGTAGAATACATGTCCAAAAATGGAATTTTACCCTTGTTGATACATTCTCTTTAGTTTAGTGTGCTTGCTTAACCATTTCAGACACACATTTTGATTCAGTGAAGTATATTTTGCACTCCAATGAGTGGAAAGTTGCATTAAGTCATTTGCAGAAATTCTGAGCTCTAACCCTAACCTAGTGCAAACCCTAAGCTAGGGTTAGGGTTAGAACTCCTGCAATAGGTAGACCTTTTTTGATGTCATGGCTGTGCTTTAGGTCAGAAATGGTATTTAGGAAAGGTGTTTTTACAGTGATATCTGCAGAATTATTTTTTTCCATATATAGCTGTTTGCACTGCATTGGTCAAAAGGGGACTGTAGCCTAAATTGTCCTAAAGGCGAGAGTTTGAAAGAAAGTGATAATACTGTTCAAAATCTTATCTTGGCTTTGAATACACATGCATATTAACATATAAAGCCCACATTTTGGGGGTATTCCTGACTCTTACCCAGTTAAGCCTGAAATCGTGCTCATTGAGATCACCATCCAATACAACATTTCTAATAGTAGAATACATGTCCAAAAATGGAATTTTACCCTTGTTGATACATTCTCTGTAGTTTAGTGTGCTTGCTTAACCATTTCAGACACACATTTTGATTCAGTGAAGTATATTTTGCTCTCCAATGAGTGGAAAGTTGCATTAAGTCATTTGTAGAAATTCTGAGCTCTAACCCTAACCTAGTGCAAACCCTAAGCTAGGGTTAGGGTTAGGATTCCTGCAATAGGTAGACCTTTTTTGATGTCATGGCTGTGCTTTAGGTCAGAAATGGTATTTAGGAAAGGTGTTTTTACAGTGATATCTGCAGAATTATTTTTTTCCATATATAGCTGTTTGCACTGCATTGGTCAAAAGGGGACTGTAGCCTAAATTGTCCTAAAGGCGAGAGTTTGAAAGAAAGTGATAATACTGTTCAAAATCTTGTCTTGGCATTGCATACACATGCATATTAACACATAAAGCCCCCATTTTGGGGGTATTCCTGACTCTTGCCCAGTTAAGCCTGAAATCGTGCTCATTGAGATCACCATCCAATACAACATTTCTAATAGTAGAATACATGTCCAAAAATGGAATTTTACCCTTGTTGATACATTCTCAGTAGTTTAGTGTGCTTGCTTAACCATTTCAGACACACATTTTGATTCAGTGAAGTATATTTTGCACTCCAATGAGTGGAAAGTTGCATTAAGTCATTTGTAGAAATTCTGAGCTCTAACCCTAACCTAGTGCAAACCCTAAGCTAGGGTTAGGGTTAGGACTCCTGCAATAGGTAGACCTTTTTTGATGTCATGGCTGTGCTTTAGGTCAGAAATGGTATTTAGGAAAGGTGTTTTTACAGTGATATCTGCAGAATTATTTTTTTCCATATATAGCTGTTTGCACTGCATTGGTCAAAAGGGGACTGTAGCCTAAATTGTCCTAAAGGCGAGAGTTTGAAAGAAAGTGATAATACTGTTCAAAATCTTGTTTTTGGCATTGAATACACATGCATATTAACACATAAAGCCCCCATTTTGGGGGTATTCCTGACTCTTACCCAGTTAAGCCTGAAATCATGCTCATTGAGATCACCATCCACTACAACATTTCTAATAGTAGAATGCATGTCCAAAAATGGAATTTTACCCTTGTTGATACATTCTCTTTAGTTTAGTGTGCTTGCTTAACCATTTCAGACACACATTTTGATTCAGTGAAGTATATTTTGCACTCCAATGAGTGGAAAGTTGCATTAAGTCATTTGTAGAAATTCTGAGCTCTAACCCTAACCTAGTGCAAACCCTAAGCTAGGGTTAGGGTTAGGATTCCTGCAATAGGTAGACCTTTTTTGATGTCATGGCTGTGCTTTAGGTCAGAAATGGTGTTTAGGAAAGGTGTTTTTACAGTGATATCTGCAGAATTATTGTTTTCCATATATAGCTGTTTGCACTACATTGGTCAAAAGGGGATTGTAGCCTAAATTGTCCTAAAGGCGAGAGTTTGAAAGAAAGTGATAATACTGTTCAAAATCTTGTCTTTGGCATTGAATACACATGCATATTAAAACATAAAGCCCCCATTTTGGGGGTATTCCTGACTCTTACCCAGTTAAGCCCGAAATCTTGCTCATTGAGATCACCATCCACTACAACATTTCTAAAAGTAGAATACATGTCCAAAAATGGAATTTTACCCTTGTTGATACATTCTCGGTAGTTAAGTGTGCTTGCTTAACCATTTCAGACACACATTTTGTTTCAGTGAAGTATATTTTGCACTCCAATGAGTGGAAGGTTGCATTAAGTCATTTGTAGAAATTCTGAGCTCTAACCCTAACCTAGTGCAAACCCTAAGCTAGGGTTAGGGTTAGGATTCCTGCAATAGGTAGACCTTTTTGGATGTCATGGCTGTGCTTTAGGTCAGAAATGGTATTTAGGAAAGGTGTTTTTACAGTGATATCTGCAGAATTATTTTTTTTCATATATAGCTGTTTGCACTGCATTGGTCAAAAGGGGACTGTAGCCTAAATTGTCCTAAAGGCTAGAGTTGGAAAGAAAGTGATAATACTGTTCAAAAGACATGCATATTAACACATAAAGCCCCATTCAAGGGGGTATTCCTGACTCTTACCCAGTTAAGCCTGAAATCATGCTCATTGAGATCACCATCCACTACAACATTTCTAATAGTAGAATACATGTCCAAAAATGGAATTTTACCCTTGTTGATACATTCTCTTTAGTTTAGTGTGCTTGCTTAACCATTTCAGACACACATTTTGATTCAGTGAAGTATATTTTGCACTCCAATGAGTGGAAAGTTGCATTAAGTCATTTGCAGAAATTCTGAGCTCTAACCCTAACCTAGTGCAAACCCTAAGCTAGGGTTAGGGTTAGGACTCCTGCAATAGGTAGACCTTTTTTGATGCCATGGCTGTGCTTTAAGTCAGAAATGGTATTTAGGAAAGGTGTTTTTACAGTGATATCTGCAGAATTATTTTTTTCCATGTATAGCTGTTTGCACTGCATTGGTCAAAAGGGGACTGTAGCCTAAATTGTCCTAAAGGCGAGAGTTTGAAAGAAAGTGATAATACTGTTCAAAATCTTATCTTGGCTTTGAATACACATGCATATTAACACATAAAGCCCCCATTTTGGGGGTATTCCTGACTCTTACCCAGTTAATCCTGAAATCGTGCTCATTGAGATCACCATCCACTACAACATTTCTAATAGTAGAATACATGTCCAAAAATGGAATTTTACCCTTTTGATACATTCTCAGTAGTTTAGTGTGCTTGCTTAACCATTTCAGACACACATTTTGATTCAGTGAAGTATATTTTGGACTCCAATGAGTGGAAAGTTGCATTAAGTCATTTGCAGAAATTCTGAGCTCTAACCCTAACCTAGTGCAAACCCTAAGCTAGGGTTAGGGTTAGGACTCCTGCAATAGGTAGACCTTTTTTGATGTCATGGCTGTGCTTTAGGTCAGAAATGGTATTTAGGAAAGTTGTTTTTACAGTGATATCTGCAGAATTATTTTTTTCCATATATAGCTGTTTGCACTGCATTGGTCAAAAGGGGACTGTAGCCTAAATTGTCCTAAAGGCGAGAGTTTGAAAGAAAGTGATAATACTGTTCAAAATCTTATCTTGGCTTTGAATACACATGCATATTAACATATAAAGCCCACATTTTGGGGGTATTCCTGACTCTTACCCAGTTAAGCCTGAAATCGTGCTCATTGAGATCACCATCCAATACAATATTTCTAATAGTAGAATACATGTCCAAAAAAGGAATTTTACCCTTGTTGATACATTCTCAGTAGTTTAGTGTGCTTGCTTAACCATTTCAGACACACATTTTGTTTCAGTGAAGTATATTTTGCACTTCATTGTGTGGAAAGTTGCATTAAGTCATTTGTAGAAATTCTGAGCTCTAACCCTAACCTAGTGCAAACCCTAAGCTAGGGTTAGGGTTAGGATTCCTGCAATAGGTAGACCTTTTTTGATGTCCTGGATGTGCTTTAGGTCAGAAATGGTGTTTAGGAAAGGTGTTTTTACAGTGATATCTGCAGAATTATTTTTTTTAATATATAGCTGTTTGCACTGCATTGGTTAATAGGGGACTGTAGCCTAAATTGTCCTAATAGCAAGAGTTTGAGAGAAAGAGATAATACTGTTCAAAATCTTATCTTGGCTTTGAATACACATGCATATGAACATATAAAGCCCACATTTTGGGGGTATTCCTGACTCTTACCCAGTTAAGCCTGAAATCGTGCTCATTGAGATCACCATCCTATACAACATTTCTAAAAGTAGAATACATGTCCAAAAATGGAAATTTACCCTTGTTGATACATTCTCTTTTGTTTAGTGTGCTTGCTTAACCATTTCAGACACACATTTTGTTTCAGTGAAGTATATTTTGCACTCCAATGAGTGGAAAGTTGCATTAAGTCATTTGTAGAAATTCTGAGCTCTAACCCTTACCTAGTGCAAACCCTAAGCTAGGGTTAGGGTTAGGATTCCTGCAGTAATTAGACCTTTTTTGATGCCATGGCTGTGCTTTAGGTCAGAAATGGTATTTAGGAAAGGTGTATTTACAGTGATATCTGCAGAATTATTGTTTTCCATATATAGCTGTTTGCACTACATTGGTCAAAAGGGGATTGTAGCCTAAATTGTCCTAAAGGCGAGAGTTTGAAAGAAAGTGATAATACGGTTCAAAATCTTGTCTTTGGCATTGAATACACATGCATATTAACACATAAAGCCCCCATTTTGGGGGTATTCCTGACTCTTACCCAGTTAAGCCCGAAATCTTGCTCATTGAGATCACCATCCACTACAACATTTCTAAAAGTAGAATACATGTCCAAAAATGGAATTTTACCCTTGTTGATACATTCTCAGTAGTTAAGTGTGCTTGCTTAACCATTTCAGACACACATTTTGTTTCAGTGAAGTATATTTTGCACTCCAATGAGTGGAAGGTTGCATTAAGTCATTTGTAGAAATTCTGAGCTCTAACCCTAACCTAGTGCAAACCCTAAGCTAGGGTTAGGGTTAGGATTCCTGCAATAGGTAGACCTTTTTGGATGTCATGGCTGTGCTTTAGGTCAGAAATGGTATTTAGGAAAGGTGTTTTTACAGTGATATCTGCAGAATTATTTTTTTTCATATATAGCTGTTTGCACTGCATTGGTCAAAAGGGGACTGTAGCCTAAATTGTCCTAAAGGCTAGAGTTGGAAAGAAAGTGATAATATTGTTCAAATGACATGCATATTAACACATAAAGCCCCATTCAAGGGGGTATTCCTGACTCTTACCCAGTTAAGCCTGAAATCATGCTCATTGAGATCACCATCCACTACAACATTTCTAATAGTAGAATAGATGTCCAAAAATGGAATTTTACCCTTGTTGATACATTCTCTTTAGTTTAGTGTGCTTGCTTAACCATTTCAGACACACATTTTGATTCAGTGAAGTATATTTTGCACTCCAATGAGTGGAAAGTTGCATTAAGTCATTTGCAGAAATTCTGAGCTCTAACCCTAACCTAGTGCAAACCCTAAGCTAGGGTTAGGGTTAGGACTCCTGCAATAGGTAGACCTTTTTTGATGTCATGGCTGTGCTTTAGGTCAGAAATGGTATTTAGGAAAGGTGTTTTTACAGTGATATCTGCAGAATTATTTTTTTTTCATATATAGCTGTTTACACTACATTGGTCAAAAGGGGACTGTGGCCTAAATTGTCCTAAAGGCGAGAGTATGAAAGAAAGTGATAACACTCTTCAAAATCTTGTCTTTGGCATTGAATACACATGCATATTAACACATAAAGCCCCCATTTTGGGGGTATTCCTGACTCTTACCCAGTTAAGCCTGAAATCGTGCTCATTGAGATCACCATCCAATACAATATTTCTAATAGTAGAATACATGTCCAAAAAAGGAATTTTACCCTTGTTGATACATTCTCTTTAGTTTAGTGTGCTTGCTTAACCATTTCAGACACACATTTTGATTCAGTGAAGTATATTTTGCACTCCAATGAGTGGAAAGTTGCATTAAGTCATTTGCAGAAATTCTGAGCTCTAACCCTAACCTAGTGCAAACCCTAAGCTAGGGTTAGGGTTAGGACTCCTGCAATAGGTAGACCTTTTTTGATGTCATGGCTGTGCTTTAGGTCAGAAATGGTATTTAGGAAAGGTGTTTTTACAGTGATATCTGCAGAATTATTTTTTTCCATATATAGCTGTTTGCACTGCATTGGTCAAAAGGGGACTGTAGCCTAAATTGTCCTAAAGGCGAGAGTTTGAAAGAAAGTGATAATACTGTTCAAAATCTTATCTTGGCTTTGAATACACATGCATATTAACATATAAAGCCCACATTTTGGGGGTATTCCTGACTCTTACCCAGTTAAGCCTGAAATCGTGCTCATTGAGATCACCATCCAATACAATATTTCTAATAGTAGAATACATGTCCAAAAAAGGAATTTTACCCTTGTTGATACATTCTCAGTAGTTTAGTGTGCTTGCTTAACCATTTCAGACACACATTTTGTTTCAGTGAAGTATATTTTGCACTTCATTGTGTGGAAAGTTGCATTAAGTCATTTGTAGAAATTCTGAGCTCTAACCCTAACCTAGTGCAAACCCTAAGCTAGGGTTAGGGTTAGGATTCCTGCAATAGGTAGACCTTTTTTGATGTCATGGCTGTGCTTTAGGTCAGAAATGGTGTTTAGGAAAGGTGTTTTTACAGTGATATCTGCAGAATTATTTTTTTTCATATATAGCTGTTTGCACTGCATTGGTTAATAGGGGACTGTAGCCTAAATTGTCCTAAAGGCAAGAGTTTGAGAGAAAGAGATAATACTGTTCAAAATCTTATCTTGGCTTTGAATACACATGCATATGAACATATAAAGCCCACATTTTGGGGGTATTCCTGACTCTTACCCAGTTAAGCCTGAAATCGTGCTCATTGAGATCACCATCCTATACAACATTTCTAAAAGTAGAATACATGTCCAAAAATGGAATTTTACCCTTGTTGATACATTCTCTTTTGTTTAGTGTGCTTGCTTAACCATTTCAGACACACATTTTGTTTCAGTGAAGTATATTTTGCACTCCAATGAGTGGAAAGTTGCATTAAGTCATTTGTAGAAATTCTGAGCTCTAACCCTTACCTAGTGCAAACCCTAAGCTAGGGTTAGGGTTAGGATTCCTGCAGTAGGTAGACCTTTTTTGATGCCATGGCTGTGCTTTAGGTCAGAAATGGTATTTAGGAAAGGTGTATTTACAGTGATATCTGCAGAATTATTGTTTTCCATATATAGCTGTTTGCACTACATTGGTCAAAAGGGGATTGTAGCCTAAATTGTCCTAAAGGCGAGAGTTTGAAAGAAAGTGATAATACTGTTCAAAATCTTATCTTGGCTTTGAATACACATGCATATTAACATATAAAGCCCACATTTTGGGGGTATTCCTGACTCTTACCCAGTTAAGCCTGAAATCGTGCTCATTGAGATCACCATCCAATACAATATTTCTAATAGTAGAATACATGTCCAAAAAAGGAATTTTACCCTTGTTGATACATTCTCAGTAGTTTAGTGTGCTTGCTTAACCATTTCAGACACACATTTTGATTCAGTGAAGTATATTTTGCACTCCAATGAGTGGAAAGTTGCATTAAGTCATTTGTAGAAATTCTGAGCTCTAACCCTAACCTAGTGCAAACCCTAAGCTAGGGTTAGGGTTAGGACTCCTGCAATAGGTAGACCTTTTTTGATGTCATGGCTGTGCTTTAGGTCAGAAATGGTATTTAGGAAAGGTGTTTTTACAGTGATATCTGCAGAATTATTTTTTTCCATATATAGCTGTTTGCACTGCATTGGTCAAAAGGGGACTGTAGCCTAAATTGTCCTAAAGGCGAGAGTTTGAAAGAAAGTGATAATACTGTTCAAAATCTTATCTTGGCTTTGAATACACATGCATATTAACATATAAAGCCCAGATTTTGGGGGTATTCCTGACTCTTACCCAGTTAAGCCTGAAATCGTGCTCATTGAGATCACCATCCAATACAATATTTCTAATAGTAGAATACATGTCCAAAAAAGGAATTTTACCCTTGTTGATACATTCTCAGTAGTTTAGTGTGCTTGCTTAACCATTTCAGACACACATTTTCTTTCAGTGAAGTATATTTTGCACTTCATTGTGTGGAGAGTTGCATTAAGTCATTTGTAGAAATTCTGAGCTCTAACCCTAACCTAGTGCAAACCCTAAGCTAGGGTTAGGGTTAGGATTCCTGCAATAGGTAGACCTTTTTTGATGTCCTGGATGTGCTTTAGGTTAGAAATGGTATTTAGGAAAGGTGTTTTTACAGTGATATCTGCAGAATTATTTTTTTTCCATATATAGCTGTTTGCACTGCATTGGTCAAAAGGGGACTGTACTGTACATGAATGTGATGGGATATATACATATTATTTCTGACAATTTCACGACACTGGAAAGTAAAACAGAACTTTCCAAAGAAACTTCTTATTCTGCTTCACATTTATTTTAGATAAAATAATCAGCCACAGACAGCAGTTGATCCTCTACATGGTATAGTTATACTCTGGCCAGTGAAACAAGTTAAATATGGAGTGACCTACTGTATACTCCTACAAACTCCAAAATCCTGCACTGTATTTCTTAATAGATATATAGTATCTATCTATTAATATACTGTAGATGTTCCTGGTATTTTGTTTTTCAATTGGCTTCACTTTGAGTAAGTTTCAGTATAATCTACAGTATATAAAATATTCTTTTACATTGAAGTTCCAGAGAGCCAGAGAAGGACCAAAAATGTTTGTCTTTTCTCTCACAGGATGTGGTCAAGGTGTATTAGCAGTAATGGAAAAATAATTTTGTTCAACCCACGCAGCAATAGGCTTAAGTGTCAAAAATTCAGAATGAATGTTTTTGAGAAGGCCTTCATTACCTGCTGCAAATGAATTTTATTTTTGGTGCCTTAAAATATTAACACTCAGCTCCTCAGGACTCACTCAACAAATCAAGCAGCTTGATTGATTGTAAGCAAGCTGTCACAGGGCTCACTCTTCGCCTGCGTCATCACCTGGGCTTTGTTCTTAGTTGAAGCCAAATTATACCGGTCCACAATCAAAACGAATACTGAAAGGGTCCAAATTGATTTATTATGTATGAGGCACATATACTGTACAACAGGAACAACAAGAAACATCCCTTCTAAAAATAATCACAAAGGGGCCAGAGCACCTTACTCCCTGGATCCCACAGGATAACTACCCCAATAGATTTCCTCCCCTGTAGCCCCCCCCAATAAACTTAAAGGTATTCTGCTCAATTGATATCACATTACACCAACTCCAATACATAAAAAACACACATTATTTCCCCGACAAAAAACAGGTGGTTTAAAGTTAGCCCTGACTTAGATAACAGTGTGATGTAGTGATTTGGCCTCTTGCTTCTGAACTGGTGAATTGTACTGTAGGTTCAAATCCCAGGTGACTATGCTGCGATTGCGGCCAACCCTAAAACAAGGTACTGTAAGTCACTCAACTTGTTCCAGTGAATGCCTTTCTGTATAAATGAGTTTCCACACTGTTGTTGGGAATGGAGAATATATTTTTTGGTAAATTTGGCTTGATTTGGTAAATCAAGAAATAAACAGTTTTTAAACAATCCTGAAAGCAGTCTGCTCCATGGGAAAGATTCTATACTCATTGTTTAACATTTAGTCAAATATGAAGAACAAAGAAATATGAAGAAAAAGGACAGAACAAAGAGATAGGACTTGGTGTAATTACAGTGCTGTAGTGTTCTTAATCCTCTTAAAGTAAAAAATCATTCTAAAAAATGCTCACAGTGTGAACCTAAAAAAAAATTCAGCTGCTCCTTAAAGGCTCTGTAGCTTATTATCTCTTTTTATATTCTACTATCATTGCCTAGGACCTTCAGTACACTCACCCATTCTCTTACTGTATGTCTAGTCAGCCCTTCAGCTGTCTCTCTCATCCTCTTGGACTCATGGTCCGTTCATTCTCTCTCTTCAGCTAGGGACACTCCCAAGGAGCCATAGTGTGGACATTTTTTGTCTCTCAGCGGCTACCCCTCACACCTGCTAATAGGGAGCACATGTTTTAATGGAGAGGGGCACAGCTGTCAGGTATCAGGATCATACGTACAGCTGCCTCCTCTCCGAGGGTTATTACAGGACTGCCTGTCACAATTTTATTTATGGTTAATGTACACATTTTATAGAGGATACATTTACACACATGCTTATCATTTAAAATTATTCCCTGTGGAAATTTATGAAAATAGTCTAAATCCAAAAATGGACAGTATTTCAAAATGTTGTTTTATAGAAGTACTCAATAGTTCTGAGGGCAGTTACAGGAGCAACAGCCATTATGTGACTCCAGTGTACCGTGATGATGTAAATCCAGTTTGACCTCTCCATCTGACCTTGTAGAACATATTTTAAGCAATGATATGCTGTCTTTCTATAAACTCCTTCTGAACATGAGAGTCAGAAGACACGGGAAGTTCCTAATTCATGAGGGGCTTGTCTTTAGGGATAGGTGTGTTGTTTCTTTTTCGTGAGAAGACCAACATTCTCATTTGTGAACTTGCTTTTTGAAAAGGGGGTGACGTTTTTGAGTGGACTGTAGTCTGCTACACTTTTCATCTAAATGAATTCTTGGCAGTGTCATAGAATAGATTTTCTTTCCCTTCTGACTGGCAATCTTTCTCTTCTAATCACCAGGTGCTCTGAGAGCTCATCTGCAGGCTTTTCTCCAGTTTTGGCAGCTCCTGCCAAAGCTCCTGTATGTGACTGTTTCCACACTCCCCTGCAATTTGTTTTCTATGCTCTTCTTTCAACATTTTTTGGTTTTACCTGAGTTCAGGCTTCATTGTAACTGTTTGAAATGTCTTTTTTGACTTGGCAAGGTTATACTGGCAATGATTTGGTCACTTGGATCAAACTGTATTTGATTCTGGTTGGCTTTAATTCTGAAAGTTAACACTCTTTTTAAAGCCCAGTGCAGTCTTTAAATAATTGATGTGACATATGTGCTCTCTAACTGAAAGCAGTGGCAAATATTTTGGACTAAAGATAAAAAATGAAAGGAAACATGCTGCCAGCCAAAGTGCTTTCTTCAATTATTTTTTTTTGCAAACCAATATCCCATCTCTCTTGTTCCAAAGTAAACAACAAAAACTTTTTAGTTTAACCTAGTCCTCTGCATGTTTGTATTTAATACATTCTTTCCTTGGCAAATCACATTTTGACCAATTCTGTTTTACAGCTATATCTCAAATAGTTATTGTTTATTTAGTCTTACCTCTCTCAGCTTTGTGTTTTGTATATTCACCCTTCAGGGGATTTTAAATGTGCTTGTTTCCAATTGTAAATTTTAAATATACCGTACTTCCAATCTGTGATGGCATCAATTTGGGACATCATGTAGGCAACCAAGTGGTATTGTTTTTAAAAGGATGAAAACTCTGTTTCTCCACTTACAGACCTATAGCATGGCTACTTGGCCAAAAAAAAACTTTTTTTTTGAAGTAGCAAACTATTTAAATTAGGCTAGGACCCACTTTATCCACCATTTACACCCATCTAGATTATGTGCAGCAACTATTATTCCATTACACAATGGGTCAAGTAATAAGACTGCTTCAGCTATTGAACTGAAGGAGAGATACTGTATAAGGACATCAGATATGGATGTCGTGTGTGCCATGGTATGTTTAATGATTAAGGGTGGCACACCTAAAAGCATAGTATAATTGGCTACTATGATGGGACATTTAAAAAAAAAGTGTTACTAAAGATTAAGCAAACCCACCTTCACGTCACTGCAGGTGAGTGTTATCGCAACACTTTCAAGGTACATCAGCTACTGTCAGCAACTTTCTGCATTTCAATATCATCAGTGAAACCATAAGGGATTAAAGAACAATGCTGTTCACTCACCATATAACTGATGTGATATCCATTCTCACAGTTTGTTCATACCGTGAAGGAAAGACAAAGTAATTTTATTGCTACTCCACCACAAATACAGTATTCACTGGTTAAATGGACATTATTTTGGTGTAGGCTACTTAAATTTCCAAGTGAAAAACAGAACTTTTTCAATTTCCTTGCTCAGATGGTGGGGTAAAGAGGGTATAGTTACTGCATTATACTGCTTTATAACATATAACATACAGTATAAGCCCAAATGTGGATCTCCTAACTTTACTATGGATGAGGGGGACGCAATGGAGAGGATGATGTCCTTTAGATCATATTTTAATGCACCAAATGGAACATCCACCAATAATCATTGGTGTTAATCTCCTACACTTCATAAATGATCTGAGTATTCCACACCACACTTCCCAATTCGTCAGTTGTATGTACTATAATTGATTTTGAATTACACTCTGACACCATCTATATTAAAGGCTGTTAGCAGTTTATCAAGTGTTCAATAAGGCTATGGGTCAATGAAAATGGACTCCACTGATGTAGCAGTAATTAAATTAGATTTCTTTCTGCAAACCCTCCACCAAAAAAAAATGCAAGGCAAGGGTGCTTTTGTTTTAATTTGGAAATCCACATATTCGAGTTGTGTGATGATGAGATGATAATTATGAGAAGTATTCATGATGCAGTGAATCTAAAAAACGGCTAATACATTGCGTGAAGGCGCCAGTTATGTCTTTTTCTTGCCAAACCTCAGAGTGAAGGAAAATCTTATCACTAGATTATAGTAATATAGTGAGAGACATTTGTGAGAAAACCACCTTCTTGGTTCCAAACACAGGTCCCTTGGTGTAGTCTTGAACCGTAGATAGACACCTGCTAATTGGGGGGAAAAAAAAACGCAGAATAAGGCACAGCTGGTCTGAATGAGTAACTGGCACTCAGAGAGAGTGAGATTCCACATGAGGGAAAGGAGCTGTCCGGATAGGTCTACTTAGAATTAGTTATGTCTCTAGGCTAATTAAAAGATTTATAAGACCAGTTGGGAGGAAAAAGGGTTTCACTTTGTGTCTAGGCTCACAGGATGAGTTTTAATTGAACACTGAAGGGGGGTTTGTTGTGGCATAATTATAAAGGCAATCCGGCAAGCAGGAATCTGTTGAAGGCTATCCTGAAAGGGTCCAGAACATACTAGCAATATTTTATTCTTCTTTGCTCTACAAAAGCCCAATGCATTATGAAGAGAGTGGACAGGATTGACGGTGCCAGACTGACCTTGAATCTTCTTTGGGAGCAAGCAGATTCTCCCTATGAATAAGTACTGACAAAGTTCTTTTCAGGACACAAACCTTACCTACTGTATTGTAAGAGAAATCATTGGAGTGAAATCAGTCAACAGTATACTTTACCCATTTTTAAGATAACAGCTCAATTTCTGTTCTCTTGGCTTGAAACAGAGGACAGAGGCGTGAGCCAGAATGAGTATTTTTTAAGTACTAATTAGTACGTAATTTATTAAAACTCTACTAATATTCTGTTAATCTATCACAGGCTATTATAACTTATTATAATGGAATATGCAACATCTTAATATTATATTGAAATAAAGAATTTTATGAGATGGTATTAATAAGTTAGTGTAAACCCATTATCCAATGATTAATATACTTTGAAATCTTTGAATTTCCTGCAGTTTAGAGATATTGTGTTCAAAGGGCATGAGGAACAGAGTGACACCCCTCCCCTTTGTTGTTAATTTGAAACTGAAATCCAACTATACCGTGTACTCTACAACTGAAAACCCATTCACAGGTACAAAAACATTGTCACAAAGTGTAAACAATTAAAGTCTCAGGATAAAAGGTCTCGGTCACCTTTAGAAGTGTTTGCATTAATGTTAAGATTCAGAAAAGAATCAAATATCACACAGTGAATACAGTATATAGTTAACAGACATGAAGATATTCTAATAAGAAAATGTGAATGAAAAAACAGTTGAACAACAAAAATAATAACTGCAGATTTAGGACAGGCATCCAGTCCTGCTGTCTGGAGTTATTTAGGGCAAAGAAGTAGAAAGATGCTTCAATTAAAGTGCATCTGTAATCACGGCCAAACTGAGACAGAACAAAGAAAGTGTGAAAGTACACAAATGTCTGAACAACCTGACCCATTTGGCATTTGAACAGATATACAGTAAATCTTATTGTCTGTAGAAGGGGCTTTAAAGGAACAGGATTGTGTGAAATAAATTAAATTCAGTCCTGGAGGGGTCAATGATAAAAGTTCTTTTTTTGTACATTTAAATTATTAAGATTTAAATACTTGGGATATTATTATGACCTTTAGTCGGTGCAAAACATTTCTCTTTCTAAATCTAGAATAACACCGAAGACATTCTTTCAGTGGAATTTGTTGTAAACCTTAGAATGCAGAGGACTACAAACTTACTGCAAACTTTATACTTTTTTTAAATTAGACCCCATTTCCTATTTTAGTAAGTACATTTTTATTTTTAATTTAAACACTTTGCTTCATACAGATTTTTTAAGAAATACATCAATGAGAGATTTAACTCAGGTTAAATTATGAAATCAAATCTACAGTAGGCATTATTAATGAAATGCATGATAACATCCTTGAACTTAATGAACTAAGACCTTTACACCTCACTGTCAAAAAAGACAGTGCCTCTGCAATGATGCAAAGCCTTCTGTTTCTCTATCTTCATCACCAATTCTGAATGTCAGACATGCTTAAGAATGCTCTACAATACCCTGGGGGTATACAGCATCTGCCTGAACCTGCTGAGCAATGTTCTCTCTCCCTTCTGTTTCCTTTAAAGTTTATTTATTTTATTTTTTCCACATAAGCCTACCTTAACTGAGAATAGAATGCTAGTCGTCTCCTGACTATAAATAGCCATAATGCAAGAGCACACCAACTTTAAAACATACGAGATGTACAGTAGTTTCAGCAAAAACATCTTCAATTAAATTGCATTTTATAGCATCCCTGCACATCCCTTGTATATAAATCACTGTCACCTTAGATAAATGACTCAGAATAAATGCAGTAAACACTAATGACAGCATTCATCAAAAGCTAGAACTGTTCCATATTGAGTGGGTCGTGTGTTTGCTCCATACCAGATGGGCTGAGATGAGCTCAGTACCAAGTTATTAATGTGGATAGCTGCATTGACTTTAGCAACAGGGCACTGTATTTCATATCACAATGATTGACTTACACACAACTCCTATGTACATTATATTACTTGAACAAGTCTTTAAGGCTCATGTTCTATAACAATATTTCAATTTTTTTCTGAATTTTCATTCAGTTTTTGTGGAGTATTTTAATTGTCAAAGAGAACTTGTTGGGGTTGCAGTGTTTAAGTAGACCAAAGAAATCCCTAATAATTATATTTCTCGGGTAAAGATTGTGCCTTGTGACCTGAGCTCAATGCAACTGCAGAGGAGGATGTTTCACGTTAGAAAGACATCTCTGTAACATTTCCTCAGCTCTGTCCATCCATTTTCTTTCTGCTTTATCCAATTCAGGGTTGTGCAGGAGCTGGAGCCTATCCTCAACAAACACAGAACACAAAAACAGACATGCAAACACACCAGGGCCAATTTTCCCAGAAGCCAATTGACCTGCCAGTTTGGACTATGGGAGGAAACCAGGGTCCCCAAAGACAGCCTACAGTACACCACATTGGGAGAAAATACAAACTTCTCACAGATAGCATCCAGGTCCAGAACTGTACACAGGGGCCCACTGCTATGAAGCATTAAGTTATCTCATTTAGTTGTGGGTTTGAAACACAGCATTCTAGTTTAAGAGCCTTAACCACTAATAACCATTTTAATGGTTTATAAATAGTTTTAAACTTTTAAAGGTAAATTCCTAAAACATAAATACAGAAAATGACATACAGATATTGTCATAATGTGGAGACAGTATTTGAAACATCTGCACTCATACTAAATATTGTACATGTTGCTAATTTACAGGACAATAGAAAGTCTCAACTCTTTAACAATTGTCTCAACAAGTCTCAGCTCTTTAACAACTGTTACAAATAATAGATCGAGCCAAAACACAATGCTGTGTTTTCATTGATAGGATGGTTAAGGGATAGGCCTGATAATAAAATTATTTATTCTTTGCTTCTCAAAGGAGGATATTATAATGGATATATTTGTGTATAATTTGTAATAATGGGCAGATGAGTAACTCCAAATGGATTAATTTACATTTTTATTCAATTATTTATAGTAAAAAGCAATATAACTGGCAATTTTACATATTAAACAGCCACATTTGACTAGAGAAGTAAACAGCTATTTTTTTGAAAGTCAGAATATTTCAGTGCATAATCAACTATGATTACACTGGCCTAATTCACTGTTTTGTATCCACAATGATGATTAAGAGGAGAAAGGTTAAAATATCAGCATCAGTTTAGTCTTTCACTGTGTTGATATTTGAGGCATTTATGATCAGATTAAAAATTCCAGGACTGTGAATAGGTGGGGCTTGACTTTGACAGTAGAGGACTGTTGATGAGCCAGCTCATCTGAAACTTATTAGAGGCTAAAGTAAGGGCATGTGCCAGCAATACCATTACCGCTGTCCCTGCAGGATTGTGTGTGCTCTCAACCAGCAGTAGTTTTAGCAGATTCAATATACATTATTTAGAAAATGTTGTTTTGGTTTGATATCACATTTTAGATGGAACAGGTTTGAACAGGTTTGAAGGTCACATTAATTGTTATCCTGTCCACTGCCCTTTAGTTCCAACATCATTTAAGTTATTTTTTTAAGATGGTCATCACTGCCATAAAGGTTGTACAGAAGCACTAATGTTTTTTATGTGATTTTCCTTTTCTGTTTTTTTATGGGAAACCTGTCCTACCTTTGTTGTAGATAACAAGATAGAGGACAGCCTGCCACTGAGATTCTAGTTTAAGAGCCCTGAGATGGCCAGCAATGTCTTCTTGTCATACTGCTTCACGTCACACAGAACAACACACTATTTTTGCTAAAACATTTCTAGAAATCAACATAAAAGCCACTTACATCGGTATCTTTTCAACACTAGATTTACAGTACTGTAGCACCAGAATGTAACCCTATCAATTTTACGAGTTATCTTTTTTATTTCAGTGAAAAAATAGTACATTTAAAGTCAGGATTTAATAAACAGTAACTACAGTATGTCTATCAATGCCTCACACTCCAGGTAACTCAGATTAAATTACAGAGTGAGACACCTTCTGCACACCTTTTGTGTGATCTCCCAGTGTTTGCATTGCTTTTGTTACACTTTCCAAAAACATGCTGACTAGTTTCATTCATGTCTCTAAACTGCCCCTGTGTGTGTACCCTGTTATTAACTGGTGTCCCATCCAGTTCTCCCTGGAACCCTGTACATTAGTGATAGGTTCCAGGTTGCTGGGTGATTTTCTGAAAATGAGAGGATGTGTATCCATTCCACATTCACATTATAGTGATGTGGTAACACTTTAATTATCCTGTTCCATATGAATGTTTAATTTCTATGTAATAAGTGGCTCATAATTTGGTTCTAAAGTATTAATGAAACATGACATACGTTACAATCCAGCAACAGTTCTTATCAGTACCACAAAATACAGTGCTTGTATACATTGATTTTATTACTATTTTTTAAAAACTTGTAATAATGTACTGTCACATTAATACTGTACTGCACAATCTCTTTGTTAAGCATGGATAGAAAATGCACTTCAAGATAATGTCCCAGGTAGTACACTATGTATAGTATGTATCTACAGTATACTAAGACTGTAATAGCAATCCCTAAGCAGTACAGTATGTAGCAGTCTTACACATAGAAAGTATTGAAGCCATTGTGTTTTATTTATACTAATTATATAGACATTTTTTTTTCTTTCCTGGTTCTTAAATGAAGTTTGTTTACCTTTCTGTGTGATTAATTTGGCTTTTTATACTATCTCCTCTTAAGGTTCTCTACTCACACCCTTCAAAGGTGCAGATACCTACAGTATATCCAAGATATATTTCCAGTATTTGATGTATTGAACCTTATACATGATCTATTGAACCTTGGATCAACATGTGGAGTATTCATGAAGTGGAGTAAACACTGTCATTATCCTGGACTTGAATTTTCTGCTGTATGGCTTCCAGTAGCAATTTTGATGAAGATACTACCACAGCATTCTTATTTCACTAAGGCCAGTATTTGTTCAATGTGTTACATATTAAGATTCTATAATTACCATTGCTATACGTCATGGCTGAGATCAGCCAACTCCCACTAGGGAACCCAAATAAAGCTCTGGCATCATTTACTGCATCAGTACCTTGTATCCCCAGGTCTCGCTAAGTTTTAACCGAGCAAGGTAAAGCAGTGTCAGCACTTTTCTATGTATGTAATGAAGGTGACAAACTTGCAGTTGTCTCTTAATATTTGGAAAAAGGTCAAGCATCCTGAATGACAAAAATGTAAGATTTAGTTTTACAGTTTAATATTAGAGGATAGCAGCAATCCTATTTGCAGAAGAGGAACATAACGTACAGTCTGGGACTGATGCTTTTGGGTGACCTCACAAAGTGTTAGCATGCCCTTTTAAAACTAGGGGGTTTAGTTTTTGCCATTCTAATGGATCAGCCATTATTAAAATATAGTGAACTCGCATTCTTGCAACACTCATCATAAAGGGACTTAATTGTTTTAGATAAAAAGAATATACTGAATGGTTACTTTGTGAGTGCTGGTGATACACTATATGCACTGTTGTTGTGTTGCATCTCGCTTTTTTTGTCAGTCCTTCTGTGTACATGTGTGTAAATTTCCCCTGTTTTTTTTTTCTTGCAAGACTACAGTTCACATGTTCACATAGGCTAAGCCACTGAACCTTCCAGCTGCAGTAGCTCCTGAGACAGTCTATCAAAGCCAATTGATAGGATGTTTTCTGGAGTAGAGGTGCAGTGTTTTACAACAGAGATCCAACATCCCAGTTCTTGAGATAGCACATACAGTACCAGAAGCTTTTCTGTCTCTTTCTGAATGGTCAACAAGACCCATCAAAGCATTTTAAAATAGTTAAGTCTAATCTTAAAGTTCTGCCTGGTGGATGCATATACAGTATGCAAAACTGAATTCCATCCTAATTAGTCAGATAAAAGCCATTTTAAAAGTCAGCAAAAGTTAGTCAGGATGTCAAATAACAGGCTATACAGAACAACAATAGAGGATAATAGAAAACAAGTATTGAAGAAATACAAGAGGAAAATAATTAAATCATAACATGCTATAACTATATGCTACTATTAACACTGGCATTTTCTGATGACAGTGTGATATACAACTCTGCATTCAAATTCCCGTTAGACGTCACTACATCAGTTGACATTCTATTACCTACAGTATACTTGCATAAGGTCACATTAACTGAAACAAGTCAATATCAATATACTGTAATATAATATAATATTCTTAAAACATTTCTTACAATGAAAGCTTAATGATACTTCTTTAGCACGTAAATAATGCATAGTCATAACTTTCTCATTGTGTGCATCTGCCATTGAGTTCATTTCAAATTCCAATTTCAAAAATGTTTAAAGTAGTTTTACAGTAGTAGTACAGTACCGCATAATAATACTGTAATATAACTATAGCTACTATAATGATATTATACAAAACACGTAGGAGTGTTTACGTTTCATTTTAGAAGAAATATCAAACAATACTATAGGAATTAAAAAAATTATTTAACAAGCCTTTTCATTATTTAATCCTGTTAAAGAAGATGGAGTTTTGAACCTTTTATTTTGATAAATTTTAAGTATCATTACAGCCTCATAAACTGACCTGATCAGTATCTAGGTGATTCTTTTACAGTACAAGAGAATTTGACTTAAGAATCAATGCATACTTTGTTTTTCCTCTAGTAGGTCTCAGATAGCCTCTCTTTTTTATCAGTAAATTATTTAATGCTTAACTATTCATATACTGTACCTACAGCAGGCTCACAACAGCAATAGAAAAGAATAAGAAACATGATGAAATAGGCTTTAATCTTAAATCAAGACCTGCATATACCCCCTTAGGAGAAACTGATTTTTTCTTGTGTATTGCTTGTGTACAATTTTACCTTTCAAAGCTGATGAAATGGAGAGAGACTCAAATATAAAGAATACTTTTTTTCTCTTTCCTTTCTTTCTGTTTGAGTGTTTTTTAGACTTATTTTTACTTTGGCTGGGTATTCAATTAAAAAGTTGTTTTGTTGGTGAAAACTGTTCAGGCGGTGAATATATTGTTTTTTTGTCCTTGTGTGAGCTGTAACTTTAAAAACGCATTCTTATTTTAGACTGAATTATTTCTGGGCATTGATAAAGTTGAGATACGTAAAATACTGCAGCGCATTTCAGTTGGATTATTGCTATAATTTCATGATTTCAGTAACCAACTAAAAACAGAGTTAGTTGTAACTGACCTAAATTTTGTAATGCATACAGTATATCAAGTTCATAATTACTCTATAACCAACATTTTGTTTTTAAATCTTTGGAAATAGATATACAGTATACTGTATTCCATCTAATTTTTACCAAACAAATGTGATATGCTGTTCTTTTTAAAAGAGCCAGATTAAAAATCTTTGTTACAGAAAAACACTAACATGATAATAATCATTATCATCATCATCATCACCATCATCCTTAAATTTCAATATTTTAGATAATCCGTAAACTAGAACTCAGCAGAGAAAATAACTATTGTACAGACAGTTTGTTTTCAAAAGGCAAATAAGAAAAAAAGATCTTCAATTCAGTGATACATGACACTTTATGATTCAAGATCCAGGACATTTTAACAGGAATTACATCACTGTCAACTAGTGGTGTGAGCTCTATGGCAGATAGAGATATCTCTTTTACTTTTCTATTGCTTAATACTGTTCTTCCTTTGACTTTTTTTTGGAGTTAACTGTTAAAATAAACACCCTGTAATTCTGTTAAACAATAACAGAGTTAAAAACATACAGTAAACCTCCTGCTTTCAAGAACATACTGTAGCATTTTTTTGATTTTGTTCACTGACCACTACCTGATTTACTGTTTAGTTCAGTTTATTTAAGTACATTTCGTTTTGCTATTATTTCTCACTGATACTGCACGTACCAATGAATCCGTAAACTGTACGATTGGTGTACATAACTTCATGGATTTTTTTTTGTTTTATTCATTCTTTAATGCTTCTGCCAATTGAATGGCATAGGGAAAAACTGCACTTTGATTTGAATGCTGCATTTTGATCTTGCTGTTTGACATTTCAACTATGTACCATTCAAATACTTCATAAATGTGTCCAATTGCCATGATTCATCATGTTAGAACGATAAATAATTCCTATAGAATAGTTTAATTATCTGGAAAAAAATAAAGCAAGGATGAAAAGTCATTTATTTATTTATTCATGTATTTATTAAATAATAAAAGTTGCTGAAATCAAGAATAAAACTTGATTATAGTCCTGTAGTTCACAACAACTGGAATCATGAGGATATCTTGTAAAGAATAAGTATTGTGTATTGTATAACCATCATGTTTAGGTTTAAATGTACAGTAAGTTTCAAGCAGAACCTAGGAGCAATATTTGATAACCTGCATACCACTAATCAAACCCTATTTTTTTCTCACTTCCTATTTTCATCTGTGAGATTTGAGGTAGCGATCCCTGGAAGAATGCTGCCTGAAGATCTCTCCCAGATAAGAAGCAAAATGCAGCTACACACTACTCCTATTTTCTAGCTTTCTTAAAGGACAGATACAGTGTGCGACAGAAGTGTGTGTGTACACTACACACACATACAGAAATAAATGGAATTTAAATGAATGATTTAATTAAATCACCAGAAAAACACAGCACTATAATACCGGATGGTAGTGTGGTGATTGGTGCTGTTGGGGATTGATTCTAAACTGTAGTGCCATATGTGTGGAGTTTGCGTTCATTTGTTTTTTTGATGTGCTTGTTTCCTTCCACTCTTCAGAGACATGCTGATGATGCTAACTGGTAACTTTAAGTCTAAGAGATTCAAGAAGTTCATGCATACTTACACTGTGACTTCTTCTTTCTGTGCAGAGAGCAGATACATTTTAGTGTCTTTAAAACTACCTGTTTAACAGATTATGAGTAGATTTTTTCCAAATGTTATTAATACATTTATTACACACTAATCTTATAATACCAAAGGAAAGTGGACAGCAAAACAAAAGCTGTAGTAATGTAATATACAATCTTGTAAATCGCATTACTAATCATGATTAGGCACTACATGATGCTCAAAGTGTAATACTGTATGTACTAGTTGATTGTGAACACATGGGCAATGCTTTTCCAGCCTGACCTTAAGTTATAGATTTCTTAATTAATTGCATATATTTTTTTTCTGTTATGGAAAGGATTTCACTGTCTTATGTTGGAATATTAGTCAAGAAAAGAAGAAAATAATTTAACCAATGTTTTCTGGAAAAATGTCTAATCTTTGGATAAAGAAACCATACAACTTGATATTAATCATATCTCCTCTGTCCTCATCTCCCAAGACATAATTTCATACACAATGCGTTTTCACTTGGCTACCTGTACTAATGGGTTGTGATTTATTGCTACGTTAATGGATAGTGCCATCACAATAGATCAGTTTAGCTAATGGATAATCTCTGGCTTTGCATTAAATTGAATTTTGCCTTTATTCCATATTGGAACCTGTGTGCCCATTAAAGTAGACGTTTCAGAATGATTATTTGCTCCTGTACAGTTTCAAAGAAAACAATAATGCATTTTGAAAAATGTATTTATAAACTTTTTAGGGGAATTGTAAAAATTCCTTGTTGCTGTCCCCTCCTTCTCTGTGTTATCTAATCGATCATGATGTGTGGTTTGCCATCTGGTGATTAGTTTAACAAGCTTTATCTGGGTTCCAGTACAAGTGTCTGAGCCAATAAAAGAACACATTCAGAGTCCGAACATGCCCAGTCTGAGTCTATGCTATTATGTGGTATCAGCAGACAATGTTTGGGCTCGTTTATGTGCTACCTACAGCAGGTCAGGTTGAGCTGGACAAAGTATTCTCTTTTTAAGCAACACCAACTACTGTGACAGACTGGATGCTTGCACATTTGCAGTGCTGTTAGGGAGAGCTTATGATAAATGCTGACCTCTGAGCCACGAACCGTAGCTCTGATCCAGCATATCATCCACTTTAAGAGTGTGCATTTTGGTGATCTGTCACTGTTAGCTTTCAGAACCCCTCCAGGCTCCTAGGATATACCGGTGGTCCCCTTTCAGAAAAGCCTGCTCAGTCCCAAAAAACAATCCTTCACAGAGATTAGTCCCCAAAAGATCTTCAGTTCCTCTTCTCACAGGGAACAACTCTTCAATTCTCTATTCCACTGAGGAAGCTGGAATAGATGAATTCCTAATAAACTCCCAGATTCTCCATTTCTCTTCTTTGTCAATATAAGCTTATTCCTTACACAGGTCAGGCTCTTCCATCCTTGGCCAGTCTTCCCTTTACCAAGAAGGAACCTGTCCCATCCCTCCTCTGGGACCCCTAGCATACTCAGTCAGGCTCACCCTTCCATAGCCAGTCTTCCCTTCACTGGAAGCTACATGTTTCCTGTCTCTTCCAAGATCTACTGGCGCACCAAGTAGAATACAACCTGTGGTTAAATCTCTCTATCTGCAGACCCAGATGCCACAAAACAAATGGGAACCTCTAGTATCTCTCTATTCTAAAATGCTAACTCACTAACCAGGAGAGGCCATTTTTAACCAAGGGATTCATCACTCACAAAATCCAACTTTCCTAAATCTACAGAATAGCAAGCTCTCTTAGCAAGTTTCAAGTACTTACCTCCAATCAGGTCTTTTTGGATGATCTTGAACAAGGACCTCTCACCTGGCAGGTGCCTAATGTTCTATCTTCTCTCTCTTTTCTCATGTTCTGCTCTTCCCTCTCTGTTCTGTCTTGACCTGATCTTATATTGGTGTCTTTTTGCACCAATATAATCATTTACACAGAACTTCATTAACTGAGGTAAACCAAGGTCAACTTTACAATTGCTTTGATCACTGAATCTGGACCCCCTACATCTCGGCAAACATCCCCTTTGCTTTGAAGCTGGAAATACTGACACTAACGAGGCAAACCATGATGCACTGCTACATAAACATGTTAACTCTTTGTTAACCAAGCTGTGCCCAGAAGTGGGTGCTTGCATTTACTATCCTACTGCATAGATTGCAAATAGGTGAATGTGGTCAGCGAATGTGGAAAAAATGGTCAGTAAGCCAAAAATGCAAATATCGAACTTGCAAATATTGAGGTTTTACTGTACATTCTTTTATTTAGAGTTTGTATAGTGCTTTTAACAGAAATCAGACAAAGAAAGATTGTAAAGTGGGAGCAGGAAGATAATAAGTCAGACAGGTATTGAGGTGTCAAGAAATGTCCAGCATTAAAGGGGAGCATAAAGATATTAATGTCGACACAAATCTGATGGGAAGTCAGTGCAAGGACTCCAGGAAAGGAGGATTGTGATCACTTGCACTGGACCTGGTCAGGACTCTGGCTGCCAGATTCCGGACAGAATATTTTACAATGGCCATCTCATCCAGATGTTGGAAAACTAAAATTACTTATTACATGTGTTGTTTATTTTACACAACGTATTTTGCTTTTCTTTATCAAATCAAATATTTGTATCTGTAGAAAACACTGTTAACAGTAATGCAAATATCCAGGATATTAACAACTAGGATTATAGAGATAAGCTATCCATAAACACCAGACTAAGTGAGCAGAGATGCTTTAATGCATTTACAGAACAACAGAAATCAAGAACATTTTTTTTAAGTTAGCTTTCAGGCCTCTCTCACAGTATGCCGATGAAACACATTCCCTTTTCAATTTGCAAAGATAGGATATTACACCAGAGTGGTTCAAAGAACTGCAAACATTTTGTTACTGTTGATTTAGCACATTGCAGAAGTTTTAATTAATCTGACAAACCAAATAGCAACAGCCCTGCCTCTCTAATTTGATTTTGCTTGTTGAATGTTGCCAACAGTCATAGTCTGGTTACTAAAAGGGCTGAAGTTTCTCCTCTGTACTCTAATACCGTAGCCACATTTGAAAAATCTGAACGATAATCCATTGAATCATTAGCAAAGGCTCTTGATAATAATGTGTCAGTGTTTAGATAAGAAGCAAAATTAGAAAAAAGTCAAATAAAATATATCGTTATATGTTTTATCACAACAAAAATAAAATACCTGTGCACTTCAGTCCAAAACAGTGCGGGAGTGGTGCTTTAATCTGTAAAAATCAGATGTTCTAAAACCCCCACCCTAGCATAGCATCAGTGCTCACAGATTATTACTCTTCTCCACAGCTGCAACAAACGACTCTTTATTTTGTTTACTTGGACCAGTTTCAAAACTGTGGTCTCAAGAGGTGAACCGCCAATGACTGAAACTAATGTTCTCACCATCTGGTCCATGGCTTTGCAGTGAAATTGATTCCTTCATGATAATATGCCATTTGAACGTAAAAATGAAACATTGTTGTAAGGTAATGAGATCAGAAGAGAAAATGTATTTCAGTGATGGTAGGTTACAGGTGGTGGGATTAAAGACTAACATGGAGGCTGCAGGGCCATAAAGTTATTTGACCATTATACCCATTCTTTAAATTACTTTTAATAGTGGTGGATTGAAAGGACCGTAAGACTTGCTTTAAATATAACAAATGCTTCAGCTGTTCTATAAGGAATCTGATGGGTTTATGAGTGCACTGTTCAAGACCTCCATCAATGTCAAACTACTGGAAGCTGGTTATTTATTATAAATTATTTTATTTACAAGGTCTAAAGTTGACAAAGTGGAAAACTATAGCTTAGATGAAAGCTTAGATGTGAGGCAGCAGTTTGGAATAATGTACTGGGCTCCGGAATCTTGCTTCAAAGGTACATCACTTACAGTAGATTGCTTCAATAAAATGAGCAGCAGTATAAATGTAAGTGTCTTTGGATAAAAGCTTTGGCTAAAAACATCAATAGGAGTATTAAATAAGGTGGAAAGTATAGTATTCAGATTAAACAGTTGGAAATTAAGAGTTTGGAATAAAATATTCTCCTTTTTCATATTTTTTTTATTCAAGAATAATTGTGTTACATGTAACAAAATAGCAAATGTTTTATATGCACACTTTTAAATTACTGAAGTACTTAAATGTGAATGTGGATTACAATGTATTGTAGAAACTGTCATTGGGCTAGTTTGTAGAATTGAGCTAAGCTCATAAACCGGTGTTTCACTAATACAAAATATGTAAATGAGTCTAGAGTTGTCTGAAATATCTCATCACAAGAGAGCCATCCATCAAGAAATCATCACTCTCTTTAGGTCTTTGTACCAATGAAAAATCAAACATCTGCTTTTGTTTTTCTTATTTTTGTTTAAGCATATTGTGACTGTGTGTCCCGACAGACCAAAACTACCACACAGAAATATGGAGCAACATATGGCTGATGCCATTAAATGATACTGTGTTTTAAAAATGCTGTGCCCAGCAAAAAAAAAAAAGAAATCTGTGCATGACTCACCACGTGCTCAGCATTCAGACTTTAAAATAAATTGCAAAAGCTTTCCTGCCAAC
This sequence comes from Atractosteus spatula, assembly GCF_055471065.1. NCBI lineage: Eukaryota > Metazoa > Chordata > Actinopteri > Semionotiformes > Lepisosteidae > Atractosteus > Atractosteus spatula. Next base: position 5,947,945 of record NC_142728.1, on the reverse strand, counting down.
AATTCCAGCCTAACAGCAGCAGGGGCACATGATGGAAATTTAAAGAGCTTCTCCTGTTTTTTGACACATAATATACTACTGTATTGTAACACATTTTCACCTTTGTTGAATACCAAAAAGAAATACAGCAGGTAGTGCCTTGAGCTCTCTTGGGAGCAAAGGTGTGGAGCTGTACCATGTGAGATTTTAGATGAGATTAAAATACCAGAAAGCCAAAAAAAAAAATTCCAAAATTTTTCTTGAATTCTTGTATTTATCTCGAGATACTTATTCTTAGAATTCCTAATATTTTTTGCAGAAAATTTGTCATCTCTCCATTATTGCTGTCTCAAAATAAACCCTTCATTTCTAAATGTCACTCCCCTTTTATGTGTGATAAGCTGTTTTTGCAATAGTTATTTTATAATGAAATATATTCCAATTTTTACAAACTCATTCATCTTAACAAGTGCTAGTTAAGATTTCCTATTTTTAACTTATTTAAGATGGTAAGTGCTCACTCTTCTTTCAGCAATGTTACAGCCTTCTATAGAATAAAGTTTAGTTTTTCTGTGATACTAGCCCATAATGTTTCACCTTTGTGATTAATGATAAAATTAACACACAATATAAACATGTAACTCATGCTTCTTAATATAATAACCTATCACACAGTACATTAGAGTCTTTTCTTGGCCCAGACAATAAGAAAATAAAAAAGATGGTACCAGCTGACAATTGTATTTTATTAGGAAAAAAGCTAGCAACAAAATAAATACTTTTTTTCCCTAAAATATAACAAGGACAGAGTATTTCCATGTAGTTATGCATATTACAGTAATTCTTATCAAAGGTGGCAAAAATAACTCTTTGATCTGGACTCTTGCTGACTGCTGTGGTTCTTACAAAATAGGCATCATCTCTTATTTCTCTTGACCTTCATCATATCTGAATGTGAAAAACCACAGGGCTTTCATCCTGCTGTGCAAATAATGAAGCTTCAAAAATCAATATAAATAATATCTAAAACATATTCTGTGTGCATGTTCTGGTGTTAGATTTATAGTCTGAAATTTAACAATTTGCATATTAACTAGCTAATGCCTCTAGTTAATATGCACATCAGGTAATTATGTTTGAAATGGCGGACATGAATTGTTGCTACACTTTCATTTTTATGTATGGTGATTTAGAAATGTGTCTATAATCAGGGCTGCATTCATTTTCTCAAAAATACTACTGAAAAGCACATCCAGGCACTACAGAGCAGGCATTTTGGAAATATTATCAAATATCAATATTATCCTTCAAACATATTCTGCACCATGCCACATGATAAGGAATATGATCCCTACCTTTGATGTTGTCCTCAGTGTTGTGTCAGAGGTGTGTGGAAGTCTCTTATTTGTTGCAGCTACAAAGCCAAACTTTTAACCAGATGTGTAACAACAAGTGTGATACAATGAATTAATCCACCATGTAAACTTATTGAAGATGTATTCATGTCTGTCTTCTGATTAAAACCATTGGATGTATAGTATAGGGTCTCCTTAAAATACTATTTTCTGGAATTTAATAAAGAAGATTTCAACGAAATAGTAGAAGAGTAATTCTACAAAGATAAATGGCTGATGTACTAAACAAATATTTCACTCAGCATTTCACTAAGGAAGAAGTTAACAACATGCTTCAGGCACCAGAAGGGCAAAGTTTTGTATTGGACATAGTTTATTAGTTTTTATTGCTATAACCCAAAGGACTTCTTTATTAATATGTCTGGGCCTGGTGGTATCATACCAATTGTACTCAAAGACACAACTCTCCCAGCTTTTCCTGATATTGCTACTTTTGAAACCACCTAGAGAAGAGTTACTGGTATAAGGGAGTGTTCTATACTGACTGGCTGAAAGAAATGTATCTTTTTAGTCTGGAACACAGAAAACTATAAGGGGGCATGATACATGTATCCCCATAATCATAAAATAATAAAAAGTAAAACCCTGTGAATTTCTAATGAATGAACAGTAAAATACAAACCAGAAGGTACAAGTGGATACTGCTTGGAAGAACATTAGAACATTAGAACATTCAAATTCAAAACCACACTATTGTTACAGCTATTGAAAGTGACAATTTTTAATAATCTAGATACATCATTGGCTAGAGTCAATGTTTGAAGTTCTTGGAGCTTCAAAGCAAGGAGCTATGGTGTTTACTGGATTGTGAGATACAGTACATTGATCAAAGGATGGATCTGGTTTACCTAGTTAAGTTCTGGGTAGATGAAATATCAATCAATAGTCCAGGAACACAGCATAAAATAGACAGGTACAGAGAAAGAGCAAGGAGGGGACAAAAAACAAAAAAGAGCCAGGGGAGAGACAAAAGAGAGGAAGATAAAAGGTGATCCAGATCACTAATAAAGTCCAGATTTACTCTTAAACAATGCAAAGCAACTACTTTGTCTCTTGTTTATTTTCTACTGTAACACTTCTGTATTCTCTCCGGTTTTGATGATGTGTATTTGTCATTGTGTTGTGTTTGACTGTGCCGTAAAAAAAATTTCCCCAGGGGACAATAAAGCTTGAATTGAACTGAATTCAAGTTAAGTATTTCGTCCTAATTAAGAGAGATTGCCTGTCTGTTGCTTTTTAGGAAACTCAGATTTCCTGTATGAAGAATTCCTCAGTTCAAAACAACCTCTCCTGGTTAGAAGATGCATTTTTAGAAAAGGGAGATAGATTTCCCATTCACTTTGTTGAATCCAGATTTGTATATAGAGACATTTAACTGTAGGTCATATCCTGTTAATTTATAAGGCAGAAGTATTTCGTCTTTGGTTTTTGTAGGCATTATACAGGTATATAAGATTTGAAAACTTGGTAGAATTCTAGGATTTTTCTGGGTGGTCAGGAAATAGACCTCATGAACACCTTGATTGTACATACTGTAACTTGTATGTTGTATGTTTATGTTGTGTCTTGTTTAGTGTGTGTATTGTCATTATCAATATTGTAAGCATTTGTTTACTGTAGTGTGCCTGAATTGTTACTCATTTCACCAAAGCTGTGACAGAGAACAAAGAACTCAAGTGCCTCAGATTATACCAGGTGCATGGGTATGGACATTTCCAGGGTGGGGGTTATGATTATTTAATTTAATTATTGATTAATCTGCTCAGCCTATTTGTAATATTTTTGTTTTTTGTAATCCCCTATTTGTAACTATTTTGTGGAAACACAATGCCCAAAAGGAAAACACAAGGGAATGAAAGTTATCAAATTCCGATGTGGGAGGTGATACTGTAGGTTTAACCAGCACTACTGATCTTTACATAGTTTTGTACAGCTTTTGCAGAGTTTATTTACGCAAATACTAAATACTTGTTGTTGTTACTTACACTATTTTTTTAAAATTAAAATATGATGATGTAAACAGAACTTAAAATGAAAAACCACACACAAAACACGTTTTCTTCTCATTTTTTGTGAGTACGACACAAAAAATACATTTAATATTTTGGTATCTGATAGAGGCCAATCTAAAAGGAAAACTTGAACTGAAAAGAACACGTCATAAACTCACTACCTCATAATGCCATGCTCAATAACTTTGGTAAGAAGCAGAGCAACATGCAGCAGATGTTAACAATCCTAATTCTCTGTGCTTTACACAGAAAATATGAATTTAACTAGTCATCCACTCAAGTCCTCAAAATGAAACATCTGGCTTTGCTCGGCTGCTCACAGCTTGAATTATTAGGGATTAATGTCTTACAGGGGAGGGTCTTATTAATAGATCAGACACGCTCGTCACTATTTTAAATACAACAAGCATGATTCTGATGTTCTTTACTATTTTGTCCTCACCTCCTTTTTGCAATAGTTTTACCAGACATTACTGTTATTTATTTAATATCTGCAATATGATAGTATAATCATAATACAGTATACAGTATATAATGATAATACAAAAACCTCACTCATCTTTGCTAGGGTCAAATGCAGTTATTTAAATATAAATCCACAATATACCCAGGTATTCTTTCTTATCAAAAGATGGAGTTATCATGTGTAGTTTACTTATTCAACATTTTCAGGGAAAGTCTGAGTATGAGGAGAAATAGGAAATAATAATAATTGCTTACACTTATGTAGCGCTTTTCTGGACACTCCACTCAAAGCACTTTACAGGTAATGGGGACTCCCCTCCACCACCACTAATGTGCAGCATCCAACTGGATGATGCGACAGCAGCCATAGTGCGCCAGAACACTCACCACACATCAGCTATCAGTGGGGAGGAGAGCAGAGTAATGAATCCAATTCATAGATGGTGATTATTAGGAGGCCACGATTGGTAAGGGCCAATGGGAATTTTGGCCAGGACGCTGGGGTTACACCTCTAATCTTTTCAAGAAACACCCTGGGATTTTTAATGACCACAGAGAGTCAGGACCTCGGTTTTACGTCTCATCCGAAGGATGGCGCCTGTTTACGGTATTGTGTCCCCGTCACTATACTGGGGCATTAGGACCCACATGGACCACAGGGTGAGCACCCCCTGCTGGCCCCACTAACACCTCTTCCAGCAGCGACCTTAGTTTTTCACAGGAGGTCTCCCATCCAGGTACTGACCAGGCTCACACTTAGCTTCAGTGGGTTGCCAGTTGTGAGTTGCAGGGTGATATGGCTGCTGGCATCCACAGAAGATTATCTATGTTCAGTCTGTGACCAATGTACTTGGACATTCAAATCATTCTTCAATATGTATTGCATGTGTATTTTTTCCAAGACACCCACTACATATGCTTTTTTTTCCTTTATTGTAATATTAGATTTTTTTCCTAATCAAGATTCCCTTTGTATGATTCTAAAATGTATGATTGGCACATCATAATTTTACAGTGCTACCATTGTTAAAAAATGTAGCAGTGTAAATTACACAGAAGTACAATGTTGCATGTTACAAATGTATTTGTGGGAAGTCAATGGCAAGATAAATAATTATATTAAACACAGGCTATTGAAAAAAAGGAAGTTGTTTTTAAAATAGTTGTTTAAATAACTCAGGGATGTATTCAAAGGAGAAAGTCTATGGAAATGGTACATTTGTGAAAGCTACGGATTTGATCTTTTCCTTTCTTGGGTTTAAATGTTAACTTTATGTACAATTGTGGGATTGGTTCTTCATTAGACCTGGTAAATAGGTTGTAATATTGAAAAATGTGACATAAAAATGGAAATTCAAACCTTTTTCAGAATCCAATCTTTTTTGTAAATAAGTAATACATATTTAAATAAAATTTCTGTATATACTATAATCTTACTGTGCAGATTCAGTAAGTGAGATACTGTAAAGGGAACACACAAAATAATTAATTTTCACTCACTTTAAAAAAGATGATTTTTTACACAGCAAATGCACACTGCATTTTAATGTTTTTAAAAGAGAACCCTTTGGCAAGATGTACCTTCCCACCATGGAAAAAAAAAGGTTGGAGATTGTTACAAGTCTCTGAGATGCCTGGAATCTGTGTGATGATGGATCGACTCTAGACTTCTTGAGTGTTAGCTACAAGTTACTACAGCTCACATTAAAGACTGCATGTGATGTATTCTTCACAACTCCAGCATCTTTTGAGTTATGATCCCTGATGTGACATTTTAATAAGGCATAAATTATCAGTCTTTTACCTTCTGTTGTTTTTAGATTGGTTGTGTAGCAATTCTGAATATGGCCTTCACAAAGGAGTAAATTACAACAGTAAACTTTGAAATAATGTTTCCAAGCATGTGAATAATATATTTACTATACATTATAGTGTAAATGTTGTCTCTCTACTGTGTCCATGTGGAACACCTGAAATGATGAACATGAAGAAATCATATCAATATTTGCTTTTCAAATTGCTAATTATTTTCTTATGTTTAAAAGCAGATTTCAGTCACAATTCAGAGTTAAACAGAATATACAGAAATAATTTACATGAATACAGAGGATAAGGTTCTGGATTATTTTGTTTATGTAACTCGTACAATTTTTGTTTTCGAGGTTTTTTTGTCCCTTTTTTTTTAAATGTTGAAGTACTGCCACCATCTAGGTGTTACCATAGTGACAAATACAAAAGGTGTTTGATTCAGAAATGTTCTGTAACACAGCAAGTGTTGACTTACCTTCTGCTGGTAACAAATTGGAAAAGGAGCAGAAGACATTCTGCCAGATCAGAAATGGAAAAAAAAACAAGACTTGTGCCCTTTTTCAAATTGATGCAGCGTAAAACTGTTCTTGTAGTGTGTTCCTTTTCTCTGTGACCTTTTGGATGTTTTACTTATGGAAAATATGGCTTATATAGACAATCGTTGTCACCTGACTTGTAGTGCTTTGTGCAAGAATACCGTACAGTATACATTTTGTCAGTGTTGCAAAGCAACATAAAAAGGTGAAACTAGTATTCCTAAATTTTCATTCTCAGTTAATATACATGTGAATTAATGAGAATGTAATTTTCTACTGTATTTTATTAGTGAAAAAAGGAAATAGTGCAAAATGTTGTTTTTTTGCATTTAATAAATAGGTGTTTTTTTTAAGAACACAAGAAAAGTTCCAAGATCCATGAATGTTGTCGAGCCATTTCTTGAATGATCCCACAAGGCATGGGCTTCAACACCATGATTGGGGAACTTGGTCCAGCCTCCCCAGACTCCTTAATGAAACATTTTCTCTTTATGTGAAGTATTCTTGGTATTAAGTGCTATATTTACTAAATGGTTTTCATTTGAGTCAGCTTGGTCTTATCTTACTAGTCACCCCGTTAATACGGGGTGGAGGGCACTGCTAAGAAATGTTTTCTTCTGGTGACTGCTTGCCCTCATTGGGTTGAGATGTCTACAAAATGGGCTGGCCTCCAAAGACTAAACTATAAAATAATTAACCTTTATAATGTATGTAATTAAGAATAGTAATAATATAAGCGTATCAGCATTTCTCCAGAATTACAGCTGTGTAATTACTGTTTATCCAGCACAACAAGCACAATACATTAGCACACAGATAATACACATACAGTAAGACACTAAAAACTTAGTAAATAGATCCAAAAAGTTGAAAAGGTAGAAACAGTAGAGGGTAGAAACATAATTGCTTATTCAAAGCTATAAGAAATAATTGGCCTTTAAAAGAGGCTTATGAATGTACACAGTCACAGAGTGAGTAATGTGAGTCAGAGAACCTTTAGAATGAAACATATTAAGTATCTTAGTAGATACCACAGTATGTAAAACTTTTTACACTTTGTAAAGTTGCAAAGTTGTAAAGTTGCAAAGTGTTGTATGTTTCTTACCATAAAGTTAAATACTAGAGCCTTTCGGTTACACTCCTCAGGCAAAGCAAGATAAATGCTTTTTAAGATAGTGATGCAGTTTTGAAATTTTGTCCTAGGAGTCTTTTTGAGAATGTAAAAAACATTTTAGATGAAAGGAGGTACAGTAACTTAGTTCATTATGTTCATTGGGTTGTGTTATAAATGAGTAAAGTAAACCGTAAAACAAAGTACGTGGTCACAGAAGAGTTAAAGTTTTTCATTTTAAGTTTTCAACCAGTGCAGTAGTGAAGCACCTTTCCTAAGAATCTTAATTAAGTAGTTTGTACTGTAGAGGGAGCTTAATCAACAAGCTGAATTGGTAGCAATACTGTTCTTAGATAAGAGAAAGTTTCCCCTTTATAATAGGTAGATCAGTTACACTTTGTCTTTTTCAGTCTCAACACAAAGGCAGTAGCTCTTGTGTATCACAGTTATTCATGGGTACATGCACTCAGAGAGAGGTAGTTTTTATTCATTCAGAGTAAATGGGGTTCTTGTCTTCTGGTTTACAGGGAACTGACTGACCTGTCTGCAGGGTTTTGGAGATGGATTACAGCACTACAGAATGAGTAATCTTATTAATTTAATTTGAACCTTGTAGCATTGGGACACTAACTCTGCTGAGGTGAATTAACTCGGTGTTATGGGTAGGGAACTCAGCCATCCTACTAAGGATCATAGTCTGTCAGTTACTAGTAACCTACTGATGCATAGATCTGTGATCTAGTAATTTATTAAGGAGGGAATCTTCTTCAACAACAACAACACTAAGCAAATTGTTCCAGACACTAGTCTTACTAATAATTTAATATTATACGTATAAATGTCCCATGAGTAGGCATGTCCATGCACATGACATTTACACATTTATATATTTTACAGATTGTAAAATAAAGTAGAAGTGAAAATGCACATTCAGCATTTAGCTGTACCAATAATGTAGACTTGAAGAAGTGCAGAAAGGACAAGAATAAGAATCACTGAAGTCATACAGATCTGTTTTTATCAATAAGCTTTCCTCTTTGATAGCAATTGACACATAATAACTTTTAAATCTGTGTCACTGATAACACATTAAATCAATTTTGATGATTTCAGTTGACGGGCTCAACAACTTAAAGCAGTTTTTATTGCAATATTGATTTCCAAAGCATTTATCATGCACACTGTATTTACTGCCTTGTACAAATAACGACAGCCTCTGTATCAGGAAGGACAGGTTTATATAAATGATACCATTAAAACTCCTGGGATATTATCCTCTGCAAACACCAAAATAAAGCTTTTATTTCCACAGAAATCAAATTTGAATTTACAATACTTTTTTACAGTAAATGTACAGTATACTTGTGGTTATCTAAGTAACTGACTGGATTTTCCAGATACCTGTATATGTTACAAATAAACTAGATTTTTATGTCCCTCTTTAAAACGCAATTTATTATTTCCAAGCGAACTGTGATATTTAATTAACACAGCGAACTGAGTGCTAATTGTGCAATGAGATAGAATCAATTAGATGGCTGTTTACTTCTGTGATTTTCCTTTTTTTTGTCTCAGGCAGAGGAGTAAAAGGTAAATGTCATCTGTCATGCAATCACAAGTCTGCAATTTCACCACATAATATAGAGGTACATAACGTAAAACAGGCACTTAAAGAACCTCTAAAAAGACATGGACAATGAACTGTGGCAGGACCTCTTCAGATTTTGTACAATATACTGTATAAAAGTCTGGTCAGTCAAGAGCTATCACTGATGAGATAAAGTGAATGTATCCTACTATAATACTAAAGCTGACCACAACTTTCTTAACTTAGGGTTAGGGTTATATAGCATGTAAAATGTACAGATCCATTTCAAGGATGAAATTGCTAGGATTATAGAGATGTGTTTCAGATGTTTTGGAGCTCTTAACACTTTCAGATATGTAGCATTTACTTTTGTGGTGGTTTATGTGAGGGAATTCTTCTACAGCTACTGTATGACAATTTCTAAAGTTTAATTATAGAAGTCTGGCACCTAACGAAACACTGAGGGTTTTTTGGCAACCAATTTATATGCTGGAGAACGATGTGTCCTGTAAATTAAATTTTGCAGGATTGAAACAGGATATCTAGCGGTCCCTGCTGAAAGTTGCATGATTTTTCACGTTAATATTTTAGTACGGCTTTGTGACTGTTTTATCAACATGGTCTGCCATTGTCTTTTCTAAATGGACTTAAAATAATTCCAAATAATTGCAGTATTTTTTATCAATTATTAAAGCCCAGCTGTCTTTACATACATTGCTGTACAAAGGTCTTGGACATGACAAACACAATAATTAATTATAATGCATATATTTTTTTGCAGTTATAAGCATCAGCAATTTGTGTAAACCCTCCACCAATGTTTTTTACCACTATAACAACTTTGAGGGAGGGATATTGATTCATTAGTCAGATTTATTAGCTTAGTATGGTGAAGAAGAAACTAATATGGTGAAGTATGCTGAAGAAGAAACTAAGCTTTATCAGTCTTGAATTCACAATGATCATAATCTCTAAAAACTTCATCACATCAACTCAAGGTACCTATGAAGACACACAATATGTACTGTTGCAGGTCTTCAAGAAGCAATTGGAAAGTATTTTACATTCGCTTATACAGTATGCTAAATTACAACTACTGTATCACTTAGTGAACAAGAGGGACCAGAAGGCCTCCTCATGTTTGCTACTTTTCTGTTGTCATTATGAGTCAAATATAATTGACCCGCTGTTAGGTATACTTCATCATTCACATCATTTCTTCCTCTCCACATAAATATAATGGTAAACGAATGCCACTACAAAATACATATCTATTGGAATTACCTGATATCTTTCAAAACAAACTATCAAATAAGGGTCAGTAAAAGATCCTCAGAGGATAGGATTTTTACATATGGAAGGTAAAATAGTGAGTCAAAAGAGCAGAACACTGTAAGATATCTTAACACTTGTGGACAGCAATGTCCTTGGCACATAGCTGCAGGTGAGTAGTATATTATCATCCTTCCACATTACATCCATTGTATTATAAAGAAAACAAATAAACAAGGTCATATCTGTAGTCCCAGCATATCTGAAACATTGTTACAGAACAGAACATTTAAAACATTACGAGACATATTTTAAAACTGAAGAAGTGAGAGAAGAAAATTAAAGGAAAAAGAACAAAGAACAATAACATTCCAAAATCTACACCAAGCCTCCCATAATTTTATTCAATGTGCATTGATTTATTTGAAAAAAACATACTAGTGATAACCATACAAAGCTTTCCTTAAGTCCTTTTCAAGTTTGCCTCAAGAAACTTCTAAATATGTACTATGGTTTTTAGCTTTTTGTAAATTAGGAATTCATCCAAATTGTATTACAGTATGAACATTTACTAATTAAGAAAGTCTTTTTACACTTTGTAATTTGTTCAAATTTGACAAACTGAAATGAATTCCATGTTGCAGGTAGTCTGAGCTCTCTGAATATGAAAAACGTCCATTTGTATTGCTTAAAGTAGGGAAATGAAGAATGAGATCTTGCTTTCAGTAATATCATTTTTAAAGGAACCTGTATATTATATTGCTGGAAAATGATGCAAGTCTGGAAAATGTGACAGCAATGCCAATGGATTATGTTAACAGCCAGCTACTGTAGATGTCACAGGCCTGTCACTTCAGATTTCATTATACCAAAGGATTTATGCGCTGTGCAAAGTAAGGGACAGTCACAAGGCCACCATCCCTAAGCTCCTTGCCAATATTCTCTAGACTGTTATAAATCACAAAACCCCAAAGAGCTATGGATGTTCTTTTTCTCCCTTTCATTTAGCACATTGGGAGAAGTTGCGGGTTTTCACATTTGCAGTGCATTGTTGGTAACAGTGGTGATGGAGAACATTTGGTGTAACACCGAAAGGACAGTGACAGAAATGTAATTTACACCCCGTGTTTGTGCCGTCCTGACACTGATTACATGTCCTGTAGTGTAGCTTCTTCACTTCCTTCTGCCCAACACTGCATTGTAGATCAGAGTGGCTCATGAAACACTGAGTGAGCACAGAATTTCCCAGCTAAAATATTTTGAGGGGTTGTGCCCTGGCCACAGAATTTCCCTTCCTCTGCTCCATACAGGAATCGCATTCTCACAATCGTCTCCGTGATTGTAACCACACTGGATATAGACAGTTCTCTTGTCACCGTTTTTGTACTTTCAAATGTCCACTACATAACTATATAATGAATTAAGAAAAATAAATTTTCCCTAGCTGGGTTATTAAAAATGAGAACAGTATCCCAATGTGTCTAATTCCTATCAAGCTGGGTTCATTTTCTTCCTGAAACCTTTTGTGCTCATTATAGTTTTGTGCTCATGTTTTTCTCAACTAGTGTATTTGTGGGATGAGCTCTCTGAACTTGAATCATTTAAAGACAAAAGGATATGTTATTTGTGGCATGTCTTGGTCACAGATGGAGCAAAGCCACCAGGATAGTCATTTGAATGTCTACCTGTACTTTTTACAGTAATGACGCAGATTTGAAACAGTATCAACCCTGAGTCAGACATATTGTATGAACATTTCAGTCCAACTGAAATGAAAAGAAAGTTATGTAATGTGACCCAATTAAAAAGTCATTCAGTTGATTTTCTTGTTTTTTTGACTGAAATTTGTCTCAACTTGACATAAGTGAAAATATCTAATGATATTGCTTCCTCCAAAAGAGGTTCAGTGGGAGTACATTTTCACAAAATACAATTCACATACTGTATTAAAGCAGTGAGAAGGTGGACTAAACATGTGTGTGAAATCTGCCTTATGGAGAGGTACAAGGATGGTGATACATATTTAATGAAGCTACTGTACTGGCCCAAAACCTACATTCAGTTGGATCAGGAATAATTACTTGTCTGGAATATTAGCTCCAGGAAATAACTTTTTAATAGCTTTGTCTGATGCACAGATTAAGTATAATTCATTCATCCTTCATTCTTGTACTTGCGTCTTATACTCTGCTTTATCATGTGTGTTGTGGGTTTAACACAATTTGAATTCTTACCAGAGTCAGATGTTTTTACGCTAAACCCCTATAGTTATAGGTGGAAGCAAACAGCACTACACTACTTACTACATGCTGCTAAACTGAGGTAATGTTAAGATTACAGATTTGTTTATTTTGGAGATGCCACTTTGTACTCAGATTTTGCAGAATTCACACCACACAAAAAGATGAAAAGTATGTGAATATTACTTCACTTAAATTGAAGTGAAACATTGGAAAACATTGAAAGGAAACATTGAAAACAAAGCGCCTGTCTTTCTGTGATTCTTTAACAAGTTTGGTAAACAATAGTGATGAGGTGAGGCTTACTGCATATAATGACATACAAGATGTTCACATCTTTCACGTCTTATAATCTATTCTACATAAAACTAAATATATCTTTCACAATGAAAGCAGTTTATATTGAAACTGGTTTATGTTTCTGGATAGTCCAAAATCTGTTAAAAAATTAACTTTTCTCATCGCTGCAGGGCTACAATACAATTTGAGATTTCAGATTATTTCTGGAGTTATGTTAAACCGATATATTATTTTTACATAGATGTATAATGCCAAAGGATTTTTTTCAAGATCTACATTTGCCAAAAGTCACTATTTAGGGTTTTTATGATTTTGTTTTGATTACAAAAATGCAGCAGAATATAAAATCAGTGAGCTTTAAGGATACAATAATTTACATAAAGAAAATATTAAAGGAATTTGATGCTATGCTGGGATGTGTCTCGCAAGGCGTGACTATACCTGTGGCTTATAACTTTCTTCTTCAAAGCTTCTCCATGGCCACAGATATGGCCCACAGATCACAGGCAGGTAGACAGGAAACCAGCAATCACTGGAGTAGGATCAGCTGAGCATCCTGCTCCTGACAAGATGCAGTAAATGGAGCTTCTGCTCCATTTCCAGCACGGAAGAAAATGGTGTTGACCAGGAGCAGAGTGCAAAGACAAACTAGATCAAACTACTACTGCAAAGACAAGCTAGATCTCTACTATCCTCTGCCCTGGACAGGCAGAATCTGAAACTAAGCATTGTAATGGCTGCTTATGTTTTCCAGCATGAGAGCTGGAAAACCCCTTTTCGCTGCTACAGAGACTGCAGCTTACTTTGCAGCTAGGCACCCAGAAGTATAGAGCCATATATTGCTATAGTGAAAGGCTTCTAACTATTTTTCCTCAGCTCCAACTAAAGAGAAGCTCTACTGCTAACTATTTTACCCAGTTTGGGTTGTTTCGTTACCAGCTAGAACCTGGAACAGCTTTTTCTGTCACAGCTCAGGGCTGTTTATTATCTCTCCAGCATCCATCCAGAAGAGCTCTTTTTGTGCCACAGCATAGAGCTGTTTTACTCCTTAGCATTCTGGTTTTGTCACAACACAAGGCTGTTTACTTTTCCTAGCATCTTGCCAGAAGAGCCCTATTTTTGGCTACTGCAACCGAACATTTAACAAAACCTGATTTTTCACTTTAAATCTTGTGTGTGGGATGTGTCTGTGCTCGGTGTCAATCCTGAACCTGTGCCCTGTTATGAACTACTCCACACAGCATCACAGGATTTAGAAAATAATTTGATTTTGTTGTAGTTGTTGTTTTTGTCAGACCACAATATTTTTGTTTGCTCAGTTGACACAAAACTAGACCCAGAACAAAACACAATCTGTGTAAAAAGGTATGAGGATAAAAAGCTTGTTGATGAGACTTTAGACCAACTGAAATCGTTCTTATACTCTGTAAGCTTCTGAATGATACAGTATTGTGATTCTGGACAGACTGGCAAAATCTATTGATTTATTTTGCTGTTATTTAATTAACAGTCTCTAGCTCTCACAAAATCTGAAGTATTTCTTTCATATCTCTTGCTGTGTTCACTTGAGATGAGGCTTTAAAATCAGTCTCTGCATGAAGTCCAGGAATATCTGAATAAGAGACATGGGTTGTTGCTGAGTATGGTTACTTCTCTGTTTTTCTTGGCTGGGGGCATAAGCATAGGACTGGCCATTACATAAAAAAACATATACGAGCTGCTTTAACTTTAAATATATTAGCTATTGTAAGTAATTTGTTGATGGTTTACAGTAAACAGAAGCATTACACTGGAGGTAATGGTCTGTTTCAATTTGCAACAAACTCTCAGGAGTCCCAGTTCCACAGTATTCCAGCTGCTGAGCAGAAATGGAATGTCTTAGACAGACGAGTCCATTGGGGTTCCAAGAGTGTGAAGGGCACAGCCAGGGAAAAGGCTGGGAAAGCAATATCTGGGGGTCAGCTGTCAGTGGAGGTCTCGGGAGAGGGGCGCACAGAGGCACTAAAGTAAAGCCACTCAATTTAGGGCCTATAATGTACCGTGAGAGCATCTCAGTAAATTCAAGGAGAACTGCTTGGCTGAACCTAAAAAGAAAATAGATTAAACATGAATAATCCAACCCCTTTTTATACCCAAGGAACCCATTTGTGACAGAAATCAGCAGGTCAGCCTCTGCATTACCTCTGCCTGCAATTTCAAGAACAACTCAGACCAAAACTCATTCCTACAATTTGTAATAGGAACAAATATGGGAATGAAGGAAAAGGTGGATATATAATGAAAACTACACATTTTTAATTAATACATTTTATGTAAAAATAAACTTCTTCTTAACACAATATTATAGTGACATGCTACAATGTCAATTTCATGTCACACACTTGTGTTTTCAGAAAAGCCACACCTCCTGAACACCTGCATAAGTAAAGTCAGTTTTGTCTTTGTAGAATATTAAGCAAAGTTCGCATAACAAAGCCATAAGAAACCAAAAGGATGAATCAGAGATTTCTGAGTAGATACAGTATATTGTATGCTCTTTGAGACCATTTGGTTTTGATGTGGATTTTTAATGTACTTAGGGAAACATTCATTATGACCTGTACATGGTCCTGTACTATAGTCTACGAAAATGTCCTTTCCAGGAGCCATAGTGTTTTCATGTTTGAAAGATTGGTAACACTACCTATTCTTTTGTAGGGCTTCCTCAGGTATGGCACAGGTTGGTGGGTTGTGTGATAGCCAATGACATTGTGGCATGTCAGTGTAATCCTGTATTATTTGAAATTTAATTTCCATACATACACATTTATTTTATAATATGCAATTTTATTTATTTTTCTTAGGTCTCCATATTTATTTCCAATATGGGATGAAATTTAATTAGGCAGGAAATTAGAAAATATTGTGTAAAATATAGTTAAAGATGGCAAATATACATCACCATGCAAAAATAAGGACAAATTATTTCAATATCTTTCCTTCAAAAAAACTAAAAAAAATGTAGTCTTAATAATAAACATATGATCTTCCTGTAAATTAAAATGGTAACACCTATTGAGTATTAGGTTGGAATTATTATGCAATTATGCACTAAGTACAGTAGCACATTACCCCTTATTTAGTTCATACTCAATGTTCATGAACCTAGTAGGTATTAATAAAATACAGCATATTACATGTGTTCATGATATTTCTCAGGTTTGAACTAAATACAAACAGCAGTGTATAAAAAATTGTCACCAAAAATGAAGAAAGAAATGAATAATCTATTTGTTCTGCAACTGCAACTTAAAATTCTGCCAGTTTTTACAAAAGCTTTAGGTTTCAAGAGGAGCTTTTACATATCCATACAGAATATTAATGTTACAATGATAATATTATCACAGATTAAAGCATTTTTCATTTAGAATATACAGTATGAAAGCATGCAAGTTGTATAAATAATTCAACATCACTTCTCTGTATTTTGAAATTCCCAAAAGCGAAAAATTCACAAACCATGCTTGCTCTGATCACATCACCTTCCTCTCCCTTTCCCATCCCACTGAATCACTCACACATTATTCAGTCTTCATCCCAATGATCTCTGTGTGAGCAAGGTGCCATTTTCTTCCCTTAAAAGGTTCCGTTGCCTATTAGTAATAGCGTTGCCTGCCACTAATGCAGAGCTCTCTTGACAGCATAAAGGTCTTTTGCTAGAGGATGTTATATTTTTTATATAACAATTTTCTGTTTGCTCTGACATTTCAGTGATTCCTAAGTGACTTCCTGACATAAAGATGAAGCAAAGTATGTTGTTGGAATTGCAAGTAGCAAGGCTTCCACTCAATGTTGTGATTATATGTTAAAGGTTTTATCTTCTGTGACATATTGCTATTAAAATTCATTACCCTTAATATCATTGTTATTATTATGACAGCAACAGTAATACTGACCTGCTATCATATGGTAATTTCATATTAATGACTTTTAGTTGGCTAAAAGTTTACTTGATCAATTCCATTTAAAGCACTGGCTCTGAAAATTAATAAGGATATTGAATAATATTCAGAAATCAAGAAGCAAAAAAAGCTAGAAAGTGTGAAAGTGAACAAAGTAACTAATAATCAAGGCATTGCGACCTACTGTCCACAAAGTACTCAACTGACACGTGCATCCTCAGATCATTAAATGAAAAATTGCTCAGTGTCACTTTCAGATAGCTACATATTCCTCTATGGACCTTTGGTGCCTCCTACAGGCTAAAATAACAAATGCAGTTCAGTCACCCATCTTTTCTTAATCTTTAATTGTTTTGAAGAAGATTTGAAACACATTCTTGTTATTGATATTTTTATTATAAGCACAGTACTAAAAATAGGAAAAAGACAATATTTGTAAATAGTGAAATGAAAAAAAATAGGAAATATATCACCCTCTAAATGAATATATCTAAAGCAAAAAAACAAGATTTCTTTTTCAGTTTCCATACTGTGGTTTATAAACAGTAGTAATGTCCATTTTCAGTGGCAGAAGCTTTCATTTTTTTAAATTAACGTTAAAAAAAGATCATACTGACCACCTGATTCATATTTTCTCACTTATTTCATAGAGGTTAATTAGAGAATGACATTTATGTGATTAATAATTGACATAATTTAGGCACGGTGGAGGGTTTCCATTGGATCTAAAAAGAAGATTCTGGTTAGGCTTTTGCCAATAGCTTTCCTCTGTAAACCCCACTAGTGCAAAGGGAAAGAAAATGTAATTTAATACAGGTTTTATGTTAATAACCCACCCTTCACATACTGCAAGGAGATATCACTGTAATTGTAATGTAAGCTGAGTGATTAAATCCACACCCAAAAGGTTTATTTCTATTTTTCAGAAGTGGAAGAGTCTTCCTAACAGGTAATGTAAGCCAGTTTATCAACCAAGAAATGGAATTCAAACAATTATTGGAATACCACCATGAAAACAACATTCTGAGATCCCACACCACTTTACCAGAAAGACATAACAATTGGATTATGCATTGTGCAAAGCCCCACTACCAGATAATGATTTACAAGTCAATAGAAGAATCTTCACATTTATTGTATTCAAAGAGCTGCCTTCAGCGATTCCAAAACTTAAGAATAAGCCAGGGTCCTTGTGGCAGCTGAATGGGTCCAAGTGATTTCAGTGAGGAAGCATGAAGATTCAAAAACAAAGCAGTACATCAATCTAACTTTGAGAGAACAAAAGCTTGAACAAGCATCTTGGTGTGATGCTGAGTTAATGATGGTCTATGTTCCAGAAGTGAAATGTGAACCTGATATGAAGCACTGCGCCAATGACGGCGGCATGTTGTGTGCTCTTTATTATTTTCGGTATTTCTGTATGTGCATTAAAGTATGACAGTCCTGACCAACCAAATTGTTTTTTCCTGCTTTTTACTTATAGATCATAGGACTTTGATCTGATTTTGCTGAAGGATTGCTGCTCCTTTAGTGAGCTGGATATAAATTAAAACCATGTTACATAAGATCATAAGAAAATTTGGAAACAAGAGGAGGGTATTCTGCCAATCTTGCATGTTAGGTACTGTACTTCATAGAATCAGCTGTTTTCTCAAGACTAATTTTTTAATAATATTATTTACCATTGCAAGTTCAGAAGACTTCCAAACAATGTTAATAAAACATCAGCCATGTGTCCTATCTAAAATCACAAAAAACCTGGACAATGCACCTCATTCACAGGCTCACTAAACATAATAAAATCTTTATTTACTTAGCAAATTGAAACAGTTAAAGATCTCTCAGCATTTTGCTAAGAAGCCAGCTTGTAAATACACAGTTATATTTCCCGATGTAATGTAAATACCCAAAAATAAGTTAATAAACAATAGCTTAAATAACTATAGAGTTATAATTCACCTTTATTTAAAAATATGGTCCATTTATTTTCAATGTACTAGAAAAGATTTGCAGATTACAGATTATTTTAAACTGTAACCCAGGAAAATGCTCACATTGTCCTTAGCATAAACAACTTGAGCTCACTTTCATTTACTTCTTTAACACTGCTGTACTTTGTCCAATAGTCAATAGCCTTGGATTGTTTTTTTTCATGAACTGGAGCTATTTAAAATAGAAATAGGAAAACTGATTTTTGCAAGAAAAGGCGGAGGGGAGGGTGTTTCTTTTAATTTGTCATTTGCCTAAGCAGGGAAAATTATGTTCACTCATATGCAAATATTGAAAAAACAAATACTCTTTCTAGACAGAGTAGGTAACAAAATGTACTCTATAAGAACCCCTACGTACTGTAAATAGGAAATGTTCTGAAGAGTAATGATTCAGAATGGAAATGCAGTTTGTAATATTCTTACATAGAAAGTGTTCCTTGTGCTTTCATAAAGTTGATGTCTTCTAAGAATCAGACTCTGATAACTGTGCAAAAAGCCTTTTCCACATCCTTATAGGACGTACAGGATAAGAGGCCATTTTTCTATAATAGCTGTGCATCACATGATGCAGAACTGCTATTTTGCTCTACTTATTGTAATAAGCTGTGTAAATCACTGCAGCCCCTGATCTAACAATGAACTTTTGCATACTGTAGTAGTACATTTATTATTGCTTTCAACTTTATTGAATTTTCATCCTATCTATTCTATGTCAGACTTAATATGTAATATGAATGATTTCAGATGGGCTTTTTTGGTCTTCACAAAGCTGTATAGAAGCCAAAGCAATGCATATGAACCAAAGAGAGGGAAAGATAAACCCATTCTGCAAGCTTTAAAAAATATTTTTTAAGTAACAAAGAAAAAATGAAAAAAAAAATACAATGGTCATTCTAAGAGCATGTTGAAATGCTGCTTTTTCACATTAAGTAAAGCTTGTTATTTTAAATCATGGTTGAAATTGTTGTCTTTTTATTTTTTATGTTTGATCTGTAGAAAAAGAATAGCATTCTTTAGAAAACAAAATTGACTTGATTCAAGGTAATTCAAAATTGACTTAGTTTTCAAGGTAATTCACTAATTTGTAGATAAATGGTGATAACACACAAAGTTAATTTGATGAGCAAGCTTTGAAGAGTGACACGGCAAAGTTCTAAATACAGTATGTAACAAGGAATATGATTTAAAAACATAATCTTTGAATTCTCTGTGATAAGGAAAGCAGTCATGAGTTTTGTTGTTTTCCATCTTTTTTTTTTATTAGGGCTTTAGTAATGTAATGAAACCAGTGCATATATTCCCCATTGGCTGTTTTTCCTCTCTCATGACTATGTGGGAGTGCTGTGGATTAATGTTCTGTGACATAGTGCATTTGCTTCTCAGTAGATCAGTGTCAAGTCAGATCTTAGAAAATTGGATTTTATTTCAAAAGTATTAGAGAATCACAAGATAGGGGCAAAAACAGCCAAACTCTGAAAGGTACAAGGGAAAATGAAGTTACTATAAACCAGAAGCATCCAGGAGCAGACATCAGTAAATGCATCTATGGGTTTTAACTTCTCAGCCACTCCACACTACTGATTGATGAAAGACAGCAGGAGTGTATCGTTACTTTAGTCACAAGAGCTGCAGTGAAGTAGACACCTCCAGCAAGCCCTTACTGTTTAATTTTATGCGGCTGTAAAGGTGTGGGAGGAATGAGTAAAGCATTGATATTGGAGGGACATCCAGTAATTTTCACTTCTACTTTTCAATTACGTGCTTTCTTTTGAAAGAGCTCAATGAAGATTCATCAATACATCAAAAATTGGTCTTAAAGGTCGGTCATATACACAGTACGGAGGTAATTTCTTAAGTAACATACTGAGACAATTATGAGGCAACGTGATAGAAGTATTCAAAATCCTAAAAGATGGTGAGACGTTTAGTCCAAGGAAACTAGATTACATCACGAGCAATAAAAAACAACTATTCAGAAAATGAAAACTTAAATATTTTAGGTTTGAGAATAGGAAGGATTGCTTTACTCAAAGGGTGCTGGATATCTGGAACACATTGGTCAACCACGTTGGTGAAGCTGATTCTCTGGCATATTTAAAGAAATAGCTGGAGGAGATCCTCTAGCTATTTCTTATCTCATGGATACCAAGCAAGAAAAATAGTAAGCAATAGTATGTCGTTTTCTGGATCAAGTAATAGGTTTATTCCATGCTGAAAAGATAAGAAAGAAAACACAATGTTTCGGCCGTGGAGCCTCCTTCAGGTGTGAGCCTTCAGGTGTGCTCACACCTGAAGAAGGCTCCACAGCTGAAATGTTGTGTTTTCTTTCTTCTCTTTTCAGCATGGAATAAACCTATTACTTGTTCCTTTGCAGCCTACGCATGCTGACGCAGCTACCCACCTGAACTACTATAGTCTTGTTCCTACCTTTTTGTTCTTAATATTCAGAATTAAATAGTGTAGTGGGTTTTTATAATTGGGGAGGCAAAATAAGAAGCATCAAATGATTGCTCTTCTACAATACTGTACATCAGCAGAATAGAAGATTTGAACTTGCTAAGCCACAATAGGATGTAAAATCAGCAAGAAACAAATCAATTATAGTTCTATTCTGCAGTGAAGACACAGAGAAAATGAAACATCACCCTATCTTCTTTTGAGAATCCAACTGGGATTTTACAAAAAAATAATTGCTAGAAGTATACACTAAATGCAATGATGGCTGATTTTAATGCATTATAATTTTTACATTTCTAATTGGATACCACTGTATATCAAGGCATTACATTTATTTTCTCTCCCCCAGGTAGCACCAAATAAATAACAAGCTGTGTTGATGTTGTTGACAGTCATGTGTTTGATATATTATATCAATATAACATGCTGCTAAACCAGAGAGTGGAAAGATATTAGCCCTAAATTTGGATGAGACTTATACATTCTATGTGTTGTTTGTAGTGTAAGGCCAATAAAATACCTCATTTCACTCAGCAATGTTTTAATAGGACTTGCAATGTATTTTCTAAAAGCGATCTTTTCTTCTAGTCCATTTTGCTCTGGAAAGAGCAAGCCATTCATTGCTGTTTTATTGTCACCTTACAAAAACACCCCAGAGTTCCACACTTCCATGCAACACTGAACAAGCAGAATATTGAAAAATGCAGCCTCAAATGAACAAGCAAAGAATGGATGAATCATTTAATGTACTGCCCCTCCTGAAAATAACTTTAATAGGAATGTTCCTACTCACTGTAAAAAACTATAGGTTAGTTATTAAATAGGTTATTTTTGTAAGGACCACAGATATTTGATCCAAACTAAACATTTGGTCAAAAATGCCACAGGCTATTTAAAGTTTAGGTGTCTGTGTTTTGTAAATGTCTAGAGTACAAGGATGTTTTCATTCAGAGAGGCAGCCTTTCAGACAACCCTGACGTTAGATAAGCTTCACTTCAACTTTAAAAGGTCGGTTTCACAATTTACTGTAGTAAGGACTGCATGATTCCTTCAAAGGTACTGTATGTGCATGTGTGGCCATGCAATAAGCTTGAAGATCCCATATCCAAAACTTTCTATGCAGTGCAGCTAATTAGGAGGTACAAGTTTCATCTAACACTAGATGATTTCTGACATCTCCCAGTCATCCCTCCTCTTCTTATTTAATCACAGGCCAGTAAAACCTGCCCGTTACCCAGTCCAAAATCTTGTCTCTCCTTAAAAGCCTAGACATTGCAATTGAGTGGGCTGCAGAGAAAACTAGCGGTGAGAGACACCTGGGAGGTGGTAACTGTTCCATTGATAGAGAGTCGTTGGTTTGGCAGTCCATCATGTACCGTGTTTCTGGTGGAACTGTGGGTAGCTCTGAATCTCAAAAAAGTTTAACACCTGTCTGTCTACCACCACCACTTTTTGTACAGTACATTTTGTTAAGAGTATCATTCCTGGATTGTTCAGGACAGAGTCGATTCTGGCTCCATGGAGAACTCAGTCACTTGGATGGATGGTTGTCCTTTCTACCTCCAACCTACAGTACACCCCACAAGAAGAAGCTGGCTGTTACAGAATTGTCTGTTTTTGGCCTGACCAGATGTCCATATGCCATGCTAATCATCCAGCCTTTCCTCCATGATCATTCTTGCCAAAAAATATTCATCCCAACTGTAAAAAGATGGAAGAAAATAAATGATGAGTTTTCCCAGTGGCTGTTTGTCTCCCATGGTCGATGAGTCAGTCAGTGGCTCCCTGTTAGTTACTGGAGCTCTCTTCCCATTCCCATTTTCATGGCATCTCTGTCCTCTTCTGGCTACCTCACGCATACCTGCTGGTAAAAGGCTGCATGTTTAAATAGAGAGGAGTGCAGCTTTTGGGTGTTAGTTTCATAAGGCAAGGAGCCTCCTCTGAATTGCCTGACTGCCTGTCACAGACTCCTTGTCAGCTGTTCCTCATCAGTCAACAGAAAAATTGAATGGAATCATCCCCAGCTTAGGAATATTCTACTCTGAGACACTAAAAGTATGAAATTGTTTCAGTCATGAACAGATATGTCTGTCCGGTATCCAACACAAATATTCAAAATTCTCAAAGCAACTGACAAATTCAAGCCTACAATCTTCTTCAGAACTAACAGTGCAGCATAAAACAGAGGAGACAAACAGAAAGTGCATGTGTAACAAAAAAATGGAGGAACTTTTTTTACACAAAATGTTTGTGGGAGTTTGGAACAAGATATCCAGCCTTTTTGAAACGTCTTTCAAGAGACAGCTGGATAAGATCCTCAGATCAAATAACCTTTCTTATGTTCATATTAAGATTGTCTCTATGCAGAGCTATAAACGTAAAAAGACACTTTTTGTTTTAGGAAACACAAATTATCATTAACTGTTTAAAGCAAAATGGCTAAAATTTTGGTAGATCATCATGAAAAGGTGTTTCTGGATTCACAGTCAGCTACTGTATGCAGTAAGTCATATAGTGCAACAAGTACTGTAGGTTGGTGGAGAATTTTGGATGTGACACAAAATGATTGAATACATTTCAGAACCCCAAAAAACATTGACATATTAGTTCAAAAATTCCCTATAACAATCCCAATATCATGTCTTTTTGGAGACAGGTTACCTTGTCTTAGAAACAGTTTTTCTCTTCTGTCATTTGTTTTGCTTTAAGTCTCTATAAGTCTGCCATTTATCTTTCCCACATAAAGTGCTGATCAGCTAATTAAGAATTATGAATTCAGACAACTGTACAAGAAGGAAACATTGATCCTCCCGATGTGGCACGTACATCAGTGAGTTGGGATCATGTTTCAGTTGGATGTGAATGTAAAGGATTATTTTGAATTTAGTATTTACAAGTCAAAGCAAAGGTGTAATTGAGCGTATATTTAGCCTTGTGGATGAGGTGTCTCTGTATTTGTAAATGGTCATTTCATCAGCTCATGAGACAGCAGCTGATGGCACAGCATTTTTTTACTATAGATGAAAATTTTGTTCATTACAGCAGATTAAAAGAACTGTATGACTCATTGAAGGGTTTGCATGAGTGCTGATGTCCCTTATGGGTTATTAATTGTGTTTCAATGAAAACCATTAAAGCATCTGTATCTGAATCACCAGTGTTCACATACTACATTAGAATAATTTTAGATTCTGTTCAAAACAACAACGTTAGTATCATTTAATTGCTCCATTTGAAAGAAAAACCTACTGATAAAAGTAAATGTTTAAATAAAATGTTTTTTAAGTAAATAAAAATGGGTCTTGTGTCTCAGCATACCTGCTTAAAATATATCTGTCCAATAAAGGTAATATACTGAAATATAAACAAAGGCAATAATATAACGAAAATAATGAATTTCTCAGAATGAAAAAAAGTTGACTGGCACAAAGAAGATGTGATGCCTGTTTTTTTTTAATTCTAATTCCTTGTTTTAGTCAAAATATTACATTCCTTTATGACCCTGGGCTCAATTCCTGGGGTGCTTCATTTGTGGAGGCTATATGTGCATGTTCTCTCCATATTTGTGAGGGTTTCCTCCAGGAGCTCCAGTTTTCTCCCCTAGTGCAAAGACGAACTGGTAAACTGGCATCTGGGAAAATTGGGTGTGTGCGTTTTTGTGTCTGTGTGTACCCTGTGATAGACTGGATTGTCATCCAAGATGTTGTATCCCATTTTGCATCCATATACTGATACCCACTGAGCCAGCATTTGTTCAGGAGATCATGCAAACTCCAAACACCAGCTCAGAATGGGAACCTTTACTCAAGAGTTGTGAGTCATCAATTGTAACTGCTACACCAATAATATTGCTTTAAATCAAAAGCAAAGCAAAATAAAAAGAACTACAACAGTGAATGGGTTATTAAATATTAGTTTTACCAAACAGGGTGTATACAAACACTTCTTGCTCTAATTAGCTTGTTCTGACCTTTGTGAAACAGATTTCCCCAAGAAAGATCTTTTTGTTTTAGGCTCTGTGTAATATTGCTATTGCATGCACTTCACCCCCCTGCTATTACATATCCAAGCTTCTCTTAATCACAAAGCCACTTAAAAGCAAACAATAAATTATAAACAACCCTTATGTTTTGAGTTCGAATGGATCTGAACAATTAAACTGCAAATATGAAGAAGACTTAATCTTGATGGCAACATTCTGCAATATGTTCTGCTTTGTCAAAAAATAATGGCTGAAATGTTTGTTTTTTTTATGCCCAGCTATTAGGCCAAAAGACTTTGGAAAGTTTTATCGGCTTGCTCAGAAGGTAGCTTTGCCAGTACAATCAAACACTGCAGCTCTGTTTCGAAGCAGCTGCAAAAAGAGATAAACTTTTGAAGTTAGCAAAAAGGTATTTCCGTAATAGGATTGCCTAAAGCTGTAGGTGTCAACGCAGAGTACACAGATGTGTGGAGGTTTCTGAGATGCTTGGATATTCCTCTTGACCATTCCTCAAGTGTTAAAGTAGGCAGCATCATTGAAGTGGTTTTTGTAACTCCTATCCCATAATCATGACAAAAAATGTTTAAAGGTTAGTACAAAATAAGCACACTGCAAAACAAAGATGAGCTACAAGATACTTTACACACCTTCTCAGGCCTTAAATTGTCATCCACCTATGAAACGAGCAATGTTCTTTTCATATCTGGTCTATTAAAGGTCGACTATAAATATTTGTCCCGACATCTTCCCCTCCTTTTCACTAAATCTAGAAAACATCTTTACACACATAGTACCATGAAATACATTACAAAATTATAGTATGGAAGCAGAGATTTTAGGATCTTTCAAAACTAAGCTTGTCTCTGTGATAGAATCACCTAATTTCTAGGAAAATGGCAAACACAGAGGGTCTGAATGCTCTGTCTACACACAACTTTACACGCAAGATATCCTAACCTTTTTGGCCCTTTTTATCTTATTTCTAAGTTCAAAATATTGACTGGATGAGGATATTCTATGCACAAAAAAATAAGTCAATTTCCTCTAACAATGCTTCCGATTATAAACACTTTCTACAAGTGTTATTTAATATCTAAATTAAAGTTTATTAGAATGATTTTCATTTGATAGGTTTCAGTAAAGCTCTTTGAGATTTATTTGTAATAACTTTGCTGTTTTCAAAGTGCTAACTTATTAGACTAGTATTGCTGGTTTCAGGGTCCTAGGTTCAATTCAAGCACCTCAATTAATGTTCTCTCTGTGCTTGAGATTTGTAGATCTCTAAAAATACTTTTTCTTATCAAATACTTCATTATATGTGAACTTCAATACATCATTATATACTGTACAGTATGAACTTGATTGGATACGTAAATTTGTTCTCGAGAAAAAGAGCTGGATATCCCACTTTCTCACATAAACACAATAAGAATGGCACTACTGCCCTTCAAATTGTGTGCAGAAATATATACTTAGCAGATGCTTTTACCCAAATAGACTCACTTAAAATAGTTACCATTCATACAATATAGTATAACTATTCCACAGATATGAATAACTAAGCTACATATTGTAATGCAATACGTATAATAATTGAATGAAGCTAAAAGTACACTAATCAATCGAACTTTGAAATTATAGCACAGTACAAGTAATAGATTGGACACTAGCTCAGAACAGAAAAAAGAGCAATTTAATAATATTAAACAGAAACACATCAGGTGAAACAGTTTTTTATTTGATTTATAAAACCAAAGTACCTTCCACCTGGTTAATTGATGTCTTTAAATCACAGCTTTCTGTGCATGTTTGCCTTACAATGGACAGATATCCTGTATAGGGTGTTTCCCTGCCTTTCATCTTTTGTTTGTAGTACAGGTTCTGACTTACCATAGCAGAAATAAGGAGTTTTCTGATTATGGACAGTCGGAACCAAGATGTGGAAATACAGTGAAAGATTATGCACGCTAGACTGGTGCAAGTATTGTATCCAGATTTATTATATTATTATATTGTATATATGTATTATATTATATTTATATTATATTATTCCACTGGTGCCTTTTACAGGCTTATGTCAACATAAATGAGACCAACATAAAAAAAAATGAAGGAAAGTCTCAGTGCCAGCTGTCAGGTGGAGCTCAATTCTTTGTATTTCTCTGACTTTCCACATTGTGCACAGCCATTTGCCTTAACAAATCAGCAGAAGGCTGAAATCCTCAGGAGCTAAGTGGATCAGTTTAAGTTTCAGATAATCTCTTTGGCGTGGAAAAACTAACAGCATCTGTCAGAAATGGAAAGGCAGAGAGAACGACACTCCCCGCACAAGACTCATTCATTCTTCCATGGCTACTCTGACCTGGACATTTGTAAATCTAAGCACGGGTGTACTGTAAATCTCTTTCTGGTTTCACTCCATCAATGGAGAATGCAGTGAGGGAATGACATGTCAAGAATGGCACAAAATGTTAAAAGATAATTTACTGAGCTATGTTTTAAATTGCATTGCTTACAGGCAATAATGGTTTTCAAAGGGTCATAGTAGTCTCATGTTTTTATCCCACCTCTGATCTTAATTACTGAAATGAACTAATTATTTGTATAATAAGTCAAATAACCAGCTTTTAAACTCTTAATCATGTTCTAATTGTTTAATACCTGTAAAACCTGTAAGATTTTAAATGTCAACTCAGATACTTGGGAGTAATGCAATGATCATGCATGAGTATGAGTGTATGTGTAATGTCCTTTTATGCATGACTGTAAAACTGAACTGAATGTTTTTTTGCAAATATTAGGACATTTCCTGTGTCCTCCATGTCACTTTGGAAATAAATATATCTTTGGACATATCAGGACACTAGGTGTGTGAATTTGGTGCTATTTTAATTACACTAGGTATGGTCGTTGCTATTTTTTTCCTTATTTCATTTTTAGTTTAAACTCAGCATTTATCAAGCAAGATAACAGTCAGATATATATTGACTGTTTGCTGTTGAGATTTAACTTGAATGAAGTCAGCATGATAAACACTATTTACATTAAACAAAAAACTAACAAATTCCTGGATAAACGAGCACAACTTTTCTTCCTAGTGTTTGTTTTGTCAGGAGGTCAAGCATATTAAATAGAACAGTCTGCAATATGACCACAGAGACCCTTTAAAAAAATTGCAGTTTTGTTTTATTAATGTTATGAACCAACCTGCTCCGCTGTTTCAAGGTTCAACAATATAATGCCCACGTGTGTGTTATGGACGCCAGACATTTTGACTTAAAAAATGAACAGTATTCCTTATAAACTTTGTCTAGTTAATCATTCATTAATTTTTTGAGCATGTCTGCTGTGGTCTAGAAAAAAAAAACATTATTATTTTATTAGATCAATTAGCCAGAATATGATACATTAAATATATGCCTAAAAAGAGAGCCAAGTGAAACAGAGACATGATAAATGGAGTGATAAGTTTAGTCAAATGAAATCAGCAGACCCTTAATGACATAATGCTAGCAGTTTCTCACCAGCACTACAATGCTTGTGTCATCTTTCAGTCGTATGCCTGTTAAATCTTAAAACCTAAAAGCAGCCAGCTTCTCATTCGAGATGTATTTCGTTTCTTGGAATAGTGATGTAATTTGTGGGAGCAGCACATGAGAAAAAAAGTTCTGACCATTATGTTTTTTTCATATAATAATAGTTCATATTACCTAAATGTTATGATATAAGAAGTATATTTTCAGCAGGCCTTTACAGCCCTGGCCCTTGACATCCCAAACTCTGTTAGTTTTCCATTCTAATCCCTTAATCCAGTATTTAATTGAATTCATCATAACCTTAACCTTCGTGTACAAAAAACGTAACCTGTACGTGAAAGGGGAAACTTTTGTACCAGAGACAGTTCACAAGCAGTTAGGAGAAATCCAAACAAAACCATTTAGTGACTGCCTGATAAGAGCATAAAGAAAGTTGATGAGACAGCCAAGGTGTGAAGCACAATTAACCTACTGTTACTATACAGTATAAGGATTTGAACAGTAGTGGCTCTCCAAATGACAAATCAGAGACATCAACAACTCATGAACTGTTATTACAAATGCATGTTCAATGTTTAGTTCACAATAGTAAATGTATATTTATGTGTGTGAAAATATAAATGTGATTTAATTATATGAAATTGATGGAACATTTGAGCTAGACTGTAAAACATTATAGTTGAAGCATATTTTTACTGTGAGGTTGTTAACTCTGATCTTTGTAATGCTTGATTGAAAAATCAGCCATTTGTATCACAGCAGATCATTTCACAGATATACATGTATTCTATTACATTTGTTGTTAATGTGTGTTTTGTTTTATATCAATAAATGATATACTATATATTTATAATCTTTGTGTGAAACTGCAAATTTCGTTTAAATGGTTCCTAAAAATCTTCAAGTACTCTTGCAATTTACTGTTACAAATGCTGATTGTCACAGCAAATTAAAACACCCATCACCTACAGATGGATAACTGATTTTACTGTAATTATAAGACTACTGTAATGATAGACTACTACTCCAACTTTGCTGAAGTAGGACTAATGGAGTTTATAACAAAAGATCGAGGGGAAGGTTAGATGTAGTTTTGCACACTTCCCCTCGCTTATCTTTCTCACAACACTCACACCATCCTGGTCAGGAGGAATACCAAGGCATTAAATTCATTATGTGGTGCTGCCGAGGGTGGCCACAGATCCACCTAGATCAACACCCCTACACAGCATCACAGTATTCCATACTGTATGTAAAGGTAGTTGTGCATATACAGTAAAACTAAAGCTTTCCAAGAGATTTTGGAGCATTGTGTGGGTTTCATCACCTTTCCAATCGCTTTGTGAAGTACTGTCATGAGCTCCTACAGATGGAATTCATTGTTAGCTTGGTAAATAATCGGGACTGAATTGTCACAGGAGAATCAAACTGTACACACAAAATAGACAAATGCAAAACCTTGAAAACTAAACGGCAAGAGAAGAAAATGAAATTCACATAATTCCTTCTTATACATTTTGATGAAAAGATCCTGTAATTTTGATTACAGATGGTAAATAGATAGCTAACATGTCCAGCAGAATTAGGGATACGTTTATTAACTTGACTAGTAATGGACAAATGTAAGATTTACTGAGTAAGCTGCTGCTCATCCGTTCTAATTGTTGTATTCATGCTTGTCATCCTGCTGAGTGTGGCATTTTAACAAGCATTATGTTATGGAGAGATTACGCTGAGGAAAAGAAAAGTAAATGTGTAAGGTAGTAATAAAAATAAATTATGCTTTGAATCAAAATTTGAAGTCCACTTCAGAATGACAATAAAATAGCATTTATTATGTTTTCTTTTGTTCACAATTCTAATTACTTTTGATGCAGTAAGTATACATTTTTTCTATAATTCAGGCACATGAGGTGGTAAAGATGGAAAACTATTTTTGGCAGAAAGGCAATTTCAGGAGGAAAGTCATAGCTTAATGAAGAGAGAGGTCAGTAAACACAGCATTAAATCCATATAACTTTTTTTCTCTTTTGGAAAGGAAAGTCTCGGGCCTATTTTTAAATAATAAGGAGTCTTTTCAGAACAGAAAGGACTAAAAAGGTACTGTAAGAATTCTTTAAAGCACCTTATGAAGAAGAGGAAGAAGAAAGAAAACTCATGCCACCTTTTTTAGGCAGGTAGAAACCTAAAAATACAAGTTTATTACCTTATATTACATTGTGTTAACAGACTTTAACACCCTCCACAACAGCTGATTGATAGCAGTAGTAAATCTCTTTCATTTCTTTTCATATTACTTTTTTTCTGACTTTATGAGTGAAGGTTTATGATCTCCCCTTGGGGGATTCCATGCAGACTGAACATATAGCCCCATGATTTAGAGTTTGGAAAAAAGGAATAGACTGCAATGGCTGCCAAAAACACCTGACACAGATAATTGAGTGAACTGTATTACAAAGATAGAAGGTTGTGTCAATAAGTTAAAAAAAAAGTCCATGCCTGTGTATTCATCTCCCATATGATACATTTTAAAATTTTATAATGTGCACCTCTGAGGCTGTCATTGCTTCTTTCATCATGCTCACAAGTTAATTTAAGTGGATTATTGGTACTGGATGCATTCTTCTGTCAGAACAATACATGTGAGAGGTTTGGAGCCTTGGCAGACCACTTAAGACTTACCTGCTTGACTTTTTATGCCATGTAGGATTGTGTAGAACAGCTGGGTTCTAGCTCAAAGTTTCAGAAAGCTCCTTGGAGATTATTAAATATCTGCAGTATCTGTATACATTTCTCTTTGTCTAGTGCACACTTTTGTCTTTCCTGGGCTTTGTTAATGTAATGCAGTACTGGCTGGTGTACCCAAACATGTTTCTTATAGTTACAGCATGTTCAAAACTTAGCCACTTGTATTTTTACCAAAACTAAAACGCATGAGCATACATTACCTGTTTTATCTTCATTGCAATGGTTCCCTGTGGAATTCAAAATAAGTAGCCTTTCAAAATCTTCAAAAGCTTGAACGAGCCCTCTGATTACACC
This sequence comes from Atractosteus spatula, assembly GCF_055471065.1. Classification (NCBI taxonomy): domain Eukaryota; kingdom Metazoa; phylum Chordata; class Actinopteri; order Semionotiformes; family Lepisosteidae; genus Atractosteus; species Atractosteus spatula. The sequence continues at coordinate 5,916,269 of NC_142728.1, read as the reverse complement.
AGCAAACTGTTAACCGCCTGTAAAACTCTTTTAATTCTCAGTATGAGTCTCTAAACACTGGTAGGCTATCAATTCTGTTGCTCCAAGATTGTGATCTCATAGCCAACATCGAATCTCACAAGTGAATCAGTACTTTTAAATCTTGTTTTAAAACTCACTCGTGTACTCTAGTTTTAAATTTTCTTTCATTAGCGGTTTTCATCTGTATATACCTGTAGCTTTTGAATGTCTAATTTTACAATGCCTTAAAATTATGTTCAGCACCACAAATGCCATTCTACAAAAGTCATTATTACTGAAAAACCACAACAAGTAACAGTATAAAAAAAAGAATCATTTTAAGAAATTAAAACAGTCAAAACCTAAATACTTTGTATGATAATAAAGCAACTTCTATAATGTTAAAACAAATCCTTATAATGTTAATCCCAAGTCCCAGCTACTCCAAAGCTTTTTTATTTACTGTAAAACCTGGGACCTGAAAAAATGTTTATTGCAAATTGTAATATCGTATTTACATATGCATTTGTGGCAAAGAAGGTGTTGGAAGCACAGCTGAATCACCAAGAGGGAGGGTCATTTCATTTGGGCGAGCCAAAGTCTTCAAATTCTCATGAGGAAATCATTGAATTGGCTGCACCTGGAGTCTCCCATAAAAGCAGTTCCAGTGGTTGAGCAAGTTAGGGGTTGTCTTCTCACAGTTGAGAAGACTAGTAAGCATTCAAAAGAAAATAAGGACGATAGAGAGGTTTTCTTGTACCTTTAATTGTAGAAGGGTTAGTGTGGTGTAATATTGATAGCAGTCTTGGTCATTTTCTGGGTCAGGAAAATGGTAAATAAGAAGGTTGTTAACAAGTGCACCTGGCCAACTTGAATAGACCAAGTGAGGTTCTTGCCACTGCTATCTGGGTAAATTTAGTTACTGTATGGTTCCCTTGGCATGCTATCAGGAAGGGGGATCTTGTGTGGTATTGTACAGTCCATGAATGTATATTTCAAAATGTAGACACACCTGAAGAGGGCTCCATGGCTGAAATGTGTTTTCCTCCTTTTTATTAGTATGGAATAAACTTGTTACTTGTTCTATTTTAAAACATTTTTATGAGAAAAAGGAAATGTGTGAATACTAAGTGATTCATTCTCATTTGCAAATGTTTTTTGTGTTAATCACAACCTTCAGGTTCATCACATAACCAAATTATAAAATCATTATTAACTTAGCTGATGACTTTAAAGTATTGTACAAGCTATTTTTGAGCATTTAGCATGAAGAAATCACAGGTGAAATGCCATACACCCAACTAGGTGGTGCTAGATGAGTGCCACCCTTGAACTAATGGGAGTATTCATCCATTTCCTTTCCCCAGTCTTTGTGGCATAGTTTTAGACTTATTTTAGCTTTAGGAAAATGCAAAATATGCAGAACATTTCCCCCTGGTATTATTGTGTGAGTATTTTTTCAGCCTCTTATATCACTGCCTTCTGGTGCCTCCAATTTGTGTGCCTGGAAATAAAGCACCTGGAGTTGGTTAAGGGCTATGCCTAGGCCAGGTGTGGGGCTCAGACTTGGATCCAGCACTGCTTGGGGCCATCATTGTGCTTTTACACTGAGTCCTTGAGCCTGATTTCTAATTCTTAATACCATGGTTTGGTATGCTCTCTCAGTTCCCTATCAGCCCAGTAGTCTCTCTTGAGGAACCTAGTCAGCCAGGAAAGGGCTCCTATCAGTTTGGTATGATTCCTCAGATTCCCTACAGCTAAGCAGTCTCCGATTGATTCCTGTCTGTTACGACCCCAAGTGTCTAGGGGTAAAGGGGTGTAACATTTAGGATGGTTTTGGATGAAGGTGGGTTTCTGGTGAGAGATTTAGGGAGTGTGACAAGTTTGGGTGCAAAAGTGATTTATTTTGAAGTGAATAAGTGACTGGTACAGTATGTAAAAAGGACACTAACACACAGGGAAGGGGAACACGAGTGGTGCCAAAGAAATGAAAATGACAAACAAAATGGAGCTGGCTAATAAAATGAGGGGAAGCTGACCTAACTACAAAACAAAAACCCGAAACACTTGGTCTTCAGCGTCTTCTAACGCCCTGGCTAACCTTCACTAACTACCCAAAACCATACAAGACAAAAAGGTACACATCCTTCCTAGACTAGTGTTACTAATACAAAGATCAACTACGTGTGTACAATGTACCCGACAACCTAAACTAACCCTTTACACAGAAGTTCACACAAATACACATGTGAACTACAAATACAAATAAGGGAAAACAAGAGTAGACACAAGGAACAGGGTACAGAAGAACACAGAGGTGGTTCTGGTATTTTTTCCCAGATTCTGTCAGTTTGGTAATCCTATCTGCCTGTTATACTCCTGAAACCCTATCAGCCTGGTTTGCTCTTTTGTATTCCCTATGGCTCAAACCTCCCTGCCTATATCTGATCTTGGATGAATTTCTTTATCTCAGACCCTGGATGTTGCCATAGTTCTCTGGTTGGGTGAGATGCCGTGTTCCTGTATGCATAGCTGTTCGGTTCTCTCAAAGGCCGTTGGCCTTCCTCTCTGGTTTTTCTGTCCTGGTTTCAGGCTCTGGAAGCTCGGCCCCCACCTGTGACCCAGCTGGTGGCCTGCCACATTTCCAGCATGTTTAGTCCACCCTGGTCCTGGTCTGCTCAGCTTTCCAGCAGCAAAGTCTGGTACTCGGCTGCCACCAGCACTGGTGGGCTGGCTGTTCATGTGTACAAGTCTGTCCGGGAGGCACAACTCAGCTTCCCAGCACCATGCAATTGGGTTCTTTCCTGTTCCTGGACCACATTCCCAGTTCCTCCTTGGTACAAAGGCATAACACAGACTCAATACACATCTGCACTCTGCACGTTTTACATAGTCTATCCTTTTTTTTCTCTTGGTCTCACTACTACATATTTATTTATTTTTCCACATTATATTTATTGTTACTGTCTACAAGGTGTAGTGTTGTCTGTTGTACTATGTATGGCCCGAGAGATCAGTGCGATGAAGAATTCAAATGTACGTGTACATACAGTACTGTATGGCATTAAACTACTTTACTCTACTCTACCACAGATAGTCTTTTCAAATTATCAATGTAAACTTGCAAAGTCACATTGTCGTTGGCTGTTATGATGTAGTTGCCAGTGATGCAAAACTGAAGCAACAAAGTCAAAATAAACTTGTCTTTGTAAATGATGCTTGAAACAGTTTCTTGAACTTGACTTCTTGTATCAGATTTGGTGCTGTCAAAAGAGGCAAGTAAGCTTGTTAGTTCAGCAGCAGTGATTTTGTGCAATACGGATATTTCTTTCTAGGGAAAGAAAGGTGGATGATAAAGAGAGCATGAACAATGAAGTTGCGCACACATGTAATCAGTCAGTAATCCCACAGCTACTGTACAGTATATAAAATATTTCTAAAAATATGTTGAGGTTGAAAAAGATACGCTAAATGATATTTGAACAGCAACCTCCTCTCACACACCACCCATTTGAAAATTATTGGCACTTATAAAATTATTTTTTCTGTACCTTTTGGCTATCCATTTCTTCAAATTCAGGTGGAGCTTTATTTGTACACCATTTCATGCAATTAAAGGAGCTGCGCTTAATTGGAAAGCAATGACATCTTTTGATTCTCAGGTGCTTGTGTACAGTCCATTTATTAAAAGTAAAAAATTAACCAATGTTCTGTATGTTCAAATGTAAAAATTCTAGGAATTACTGAAAGTGAAAGTATCTGATTTTTTAGAGCATCTGTTGCACTTCTCCCACATGTCAACATTTATATATTTACAACAGATACAATACATGCTTAACAATTTCAGCCTGGTTAATATATTTGTAACTAAATTTACTCTAATTGTAGCACAGCATCCATCCATTTTCTAAATTACTTTTTCCAGTACAGAGTGGTAGGGGAAGCAAAAACTCAGCAAGCACCGTACGCAATGCAAGATACAAGGTGAAGGGGACAAAATCTATTGCAGGGCACACACAGAACACTCACACCAATTTTAAAGAAACCAGTATGCCTTTGGACTGTGAGAGTAACAAGAGGACCCAGAGGGACACAGGACACAGACAGCACAAGGCAGCAGTGCTAACCATACAACCACCTAAGTTAAAAACTAACTCAGAAATGTATGATCATATTTTTTTATAATTCACTGAACAACAGGATAGTTTTCAAATGTTTTTTAGACCAGGGGGACTGTGGCTCCTGGAAAATGCTGTTTGATAGACAATGCACAGTGATGACTGTCGTATGAAAACTGAAACCATTGGTGTTCTAAGAGACCACTAGCTCATTCTAATGTACAATTACAGAAATCATATTTTCAATCCTTAAAGTTAATATTCTGGTATAGGGTGCCTTCCATGTGGAGTTGATGGTATATAGGCTTCGTATATGTGTTTTCTCCATAAGTGGGTTTGTGTATGTTTTCTACCATGGAGAGGCATCCATGTGGTCCCAATATCTTCCAGCGTTTAGCTCTAAGCAGCCATGACCCTTACCAGATAAAATAAATGGCTCTCTCATCATGGGTGAAAGTTAAAAACTCCCTTCCTCACTCCTCGCTCTGAACAGCCTTCCATTAAAGAATAATCTGTAAAACATCAATTTAAATTACAGTCCTTCAGAGGGAAATATTTAACATTTCCACTCCCTGGTTTAAATTAGAATGTTTTCATCTGTAATTACAGATTTTGCTTGTAGCGTGAATTGCGGAAATTGCACCACCATGTTAAATTAAGCAGGTTAAGAATTGAGTCATTTAGCTTATGAAACATCTATTTTCTTTTGAAAAATAATATTTTTAAAGGCAATATTTTGATTTAATTTGAATTATATTTCTTGCTGTGGTTTTCTTGCAGAACATTCAGACACTGAAAGCACTTTCAACAAATTGGCCAGAAGCTCCCTGTTGCTTTAAACATTCAGAGTCTGAAATCCCTATTGAGGGCACAGCTATTCTTTTTACAAGGGCAAATAAGAACTGCTGTGCTTCCTTGATAATTTGTCGTTAATAGCTTGAGTATTTAAGCACTCCTGGGAAAGACAAATCCTGCCTTCTCTGTTCCATTACCTCGAAGCCAGGGAGATACTAATCACGTTTCTGTGCAAGTCAGATCTGAAGAAAGAGCTATGAAAATCTTTAAACATTGCCAGTCACCATTTGATGTATAGGGCTTTTGAATATTCATACTGCCCTTACTCTCTCAAACAAACGTTTTGTCACTGGCAAATGCATAGCATTATGAATCAGAATCCCAGTCTAATCTTTGTTTATCTGGGTTTTTATTAGGATTTATATTTTGTCCAACAAGGCCTGAGGATCCAAATTTGTGAGGCTGCACTGGAGTAGTGTACTGTAGTATGCTACCCCCTGCTTCTCTGTGAAGCTTTTAGACTCCTTCAACATACTGTACCTGCAAACCTCTTATTAAAAGAGATGGATAGTGAGTGTGGGTACTGTGTCACATGTAAGCATCCGGCCTTTGCCTGCACAGATGTTTCACATCACCAGAACTCCTCATCCGTGAAATCGGACAGACCGTGGTGATTGTGCTTCCAGGCCGCTGAGCTGCAGAGCCCAGATGAGCATCACACCCTCTACACCAAAAGACTGCCCCTCGATAAGGGATTTTCTGTACTCTTAAGAGCCCAGGGGAGTGATGTGGCTATAAGAGATTCATTATACACCATAACCACTGTTACACTATCTCTCTCTCTCTCTCTGAACTCTGCAGCAACCTCAGCAACTGAGCAGCATTAATCTGTGTGATCCACTGTAGCGCATGCAGACAGACTCGGCTTTTAAACCGCCACATCCCAGGCACATCCCCAATGAGTGTCAACTCTTTACGCCAAAGCTCTGGTTCCCTGGAAGCTAGGGAATCTGAATGCTATTGGGAACCTAAGGAAGCAATAATAGCATTTGCTATAAGCCCTGTTACAGTATATACATTATATATTGACCTGTAACTTTTACCATCTGTGAAATAGAGGAGTATTAGGTTATTTTTAAAATGTGTTCAACCATAATTGTAATGAGAAAAATATACATTTTTATAGCCATTGTGGTGCAATTAATGCACTACCCAAAGCTAGACAAATTCAAAGCTACCTTTTCTAATTGCATTTAAGGATACTGCTTGGATCTCCACAGATCTTAATTTTATGTCCATTGGAAGACCAGGTTAAGAAAGTTTTGTTTTCTCTGACTTTTATTACAATAATTACAACCCTAATGTTCCCTGTTGTTAAAGAGAGACACTTTCCTTTTCGCGTAACATACTTTCCAGTTAGAAGGAAACAAAAGAAAAAACTCACATCGTTTGACTCAGAAATTGTAATATTTTCTTTTTTTCCTCATTGCACTGACATATTCCAGTTTCACATAATATCATTTCAAATTCAAATCCTTATTGCATAATAGCTCTTAGTGTAGCATAAAATGACAGGATAATGTCAGAGAGGATAAGAGCATTTTGTACTCAGCAGATTGTAAGGTGTACAAACTTATCAGATGAAGCTGACAGATCTCAACTAGCATATTTTGCTTCTTAATACCCTCAACCAATAGACAAGGAACAAGCAAGGAGATTTTTTAAACAATGATGAAGAAAACAAATTCTCCTTTCCAGTCCAGCACGGATCAGATTTTTCTTCTCCTTCATCAAGCAATTTGTATTCAAAGGAAGTGGTTTCTTTCCAAAGAAACACACTGATCATATTCAAAATTCTTTCCCCCCATTTTCACAGACGCTATACTTATTTTTTCCTGACACTTAAGACAAGTCCCTGTCACTCGTTTTTTCTTTATTAAAGAGTTTGAGTCAGTACTTTTGAACAAAAATCTCAGTTAATGTCAGAAAAAATGTCAACCAATGAGCTAAACATATCAAATGCTAAAAGTAGGAAGAAAATGTGGAGGTTTATATTCGTTAGTAGCAAAACTGACAGTGTTGATCATTGAAACAAATGAAGTACAGTAATGGTTGTACTGTAATTCTATTAATGGAATAGGAGTGCCAAGGTAGCCAGCCCTTTTTATACTGTATACTGTACTATCTCTCCACCTGTCAGGATTCATCCGAACAGGTATGGGCCACACTGCTGTCTGTCTAGCAATAGCACTCAGTGGGAGAATTATTATTTAACAGCCTCAGGTTGTATTAGTGTAATACTCATCTGTCCTGATTCTATGGGGCCAGTCTTGGTAACCTGTGACAGCTTTTCAAATTGTGCTTTGTTTCAAATAAATATTTTTTAAAAGTATAGTGCTCAACAAAAATGTGTCACAGAGTGGAAAGGGTACAGTATGTGTGGAAGGCACCAGGTGTCAGGAGCTGTATGGATGTTAATTGCATTAACGAGCCAGTAACAGCCTAGTGTTGATGAAGGACGGGGTACAATTAAACCATCTGTGTATTAGCACTGTTCACTCCCAGAAACATTACAGGGACATATTCACCCACTCAGTAGTCAAGAGAAGGGAGGACTTCAGAGAATTTGACTTTCTTTTCTAGGGGTTATAGATATCCCATTAGGATATAATTCCAGAGTTTAGGGGATTAGCGAGAAAAGACCCTGTTACCCATAAAATGTAGATGTGCTTGAGGGACAAACAGGAGCCCAGAGTCAAATGAATGAAGGCTTCAATGTAGGGAGTAGGGACACAATAAATCAGACAAATACTGAAGTGCCAAGCTATATTTTTATATAGTTATATAGTATATTTGAAAGTCAACACACATTTTAGATCTACGGTATTGCCTGTATAGTTTTGTCAGTCAATAATGTGAGTTTTCTATTCTTCAGAATTTTCCAGTACATAATACTGAAGGAACATACCTCAACTTTGAAACAAGTATATTGTAGCACTCTCAGGTTCATGTGGGTAGGCACCCTTGCCACTGCCGCCTTAAGTCGGCCCCCCACCACTGGGGACTCAAACCCAGGCCTCCGGCGTCACTCAGCAGGCGGCAGCGAGGGCACATAACCACATGAACCCAAGAGCGCTACGTTGGTGTCAGGAGCGGGATGGGATAGCCTTTCGCCGAGGACGGAGAGACGGGACAGGAGAGTGTAACGTGTACGGCCGACATTGCAGGTTGTGTGAGCCGGTGTACCAGCGCACTGACATCACCGCCTTTCCCTGTGAATAGCAGGGACCTCAGCCGCCGGGCTGAAGGGAGTTTTCCCTTTAGCTCAACTGGCTGGTTCCCTGTTGAGTGATTCTGGAGGCCTGGGTTCAAGTCCCTAGTGGTGGGGGGCCGACCTGAGGTGGCAGCAGTGAGGGCGCATACCCACGTGAACCCAAGAGAGCTACAATATTAATATGAACCAAAGATCCTGCACCTTAATACCAAGACATTACAAGCATACTAGGTTTTCTTTGACAGTTGAAATCTTTACCCACATAATTAATTAATGGTTCTGAGATCATTCCAAGTACTCAAATGAAAAAACCTGGGATCATGTTTGGTATTGTATTTGAAGCTCATGTTTGCAGTGTTGTGAAGATGTCTTTTTTCATCTTTGTAAAATTGTGACTATCTGGACACATCTCTCCAACACATACTGTATACAGAAAAGCAAATTCATTCATCTGTTTTTTCCAGGCATGATTTTATGAATGCATTGCTTTTTGGCATGCTCAAAAATGTTTATAAAAATTGCAGCATGTTCAGAATTCAGGAGCTGAGGTTTAAGCAAAACTAAAAACCAAGACATGTATCACCTGTTTTAGCTTCATTGGCTCCCAGTGAATTTGAGAATATGATTCAAAATTCCACTGTTCACCGTTCAGGGCCTGAGTGGTTTAAACTCCCTCTACACTTACTGTACATGTTATTTGCAGTCTGCAGACTTAATGAATATTGGAAACCAGGACTTTTTTCAGTGCCCAATATGAGGTTCTTAATACTGGGAAGATCATACTTTCTATTCAGTTGCTCCAAGACTGAAGAATGATCTTGCAGCTCATATTAGATCTTGTAAATCAGTCAATACTTTCAAATCCTGTCTTAAAACTTTCTTCATACTCCACCTACTGATAAAAAATATCTACATGACACTTTGTTTGATTGTTTTACTATACAATTCTTTTATATAATGAACATGAAAAGCAGTATATAAATATTACTATAGCTTGACGTTACAAACAGTACCCAAGATGGGATTTACTGTTAATTTTATTGAAAAGGATGCTCCTAATTGATAGAGTTGAAGTTGTAAAAAGAGATTTTCTTCATTTCTTCAGAGACTGTGCTCAGAAAAAAATAACCATCTAAAATCACACTTCATATAATGAATGAATTAATATTGTAGGTGAACATTTAAACCATGATCAATCATTTAGTTACTTTCAAACTTCCTTTGCAAGAGTTCAGTCTGTCCACAATTGTAAAAAAAAATGTTCATATAGCTGGAAAGCACCTGCTGTTATACCCCATTGTTTACTAATTTGATAGATCTTTATGTTATTACTGTGCTTCTGTATATCTGCCCATGACTCTGTAAAGGAATTATGATAACAAATGCATTTGGTTTGGTATTCACCATGTTTGTGCACACAGTGCTGAAGAATGCTTTTGTAACACAACTATAACTTGAAGTTCAATACATTATTGCCGTAACAACTAGTGGCTTGGAATTTGGTAGAGGAGAAAGAGCTTTCAGTAAAGCTGCCATAATCAAAATTTCTAAGTCAAATCTGAGGTTTGTTTGTTTCTTATTTTGAGCTGAATTACAGTATGACTTATTTATTGTGAATTGCCCAGAGATAGCTAGTACGACAAGAGCCATATGCTGCATGTGGGCTGCTCTCTGATTTGTTTTCATTTTATACCATTTCATTATATTCAGTTAAATTGTTGCATAACTAATATGCATTTATAAGAACATTTAGGCTTTAGTGCTGGAGGTTACATTTCAGCATGTTTTAATTGAATGCAAAAATAAATAAGTTTGTACTCTTAATACTTAATTTGATATTGTTATTTCATTAATTCACATATCAGGTTAGCACAAGTTATCTTAAAACACAATAATATGGAATAACCATTGTAAGGAAGCATGTGTCATTTATTGTAATTTTTCAATTATTATAATATATAAACTGCAGTACACTTAAAAGAATAAAATATTTTTTAAGGGTACTTGTAAAGATCATAGGTGCATTATAAGCATAATAGCTTCCATGTTATTTATCCATCTAAACTTATCACTGCTTGTTGGCTTTCCACTGTGTCAAAAACATACCTCCAAAGGTTCCTGTCAGGCTAATAAAGATGTTTTGAGGGAGCTGTTGACAGCCTGGGTCCAAGTCATCCTGTATCCTGTCGTCTTGACTAATGGTGGGGTGCAACATAGGCAGCCCATTTATGTCAAAAAATATTGATTAGAAGATAAAAATAGCCTCAATTAAATGTCAAAATGACATAATCATGCATTCAACCTAATGAAAAATAGATATGGTTCCATGAAACATTTCAGCAGAACATTTGCAACATACAGCATTAACATCTAAGTGCACAGGAATTCAGATCCTTTTAGAGGAGAAAAAAACAACTTTACGAATCCATTCATTAACACACATTGTTGCTCAAATTAAATATTTGGAAAGTCATTTTCTTTTTAGGCCAAAAACCAACTTAAACAGTATTGAAGAGACCTTTGCTGTCAGTTAACTTTTGCAACCTTCTACATGAAGTGGATTTATTTGAAATATTGACTTTTTCACAGAGAACAAAAGTGGTTGATTGAAGATTTAAGATTTTTTTTTCTCCAGGCAATATGAAATGTCTAAAGTACACAAGGAAAAAACGGTGAATTAATAATTAATTTTATGTCGTATAGGCCTTTGGTGATGAAAAACGTAAATATATATTAAATAAATTAGATATATATAGTAGCTAAATGCAGATCATATTTTGATTCATATTAATTGTTTTACAGTATAATTTTTGTCTCAATGCACTTTTTCTCTGGAAGAGACAATTTAGACTTTCTTTGTAGTGGGAAAATAAATTTTGTAGCTGCACTTTTTCTGAGACAGTTTGTTACTTTTTCAGTCATTTTGGCTTTATTGACATTTATGTGTGTCTCAATACATGAATTTAAATATCATCCTGTCTATTCAGCAGAGTAAAGATGATTGAACACTGTAAAGCCCCACAGAATCTCAGGGACATTTTTAAAAAAGGAAATGTGAATTCTCCTTAATGAGAAAAAGTGACACAAAGCTGACAAAAGAGAACACACAGCCTTGAATACAGACTTGAGAGCAAGCTTTAAAACTTACAAAGGTGATTTGCATTTCTTCTGCTCCTGGTTAAAGTAAATAATATCAGTTCATCAGTGTTTCATCATAAAAAGAGATTAAGTTTAAAGCACATTCAACCCATTTAGTAAACCATTAATAATGGATTTTTATTATACTTGGACCAAGAATCAAGGCCAAAGCTCAGTTTTTTTATTCGACATTAAATGTCATAATCATCTAGCAGGGATAAGGATCGATTTAGGATATGCTAGCCATAAACCGATGTGTATTCTCTTACCACTCATTCTCTTGCCAATAACTTATTTTGCCAAGCACAAGTTTCTTTACTAACACTCAACACAGGATGGTGTGGCATGCTTTCTACCACTATACAATAGGCACTTGTTTTCCAGATTTCTGGGTCCAATGCCAGTTTGTAGTATCAACTTTTTCTATCCATGTGTATTTGTTTTTTTGTTATGTGCTTTGATTTCCTTCTACCTCCTAAACATGTGAAATTTTAGGTTTGGTTAGCTACTGTAAATTGTTCCTTTATAGGTGGTACTGTATAAAGGGAGTTTAAGGCATTTTTATCTTTGTGAATTTGTTCACGCTACTGGCTGAGTTAATGCATAAAAAAATGCACAGTAATCACAATGCCAGAAAGATCTCAATTCTATGCTCACCCCTGAAAGTTAAGAGTTTGACCTGTGGCAATGTGACCATATAGGACTGGGAGAGTTTATGTTGCTTCACATGATTCTCTGCAGTGGTCATCTGGAGAATTTCCACTCATTTTCACATCCACTCTTATAATAGACGGCATTCACATGTTAATGTGCTATGAAGCATTCTTTTAGTGCTTTATTTTCCATGTTAATTAGCAATATGAAATGTTGTTTTTTTACATTGGACTGCAAAATAGATCTATCTTAACATTCTTCAATTGCTTTGTGTATCACTACAGATTTAATTGGAATCGATTGTTGTTACAAACTACAGAGGGATCTAGATATTAACCCAAGCATTAGGTAAAATCTGAGGCATGTACAAAATGGCATGTATAATATGTTTTTTTTATATTCTCTGGCACAATTCAGATGATTGATTAATTACTCTAAGACAAAAAATATTTCACAAGGAATAACAACATCCAAGTAACAGATGCTTTGTGAAAGTTTACTGAGTATTTACGAATACTGGGTTTTGGCTTAAGCTGCTTGGTTAAGAAGTAACCTCCTACCTCTAGGACCAGGATGAGGTAGGCTCAACTCCTATTCAGAGAGAGAAATTACTAAGGGATAGGTACCAAAATGGAAATGACATAGAGGCACAATGAATTTAAAAAAATGCAAGAAAGGGTGTGTTTGAAGTTATTGTATACTGTATATAGAAAAAGTCAGTAATGATTGTGATTATGAACAGCTACTGTATGTGAGATTGGCTTGTCTGTCATTATCCCTCTCGAACTTTAGTTAAGAACTTCCATTTCACTAAAAAATAATGACATCCAAGGACTGGATGCTTTGCGAATGTCTATTGAGTGTGTAAATGTAACAAGTTTTGACTTAACCTGCTCAGTAAAGAGTTTCTGGCCATAGGATGATGAGGCTCCACCCTCAAAAAGAAACAAGTGAATCCTAAAATCACCAATGCAGAATCAGAGATGAGAGAGACGTACAGTATGGGTGGGTTATGGAAATGAGGACATTATGATAAAAAAAGGAGCTGGACATTAAAAGCTGAACAACTGATTGAGCTGGAGATACAAACCCGGACAGACCTAGGGCCAAGAAGGTGCCTTCAAGTGCAGTTGGTGCTAAGGAAGATACCCCATGAAAAACAAATGAACCAAAAAATCACTGATGCAGAAACAGACCGAATGAATATGGAAGTATGAACATTACACTAAAAGAGAACAGAGGGAGAACCTGGGGTCTAATTGGAGACCAGTGATAGCATAAACACTAGGATGCCTGCTGATTGATCTGGGGGTAGGATGCTGTACAGACCCAACACCGAGGAGATGGCATTAAGAAGACTGAGAAGGCCAAGCAAGGAATCCGTGGCCAAATGGATGCCCCAAATGGTCAAACAGAAGTGTCCCAGGAGTGCCAGGATGGGGGAATTCATGGTCAAAATCAACACCAGAGACAGGATAAAATGTAGGACACCAGCTGCAGGGGCCGAGTTGGACACTGGGAAACAGAAGCAGAAAAAGAGTACAGATACACATGTACAGTAGTCCACATATTGAGTGTGAAAAAAACAAGTCGAATGTGAAACAAGAAGAAAATGCTTTTGTATTTTGTGGAAATACTTTATTTAATCTATTTCACTCTTTACAATGTTATGGTATTATTTTGAAAGAGCCTTAGCAAAAAATTCAGATCATAATGTACCAAATCAGAAACACACATATCTTGTACTTGCTTTGCTAGGTTTGGCAGACATTTAGTTAGATGAGTTTAAAATGAAAGCAGCACATTGCTTCCATTTTAAACACAAATATACTAATCCAGCGATGCTAAGCTTGGTTCACAGTTGCTTAATTTAATGCTTATGATAAACAATGTTTGCTGGACAGTATTGGATGCTCTTACAACAGTCTGATCTTTTTCCCCAATATGTGACAAAGCTATGATTTGTAGATGCAATCAACTAGCATTCTCAGTCAACTCTATCTTGCCATACAGTAGTTAAATTGTTAAGGGATTGTAATGGAGAAATTAGATAAAAGTATAAAGGGGACATAATTTTCAAGCTGTACTGTTACCTGTTATATACAGTATATACTGTATATACAGTATACTGTATGTTAATAAATTTCACATACTGTATAGTTTATATGCTATATCCAGGTCTTGAGTTAGATTCCGGATAGGGGTGTCCTGGGGTTAATGAGAGGCTTGCCACCACACAACCATGCCATCCATACTTTAAATCCATGTGATTTTGATTGAAAAACTTCAACGATTTGGAGATCATTAATATCTTATCAACTTGTCATACCATTAAGAACCCTATATCAGCTGGGGAATCACAAAGACTGCAATTATTCCTCTGGAAATAACACTCAGTTTGTACTGAGCATCTGTCACAAGTGCTCTCTATTTTTGACATTGTGCATCCTGCACTTCCTACAGGACATTTAGCAGGTGATGCATTTCTTAATGATGACACTGCAAGCTCACAAAATCCCGGCAAGTCCCCAATGCAGTAACTACATGGCAAGCCCACTCAACTTAAACCGATGCTGGCCCTGCCTGTTAATCACCTCTTGGACACTTCCAGTCACATGTAATTATTGCCTGAGGTGATGTCTGGTACAACTCCTTGCTGGCTGCTGCACTCCAGATCACCTTTTTTCTTATTTTCTTGAATAAAAAGCTACAAAGAATTTGGGTTTGATAATTGAATAATTAAATAATTGAATAATTATTTGTAATAATTACAAAGCTTTCTCTGGGAATCGGGAAAAATGCTGATAGGTGGATAAGTGATAGAAACTGAATTTTCATCTAATTGAATTCAGATTGTAGATCTGGCTTCTAATCTGCCCCCTAATATCCACTGGACCAGGCATCAGTATCTCTACATAAGAAATCAATGTCAAATAAACCTGTTAAGGAGACATCAGGGATGCTAAAGGGCTGATACTAAACAGGTTTGCATGAAACATTTTTTCTCAATTATTTCTGTATCATGTATTTTTTTTACTTAGGGTTAAAATAATTCAGAATTCATTCTGGTAAAGGAGCCTGTATCCTGTATAAAAAAGTCTCTTCTTGTCACTTACATGGACAAATATTAGATTAGTTTATTTATTCTTTCTTTTTAAATAATTAAACAGAGTGAAACTGGGCTGCTCTAATCACCACTGACAAATTGTATTGTAACCACAGCTATTTTTGAATCATGATTGTTAAAGTTGATCTGATCTTTGAATTACCCTAGCAGTCATTAATCAGGTTTGTTAATAGGCTGCACCTGTCTGCGTGATTAACTTCGACATGAGAAAAGAAAGTCTAAATACAAGGTAATTATGTGTATGAGAAAAATGTGCAGAAAATAGCAGAGCCATCTGCCAAATGCAGAGGACGGGCTAGTGCTTCTATAATACTCCATTACAGGTCTTTGCTACAGGAAATCATAGGCAAGTGACTTCATCACTGCAGACAATTACAAAATCCAACTATGGGTTGGATTTAGGGCCTGCAGTAGACTAAAATTGCTGTGGTACAGTTTAATAGCACATTTTTACCTTTATTCATTAATGTTTTAAAATAGACAATAAAACTGTCTTTTCATAAACATGAAGATTTTTTTTTGTTGGACAATATGAGAAGTATAACTTATATCCATTTCAGGAACATAGTAATTATTTATTTAGGGGCTTGATATACTGTACCTAAAAAGTGCATCAGTGCTTCATGTAATCCGTTTGGCCACGGATTCCTTGCTTGGCCTTCTCAGTCTTCTTAATGCCATCTCCTCGGTGTTGGGTCTGTACAGTTCTTGTGTTACGTGGAATAAGGAAACATCTCACATCTTAAATCGCATTCACTGGCCTTCTAAAGTTCCAGAAGCCCTGTAAGCTACAGTACATGTTCTATGTGCTCTAGAGATCATCTTCACCCACTAGATATAACCATGCTCTTGCTTAAATAACTACTAATGCTGTTATTAAACATAATATATAACCATCAGTCCTTGAAATGTACTTTATCACGTAGAGTTCCAAACTTCAGTAATATGTAAACCAGTTAACTGTGAATAGTTAGTTTTACAGCACTGCAGACTGTAAGTTTATTAAAACAATTTTCCATATTATTGACATTAAGGATCATACAGTACTTACATAGGTATTGAATGAAATCATGCTGCCTGAAGAGATATTGGTTTTCTCTATAAACACAGTAAAGGCTACATCTGCATATTTATACCTTCTTTTGGAATACAGCTTTTGGACAACAGCAGATTCACTGGGGGTCAACAAAAGTGATAGCTTTCAAGAAAAAAAAATTGATTGTCCTCTCTCCTTTCAGCATGGGTATTGATGTGCAAATGTCTCTTGAAAGTTGGCGCTTGCTTCAATAAATACTGTGCCACTTTACATTAAAAACACCACAGAAAGAATCCATGAGGGATGACGATATTTAGGCCCATCTCTTTCTTTATTCCTTTCAAACTCTATTACATTTACCTCAGAGACCAGGCTTCACACATCTTGCTCTTTTCTCCCATCTACAGATACAGTACCACTCCAAGGAGTGTTTGTTATGCTATGAGGCTTTTAACAGTGACGTGTGAACAGGAAAAGAAAAAATAAATTGAGCTGAAAAGGACAAGTGATTTGATCTTCTTCATTTAAAATAGTCTGTTTTTTTCTAAATAGTTCCCTACAAAGGCTAGTGGGATTTCAACATTTAACTGTACAAGTTTTGAGGAACCGTTTGATAAAATTAGATATTTGAGTCCTCTTTTGCATGATAACGTTGAGCCAACAAAATTGTTCTTAATCTTTCCATCTCTTCTCTCTAAGTCTTGTGTTTCTAGTCATATACAGTAGTAAGCTTTTTCCTTACGTAGCGATCTGTCAAAAGGGAAAAAAAACTTTGTAGATAATACAACAGGCTAATTAAGGATTCCTTTAGGTACTGTCTTTTGGGTTTTTTTCAGTTATTTGTTTAAATTGACAATATTGACATCCTGTTGTGTACTATAATGACAGTATATATATGTAAAAATTTAAATGCTCTCTGAAATAATAATAATTGATAGTTTTAATGGCTAGATGTTTTATCTCACCTCCACACCACCACACTTTACAGCTGATAATTAATGGATATAGTAATTAGGTAATAATGATAATTGCATGTTTGCTTGAGAGAACAGTACAGAAAGCTGTATGATTCTGTTGGAAAAAAAAGGCATTTTATTATAGACAATAATTGCTTTTTATGTGGAATTTCAGTATTTTTATGGGCAGAGTGTATTTGTGCTGCTTAGTAAATGTAAATATTCTTAATGTTTTATCCATTATGGTCAGTAGGGATCTCTATGAATGTACTCCTTCTTTGACTGTTAATGAGAGAAATGGGTTTCAGGGAAACTGCATTTAAATAATGCCATCTGTGGAAAATCACTGCAGTCAAGAGGAAAGCAAAGCTTTTAAAGATGGGGTGCTTATTAAAGACTGGTTCTTTCACTCTAGCATTAGGATGCATTACGAGCACAATTTTCCAATCCATTTCTTAAAAAAAACAACAAATTATTCTGATGCATTTGATCATCCTCGCAATAACAAATTGAAAATATCGGAAAGTACACAAATAAGAGGAGGCTGGTTGACCCATAATGCACATTTGATTCTATTCTTCTGTACTTATAGAGCCAGTAATTGCTATGCTGGGAACAAGCCGCTCAACTCCTCTTGGTGAAATCCCCTTGATTCCTTACTCTGAAGCAAGGGTAAAGTAGACAATTAAACTTAACCTGCATTTCTTAGCAGCGTGGATGGCATAACACTTTATCACCAGGCAAAAAGTCCACAGTGGGGAACATGCAAACTCCATGCAGACAGACAAGCTGAAACCCAAACCTTGAAGCTGTTGAAGCAACGGTGCTAAGCACTAAGAACTCTACTGGGGCATATTCTGATATTTATGTGACAGTATTCTTATGCTTCCTTTATAATAATCTACTGTTCTTGACATGATTATAGTACAGTATACAAGATATACTGTACATGATATGTTCATGACAATACTGAATATCTTTGCCACTTGTTAATTATTCAGATACTTCTATTTGAATGATAAATTCATCTTCAGATGCACACCATTAAGGAATTCGCTGTTTAATATATTGTGAATTCTGCTGTATCTTAGAAGGACGCTAACAATGAATAAAGAAGTCATGGATTCTTAGCACCATTGACAGCTGTCCCATTGTTGCACATAAATCTGAGGTTCTACTGGTAACTCAGGTCCACCCAGTCATAGATGTTCTAGCAGCAGTGCTATATTACTTGTTTTGGTCATAGTCTGCTAATAACACAGCCCAGGCTTGATGTGGCAACATCTTCAGTTTAGAACTTAACGTGCCCATAAATAAACATTCTGAGTGAGCCATACATCTTTTCTTTTTCAATAACAACTAATCTGTACTGTATGTGATCCATTTAACAGCAGTAATAAAACGTGTATGTTATTGCATTGCAAAATTAAAACAAGGGAAACAAGGGAAGAATATATTGTGTGATAGAATGGCATGAACTGTAGATTGCATGATTATAAGGAGAGTTACAAAAGTAATTCTAAGCAAGGAGAACAAGAGACAAGGATCCCTGTGGAAAAGGTATTTTTTTAAAGTTTAAATGGTCAATAATTACTTTTTTGCTAGACTAACAAAGATTCTTTTCTTTAGAATTGAAAAGTTACCAAATTAAAGCGAATGTTTCAACTAATGTATTTTCAATTGAATACAAGCACTGTCACTGTCTATTCCAGCCATTTTAAGAAATATTTCTGTTGACAACCTACAGAGAATATCTGAATGAGAGAGATTTATCAGACCTATTTTTTCTGTTTTTTTATCATTCTGTACTCTTGCCTCACATGACTGATCTCAACACTGTGTGCATGACTGTATTTCTCCGTGTTTGCTTCTCATTATATTTGTAGACACAGCCTCACAAAAACAGTTCACATTCCGTAAATAGATTATACCGTAGGCGCTCCAGGCACAAATGAACACCAATGTCCCTATTTTATACATTAGTTTATTTTCATCATGAATATAGTAAGTAAAGAACGTAGTGACCCTTCTACATTCTTTTGGCATTTAAACTAATGGAGTAATTATTCCTTTTCTTAGATTACAACATCCAATTTCTAACTGATTTATCCAATACAGGATCCCAGCAAGCAATGGGCACAAGGCAGGACAAGATGCCAATCCATTGCAGGGCAATCACAGACACAGACAGGCACACTCTCACACCAAGGTCAGGTTTCCTAGAAACCAACTAACCTTCCAGTACATTTTTGGACTATGGGAGGAAACTGGAGCACCTGGAGAAAACCCATGCAAAAACCAAGAGAACATACAAATTTTAGGCAGAAAGCACCCCACGTGCAGAATTGAACCCAGGTCCCTAGTGCTGTAAGGCAACAAACATTCACCACAGATACCAACATATTGCTGGTCCTCAACTCGGGTCGGCCCTCCACCACTGGGGCTTGAAACCTACTACATTGGTGTCAGAGCGGGATGGGATAGTCCTTCGCCGAGGATGGAGAATTAAGCGGGGGAGAGTGTAATGCATATGGCTGGCATTGCAGGTTGTGCGAGCCAGCTTGCCAGCGTTGTGACGTCACCGCCCTTCCCTGTGGATAGCAGGGACCTCAGCCACCGGGCTGAAGGGAGATCTCCCTTTAGCTCAGCTGGCTGGTTCCCTGTTGAGTGACGCCAGAGGTCTGGGTTTGAGGCCCAGCGGTGAAGGGCCGACCTGAGGCAGAAGCAGTGAGGGCGAATACCAACGGGAACCTGAAAGCGCTACAATCTTAATTAATAATCTGTATAGAGTATTGGATGAAAGCTCACAAACAAAGATAAAAAAATAAGAAACAGACAGACAATAAGGAAGTAAAGTAAATATGTTCAAGTCTCTGTCAAGGCTGATACTGTTATTACACTCATATAATGTTGTTTTGTTGTGTTTCATTCTATGAAGAAAATTTATGTGAGCTAGTGTAATTTAAAGGTGTCTCAGATTACATCCGGTTACATATTTTTTTTGACTGAATTAAGTTCTGCCTGTAAAAGACATCATGCTGAAGATTATCAGAAACGTCTGAATCATGACTAAGCAAAAGCAATCTGGGACTGACAGAACTATCCTCATCTAAAATTATCAGTGGTGCATTACTGTATATGCAAGTCAAAGGACCTTCAATCTGACTTCTTTTAAGCAGTGTTGCTGCAGCAGAAAGAGGAGATTTTTGTGCTGCATATAGTGTTATATCCCTGACAATGCATATTGCAAAGTTGTAATACTGGCTTGCACCCTCCGTGCTTCCAGGATAAGGTCCAGATTTCTACAATCTTTAAGAGGAATAAGTGGCTTTCTATTAATAGATACCCTGTAGATGTGTAGTGTGTTAGTAATCCACTCATTAGTTACTTGCAGTATTTTGGCCACCTGGTGATAAACCCCTTTATGACAAATGGTACCAAATGACTAAACAATAGGAATTATTTTTGTCTTGGTCTGAAGTTCTGTTAGGCAGCTCGGGTTCTGAGATCAAGCAGAGATCAACCTAAAAACAAACACATTTTTCTTTCCTTATTGAATATATTTCTAAAATGGTTTGGGCATTTTAATTAAGATACTATCCTGTAGTTTGGTTCCCAATGTTAAAAAAGAATATTGAAATAAAGTATTTCATAAGGATTATACACCATATAAATAATAACCTGCACACTTAAAAAACAGGTGAGAGAAGACAGTAGAAGAATAATTTACAACATAAAACATAAGAAAAGTGCATGCAAAACAGGCATGCACATTAAAAAGTAGAAAATATTAGTGAGATTATGGAAAATGTGTGGTGGTCTGTAGTCTCAAGTTAAATGATTTAACTCAGTGTCAGTTTTCAGATGAAATAAAAATGCTACAGATTTAGATGATTTTTACTCTTTTTATTTTTCCATTTTATTTGTATCCTGTCAAAAATAAGGAAAGGATTGTCATATACCTAAGCATGGGAAATGTATTAAATTGTCTTTGAACGTAGGATTTAAAGCTCTGATCCATTTTATTTTTTCAATACAAGATACTTCAATGCGTAAATAGATTAATTTGGTTAAAGATTAATAAAACAGAAATACAGTACACTATGGGCCTTCAATATGAATGCCTGAGTGACTGTAATGTTTTAATTTCTCCATAAAATTTAATAATAGATTAAAATATTTTTACATTGAGTTGCTGCGTGATGACAATGTCCTAATAGCAATGTGCAAGTTTTGCCAAGAATATGTTGAGTAATCTGAACTGATTTATTTCATGTGACATAGTACAAGCAGTTCTTTTTTTACAAATACTCTCATTATAAAGGCAGCATATTTTCATTACAATGTATTGCTAGAGATAAACAGTATCTTTTGCTCTTCTGTCGCAATGCCTGAAGGCTGTTAAAATACTGTTGTTTTCTCTGTTTTATTTTTGTCTTTTGAATGTGTTTCTATTTACTCTTAGTGAAATACTGTACAGTACTCACTCCAATCTCTTTTAATCACGTATGATTTGAAAACATACATTATGTTTTGCCAAGAAACTTTCTCATATGTAAATATTGCACATTACAACATACATGTAGCTACTAAGTGATATACATAATTCAGACTCTATCTTTTATATACAATTTTAGTCAGACATTTAAGTTTTACTTCTTTGGTCTGGATTATTTGAATGCAAGTTATTCATCTAGGAAAATATACAAAATATTACAGCTAGGCAAACACAAACTTTATGAAGCCAGTAATAATACATAAATAAATGTATTATTACTCAGTGGAGTAATATAAAAAGAGGGGGAGGGGCCACAGACTCTTTTATTACTGGAGTTGTAGGACCCATTGTCCCCAAAACTTCCAGTGTGGGTGGAGCCATTGTCCCTTTTGCAGGCAGGGTGGGAGGAGCTACTGATGCCAATTCAGATGTATGTTTTTTTAAAGTACAGGATGTACCCATTCATGAATTCATTTATACATTTTAGAGCACTTAATCACTCTCTTGCATCAATAATTTTACTCAAGCATTATATGAATAATAATAATGCTATGAAATTGCATTGCAAGCATTAAGATGTGAGATTAATCAAAACTGGATGCACAATATTCTTTATGGGTGAGTTGCAGTTTTGATGTTCAAAAATTGATTTTCTTTCTTATTTTGATTTTCTGTCTTCTTTTTCTTACGTCATTTTGTGTAACTATCAAAACACTTTGAATAATGCTGCTTTTTAGAATGCCAAAACATATGGTGTTTAACCACCTTAAAGAGGAAAACAAAATATTAATATTTAATGTATAAAATGACTTTGTTGAAAAGAAAATCATACAACTTCTTTCAATCTTTCTGGGGGGAGGAATACTTTGTCTGTAGGACTGCTGGTGTGGAAAATGAAGCTAATATTCGTTAATTATTATAGCCCCAGAATTGTCCAAATCTCTAATTGTCTATGACAAACAAAATGTAACGTGAAACTACATAGTTAACTGTAAAGATATTGATATTTTGAATTTGTAAGCTTAGAATTAAACATGTCCACGATTCACAGTGAAATAAAGAAATAGGCTTTAACAACAGAGCCCAGCAAGAATAATGGCAAAGGGATTTTTTTGGTGCATTGTCTGTTTTGACTCTGACTGTAATTGCTTTTCATTGCTTAACGATGTAATTAAAGATTGCTCATTGTCTTAATTGCTGCACCGTGATACAAGCCCATTTGCTTTTATCCCATATTAATGTAATCCTATAAATCAGATGTATTTCCCTATCATTCCTTTGCAGAAGGTGATGTGGAATACTGAGTTGGAGTTGTTATGCTCAGCAGATGAAGTTTTTTCTTGGATTGGTTTAAAATTATTCTGCTGGGAAGAACATATTAAGTTGCAGCCTCATGTGTCCAATCAAGTGCAGAGGGTGTGACAGCACAATTTTTTTTTACTGGGTGATTACTGTGGATAAAACAATTCTCATGTCTCTCTTACAAGATTCACTTCAGCTAAATGTTTTCAGTGTTTTCCATATTGAAAGTTTTCATTTAATATCCATCTAATTCTGGGAAACAAGTTCTGAAGGCTCAATGTTGCTTTCTGGAGTTTGTCTTTAGGATGGGGATCCTTAAATTATTCAAACAGTGAAGATAGTTTTTTTTAATATTTTCTATAGGACTTTAATGGGATTCACTTACACAGCTAATGCATCAAAATGGCACTACCTCGGCTCATCCACTACTCGCACTTACTGTATTACTAGGTTTTAGAGAAGCAACATTACCAGCACCATTTCCAGGCTTCAGAGATCAGCCTTAAATGCTACTCACAATATGAATATGAAATACTCATCAAATAGCACAAATTGCAAATACAAAATATTCTAAATTAAATAATGTGTAATTCAAGGTATGGGGAGCTACATTAACTGCACTGGTAAAAAAAAAAAACAATAACTGATATCCAGGATTGTTCTGTAAATGTGAATTCTTTATTATACAGAATGAACAAATGTGAAGACTTAATTGTAAGGGACGAATAAACACTTTTAAATGTGATTTTTTATTATTATTCTTTGGCACAGTGCAAGTGTATCAGAGATTAATTGTATTGATTGGAGGAGCAATGCAACTCCCCATGAGCACACTTCCACTGTATGCTTAAAGATGTCTGGCAAGCCACAGGGATCACTGTTGCACTGAAAACCAAAGAAATCCCAATCTACCCAACCCCGGTAGAGTTCACCTTTTTTCCTTAGCCCCAAAGAGAATAAAAGATGTACGGCTTTGCTTGTGTTGTCTGCATAGCCTGTTCTAGAGGGGGATGAAAAAGGACTTTGGTCACAGTTCAAAATTGCCCACATAATTGAAAATTTTGGTTTAGCATCATGGCAGGGAAAAAAAAAATCTTTCCATGGGTTTGTCTTTCTGCTTAAGGGATTTTTTTTTAATTTATTAGGAAAATGTATAAAAAAACATATACCAAGTAAGCTTTTAATAAGCTGTGTGGGTGGACACTGTAGTGCGTTACTAAATTGGGAATATGAAGTACATGTCAGTGGTGATGATCAGGTAGCTGAGAAGCTAGATTCCTTCTTCTCTAAAAAGAAGGGGGAGATGTGAAAACAGTCTGCTGTTGCCATGTCAACTTTTATCTCTAATTATCTACATTCTCTGCAGCTCAGCAGTGTTTTGGCCACTTGCTGGCCTCTGCAGAGTAGTGTCTTCTTCTTAGACCAACACCTCTTCAAAACTCCTTTTTAATTCTGTAAACTCACTGAAGATGGAATCTGCACACAAGGAGCAGGAAACATGAAAAGATTACATTCCTTTAAACGAAAGGTGAGGCCAACAGAAACTGATCAGACAAAAGTCCAGAAATCAGTGGACTCAAACTGTAATGGCAGTGAAAGGCAAAACAAGTTAAAGTAATACAGAATCTAAACGGATATTTCTGCTGTATTAGAAGACTGCTTTCTGGGGTCCACTGGGGAGACTATTTTTAATGGCAATTGCTCATACGTGTTTGGAGAATGAGGTTCCCATTAATTTTAATTACAAAAAAACACTTTTACACAATCTTCTATGTACAGTAGGTATACACTGGTTTCAAACATCTGAATGTCATGGACTGTAGTGATGTTTAAAGACTGGCCTCCAAAATGTTTCTTAAAAATATCTTCTTATACTTCTTTAATATAAGGTTTATCACTGGCAACCCCAATCACACTCATTACTGTGATATTTACAATTGATCTTCTCTGCTCACTAGGTGAATGCTTCCTTGGTTCAGGTTAATTTAAAGGTCAATAATTGGGAACAGCTTCTAATTTTCATTACTTATTGCAGCTCTGTGCCATCTAACAATTCAAGATCTAGCACTTACCAAATTGAACCTTTGAAGAGCATTTGCCATCAAATTGCTACTGCTTACTACTGGAAAAATCTACCACGCAAGCTGGCAAGCTCTATCCACCTTTGTATCTGAGTTTTTTTTTTAGTTGTATAGTTAATTTTTTTTTGTTTGGCATTTGCGCTTTTGAACACTGTCCCTTTACATTATTTATGTTTTTATTTGTTCTTGTCTTTCAGTGCTTTGTTTTCTGTGCAACAATACTGTGCAACAGTGTGCAACAATAGTGTGAGCCTCTTGTCCATGATATCAATGCAAATGGGAATTTGTTTTGAATCAACTTATCTGTCTAAGTATTCTTATTCCCTAAAATGTGTCCCATATTCGGGAACTAAAATGTGTATGTGTGCCTTGAGATGGACTGACATTCCAATCATGGTGCATATCGCCTCATACTGTACTTATTTTCTGCTGGACAGAAAGAAGTGACTCAGTGAATGAGCTTACTTTATCACTGTCATCTTTAACATTTTACTATCTCTTGTCATGTGTGTGTACTGTATCTATCTTCTCTGTTAAAGGCATAACTACAAACCAAACAGCTCCTTTAAGAACTACCGTTTAGGGCACAGGTTCCAAATGTCTTCCCCTTATCTGTGTTTTTTATGAGTCGTTTTTAATCATACACCTATTTCATTTAGAGTCAGTTTTCTATTCAGTCCAGTATTTCTATTATTACTAAGACCATTTTCTCCTTCAATTTTTAAATTTTTCTTTCTATTCTCCTAGCTTACTTCTCTCTGTGTGTACTGCTCCTGGTGCATCCAACACCTGTTTCTTCTCCTTTCCTTCAGGTTTAAACAGAAAATATCCAAAGATCACTAACATGAAGGGAACAGAAGCTTCTGTGTGTTAGGCGCAGTTTTACGACCCCAAGTGTCTGGGGGTAAAGGGGTGTAACATTTAGGATGGTTTTGGATGCAGGTGGGTTTCTGGTGAGGGACTTAGGAAGTGTGTCAACAAGTTTTGGTGCAAAAGTGATTTATTTTAAAGTGAATAAGTGTCTGGTACGTAATAGGACACAAACACACACAGGGAAAGGGAACTAGAGCGGTGTCAAAGAAAAGAAAATATCAAACAAAATGGAGCTGGCTAATAAAGTGAGGGAAAGCTGACCTAACTACAAAACAAAAACCCAAAACACTCGGTCTTCGGCATCTTCTAACGCCCTGGCTAACCTTCACTTACTACCCAAAACCAAACAAGACAAAAGGCACTCACCCATCCTAAACTACTGTTTCTAATACAAAGACCAACTGCATGTGCAGAATGTACACGACAACCTAAACTAACCCTATACACAATAGTTTTCACAAATACAGAAGTGAACTACGAATACAAATAAGGGAAAATGAGAGTAGACACAAGGAATAGGGTACAAAGGAGCACAGAGAGAATACAAACAAACGAAAGTACAAGAAGACGAACACAAACCAACAAAACCGAAGCTATAAGGTCAACACACAAAGCGAAACGAACGAAAATGGAGAGAAACAAAGCAGTAGCAAAACGAAAGCGAAAACCAAGCTGAGCCAAGCAGAACCAAAGTCAAGTGAAAGGCTCCTTCATTCTGATAACCTCCAAGTTAAATACTGAAGAAGCTGAGATCTGATTGGTCGAGAGCTGATTGAAGATGATGTCACAATGGCACAGATGGACGAATTAATGAACCAATGGGGAGGGAGTATGTACACTGTAATACTGCATCTCAACTTGCATTTTACTGGGAGAAGCTGGGGCTAGAGAGTATCGAAAAGGGGCTCCCAGAACATGCTGTGAACCCTTGTGCAACTGCAGTTCTTTTGGGCTCAGCTGGCTGGACAGCCCCCTGGTAAATGAAAATATAAATGCGCCTGACTCGCTGAGAGTTGCTGAGAGAAGTGGAAGCAAATCCCTCAGGGTAGAGAAGGAGGAAGGTTAGGGAGCCACTAAGGACAGTGTGGCTGGGGGATCCCTTTTCAACCTGAGGTTGTGAAACTGAGATGATGTTCTCTCTCTAAAATAGAGAGAGACAACTGCATAACTGAGGAAGCAGAAGGGCCCAAGCTTCTCCCCCCGATCCTTCACCTGGTCGTTATCACCTGAGTTTGTGGTTATCATCCTCCATGACATCTTCTATGCTCCTAAAAACCTTCTTGTTTGAGGCTGCGGACACAATTTGATTCCTGAATAACAATGTATAGACCATAGTAACAGGAAATGGGAAATGTTTGGTCAGCCTAGGCTTGTCACCAAGCATAGTTGCTAGAAGTGTGTTCTTCTACAAGGCAGCTGTATTCTTCTAAGTGTAAAGTTATAAGGGAGGGAGGAAGACCTCATGGGAAAAACTAAGGTTGCTGCTGGAAGAAGTGTTAGTGGAGCCAACAGGGTGCGCTCACCCTGCGGTCTGTGTGGGTCCTAATGCCCCAGTATAGTGACAGGGACCCTATACTGTAAACAGGCGCTGTCCTTCGGATGAGAAGTAAAACCAAGGTCCTGACTCTCTGTGGTCATTAAAAATCCCAGGGGGTTTCTCGAAAAAAGAGTAGGGGTGTTACCCCGGCATCCTGGCCAAATTTCCCATTGGCCCTTACCAATCTTGGCCTCCTAATAATCCCCATCTATGAATTGGCTTCATTACTCTGCTCTCCTTCCCACTGATAGCTGATGTGTGGTGAGCGTTCTGGCGCACTATGGCTGCCGTCGCATCATCCAGGTGGATGCTGCACATTGGTGGTGGTGGAGGGGAGTTTCCATTACCTGTAAAGCACTTTGAGTGGAGTGTCCAGAAAAGCGCTATATAAGTGTAAGCAATTATTATTATAATTATTATTATAAGATACCGTATAAGCAATATTAGGCTTGTCTTTTGATTGGGAATATACTGTATGTCAGCCCTAGGTTTGCTGTCCACTATAGTAGCTACCATCACAGGGTATTAGAGCACTGGTGGTTCATTATCAGTTCTGGAGCTAATTCACCAAATATTTCGAAGGTCATCTTTAGACCAATGATTAAGTAAAGATGGGCTTGTCACAAAATGCTGTCCAATTAACTTTCACGTGTGTACTGATAGAGGGGTATCCTGTCCAAGATGTGGTGTCTCAAGCTATAAGGCTGTACTAGGGGATTGGATCCAGGCTGGCACAACTCCTGCCAAGAATAAGCTTTCTCTTACTAGATAGATAGAAGTCTGTTGACAGTCTTCAACAGATGCAACAGGAATAGACCAGACGGTGTGATTGGAGCTTACTCATCAGATTTTTGCCCTCACAGCTGTGAATGAGATAAATCTGAATAAGAAATTCATCCTGGGGGAGGGGGTATAAGCACTTCAAACAAAAAGAGACCCAAAGTATTTTTACATTAACTTTTATCTTTGGACTAATTTATCATCATAATTCTAACATTTCTATTATGAAAGTGAAATTACTTTGCTTGCTAAATCATGCACTAAATTATGCATTACGAAACAAAATACATTTGGATATGCAAATAAACAGAAGACAGAAGCCCAAAGTAAAAGAGATAAGGCAATATGTGCATAAATATACAGAATAACTGCAATTTAATTGTTTTCCTTTGTGATGCGTGAATATGTACAATAGGATTTATACTTTATAATCCATTATTTAACCAGATAAATGAATTAAGATGAAATTCTCATTCACAAGGACAACATGGAGACATCCCATTTAGGCAGCAAGGCATTGTACTGGAACTGAGTACCTGCGTCACAGCAGCAGCAAGTTGAACTGGAGCCCACAAAGCTCCAATGAAGACTGCAGAACCTTAACTGCTACTCCCCTGAACAAAATAGTTACTTAAAATTCACAGAGAACTTGTGCCTGATTTGTTTTTATTTAATAACTAGTAAGATCTCACAATATGGTGCTCAGTTTTGGTCACCATACCCCAAAAAAAGAATATTATGGCCTTAGAAACACTTACAAAAAGAAGACCATGAATCTTGGTCTCACGAGAATGAAGGAGTCAAATCTCTTCAGTCTAGAACAAAGAAAGTTAAGAGAATATTTATTTCAAGTACATAAAATCCTATGAGCTACGTTACAGATAGGGTAAATCCTAAGGACTATTTATCATTCAGTAGTGATACAAGGACACAAAAAAATGTCACAAATGAAAATGTAAAGGGAGCTCACTAAGGACAGAGAAAAGGAAAAGCTCATTCACTCAAAGAGTTGTGGGTGTATGGGACAGGCTTCTCAACCAGGTAGTTGAGACCCAAACACTGGACACTTGTAAAATTTGACTGGATGGCATTTTCCAATTTTACTTTCAGAGCTACTGAACTACAAAATAAGCAATATGGATCAAATGGCTTTCTCTGGTTTAAATCTTTTCCATTTTTAAATAATTACAATCATTCCAGCAACACTCTGATTGGATGCCTTAAAATGTATGAGACAGGTCTTTGAATACCATTCAAATATTAAAAAAGGTAATTTGATTGTACTGTATGAGTCTCCAGTCTCCTGGAGAATGATTATAGTCATAGAAAAATAATAGTTTTACATGGAATAATAAGGACCTCGTCACAGTCGATTAACAGCCAGCCAAAAATGATTATTTTTTTACTTAAAAAAATTAAGTAAAAGATAATTATTTTAATTAAAAAAACACCCGTTTTCTTCTAAAACAGTCTGAGAGTTAATTGAGATATAATGAACCATCAGCCATTTTTCACCACACTCTGCCCAATATTACTCTTAATTATGTTTCGCTTTACTTAATGCCAAGCGAATGTGGAGAAAGTCAGAGCACAGGGTGTATTTCTGGAAAACCTACAGTAGCAAAGGAGCAATTCTCACATGGCACAATCTGATGAGGATGATGGATTATAAATGATGGAGATGATTACGGTGATTTCTCTGATTTGCTCATGTCTGTTCCTTTATTTATCCTGTTCTGAGACCACTTTTGTCATATAATCCATTTCATGAAAACAACCATATTTATTGAGTCCATTATGTCACTGTCACTATTGTATATTTATGTTTTAATATAGCTGACTTAATGATGCAACATTTTTACATTGCTCAAGGCCCGAGGACAATAGTGTTAATGCCGCAAAACAATGTCCATTGTTTCAAATTATTTTAGAATAATCATGTTGAGAAGACAAACCAGCTAATCCAGCTAAAACTCAGCTATACAACAATATCATAGACTAAGCACTGGACTTGGCAACCCTACTGAGCAATATAATCCATCTCTTTACAGCAGATGTCTTCAATGATTAAAGATCATATCTATGTTGATTATTTAAGCCATGAGTTGTTTCAATTGAATAACTGAAAGCTCATTTCACTCCTTTGAATCAATGTGGGTGACCCCTGTTCTACAGGTAGGTCATCTAGCGACTGTTCCTAGAGTTACCCTGTTTGGAGAAAACTGTTCCAAACAGGTTTTGGCAGATCATAAGCCCAAATGCATGCTTTAGCTTTTTTCATATTGTAACATGCATGCTACAGTGGCTAAAGATACAGACCTATTTAGCAGTGGACAAGACTCACTTGTTTCCGTGAGAACACAGCAGTCTGCTCCAGAACCTATTCTCTATAGTCCTTTATAGCTGATAATTAGTGTGTAAGCCTATCCCTTAGAAACAAATGACCAATAGTCTCATGTGCACCATCACTCTGTTTGTGGAGTCAACAGAAAAAACATGAAGATATAAAGGATATTATTATTCGTTTGATATGATGACGATTCAGTACATTTAAAGGGTTTTAACTATCAATTCAGGAGTTGGAGCCTATCCGGACAAGCACTGGGTGCAAGACAGGATACATCTTGGATGGGACACCCGTCCTTTGCAGAGGGCTACATCTATTTATTGATAATTGCTGTCTGTGGCTATACAATACCAGTTTGAAATGTGTGCCGGATTCTAAGTGATTTTTTTTCTCCCTTCTTTTCTAATATTGGTGGATCAGGTTGCTAAACTGATGCTGAGACACAGTATCAAAATCACTGTTGATGTTATTGTCCCTGTTGGGAAATGGGCTGTTGAACTGAGAAAAGTAATAGGATTTAGAAACAGCAAATTGGCCTGTGGAATGGATAAATACAGTAAGTTGTTGTTTTTGCAGTTGTGAAGATGTAGTTCAGAAAGATGTGCAGAAAGATATTGCAATCCACAAGAAAACTGATTATTTCAAGCGTGCCAGCTTTTTCTAAAAAATAATTATTAATGGATTAAAACATTAGTATGTTAAATGAATTATGAAAAAATGTCTGACATATAAATGATTGATATTCATGGCCATTCAGGCACTGCTGTGAACAGTAGGGCAGGAGATGTGAGCATGGCACCTGCTGATCATGTGTAGCAGAGGTCAAGTAATGCCAGGAAGTCCACAATAAGAGAATCAGAGGGCAGAAGGGAGGAAAGGGGGCTGAGAGAAATGTTGAATGTGTTATCTGTGTACTGTAATTAGAAACCTCTGAGAGGCCCAGTATCTGCAGACAACAATAGTACAAAAAGTGTAGTAGCCACTGTCGGTGTAGAACAGAAGTGAGGAAGGGGGAAGTATACAGCAAATTGCTTTAGAATAGAAGAGTAAATTAAAGCACTAAAGTAGTGCTGCAAAATGTACTTTATCGTCTGAGCTGGACAAAGGAAATAAATTAAGGAATGGTGGCTCAGCATTTCAAAATTCGCAGATTTGTTCTGAAACGAGCACTGTGGAGGACAGTGTGCAGAGATTTTGAATCCATGAGTTTTGAACTGCTTCCCAGTTCACAGAGACACGGAGATTAAAGTGCTCAGAGTATTTGAAACTTTCTGCATTGCATTAAAGGTAGATGGGGATTAAAGTAGTGTATCACATTGCCGATTTCCATCGGTTTTCTAGTAGCGTACAATAAGTGATGTGAGATGTTAAGTTACTAGGAATTGAGAAACAACAGTGAGACAGGTTAAATAATCTTGTCAGTAAGGTTTGTGCCACTATGAGATAATCATGTTTAAGGACTTCAGAATACTCTTTTCTCCTGGTAACTTCTTTCTCTTTTTATATGTTCCGCCTGTTCATCTTTTTCTTTCCCTGTGATACAAATTCTTCAAGCTGACATCAAGCTCCCATTGAATGTCAATGGGATGACATAGACAGGGTTGCAGGTTTTGACCACTACAGAAACACATCACTGTAGCTTCCCTACAGGAGACATACTGACAGTTTAAACAAGGCTGATTACTTTAATGCTTGAAAGAGCAAGGTTTTTCTTAGTCACAGTAAACTTTTTGGACACAAAGGTGGACACCTCTGTCTGATAGAGATTATCAGATACGACAAGTTATCTCTTTGTTCTTGAAAAGGAGACTGCACAGAATAAACCAACCTATTGTCTGAGGACGGCAGTGGGCCAGGTGCCATGTGTGCAGTGTGGAGATCTGGATTTCTACCCTCAATTGTTTATAGAGTAGGCTGTGAAGCTCAGGGGTTCCTCAGATTGGAGGAGTTCTTCCCATCTTCCTGAAGGGACAGACAACAAAGTACATGACAGATTGTGAAGTGCCTCTGAGCTGCCATTTGCAATGTTGAGTTTGTTGGCAAAAGCAGGAGACTTGTGCAACACGAAAAATGGCAACCTTTCAGTCATCTCTGCTCTGATTATAAAATTCTCTCCAAAGGCTTGGCAAATTGACTGAGATCTGTGTTGAGATTCATTGTGCAGACAGAACAAACATACTTTTATAATATTGTTTTAGTTCAGAGCATTCTAGTAGCATTTTTTTTAACTCATGACTTGTGAAGCCTGAGCATATGGACATCACAATGGTCAGCAAAGATATTTTACCAGTAGACTTTATTCAGCCAAAATCTTCTACTAATTGGCACAAACTTAAATATGTTCATTTTCTAGTAACTCTACAGTGAGACATACAGAAAGTTTTGTTGCTGTGTTATTGGAATGGGATGTATTGGATTTTGCAAGGGATGTTATATTTACCTGCAGAGAAATGGAGGCAGGACTTAATTGATGTCAGCATTTGGACTTCAGACTCAATTTTCTGCAGAGGCTCCTATTTTCTAAGGAACCTTTTCCCTGGAGGGATATGACTTTTCATGTTTTTTTATAAAGTCAGAAGCCTGGAATGTGATAGAAATGTATGTACAGTATAATAAATAGGCATAACCTTAATTTGTCTTTTATGTCTGTTTTTAACCAGGGGATTTTAAAAGACAGTGATTTTTATTCTCTAGGCTTGAATAATCGTGATCATTATTGTCCAGTTTTAGGTTCTGATAGTTTTGTGTAGTTTTTATTATCCAAAGGGGTTTCTAAAATTTCTAGACATGAATAAGATAAACATGAACAAGAGAGACTGGAGAATACCTGAATGCTGAGCTTCTCAATATGCAATGTTTTTTTTTAAAGAAGGAATGCTTTTATTATGCTTCTTGTTGTAGGGCTTGTTAGTTTTGAATCAAAATCTCCAGTGCTCGACTGCAGATCACACTAGTTGTGACAAAGCACTGCCTCATTTCTGAGAATCTTTTGCATTTTGGAGATGCAAAAGGCACATTCCAAAATTCCAAAATTTTAGTGGCACAGGAAAAAGGGCTACTATAGAGTTTGTAGAAAAATAATGTATAAAGTGAAGTATTACAATGTTCTTAACGATTATATTAGCAAAATCATATACAATAGGTTCTAAAATCTCAGAATCTCAGCATGGTGGAATTTGTATACTGGGTGAGTGGGTCTACAGTGGAGAATATTGCATAATGTACTAGGAACGAATTCCTTTCTGTGCGTCATTGAGCCCATTTTAACAGATGCATATCTGTTCTATCTGGATAGAGAGATTGTCTTTCAGTGTATGATGTATTGCCCAAGATTGCAACTTCTCTTTTCTGTGCTGAAAGACCTGTTCTCTGGGTTTGGGATTTTTTTCAGTTATATTGTGTTTATGTTTGGATAAATTACTTTAAAAACAAAAAGAGTCATGTTACAAATTTGTGTTTAGTTCAATCCAAGTTGGCCATTATAAAGATTTGAAAGAACATGGAAAACATAGAAAAAAAGAAATTGATGCAGCATCTACATTAAGAACCTCTAAAGTGCTAATATCCTCGTGGATCTATTTTGAATGTTCTTATATACTGTAGATTAATTGCAGCTATTATGAATGCATTTAATAATTTTGGGGGGTGGGAGATGTTACAGAAGGGAAAATTGAAATTAATTTTGTAAGGTTTGTTTTTTTGTTAAATATGTAATATGACAAATGTGCTTAGTGAAAATCAATGTAATAGTGACCACAATAATTGATTATTAAATGTTATTTTGAATTGCCACCTATTATGTGATCCTGCAGCTGCCAAAAATATATTGTAATATAAATATATTACAATACCCTGGTAAATATGCTTGTTTGAATCACGGCAAGTTTAAAAAAACCTTCTTCCCTAATCATGTCTTCAGTTCGGCATCCATGGAGAATTTGACTAAAATCTTAGGATACCGCCAATCTTGAACATCCAATCTGCCATTACCAATGTCATTGTAACATTATACAATTTAAAAAAAAGAACTAAATGTGGAGTATTAAGTCTTTCATCATGTCCTTCTGTGTGCCAGTACTCCATACAGCTCTCTGAAGACCAGCAAGTCCTCCTAAACGATAGCTGAATTCACGATGTCCCTCTTGGATCCATGGCAGTGACACAGCATCCAACTCAGATGGCGCCCAGCTCGGGCACCATCCGTACATGTGGGAAGAAGAATAGGATAGTTTGGTCAGAACAGATGTATCTACCTGGAAGGCCAACACTGAGTTACACAATGGCATGTACAGCAGTACCAGTAGCCATAATTGCAACGAGCTATGATGTAAGGTGTGAGTAGGCTAGGCTGAAGTAATGGGTTTTCAGACTGGTTTTAAATCCTGAGATTGACTTGGCATCCCATACATAGGCTGGCAGACTATTCCATAAACTAGGGGCCCTATAGCTTAAGGCTTTACCGCCAGCTGTTATTTTATTAATATGTGGAATAAGAAGAAGACCTGCATTCTGTGATCTAAGTGGGTGACTTGGATTGTATACTGTACATTAATCCACTCCATTAAATAGACAAGTGCCTGACCTCTGAGAGCCTTATAAGTAAAATAATTTTGAAGTCTGCCCTGTACCTAACAGGAAGCCAATGGAGAGAGCTAAGTATAGGTGTGAAGGAACAAGTAATAGCTTTATTCCATGCTGAAAAAAAGAAGAAAGAGAACACAACGTTTCGGCCGTGGAACCTCCACGGCCGAAACGTTGTGTTCTCTTTCTTCTTTTTTTCAGCATAGAATAAAGCTATTACTTGTTCCTTTGCAGCCTACGGATGCTGACGCAGCTACCCACCTGAACTAAGTATAGGTGTTATGTGGTTGTACTTTCTACTCATAGTAACAATTCTAGCTATTTTGAATTCGCTGTAAGGTGTTGGAAGTGTGATAGGTGCTCCCTGATAGTAGGGCATTACACTAATCTGCTGTATACAAAAGCATGTACTGTATTAGTTTCTCTGTGTCTTGAGTAACCTATTTACTTCACTGATGTCTGGCCTCCTTTTTTGCTAAATCACATTTATTCCAGTTTTGGAAACATTTTATTTGTTTACCAAAAAAGAACAACATTTACACCATTATCTTTAACAGGGACACATAGACACTTTGATTTAAAACCATAAGGCTGGCTACATGGTCTGACAAATAAATAGCTTTTATTGTTCATTTTCCTGTTTTTGTTTTCAGAACTGCATAACAATGCTAGAAAATGAGCAGAACTGTCTGCCAGTGCCCCTGCTGACTTCTGCTCAACAGCCAATGTTATGTTCTCACATTCACGTGAAGAAATAAAGGTTTCAAATTCATGTCTCTGTAATCACTCCTCCAACCTTTACTAAGTTATCTGTCAATGTGAGTGCCTTCTCACAAGAGTAAAACAATTCAGCTGGTGAAGCAGAGTGGGTTTGCTTGTTTACAAGCTTGCCTGCAGAGCTGAGCTCTTGCCTTAGTAGCTGGATGGATAATGTAGTACATCACTCCTGGAGGTGCATTTCCACACACAGATTAACACTGTTTCCCATTATCTTCAAAAGCTAAGGAGGAAGAACAAGAGCCCAGTCACAGCTTGCCATTTTCCTATTCACAAAATGATTTTCTCACAGTGTCAGGCTAAGGTTTGCAAAATCCTGTAACATGGATCTGTAATTTATTCCATACATTGATAATTCTTTGTCAAGAAAAAAAATCGTATGACTTTTCTGCTATCCGTGTTAAATGGACTTTTACCAAGTTTTCAATTACATATTCATATTTATTGCATTTATTATAATTAGTATATCTACCATGCATAATATCCCTCCATCCATCTGTTTTCAGTCCACGTTTCCTGAAAAGAAGCACAGTAATCACTATTCTTACATATTCATTCTATTGCTTGTAACAAATTTAAAAAATCCATTATCATTTAAGAGTTAAGTTTGTACATGTACATGATGCCCTTTGATGTACAGATCACCATTTCCTGAATTCACGTTTTTCCATTAAATCATTGAAAGTTACAGGAAAGTGGCAATACTTGTGTAAATCAAATTATTCTGTTGCCTAGGAAGAACAAAACTAGTATACCCAGTGAATAACATTCAGTACAGCACTGAGAATAACATAACAGTAGGAACTGCTGTCTCTAATGTGCTGTAATCCATAATTATGATGGTCCCCCTGTGGCTGGTATTGGAGTTGAAACAAAGCATGAAGGCAGACAACAACAGTCATGAAGCATGAAGACATGAAGTGACCATGAGACAGCAGAGGGCAATTATGGAAAAAATAGGATTGAAGCGGTTTGTCATTCAGTTTTCTTTCATTGACTTCACAGCAGAAAGCCCTGAGCGCTTTATACTGTACAGTATGTGTTCTGGTACAGAGACTGTCATTTTGGTAACTGACACAAGTGCACCACCATCTTCTAATCTCTTTATATATAAAAAAATTGAATTCTAAAACAAGGCTCATTACAGTACATCAGCTTTTCCAAGCCAAGCTACTGTTTACTACTTTTTTATTCTGATCTCCTCAAAGTTTAGGATGTTAGGCCTGCTCAGTCCTAGGATTGGAGACTTCAAAGTAAAACAAGATTGGTGCTATACTGTAAGCGGTATGGTATGAATGAACCAGTAACTGCTACTATATCCTGTAGACCAGAATTTATAAACATATGTCCCAGTACAGGAACTGTTTTGCTGTTGGAGGGGTTGTACTTTTGCTATATGGTAACATCTCTCATAATCTGTGTATTGGGGCTCCTGCGTATCAGTCAGTTGGCTAGTGATCCACAGTCGTAGTAGTCGAAGTAGGCACCCTATTAAATGTAAGTACTGTGGGATCCTTTAGAATGAAATGTGCTGTACAAAATGCAAAGAATTGTAATTGGTTATTGAACCATAATCTCCTCAATCTTTTTGTTTTTTTCTTTATTCATTGAATTTTGATCATCCAACAACTTCATCAGCACTGGGGGTATTTTTGACCAGCAACTGACAATCTGTCTCATAAATGTTATGCACAGAAAGTTATATTTCTTTCTGCTGGGAGTTCACTAGTGAAGCTATTTTGAAACTAGCTAAATTGATCTCGATGTGAAGATGGAGACCTTCTTAAGTTGTCTCATATTGTATGTGTGTTCCAAGTGTGGTTATTTAGTTAGACGGGAAAAAATGTATACCTACTTAATTAATAATGTGTGTCAATAATTTTATTTTTCTCTTTGTTTCAGTGATGTCTTAAGTAATGGAGTTGTGTTTTGCATTAACAAAGCATTACCACCGTAAAAAGTTTTATTTAATTCTGCAATGTAATATTAGGGGTTCCTGAAAGGACCATTCATGCTTATGGTAAACCCCAGTTAGTTTATTTTTTCAGTTTAAAAGACTTTTCTGTATTTGCTGTGTGTTCTGTATTCTGAATGCCAGCAGATGAACCATTTTTTAGTACATTATTTAAGACCATTGAAGAAACTTTGTGCACGGTAACACACTGATAGTTCTAGGTAGTGTTACTGTACATCACGCCCCTGGTGAACTCACCGCCCTTAATCAACTCCTTCACATTCCAATGCAGTTTGCAATTAACTAATCAGGCACACCTTCTTCCACCTGCCTGCTTAAACCAACCTGACCCACCACTCCTTGCTCAGTATTGGGTTTTACCTAGCTAGAACTGGAATGTTTCCTTTTTCCTTGTTTTGCAAGATCTCTAGGTTTTTTTGGGCTCTGACCCCTGGCTTTGTCTCTGACTTCGTCTTTTGGATCTTTACTTGGTTATTGTGAATTTATTGTTGTTTTTTTTTACACTGGCCTGACCTCCTGACCCACGTTTTGGATAAACTCCTCCTGATACTTTTGAGTTCTGAGGATTCTGCTTAGGGTCCTTCTTCCGGAGCGTAACGGGTAGGGTACAAGGTGAGAATTCTGGAATATTTGTTTACAAAGCCTTGTTACTATTATTGAAATAGTTCAGCAACAATTTCAGCAAAGATCGTGTAACAAGAAAGCCCCTTATAAACCAAGCATTTGCAAAGTTGCAAATTAAAACCCCAGTATGATGGTAAGTGCCTGTTGGATAGAAATGGGAACCTAACAAACAAAAATAACTGGTTTCATTATCCATGCCTTACAGGTTGGGCAGAGATTTTATTTAGTCTTGGCCTAACATAATGGGAAAAGAAAGACACTATGCTAACTACTCCTTTAAGGATGGAATATAGTAAGAACAAAATAAATAAATGCAGGTGTTGCTGCCATGGAAAAGAAAAGTATAGGCACAGAAATCATTTAAATTAATATACAGTAGTCAGGGGCTCTAGGGAATTAAGCTGAAATGCCACCGTCATGGAAATACTAATGACAAATGTAAGGCTCAATGGCTTTGACATTAATAAAGTGAGGAGTGATTTGCCATTCTGAAGGTATACTCAAAATCTTTTTTTTTATTAAATTTTCATATGGAATTAGCATGTGGAGCTGTGAAATATTTAAGAGTGTTCCAAGAAAGGGAAAGCTGTTGAAAACAAACACCTTTCCAAAGAAACCAGATAGGCTGTGTTCACAATACACACATGGCAGGATACGAAAAGTGACAGTCTCGGCACCCTGGCATTTGTGTCGACCTCCTTTCCAAAGAAAGTTGCCCATCGTTGAACAAGGTGAAGGAGACGACAAGATGTCCCGATTTTCTTTTGGGAAGTGGAACTGTGTCAAAGGCAAAAACTGCTTTGCAGGCAGATCTGCCTCAGAGGCAAAATTGATTTACAGAAAACCAGTGCATGTGAAGAACTGAGGTGGAGCACAAAAGGAAGTTATTTAGTTTTCCCAAAAAAGGAAAGAAGGGCACTCTTCTGTGAAAAGTAGAGACAAAGATATAGGTTTTTATCTAGGGAAGCAATACCTAGGGATCTAATATGCACTGGGGAATATACGTGTTTGAAATTGGATTTTTTTTGTCCTTCTCTTATCTCGATATTAATGGGCTACTGGACACCATCAACAAACATGCACATGAATCAAAGTAAGGATAATGAAATGGCATTAAATGCTTAGTAATTTCCAAAAAATCTAATTCATACAACTGTAGCAAAATAAAAATTGCAATAATAATGCCATTCATTTTTCATGCAGTTTTCATGACTTATGAAAGTTAGATTTAGATAAAAGACTGAGTAAGCCACAGTATGTCAGAATTCTGAAAAAATGTACATATTATTATTATTATTATTATTATACTGTTTTTTTAAAATAACTTTAATAGTAATAAAATAATGTGGCACAGCAGTCAAAGTGGATTTATTGTATTACTCAGCCATGCTTATCTGTTCAGAAACACCTAAACATTTCAAGACGCAAACAAATTACTTGCACATTCTTTTGTATTTCATGTCTGAGCTTGGAGCAGAGAGCAGAGATACTAATGTTGGCACTGCTGCTACCTTCCAACTGTTACCAATTACTTATCCATTTCAAAAGAAAATCAACCTTAATGGTACAGCTACATAAAAGCACCTGGCTCCAGAGGAGGTTCTAGTTAAGTTTTTTTTTCTTTCCTTATTCAGTAAAAATGGACAGTGCTGACACCACGCAAACTATAAAAAACGAAATTGGTGGAGAACTATTGCAAAATACACGAGTCAACAGCGCCCCCTAGAGACAGTTTGCCAATTCAACACTTATTTCTAATACTGACAGAGCAATTTACTTTTCTAGATGGCAGTGGAAATTTTAGTAACGGCATGTGTAAACTTCATAAATAAATGAAAATGATTGATTTCTTTGTTACCAGAGATAACTCAAACAATGGTTTTTACACAAAAAAACACTGGTATGTTTATATTAAACAAACATTTTGCCTATCCCTCAAAATGTGTGTAAACACAAAGTAAAAAAAAAAGTTATCCAATACATTACTATTTGACATTTGAAATAAAGGGAAAAATTAGCAATTAGAAAAGGTGGCAGACACGTGCAGTATAACAATCCACATGTACTGTGAATGTATAAACTAATGTATCTATAAATGGTGGATTCCATAAATCAATGCTCCAATAATCTTCTATAAAACCTTGTGAGGAAAAAGGCAGAAGAGGACTTGTAGCTCATTATGGTTGCAGCAAAGAATATATTAATGCTTTAATATTACAATTTGAAGTGTATAGTTAAAAAGTGTTCTTTGCACAACAACGATTATCCTTTGTGGGCCTCCATGGTGAGCTCACACTCCCTGGGCTCAGCTGATACTGTATGTGTGAAGAGGGAACTGTCTATAATCTTGCTCTGGCAGGACCTCTGCTTCCCTGACTCAATGGAAGACAAAGAGGTATGTCAAGCTGCCAAGTCAGCTGGCTTTGACCAGCACAGTAATCCATCACAAACACAACAATATAGTGGAAAAAAGTGACTTCTGTTTTTAAAACCTTTAGGGCGTGCAGACCTGGAGAGTCACAGTTTAATAGGTTTTAAAGGTATCTTTAGATCAGCAGAAATGTAAAAGCTAGAAGAGTCTTTTAAACTGACAGTAATGTAGTCATCAACATAGTTAAAAAGCTGAGCTGCATTGAAAACCTGCTGACATATTGACCCTCCAGGACTGGAATTGACAATGCTGGTCTATGAATGTTGAATCATCTTTCCACTAGGTGGCACCAGGATGTTTGATGAATTGGTTCCCCGATATCTCCCATCAACTTTAACAAGAGATGTCTGCATTTTAGTAAAGGTTACAATGTTTCTGTTTATACTTTCTAAGCTGGTCATTAAACTATTACTTAGAGTAACATGCAATTTAATCCTTGTACAGGTGGCTTAGTTTATAGGGAGTCTCTTTGTCACTTGTGAGTAAATATCTTTTATTGGGGTAGATAAAGAACGGGTATAAAAAAGTTTATTTTTTTAATATTTAACTATAAATGTTGCATGTCATATAATGCAGAAAATTACAGCTTTCCAGCACACCACAAACATTTGAGTTTTAATAAGACCCCTTGAATGATGACAGCAGTTACTGTCAAAGAGCTGAAACTGTCTAATTTTGGTGTTTAGTGTCAAATGAGCACTTCCTTGTTAATAGATGTTGCTACATATTTAACGTATATTTGTTTAAAAATATGAATTACTTTTTAAGTTTGTGGATAACTACAGTATGAAAATCAGGGAATGCGAACCTAAAATTGATTTTGATAATAATTAGTTCAGGTGGGTAGCTGGGTCAGCATGCGTAGGCTGCAAAGGAACAAGTAATAGGCTTATTCCATGCTGGGGAAAAAAAGAAGAAAGAAAACAACATTTCGGACATGGAGCCTTCTTCAGGTGTGAGAAAGACAAGGCAGTAGGCAAAGGTAATGTAGCTGGAGAGCAAAGGCTGGGAGAGAGGAGGAGTGAGAGGTGGGAGCAGGGGACAGAAAGAGAGGCCGATCAAGAGGTACAGTATAAGTCAGAATAGGTGTAGAGAGGTGTGAAATGAAACCTCCAATGAATAGAGAGAATTTAGAAGAAAAGTAGTCTGTCGTTAAGAGAAGGGGAAGGTGTGATCCTAGCTGCAGGATAATTTTGGTTTCTGTAGTATTTCTGATGTATAAGTTTGGAAAACCATCTTTGAGACTCTCTCAAGGCTTACTGCCTTGTCTTTCTCACACCTGAAGAAGGCTCCATGGTCGAAACGTTGTTTTCTTTCTTCTTTTTTTCAGCGTGGGATAAGCCTATTACTTGTTCAATAATAATTATACAGGTTTCAGATTCCATTTATAGTAGCAGCATAATACAACAGCAGGACTGTCATTTCAAATGCCAATTAAAAAAACAATGTGATGCTCTGGAGGAACTGCTTTCCAGAGACGTGCTTGTTGCAATTCAGTGTCAGCAATTAAAATCAGAATGGTAAAAAAAAACTAAAAATATGTTGAAGTGCATCTTTGCAGAACTTAATGTCTTCTCAAAACAGAGTTATTTTCAAAATTATTGAAGGCTTTAATGTCTGCATGTACAGTATGTTTGAACTAGTTAATTCTGGCATGTTAAATGATTTTGTTTTGATTGACCTCAGAGGTGTGGAATGTAGTAATCAATGAAACATGTTTCACTTGAATGGTAATGACACTCACCTGAGTTTAGGTTGAGCTTTCTGAACACTGTTTCTGAACAGTATATGACTGGGTCTTGTCACTAACCAACTATAACCAGGATTCCCCAAGCAGCAGTGCAGAATTGGCTGATTGCCACTGAGAACCTGTCGGGGTTAGTTGCCCGGATCTGTCTTGGCTGCCTGACAGTGACTGTCACACCTGCAGACTCCTTGACTCTTACAGACATAAAGGCCTGGTGAATGACACACATCTCCTCCAATAGGCAGTGAACATCAGTATTGGCTATTTACTGCCAGTGATTTTTTTTCTAAGTTAAGTGGCTCAAAGGTGTATGGGCTGCAGGAGTCAGTCTACCTGTCCTCCTTCTCACCTGTGTGCAAGTTTGTAATTGTGAGCTAAGCTGAAAAAAATACTTCCTTATTGCAAATCAGGGACTGGAAAAGAACAATTTTAAATGGCATTTCAGTTCAAATAGCACTCAGTATTACTTTACTTATGAATATGTATTGTCTGAAAATAAAAAAAAAATACAGATTTGGGATATTAAATGTTATTGGAGTAATTTTGACTAGCAGATCTTTATTGACTGACTGTTACGCTTTGACTTGTTGAATAACCACTAGATCCCTTCACTAGTGAGAGGCGCAAGCATTAAGGTGATTTAAGCCATTAAATGTCAAAACTGATGGAGGAGAGAGAAAACAGAAAGGAACTAATCTGAGGAGATGGATGTTTTCATGTCATCGGTTGCTGCTATTAGCTCGGGTGGAGTAAAAAACCACAACAGTCAAATTCTCTTTAGTGATAAATTTAAGTTTTCAGCAAATCATCCAGATCAATGTCAGTGAGTGTACTGAGGACTCGCAGAACAATTGTTGTGTGCACTAGATCAATTCATGAGGAGGTCCCAGTATAATGGGCTGGGCAGGAGCATCTAGCTGCTACCAAATTCCACTTTTACTGATTTGATGGCAACCTGACTGCACATTTCACATTGATTCAGTCCTGAAACCTCAGTTCCCTTTTTGTGAGCTGATGTGCCAATTTTCCAGCTCAAAACATGTCTAAAAAGGTTCAAACATGTACTGTACAGTAACAACAGCTTCCTTGTGAAATAAGAAGGCGATAATTATGTTGTGGATGTGGCATGTAGGGTTCATACTGTAGATCAATACATTTGCCCAGGCTGTATGAGAGGAACTGGACAGAATCTCTCAAGACAGTACGCAAAACCTGGAGTACAGAATGTATCATAGATGCACAGCTTGCATTATTCCAGTGGTGAACACACACTAGCATGTGACTTTTACAGCAGACCCCATGTTAATCAATTCTGTAACAATGTAATGAATTTATCTATGTCATGTCTGTGCACACGATACAGAAGGTTTACATTAACAACACTGAATTTGTTGCACTTTCTGTGATCAGTTTACATGTATTGTGTATATAAATTTTTTTAAAATTTAAAAAAAGCAAATCAGTTGCTGGGAGAGTTGCAGTTGAAATCAAGTGGTTTATACATGACACTAATATAGATTGTAGGTTATTAAATATGAGATCAGGACAGCAAAAGTACTTTAGCTTTCAGTTTTATTTTACTTTATTACAGTTTTTATACTTAATATATGTGCTGATGTGCCATTCTTGTATTATGATTTTATAAATAAAGCTTCATCTCTTGACATGAAAATAATGAT
Organism: Atractosteus spatula; assembly: GCF_055471065.1. NCBI lineage: Eukaryota > Metazoa > Chordata > Actinopteri > Semionotiformes > Lepisosteidae > Atractosteus > Atractosteus spatula. Next base: position 5,871,939 of record NC_142728.1, on the reverse strand, counting down.
GTATACAGTACATACTGTATAATGGATTCATATGTAAAAAGTATTGTGTGTATACATAGTATATAGTTTCTGTTGTGTGTTTTTTTATAATTTAAAAAAAAACACTAAGTATCCAGATGACTTGCATGACCAAATTTTCTGATAATATTTTAATGTGGATAATAAGATCAATGCTTTAAAATTAGTTGAAGCCTTTCAGCACATGTGGTGTGTTAATTCATTTAAATCTTATTAATAAACAGATTAGCTGAGAGAGTAATTACATATTAGGCTGAGAAACAGCAATGGGGTGTAAATGAAATGAAAATCATTAATTAAGAGAAGGTACAATTGGTTCCTGCATTATAGAACATTTTATGAATAATTTATTGACTTATTTATTAGATAAGAAGGTGAAATTAACAATACTGTACATACTGCCGGATGTGTTAATGTTATGTGTTCATGTTATCTGCTGTATCATGGCACTGTTTTCAAGGTGATCTATTTTAGAGTCACAACTTTCCCAAACTGTTTAGGAAAGAAGCAATGTTATCTCAAGGTTAAGAAGTCTAACTGAATGCGAACACCCCTCTGTGGAATTTAAGAAAGGTTATTAATGTAGGAAATACATCCTTACTTATTCGTTTCAGACTGAAAGGTTCAGTTTCATCAGTTGGAGAGTTTTCCAAGGCTTTGCTAAAATCCAATTCCTCCTCATGTGATTATTACTGTACATCCATCTGAGTTTTTTTTTACTCAAAAGGTTTTTAAATAAACAGTGTAGTATCCACAGTTGGTAGTGGTATTTTTTCCATTTCTAATGTAGAGTGTATATATATATTTAGAATTAACTGGCACTGTCCGAAGTATCATTTGTTATTGCCATGACTCTAGATACGGTTACTGCTCAGCACCTTGTGAGAAAAAGGGAAAGATTTTTTTCTATTGTATTTTTATGAGTATAACATCCCTCTTGTATACACATTACAACTGTGTGCATTTTTTTTAAATAATGCCTCCGGTAATAATATAAGAGTTATTGAAGACCAAATATTGTGAGCACTGAAAAAGGAGAAGACAAATAAACAGCACCTGGAATGGCCATGGTTAGTCTCTTCAATAATTTATTGGGGCTGTTGACTAATGCATACTGGTGTTCCTGTCTTTGAACATATTAAAAATCTTAAGAGAAAAGAGGCTATTTCCTAATGCATTTTTGTGACTATGCCAGCTAAAATCACCTAAAACAAATTCCGTGTGGTCTTGATCTATTATGTTTTGTCATTAAGTAATTACTATATATGGATGAGGTTCACCAAAAGTCTCTGTAAAATATAGGAACTTTGGTGTTTGTCTGTCAATGTTATGTATCATTCTGCTTTAGCACTGGGTACACACATCCCCCCTAATGCAACGGATAAACAACTTAGTTTATCTTATACAGAAACAACTTAAGTTGGTTTCTGTATTAAACTGTTCCATTCTAAGGGAAATACTGTAATAAACTTGTTTCTTTTATTTACATTACTTACATTATTTACATTTTCTTTTATTTAAATACAGCTATTTGGATGCAAAATGAATTTCTCAAAAATCAGACAATCAAGTATTATTGGATCATATCATAATTGTTTAGGATGTTAATGGCACTATACAAAAATGAGTCAACATTGAGTGACAAAACTCTGGCAAATTAATTTACCGTCTGCATCTTTCAGAAAGCTGCAACATCTTATGAAGAAATAATGCTTTAACAGTGCAACTGAAATTTGTTTTGGTTTCATTTGTTTTCAGGACTTTTTCAAGTGTTTGTGCACCTTTTGTCCTCTGATAATTATTGCCAAAATAATTTGTATATGTGGTTTACTAATTTAATAATTCTTTATTAATATATTGAACATATGTCAGATTATTGCAAAGCAGTAGTAAATGATACTAATACTGTATCATTTACGGTATTCAAAAGTGTCTCAGCACTAGTCACATATTCTGAACTAATTTTGCAGTATACTGTATGAATAATATGCCCAAAATCCCACCAAAGGAATCACTCTTGAATCAAGACAGTATTCTAACAACTAAAAGTTATTGCATCACATTATAAAATCTCAAAGTACCATGTTAATTAAGATAAAAAACTCAATCATTTTATGGCCTTTTTAATTTACAAGAAGAAAATGTTCATATATTTTGCCTTGAGGTGATGAGAACAATAACTTGAAACAAGTAATGATTCATTTGTCAAACCTGATTAAAGGGCCGAAGGTCACAACATGCAATTTTTTTTCTTATAATTGCGGCTCCAAAGAACACAGTTACAAAGTGGCTTTGAAAGTCAATTAACTTATGCAATTATTATTCAAAGTTACTCATTTTGCTAAAATGTTTTTTATTCACAAAAAGGTCACCAAATCTTTCTTCAGTATCCAAGTAATCATTATTAGGCTAAGGTAATTTGCAAAAGTATTACCATAAATTTGTCCTGAAAATGAAGAATGCTCTGGAGTAGAATTTTGTATTCTGTATTCTGAGAGTTTAATGTTACTTACTAAAAAAGCTGCTGAGCATATAATCTCAGAGTAAGATGCTGTATAGCATTATGTTTTTGTAAATGTGATTGCTAATCTTTCATTTATTTGTATTATATGGTACTTATTTTTGCTGTTGAGTTGGATGTAGTTTTTCTTCAGTTTGGACAATATGACTGACTCCTGTGGCCTGGAGCCTTATTATTGAGAGTCACATACAGTATCTTGTCCATGTGATTTATACTTTTTAAGCTATGGGCATGCCCTGTGCATAGAAGTGAATAGTCAATGCACATTTCTTGGGATGACTTCATATAGTCTTTTTCCCTGTGCAAGTCTGGCTGTAGAAATGAGCCAAGTTGATTAACCGAACGTGTTTCTGAGCCAGGGCTGCATGAAAGTCTATTGGCTTAAAGTTTGTTTCAAATGGCCAGTGTCTCCCCAAGGCTTGATGAGTTTCTCACCTTGTCCTTTGAGGTTCCCTTTGATCAAGGGCCCTCCTGGTGCACATATCTGTGAATTACCACATGGTTCACAGGTGACGTGGGCTTGTGAGATGCCACTAACTGGGCTTCTGACTGAGAGGGGTCCTAGACAGGATTGAAATATAAATCATTCCACCTGGCCATCTGCATGCAGCCAGTTGACCAATGAGCAGTTAACCAGTTAACTGTGCCCACATCTAAGACATCAAAGGGTCATTTCAAGAATAAAGGGGGAAAGATTGCAGGGGGGGACCAAGGAGAAGACTCAAGACTCCAGGGACTCTATAGAGGGCAGTGGAAAAGGGCATTCCCTTCCTCCACCCCATCCAGATACCTGAAATTCAGTGACTCAGAGAATAAACAGGGTAGGAGGGGAGGTACAGTATAAGGGACCCCATTTCTTAGGACAGCTGAGGCTGAAGATGATGCCTTAGAGCATTGAAGGACTCCACAGAGTTTCATCCCTTCCTTCTGTGTCTCGGAAGGTTGCACTCCAGGTCCCTGGAGGTGGTTTCAGGAGAATAACACTTCTGGCCTTCCAGGGGGTTGTACTGTTTTGCGCATATGACAAATTACATTATTTGATCTGTGTGTGGGGAAGGAAATTACAGAGACTTTGTGTCAAGGGTCCTGTGTGATGGTTAGAGTGATGTACTGGAATAAAAAGTTATTTATATAGTGGGGGGGAAGTGTCCTAGCCCCTTTTAAAGTGCTAGGTTCCTATTCAGCTACAACAGATAACATTATCCTGAATTCAGTGATAATTTTACATACTGTACATATCTAACTTTAAAACCAGCTTTTAAAAAGACACATCTGTCATGTTGAAGAATATTAAGGCTTTTTTCATTAACTTAATTAATGTCGCTACAGAAAACAATGCAAATGTACTGTACTTAAAAAATATATAAAATATATGAGACCAAAGTAAATGCAAGAAAAAAAACAGTAATGACAGTGCCATATCAGCTACTCTCATTAAATTAAATTAAGATGATTATCAGGATCTTATTTATATATAAATCTCTGAATAACACCCCAGCTGGATTAATGAAGATAAACCAGACATTATCTGTTTAATTTAATTAAATTCAGTCTAAAGAGCACTTGTATTTGATTCAGAATTTTCTAGAGCAGTCTCATTAAGGCTTTCATGTTCATATCAAAAGCTGTAATTCAAAACCCTAAGTCAGTAGTTAAAATGCAAAGTATATCTTGATTTTAAGTATTCTAATCCAAAGGCTACTAAATAGTTATTGGTATTACAGATAAATTGCGATGAGATTACTGCATTTCCTTTAAGAAACGCAGAGATGTGAAAGGGTTGATAAAAGCTAAATCAAAAATGTCCAAATTTGAGAACCTGCAGTAATGCCATCTTTTTCAGGGATTTAACGTGCTCTTTTAACAAGTAGGTGGCGTTGCGTTTCTGAACTGCTAATCTAGAATCCATTCATTGAATAATGGACAGAGGAATGGTTTTGCAATAATCATCAGAGTTAGAATGACATAGGTTGAGACTGTGTAAAGTGTCAATGCTAATAATAATAATGGGTTTTAGCATATTTGTCCAAAAGTATTTACAAAGTCTAGAGCATATAGTCAGCTATACTGTAGATCAGCAACATCTTTGATAGAATTTTTAACAATAGGTCCTCAGGTCTATACAACATTTTCTGTACAACCATTTTCTTACCACTTGAATCCGATACAGGGTTGTAGGGGAGCCAGAGCCTATCCCAGCAAGCAACAGGTGTAAGGCAGCACACAGCCAGGACGGGATGCAAGTCCATCACCGAGCACACGCACACTACCAAACGCAAACACTCACTACCAGGGCAAATTTTGGGAGGAAGCCATGTGAATTTGTGTGTGAATAAAAAAGAAAGTCCATAATGTTGTTTTCTATTTTAGTGTTTTGTGTGTCTGCTATTGTCTAATGTATTAGTAGAGACATTTGGTTTTAAATCTTAACTTGAATTGTCCAGAATCATGAAAATATTACTTTTAATAGTGCTTTCAGTAATGCAAGAAACTTTATGGTCTCTTGCTGCATGGTAAGATTTATTTTACAAATGCATTATAAGAAAGTAAAAAATATACTTTGAGTGCAATAACATAAAGCTGTCAGTGGGTGTAAGACATGAAACCGTGACTGCATATTCAAGTTTCTTTGGCCCAAGTTTTCTGCTTTGTATGAGGAATGATGTTATTCTACAGTTGGAAATTTTTAAAAAAAATTAATTATGTCTGCTGATGAATATGGCATGTTGAGTAAAGCATTTATTTTTAACTGACAGACTGTAAAATATATTGTACTGCTCTCCTGAGCTACAGTAGATATCAAAATTAAAAAGGACTTGTACATGCAGCATTGAATTCAACAAACGAAACATAAATCCATTAGTGTTTCATGATATTTATAGAGTATTCCATTCGAATACACATTATATGGAAGTTTACATAAAAATGAAATAACATATAAAAAATATAAAGCTAATTATTAGTTGTTTTGAATTATTGGGCAAAACACAAATTCATTCTTAAGGCAATAGAAAGATGTTGTGTTATATTTAAAAACAGACATTTCATACTGTATTTTCCTAGTCACTTCTGAACTTTTTTTTAATAAAAAAGAGTAGTGTAGGCTTGCATGTTGGCAAGTCCCCATGTGCTCTCTCTTCTTAATAGCTGATGACAGTGAAACAGATATGACTAGGTGTTTGCTAGCTTTTTTCTTAGTCTCTCATCTCTTACACTGAATTAGTTGTTTAATTTTGGTTATTATATCCAGATGCAATGGCAGCATGTTGATATACTGTAGTAGCATTAAAGTGCTGTGATTTCCAAAGGAGAAAAGAAATACAATATTCACACATGGTAAGCTGAGGCATTCTAAAGCATAGCAAAATGTTCTAATTTTTAGTGCAAGCCCTTGCAGCCAAATCGGAACGTAATGATATGCATTGTATACAGTATGTATACAATATAGCTCTGACTTGCAGTATGCAAAGTCACAAGTAATAGGTTTAATCCATGCTGAAAAAAAGAAGAAAGAGAACACAACATTTCGGCCGTGGAGCCTTCTTCAGGTGTGAGAGAGACAGGGCAGTAGGCAAAGGTAAAGTAGCGGGAGAACAAAGGTTGGGAGGGAGGAGGAGTGAGAGGCGGGAGCAGGGGACAGAAAGAGAGGCCAATCAAGAGGTGTGAAGTCAGAATGGGTGCAGAGAGGTGTGAAATGAAACTTCCAATGAATGGAGAAAATTTAAAAGAACAGTAGTCTGTCGTTAAGGGAAGGGAGAAGGTGTGATCCTAGCTGCAGAATAATTTTAGTTTCGGTGGTCTTTCTGATGTATGAGTTCGGAAAACCATCTTTGAGAACACAGACGGAGAGATTAGAGTGGTCGTGGCCGTCAGAGGTGAAATGAGAAACAATGGGCTTGGAGAGATCTTTAATCTTTACAGCCCTGACGTGTTCTCTGAAAAATGCTGACGCAGCTACCCACCTGAACTAGTATGCAAAGTCAGTGAGACTTATGAATAGGCTTTTTGCTAGGTCTGGGTGAAGGCAGACAGATGAGGTGCAGAATGCACCTGGCAGACAGGCAGAGCTGGTGATGCACTAAACTGACTGACAGAACAGGGGATGAGCTGGGCAGACAGACAGAAGGCAGACAGAACAGGGAATGTGTGATGCAGAACAGAACATGGAAGCCCAGCCTCAGGTATGGAGTGGTGCACCAGTGACTTTCAGCAATCCACTCTTGTTGCAGTGTGGCCCTAGCTAGGTTGGCTTTCGCCTCAGGAGGAGAGACACTGAACAGATAGACCGCAGAGGTTGTGGTTCCAGGCAGGAGTTTGATGAGGCAGTCTTATTCCTGGTGCAGCGGAAGCAAAAGGGCTTTAGTGTTACAGAAGATATTAGCAAAATCCTGATACTCAGTGTAGCATTACATGGGGCATGTTCAGTGTGGAGGCAGAGCCCTTGTCTGAGGGTGACGCGTTGCCCTGATAACAACAGCTGAGGCTGTTAATTTTGGATTAGCCACAGCTATGGGAGCCATTTAAGAACACACTGGACACTTCCCTGGGGGGACCAGCTAGCAGGACCTTAGTCCTGAGTTAGTTGCAGCTGAGAGTGGAGGTCTGTAACTGCAGTAGCTCTCCTACCTGTATATGTGAAGCTCGGCTATGTGAGAGAGAACCTGGTTGAAGTAGATGTAAGACACTGCTGGTGTGAATATAGCTAGTAGTATGTCTACCTGGAGAGAGAGGATCCAGGGCTGTAACTAACAAACCCCTGCAAGGGGAGAAATTAAAGTTCCAGTTCCATAGGAGAGAAAAGGCTCAGCTTGCCCCGGCGAACTCTCATGGTGGGATAGGAGAGGATATGCTCCTGTGAGAGTCCCACCTGTGAGAGTGAGTGACTCTCATGTACTATCAGCTATAGTCACACCAGCAGCGTCTTACATCTGCTTCTACTTTGACTCGTTCGTGCTAGCTGGTCTCCCCGGGGAAGTATTTGTTGTGTTCTTAAATGTAATGCCACATCAACTGGAGGGTTTGTGGTATTGAGGTCCAAGGTGACGAGCAGATGCAGAGTGACCAGAAGGTGTGGGGTGGCGAGGCAGCACTTCAGACAGACTGATCTCCATGCATGTTTCCTGGAGGTCCAATCCAGGAGTGGATTATGTTTTCTGGAGGCATGGGAATGCAAGAACAAGGGGGCTTGTGATCCTTTTGCCTACATGAAAAGGTTTGGTAAGCACAGTACAAGAAGTATCCCCAAGTCAAGGGCTAATTGGAGATCCATGAAATTCCCTGCATCCCACCATCTATGAAAGCACAGATCAGGTGAGGACTGTGAGTGCCAGAAGAGCTTGACAGCGAGCATAAGGCATTGCAGGGTCTGAGGGAGAAGTTGTCAACCAGCTTGGTAAGCACTCCTCCCTGCTTACCTGTGCTGGGGCATTCCCTGTCTGCACAGGTCAGATATTGCACCATTGACCCTTGCCCATGCAATAGCTGTACAAGCCTTCCTGGTAGTGCCAGAGAAGGTCAGCTGGCGAGATCTCTGTATCTGTTGCACATCATCACAGTCCGGTGGCGTGGTGTCAGTTGGACAGCTGGGAAAAAGGGGGCACTGCCACCCTACTGAGCCATTCTGACTACTTCCTTTGACAGCTTTCATGACGCAGGTCCTGAATCCAGGAGTCCAGACGTATGACCAGGGCAATCAGTGCTTTCACTGAAGTAGGGAGATCCTTAAATGCTAGCGCATCTTTGAGTTCCTCTGACAGTCTTGCCTGGAACACAGCAATGAGTGCCACCTCTTCCCATCCACTTTCATAGGCCAGAGTGAGGAACTGAATAGTGTATCAGAAGGTTGATTGATTTCCCTGCTTGAGGTGTAACTGATGAGGTAATTACCTGTTAAACAGGGGCAGGTGGCATGGACAGCTGCCCCGATCGTGTTCTCATGGCACTAGAAGGCTGTTGCTATGGGGACTACAAGCTCGGACTTGCCTTGATGTATCAAGGACTAATCACTAGTGAAATCCAGTTTTCTATAGTTTAAATCAGATGTCCAGGAATAATTAGCAGTCTCCAATGCTATCACATTTTAGCGAAGTATATCAACCTTCAATAAATCCAAAGCTACACTAAAACTGTTTTGGAAATAATCTTTGACAGTTTTGAATGGTCCAATATTCTCTGTGTTGATACATCGCCGATGATGTGTTTTCTGAAAACCACATCCCAGTTTGTGGAGCATAGCAGATATGTAATGCAAAATAAAAAATGCAACAACCTGCAGAAACCACCGTGGCTGTGACTCATCTCAAGGATAATAAGAAAAAGTGAAGAGTGAACTCTAACAAAAAATGAGGTTGAAAACTGTAAAAATGAGCCACATGGTCATAAACTAAAAATAGAAAGTCATATGTCTGATGATTCACTGTGTGAATACTGCACTTCAGCTGAGCTTGCATTATGTGTACCAACATCAGCCCCTCTCCCCCCCACCCTTGCTTTTTCAAGGTGCCCTAAATACAGCCCTTGCAGTACAATGCTGTAAGATTTGTGGGCTTCATTTGTTTACTGTAATTTATTTGGCTGCATTAAGAGTCATTGAATATCAAAAGTTAAGACTGCCTGATTCTAAATCAATACAAAGTTTGGTCCCCTAGTAAATTGCTTGCCTGTGATGAATGGAATCATTCGGTATTTCATTTGTGTCGTGAGTAGAATAAGCCAATTTAATGCATCTAGTAGGAGCAAAGGAAAATGAAAATATATAGACCTGAAGTAATAGCAGCAAAAAAAATAACCACTGTAATTGCAATGCTCTCTTTATCCTCTTGCCCTCTTATTTGTCCTTTTATATTGTTAGGGTTTTCAATCTTGTTCTTCAGTGATACCTACATTCTGTATTCCCTTACACATTCTTGTAAACGGTGTTTACATTGCAGAGCAATACAGTATCTGTTTATTTTGTGCTTCTTTGTGATATTTTTCCTCGCCACAAACAGCAGAGACCTTTTGTTCCTCTTGTCTTTGTCCTCCGGCAGCTCATGTATGCTTTAAAAGTCATTTTCAGTGAAACACATACAGTACAGGGAATAAAGAGAGGAATATTCAAAATGTTATCTTCAAAGGGCACAGTTAAACCTTAAATTAACCTCTGTAGATATAACATTGTGAGCCTTTTAATTGCTTCTCTGCATTGCCTTGCTGTCCATAATAATATCCCCATTACAGATTTTCTGCGAAGATCAATTAATTCAGATGAGCATTACTTTATTTCAGTATTTGCATCAGGTCATAAGGGAACTGCCACCTGGGTTTCTGGTGTAACCTGAGAAGCAGTTCAAAAGTTAAAATCTGGAGATGCCGGGATTCGAGTTAAAAAAGAAGTTATACACTTTTATACTTTATACTTATAACTATATAATAAATTAGATTCAAGGCTGAAAGCTATAGTTGCAGTATGTTTCTGTAAATCAAATAATAGCCGTTACAATTGTAATATTTATCAATCTCTGTCATTTAAAAGTCACACAATGCTTTTAAGAGTAATAATCTTCCACCAGGCTCCAGGCACCTAGCAAGGATTTGGGTGTTTGGTTGCTTAAGTGGCCCAAAAAGAAAACACTAAGGAATCAATGATGAAAGGTTAATCAAATCTAACCAGCATCAGAAAGGATTTGGATGGTGGAAAGAAACTAGAGATGGGAAAAATACAGATAGAACATAGGCATTCCTAGCATATATCCAACTAGAGACCCAAGAGCACCAAGGCAGCTATGGTCCACTGTACTGCTCAGTCACAAAAAGAATCTTAATTTTATACAGTTCTTTTCATGACATAGGTTCTCAGATGGTATACAAAATGCAAAAGCAAAAACATTAGAAGACTTACATTTTATATGTTTATTTTATTAACAGTACCTCTTCAGAGTGTTGAAGGAGCAAACATCTCTTTTTAGTGTGTTCTGATTCTTAAATGTTCTTTAGTTCCACGTGTATTATCTATTAAAAGTCTGAAACATCTGTTTGGAGTAGCTTCTAATGTTTCACATTTTCACTGAACTTTGTTCTCGTTTGTTAAACTGGGTCTTCTTAACACACAAAAAAAGTGACTAGTCTAATTGTTTTCCTTTATTTTATTTTAACTGAGTCCCTGATGTAGAGGTATATAGAGCACATACAGTAGTACAAATATGGTAGGATATAAACCATAGGCTTAGTAATGTTGAAATCAGGGAAAAGGAAAACAATTACATATATTTTGTACTTCAAATACTTTTCAGCATGGCTGATGGGGATGAACAACAATCCTTTTTACAGTAATAACTGAGAGTGTTGAGGTAGTACTTGTGCATACAGTAGATGAGTTGGTACAAACAAACACACAAATACACATTTGTGCAGGACAAGGAAGTGTTTCTGAAACTTGGGCTTTCTCCTTGCAATTGTATTTCCCTTTTATAACAGCAGGTGGAGACGAGTGAAATTTTTGCATCAACTTCACAAACTGTTAAGCAGTTTATGCTGGGTCTTTGGAAATGAAATGAGTAAAATGAAGGGTATTGCTTTCACTATCACACTGCCCCTGCTAATTCCTTTGTGTACAGTATGTATTGTTTTCACAGCTTTTATCTTCCATTTTTTAAAAAGATCTTACATGCTTGGAAAAGGTCCTGTTGTTGCTATTAGCTATCAGTAAATCAGTTTACTGTATCTACAGTATGTGCTTACCTTTTGTTATTAATTTGCTTAACAGGCACTCTTATCCAGGTGTCTTTTTTTTCAATTTTCAAATTAAGTCAATTTTAAGAAAGCTTATGACATGTTCAAGATCAAGGAGTAATTATACATGTCTAAAAAGCTAAAAACGGTGGATACTGGTTTATCTACCAAAAACATTGAAAACGTTACCTGCTTCCAGACAAATAAATGTCTTTACTTTTCATAGTAAACTCTAAAACCCTGATAAGCACAAAAGGTCAAAATATAACAGCTACTGATATAATCTTTTCAAACTTTCATAATGGAAAAAAATATTTGTATTAAGGCTACTGAGCACTGTATCATAAAATTATAAATCTTAAAGCTAACCTCACCATTTAGTTCTTAGTATTAATATTCTGTGTTAATTTTTCTTATCATATATAAGTCTTATCATATTCTAAAATTCGTTTTAAATTTAGAATTATCTAAATATATTTCCCATGTTAAGACCTGTGGTTATTTCCAGTGTCTCAGTTTCCAGTCTTTATTTTCCAGTCATATTTTTAGAAGATCTTCTCCTGGGCACCATTGTTAATTACATGCTCATTATGCTGAAAATGAGTTACCTGGACCTTAAAAACTCTTTCTATACCTACAGTTCGGGGGTGATATGTTGTTGAAATTTGTAAAGAATGTCTATATAATATGTTAAATATGTGATAATTAGTAGAATTCCATCGTTTGTATTTCCAAGAGGCACCAGAATGGCAAGCAACAAAAATGAATTTAATGTCTTAACCCTTTCATCAATAAGAAAGTCATGCAAGGACAAAACAAGCTAACATCAAATATCTAATACAGCTTATTAAATTCATCACAGAATTAGGCTTGAAGTTTCCCTTCTTATGTTTTTTTCAAGAGAACATGGCTAGCGATACCTTCAGCAGCATGTGTTAATTTATTTACATTAAGGATTTATGTTAAGGGATCTTCTAATTAATTTAACGTTGCTGATAATTTGTAACAGAAAGGTCAAACATCATTGCCCATGGGGAAAAAAAAACATGTGTTTTCAGCTTTCTTTCTGTGTCTTCCAAAAATTATTAATATGTCTTGTAAATATCTTGTCTCTGGATAAGAACACAAGCAGTGTGTTGATTTAAAATGTCTAAGCATGCATATTTTCAGTATGTTTGAGAGACAGTGTGGCTTAAGCGAATAATATTAGCAAAAATGCATTAATCGAGATCAGTTCCTACACTGATTTGTGATTCAATATGGTTACTCTGTCTTTGTAACCAAAATAACAACTTGAGATACTGTATGCAAGGATTTCAATTGTAAAAATTAAAATGCTTTTGAAAAAAACAGCTTATTTCTTAGTTCCAGGAAGTGATCATTTAAGTCTTAACACCAGTCTCATGACACTGTTTAGGAGCGATTTAAGGTACTCTGTAATGTTCATGGTTCATTTAATTTTTTTAATTATTACACAATGGAAACAAAAATGGTTTTTAGGGATATGTTATTATTTATATTGCAATAAGCAGCAAAATGATGATCCACAATTGAAACATAAAGTGATTGCTGACTAATAAGAAGACATGAGCAACAATATGAGAAGAGTATGGTTTGGTTTATGGTTTTGGTTTAACTTGGCTTCCTCCACATCCAGTAAAATAATAATTGCAGGACATCAATCCATAAATAGCCAAGACTGTCCAACTCAAATTCAAATGCCAGTAGCCAGTAGCAAATGTTAGCCTGGTTAGTAAGAGGGTGGGAGACCTCCTGGGGAAACACTAAGGTTGCTGCTGGAAGTGGTGCTAGTGAGACCAGTAGGGGGCACTCACCCTGCGGTCTGTGTGGGTCCTAATGTCCCAGTAAGGTAAAAGGCATCGTCCTTCGGATGAGACTTAAAATCTCATCTGGTCTGACTTTCTGTGGTCATTAAAAATCCCAGGTCACTTCTTGAAAAGAGTAGGGGTGTTAACCTGATGTCCTGGGCAAATTTCCCACTGGCTTTTGCCAATCGTGGCCTCCTAATAATCCCCATCTATGAATTAGTTTCATCACTCTGTTCTCCTCCACACTGATAGCCGATGTTTGGTGAGTGTAGTGGTGCACTATAGCTACCATCAACTCATCCAGGTGGTGCTGCACATTGGCGGTGGTGGAGGGGAGTCCCCATTACCTGTAAAGTGCTTTAAGTGGAGTGTCCAGAAAAGCGCTATATACAAGTAAGTGTGAGAAAATACTATAGCTGGCCCACCAGGAAGAATTGCTGCAAAGAAACCATTGTTAAGAGTGCAGAATAAGAGGAAGAAACTTGCATGGGCCAAAAAATGCAGAAACTGGACCAGGCCAGCTTCACGCAACCTCCTCTGAACAGTTGATGTTGAACCATCTGTACTTCTAGTTGCATTGAGCTCAGCTTGTATTTCAGGGGCAGTTAGTCCCCGGTTTCGCAGACTTGTGACTCCCTGATTCTGAGGTCACCTTTGGCCTGCCTGACCTTTTTCAGTCCTCATGAGTGCCAGTTCCTTCATATCGTTTGATAGTCTTGGCCACAGCAGTTACTGACACTTGCAAAGTTCTTGCAATTTGTCTTAAAGATTGACCTTCATTTGTTAAAGTATTTATAGACTTTTTTCCTTGCTTGCTGAGCAAATTTTGCCAGGTTAATTCAGGAATTACAGACTTTTGGCCATGCTCCTGATATTTATAGTAATCATGGATCCTCACCTGTTTACCAATAACTGGTGACAAAAGGTAAATGAGGTAAAATGTTTGTTAACTGTGAGAACATCTAACAAAGACCATTTTAAATGTCTTTTAGTGTTCTAACAGCATGTTATACACATTTCTGACTTTTAACTAACCTGGGCTTCAGACTGAAATCTGTCTGCTTTAGGTGTTCATGAAAATTAAAATTTTCAATGCAGTTCACTTAAGATTATAAGTACACATATCATGTTATTAAATATTAAGTGTTTATAGACAGGTTTATGAAAAACCTGGTTTCAAGCAGGTGTACTCAATCTTTTGACTGGTACATGTACTATACATCCATAATGGAAGTAGACCTGATACTTACAGGCAACAACAGTGAAGAAATATTGTTGCTATAGCAATGTTCATAATGCTTCTACAATAATCTGCATTAAATAATATTTTTTTTAGTCATTGATGAGAAGGGCTTTTGCACAGAATTCTACTTGTTTTTCAATTTTGCTTTGTGTTGGATAACATAAATCCTGAGCATGTGCACGTACATTAGGAATTATGGGATATGTTCTGGTCAAACAGATTTTTTGGCAAATTGGGAAGGATGTGTGGTGGGATACTAACAATAGTGTTTTTATCTAGATCAGTCTTCTTCAATGCACTGAGACTTGGGCTGATCAGAAAATCAATTTCTCTCAACCTATTGTTGGAGATTATTAATTGCTGAAGTTTCTGGAGTCATATGAATGTACTGCTGTGCAGGTGTTCAATTCCAGTTTCAAATATCCAGACGTTCCAATCCTCTGAGATGTCTAAAAATATTATTACTTGTGTTTGTGTAGTTTCAAACAATTTAAAGTTGGTCAGACCAGCCATTTCATATGGGACAATAATGTTTGTGCTGTGTAAGAAATATCAGGGTATATAGGTTATTTTTGGGTTCTTAAAAACATGGTAACCCCCAATAGCATTGAGTTTAGTGTGGTGAAAGCCTAATGTCTCCAAAAACTCAAGTCCAGAAAAAGGCAGTCCTTCAAACCTGATTTCAGAAATGTTGTAGCTTGATTTTGGTTAATTTTAAGAGTTTCTGGGGTTACTTGGTATGTCAGCTCAGTTGTGGGTATTTAAGTAATGCTATTCATCCTGAATTAAGTAAACCTAATCTGACAGAAATTACTGTGCAAAACTGTGATTTTGGAGGCATTCACCATGCAGCAAAATATCTCACTATGGTCTGCTACACATTCTTTTAAAATAACATAAATTTCCTGTAATTGAAACAAACAAAAGCCATCTATAAAATCATTGTCTGAAGCAGCATACAGAGACGAATTTGTATCTGTCGTTACCAAGAAATAACCTGTGAACTTTAAGAATGGCAAATGCTTTGAGACCATCCCTAAAGGCACCTGGAAGAGCAAAGGTATTTTGTAGATCACATTCTTTCAAATATAACCCCTTGAAAGAACCAGTTCTAGAAATCTGATTTCTAGAAAGAATTGGTGTGAGGTTTCTGACAGACGTTAGCTGTATTATCTTTATTTATATGAAAGAAATTTTGTGGTGGTGTAAGTCAAACATCCCAAATATAGTAAAGTTTGAGATGCTGGTATTTTAATCACTTGTAAGTTGTTTGATGCTGCATTTATTTCTTGCAGATGAGACTGGATCTGTGAGGAGGTCATCTAAATAAAAGAGACCAGTTTTTGCAAGCTTCTGTAGTGTTGTGTTGGCACACAAGCAAACACATTACTTTGGTAATGTGCAATTGGGTTTCAAGTAAAAATCAAAATGGTCAGGTTCTTTATGTGAAAAGAGCTGTCTAGAATGAATGTGATATGGCACCTGTAAAACAAAAAGAAGTGCAACATTAGTGAAAGAAACTGTACAAATGTGTATATATACTTTGTGCTTTCAACTGTAAAAACAGGTAGGTGTAGGTCCGGTAGGCTGGACACTCGATCAGAAAAGAGAGAAGAGGAGAAGGAAGGAGACAGGAGCAGAAGGAATGGCAAATCTACCCCAGCTGCTCAGAGCTTCTGATTGGCTTGGTGACATGAGGATATCTGAAAGAACAAAGCTTATAGTATCATGAACGCAGAGCCGCTTGTTTTAGGTGGAGGGTTGAGTCTGAAGAGTCTACAACTTTGGTTCTGGATGAATATGATGAAACTGAGGTCAAGGCAAACACAGAATAAGAAACAGAATAAACCATCTGCAACAAAGCTAAATGTAGAGGGCTAGAAGAGATGCACACTTTGCGGTAGTCAGCTAAGGAGTTATCGTGTGCAGGAAGGGGATGTATGAGATTAGAATATAACCTCCACCTGATCTTTTGTTAAAAAATGCTAAATTGAATTATAATATCACCTGCTTTCTAGCAACAAATTTTGCCAAAAAGTATGCTGTAATGTACTGGATGTTATGTTAACAGCATCTGATAAGGCAGCTTAGAAGAAATCATATGGCAGAGACAGGCTATTCTTAAAGACCTGCTGTTTGTGGTAATGGAGTCAGTCAAAGCATAATACAGAAGTTAGGGGAGCACTTATGCATATGTTGAAGGCACAGTTGACCAGTTCTTGCAAATTCTTCTGACTGCTATTCCAGAGTTGCATTGAACTCTGAAAACAGATGTTAGCTTAACATGGATAAGGGCTCTGTTCCAAAACTGTGGCCATTTATGTCTCTATATGGGGCTATAAATTGGATCATAGCGCATCGGATGATGCAGGAATCATAATGGAAGGTTACACTGGTCTGCAAATCTTCTATATACAGTATAGGGCAATATAGTTACTCTGATGCATTGACATCCTTCTATTCAAATGCTTTCAATAGCTGTCTTCTCAAACTTTAGTACAATATACCATAGCTCTAGACCTTACTAGCACAGTCAATGACTTTTGTTATTGATTATTTATAAATCAAACTGGGTTGGTTGAGAGGGCCACCCTATGGCTTGAAAAATGTACAGTACTTGTATCTCAGTGACAGAAATGTGCAAGAATCTGGGCACAATGCTCCTGTGTGGCTTAACTAGTGTGAAGCTACTCCATGAGCAATGGAATCTTTGGAAGAGGTTTCCTCAGTTATTCTGTATACAGCAAGTCCTGTAATTTCATACAGTACCTTCAGGATTGCAGTGACCATGTGAGTAAGTGAGCAATGCACCACCCCTGCAATTAGTACTAGCTCTTTTATCAGGTGCTACAGAGCTCAGTGGAAATAATAAAGGTGAATGGCTCAATGAGCAAGTAAATTGGAACTGTTTATCTGCCTCCCCTCTTTCTCCCCATGCAGTACAGGGGTTAATACAGTGAAGCTAGACATAAAGAAAACAATTGATAATTTGAAACCTCAGCAGTATGTCGGAGAGACCATTTACTGCAATAAGCTGATATCCTGTGGTTATCTCTTTTTAAATTTTCTTCACAATATCTAGGTTGTTTTTAATATTTTAGCACTGATCTCTGGTACACTTTATATTCTCTCCTTTTACATCTAGTTTTCCCTTTTTGAAACAATTACCAAATTTATGGTTGGTAAGTTGTTGGCAAGTAGAGTTGGCAAGTTGAATTTAATTTGGACAACTTCTGTCACCTGTTACACTCTTTTATAGAACAAATCAATTTATTTTATATAGCACCAAGGTTGCCCCAAGGCACTTAACAAAACAAGTGACCATACATGTTGTAAATACAGAACAGAAAAGACCAGAAGACAATGGAGGAGAGGAAGGAAAAACTCCTCAGTAAGGAGAAAAACAAAACTCTAGGGGTCCAAGGTCAACTGGCTGTACAATCCCTTTGGGCATGCTAACACTATACAAAGTGTTAAAAAATGAATAAGGGTATTAATCCATCCATCATGTCTTCTGTATGTCAGTACTGAAGTCTGGAGTAGACTGGTAAAGTCTCTGTTTAAGACAACAAAAATATACAGCGGGAGAGTGAAAAAAGACTGAAAGTCAACAAGGTTACGTGATAGTGAAACAAGTATCAATAGCTGCTGTGTCAGGGATAATATTATATCACAGGTTTGATATACTGTATGTTCCTGACCAAACAGGATCAGCCGGCTATTATAGGGTGAGGGTTCAACAGTGAGGAAATGACTAGATTTGAGGACCAAACTGTAGACGGAAGGAAATATTAAGGCTGGTCCTACTGTACCTCAGCAGATTACTCTCCCGACTTTTAGGTAGAACACAATTGTATGTAACATAACATATTCCTGGCCGCACTGCCTGAATAGGAGGATGTGCTACAGGCATATTTTTCTCAAGTCTATAGCTGCATGTTTTTTTTTTCAATTTTAGCTCAGTTCATTATCTATTTTTTGTCCCATCCTGAGCATACAGCTCATACTGCTGTTCCCAATGGAAGTTTAATGATGCGAGTACAAAGAACAACAAGAAGATCCCACTCCTGCCACTGAACTGTAGTAGTGAAAAAAGAATGCAATACAGGATCTTAAGAGATATATTGAACACATGTGGAGTTTTATAAAGGCTACTTGTCACCCATTATTTCACACTTTTTGGAATCATTATTATAAACAAAAAGATTATTACAATGATTATAAATCATTATATACTGTGGATGACTGGTTCCCCTCAAAATAAAACTTCCTGGGGCCCAGGTCATGTGCAGCTCAGTTAAATTACATCTGCAAAACTAAATCATAATTCCAGAGCTAATTTATCACTTTAATTCATCTGCTCCTTGTTCATTTTTATTTGCCTTTTTTTTCCTAACTAAAATCTGATTTTACAAATTATTCTCCTTCAAGGTAATGTCTATGCCAAAACAACAAATAACAATAACAAATAAATGAAGCCAGATCCCAATGTCTCTAAATAACCTCAACTGTTCACCCTGATACATTAGCTCATTCAAAATTAACCATTTCTCCATATCTGAGGATATATTGTATGTTACCCAGATCTACCCAAATATCTCAATATGTCCAATTACAAGCAAGCATGTAAGCATATAATTTTTCAGATGTTGAGCCTCTTTTCAGATGTAAGCAATGTTATGTTTCTTCTTTCTCCTTTAAGAAGGCAATTAACCTTTATTTGTTCCTTTGCAGACAATGTATGCTGACATAGCGTCCCACTTAAACCTGATAAAAATATTTAGAGGAGCTCTGTTCTGTGTTGCTCAGGGCTTGCATGGGTCTGACCACTGCCCTCCTTGCAAATTTGACAAAATGATTTTAAGAGGGAAGGAAAGCCTCACTGGAAGACCATTTGAAAAACAGACTGAATAGCTGTTAAAGTACAAAATTATTTCACATACCTGTACAGTGTATGTAATTGTTAGTTCATTGAATCATGTCAGGCACAAAGTGTTAGTTATTAAGACATTGCTTTATGTATGTACAGTATGTATTTTTATATACAGGTGCACTTTTGAATTAATTTTTTTATATCTTTGTTATAATATATATTATTTAAATTAACTGTTATGTAGCTGTCTTGTATTTCTGCAGTGCTAAACCATCACAACCAACAACAGGCCATCTAACTTCTTATAACGAGTTAACTTCACATCCTGCAGAAAAATATATTGTCACAGGATGCCAACAGTGAAGACAGGAAATGGCTTATGGGATGTGTTTAATTGAATTTGCATGTAATGCCCAGTGATCTTGTCAGTATTGGTGGGTTTGTTGTTTTCCTGTGTGGTCGTTTCTTACCCCTAATAAAAGATGTTGAGTACAGACAGTGGGGAAGAAAGCACTTAACAAGGAGGGAGTCAATTATGGAGTGTTTGCAAAACGTTACATCTGGTGCAAAACCAACACAGCCAAGCACAGACGCGGTCGAACATGGTGATGGCAGCATCGTGAAATAGGAAGCTTATTAATATTGAAGGAAAAATAGGCAGAGCAAAATACAGGCAAACGTGTTTCAGTATTGTAAAGACTTTGGGTATTGTGGCATTACGTGGGAGCGTGTTCGGAGCAGAGGTGGAGCCCTGGAATAAAGGCGACACATTGCCCTAGCAACCACAGCTGTCCTGGCTAATTAAGGACAAGCCGCAGCTGTGGGGGCCCTTTAAGAAAGCACCTCTCTGGAGAGACGAGTACTTCACTGCAAGGGAAGAACCTTCCAGTGACAATCCCCTCCTGGAGGGGATTGTGTTGAGAGCATAGGGCCGCATTTTTGCTTCATTTTATTTTTTTCTCCTGTCCCACCTTGTATCCTCCGCTGGGGCAGGTTTTGGGGGGTTTTCTTTTGGCTTTGTGCTCCTTTTCTCCCAGTCTGGATCCCACTAAATAGGGTTAATCCACACTAGATAGCACTGTTAGCAGTTCTTTTTTCCCCAGGCTGGACCCCACTAAATAGTGACAGTCCAGGCTGGACACTACTGTGCAAAACGATGTATTTTTTTTTCATTTTGCTTTGGTTTTTTCTTTTTTCTTTTTTTTTGGTGCATCCGTCTTCTCAGAGGGGTGTCGATGTTTGCTTGTGTTTGCCACGGCTCCTCCTACTCCTGCACTGTTATAATATATATATATTTACCATTTAGCAGAATACTGATCCAAAGGACAAGGCTAAAGCTGTACTGGAATAGCTAAATAATAAGAAAGTGCATGTTATTGTGTGGCACAGTAAAAATTAAGAGTTTAATCATATGGAGAAATTATGGAAAGACTTGAAAATTGCTATCCATAAGTGATCCCTAAGCAACTCAAGAGAGCTTAAAATAATGGTAAAAAATTGTGTGCAAAGCTGATAGAGAGATTCCCAAAAAGATTTGTAGCTGTATTTTCAGTGGACTGGGTTTACAGGTCTGAATGCTTATGTGGCTAAGGATCTGTGCCTGTGGCTGGAAGGTTGCTGGTTCAAATCCTGTCGCCAGCAGAGGATTCCTGCTCTGTTGGGCCCCTGAGCAAGGCCCTTAACCCCAACTGCTCTAGGGGCGCTGTACAATGGCTGACCCTGCGCTCTGACCCCAGGCTTCTCTCTCTCTGTATGTCTCATGGAGAGCAGGCTGGGGTATGCGAAAAGATTAATTCCTGATGCATGAAATTGTATATGGCCAATCAAGTGATCTTATCTTATCAATCAACATTTCGGTTTTTTTTGTGCTGATATTTATGATATTATGTCACTCATGTTATGCTTAGACGTCTTCAGCTGGAGCTCTTAGGTTTTTATTAAAAGATTAAGTTTAAAATGTATACAATTTTCACAAAATGGGACACTGTAGGATAGATCTGTATAGTTTTATAAGGTACTTAAGGTTATGTCTGGCTGTAATTCCATGGTGTCTTTATTCACTCATCAGTCAAAATTGTGTTGATTGTAACTTGGGGTAATTTTCTCTTTCATCTTTGACTTATATAATCTGTGTTACTGACCCTGAAAGGTGATGCTGGGGTCCTGGCCACTAAAAGATTAATAAAGCATCTGTCACATATTTGTGTCTGTGGTGTGACATTAGTATAACTGAAGAAAATCTTCATACCTGAAGAAGGCCCCACAGCCAAAACATTGTGTTTCACCTATGTATGCTTGACCTATGTATTTTCAAATACATTGGTACAGTATTTGTTCCTTTCCTTAACTCCTGTTTGATGTCCCAGGAAGTTCCCAAAAGCTATGGTGAAGTTTCTTTATGCAAGCTGCAATATGGTCATTGGGCATAAGGGAATTCTTAATGATGTGAAGGGAGAGTGGGAGGAATTTTCACAAAAACATTGATGTGGTCAAATATATCCTCTCATCACAAGATCACCTGCAGTTAGTAGGCCAATTATCCACTAAAAATTCAGACACTGCTTGGCAGACACAAGAACAGTAATATAATCAAAAACTCACCTGCATTCATTTAACCCAGGTAACAAAGTGCTGCTGCTGCTTCTCTCATCTAATTCCAAATTGCCAGTTAAGTGGCAGAAACTGCTTGAGGTAATTAGACCGATTTGATACTGTTAACAGGGAGGTCATAAACCCACTGTATTTATCATGAAAATGTCATCAAATCATCAGATAATACCATGATTACTTCTTCTTGCCATCTTCTAGAGAGAATGTCCCAATTGGGTC
The DNA here is from genome assembly GCF_055471065.1 of Atractosteus spatula. NCBI lineage: Eukaryota > Metazoa > Chordata > Actinopteri > Semionotiformes > Lepisosteidae > Atractosteus > Atractosteus spatula. The sequence goes on along the minus strand of NC_142728.1, from coordinate 5,849,917 downwards.
AATTTAAACCAGATCAGTGAACAGAATTGCTAAAAGCGGTTAGAAATTTCCTGAATGTTTTCTATGATACGGTATACAAGACAAATAATTTAATTAATTTTAGTTTCATTCACCTATCTTCACCCCTCAGAAATCCAGCTGCCATCTAAATTGTACAGGGCACTTTAACACTGCAAGCCACTGTTAATCAAGGAAGTGAGCAATGTACTGAAACCCTACAGTAGGTTACCGAGCCATCACAGTGAGAGTAAAACCAAAAAGTACAATATAAATATCTCAAATAAATTTTAATACAAGATTTACTTACACACCTGGATATGACAAGCTTTTTGGATCCCTGGAAGACCTTCTGTACAGTTGACAAGATGGAATAGGTAGATTTCCTTGGAGACTAATTCTAGTGAAAATACCGCCATATTCAGGTATAAATGTTGGTTTTTCGCTATTCCATTTGACCAGCATGGGGTAACAGAAACTTTTTTGAGACTAAGGGAAAACTATCAGAGAAGAAAGATTGCACTGACTGGATCAGGGGGCATTAATCATAAATAATGTTTTACATTCTGTAAACAAAATCAGTGTACTCAAAGATGTGGAGTATGGATATTCTGTTTGGACAGATATACTCTATACACAGAGAAACATATAAAATTAAATTTGATATGATATAGGAGACCGAGTCTTTGCTTGAATGTATGAATCATGGAACTTATTAATATGAGTTAATGCTGTATACAAAATCCATCTTGAAAGTTTACAAAGACTTAACATTTTCTCATTCTTCTGCCAAGAATGTCCAAGGCTGCCAAACAAATAGACATTGTCTTCTTATGGAACTTTAGTATTTCCAACCTCACATCCACACCCTTTCCAAGTCTGAAGTCATTAATTTATGTCATTTTCTCTGTCTCTGATCCATGCTCCTCCTTCTCTTGTCCTCCTCTAGAGGGCACTCCGACCCTTTTGTGTTAGCTTCAATATCACGTTCACCTGCCCCTTGTTCCGTCCTTTATTTAAACCTGGTGCTCCAGAAGCTCAGGGCTCTGCATTGGAATACGGACGCTCGGAGACCCACCTAGCATCAAGTCGCCCTATGTCCATGGCTTGAGGGCATAGACTTCCGAATGTTGTCCAGACCAGCTGAGTCCAGGGCTCTGGTCATTCTGTTTTTAATTTCCTTGTTCCTGTCCCTGATCCTGTTCCTGATTTTAATCTTGGATGTGTCTTGGATGGATCTCCTGGCAATTGGACCCCAGACTGCACCCTAGTTTCCCATTTTGGACTTCCCTCATTTGGACTTGTTCGCCTGCGCTCCCCCATTGACCTGGATCACTGTCTGCACTGCCCCCTGTTCCCCATCCCTTCCATTCCTCTCCATGTTTTCCCCATAGCCCTTCCCCCAGTTACAGACACCTTCTACTTTGTCTTTCACTCTCTTCTCTCTTCTACCCTGCCTGTCAAAAATACTTCAATGCTTTGCATTTAACCAACTCTTCAGGTCTCTCTCACAGCATGACCTTTTTTTATCTAAATCTGTGCAACTTTAATCTAGTAAACTCCAAAAAGACTTTTTTGTGCTTTTCTGTCAGTCACAGAGGCTTCACACTCTACAGTACTAGAGCTGCTTCTCAATCATGATCACTCTCATTGCCCTTAGTTGGTACACATCTTGCCTGTTGGGATAGTCCTACTAAGTACCACGAAAAGATATGTTTGTTGCATCACAGAGCTTCAACAGGGGCCTCATGAGACTCTGTGCTGTCACCTCTTCTCTTTTCTCTGTATACCAGCTCACTTAGCTCTTGCTCCGTCTTGTCATATTTTCACATTGCTTTTTATATTATATTTTTGTATTAGTGCTTATTTTATAGTTTATAGTTTATTACAGTAAGCAATTGTGAAACCATGAAAGTGGGTTCATATCAAAATCATTGCTACACCAAAAGTTCAGCAGAAATTGGGAATTAACAGTATTATTAGATAAATATAGACCTATTTGTAATAAAACTGTGGGCTTTTTGTAATATACCTACTGTATGTCCAGAACCAAATACCCTGCAACACATAAGACATTATGTACTTTGTAGTCAAAGATAAGTTACTAACAATTGTTTGCCATTATCTTAGAAAGGTAAAGCAAAATGGATATACTGTAGGTATACAGCAGATAGGGTCTATCATCCTCTTTGAGTAAGACCAAAAATTCTTGTCTTCATTTTTTAAAAAAAATCATAAAACAGCTTGAATTCATTTCAATCTTTAGGGTCAGCAGTGCAGATATTAAATGAGTCATCATGTTCATGTTGTTGAACAGTTTGTATTTCGATGCAGACAAAAGAATTCACTAGATTTAGAGAGCTCCCTTGATCAGATCATATGAAGTAAAAAATATATTCTGAAAAGTTTTTCTATGAACACCAATTTTCCGCAGCATTCCTGTTATAGCTCTGTGTGTGGCTAGGATCATGAATGGGTGTCTATTTAAATTTATGTTCTGCATTCCCATTTTATGATTGACATCAGTTGCACAGTATAATGTCATGTTAGAGTTTTGCAATATGGTAATTATAATTGGAAACTGAGATTTTTGTTGAACTTAACTTTCTACTTTTATTATTTCATTCTAAACATCACCTGATCCCACACCTTTATTCTGATGTTGTTCAGAAAGGTATATATTTTCACGTTCTCAATTTTTTTGTGTTGTTTTTCTCTTTTATATGGTTATTGACTAAAGCAAGTAGAGATTGTATTATTTATTTTTCTTGTTCTTGTTGTTTGCAATAGGAGAAGGGAAGGAGGTAACCTGTTATTTATCTCTCACTTTGCACATAGTGATTGCTACTTGCTGTATACTTCAATCATTCAGGTTAAAGGGATTTAGTTTTTAGAAGATATGTGTGATGGGGATAACTTACAATTTATCTATATGCAAACCAACTCATGTTTGTTTTTTTTATTTTAAAAGATAGACTAATCATTTCTGGTGGTAACAGTGAGAGATCAGTCTTGGTAATAAAGTAAATCCTAGCATAGCCAGAAATATCTTAAGAAAATTTATTTTTAGACCTTGAATTCGGGATATGTCTTTATATTCTCTTTGGAAACAGTGTATGAGTTTTAAAAAGGAAGTCCTGCTTTCTCTTGCTTCATAATAAATATGCAAGATGAATAACAATTTCAACTAAATCCAAGATGTCCAGATGTGAGGTCTTTAAGTGGCTTTATTAGAACACCCATCTTTATTAGAACACACATCTGGGGCAGAGCGGTGCCTCTGTGGCTAAGGATCTGTACCCATGGCTGGAAGGTCACCAGTTCAAATCCTGTGGTCAGCAGGGGAATCCTACTCTGTTGGGCTCCTGAGCAAAGCCCTTAATCCCAGCTGATACAGGGTGCTATGCAATGACTATGTCTCATGGAGAGCATACTGGGGTATGCGAAAAGACAAATTCCTAAAGCAAGAAATTGTATATGGCCAATAAAGTGATCTTATCTGTTGCTACAGTATAGCTACATTGGCAACAATATAATTTTTCACACAACTAGTTTTAACCATGTACGTGAAAAAAATAATTTTCATTATTTCCAACTAAAGGGTGAATACAGACAACTTTGTATGAGGGTTTACCGGCGAAAGGATGAAAAAGCCTTTATTTTTATTTTTGACTATATATTATTTACATACTTGTTCTCAAAACACAACTGTAACCTTTAAATATCTACAACACTACAATTTAAAAGGAATATCTAATGTTACATGAAGAAATAAAATACCTCAACTATATATTCATCACCCTTAAGTAGTGTCCAGAAATATTTAGTTGATACTGTATATTGATATTATATATTGTTTTATTTTCGAAAAACAAATATTTTTTAATAAGTGAGATACTTCTTTCTTCTCTCCTCCCTTGTCTTAAATTCTTCCTTCACTTCCTGTTTTTTTTCTGTGAAAAGTAATATCATTTTCATCCAAAGGTAACAAATGTGTCCTATCAGACACTGGAAACAAAGGAACTCCAGATTTTGAAGTATTACTCTGGATGTTTGGCTGATATTTGCTTGTAATAATGATGTGTTTTAGTGGAATAAAAAAAAATGAATGATATATAAAATAAAATATAATACTGTTATCAAGGTTTTAAAGACAATTTGAACAAGGAGTTGTACAAGCACAAGCTCAAAGTGATTTATTTTCATCATCCAGTATAATCTACGTCAAAAGTGATATACTGTATGGAAGAAAACAACACTGTAAAATTGTGACTTTGCAGCTTGAGTCTACAGAAGAATGAATATAGACTACAGGTAGCTGAAATTGCATTCCTCTTTTATTTTTTCTCACATTTTTTTCATCAGGGATTTGTGAATAACCGTCATGTTCTTCCTGAAAGGATTGCTCTTCTCAGGCGGGTCCAGAACCTCATTCTGCCCAGGGGATTATCCTTCCATTTCAAGCATGTGTTCCTCTTCAAGTACTTGTGAAGCCCGAGTACTATTGTTATCCTTTCTTCATCTACATCTTTTAATATGACAGCAATGATGCCTGGAGTCCCTTCTAAAAGCTGTAGCGACTGAGCCACCTCAAATTCAAATTTGCACCACTTACTCTCCATGAAGTGCTTTGATACTGTATGACTTCAATGGCTTTTTGGCTGTTCATGACTCATTCCTCAATGATATTGGAGACTATAGGCTTGCCTACTTCAAAGTCTCATACATATAGACACAGTCGAAGAGGAGGCATTCCCTTCTCCAAATTTTCTACCTGTCACGGGAGCCGGGGACTAGCCGTGGAGAGAGACCGGCAAGATGGGAGGACCCTATGCGTAGCAGTAGGAACAGACCGAATGAGAGGGTTCGTCCGGGCTCAAGGTACTGGGTGGAATCGGGGTGAGATATAAGCCCTCAGGTAGCGGACGTGGGGCGACCTGGCGAGGAGAGCCTCTCAACAACCTATCCTAATGCCGAGCGAGGAGGAAAGAGAGACCCGGAAATATAAAGCCCCAGACGCAAGACACACCAGAAGTACAAGGAAAGTACAAGCAGCTAGGAACAGGACAGAGCAGGAGCGCCATCTGGCTGTGGAGGGCGTGACACTACCAGTTCTTCAAAGACCCACGTTTCATCTCCACTGAAATATATGACGAAGGCATCATATTCACTCTCACCCTGCTGGGTGCTTCTGTATGCATTCAGTAAGATGCAGCCATAATGAAAGTAATATTGATATTTATAGGCAACAATTGTCAAAAAAATAAAGTGATAGTTCTGAACGTTGTGGTTATGACAATTGTTACAGTATTTTTGCAGGAATCAATATTAAATTTTATCACTTTTTTATTCAAAGAAGATAATGGACTTTTGCAAAGAACATCATTTGGGTTTTTCAATTTTGCTTTGTGCTTGACAGCCCAATTTATAAATTCTGAGACTGAACAAGTGCATTCAATAGGATTGTGGGATATGTCAAAAGCAGAGAGTTTTATTGGCAGCCTAGCGAGTATATTTTGAGGAATACTGTTTACATAGTTTTTATCTAAATCTATCAGCTTCAGTGAAATAAGGCTTGGGTTCAAAAGAAAATCTATAGTTGTTAATTTATTGTTGGAGATAATTAAATGCCAACATTTCTGGAGTCCTATGAAAGTGCTCCAGTGCAAGTGTTAAATCCCACAGATATCAAGGTATTTCAGCTGCATGAGGTTTTTAAAAATATAGGCAGAAATATTCCGCCAAAAAAGTATTCTTGACATCTTCAGTATCTTTAAACTTGTCAGACCATCCATTACATTATGAACACTTAAGTAGGTATTTGTGTAAGAAATATCAAGATATTTGAGATTTTTAGTTTTTGTAGACAACTGTATTCCCCAATAGTATCAAGCTTTGTATAACTCAGATCCAGAATTTCTAGATATTCAAGTCCTTTGGAGGGTACGATATAAAACCTAATTTCAGCATTGTAGCTCAGGTTAAGGTATTTTAATTGGGGTGCTCCAGAAAACTTAAGATTGCAGCAATTTCTCATACTAAAGTGATTAGAGCTAATATCTATTTATTTAAGATTGGTCGTGTTTGTAAAACCTGATAAGAATGTGGTCAAAAACTCATTATTTCTTATCAAAAAATTCTCTAAAGTTGACTGGTTTGATATTTGTGCTGTAGGTAAGTCATTAAATGCATTCTTACTCAAATCTAACACTTTAAGATTTTTCAACTAGGGAACAGCTAAACTCTCCAATCTGCTGTGCAGTATTTTGATCACAGTAGCTTTTGCAAGACAAGAAAATACGTCCATGGTTTTAAGATATATTGGGAATTGTTTCATATTAAGGAGATGTATTTCCTGAAATGTGATCATGCATAAGCCCTCAAAAAGGTTAGTCTGAGATGATATGAGAGTTTTATCATCTCTGTAGTTTCCAAGGACAGGTTTGTCCACTTTTAGGCCTGCCATTGCTCTTAGGCAGTTCTTCATATTTTCAGGAGAGGCAAAGGTACTTCTCAGGTGAAGTTCACCAATGTGCATTCCATTGAAAGCTCCAGGTTCAATGTCCGAAATTCTGTTTTTTGATAAAATTATTTTTACAGTTGGTTTGCTGTGTTCATATTTCTAAAACACAAAGTATCTTTTGCCAGTACACTTGAAATGTTATGATTGCAAAAGTCAAGAAGCGTAAGGGCAGTGAAATTTAATGTATTTAATGTATTTAAGGGAATTAAATTAATGTAATTTAATGTTCTTATTGTCTTTGGATTGTTCTTGCCCATGTTCAGCTCCTTCAGTTCTGTCAAGGAGAAAATAAGCAAGTCCCATATAGGAAAAATGCAAACTTCCACAAATGTAAGCTGCTGTAGTATCTTCAGATGAGAGAAAGGCCTCTCTGAGATTTGTTTGATTGGGTTCCCAGTAAAAATTAAAATGGTCAATTGTTTCACATGCAGAAATGCATTGTCTTCAATCAGGGTGATTTTGCACTTGTATTGTAGAACATAGAGAAAAAGGGATACTATGAGATGAATTGTGCTATGCATTATGCATAGAAGTTCCTTTTAATAGATACTGTCACACTCATGGTGTGAAATAAACTCTTCTGTTGTCTGATAATAATTTGCAATACTTTTTTTGCATTTCAAATTTACACACGCCAAATTAAATGCTTTAAACTCATGCATCATTTATTTAATCTGAAAATTAAGACATGATATGTATATGAAATGTTATGGAAAGCATTGCATATAACATTAAAATTGATTTAAAGTATAGCTTTCATTGTTAATAAAACAGTGTTTCCCAATTCTATCAGGATTCTGCTAGCACATCATATTTTTCATCCAGCCAGGTGCATATAATGCACTCTACATACAAACATGCAATCATACATTATAAAATAAAAAGGTTATTTAAAGTACTCCACATGCTACACCCAAAATAAGCAGTGCTGGAAAAATGGTCCATTGCCTATGCTAACTCAGCTCTTATGGCCATCCCCTTTATACATTTTTAAATTAAATACTGTTAAAACTCTTGGCAAGTACTTGGAAGTTCCTTACTGGCTAAGGATGTATGGTACATGAAAGAGCGTATAGGAAGTTTAATAAGGAGGCCAGTAGAAACCAGGCTCATAATGAGCAAATTATCAAACAGAAGCAACTGGCATAAGATAAACTGCTGCACAGATGCTCATTCTCTATATGGGTGTGTTGAACTGAAACAAAAGATGCAATAAACAAATACACCACAAACTGCAATATCACTGCATACAGTAAGTGTGTTTTTCTATAATTATTTCATTAAGAAAAGGGGAGTAAGCAATACCTTGTGTGGTCAAGAGCAGTTAGATCAGGAAGCAGAGTGATGGAAGCTTGCTGTAGTATCTTCAGGTAGTTAAAGCTAAAGTCTAGACCCCTGACGGTCACTGGAATTTCATCAGGTATTCTGCTTAGGTTTAGCGCCATTCAACAGAAAGAGAAACCGGTGACAATCTAAAGAAAATGGAAATGTTTCTTGGTTAGTTATCCTAAAATAAAAAATTATGCAGCCATGCAAACTTAATATTTTTAACTGTAAACATAAGTCTTACAAATTACAAAATATGGGATGTTTTTCTCACTTTGGTGGTGTTTATCAAACATGATGAAGTCCTTCTTGACTTTAGGCTTAGTGCTGTACATGTTCTTAAAAATTGGAAAGAACAAAAAACCAAGGACACACAACTACTTCTCCAAATGTTGTGCTACTTAAAGTAGAGTTGAGATTTAATTGATTTGTGGGAAGCCTATCTTTTACAGCTTTACTGTAAGGGTTCAGTTCAGAAGTGACATGTGGGACTGTGAGACACTTTTAACTGGGTCTGAGACCGAGAAGGGATCTCCAGAACAGGGGAAGAATAAACAATGCATCATTACACCTGAGTTCATTTTGTTAGATCTCCCCACACCCAAGACATCCAACCCCCATAATGAGTCCTGAGCCCTGTGTAGGCAAGAAACTCAGTCAGGAGAAGACACACAAAGAGAAGAATTTGGTGGACACAGACTGCACCACTGGATACAGGACAGAACTCGAACATCAAAAGTTGACTTGGACTCAGAGAAACAAAGTAGGAGGAGCATAAACTACTACTTTGTTAGGGAAGGCAATGACTGAAGGGGGTGCCTAAGACCCATTATAAGACAACAAAATGTTTCTTCACCATGGTGGAAGGGGCAGGCCAGGTCATCAACTGGAGCTCTATTTTGCAACATGGTGGGCTGCTGGACTACTAATTTGGGACACTGGGTTTTGGGTAACTGGGGTCTATGGTGTTCATGTGTTTATGAAACTGTGTCCCCCTTGGGGATACTTTATTAAGTATCATTATTAAGTCATTTAAGTGCTCTGTGTTTTTGGATAGAAAGTGATACAGGTGTTTGAAGAATAAAACTATGCAACTATGTGATTTTTAATAATTATATTAATATTAGTGGCTTGGTCTAGTCTGTGGACACACTGGTGTCATTGGCTAGAAAGGTTCAAAATTTAGAAGGTTGCTTAATCTATCTATCCATTTTCGAACTGCTATTTTCAATTCAAGGTCGCAGGAGAGCTACAGGGACTGGGACTGGGAGCAATTTTCCCCACAACCAATTAACCTACCAGAATGCTTTGAAAACCTATACGAACATGTGGAAAACATAAAAACCTCCATGTAGATAGCATCCTGGGCCTGGAATTGAACGCTGGACTACAAGGCAGCAGTGCTAACCACTGCACCACCATGCTACTCATCAGGTTACTTAATAATACAGTAAAGCACTTCACATTCATTCCTGGCTGTCATATGAACTTAGCAAAATTAGTGGAAGCAGGAGCTTGTAGATTTTTTATGCACCATGGTATTACTACAATTCATTCACTCAAGATCAGGACGGGATCCTTCCAGTCTGACACTTTTGAAAACATATGCTTTGGTTTATTTTTTAGAGCGTTTGTGAATTAGCAGCTGTTCTTTACTTTAAAACACTATGGGACACCAACAATGAGAAGTGCTGCTTACGGAAAGTGCAAGCTGCTGTGCATCACAAAATACACAGTATAAGGAAGCCCTGGTCAGATGATGCTCTCAGCAGCAGGTGATGTGAATTCAAATTGTGATGCATGACACTGACTTCCATCTGACACAATTCCACACACCATTACCTATACAAGCAAATCTCAGGGGGTTTTCTACTGTTTTCCTGTTCAAACATTTTCAGAGGCATACCATTATTCATTTAAGGTTCCTAATATTTTGGCCTGTGAATGTCTTTTGTATTGTACTTGCCTGCTCTACTGTATGTATATGTATAAAGCTACAAGGAACTGGACCCTCTATTATCATTCCTTTTAGGATTAGTGATAATAAGAAGAAAAAAGTAAAAAAAAAGTCATACACTATATACATCTTATTTGCAATCTTAAATTATAATAAATCTAGTGACTTTAAAATGAGCGTAAAATACTCTCAAGCTGTTAAACAGGGTATTAATCACTCTGAAAACCTTCTGTATTTTATTCTTTGTTTTCAGTTCTGTTTTTTTAGTTCCTCCAAAAGTAATCACCCCAACTTACATAACTACAATTTCTGCATAACTACAAATGCTAAAAAAATATTTATGAGCTTTTCAAAGAAGAGAGTTTAGAACACTGCAATAATAATAATGTAGTTTAGCAGGTAGAACTTTAGTATCAAAGCTGTTAAATGATTGTCTATTATTTATAAGAAGAAAATGATCAAAGAGTTCTGATACTAATATTAAAAAGTGGTGCTCCCTGGTGGAGAAAAATATGGGGACTGTACATTTTTTTTTCTTTTCCTTCTGCATTTTGCTTAAAATGGTCATCTCCTTCAATAGAAAATACTGTAGCTGAGTATTAGAAATGTTTATGATAACACTACATCAGCTATAAGATAAGATAACTTTACTAGCCATGTAAAATTTCTTGTATTAGGAATTAGTCTTTTCATGTACCCCAGCTTGCTCTCCATGAGACACACTGACAGGGAGAGAAGCTTGGGGTCAGAGTGCAGGGTCAGCCATTTATATGGTGCCCCTGGAGCAGTTGGGGTTAAGGGCCTTGCTCAGGGGCCCAACGGAGTAGGATTCCCTCTGGAAGGCAACCTTCCTTAGCCCTAGAGCCACCGCACCGGCCCTATAGGATATTAATATAGTTTAATATGTCAGTATTAGTACAGTATGTTGATCATTAGGTATGTTGTCAGTAGATTCAGAACATTAGTTAAATTCTTAATTTAATTTATTTCCCCCAAAGAGTTACAATAGAATAAAAATACAGCAGTGAAATTTCACTGACTCAGACCATTATTTTACTACACTAGTTTTCTTGGAACCACTTTTTCAATATTTTGAAATCATTTTGAATCATTACTTCCTCAGAACACATTTTAATATGTCCTGCTTGCCAGCAGATCTAAATTTAATAAGTACAAAAAGCTGTTGAACTATGTAAGGCAATGTAATCTCTTCCTAGTTTTATCCCTTCCAAAAACCTCTCTGCATCTTTTGTCAACTTCCACAGTTCGTGATCATGCTGCCAAACACAGAAGAAAAAACAGTCTGATTCTGTTGTATAGGCATCTGCTTGAATCCAATTTTTATACAGGAGATAAAGGGAAAAAATGAAAAATAATGTTTCAGTAAGCCTGTAAAAACAAAAAACAAAATTGTGTCCAAGATTGTGTGTTATTGAAAAGTCAGCCTGTTAGGAAGTAAAAATGGAGGTGGCACAGTAGGAATGGCATAGCTATGTGGAAGTTGTTGAGACAATATTTGCATGAAGGTTTTGAACTGTGATCTGTCAGTATTTGCAAGGAAAAATTGAACGGTTATAGCTGTGGAGGTGTTATTGCCCAAGCATCTTGGAACAATACCCTCATCTCATGTCTTGCAAGTCCTGAAGTAAGCTGGAACTTTACCTTGCAAAATGACTTTGTTGCATCTGGTATAGAAATCACATCAAAAGGCAATGGTATAAGAAATTCTTTTAACATTAAATGGTACATTTTTATTTTGTCATTGCTAAAAATCCCTTTCCTACTTTTCAGTTTAGGTAGAAGTTATATCTTTACTATTCTTTAATTGTTCTTTGTATTTATTACACAAACTTTCATTGTGGGATAATTAAGAAGCACACAACCACTCATTGATGAAACATGTTTTAGAGAATACAGTACTATGTTGGATTCATCCCTATATGACATGAAGTTATTTAGACTAATTTGTAACTTTTCCAGCTGTTTAACTAGGGAAAAAGAATAAAAATAATCTTCATCGCCTCTGAGTTTTGTACATTGTTGTGGAAGTGTAGACAGAAACATACTGTACAGTACTTATTAATAATTTTCACTAGAATCTCTTAGACACAAGCTCAGTCAGCATTTTGTCTTGCATTCAATTTGTTTAAAAACTCCAGTCATTCTCTTTTAAAAAAATAAACATTACCTGTTCCCTGTACAGTATCATAAGTTTTCAAATTTTGTTTGTTGTCTCCTGGCTTGTGGTGTGAGTGGAAGCTGCCGAAATAGGTTTATTTGACAAAGCCCTGCAGTCTTGTGATGTCACATTATCTGAAGCAGCAGCTGGTGTGAATGAGATTTTGCAATTTTTCCACAGCTAAGCTGAACACATCATGTTGCAGATGCCTAAAACATAACACTATTTAGGTTGTTACCTTGAAGCATGTGCTTTTGTTTTACTTTACAACCACAGCTGGCAAGTATGATCTTTCAAAAATAACAAGTAAGAATTAAATCATGCAAAAGAATTTAAGTTCCAGTAGCACTGTCAGTCTCAGTAATTTTAAAAAAAAATTGAATTGTGCTTCCTCTGTATTATCCTGAATGTACTCAGTTGTTGAGATATAAACCTCTGCGTTGGTTTTGCTTATGATAAAGACAAAAGTTAGTTGCGTCATTTAGCTATTCCAGAGTTGCCTGCTGATTGAATAGAGCCAAGGTAAAATTAATTTCTTAAGGCACAAACCCAGGCATTGTTTTGAATATCAACCTTGCTTTGAAGTCTCACATCTGCAATTTTATCAATGCACGTTTTTCATAATCCTAAAATGTCTCTTCTAAAATTCTGTCTTTCCTATGCCTTTATCTCCCCAAAGGGAGATTTCAACATTGCATGGCTGTTTGGCATTTCTTCTTCTGTACTTCATCAACTTCAGGATGTTCACCACAAGACAGCTGGCATATTAACAAAAAACAAGCTGAACATGTTTTCTTTTGTTTTATATTATTTACATGGGCTACCTGCTAAATGTAATCATGTTAGTTTTGTTGCTTACAAACAAAATGTTATATGCTGTTTGCCCCATAATAAAATACACACAGGCACACAAACAGACAAACATGATATATATACAGTATGCAAAATAGTTTACTCACATTCATAATCTACTGTACACACATACATACTGTATATACATTTAAAGATTCCTACTAATTGATTGCTGGTTTGTAAATGCTTAAGCAAACTGATTAGAGCATTTTGTGAGTTTTGTTCCTATATGAGTATAAGCATAATTTGTCAGTTGTGAATTCTATGTAGGAAACAGCCAGGAAGGTATGGAGAAGTTATACAATTGCACAACAGAAAAGCTGCTAATGTTAAAAGAATTCCTTGCAAGTTTGTAATCCTGTTGTTAATGTGCCATACAATGTTTCTATAGTGTCACTGACTAACATAAGGTTTGCAAGACATATCCCTAGTCCTGACCGAAATTGATTTATTTTTTCTTTGCAAGACAAAAGTTCAGCATTTTGCAAATGATTTATTTGTGCTGCAGAAAGGGTGGTGATTTACCTCTAAGGTGCCATTTAAACATGAAATTGCCCAGACTCCTGATATAGTGAGTCTAAATGCTCAGTGACATTTAAGGCATAACCGAATGGCACTAAACCCGGGTTATTCTATTAGACAATACAGAGTTTAAATGTTATTGATTTTCTAACCCCAGAAAATAAAAATTATTTCAGATTCACCTGTCTAAGAAGGAATTAATTTCAGACGCAGTAGATAATACATTTTACATTTTTGTTTTAGGAAAGCCAAATGGGTCCACTGACTGCTACAGTAGGTTGAGCATAATCAACTCTCTGTTGAAACTAAACATAAAAGTTTCCACAACTTCCATTAGCAGCTTAGTTATTCTTCACGTATTATTTTCTTGCAGAAGTACTCGTTTTTCTGATTGTGTAAGCTTTGTAACACAATTTCTTCAAACTAAATACAACAGAAAGGAAGCACTGCATTTATGGAGTTAAAACACTGCAACGACCACGGGGCTCGGCACGGAATGGAGCAGGTGTAGAACTCAGGAAAACGGGTTAAATAACACATTTATTAACCAGAACCGGGGAAAGGTACACACACAGAGACAGGGATTACAGCGCTCCATCTACACTAATACTGACACGGGGGGGAAGTGGTCACTTCACAGCCCCCGCCCCCTTCTAAACAGTCCGTTTCCCCCAAGTCCCGCCCCTCAGCCGCTCTTCCCAGACCACCTTGCGCATGGCCACAGGGGACGAAGCAGCTGTTAAGCGCCCCACGTGGGCGTTACAATACTAACACCAGATGACAGAGATCAACATTTCAGTTTCTTCAATATTTCAAGGTAAAACAGAATTGCAAAGTTCGAGCCTTTTTGATTAATAGTATATTAAGATGGTGTTTAATAGCCAGTTGCAGCTAAACACTGCAAAATAAGCAGTATTTGGCTAAATTCTGCTATACAGCTACAGATTTTGCATTTTTCTTTCAAATCAAGGGTAAATAAAAGTTCTGGATTTTTTTCTTGTTTTAGTACCTATTATATTAACTCTAAAACTCCTAAATTTAAATTGTACCTTCCCAGAATGTAATTAGTTAGATTCAAGTGAGAACTTATTTTTACCCCCTTGTTGTATCTGCAAACGAAAATACTTATTTTGATGATGTTGAATATTTTCCAAATGCTTTATAGCATTTGCAATTCCACTGTGAGAAAAATATGACTGGCTGTAGTTTAAATCTTTTATTGTAAAGCACTTACAATGGAAGCAGAATCAAATTTGAATTGAAAGCAGTGAATAACATACAAACAAAAATTAAATGAAATAAAAAGGCTATGCTTACACAGGATTTGTTTATTTTTACGTCACATGTCTGAAAGGAGCCTGTACAATCTTAAAATCTCTTTACAATAAAATCCAAAACCACTGATGAAAAGAAAAAAAACTAAACAGATTTCCCAAACATTTCTGTTTGGAAATAACAAACAAATATCCCCAAAGCAAATAATTTTTGGACAAGTATTGTAAGGGTTGAATAAGTAATTGCAGCTTAATTTCCATAATCTTCCAATAAAGATTTCCTCTGCATACATCTAGGGGCATTATTATGAATACAACAGTTTGTGTTTCATTCTAGTAAGAAGTCCAATTAAAAAGTGGAAAGCTCACTTTTGAAATTGCAGTGTGTCATCTTCTGTAGTCTCATCTCAGCGGGTAGGGTAGAGCTGTACTGATATTTTCATGTTATCTTTGAAGAAACTACAGTGATATTCCTTTATCCTTTCTTGCATAGAGGGTCTGAGTCTTGGTGCATATTTCTCTTTTATTTAACCTGTCAGTTACTCAAAAAAAAAAAACAGCACAGAAAACTGTGACAGAAAGGAACATGTCTTTATTGTATGGAAAATGACTGTACCAATTCAGCTGTACAGCTCACTGAGATGGTTATTTCCATCAAAATACATGGTTACCCAATAATTAAGCAAGCATTTTATGACCTAGGAAACAGATACTTTATAGAAACAAATCAAAACATTCAAAGATCTTGACTAGGGCCAGGATAAAACAACTATAAACAAATCAGTAACATGTAAGCTAATAAAAAGGCAAAACAGAACACATTTCAGAGGTGTTTTGAAGGAAGGCTTGATATCTAATTGTAAACACCTTATGAAACTATATTACACATTGGGAACTTCGTTTTATTTTTTTGCCTAGGAGCTCTCTGAATGTACATTCTGTTCAGTTGATTAGGAGCCATAACTGTAGCCGCAGGCAGTCACTACACAATAATCCTGCATTTTCGAATATGGCCCAGCTTTATTTGGACTGTCATGTTGCTCAATTTACAGCACTTTATTTACAGATAACTCTTTCCTGGGGTTTATCTAAGTGTTACACTTGTACCCTTGGGCTTCTTCAAAGCTATCATGATAGAATGTATTTAGAATGTGTGGTGCTCAGAGTTCCTGAACTTGCACATTGGATTTTTTTTGCAGAAGTAGGAAGGGGAAACATTTTTCAAAAGCTGACATAAACTTCTTGTTTTCATGAAAGGTGTTGTAGATTACAACCTGACTTCCCCCTATATTGCAGTGCCTTTACAGTGGTATCATATGAATGTATCTCATAAATGAGTGTGAAATGGACTGAACTAAACAATCAGACCTTAAGAATTCAGTACAAGACCACCAGGAAAAAAAAAAAGGTAGTTTAACTTACACCAGCTCCTGTGTGTTGTCCATTCAATGTATTACAAGTTAGAGCTTCGGGAGAATGGCCCATTTTCCTGAAGATACTATCACAGGCAGCATGTTGTACTGGATCTGCCATGTCTTCAAACTTCCTTACCAACTTAAGATCTATGTTATAATGCAGAGGTTTTTTGAAGAAAATCTTTAAAGTGTGACTACTGTGCATGTTTTACAGAGTAGCATACACATGAAATGAAATCTAACCACTGTGATTACTCCCCATACACCTAACTGTCTCCCTGACTTGCGTCTTCCATTAAGTATAAAGGAATATACCAGAGATTGCTATGGGAGTGGTGGTTGCAAACCTAGCTGGCTGTTAAGTTATCAGAGACAGCACTGGAGCAATTTCATCATAAGAGTATTCTGTACAGAATAACTTAGTACTTACTTTTAGCTGACACCCACACCTTGATGGCTTATGAGTGTTCCAGCAAAAGTTCATAGATCTGGATTTTTTTGTTGCTCAAATAATGGGTAACATGTGGGTAATCTTCCTCGGTTTTCCATTTTTCTCCCTTTGTAAAATCTCCAACATGGCTTATGTGAAGAATCTTCTCCAACTGGCTCTCCTTAGCGTGTGTCTCATTGACATAGGACTGCAGAATCTTCACCTGGACTCGTTGGTCCTTCATTTCCACCTCTCCACTGTATATCCTGTACTGGAGACCAGGGAAGACATCTCCTGCTTAAACTTGTCCAACTCATCATTCACATTTTTTATTGTTTTCAGAGAGATTATTTGTACTCAGTCTGACTGGTCTTCAGATGGCTGATTATGTGTCACCTTGAACTCCAGGATCTTCCTCTACTGTTAATTAGCAGGCAGAGCTTCGTATCTGTCCCCCCACTCACAGATCCATGTGATGGACACTTGATGCACTGTTCCCTGTCTCTGCACCTTTTTGGCTCTCTATCCATTTTGTATTCAAATAAAGGGAGTCTGATAGAGTTGCATTTTCCAGCTGCAGAAACTGTCACAGAGTTATACTAGTCTCAAAGGTGTTCCTGCAAGTTCCCGTCCCTGGTAAATTGTTGCTAAATCTAAATTATTTGGTCCCAGCAGCTGGAGCACTTGTGGACCTACAGAGTTATGACCTCCTTGTCATGTAAGACCAGTTGTTACTTAGGCTGGGTTTCTGATACCACCTTTTGAGAGCCCATTTGGTTTTTCCCTTTTAGTCACTTTCACATCAAGTTAAACTTGTCTCATCCAAGCTCAGGACACACTGGGGTTGTGTTCTATTCCTCCAGCCCTTGTAAGCTGGTGTAATTCAGCTGGTCTGAAGTCATAGATTTCTGATTCTTCTTCCTCCTTCTGCATGGAGGAAACATCAAGCACTACCCCAGACATGAGTCAGAAGGTTGTGGGACATTCCAGCCCTGCCACATGTACTTCCCTTAGCCCTTATTTCCCTTAAGCCTTAGAAAGGTAAACATGTCAATGTATGTAGTATTGAGACAGTACAAGTCATGTTCATCATCTTCACAGCTATCACATTAATCAAGGTCACTCTCGGTATACTATGCCCAGTGGTCCCCATACCAAGAACGCTATTCCCAAGGATCCCGGGCTGAGGGCCAATCACTCCAAATGCATTGCCACACTCCCTTACACCCAACACTCCAGCACATTACCCTGTGGATTCTCTTTTGTTTCCCAAAGCTTACCTGGGTTTTGTAAGATGCTTAGGTCCTCCACTCTTACCTACCTGACCTGAATCACAAATGCTTCCAGTATCTTCCCTAGACCAATGTGCAAGTTTTGTCAAGGAAAAGAAAAAGAAAAATAGTCTAGGGAATATCACATCTTTTCTCAATCAGGCCACAAACCCAGATGAGCCTTCAGATGGGACAGACCCCACCCTTAACTAAGGCAGGTCAAGGGATATGAACGCCTTAAAACTCACTCAAGGTAATATTGGAACTTGCAGGTTTTACAGCAGAAAAACACATTCCTCAGAAGCCCACCCACAACCACTATTAAAACCCAACCAGAACCTAAATACTCTGTGGGGACACTCACACAGACTCTTCACCTGTAATTCTTAAGGCAGAGCGATGGCTCTGTGACTAAGGATGTGCGCCTGTGGCTAAAAGGTTGCCGGTTTAAATCCTGCGGCCAGCAGAGGAATCCTACTCTGTTGGGTCCCTGAGCAAGGCCCTTAACTGCAACTGCTCCAGGGGCGCTGTACAATGGCTGACCCTGCGCTCTGACCCCAAGCTTCTCTCCCAGTCTGTGTTTCAAGGAGAGCAAGCTGGGGTATGCGAAAAGATGAATTCCTAATGCAAGAAATTGTATATGGCTAATAAAGTGATCTTATCTTTATGTAGTGAAGCATCCCTTAGGAATGTTCCATTAAAAAATAACAATACTGACCATATTTAAAAGATTGAAAGATTCCCTTTGTGTATGGCAAACTTTTCTTTTTGTCTATGTTTAGACATAAAAAAATAAATCCTTTCTGTCCAATATAATTTGAGCTCATTTCACATCACACAGTATAAACTTTCAGAATGTCTTTAATGTGTAGATTTATACTGTATACAAATGTGTTACTGGAAAAATATTGCATTTAAAATAATGGATTTTGTTATTTGCTATATCTCAACATTGAATGTACATGTCATTTCAAAAACAAATGCTATATTAAAATGACTTTTATGGTCTCAAAAATAAAGCATGGGTGAATATTATAATGATGTGCTACGCATACTGAAAGTATGTGTTTTGAAAACATCCCCTTACAGAGCAAAATGCTTAAATTGCCTTGAAACAATAATATCAGACAGAATCATTATTCTTTAGGCCCTTTTGGATGATGAATTTACCATGACCTCATCCCATCATTAACATAGCAACTCTGAGATCATTAACACAAAGATGTCTTTGTGTCTATTTCTCTGTTTCATTTCTGAAGCTGTTCTTTTTAAACAGCTTCATTTAACATTTAAATTTCATTTGTTCACTCACAGTTCCAAGATACAGTGTTGAAAGTTTAATTGCTTAACCTTCTGTAGCAAGTGAGTCTTTGACGGGACTGTTGTAACAGCTAACACATTGGGTGATAAATAGATAATTAGATTATTGGTGTTTTTTAAAAATACTCATACTGTAGGTGTAATGCGTGTATTGCATATAAATGGCCTAATTTAGTGCCACATTAGACATCAATTTCTAAATTCCTCCCTTTATTTTCCCAGCTATGATTGGAACTGCATGAGTTCTGGAGATCAATTCTCTTCTCTGAACAGAATGACTTGAATCATATGGAAAAAATAATCCAGGGGAAAGCGAATTGATAAATTTGATTCACTGAAATGATTTGTTCCAAAAGTATGAATCAGATGCAAACTTTACCTCTTTAGTGCTCATAACAGGCCTACATGTAAGCAGCTAATGTAAGTGGTCTCTTTGCATCATTACAGCAAGCAGAGTGCTGGTGCAAGAAAAATACTGTACCAATGCCATAGAGAGAGGCTCATTCATTAAGCTTTATTCTGCTACTGTGGAACAGAATACCGTTTGTCTCTAAAAATACTGGTGCTGTTATTGAGCTTGCGTTAAAGCCATGAAAACAAACAGAATATAGGTTCTTCTCTACATGCAGATGTATGTACTGGACTACATACGGTATTGTTTCAGACTATCCCCTATACTAAAATAAATGTTGACCTTGAAAAGTGAAAACTGACCTTTTAATTATTTTAACGTTATGTTATATTTCTTTGGTGGTTAGAGTTGCAGTGTATTCATCACCTGTTTCCTTACCCATTTCTCCGTTAGTACAGTATGTGTTCTAATTTAACAATCATCAGATTTCTACTTTATGCCAAATACAGTATACAGTAGTAGTATACCGTAGCATACAGGTAGCATGCCTTTTGACTGAAACATCTTTGGCACAGTTTATTGTTGTGTCTGTGCATAGTCAATAAATTACAAAAACTAACTTTGCATGCAAATGAGTTTAAACAAAGTAACACTGAAAAGGTTTTGGTAATTAATATATACAGTACAAGCACAAAATAAACTTCTAAAAGGATCAAAGACAAAAAAAACTACTGCTGAAACACACCGACATTTACAGTACTATATTATCTGGTTCTAGAAGCTAAAGGATCTAGTTTAAAACCAGTTAGTTGTGGTTATAAGCAGCTTTCAGACAGGTGACCCAACCCTATTTCTTAAGCAGGGTTTTTCTTGCTGCCTGAACAGTTCTGTCATTAATAAAAAATGTTGAAGTCACAATTTCAACACTAAGCATAGAACTGAGGAAAAGAAAAAAAATCATACAACAATAAAGCACAATGACTTTGTCTAGTTTTCCTGTGCACCACGGTGGAAATACTAGCCTTCTGCAAGAAGTGCTGGGTAAGATCATACGTGATGTGGGGCCAATCACACGCCAAATTGCTGCTCATTTGTGCCCTCCCTTTTATGCTCAGTGTTGTGTCATATGCATTGTATTTTATCGCTGGGGCAGTGTTGCTTACTTCAGTGTGAATCGATTACATAGGTTTTATTTTGTTTATGAAATACTCATAGTAATTAATGTTCCTTTAAAACAATCACCTGTATAGTAAAGGTGTGGTCTTATTAAGCTTATTGCTTATGTTCTTATGTTTGGAAAGTTCTCTATATTGTATATACGGTAAACTGAATCAAGTCTCTGTCTACATTTCATCATACATAACTTTTCTTGTTACATTTTTCCCCAGTGGTGCTGATAATTTAATTAACAATAATTACTGTATGATTATTACTATCCCATTACTCTATGCACCTATGTGTTTAGAAGAATAAATATACAAGTTATGGATATTTCTTAAATATATTGGTGACATTTTGATTGACCGATCAGTCAGGACTGATCTTAATGCTGGGATGAGGCACTTGATTGCTTCAGTAGTGAGAGAGTTTGAAGGATGGTTTAACCTGTTGATTTCCAAACCTGCTGAAAATCAATAACAAAAATGCGGAAAATAGCCACTATCTGCTTATCAAGAGAAAAGGCATCTTTATTCCATCAATCTTGAATGTGAGTTTACCAAAAGATTCAGGGACACGGTTATAAGACAAACAAAACTTAATTACTTACTGTACATGAGGCAAGGCACAGACAAATAATTTCAGTACTTAAGGTCTTTGTGTGCAGCGTCTTGGGGCTACAAAGGAGACATCTGTTTCCACCAATGGTGGTTTCCAGGTACTGGAGGTATTTACAGTATGTTGAAGGCCTAACTAAGCCAGCACACTGTTGCTGGGGTATTCACTGCAATTAATAGCAATTAATAATCTGTTACTGTCCATCAGTGAAGTCACAAGATCTTATCAAGATTGACACACCATCATGTGATGGAGGTCCAAGTGTTAATATCTGAAAAGGAGGGTCTACTAGCTACAGAACTAGCTATTGGCAACCTGTCTTATAGTATAACTCTGCATTGTCCTGGGACCTCACTTACTTCTCTTCCTCCAGGATTATCCTCACATGACAATAACCCAGCAGGACAGCACATGTCCTCATGCTGCTTGTGTAGCATAACTGTTCATTTATGCTTTGAGTGCTCTGCTGATTATTCCTGATACCATTGAATATTTGTGGGATAAACTGGAATTATGTGTGATATCTAGGATTCAGATACCAAAAAACAAGCACTAGAGCCGAATTCCACAAGACATTCTGCAACATTGTGCAAAGTACTGTATGTGTCAAATGTACAGTTTGTATTGCTTCCAACAGTGGTCACACATGCTACTAGCCTGTTGGAAGCAATACATCTTTCACACTGGAGGCCATATGGATCAAACCTGTTGATAACGGATGTTTCTCAGCATAATGAATTTACCAAAATCATTTCTGTTCAAGGGCAGGTGCAGTGGATAGCGTTTCTACCTGGCAGCACTGGTGCCCTGGGTTCAACTCTGATTCTAGAGTGCTATCTGCATGGAGTTTGTATTTCTCCCTGTGATTGTGTGGGTTTCTTCTCACAGTCCGAAGACAAAAATTAGCACCTTTTGAGTTTGTGTCTGTATGTGCCCCATGCAACCTTACATTGGATAAAGCAGTTAGAAAATGGATGTATGTCTGTTCAATAACAAATCTGTGCACTGCAATAAAATAAAGGTTTATTTTATTTTATTATAATTTTCCTGCAACACATTTTGTGAATTTGTTGTGGTTATATGTTTGTCATTTATGTTCATTAAGATGTTCATATTCTGATATGTTTTATGCAATGTGAACTGGCATTTTTGTGAAAGATAACAAATGACTTTGTTGAGGCACAAAATGGAAGGTGCAGAAAGTGCACTGAATGATCTCCTGGATATACCTGCAGATTTAGCTAAATAGACAAAGCAGCCTAATTATTGAGAATACAGTGTTTGTACTGAATAATGATACACATCCTTATAATCTTCTGTGCTCCTGCTGTCCTGCACTGGTTTATGAATTTTGTCTGTATTTGCAATTTAATACTGAACAACTAATTCAAGTCAAGAAGAATGGCTGGATTTGATGTCTCAACATGGTATATTTATTGCTATATTATTAGTCTTTAATTTGTCATCTGTCTTAGTGATCAACATTGCAGTTATTTAATGTAATATGTACAGTAATATCCCAAATATGTGCAAAAATAAAAACAAAGATTGTGTGTTTCAGTAACTGACTAGAGAGTGCCATCTTCTGGCTCAATGAATTCTATCCCCTGTGAGAGATTAAGTCATTTGAGTTTCACAGTAAGCAGGCTCAATAATATCACACTGAATCATGAAATGCTTTTTATTTTTAATTCAAATTAAAACCATTGCACAATCAATTTTCTAATTCAAGGTCATAAGTCAAAATGGCACATATGTGTATAGGTTTAATAATTATGTTCTTTCTAAAATATATATATTTTTATATCCTTCTGAAATAGGCATGTCAGCTAAATCTTCATATTCTCCTTGACTAAATAGGGATGCACATGAAGTAATTACCTTCAATGCAAAACTACCTGAAACTAGAAATGCAAATGGAGTGAAAAAATTGAAGATTTGTGTACTGTGGCAAGTACTGTGAAACAGTAAGGAATATGTATTGAGAGAAGGTCAATACATATTATTAAAACATTAAAAAAATACCGGAATCAACTGTCTAAAATAATGTCCGATACATATACAGTATGTGCAGATCCAGCTTTTCAGAATGTGTGCCAGATAATGCAGCAATTTGCGGTGCACATGCCTCAGCGTAATATACTGGACCTCAGTTTTTCAAAATATTCTGTTGTCGGACTGCACTATTTTGAATGCTTAATATGGCATGTGCATGTATTTGGACTGTTGCCAGAAAACACCTAGTTTCAAATCCCGGTGAATGCTGAGCCCCTTGAGACAACCATTTTCCAGTTATAGAATTAAGTTGAACTCTGTATTACAGTATGTTAAATATTAAATTAATAAATAAAGAAAGTAGGGCTATTTTACAAAAACAAAATTACTCAGTTGGATATATTAAAAATAGTTTATTATTATACTGTAGCTTGCTGTGAACGAGATGAGCTTCTTTCAGGTTTACATCCGTATTAAGATAATTTATATTTTGTCTTAATGCAAATTTCAGCAATGAGTAATCAGGAAACAATTTAACTTTTGGTTTATATTTTGGTTATGAAAAATATATTTCACACATACTGTACTCTAGTGGCTTTAAAGCCATATGGTAGGTAGTAGTGGTAACTACAGTAAATATAAGAAACAAAGTACACAACAGTATTCCACCTTCTTCATAAACATTTAATGCATCAAAGTCTTTAACCTGGTAACTTACGGTGGTTATTTTTTAAAAAGGTTTGATGTCTTTGTTCTAACGATTGTATATAAACTTTATATAGTTCAGATAAAGCTGTAATGTTTTATCCTTTCCTAAGAATACATAATGAGAACACTGTGTTAACCACTGCAAATTATTAGATGATTTTTTGTTGAAAAATGTACATAACCTGCATTGTGATCATGTTAGGGAAACAACTTTTATTTGTTATTTTATTTTTATTATTTAATGTGTGTTTTATTTTGTGTTAAAGTGCTTAACTGTACGGTACTTATAAATTTGATAAGTAATTCTGTCAATTTACAGTATTGTGTATTTTTAAGTATATGCTCTATTTATTTGGCATTTAATTATTCTAATTACAAACATATTTTCATTTATGATTGTTTTATTTCTCTCCACTATAAATGGCAGGAGTTTCCTTTTTCATTGTCTACCTTAAGGACTACTTCTAGCTAATGCTACAGTCTCTCTCTTGCTCTCTACAACCCTTTTTTCATTAGTATACACACCTGTTGACCATTAAAGGTTAATAATCCTCTGATAAGCTTGCATTTTCACTCTACTGTCCCTTATTCCTATCTTGCACACACAGGTGTAGCAGTAAGGCATAATATTTCACTTAGAATTAAGTGTTACTATGATTTTTAATACTTTTTCTGTGCCTAGCAGGTTCGGCTTCTCTGTAAGCACAGAGGAATGTGGCTAAGAGGTCCCTTTGATAGGAGACATCATAAAGCTATATCCAATGCAGTACAATGTAATGATATATACTATAGCGCAAATGGGCTCCATTGAGTCTGTAGTCTGTTTCTCCCCAAGGTAATGGGTCTTATTACAGCATTGAAGCTTATGCTATTTTGTAGTTGTACTATATTGTTTTTATGCAGCAGAAATCTATGCATTAACAGTAGCTAGACCACAAAGGGAGGAAATGGCAGCAGGTCAAGACAAAATACAAGAATATCATCCACAGTGGTCCTGTACAATACAATGTCCTGCAGTCCTCTGGAAGAAAATGTTCCCCAATATTAGTCAACAAGAAATGTGCACAACCAGATGCAGGTCACTCTTTACATCACCACCAAGTTCCCACCTACCTATTTACGGCACTCTCTTTTATATAGCATATCCCGTCTTTCAGTTTGCATGCTCTCCCTTTTTAGAATGCGGGTCAACGTTTTTTAGTTTGCTCACCCACACTTTTTAATTTGCATGTCTACATTTTTTAATTTGCACATCTACATTTTTTAGATTGCATGTCTACTCTTTTCTACAAGATCTGCTAAATTTGTATGTCCACATGTATTAGTTTGAGCTATCCTTTTTCAGTTTTCTGCCACTTCTTTTTTATTTGAGGCACATGTGATTTATTTGCTTGTCTTTTTCACTACAGAACCACTGTACCAGTATCACTGTGAGCTACATTTCTATCACTGTACTGTAATTTACTTGAGCATATCTGTTACTAATTTCTGCACCTTCTCTATCCTTCAATCCTGTCAAACTCGCTGTGCTCAGATGGACTGTACCAACTCTATTCTAATAATTGTTCAGTCTCACTGTGTTTTATTGGATCATACCATCTCTATTTAAAATTTCTCTCAATCTCAATGTGCTCTGATAGACAGTACCTTCGCTAGTCTAAAGTAGTTAAAGTAGGTAGCTGTGTCAGCATGTGTAGGCTGCAAAGGAACAAGTCAAGGTTTATTCCATGCTGAAAAAAAAAGAAATGAAACAACATTTCAGCTGTGGAGCCTTCTTCACACCCACAGAATGCTCCACAGCTGAAATGTTTTTTTCTTCTCTTTTCAGCATGGAATAAACCTTTACTTGTTCTTCTATATTCTTCTCAGTTTGAATGTACTCTGATGGACTATCAACTCTATATTGCACTCCTTTCAAACTCATTGTGCTCTACTATACCATCTCTGTTCTAAAGACCTTATTCTCTCTACAGTATGTTCCAAAGGACAATACTATCTGAATTCTTCATTCTTCTCTGACTGACAATGTTATGCTGAGTTTTAACATTCTACCCTCTTTTCTGTGTAACTGTACTCTGTTAGACTGGTCTTTAGTCCCCTCACTATGAGCTGAAGGAGTGTAACAACTTTATTCAACTTTATTATACACTTATACAGCCTCTTTGTACTCTGATGTATTGTTCCATTACTTTCAATCCTTTGAGTCTCATTGTCTTTGGATGGACCATACCAACTATAGTCTACACTTCTATCAGTGTCACTGTGTTCAGATAGCAGTTTTATTATGGGACTCATAGGACTTTTTTTGAACATATAATCAAACTTGTATTGCAGTTGCAGTTAAGAGCTGTTATTTTGTTTTTATTATGTCCACTATTATCAAAGGAAAACCCCATTATAATACCCAGTAAAGATGTCTTTATTCTTTTTGTGCACTGTTCATTGAGGAAAAAAAGCAAATTTATATGCTGTCATTAAATATCTCCTGAAAAAGGGCTGTAATGGTTAAACAATGTGCAAGCATGGATACCCTAGATCTAGGATATACTATTTTGTAATTCTTATTTTTATTTTTCCAAAGACATTCCTTTGAGATTATTAAAAAAGGATAAATTATAGCTGATATAAATTCAGCAAAACAAAGGTCACAGAGGTAAACCACACAATAATTAATCATGTTATGGTCAGACATAATAATCCAACAAGGTTGCACTGGCCAGAGTTCATTTGTTTGAGTTATGAGATGTAATTCTTAAGCTTCTTATTCCTCTACAAAGGTTTTATTTATTCCTTGAGTGTGAGCTTGTTAAGAGTGGGGGTCTGTGAGCGAGGTACATTTAGGGCTGGTCTTATGTGACTGCATTCCCTAGAAAATTTTATGTCATTGGACTGTGATATATATGCTGTATATACAGATTATGAAGAATGATCAAGATGTCATTTACTTGCTTTTATTTTGTGTTTTACTTCACCTGGTGGTTTTAGCTGTTTAATTGTTTCTCTCGCTGTTATTTGTTTTGTTTGTTTCTTTCTCAAAACTACTCTATCAAACTCTGGCTGTGTTATCAGCAGTCATTAGAAAAGTAGCTTCAGCTGACCTGCCACAAGAGGTCTTTTAGACCTCCATTGTGTGTAAATAGGTTCACATGTGATATATTATTGATAATTGGTGAAGGGCTGAGAGTCATATTCTCATATGGGTTTAATTTAGATTGATTTAGTATATAAACCTATTCATGGCCATCCATCTTGTTTGGTTGGCTAGTGCAGGTTTTCTTTTTGTGTTTGTTGCTGACCTTTAGTAGAATCTCATTGCAGTGTGTTTTCTTTTTATTTTTGCTGTTATGGCTGTTCCATGTGCTCAAGCCTTATGAGCCATCTGAGGAGAGGTAGGCTTCTTACAGAAGTTCAATTGCAATGATTTAGCATGCAGCTGCCTACTATGTTGTGGCCTAGTTAATATGAAACAATCTGGCGATCATCTCAATTTTTTTAGATCAATTACAATGTAACAATGTGTAGAACAAAGCTGGACACCAGCTGAACCCGTGCTTAGTATTGACTAAACATTATTCTAATTAGCATGAACTGTAGGAGGCTCTGAATAAGAACATTACACTTAATCTGATTTGCAAATTAATATGTTGGCCACATTCATATATAATTGTCTTGTTTATATATAACTGAATGTCCCTGACAATGTAATGTTGGTTTTTAACTTAAGAACTGCGTTTATGCTAAAGTATACTAGATAGGGGTACGTAACTACTAATGCAATAGTCAATTGCAATTAGTCATGAAGCAAATGAGTACAGCAGTTGCAGGCTTGAATTTGACATGTGCTGTATGGTATTAGCAGTGTTTATTTCCATTGCTAAATGATATAGATTCATATGGATATCCTTCAAATGAAGGTTTTATGTATAGGCTACATTTGTTGCACTTCATTTAAGTTTTTTTTTCTTTTATGTACCCTTACATTTGCCTAGATAACTTTATCCTCTGTACCTCCAATTCCTCAATATACCTGTTTTTCCCTGAAGAGGACACAAGTAGACTCCCATCATGATTGATAGATATGCAACAAATCTATTCAACTGACATGCAGAATGTGATGGAACACATTTAAGACTTACTCCCAGTTTAAATATTTTTTTTTAATTTCAGTTCTCTTCATTTCCCAAGATATCTGTAAATTCACTCTTGAATACTAAAGGCTTTACATAAGCTTCATTTTAATGACACTTTTTTAATAAATGTGTATTAATAAACTTCATTATTAATAAATGTGGTGTGACTGGAAAGCAATTCTAGTTAAATATTACAATAATTTTCCATATATATTATATCCAATGCTCTGCTTAGTATGCTACTAAGTTGCTTAATCCAGATACTGTAAAGAGGTGGTAACCTCTAGAGGGAAGCAACAGTTTTTTGGGGTTCATTGCAATTGAGAACAGGTTTATTATGGTGCTCCAGAATAATTTTAGCTGCTCAGCTAATTGCAATTGGTCTTAAGTTAGACTAACTAGTTTAGCACAGAGCTGCATGCTAACCATGTGTTGAGCTCTATTGAGTACGCTGCTTTCAGTTTGTGTATCAATTGACCCATTTGAAGAAGCTTTTGTTTGGTTATTGTGTGAATAAACTCTGAACCTTTCTTACATCTGTTACAATCTTTTAGTGTGTACGGGTTCCTGAGCCATTCTACTTGCTTAGTTTACAATTGTTGGGCTGTGTTCTGCTTTACTTTGTTTGGTAGCTCAGAAATAAGATGGGGATTGTTCAGCATTGTCAGCTTCATTTTAGCATGGGGAAAACAAGTTTGCATTGCTCCCATATGTGCACTGTAAACTTATCCACTGTGTTCCATACTGCCAACTCCATAGTCACTCATAGAAAATCTAGTATCAACTGGAGAACTGGTACCAGAATGGCTACAAGCACTGCCTTCATGTAGCAAACTAAGGGTAATGTGAAATTCAAAATAACCTGACAACATCAATATATACAGCCACTGGCTTACTATTTCTATCAATATTTTACTTGGAGTAGTTGTCTGGGTCTTATGATACTATTAGCACTCTGTGATCTGCTACTGTAGTACTTCAATGGTTAAGCCACTTGGGATCCTATGACCAATTATTTTTGCTATAGTTGTTATTCCATCGCTAAGAGATGTGGTTATTGTAAGCACACAAGTACTATTTTCTATTAATATTAAAATACCCAATATGACATTTAAAGGCAGTCTGCTGTTACTTTAAAAATGGCCAAAGCAAATGTGTACAGAAATATAGAAGTAAATTAAGTAATCTGGGCTATCACAGTGAGCAAAGTCTAATAGGCTTTTTTAAGCATAGCATATTTAATCCCAATTTTTAATTTTTAAGGTCCTTTCTAAACAAATGAAATGTTATATTTAAGTTGCAGCCTCAAATAAATAACTGGGGAATTATAAATATTTACAATAATCGACCTGATTATTCACTCCAAGAATGAAGCAAAAAACATTTGTTACTTAATTATTCACCAAAATAAAGACCACACAGAACTGTGAATTTTAAAACTGATTTCAGGCCATTGTAATAAGTCTGTAGACCCCTAAACATACATTTTGAAGTATAATATATTTTATGCTTTGCTTTCCAATTAATTGCTGCAATGTTAGTACTAATAATTTAGTGGTATGTAAATATTGCATTATCATGCACCACCATGAAGAAAAACAGAATGCCATGTTTTTACAATACAGTCTAAGAACTTAGTTATTCCTCTCAGATACATGAATCATACCCCAGATGAGTATTCTAATTTTGTTTCACACTAAATTGTTTATTTTAATGCAAATATATAGTAAATTAACCAAGTCATCACACTATTCATTTGATGTAAGTTCCTGAGTAAAATTTAAAAAGGTGTTTTCATTCTTATGCCTCCCTAATTATTAAGAGGTATCATTTTGTACAAGCTCTGGCTCAGTGAAATGTTTAGACGTTTTAACACTTAATATTATTCTGCATTGCACAAAGAACAGGAAACAAATAAAAGCACTTTTAGTGTATTTTGGTGTAAGTTCAGTTATTTTAGTGTATTTACAGTATATCAGTATATAATATGAAAGCATTCTACTTTGGTCTGAATATGATTTTAAAAGATTTGGAAATTTAAAATATAGATACTGTAGAGTATGTGATGTTAATATTACTGTATACTTATTGTAAGCACAGCCATTGTAATTTAACATTGCTATCAAAGATAGTATGTGTCCATTAAACTAACATGAGGTGGGTATTTGTCACATTCATATCCTTGGCACACTTCATGGTACAGTAGTTGCATGGTGCACAGGTCTCAAGAGTTTGGTGCCCTTGAGATTCAAAGAGGCAGACAAGGTGCAATGATGTCCAGGGTAAACTGGAAATCTGGGTCAAGATTATAGAGGGATATGCAGGTGAAATAGAGATCATTTGTATTATTGCAACAAGGTAATGCTAAGAGTTAAGTATTCAGAAAAATTTCAATGATTTTCTCTGCCTTGATTTCAAAATAAGATCCTGGAACGGCTTAATTTCTTTGAGCCAACTGTTAAGGAATTTTGAGGGAATGACAGAATGTGCTGGCTTTCTGACACACACAGGAACTCCTCCAGTGATGAACGGCTAAATTGATGCCTATCGACAAGAGGAAATAATATCTGTACTGTGACCTCCAGTTGGGGAGGTCCTCTGTCATAAGTTACATGACAGGGCCTGTGATCCACCAAGAAGGAATATGCCATGTGGAGATTCCTGCTGTCAATCCATGGTACCACAATTTAAAGATCTCTGCAAAGTAGTTTGCAAGGCTCCCTGTTGACAGTTAAGTCAACTTCATCACATTCCTTTGTGACCAGAACTGTCTGAACTGCAATTGAGACAAACTTAGCTTCCATTGGACTTCTGTCGACACTACTGAATATCTCCAAATATTCAATGTAGCAGTAACAAAATATGGATGAGTAGACTTTGTAAATTTATATCCAAGTCACAGCTCGCAGCTGGTCCAAAGTCCTGATTGTCAGTGGCTAATTGGTACCCTTCTGTCTCTTTTCCTACACAGCCTTTGGCTCAGATCTATTAAACTAAGACTGGACAAGCAGTGAACAGATGTAGAATTCCTCTCCTTTAAAAATCTGATCAGGACTGTGCCTGGCTAAGAATTTCATATTCTGGTGAGTACATATTCAATGTTCACATTATAATACTAGTGAATTAAGCTATTATTATTCCAAATAGATGAGTTTGACAAAGATTCATTCACAAACGTATTTGGATATCTTTCAAGAATATAAATGTCCATGTTGTATAAGACTAATTATTACACTTTTTACTACAATTAGTATTTTGTAATCTCTGAATGATTGCTCACGCTTTTGCATCACTGCAGATTCATTAATACTGTATATACTTTATTAATTGAGCATTTATGAATACTCACTAAAACGGGTGATACATATACATACAGTACTTATTTTTGTTATACAAGTTAATTTCCCCTGCTAATAGAGGCTCCAAACATGCAGCTTGTTCTTCCATTTGTTGTTTTTTCGCTTCACTCTGCTGTTGACTGTATTATTATTATCATGAATAATAATTTCTATGGCACTTCACAGTATGAGAAAAAAAGTTAAGAAAAGTTAACAAAATTAGCACTATTTAAAATCTAGGGTTTAAAATGAGGATGTTTCTGCAAAGGGCAAATACAGAACCGATTAACTAAAAGCCTTTCTAAAGAAGAAGGTTTTGAGTCTGGATTTGAAAGCACTCAGGGAAGGTGACTCTCTGATATCCTTGGGGATATCATTCCAGAGCTTTGGGGCAGTAACGATCTGAACAGTAATTGTAACTGTATTATACCGTACTAGTTAAGGTGTAGAATAATATTTAGAATGCATAATTTATACAAATAATATTGATTCACAAATCTTAAAATGTTATGCAAAGGAATGTTTTCATTTTCATTATGTGCATGATAAATGCACGCTATCGAGATTACCAGACTTTTGTTCTCCCTCCACATTACCTTTACTTACTGCCCTGTCTTTCTCACACCTGAAGAAGGCTCCATGGCCGAAATGTTTTCTTTCTTCTCTTTTCAGCATGGAATAAACCTATTACTTGTTCCTTAGTAGTCTCCGAGTTTACTATCCTCAACCCAACACACCCACAAACATCATTTTCACACATTCTTATTACTCTTGACTTGTAAAACCGATATTTAGTATGGATTATTTACATGGGTTATACAACTCATAAACAGTGCGATGACAGTGTGATTATAAGCAACTTGTAGTGTTCTTCACAAATATTTGTGAATATTTAATACACATTCCGGTAGATGGAAGTATTGAAGCAAAACATCAGTAATCTTTGCTCCAATGAAAATTATTTACAGTGCCTAACTAAAATAAAAACTAAAATTCATTATTTGCCATCTTACAGAAAGCAAAAAACTGAAATATGCTGCTTGATGTGTAAGTGCCATTTATAATCCAGCAACATTTGAACACATTTGCAAGGCACTGTATTAGAAATTAAATCTGCAATGTATAATTTTGTAAATAGTTCCTTTTTGTGTGGGAATCCTTTAGATGAATATACATCAGCCAAATACGAGCATTTCTATATTTTTGTTGTACAAAGAGTATGGTTAAGAGCTTTCAAATTTTGAAATGTTTACACTAATGATCAATAATGTCACAGCAAATATCACCACCTCACCACCATTTTATCAAAATACCATTGTACAGTACATAACCATGAGTTGTGACAACTTTAAATACCTTGTCTGTTATCGCTCTTGTAATGATTCAAATCCTGACAAGTGTTTAGTCCTGTGTACACTCACTTCCAAGATATCAGAGCTCAGCATGGCACTAGTGCATGTTTCAGACTGCTGTCTTTCTGAGGTCACTCAACTTTAGTGTCCTGAGCATTTACAATTGAACCATACTTATAATGCTGTGACTGTTTAGATAAAACCATCATACACTGTAAGCAAATTCTAAGGTAAATGTTTATCTTTACAGAATTCTTTGCCATAGGTCTGAATGTGGATGTTAGAATCTCCATAATTTTACAAAGCCCAACTCAAAATATGGTAAACTGGTGAGCTCCAGATGTTCTCTTGAAAGAGTGCCAAGTCATTTTAAGAGGGTAGAGTGGGAATAGAATATTCTCTTTTCTTAATCACATCATTTTGCCCCAATCCTAGATAAAGGGTTTCTGGTGAGACCACTCATAACCATGCAGAGCGTGATCCAAAAGAAGACAAAGTGAGGTGGCACAGGGCATAAAATATGAACTGAGGCGTTGAAGAAAGGAGTCTACAAAAACAGACAGCTTTGGTTGCGTATAGAAAGCCAGCATGATCCAAATTACTGCAGACTGTGCCAATGCATCACTCATGTTAGCTGTCAGTTTTATCGGTGACAGAATGAAAGAGGCTTCCACTGGGAAATCAACAGCCTCTTGGCAACTAATATTGAGAGCGGTTATACATTTTCATGAGTGTAAGTGGACAGAAAAAGAAGGTGGGTATCAATAAAAACTAATAGCATACAATTCAGCGTGCTTTACTGTTTTCCACCTTTTTTAGCACTCCTGAGGTCCTGAGGAATGATTATTTTAATAGTTCTAAATACCATGAAGAGGCAGAA
This sequence comes from Atractosteus spatula, assembly GCF_055471065.1. Taxonomy (NCBI): domain Eukaryota; kingdom Metazoa; phylum Chordata; class Actinopteri; order Semionotiformes; family Lepisosteidae; genus Atractosteus; species Atractosteus spatula. The sequence continues at coordinate 5,816,320 of NC_142728.1, read as the reverse complement.
TAATAGAATAAAGAACATCTTTTTTATGAACTTAACAAAATTTTAATACACCGTTAAAAAATAAAAATACTCACACTGACAGAGACTTAGTCATGAACACAGTTTTACTAACATTTAGATATTACTGCCTACATGTGTATATTTGCTATCAATGCTACATTTTTCATTGCCAAAAACATTTTTAATGTTTAATCGCTTCTGAAAGCATCGCAAATGCAAGTGATATCCAATATTCTCTAAACGTAACCATTATGTTTGTTTTCACAGCAGTGAAAGAATTCTTTAATAAACAAATTAACAGCAGAACACTGACAACATCATTTAAAATGGAAAGTGCACAACAGGTATATTATAAAGATTTACAGATGTGTCCAATGGAGGCAGTCATCAGAGAGGTGTGAGGTATGGAAATTGATAAAGCAAATTGGGGAAAAGATTCAATTAGCAAAGCTGCTCACTTTAAGTTCAGTTTGACTGTCATAATTCGGATATCACATGTCTGAGTTTGGCTCATGTCACTAGCTTACAGACTGGGATTCCGTTGGCGTTGGTACATAACTGGACACAAGGATATCTAGTAATAACGGATCAGATCTCTATGTAATAATGAAGTAACACACTGAACAACGAACAGTATATTACACCAATCTAACTTTTCATCAAGAGGCAGGCAATAACAATCTGGTAGTCTGTTGGCACAGCAGGATGTCTTCTCACATCTGGACATCCAGCCGCATACTGGAGACTAAGCTGTAACTGTCTTCATGTCTCCATGTTGTACCTTTTCTGCTCCATGGAACTGATACATTGACTCTGACAGTTGCAATATGCAGAAGAGTGGATATGTTCAACAGCTGGTGCTTAAAGCAAATCTCACGCATAATCTTTCTGCAGCCTGTCACGGGTATGGAAGTTAGATGCATAGCTGAACAGCCACCTGTCTCTGCTGTCATCAAAGCTGGACAGCTCAAGTTGTTTAGACACAAAGCCAGTGGCAAGAGGAAGAATTACAGCACCAGAGCTAGCCAAGGCAACAGCTGTAGACATCAGAAATTAGGAGATCCTCACAAGGAGCTTAAAGTAGAGAAGGACCTCAGAGTCATGGAATGATGGCTTGTTAGTGGGCACTGAAATCATAAAGTCTAGCCTTGTGACCACCAGTCAGCTGGATATTCATAGTCAGACTGGACTGTAACTATAAGTTAGTTACTATAGTACACTGGACGTTAAACTAATTATCCCCTATAATGTTATTGTTAAAAGCATGATCACTTAATGCTAAGTACATGTGAAAGGTTAACATAGTGGGGTAGCTGGTTCTAAAGTCCCACAACCATTTCAGTAAAACTATCAACATGTATTTTGAGGGTTTTTTTAAGTTACATATTTTAAATGACATTTTAAAATATTTAGATTACATTTACATTAGATTGTTGGCACATAATATATTAGCTTGAAGTTAAGAATTATGTTCAAGGGTGCAAAATTGTGGCAGATTTTGAAATAAAAAAAGAACTCTCCTGCTTTCATTGTGCACCATTAGAACATATCAAGAAAATATGTTCACGTAGGCTTGCTTTGGAGCTGTGTAAAAGAGAAAACGCAATGAAATATTGAATGCCAGTCCTGGGGGAACATTTTTATTCTAATGGTATTGGCAATGCACATCACAAAAATGTTTAGTGAAAACACAGTGCCTACAGGTACTTGTTTATTGTTTTTATTCTAAATAAACTGTGATCTTTTTCTGTGTCCTATGGCAGATGACTGCAGATAAGAATAGGCTGTGCTCCTGATCCCTGTCCTGACTTCCATCATCAGTCCTTATATTATCAGCTCATACTATACTGTGGTGCTTCCAGCTGAGATTTAAATATCTTGAAATCCAAGTGAAGGCAAAAGCATAGCAAGCCAGGAGTTTTTTTTTTCCTTTTCATCTTTTATTAATTTCAAAGTAAACAAGTGCGGGACTGTGTGTAATGCAAGGTCATCGGTTGTCAGTTCTTAATGTTTGTGAGATGCTTTAGAACATACTTTTGAAAGTACAAAACTTATGTATCCTTCTTTGTTTTGGATATGAAGAGATGGAAGTGGTTTTTGTTCACCTAATTTCTTTAATTGTGAACTTTACTAGCATTGTGGTACTGTATACTTGCATTTTAAAAGAGTGAAACCTAAGAAAAATCTTAAAGGTATGAACAATAGCTTATGGTAATAATAGTTGTGCTGTGTGCTGCAGTAACTGTTAAATATCTGTACAATCAGACAATGCCCAACTGCACTGAATCATTTTTAAGTGAAAAGGATGGGAATGGTCAGTGAGCTACAGACACATGGAGAGGTCCCCTGCCTGGCTGTCTTTCCTATCTTGATCAATGATGCCAGCTTTCCAACGAATCAGCACATCTTCTCTATCCACGAAAGCTGACCTCCTTATGGATTGTTTATTTCAGACCTTTACAGTAATCCACTTACCAAACTCGGCTTTGTGTCCAGATAATTTACTGGAAATAGCATTGCTGTATTCCCTGTACATTGCTGTATAAATGTCTTTAGACATGTTTGTTTACTTCAGCAATTTTTAACTTGCTTCCTTATCATAAAATAATTTAAAATGCCATCCTGTGAAGTCAGAACAAATAATGACATCTTACTAATTATTTTTTGTTTTGTGAGACATAAAAGGTACGATGAAAGAACAAGTGACAAATTGCAATATTTCAACCTTCTGCTCAAATTGCAGTTTTTGGGTCAAGATGCCTAGAGCCTGACTTTTTCTAACAGTGTTTGAATCATCATCAGATAGGTACTGGGCACGATGAGTTTTAGATAATTGGAAATTGTACTGTAAATCATTCCCTCCGAAAAAAATACTTATTGCATTATACATTATTTCAAATTGTCTTGTGCTGGTAATACCATGTGTCTCTAAGAGTAATTGCTTAAAATGAGCTAATCGGTGTGAAACATGTTTTCAAATATTACAGGCTGAGAAAACCAAGAATAATTAAAACATTAACAGTGGCAGTACATATTTATAACTTTCCTTACTTTGTCTATTCATATTTGCCTTGATTCAGAAAGTGTTCTACAGTATGTGACAATCTAAAATGATCAAATAACCTGGGCAGCCTTCAAGCATTACTGTTCTGTATAAAGCTTCCCTTGTCAGCACTTTTAAATGTGGTACAATAGCTTGAAAATGTTGCACATAAGACCAATTACTGAGCTCTACTAGAAAAGATAGGAATTTCTACGTCATAAAATCAGTTTAGATAACCTTAGTTTAAGGCATAGGTTCCAGAATATATTAACAAATGCACTGAACAGTACAATGAGTCAGATAGCTGAAGCAGATATTGTAGTTATTTATAAGGGTACATATCACTGCATGTTTGTTCACACATTTATTATTAACATATAGTATTATTTACATACTGCATGAGCACACGTGTGCAAATTACATGGATGCACATTAAAAAAAGAGAACAAAAGCCACTTTTTTGACCAAAGGGTGGTGGGAGTAGGGGGAGAAGAAATGGAGTTCAAGAAATGTTCAAGAGTTGACCTGCAATTTCCCTCATGGGATCAATAAAGTATCTATCTATAAGATCATTGGATGAATTAACAAGTAACTGGCAAATGGGCTAGATGGACCAAATGACCTTCTGTGGTTTGTAAACTTGTTTCCAAAAGAATGTTTTTCTTATTCTTATGTTTGCTTGTGTTTCTTATGTTCTATAGAAACACAGCAGTGAACATTCGACTATTATGACTCTGCCATGGGTCTTTACATTTGTTTTTATCTCTTGTGATAACCATGCAGCAAAAGTCCAGGCTGAAGGGGATCACGTTTTGGGTATGGCAGATGCCTTTTAGTGGTGTAAGAGTTCTGGGAGAAATTTAGTGGAGCTGCTTAAAGGATACCTCTGTAGATCGACAGACAATTCCTTTTTCAAAACAACAGAGGAAATTAATAAAACCTTTTTCTTTTCCCCTGGAGGTTGTAACAGTAGCTATTGCAAGTGTTTTATCATAATCCGCATCTTCAGAGCAGATGGGAAAACCTACATAAAAGCAGCATGTAAATAAGTGTGAATGGGTTTGATGGTATTCTACTGAATTGGCCACATTACAGACACAGTCACGTTCCTATGTCAAGATATTGGTTCTGCTAGCTAGAGTTTATATGATAACTGTGAGCTTTTTTATGTGATGGTAACTATCAATATTGTCTGCGTAAAGGACAAAATATATAAATACACACACCCTTTATGTACACGGAATGCAACAAATGAGTATCAGAAACATTAACCATTTAAATGCCCTGTATATACTGTAATCTATTATGTTTTTGGTTTCCTTTTCTGTCTGTTATTTTAAAATGTTTTGCTTTTACATAACATGATGTAAGATGTCCCCAAATATTTGCTGTTTATTTCTCTAGCATTTAATTTACACATTATTCTGTAAATCGACAGACAATTCCTTTTTCCAGACAACAGAGGAAATGAATGAATGAATAAATGACGTGAAATCAGTCTTATTTGCTAGCTTCCTGTTCTTGCTATGGATTTAAGTTTAAAGAGCAGAGAAAGCTGATGTTAGCATAAATTGTTTTACTCCAGACAGAGATAAATGATGTTCCTGAATTTGCAATCAGTACTGGAAAGCGCCAGGGCTGCTTCTGTGCTTGATTCTCCACCAGTGACTTGAGGCTCACACAAGGTGATAGATTTATTGCTAAAGTTAGTATGCCATGGTCTAGTTCGGCCTCTAAAAAGCTAGTGGACCTGGTGCCTTATCGCTTTTGCCCAGTAGAAAAAGCTGTTAAACAATAGTGCTCTATTGAGCCTTTTCAAACTAATGATCTGTCTTGTAATCTTCACAGTTACCTTTCTCACTTCTGCAGTGAATCAACCTTACCTACAACGGGGACCGCTCTTTTCTTTGACTTGATATGTTTTTACGATTACTACCTGCTGCCTAAAGGTGCCCACAGGATGTGAGCAAAGAGTCTGAGATCAGACCCATTTGCTGGTCTGTTGATGCCTGGCATTGGCTGTGCAGTCTAATGTCTCTGAGAACATGAGACCTCGATGATTCTTACCTTTTTAACTATTTAAATAAAGATGATGGCCCAGTAGTAAATGAGATCTCATCTTGAATTTGGGGATGAAAGTCATGGAAGGGTTCAAGGCCTGTACGCATCCTCTTACCACTTACAGCAAAAACTTCTCATAAACCTTCCAATTCTGATTAAATAAAATTTAATTAGCAGCAGAGCAGCAGCAGCAGGAATTGTTGCTTCAAAGGAAACGCCAGCAAGAATTTTACAATTTTCTGCAATTTTACAGTTTCTAGATTATTTTTAATAACCAACCAGCTGATTTAAAGATGAGCAGTTTTATTCACAGATCATTCTCTTTTGTTCAAAGACTTGTCAAAGACTTGTTACAAAGTCAAGTAAAGAAAAAAAACCTTATGAACACTTAAATAATTTTCATATTTCCCATTAAAGTGGCAGTTACCTTGAGTGGGTATGCAGTTCATATACAACCTATTTAAACTCAGTAAGTTCCCATCAAAGGCTCCTTTTATTTTTAACGTATCCTTTTCAACTTGGGTCATGTAAATCTTACTTTTTCAAAGTATAACATCTGATAACTTTAATAGATTTAGAATCCCTAGTATAATTCCTTATACACAGTACCTATCACTATGCTGAAAACTCAAAACAGCTTAAAACTATGCTGAAATGCAATAATTATTGTGTTTAAACACAATTTTATCTCATTTAAACTCAGTCTGTCTTTTTCTCTTTGGTGCTTATAGGCTTCCGTACATTTGCATCTCCAACAATATTGTTATAGAATTTGCAGGTTATGTTCTGCTTTGCAGGAAGAAAAAGTGTTGAGAAAAGTGCAATTCTGACAATGATGGAAAATATTTCAATGACCTGTGAATGTAGGAATAAAATTTAAATAACATGTAAAACTGGAAAATGTAGTTAGTGGAAATGTGAAGAGAGCCATGTAGGAGGTCCAAACTTTGAGGTAAAACCAAGAAGATATTGAAACTCCTTTAGAATTTGAGTGTGTTGTCCATTAAAATATGATGAACAGGGACAGGCAAAAGAGAAAATTAAGTGGGATATTTGCCTAAAATTGCTATTAATATAAATAACTTCATAGTTTCATACTGTACGTGTGTCAGCAATGATAAGAATTACAACTACTATATTTCTTTCCAGCTTTCTGCTTATGTAGATAGACCTTTAGTTTGATTAAAAGACACAGTGATAGTCATTAAAATAGGAGGATTGCATACCTGGGTTGACTTGCTGTCCACCCAGTCTAATTCAGGTACAAAATCAATCTGCGTTATTTGGAAATGCATTCATGTGTAAGGAAAGTTAATTAAGTTGGCTGGACAATTTAAATTTTTTAAATCAAATTTGAATCACTAAATTTTTTATGCTTAGTCCTCACCAAGGGCACTCAATTTTCTTTCAAATTAAAACTCTAATATTTTGTTTTGAAATATAGAGCCATTTTTCAATTTGTATTAACCTGACTTTACTTTTTTAGATCTGGTTCAGTGTTTAGACCCTACTATACCTGTACACTATATCAGCCTACAGTATATTTGAGGAGTACTGTACCAAACCAGATGGGTTTAATATACAATGTTTCTGGCTGACCTGCTGAGCTCCTATAACACTTACCTTAATGATTGCTTTTTCAATCAAACATGTCTTGCCTCCTCTCAGCATGATAATAAGAGTCTTCCATGTAGTCAATTTTTACTTCATTACCATGAGCAGAAATATAATTTTCATTTCCTAAGAGAGGCCACCACATACAGTAGTTTGACAATTTTGGTACTGATCTAGTACAGCTGTAGAAACTCATGTCCCCCATTTGTTGCACAGAGGGATAATCTTTTATAACTTTCTTTAAATCATTTTGGACAGACCTAGTGTGGCCTGCATACAGTACATGGAAACAAACTCTCTAAAGCACAGGAGTACGTTTTGATGCGTTTTGTTTTAAAAGAGATGGAATATTTTAACCTTGTTAGAAGTATTGTTTTTAATCCTTTTCTCTAACATTAAAAATCCCAGGGTGTTTCTCAAAAAGAGTAGGGGTGTTACCCTGGTATCTTGGCCAAAATTGGTGGAGGGGAGACCCCATTATCTGTAAAGTGCTTTGAGTGGAGTGTTCAGAAAAGTGCTATATAAGTGTAAGCAATTCATTATAACTATTAACATTCCACTGTATTTGCTTAGATATTTGGTAGGTCTGTGTAATTAAATTGCTCAGTATTTAAAGGACTTAATGCCCTTTGGTTATAATCTACTGTGGTATACTGTATTTTGCAAATGGCAATATATGCAGCCAATGAAACAAGGCTCATAGAAACTATGAACAGTTTGTTCATTTAGACCAGTCCTGGTCCTGGTGCCCCACATACCTTCTGGTTTTCCTTCCAGTCCACCTTAATCAGATAATTGAAGCCTTACTTGATCTAAGAAGTTGCTTCGATTCAATGTTTGTATTATGTTTCTAGACTGGGAGTTTGGGACTTAATTTCACTTGCAAAACTCACTGGTTAAAGCTCCAAAATGTTTAAGGGCTGGGAACAAACAGTTCAAATTAATCTCATTCTCATATTATTGAATTTGATTTTGTCACTGAGAGTTTGCTGGAACAAAAACCAACAGGTGTGTGGGTCACCAGGACCAGAAAATTAACAAATAAGCTTTTTTCCCCCTTTAAATTACACATTCATACTGTATATGATTCATGTGCATTCACTGCTCTAATATAATTATTTATACATTGAATTGTAACTTTATTTTTTGGTAGGGGATTGCTTTAAAAAAAACTCATCCAAATGTCAACCCACATGTAAAGCAGAATTTAAACAGATCTAAGCAGAAAGATTACTAAACCAAATGCACATACTGTAAGACTCATTCTGAAGAATTGGCTTTTTGAGTTGTCTGCTTGAACTTCCACAGAATTCGAAGTAATCTGTGGCTGAAGATATCAAAGTCAATATCTGATCTGAGACTAAATGACCATTATTATTTTCACTAGCAACAATGCTGTTCATGTTCCACTTCAAAAACATCCACACTACATTCATCTGTAAAAACTATACAGTCAGTCGAATTTTTTTTCTGTACAGTGTTTTCAGTTTTATTAATTTTAAGTAGAAATAGTTCCATGTTATGGATATAACAGATCAGGACTGAAAGATATTCAAGTTTCTTTAACTTACAATTTTCAAGTTATTACAATTAAAGAGTAATATAATGACATGGTCAGCAAGTTCAGTGAAATAGGAACACTCTGCTCAGTCTGCAAGGAGAGGTGGGGCAAAATAATGGTGATCAAACAGAAGAAGAAAGTATTCTGTCTGAGTCAAAAACCCTTTACCTGCTCCTTGGTGGGTAATTTGGTAATAAACATTATGTAATCTATTGAGGAAGTATTTATCAGGATCTTTGTAAAAATGGGCAAGCATCGTTTTAATTGCAGTTCTTTGTGTACTTTGTGTTCATAAGACTGTAAGTCATACTATCTTACTGTATATTAAAACACAGTACGTGTGTTCAGATCTTGTTAGCAAACAAGTCTGCATGCCTCACCCACTTAGGGGACATCTCTGAATAAGAGTAGGCCTGTTCTCCCTGTGACTTCACAAATTGATGAGCACTGTGAATCTTCCTCATAGGGGAAGATAAGAATTGCACAGACAGCATCATAAAACCATTCTGCCATGTACAGTAGGAACGAGAGAACTCATGTCCCAAGAGACGGGATAGAAGGGCCATAAAATTGGCAAGACATGCAAGAAAGAACCACTTCAAAAGGATTATAGTAAATTTGGAATTTTATCAAATAAATTCATAGTTTCAGATCTAGAGAAATATATTTGAAACCAAACTACATGGATTAAGGGTCAAAGAAGAGTCAAATACTAACTGGTCCCTCTAGAGGTGAAGTGAGGTACAACACCTCCCATTTTTTATATACTGTAGGTAATTGAAATTTAGAACCAATAAAATAGCATTCGTAATTCTTTGTTGGTAGCAGACTGCACAAAGAACTGGTTGTGTTACCACATCACTTCCCTCATTCCCTTATAAAAGGGTTAACTCAATCCATCCATTTTCTAACCACTTGATGTAATACAGGGTTGAAGGGGAACCGCAGCCTAACTCGGCAAACAAAGGGAGCAAGACACAACACCTTGGACAGGACATAAACACAGTTATTTGTTCACTTTAATAGTTTTATTCATTTTTGAATGAATTTCTAAATCTAACGTGTTTCTCACATGGATAGAAATTTAAAGACATTCTAGAAGCAGTTTGTTTTTATTTTACTCTAATAGATTACATTGATTGCTACAGCCAGGGGAATGCCACTTATTAAGCACTGAATACTTCTTTAAGTCAACATAACACATTGTAACAGTGCATTGTTAAATTAGATTAATTGCTTTATTTTCATTTGTTTCCTAACTGCTCTTTTCAGTGTCTATCCAGTGCCTGATCACAATAGAACACTTTTCTTAGTTAACATGCTGATTGTCTGCACTGATTGGACAAACTGTATATATAGTACTAATACTACATGAGCTTTTTATCTGCAATACGGATACATTTTGTACAATGGAGCTGTAAAGTCAGGTTACAAGAAGGATGGTTAGAAAAATGCAGTGCATATAAACCCACATCTTACTCGTCAGGCAAATAAACTCAATACAAGTATTTAACCTGCTTAAATGTGAGTGATTGCTACGTTAAACTAGACTGATATTTTTATTCTTTTCTATCCATATCCTTATTCTATTAGAAGATCCAGCACTTTGAACAAATCCCTTTCTTCCAAGTACTTTGATAAGAATTTATGCAGATGACAGTTTCAGTTGTCAAGCTTATTCTCTGAAATGTATCCTCAGCATCATTTTCATTAGACTACAAGCCATTATAAAAAAGAAAACCTTTTAAATAACTTCTTTAATTGCTGACAGAATAACAGGCTGAAATGAAAGTTAACAGGAATTAAATTGTCCATGGATGAGAGTTTGATTTAGATAATGGCTTCTTAACAGTCATAAAATCAATCTGTTTAAATTTATTTCCCAAATGCAAATGTTATTTCATTTGATCAAAAAGGATTTTCATCTCTTTTGAGAATTTATGACGTGAACCTTCATCTATTCAATTTTCAAAAAGTGATGAAAAGAGAACTTTGTGATTTCTTTTTTCCCTGATGTGTTTACAGAGAATGAGCTTATAGAAAAAGAGATGGATGGCCAGATACACAATTGGTAATACAAACTGACAGTATTTTGTATTTTTTTGTTGCCTATACATAGTTTTATCAGTTATCGCATTGCAAGTTCGAGGTGGTTGATAAGAGCAAGAAGAATATTTTAAATTTGTAATCAGCTGTTACATACAAAACTTGTACACAACGATTCAGTATATATTGCCATATATATATCTACATATTATATTTAAATGTTATGTGTTTCATCACATCTCAAAATAAAGGCTATACAGATTACTTTTGTGTTTCTTACTCTTTTATTTAGGTTTCTTTCTTTACAAAACAGAGAAACAGATAAAACACATTTTAACATCTGTATGCAAGATTCACAATTAAAGAAATGCTCTGTCTCGTCAACAGAATAAATGGAAGATGCCAGTGGGGGGGAAAAAAGCAACTTGTGTTATTGTGCATAAAATAGATTTGTATACGTGCCTTGCAATCTCTCTATTGGTTTCTCTCAGGTATTGACATACTTGATGATCAATATGTGTGCACTCCATTACCTACTGTTAAAATTAAGACATTAGAAAAATTCTTCATTTTTCACAAAGTGTATCTCACAGTTCATACTTTCAAGCAGCTTTCTTTACTTTTAATTGCTCAGTATTTATGCATTTGTGCATTAAGCCTGCAAATATTTTCTTAATATCCTTAAGTTTAAAATTAATTCTGACCTAATATTGATGGTCATTTGTTTTTTTTAAGATGAATATCTAGAAAGGCCATTGTGTATCCTTTGAAGTAGAATTGTTGTTTTTTTTAATTTGTGACATTTACTTCTGACTTTGTGCTAATTGTCTTTGAAATCACAAGTTGAAATGTGTCAGGTTTAAAATAGCTCTGTTTAGAAGTTAAAAGAACAGATTTATTTTTGTATGCAAGGAAATCACAGCTGGGAAGTGTGAAGAACTGTCTACCAGCTCAAATAATTTTAGTGCAGTCACTATCTGTAGTATCCAATTCAGTACACTTTTCCAGAAGCTCCACATTGGAATTCAAAGCATAGCCATCATCACTGTGTAAACAAGTGCTTACAGGCTTTATCTGTTGATAAAGCTTGAACTTTTTTGTCATTTAAGGACAGCGAGAGTAGTTTAAAACTTTAATGCATTTCATTTTTTAAGTATATTAATAATTCATGATTTAAGTCTGTGTATACAGAGCTCATGGTATCCTATACTCTCCAATGACACTAAATTATTCAAGTTTTCATTGTTTTGTCTTCTGTCCTTTGGCAAATTATGACAAAAAAACAAAATACAGCTTCCTTTGGATTGGGTTAAACACGTTATTAACAAAACAATGGTACTCTGAATATCACTTATGTTATAATACACATAGCCTAAATGGAAGCACATGTTTTCCACAATCATTGCTCACATTAGTAATACATTCAAAGAAACTTGTACTGTACACCCCACAATTAAGTGATGCATTTACATTAACATGTACAGTATGTAATCATCTGGATTAAGAACTAAATTTACCTACTGTAGGTTGTGGAATACCCCTCCATTCACAATTAAATTTGTTTTTGTTTAAATTGGCATTCCTATGCATGTTAGAATTGTTGATGTATTTTGTTTAAATGTTTTGTTTTCTTGAGTTATTATATTATAAAATGTGTTTAATTTTTCCTGAGATGAACTGACATGCCACCAAGAGTATACCCTGCCTTGTGCCTATTGCTTGTCAGGATCGGCTCCATCTCTCTTGGAGAGACCTTGTACTGTAGAAAATGAATGAATTAATGAATGTTTAATTTTCCATCATAATCCAATTTTATTTATGAGAGCTTTTCTGCAATCTGTAAAATATCACATATAATACAATACAAAAACTACAAAAACGTGGAAACAAGGAAAGTAACCCAGCAAACTTAATTTCACTTAGAGAGAGGGTTTTAAGCAAGTTTTTAAAACCTCAGCAATGTCAGGCAGTTCAACTGCACATGGAAAGGTTTTATGAGTTGCTTTGTAGAGTCTTGTCTTTGGCAGAGTAAGAGGACCATAATTAGCAGACCTAAGGTTATAAAAAGGAATTTAGCATGTAATTAGTATGTAATAAGTGAAATGCCGCTGTTCTGCAGGGTGAGCTACAGCAACTATATCACGGCATCAATCTGTCTCCTTACACCGGTTGCCACAGATCCATATCTCCTACAGATATGGAGCACTTGTTGTCAGTTTTTCACCACGTTTGTCTCGGGCGTTCTTGCAGACAAGCACTCAGACCTGACAGATCTCAGGGCTCTGTCATTGAGTTTCAACTCTGAGCTCTTCGAGGGCTGTTCAAGAGTTCCCCTCTGAATCCTCTCGGATCACCCCTCATCTTTGTTAGTCTGCGGTGTTTCTCGGATCTGACCCTGGCCATGTGCTGACCCATGGGCTTGGTACTGTACATTTAGCTCGCCAATTGGCAAACAGCCTTCACCTCATCTCCAGAGCGTGTGTTTCCCTCTTGGTTCCAGTAAAATGTAGCTCTGAGCAACTGCCTGTGTTGTTTTTCTAGAGTTCACTCGAAGTTCATAAAGACAATTCTAGAGGACAAACCCAGATTTCCTCCAATTACACCCTCTATATGATAATTCCTTATTTTTAATCCAATATTTAACAATAATATTTGTAATACCCCTCCTCCATCCATTAAAACCCTAATGCAGCAACCATTTAATGCTCTGATTTTCTCATGCACATACATCTTTAAAATCAAGCAGGTTAAAGCCAAACATGTAATTTCCACTTACTGTATTTGCTGTCATGCTCACCCTGGCTGCTGGACAGCGGGGCGAGCTAGCTGTGACATATCAGCCAGTGGCATCATCAATCTCCCTTCCCCGGCTACCAAAGTAAACTAATCACCTAAATCACCAGGGGTGAGTTTATGACCACACCCTTCTTCAGGTAATCTTGTTTTTTTACAGTAAATGGTTAATTGCAACCATTTAACATACAAAACAGAAGGTTTAAGTAATCTGACATTTTGTATTAAATTTTACTTAACAGCTTTGATTGAATGCTGAATAAGGCTTAGCTCCCACACCTTAAATCTCTTGCTTTGGGTAAATGAAGGATTGTTTCAGTAACTTGTGTGCTTTGTTCCATCTAGAGAACTGTATTGCGTTCTGCTCGTGATGTATCTCTTTTGTATTTCAGACTTTGGATAATGAAACTAGTCAGCTAGGCCTATGGGACTGCTAGGTCAAGTGCAAGGAGGCTGGCTTGTGTCGATGATGGAGATTAATCATAAGCAGCTCTTAACTGTAGGAGACAGAAAGGTGATATCATCTCTGTGCCTTTCAGAAGGATTTGTGCCACTTACGGCACAGCCAGAAATAAAATTTAGTATTTAAAAGGTTGTTTCAGTATTTAAAAGTTTTGTTTTCAATATAGGAGAAAAGGGGATTTATCAGTATTACATCAGCAAAAGAATGGCAATAAGCAAGCAAAATGTTTCTTGGATAATAAAACATTTAGATAATAGGGAAATGACTGATGTATTAAATTAAAATTTCACTCAGGCATTTACCAATGAAGAAATTAACGGCATGCCTCAGGCTGAGGAACGACAATTCTATATTAAAATAATATTAAGGTATTCAAAATAGGCATTCACAAAGTTAATCCAATAGAATGGAAAGTGTATCGATTTTGAGAGTCTGGAACAAGAATAACTGTCCATATTGACAAGTCACAGTTGTCAATATTGCAGCTTCTTTGGGAAAAAAAAAACTGGGTGAGATCCTTGAATCAAGCAGATAAACAAGCTAGAAGGGCCAAAAAGCATCTTCTGTTTGTAATCTTTCTTATGTTCTTATCTATATTTGAAACTAACAGGAAAGAGTTTGTGTTTGTAAGGAGCAATGGCCTGGAGCATAGCACAGTAGGATATTGTTCTATTTTACAGCAAGATTATACTGTAGCTCTTGGTTATATTTTATTAGTTCTGTAAACTGGAGAACAATTATTTTTTCTTCTATACTTTTCAATTAGACAAAGTTTTAGTGGCAGTAATATGTTTCTGAGTTTATAAGCTCTTTAGAATGTAACTGATCAAACAATGTGAAAGCAGGGAGAAAAATGTAACTGTGGGCAAAAACTAACAATCTTCACATCTGATCCCATCGCTTCAGTACTTTTCTTTTTCTTCTTAAGTTTAAATTTTATGTCTAAAACCAAGTGTGGAATAAATAAAGTATAGATGGATTTTCAGTGACCAAATCCCACTTCCTTGAGTCTCATAACTGTGACTGTACTCTGATTTTACACTGAAAACTATTCAAGTAAGGTACATCTTTTAGGCAGTTCCATGAAAAACTATCTTAATGAAGTGAAACTTTTCAGTAGAGTTTCCTGAACTAAATCATGCTAGAAGAAGTCTGGGTGCACGTTAGATTGGAATCTTGCACTTTATCTCACCTACAAATAAATAAATTACATGCTTTCCACAACTCAGTGAGCATTTCACCAATTTTCCCTCCTTGCACAGCTGTACCCTTCACTCCAGTGGGTTGTGACAACTCTGAATTTCTGTCTTTTTTTAAAAGGGGACAGGGCAGTTAGGAACTGATTTATGATAAAGCAATGTCTACATCTTGCATTAAAGTGTAATAAAATGTATAAAAACAGCACAAGGCAACATCTCTAACATTGGGGATAAAGGTCTTGTCTAAAGAGATCATCCTCTGAAAAATGCCAGCTCTTAGTGCATTTTAATCCATCATATGAGTCTTTCGAGAAAAACCTTGAATGATTCAAAATTTATTTTACAACAATATAGTAAATGAAATCACAGAAAAAAAAAACATAAAACAGAAGACAGAGAAGATTGCGGATTGTACCTCAGCACTTCCAGAACGGTTCAATTTAATATCAATAATTGTGGTACCCCTTCCTGGAAAAGCAGAAATATCAACCGCAGCTAACTTTGGAGTGTACTGCAAAGCAGGGTATACAATATACGTATTGGAAAAACTGCAGAAAAAAATGGAAAGTCTAATGCTGTCAAATCCTAAAGTTTTTAGCAGTGGGGGTTAGCATTGTCCAGCAAGCACTTCTAAAAGGAGTTGCCCTTAAAGCCATGTAACTTCAACATACTTCAGATAATATAGTGTACATCCATGATGTTGTTTCACAGTATTTTCAGCTATGGTATTAGGCATTGAATTTTCACACTTTATTTTGACATAGATTTTTAAACTGTATACTGTATTCTGCAGGACGTGCTTGTCAATGATTGTTTCAATTATGAAACTGTTAAAGGATTAATAAAGCAGCTCTAAAAATGTAATTTTCTATCCAGTACCTATTATCTAGTTCCACATTATTATCTTTAAAAAGCAAACTAAAATCTAACAATGTTCTCAAAAGACTTATTCAAAGCTGATTGCAATTGTAGCTAAAGCAATAAATGTGAAATATTTTAAGAGCATAATTCATTTATATGTGTTTGTTCTAGACATCTTTGTTGTTTTTAACAGGCACTGTAAATTGTTACATTTGAATCAGTACGGCACTTTCTGCTAGTAGAGACATTTTACAGATTGTAGTATCACCTTTTTCAAGAAAAATATTGAAAAGATATCGGAGCTATGTATGAAGGATTCTTCAATTACCTATCTGATATTGAAATTACCACTTTATCAAATCTCTGTTGGTTCTTGATGAATAGCAGTTGTTCACACAGTTCTCTTCAGCATTAAAGATCTGAAGCCAACTTTCTGTCTGGAAGGATTTGAGAGAACAATACAGTTAAAATGATTTGTGGAGCTAACAATATCTGAAGTCTTAACAAATGCACACATTTGCATCAGAGCAAGACATTTTTAAAAATATTTTATGCATGAATTGCTAGAAGGTTCAGACTGAAGCTAACAATGTCTATTTATATTTCAGTCCTTAATGATATGACACTGAGAAAATAGATTTTTTCCAAGCAATTAAAGTTATTTATCCATTTTAAAGTAAAGTAATACAAGATTGGGTAATAGTTTGTTTATTTAAAACCAAAAGCAAACATTTCACAGAATCATTCATTTAAAGAATGAATATACTGTAACTTTACAAGAGGTGTTTCTTACTTGTACAGTATGACTTAGTTTTAATAATTTATTCTACAGCTGCCATTCAAATTCTAATGGCTGAGTTTAATGGAAAAAAAAGTCAAAAAGGCTGTGTTCTGGGAAACCTTTCCGTTATTGTTTGCCTTTTATGCTACTTTCAGTATATGGTTTGATGTTATGTTTTATTTAGGTTCTTGAGAGAAATATCCAGTAGATGGAGGTAATAAGCCTTTCATATCCTCCCTGAGATTCCAGTAAGATACAAACAAGGAAAAACAAACATTTATATCAAAAGCAAAATAATGCTGTCTTAGTTCTGATAAGATCAGTCATGAAAAGTGCTTCAAAATAAATAAAACATTTTATTTTCTTAGCTAGCGGGGAAAAAATATGCCTGTTATATTTTATAAACGTTAACCTGTAACCTGGTTTCCCTGTTAGCAGGAAGAAATATACCTGCTTTATAACTCTTATGCTATATAAATATAACTTATATAGAATAAGAGGTCATTTTCTAAAACTATATATTAGGTTTCACAGACATTCTGTAGATTGTATGTGTGTCATACTTACTACAGAGATTAGTGCATTACAAATGCCTTGGTCACAATCTTTTATCCTAGGATAAACCACTGTTATTTACATTAACATGTAAGCTCACAGTAAAATAAAAACCCTTCCCGCCCTTGATGAGTGAAGTAATCTGTTTACTGTTTCATTTGTTGAACCATTTGTAGCTAAACCTGCTCTTCAAGTTTAAACTATGGATTTAATCTGCAAACATACAGTATATTAATGTTTAATTATGATCTTGATGATCAAGTAAAACTCATACTAAAGCATGACCCATCTGGCTGAATTCCTCATGTTGGCAAACCCTCCCCCTATTTTTTCACATTTCATCTGTGGCACCCCTCCTCCATCTCATCTCCATCTTTTGAAGCTAACCCTTGGTCACTTCTTACTCTGCAGGGGGTCCCAGACTCCTTGTCTTCAATGTCATCACTGTTTTGCAGTTGATCACTAAAATTATATTGCACCTATGTTTTTGAGTGGAGCATACTGTGCAATACCTCAATGTCAAATTGCAACATCAAAAAATTCAATATACAATCTAAATATAGTGCACACTTGTATTAGCTGCAAAAAAAGTTACTGGAAATTACGTACATGGAGTCATTCAAATTGAAACGTATTTTAATCTGGCCTGTCTTGTTTTGTTTTTTTTACAGCACGTGTTTATTTGCTTTCAAATATATTACAAGACTGTATGGTTTTAAAGCAGAAAACAAAAAGCACTACAAAGCTAGGCATTGCATCATAAAGAAAACCAGAACAAAAGGCAGCAAAACAACAACTGTATATAAAAATATTTTAGATTATAAATATAAGAAATATATTAGACTTATTGGCTTTAATATTAGTATATAAAATCAAATATAAATGTGGAAATACTAAATGCAATTTTAGTTTCAGAGCCTCTTAAAATTCCTTTACTCTATCTGAGCATCCTTGAGATCATAGGTCTGGTGAACAAAATGACTGGTAGAACTGTTTTTCTATTTATAAGTTTGCTAACTCTATACTAGGAAGTAAATTCATTTATTGATAATGTTATTTTTAAAACCACAATCATTTCATTTTCCATTACAGCAATAATGACAAAGTGTTCATGGGAAATGTACTATATAGTAGTTAAAACAAACTTGTCAGAGCTCTTCCAGAATTACTACAATAAGTGAACAAGTTAAAGAATTTATTGCATAAAATGTTAATGAAGAAGGTGGAGTACTCTTGTGTATCATTTTGTTTTGTTTTTATTTTCATCTACTAACTACCAGCTATAAATATTTATAGTATATATTTATATTCACTAATATCATTAATGACATTCAGAAAATATTATACTTTGGTTATTTTTATTTTCAGCTACCAAGATTTCCCTTTAGTGTCATGATTCAATATTAATATTCCATATTAAGTGGATTTAAAGTAGTACGACAGATTAAATGAAGCTATCGTTTCACTCATACAGTATCTACTGCGCCTCAGGTGCCATCTATCGATCTCCAGGCAGTGAACAGCTAAATTCGTCATGCTGAATAATACCGTGATACAACGCAGCTACCTTGCTGACACAAGTTTGGATGTGCATTCTAAATGTCTGCATTTGTTTATAAGAACATAAAATCACTCATTAATGAAAGGAGGTCATTAGGACTATCTATGCCATTTGGTAGTTAGTTGCTAATTGATCGCATTCAGCCTTTTCTTGAAATAAGTCATAGTATCAGCTTCAACAACGTGCTTTTAGTTAAGGGAGTAGTTTGTGACATACTCCCTTAATATCCTGTTGGATAAAGATTTGCCTCCTGTTCTCACGTTTAAATGCACTTTTAAATGTCCTTAAATTGCATCTCTTCTCTCCCCAACAATACACTTTAAAAATACTGTAAATAAGAATGTGTTAACAAACACATGATTGTTTTAGGATGTATAGGGGTTCTCAGAGTAGTGCTTGAATCGGAGCTCTCCATATCCATTAAAAATATGATCAATAAGTTCGTGGCCAAGATACTTTAATTTTTGAGTGGATTGTGTTGCTAGCCTATTATGACTGTGATTGAGGTGGGGACACAAGATTGGTTTAGCATCTTTGGGGAACGTTAGGATTAGTTGGCTAGGGTTCGATCAACTGTCTAGCTGTCACCTTTGTGACTGCGTGCCTGCAGCCTTGCAGTGACATCATTGATGGATGTGTCACTCTTCCAGTCAATGCTACCTCTCCTTTTAGGCATGGTGGAGCTTGCAGCACATCAAATGACAAATGTCTGTATACAGTAGGTGGGCATGTTGGAGAAGCAAGTCCTTCCTGAATGGTGTGTTAGTATTTGTTGAGAGCGAAGCCTGAATACAAATTCCTGGCTCTAAATCATGTGAGCATATAATAAAAAATAGTTGGGGATTCCAAATTTAGAAGCAGATGCAAAAAGGTGTCAAAATTATCTCTTGACTGTCTTCCAAAGTAAAACTGAAGTTGTTTTCACACAACTTCGTCATCCCTTGGATTTGCTTATAACTTGCATCTAGTTTT
The DNA here is from genome assembly GCF_055471065.1 of Atractosteus spatula. Taxonomy (NCBI): domain Eukaryota; kingdom Metazoa; phylum Chordata; class Actinopteri; order Semionotiformes; family Lepisosteidae; genus Atractosteus; species Atractosteus spatula. The sequence continues at coordinate 5,796,810 of NC_142728.1, read as the reverse complement.
CACTTCTGCATTTTTTATGTTCTATTCTATGCATGTGCTTTTCCTACACTGTTTTTTTCCTCCACATTATAGCACAATAAACCATTGGAAAGGATGAATCACTATGAAGCAGGCCATAAAAATGACAAAACTTGGGGCTTATAATTAAAAAAATAGAAACTTTCAATCAATACTAAAATCAGATATCAGGTTGTTTTGACACATACTTATTTTGCAAGCAAATGTATAATTGTTATTTTTTATCCATTATTCAGAAAATACTGAATATCGCATGGGAATTGTTTTATTTGTTTGTCTGGCATAGCATGTTGACAAAGTAGTAACTAGGTGGTAAATGTATATTTACAATACATTACACAATACAAAAACATAATGTTGCTTGGCTGTGTACAGATATTTACAGATCTGAGAGTCAAAGTCCTGCCTTCTATGAACACAGAAAACTCAGAACTCTCACTGTGAAAAGAGACAAGTAATGTGTAGGTACAGTAAAAGTAGGAAATGAATCTGTGTCTTAAAAGATCTTATTCAGAAATGCATAACTTCAACAGGGTTACTAAGCAAAATGGGATCTATTCAAAATAATGCAAGAAGGATAATACAGTTATGAAATCAGTACTGTAAAACAAGTCCCTTTCTTAAAGCTTACAATCATCTCTCTCTTAGTTCTCAGATTATTCAGTCTCTTGATCTGTTTAAGGAGGGGCTCTGGGCAATTTCTTCCCAGCCCCAGTCTTCTCCTTTCTTTGCTTTCTACTCTTTCTGTTTCTGTATGCTTTTTTATCCTGACGTAAGGCTTAGTTTGCCTTTATGTCTCCTGTGTAGGCTAATGTAATGATGAAATGATTTAAAAAACCAGCAACCATATCAAATTGCAACTCATAATTGGCAACCCATTGAAGCTAAGCAGGTGTGAAAAACTAAGGTTGCTCCTGGAAGAGGTATTAGAGGGGACACTCACCCCGGGGTCTTTGTGGGTCTTAATGCCACAGTACAGTGATGGGGACACTACACTTTGGAAAAGGTGCTATCCTTTGCATGAGATGTTAAACCAAGGTCCTGACTCTGTGGTCATTAAAAATCCCCGGGTGTTTCTTGAAAAGATTAGGGGTATTACCCCGGCATCCTGGCCAAATTTCCATTGGCCTTTACCAATCATGGCCTCCTAATAATCCCCATCTACTGTATAAATTGGCTTCATCACTCTGTTCTCCTCCCCAGTGATAGCTGATGTGTGTTGAGCATACTGGTGCACTATGGCTGCTGTTGCATCATCCAAGTGGATGCTGCCCATTGGTGGTGTGGAGGGGAGTCCCCATTATGTGTAAAGTGCTTTGAGTGGAGTGCCCAGAAAAGTGCTATTGAAATATAAGGAATTATTATTGAACTGCAATTGGTTTAGTTTATGTTAAGACTGTAGGTTTGATTAGCAACCTGCATCTTTGGATATCGTGACTGCTTCACTTGACAAAATAAGATAAGCAGTCAATCTGTGCAAACAATCAAAGTATGGCCATTGTTTCATCTTACAGAATAAGGTATGTTAGATGGGATGAGGCATGCAATAGTATGCTATCCCTTTTCCTTAATGTCAGTTATAAAAGCTCTTAAGAAAGCATCTCAGTGTTTTATATCTCTTGTCAGCTATGGGTCTACACTTTCATCAGTGGTCTATGAAGAAGTGATGGTGTGTCTAGATGATTTGGGTTTGGTGTATTAATGGACTTACATGGTATTAAACAGTATGAAATACCTTTTGGTTAAAGGGCCTTGGATAGCTGCAAAATTTCCTGGGCAGCTGAAAATAACTGAAGTTCTGGTACCTCTTATGCAGCTTCACACACAATATCAAAGACCTTGATAATCTGTGGAAGATCTATGATGAAGCTAGTCCATGTGGCAGATATCCTAGAGTGTAGTTGGAAGAGATGTGTGGATACGTTCAGCTGTTACTTCTCAAGCTGAGAAATAGTATCCTGGGACAACTGGCAAACACTATTGGGTATTATAGAAAACTATTATTCATATTCCTGTTTTTTTTTAAACAAGGCTGCAGATGGTGAATAGCCTGATGTTCTTACAAAACACTAGATGGATCTTTGGGGAATATAGTTCATGCATGATATATTAGCAGTTATTCTTCATTTTTGTTTTCTTCTTGACTTACTTGTACATGCATTTTTCTTCTCGTACAGCATTCATGCATAGGGGTTTCAATTGAAAATTTCAGCTTTTAGTTTAGAAAATTAATAGGCAGCCTTCAGTTTTTTCTTCTTCTAGTAACTAAAAAGATCACATTTTCTACTTATTTTGTTTGGGAATTAATTCTACTTTGCAAAGAAGTAACAGAGCTATTTATAGTATAGTATATGTGAACAAATGCAGTGTGAATTGTTTTTCTGCATTGTGTTTTTTAATCAAACTAATTATAATATATTGCAAATAAATTGGCATTATTGGTATTATACTGCAGAGGTGAGGTTTTCTCTGATACATTTCTCGGAAGAATTTGTAAATAATTTGTCATGTTTCATTTTACACATTATCTGCTTCTCAAGCAGTTGATCGCACTTTCTGATCTGAGAACACAACTTACTGTCATGTTAAAATGCAGCCCTTACTGGATTATGTTCCTTCCTCTCCAGCCTTTCCTTTCTTCATGGTTTATAACATGTACTGTAAGTCTTTCCTTTTTTACATACTAGCAATTTACTGTAGATTCTAGAAAGCAATCTTTGAGTACTTTAATTTGATTTTTATCATCTTAGCTGAAATGAGCTTATTCATTTGTTTCCTCAAGTGTACAATTAGTATGACATGAATTTTTGACAATTTAGTTATGTCAGTAAGAACTGTTAATCAATTATCTTCATCTATGCAACACACATACCAGCACAGGTACGATGAAGAATACACATGCTTTCCTCCACATGCACTTGTTACGGCTATCATCAAAACCAGTATTTCCCAGTTCTGGACCAGGTGACCCACACACCTGTTTTTGTCCCAGCTGAGCCCTCAGTTACACAGTCAAATCCTTCACTGACTCTTAAACTTGTTGCAAATAAGCAACATGCAAAATTCAATTCAATTGAAGCAACGTCTTAGATCAATTAAGGCATCAATTATCTAGTAGTAGTTAGGGTGGGTAGCTGTGTCAGCATGTATAGGCTGCAAAGGAACAAGTATAGGTTTAGGTTTAAGGCTCCACAGCCAAAACGTCGTGTTTTCTTTCTTCTCTTTTCAGCATGGAATAAACCTATCACTTGATCAGTTATCTATGTAAAGTGGGAGTATAAGAATCAGCAAGTGTGTGGGTCACCAGGACCAAGACTGGGAACCACTCTTCTATATAGACAGTGCAAGTACTATACCAATATTATTTGTGACATGGCTCTTACTACAAGGGTGCTTGGTAAGACACGGTCATTTTTGCATGGAAATCCATGCATGCCCTTACAGCCTCAAGCCCACCCAAACCTGATGTCGCATGTACAATTAGAAGCCACCACCGGCAATGGCAATGTCTTGTCTTAAATTGCCCATAGGAGATTAATATTGAATTTTAAATTGAATAAATCTCATCCTGCACTTCAAGCAAGCATTACTCAGGAGCCCCAGTAGTTTATAAATTCTTATGTGGAACTCAACTTTAATCAATCTTCTTTCATGGAAACACCTTTACTGCTTTGCTTATTTGTAAATCTGAATGACAACAAATATTACAAATGCATCCTGTGCATAGTATGGAGAAGAAGAATATTCAAACAATATTTAACAATATTCATCGACTGTTTTTTTCTTTCTAAAAGCTTACATTTCAATGAGTGTTATAACATTTGCATACCTGCATTTTAGATGTTATTTTCTCTTTGACAGAACAACCCAGAGCACAAATGATATTTATTTGTTTTTTTCAATTGGTCCAATAATCCACAGTTCTTTTTTATTTCCAGTGGTTGTTTTAACATTTCCACTCTTTCCTATTGTTAATCCTTTTCATTTAAGTGGTCTGGTGCATTTTCTATGAAATATAGCCATGTGGAGAAAGATAACTTTGTTTCATTATTTGATACATGCAGTACAGTATTGAAACACCTGAAAAGTGATCCAGGTGTTTCATTTTAGATGCATATCTGTAATATCTGAAGTACATGTGCTTTTGTATTTATAGACTTTTGCACTCTCACTGCTTTAAAAAAATATATTTCAAGTTAAAATATATTTTTGTTTTAATGTGTTAAATATACTTTGTGTTGATTTAAAGTGTACATGTACTGTAAGTAGCATGTTAATTAATGAATGTAAAAAAGCAAAATGTAGGAATAAAAATGTTTTAAAATGAGAAATTAAAACATTCAGAACCCCTGTTAATCTCAAGGAACAATCCCTGAAGCACAGTTAAAACTGAAAGAAAAAAGTTAAACTAAGAATTTATATGTGCAACTTGCATGCAAATCCTAGAGCAGGAGGGTACCTGAGCCACGCTTGACAGAAAAGAGTAATGAAATGAAGTGCTCAGTTCCTTTCTTCATGGAGATCTGGATCAAATCACAGGCAACACAAAATATGCTATTGTGTATCATTGAGTGGTTGAAAGAAAGTGTCTTGAGGAAACCACATGAGCACAAGGGAATATGCGCCTGTCTGTCTTCACACAAACAGAATTAAACTCAGGATCTGCAAGGCAGTCTTCTGTCACATCAAAGTAGGAATATAATTGAAAAAATAAAGAGTAATATCTTATATAAAATGATCACTTTTAAAAACATTAAAGTCCTTATGCTGTAAAGGATAAATGATTCATTTTTTCATTCAAGTTTACCGACACTCATTTAAGCTATATTGAACTGCAATTGAGTCTTTCCTTCTTCCTAAAAAAGTGCCATGCACTATAATAAACACAAAATATTGAACGAGCTTCACTGTCAAGTTCTCTCTATATGCTTCTCTGTGTTCAGTGGATCACAGTTATTTTCTGAATAATCAAACAGCTCCTATTCTATTCATTAAATGCCGCTTAATAGGAATTTTTTTTTTCTAGAACAGTTTTGCATCTACTGTGTTTATTATGTTTATTCACAAGGTCAAGTGCTGATTACCTGTTTGTAGCAAAAGAGAAACCATAAAATAATAATGGATGGCTAGTGCATCATTTCTGTCTTTTATTTTCAGTTCAGGCTTTTGTACACTGCCTGTATTCATCCAGCCCAGCAGTAGCAGCATGTACTGTACATCTGTGGTTTGATATTATACCTGGAACCTGTAATCATCACTTCCAGAGTGATTTTGTACATTATTGAAAATGATTATAGAAACATAAAGGGGAAATAAAGTTATCTAAGATGGTAATGTTACCCAATGAGCATGATATGATCTAAGATCACTATGACTGTGCTGTTTCATGGCTATGCCCTGTGGTGTCACAATAGAAATTAGTTTACAACATCATTTGCAGTACAGTATGGACAGATCTATTTTAGCAATTCATTTAGAACAGCCTCAGCTCATTACACTTACTATGTATTGAGAGCCTTTTTGATCTCTCACAAGCTGTGTTTAGGCTGGCATTGGAACTGCTGTGATCTGGCTTGTTTGCAAACTTGGGAATGTCTTCAACATCTCTTCTTTTAGGTGAGGATATTTTGCTCTACTGTAATGAATTCCAATTCCCTAAAAAAATAATGTCTGAATGTTATAGGTAAGGGTTATTAGATTCCTAGTTTTTGTATATTTCTAGCCGTGCATAATGCTTGACATTTGAAGTGTTTTGAGTGAAGCCATTATATTTATCATTTGTTAAGATCCTTTAGGGCATTTTAAACTTGATTGATCATTTGCTAAGATCCTTTAGGACATTTTAAACTTGATTCATTTTCCATGTGCAAAAAATGTTTGCTGAAAGCAAACATTTTGAATAAAAATGCCCCCAAAGTGATTTTTTTTTATTTTAAAGGTTAAAAAATAAGCCTGTAAATTAAAATGCCAATGCCATGCTCACACATAATGGTACATTGATTCACCTTGGCATAAAGAGTGCATGTAGGCATTTCAGAAGACAGCACCTGATGCATATGAGGTAAATCCATGTTTAATTTCACTGAAGGTCAATGGCTGAATTTTGCAGCTGCCCATTTCAGCTGTCCATCTGTCACTGTGTAGAGCTATTATGCCTTAACACTGCTCCACGAGCCACTAGCCAGAACCTGCTTGTCTATGGGTGACAAGTCATTTTTTCATGTTATTATACTGTATATTTTCAAGGCAAGGAGCATATGGAAGCCTTGCAGATACACTTGTTCTGCAGTTCACCCTAATGCAAATGATTTCAAAATTCCACACTGAATTCCGAGAAGAATATGCCACATCAGAACTGATGGCATCCATCTAATTTCATATGGCTGTATGCACATCTGCCATCTTAAATTCAGCAATCTTTCATCTTATTAATTTAAGTAGATTTCGTGATAAAAATATTGATTAAGCTTCTTGTGTCTCATCTTTAGTTTAGCTCCCCAACTTCACTACTCCAGGGCAGCAGTCAAGTAGACCTCTTTTAAACAACATCATAAGATTTAAATAAGACCGTTAAATCGGCTTAATTGGACCAATTTACCCTCCTGCACAGGCTTGACTGAGCTTCTGATTTAAGGAGACTTATAAAACCTGCTGCAGTGTTGTCCTTGAGAAGTGAAGATTTTTGTTATTTTGTGGGTTTCCTGTCCTTTTCTTCTGCTGTGCTACTGTGGTGCAAAGAGCAGATTGGTTCATTAACTTCTCCTCTCAAGAGGATGACATTATAATAGAAGTATCATTTTGTATTCTTAGCTGACACACATACACACAGAAGTGTAAAAGATAAGACAGAGTACTGTTCAGTAACATGGGTGAAACCATACATTATAGGGATGATAATATTCATTTTCTGATTGCTGTCAATCTCTTTCGCAACACTAAGAAAGAAGGCGATACAGAATCGCAGATCTTTGAGTGCTGCATGATAATGACTTCTGTTGGAGTCAGATGTATCTTTTTCTTCACATGATCGCATTTTCCACTGCAGTGTAAGACATTCTAGATAGCTGCCCCTTTGCACCATTGATTTAATTATGAAATCAATTGCTTCAGGTTTCTGGATTTGTATTGAAAACAATCTTAGAGGCTGTAGACACTTAGAGATCTGTCGCAATGAAAGCCTTTTCATATTACTGTAAAAATATGTAGAATCCCACTCATGTGCAAAGCCAATGCTCAGTGCTAATGTTTTTATATACTGTGTGTTATATAGTACAAGGACTCTTCAAATTTTAGCACTATTATTTTTTAAAGAGAAACCTTTGCTTCATTCTCTGTTGTAGGTTAATACTGTACATGATTATCTCATTGTGACTGGTTGCCATGAACAGTTACTATAGTTAGAGATTATGCACCTGATTGTAGACTTCAAATGATTTCCAACATTTAACAAACAGACTATAACAGTATTGCAATTAATTTTACTTATTGGCTGTTTTTTCATGAATCAATCCTAATATTTTTAATTTTTATATTTAGTTAATCAAAATCCAGATATCAAAATATTGTTGAATGAAACCCTGATTGTTTTAACATAATTAAACTAACATGGACTGCATTTTTTTAATTTTTGCTAGTAGGAAGAATTTAAAAGATTAAAGTACTGTAATCTGCTTATAAAAAATATTAAACCACCCTGTTTAAAAAATACAAATATATAGTTTATTTTTCCAAGTTCTGTTAGTTAACCTATTCTATTTCTTTAGCGCTGAGTGTAGACTTGGAGGAGAAGAAATGTGTGGTGTTTTAATGACATAACTAGGGCTCCAGACTCAAGGATCTTCATATATCAGCAAGTGACTGTCAGAGAGTAAACTTTAGTTTCTGCATGTGATGTTTACGTACTGTAGCGGTTTGTATGTCAAAATTACATTGTTCATCTTATGTATAGTCTTTTAATCCCTTACCTGCTATATGCAAAATTAAAATGAACAAATTCTTGATTTCTAGTGAGAAACTGTCTCATTATTAAATAAAGGTTTATAGTGTGAGATATCAGATGTACCTTCTTGTTCAAAAAAGTTTGATCATTTGAGAGCGGTAGCACGTTCATGAAATGTTACCAATTTATGCATTCCACATGTTCTGGGAAATGTGCAAAAGCCGTTTAAAATGATCATGGTTGAAAAACTGCAGATTAGTATGAGTTTTTTATTGCTTTATTTTGCCTGATTCCTTAAATGTATGCAATTCTACGTGACAGCAAACATAAACTGACAGTTCCACTGAGATTGTGTGCCTCCTTAAACTATTGATAAACTTCTTTAATTTGAATTGGAAATGGAATAGCAATTTGGAGAATAGTTTCAAGCTGGTCACTTGGGGCTAGTGTAAGGCTGTTGAACATGTATGAATAAATTGTGAAAGCATCTGTCTTACAAGAAACAAAAGCATTTCCATACCAGCACTCTTGTACAATTCATTTATACTATAATTCTGTTTTGACAGTGGCTTTGTTGTCAGTGTTTTCTGGAAGCTGGGGTGACAGGGGAGAGAATGGAAAGTGACTATACTACAGTATGTGTATTTGGCATTTGATATTTTATTAGTACAAAGATCACTGTGTGAAGTGAACTCTCTATAATCTTCACATTTACACTACTGGGATGTAATGCTCTGCCTATGTGACTCTTAAAAAAAGCAAGAATGAAAGAGCAAGTTGACTTCAATGTTTATGGTTAAAGAGTACAACAGAAAACCAAGGCAACCCTCTCTTTATAATTTCTGGTAAAATTCCAGTTTAAACTATTTGGACATGGGTAAACCCAGATATTTAGTATAAAATTCTGACATTTGGACATCTTTTCATCACAGATGTACTGTAGCTTTCTGAAACAGCCTCGCATAATCTCATTGCCATTCAGGAATTGAAAAGAAAATTATTAACGATTTGGGTGTCATATCATATCCAGAAAGAAGATTAAGAATAAAAAAAAAATTATTTTAGCTTGGAGACTCCTTTTTTTAAAGTGGAAAGACCCTTCAAACGATTAAAAGATTTACTATATTGTTCATACACATGTGCAAAAATGCTAATACAATTTGATATACCAGAAACACAAAGGTGGATATAATACAAAGTCTAGAAGTTATATGATATACAGTATATGTTTGTTCATTTAAAAAAATGTATTTTACTTTCTTAGCTGTTATGCCTTTCTATTTTTAAACTCTCAGAAAATAAGGGGGTAAAAAAATAGCAGTTAAGTTGGCTTCTGAAACTTAAAGAAAAGAGCAACAACTGTGCCCACTTCCAAGGCATCATAATTATACAATAGTGATGATACAAAGCATCTCATACCATACTTCAGTGCATGGTTACCTTTCTGATATTCTGGTTTTCAGAAGGCAGACCATTCAGAAATACACCTTGTATAGAAAATTAATGCAGAAGCATACAGTATTGCGCTAGTGTGAAATGGAATGTTTTAGGTGCCTAGAATGGTTTTCTGATTTGATGACAGTGTGGAGTAAGGTCAAAAGGGAAAGCATGTTTCAGTAGATCCAGCCAAGATTTAAAATATTTTATATACAGTATAAATTTTTGATAGCTGAAAACCAAGAAACAATTAAATACAATTATGAATGTGTTGAGTGTCTCTTGTATATTGTGTGTCAGGCAGACACTGTATGTAATATGGAGGTTTGAATATATTTGATTCTGTTCAGTTCATATTTGAGTCTAGAGCTCATTCTGGCATCATGCATGGGTAAGGAAAATTAATTAGTGTGTAAATGTATTTAGTATTAGGGTACAAGTGAGATTATGCCATTTGGCCCATCTTGCTCATTTAATGTAGTAGCTAAGAAAAACTCAGTTTATCATATACTGTACTAATGTATTTTGTATATTTCCTATAATTTCAGGGAGATTAACAATTGAGTATGAAATGCTCCTGTGGGTTATCTATATACTGCACCTCTTAAAACCTTACATACATAAATCAAATCCCTCCTTAATCTCATTTTGAATTGAAGAGATTTAGTTCCCTTAAGCTGTATGTACTGTATATGACAGTTCCCAGGCATTACTCTTCTTTGAACTCTAACAAAGGTACAGTAGATAAGACTTTATTGATCCCGAAGGGAAATTGATGTAAGGTTATCTACCTTAGAGAGCAGAATCAGTATATGTGGCTAAAGTTTGTTATTTTTTGCCTTGTTGCAAATGGGAAGGTTGTTTCTTTCATGTTCCAATTTGCATATTGAAGAGAATAACATTATTTTAGCACATTCTATCCCTCAGGCAGCTCTTCATTACATTAAGGAGAAGAAAAACAATCAAACAGCACCACAGGTAAAGAGGTTGTTTCATAGAAAGGCTCATCGCTGTCAATCATGAATTATAGATAGCTGGTACCTGTGTGAACTCTGCTGAACATGATTTTTTTTAACCCAGCTTATTCATGTGATTTTTGATCAGAGATTAGAGTATTGCAATGCTGGAGCAAGCCCCCGGGAATGTCTCTTGACTCAATTATTGAACCGTTATAGCTCTGCCTATTCAATTTCTTCCTCATATTCACATAGTGGCATGTTTGCAAATGCATTTTTTCCATAATTTGTGTACTGTATCAGGCTACCTGCCTCCCCCTGGACAATTTGGAAAATGAGTTTCCCGCTCCCAGGCGCATTTATTCTGGTATGAGATTTTTTTAAATTAAATTAAGACACAAGTTAAAGCAGAAGGATTAAGAATTCTTGTCAACTATTAACTGTGCTTATCTTTACCATTTTTGATTGTGCTGTCATACGTGGTTATGGTTCAGAACAAGTAAACTGGACTGCTGGTATTTCTGGCAGTCGATTATCTTGTTTGGCTTTTTTACAACACCAAACACAGTCATCCTTTTCTCCAGTGTTCACAGAAGACATTAAACAAGCGTGGGTTTTTATCAGAAGAAATACCATTACTGGTATAGAAAAGCAAGAGCAGTTTCCAATAAGTCTTTAAAAGTAACAATAACAAACAGCATTTTATTTTTATGTTGTGATCAAGCGTGTGTAAGCATTAATTGGATGTACCGTCTTAAGTTGAAATGTCCATTTTACAGTCATTCAGAATTAGCATGAGGTTAAAAGTCTTAGACAAGTGCATTTAAATACAAATGGATTGGATACAAGTTTCTTATCAAGTGTTCCTGTACCTGTTAAAGGTTCCGGGAGCAGTCTCTATTATTTTGCAACAAATCTAGAATTAATATTTCTTTATTATTTTTCTCTAATTTCAAAAAAGACAATAAATATTGTCTTTTTATTCCAGCCTTTGTTAGAAACCAGGATTACACTCCAACAAGGATTACATTCAATCCCTCTTACTGTGTAATGTCAGTTTGGAAATTCGGCTGCAATTGGACAAGTGATATAAACCAGACTTGTGCAAATGGGTTGTACTTTGAGAAAATAACACCTTTACTGATTAAGAAACAGGGATATATGAGGTCACAGATGGGCCAGAATTAATAACAGATGAGAAACCTGATGTTTCCAAAACCCTATAAGATAAATAAAAAGAACAGAGTACAGTTTTCAGAGTGTGACAGTAGTAGTATTATGTTTCATAATTTTCTTATTGAGTAATTAGACTCAATTTTAGCTATTCTGAATATTTCTGCAATGCTTTTGGTGCTGAATAAATCACTAACATGGAACATCTTTTTCTTAGCCAATTAAGAAAGTATTGACTGAGGCAAGTGTTCTTACAGAAACTGCTGTATCTGTAAAAAAAAAAAAGAAAAGAAAACTATCTTGCATTTTTGCAATAAGATTATTTATTCCTTTAGCCAAATGTAGTCTTGCCCAAACAAGACCAACAGAAGTTAGATTTCATCGACCTATTGGTTGTTGTGAAAATACAATTCAGACTTGGGAGAAAGGTTACTCTGATGTGTGAGGAAACTTTTTATATTGTTCACTATTCTTCTTTAAGAGAAATCTAAAAGAATCTGTGTCTGTCTGTTAGTATCATCTGCTGCAAGTGTGACTGGGAATAAGTGGGTGAGCTTAACAATTTTCTTGTTTAATAAATGCATTTCTTTTTGTTTCTACGCCATAGGGGTTTATACTGATAAACTGTTACCAGAAGAGGTCTAGGTCTGATAGGGATTTGCCTTACTTTTGTCAGTTTAGAGTTGATAGTTCAGTGGGAAAACCACCTGGATGTGAGTTTTTAAAAATTCAAAGGACACAAGAAGCTACAGTATGTATGTGTTTGATTGTCTCGTCTTGCTATAAAAATGTGTTGGCGAGGTAAGGAAAGTGGTGAGATGTACTGTAGTAACATAAGAACTGCTTGCAGAGTACTTGAGGCAGTTGTTTTCTTAATTAAGTTGATCTTGTGTATAGGCTGATTAAGTTTGGAGTCATAATCAAAGGGGATCTGGATACAGTTTTGTAATTTTGCAGTACTGCCAAGGAAAATATTTGTACTGAACATCCTTCTGCTCTCCAGAATGAGCTTCAGAGGAGCTGAGCTGAGAGAAATTATCAGACACTGAAAGATCATGTTGAAGATGTCAATGATCCCTTTGGGCTTTAAATCTGTAGAATTTAAACATTTTTTTCATTTAGAAGAATGCAGTCCATAATTTGAATAATTTCAATGGAGATTTGAATATCACATTACGGTTCAAGTTCAAGTGAGTTATAATGTTGTTTTTGCTACACCAGAACAAATGAAATGTTTTTAATGGGGGCATGATACTGTATAAGACCTGAGACTAGAATCTGATGGGAAAACACAGCAACAGACTTTTAAGTTAGCAGGGCAGAATGGTCTGAATTACAATCTCAATTGAAAGGGGAATTGTTGATTCTGGAGAAGGCAAGGGGGTTCAGTGTTGGTTGAAGTGCAGACTTGAGTTTGCTATAAAGACAGACATGGGGTCGTATAGATGCAGGGGATGGGGTTTCTAAGTAGTAGACAGACAAACAGGTAGTCAGTTCAGGGGAAGAGATGTAGGTGGGGGACATTGAAAATAAAATTGCAATTTAAGTTGCTGAGCAAAATATAAGAAACGTATTAATAAAACAAGGTAATTTATCCAAGTACCTTAAACCCACTGAAGATACTCCACTGGGAAGACATCGCCTTTGGATTAGTGAACCTAAGTGAATGAAGGAAGTGGCAGTGGTACTAATTCCAATTGCTGAGCTGTTGTCAGTAGAAGATGAGAGCAGGGTACAGCATAGTGACTATCTCTGCATATTTAGACAGGATAAAAGGTAAGCATTAAATTAATATTGTTAATTACTTTCCAGATTTTTTTTATTTTAGTTTGGCTCAGTAGGTTATGCTCAATGCTAAGGTTTGGGCGAGTAAAAAAAGAAAGTATAGGTAAAAGAATGTTATGTTTTAGGTATAAGAGATTCCCTTCAAAATTTTGAAAATGTTTTAGTATTATCATTTTTTTTCTTTAAGAAAGTTAGTTTAAGATGCCCTTATTTCCTTATTTTATAAATAGTTCTTTCTGCTATGTCCAATATATTTTTATAATTGTAGTCTTAAGAAACTGATGTATGTTTTGCTGCCATTTTTTCTTCTTTCTTAATGATTCCAGTAAAAATAAACAAAACAAAGGCCAGATTAAAAGTTTTGATTTGAGTGATTTTTTGACCCTACAGTATATTGCATTGTACCTAATACAAATCTGCTCCATAATACGATCAGTATATTTAAATTGTAAATATTGCAATTTGATCATTTATTTATTTTTATTTTAAAACATTGCTACTTAAATTGGCATTAAGACAAAAGATAAATTGTTAATGTGTATGTTCAGTAAACCTGAAAAAAAATCACTTTCACAACAGAATATACAATAAACTATTTTTATATATTTCCGGCTGAGTAATCTTGCTTTGTGAAATAGCCCTAGGATGTCATGTTTGCTACAGTAACTCTATACTTCACAGCTTCATCCAAAGCTATTGCTATTTTTATTGTTAATATTAATTTACATATGATTTACATTATAAACATACTGTGATATATAAAATTAATAAAATGTCAATTTAGCATACATATTATTTATTGTATATTATAATTAGAGAAAGTCTTTATTATCCCCAAGGAACAATTTTTAATAGTGCAAATTGTGCTTTAGTTGGGATTTGAGGCCCAGTCACCCACAGACGTGCAGCTCTCTTATAGAAAAACCCTTTATATACTGCAGACTTATCAGCTTCAATGCAACTTACAGTACATGAACATACAGTGAAGAAATTCTTTGAAAATCATTCAGGTCACTACTAGCCTCTTTTTTATTTATATGTGCAGATTTGTTTTTAAATGCAATATATTTTTAAAGCCACTATGTAGAATATCATTTAATCAGTATCGAAAATAAAATGATCTGTTTTTAAATTATTTATATGCAATTACTAATAATGTTGTATACTATACTGTATGTAGTTAATATGATCATTCCATAATAATTAAAAGATACAAATTAATACAGTACAATATTGTCTGAGAATGACATGCAGCTGTGATACTCACTGCGCTCCCTGGAAGTTTTACAAAGTCCTGCAACATATTTGAAAACAATTTGAAAAACAAAACCACGATGCAGTGCTGGCTGGGATACCTCAGTGCCTAATATTACATTTTTCAAAGTGGTGGCTTATGCAGAAAATGTAGCTGTTTTCAACTACATTTATACTGTGACAGCCACAATATTTCATGAGTAAGTGTCAGGATTTTTATGAGAGACTGTCTTCTGCTTTTGTGAATTGGGATATAAGTAGTATTCTCTGTTCAGGGATTGGAAAGAAACCACACCACATGAGTTACCAGGAGAGGGGGAGAACTCTGGTGGAGCCAGAATCTAACGGTCTTTCTAGGACAGGGGCTGGATGTCCAAGAGTGACAGAATATTGATTATCAATTATATCTCATCAATGCTTTGACATAGACTAATGGTTTTGGACCACCCCATCAGCTCTTGTGAAGGTTATACAAAATCTACTGGTGGGTATCTGCATCAGCATCATAGGCTGCAAAGGAACAAGTAATATGTTTATTCCATGCTGAAAAGAGAAGGAAGAAAACACGGTTTCGGCCATTTTCAGTATGGAATAAACCTATTACTTGTTCCTTCAAAATCTATTGGTACACTTTTTTGGGATGGATTGCATGGTACAGGTTCTAATTGATATGAACAGTAAGGAGGCTTCTTTCTGACTCCAGGTATTGCAAAGCCTATTTTACTTTATTGTCCTTGCTTTAAGGAGCCATTGAATTCCCCTTCCTGCACATTGTTGAGGATATGCATTTAGACAGCCAGTTACTATTGATGACATGAGTGGGTTGCCCTTCTGTTTCAGCACTATATTGAATTCATTGAGCTTGTGGCAAGAAAAAAAAACTTCTTAAAGTCTCATGATGAACACATTCAGTTTACACAATTTATTGACAACCTTGAAACATACAGTACAGTTTAGTTTTATAGAAATGGAAAATTTCAGTGATAATGCTGGTCCAGGTAAACTTCTGTTGAGATAATTATTTCTTTCTGTTGCTTCCTCTTTTATTTGAGCCTGTGTTTGTACACTTTTTAAGTTTAAAAAAATGAAGTTAAAATCAGAAACACAACACTAGTATTGTATGTGTGTGGAATGGTTTAGTTTTGCAAAACAAAAAATGTTGAAAAAGTTTCTTTTATTTTTTCTTTTATATGAGGTTAAATAAATAAAAAAATGGCTTATCTTCATAAAATACTGTAGTGTCTTGTTTACTTTTGGTTTATCATGGGTTGTTTATTAACCTTATTGGCTATTAAACGAACGTTAATAAACACTTTTGCTTTGTTTATGAAAATCTAGTTTTTAGTTTTTCTTCTATTTAAGTAATGAAATGGTCAGAAAGATTGATCATTTAATGGATAAATACAAAAACTGGTAGAATGTTGTCTATCTGCATTCTGCCCTGGCAATAAGGTTGGTGTGGTTTATTGACTGGGCAAATGTTACTTTAGAAGCAGAATCTCTAGTTTTTGGATTGCAGTCTTGGGCGCTTATTAACACAAATGGTGATAAGTAAAGAAACTGATTAATTTTGTTAAGGGAGAACTTTGTTTCCTTCTTTGAAGGAGGGCCTTAATGGGCTGTGTTTAAAAGTGAATAATTATAAGGATCTTGGCGATCTTCCATTCACATTGAAGGGAGAAGTCAATTGCACTTTAAGCCCTACTGTATTAGCCTGTATAAACCTCCACTGAAAAAAGGAGCTGCATATTTACAAGCCAGAAATTCAGACACTATCAAAGTCACTAATTCCTTCCTGGCAGTTATTCAGCTAGGAGATGTTGATAAGAACCCCTTCACTTTACAGAAAAAAATGGTGTTCCATTGCAAGGCATTCTGCCCCAGACTGAAACCACTGCATTGTATTTATTGGTTTTAGGCACTAGAGGGCAGCTTTGGGACATTCTACATATGAAAATAAATGCAGGAATGTTCATGAGGTTCTAAGAAGAATTTAATGCAGCTGTTATCAATAAAAGTTAACAAAAACATTATTTTTTTAAATAAGATATTTTTGAAAACACATGAGAGGGCATATAGTCTTGTAGTGAGATCACACCAGTCTATTCCTGTGACCAACCATGGTTTTGGAGGATCAGTGTCTTCTGCTTGTATTTGGTATCATCATTACCAGTTCCTGATTTTCAGAACTCCCTTATTCATTTGTGTTGCCTGAAGTCTGACCAATCAAACCTCTGCAGGAAGAGAAAATGTTCTTTGTGGGAATGTCTCATTCAGTGTAATTCACATGTGTGTCAGTTCATCATAAATTGAGCAAACAGTAATAACTCTTTAACCAGAAATGTTAACAGGAACATAAAGGAGAGACTACATAAAGGTCTGAATTCTGAAAGTGTTGGAACATTAGCTTCAATGCAGGGTATATTTAGCACCAAGATTGATCAAAGAAACTAGTTACAGATGCAACCATCTAGAATACACAAGGTGTTTAGTTGGTACTGTATCAAGCATCAATTATAAAAAACGGTGTGGCCCTCCCCCAGTCCACTGCAAGGAGACAATGTATCCATCAAGTCACAAGACAGTTTTTATAATTATTTTTATGATCATTTGACTGCTTCGAACTCCAAAGATTGAAGTCTTTGTCTCACAACACCTATTTAAGCATAACTTTTCTGATGTGACACGGGAGCGTCTCGCACCCTGATGCTCGCATTGTCTCCTCACAGGGGGGAGGTACTGGAGGAGTCTTGCACAAACCAAAGCTCTTTATGCTATAAAAACAGCTACTGTATATGGCTTTGGAGCAGTTAGCAACCATGTTTATTGTCTTTTTGATGCCACTTTGGGATGTAATGGAAAAGGAAACTAATTGTCAATAAAACAACTGCTTGGCCAGTTGCTTGCTCTCCTTCCCAGTTCTTGGTTCCTCGGTATGGGTGTGTGTGCGCCGTACCACAAATCAGGACATTCTGCTGACTTTTTTCTTAAATCCACTTCATTCCACACATTTTATTGTACTGTAGATATTTGAAACAATGTTCTTCTCAGTTTAATATTTGATTAGTCCCCAATACAATTGTGATGCCCAATTGTTATGTTCTCCCCAGTGGCTATGCTCTGGGCTGAGCTAGCAGAGTTTTGTCAGCCATTTACAGTACGTCACTGCCTCCTGGCATCTCTACAGTCTAGAGATTAAACTGTAGAGCTCTCTAGAACTCTCAGGTTTAGAGATTTATCTCTAGCTTGTATTCTCTTTAATGTAGTAGGTACAGTATCTCTCTTGTTGCCCTATGTAGGCATTATATAGGATTTTGAATACTTGGTAGCACTCTGGAGTTTTTCTTTAGTTAGGATGTAGGGCTCAGGGATACCTTGTTTGTAAATACAGTGACTTGTACGTTTTTGTTGTACTTTGTGTTTAGTTTGTGTTATTAGTAACTGCTCAAACCCCTATTTGTAACAGTATGATTTATAGGTTTACATGTATATATATGGTGGCATTTGTAGTATATTTGTAGTTCTACAACTATACACCTGGTACTACTAATGTTACTATTGCTACATTTAAAAATAACAGCTTTCTTAAACTGCCACTACAAAGCTAAATCTGGCATAATTTCGTTACAACAATAATATAATATGTTGTATACAATTTTAAGTAAGCTTTGATTAAATTCTTTTGTTAACATAGTCTGCCTCAACATATGCTTTTATCTGCTGGTTTGACTTAATTGGAAAATTAATTGGACTTCCTTGAGGGATAAGTTAATGAAAATAAATAAATGATGAAATTGATTTAGCTTTTCTTTAAATAAATGACAAGCTGCTTTTAATAAATGTCAATGCAGACAAGAATGCTGTTACGATACTGAAAGTAATTAGCCTAATGACTCAGTGAAGGCTTCAGTTCAGAAAGATCATTTTTGTACTTATTACTTTAGTCTTTGCTTAGATGAGAATTTGTCAAAGACAGAACAATCCTGCGACATTTGAAATAAATTATGTAAAAGATTATATGCTTAAAACTTATTTTTACCCTGTTTTAGTTATATAATTTTATTTATTTTCTGCAGTCTTTTATTTAGGTAGAAGAAAATGCTAGTATGTTTACTTGTCGTAATTATTTTCACTTCGTGTCATTAGCCTGGTCTACGTTTGGTCTGGTCTGCATTACAGTATAAGGTGCCCTTGGAATAAGATTAAAGAAACATTTTCTCAACCTTTTTCAGGTCGGCCTGAAAAAAAAAACTGATATGTTTCAATTTACAATAATTTATACAAATATAATAATTCCATGTTGAAGTATTTCTAAGAGATAATGACAAAATCCTATTATTCTTATAGTATTTTAATAGTTATGTATTTAATGTGCATTTTATAATATGTTCCTGTGTAATGTTGGATGGAAAAATTTAATTGTTCATTTGAATTCTAACTAACACCATACACAAGTCCAAACTATATGTCTGTGTAGTGTATTTTATATAATAAAATTCTCAGATTAATTTTGCATCTTTCTCAAAGCCTGCTATTATTGTCCTTAAGGTTTAGACAGTTTTGAGGCTGACACACAGCTGGACTGAAATTGAATGTATTACCAACTACTTTGTTTATCTTTTTCTTCTTGGGGGAATTTTTCTCCAGTTGTGTGGAAACTAATTTGTTTTGATCTCTGGGTTTGGTACAGAGTTTTTTCTGGCACTTTCAATGAGCCTCTAGTACAGTATGTTTACATCTGCCTTCTCCCCATAATGAATTGGGCATTGCTGTTTCTTATGTTTTCTTTTAGTTCATGTGATCAACACTTGCAATGCTGATTTGCTGGCCAAAAGGAAGGGAATTATAAACACTGACCTGTGTCAGTAGAAAGAGGTGTTTCCTCTCAACCTGTTGATTTTGATGTAGAGGGCCAAAGCAAGGGAAGGCCTTCAGTAACAGTATGGAGAAGTGAACAATTTCTTTGGGATCTAATGGATGAGGGCAGAAACTAGCATGACAGTTGAGATACTGCTTTCTAATGAGTTGTGTAGTTTATATTATGTATTTTTTTCCAATGTAATTAATATCAAGGATAGGGGTAGGGATAAAGAAAAGGATAAGGGCATCTTCTCTGAGGTACTAGTTGAGATAAAACTATTCTATTCTATTAGAGGTTAATAGTTTACTACCCACAGTCTCACTGACTTATTCCATGCTGAAAAGAAAAGAGGAACACGGTTTCGGCTGTGGAGTCTACTTGAGGTGTGGAGAAGGCTGAAGATACCTGAAGAAGGCTCCACAGCTGAAATGTTGTTGATTTTCTTTTCAGCATGGAATAAATCTATACTTGTTCCTTTGCAACATAGGAACTATGCTAGTTGGAAGGAATATGATTTGAAAATATACTGGTGGTAACAGATACAGAGTTGGAACAAAATTGATAGTCTAACATTAAAGCTAATTGGTTTCAGTAAATACTCTGGATTAATGTGGAACAATTCATCAGAAGAAAACAAACCAAAAATGGCCCATTTCCCAGCAGGGGAGTTAGAAACCACAAAATCACTAAAATGGTCCAGAGGGAAAATAAAAAAAAAGTGTCACTTCTCCCTGCAATTTAAAAGCTGAGAAAATGGTGGATAGTGCAATCATTTCTGCTTGGGGATCTCTGGCTGGCTCTTCCACTCCACCATCTTGTTTTGGCTGGGTGGGGCGGGTACCTGGGCAAGTCTTCTTCCCTGGGGAATGGCATTTTCACACCGAGTCTTTCTCAGGGTGTTAGGTGACCATGTCAGTAGTTTACACATAGGCCTTTTAAGGGTTTCAACCTAAAACACAAAATTTAAAACTAATAAAAACTAGTAAAACTTTTTTCTGATCCAGAATTTTACAAACCAAAACACGAGTGAAAGAATCTAACATTCCCTGCCCAACTCTTCAATTGGGTACTGTATATTGCATTTGAGTTTCTACCGCAGGACCCCTAAAATAGTCTAACAGCTGTGATAGAAGAACTATGCAATGAAGATTTGACCATGTGGGCAGCAGCTCTCCAGGTCTCTGCTGCACCACAGCCCCTCTCCAGGCATAATGTATCAGAGCAGAAAGACACTCTGTATACTGTACATCCAGTCAAGCTGTGATGACTTCCAAATGTCTGGGAACAAAATTTAGAGGCTTCCAACATCATTTTAATTGTGGTAGGAACATCCAACTTGATCTGTTTCTTTTGCTATTAGAAGATAAAATGAGTGCTAGATGAGAACAAGGGATATTTCTTTGTTTGGAATTATGGACAAAGACGAAGTTTTCAAAATGAAACATGGACTCTCCCAAAACATGTGAAATGGTGCCCATAACACTCCATGGACAGAGAGTACACCGGGGAATAGGAACATTATTCCCCAACATTTGTTTATATGATAGTGATATGATAGCATCTACAAGGGGTCCAAAACACTTTGTAAAGAAAATGTAATTGTAAAACAGGATTTTTCTAAACCAAATTTATAATGTCCTTGGGAATTTCATATGTAACATTCAAATCCTTATTCCAAATACTAACAGCTGCTAAGGCTTTGTATGAAGCCTCTAACAGAAGCATATAAAAAGAAAGCCAAACTCTTTGTTTTACCTCTGAATTCCCCCAGATTATACAGGCTATGTAGATAAACACCCCCCCCCCCACCACCACCACCACCACCATCAGGGGATATCATAAACATGCATTGCAGAACAGGAAAACAAGTTTTAATAAAAGAAGTATCATACTGATATTGCAACTAGCGGAATGGCTAAAGAATCTCCTTTAAAAATATCTAAAAGAATATGAATCCTTTTATTTTTCCAAAATTTTATACCGTGGCTCTGTTTAAATCTCCGTCTTCATAAAAAACATCATAAAATCTCCAAGTTGTCCAATTAAGCAAATAGTCGGCTCAAAAAGATAATTAAGAGCTCAGGTGGAAAACAAAAGCAGAAACCTTATGCCTTTCCAGGACAGGAGGTGTGCACCTCTGATATCTAAAGGGAACACCATCTATCCATTCATTAATTTTCACACTTTAATGCAGGGCCATGGTAAGTTGGCACCTAAGTTCAAAGACTGTATCTACAGGATACGGTACATCCCAGATGGGATGCCATGCATACCAAAGACAAGTTAGAGATACTAATACACCCAGGATGTCTTTCAGGCAAAGAAGGACCATAAGATTTATAGGACAACACTGCTAACCAGACTTCAAGTGAAAGTTGACATACAGGAGTTTCAGGATTAAATCAAAGTGACAATAATCACAAAACACAGGAGTACAAGTAACATTTGGCAGAGGTTGGCCCTGTGCAGCTCTTTCATGCTACAGAATGAAGAATTTAATACATGGTCATTTCCCTTTCCATATGAATTTAGAAATTTCTAGAGTGCAATCAGATCCAATCCACTAACAGGGGAACTAAGCCAAATTCTAACCAGGGAGCACTTTCATAATTATAGCCAAAATACTAACTGGAAGAGAACTGTGCCCAAATGTTTAAATCTGTGTACAAGTTTAAAAATGTTAATAAAGCTTTTATTTTAATACATGTGAAGAAGAGAAAATTTTAATACCAAGGTTTTCTAAAGTTTTTATATTGTAAGTGCCACCATCAGAGTTAGAGTGGTTTTGAATTTGCATTTTCTACATATGATATCTACATATATCTTACAGGGTTAATTGGGGACTGTGTTTTTTGCAGTGGACTGTGAGCAGATGTGCTGAGATGCTGCTGTATGTTATAAAGAATGTACTTCTTAAGTTCTTATAGTTCCGAACTGTGGTTTGAGTCACAGAGCAGCTCAGTGAAGGTTTGAGATGAGTTTAAACTGTAATGAAAATGGCCATTTCCAGAGAACAATGGGGTTAGACAAACCACAAGGTGTATCCCCCACCCTGTCCTAAATTACAATAGCAGGTCTCTGTTTAAAATTCACTCAAGCAAGGTGAAAAGTCAGTCAAATTTCTACAGAATCCTCAGGGCCCCTTACTAGGTAGGAATCTGTTACTGTACATAGACAACTGGAACGCTTACTGCCTGTTGTCATCCTCACCAAAGGATTGGCATAGAACTTTTTAACAATGTTAATTACACCTTATCCTGAATTTATATGATCTACGTATCACCATTCGAGTCTGTCAAAAGCCATCTAGACGTCCAATGAAAAATCTTCAGAAAGCAGTCTCTGTACCCATAGGAAAGGTATGTAGAAAGTATTAAACATTATCAGAAGTAAGATATTGCTACAACTGATCATGTTGTACTGATGTATCCATATAGAGTAGGATAGGCCTCCAGCAAATGTGATCGCACCTTAGAAGAGAACTTGTTGTCGGAGCAAATCTGAAAGTTGGGCTGATCACATGGAAAGTATCTTTTTCAATAATAGGGATATAATGGCTGTATTAACATCCCTTTTTAAAAAGACCTTTTCTTAGTGGAAATGTTTTTTTTTTCAAAGAAAAGAAAAGGGACCTAACTGTAGCAAACATGTCAAATAAAATTCAGGAGGAATTAAATCAATGTCAGATGATTAACACTTTGCCGTGTCCTGAATCACTTTAATTCAGATTCAGATATCAGTGCTTTCAGTACAGCCTTTTCTGTTGGAGAAAGACTATGTAAATAAAGAAATGGATGAACACCATGCAACTTGTTTTCTGATTAAATCGAATATTTAAACCATATAAAAAACGAAATGTGGAGTCTATCTGCATTGGATCTGACAGTAATGACCCCCAGGTTGATCTAACAATAAAAATACCTGCAAAGTGTTAAATTCTGTGGAGTCTTAATGTTAGAAAATGGCTGGATTGCCTTAATAATTCTGCCTCAATCTAAATATTAAAAATCTGGCAGGATGACTAAGCAGAAAATGTAATTCTTTTCTTTCCTAGATGTGATTTCCAGTGCAGTACCCTCAGTAAAAGGGAATTGTTCAGCATGTTGTAGGAGAGACAATTTGGTCTGAAGGTTGCTATGATTGCAATTAACACAGATTTGCAGAAACTGGCACAGTGAAATGGTCAGTATCTATGCTTAGTGTGATGCTGAAAAATGACCTTTGGCAAAAACAATCAGTTCTGCAGTATGATGTTTTCATGGAAAAAAGTCAATTCGGATGAAGCGTTACACACACCATGCATCTACAGTACCATACCCAGATCAGAGATAATTTCTCTTATATACTGTATATTACAAAGATATAATATTTCTTAAAGCTGTATCCTTAGTCTCTTTGACATTAGTCACAGTAAAATACAGTATCATATCTCCATCCAGAAGAACATCAAGCTCAGAGAGTTCAAGCATGAATTGATCAATTTTTTTTCATCCAAAATATTAGTTTTAGATAAAAATAAATTGAATTTAATTGAATTCAAGGTTCTAGCCTTCTTTAAAAAAAAAAGATCGGACTGCCTCCTTTTCACCTGGGATCAATAATTATGAATGCACTTGTTGCAACAAGATTGACTAGATTCCGTTTTTTAATTAACTAAAGTGTCTTACTGACACTGGGAACAATATTATTGCAGGATAATTAAATCCATAACTTTAACACCAATTTTTAATGTCAAAAGATTGTTTTTTCTTTTTAGTTGCAAGTATTACAACAGTATATCACTATCCCTTGTATCCTGCCATTTTCTCCATCAGAAATAAAAGCAAGAAAAGCTCCCCTCAAAAAAATCCAGGGGCTCAGACTGGCCCTCTGAACCAGAACTCAGGTTCATGAAAAATAACTTAAAATACACAATATCTTTAAAATGCACAGATTGGGCTGTTACCTCTCTTGCTATCATGAGAGAGCTGGAGCTTATTCCTGCAAGCAATGGGCGCAAAGCAAGATACACCCTAGATGTGAAACCAGTTCCGTCGCAGGATACATGCAGACAAACATGCACACATTCACGCCAAGTATCCCTGAAGCCAGATAACCTAACAGCATGAGTTTGGACTGTGGGTGGAAACGGGTTCATCTGCCAGAAACCCTTTGAAACCCAGAGAGACAATACAGACTCAAAGCAGATAGCAATTGCAGGAATTGAACCCAAGGCTTCAGCGCTGCTCACACCTGAAGAAGGCTCCACGGCCTAAAAGTTGTTTTCTTTCTTCTTTTTTTCAGCATGGAATAAACCTATTACTTGTTCCTTTGCAGCCTCCGCATGCTGACGCAGCTACCCACCTGAACAGCTGTGAGTGCAATGCTAACTACTGCACTCCTGTACCACCCATGGTTCAAGTCATTTACTGTATGTATATTAAATAACTCAAATGACCACCAGTTCATCACCAAATACTCCCAAGGAGATGTTTAGTACAAAAATATTATTCACAAAATAAGTCAGCTTTACAATGTATCTCGGTAAAGAAAACAATGCATGAAAAAAACAAATCTACTGTACAGCAATGCTATTGCAGTGTGATAGAATAACATTTCACTTGTCTTCTGAATTCTGTAAATCATTATCTATTGTCTGTTTCACATAAAAACTGGCAAATTAATACTGTCAGTATTTTCATAGTTGTGTGAAATTACTTAGTGTAAAAAAATGTACTGATAATTTATCTTGACACTTAAATCATTTGAGTTCCAACTGTTAATTTCTGAATAAACAGCCATTTTTAGATTTTCACTTTATGATGAACAGACACAGATGGGAATGACTTTAAACATTCATACACTCCAAAAATGATTTTCATTCCTTCTGAAGAGGTCAAATTGGTTACACTTTAGGCAACAAACCTGTGTGAGGGCCATGCTGTAACTTAGAAATTGGTACAGGGTTATTGAGGGGAGGTCTGATAATCAGACAGCTGAAAGCACATGATTCAACCAGAAAATTGAAAACAATTAGCCTGTTAATAAAAACTCAGACTAAATGTTGAGCTGGAGGAAAAAAAGTAATAATTGTCCCAAGGACCAAGATTCAGAACTAATGGTTAATGAATAAGTGGTTCCCAAACCTGGTCTTGGAGGAACACTATATTCTGGATTTTGATCCAGTGGCAAAGGGAGATGAGCATGACACTTCAAGTGTCCCTCAAATTTCCCTCAAATTGCCATTGAAGCTGAGCAGGAAAACTGGCTGCAAGAACTCAGCATCTATTGATCAAGTTTAGGCAGGCAAAAGAGTCTTGGAACCACAAGTGAATTGCGGAGAGTACAAAAGGCATGTTTGCAAAGACTGAAAAGATGGAATACCTTCAAAAACAGGGTGGCAGACAGAGCTGACGTAAAGGATTAGCTGAATCTCCAAGCCGAATGGAAATCAATAATTTTGATGCACAAAACCTGAGAGAGGAACTGTTTTTTGTCTCAGGGGTCCCCTGAGGTATGGTACGAGGAGCTGCCTGTGTCCTAAGAATTACCAGATGTGAGAAAGATGCTGCCCTGTTTACCTGGGCCTGAAAAAGATCTTCCCTGTTCTAAATAGCTTTAAGGGAAAGGTATGACAGTCTCTCAGGCATCTGCTACTATAGTCCAAAAGGAAGAGAGAAAATGCATAAGTTTTGTATCATAACATTGGACATCCTTTACAAGGGTTGTGGGTTTGAGTCCCAGCACATCTCCAAAAAGAAATATGCAGTAGTCCAGTCCCTGGGGGAAAACATAATCTGAGATCAGGAATTGAAATGTACAGTACTTTTCTAAATGTACATTTTCAGTCCTGGAAGGGGCATTGAGTACTGAATACAAGGACGCAATAGATTCTGCTAGATCCAGCTACTTTTCCCACATCATTGAGGATAATTATAACAATCTTAGACACCTGTTCTCCACCATCAACAAATTGTTTAATTTAAACTGCTCCACCACATTACCTATCCCATCCCAACTCTGCAACACATTTTTAGTGTTCTTTAGCTCCAAGATTGACAGCATACAGTATGGCATCACATTCACTCTATAATGCATGCGACCTTCACGCCTCCTCCCTACTTGCCTAGCTTTACTGGTTATCTTCTCTCTAGCTTGTCTTTACTTCATGCTGCATGCTTTTGTAAACTGGTATCACATATGAAATCCACCATCTTCCTATTAGAGCCCATTCCCTCTGCTTTATTTCTGTTTTGTTTCTCAACTCTCTGCCCTATTGTCCTCTACATAATAAATGGACATTGAGTATTGGTGTGGTACCAACAGCCTTTATAACTGCTGCACTTACAGTACCACTGTGCCAAAAACAATCTCTGAAAAACCTAAACAAACTTCAACCTATATTTAACCTACCCTTTCTTGCAAAAAATTTGCTGTTACATTTCAGTTAAACAACCAATTCATTGCAAATTACCTCTTCAAATCTTCCTTCTTTCTATCTTTATTATTCTTGACCTCAGTGCAGTTTTTGATGCTGTTTATCATGATATTTTACTTTCTTGTCTTGAGACTGTATTTGAAATTTGTGATACTGCTCTTAAATAGTTCCAGTGTTACCTCACTGATTGCCATCACTTTTTCTCTCTCTTGGTGGTTTCAGTTCTGAAACTGGACGTTAAGTCTGGTGTTCTGCAGGGCTCGATATTGGACTCCATACTTTTCACTTACTGTACATGTTTCCACTTGGCCAGCTATCATTACTACACTGATGATACTCAAATCTAACTAAACCTAGCACTGAAGTAGCTGACTCTGCTATCTCTAATCGCATCTCATAAAAACATGGATGACTAAAAACTCTTCATTCAACTGCAGCTAGACTGAAGTCATGCTTCTTGGCACGCCCATCAAATATGTAAAGCTAATGCAGTAACCCTGTCTGTGGATGGTACTGTACATGAGTTTCATATCCAGCCTCATCTACAGACACAAAGATACCTGTATTTTTTTTAAACCATGTGAACCAATTTTATTGCACACAGAAGTCACTCAGCTACTTGTGTAATTTATTAAGGTAATTTTTCAAATTAATATTCTACTTCTTTCTTTTTGTTTTTTGTACTTGTATGTCTATGTAAAAAAATTAATATTTTAAAGTATCATGTCTGCTGCCATTACAACAACAAATTATAATAACTGCATGGGTCTGATTTTTTAATAAAAAATACACCATATTTTTGTCATCGTTTTAAAAAACACTTGGTGAATTACAGTATGTAGTAAAATGCAAGCTATCCGTCATCATTTTAGTCCTGTTTAGTGGAGGCTTCAAGCACAGTATATGTGTTCTGGACAGTTTCTGGATTGAAAACAGCACAAAGAGTTCTGGCAGGTGCATATGAATGATTGTCAGATTTAAAATGGCTCCACTAAATGAATTACTTTTTGGAGACTTGATTAGAGCATGTGGAACAGGTTCTGCAAAGAGGATTTACATCTACATTATTTTGTGGGTCTTAGAGAACAGCAGAGACCTAAGGAGAGAGGCACAGTTGGTAACTGTAACCTTTAAACAGAATTTTTAGCATTAAGAGTTATGAGATTTAGGCCCTTCAAGATAGCTTTTGTGCTCCAAGGACTTTAAAGTTAATCTTCACTTTGTAAATGGCCCTTGAAGTGCACGTTTGTATTGATTAGTTATCTTAAAGACCTACACAGTTTTAACAATCTTGAGCTGTTGAAAGCTTTCCAAATACCTTACAATTTTGGACAAAACATGTTTACCACCTCTACTTTAAAATGCCATTGGTTGAGCATGTGAAAGTCATTTGACCTTTTTGTTCTTTTCATAGAACACAAACTAAACACTTTGTCGGAGTGGCATGGTATTCAACAAATCCGCACACTGTAAGGTTCTCTTGGCTATGATTGAAGGTACTTTTCCTGGGGTGGATGACAAACCTGCAATTTTTGTCGCTAAATGTCAGGTACTTCAGTGCAGCTTTTTTTTCCCCTAAGCAATTCAGTTTCAAAAGAGAAAGTTTATGTACTTGTGTGCTTGAAAGGACCCTTTTTATCAATTCGTTTCCTCTGGCAGGTGGCAAGGAGCCAAGAAGAAAATTGCTGTTATTTCTTCTTATAAATACAAGGCCTTGTAGGAATAACAACCCCCTTTTTCAAATGACTGCTCTTATCCAATCCTCAAAAGTGATGTCTCTTTCTTTCTAGCAGTTATTCCTAGATGTAGAACATTAAGGAAAATGCAGTATAGTACAGTGTTTTCTATCTACAGCATTTTTTAGCATTGCTATTTAAGAATGAAAATTATGCACTATAAAACTTTTGGGAACAAATATTTCCCTTTTGTTGAAGAAAAAAAAATATTCCTTATTTTTACTTTTAGGTCATTATCTTTTTCAATATCAGCTTTCTTTTCTATAAGTCAGTTAATTTTTAAAGTAACCAGATTGGAATACGTTTGAAGACACCTAGCACCTTGCACACATTTCCTATTGCAGAATTTTTCTTAGCAGACGCCTGATAGATCTGCTTGACATGCAGGGCTTGTGAATTCTTTTCCAGGGCAGCGCAGGGTAAAGTACATAATCAGACACTTGAGTGATCTTAAATATCAATTGTCAACTATGGCTTTTCTAGTCCTGTAAGCTGTGATTTCCATCCATTTGTACCACTTTAAAGATGGCATACCCTATCCATAATCAATGGGAAAAAAACAAAAAACAGTTTCTCTCTTTGCAAAAAGCAACAGCATCAATTTTAGACATTGACTTTTGATGTTGCTCCTTTTCCAATTGTAGTAAATATGAATTCTACTATTCAATCCACATTCTACACTTGTGTAAGTGGAAGCTGTTCAACTCTTCTATTGATTATGATTACATAGAACTGCTTTCCTGAGCAATTCGGCATGGTTAAAGGGTCAGTGGTAAAGAATTTAACAGCAACAGGCAGTTTATCAACAACATTTCTTAACTACACAGGCTGGCCTGACACCTTTTGCAATGCCTCTTCAGAACAACATGTTTTAATTTTGACTTCTTATTTCTTCTAACATGTCATTATGCATGTCATATGCATGCAGTGTGCTTTATTACATTATTAAGATTATTTAAGTCTTGGAATGGAAGTCAAAAGACTGATCAAAATAGGATGACTAGATCAATATTCCTAAATACATTTAGGACTGAATAGAGGCGGAGCAGCACTATGTAGAGGTGTAAGTGTGTGGAAGAGACTACTCAGTGATATTCCAGGGAATATGTTCCCCTGGGATTCTTTAAGGAGCAACTTGATGAGATCATCATGAAAATACCTATTTACAGGGGAATGTTGAGCCAAATGCTAATTAAATTCCCAAATCAAAATCTTTTAAACATCACTGGTTTGAAATTTCTGTGTATTTTCCTTGCAAAGTTGTTGAAATCTGAAACACTGGGTGTCAAAAATAATCAGGCATTTAGGTAACAAAGTGAAAGATGTAAAGAAAATCACAAAACGCCCTCAACAAAATGAAGGAGGTTTGATATCACTAGATGGTTTTAAGAAAAAAAATGAAAATCAAGCAAATATTGAACTTTGAGCTTACTTAACTGCCGTGGATTTCAAACTTTTCAGCACCCATCCACTATGATACCGAAAAATCAATGTCACTGGTATAAAAACTGTATGGTTTAATCTGAAAAGAAAACATTAGGGCAAAATGTTGGAAATCCTGAAATCTGACAGAAAATTCTGATGCCAGTTCTTGCATGTAAACTCCAAACTCAGCAATACAGATAGTTCATTGTTTTGAAAGCTCTTTAAGATGTTGGAAATATTGGAAAGCTGAGGTGTCAATGCCCTGAAAACATTTTGCAAGAAATGCCATCTGCTTTTGACAAAAACCCATAACAGTTTGATCTGCACCCTGCAGATGGAGGTTGAGTTCATTCATACTATATGTGTGGTGATGTTGGCTAGAAATATTAGTTTTGCAACTCATTTTTCATCATGCATTTCAGGGTGTTTTTGACCTTTTTCAGACAAAAAAAAATGTTTTGATTGCATCAAGACAGTCCAAATTCTTCCCCTTCCCCTTACCGTGTCTGACTTTACACTCAAGCATGAAAACTTTTTTCAGCATCAGGGATTGCAAGTTTTCCTGTAAAAACAATAGGCAAGACCTGCTAAAAATAATGCAGTAAGTAAACCAAATGAATAATTTTTTCTATGCCAAAGAGCCATCATTTTTATCATTTTTAATTTAGTTTCTTATTAGACTTTTATTGCACGTGGTTAAAAATCCCTTTGCGTGCCAATGATGTCATACAGCACATGCCATCGGTTGCCATTCCCTGAATTCTAGTAGTAATTATAATAAACTTTTGTTTTATATGACGCCTTTAAAAGTGGCTTCTCAACACACATTACAGAATAACAAAAAATACACAAGATATACACAGTGAGAGGAGACAGTCGATGGAGGTACTGAATATGGTAGGAGCAAAAGGGGTATATACTGTAAAGTACAGTAACAGAACCAGTTACTGTAAGTAAATTCCCTTCTAAAGACGAAGGTTTTGAGTTTATATTTGAAATAGTTTAGGGAAGTTAACTCTTCTCTGATATCCTCTGATATCCTTAGGGATAGAGTTTCAGAGCTTTGGGGCATAAAGGAGAAGGTTCTGTCACCCATAGACTATAGACAGGCTCGGAGGACAGATAGGAGACCAGAATTAGGAGAGCAAAGGTCACGAGATGGGGAGTAGGAGGATAGTAACTTAGACGGGTACTAAGGTGCCAAACCATGCAGAGCCTTATAAGTGAGACTGTAAGACATGCCAAAGACGTTTGTGAAACATTTTGAAGACACTCTTATTTGTAGCATTTTGCCAACAGCCATATGACTCCGCAACTCAACTTGCAACCCACTAAAGCTAAGCAGGTGTGAGCCTGGTCAATACCTGGATAGGAGACCTCCTGGGAAAGCTAAGGTTGCTGATGGAAGAGGTATTAGAGGAGCCAATAGGGGTTCTCACCCTGCGGTCTGTGTGGGTCCTAATACCCCAGTATAGTGACGGGGACACTATACTGTAAAAAGGTGCTGTCCTTCAGATGAGACGTAAAAATCAAGGTCCTGACTCTCTGTGGTCGTTAAAAATCCCAAGCTGTTTCTTGAAAAGAGTAGGGATGTTACCCTGGTGTCCTGGCCAAATTTCCCATTGGCCTTTACCAATCATAGCATCCTAATAATCCCGCATCTCTGAATTGGCTTCATCACTCTGTTCTCCTCCCCACTGATAACTGATGTGTGGTGAGTGTACTGGCGCACAATGGCTGCTGTTGCATCATCCAGTTGGGTGCTGCACATTGGTGGTGGTGGAAAGGAGTCCCCATTACCTGTGAAGCGCTTTGAAGAGTGACCAGAAAAGTGCTATATAACTATAAGCAATTATTAATTGAGCCTAGTTTAATTTCTCATTCAAAAGACATTTTTGTCCATTTGTGTTCAGTGGTTCATATTTCATTGTTGATTCTGCATATATCCACAGACTTTGTCATTGCCTTTGAAAATTTTTAATGCTTGAGCCAGGTGCTCTTGTGAACTCAAGGTTCAGGATTAGTGTCAGGACATTCCTTTGATCCAAAGAATGAACCTGGTCTATTTTATCTAGATGGATTCCATCCAGATCACCATCCTGTTTTAATCTCTTGCCAAAGCATTGTATTCCAAAATAAGTCTTGTTATAGTCTTTGTACTATCAATTAGGTATCACTAGTTTTGAAGTGTTAGCATCAGTCTACCTTTGACTTCATTTAATACGGTCTGATAAAAGTAATTCTCAGGGGTCAAAGTGTAGCCCATTCACATTGATAATTTTGAGGTAACACTAACTCGACTCTAATAATGTTTAACCTGCAATTAGCAAAAATTTTAAGCAACCAATCTTTGTGCATGGTTGAGTTGCTGTGAAGGTGTACAGTATCTTTTAAAAGCTGTATGTTCTTTACAAAGGGCAGAAGCACACTGAAGTTCAACAAAATAAAGATTCCTTCTGTGGGTCTCAGCGGACATCTGGAGAAGATGTAAAAAGATTAAAGGCTCTGAAGGTTGTCAATAAGTCTAAGAAAAGGGATGGTAAAATTGAGGCTTGGTATAATTTAATGAGTTTGAATACAAAACTGGACAATCAATCTTTTTGCTGATGTGTGTCCCTCTGGAACATGATGCCTATGTAAATGTGGGCTAAATGTAATGTATCCAAGAAGGGATTATTGTTCATAGCTCTGTGAGCTTCATAAAAGCTTGGCACCACGTATTACAATCCATATGCTCTCCAAGGTAAAAATCCTAATGATCACAGCAGCTTATAATAAACACTTCAGCATGATAGATCAGCCATACATAACAAATACATGATCCAACACAGTACAAAAAAGCACATGCAATTATGAATCACACCACCAATTTGGATGTTTTAGGATTTAAAGAATAAATTTTTATTTTTATTAAATTTTATTTCTTAATATTTTTGTCAAATTGTACAAATCCAATTAGTTCAAACATTTAATGATTTCTTTTCTCTAACTGAAAATAAAATTCAGTTGTGTTATGTTAATGTTCAATTGAGATGGAATGTGTGTGGTCTTTTTATAGGCAATCAGCAATACAAATTTGCCAACACATAAATCATGCTGAAAACTGTCAAGTGCATACTTTGTACGGCTATTTGCTTTTTCAGAAATTAAGACAAACGTATTATCAAATTATCAAAATCAGTAATGATTTTAAAACACATTTCTCTTCTGATTCATATGTACATCCCTTTTGATTAAAAATATTAATAATATTTTTACCAGTCTATGACCAATCATAATATAATTGTACATTGCACGCTGCTTTCCTGGGTGTGTTTTTATTTTTTCCTGTAATATACTGTATGGCTTCTTTACACTAAACTGGACTGGATTTATCTAAAAAAAGGTTTTATTCGTGATATCACCCGATGCCCCCTCAGATTCAATTAGGAATTGTGCAATAAATTATGCATGAATATGATTTAAAGATTTATAATTGTATATAGTATATATAGAAACACAAATTACATATTACAAAGTGGAGAGTGAATCATCATTCATAGAACTTTAGTAATAGAAACATGCACTAACACTAAAATGTGGCCTTTTGTCTGAGGAGAGAAGCGAGAATCTTGTGCACAACATCTGTAGCAGCAAATGAACAGGTGCGTGTGCAGCCTTCCTCATCTAGTTCATATTTCATTTCAGCTCGACTGCTTTGATGAATATGCTTTTTCCGAGTTTCAGAACTCCGAATGTACCTTCTTAAATATATAATATTTCATATCAACAGTTCCGCACTCTTTTTGTAGAATATTGAAAGAAACTCAAGCCATGAAAACATGATAAGGTGTGCTTGTTTGGTTGTTTTATGTAACAAAATGGAATTAAATGCCTGGAAACTTCATTGATGGATGGAGAAGCCACGTGCTCTGGTTGACATTGACCTGATAGAGAGAATTAATGCTGACACCTAGCAAAAGAATGTAGGTCTGCACACAATTCCAGGCCCTGTTTTTCCCCTTCATTTTCTGATAGAGAGTAAGTAAAAGAGTGCTGTCAAAAGTATTGGGCTGTATCAATGACAGGGCTCATTATTTTTCTGTGCTGCAAGCCTGCTGTTGGCATTAGAGAATGTCTTCTTATTTTTCTTTTCCCGATTGTTTCTACTATCCATGATGCATTTACCACTACTGTTGAGCACAGATCAGACTGAGGGGTTTGCAAATCAAATGCGTCTACAGATCAGTTTTTGCAATAAACTGGAAAAAAACATTCAGTTTAATGCATCCCAGTTTCAATCTGTTTTTTTTTTTATCATTTTAGAATAACTAGCTTCATGACTGGGCAGATGTTTTAATTTTCTTTTATCCATGAGATGCTATATGTTCTGTGTTTTGAATTAATAAAAAACAGTATTTTCGGTCTGCTGCTGGGTCCTGACATCTTATATGATGTATATTGCATCTTCAATGCAATGTTGGACATCTTTTAATGAAATTAGAATTTGTTTTATACATTAAAAATACAAAAATAAAAGAATGTTCCAAAAGCATATCTATCAAATTTGCTTCCAATGATGTGGACGGTCAGTCCTAGAGCTTAGAGATTACTAGTTTACATCCATACTGTGACACAATTTGATCAAAGCTGAGTTTCCAATAAATTGTGCTGAATGCTACGTGAGAGTCCATAGCTACCCATTACTAGAAAGGAAGGTCATCTAGAAGATGTCAGCCTACTACTATGTTGGCACCACATACTCATTGTGGTGTTCTACAACACCACTGGGGAGGAAATTTTAGCAACCTTCATTGAGTAAAGGTTATCTTCATATTGGAGCAATACAGGGGAAAATAAGCTATTTGTAAAAATTATTTCTTACAGAAACAGTTCATCATTTTGATCTTTATTAAAGAAACTGTTGTAGAACTGTCGTTTTTCAAATATCTTATGAGCCATTCCTGATACTACACTGTAGCATCAATGTGTAAAGTATTCACATATAGCTTGTCTTTGCATGGAACCTTTTCCCTGTGTCTACTTAATATACTTCCACAGTTATTACAAATAAAATGACCATGATAACAGTGAAGGGAAGGAACCTTTATTAACCCATTTATTTGGTAAACTTGTGTGGTACAGTATCTGTATCTCATACAGTTACCATGGCTTCTTTCCAGTAGATTATGATATAAGATTATAAGGCCTGAATGATCCCATCCTTATAAGCATGTATTGTAAAGACAAAATGTTGAACACTATCATAGTGAATTCAGGGTTCGACTACAGAACAGCAGAGGAAAACAGGTAAAATACAAAATTGCTAATTCATTTATTGTGAACAATGGGAATTCCTCTTCAGGCATCCCTACGTTTTATTCCTTCCACTATTTTACATGTACATTTATTTCTCTGATATTCCAAATATTTCACACCATCACTGCAAGTTATGTACATGTAGTTTCCTGGAATAAATGTGTTTTTAAAACTAATGATGTGTCAGGTCTGTTTGTAATGTAGCTTATGCTACAGTATTATTTTGTAGTAATCTCAAAAAGAAGCCAGATTTAACAATGGAAAGCAAAGATTCAAATTCCTTATGAGTCCCACATATCACAGAAAAGTGTAAACTCGTTTAGCTGGAAAAGGGCCTTTGCATTATTCATCACCAACTGTGCTTTATTATCAGCAGCAGTTTCCTCTGAGAAACCTGAGGAGTTCTGGAGAATACAGATTGTTTATAATTGAGAGGGGAGCCATAGGATTAAGGTCAGATTTACTTGTGGGGAAATTGTGAGTGGATGGATGTAATTAAGAAAAAAAATCAAATTGACTCTGGTATTTCAAGAAAATGAGGTGCAAGACTAGGTCACAGGAAAGACTGCCAGGAAGGTCAACTACAAGATCAATTTTTCTTAAAGATCTTATGCCTGCTCCCCCTCAAAAAATGAAAATGTAAATATCATTACCTACTCTTTAGTATACTTATTTCCCTTTGCTTTCTGTTTTATAAATTGTGAATAGGACATTTTTAAATGTCTGCATCTACAAATAGTCTTTCTCTGTCTTGTGAAGTAGAGTGAACTTGGATCATTATTTTCACACTCTAAATCTCCACTACACACACTTGCCAAGTATTAGTGCATGAGAAAAATGAAAGAAGAAACTACAACATAAATAATCTGATATTTTGATGGGTTAAATGATGTATAATATGTGGCTCATTACTGTGTGTATATATATAGCCAGCAAAGGAACAAGTAAAGGTTAGAAAAGAAAAGAGGAGAAAAGAAATGCAATGTTTCATCTGTGGAGCCTTCTTTAGGTGTGAAGAAAGCTCCACAGCTGAAATTTAGTGTCTTTTTTTCTCTTTTCAGCATGGAATAAGCCTTTACTTTTTGGTTTGCAGCCTACACATGATAGATATACTTGAACTACATACTGTATATATAACCTTATACAGTAAATATAACAGACATAGATAATATAGCTTATTGTCTGAAACTGCAAAGAATCTAATTATCCTCTGTAAGTCTAAGACAGTAAGTTCGCCTTAATATGTATTTTTAAGTCCATGTCAAGAGATCATGTTTTTAGGTAAAATTTAAGCACAATACGTGAACAGAGCTGCAGTCAATAAGCAATATTTTTCTGTTATTTGTCAAACAACCAGCATATTTGGTTTCTCTGGCTTGTGTTTCTCTTTGCTTAGTTTTGTTCTCAAACCAGGCTAATTGATTTCAATCACAACTTTATTATGTCTATAGATGTCTTAAGCTTAAGAATTCCACTTTGTTTTTGTGTTCACCGAGATTAGGTTTTTGTAATAAAGGAGGACACAAAAAACATGAATCACAAAGGGTGTTTTTTTCAGTGATGTCTTTATCACATGATGTCTTTTTGTTTTGCTCTCTTTCTACTTTTCTAGAAAATGTTTTTTCTGCCACATGCCTGTATAGACATTGCCTTGTGGTGGCAGAAGGTTATTAATGGAAACTTATTTATGGTATTTCCTGTCATTGTTCTCCAAGTCTTGTATTTTGCTCTTTATGTTGCTGTAGAAACATGCCAGACTCTTTGTAAGGTGGATCATGTGTGGATGCTGCTAATTGCCTGCAAATAAGCTAATTTAAAAAAGCACAACAAGTGCATTTGGGGAGAGTACATATGCCTGACTAAGAACACTACTCCTTCTGGCAAAATCATTTTATTTTTATTTTTTCTTTTACACTATAGATTGCCTGAAATATCATAACTAATAATGAGACTGCATTGCCATAGAAACTCTTTGAACACAGAAATGGTGTCATTATGTGATAGACTCATATTATTCTTAGTTTTGGCATTATTGCATGGAAACATATTGAATATTGTAAGAAATAGGGGGTTACAAAGATAGTGAAATATCAGCAGTTAGTCAAGCAGGTAAATCAATAACTGAAGCAATCATAACCTGAAACATGAAATGATTTTGGCAAGGATGTACCCGAGTTGTTGATGTACGGTATCTGGAGACACCTGAATTCCCTTTTCTCTGGTACAGCTTTGTAATGACAATGACACACTAAACAGGACACAATATAAACATACAACATACAAGCTACAATATGTACAAACGTACTAGGATGGTGTTTCAGGGGTCTACTGTACATCCTGAAAACAATAACAGACTGCTACCAAGGATTCAACTCTTATAAAACATCTACCTGTACAATGACCAAAAAAGAAAGCTGACTTCTATACTAAACAGAATATGACCGATAGATAAATCTCTCTCTGTAAACTTGGATGCTAGAAAATGAATTGAAACCTATTCTAAAAATGCATTCTTTAACCAGGAGAGGCTGTTTTTAACTGAGGGATTTTTTATACAGGAAATCAGAGTTCCTAACAACAACAAAATAGCAAGCTTTCTTAACAAAGTTCAAGTAATTAATCCCAATCAGTTCTTGACAGATGATCTTGGCAAGGAGCTCCGACTTTCGACTTTGTGTTCCCATCTTCCCTCCTGTCTCTTGTTTTTCTTCTGTTGGCCTTTTTCATTCTGTGGTCCTGGACTGTTGCTTGACAATTTATAATTTACACAGAACTTAATTAACTATAGAATGTCGCACCCTACATCATAACCAACATATCTTTGCTTTGACGTTGCCGAGAACTGGAAATGTTGACAGTAGTCAGGTGTAATCCATTGTATTTAGATTCTTCAATAGTCACTTACAATAGCCTGTAACAATATAGTAAAGTAAGAGCCAGAGATGCAAAGTTCAGTACATTTCATGTCCATACTATAAGTATTCAGTTATATTGTTGTAGCAGATGTAGATACCAGGAATACTGCTCCACTGAGAGTGACAGGGGTAAGTAAAATATTGATGCTGAGAGGAATTTTTCAGAACACTCTCATAATTCAAAATAAATAAATTCTTGCATTTATTTTGTTCAGACAAATAGAAAAAAAAATTAAATCAGACATAAGAATACTGTATATAAAAGATTATAAACCAAAACCCAAGAATCATTGCCATGTCTTAAATTAAATGCCATACTGTACCATCAGCTTCAACGACACTGATAGTATATTTGTTCATGAGTCTAAAGCAGCAATGTCATTTATTGTAGGATGAAGACCAGAACTTTACAAAGAGAAAGCCATAAGTTTCATATTATTCTGTTCCACTGCAACAGAACTCACTGTATCACCTCTAAATATATATCCAATACCACGCACAGTCAAGGCACCTCTGGACAATTTCAGAACACTCAGATGACATCTTGTATTTCCAGCAACCTTATTTACTGCATCTCTTGCAGAAAATGACCAGCTGTTTACATTGGTGAGACAGGAAGGAGACTAGAGACCGTTTCAGGGAACATGTCAGGACTGTGAGGATCAAAGATCTCTCGCAACCCTTAGTTTCTCATTTCATACTGATCTTTCTGTCTGCATTCTCACAGAGGGGTTTTGGAGCTCATATTACAGAAAGACATCCACAACCAAAATGATCCCGAAACTAGGATCGCGCCTTCCCCCTTCTCTCAATGACAGACTCGTTTCCTTCTAATCCTCTATTCATTTGCAGGTTTTGACTTCACACCTCTCTTCCCCTCTCTTGACTTCACATCACCTGAGTGTCAATACTGCTTCTCTCATGCTCCTGCTTCCTTTCCACTCCAGTATTTTGTTCTCCCATGCCTTATCAACTGCCATTTTTCTTCTCTCCCCCACACCTAAAGAGAAGGCTCCACAGCCGAAACGTTGTCTCTTTTATTTTTAGTATGGAATACATTTTTACTTGTTCTTTTGCACACTAGGAGTCATTGATTTAATTATTGAGTTTCACAATGGGCAACTAAGGTGCTTACTAGCCACAAAAAACTCAAACAAAAAAAGTCCATATTGCAAATCCATTGCTCTCTCTTCAACTCTGCATCCTGTACCAAATATCGGATTCCTTTACCAGGAAAAGAATTGTCACACCTGTGCAGAAATTCACTTTTGTTACTAACATCCGTATCACATATTTGTGGTGTATGAACCAGTCAACTGTGTTTACATACTGTAGGTGTTCTCATTTGTGTGATAGGGTTAATTAATATTACAAATGTTAAATACATATGAAGGGAATATAAATGGAATCACAAATTACCTCTTATTCCTTACTATATATATTATATAGTAATATAAAATAAATATAGTATAGTAATAATATAGGAAGATATAATATAATATATATTCAAGAGGCTGATCTCAGGAACATGGAGCATGTTAGGTCATGTGTACTTCTGTTTAATACCAGTGTAACACTAGTAATTTAGAAGAAAAAAAATATTTTAACACTTAAAATTAGTTTTAATTGGATTTAATTATCATCTGATAATATTGTTGCAGGTATCATTAAGATATTTTAATTAAATTAAGGAAGGTAATCTGGTCATTTTAGTTGCACCTGAAGTGCATTGATAATTATTGAGCCCAGGTGAGAAGGAGGCAGTCGGAATTATCAATTGATAATTATTGAGCCCAGGTGAGAAGGAGGCAGTCGGAACCTTTTTTAAAGAGAAGGTTGGAATCTGAAAGAAAGGGAACATATGTCAGAAAAAAGCAAGGAGGACAAAAGTCCAGGAGACAGGTCAATTCTTTCTGTTCGTATTTCTTCAATAAAGTTCATGTGCTGGTAGAAAAACATGACTACACTGAGTCAACTCCACAGACTTTGTATTCAAAATATGTTTTAAACATTGCAGGAATATTCAATTGTTTTGTAACATCAGAAGATCTGAAAGAAAAATGCAGACAAACAGTATGGTGGGCACACAGAGTGAAGCATTGAGGCATTGTAGTGGTCTTTTATATTCTTTATATCACACATTCAGTGATTATACAATGTAGTGAGTAGTAAAGATTATTCTTATCCATTGGTTGCTTTGGCATTTGAACAAAAACTGATAAAGGAAACTATTTCTGTATGAAAAGAAAAGCAATTTTTGGGGGATGTAGACCATGTGGAGTGTGGTCTGTGGGTTCAATACCTGTGTAGAAGTGTTGCATACACAGGGTCTTGTAGTTATCAAGATGAAACTTTCTAAATTAAACACATTGTTGTAATCATGCTATGTTTTGACCTAATAAGGTTATTTAAAGTGTTGAGAAAATAAGGATCTAAGTGCAGAGATTTCAATGAAATGTTTGCTAAAAATCCTTTTGGCATTGACTAGCTTCATTCCTTTGAATACATTTCTATCTTGAAGTACTGTATACTGTACTACTGGGTGAGAGGAATACCAAAACTGTGGCATTGATTTAGTTATTTCTTTATGTACTGTACTGTACACCAACAGGAAGAAAGTATGAATGCATAATCCCCATCATTGTCATCTTTTGATTTTCTTAATAACTGAAGGTGACATTTGTTTTTTTGCTATTTATTGTCCTTTCTTAATATCTCCTTAATGAAGGCTTTCTTTTTATTTCAGTCTAAAAGCTTTTTATCTATACCTCAGACATCCTCTGTCTCTTCTTTAGGATAGCTTTGAATGCATTCGAATCTTTGGGTTTGAGATATGATTGACATACTGTACAGTACCTGAATTATCCCAAACCTGGTGAAGCCAGGTTTCTGTCAAGCATAAAAGACATGTAAAATAGTAAAATGAATTATAGGGAAATATAAACACATTTTCTTCTGCACTGCATCCAGCAGAAATCCTAACTCACTTGCTCTTCATTTTGAATATTTGACCTGCAAAGGAACTGGCCCACTGTAAAGTGAGAGTGCAGGTACTGTAATATACCCTCCAGAGCATAAAGCAAATGCAATGTCAAAACAAATAGGACATTGTACAGTATGTCTAGTAGTTTAATTTAGATTCTGTGCTGTTCCACAAGTTTGACTGGTCTGCAAAGGAGCACTATGCAGGATGTCCATAGTCAATTAGTACTATATTGTACATAATATTACTCATTGTTTTATTA
The DNA here is from genome assembly GCF_055471065.1 of Atractosteus spatula. NCBI lineage: Eukaryota > Metazoa > Chordata > Actinopteri > Semionotiformes > Lepisosteidae > Atractosteus > Atractosteus spatula. The sequence continues at coordinate 5,755,351 of NC_142728.1, read as the reverse complement.
TGTACTTACATGTAGCTTTTGTTTCTTCACTAAACCTCACTTATCTTCACTATGTGTTTTTACTAATTATGGATCATAAAATTATGACTGTGAGATCTACCATTTGATGAACTAATGTGTAGTTAGTTATGATACAAACATCTGTGCACTCATTTTGAGAATGAGAGTGAGAGCCATGAATAACAAATGAAGGATTGTAAAGTCTTGCAATCTTTCAGGTGAAGAAAAAAACTTTAGGGCTATATCTAACTTCTAATAACGCTCAGTGGAGTTATTGATTGTATCAATGATGAGTCATGTCACATCAATTGGCTGTTGACTGTGCTGAGGGATCTGACATGGCACAATGGGCTTGTCCCTGTCGTTTACCTTCTGTTGGTGCTCACATTATCATTTGTACTTAGCTAACCTATAGATAAAGCACTAAGATAAAACACTAAAAAAAAACTGTTCAGGGAGATATTTTTTACAAATGACCAGTCTACACCTCAGAACTGTGTAGCTCCTTAAAACTGGGAATTATTTTCACAGCTTTTGATGCAATATTGAACAGCTCCTTCTTTTGAATATTTGGAAATCTAATATAGATGGAGTTCACATAGGGCTGTAGAGGAATCAGGTTAGATCGCTTATATCTAAATCAGAACATCATAAATTATATATTAACGGCATGTGTTGTAGGTTCTCTGTTACGTTAAATATCCATATGCACTGAAATGACACAGAAACATATTAAACTATTTTTTTTACTTTGAACTTTTTCAAGACTTTATCTTACATTAAGGATATTGTTCAACAGTTTGTCTGTTTCAGTCCGAAGAGTGCTGCAGAACAAAATGTAGTAATGTAAGCATTATCATAAGTAAAAGAAAACAAGATGATTTTTGATTAAAAAAGAAACTAAAGATGTGTACTGCAGTGTGAAATATAGGGCTGAGAGGAATGGAAGACAGCTGAGCTGATTAAGTAGGTAAACAGTGAGGTTGGTTTGAAAACTACAGTAGTCATGTGCCTACAGAGATACGACTTGCACAAATGTATCTGTGCTAAAACTCCCATTATTTCCACAATTTAATTTTCTAGGTAAGATGTTATGTTGCATGCATAAAGAGCAAGTATTGCAGTAATTTCCTTCTGCAGATGAATAGCCTGGTGTAAGAACAACATGGTCTCAAACAGGGACATACTGTATAAAGCAACCTTTCTTAATTGTTGATAGTTGTGTAGCAGTGAGGCTTATTAAAGTACAGGAATTAAGTTTTCTGCTCCCTTGCCAGTCCCTCCCTCCTTCATCTCAGTGGTGCTTGATACAGAGAGGCCATTCCATTTGGTTCACAATTAAGGTGTTTTTCTAGCTGATACTGTCCTGATAAGGAATAATTACTGAGATTCTCCAGCAACCTTAATAAATGGTCATCTCTGGCGCCTTAAAGTCTGAGATTCCAAGGGAGAGTCTGATTCAAAATTTGTTTACAACTCTAAGGTCAGAGGGCATGGTTACTCATCATCAGCCATTCAGGAACTGGTAGGGCAGGTTAACCCCACGTGGGTCTTGAATGCCCATGAAACTTTCAACCAATGAACGACCTGGATTTCCTCCAGGTAAAACAGGCAACACAGAACAGTTCACAGGAGCAGGACATTCTCACAGCGCACCTCCTGGACATTCAGCCTCAGGGCTCCTCCTGAACATCCTCAGACTCAGCCCAGACCACCACGTAACAGCCAGTGTGTCTAAGTACAGGACTTTCCTTTGCTCTAAGAGTTGAGAACGGAGGTTGCCAGCGCATAACCAAAGGATCCACCTGAGGTTAGCCCTCGTGAACCCAATCTGAATCTAAGGATTCAGGACTAGCGCTTCATCAGGAATGAACCGGTCTTCTTCCTGACCTGCTGGGACCCGCAGTCACTTTTCTCCTGTGCACAAACTTTGCTAGTTTCAGCCAACACTAACTAGCTGGTCTTCAGAGAGCATCAGCAGCGCATCGAAGCAGGAATCTCTCCCACCACATCGCAAGCCGCACCGAGCACTGCCTGGCACCAAGCCAGAGAGCACCGATTGGACACAGCAACAAGTCTGCCACTGCTTCTTTGTGCCTGCAGGAGATCTGAATCCCCAGAGGTTGGATGAGTATTCAACATTCTGCATTACCGCTCGAGAATTGAATTGTTACCTCAACCAGAGTTGATATCAATCTAATTCCTAAGAGTGATATACTTGCTTTTGAGTATCCAGTGTAGAAGTTGTAATCCAAGTTCATTTACGAAACGGTCTAAATGAATGATATACTGAACGTATGTTCCTCTTGGTATTTGTAACTCTTCGTGACTGAATATATGCCTTTTGTATTCTGCTAACCCTCACGATAAGATCTGCTATGTTTATATGCACATTCTATGTATTAATAAATGTATTCTTGTGTATTAGTACCCATGTTTGTGCATTGTTTGAGTTATCCCGCAAGGTTGGATTCTAATATAATAGCCATCAGAAAAATCATTTTTGTGACTTGCTGTTACAATTAATAATTGTCCCAGTTAAGCACAACCCCTACATTTACTGGTGCCTCGTGAGAGGATGCCTACAGTTGTCTATATCTTGTCAGGGAAGAACCCAAGTAATTTTACTATATTATGTATTATGCATTTTATTTGTTTAATTACTGAACAGTAAAATGAAGATTAATTAAATGTACAGTTTTTATGAACTTGTTAAAAGGTAATTTGATTTTTTCTACTGTATTTTATATGCTATATTTGGTGTTTCATTATTCTAATTATAGGGGTTCAAAATGTTTTCATTCATAATTATACCATTTCTTTCCTCCGGTCTAAAGGAAGGATGTTTTTTTTATTTCTCTGCCTCATGTCTCCTCCCTTTCTTGCTACCTAACCCTACTGCTTGTGATAATAATAATTGCTTAAACTTATATAGTACTTTTCTGGATTGGTAAAGGCCAAGGCGAAATTTGGCCAGGATGCCAGGGTTACCCCAACTCTTGAAATGCTCTGGGATTTTTAATGACCACAAAGAGTCAGGACCTAGGTTTTACGCCTCAACAGAAGGATGGCGCCTTTTTTTACAGTATAATGTTCCATCACAATACTGGGGCATTAGAACCCACATAGACTGCAGGGTGACTGCCCCCTGCTGCCCCACTAACACCTCTTCCAGTAGCTACCTTAGTTTGTCCCAGGAGGTCTTTAATTAAGGTACTGACCAGGCTTCAGTGGGTTGCCAGATGTCAGGTGGACGATGACATGGCTGCTGGCCATGTAAGATTGTCCTAATGTATGAATAGCATAACCTGTTGACCACTAAAGTACAATAATCACAGAGGACCTTGCCATTCTGCTCTCATGACCCTCTTTCCTCAATTACTGATAGGGAAAATAAGTGAGGATCAATACAATAAGAATGGAAATTCTCTATATATTGTGATGCCAAAAGGAGTGGCTGCCAATTTAGACTCGGGTTGCAGGTGAGGGCCCCAAAAAATATACTCCTCGCTGAGAAGCCTTAAATTCAAATTGTTCTGTATTGACTGGAATTTGGTACACTACTTCCAGAAAAAGGTAGACACTTTTTGATGTTATGACTGTGCTTTAGGTCAGAAATGGTATTTAGGAAAGGTGTTTTTACAGTGATATCTGCAGAATTATTTTTTTCTATATAGCTGTTTGCACTGCATTGGTCAAAAGGGGACTGTAGCCTAAATTGTCCTAAAGGCGACAGTTTGAAAGAAAGTGATAATACTGTTCAAAATCTTGTCTTGGCATTGAATACACATGCATATTAAAACATAAAGCCCCCATTTTGGGGGTATTCCTGACTCTTACCCAGTTAAGCCTGAAATCATGCTCATTGAGATCACCATCCACTACAACATTTCTAATAGTAGAATACATGTCCAAAAATGGAATTTTACCCTTGTTGATACATTCTCAGTAGTTTAGTGTGCTTGCTTAACCATTTCAGACACACATTTTGTTTCAGTGAAGTATATTTTGCACTCCAATGAGTGGAAAGTTGCATTAAGTCATTTGTAGAAATTCTGAGCTCTAACCCTAACCTAGTGCAAACCCTAAGCTAGGGTTAGGGTTAGGATTCCTGCAATAGGTAGACCTTTTTTGATGTCATGGCTGTGCTTTAGGTCAGAAATGGTATTTAGGAAAGGTGTTTTTACAGTGATATCTGCAGAATTATTTTTTTCCATATATAGCTGTTTGCACTGCATTGGTCAAAAGGGGACTGTAGACTAAATTGTCCTAAAGGAGAGAGTTTGAAAGAAAGTGACAATACTGTTCAAAATCTTGTCTTTTGCATTGAATACACATGCATATTAACACATAAAGCCCCCATTTTGGGGGTATTCCTGACTCTTACCCAGTTAAGCCTGAAATCATGCTCATTGAGATCACCATCCACTACAACATTTCTAATAGTAGAATACATGTCCAAAAATGGAATTTTACCCTTGTTGATACATTCTCAGTAGTTTAGTGTGCTTGCTTAACCATTTCAGACACACATTTTGTTTCAGTGAAGTATACTTTGCACTCCAATGAGTGGAACGTTGCATTAAGTCATTTGAAGAAATTCTGAGCTCTAACTCTAACCTAGTGCAAACCCTAAGCTAGGGTTAGGGTTAGGATTCCTGCAATAGGTAGACCTTTTTTGATGTCATGGTTGTGCTTTAGATCAGAAATGGTATTTAGGAAAGGTGTTTTTACAGTGATATCTGCAGAATTATTTTTTTCCATATATAGCTGTTTGCACTGCATTGGTCAAAAGGGGACTGTAGCCTAAATTGTCCTAAAGGAGAGAGTTTGAAAGAAAGTGACAATACTGTTCAAAATCTTGTCTTTTGCATTGAATACACATGCATATTAACACATAAAGCCCCCATTTTGGGGGTATTCCTGACTCTTACCCAGTTAAGCCTGAAATCGTGCTCATTGTGATCACCATCCAATACAACATTTCTAATAGTAGAATACATGTCCAAAAATGGAATTTTACCCTTGTTGATACATTCTCAGTAGTTTAGTGTGCTTGCTTAACCATTTCAGACACACATTTTGTTTCAGTGAAGTATACTTTGCACTCCAATGAGTGGAAAGTTGCATTAAGTCATTTGTAGAAATTCTGAGCTCTAACCCTAACCTAGTGCAAACCCTAAGCTAGGGTTAGGGTTAGGATTCCTGCAATAGGTAGACCTGTTTTGATGTCATGGCTGTGGTTTAGGTCAGAAATGGTATTTAGGAAAGGTGTTTTTATAGTGATATCTGCAGAATTTTTTTTTCCCATATATAGCTGTTTGCACTGCATTGGTCAAAAGGGGACTGTAGCCTAAATTGTCCTAAAGGCGAGAGATTGAAAGAAAGTGATAATACTGTTCAAGATCTTGTCTTGGCAATGAATACACATGCATATTAACACTTAAAGCCCACATTTTGGGGGTATTCCTGACTCTTACCCAGTTAAGCCTGAAATCGTGCTCATTGAGATCACCATCCAATACAACATTTCTAATAGTAGAATACATGTCCAATAATAGAATTTTACCCTAGTTGATACATTCTCTTTAGTTTATGGTGCTTGCTTAACCATTTCAGACACAAATTTTGTTTCAGTGAAATATATTTTGCACTCCAATAAGTGGAAAGTTGCATTATGTCATTTGTAGTAATTCTGAGCTCTAACCCTAACCTAGTGCAAACCCAAAGCTAGGGTTAGGGATAGGATTCCTGCAATAGGTAGACCTTTTTTGATGTCATGGCTGTGCTTTAGGTCAGAAATGGTATTTAGGAAAGGTGTTTTTACACTGATATCTGCAGAATTATTTTTTTCCATATATAGCTGTTTGCACTGCATTGGTCAAAAGAGGACTGTAGCCTAAATTGTCCTAAAGGCGAGAGTTTGAAAGAAAGTGATAATACTGTTCAAAATCTTGTCTTGGCAACGAATACACATGCATATTAACACATAAAGCCCACATTTTGGGGGTATTCCTGACTCTTACCCAGTTAAGCCTGGAATCGTGCTCATTGAGATCACCATCCAATACAACATTTCTAATAGTAGAATACATGTCCAAAAATGGAATTTTACCCTTGTTGATACATTCTCTTTAGTTTATTGTGTTTGCTTAACCATTTCAGACACACATTTTGATTCAGTGAAGTATATTTTGCACTCCAATGAGTGGAAAGTTGCATTAAGTCATTTGTAGAAATTCTGTGCTCTAACCCTAACCTAGTGCAAACCCTAAGCTAGGGTTAGGGTTAGGATTCCTGCAATAGGTAGACCTTTTTTGATGTCATGGCTGTGCTTTAGGTCAGAAATGGTATTTAGGAAAGGTGTTTTTACAGTGATATCTGCAGAATTATTTTTTTCCTTATATATCTGTTTGCACTGCATTGGTCAAAAGGGGACTGTAGCCTAAATTGTCCTAAAGGTGAGAGTTTGAAAGAAAGTGATAATACTGTTCAAAATCTTGTCTTTGGCATTAAATACACATGCATATTAACACATAAAGCCCCCATTTTGGGGGTATTTCTGACTCTTACCCAGTTAAGCCTAAAATCCTGCTCATTGAGATCACCATCCAATACTACATTTCTAATAGTAGAATACATGTCCAAAAATGCAATTTTACCCTTGTTGATACATTCTCTTTTGTTTATGGTGGTTGCTTAACCATTTCAGACACACATTTTGTTTCAGTGAAGTATATTTTGCACTCCAATGAGTGGAAAGTTGCATTAAGTCATTTGTAGAAATTCTGAGCTCTAACCCTAACCTAGTGCAAACCCTAAGCTAGGGTTAGGGTTAGGATTCCTGCAATAGGTAGACCTTTTTTGATGTCATGGCTATGCTTTAGGTCAGAAATGGTATTTAGGAAAGGTGTTTTTACATTGATATCTGCAGAATTAATTTTTTTCCTTATATAACTGTTTGCACTACATTGGTCAATAGGGGACTGTAGCCTAAATTGTCCTAAAGGCGAGAGTTTGAAAGAAAGTGATAATACTGTTCAAAATCTTGTCTTTGGCATTGAATACACATGCATATCAACACATAAAGCCCCCATTTTGGGGGTATTCCTGACTCTTACCCAGTTAAGCCTGAAATCATGCTCATTAAGATCACCATCCACTACAACATTTCTAATAGTAGAATACATGTCCAAAAATGGAATTTTGCCCTTGTTGATACATTCTCAGTAGTGTAGTGTGCTTGCTTAACCATTTCAGACACATTTTGATTCAGTGAAGTATATTTTGCACTCCAATGAGTGGAAAGTTGCATTAAGTCATTTGTAGAAATTCTGAGCTCTAACCCTAACCTAGTGCAAACCCTAAGCTAGGGTTAGGTTTAGGATTCCTGCAATAGGTAGACCGTTTTTGATGTCATGGCTGTGCTTTAGGTCAGAAATGGTATTTAGGAAAGGTGTTTTTACAGTGATATCTGCAGAATTATTTTTTTCCATATATAGCTGTTTGCACTGCATTGGTCAAAAGGGGCTGTAGCCTAAATTGTCCTAAAGGCGAGAGTTTGAAAGAAAGTGATAATACTGTTCAAAATCTTGTCTTGGCATTGAATACACATGCATATTAAGTCATTAAGCCCACATTTTGGGGGTATTCCTGACTCTTACCCAGTTAAGCCTGAAATCGTGCTCATTGAGATCACCATCCACTACAACATTTCTAATAGTAGAATACATGTCCAAAAATGGAATTTTACCCTTGTCGATACATTCTCAGTAGTTTAGTGTGTTTGCTTAACCATTTCAGACACACATTTTGATTCAGTGAAGTATATTTTGCACTCCAATAAGTGGAAAGTTGCATTAAGTCATTTGTAGTAATTCTGAGCTCTAACCCTAACCTAGTGCAAACCCTAAGCTAGGGTTACGATTCCTGCAATAGGTAGACCTTTTTTGATGTCATGGCTGTGTTTTAGGTCAGAAATGGTATTTAGGAAAGGTGTTTTTACAGTGATATCTGCAGAATTATTTTTTTCCTTATATAGCTGTTTGCACTGCATTGGTCAAAAGGGGACTGTAGCCTAAATTGTCCTAAAGGCGAGAGTTTGAAAGAAAGTGATAATACTGTTCAAAATCTTGTCTTTGACATTGAATACACATGCATATCAACACATAAAGCCCCCATTTTGGGGGTATTCCTGACTCTTACCCAGTTAAGCCTGGAATCGTGCTCATTGAGATCACCATCCAATACAACATTTCTAATAGTAGAATACATGTCCAAAAATGGAATTTTACCCTTGTTGATACATTCTCTTTAGTTTATTGTGTTTGCTTAACCATTTCAGACACACATTTTGATTCAGTGAAGTATATTTTGCACTCCAATGAGTGGAAAGTTGCATTAAGTCATTTGTAGAAATTCTGTGCTCTAACCCTAACCTAGTGCAAACCCTAAGCTAGGGTTAGGGTTAGGATTCCTGCAATAGGTAGACCTTTTTTGATGTCATGGCTGTGCTTTAGGTCAGAAATGGTATTTAGGAAAGGTGTTTTTACAGTGATATCTGCAGAATTATTTTTTTCCTTATATATCTGTTTGCACTGCATTGGTCAAAAGGGGACTGTAGCCTAAATTGTCCTAAAGGTGAGAGTTTGAAAGAAAGTGATAATACTGTTCAAAATCTTGTCTTTGGCATTAAATACACATGCATATTAACACATAAAGCCCCCATTTTGGGGGTATTCCTGACTCTTACCCAGTTAAGCCTAAAATCCTGCTCATTGAGATCACCATCCAATACTACATTTCTAATAGTAGAATTCATGTCCAAAAATGCAATTTTACCCTTGTTGATACATTCTCTTTTGTTTATGGTGGTTGCTTAACCATTTCAGACACACATTTTGTTTCAGTGAAGTATATTTTGCACTCCAATGAGTGGAAAGTTGCATTAAGTCATTTGTAGAAATTCTGAGCTCTAACCCTAACCTAGTGCAAACCCTAAGCTAGGGTTAGGGTTAGGATTCCTGCAATAGGTAGACCTTTTTTGATGTCATGGCTATGCTTTAGGTCAGAAATGGTATTTAGGAAAGGTGTTTTTACATTGATATCTGCAGAATTAATTTTTTTCCTTATATAACTGTTTGCACTACATTGGTCAATAGGGGACTGTAGCCTAAATTGTCCTAAAGGCGAGAGTTTGAAAGAAAGTGATAATACTGTTCAAAATCTTGTCTTTGGCATTGAATACACATGCATATCAACACATAAAGCCCCCATTTTGGGGGTATTCCTGACTCTTACCCAGTTAAGCCTGAAATCATGCTCATTAAGATCACCATCCACTACAACATTTCTAATAGTAGAATACATGTCCAAAAATGGAATTTTGCCCTTGTTGATACATTCTCAGTAGTGTAGTGTGCTTGCTTAACCATTTCAGACACATTTTGATTCAGTGAAGTATATTTTGCACTCCAATGAGTGGAAAGTTGCATTAAGTCATTTGTAGAAATTCTGAGCTCTAACCCTAACCTAGTGCAAACCCTAAGCTAGGGTTAGGTTTAGGATTCCTGCAATAGGTAGACCGTTTTTGATGTCATGGCTGTGCTTTAGGTCAGAAATGGTATTTAGGAAAGGTGTTTTTACAGTGATATCTGCAGAATTATTTTTTTCCATATATAGCTGTTTGCACTGCATTGGTCAAAAGGGGCTGTAGCCTAAATTGTCCTAAAGGCGAGAGTTTGAAAGAAAGTGATAATACTGTTCAAAATCTTGTCTTGGCATTGAATACACATGCATATTAAGTCATTAAGCCCACATTTTGGGGGTATTCCTGACTCTTACCCAGTTAAGCCTGAAATCGTGCTCATTGAGATCACCATCCACTACAACATTTCTAATAGTAGAATACATGTCCAAAAATGGAATTTTACCCTTGTCGATACATTCTCAGTAGTTTAGTGTGTTTGCTTAACCATTTCAGACACACATTTTGATTCAGTGAAGTATATTTTGCACTCCAATAAGTGGAAAGTTGCATTAAGTCATTTGTAGTAATTCTGAGCTCTAACCCTAACCTAGTGCAAACCCTAAGCTAGGGTTACGATTCCTGCAATAGGTAGACCTTTTTTGATGTCATGGCTGTGTTTTAGGTCAGAAATGGTATTTAGGAAAGGTGTTTTTACAGTGATACAGATGCAGCCATTCAAAATGCGTGAGGTATTTCGCGGCATACCCCGGTGGGCGTGTCACAGTATCACGCGGTATGACGCAGTTAACGTGGTGTCACGTGGTTAACTATCCGGCGTCGCCTTGTAAAACCGCCAGGGGGAGCTTAACCTCTCATGTACAGCATTTGAGCCTTTAATTTTGAACTGTGTATTACAGCATGTTAATCATCAGTCATTAAAATGTTGGTTTATTTTAATGAAAGCAAGATTGCTCAGTTGGACAAAAGTACACAGCCTACCTTTATCATAAATATTTATGCATCAAAGCCTTTACTGAAGATATTACTAATAGTATTAATAATGGATGACTTTAGACAAGCTGTATACTCAAAGTATAATTTCTTTAGCACATTTGTACAAGCACTTGGAATCTGTCCAAGCCATACTTTGTCAGGCATTTTGTTTTACTTCAACGGGCATAAAAACTTCCTAGCTTTTAACAGGGCGTTTCATAATTTCTAACTACGAAAATGATTTAAAATGCGACACTTATCATTCAACTAGAGCTTAAAATATCACAAGGATCCTCAAGAGCACAGCAAAGAGTGTATTAAAAGACACTTGTATTTATCAACGCTTTCTTTTCCGTATACCAGATTTTATGGAACCACTTCAGAGGGGTGTCAGCCAGTCAGATTCCAGGATTCGGCACTTTAAAGGAAAAATACACACCGGTATTCCATTTCTCCCTAACGATTTTAAGCATCGAAGTATTTAACTAGCATGTGAAATAGCGTGTGAAAAAGTGGTAGTTTTAAGCTTTTCTGCTAATATAATATGGAATCGATATTGATTTAAATCGTGTTCTGATTTAAATCGCAAACGCGTGTTTAATTATGTGTTTTTTAATCATAATCAGGCTAATGCAACATAAATTGATACAGTATCTTTGTCTTCTAAGCATCTTAATAAACTTTCAGCATAGCTTTCTACCCGTCAAGATTTATATTTCTTGGGATTTTGGGATCAAACGTGGAAGGATTAGATTATAATCGTTTTTATTTGTCAAATACGTGATTGTATTTCTGAATGTTATGTGACACCTACAGTACAGTAGTTCACTGCTTTAAATACATCGAATTAAGAAAGTTATGTGTAGCACTTTAGATCTTTTTTCTGAACCAGGGAAAATCTGATCATGTTTCTCTATAACAATAATAAAAAAAACTTTATTTTACATATCGCCTTTAAAAGTGGCATCTCAAAGCAATACAGTAGATCGAAAAACAGTTAAAAGGGACCAGATTAAATACCAGACAATCGCAAACGCATTTTCAATAAAATTATTTTATTCATTCAGCAGTTTGTGAGAGGAACATCCAGCAGGGAGAGACACACACACCGGTTTTCATTGACAAAATTGTTTTTTTTCAATTCCTTTTGTCTAACAGGAATGTTTTGTTTGTGGACAAACTGTTAGACAAGAGGAAAAGACCGCCTCCTCCTACGAAGCATTAATCGCGTATCTAAGGAAAATTGCAGTATACCTTTGTTCATGCACATCATTATACAGTACAGTATCTCAATTTGTATTTCGATAAAAAAAATCGTTTGCCCAGCCACTACTGTTGTTATTGTTTTTATCCTGTAAAGCGTTTTCTTTTTCTGCGTTTTCCATTTCCTTTTTCTGATCACTCGCTTTCTGGATACACATCTCACCTGTCCTGTTCTTTGTTTTCCTGGTTTGCTGATTATGCCTGCTGCGGTCCACTCCTACCCTCACACCTAAAGAATACTATTTTAAATTTCTTGGCGCAGTTCATTAACCCTTGTATGTGCTGTCCGCGCCCAAAATGCAATTAAAAAAAGTAAAAAACCGCGCTCAAAATGCAATTTAGAGCTTAATAAGATACACTCCACAGGCAAAATTAAAGACAAAATTAAAGACGATTAAAATCTGTAATCTTTCCACTTGTACTGTGAGTCATCGGACAGTTTCTGCTTTGTGTAAGGATGGTGAGAAAGCTGTGTTCAATGTATTTAAGGGACTCAGAAGTAAAAGAAGATGCTTCATATTGCGTGACTAATTTTAAAAACCAAGTTATAAATGCAGACGCTCCCTCGGTGCCGCGCCGGGTGTAAATATCAAAGTATACATTCCCAACAAGAATTGTACCCATCTGTCAAACAAATAAAACACCTTGAATTGAATTGAGGGAGAGATGGGGGTAGTGGGACAGAGATACTGTAGACAGACTCAAGGCAAATAAGATACTTATGGGTACGCAGGCATTCACGACAGCAACATACGAAACGTTTGCACGTACTGTATAGTTAAGTTATTACTTGGTTTTCAAAGTGCAACGAAATACAATATTGTTGTTGCTGCTGTTCTGGTTGTTTTTATCCCGTAAAGCGTTTTGAGAAGCCACCTTTAAAGGCGATATATACTGTAAAACCACTGATTCTTATGGAATGTGTTCCGCGGGAGATTCAAATTTTTATTTATTTATTTTTTAATCGCGTATCTTAGGAAATCTCAGTATAACTTTGTTCATGAACAGTGGCATGTTACATTATCATTCGTTTTTTTAACAAGGCTCGCCAGCTAATGTGAATCGAAACCTGTCTTGCTAGCTTTTAAAGTCGTGCATGTGTAAACTGTACTAGAGGGCATGCAAGTTACTCTGCCCCTTTCAGCGGCAGGGAGTCCCTCTGCTGCAACACACAGCAGACAGAACGGGAGACTATTGCCTTTCATATCTGACACCAGTGAAGTAAAAGGGGTGTCTAAAGGGGTGATTTTAGACCACATTTTAGTTACTTTATTTTGTTTACTTTTAACATTTCTGTAATTTACAGTAGATGTCACAATAGAAGCCCGAAGCCTATTATACTCAGTCTAGCCTTGGATCCTCTGAGTCCCTTGACTCAGTTATTGCATATTAATTTCTTGAGATACGCGATTCCATATTATATTCCCTTTTAATCAAATTCTAAAAGTATGCTTGTTGACTCCGGTATCGCGTTACTTAAAGACTTCGATGCTTAAAATGTTTAGGGAGAAATGGAATACTGGTGTGTATGTTTTCTTTAAAGTACCGAGACCAGCCATATACTGAACGTTTAAGTTCCAAAATTAATATCGTTTATGGACTTCACACGCGTTGCAGTATGCTCCTATTCTTTTTATGCTCAGGCACTAAAATCTCCCTTCTGCTTTGTGTAAGGATGGTATCAAGAGCAATCTTAAGTGGTGAGAAAGCTGTGTTCAATGTATTTAAGGGACTCAAAAGTAAATGAAGATGCTTCATATTGCTTGACTAATTTTAAAAACCAAGTTATAAATGCAGACGCTCCCTCGGTGCCGCGCCGGGTGTAAATATCAAAGTATACATTCCCAACAAGAATTGTACCCATCTGTCATGCAAATAAAACACCTTGAATTGAATTGAGGGAGAGATGGGGGTAGTGGGACAGAGATACTGTAGACAGACTCAAGGCAAATAAGATACTTATGGGTACGCAGACATTCACGACAGCAACATACGAAACGTTTGCACGTACTGTATAGTTAAGTTATTACTTGGTTTTCAAAGTGCAACGAAATACAATATTGTTGTTGCTGCTGTTCTGGTTGTTTTTATCCCGTAAAGCGTTTTGAGAAGCCACCTTTAAAGGCGATATATACTGTAAAACCACTGATTCTTATGGAATGTGTTCCGCGGGAGATTCAAATTTTTATTTATTTATTTTTTAATCGCGTATCTTAGGAAATCTCAGTATAACTTTGTTCATGAACAGTGGCATGTTACATTATCATTCGTTTTTTTAACAAGGCTCGCCAGCTAATGTGAATCGAAACCTGTCTTGCTAGCTTTTAAAGTCGTGCATGTGTAAACTGTACTAGAGGGCATGCAAGTTACTCTGCCCCTTTCAGCGGCAGGGAGTCCCTCTGCTGCAACACACAGCAGACAGAACGGGAGACTATTGCCTTTCATATCTGACACCAGTGAAGTAAAAGGGGTGTCTAAAGGGGTGATTTTAGACCACATTTTAGTTACTTTATTTTGGTTACTTTTAACATTTCTGTAATTTACAGTAGATGTCACAATAGAAGCCCGAAGCCTATTATACTCAGTCTAGCCTTGGATCCTCTGAGTCCCTTGACTCAGTTATTGCATATTAATTTCTTGAGATACGCGATTCCATATTATATTCCCTTTTAATCAAATTCTAAAAGTATGCTTGTTGACTCCGGTATCGCGTTACTTAAAGACTTCGATGCTTAAAATGTTTAGGGAGAAATGGAATACTGGTGTGTATGTTTTCTTTAAAGTACCGAGACCAGCCATATACTGAACGTTTAAGTTCCAAAATTAATATCGTTTATGGACTTCACACGCGTTGCAGTATGCTCCTATTCTTTTTATGCTCAGGCACTAAAATCTCCCTTCTGCTTTGTGTAAGGATGGTATCAAGAGCAATCTTAAGTGGTGAGAAAGCTGTGTTCAATGTATTTAAGGGACTCAAAAGTAAAAGAAGATGCTTCATATTGCTTGACTAATTTTAAAAACCAAGTTATAAATGCAGACGCTCCCTCGGTGCGCTGCTCTGGTGCGCCGGCTGTTACACAGTGCCTGTCTGCCGTAAGCGTTACAATATACATACCCAACACTGCTTGTACCCATCTGTCATGCAAATAAAACACCTTGAATTGAATTGAATTGAGGGGAGAGGGGGGGAATACTAAAGCCAATACTGGCTCAATACCCTCAATGGGCTTTGACGTGCTAATGCGTTGGTTTAACAGTCCGGGTGTGGCAGGCTTCCAATGTCAACTCGACTCGATTGGAAGACAATGAACGTATTTTAGCCCTAAATGAATTAATAGCAAACATGGTTTACATAAAATACATTTTTCCAAGAAAGTTTATAATAATACGATCTATAGTTGAAATCTGAGCCTACTTTAAAAATAAAGGAAAAGCATTTTCAGAGAGTAATCATGCTGTGTTTATGTAGAAAAAGCGATTAGGTTTACGAGCAATCTAATTACCTATTCGCTTAAAACGCTATTAAAAATTTACTCTGTTGCACACACACACACAATAGAAGCAGGCACCGCTGTCAGAAGGGAAGATATGTTCAAAATATCGCAAATATCGATCATGTTGCGATATTTTGAAATATAAAAGTCAATTGATTGTCCATAATATCGCTATTCTATTTTTTCGAAGAAATGTTTGTTAAAAGAAAAGACCAGCACCAGCTGGATTCGAAAACACAACCTGTCAGCTGGTAGTCACGTCTACAAGACAGCTCACATGAACAGGCAGGCGAAACAGCCCTACACAGCCCTGTCGCAGCACACGAATACCATTATTAAATTCTTTAGATACGCGATTCCATATTATATTCCCTTTTAATCAAATTCTAAAAGTATGCTTGTTGACTCCGGTATCGCGTTAGTTAAAGACTTCGAAGCTTAAAATGTTTAGGGAGAAATGGAATACTGGTGTGTATTTTTTTCTTTAAAGTACCAAGACCAGCTATACACTGTATGTTTATGTTCCAAAATTAATATCGTTTATGACCTTCACACGCGTTACAGTATGCTCCTATTCTTTTTATGCTCAGCTACTAAGATTTCCCTTCAGTGGTAAAATTCAATACCTACAACGGGCACAGCAAAGACGTTTACTGTCTTTCTACGACAGACCAACGGACCACGAGTGCCCCTGTCGGTCAACCAATCACGTACTGCGGTGCCCCGCGTCATCTTGCGTCATACTGAGCGACGTCACCTGCGGTACGTGTCTGTAACGCGCACTTTGAATGGCTGCATCTGTATCTGCAGAATTATTTTTTTCCTTATATAGCTGTTTGCACTGCATTGGTCAAAAGGGGACTGTAGCCTAAATTGTCCTAAAGGCGAGAGTTTGAAAGAAAGTGATAATACTGTTCAAAATCTTGTCTTTGACATTGAATACACATGCATATTAAAACATAAAGCCCCCATTTTGGGGATATTCCTGACTGTTACCCAGTTAAGCCTGAAATCATGCTCATTGAGATCACCATCCACTACAACATTTCTAATAGTAGAATACATGTCCAAAAATGGAATTTTACCCTTGTTGATACATTCTCTTTTGTTTATGGTGCTTGCTTAACCATTTCAGACTCACATTTTGATTCAGTGAAGTATATTTTGCACTCCAATAAGTGGAAAGTTGCATTAAGTCATTTGTAGTAATTCTGAGCTCTAACCCTAACCTAGTGCAAACCCTAAGCTAGGGTTAGGATTCCTGCAATAGGTAGACCTTTTTTGATGTCATGGCTGTGTTTTAGGTCAGAAATGGTATTTAGGAAAGGTGTTTTTACAGTGATATCTGCAGAATTATTTTTTTCCTTATATAGCTGTTTGCACTGCATTGGTCAAAAGGGGACTGTAGCCTAAATTGTCCTAAAGGCGAGAGTTTGAAAGAAAGTGATAATACTGTTCAAAATCTTGTCTTTGGCATTGAATACACATGCATATTAACACATAAAGCCCCCATTTTGGGGGTATTCCTGTCTCTTACCCAGTTAAGCCTGAAATCATGCTCATTGAGATCACCATCCACTACAACATTTCTAATAGTAGAATACATGTCCAAAAATGGAATTTTACTCTTGTTGGTACATTCTCAGTAGTTTAGTGTGCTTGCTTAACCATTTCAGACACACATTTTGATTCAGTGAAGTATATTTTGCCCTCAAATGAGTGGAAAGTTGCATTAAGTCATTTGTAGAATTTCTGAGCTCTAACCCTAACCTAGAGCAAACCCTAAGCTAGGGTTAGGGTTAGGATTCCTGCAATAGGTAGACCTTTTTTGATGTCATGGCTGTGGTTTAGGTCAGAAATGGTATTTAGGAAAGGCGTTTTTACAGTGATATCTGCAGAATTATTTTTTTCCATATATAGCTGTTTGCACTGCATTGGTCAAAAGGGGACTGTAGCCTAAATTGTCCTAAAGACGAGAGTTTGAAAGAAAGTGATAATACTGTTCAAAATCTTTTCTTGGCATTGAATACACATGCATATTAAGTCATAAAGCCCACATTTTGGGGGTATTCCTGACTCTTACCCAGTTAAGCCTGAAATCGTGCTCATTGAGATCACCATCCAATACAACATTTCTAATAGTAGAATACATGTCGAAAAATGGAATTTTACCCTTGTTGATACATTCTCTTTAGTTTATTGTGTTTGCTTAACCATTTCAGACACACATTTTGATTCAGTGAAGTATATTTTGCACTCCAATGAGTGGAACGTTGCATTAAGTCATTTGTATTAATTCTGAGCTCTAACCCTAACCAAGTGCAAACCCTAAGCTAGGGTTAGGGTTAGGATTCCTGCAATAGGTAGACCTTTTTTGATGTCATGGCTGTGCTTTAGGTCAGAAATGGTATTTAGGAAAGGTGTTTTTACAGTGATATCTGCAGAATTATTTTTTTCCATATATAGCTGTTTGCACTGCATTGGTCAAAAGGGGACTGTAGCCTAAATTGTCCTAAAGGCGAGAGATTGAAAGAAAGTGACAATACTGTTCAAAATCTTGTCTTTTGCATTGAATACACATGCATATTAACACATAAAGCCCCCATTTTGGGGGTATTCCTGACTCTTACCCAGTTAAGCCTGAAATCGTGCTCATTGTGATCACCATACAATACAACATTTCTAATAGTAGAATACATCTCCAAAAATGGAATTTTACCCTTGTTGATACATTCTCAGTAGTTTAGTGTGTTTGCTTAACCATTTCAGACACACATTTTGTTTCAGTGAAGTATATTTTGCACTCCAATGAGTGGAAAGTTGCATTAAGTCATTTGTAGAAATTCTGAGCTCTAACCCTAACCTAGTGCAAACCCTAAGCTAGGGTTAGGGTTAGGATTCCTGCAATAGGTAGACCTTTTTTGATGTCATGGCTGTGCTTTAGGTCAGAAATGGTATTTAGGAAAGGTGTTTTTACAGTGATATCTGCAGAATTATTTTTTTCCATATATAGCTGTTTGCACTGCATTGGTCAAAAGGGGACTGTAGCCTAAATTGTCCTAAAGGAGAGAGTTTGAAAGAAAGTGACAATACTGTTCAAAATCTTGTCTTTCGCATTGAATACACATGCATATTAAAACATAAAGCCCCCATTTTGGGGGTATTCCTGACTCTTACCCAGTTAAGCCTGAAATCATGCTCATTGAGATCACCATCCACTACAACATTTCTAATAGTAGAATACATGTCCAAAAATGGAATTTTACCCTTGTTGATACATTCTCAGTAGTTTAGTGTGCTTGCTTAACCATTTCAGACACACATTTTGTTTCAGTGAAGTATATTTTGCACTCCAATGAGTGGAAAGTTGCATTAAGTCATTTGTAGAAATTCTGAGCTCTAACCCTAACCTAGTGCAAACCCTAAGCTAGGGTTAGGGTTAGGATTCCTGCAATAGGTAGACCTTTTTTGATGTCATGGCTGTGCTTTAGGTCAGAAATGGTATTTAGGAAAGGTGTTTTTACAGTGATATCTGCAGAATTATTTTTTTCCATATATAGCTGTTTGCACTGCATTGGTCAAAAGGGGACTGTAGACTAAATTGTCCTAAAGGAGAGAGTTTGAAAGAAAGTGACAATACTGTTCAAAATCTTGTCTTTTGCATTGAATACACATGCATATTAACACATAAAGCCCCCATTTTGGGGGTATTCCTGACTCTTACCCAGTTAAGCCTGAAATCATGCTCATTGAGATCACCATCCACTACAACATTTCTAATAGTAGAATACATGTCCAAAAATGGAATTTTACCCTTGTTGATACATTCTCAGTAGTTTAGTGTGCTTGCTTAACCATTTCAGACACACATTTTGTTTCAGTGAAGTATACTTTGCACTCCAATGAGTGGAACGTTGCATTAAGTCATTTGTAGAAATTCTGAGCTCTAACTCTAACCTAGTGCAAACCCTAAGCTAGGGTTAGGGTTAGGATTCCTGCAATAGGTAGACCTTTTTTGATGTCATGGCTGTGCTTTAGATCAGAAATGGTATTTAGGAAAGGTGTTTTTACAGTGATATCTGCAGAATTATTTTTTTCCATATATAGCTGTTTGCACTGCATTGGTCAAAAGGGGACTGTAGCCTAAATTGTCCTAAAGGAGAGAGTTTGAAAGAAAGTGATAATACTGTTCAAAATCTTGTCTTTGGCATAGAATACACATGCATATTAAAACATAAAGCCCCCATTTTGGGGGTATTCCTGACTCTTACCCAGTTAAGCCTGAAATCATGCTCATTGAGATCACCATCCACTACAACATTTCTAATAGTAGAATACATGTCCAAAAATGGAATTTAACCTTGTTGATACATTCTCAGTAGTTTAGTGTGCTTCCTTAACCATTTCAGACACACATTTTGTTTCAGTGAAGTATATTTTGCACTCCAATGAGTGTAAAGTTGTATTAAGTCATTTGTAGGAATTCTGAGCTCAAACCCTAACCTAGTGCAAGCCCTAAGCTAGGGTTAGGGTTAGGATTCCTGCAATAGGGAGACCTTTTTTGATGTCATGGCTGTGCTTTAGGTCAGAAGTGGTATTTAGGAAAGGTGTTTTTACAGTGATATCTGCAGAATTATTTTTTTCCATATATAGCTGTTTGCACTGCATTGGTCAAAAGGGGACTGTAGCCTAAATTGTCCTATAGGCGAGTGTTTGAAAGAAAGTGATAATACTGTTCAAAATCTTGTCTTTGGCATTGAATACACATGCATATTAACACATAAAGCCCCCATTTTGGGGGTATTCCTGACTCTTACCCAGTTAAGCCTGAAATCATGCTCATTGAGATCACCATCCACTACAACATTTCTAATAGTAGAATACATGTCCAAAAATGGAATTTTACCCTTGTTGATACATTCTCTTTTGTTTATGGTGCGTGCTTAACCATTTCAGACACACATTTTGTTTCAGTGAAGCATATTTTGCACTCCAATTAGTGGAAAGTTGCATTAAGTCATTTGTAGAAATTCTGAGCTCTAACCCTAACCTAATGCAAACCCTAAGCTAGGGTTAGGGTTAGGATTCCTGCAATAGGTAGACCTTTTTTGATGTCATGGCTGTGCTTTAGGTCAGAAATGGTATTTAGGAAATGTGTTTTTACAGTGATATCTGCAGAATTATTTTTTTCCATATATAGCTGTTTGCACTGCATTGGTCAAAAGGGGACTGTAGACTAAATTGTCCTAAAGACGAGAGTTTGAAAGAAAGTGATAATACTGTTCAAAATCTTGTCTTGGCATTGAATACACATGCATATTAATTCATAAAGCCCACATTTTGGGGGTATTCCTGACTCTTACCCAGTTAAGCCTGAAATCATGCTCATTGAGATCACCATCCACTACAACATTTCTAATAGTAGAATACATGTCCAAAAATGGAATTTTACCCTTGTTGATACATTCTCAGTAGTTTAGTGTGCTAGCTTAACCATTTCAGACACACATTTTGTTTCAGTGAAGTATACTTTGCACTCCAATGAGTGGAACGTTGCATTAAGTCATTTGTAGAAATTCTGAGCTCTAACCCTAACCAAGTGCAAACCCTAAGCTAGGGTTAGGGTTAGGATTCCTGCAATAGGTAGACCTTTTTTGATGTCATGGCTGTGCTTTAGGTCAGAAATGGTATTTAGGAAAAGTGTTTTTACAGTGATATCTGCAGAATTATTTTTTTCCATATATAGCTGTTTGCACTGCATTGGTCAAAAGGGGACTGTAGCCTAAATTGTCCTAAAGGCGAGAGTTTGAAAGAAAGTGACAATACTGTTCAAAATCTTGTCTTTTGCATTGAATACACATGCATATTAACACATAAAGCCCCCATTTTGGGGGTATTCCTGACTCTTACCCAGTTAAGCCTGAACTCGTGCTCATTGTGATCACCATCCAATACAACATTTCTAATAGTAGAATACATCTCCAAAAATGGAATTTTACCCTTGTTGATACATTCTCAGTAGTTTAGTGTGTTTGCTTAACCATTTCAGACACACATTTTGTTTCAGTGAAGTATATTTTGCACTCCAATGAGTGTAAAGTTGTATTAAGTCATTTGTAGAAATTCTGAGCTCAAACCCTAACCTAGTGCAAGCCCTAAGCTAGGGTTAGGGTTAGGATTCCTGCAATAGGGAGACCTTTTTTGATGTCATGGCTGTGCTTTAGGTCAGAAATGGTATTTAGGAAAGGTGTTTTTACAGTGATATCTGCAGAATTATTTTTTTCCATATATAGCTGTTTGCACTGCATTGGTCAAAAGGGGACTGTAGCCTAAATTGTCCTATAGGCGAGAGTTTGAAAGAAAGTGATAATACTGTTCAAAATCTTGTCTTTGGCATTGAATACACATGCATATTAAAACATAAAGCCCCCATTTTGGGGGTATTCCTGACTCTTACCCAGTTAAGCCTGAAATCATGCTAATTGAGATCACCATCCACTACAACATTTCTAATAGTAGAATACATGTCCAAAAATGGAATTTTACCCATGTTGATACATTCTTAGTAGTTTAGTGTGCTAGCTTAACCATTTCAGACACACATTTTGTTTCAGTGAAGTATATTTTGCACTCCAATGAGTGGAAAGTTGCATTAAGTCATTTGTAGAAATTCTGAGCTCTAACCCTAACCTAGTGCAAACCCTAAGCTAGGGTTAGGGTTAGGATTCCTGCAATAGGTAGACCTTTTTTGATGTCATGGCTGTGCTTTAGGTCAGAAATGGTATTTAGGAAAGGTGTTTTTACAGTGATATCTGCAGAATTATTTTTTTCCATATATAGCTGTTTGCACTAAATTGGTCAAAAGGGGACTGTAGCCTAAATTGTCCTAAAGGCGAGAGTTTGAAAGAAAGTGATAATACTGTTCAAAATCTTGTCTTTGGCATTGAATACACATGCATATTAACACATAAAGCCCCCATTTTGGGGGTATTCCTGACTCTTACCCAGTTAAGCCTGAAATCGTGCTCATTGTGATCACCATCCAATACAACATTTCTAATAGTAGAATACATCTCCAAAAATGGAATTTTACCCTTGTTGATACATTCTCAGTAGTTTAGTGTGTTTGCTTAACCATTTCAGACACACATTTTGTTTCAGTGAAGTATATTTTGCACTCCAATGAGTGGAAAGTTGCATTAAGTCATTTGTAGAAATTCTGAGCTCTAACCGTAACCTAGTGCAAACCCTAAGCTAGGGTTAGGGTTAGGATTCCTGCAATAGGTAGACCTTTTTTGATGTCATGGCTGTGCTTTAGGTCAGAAATGGTATTTAGGAAAGGTGTTTTTACAGTGATATCTGCAGAATTATTTTTTTCCATATATAGCTGTTTGCACTGCATTGGTCAAAAGGGGACTGTAGCCTAAATTGTCCTAAAGGCGAGAGTTTGAAAGAAAGTGATAATACTGTTCAAAATCTTGTCTTTGGCATTGAATACACATGCATATTAACACATAAAGCCCCCATTTTGGGGGCATTCCTGACTCTTACCCAGTTAAGCTTGAAATCGTGCTCATCGTGCTCATTGTGATCACCATCCACTACAACATTTCTAATAGTAGAATACATGTCCAAAAATGGAATTTTACCCTTGTTGATACATTCTCAGTAGTTTAGTGTGTTTACTTACCCATTTCAGACACATTTTGTTTCAGTGAAGTATATTTTGCACTCCAATGAGTGGAAAGTTGCATTAAGTCATTTGTAGAAATTCTGAGCTCTAACCGTAACCTAGTGCAAACCCTAAGCTAGGGTTAGGGTTAGGATTCCTGCAATAGGTAGACCTTTTTTGATGTCATGGCTGTGCTTTAGGTCAGAAATGGTATTTAGGAAAGGTGTTTTTACAGTGATATCTGCAGAATTATTTTTTTCCATATATAGCTGTTTGCACTGCATTGGTCAAAAGGGGACTGTAGCCTAAATTGTCCTAAAGGAGAGAGTTTGAAAGAAAGTGACAATACTGTTCAAAATCTTGTCTTTGGCATTGAATACACATGCATATTAACACATAAAGCCCCCATTTTGGGGGCATTCTTGACTCTTACCCAGTTAAGCTTGAAATCGTGCTCATTGTGATCACCATCCAATACAACATGGTGACTCATACCCAGTTAAGCCTGAACTCGTGCTCATTGTGATCACCATCCAATACAACATTTCTAATAGTAGAATACATGTCCAAAAATGGAATTTTACCCTTGTTGATACATTCTCAGTAGTTTAGTGTGTTTTCTTAACCATTTCAGACACACATTTTGTTTCAGTGAAGTATATTTTGCACTCCAATGAGTGGAAAGTTTCATTAAGTCATTTGTAGAAATTCTGAGCTCTAACCCTAACCTAGTGCAAACCCTAAGCTAGGGTTAGGGTTAGGATTCCTGCAATAGGTAGACCTTTTTTGATGTCATGGCTGTGCTTTAGGTCAGAAATGGTATTTAGGAAAGGTGTTTTTACAGTGATATCTGCAGAATTATTTTTTTCCATATATAGCTGTTTGCACTGCATTGGTCAAAAGGGGACTGTAGCCTAAATTGTCCTAAAGGAGAGAGTTTGAAAGAAAGTGACAATACTGTTCAAAATCTTGTCTTTTGCATTGAATACACATGCATATTAAAACATAAAGCCCCCATTTTGGGGGTATTCCTGACTCTTACCCAGTTAAGCCTGAAATCATGCTCATTGAGATCACCATCCACTACAACATTTCTAATAGTAGAATACATGTCCAAAAATGGAATTTTACCCTTGTTGATACATTCTTAGTAGTTTAGTGTGCTAGCTTAACCATTTCAGACACACATTTTGTTTCAGTGAAGTATACTTTGCACTCCAATGAGTGGAACGTTGCATTAAGTCATTTGTAGAAATTCTGAGCTCTAACTCTAACCTAGTGCAAACCCTAAGCTAGGGTTAGGGTTAGGATTCCTGCAATAGGTAGACCTTTTTTGATGTCATGGCTGTGCTTTAGGTCAGAAATGGTATTTAGGAAAGGTGTTTTTACAGTGATATCTGCAGAATTATTTTTTTCCATATATAGCTGTTTGCACTAAATTGGTCAAAAGGGGACTGTAGCCTAAATTGTCCTAAAGGCGAGAGTTTGAAAGAAAGTGATAATACTGTTCAAAATCTTGTCTTTGGCATTGAATACACATGCATATTAACACATAAAGCCCCCATTTTGGGGGCATTCCTGACTCTTACCCAGTTAAGCTTGAAATCGTGCTCATTGTGATCACCATCCAATACAACATTTCTAATAGTAGAATACATCTCCAAAAATGGAATTTTACCCTTGTTGATACATTCTCAGTAGTTTAGTGTGTTTACTTAACCATTTCAGACACACATTTTGTTTCAGTGAAGTATATTTTGCACTCCAATGAGTGGAAAGTTGCATTAAGTCATTTGTAGAAATTCTGAGCTCTAAAACTAACCTAGTGCAAACCCTAAGCTAGGGTTAGGGTTAGGATTCCTGCAATAGGTAGACCTTTTTTGATATCATGGCTGTGCTTTAGGTCAGAAATGGTATTTAGGAAAGGTGTTTTTACAGTGATATCTGCAGAATTATTTTTTTCCATATATAGCTGTTTGCACTGCATTGGTCAAAAGGGGACTGTAGCCTAAATTGTCCTAAAGGAGAGAGTTTGAAAGAAAGTGACAATACTGTTCAAAAGCTTGTCTTTTGCATTGAATACACATGCATATTAAAACATAAAGCCCCCATTTTGGGGGTATTCCTGACTCTTACCCAGTTAAGCCTGAAATCATGCTCATTGAGATCACCATCCACTACAACATTTCTAATAGTAGAATACATGTCCAAAAATGGAATTTAACCTTGTTGATACATTCTCAGCAGTTTAGTGTGCTTCCTTAACCATTTCAGACACACATTTTGTTTCAGTGAAGTATATTTTGCACTCCAATGAGTGTAAAGTTGTATTAAGTCATTTGTAGAAATTCTGAGCTCAAACCCTAACCTAGTGCAAGCCCTAAGCTAGGGTTAGGGTTAGGATTCCTGCAATAGGGAGACCTTTTTTGATGTCATGGCTGTGCTTTAGGTCAGAAATGGTATTTAGGAAAGGTGTTTTTACAGTGATATCTGCAGAATTATTTTTTCCATATATAACTGTTTGCACTGCATTGGTCAAAAGGGGACTGTAGCCTAAATTGTCCTATAGGCGAGAGTTTGAAAGAAAGTGATAATACTGTTCAAAATCTTGTCTTTGGCATTGAATACACATGCATATTAACACATAAAGCCCCCATTTTGGGGGTATTCCTGACTCTTACCCAGTTAAGCCTGAAATCATGCTCATTGAGATCACCATCCACTACAACATTTCTAATAGTAGAATACATGTCCAAAAATGGAATTTTACCCTTGTTGATACATTCTCTTTTGTTTATGGTGCGTGTTTAACCATTTCAGACACACATTTTGTTTCAGTGAAGCATATTTTGCACTCCAATAAGTGGAAAGTTGCATTAAGTCATTTGTAGAAATTCTGAGCTCTAACCCTAACCTAGTGCAAACCCTAAGCTAGGGTTAGGGTTAGGATTCCTGCAATAGGTAGACCTTTTTTGATGTCATGGCTGTGCTTTAGGTCAGAAATGGTATTTAGGAAAGGTGTTTTTACAGTGATATCTGCAGAATTATTTTTTTCCATATATAGCTGTTTGCACTGCATTGGTCAAAAGGGGACTGTAGCCTAAATTGTCCTAAAGACGAGAGTTTGAAAGAAAGTGATAATACTGTTCAAAATCTTGTCTTGGCATTGAATACACATGCATATTAATTAATAAAGCCCACATTTTGGGGGTATTCCTGACTCTTACCCAGTTAAGCCTGAAATCATGCTCATTGAGATCACCATCCAGTACAACATTTCTAATAGTATAATACATGTCCAAAAATGGAATTTTACCCTTGTTGATACATTCTTAGTAGTTTAGTGTTCTAGCTTAACCATTTCAGACACACATTTTGTTTCAGTGAAGTATACTTTGCACTCCAATGAGTGGAACGTTGCATTAAGTCATTTGTAGAAATTCTGAGCTCTAACCCTAACCAAGTGCAAACCCTAAGCTAGGGTTAGGGTTAGGATTCCTGCAATAGGTAGACCTTTTTTGATGTCATGGCTGTGCTTTAGGTCAGAAATGGTATTTAGGAAAGGTGTTTTTACAGTGATATCTGCAGAATTATTTTTTTCCATATATAGCTGTTTGCACTGCATTGGTCAAAAGGGGACTGTAGCCTAAATTGTCCTAAAGGGGAGAGTTTGAAAGAAAGTGACAATACTGTTCAAAATCTTGTCTTTTGCATTGAATACACATGCATATTAACACATAAAGCCCCCATTTTGGGGGTATTCCTGACTCTTACCCAGTTAAGTCTGAAATCGTGCTCATTGTGATCACCATCCAATACAACATTTCTAATAGTAGAATACATCTCCAAAAATGGAATTTTACCCTTGTTGATACATTCTCAGTAGTTTAGTGTGTTTGCTTAACCATTTCAGACACACATTTTGTTTCAGTGAAGTATATTTTGCACTCCAATGAGTGGAAAGTTGCATTAAGTCATTTGTAGAAATTCTGAGCTCTAACCCTAACCTAGTGCAGACCCTAAGCTAGGGTTAGGGTTAGGATTCCTGCAATAGGTAGACCTTTTTTGATGTCATGGCTGTGCTTTAGGTCAGAAATGGTATTTAGGAAAGGTGTTTTTACAGTGATATCTGCAGAATTATTTTTTTCCATATATAGCTGTTTGCACTGCATTGGTCAAAAGGGGACTGTAGCCTAAATTGTCCTAAAGGAGAGAGTTTGAAAGAAAGTGATAATACTGTTCAAAATCTTGTCTTGGCATTGAATACACATGCATATTAACTCATAAAGCCCACATTTTGGGGGTATTCCTGACTCTTACCCAGTTAAGCCTGAAATCATGCTCATTGAGATAACCATCCACTACAACATTTCTAATAGTAGAATACTTGTCCAAAACTGGAATTTTACCCTTGTTGATACATTCTCAGTAGTTTAGTGTGCGTGCTTAACCATTTCAGACACACATTTTGTTTCAGTGAAGCATATTTTGCACTCCAATAAGTGGAAAGTTGCATTAAGTCATTTGTAGAAATTCTGAGCTCTAACCCTAACCTAGTGCAAACCCTAAGCTAGGGTGAGGGTTAGGATTCCTGCAATAGGTAGACCTTTTTTGATGTCATGGCTGTGCTTTAGGTCAGAAATGGTATGTAGGAAAGGTGTTTTTACAGTGATATCTGCAGAATTATTTTTTTCCATATATAGCTGTTTGCACTGCATTGGTCAAAAGGGGACTGTAGCCTAAATTGTCCTAAAGGCGAGAGTTTGAAAGAAAGTGACAATACTGTTCAAAATCTTGTCTTTGGCATTGAATACACATGCATATTTACACATAAAGCCCCCATTTTGGGGGCATTCCTGACTCTTACCCAGTTAAGCTTGAAATCGTGCTCATTGTGATCACCATCCAATACAACATTTCTAATAGTGGAATACATCTCCAAAAATGGAATTTTACCCTTGTTGATACATTCTCAGTAGTTTAGTGTGTTTACTTAACCATTTCAGACACACATTTTGTTTCAGTGAAGTATACTTTGCACTCCAATGAGTGGAAAGTTGCATTAAGTCATTTGTAGAAATTCTGAGCTCTAACCCTAACCTAGTGCAAACCCTAAGCTAGGGTTAGGGTTCGGATTCCTGCAATAGGTAGACCTTTTTTGATGTCATGGCTGTGCTTTAGGTCAGAAATGGTATTTAGGAAAGGTGTTTTTACAGTGATATCTGAAGAATTATTTTTTTCCATATATAGCTGTTTGCACTGCATTGGTCAAAAGGGGACTGTAGCCTAAATTGTCCTAAAGGAGAGAGTTTGAAAGAAAGTGACAATACTGTTCAAAATCTTGTCTTTTGCATTGAATACACATGCATATTAACACATAAAGCCCCCATTTTGGGGGTATTCCTGACTCTTACCCAGTTAAGCCTGAAATCATGCTCATTGAGATCACCATCCACTACAACATTTCTAATAGTAGAATACATGTCCAAAAATGGAATTTTACCCTTGTTGATACATTCTCAGTAGTTTAATGTGCTAGCTTAACCATTTCAGACACACATTTTGTTTCAGTGAAGTATACTTTGCACTCCAATGAGTGGAAAGTTGCATTAAGTCATTTGTAGAAATTCTGAGCTCTAACCCTAACCTAGTGCAAACCCTAAGCTAGGGTTAGGGTTAGGATTCCTGCAATAGGTAGACCTTTTTTGATGTCATGGCTGTGCTTTAGGTCAGAAATGGTATTTAGGAAAGGTGTTTTTACAGTGATATCTGCAGAATTATTTTTTTCCATATATAGCTGTTTGCACTGCATTGGTCAAAAGGGGACTGTAGCCTAAATTGTCCTAAAGGAGAGAGTTTGAAAGAAAGTGACAATACTGTTCAAAATCTTGTCTTTTGCATTGAATACACATGCATATTAAAACATAAAGCCCTCATTTTGGGGGTATTCCTGACTCTTACCCAGTTAAGCCAGAAATCATTCTCATTGAGATCACCATCCACTACAACATTTCTAATAGTAGAATACATGTCCAAAAATGGAATTTTACCCTTGTTGATACATTCTCAGTAGTTTAGTGTGCTTGCTTAACCATTTCAGACACACATTTTGTTTCAGTGAAGTATATTTTGCACTCCAATGAGTGGAAAGTTGCATTAAGTCATTTGTAGAAATTCTGAGCTCTAACCCTAACCTAGTGCAAACCCTAAGCTAGGGTTAGGGTTAGGATTCCTGCAATAGGTAGACCTTTTTGATGTCATGGCTGTGCTTTAGGTCAGAAATGGTATTTAGGAAAGGTGTTTTTACAGTGATATCTGCAGAATTATTTTTTCCCATATATAGCTGTTTGCACTGCATTGGTCAAAAGGGGACTGTAGCCTAAATTGTCCTAAAGGCGAGAGTTTGAAAGAAAGTGATAATACTGTTCAAAATCTTGTCTTTGCAATTGAATACACATGCATATTAACACATAAAGCCCCCATTTTGGGGGTATTCCTGACTCTTACCCAGTTAAGCCTGAAATCGTGCTCATTGTGATCACCATCCAATACAACATTTCTAATAGTAGAATACATCTCCAAAAATGGAATTTTACCCTTGTTGATACATTCTCAGTAGTTTAGTGTGTTTGCTTAACCATTTCAGACACACATTTTGTTTCAGTGAAGTATATTTTGCACTCCAATGAGTGGAAAGTTGCATTAAGTCATTTGTAGAAATTCTGAGCTCTAACCCTAACCTAGTGCAAACCCTAAGCTAGGGTTAGGGTTAGGATTCCTGCAATAGGTAGACCTTTTTTGATGTCATGGCTGTGCTTTAGGTCAGAAATGGTATTTAGGAAATGTGTTTTTACAGTGATATCTGCAGAATTATTTTTTTCCATATATAGCTGTTTGCACTGCATTGGTCAAAAGGGGACTGTAGCCTAAATTGTCCTAAAGGAGAGAGTTTGAAAGAAAGTGACAATACTGTTCAAAATCTTGTCTTTTGCAATGAATACACATGCATATGAAAACATAAATCCCCCATTTTGGGCGTATTCCTGACTCTTACCCAGTTAAGCCTGAAATCGTGCTCATTGTGATCACCATCCACTACAACATTTCTAATAGTAGAATACATGTCCAAAAATGGAATTTTACCCTTGTTGATACATTCTCAGTAGTTTAGTGTGCTTGCTTAACCATTTCAGACACACATTTTGTTTCAGTGAAGTATATTTTGCACTCCAATGAGTGGAAAGTTGCTTTAAGTCATTTGTAGAAATTCTGAGCTCTAACCCTAACCTAGTGCAAACCCTAAGCTAGGGTTAGGGTTAGGATTCCTGCAATAGGTAGACCTTTTTTGATGTCATGGCTGTGCTTTAGGTCAGAAATGGTATTTAGGAAAGGTGTTTTTACAGTGATATCTGCAGAATTATTTTTTTCCATATATAGCTGTTTGCACTGCATTGGTCAAAAGGGGACTGTAGCCTAAATTGTCCTAAAGGCGAGATCTTGAAAGAAAGTGATAATACTGTTCAAAATCTTGTCTTTGGCATTGAATACACATGCATATTAACACATAAAGCCCCCATTTTGGGGGTATTCCTGACTCTTACCCAGTTAAGCCTGAAATCGTGCTCATTGTGATCACCATCCAATACAACATTTCTAATAGTAGAATACATGTCCAAAAATGGAATTTTACCCTTGTTGATACATTCTCAGTAGTTTAGTGTGTTTGCTTAACCATTTCAGACACACATTTTGTTTCAGTGAAGTATATTTTGCACTCCAATGAGTGGAAAGTTGCATTAAGTCATTTGTAGAAATTCTGAGCTCTAACCCTAACCTAGTGCAAACCCTAAGCTAGGGTTAGGGTTAGGATTCCTGCAATAGGTAGACCTTTTTTGATGTCATGGCTGTGCTTTAGGTCAGAAATGGTATTTAGGAAAGGTGTTTTTACAGTGATATCTGCAGAATTATTTTTTTCCATATATAGCTGTTTGCACTGCATTGGTCAAAAGGGGACTGTAGCCTAAATTGTCCTAAAGGAGAGAGTTTGAAAGAAAGTGACAATACTGTTCAAAATCTTGTCTTTTGCATTGAATACACATGCATATTAAAACATAAAGCCCCCATTTTGGGGGGTATTCCTGACTCTTACCCAGTTAAGCCTGAAATCATGCTCATTGAGATCACCATCCACTACAACATTTCTAATAGTAGAATACATGTCCAAAAATGGAATTTTACCCTTGTTGATACATTCTCAGTAGTTTAGTGTGTTTGCTTAACCATTTCAGACACACATTTTGTTTCAGTGAAGTATATTTTGCACTCCAATGAGTGGAAAGTTGCATTAAGTCATTTGTAGAAATTCTGAGCTCCAACCCTAACCTAGTGCAAACCCTAAGCTAGGGTTAGGGTTAGGATTCCTGCAATAGGTAGACCTTTTTTGATGTCATGGCTGTGCTTTAGGTCAGAAATGGTATTTAGGAAAGGTGTTTTTACAGTGATATCTGCAGAATTATTTTTTTCCATATATAGCTGTTTGCACTGCATTGGTCAAAAGGTGACTGTAGCCTAAATTGTCCTAAAGGCGAGAGTTTGAAAGAAAGTGACAATACTGTTCAAAATCTTGTCTTTTGCATTGAATACACATGCATATTAAAACATAAAGCCCCCATTTTGGGGGTATTCCTGACTCTTACCCAGTTAAGCCTGAAATCGTGCTCATTGTGATCACCATCCAATACAACATTTCTAATAGTAGAATACATGTCCTAAAATGGAATTTTACCCTTGTTGATACATTCTCAGTAGTTTAGTGTGTTTGCTTAACCATTTCAGACACACATTTTGTTTCAGTGAAGTATATTTTGCACTCCAATGAGTGGAAAGTTGCATTAAGTCATTTGTAGAAATTCTGAGCTCTAACCCTAACCTAGTGCAAACCCTAAGCTAGGGTTAGGGTTAGGATTCCTGCAATAGGTAGACCTTTTTTGATGTCATGGCTGTGCTTTAGGTCAGAAATGGTATTTAGGAAAGGTGTTTTTACAGTGATATCTGCAGAATTATTTTTTTCCATATATAGCTGTTTGCACTGCATTGGTCAAAAGGGGACTGTAGCCTAAATTGTCCTAAAGGAGAGAGTTTGAAAGAAAGTGATAATACTGTTCAAAATCTTGTCTTTGGCATTGAATACACATGCATATTAACACATAAAGCCCCCATTTTGGGGGTATTCCTGACTCTTACCCAGTTAAGCCTGAAATCGTGCTCATTGTGATCACCATCCAATACAACATTTCTAATAGTAGAATACATGTCCAAAAATGGAATTTTACCCTTGTTGATACATTCTCAGTAGTTTAGTGTATTTACTTAACCATTTCAGACACACATTTTGTTTCAGTGAAGTATATTTTGCACTCCAATGAGTGGAAAGTTGCATTAAGTCATTTGTAGAAATTCTGAGCTCTAACCCTAACCTAGTGCAAACCCAAAGCTAGGGTTAGGGTTAGGATTCCTGCAATAGGTAGACCTTTTTTGATGTCATGGCTGTGCTTTAGGTCAGAAATGGTATTTAGGAAATGTGTTTTTACAGTGATATCTGCAGAATTATTTTTTTCCATATATAGCTGTTTGCACTGCATTGGTCAAAAGGGGACTGTAGCCTAAATTGTCCTAAAGGCGAGAGTTTGAAAGAAAGTGACAATACTGTTCAAAATCTTGTCTTTTGCATTGAATACACATGCATATGAAAACATAAAGCCCCCATTTTGGGTGTATTCCTGACTCTTACCCAGTTAAGCCTGAAATCATGCTCATTGAGATCACCATCCAATACAACATTTCTAATAGTAGAATACATGTCCAAAAATGGAATTTTACCCTTGTTGATACATTCTCAGTAGTTTAGTGTATTTACTTAACCATTTCAGACACACATTTTGTTTCAGTGAAGTATATTTTGCACTCCAATGAGTGGAAAGTTGCATTAAGTCATTTGTAGAAATTCTGAGCTCTAACCCTAACCTAGTGCAAACCCAAAGCTAGGGTTAGGGTTAGGATTCCTGCAATAGGTAGACCTTTTTTGATGTCATGGCTGTGCTTTAGGTCAGAAATGGTATTTAGGAAAGGTGTTTTTACAGTGATATCTGCAGAATTATTTTTTTCCATATATAGCTGTTTGCACTGCATTGGTCAAAAGGGGACTGTAGCCTAAATTGTCCTAAAGGAGAGAGTTTGAAAGAAAGTGACAATACTGTTCAAAATCTTGTCTTTTGCATTGAATACACATGCATATTAAAACATAAAGCCCCCATTTTGGGGGTATTCCTGACTCTTACCCAGTTAAGCCTGAAATCGTGCTCATTGTGATCACCATCCAATACAACATTTCTAATAGTAGAATACATGTCCAAAAATGGAATTTTACCCTTGTTGATACATTCTCAGTAGTTTAGTGTGCTTGCTTAACCATTTCAGACACACATTTTGTTTCAGTGAAGTATATTTTGCACTCCAATGAGTGGAAAGTTGCATTAAGCCATTTGTAGAAATTCTGAGCTCTAACCCTAACCTAGTGCAAACCCTAAGCTAGGGTTAGGGTTAGGATTCCTGCAATAGGTAGACCTTTTTGATGTCATGGCTGTGCTTTAGGTCAGAAATGGTATTTAGGAAAGGTGTTTTTACAGTGATATCTGCAGAATTATTTTTTTCCATATATAGCTGTTTGCACTGCATTGGTCAAAAGGGGACTGTAGCCTAAATTGTCCTAAAGGCGAGAGTTTGAAAGAAAGTGACAATACTATTCAAAATCTTGTCTTTTGCATTGAATACACATGCATATTAAAACATAAAGCCCCCATTTTGGGGGTATTCCTGACTCTTACCCAGTTAAGCCTGAAATCATGCTCATTGAGATCACCATCCACTACAACATTTCTAATAGTAGAATACATGTCCAAAAATGGAATTTTACCCTTGTTGATACATTCTCAGTAGTTTAGTGTGCTTGCTTAACCATTTCAGAAACACATTTTGTTTCAGTGAAGTATATTTTGCACTCCAATGAGTGGAAAGTTGCATTAAGTCATTTGTAGAAATTCTGAGCTCTAACCCTAACCTAGTGCAAACCCTAAGCTAGGGTTAGGGTTAGGATTCCTGCAATAGGTTGACCTTTTTTGATGTCATGGCTGTGCTTTAGGTAAGAAATGGTATTTAGGAAAGGTGTTTTTACAGTGATATCTGCAGAATTATTTTTTTCCATATATAGCTGTTTGCACTGCATTGGTCAAAAGGGGACTGTAGCCTAAATTGTCCTAAAGGCGAGAGTTTGAAAGAAAGTGATAATACTGTTCAAAATCTTGTCTTTGGCATTGAATACACATGCATATTAACACATAAAGCCCCCATTTTGGGGGTATTCCTGACTCTTACCCAGTTAAGCCTGAAATCGTGCTCATTGTGATCACCATCCAATACAACATTTCTAATAGTAGAATACATGTCCAAAAATGGAATTTTACCCTTGTTGATACATTCTCAGTAGTTTAGTGTATTTACTTAACCATTTCAGACACACATTTTGTTTCAGTGAAGTATATTTTGCACTCCAATGAGTGGAAAGTTGCATTAAGTCATTTGTAGAAATTCTGAGCTCTAACCCTAACCTAGTGCAAACCCAAAGCTAGGGTTAGGGTTAGGATTCCTGCAATAGGTAGACCTTTTTTGATGTCATGGCTGTGCTTTAGGTCAGAAATGGTATTTAGGAAATGTGTTTTTACAGTGATATCTGCAGAATTATTTTTTTCCATATATAGCTGTTTGCACTGCATTGGTCAAAAGGGGACTGTAGCCTAAATTGTCCTAAAGGCGAGAGTTTGAAAGAAAGTGACAATACTGTTCAAAATCTTGTCTTTTGCATTGAATACACATGCATATGAAAACATAAAGCCCCCATTTTGGGTGTATTCCTGACTCTTACCCAGTTAAGCCTGAAATCATGCTCATTGAGATCACCATCCACTTCAACATTTCTATTAGTAGAATACATGTCCAAAAATGGAATTTTACCCTTGTTGATACATTCTCAATACTGTAGTTTAGTGTGCTTGCTTAACCATTTCAGAAACACATTTTGTTTCAGTGAAGTATATTTTGCACTCCAATGAGTGGAAAGTTGCTTTAAGTCATTTGTAGAAATTCTGAGCTCTAACCCTAACCTAGTGCAAACCCTAAGCTAGGGTTAGGGTTAGGATTCCTGCAATAGGTTGACCTTTTTTGATGTCATGGCTGTGCTTTAGGTCAGAAATGGTATTTAGGAAAGGTGTTTTTACAGTGATATCTGCAGAATTATTTTTTTCCATATATAGCTGTTTGCACTGCATTGGTCAAAAGGGGACTGTAGCCTAAATTGTCCTAAAGGCGAGAGTTTGAAAGAAAGTGATAATACTGTTCAAAATCTTGTCTTTGGCATTGAATACACATGCATATTAACACATAAAGCCCCCATTTTGGGGGTATTCCTGACTCTTACCCAGTTAAGCCTGAAATCGTGCTCATTGTGATCACCATCCAATACAACATTTCTAATAGTAGAATACATGTCCAAAAATGGAATTTTACCCTTGTTGATACATTCTCAGTAGTTTAGTGTATTTACTTAACCATTTCAGACACACATTTTGTTTCAGTGAAGTATATTTTGCACTCCAATGAGTGGAAAGTTGCATTAAGTCATTTGTAGAAATTCTGAGCTCTAACCCTAACCTAGTGCAAACCCAAAGCTAGGGTTAGGGTTAGGATTCCTGCAATAGGTAGACCTTTTTTGATGTCATGGCTGTGCTTTAGGTCAGAAATGGTATTTAGGAAAGGTGTTTTTACAGTGATATCTGCAGAATTATTTTTTTCCATATATAGCTGTTTGCACTGCATTGGTCAAAAGGGGACTGTAGCCTAAATTGTCCTAAAGGAGAGAGTTTGAAAGAAAGTGACAATACTGTTCAAAATCTTGTCTTTTGCATTGAATACACATGCATATTAAAACATAAAGCCCCCATTTTGGGGGTATTCCTGACTCTTACCCAGTTAAGCCTGAAATCGTGCTCATTGTGATCACCATCCAATACAACATTTCTAATAGTAGAATACATGTCCAAAAATGGAATTTTACCCTTGTTGATACATTCTCAGTAGTTTAGTGTGCTTGCTTAACCATTTCAGACACACATTTTGTTTCAGTGAAGTATATTTTGCACTCCAATGAGTGGAAAGTTGCATTAAGCCATTTGTAGAAATTCTGAGCTCTAACCCTAACCTAGTGCAAACCCTAAGCTAGGGTTAGGGTTAGGATTCCTGCAATAGGTAGACCTTTTTGATGTCATGGCTGTGCTTTAGGTCAGAAATGGTATTTAGGAAAGGTGTTTTTACAGTGATATCTGCAGAATTATTTTTTTCCATATATAGCTGTTTGCACTGCATTGGTCAAAAGGGGACTGTAGCCTAAATTGTCCTAAAGGAGAGAGTTTGAAAGAAAGTGACAATACTGTTCAAAATCTTGTCTTTTGCATTGAATACACATGCTATTAAAACATAAAGCCCCCATTTTGGGGGTATTCCTGACTCTTACCCAGTTAAGCCTGAAATCATGCTCATTGAGATCACCATCCACTACAACATTTCTAATAGTAGAATACATGTCCAAAAATGGAATTTTACCCTTGTTGATACATTCTCTTTTGTTTATGGTGCTTGCTTAACCATTTCAGACACACAATTTGTTTCAGTGAAGTATATTTTGCACTCCAATGAGTGGAAAGTTGCATCAAGTCATTTGTAGAAATTCTGAGCTCTAACTCTAACCTAGTGCAAACCCTAAGCTAGGGTTAGGGTTAGGATTCCTGCAATAGGTAGACCTTTTTTGATGTCATGGCTGTGCTTTAAGTCAGAAATGGTATTTAGGAAAGGTGTTTTTACAGTGATATCTGCAGAATTATTTTTTTCCATATATAGCTGTTTGCACTGCATTGGTCAAAAGGGGACTGTAGCCTAAATTGTCCTAAAGGAGAGAGTTTGAAAGAAAGTGATAATACTGTTCAAAATCTTGTCTTTGGCATTGAATACACATGCATATTAACACATAAAGCCCCCATTTTGGGGGCATTCCTGACTCTTACCCAGTTAAGCCTGAAATCGTGCTCATTGTGATCACCATCCAATACAACATTTCTAATAGTAGAATACATGTCCAAAAATGGAATTTTACCCTTGTTGATACATTCTCAGTAGTTTAGTGTATTTACTTAACCATTTCAGACACACATTTTGTTTCAGTGAAGTATATTTTGCACTCCAATGAGTGGAAAGTTGCATTAAGTCATTTGTAGAAATTCTGAGCTCTAACCCTAACCTAGTGCAAACCCAAAGCTAGGGTTAGGGTTAGGATTCCTGCAATAGGTAGACCTTTTTTGATGTCATGGCTGTGCTTTAGGTCAGAAATGGTATTTAGGAAATGTGTTTTTACAGTGATATCTGCAGAATTATTTTTTTCCATATATAGCTGTTTGCACTGCATTGGTCAAAAGGGGACTGTAGCCTAAATTGTCCTAAAGGCGAGAGTTTGAAAGAAAGTGACAATACTGTTCAAAATCTTGTCTTTTGCATTGAATACACATGCATATGAAAACATAAAGCCCCCATTTTGGGTGTATTCCTGACTCTTACCCAGTTAAGCCTGAAATCATGCTCATTGAGATCACCATCCACTACAACATTTCTATTAGTAGAATACATGTCCAAAAATGGAATTTTACCCTTGTTGATACATTCTCAGTACTGTAGTTTAGTGTGCTTGCTTAACCATTTCAGAAACACATTTTGTTTCAGTGAAGTATATTTTGCACTCCAATGAGTGGAAAGTTGCTTTAAGTCATTTGTAGAAATTCTGAGCTCTAACCCTAACCTAGTGCAAACCCTAAGCTAGGGTTAGGGTTAGGATTCCTGCAATAGGTTGACCTTTTTTGATGTCATGGCTGTGCTTTAGGTCAGAAATGGTATTTAGGAAAGGTGTTTTTACAGTGATATCTGCAGAATTATTTTTTTCCATATATAGCTGTTTGCACTGCATTGGTCAAAAGGGGACTGTAGCCTAAATTGTCCTAAAGGCGAGAGTTTGAAAGAAAGTGATAATACTGTTCAAAATCTTGTCTTTGGCATTGAATACACATGCATATTAACACATAAAGCCCCCATTTTGGGGGTATTCCTGACTCTTACCCAGTTAAGCCTGAAATCGTGCTCATTGTGATCATCCAATACAACATTTCTAATAGTAGAATACATGTCCAAAAATGGAATTTTACCCTTGTTGATACATTCTCAGTAGTTTAGTGTATTTACTTAACCATTTCAGACACACATTTTGTTTCAGTGAAGTATATTTTGCACTCCAATGAGTGGAAAGTTGCATTAAGTCATTTGTAGAAATTCTGAGCTCTAACCCTAACCTAGTGCAAACCCAAAGCTAGGGTTAGGGTTAGGATTCCTGCAATAGGTAGACCTTTTTTGATGTCATGGCTGTGCTTTAGGTCAGAAATGGTATTTAGGAAAGGTGTTTTTACAGTGATATCTGCAGAATTATTTTTTTCCATATATAGCTGTTTGCACTGCATTGGTCAAAAGGGGACTGTAGCCTAAATTGTCCTAAAGGAGAGAGTTTGAAAGAAAGTGACAATACTGTTCAAAATCTTGTCTTTTGCATTGAATACACATGCATATTAAAACATAAAGCACCCATTTTGGGGGTATTCCTGACTCTTACCCAGTTAAGCCTGAAATCGTGCTCATTGTGATCACCATCCAATACAACATTTCTAATAGTAGAATACATGTCCAAAAATGGAATTTTACCCTTGTTGATACATTCTCAGTAGTTTAGTGTGCTTGCTTAACCATTTCAGACACACATTTTGTTTCAGTGAAGTATATTTTGCACTCCAATGAGTGGAAAGTTGCATTAAGCCATTTGTAGAAATTCTGAGCTCTAACCCTAACCTAGTGCAAACCCTAAGCTAGGGTTAGGGTTAGGATTCCTGCAATAGGTAGACCTTTTTGATGTCATGGCTGTGCTTTAGGTCAGAAATGGTATTTAGGAAAGGTGTTTTTACAGTGATATCTGCAGAATTATTTTTTTCCATATATAGCTGTTTGCACTGCATTGGTCAAAAGGGGACTGTAGCCTAAATTGTCCTAAAGGCGAGAGTTTGAAAGAAAGTGACAATACTATTCAAAATCTTGTCTTTTGCATTGAATACACATGCATATTAAAACATAAAGCCCCCATTTTGGGGGTATTCCTGACTCTTACCCAGTTAAGCCTGAAATCATGCTCATTGAGATCACCATCCACTACAACATTTCTAATAATAGAATACATGTCCAAAAATGGAATTTTACCCTTGTTGATACATTCTCAGTAGTTTAGTGTGTTTGCTTAACCATTTCAGACACACATTTTGTTTCAGTGAAGTATATTTTGCACTCCAATGAGTGGAAAGTTGCATTAAGTCATTTGTAGAAATTCTGAGCTCTAACCCTAACCTAGTCCAAACCCTAAGCTAGGGTTAGGGTTAGGATTCCTGCAATAGGTAGTCCTTTTTTGATGTCATGGCTGTGCTTTAGGTCAGAAATGGTATTTAGGAAAGGTGTTTTTACAGTGATATCTGCAGAATTATTTTTTTCCATATATAGCTGTTTGCACTGCATTGGTCAAAAGGGGACTGTAGCCTAAATTGTCCTAAAGGAGAGAGTTTGAAAGAAAGTGACAATACTGTTCAAAATCTTGTCTTTTGCATTGAATACACATGCATATGAAAACATAAAGCCCCCATTTTGGGGGTATTCCTGACTCTTACCCAGTTAAGCCTGAAATCGTGCTCATTGTGATCACCATCCAATACAACATTTCTAATAGTAGAATACATGTCCAAAAATGGAATTTTACCCTTGTTGATACATTCTCAGTAGTTTAGTGTGCTTGCTTAACCATTTCAGACACACATTTTGTTTCAGTGAAGTATATTTTGCACTCCAATGAGTGGAAAGTTGCATTAAGCCATTTGTAGAAATTCTGAGCTCTAACCCTAACCTAGTGCAAACCCTAAGCTAGGGTTAGGGTTAGGATTCCTGCAATAGGTAGACCTTTTTGATGTCATGGCTGTGCTTTAGGTCAGAAATGGTATTTAGGAAAGGTGTTTTTACAGTGATATCTGCAGAATTATTTTTTTCCATATATAGCTGTTTGCACTGCATTGGTCAAAAGGGGACTGTAGCCTAAATTGTCCTAAAGGCGAGAGTTTGAAAGAAAGTGACAATACTATTCAAAATCTTGTCTTTTGCATTGAATACACATGCTATTAAAACATAAAGCCCCCATTTTGGGGGTATTCCTGACTCTTACCCAGTTAAGCCTGAAATCATGCTCATTGAGATCACCATCCACTACAACATTTCTAATAGTAGAATACATGTCCAAAAATGGAATTTTACCCTTGTTGATACATTCTCTTTTGTTTATGGTGCTTGCTTAACCATTTCAGACACACAATTTGTTTCAGTGAAGTATATTTTGCACTCCAATGAGTGGAAAGTTGCATCAAGTCATTTGTAGAAATTCTGAGCTCTAACTCTAACCTAGTGCAAACCCTAAGCTAGGGTTAGGGTTAGGATTCCTGCAATAGGTAGACCTTTTTTGATGTCATGGCTGTGCTTTAAGTCAGAAATGGTATTTAGGAAAGGTGTTTTTACAGTGATATCTGCAGAATTATTTTTTTCCATATATAGCTGTTTGCACTGCATTGGTCAAAAGGGGACTGTAGCCTAAATTGTCCTAAAGGAGAGAGTTTGAAAGAAAGTGATAATACTGTTCAAAATCTTGTCTTTGGCATTGAATACACATGCATATTAAAACATAAAGCCCCCATTTTGGGGGCATTCCTGACTCTTACCCAGTTAAGCCTGAAATCGTGCTCATTGTGATCACCATCCAATACAACATTTCTAATAGTAGAATACATGTCCAAAAATGGAATTTTACCCTTGTTGATACATTCTCAGTAGTTTAGTGTGTTTACTTAACCATTTCAGACACACATTTTGTTTCAGTGAAGTATATTTTGCACTCCAATGAGTGGAAAGTTGCATTAAGTCATTTGTAGAAATTCTGAGCTCTAACCCTAACCTAGTGCAAACCCTAAGCTAGGGTTAGGGTTAGGATTCCTGCAATAGGTAGACCTTTTTTGATGTCATGGCTGTGCTTTAGGTCAGAAATGGTATTTAGGAAAGGTGTTTTTACAGTGATATCTGCAGAATTATTTTTTTCCATATATAGCTGTTTGCACTGCATTGGTCAAAAGGGGACTGTAGCCTAAATTGTCCTAAAGGAGAGAGTTTGAAAGAAAGTGATAATACTGTTCAAAATCTTGTCTTTTGCATTGAATACACATGCATATTAA
The DNA here is from genome assembly GCF_055471065.1 of Atractosteus spatula. Classification (NCBI taxonomy): domain Eukaryota; kingdom Metazoa; phylum Chordata; class Actinopteri; order Semionotiformes; family Lepisosteidae; genus Atractosteus; species Atractosteus spatula. The sequence goes on along the minus strand of NC_142728.1, from coordinate 5,713,957 downwards.
AACATAAAGCCCCCATTTTGGGGGTATTCCTGACTCTTACCCAGTTAAGCCTGAAATCGTGCTCATTGTGATCACCATCCAATACAACATTTCTAATAGTAGAATACATGTCCAAAAATGGAATTTTAACCTTGTTGATACATTCTCAGTAGTTTAGTGTGTTTGCTTAACCATTTCAGACACACATTTTGTTTCAGTGAAGTATATTTTGCACTCCAATGAGTGGAAAGTTGCATTAAGTCATTTGTAGAAATTCTGAGCTCTAACCCTAACCTAGTGCAAACCCTAAGCTAGGGTTAGGGTTAGGATTCCTGCAATAGGTAGACCTTTTTTGATGTCATGGCTGTGCTTTAGGTCAGAAATGGTATTTAGGAAAGGTGTTTTTACAGTGATATCTGCAGAATTATTTTTTTCCATATATAGCTGTTTGCACTGCATTGGTCAAAAGGGGACTGTAGCCTAAATTGTCCTAAAGGCGAGAGTTTGAAAGAAAGTGACAATACTGTTCAAAATCTTGTCTTTTGCATTGAATACACATGCATATTAAAACATAAAGCCCCCATTTTGGGGGTATTCCTGACTCTTACCCAGTTAAGCCTGAAATCGTGCTCATTGTGATCACCATCCAATACAACATTTCTAATAGTAGAATACATGTCCAAAAATGGAATTTTACCCTTGTTGATACATTCTCAGTAGTTTAGTGTGCTTGCTTAACCATTTCAGACACACATTTTGTTTCAGTGAAGTATATTTTGCACTCCAATGAGTGGAAAGTTGCATTAAGCCATTTGTAGAAATTCTGAGCTCTAACCCTAACCTAGTGCAAACCCTAAGCTAGGGTTAGGGTTAGGATTCCTGCAATAGGTAGACCTTTTTGATGTCATGGCTGTGCTTTACGTCAGAAATGGTATTTAGGAAAGGTGTTTTTACAGTGATATCTGCAGAATTATTTTTTTCCATATATAGCTGTTTGCACTGCATTGGTCAAAAGGGGACTGTAGCCTAAATTGTCCTAAAGGCGAGAGTTTGAAAGAAAGTGATAATACTGTTCAAAATCTTGTCTTTTGCATTGAATACACATGCATATGAAAACATAAAGCCCCCATTTTGAGCGTATTCCTGACTCTTACCCAGTTAAGCCTGAAATCATGCTCATTGAGATCACCATTCACTACAACATTTCTAATAGTAGAATACATGTCCAAAAATGGAATTTTACCCTTGTTGATACATTCTCAGTAGTTTAGTGTGCTTGCTTAACCATTTCAGAAACACATTTTGTTTCAGTGAAGTATATTTTGCACTCCAATGAGTGGAAAGTTGCATTAAGTCATTTGTAGAAATTCTGAGCTCTAACCCTAACCTAGTGCAAACCCTAAGCTAGGGTTAGGGTTAGGATTCCTGCAATAGGTTGACCTTTTTTGATGTCATGGCTGTGCTTTAGGTCAGAAATGGTATTTAGGAAAGGTGTTTTTACAGTGATATCTGCAGAATTATTTTTTTCCATATATAGCTGTTTGCACTGCATTGGTCAAAAGGGGACTGTAGCCTAAATTGTCCTAAAGGCGAGAGTTTGAAAGAAAGTGATAATACTGTTCAAAATCTTGTCTTTGGCATTGAATACACATGCATATTAACACATAAAGCCCCCATTTTGGGGGTATTCCTGACTCTTACCCAGTTAAGCCTGAAATCGTGCTCATTGTGATCACCATCCAATACAACATTTCTAATAGTAGAATACATGTCCAAAAATGGAATTTTACCCTTGTTGATACATTCTCAGTAGTTTAGTGTGTTTACTTAACCATTTCAGACACACATTTTGTTTCAGTGAAGTATATTTTGCACTCCAATGAGTGGAAAGTTGCATTAAGTCATTTGTAGAAATTCTGAGCTCTAACCCTAACCTAGTGCAAACCCTAAGCTAGGGTTAGGGTTAGGATTCCTGCAATAGGTAGACCTTTTTTGATGTCATGGCTCTGCTTTAGGTCAGAAATGGTATTTAGGAAAGGTGTTTTTACAGTGATATCTGCAGAATTATTTTTTTCCATATATAGCTGTTTGCACTGCATTGGTCAAAAGGGGACTGTAGCCTAAATTGTCCTAAAGGAGAGAGTTTGAAAGAAAGTGACAATACTGTTCAAAATCTTGTCTTTTGCATTGAATACACATGCTATTAAAACATAAAGCCCCCATTTTGGGGGTATTCCTGACTCTTACCCAGTTAAGCCTGAAATCATGCTCATTGAGATCACCATCCACTACAACATTTCTAATAGTAGAATACATGTCCAAAAATGGAATTTTACCCTTGTTGATACATTCTCAGTAGTTTAGTGTGCTTGCTTAACCATTTCAGACACACATTTTGTTTCAGTGAAGTATATTTTGCACTCCAATGAGTGGAAAGTTGCATTAAGTCATTTGTAGAAATTCTGTGCTCTAACCCTAACCTAGTGCAAACCCTAAGCTAGGGTTAGGGTTAGGATTCCTGCAATAGGTAGACCTTTTTTGATGTCATGGCTGTGCTTTAGGTCAGAAATGGTATTTAGGAAAGGTGTTTTTACAGTGATATCTGCAGAATTATTTTTTTCCATATATAGCTGTTTGCACTGCATTGGTCAAAAGGGGACTGTAGCCTAAATTGTCCTAAAGGAGAGAGTTTGAAAGAAAGTGATAATACTGTTCAAAATCTTGTCTTTTGCATTGAATACACATGCATATTAAAACATAAAGCCCCCATTTTGGGGGTATTCCTGACTCTTACCCAGTTAAGCCTGAAATCGTGCTCATTGTGATCACCATCCAATACAACATTTCTAATAGTAGAATACATGTCCAAAAATGGAATTTTACCCTTGTTGATACATTCTCAGTAGTTTAGTGTGCTTGCTTAACCATTTCAGACACACATTTTGTTTCAGTGAAGTATATTTTGCACTCCAATGAGTGGAAAGTTGCATTAAGTCATTTGTAGAAATTCTGTGCTCTAACCCTAACCTAGTGCAAACCCTAAGCTAGGGTTAGGGTTAGGATTCCTGCAATAGGTAGACCTTTTTTGATGTCATGGCTGTGCTTTAGGTCAGAAATGGTATTTAGGAAAGGTGTTTTTACAGTGATATCTGCAGAATTATTTTTTTCCATATATAGCTGTTTGCACTGCATTGGTCAAAAGGGGACTGTAGCCTAAATTGTCCTAAAGGAGAGAGTTTGAAAGAAAGTGACAATACTGTTCAAAATCTTGTCTTTTGCATTGAATGCACATGCATATTAAAACATAAAGCCTCCATTTTGGGGGGTATTCCTGACTCTTACCCAGTTAAGCCTGAAATCATGCTCATTGAGATCACCATCCACTACAACATTTCTAATAGTAGAATACATGTCCAAAAATGGAATTTTACCCTTGTTGATACATTCTCAGTAGTTTAGTGTGCTTGCTTAACCATTTCAGACACACATTTTGTTTCAGTGAAGTATATTTTGCACTCCAATGAGTGGAAAGTTGCATTAAGTCATTTGTAGAAATTCTGTGCTCTAACCCTAACCTAGTGCAAACCCTAAGCTAGGGTTAGGGTTAGGATTCCTGCAATAGGTAGACCTTTTTTGATGTCATGGCTGTGCTTTAGGTCAGAAATGGTATTTAGGAAAGGTGTTTTTACAGTGATATCTGCAGAATTATTTTTTTCCATATATAGCTGTTTGCACTGCATTGGTCAAAAGGGGACTGTAGCCTAAATTGTCCTAAAGGAGAGAGTTTGAAAGAAAGTGACAATACTGTTCAAAATCTTGTCTTTTGCATTGAATGCACATGCATATTAAAACATAAAGCCCCCATTTTGGGGGGTATTCCTGACTCTTACCCAGTTAAGCCTGAAATCGTGCTCATTGAGATCACCATCCACTACAACATTTCTAATAGTAGAATACATGTCCAAAAATGGAATTTTACCCTTGTTGATACATTCTCAGTAGTTTAGTGTGCTTGCTTAACCATTTCAGAAACACATTTTGTTTCAGTGAAGTATATTTTGCACTCCAATGAGTGGAAAGTTGCATTAAGTCATTTGTAGAAATTCTAAGCTCTAACCCTAACCTAGTGCAAACCCTAAGCTAGGGTTAGGGTTAGGATTCCTGCAATAGGTAGACCTTTTTTGATGTCATGGCTGTGCTTTAGGTCAGAAATGGTATTTAGGAAAGGTGTTTTTACAGTGATATCTGCAGAATTATTTTTTTCCATATATAGCTGTTTGCACTGCATTGGTCAAAAGTGGACTGTAGCCTAAATTGTCCTAAAGGCGAGAGTTTGAAAGAAAGTGATAATACTGTTCAAAATCTTGTCTTTGGCATTGAATACACATGCATATTAAAACATAAAGCCCCCATTTTGGGGGTATTCCTGACTCTTAGCCAGTTAAGCCTGAAATAGTGCTCATTGAGATCACCATCCAATACAACATTTCTAATAGTAGAATACATCTCCAAAAATGGAATTTTACCCTTGTTGATACATTCTCAGTAGTTTAGTGTGTTTGCTTAACCATTTCAGACACACATTTTGTTTCAGTGAAGTGTAATTTGCACTCCAATGAGTGGAAAGTTGCATTAAGTCATTTGTAGAAAGTCTGAGCTCTAACCCTAACCTAGTGCAAACCCTAAGCTAGGGTTAGGGTTAGGATTCCTGCAATAGGTAGACCTTTTTTGATGTCATGGCTGTGCTTTAGGTCAGAAATGGTATTTAGGAAAGGTGTTTTTACAGTGATATCTGTAGAATTATTTTTTTCCATATATAACTGTTTGCACTGCATTGGTCAAAAGGGGACTGTAGCCTAAATTGTCCTAAAGGAGAGAGTTTGAAAGAAAGTGACAATACTGTTCAAAATCTTGTCTTTTGCATTGAATACACATGCATATTAATACATAAAGCCCCCATTTTGGGGGTATTCCTGACTCTTACCCAGTTAAGCCTGAAATCATGCTCATTGAGATCACCATCCACTACAACATTTCTAATAGTAGAATACATGTCCAAAAATGGAATTTTACCCTTGTTGATACATTCTCTTTTGTTTATGGTGCTTGCTTAACCATTTCAGACACACAATTTGTTTCAGTGAAGTATATTTTGCACTCCAATGAGTGGAAAGTTGCATCAAGTCATTTGTAGAAATTCTGAGCTCTAACTCTAACCTAGTGCAAACCCTAAGCTAGGGTTAGGGTTAGGATTCCTGCAATAGGTAGACCTTTTTTGATGTCATGGCTGTGCTTTAAGTCAGAAATGGTATTTAGGAAAGGTGTTTTTACAGTGATATCTGCAGAATTATTTTTTTCCATATATAGCTGTTTGCACTGCATTGGTCAAAAGGGGACTGTAGCCTAAATTGTCCTAAAGGAGAGAGTTTGATAGAAAGTGATAATACTGTTCAAAATCTTGTCTTTGGCATTGAATACACATGCATATTAACACATAAAGCCCCCATTTTGGGGGCATTCCTGACTCTTACCCAGTTAAGCCTGAAATCGTGCTCATTGTGATCACCATCCAATACAACATTTCTAATAGTAGAATACATGTCCAAAAATGGAATTTTACCCTTGTTGATACATTCTCAGTAGTTTAGTGTGTTTACTTAACCATTTCAGACACACATTTTGTTTCAGTGAAGTATATTTTGCACTCCAATGAGTGGAAAGTTGCATTAAGTCATTTGTAGAAATTCTGAGCTCTAACCCTAACCTAGTGCAAACCCTAAGCTAGGGTTAGGGTTAGGATTCCTGCAATAGGTAGACCTTTTTTGATGTCATGGCTGTGCTTTAGGTCAGAAATGGTATTTAGGAAAGGTGTTTTTACAGTGATATCTGCAGAATTATTTTTTTCCATATATAGCTGTTTGCACTGCATTGGTCAAAAGGGGACTGTAGCCTAAATTGTCCTAAAGGAGAGAGTTTGAAAGAAAGTGATAATACTGTTCAAAATCTTGTCTTTTGCATTGAATACACATGCATATTAAAACATAAAGCCCCCATTTTGGGGGTATTCCTGACTCTTACCCAGTTAAGCCTGAAATCGTGCTCATTGTGATCACCATCCAATACAACATTTCTAATAGTAGAATACATGTCCAAAAATGGAATTTTACCCTTGTTGATACATTCTCAGTAGTTTAGTGTGTTTGCTTAACCATTTCAGACACACATTTTGTTTCAGTGAAGTATATTTTGCGCTCCAATGAGTGGAAAGTTGCATTAAGTCATTTGTAGAAATTCTGAGCTCTAACCCTAACCTAGTGCAAACCCTAAGCTAGGGTTAGGGTTAGGATTCCTGCAATAGGTAGACCTTTTTTGATGTCATGGCTGTGCTTTAGGTCAGAAATGGTATTTAGGAAAGGTGTTTTTACAGTGATATCTGCAGAATTATTTTTTTCCATATATAGCTGTTTGCACTGCATTGGTCAAAAGGGGACTGTAGCCTAAATTGTCCTAAAGGCGAGAGTTTGAAAGAAAGTGACAATACTATTCAAAATCTTGTCTTTTGCATTGAATACACATGCATATTAACACATAAAGCCCCCATTTTGGGGGTATTCCTGACTCTTACCCAGTTAAGCCTGAAATCGTGCTCATTGTGATCACCATCCAATACAACATTTCTAATAGTAGAATACATGTCCAAAAATGGAATTTTACCCTTGTTGATACATTCTCAGTAGTTTAGTGTGTTTACTTAAACATTTCAGACACACATTTTGTTTCAGTGAAGTATATTTTGCACTCCAATGAGTGGAAAGTTGCATTAAGTCATTTGTAGAAATTCTGAGCTCTAACCCTAACCTAGTGCAAACCCTAAGCTAGGGTTAGGGTTAGGATTCCTGCAATAGGTAGACCTTTTTTGATGTCATGGCTGTGCTTTAGGTCAGAAATGGTATTTAGGAAAGGTGTTTTTACAGTGATATCTGCAGAATTATTTTTTTCCATATATAGCTGTTTGCACTGCATTGGTCAAAAGGGGACTGTAGCCTAAATTGTCCTAAAGGAGAGAGTTTGAAAGAAAGTGACAATACTGTTCAAAATCTTGTCTTTTGCATTGAATACACATGCTATTAAAACATAAAGCCCCCATTTTGGGGGTATTCCTGACTCTTACCCAGTTAAGCCTGAAATCATGCTCATTGAGATCACCATCCACTACAACATTTCTAATAGTAGAATACATGTCCAAAAATGGAATTTTACCCTTGTTGATACATTCTCAGTAGTTTAGTGTGCTTGCTTAACCATTTCAGACACACATTTTGTTTCAGTGAAGTATATTTTGCACTCCAATGAGTGGAAAGTTGCATTAAGTCATTTGTAGAAATTCTGTGCTCTAACCCTAACCTAGTGCAAACCCTAAGCTAGGGTTAGGGTTAGGATTCCTGCAATAGGTAGACCTTTTTTGATGTCATGGCTGTGCTTTAGGTCAGAAATGGTATTTAGGAAAGGTGTTTTTACAGTGATATCTGCAGAATTATTTTTTTCCATATATAGCTGTTTGCACTGCATTGGTCAAAAGGGGACTGTAGCCTAAATTGTCCTAAAGGAGAGAGTTTGAAAGAAAGTGACAATACTGTTCAAAATCTTGTCTTTTGCATTGAATGCACATGCATATTAAAACATAAAGCCTCCATTTTGGGGGGTATTCCTGACTCTTACCCAGTTAAGCCTGAAATCATGCTCATTGAGATCACCATCCACTACAACATTTCTAATAGTAGAATACATGTCCAAAAATGGAATTTTACCCTTGTTGATACATTCTCAGTAGTTTAGTGTGCTTGCTTAACCATTTCAGACACACATTTTGTTTCAGTGAAGTATATTTTGCACTCCAATGAGTGGAAAGTTGCATTAAGTCATTTGTAGAAATTCTGTGCTCTAACCCTAACCTAGTGCAAACCCTAAGCTAGGGTTAGGGTTAGGATTCCTGCAATAGGTAGACCTTTTTTGATGTCATGGCTGTGCTTTAGGTCAGAAATGGTATTTAGGAAAGGTGTTTTTACAGTGATATCTGCAGAATTATTTTTTTCCATATATAGCTGTTTGCACTGCATTGGTCAAAAGGGGACTGTAGCCTAAATTGTCCTAAAGGAGAGAGTTTGAAAGAAAGTGACAATACTGTTCAAAATCTTGTCTTTTGCATTGAATGCACATGCATATTAAAACATAAAGCCCCCATTTTGGGGGGTATTCCTGACTCTTACCCAGTTAAGCCTGAAATCGTGCTCATTGAGATCACCATCCACTACAACATTTCTAATAGTAGAATACATGTCCAAAAATGGAATTTTACCCTTGTTGATACATTCTCAGTAGTTTAGTGTGCTTGCTTAACCATTTCAGAAACACATTTTGTTTCAGTGAAGTATATTTTGCACTCCAATGAGTGGAAAGTTGCATTAAGTCATTTGTAGAAATTCTAAGCTCTAACCCTAACCTAGTGCAAACCCTAAGCTAGGGTTAGGGTTAGGATTCCTGCAATAGGTAGACCTTTTTTGATGTCATGGCTGTGCTTTAGGTCAGAAATGGTATTTAGGAAAGGTGTTTTTACAGTGATATCTGCAGAATTATTTTTTTCCATATATAGCTGTTTGCACTGCATTGGTCAAAAGTGGACTGTAGCCTAAATTGTCCTAAAGGCGAGAGTTTGAAAGAAAGTGATAATACTGTTCAAAATCTTGTCTTTGGCATTGAATACACATGCATATTAAAACATAAAGCCCCCATTTTGGGGGTATTCCTGACTCTTAGCCAGTTAAGCCTGAAATAGTGCTCATTGAGATCACCATCCAATACAACATTTCTAATAGTAGAATACATCTCCAAAAATGGAATTTTACCCTTGTTGATACATTCTCAGTAGTTTAGTGTGTTTGCTTAACCATTTCAGACACACATTTTGTTTCAGTGAAGTGTAATTTGCACTCCAATGAGTGGAAAGTTGCATTAAGTCATTTGTAGAAAGTCTGAGCTCTAACCCTAACCTAGTGCAAACCCTAAGCTAGGGTTAGGGTTAGGATTCCTGCAATAGGTAGACCTTTTTTGATGTCATGGCTGTGCTTTAGGTCAGAAATGGTATTTAGGAAAGGTGTTTTTACAGTGATATCTGTAGAATTATTTTTTTCCATATATAACTGTTTGCACTGCATTGGTCAAAAGGGGACTGTAGCCTAAATTGTCCTAAAGGAGAGAGTTTGAAAGAAAGTGACAATACTGTTCAAAATCTTGTCTTTTGCATTGAATACACATGCATATTAATACATAAAGCCCCCATTTTGGGGGTATTCCTGACTCTTACCCAGTTAAGCCTGAAATCATGCTCATTGAGATCACCATCCACTACAACATTTCTAATAGTAGAATACATGTCCAAAAATGGAATTTTACCCTTGTTGATACATTCTCTTTTGTTTATGGTGCTTGCTTAACCATTTCAGACACACAATTTGTTTCAGTGAAGTATATTTTGCACTCCAATGAGTGGAAAGTTGCATCAAGTCATTTGTAGAAATTCTGAGCTCTAACTCTAACCTAGTGCAAACCCTAAGCTAGGGTTAGGGTTAGGATTCCTGCAATAGGTAGACCTTTTTTGATGTCATGGCTGTGCTTTAAGTCAGAAATGGTATTTAGGAAAGGTGTTTTTACAGTGATATCTGCAGAATTATTTTTTTCCATATATAGCTGTTTGCACTGCATTGGTCAAAAGGGGACTGTAGCCTAAATTGTCCTAAAGGAGAGAGTTTGATAGAAAGTGATAATACTGTTCAAAATCTTGTCTTTGGCATTGAATACACATGCATATTAACACATAAAGCCCCCATTTTGGGGGCATTCCTGACTCTTACCCAGTTAAGCCTGAAATCGTGCTCATTGTGATCACCATCCAATACAACATTTCTAATAGTAGAATACATGTCCAAAAATGGAATTTTACCCTTGTTGATACATTCTCAGTAGTTTAGTGTGTTTACTTAACCATTTCAGACACACATTTTGTTTCAGTGAAGTATATTTTGCACTCCAATGAGTGGAAAGTTGCATTAAGTCATTTGTAGAAATTCTGAGCTCTAACCCTAACCTAGTGCAAACCCTAAGCTAGGGTTAGGGTTAGGATTCCTGCAATAGGTAGACCTTTTTTGATGTCATGGCTGTGCTTTAGGTCAGAAATGGTATTTAGGAAAGGTGTTTTTACAGTGATATCTGCAGAATTATTTTTTTCCATATATAGCTGTTTGCACTGCATTGGTCAAAAGGGGACTGTAGCCTAAATTGTCCTAAAGGAGAGAGTTTGAAAGAAAGTGATAATACTGTTCAAAATCTTGTCTTTTGCATTGAATACACATGCATATTAAAACATAAAGCCCCCATTTTGGGGGTATTCCTGACTCTTACCCAGTTAAGCCTGAAATCGTGCTCATTGTGATCACCATCCAATACAACATTTCTAATAGTAGAATACATGTCCAAAAATGGAATTTTACCCTTGTTGATACATTCTCAGTAGTTTAGTGTGTTTGCTTAACCATTTCAGACACACATTTTGTTTCAGTGAAGTATATTTTGCGCTCCAATGAGTGGAAAGTTGCATTAAGTCATTTGTAGAAATTCTGAGCTCTAACCCTAACCTAGTGCAAACCCTAAGCTAGGGTTAGGGTTAGGATTCCTGCAATAGGTAGACCTTTTTTGATGTCATGGCTGTGCTTTAGGTCAGAAATGGTATTTAGGAAAGGTGTTTTTACAGTGATATCTGCAGAATTATTTTTTTCCATATATAGCTGTTTGCACTGCATTGGTCAAAAGGGGACTGTAGCCTAAATTGTCCTAAAGGCGAGAGTTTGAAAGAAAGTGACAATACTATTCAAAATCTTGTCTTTTGCATTGAATACACATGCATATTAACACATAAAGCCCCCATTTTGGGGGTATTCCTGACTCTTACCCAGTTAAGCCTGAAATCGTGCTCATTGTGATCACCATCCAATACAACATTTCTAATAGTAGAATACATGTCCAAAAATGGAATTTTACCCTTGTTGATACATTCTCAGTAGTTTAGTGTGTTTACTTAAACATTTCAGACACACATTTTGTTTCAGTGAAGTATATTTTGCACTCCAATGAGTGGAAAGTTGCATTAAGTCATTTGTAGAAATTCTGAGCTCTAACCCTAACCTAGTGCAAACCCTAAGCTAGGGTTAGGGTTAGGATTCCTGCAATAGGTAGACCTTTTTTGATGTCATGGCTGTGCTTTAGGTCAGAAATGGTATTTAGGAAAGGTGTTTTTACAGTGATATCTGCAGAATTATTTTTTTCCATATATAGCTGTTTGCACTGCATTGGTCAAAAGGGGACTGTAGCCTAAATTGTCCTAAAGGAGAGAGTTTGAAAGAAAGTGACAATACTGTTCAAAATCTTGTCTTTTGCATTGAATACACATGCTATTAAAACATAAAGCCCCCATTTTGGGGGTATTCCTGACTCTTACCCAGTTAAGCCTGAAATCATGCTCATTGAGATCACCATCCACTACAACATTTCTAATAGTAGAATACATGTCCAAAAATGGAATTTTACCCTTGTTGATACATTCTCAGTAGTTTAGTGTGCTTGCTTAACCATTTCAGACACACATTTTGTTTCAGTGAAGTATATTTTGCACTCCAATGAGTGGAAAGTTGCATTAAGTCATTTGTAGAAATTCTGTGCTCTAACCCTAACCTAGTGCAAACCCTAAGCTAGGGTTAGGGTTAGGATTCCTGCAATAGGTAGACCTTTTTTGATGTCATGGCTGTGCTTTAGGTCAGAAATGGTATTTAGGAAAGGTGTTTTTACAGTGATATCTGCAGAATTATTTTTTTCCATATATAGCTGTTTGCACTGCATTGGTCAAAAGGGGGACTGTAGCCTAAATTGTCCTAAAGGAGAGAGTTTGAAAGAAAGTGACAATACTGTTCAAAATCTTGTCTTTTGCATTGAATGCACATGCATATTAAAACATAAAGCCCCCATTTTGGGGGGTATTCCTGACTCTTACCCAGTTAAGCCTGAAATCGTGCTCATTGAGATCACCATCCACTACAACATTTCTAATAGTAGAATACATGTCCAAAAATGGAATTTTACCCTTGTTGATACATTCTCAGTAGTTTAGTGTGCTTGCTTAACCATTTCAGAAACACATTTTGTTTCAGTGAAGTATATTTTGCACTCCAATGAGTGGAAAGTTGCATTAAGTCATTTGTAGAAATTCTGAGCTCTAACCCTAACCTAGTGCAAACCCTAAGCTAGGGTTAGGGTTAGGATTCCTGCAATAGGTAGACCTTTTTTGATGTCATGGCTGTGCTTTAGGTCAGAAATGGTATTTAGGAAAGGTGTTTTTACAGTGATATCTGCAGAATTATTTTTTTCCATATATAGCTGTTTGCACTGCATTGGTCAAAAGTGGACTGTAGCCTAAATTGTCCTAAAGGCGAGAGTTTGAAAGAAAGTGATAATACTGTTCAAAATCTTGTCTTTGGCATTGAATACACATGCATATTAAAACATAAAGCCCCCATTTTGGGGGTATTCCTGACTCTTAGCCAGTTAAGCCTGAAATAGTGCTCATTGAGATCACCATCCAATACAACATTTCTAATAGTAGAATACATCTCCAAAAATGGAATTTTACCCTTGTTGATACATTCTCAGTAGTTTAGTGTGTTTGCTTAACCATTTCAGACACACATTTTGTTTCAGTGAAGTATAATTTGCACTCCAATGAGTGGAAAGTTGCATTAAGTCATTTGTAGAAATTCTGAGCTCTAACCCTAACCTAGTGCAAACCCTAAGCTAGGGTTAGGGTTAGGATTCCTGCAATAGGTAGACCTTTTTTGATGTCATGGCTGTGCTTTAGGTCAGAAATGGTATTTAGGAAAGGTGTTTTTACAGTGATATCTGCAGAATTATTTTTTTCCATATATAGCTGTTTGCACTGCATTGGTCAAAAGGGGACTGTAGCCTAAATTGTCCTAAAGGAGAGAGTTTGAAAGAAAGTGACAATACTGTTCAAAATCTTGTCTTTTGCATTGAATACACATGCTATTAAAACATAAAGCCCCCATTTTGGGGGTATTCCTGACTCTTACCCAGTTAAGCCTGAAATCATGCTCATTGAGATCACCATCCACTACAACATTTCTAATAGTAGAATACATGTCCAAAAATGGAATTTTACCCTTGTTGATACATTCTCAGTAGTTTAGTGTGCTTGCTTAACCATTTCAGACACACATTTTGTTTCAGTGAAGTATATTTTGCACTCCAATGAGTGGAAAGTTGCATTAAGTCATTTGTAGAAATTCTGTGCTCTCACCCTAACCTAGTGCAAACCCTAAGCTAGGGTTAGGGTTAGGATTCCTGCAATAGGTAGACCTTTTTTGATGTCATGGCTGTGCTTTAAGTCAGAAATGGTATTTAGGAAAGGTGTTTTTACAGTGATATCTGCAGAATTATTTTTTTCCATATATAGCTGTTTGCACTGCATTGGTCAAAAGGGGACTGTAGCCTAAATTGTCCTAAAGGAGAGAGTTTGAAAGAAAGTGACAATACTGTTCAAAATCTTGTCTTTTGCATTGAATGCACATGCATATTAAAACATAAAGCCCCCATTTTGGGGGGTATTCCTGACTCTTACCCAGTTAAGCCTGAAATCATGCTCATTGAGATCACCATCCACTACAACATTTCTAATAGTAGAATACATGTCCAAAAATGGAATTTTACCCTTGTTGATACATTCTCAGTAGTTTAGTGTGCTTGCTTAACCATTTCAGAAACACATTTTGTTTCAGTGAAGTATATTTTGCACTCCAATGAGTGGAAAGTTGCATTAAGTCATTTGTAGAAATTCTGAGCTCTAACCCTAACCTAGTGCAAACCCTAAGCTAGGGTTAGGGTTAGGATTCCTGCAATAGGTAGACCTTTTTTGATGTCATGGCTGTGCTTTAGGTCAGAAATGGTATTTAGGAAAGGTGTTTTTACAGTGATATCTGCAGAATTATTTTTTTCCATATATAGCTGTTTGCACTGCATTGGTCAAAAGTGGACTGTAGCCTAAATTGTCCTAAAGGCGAGAGTTTGAAAGAAAGTGATAATACTGTTCAAAATCTTGTCTTTGGCATTGAATACACATGCATATTAAAACATAAAGCCCCCATTTTGGGGGTATTCCTGACTCTTAGCCAGTTAAGCCTGAAATAGTGCTCATTGAGATCACCATCCAATACAACATTTCTAATAGTAGAATACATCTCCAAAAATGGAATTTTACCCTTGTTGATACATTCTCAGTAGTTTAGTGTGTTTGCTTAACCATTTCAGACACACATTTTGTTTCAGTGAAGTATAATTTGCACTCCAATGAGTGGAAAGTTGCATTAAGTCATTTGTAGAAAGTCTGAGCTCTAACCCTAACCTAGTGCAAACCCTAAGCTAGGGTTAGGGTTAGGATTCCTGCGATAGGTAGACCTTTTTTGATGTCATGGCTGTGCTTTAGGTCAGAAATGGTATTTAGGAAAGGTGTTTTTACAGTGATATCTGCAGAATTATTTTTTTCCATATATAACTGTTTGCACTGCATTGGTCAAAAGGGGACTGTAACCTAAATTGTCCTAAAGGAGAGAGTTTGAAAGAAAGTGACAATACTGTTCAAAATCTTGTCTTTTGCATTGAATACACATGCATATTAATACATAAAGCCCCCATTTTGGGGGTATTCCTGACTCTTACCCAGTTAAGCCTGAAATCATGCTCATTGAGATCACCATCCACTACAACATTTCTAATAGTAGAATACATGTCCAAAAATGGAATTTTACCCTTGTTGATACATTCTCTTTTGTTTATGGTGCTTGCTTAACCATTTCAGACACACAATTTGTTTCAGTGAAGTATATTTTGCACTCCAATGAGTGGAAAGTTGCATCAAGTCATTTGTAGAAATTCTGAGCTCTAACTCTAACCTAGTGCAAACCCTAAGCTAGGGTTAGGGTTAGGATTCCTGCAATAGGTAGACCTTTTTTGATGTCATGGCTGTGCTTTAGGTCAGAAATGGTATTTAGGAAAGGTGTTTTTACAGTGATATCTGCAGAATTATTTTTTTCCATATATAGCTGTTTGCACTGCATTGGTCAAAAGGGGACTATAGCCTAAATTGTCCTAAAGGAGAGAGTTTGAAAGAAAGTGATAATACTGTTCAAAATCTTGTCTTTGGCATTGAATACACATGCATATTAACACATAAAGCCCCCATTTTGGGGGTATTCCTGACTCTTACCCAGTTAAGCCTGAAATCGTGCTCATTGTGATCACCATCCAATACAACATTTCTAATAGTAGAATACATGTCCAAAAATGGAATTTTACCCTTGTTGATACATTCTCAGTAGTTTAGTGTGTTTACTTAACCATTTCAGACACACATTTTGTTTCAGTGAAGTATATTTTGCACTCCAATGAGTGGAAAGTTGCATTTAGTCATTTGTAGAAATTCTGAGCTCTAACCCTAACCTAGTGCAAACCCTAAGCTAGGGTTAGGGTTAGGATTCCTGCAATAGGTAGACCTTTTTTGATGTCATGGCTGTGCTTTAGGTCAGAAATGGTATTTAGGAAAGGTGTTTTTACAGTGATATCTGCAGAATTATTTTTTTCCATATATAGCTGTTTGCACTGCATTGGTCAAAAGTGGACTGTAGCCTAAATTGTCCTAAAGGCGAGAGTTTGAAAGAAAGTGATAATACTGTTCAAAATCTTGTCTTTGGCATTGAATACACATGCATATTAAAACATAAAGCCCCCATTTTGGGGGTATTCCTGACTCTTAGCCAGTTAAGCCTGAAATAGTGCTCATTGAGATCACCATCCAATACAACATTTCTAATAGTAGAATACATCTCCAAAAATGGAATTTTACCCTTGTTGATACATTCTCAGTAGTTTAGTGTGTTTGCTTAACCATTTCAGACACACATTTTGTTTCAGTGAAGTATAATTTGCACTCCAATGAGTGGAAAGTTGCATTAAGTCATTTGTAGAAAGTCTGAGCTCTAACCCTAACCTAGTGCAAACCCTAAGCTAGGGTTAGGGTTAGGATTCCTGCGATAGGTAGACCTTTTTTGATGTCATGGCTGTGCTTTAGGTCAGAAATGGTATTTAGGAAAGGTGTTTTTACAGTGATATCTGCAGAATTATTTTTTTCCATATATAACTGTTTGCACTGCATTGGTCAAAAGGGGACTGTAACCTAAATTGTCCTAAAGGAGAGAGTTTGAAAGAAAGTGACAATACTGTTCAAAATCTTGTCTTTTGCATTGAATACACATGCATATTAATACATAAAGCCCCCATTTTGGGGGTATTCCTGACTCTTACCCAGTTAAGCCTGAAATCATGCTCATTGAGATCACCATCCACTACAACATTTCTAATAGTAGAATACATGTCCAAAAATGGAATTTTACCCTTGTTGATACATTCTCTTTTGTTTATGGTGCTTGCTTAACCATTTCAGACACACAATTTGTTTCAGTGAAGTATATTTTGCACTCCAATGAGTGGAAAGTTGCATCAAGTCATTTGTAGAAATTCTGAGCTCTAACTCTAACCTAGTGCAAACCCTAAGCTAGGGTTAGGGTTAGGATTCCTGCAATAGGTAGACCTTTTTTGATGTCATGGCTGTGCTTTAAGTCAGAAATGGTATTTAGGAAAGGTGTTTTTACAGTGATATCTGCAGAATTATTTTTTTCCATATATAGCTGTTTGCACTGCATTGGTCAAAAGGGGACTGTAGCCTAAATTGTCCTAAAGGAGAGAGTTTGAAAGAAAGTGACAATACTGTTCAAAATCTTGTCTTTTGCATTGAATACACATGCATATTAAAACATAAAGCCCCCATTTTGGGGGTATTCCTGACTCTTACCCAGTTAAGCCTGAAATCATACTCATTGAGATCACCATCCACTACAACATTTCTAATAGTAGAATACATGTCCAAAAATGGAATTTTACCCTTGTTGACACATTCTCAGTAGTTTAGTGTGCTTGCTTAACCATTTCAGACACTCATTTTGTTTCAGGGAAGTATATTTTGCACTCCAATGAGTGGAAAGTTGCATTAAGTCATTTGTAGAAATTCTGAGCTCTAACCCTAACCTAGTGCAAACCCTAAGCTAGGGTTAGGGTTAGGATTCCTGCAATAGGTAGACCTTTTTTGATGTCATGGCTGTGCTTTAGGTCAGAAATGGTATTTAGGAAAGGTGTTTTTACAGTGATATCTGCAGAATTATTTTTTTCCATATATAGCTGTTTGCACTGCATTGGTCAAAAGGGGACTATAGCCTAAATTGTCCTAAAGGAGAGAGTTTGAAAGAAAGTGACAATACTGTTCAAAATCTTGTCTTTTGCATTGAATACACATGCATATTAACACATAAAGCCCCCATTTTGGGGGTATTCCTGACTCTTACCCAGTTAAGCCTGAAATCATGCTCATTGAGATCACCATTCACTACAACATTTCTAATAGTAGAATACATGTCCAAAAATGGAATTTTACCCTTGTTGATACATTCTCAGTAGTTTAGTGTGCTTGCTTAACCATTTCAGAAACACATTTTGTTTCAGTGAAGTATATTTTGCACTCCAATGAGTGGAAAGTTGCATTAAGTCATTTGTAGAAATTCTGAGCTCTAACCCTAACCTAGTGCAAACCCTAAGCTAGGGTTAGGGTTAGGATTCCTGCAATAGGTTGACCTTTTTTGATGTCATGGCTGTGCTTTAGGTCAGAAATGGTATTTAGGGAAGGTGTTTTTACAGTGATATCTGCAGAATTATTTTTTTCCATATATAGCTGTTTGCACTGCATTGGTCAAAAGGGGACTGTAGCCTAAATTGTCCTAAAGGCGAGAGTTTGAAAGAAAGTGATAATACTGTTCAAAATCTTGTCTTTGGCATTGAATACACATGCATATTAACACATAAAGCCCCCATTTTGGGGGTATTCCTGACTCTTACCCAGTTAAGCCTGAAATCGTGCTCATTGTGATCACCATCCAATACAACATTTCTAATAGTAGAATACATGTCCAAAAATGGAATTTTACCCTTGTTGATACATTCTCAGTAGTTTAGTGTGTTTACTTAACCATTTCAGACACACATTTTGTTTCAGTGAAGTATATTTTGCACTCCAATGAGTGGAAAGTTGCATTAAGTCATTTGTAGAAATTCTGAGCTCTAACCCTAACCTAGTGCAAACCCTAAGCTAGGGTTAGGGTTAGGATTCCTGCAATAGGTAGACCTTTTTTGATGTCATGGCTGTGCTTTAGGTCAGAAATGGTATTTAGGAAAGGTGTTTTTACAGTGATATCTGCAGAATTATTTTTTTCCATATATAGCTGTTTGCACTGCATTGGTCAAAAGGGGACTGTAGCCTAAATTGTCCTAAAGGCGAGAGTTTGAAAGAAAGTGATAATACTGTTCAAAATCTTGTCTTTGGCATTGAATACACATGCATATTAACACATAAAGCCCCCATTTTGGGGGTATTCCTGACTCTTACCCAGTTAAGCCTGAAATCGTGCTCATTGTGATCACCATCCAATACAACATTTCTAATAGTAGAATACATGTCCAAAAATGGAATTTTACCCTTGTTGATACATTCTCAGTAGTTTAGTGTGTTTACTTAAACATTTCAGACACACATTTTGTTTCAGTGAAGTATATTTTGCACTCCAATGAGTGGAAAGTTGCATTAAGTCATTTGTAGAAATTCTGAGCTCTAACCCTAACCTAGTGCAAACTCTAAGCTAGGGTTAGGGTTAGGATTCCTGCAATAGGTAGACCTTTTTTGATGTCATGGCTGTGCTTTAGGTCAGAAATGGTATTTAGGAAAGGTGTTTTTACAGTGATATCTGCAGAATTATTTTTTTCCATATATAGCTGTTTGCACTGCATTGGTCAAAAGGGTACTGTAGCCTAAATTGTCCTAAAGGAGAGAGTTTGAAAGAAAGTGACAATACTGTTCAAAATCTTGTCTTTTGCATTGAATACACATGCATATTAAAACATAAAGCCCCCATTTTGGGAGTATTCCTGACTCTTACCCAGTTAAGCCTGAAATCATGCTCATTGAGATCACCATCCACTACAACATTTCTAATAGTAGAATACATGTCCAAAAATGGAATTTTACCCTTGTTGATACATTCTCAGTAGTTTAGTTTGCTTGCTTAACCATTTCAGACACACATTTTGTTTCAGTGAAGTATATTTTGCACTCCAATGAGTGGAAAGTTGCATTAAGTCATTTGTAGAAATTCTGTGCTCTAACCCTAACCTAGTGCAAACCCTAAGCTAGGGTTAGGGTTAGGATTCCTGCAATAGGTAGACCTTTTTTGATGTCATGGCTGTGCTTTAGGTCAGAAATGGTATTTAGGAAAGGTGTTTTTACAGTGATATCTGCAGAATTATTTTTTTCCATATATAGCTGTTTGCACTGCATTGGTCAAAAGGGGACTGTAGCCTAAATTGTCCTAAAGGAGAGAGTTTGAAAGAAAGTGACAATACTGTTCAAAATCTTGTCTTTTGCATTGAATGCACATGCATATTAAAACATAAAGCCCCCATTTTGGGGGGTATTCCTGACTCTTACCCAGTTAAGCCTGAAATCATGCTCATTGAGATCACCATCCACTACAACATTTCTAATAGTAGAATACATGTCCAAAAATGGAATTTTTCCCTTGTTGATACATTCTCAGTAGTTTAGTGTGCTTGCTTAACCATTTCAGAAACACATATTGTTTCAGTGAAGTATATTTTGCACTCCAATGAGTGGAAAGTTGCATTAAGTCATTTGTAGAAATTCTGAGCTCTAACCCTAACCTAGTGCAAACCCTAAGCTAGGGTTAGGGTTAGGATTCCTGCAATAGGTAGACCTTTTTTGATGTCATGGCTGTGCTTTAGGTCAGAAATGGTATTTAGGAAAGGTGTTTTTACAGTGATATCTGCAGAATTATTTTTTTCCATATATAGCTGTTTGCACTGCATTGGTCAAAAGTGGACTGTAGCCTAAATTGTCCTAAAGGCGAGAGTTTGAAAGAAAGTGATAATACTGTTCAAAATCTTGTCTTTGGCATTGAATACACATGCATATTAAAACATAAAGCCCCCATTTTGGGGGTATTCCTGACTCTTAGCCAGTTAAGCCTGAAATAGTGCTCATTGAGATCACCATCCAATACAACATTTCTAATAGTAGAATACATCTCCAAAAATGGAATTTTACCCTTGTTGATACATTCTCAGTAGTTTAGTGTGTTTGCTTAACCATTTCAGACACACATTTTGTTTCAGTGAAGTAAAATTTGCACTCCAATGAGTGGAAAGTTGCATTAAGTCATTTGTAGAAAGTCTGAGCTCTAACCCTAACCTAGTGCAAACCCTAAGCTAGGGTTAGGGTTAGGATTCCTGCAATAGGTAGACCTTTTTTGATGTCATGGCTGTGCTTTAGGTCAGAAATGGTATTTAGGAAAGGTGTTTTCACAGTGATATCTGCAGAATTATTTTTTTCCATATATAACTGTTTGCACTGCATTGGTCAAAAGGGGACTGTAGCCTAAATTGTCCTAAAGGAGAGAGTTTGAAAGAAAGTGACAATACTGTTCAAAATCTTGTCTTTTGCATTGAATACACATGCATATTAATACATAAAGCCCCCATTTTGGGGGTATTCCTGACTCTTACCCAGTTAAGCCTGAAATCATGCTCATTGAGATCACCATCCACTACAACATTTCTAATAGTAGAATACATGTCCAAAAATGGAATTTTACCCTTGTTGATACATTCTCTTTTGTTTATGGTGCTTGCTTAACCATTTCAGACACACAATTTGTTTCAGTGAAGTATATTTTGCACTCCAATGAGTGGAAAGTTGCATCAAGTCATTTGTAGAAATTCTGAGCTCTAACTCTAACCTAGTGCAAACCCTAAGCTAGGGTTAGGGTTAGGATTCCTGCAATAGGTAGACCTTTTTTGATGTCATGGCTGTGCTTTAAGTCAGAAATGGTATTTAGGAAAGGTGTTTTTACAGTGATATCTGCAGAATTATTTTTTTCCATATATATCTGTTTGCACTGCATTGGTCAAAAGGGTACTGTAGCCTAAATTGTCCTAAAGGAGAGAGTTTGAAAGAAAGTGACAATACTGTTCAAAATCTTGTCTTTTGCATTGAATACACATGCATATTAAAACATAAAGCCCCCATTTTGGGAGTATTCCTGACTCTTACCCAGTTAAGCCTGAAATCATGCTCATTGAGATCACCATCCACTACAACATTTCTAATAGTAGAATACATGTCCAAAAATGGAATTTTACCCTTGTTGATACATTCTCAGTAGTTTAGTTTGCTTGCTTAACCATTTCAGACACACATTTTGTTTCAGTGAAGTATATTTTGCACTCCAATGAGTGGAAAGTTGCATTAAGTCATTTGTAGAAATTCTGTGCTCTAACCCTAACCTAGTGCAAACCCTAAGCTAGGGTTAGGGTTAGGATTCCTGCAATAGGTAGACCTTTTTTGATGTCATGGCTGTGCTTTAGGTCAGAAATGGTATTTAGGAAAGGTGTTTTTACAGTGATATCTGCAGAATTATTTTTTTCCATATATAGCTGTTTGCACTGCATTGGTCAAAAGGGGACTGTAGCCTAAATTGTCCTAAAGGAGAGAGTTTGAAAGAAAGTGACAATACTGTTCAAAATCTTGTCTTTTGCATTGAATGCACATGCATATTAAAACATAAAGCCCCCATTTTGGGGGGTATTCCTGACTCTTACCCAGTTAAGCCTGAAATCATGCTCATTGAGATCACCATCCACTACAACATTTCTAATAGTAGAATACATGTCCAAAAATGGAATTTTTCCCTTGTTGATACATTCTCAGTAGTTTAGTGTGCTTGCTTAACCATTTCAGAAACACATTTTGTTTCAGTGAAGTATATTTTGCACTCCAATGAGTGGAAAGTTGCATTAAGTCATTTGTAGAAAGTCTGAGCTCTAACCCTAACCTAGTGCAAACCCTAAGCTAGGGTTAGGGTTAGGATTCCTGCAATAGGTAGACCTTTTTTGATGTCATGGCTGTGCTTTAGGTCAGAAATGGTATTTAGGAAAGGTGTTTTCACAGTGATATCTGCAGAATTATTTTTTTCCATATATAACTGTTTGCACTGCATTGGTCAAAAGGGGACTGTAGCCTAAATTGTCCTAAAGGAGAGAGTTTGAAAGAAAGTGACAATACTGTTCAAAATCTTGTCTTTTGCATTGAATACACATGCATATTAATACATAAAGCCCCCATTTTGGGGGTATTCCTGACTCTTACCCAGTTAAGCCTGAAATCATGCTCATTGAGATCACCATCCACTACAACATTTCTAATAGTAGAATACATGTCCAAAAATGGAATTTTACCCTTGTTGATACATTCTCTTTTGTTTATGGTGCTTGCTTAACCATTTCAGACACACAATTTGTTTCAGTGAAGTATATTTTGCACTCCAATTAGTGGAAAGTTGCATCAAGTCATTTGTAGAAATTCTGAGCTCTAACTCTAACCTAGTGCAAACCCTAAGCTAGGGTTAGGGTTAGGATTCCTGCAATAGGTAGACCTTTTTTGATGTCATGGCTGTGCTTTAAGTCAGAAATGGTATTTAGGAAACGTGTTTTTACAGTGATATCTGCAGAATTATTTTTTTCCATATATAGCTGTTTGCACTGCATTGGTCAAAAGGGGACTGTAGCCTAAATTGTCCTAAAGGAGAGAGTTTGAAAGAAAGTGACAATACTGTTCAAAATCTTGTCTTTTGCATTGAATACACATGCATATTAAAACATAAAGCCCCCATTTTGGGGGTATTCCTGACTCTTACCCAGTTAAGCCTGAAATCATACTCATTGAGATCACCATCCACTACAACATTTCTAATAGTAGAATACATGTCCAAAAATGGAATTTTACCCTCGTTGACACATTTTCAGTAGTTTAGTGTGCTTGCTTAACCATTTCAGACACACATTTTGTTTCAGGGAAGTATATTTTGCACTCCAATGAGTGGAAAGTTGCATTAAGTCATTTGTAGAAATTCTGAGCTCTAACCCTAACCTAGTGCAAACCCTAAGCTAGGGTTAGGATTATGATTCCTGCAATAGGTAGACCTTTTTTGATGTCATGGCTGTGCTTTAGGTCAGAAATGGTATTTAGGAAAGGTGTTTTTACAGTGATATCTGCAGAATTATTTTTTTCCATATATAGCTGTTTGCACTGCATTGGTCAAAAGGGGACTATAGCCTAAATTGTCCTAAAGGAGAGAGTTTGAAAGAAAGTGACAATACTGTTCAAAATCTTGTCTTTTGCATTGAATACACGTGCATATTAACACATAAAGCCCCCATTTTGGGGGTATTCCTGACTCTTACCCAGTTAAGCCTAAAATCCTGCTCATTGAGATCACCATCCAATACTACATTTCTAATAGTAGAATACATGTCCAAAAATGGAATTTTACCCTTGTTGATACATTCTCAGTAGTTTAGTGTGCGTCCTAAACCATTTCAGACACACATTTTGTTTCAGTGAAGTATATTTTGCACTCCAATGAGTGGAAAGTTGCATTAAGTCATTTGTAGAAATTCTGAGCTCTAACCCTAACCTAGTGCAAACCCTAAGCTAGGGTTAGGGTTAGGATTCCTGCAATAGGTAGACCTTTTTTGATGTCATGGCTGTGCTTTAGGTCAGAAATGGTATTTAGGAAAGGTGTTTTTACAGTGATATCTGCAGAATTATTTTTTTCCATATATAGCTGTTTGCACTGCATTGGTCAAAAGTGGACTGTAGCCTAAATTGTCCTAAAGGCGAGAGTTTGAAAGAAAGTGATAATACTGTTCAAAATCTTGTCTTTGGCATTGAATACACATGCATATTAAAACATAAAGCCCCCATTTTGGGGGTATTCCTGACTCTTAGCCAGTTAAGCCTGAAATAGTGCTCATTGAGATCACCATCCAATACAACATTTCTAATAGTAGAATACATCTCCAAAAATGGAATTTTACCCTTGTTGATACATTCTCAGTAGTTTAGTGTGTTTGCTTAACCATTTCAGACACACATTTTGTTTCAGTGAAGTATAATTTGCACTCCAATGAGTGGAAAGTTGCATTAAGTCATTTGTAGAAAGTCTGAGCTCTAACCCTAACCTAGTGCAAACCCTAAGCTAGGGTTAGGGTTAGGATTCCTGCAATAGGTAGACCTTTTTTGATGTCATGGCTGTGCTTTAGGTCAGAAATGGTATTTAGGAAAGGTGTTTTCACAGTGATATCTGCAGAATTATTTTTTTCCATATATAACTGTTTGCACTGCATTGGTCAAAAGGGGACTGTAGCCTAAATTGTCCTAAAGGAGAGAGTTTGAAAGAAAGTGACAATACTGTTCAAAATCTTGTCTTTTGCATTGAATACACATGCATATTAATACATAAAGCCCCCATTTTGGGGGTATTCCTGACTCTTACCCAGTTAAGCCTGAAATCATGCTCATTGAGATCACCATCCACTACAACATTTCTAATAGTAGAATACATGTCCAAAAATGGAATTTTACCCTTGTTGACACATTCTCAGTAGTTTAGTGTGCTTGCTTAACCATTTCAGACACACATTTTGTTTCAGGGAAGTATATTTTGCACTCCAATGAGTGGAAAGTTGCATTAAGTCATTTGTAGAAATTCTGAGCTCTAACCCTAACCTAGTGCAAACCCTAAGCTAGGGTTAGGGTTAGGATTCCTGCAATAGGTAGACCTTTTTTGATGTCATGGCTGTGCTTTAGGTCAGAAATGGTATTTAGGAAAGGTGTTTTTACAGTGATATCTGCAGAATTATTTTTTTCCATATATAGCTGTTTGCACTGCATTGGTCAAAAGGGGACTATAGCCTAAATTGTCCTAAAGGAGAGAGTTTGAAAGAAAGTGACAATACTGTTCAAAATCTTGTCTTTTGCATTGAATACACGTGCATATTAACACATAAAGCCCCCATTTTGGGGGTATTCCTGACTCTTACCCAGTTAAGCCTAAAATCCTGCTCATTGAGATCACCATCCAATACTACATTTCTAATAGTAGAATACATGTCCAAAAATGGAATTTTACCCTTGTTGATACATTCTCAGTAGTTTAGTGTGCGTCCTAAACCATTTCAGACACACATTTTGTTTCAGTGAAGTATATTTTGCACTCCAATGAGTGGAAAGTTGCATTAAGTCATTTGTAGAAATTCTGAGCTCTAACCCTAACCTAGTGCAAACCCTAAGCTAGGGTTAGGGTTAGGATTCCTGCAATAGGTAGACCTTTTTTGATGTCATGGCTGTGCTTTAGGTCAGAAATGATATTTAGGAAAGGTGTTTTTACAGTGATATCTGCAGAATTATTTTTTTCCATATATAGCTGTTTGCACTGCATTGGTCAAAAGGTGACTGTAGCCTAAATTGTCCTAAAGACGAGAGTTTGAAAGAAAGTGATAATACTGTTCAAAATCTTGTCTTGGCATTGAATACACATGCATATTAAAACATAAAGCCCCCATTTTGGGGGTATTCCTGACTCTTACCCAGTTAAGCCTGAAATCATGCTCATTGAGATCACCATCCACTACAACATTTCTAATAGTAGAATACATGTCCAAAAATGGAATTTTACCCTTGTTGATACATTCTCAGTAGTTTAGTTTGCTTGCTTAACCATTTCAGACACACATTTTGTTTCAGTGAAGTATATTTTGCACTCCAATGAGTGGAAAGTTGCATTAAGTCATTTGTAGAAATTCTGTGCTCTAACCCTAACCTAGTGCAAACCCTAAGCTAGGGTTAGGGTTAGGATTCCTGCAATAGGTAGACCTTTTTTGATGTCATGGCTGTGCTTTAAGTCAGAAATGGTATTTAGGAAAGGTGTTTTTACAGTGATATCTGCAGAATTATTTTTTTCCATATATAGCTGTTTGCACTGCATTGGTCAAAAGGGGACTGTAGCCTAAATTGTCCTAAAGGAGAGAGTTTGAAAGAAAGTGACAATACTGTTCAAAATCTTGTCTTTTGCATTGAATGCACATGCATATTAAAACATAAATCCCCCATTTTGGGGGTATTCCTGACTCTTAGCCAGTTAAGCCTGAAATAGTGCTCATTGAGATCACCATCCAATACAACATTTCTAATAGTAGAATACATCTCCAAAAATTGAATTTTACCCTTGTTGATACATTCTCAGTAGTTTAGTGTGTTTGCTTAACCATTTCAGACACACATTTTGTTTCAGTGAAGTATAATTTGCACTCCAATGAGTGGAAAGTTGCATTAAGTCATTTGTAGAAAGTCTGAGCTCTAACCCTAACCTAGTGCAAACCCTAAGCTAGGGTTAGGGTTAGGATTCCTGCAATAGGTAGACCTTTTTTGATGTCATGGCTGTGCTTTAGGTCAGAAATGGTATTTAGGAAAGGTGTTTTCACAGTGATATCTGCAGAATTATTTTTTTCCATATATAACTGTTTGCACTGCATTGGTCAAAAGGGGACTGTAGCCTAAATTGTCCTAAAGGAGAGAGTTTGAAAGAAAGTGACAATACTGTTCAAAATCTTGTCTTTTGCATTGAATACACATGCATATTAATACATAAAGCCCCCATTTTGGAGGTATTCCTGACTCTTACCCAGTTAAGCCTGAAATCATGCTCATTGAGATCACCATCCACTACAACATTTCTAATAGTAGAATACATGTCCAAAAATGGAATTTTACCCTTGTTGATACATTCTCTTTTGTTTATGGTGCTTGCTTAACCATTTCAGACACACAATTTGTTTCAGTGAAGTATATTTTGCACTCCAATGAGTGGAAAGTTGCATCAAGTCATTTGTAGAAATTCTGAGCTCTAACTCTAACCTAGAGCAAACACTAAGCTAGGGTTAGGGTTAGGATTCCTGCAATAGGTAGACCTTTTTTGATGTCATGGCTGTGCTTTAAGTCAGAAATGGTATTTAGGAAAGGTGTTTTTACAGTGATATCTGCAGAATTATTTTTTTCCATATATAGCTGTTTGCACTGCATTGGTCAAAAGGGGACTATAGCCTAAATTGTCCTAAAGGAGAGAGTTTGAAAGAAAGTGACAATACTGTTCAAAATCTTGTCTTTTGCATTGAATACACGTGCATATTAACACATAAAGCCCCCATTTTGGGGGTATTCCTGACTCTTACCCAGTTAAGCCTGAAATCATACTCATTGAGATCACCATCCAATACTACATTTCTAATAGTAGAATACATGTCCAAAAATGGAATTTTACCCTTGTTGATACATTCTCAGTAGTTTAGTGTGCGTCCTAAACCATTTCAGACACACATTTTGTTTCAGTGAAGTATATTTTGCACTCCAATGAGTGGAAAGTTGCATTAAGTCATTTGTAGAAATTCTGAGCTCTAACCCTAACCTAATGCAAACCCTAAGCTAGGGTTAGGGTTAGGATTCCTGCAATAGGTAGACCTTTTTTGATGTCATGGCTGTGCTTTAAGTCAGAAATGATATTTAGGAAAGGTGTTTTTACAGTGATATCTGCAGAATTATTTTTTTCCATATATAGCTGTTTGCACTGCATTGGTCAAAAGGGGACTGTAGCCTAAATTGTCCTAAAGACGAGAGTTTGAAAGAAAGTGATAATACTGTTCAAAATCTTGTCTTGGCATTGAATACACATGCATATTAACTCATAAAGCCCACATTTTGGGGGTATTCCTGACTCTTACCCAGTTAAGCCTGAAATCGTGCTCATTGTGATCACCATCCAATACAACATTTCTAATAGTAGAATACATGTCCAAAAATGGAATTTTACCCTTGTTGATACATTCTCAGTAGTTTAGTGTGTTTGCTTAACCATTTCAGACACACATTTTGTTTCAGTGAAGTATACTTTGCACTCCAATGAGTGGAAAGTTGCTTTAAGTCATTTGTAGAAATTCTGAGCTCTAACCCTAACCTAGTGCAAACCCTAAGCTAGGGTTAGGGTTAGGATTCCTGCAATAGGTAGACCTTTTTTGATGTCATGGCTGTGCTTTAGGTCAGAAATGGTATTTAGGAAAGGTGTTTTTACAGTGATATCTGCAGAATTATTTTTTTCCATATATAGCTGTTTGCACTGCATTGGTCAAAAGGGGACTGTAGCCTAAATTGTCCTAAAGGAAAGAGTTTGAAAGAAAGTGATAATACTGTTCAAAATCTTGTCTTTGGCATTGAATACACATGCATATTAACACATAAAGCCCCCATTTTGGGGGTATTCCTGACTCTTACCCAGTTAAGCCTGAAATCGTGCTCATTGTGATCACCATCCAATACAACATTTCTAATAGTAGAATACATCTCCAAAAATGGAATTTTACCCTTGTTGATACATTCTCAGTAGTTTAGTGTGTTTGCTTAACCATTTCAGACACACATTTTGTTTCAGTGAAGTATATTTTGCACTCCAATGAGTGGAAAGTTGCATTAAGTCATTTGTAGAAATTCTGAGCTCTAACCCTAACCTAGTGCAAACCCTAAGCTAGGGTTAGGGTTAGGATTCCTGCAATAGGTAGACCTTTTTTGATGTCATGGCTGTGCTTTAGGTCAGAAATGGTATTTAGGAAAGGTGTTTTTACAGTGATATCTGCAGAATTATTTTTTTCCATATATAGCTGTTTGCACTGCATTGGTCAAAAGGGGACTGTAGCCTAAATTGTCCTAAAGGAGAGAGTTTGAAAGAAAGTGACAATACTGTTCAAAATCTTGTCTTTTGCATTGAATGCACATGCATATTAAAACATAAATCCCCCATTTTGGGGGTATTCCTGACTCTTAGCCAGTTAAGCCTGAAATAGTGCTCATTGAGATCACCATCCAATACAACATTTCTAATAGTAGAATACATCTCCAAAAATTGAATTTTACCCTTGTTGATACATTCTCAGTAGTTTAGTGTGTTTGCTTAACCATTTCAGACACACATTTTGTTTCAGTGAAGTATAATTTGCACTCCAATGAGTGGAAAGTTGCATTAAGTCATTTGTAGAAAGTCTGAGCTCTAACCCTAACCTAGTGCAAACCCTAAGCTAGGGTTAGGGTTAGGATTCCTGCAATAGGTAGACCTTTTTTGATGTCATGGCTGTGCTTTAGGTCAGAAATGGTATTTAGGAAAGGTGTTTTCACAGTGATATCTGCAGAATTATTTTTTTCCATATATAACTGTTTGCACTGCATTGGTCAAAAGGGGACTGTAGCCTAAATTGTCCTAAAGGAGAGAGTTTGAAAGAAAGTGACAATACTGTTCAAAATCTTGTCTTTTGCATTGAATACACATGCATATTAATACATAAAGCCCCCATTTTGGAGGTATTCCTGACTCTTACCCAGTTAAGCCTGAAATCATGCTCATTGAGATCACCATCCACTACAACATTTCTAATAGTAGAATACATGTCCAAAAATGGAATTTTACCCTTGTTGATACATTCTCTTTTGTTTATGGTGCTTGCTTAACCATTTCAGACACACAATTTGTTTCAGTGAAGTATATTTTGCACTCCAATGAGTGGAAAGTTGCATCAAGTCATTTGTAGAAATTCTGAGCTCTAACTCTAACCTAGAGCAAACACTAAGCTAGGGTTAGGGTTAGGATTCCTGCAATAGGTAGACCTTTTTTGATGTCATGGCTGTGCTTTAAGTCAGAAATGGTATTTAGGAAAGGTGTTTTTACAGTGATATCTGCAGAATTATTTTTTTCCATATATAGCTGTTTGCACTGCATTGGTCAAAAGGGGACTATAGCCTAAATTGTCCTAAAGGAGAGAGTTTGAAAGAAAGTGACAATACTGTTCAAAATCTTGTCTTTTGCATTGAATACACGTGCATATTAACACATAAAGCCCCCATTTTGGGGGTATTCCTGACTCTTACCCAGTTAAGCCTGAAATCATACTCATTGAGATCACCATCCAATACTACATTTCTAATAGTAGAATACATGTCCAAAAATGGAATTTTACCCTTGTTGATACATTCTCTTTTGTTTATGGTGCTTGCTTAACCATTTCAGACACACATTTTTTCAGTGAAGTATATTTTGCACTCCAATAAGTGGAAAGTTGCATTAAGTCATTTGTAGAAATTCTGAGCTCCATCCCTAACCTAGTGCAAACCCTAAGCTAGGGTTAGGATTCCTGCAATAGGTAGACCTTTTTTGATGTCATTGCTGTGCTTTACGTCAGAAATGGTATTTAGGAAAGGTGTTTTTACAGTGATATCTGCAGAATTATTTTTTTCCATATATAGCTGTTTGCACTGCATTGGTCAAAAGGGGACTGTAGCCTAAATTGTCCTAAAGGAGAGAGTTTGAAAGAAAGTGATAATACTGTTCAAAATCTTGTCTTTGGCATTGAATACACATGCATATTAACACATAAAGCCCCCATTTTGGGGGTATTCCTGACTCTTACCCAGTTAAGCCTGAAATCGTGCTCATTGTGATCACCATCCAATACAACATTTCTAATAGTAGAATACATGTCCAAAAATAGAATTTTACCCTTGTTGATACATTCTCAGTAGTTTAGTGTGTTTGCTTAACCATTTCAGACACACATTTTGTTTCAGTGAAGTATACTTTGCACTCCAATGAGTGGAAAGTTGCATTAAGTCATTTGTAGAAATTCTGAGCTCTAACCCTAACCTAGTGCAAACCCTAAGCTAGGGTTAGGGTTAGGATTCCTGCAATAGGTAGACCTTTTTTGATGTCATGGCTGTGCTTTAGGTCAGAAATGGTATTTAGGAAAGGTGTTTTTACAGTGATATCTGCAGAATTATTTTTTTCCATATATAGCTGTTTGCACTGCATTGGTCAAAAGAGGATTGTAGCCTAAATTGTCCTAAAGGCGAGAGTTTGAAAGAAAGTGATAATACTGTTCAAAATCTTGTCTTTGGCATTGAATACACATGCATATTAATACATAAAGCCCCCATTTTTGGGGTATTCCTGACTCTTACCCAGTAAAGCCTGAAATCGTGCTCATTGTGATCACCATCCAATACAACATTTCTAATAGTAGAATACATCTCCAAAAATGGAATTTTACCCTTGTTGATACATTCTCAGTAGTTTAGTGTGTTTGCTTAACCATTTCAGACACACATTTTGTTTCAGTGAAGTATATTTTGAACTCCAATGAGTGGAAAGTTGCATTAAGTCATTTGTAGAAATTCTGAGCTCTAACCCTAACCTAGTGCAAACCCTAAGCTAGGGCTAGGGTTAGGATTCCTGCAATAGGTAGACCTTTTTTGATGTCATGGCTGTGCTTTAGGTCAGAAATGGTATTTAGGAAAGGTGTTTTCACAGTGATATCTGCAGAATTATTTTTTTCCATATATAACTGTTTGCACTGCATTGGTCAAAAGGGGACTGTAGCCTAAATTGTCCTAAAGGAGAGAGTTTGAAAGAAAGTGACAATACTGTTCAAAATCTTGTCTTTTGCATTGAATACACATGCATATTAATACATAAAGCCCCCATTTTGGGGGTATTCCTGACTCTTACCCAGTTAAGCCTGAAATCATGCTCATTGAGATCACCATCCACTACAACATTTCTAATAGTAGAATACATGTCCAAAAATGGAATTTTACCCTTGTTGACACATTCTCAGTAGTTTAGTGTGCTTGCTTAACCATTTCAGACACACATTTTGTTTCAGGGAAGTATATTTTGCACTCCAATGAGTGGAAAGTTGCATTAAGTCATTTGTAGAAATTCTGAGCTCTAACCCTAACCTAGTGCAAACCCTAAGCTAGGGTTAGGGTTAGGATTCCTGCAATAGGTAGACCTTTTTTGATGTCATGGCTGTGCTTTAGGTCAGAAATGGTATTTAGGAAAGGTGTTTTTACAGTGATATCTGCAGAATTATTTTTTTCCATATATAGCTGTTTGCACTGCATTGGTCAAAAGGGGACTATAGCCTAAATTGTCCTAAAGGAGAGAGTTTGAAAGAAAGTGACAATACTGTTCAAAATCTTGTCTTTTGCATTGAATACACGTGCATATTAACACATAAAGCCCCCATTTTGGGGGTATTCCTGACTCTTACCCAGTTAAGCCTAAAATCCTGCTCATTGAGATCACCATCCAATACTACATTTCTAATAGTAGAATACATGTCCAAAAATGGAATTTTACCCTTGTTGATACATTCTCAGTAGTTTAGTGTGCGTCCTAAACCATTTCAGACACACATTTTGTTTCAGTGAAGTATATTTTGCACTCCAATGAGTGGAAAGTTGCATTAAGTCATTTGTAGAAATTCTGAGCTCTAACCCTAACCTAGTGCAAACCCTAAGCTAGGGTTAGGGTTAGGATTCCTGCAATAGGTAGACCTTTTTTGATGTCATGGCTGTGCTTTAGGTCAGAAATGATATTTAGGAAAGGTGTTTTTACAGTGATATCTGCAGAATTATTTTTTTCCATATATAGCTGTTTGCACTGCATTGGTCAAAAGGTGACTGTAGCCTAAATTGTCCTAAAGACGAGAGTTTGAAAGAAAGTGATAATACTGTTCAAAATCTTGTCTTGGCATTGAATACACATGCATATTAAAACATAAAGCCCCCATTTTGGGGGTATTCCTGACTCTTACCCAGTTAAGCCTGAAATCATGCTCATTGAGATCACCATCCACTACAACATTTCTAATAGTAGAATACATGTCCAAAAATGGAATTTTACCCTTGTTGATACATTCTCAGTAGTTTAGTTTGCTTGCTTAACCATTTCAGACACACATTTTGTTTCAGTGAAGTATATTTTGCACTCCAATGAGTGGAAAGTTGCATTAAGTCATTTGTAGAAATTCTGTGCTCTAACCCTAACCTAGTGCAAACCCTAAGCTAGGGTTAGGGTTAGGATTCCTGCAATAGGTAGACCTTTTTTGATGTCATGGCTGTGCTTTAAGTCAGAAATGGTATTTAGGAAAGGTGTTTTTACAGTGATATCTGCAGAATTATTTTTTTCCATATATAGCTGTTTGCACTGCATTGGTCAAAAGGGGACTGTAGCCTAAATTGTCCTAAAGGAGAGAGTTTGAAAGAAAGTGACAATACTGTTCAAAATCTTGTCTTTTGCATTGAATGCACATGCATATTAAAACATAAATCCCCCATTTTGGGGGTATTCCTGACTCTTAGCCAGTTAAGCCTGAAATAGTGCTCATTGAGATCACCATCCAATACAACATTTCTAATAGTAGAATACATCTCCAAAAATTGAATTTTACCCTTGTTGATACATTCTCAGTAGTTTAGTGTGTTTGCTTAACCATTTCAGACACACATTTTGTTTCAGTGAAGTATAATTTGCACTCCAATGAGTGGAAAGTTGCATTAAGTCATTTGTAGAAAGTCTGAGCTCTAACCCTAACCTAGTGCAAACCCTAAGCTAGGGTTAGGGTTAGGATTCCTGCAATAGGTAGACCTTTTTTGATGTCATGGCTGTGCTTTAGGTCAGAAATGGTATTTAGGAAAGGTGTTTTCACAGTGATATCTGCAGAATTATTTTTTTCCATATATAACTGTTTGCACTGCATTGGTCAAAAGGGGACTGTAGCCTAAATTGTCCTAAAGGAGAGAGTTTGAAAGAAAGTGACAATACTGTTCAAAATCTTGTCTTTTGCATTGAATACACATGCATATTAATACATAAAGCCCCCATTTTGGAGGTATTCCTGACTCTTACCCAGTTAAGCCTGAAATCATGCTCATTGAGATCACCATCCACTACAACATTTCTAATAGTAGAATACATGTCCAAAAATGGAATTTTACCCTTGTTGATACATTCTCTTTTGTTTATGGTGCTTGCTTAACCATTTCAGACACACAATTTGTTTCAGTGAAGTATATTTTGCACTCCAATGAGTGGAAAGTTGCATCAAGTCATTTGTAGAAATTCTGAGCTCTAACTCTAACCTAGAGCAAACACTAAGCTAGGGTTAGGGTTAGGATTCCTGCAATAGGTAGACCTTTTTTGATGTCATGGCTGTGCTTTAAGTCAGAAATGGTATTTAGGAAAGGTGTTTTTACAGTGATATCTGCAGAATTATTTTTTTCCATATATAGCTGTTTGCACTGCATTGGTCAAAAGGGGACTATAGCCTAAATTGTCCTAAAGGAGAGAGTTTGAAAGAAAGTGACAATACTGTTCAAAATCTTGTCTTTTGCATTGAATACACGTGCATATTAACACATAAAGCCCCCATTTTGGGGGTATTCCTGACTCTTACCCAGTTAAGCCTGAAATCATACTCATTGAGATCACCATCCAATACTACATTTCTAATAGTAGAATACATGTCCAAAAATGGAATTTTACCCTTGTTGATACATTCTCAGTAGTTTAGTGTGCGTCCTAAACCATTTCAGACACACATTTTGTTTCAGTGAAGTATATTTTGCACTCCAATGAGTGGAAAGTTGCATTAAGTCATTTGTAGAAATTCTGAGCTCTAACCCTAACCTAATGCAAACCCTAAGCTAGGGTTAGGGTTAGGATTCCTGCAATAGGTAGACCTTTTTTGATGTCATGGCTGTGCTTTAAGTCAGAAATGATATTTAGGAAAGGTGTTTTTACAGTGATATCTGCAGAATTATTTTTTTCCATATATAGCTGTTTGCACTGCATTGGTCAAAAGGGGACTGTAGCCTAAATTGTCCTAAAGACGAGAGTTTGAAAGAAAGTGATAATACTGTTCAAAATCTTGTCTTGGCATTGAATACACATGCATATTAACTCATAAAGCCCACATTTTGGGGGTATTCCTGACTCTTACCCAGTTAAGCCTGAAATCGTGCTCATTGTGATCACCATCCAATACAACATTTCTAATAGTAGAATACATGTCCAAAAATGGAATTTTACCCTTGTTGATACATTCTCAGTAGTTTAGTGTGTTTGCTTAACCATTTCAGACACACATTTTGTTTCAGTGAAGTATACTTTGCACTCCAATGAGTGGAAAGTTGCTTTAAGTCATTTGTAGAAATTCTGAGCTCTAACCCTAACCTAGTGCAAACCCTAAGCTAGGGTTAGGGTTAGGATTCCTGCAATAGGTAGACCTTTTTTGATGTCATGGCTGTGCTTTAGGTCAGAAATGGTATTTAGGAAAGGTGTTTTTACAGTGATATCTGCAGAATTATTTTTTTCCATATATAGCTGTTTGCACTGCATTGGTCAAAAGGGGACTGTAGCCTAAATTGTCCTAAAGGAAAGAGTTTGAAAGAAAGTGATAATACTGTTCAAAATCTTGTCTTTGGCATTGAATACACATGCATATTAACACATAAAGCCCCCATTTTGGGGGTATTCCTGACTCTTACCCAGTTAAGCCTGAAATCGTGCTCATTGTGATCACCATCCAATACAACATTTCTAATAGTAGAATACATCTCCAAAAATGGAATTTTACCCTTGTTGATACATTCTCAGTAGTTTAGTGTGTTTGCTTAACCATTTCAGACACACATTTTGTTTCAGTGAAGTATATTTTGCACTCCAATGAGTGGAAAGTTGCATTAAGTCATTTGTAGAAATTCTGAGCTCTAACCCTAACCTAGTGCAAACCCTAAGCTAGGGTTAGGGTTAGGATTCCTGCAATAGGTAGACCTTTTTTGATGTCATGGCTGTGCTTTAGGTCAGAAATGGTATTTAGGAAAGGTGTTTTTACAGTGATATCTGCAGAATTATTTTTTTCCATATATAGCTGTTTGCACTGCATTGGTCAAAAGGGGACTGTAGCCTAAATTGTCCTAAAGGAGAGAGTTTGAAAGAAAGTGACAATACTGTTCAAAATCTTGTCTTTTGCATTGAATGCACATGCATATTAAAACATAAATCCCCCATTTTGGGGGTATTCCTGACTCTTAGCCAGTTAAGCCTGAAATAGTGCTCATTGAGATCACCATCCAATACAACATTTCTAATAGTAGAATACATCTCCAAAAATTGAATTTTACCCTTGTTGATACATTCTCAGTAGTTTAGTGTGTTTGCTTAACCATTTCAGACACACATTTTGTTTCAGTGAAGTATAATTTGCACTCCAATGAGTGGAAAGTTGCATTAAGTCATTTGTAGAAAGTCTGAGCTCTAACCCTAACCTAGTGCAAACCCTAAGCTAGGGTTAGGGTTAGGATTCCTGCAATAGGTAGACCTTTTTTGATGTCATGGCTGTGCTTTAGGTCAGAAATGGTATTTAGGAAAGGTGTTTTCACAGTGATATCTGCAGAATTATTTTTTTCCATATATAACTGTTTGCACTGCATTGGTCAAAAGGGGACTGTAGCCTAAATTGTCCTAAAGGAGAGAGTTTGAAAGAAAGTGACAATACTGTTCAAAATCTTGTCTTTTGCATTGAATACACATGCATATTAATACATAAAGCCCCCATTTTGGAGGTATTCCTGACTCTTACCCAGTTAAGCCTGAAATCATGCTCATTGAGATCACCATCCACTACAACATTTCTAATAGTAGAATACATGTCCAAAAATGGAATTTTACCCTTGTTGATACATTCTCTTTTGTTTATGGTGCTTGCTTAACCATTTCAGACACACAATTTGTTTCAGTGAAGTATATTTTGCACTCCAATGAGTGGAAAGTTGCATCAAGTCATTTGTAGAAATTCTGAGCTCTAACTCTAACCTAGAGCAAACACTAAGCTAGGGTTAGGGTTAGGATTCCTGCAATAGGTAGACCTTTTTTGATGTCATGGCTGTGCTTTAAGTCAGAAATGGTATTTAGGAAAGGTGTTTTTACAGTGATATCTGCAGAATTATTTTTTTCCATATATAGCTGTTTGCACTGCATTGGTCAAAAGGGGACTATAGCCTAAATTGTCCTAAAGGAGAGAGTTTGAAAGAAAGTGACAATACTGTTCAAAATCTTGTCTTTTGCATTGAATACACGTGCATATTAACACATAAAGCCCCCATTTTGGGGGTATTCCTGACTCTTACCCAGTTAAGCCTGAAATCATACTCATTGAGATCACCATCCAATACTACATTTCTAATAGTAGAATACATGTCCAAAAATGGAATTTTACCCTTGTTGATACATTCTCTTTTGTTTATGGTGCTTGCTTAACCATTTCAGACACACATTTTTTCAGTGAAGTATATTTTGCACTCCAATAAGTGGAAAGTTGCATTAAGTCATTTGTAGAAATTCTGAGCTCCATCCCTAACCTAGTGCAAACCCTAAGCTAGGGTTAGGATTCCTGCAATAGGTAGACCTTTTTTGATGTCATTGCTGTGCTTTACGTCAGAAATGGTATTTAGGAAAGGTGTTTTTACAGTGATATCTGCAGAATTATTTTTTTCCATATATAGCTGTTTGCACTGCATTGGTCAAAAGGGGACTGTAGCCTAAATTGTCCTAAAGGAGAGAGTTTGAAAGAAAGTGATAATACTGTTCAAAATCTTGTCTTTGGCATTGAATACACATGCATATTAACACATAAAGCCCCCATTTTGGGGGTATTCCTGACTCTTACCCAGTTAAGCCTGAAATCGTGCTCATTGTGATCACCATCCAATACAACATTTCTAATAGTAGAATACATGTCCAAAAATAGAATTTTACCCTTGTTGATACATTCTCAGTAGTTTAGTGTGTTTGCTTAACCATTTCAGACACACATTTTGTTTCAGTGAAGTATACTTTGCACTCCAATGAGTGGAAAGTTGCATTAAGTCATTTGTAGAAATTCTGAGCTCTAACCCTAACCTAGTGCAAACCCTAAGCTAGGGTTAGGGTTAGGATTCCTGCAATAGGTAGACCTTTTTTGATGTCATGGCTGTGCTTTAGGTCAGAAATGGTATTTAGGAAAGGTGTTTTTACAGTGATATCTGCAGAATTATTTTTTTCCATATATAGCTGTTTGCACTGCATTGGTCAAAAGAGGATTGTAGCCTAAATTGTCCTAAAGGCGAGAGTTTGAAAGAAAGTGATAATACTGTTCAAAATCTTGTCTTTGGCATTGAATACACATGCATATTAATACATAAAGCCCCCATTTTTGGGGTATTCCTGACTCTTACCCAGTAAAGCCTGAAATCGTGCTCATTGTGATCACCATCCAATACAACATTTCTAATAGTAGAATACATCTCCAAAAATGGAATTTTACCCTTGTTGATACATTCTCAGTAGTTTAGTGTGTTTGCTTAACCATTTCAGACACACATTTTGTTTCAGTGAAGTATATTTTGAACTCCAATGAGTGGAAAGTTGCATTAAGTCATTTGTAGAAATTCTGAGCTCTAACCCTAACCTAGTGCAAACCCTAAGCTAGGGCTAGGGTTAGGATTCCTGCAATAGGTAGACCTTTTTTGATGTCATGGCTGTGCTTTAGGTCAGAAATGGTATTTAGGAAAGGTGTTTTTACAGTGATATCTGCAGAATTATTTTTTTCCATATATAGCTGTTTGCACTGCATTGGTCAAAAGGGGACTGTAGCCTAAATTGTCCTAAAGGAGAGAGTTTGAAAGAAAGTGACAATACTGTTCAAAATCTTGTCTTTTGCATTGAATACACATGCATATTAAAACATAAAGCCCCCATTTTGGGGGTATTCCTGACTCTTACCCAGTTAAGCCTGAAATCATGCTCATTGAGATCACCATCCACTACAACATTTCTAATAATAGAATACATGTCCAAAAATGGAATTTTACCCTTGTTGATACATTCTCTTTTGTTTATGGTGCTTGCTTAACCATTTCAGACACACATTTTGTTTCAGTGAAGTATACTTTGCACTCCAATGAGTGGAAAGTTGCATTAAGTCATTTGTAGAAAGTCTGAGCTCTAACCCTAACCTAGTGCAAACCCTAAGCTAGGGTTAGGGTGAGGATTCCTGCAATAGGTAGACCTTTTTTGATGTCATGGCTGTGCTTTAGCTCAGAAATGGTATTTAGGAAAGGTGTTTTTACAGTGATATCAGCAGAATTATTTTTTTCCATATATAGCTGTTTGCACTGCATTGGTCAAAAGGGGACTGTAGCCTAAATTGTCCTAAAGGAGAGAGTTTGAAAGAAAGTGACAATACTGTTCAAAATATGATCTTTTGCATTGAATACACATGCATATTAAAACATAAAGCCCCCATTTTGGGGGTATTCCTGACTCTTACCCAGTTAAGCCTGAAATCATGCTCATTGAGATCACCATCCACTACAACATTTCTAATAGTAGAATACATGTCCAAAAATGGAATTTTACCCTTGTTGATACATTCTCTTTTGTTTATGGTGCTTGCTTAACCATTTCAGACACACATTTTGTTTCAGTGAAGTATATTTTGCACTCCAATGAGTGGAAAGTTGCATTAAGTCATTTGTAGAAATTCTGAGCTCTAACCCTATCCTAGTGCAAACCCTAAGCTAGGGTTAGTGTTAGGATTCCTGCAATAGGTAGACCTTTTTTGATGTCATGGCTGTGCTTTAGGTCAGAAATGGTATTTAGGAAAGGTGTTTTTACAGTGATATCTGCAGAATTATTTTTTTCCATATATAGCTGTTTGCACTGCATTGGTCAAAAGGGGACTGTAGCCTAAATTGACCTAAAGGAGAGAGTTTGAAAGAAAGTGATAATACTGTTCAAAATCTTGTCTTTGGCATTGAATACACATGCATATTAACACATAAAGCCCCCATTTTGGGGGTATTCCTGACTCTTACCCAGTTAAGCCTGAAATCGTGCTCATTGTGATCACCATCCAATACAACATTTCTAATAGTAGAATACATGTCCAAAAATGGAATTTTACCCTTGTTGATACATTCTCAGTAGTTTAGTGTGTTTGCTTAACCATTTCAGACACACATTTTGTTTCAGTGAAGTATACTTTGCACTCCAATGAGTCGAAAGTTGCATTAAGTCATTTGTAGAAATTCTGAGCTCTAACCCTAACCTAGTGCAAACCCTAAGCTAGGGTTAGGGTTAGGATTCCTGCAATAGGTAGACCTTTTTTGATGTCATGGCTGTGCTTTACGTCAGAAATGGTATTTAGGAAAGTTGTTTTTACAGTGATATCTGCAGAATTATTTTTTTCCATATATAGCTGTTTGCACTGCATTGGTCAAAAGGGGACTGTAGCCTAAATTGTCCTAAAGGAGAGAGTTTGAAAGAAAGTGATAATACTGTTCAAAATCTTGTCTTTGGCATTGAATACACATGCATATTAACACATAAAGCCCCCATTTTGGGGGTATTCCTGACTCTTACCCAGTTAAGCCTGAAATCGTGCTCATTGTGATCACCATCCAATACAACATTTCTAATAGTAGAATACATGTCCAAAAATAGAATTTTACCCTTGTTGATACATTCTCAGTAGTTTAGTGTGTTTGCTTAACCATTTCAGACACACATTTTGTTTCTGTGAAGTATACTTTGCACTCCAATGAGTGGAAAGTTGCATTAAGTCATTTGTAGAAATTCTGAGCTCTAACCCTAACCTAGTGCAAACCCTAAGCTAGGGTTAGGGTTAGGATTCCTGCAATAGGTAGACCTTTTTTGATGTCATGGCTGTGCTTTAGGTCAGAAATGGTATTTAGGAAAGGTGTTTTTACAGTGATATCTGCAGAATTATTTTTTTCCATATATAGCTGTTTGCACTGCATTGGTCAAAAGGGGACTGTAGCCTAAATTGTCCTAAAGGAGAGAGTTTGAAAGAAAGTGACAATACTGTTCAAAATATGATCTTTTGCATTGAATACACATGCATATTAAAACATAAAGCCCCCATTTTGGGGGTATTCCTGACTCTTTCCCAGTTAGCCTGAAATCATGCTCATTGAGATCACCATCCACTACAACATTTCTAATAATAGAATACATGTATAAAAATGGAATTTTACCCTTGTTGATACATTCTCTTTTGTTTATGGTGCTTGCTTAACCATTTCAGACACACATTTTGTTTCAGTGAAGTATATTTTGCACTCCAATGAGTGGAAAGTTGCAT
The DNA here is from genome assembly GCF_055471065.1 of Atractosteus spatula. Taxonomy (NCBI): domain Eukaryota; kingdom Metazoa; phylum Chordata; class Actinopteri; order Semionotiformes; family Lepisosteidae; genus Atractosteus; species Atractosteus spatula. Next base: position 5,672,713 of record NC_142728.1, on the reverse strand, counting down.
TAAGTCATTTGTAGAAATTCTGAGCTCTAACCCTAACCTAGTGCAAACCCTAAGCTAGGGTTAGGGTTAGGATTCCTGCAATAGGTAGACCTTTTTTGATGTCATGGCTGTGCTTTAGGTCAGAAATGGTATTTAGGAAAGGTGTTTTTACAGTGATATCTGCAGAATTATTTTTTTCCATATATAGCTGTTTGCACTGCATTGGTCAAAAGGGGACTGTAGCCTAAATTGTCCTAAAGGAGAGAGTTTGAAAGAAAGTGACAATACTGTTCAAAATCTTGTCTTTTGCATTGAATACACATGCATATTAACTCATAAAGCCCACATTTTGGGGGTATTCCTGACTCTTACCCAGTTAAGCCTGAAATCGTGCTCATTGTGATCACCATCCAATACAACATTTCTAATAGTAGAATACATTTCCAAAAATGGAATTTTACCCTTGTTGATACATTCTCAGTAGTTTAGTGTGTTTGCTTAACCATTTCAGACACACATTTTGTTTCAGTGAAGTATATTTTGCACTCCAATGAGTGGAAAGTTGCATTAAGTCATTTGTAGAAATTCTGAGCTCTAACCCTAACCTAGTGCAAACCCTAAGCTAGGGTTAGGGTTAGGATTCCTGCAATAGGTAGACCTTTTTTGATGTCATGGCTGTGCTTTAGGTCAGAAATGGTATTTAGGAAAGGTGTTTTTACAGTGATATCTGCAGAATTATTTTTTTCCATATATAGCTGTTTGCACTGCATTAGTCAAAAGGGGACTGTAGCCTAAATTGTCCTAAAGGCGAGAGTTTGAAAGAAAGTGATAATACTGTTCAAAATCTTGTCTTTGGCATTGAATACACATGAATATTAACACATAAAGCCCCCATTTTGGGGGTATTCATGACTCTTACCCAGTTAAGCCTGAAATCGTGCTCATTGTGATCACCATCCAATACAACATTTCTAATAGTAGAATTCATCTCCAAAAATGGAATTTTACCCTTGTTGATAGATTCTCAGTAGTTTAGTGTGTTTGCTTAACCATTTCAGACACACATTTTGTTTCAGTGAAGTATATTTTGCACTCCAATGAGTGGAAAGTTGCATTAAGTCATTTGTAGAAATTCTGAGCTCTAACCCTAACCTAGTGCAAACCCTAAGCTAGGGTTAGGGTTAGGATTCCTGCAATAGGTAGACCTTTTTTGATGTCATGGCTGTGCTTTAGGTCAGAAATGGTATTTAGGAAAGGTGTTTTTACAGTGATATCTGCAGAATTATTTTTTTCCATATATAGCTGTTTGCACTGCATTGGTCAAAAGGGGACTGTAGCCTAAATTGTCCTAAAGGAGAGAGTTTGAAAGAAATTGATAATACTGTTCAAAATCTTGTCTTTTGCATTGAATACACATGCATATTAAAACATAAAGCCCCCATTTTGGGGGTATTCCTGACTCTTACCCAGTTAAGCCTGAAATCATGCTCATTGAGATCACCATCCACTACAACATTTCTAATAGTAGAATACATGTCCAAAAATGGAATTTTACCCTTGTTGATACATTCTCTTTTGTTTATGGTGCTTGCTTAACCATTTCAGACACACATTTTGTTTCAGTGAAGTATACTTTGCACTCCAATGAGTGGAAAGTTGCATTAAGTCATTTGTAGAAATTCTGAGCTCTAACCCTAACCTAGTGAAAACCCTAAGCTAGGGTTAGGGTTAGGATTCCTGCAATAGGTAGACCTTTTTTGATGTCATGGCTGTGCTTTAGCTCAGAAATGGTATTTAGGAAAGGTGTTTTTACAGTGATATCAGCAGAATTATTTTTTTCCATATATAGCTGTTTGCACTGCATTGGTCAAAAGGGGACTGTAGCCTAAATTGTCCTAAAGGAGAGAGTTTGAAAGAAAGTGACAATACTGTTCAAAATATGATCTTTTGCATTGAATACACATGCATATTAAAACATAAAGCCCCCATTTTGGGGGTATTCCTGACTCTTACCCAGTTAAGCCTGAAATCATGCTCATTGAGATCACCATCCACTACAACATTTCTAATAGTAGAATACATGTCCAAAAATGGAATTTTACCCTTGTTGATACATTCTCTTTTGTTTATGGTGCTTGCTTAACCATTTCAGACACACATTTTGTTTCAGTGAAGTATATTTTGCACTCCAATGAGTGGAAAGTTGCATTAAGTCATTTGTAGAAATTCTGAGCTCTAACCCTAACCTAGTGCAAACCCTAAGCTAGGGTTAGGGTTAGGATTCCTGCAATAGGTAGACCTTTTTTGATGTCATGGCTGTGCTTTAGGTCAGAAATGGTATTTAGGAAAGGTGTTTTTACAGTGATATCTGCAGAATTATTTTTTTCCATATATAGCTGTTTGCACTGCATTGGTCAAAAGGGGACTGTAGCCTAAATTGACCTAAAGGCGAGAGTTTGAAAGAAAGTGATAATACTGTTCAAAATCTTGTCTTTGGCATTGAATACACATGAATATTAACACATAAAGCCCCCATTTTGGGGGTATTCATGACTCTTACCCAGTTAAGCCTGAAATCGTGCTCATTGTGATCACCATCCAATACAACATTTCTAATAGTAGAATTCATCTCCAAAAATGGAATTTTACCCTTGTTGATACATTCTCAGTAGTTTAGTGTGTTTGCTTAACCATTTCAGACACACATTTTGTTTCAGTGAAGTATATTTTGCACTCCAATGAGTGGAAAGTTGCATTAAGTCATTTGTAGAAATTCTGAGCTCTAACCCTAACCTAGTGCAAACCCTAAGCTAGGGTTAGGGTTAGGATTCCTGCAATAGGTAGACCTTTTTTGATGTCATGGCTGTGCTTTAGGTCAGAAATGGTATTTAGGAAAGGTGTTTTTACAGTGATATCTGCAGAATTATTTTTTTCCATATATAGCTGTTTGCACTGCATTGGTCAAAAGGGGACTGTAGCCTAAATTGACCTAAAGGAGAGAGTTTGAAAGAAAGTGATAATACTGTTCAAAATCTTGTCTTTGGCATTGAATACACATGCATATTAACACATAAAGCCCCCATTTTGGGGGTATTCCTGACTCTTACCCAGTTAAGCCTGAAATCGTGCTCATTGTGATCACCATCCAATACAACATTTCTAATAGTAGAATACATGTCCAAAAATAGAATTTTACCCTTGTTGATACATTCTCAGTAGTTTAGTGTGTTTGCTTAACCATTTCAGACACACATTTTGTTTCTGTGAAGTATACTTTGCACTCCAATGAGTGGAAAGTTGCATTAAGTCATTTGTAGAAATTCTGAGCTCTAACCCTAACCTAGTGCAAACCCTAAGCTAGGGTTAGGGTTAGGATTCCTGCAATAGGTAGACCTTTTTTGATGTCATGGCTGTGCTTTAGGTCAGAAATGGTATTTAGGAAAGGTGTTTTTACAGTGATATCTGCAGAATTATTTTTTTCCATATATAGCTGTTTGCACTGCATTGGTCAAAAGGGGACTGTAGCCTAAATTGTCCTAAAGGAGAGAGTTTGAAAGAAAGTGACAATACTGTTCAAAATATGATCTTTTGCATTGAATACACATGCATATTAAAACATAAAGCCCCCATTTTGGGGGTATTCCTGACTCTTTCCCAGTTAGCCTGAAATCATGCTCATTGAGATCACCATCCACTACAACATTTCTAATAATAGAATACATGTATAAAAATGGAATTTTACCCTTGTTGATACATTCTCTTTTGTTTATGGTGCTTGCTTAACCATTTCAGACACACATTTTGTTTCAGTGAAGTATATTTTGCACTCCAATGAGTGGAAAGTTGCATTAAGTCATTTGTAGAAATTCTGAGCTCTAACCCTAACCTAGTGCAAACCCTAAGCTAGGGTTAGGGTTAGGATTCCTGCAATAGGTAGACCTTTTTTGATGTCATGGCTGTGCTTTAGGTCAGAAATGGTATTTAGGAAAGGTGTTTTTACAGTGATATCTGCAGAATTATTTTTTTCCATATATAGCTGTTTGCACTGCATTGGTCAAAAGGGGACTGTAGCCTAAATTGTCCTAAAGGAGAGAGTTTGAAAGAAAGTGACAATACTGTTCAAAATCTTGTCTTTTGCATTGAATACACATGCATATTAACTCATAAAGCCCACATTTTGGGGGTATTCCTGACTCTTACCCAGTTAAGCCTGAAATCGTGCTCATTGTGATCACCATCCAATACAACATTTCTAATAGTAGAATACATTTCCAAAAATGGAATTTTACCCTTGTTGATACATTCTCAGTAGTTTAGTGTGTTTGCTTAACCATTTCAGACACACATTTTGTTTCAGTGAAGTATATTTTGCACTCCAATGAGTGGAAAGTTGCATTAAGTCATTTGTAGAAATTCTGAGCTCTAACCCTAACCTAGTGCAAACCCTAAGCTAGGGTTAGGGTTAGGATTCCTGCAATAGGTAGACCTTTTTTGATGTCATGGCTGTGCTTTAGGTCAGAAATGGTATTTAGGAAAGGTGTTTTTACAGTGATATCTGCAGAATTATTTTTTTCCATATATAGCTGTTTGCACTGCATTGGTCAAAAGGGGACTGTAGCCTAAATTGTCCTAAAGGCGAGAGTTTGAAAGAAAGTGATAATACTGTTCAAAATCTTGTCTTTGGCATTGAATACACATGAATATTAACACATAAAGCCCCCATTTTGGGGGTATTCATGACTCTTACCCAGTTAAGCCTGAAATCGTGCTCATTGTGATCACCATCCAATACAACATTTCTAATAGTAGAATTCATCTCCAAAAATGGAATTTTACCCTTGTTGATACATTCTCAGTAGTTTAGTGTGTTTGCTTAACCATTTCAGACACACATTTTGTTTCAGTGAAGTATATTTTGCACTCCAATGAGTGGAAAGTTGCATTAAGTCATTTGTAGAAATTCTGAGCTCTAACCCTAACCTAGTGCAAACCCTAAGCTAGGGTTAGGGTTAGGATTCCTGCAATAGGTAGACCTTTTTTGATGTCATGGCTGTGCTTTAGGTCAGAAATGGTATTTAGGAAAGGTGTTTTTACAGTGATATCTGCAGAATTATTTTTTTCCATATATAGCTGTTTGCACTGCATTGGTCAAAAGGGGACTGTAGCCTAAATTGTCCTAAAGGAGAGAGTTTGAAAGAAATTGATAATACTGTTCAAAATCTTGTCTTTTGCATTGAATACACATGCATATTAAAACATAAAGCCCCCATTTTGGGGGTATTCCTGACTCTTACCCAGTTAAGCCTGAAATCATGCTCATTGAGATCACCATCCACTACAACATTTCTAATAGTAGAATACATGTCCAAAAATGGAATTTTACCCTTGTTGATACATTCTCTTTTGTTTATGGTGCTTGCTTAACCATTTCAGACACACATTTTGTTTCAGTGAAGTATACTTTGCACTCCAATGAGTGGAAAGTTGCATTAAGTCATTTGTAGAAATTCTGAGCTCTAACCCTAACCTAGTGAAAACCCTAAGCTAGGGTTAGGGTTAGGATTCCTGCAATAGGTAGACCTTTTTTGATGTCATGGCTGTGCTTTAGCTCAGAAATGGTATTTAGGAAAGGTGTTTTTACAGTGATATCAGCAGAATTATTTTTTTCCATATATAGCTGTTTGCACTGCATTGGTCAAAAGGGGACTGTAGCCTAAATTGTCCTAAAGGAGAGAGTTTGAAAGAAAGTGACAATACTGTTCAAAATATGATCTTTTGCATTGAATACACATGCATATTAAAACATAAAGCCCCCATTTTGGGGGTATTCCTGACTCTTACCCAGTTAAGCCTGAAATCATGCTCATTGAGATCACCATCCACTACAACATTTCTAATAGTAGAATACATGTCCAAAAATGGAATTTTACCCTTGTTGATACATTCTCTTTTGTTTATGGTGCTTGCTTAACCATTTCAGACACACATTTTGTTTCAGTGAAGTATATTTTGCACTCCAATGAGTGGAAAGTTGCATTAAGTCATTTGTAGAAATTCTGAGCTCTAACCCTAACCTAGTGCAAACCCTAAGCTAGGGTTAGGGTTAGGATTCCTGCAATAGGTAGACCTTTTTTGATGTCATGGCTGTGCTTTAGGTCAGAAATGGTATTTAGGAAAGGTGTTTTTACAGTGATATCTGCAGAATTATTTTTTTCCATATATAGCTGTTTGCACTGCATTGGTCAAAAGGGGACTGTAGCCTAAATTGACCTAAAGGCGAGAGTTTGAAAGAAAGTGATAATACTGTTCAAAATCTTGTCTTTGGCATTGAATACACATGAATATTAACACATAAAGCCCCCATTTTGGGGGTATTCATGACTCTTACCCAGTTAAGCCTGAAATCGTGCTCATTGTGATCACCATCCAATACAACATTTCTAATAGTAGAATTCATCTCCAAAAATGGAATTTTACCCTTGTTGATACATTCTCAGTAGTTTAGTGTGTTTGCTTAACCATTTCAGACACACATTTTGTTTCAGTGAAGTATATTTTGCACTCCAATGAGTGGAAAGTTGCATTAAGTCATTTGTAGAAATTCTGAGCTCTAACCCTAACCTAGTGCAAACCCTAAGCTAGGGTTAGGGTTAGGATTCCTGCAATAGGTAGACCTTTTTTGATGTCATGGCTGTGCTTTAGGTCAGAAATGGTATTTAGGAAAGGTGTTTTTACAGTGATATCTGCAGAATTATTTTTTTCCATATATAGCTGTTTGCACTGCATTGGTCAAAAGGGGACTGTAGCCTAAATTGTCCTAAAGGAGAGAGTTTGAAAGAAATTGATAATACTGTTCAAAATCTTGTCTTTTGCATTGAATACACATGCATATTAAAACATAAAGCCCCCATTTTGGGGGTATTCCTGACTCTTACCCAGTTAAGCCTGAAATCATGCTCATTGAGATCACCATCCACTACAACATTTCTAATAGTAGAATACATGTCCAAAAATGGAATTTTACCCTTGTTGATACATTCTCTTTTGTTTATGGTGCTTGCTTAACCATTTCAGACACACATTTTGTTTCAGTGAAGTATACTTTGCACTCCAATGAGTGGAAAGTTGCATTAAGTCATTTGTAGAAATTCTGAGCTCTAACCCTAACCTAGTGAAAACCCTAAGCTAGGGTTAGGGTTAGGATTCCTGCAATAGGTAGACCTTTTTTGATGTCATGGCTGTGCTTTAGCTCAGAAATGGTATTTAGGAAAGGTGTTTTTACAGTGATATCAGCAGAATTATTTTTTTCCATATATAGCTGTTTGCACTGCATTGGTCAAAAGGGGACTGTAGCCTAAATTGTCCTAAAGGAGAGAGTTTGAAAGAAAGTGACAATACTGTTCAAAATATGATCTTTTGCATTGAATACACATGCATATTAAAACATAAAGCCCCCATTTTGGGGGTATTCCTGACTCTTACCCAGTTAAGCCTGAAATCATGCTCATTGAGATCACCATCCACTACAACATTTCTAATAGTAGAATACATGTCCAAAAATGGAATTTTACCCTTGTTGATACATTCTCTTTTGTTTATGGTGCTTGCTTAACCATTTCAGACACACATTTTGTTTCAGTGAAGTATATTTTGCACTCCAATGAGTGGAAAGTTGCATTAAGTCATTTGTAGAAATTCTGAGCTCTAACCCTAACCTAGTGCAAACCCTAAGCTAGGGTTAGGGTTAGGATTCCTGCAATAGGTAGACCTTTTTTGATGTCATGGCTGTGCTTTAGGTCAGAAATGGTATTTAGGAAAGGTGTTTTTACAGTGATATCTGCAGAATTATTTTTTTCCATATATAGCTGTTTGCACTGCATTGGTCAAAAGGGGACTGTAGCCTAAATTGACCTAAAGGAGAGAGTTTGAAAGAAAGTGATAATACTGTTCAAAATCTTGTCTTTGGCATTGAATACACATGCATATTAACACATAAAGCCCCCATTTTGGGGGTATTCCTGACTCTTACCCAGTTAAGCCTGAAATCGTGCTCATTGTGATCACCATCCAATACAACATTTCTAATAGTAGAATACATGTCCAAAAATGGAATTTTACCCTTGTTGATACATTCTCAGTAGTTTAGTGTGTTTGCTTAACCATTTCAGACACACATTTTGTTTCAGTGAAGTATACTTTGCACTCCAATGAGTCGAAAGTTGCATTAAGTCATTTGTAGAAATTCTGAGCTCTAACCCTAACCTAGTGCAAACCCTAAGCTAGGATTAGGGTTAGGATTCCTGCAATAGGTAGACCTTTTTTGATGTCATGGCTGTGCTTTACGTCAGAAATGGTATTTAGGAAAGTTGTTTTTACAGTGATATCTGCAGAATTATTTTTTTCCATATATAGCTGTTTGCACTGCATTGGTCAAAAGGGGACTGTAGCCTAAATTGTCCTAAAGGAGAGAGTTTGAAAGAAAGTGATAATACTGTTCAAAATCTTGTCTTTGGCATTGAATACACATGCATATTAACACATAAAGCCCCCATTTTGGGGGTATTCCTGACTCTTACCCAGTTAAGCCTGAAATCGTGCTCATTGTGATCACCATCCAATACAACATTTCTAATAGTAGAATACATGTCCAAAAATAGAATTTTACCCTTGTTGATACATTCTCAGTAGTTTAGTGTGTTTGCTTAACCATTTCAGACACACATTTTGTTTCTGTGAAGTATACTTTGCACTCCAATGAGTGGAAAGTTGCATTAAGTCATTTGTAGAAATTCTGAGCTCTAACCCTAACCTAGTGCAAACCCTAAGCTAGGGTTAGGGTTAGGATTCCTGCAATAGGTAGACCTTTTTTGATGTCATGGCTGTGCTTTAGGTCAGAAATGGTATTTAGGAAAGGTGTTTTTACAGTGATATCTGCAGAATTATTTTTTTCCATATATAGCTCTTTGCACTGCATTGGTCAAAAGGGGACTGTAGCCTAAATTGTCCTAAAGGAGAGAGTTTGAAAGAAAGTGACAATACTGTTCAAAATATGATCTTTTGCATTGAATACACATGCATATTAAAACATAAAGCCCCCATTTTGGGGGTATTCCTGACTCTTTCCCAGTTAGCCTGAAATCATGCTCATTGAGATCACCATCCACTACAACATTTCTAATAATAGAATACATGTATAAAAATGGAATTTTACCCTTGTTGATACATTCTCTTTTGTTTATGGTGCTTGCTTAACCATTTCAGACACACATTTTGTTTCAGTGAAGTATATTTTGCACTCCAATGAGTGGAAAGTTGCATTAAGTCATTTGTAGAAATTCTGAGCTCTAACCCTAACCTAGTGCAAACCCTAAGCTAGGGTTAGGGTTAGGATTCCTGCAATAGGTAGACCTTTTTTGATGTCATGGCTGTGCTTTAGGTCAGAAATGGTATTTAGGAAAGGTGTTTTTACAGTGATATCTGCAGAATTATTTTTTTCCATATATAGCTGTTTGCACTGCATTGGTCAAAAGGGGACTGTAGCCTAAATTGTCCTAAAGGAGAGAGTTTGAAAGAAAGTGACAATACTGTTCAAAATCTTGTCTTTTGCATTGAATACACATGCATATTAACTCATAAAGCCCACATTTTGGGGGTATTCCTGACTCTTACCCAGTTAAGCCTGAAATCGTGCTCATTGTGATCACCATCCAATACAACATTTCTAATAGTAGAATACATTTCCAAAAATGGAATTTTACCCTTGTTGATACATTCTCAGTAGTTTAGTGTGTTTGCTTAACCATTTCAGACACACATTTTGTTTCAGTGAAGTATATTTTGCACTCCAATGAGTGGAAAGTTGCATTAAGTCATTTGTAGAAATTCTGAGCTCTAACCCTAACCTAGTGCAAACCCTAAGCTAGGGTTAGGGTTAGGATTCCTGCAATAGGTAGACCTTTTTTGATGTCATGGCTGTGCTTTAGGTCAGAAATGGTATTTAGGAAAGGTGTTTTTACAGTGATATCTGCAGAATTATTTTTTTCCATATATAGCTGTTTGCACTGCATTGGTCAAAAGGGGACTGTAGCCTAAATTGTCCTAAAGGCGAGAGTTTGAAAGAAAGTGATAATACTGTTCAAAATCTTGTCTTTGGCATTGAATACACATGAATATTAACACATAAAGCCCCCATTTTGGGGGTATTCATGACTCTTACCCAGTTAAGCCTGAAATCGTGCTCATTGTGATCACCATCCAATACAACATTTCTAATAGTAGAATTCATCTCCAAAAATGGAATTTTACCCTTGTTGATACATTCTCAGTAGTTTAGTGTGTTTGCTTAACCATTTCAGACACACATTTTGTTTCAGTGAAGTATATTTTGCACTCCAATGAGTGGAAAGTTGCATTAAGTCATTTGTAGAAATTCTGAGCTCTAACCCTAACCTAGTGCAAACCCTAAGCTAGGGTTAGGGTTAGGATTCCTGCAATAGGTAGACCTTTTTTGATGTCATGGCTGTGCTTTAGGTCAGAAATGGTATTTAGGAAAGGTGTTTTTACAGTGATATCTGCAGAATTATTTTTTTCCATATATAGCTGTTTGCACTGCATTGGTCAAAAGGGGACTGTAGCCTAAATTGTCCTAAAGGAGAGAGTTTGAAAGAAATTGATAATACTGTTCAAAATCTTGTCTTTTGCATTGAATACACATGCATATTAAAACATAAAGCCCCCATTTTGGGGGTATTCCTGACTCTTACCCAGTTAAGCCTGAAATCATGCTCATTGAGATCACCATCCACTACAACATTTCTAATAGTAGAATACATGTCCAAAAATGGAATTTTACCCTTGTTGATACATTCTCTTTTGTTTATGGTGCTTGCTTAACCATTTCAGACACACATTTTGTTTCAGTGAAGTATACTTTGCACTCCAATGAGTGGAAAGTTGCATTAAGTCATTTGTAGAAATTCTGAGCTCTAACCCTAACCTAGTGCAAACCCTAAGCTAGGGTTAGGGTTAGGATTCCTGCAATAGGTAGACCTTTTTTGATGTCATGGCTGTGCTTTAGGTCAGAAATGGTATTTAGGAAAGGTGTTTTTACAGTGATATCTGCAGAATTATTTTTTTCCATATATAGCTGTTTGCACTGCATTGGTCAAAAGGGGACTGTAGCCTAAATTGTCCTAAAGACGAGAGTTTGAAAGAAATTGATAATACTGTTCAAAATCTTGTCTTGGCATTGAATACACATGCATATTAACTCATAAACCCCACATTTTGGGGGTATTCCTGACTCTTACCCAGTTAAGCCTGAAATAGTGCTCATTGTGATCACCATCCAATACAACATTTCTAATAGTAGAATACATGTCCAAAAATGGAATTTTACCCTTGTTGATACATTCTCAGTAGTTTAGTGTGTTTGCTTAACCATTTCAGACACACATTTTGTTTCAGTGAAGTATACTTTGCACTCCAATGAGTGTAAAGTTGCTTTAAGTCATTTGTAGAAATTCTGAGCTCTAACCCTAACCTAGTGCAAACCCTAAGCTAGGGTTAGGGTTAGGATTCCTGCAATAGGTAGACCTTTTTTGATGTCATGGCTGTGCTTTAGGTCAGAAATGGTATTTAGGAAAGGTGTTTTTACAGTGATATCTGCAGAATTATTTTTTTCCATATATAGCTGTTTGCACTGCATTGGTCAAAAGGGGACTGTAGCCTAAATTGTCCTAAAGGAGAGAGTTTGAAAGAAAGTGATAATACTGTTCAAAATCTTGTCTTTGGCATTGAATACACATGCATATTAACACATAAAGCCCCCATTTTGGGGGTATTCCTGACTCTTACCCAGTTAAGCCTGAAATCGTGCTCATTGTGATCACCATCCAATACAACATTTCTAATAGTAGAATACATGTCCAAAAATGGAATTTTACCCTTGTTGATACATTCTCAGTAGTTTAGTGTGTTTGCTTAACCATTTCAGACACACATTTTGTTTCAGTGAAGTATACTTTGCACTCCAATGAGTCGAAAGTTGCATTAAGTCATTTGTAGAAATTCTGAGCTCTAACCCTAACCTAGTGCAAACCCTAAGCTAGGGTTAGGGTTAGGATTCCTGCAATAGGTAGACCTTTTTTGATGTCATGGCTGTGCTTTCGGTCAGAAATGGTATTTAGGAAAGGTGTTTTTACAGTGATATCTGCAGAATTATTTTTTTCCATATATAGCTGTTTGCACTGCATTGGTCAAAAGGGGACTGTAGCCTAAATTGTCCTAAAGGAGAGAGTTTGAAAGAAAGTGATAATACTGTTCAAAATCTTTTCTTTGGCATTGAATACACATGCATATTAACACATAAAGCCCCCATTTTGGGGGTATTCCTGACTCTTACCCAGTTAAGCCTGAAATCGTTCTCATTGTGATCACCATCCAATACAACATTTCTAATAGTAGAATACATCTCCAAAAATGGAATTTTACCCTTGTTGATACATTCTCAGTAGTTTAGTGTGTTTGCTTAACCATTTCAGACACACATTTTGTTTCAGTGAAGTATATTTTGCACTCCAATGAGTGGAAAGTTGCATTAAGTCATTTGTAGAAATTCTGAGCTCCAACCCTAACCTAGTGCAAACCCTAAGCTAGGGTTAGGATTCCTGCAATAGGTAGACCTTTTTTGATGTCATGGCTGTGCTTTAGGTCAGAAATGGTATTTAGGAAAGGTGTTTTTACAGTGATATCTGCAGAATTATTTTTTTCCATATATAGCTGTTTGCACTGCATTGGTTAAAAGGGGACTGTAGCCTAAATTGTCCTAAAGGAGAGAGTTTGAAAGAAAGTGACAATACTGTTCAAAATCTTGTCTTTTGCATTGAATACACATGCATATTAAAACATAAAGCCCCCATTTTGGGGGTATTCCTGACTCTTTCCCAGTTAAGCCTGAAATCGTGCTCCTTGTGATCACCATCCAATACAACATTTCTAATAGTAGAATACATGTCCAAAAATGGAATTTTACCCTTGTTGATACATTCTCTTTTGTTTATGGTGCTTGCTTAACCATTTCAGACACACATTTTGTTTCAGTGAAGTATATTTTGCACTCCAATGAGTGGAAAGTTGCATTAAGTCATTTGTAGAAATTCTGAGCTCTAACCCTAACCTAGTGCAAACCCTAAGCTAGGGTTAGGGTTAGGATTCCTGCAATAGGTAGACCTTTTTTGATGTCATGGCTGTGCTTTAGGTCAGAAATGGTATTTAGGAAAGGTGTTTTTACAGTGATATCTGCAGAATTATTTTTTTCCATATATAGCTGTTTGCACTGCATTGGTCAAAAGGGGACTGTAGCCTAAATTGTCCTAAAGGAGAGAGTTTGAAAGAAAGTGACAATACTATTCAAAATCTTGTCTTTTGCATTGAATACACATGCATATTAAAACATAAAGCCCCCATTTTGGGGGTATTCCTGACTCTTTCCCAGTTAGCCTGAAATCATGCTCATTGAGATCACCATCCACTACAACATTTCTAATAATAGAATACATGTACAAAAATGGAATTTTACCCTTGTTGATACATTCTCTTTTGTTTATGGTGCTTGCTTAACCATTTCAGACACACATTTTGTTTCAGTGAAGTATATTTTGCACTCCAATGAGTGGAAAGTTGCATTAAGTCATTTGTAGAAATTCTGAGCTCTAACCCTAACCTAGTGCAAACCCTAAGCTAGGGTTAGGGTTAGGATTCCTGCAATAGGTAGACCTTTTTTGATGTCATGGCTGTGCTTTAGGTCAGAAATGGTATTTAGGAAAGGTGTTTTTACAGTGATATCTGCAGAATTATTTTTTTCCATATATAGCTGTTTGCACTGCATTGGTCAAAAGGGGACTGTAGCCTAAATTGTCCTAAAGGAGAGAGTTTGAAAGAAAGTGACAATACTGTTCAAAATCTTGTCTTTTGCATTGAATACACATGCATATTAACTCATAAAGCCCACATTTTGGGGGTATTCCTGACTCTTACCCAGTTAAGCCTGAAATCGTGCTCATTGTGATCACCATCCAATACAACATTTCTAATAGTAGAATACATCTCCAAAAATGGAATTTTACCCTTGTTGATACATTCTCAGTAGTTTAGTGTGTTTACTTAACCATTTCAGACACACATTTTGTTTCAGTGAAGTATATTTTGCACTCCAATGAGTGGAAAGTTGCATTAAGTCATTTGTAGAAATTCTGAGCTCTAACCCTAACCTAGTGCAAACCCTAAGCTAGGGTTAGGGTTAGGATTCCTGCAATAGGTAGACCTTTTTTGATGTCATGGCTGTGCTTTAGGTCAGAAATGGTATTTAGGAAAGGTGTTTTTATAGTGATATCTGCAGAATTATTATTTTTCCATATATAGCTGTTTGCACTGCATTGGTCAAAAGGGGACTGTAGCCTAAATTGTCCTAAAGGAGAGAGTTTGAAAGAAAGTGACAATACTGTTCAAAATCTTGTCTTTTGCATTGAATACACATGCATATTAACACATAAAGCCCCCATTTTGGGGGTATTCCTGACTCTTACCCAGTTAAGCCTGAAATCATGCTCATTGAGATCACCATCCACTACAACATTTCTAATAATAGAATACATGTCCAAAAATGGAATTTTACCCTTGTTAATACATTCTCTTTTGTTTATGGTGCTTGCTTAACCATTTCAGACACACATTTTGTTTCAGTGAAGTATACTTTGCACTCCAATGAGTGGAAAGTTGCATTAAGTCATTTGTAGAAATTCTGAGCTCTAACCCTAACCTGGTGAAAACCCTAAGCTAGGGTTAGGGTTAGGATTCCTGCAATAGGTAGACCTTTTTTGATGTCATGGCTGTGCTTTAGGTCAGAAATGGTATTTAGGAAAGGTGTTTTTACAGTGATATCTGCAGAATTATTTTTTTCCATATATAGCTGTTTGCACTGCATTGGTCAAAAGGGGACTGTAGCCTAAATTGTCCTAAAGGCGAGAGTTTGAAAGAAAGTGACAATACTGTTCAAAATATGATCTTTTGCATTGAATACACATGCATATTAAAACATAAAGCCCCCATTTTGGGGGTATTCCTGACTCTTACCCAGTTAAGCCTGAAATCATGCTCATTGAGATCACCATCCACTACAACATTTCTAATAGTAGAATACATGTCCAAAAATGGAATTTTACCCTTGTTGATACATTCTCTTTTGTTTATGGTGCTTGCTTAACCATTTCAGACACACATTTTGTTTCAGTGAAGTATATTTTGCACTCCAATGAGTGGAAAGTTGCATTAAGTCATTTGTAGAAATTCTGAGCTCTAACCATAACCTAATGCAAACCCTAAGCTAGGGTTAGGGTTAGGATTCCTGCAATAGGTAGACCTTTTTTGATGTCATGGCTGTGCTTTAGGTCAGAAATGGAATTTAGGAAAGGTGTTTTTACAGTGATATCTGCAGAATTATTTTTTTCCATATATAGCTGTTTGCACTGCATTGGTCAAAAGGGGACTGAAGCCTAAATTGTCCTAAAGGAGAGAGTTTGAAAGAAAGTGATAATACTGTTCAAAATCTTTTCTTTGGCATTGAATACACATGCATATTAACACATAAAGCCCCCATTTTGGGGGTATTCCTGACTCTTACCCAGTTAAGCCTGAAATCGTTCTCATTGTGATCACCATCCAATACAACATTTCTAATAGTAGAATACATCTCCAAAAATGGAATTTTACCCTTGTTGATACATTCTCAGTAGTTTAGTGTGTTTGCTTAACCATTTCAGACACACATTTTGTTTCAGTGAAGTATATTTTGCACTCCAATGAGTGGAAAGTTGCATTAAGTCATTTGTAGAAATTCTGAGCTCTAACCCTAACCTAGTGCAAACCCTAAGCTAGGGTTAGGGTTAGGATTCCTGCAATAGGTAGACCTTTTTTGATGTCATGGCTGTGCTGTAGGTCAGAAATGGTATTTAGGAAAGGTGTTTTTACAGTGATATCTGCAGAATTATTTTTTTCCATATATAGCTGTTTGCACTGCATTGGTCAAAAGGGGATTGTAGCCTAAATTGTCCTAAAGACGAGAGTTTGAAAGAAAGTGATAATACTGTTCAAAATCTTGTCTTGGCATTGAATACACATGCATATTAACTCATAAAGCCCACATTTTGGGGGTATTCCTGACTCTTACCCAGTTAAGCCTGAAATCGTGCTCATTGAGATCACCATCCAATACAACATTTCTAATAGTAGAATACATCTCCAAAAATGGAATTTTACCCTTGTTGATACATTCTCAGTAGTTTAGTGTGTTTGCTTAACCATTTCAGACACACATTTTGTTTCAGTGAAGTATACTTTGCACTCCAATGAGTGGAAAGTTGCATTAAGTCATTTGTAGAAATTCTGAGCTCTAACCCTAACCTAGTGCAAACCCTAAGCTAGGGTTAGGGTTAGGATTCCCTCAATAGGTAGACCTTTTTTGATGTCATGGCTGTGCTTTAGGTCAGAAATGGTATTTAGGAAAGGTGTTTTTACAGTGATATCTGCAGAATTATTTTTTTCCATATATAGCTGTTTGCACTGCATTGGTCAAAAGGGGACTGTAGCCTAAATTGTCCTAAAGGAGAGAGTTTGAAAGAAAGTGATAATACTGTTCAAAATCTTGTCTTTGGCATTGAATACACATGCATATTAACACATAAAGCCCCCATTTTGGGGGTATTCCTGACTCTTACCCAGTTAAGCCTGAAATCGTGCTCATTGTGATCACCATCCAATACAACATTTCTAATAGTAGAATACATCTCCAAAAATGGAATTTTACCCTTGTTGATACATTCTCAGTAGTTTAGTGTGTTTGCTTAACCATTTCAGACACACATTTTGTTTCAGTGAAGTATATTTTGCACTCCAATGAGTGGAAAGTTGCATTAAGTCAATTGTAGAAATTCTGAGCTCTAACCCTAACCTAGTGCAAACCCTAAGTTAGGGTTAGGGTTAGGATTCCTGCAATAGGTAGACCTTTTTTGATGTCATGGCTGTGCTTTAGGTCAGAAATGGTATTTAGGAAAGGTGTTTTTACAGTGATATCTGCAGAATTATTTTTTTCCATATATAGCTGTTTGCACTGCATTGGTCAAAAGGGGACTGTAGCCTAAATTGTCCTAAAGGAGAGAGTTTGAAAGAAAGTGACAATACTGTTCAAAATCTTGTCTTTGGCATTGAATACACATGCATATTAAAACATAAAGCCCCCATTTTGGGGGTATTCCTGACTCTTACCCAGTTAAGCCTGAAATCATGCTCATTGAGATCACCATCCATTTCAACATTTCTAATAGTAGAATACATGTCCAAAAATGGAATTTTACCCTTGTTGATACATTCTCTTTTGTTTATGGTGCTTGCTTAACCATTTCAGACACACAATTTGTTTCAGTGAAGTATATTTTGCACTCCAATGAGTGGAAAGTTGCATTAAGTCATTTGTAGAAATTCTGAGCTCTAACCCTAACCTAGTGCAAACCCTAAGCTAGGGTTAGGGTTAGGATTCCTGCAATAGGTAGACCTTTTTTGATGTCATGGCTGTGCTGTAGGTCAGAAATGGTATTTAGGAAAGGTGTTTTTACAGTGATATCTGCAGAATTATTTTTTTCCATATATAGCTGTTTGCACTGCATTGGTCAAAAGGGGACTGTAGCCTAAATTGTCCTAAAGACGAGAGTTTGAAAGAAAGTGATAATACTGTTCAAAATCTTGTCTTGGCATTGAATACACATGCATATTAACTCATAAAGCCCACATTTTGGGGGTATTCCTGACTCTTACCCAGTTAAGCCTGAAATCGTGCTCATTGAGATCACCATCCAATACAACATTTCTAATAGTAGAATACATGTCCAAAAATGGAATTTTACCCTTGTTGATACATTCTCAGTAGTTTAGTGTGTTTGCTTAACCATTTCAGACACACATTTTGTTTCAGTGAAGTATACTTTGCACTCCAATGAGTGGAAAGTTGCATTAAGTCATTTGTAGAAATTCTGAGCTCTAACCCTTACCTAGTGCAAACCCTAAGCTAGGGTTAGGGTTAGGATTCCTGCAATAGGTAGACCTTTTTTGATGTCATGGCTGTGCTTTAGGTCAGAAATGGTATTTAGGAAAGGTGTTTTTACAGTGATATCTGCAGAATTATTTTTTTCCATATATAGCTGTTTGCACTGCATTGGTCAAAAGGGGACTGTAGCCTAAATTGTCCTAAAGGAAAGAGTTTGAAAGAAAGTGATAATACTGTTCAAAATCTTGTCTTTGGCATTGAATACACATGCATATTAACACATAGAGCCCCCATTTTGGGGGTATTCCTGACTCTTACCCAGTTAAGCCTGAAATCGTGCTCATTGTGATCACCATCCAATACAACATTTCTAATAGTAGAATACATCTCCAAAAATGGAATTTTACCCTTGTTGATACATTCTCAGTAGTTTAGTGTGTTTGCTTAACCATTTCAGACACACATTTTGTTTCAGTGAAGTATATTTTGCACTCCAATGAGTGGAAAGTTGCATTAAGTCATTTGTAGAAATTCTGAGCTCTAACCCTAACCTAGTGCAAACCCTAAGCTAGGGTTAGGGTTAGGATTCCCTCAATAGGTAGACCTTTTTTGATGTCATGGCTGTGCTTTAGGTCAGAAATGGTATTTAGGAAAGGTGTTTTTACAGTGATATCTGCAGAATTATTTTTTTCCATATATAGCTGTTTGCACTGCATTGGTCAAAAGGGGACTGTAGCCTAAATTGTCCTAAAGGAGAGAGTTTGAAAGAAAGTGACAATACTGTTCAAAATCTTGTCTTTTGCATTGAATACACATGCATATTAACACATAAAGCCCCCATTTTGGGGGTATTCCTGACTCTTACCCTGTTAAGCCTGAAATCATGCTCATTGAGATCACCATCCATTACAACATTTCTAATAGTAGAATACATGTCCAAAAATGGAATTTTACCCTTGTTGATACATTCTCTTTTGTTTATGGTGCTTGCTTAACCATTTCAGACACACATTTTGTTTCAGTGAAGTATATTTTGCACTCCAATGAGTGGAAAGTTGCATTAAGTCATTTGTAGAAATTCTGAGCTCTAACCCTAACCTAGTGCAAACCCTAAGCTAGGGTTAGGGTTAGGATTCCTGCAATAGGTAGACCTTTTTTGATGTCATGGCTGTGCTTTAGGTCAGAAATGGTATTTAGGAAAGGTGTTTTTACAGTGATATCTGCAGAATTATTTTTTTCCATATATAGCTGTTTGCACTGCATTGGTCAAAAGGGGACTGTAGCCTAAATTGTCCTAAAGGCGAGAGTTTGAAAGAAAGTGATAATACTGTTCAAAATCTTGTCTTTGGCATTGAATACACATGCATATTAACACATAAAGCCCCCATTTTGGGGGTATTCCTGACTCTTACCCAGTTAAGCCTGAAATCGTGCTCATTGTGATCACCATCCAATACAACATTTCTAATAGTAGAATACATCTCCAAAAATGGAATTTTACCCTTGTTGATACATTCTCTTTTGCTTATGGTGCTTGCTTAACCATTTCAGACACACATTTTGTTTCAGTGAAGTATACTTTGCACTCCAATGAGTGGAAAGTTGCATTAAGTCATTTGTAGAAATTCTGAGCTCTAACCCTAACCTAGTGCAAACCCTAAGCTAGGGTTAGGGTTAGGATTCCTGCAATAGGTAGACCTTTTTTGATGTCATGGCTGTGCTTTAGGTCAAAAAAGGTATTTAGGAAAGGTGTTTTTACAGTGATATCTGCAGAATTATTTTTTTCCATATATAGCTGTTTGCACTGCATTGGTCAAAAGGGGACTGTAGCCTAAATTGTCCTAAAGACGAGAGTTTGAAAGAAAGTGATAATACTGTTCAAAATCTTGTCTTGGCATTGAATACACATGCATATTAACTCATAAAGCCCACATTTTGGGGGTATTCCTGACTCTTACCCAGTTAAGCCTGAAATCGTGCTCATTGAGATCACCATCCAATACAACATTTCTAATAGTAGAATACATGTCCAAAAATGGAATTTTACCCTTGTTGATACATTCTCAGTAGTTTAGTGTGTTTGCTTAACCATTTCAGACACACATTTTGTTTCAGTGAAGTATACTTTGCACTCCAATGAGTGGAAAGTTGCATTAAGTCATTTGTAGAAATTCTGAGCTCTAACCCTAACCTAGTGCAAACCCTAAGCTAGGGTTAGGGTTAGGATTCCTGCAATAGGTAGACCTTTTTTGATGTCATGGCTGTGCTTTAGGTCAGAAATGGTATTTAGGAAAGGTGTTTTTACAGTGATATCTGCAGAATTATTTTTTTCCATATATAGCTGTTTGCACTGCATTGGTCAAAAGGGGACTGTAGCCTAAATTGTCCTAAAGGAGAGAGTTTGAAAGAAAGTGACAATACTGTTCAAAATCTTGTCTTTTGCATTGAATACACATGCATATTAAAACATAAAGCCCCCATTTTGGGGGTATTCCTGACTCTTACCCAGTTAAGCCTGAAATCATGCTCATTGAGATCACCATCCATTACAACATTTCTAATAGTAGAATACATGTCCAAAAATGGAATTTTACCCTTGTTGATACATTCTCTTTTGTTTATGGTGCTTGCTTAACCATTTCAGACACACAATTTGTTTCAGTGAAGTATATTTTGCACTCCAATGATTGGAAAGTTGCATTAAGTCATTTGTAGAAATTATGAGCTCTAACCCTAACCTAGTGCAAACCCTAAGCTAGGGTTAGGGTTAGGATTCCCTCAATAGGTAGACCTTTTTTGATGTCATGGCTGTGCTTTAGGTCAGAAATGGTATTTAGGAAAGGTGTTTTTACAGTGATATCTGCAGAATTTTTTTTTTCCATATATAGCTGTTTGCACTGCATTGGTCAAAAGGGGACTGTAGCCTAAATTGTCCTAAACGAGAGAGTTTGAAAGAAAGTGACAATACTGTTCAAAATCTTGTCTTTTGCATTGAATACACATGCATATTAACACATAAAGCTCCCATTTTGGGGGTATTCCTGACTCTTACCCTGTTAAGCCTGAAATCATGCTCATTGAGATCACCATCCTTTACAACATTTCTAATAGTAGAATACATGTCCAAAAATGGAATTTTACCCTTGTTGATACATTCTCTTTTGTTTATGGTGCTTGCTTAACCATTTCAGACACACATTTTGTTTCAGTGAAGTATATTTTGCACTCCAATGAGTGGAAAGTTGCATTAAGTCATTTGTAGAAATTCTGAGCTCTAACCCTAACCTAGTGCAAACCCTAAGCTAGGGTTAGGGTTAGGATTCCTGCAATAGGTAGACCTTTTTTGATGTCATGGCTGTGCTTTAGGTCAGAAATGGTATTTAGGAAAGGTGTTTTTACAGTGATATCTGCAGAATTATTTTTTTCCATATATAGCTGTTTGCACTGCATTGGTCAAAAGGGGACTGTAGCCTAAATTGTCCTAAAGGAGAGAGTTTGAAAGAAAGTGACAATACTGTTCAAAATCTTGTCTTTTGCATTGAATACACATGCATATTAAAACATAAAGCCCCCATTTTGGGGGTATTCCTGACTCTTACCCAGTTAAGCCTGAAATCGTGCTCATTGTGATCACCATCCAATACAACATTTCTAATAGTAGAATACATGTCCAAAAATGGAATTTTACCCTTGTTGATACATTCTCAGTAGTTTAGTGTGTTTGCTTAACCATTTCAGACACACATTTTGTTTCAGTGAAGTATATTTTGCACTCCAATGAGTGGAAAGTTGCATTAAGTCATTTGTAGAAATTCTGAGCTCTAACCCTAACCTAGTGCAAACCCTAAGCTAGGGTTAGGGTTAGGATTCCTGCAATAGGTAGACCTTTTTTGATGTCATGGCTGTGCTTTAGGTCAGAAATGGTATTTAGGAAAGGTGTTTTTACAGTGATATCTGCAGAATTATTTTTTTCCATATATAGCTGTTTGCACTGCATTGGTCAAAAGGGGACTGTAGCCTAAATTGTCCTAAAGGAAAGAGTTTGAAAGAAAGTGATAATACTGTTCAAAATCTTGTCTTTGGCATTGAATACACATGCATATTAACACATAAAGCCCCCATTTTGGGGGTATTCCTGACTCTTACCCAGTTAAGCCTGAAATCGTGCTCATTGTGATCACCATCCAATACAACATTTCTAATAGTAGAATACATCTCCAAAAATGGAATTTTACCCTTGTTGATACATTCTCAGTAGTTTAGTGTGTTTGCTTAACCATTTCAGACACACATTTTGTTTCAGTGAAGTATATTTTGCACTCCAATGAGTGGAAAGTTGCATTAAGTCATTTGTAGAAATTCTGAGCTCTAACCCTAACCTAGTGCAAACCCTAAGCTAGGGTTAGGGTTAGGATTCCTGCAATAGGTAGACCTTTTTTGATGTCATGGCTGTGCTTTAGGTCAGAAATGGTATTTAGGAAAGGTGTTTTTACAGTGATATCTGCAGAATTATTTTTTTCCATATATAGCTGTTTGCACTGCATTGGTCAAAAGGGGACTGTAGCCTAAATTGTCCTAAAGGAGAGAGTTTGAAAGAAAGTGACAATACTGTTCAAAATCTTGTCTTTTGCATTGTATACACATGCATATTAAAACATAAAGCCCCCATTTTGGGGGTATTCCTGACTCTTACCCAGTTAAGCCTGAAATCATGCTCATTGAGATCACCATCCATTACAACATTTCTAATAGTAGAATACATGTCCAAAAATGGAATTTTACCCTTGTTGATACATTCTCTTTTGTTTATGGTGCTTGCTTAACCATTTCAGACACACAATTTGTTTCAGTGAAGTATATTTTGCACTCCAATGAGTGGAAAGTTGCATTAAGTCATTTGTAGAAATTCTGAGCTCTAACCCTAACCTAGTGCAAACCCTAAGCTAGGGTTAGGGTTAGGATTCCTGCAATAGGTGGACCTTTTTTGATGTCATGGCTGTGCTTTAGGTCAGAAATGGTATTTAGGAAAGGTGTTTTTACAGTGATATCTGCAGAATTATTTTTTTCCATATCTAGCTGTTTGCACTGCATTGGTCAAAAGGGGACTGTAGCCTAAATTGTCCTAAAGGAGAGAGTTTGAAAGAAAGTGACAATACTGTTCAAAATCTTGTCTTTTGCATTGAATACACATGCATATTAACACATAAAGCCCCCATTTTGGGGGTATTCCTGACTCTTACCCTGTTAAGCCTGAAATCATGCTCATTGAGATCACCATCCATTACAACATTTCTAATAGTAGAATACATGTCCAAAAATGGAATTTTACCCTTGTTGATACATTCTCTTTTGTTTATGGTGCTTGCTTAACCATTTCAGACACACATTTTGTTTCAGTGAAGTATATTTGCACTCCAATGAGTGGAAAGTTGCATTAAGTCATTTGTAGAAATTCTGAGCTCTAACCCTAACCTAGTGCAAACCCTAAGCTAGGGTTAGGGTTAGGATTCCTGCAATAGGTAGACCTTTTTTGATGTCATGGCTGTGCTTTAGGTCAGAAATGGTATTTAGGAAAGGTGTTTTTACAGTGATATCTGCAAAATTATTTTTTTCCATATATAGCTGTTTGCACTGCATTGGTCAAAAGGGGACTGTAGCCTAAATTGTCCTAAAGGCGAGAGTTTGAAAGAAAGTGATAATACTGTTCAAAATCTTGTCTTTGGCATTGAATACACATGCATATTAACACATAAAGCCCCCATTTTGGGGGTATTCCTGACTCTTACCCAGTTAAGCCTGAAATCGTGCTCATTGTGATCACCATCCAATACAACATTTCTAATAGTAGAATACATCTCCAAAAATGGAATTTTACCCTTGTTGATACATTCTCTTTTGCTTATGGTGCTTGCTTAACCATTTCAGACACACATTTTGTTTCAGTGAAGTATACTTTGCACTCCAATGAGTGGAAAGTTGCATTAAGTCATTTGTAGAAATTCTGAGCTCTAACCCTAACCTAGTGCAAACCCTAAGCTAGGGTTAGGGTTAGGATTCCTTCAATAGGTAGACCTTTTTTGATGTCATGGCTGTGCTTTAGGTCAAAAAAGGTATTTAGGAAAGGTGTTTTTACAGTGATATCTGCAGAATTATTTTTTTCCATATATAGCTGTTTGCACTGCATTGGTCAAAAGGGGACTGTAGCCTAAATTGTCCTAAAGACGAGAGTTTGAAAGAAAGTGATAATACTGTTCAAAATCTTGTCTTGGCATTGAATACACATGCATATTAACTCATAAAGCCCACATTTTGGGGGTATTCCTGACTCTTACCCAGTTAAGCCTGAAATCGTGCTCATTGAGATCACCATCCAATACAACATTTCTAATAGTAGAATACATGTCCAAAAATGGAATTTTACCCTTGTTGATACATTCTCAGTAGTTTAGTGTGTTTGCTTAACCATTTCAGACACACATTTTGTTTCAGTGAAGTATACTTTGCACTCCAATGAGTGGAAAGTTGCATTAAGTCATTTGTAGAAATTCTGAGCTCTAACCCTAACCTAGTGCAAACCCTAAGCTAGGGTTAGGGTTAGGATTCCTGCAATAGGTAGACCTTTTTTGATGTCATGGCTGTGCTTTAGGTCAGAAATGGTATTTAGGAAAGGTGTTTTTACAGTGATATCTGCAGAATTATTTTTTTCCATATATAGCTGTTTGCACTGCATTGGTCAAAAGGGGACTGTAGCCTAAATTGTCCTAAAGGAGAGAGTTTGAAAGAAAGTGACAATACTGTTCAAAATCTTGTCTTTTGCATTGAATACACATGCATATTAAAACATAAAGCCCCCATTTTGGGGGTATTCCTGACTCTTACCCAGTTAAGCCTGAAATCATGCTCATTGAGATCACCATCCATTACAACATTTCTAATAGTAGAATACATGTCCAAAAATGGAATTTTACCCTTGTTGATACATTCTCTTTTGTTTATGGTGCTTGCTTAACCATTTCAGACACACAATTTGTTTCAGTGAAGTATATTTTGCACTCCAATGAGTGGAAAGTTGCATTAAGTCATTTGTAGAAATTATGAGCTCTAACCCTAACCTAGTGCAAACCCTAAGCTAGGGTTAGGGTTAGGATTCCCTCAATAGGTAGACCTTTTTTGATGTCATGGCTGTGCTTTAGGTCAGAAATGGTATTTAGGAAAGGTGTTTTTACAGTGATATCTGCAGAATTTTTTTTTTCCATATATAGCTGTTTGCACTGCATTGGTCAAAAGGGGACTGTAGCCTAAATTGTCCTAAACGAGAGAGTTTGAAAGAAAGTGACAATACTGTTCAAAATCTTGTCTTTTGCATTGAATACACATGCATATTAACACATAAAGCTCCCATTTTGGGGGTATTCCTGACTCTTACCCTGTTAAGCCTGAAATCATGCTCATTGAGATCACCATCCTTTACAACATTTCTAATAGTAGAATACATGTCCAAAAATGGAATTTTACCCTTGTTGATACATTCTCTTTTGTTTATGGTGCTTGCTTAACCATTTCAGACACACATTTTGTTTCAGTGAAGTATATTTTGCACTCCAATGAGTGGAAAGTTGCATTAAGTCATTTGTAGAAATTCTGAGCTCTAACCCTAACCTAGTGCAAACCCTAAGCTAGGGTTAGGGTTAGGATTCCTGCAATAGGTAGACCTTTTTTGATGTCATGGCTGTGCTTTAGGTCAGAAATGGTATTTAGGAAAGGTGTTTTTACAGTGATATCTGCAGAATTATTTTTTTCCATATATAGCTGTTTGCACTGCATTGGTCAAAAGGGGACTGTAGCCTAAATTGTCCTAAAGGAGAGAGTTTGAAAGAAAGTGACAATACTGTTCAAAATCTTGTCTTTTGCATTGAATACACATGCATATTAACACATAAATCCCCATTTTGGGGGTATTCCTGACTCTTACCCAGTTAAGCCTGAAATCGTGCTCATTGTGATCACCATCCAATACAACATTTCTAATAGTAGAATACATCTCCAAAAATGGAATTTTACCCTTGTTGATACATTCTCAGTAGTTTAGTGTGTTTGCTTAACCATTTCAGACACACATTTTGTTTCAGTGAAGTATATTTTGCACTCCAATGAGTGGAAAGTTGCATTAAGTCATTTGTAGAAATTCTGAGCTCTAACCCTAACCTAGTGCAAACCCTAAGCTAGGGTTAGGGTTAGGATTCCTGCAATAGGTAGACCTTTTTTGATGTCATGGCTGTGCTTTAGGTCAGAAATGATATTTAGGAAAGGTGTTTTTACAGTGATATCTGCAGAATTATTTTTTTCCATATATAGCTGTTTGCACTGCATTGGTCAAAAGGGGACTGTAGCCTAAATTGTCCTAAAGGAGAGAGTTTGAAAGAAAGTGACAATACTGTTCAAAATCTTGTCTTTTGCATTGTATACACATGCATATTAAAACATAAAGCCCCCATTTTGGGGGTATTCCTGACTCTTACCCAGTTAAGCCTGAAATCATGCTCATTGAGATCACCATCCATTACAACATTTCTAATAGTAGAATACATGTCAAAAAATGGAATTTTACCCTTGTTGATACATTCTCTTTTGTTTATGGTGCTTGCTTAACCATTTCAGACACACAATTTGTTTCAGTGAAGTATATTTTGCACTCCAATGAGTGGAAAGTTGCATTAAGTCATTTGTAGAAATTCTGAGCTCTAACCCTAACCTAGTGCAAACCCTAAGCTAGGGTTAGGGTTAGGATTCCTGCAATAGGTGGACCTTTTTTGATGTCATGGCTGTGCTTTAGGTCAGAAATGGTATTTAGGAAAGGTGTTTTTACAGTGATATCTGCAGAATTATTTTTTTCCATATCTAGCTGTTTGCACTGCATTGGTCAAAAGGGGACTGTAGCCTAAATTATCCTAAAGGAGAGAGTTTGAAAGAAAGTGACAATACTGTTCAAAATCTTGTCTTGGCATTGAATACACATGCATATTAACTCATAAAGCCCACATTTTGGGGGTATTCCTGACTCTTACCCAGTTAAGCCTGAAATCGTGCTCATTGAGATCACCATCCAATACAACATTTCTAATAGTAGAATACATCTCCAAAAATGGAATTTTACCCTTGTTGATACATTCTCAGTAGTTTAGTGTGTTTGCTTAACCATTTCAGACAAACATTTTGTTTCAGTGAAGTATATTTTGCACTCCAATGAGTGGAAAGTTGCATTAAGTCATTTGTAGAAATTCTGAGCTCTAACCCTAACCTAGTGCAAACCCTAAGCTAGGGTTAGGGTTAGGATTCCCTCAATAGGTAGACCTTTTTTGATGTCATGGCTGTGCTTTAGGTCAGAAATGGTATTTAGGAAAGGTGTTTTTACAGTGATATCTGCAGAATTATTTTTTTCCATATATAGCTGTTTGCACTGCATTGGTCAAAAGGGGACTGTAGCCTAAATTGTCCTAAAGGAGAGAGTTTGAAAGAAAGTGACAATACTGTTCAAAATCTTGTCTTTTGCATTGAATACACATGCATATTAACACATAAAGCCCCCATTTTGGGGGTATTCCTGACTCTTACCCTGTTAAGCCTGAAATCATGCTCATTGAGATCACCATCCATTACAACATTTCTAATAGTAGAATACATGTCCAAAAATGGAATTTTACCCTTGTTGATACATTCTCTTTTGTTTATGGTGCTTGCTTAACCATTTCAGACACACATTTTGTTTCAGTGAAGTATATTTGCACTCCAATGAGTGGAAAGTTGCATTAAGTCATTTGTAGAAATTCTGAGCTCTAACCCTAACCTAGTGCAAACCCTAAGCTAGGGTTAGGGTTAGGATTCCTGCAATAGGTAGACCTTTTTTGATGTCATGGCTGTGCTTTAGGTCAGAAATGGTATTTAGGAAAGGTGTTTTTACAGTGATATCTGCAAAATTATTTTTTTCCATATATAGCTGTTTGCACTGCATTGGTCAAAAGGGGACTGTAGCCTAAATTGTCCTAAAGGCGAGAGTTTGAAAGAAAGTGATAATACTGTTCAAAATCTTGTCTTTGGCATTGAATACACATGCATATTAACACATAAAGCCCCCATTTTGGGGGTATTCCTGACTCTTACCCAGTTAAGCCTGAAATCGTGCTCATTGTGATCACCATCCAATACAACATTTCTAATAGTAGAATACATCTCCAAAAATGGAATTTTACCCTTGTTGATACATTCTCTTTTGCTTATGGTGCTTGCTTAACCATTTCAGACACACATTTTGTTTCAGTGAAGTATACTTTGCACTCCAATGAGTGGAAAGTTGCATTAAGTCATTTGTAGAAATTCTGAGCTCTAACCCTAACCTAGTGCAAACCCTAAGCTAGGGTTAGGGTTAGGATTCCTTCAATAGGTAGACCTTTTTTGATGTCATGGCTGTGCTTTAGGTCAAAAAAGGTATTTAGGAAAGGTGTTTTTACAGTGATATCTGCAGAATTATTTTTTTCCATATATAGCTGTTTGCACTGCATTGGTCAAAAGGGGACTGTAGCCTAAATTGTCCTAAAGACGAGAGTTTGAAAGAAAGTGATAATACTGTTCAAAATCTTGTCTTGGCATTGAATACACATGCATATTAACTCATAAAGCCCACATTTTGGGGGTATTCCTGACTCTTACCCAGTTAAGCCTGAAATCGTTCTCATTGTGATCACCATCCAATACAACATTTCTAATAGTAGAATACATCTCCAAAAATGGAATTTTACCCTTGTTGATACATTCTCTTTTGCTTATGGTGCTTGCTTAACCATTTCAGACACACATTTTGTTTCAGTGAAGTATACTTTGCACTCCAATGAGTGGAAAGTTGCATTAAGTCATTTGTAGAAATTCTGAGCTCTAACCCTAACCTAGTGCAAACCCTAAGCTAGGGTTAGGGTTAGGATTCCTTCAATAGGTAGACCTTTTTTGATGTCATGGCTGTGCTTTAGGTCAAAAAAGGTATTTAGGAAAGGTGTTTTTACAGTGATATCTGCAGAATTATTTTTTTCCATATATAGCTGTTTGCACTGCATTGGTCAAAAGGGGACTGTAGCCTAAATTGTCCTAAAGACGAGAGTTTGAAAGAAAGTGATAATACTGTTCAAAATCTTGTCTTGGCATTGAATACACATGCATATTAACTCATAAAGC
This sequence comes from Atractosteus spatula, assembly GCF_055471065.1. Lineage (NCBI taxonomy): Eukaryota > Metazoa > Chordata > Actinopteri > Semionotiformes > Lepisosteidae > Atractosteus > Atractosteus spatula. The sequence goes on along the minus strand of NC_142728.1, from coordinate 5,643,420 downwards.
CCACATTTTGGGGGTATTCCTGACTCTTACCCAGTTAAGCCTGAAATCGTTCTCATTGTGATCACCATCCAATACAACATTTCTAATAGTAGAATACATGTCCAAAAATGGAATTTTACCCTTGTTGATACATTCTCAGTAGTTTAGTGTGTTTGCTTAACCATTTCAGACACACATTTTGTTTCAGTGAAGTATACTTTGCACTCCAATGAGTGGAAAGTTGCATTAAGTCATTTGTAGAAATTCTGAGCTCTAACCCTAACCTAGTGCAAACCCTAAGCTAGGGTTAGGGTTAGGATTCCTGCAATAGGTAGACCTTTTTTGATGTCATGGCTGTGCTTTAGGTCAGAAATGGTATTTAGGAAAGGTGTTTTTACAGTGATATCTGCAGAATTATTTTTTTCCATATATAGCTGTTTGCACTGCATTGGTCAAAAGGGGACTGTAGCCTAAATTGTCCTAAAGGAGAGAGTTTGAAAGAAAGTGACAATACTGTTCAAAATCTTGTCTTTTCCATTGAATACACATGCAAATTAAAACATAATGCCCTCATTTTGGGGGTATTCCTGACTCTTACCCAGTTAAGCCTGAAATCATGCTCATTGAGATCACCATCCACTACAACATTTCTAATAATAGAATACATGTCCAAAAATGGAATTTTACCCTTGTTGATACATTCTCTTTTGTTTATGGTGCTTGCTTAACCATTTCAGACACACATTTTGTTTCAGTGAAGTATACTTTGCACTCCAATGAGTGGAAAGTTGCATTAAGTCATTTGTAGAAATTCTGAGCTCTAACCCTAACCTAGTGCAAACCCTAAGCTAGGGTTAGGGTTAGGATTCCTGCAATAGGTAGACCTTTTTTGATGTCATGGCTGTGCTTTAGGTCAGAAATGGTATTTAGGAAAGGTGTTTTTACAGTGATATCTGCAGAATTATTTTTTTCCATATATAGCTGTTTGCACTGCATTGGTCAAAAGGGGACTGTAGCCTAAATTGTCCTAAAGGAGAGAGTTTGAAAGAAAGTGACAATACTGTTCAAAATCTTGTCTTTTGCATTGAATACACATGCATATTAAAACATAAAGCCCCCATTTTGGGGGTATTCCTGACTCTTACCCAGTTAAGCCTGAAATCATGCTCATTGAGATCACCATCCATTACAACATTTCTAATAGTAGAATACATGTCCAAAAATGGAATTTTACCCTTGTTGATACATTCTCTTTTGTTTATGGTGCTTGCTTAACCATTTCAGACACACATTTTGTTTCAGTGAAGTATACTTTGCACTCCAATGAGTGGAAAGTTGCATTAAGTCATTTGTAGAAATTCTGAGCTCTAACCCTAACCTAGTGCAAACCCTAAGCTAGGGTTAGGGTTAGGATTCCTGCAATAGGTAGACCTTTTTTGATGTCATGGCTGTGCTTTAGGTCAGAAATGGTATTTAGGAAAGGTGTTTTTACAGTGATATCTGCAGAATTATTTTTTTCCATATATAGCTGTTTGCACTACATTGGTCAAAAGGGGACTGTAGCCTAAATTGTCCTAAAGGCGAGAGTTTGAAAGAAAGTGATAATACTGTTCAAAATCTTGTCTTTGGCATTGAATACACATGCATATTAACACATAAAGCCCCCATTTTGGGGGTATTCCTGACTCTTACCCAGTTAAGCCTGAAATCGTGCTCATTGTGATCACCATCCAATACAACATTTCTAATAGTAGAATACATCTCCAAAAATGGAATTTTACCCTTGTTGATACATTCTCTTTTGTTTATGGTGCTTGCTTAACCATTTCAGACACACATTTTGTTTCAGTGAAGTAAACTTTGCACTCCAATGAGTGGAAAGTTGCATTAAGTCATTTGTAGAAATTCTGAGCTCTAACCCTAACCTAGTGCAAACCCTAAGCTAGGGTTAGGGTTAGGATTCCTGCAATAGGTAGACCTTTTTTGATGTCATGGCTGTACTTTAGGTCAGAAATGGTATTTAGGAAAGGTGTTTTTACAGTGATATCTGCAGAATTATTTTTTTCCATATATAGCTGTTTGCACTGCATTGGTCAAAAGGGGACTGTAGCCTAAATTGTCCTAAAGGCGAGAGTTTGAAAGAAAGTGATAATACTGTTCAAAATCTTGTCTTTGGCATTGAATACACATGCATATTAACACATAAAGCCCCCATTTTGGGGGTATTCCTGACTCTTACCCAGTTAAGCCTGAAATCGTGCTCATTGTGATCACCATCCAATACAACATTTCTAATAGTAGAATACATGTCCAAAAATGGACTTTTACCCTTGTTGATACATTCTCAGTAGTTTAGTGTGTTTGCTTAACCATTTCAGACACACATTTTGTTTCAGTGAAGTATATTTTGCACTCCAATGAGTGGAAAGTTGCATTAAGTCATTTGTAGAAATTCTGAGCTCTAACCCTAACCTAGTGCAAACCCTAAGCTAGGGTTAGGGTTAGGATTCCTGCAATAGGTAGACCTTTTTTAATGTCATGACTGTGCTTTAGGTCAGAAATGGTATTTAGGAAAGGTGTTTTTACAGTGATATCTGCAGAATTATTTTTTTCCATATATAGCTGTTTGCACTGCATTGGTCAAAAGGGGACTGTAGCCTAAATTGTCCTAAAGGCGAGAGTTTGAAAGAAAGTGATAATACTGTTCAAAATCTTGTCTTGGCATTGAATACACATGCATATTAACTCATAAAGCCCACATTTTGGGGGTATTCCTGACTCTTACCCAGTTAAGCCTGAAATCGTGCTCATTGTGATCACCATCCAATACAACATTTCTAATAGTAGAATACATGTCCAAAAATGGAATTTTACCCTTGTTGATGCATTCTTTTTAGTTAAGTGTGTTTGCTTAACCATTTCAGAAACACATTTTGATTCAGTGAAGTATATTTTGCACTCCAATGAGGGGAAAGTTGCATTAAGTCATTTGTAGAAATTCTGAGCTCTAACCCTAACCCAGTGCAAACCCTAAGCTAGGGTTAGGGTTAGAATTCCTGCAATAGGTAGACCTTTTTTGATGTCATGGCTGTGCTTTAGGTCAGAAATGGTATTTAGGAAAGGTGTTTTTACAGTGATATCTGCAGAATTATTTTTTTCCATATATAGCTGTTTGCACTGCATTGGTCAAAAGGGGACTATAGCCTAAATTGTCCTAAAGGCGAGAGTTTGAAAGAAAGTGATAATAGTGTTCAAAATCTTGTCTTTGGCATTGAATACACATCCATATTAACACATAAATCCCCATTTTGGGGGTATTCCTGACTCTCACCCAGTTAAGCCTGAAATCGTGCTCATTGAGATCACCATCCAATACAACATTTCTAATAGTAGAATACATTTCCAAAAATGGAATATTACCCTTGTTGATACATTCTCAGTAGTTTAGTGTGCTTCCTTAACCATTTCAGACACACATTTTGTTTCAGTGAGGTATATTTTGCACTCCAATGAGTGGAAAGTTTCATTAAGTCATTTGTAGAAATTCTGAGCTCTAACCCTAACCTAGTGCAAACCCTAAGCTAGGGTTAGGGTTAGGATTCCTGCAATAGGTAGACCTTTTTTGATGTCATGGCTGTGGTTTAGGTCAGAAATGGTATTTAGGAAAGGTGTTTTTACAGTGATATCTGCAGAATTATTTTTTTCCATATATAGCTGTTTGCACTGCATTGGTCAAAAGGGGACTGTAGCCTAAATTGTCCTAAAGGCGAGAGTTTGAAAGAAAGTGACAATACTGTTCAAAATCTTGTCTTTTCCATTGAATACACATGCAAATTAAAACATAATGCCCTCATTTTGGGGGTATTCCTGACTCTTACCCAGTTAAGCCTGAAATCATGCTCATTGAGATCACCATCCACTACAACATTTCTAATACTAGAATACATGTCCAAAAATGGAATTTTACCCTTGTTGATACATTCTCTTTTGTTTATGGTGCTTGCTTAACCATTTCAGACACACATTGTGTTTCAGTGAAGTATATTTTGCACTCCAATGAGTGGAAAGTTGCATTAAGTCATTTGTAGAAATTCTGAGCTCTAACCCTAACCTAGTGCAAACCCTAAGCTAGGGTTAGGGTTAGGATTCCTGCAATAGGTAGACCTTTTTTGATGTCATGGCTGTGCTTTAGGTCAGAAATGGTATTTAGGAAAGGTGTTTTTACAGTGATATCTGCAGAATTATTTTTTTCCATATATAGCTGTTTGCACTGCATTGGTCAAAAGGGGACTGTAGCCTAAACTGTCCTAAAGGCGAGAGTTTGAAAGAAAGTGATAATACTGTTCAAAATCTTGTCTTTGGCATTGAATACACATGCATATTAACACATAAAGCCCCCATTTTGGGGGTATTCCTGACTCTTACCCAGTTAAGCCTGAAATCGTGCTCATTGTGATCACCATCCAATACAACATTTCTAATAGTAGAATACATCTCCAAAAATGGAATTTTACCCTTGTTGATACATTCTCTTTTGTTTATGGTGCTTGCTTAACCATTTCAGACACACATTTTGTTTCAGTGAAGTATACTTTGCACTCCAATCAGTGGAAAGTTGCATTAAGTCATTTGTAGAAATTCTGAGCTCTAACCCTAACCTAGTGCAAACCCTAAGCTAGGGTTAGGGTTAGGATTCCCTCAATAGGTAGACCTTTTTTGATGTCATGGCTGTGCTTTAGGTCAGAAATGGTATTTAGGAAAGGTGTTTTTACAGTGATATCTGCAGAATTATTTTTTTCCATATATAGCTGTTTGCACTGCATTGGTCAAAAGGGGACTGTAGCCTAAATTGTCCTAAAGGCGAGAGTTTGAAAGAAAGTGATAATACTGTTCAAAATCTTGTCTTTGGCATTGAATACACATGCATATTAACACATAAAGCCCCCATTTTGGGGGTATTCCTGACTCTTACCCAGTTAAGCCTGAAATCGTGCTCATTGTGATCACCATCCAATACAACATTTCTAATAGTAGAATACATCTCCAAAAATGGAATTTAACCCTTGTTGATACATTCTCAGTAGTTTAGTGTGTTTGCTTAACCATTTCAGACACACATTTTGTTTCAGTGAAGTATATTTTGCACTCCAATGAGTGGAAAGTTGCATTAAGTCATTTGTAGAAATTCTGAGCTCTAACCCTAACCTAGTGCAAACCCTAAGCTAGGGTTAGGGTTAGGATTCCTGCAATAGGTAGACCTTTTTTGATGTCATGTCTGTGCTTTAAGTCAGAAATGGTATTTAGGAAAGGTGTTTTTACAGTGATATCTGCAGAATTATTTTTTTCCATATATAGCTGTTTGCACTGCATTGGTCAAAAGGGGACTGTAGCCTAAATTGTCCTAAAGGAGAGAGTTTGAAAGAAAGTGACAATACTGTTCAAAATCTTGTCTTTTGCATTGAATACACATGCATATTAAAACATAAAGCCCCCATTTTGGGGGTATTCCTGACTCTTACCCAGTTAAGCCTGAAATCATGCTCATTGAGATCACCATCCACTACAACATTTCTAATAATAGAATACATGTCCAAAAATGGAATTTTTCCCTTGTTGATACATTCTCTTTTGTTTATGGTGCTTGCTTAACCATTTCAGACACACATTTTGTTTCAGTGAAGTATATTTTGCACTCCAATGAGTGGAAAGTTGCATTAAGTCATTTGTAGAAATTCTGAGCTCTAACCCTAACCTAGTGCAAACCCTAAGCTAGGTATAGGGTTAGGATTCCTGCAATAGGTAGACCTTTTTTGATGTCATGGCTGTGCTTTAGGTCAGAAATGGTATTTAGGAAAGGTGTTTTTACAGTGATATCTGCAGAATTATTTTTTTCCATATATAGCTGTTTGCACTGCATTGGTCAAAAGGGGACTGTAGCCTAAATTGTCCTAAAGGCGAGAGTTTGAAAGAAAGTGATAATACTGTTCAAAATCGTGTCTTGGCATTGAATACACATGCATATTAACTCATAAAGCCCACATTTTGGGGGTATTCCTGACTCTTACCCCGTTAAGCCTGAAATCGTGCTCATTGTGATCACCATCCAATACAACATTTCTAATAGTAGAATATATCTCCAAAAATGGAATTTTACCCTTGTTGATACATTCTCAGTAGTTTAGTGTGTTTGCTTAACCATTTCAGAAACACATTTTGATTCAGTGAAGTATATTTTGCACTCCAATGAGTGGAAAGTTGCATTAAGTCATTTGTAGAAATTCTGAGCTCTAACCCTAACCCAGTGCAAACCCTAAGCTAGGGTTAGGGTTAGGATTCCTGCAATAGGTAGACCTTTTTTGATGTCATGGCTGTGCTTTAGGTCAGAAATGGTATTTAGGAAAGGTGTTTTTACAGTGATATCTGCAGAATTATTTTTTTCCATATATAGCTGTTTGCACTGCATTGGTCAAAAGGGGACTGTAGCCTAAATTGTCCTAAAGGCGAGAGTTTGAAAGAAAGTGACAATTCTGTTCAAAATCTTGTCTTTTCCATTGAATACACATGCAAATTAAAACATAATGCCCTCATTTTGGGGGTATTCCTGACTCTTACCCAGTTAAGCCTGAAATCATGCTCATTGAGATCACCATCCACTACAACATTTCTAATAATAGAATACATGTCCAAAAATGGAATTTTACCCTTGTTGATACATTCTCTTTTGTTTATGGTGCTTGCTTAACCATTTCAGACACACATTTTGTTTCAGTGAAGTATACTTTGCACTCCAATGAGTGGAAAGTTGCATTAAGTCATTTGTAGAAATTCTGAGCTCTAACCCTAACCTAGTGCAAACCCTAAGCTAGGGTTAGGGTTAGGATTCCTGCAATAGGTAGACCTTTTTTGATGTCATGGCTGTGCTTTAGGTCAGAAATGGTATTTAGGAAAGGTGTTTTTACAGTGATATCTGCAGAATTATTTTTTTCCATATATAGCTGTTTGCACTGCATTGGTCTAAAGGGGACTGTAGCCTAAATTGTCCTAAAGGCAAGAGTTTGAAAGAAAGTGATAATACTGTTCAAAATCTTGTCTTTGGCATTGAATACACATGCATATTAACACATAAAGCCCCCATTTTGGGGGTATTCCTGACTCTTACCCAGTTAAGCCTGAAATCGTGCTCATTGAGATCACCATCCACTACAACATTTCTAATAGTAGAATACATGTCCAAAAATGGAATTTTACCCTTGTTGATGCATTCTCTTTAGTTAAGTGTGTTTGCTTAACCATTTCAGAAACACATTTTGATTCAGTGAAGTATATTTTGCACTCCAATGAGTGGAAAGTTGCATTAAGTCATTTGTAGAAATTCTGAGCTCTAACCCTAACCCAGTGCAAACCCTAAGCTAGGGTTAGGGTTAGGATTCCTGCAATAGGTAGACCTTTTTTGATGTCATGGCTGTGCTTTAGGTCAGAAATGGTATTTAGGAAAGGTGTTTTTACAGTGATATCTGCAGAATTATTTTTTTCCATATATAGCTGTTTGCACTGCATTGGTCAAAAGGGGACTATAGCCTAAATTGTCCTAAAGGCGAGAGCTTGAAAGAAAGTGATAATAGTGTTCAAAATCTTGTCTTTGGCATTGAATACACATGCATATTAACACATAAAGCCCCCATTTTGGGGGTATTCCTGACTCTCACCCAGTTAAGCCTGAAATCATGCTCATTGAGATCACCATCCACTACAACATTTCTAATTGTAGAATACATGTCCAAAAATGGAATTTTACCCTTGTTGATACATTCTCAGTAGTTTAGTGTGTTTGCTTAACCATTTCAGACACACATTTTGTTTCAGTGAAGTATATTTTGCACTCCAATGAGTGGAAAGTTGCATTAAGTCATTTGTAGAAATTCTGAGCTCTAACCCTAACCTAGTGCAAACCCTAAGCTAGGGTTAGGGTTAGGATTCCTGCAATAGGTAGACCTTTTTTGATGTCATGGCTGTGCTTTAGGTCAGAAATGGTATTTAGGAAAGGTGTTTTTACAGTGATATCTGCAGAATTATTTTTTTCCATATATAGCTGTTTGCACTGCATTGGTCAAAAGGGGACTGTAGCCTAAATTGTCCTAAAGGAGAGAGTTTGAAAGAAAGTGACAATACTGTTCAAAATCTTGTCTTTTGCATTGAATACACATGCATATTAAAACATAAAGCCCCCATTTTGGGGGTATTCCTGACTCTTACCCAGTTAAGCCTGAAATCATGCTCATTGAGATCACCATCCACTACAACATTTCTAATAATAGAATACATGTCCAAAAATGGAATTTTACCCTTGTTGATACATTCTCTTTTGTTTATGGTGCTTGCTTAACCATTTCAGACACACATTTTGTTTCAGTGAAGTATACTTTGCACTCCAATGAGTGGAAAGTTGCATTAAGTCATTTGTAGAAATTCTGAGCTCTAACCCTAACCTAGTGCAAACCCTAAGCTAGGGTTAGGGTTAGGATTCCTGCAATAGGTAGACCTTTTTTGATGTCATGGCTGTGCTTTAGGTCAGAAATGGTATTTAGGAAAGGTGTTTTTACAGTGATATCTGCAGAATTATTTTTTTCCATATATAGCTGTTTGCACTGCATTGGTCAAAAGGGGACTGTAGCCTAAATTGTCCTAAAGGCGAGAGTTTGAAAGAAAGTGATAATACTGTTCAAAATCTTGTCTTTGGCATTGAATACACATGCATATTAACACATAAAGCCCCCATTTTGGGGGTATTCCTGACTCTTACCCAGTTAAGCCTGAAATCGTGCTCATTGTGATCACCATCCAATACAACATTTCTAATAGTAGAATACATCTCCAAAAATGGAATTTTACCCTTGTTGATACATTCTCAGTAGTTTAGTGTGTTTGCTTAACCATTTCAGACACACATTTTGTTTCAGTGAAGTATATTTTGCACTCCAATGAGTGGAAAGTTGCATTAAGTCATTTGTAGAAATTCTGAGCTCTAACCCTAACCTAGTGCAAACCCTAAGCTAGGGTTAGGGTTAGGATTCCTGCAATAGGTAGACCTTTTTTGATGTCATGGCTGTGCTTTAGGTCAGAAATGGTATTTAGGAAAGGTGTTTTTACAGTGATATCTGCAGAATTATTTTTTTCCATATATAGCTGTTTGCACTACATTGGTCAAAAGGGGACTGTAGCCTAAATTGTCCTAAAGGCGAGAGTTTGAAAGAAAGTGATAATACTGTTCAAAATCTTGTCTTTGGCATTGAATACACATGCATATTAACACATAAAGCCCCCATTTTGGGGGTATTCCTGACTCTTACCCAGTTAAGCCTGAAATCGTGCTCATTGTGATCACCATCCAATACAACATTTCTAATAGTAGAATACATCTCCAAAAATGGAATTTTACCCTTGTTGATACATTCTCTTTTGTTTATGGTGCTTGCTTAACCATTTCAGACACACATTTTGTTTCAGTGAAGTATACTTTGCACTCCAATGAGTGGAAAGTTGCATTAAGTCATTTGTAGAAATTCTGAGCTCTAACCCTAACCTAGTGCAAACCCTAAGCTAGGGTTAGGGTTAGGATTCCTGCAATAGGTAGACCTTTTTTGATGTCATGGCTGTGCTTTAGGTCAGAAATGGTGTTTAGGAAAGGTGTTTTTACAGTGATATCTGCAGAATTATTTTTTTCCATATATAGCTGTTTGCACTGCATTGGTCAAAAGGGGACTGTAGCCTAAATTGTCCTAAAGGAGAGAGTTTGAAAGAAAGTGATAATACTGTTCAAAATCTTGTCTTTGGCATTGAATACACATGCATATTAACACATAAAGCCCCCATTTTGGGGGTATTCCTGACTCTTACCCAGTTAAGCCTGAAATCATGCTCATTGAGATCACCATCCAATACAACATTTCTAATAGTAGAATACATCTCCAAAAATGGAATTTAACCCTTGTTGATACATTCTCAGTAGTTTAGTGTGTTTGCTTAACCATTTCAGACACACATTTTGTTTCAGTGAAGTATACTTTGCACTCCAATGAGTGGAAAGTTGCATTAAGTCATTTGTAGAAATTCTGAGCTCTAACCCTAACCTAGTGCAAACCCTAAGCTAGGGTTAGGGTTAGGATTCCTGCAATAGGTAGACCTTTTTTGATGTCATGGCTGTGCTTTAGGTCAGAAATGGTATTTAGGAAAGGTGTTTTTACAGTGATATCTGCAGAATTATTTTTTTCCATATATAGCTGTTTGCACTGCATTGGTCAAAAGGGGACTGTAGCCTAAATTGTCCTAAAGGAGAGAGTTTGAAAGAAAGTGATAATACTGTTCAAAATCTTGTCTTTGGCATTGAATACACATGCATATTAACACATAAAGCCCCCATTTTGGGGGTATTCCTGACTCTTACCCAGTTAAGCCTGAAATCATGCTCATTGAGATCACCATCCAATACAACATTTCTAATAGTAGAATACATCTCCAAAAATGGAATTTAACCCTTGTTGATACATTCTCAGTAGTTTAGTGTGTTTGCTTAACCATTTCAGACACACATTTTGTTTCAGTGAAGTATATTTTGCACTCCAATGAGTGGAAAGTTGCATTAAGTCATTTGTAGAAATTCTGAGCTCTAACCCTAACCTAGTGCAAACCCTAAGCTAGGGTTAGGGTTAGGATTCCTGCAATAGGTAGACCTTTTTTGATGTCATGGCTGTGCTTTAGGTCAGAAATGGTATTTAGGAAAGGTGTTTTTACAGTGATATCTGCAGAATTATTTTTTTCCATATATAGCTGTTTGCACTGCATTGGTCAAAAGGGGACTGTAGCCTAAATTGTCCTAAAGGAGAGAGTTTGAAAGAAAGTGACAATACTGTTCAAAATCTTGTCTTTTGCATTGAATACACATGCATATTAAAACATAAAGCCCCCATTTTGGGGGTATTCCTGACTCTTACCCAGTTAAGCCTGAAATCATGCTCATTGAGATCACCATCCACTACAACATTTCTAATAATAGAATACATGTCCAAAAATGGAATTTTACCCTTGTTGATACATTCTCTTTTGTTTATGGTGCTTGCTTAACCATTTCAGACACACATTTTGTTTCAGTGAAGTATACTTTGCACTCCAATGAGTGGAAAGTTGCATTAAGTCATTTGTAGAAATTCTGAGCTCTAACCCTAACCTAGTGCAAACCCTAAGCTAGGGTTAGGGTTAGGATTCCTGCAATAGGTAGACCTTTTTTGATGTCATGGCTGTGCTTTAGGTCAGAAATGGTATTTAGGAAAGGTGTTTTTACAGTGATATCTGCAGAATTATTTTTTTCCATATATAGCTGTTTGCACTGCATTGGTCAAAAGGGGACTGTAGCCTAAATTGTCCTAAAGGCGAGAGTTTGAAAGAAAGTGATAATACTGTTCAAAATCTTGTCTTTGGCATTGAATACACATGCATATTAACACATAAAGCCCCCATTTTGGGGGTATTCCTGACTCTTACCCAGTTAAGCCTGAAATCGTGCTCATTGTGATCACCATCCAATACAACATTTCTAATAGTAGAATACATCTCCAAAAATGGAATTTAACCCTTGTTGATACATTCTCAGTAGTTTAGTGTGTTTGCTTAACCATTTCAGACACACATTTTGTTTCAGTGAAGTATATTTTGCACTCCAATGAGTGGAAAGTTGCATTAAGTCATTTGTAGAAATTCTGAGCTCTAACCCTAACCTAGTGCAAACCCTAAGCTAGGGTTAGGGTTAGGATTCCTGCAATAGGTAGACCTTTTTTGATGTCATGGCTGTGCTTTAGGTCAGAAATGGTATTTAGGAAAGGTGTTTTTACAGTGATATCTGCAGAATTATTTTTTTCCATATATAGCTGTTTGCACTGCATTGGTCAAAAGGGGACTGTAGCCTAAATTGTCCTAAAGGAGAGAGTTTGAAAGAAAGTGACAATACTGTTCAAAATCTTGTCTTTTGCATTGAATACACATGCATATTAAAACATAAAGCCCCCATTTTGGGGGTATTCCTGACTCTTACCCAGTTAAGCCTGAAATCATGCTCATTGAGATCACCATCCACTACAACATTTCTAATAATAGAATACATGTCCAAAAATGGAATTTTACCCTTGTTGATACATTCTCTTTTGTTTATGGTGCTTGCTTAACCATTTCAGACACACATTTTGTTTCAGTGAAGTATACTTTGCACTCCAATGAGTGGAAAGTTGCATTAAGTCATTTGTAGAAATTCTGAGCTCTAACCCTAACCTAGTGCAAACCCTAAGCTAGGGTTAGGGTTAGGATTCCTGCAATAGGTAGACCTTTTTTGATGTCATGGCTGTGCTTTAGGTCAGAAATGGTATTTAGGAAAGGTGTTTTTACAGTGATATCTGCAGAATTATTTTTTTCCATATATAGCTGTTTGCACTGCATTGGTCAAAAGGGGACTGTAGCCTAAATTGTCCTAAAGGCGAGAGTTTGAAAGAAAGTGATAATACTGTTCAAAATCTTGTCTTTGGCATTGAATACACATGCATATTAACACATAAAGCCCCCATTTTGGGGGTATTCCTGACTCTTACCCAGTTAAGCCTGAAATCGTGCTCATTGTGATCACCATCCAATACAACATTTCTAATAGTAGAATACATCTCCAAAAATGGAATTTTACCCTTGTTGATACATTCTCAGTAGTTTAGTGTGTTTGCTTAACCATTTCAGACACACATTTTGTTTCAGTGAAGTATATTTTGCACTCCAATGAGTGGAAAGTTGCATTAAGTCATTTGTAGAAATTCTGAGCTCTAACCCTAACCTAGTGCAAACCCTAAGCTAGGGTTAGGGTTAGGATTCCTGCAATAGGTAGACCTTTTTTGATGTCATGGCTGTGCTTTAGGTCAGAAATGGTATTTAGGAAAGGTGTTTTTACAGTGATATCTGCAGAATTATTTTTTTCCATATATAGCTGTTTGCACTACATTGGTCAAAAGGGGACTGTAGCCTAAATTGTCCTAAAGGCGAGAGTTTGAAAGAAAGTGATAATACTGTTCAAAATCTTGTCTTTGGCATTGAATACACATGCATATTAACACATAAAGCCCCCATTTTGGGGGTATTCCTGACTCTTACCCAGTTAAGCCTGAAATCGTGCTCATTGTGATCACCATCCAATACAACATTTCTAATAGTAGAATACATCTCCAAAAATGGAATTTTACCCTTGTTGATACATTCTCTTTTGTTTATGGTGCTTGCTTAACCATTTCAGACACACATTTTGTTTCAGTGAAGTATACTTTGCACTCCAATCAGTGGAAAGTTGCATTAAGTCATTTGTAGAAATTCTGAGCTCTAACCCTATCCTAGTGCAAACCCTAAGCTAGGGTTAGGGTTAGGATTCCCTCAATAGGTAGACCTTTTTTGATGTCATGGCTGTGCTTTAGGTCAGAAATGGTATTTAGGAAAGGTGTTTTTACAGTGATATCTGCAGAATTATTTTTTTCCATATATAGCTGTTTGCACTGCATTGGTCAAAAGGGGACTGTAGCCTAAATTGTCCTAAAGGCGAGAGTTTGAAAGAAAGTGATAATACTGTTCAAAATCTTGTCTTTGGCATTGAATACACATGCATATTAACACATAAAGCCCCCATTTTGGGGGTATTCCTGACTCTTACCCAGTTAAGCCTGAAATCGTGCTCATTGTGATCACCATCCAATACAACATTTCTAATAGTAGAATACATCTCCAAAAATGGAATTTAACCCTTGTTGATACATTCTCAGTAGTTTAGTGTGTTTGCTTAACCATTTCAGACACACATTTTGTTTCAGTGAAGTATATTTTGCACTCCAATGAGTGGAAAGTTGCATTAAGTCATTTGTAGAAATTCTGAGCTCTAACCCTAACCTAGTGCAAACCCTAAGCTAGGGTTAGGGTTAGGATTCCTGCAATAGGTAGACCTTTTTTGATGTCATGGCTGTGCTTTAGGTCAGAAATGGTATTTAGGAAAGGTGTTTTTACAGTGATATCTGCAGAATTATTTTTTTCCATATATAGCTGTTTGCACTGCATTGGTCAAAAGGGGACTGTAGCCTAAATTGTCCTAAAGGAGAGAGTTTGAAAGAAAGTGACAATACTGTTCAAAATCTTGTCTTTTGCATTGAATACACATGCATATTAAAACATAAAGCCCCCATTTTGGGGGTATTCCTGACTCTTACCCAGTTAAGCCTGAAATCATGCTCATTGAGATCACCATCCACTACAACATTTCTAATAATAGAATACATGTCCAAAAATGGAATTTTACCCTTGTTGATACATTCTCTTTTGTTTATGGTGCTTGCTTAACCATTTCAGACACACATTTTGTTTCAGTGAAGTATATTTTGCACTCCAATGAGTGGAAAGTTGCATTAAGTCATTTGTAGAAATTCTGAGCTCTAACCCTAACCTAGTGCAAACCCTAAGCTAGGTATAGGGTTAGGATTCCTGCAATAGGTAGACCTTTTTTGATGTCATGGCTGTGCTTTAGGTCAGAAATGGTATTTAGGAAAGGTGTTTTTACAGTGATATCTGCAGAATTATTTTTTTCCATATATAGCTGTTTGCACTGCATTGGTCAAAAGGGGACTGTAGCCTAAATTGTCCTAAAGGCGAGAGTTTGAAAGAAAGTGATAATACTGTTCAAAATCTTGTCTTTGGCATTGAATACACATGCATATTAACACATAAAGCCCCCATTTTGGGGGTATTCCTGACTCTTACCCAGTTAAGCCTGAAATCGTGCTCATTGTGATCACCATCCAATACAACATTTCTAATAGTAGAATACATCTCCAAAAATGGAATTTAACCCTTGTTGATACATTCTCAGTAGTTTAGTGTGTTTGCTTAACCATTTCAGACACACATTTTGTTTCAGTGAAGTATATTTTGCACTCCAATGAGTGGAAAGTTGCATTAAGTCATTTGTAGAAATTCTGAGCTCTAACCCTAACCTAGTGCAAACCCTAAGCTAGGGTTAGGGTTAGGATTCCTGCAATAGGTAGACCTTTTTTGATGTCATGGCTGTGCTTTAGGTCAGAAATGGTATTTAGGAAAGGTGTTTTTACAGTGATATCTGCAGAATTATTTTTTTCCATATATAGCTGTTTGCACTGCATTGGTCAAAAGGGGACTGTAGCCTAAATTGTCCTAAAGGAGAGAGTTTGAAAGAAAGTGACAATACTGTTCAAAATCTTGTCTTTTGCATTGAATACACATGCATATTAAAACATAAAGCCCCCATTTTGGGGGTATTCCTGACTCTTACCCAGTTAAGCCTGAAATCATGCTCATTGAGATCACCATCCACTACAACATTTCTAATAATAGAATACATGTCCAAAAATGGAATTTTACCCTTGTTGATACATTCTCTTTTGTTTATGGTGCTTGCTTAACCATTTCAGACACACATTTTGTTTCAGTGAAGTATACTTTGCACTCCAATGAGTGGAAAGTTGCATTAAGTCATTTGTAGAAATTCTGAGCTCTAACCCTAACCTAGTGCAAACCCTAAGCTAGGGTTAGGGTTAGGATTCCTGCAATAGGTAGACCTTTTTTGATGTCATGGCTGTGCTTTAGGTCAGAAATGGTATTTAGGAAAGGTGTTTTTACAGTGATATCTGCAGAATTATTTTTTTCCATATATAGCTGTTTGCACTGCATTGGTCAAAAGGGGACTGTAGCCTAAATTGTCCTAAAGGCGAGAGTTTGAAAGAAAGTGATAATACTGTTCAAAATCTTGTCTTTGGCATTGAATACACATGCATATTAACACATAAAGCCCCCATTTTGGGGGTATTCCTGACTCTTACCCAGTTAAGCCTGAAATCGTGCTCATTGTGATCACCATCCAATACAACATTTCTAATAGTAGAATACATCTCCAAAAATGGAATTTAACCCTTGTTGATACATTCTCAGTAGTTTAGTGTGTTTGCTTAACCATTTCAGACACACATTTTGTTTCAGTGAAGTATATTTTGCACTCCAATGAGTGGAAAGTTGCATTAAGTCATTTGTAGAAATTCTGAGCTCTAACCCTAACCTAGTGCAAACCCTAAGCTAGGGTTAGGGTTAGGATTCCTGCAATAGGTAGACCTTTTTTGATGTCATGGCTGTGCTTTAGGTCAGAAATGGTATTTAGGAAAGGTGTTTTTACAGTGATATCTGCAGAATTATTTTTTTCCATATATAGCTGTTTGCACTACATTGGTCAAAAGGGGACTGTAGCCTAAATTGTCCTAAAGGCGAGAGTTTGAAAGAAAGTGATAATACTGTTCAAAATCTTGTCTTTGGCATTGAATACACATGCATATTAACACATAAAGCCCCCATTTTGGGGGTATTCCTGACTCTTACCCAGTTAAGCCTGAAATCGTGCTCATTGTGATCACCATCCAATACAACATTTCTAATAGTAGAATACATCTCCAAAAATGGAATTTTACCCTTGTTGATACATTCTCTTTTGTTTATGGTGCTTGCTTAACCATTTCAGACACACATTTTGTTTCAGTGAAGTATACTTTGCACTCCAATCAGTGGAAAGTTGCATTAAGTCATTTGTAGAAATTCTGAGCTCTAACCCTAACCTAGTGCAAACCCTAAGCTAGGGTTAGGGTTAGGATTCCCTCAATAGGTAGACCTTTTTTGATGTCATGGCTGTGCTTTAGGTCAGAAATGGTATTTAGGAAAGGTGTTTTTACAGTGATATCTGCAGAATTATTTTTTTCCATATATAGCTGTTTGCACTGCATTGGTCAAAAGGGGACTGTAGCCTAAATTGTCCTAAAGGCGAGAGTTTGAAAGAAAGTGATAATACTGTTCAAAATCTTGTCTTTGGCATTGAATACACATGCATATTAACACATAAAGCCCCCATTTTGGGGGTATTCCTGACTCTTACCCAGTTAAGCCTGAAATCGTGCTCATTGTGATCACCATCCAATACAACATTTCTAATAGTAGAATACATCTCCAAAAATGGAATTTAACCCTTGTTGATACATTCTCAGTAGTTTAGTGTGTTTGCTTAACCATTTCAGACACACATTTTGTTTCAGTGAAGTATATTTTGCACTCCAATGAGTGGAAAGTTGCATTAAGTCATTTGTAGAAATTCTGAGCTCTAACCCTAACCTAGTGCAAACCCTAAGCTAGGGTTAGGGTTAGGATTCCTGCAATAGGTAGACCTTTTTTGATGTCATGTCTGTGCTTTAAGTCAGAAATGGTATTTAGGAAAGGTGTTTTTACAGTGATATCTGCAGAATTATTTTTTTCCATATATAGCTGTTTGCACTGCATTGGTCAAAAGGGGACTGTAGCCTAAATTGTCCTAAAGGAGAGAGTTTGAAAGAAAGTGACAAAACTGTTCAAAATCTTGTCTTTTGCATTGAATACACATGCATATTAAAACATAAAGCCCCCATTTTGGGGGTATTCCTGACTCTTACCCAGTTAAGCCTGAAATCATGCTCATTGAGATCACCATCCACTACAACATTTCTAATAATAGAATACATGTCCAAAAATGGAATTTTACCCTTGTTGATACATTCTCTTTTGTTTATGGTGCTTGCTTAACCATTTCAGACACACATTTTGTTTCAGTGAAGTATACTTTGCACTCCAATGAGTGGAAAGTTGCATTAAGTCATTTGTAGAAATTCTGAGCTCTAACCCTAACCTAGTGCAAACCCTAAGCTAGGGTTAGGGTTAGGATTCCTGCAATAGGTAGACCTTTTTTGATGTCATGGCTGTGCTTTAGGTCAGAAATGGTATTTAGGAAAGGTGTTTTTACAGTGATATCTGCAGAATTATTTTTTTCCATATATAGCTGTTTGCACTGCATTGGTCAAAAGGGGACTGTAGCCTAAATTGTCCTAAAGGCGAGAGTTTGAAAGAAAGTGATAATACTGTTCAAAATCTTGTCTTTGGCATTGAATACACATGCATATTAACACATAAAGCCCCCATTTTGGGGGTATTCCTGACTCTTACCCAGTTAAGCCTGAAATCGTGCTCATTGTGATCACCATCCAATACAACATTTCTAATAGTAGAATACATCTCCAAAAATGGAATTTTACCCTTGTTGATACATTCTCTTTTGTTTATGGTGCTTGCTTAACCATTTCAGACACACATTTTGTTTCAGTGAAGTATATTTTGCACTCCAATGAGTGGAAAGTTGCATTAAGTCATTTGTAGAAATTCTGAGCTCTAACCCTAACCTAGTGCAAACCCTAAGCTAGGGTTAGGGTTAGGATTCCTGCAATAGGTAGACCTTTTTTGATGTCATGGCTGTGCTTTAGGTCAGAAATGGTATTTAGGAAAGGTGTTTTTACAGTGATATCTGCAGAATTATTTTTTTCCATATATAGCTGTTTGCACTGCATTGGTCAAAAGGGGACTGTAGCCTAAATTGTCCTAAAGGAGAGAGTTTGAAAGAAAGTGACAATACTGTTCAAAATCTTGTCTTTGGCATTGAATACACATGCATATTAAAACATAAAGCCCCCATTTTGGGGGTATTCCTGACTCTTACCCAGTTAAGCCTGAAATCATGCTCATTGAGATCACCATCCACTACAACATTTCTAATAGTAGAATACATGTCCAAAAATGGAATTTTACCCTTGTTGATACATTCTCTTTTGTTTATGGTGCTTGCTTTACCATTTCAGACACACATTTTGTTTCAGTGAAGTATATTTTGCACTCCAATGAGTGGAAAGTTGCATTAAGTCATTTGTAGAAATTCTGAGCTCTAAAACTAACCTAGTGCAAACCCTAAGCTAGGGTTAGGGTTAGGATTCCTGCAATAGGTAGACCTTTTTTGATGTCATGGCTGTGCTTTAGGTCAGAAATGGTATTTAGGAAAGGTGTTTTTACAGTGATATCTGCAGAATTATTTTTTTCCATATATAGCTGTTTGCACTGCATTGGTCAAAAGGGGACTGTAGCCTAAATTGTCCTAAAGGCGAGAGTTTGAAAGAAAGTGATAATACTGTTCAAAATCTTGTCTTTGGCATTGAATACACATGCATATTAACACATAAAGCCCCCATTTTGGGGGTATTCCTGACTCTTATCCAGTTAAGCCTGAAATCGTGCTCATTGTGATCACCATCCACTACAACATTTCTAATAGTAGAATATATGTCCAAAAATGGAATTTTACCCTTGTTGATACATTCTCAGTAGTTTAGTGTGTTTGCTTAACCATTTCAGACACACATTTTGTTTCAGTGAAGTATATTTTGCACTCCAATGAGTGGAAAGTTGCATTAAGTCATTTGTAGAAATTCTGAGCTCTAACCCTAACCTAGTGCAAACCCTAAGCTAGGGTTAGGGTTAGGATTCCTGCAATAGGTAGACCTTTTTTGATGTCATGGCTGTGCTTTAGGTCAGAAATGGTATTTAGGAAAGGTGTTTTTACAGTGATATCTGCAGAATTATTTTTTTCCATATATAGCTGTTTGCACTGCATTGGTCAAAAGGGGACTGTAGCCTAAATTGTCCTAAAGGAGAGAGTTTGAAAGAAAGTGACAATACTGTTCAAAATCTTGTCTTTGGCATTGAATACACATGCATATTAAAACATAAAGCCCCCATTTTGGGGGTATTCCTGACTCTTACCCAGTTAAGCCTGAAATCATGCTCATTGAGATCACCATCCACTACAACATTTCTAATAGTAGAATACATGTCCAAAAATGGAATTTTACCCTTGTTGATACATTCTCTTTTGTTTATGGTGCTTGCTTAACCATTTCAGACACACATTTTGTTTCAGTGAAGTATATTTTGCACTCCAATGAGTGGAAAGTTGCATTAAGTCATTTGTAGAAATTCTGAGCTCTAACCCTAACCTAGTGCAAACCCTAAGCTAGGGTTAGGGTTAGGATTCCTGCAATAGGTAGACCTTTTTTGATGTCATGGCTGTGCTTTAGGTCAGAAATGGTATTTAGGAAAGGTGTTTTTACAGTGATATCTGCAGAATTATTTTTTTCCATATATAGCTGTTTGCACTGCATTGGTCAAAAGGGGACTGTAGCCTAAATTGTCCTAAAGGCGAGAGTTTGAAAGAAAGTGATAATACTGTTCAAAATCTTGTCTTTGGCATTGAATACACATGCATATTAACACATAAAGCCCCCATTTTGGGGGTATTCCTGACTCTTACCCAGTTAAGCCTGAAATCGTGCTCATTGTGATCACCATCCAATACAACATCTTAATAGTAGAATACATCTCCAAAAATGGAATTTTACCCTTGTTGATACATTCTCAGTAGTTTAGTGTGTTTGCTTAACCATTTCAGACACACATTTTGTTTCAGTGAAGTATATTTTGCACTCCAATGAGTGGAAAGTTGCATTAAGTCATTTGTAGAAATTCTGAGCTCTAACCCTAACCTAGTGCAAACCCTAAGCTAGGGTTAGGGTTAGGATTCCTGCAATAGGTAGACCTTTTTTGATGTCATGGCTGTGCTTTAGGTCAGAAATGGTATTTAGGAAAGGTGTTTTTACAGTGATATCTGCAGAATTATTTTTTTCCATATATAGCTGTTTGCACTACATTGGTCAAAAGGGGACTGTAGCCTAAATTGTCCTAAAGGCGAGAGTTTGAAAGAAAGTGATAATACTGTTCAAAATCTTGTCTTTGGCATTGAATACACATGCATATTAACACATAAAGCCCCCATTTTGGGGGTATTCCTGACTCTTACCCAGTTAAGCCTGAAATCGTGCTCATTGTGATCACCATCCAATACAACATTTCTAATAGTAGAATACATCTCCAAAAATGGAATTTTACCCTTGTTGATACATTCTCTTTTGTTTATGGTGCTTGCTTAACCATTTCAGACACACATTTTGTTTCAGTGAAGTATACTTTGCACTCCAATCAGTGGAAAGTTGCATTAAGTCATTTGTAGAAATTCTGAGCTCTAACCCTAACCTAGTGCAAACCCTAAGCTAGGGTTAGGGTTAGGATTCCCTCAATAGGTAGACCTTTTTTGATGTCATGGCTGTGCTTTAGGTCAGAAATGGTATTTAGGAAAGGTGTTTTTACAGTGATATCTGCAGAATTATTTTTTTCCATATATAGCTGTTTGCACTGCATTGGTCAAAAGGGGACTGTAGCCTAAATTGTCCTAAAGGAGAGAGTTTGAAAGAAAGTGACAATACTGTTCAAAATCTTGTCTTTTGCATTGAATACACATGCATATTAAAACATAAAGCCCCCATTTTGGGGGTATTCCTGACTCTTACCCAGTTAAGCCTGAAATCATGCTCATTGAGATCACCATCCACTACAACATTTCTAATAATAGAATACATGTCCAAAAATGGAATTTTACCCTTGTTGATACATTCTCTTTTGTTTATGGTGCTTGCTTAACCATTTCAGACACACATTTTGTTTCAGTGAAGTATACTTTGCACTCCAATGAGTGGAAAGTTGCATTAAGTCATTTGTAGAAATTCTGAGCTCTAACCCTAACCTAGTGCAAACCCTAAGCTAGGGTTAGGGTTAGGATTCCTGCAATAGGTAGACCTTTTTTGATGTCATGGCTGTGCTTTAGGTCAGAAATGGTATTTAGGAAAGGTGTTTTTACAGTGATATCTGCAGAATTATTTTTTTCCATATATAGCTGTTTGCACTGCATTGGTCAAAAGGGGACTGTAGCCTAAATTGTCCTAAAGGCGAGAGTTTGAAAGAAAGTGATAATAATGTTCAAAATCTTGTCTTTGGCATTGAATACACATGCATATTAACACATAAAGCCCCCATTTTGGGGGTATTCCTGACTCTTATCCAGTTAAGCCTGAAATCGTGCTCATTGTGATCACCATCCACTACAACATTTCTAATAGTAGAATACATGTCCAAAAATGGAATTTTACCCTTGTTGATACATTCTCAGTAGTTTAGTGTGTTTGCTTAACCATTTCAGACACACATTTTGTTTCAGTGAAGTATATTTTGCACTCCAATGAGTGGAAAGTTGCATTAAGTCATTTGTAGAAATTCTGAGCTCTAACCCTAACCTAGTGCAAACCCTAAGCTAGGGTTAGGGTTAGGATTCCTGCAATAGGTAGACCTTTTTTGATGTCATGGCTGTGCTTTAGGTCAGAAATGGTATTTTGGAAAGGTGTTTTTACAGTGATATCTGCAGAATTATTTTTTTCCATATATAGCTGTTTGCACTGCATTGGTCAAAAGGGGACTGTAGCCTAAATTGTCCTAAAGGAGAGAGTTTGAAAGAAAGTGACAATACTGTTCAAAATCTTGTCTTTGGCATTGAATACACATGCATATTAAAACATAAAGCCCCCATTTTGGGGGTATTCCTGACTCTTACCCAGTTAAGCCTGAAATCATGCTCATTGAGATCACCATCCACTACAACATTTCTAATAGTAGAATACATGTCCAAAAATGGAATTTTACCCTTGTTGATACATTCTCTTTTGTTTATGGTGCTTGCTTAACCATTTCAGACACACATTTTGTTTCAGTGAAGTATATTTTGCACTCCAATGAGTGGAAAGTTGCATTAAGTCATTTGTAGAAATTCTGAGCTCTAACCCTAACCTAGTGCAAACCCTAAGCTAGGGTTAGGGTTAGGATTCCTGCAATAGGTAGACCTTTTTTGATGTCATGGCTGTGCTTTAGGTCAGAAATGGTATTTAGGAAAGGTGTTTTTACAGTGATATCTGCAGAATTATTTTTTTCCATATATAGCTGTTTGCACTGCATTGGTCAAAAGGGGACTGTAGCCTAAATTGTCCTAAAGGAGAGAGTTTGAAAGAAAGTGACAATACTGTTCAAAATCTTGTCTTTGGCATTGAATACACATGCATATTAAAACATAAAGCCCCCATTTTGGGGGTATTCCTGACTCTTACCCAGTTAAGCCTGAAATCATGCTCATTGAGATCACCATCCACTACAACATTTCTAATAGTAGAATACATGTCCAAAAATGGAATTTTACCCTTGTTGATACATTCTCTTTTGTTTATGGTGCTTGCTTTACCATTTCAGACACACATTTTGTTTCAGTGAAGTATATTTTGCACTCCAATGAGTGGAAAGTTGCATTAAGTCATTTGTAGAAATTCTGAGCTCTAACCCTAACCTAGTGCAAACCCTAAGCTAGGGTTAGGGTTAGGATTCCTGCAATAGGTAGACCTTTTTTGATGTCATGGCTGTGCTTTAGGTCAGAAATGGTATTTAGGAAAGGTGTTTTTACAGTGATATCTGCAGAATTATTTTTTTCCATATATAGCTGTTTGCACTGCATTGGTCAAAAGGGGACTGTAGCCTAAATTGTCCTAAAGGCGAGAGTTTGAAAGAAAGTGATAATACTGTTCAAAATCTTGTCTTTGGCATTGAATACACATGCATATTAACACATAAAGCCCCCATTTTGGGGGTATTCCTGACTCTTACCCAGTTAAGCCTGAAATCGTGCTCATTGTGATCACCATCCAATACAACATTTCTAATAGTAGAATACATCTCCAAAAATGGAATTTTACCCTTGTTGATACATTCTCTTTTGTTTATGGTGCTTGCTTAACCATTTCAGACACACATTTTGTTTCAGTGAAGTATACTTTGCACTCCAATGAGTGGAAAGTTGCATTAAGTCATTTGTAGAAATTCTGAGCTCTAACCCTAACCTAGTGCAAACCCTAAGCTAGGGTTAGGGTTAGGATTCCCTCAATAGGTAGACCTTTTTTGATGTCATGGCTGTGCTTTAGGTCAGAAATGGTATTTAGGAAAGGTGTTTTTACAGTGATATCTGCAGAATTATTTTTTTCCATATATAGCTGTTTGCACTGCATTGGTCAAAAGGGGACTGTAGCCTAAATTGTCCTAAAGGCGAGAGTTTGAAAGAAAGTGATAATACTGTTCAAAATCTTGTCTTTGGCATTGAATACACATGCATATTAACACATAAAGCCCCCATTTTGGGGGTATTCCTGACTCTTATCCAGTTAAGCCTGAAATCATGCTCATTGAGATCACCATCCACTACAACATTTCTAATAGTAGAATACATGTCCAAAAATGGAATTTTACCCTTGTTGATACATTCTCTTTTGTTTATGGTGCTTGCTTAACCATTTCAGACACACATTTTGTTTCAGTGAAGTATATTTTGCACTCCAATGAGTGGAAAGTTGCATTAAGTCATTTGTAGAAATTCTGAGCTCTAACCCTAACCTAGTGCAAACCCTAAGCTAGGGTTAGGGTTAGGATTCCTGCAATAGGTAGACCTTTTTTGATGTCATGGCTGTGCTTTAGGTCAGAAATGGTATTTAGGAAAGGTGTTTTTACAGTGATATCTGCAGAATTATTTTTTTCCATATATAGCTGTTTGCACTACATTGGTCAAAAGGGGACTGTAGCCTAAATTGTCCTAAAGGCGAGAGTTTGAAAGAAAGTGATAATACTGTTCAAAATCTTGTCTTTGGCATTGAATACACATGCATATTAACACATAAAGCCCCCATTTTGGGGGTATTCCTGACTCTTACCCAGTTAAGCCTGAAATCGTGCTCATTGTGATCACCATCCAATACAACATTTCTAATAGTAGAATACATCTCCAAAAATGGAATTTTACCCTTGTTGATACATTCTCTTTTGTTTATGGTGCTTGCTTAACCATTTCAGACACACATTTTGTTTCAGTGAAGTATACTTTGCACTCCAATCAGTGGAAAGTTGCATTAAGTCATTTGTAGAAATTCTGAGCTCTAACCCTAACCTAGTGCAAACCCTAAGCTAGGGTTAGGGTTAGGATTCCCTCAATAGGTAGACCTTTTTTGATGTCATGGCTGTGCTTTAGGTCAGAAATGGTATTTAGGAAAGGTGTTTTTACAGTGATATCTGCAGAATTATTTTTTTCCATATATAGCTGTTTGCACTGCATTGGTCAAAAGGGGACTGTAGCCTAAATTGTCCTAAAGGAGAGAGTTTGAAAGAAAGTGACAATACTGTTCAAAATCTTGTCTTTTGCATTGAATACACATGCATATTAAAACATAAAGCCCCCATTTTGGGGGTATTCCTGACTCTTACCCAGTTAAGCCTGAAATCATGCTCATTGAGATCACCATCCACTACAACATTTCTAATAGTAGAATACATGTCCAAAAATGGAATTTTACCCTTGTTGATACATTCTCTTTTGTTTATGGTGCTTGCTTAACCATTTCAGACACACATTTTGTTTCAGTGAAGTATATTTTGCACTCCAATGAGTGGAAAGTTGCATTAAGTCATTTGTAGAAATTCTGAGCTCTAACCCTAACCTAGTGCAAACCCTAAGCTAGGGTTAGGGTTAGGATTCCTGCAATAGGTAGACCTTTTTTAATGTCATGACTGTGCTTTAGGTCAGAAATGGTATTTAGGAAAGGTGTTTTTACAGTGATATCTGCAGAATTATTTTTTTCCATATATAGCTGTTTGCACTGCATTGGTCAAAAGGGGACTGTAGCCTAAATTGTCCTAAAGGCGAGAGTTTGAAAGAAAGTGATAATACTGTTCAAAATCTTGTCTTGGCATTGAATACACATGCATATTAACTCATAAAGCCCACATTTTGGGGGTATTCCTGACTCTTACCCAGTTAAGCCTGAAATCGTGCTCATTGTGATCACCATCCAATACAACATTTCTAATAGTAGAATACATGTCCAAAAATGGAATTTTACCCTTGTTGATGCATTCTTTTTAGTTAAGTGTGTTTGCTTAACCATTTCAGAAACACATTTTGTTTCAGTGAAGTATATTTTGCACTCCAATGAGTGGAAAGTTGCATTAAGTCATTTGTAGAAATTCTGAGCTCTAACCCTAACCTAGTGCAAACCCTAAGCTAGGGTTAGGGTTAGGATTCCTGCAATAGGTAGACCTTTTTTGATGTCATGGCTGTGCTTTAGGTCAGAAATGGTATTTAGGAAAGGTGTTTTTACAGTGATATCTGCAGAATTATTTTTTTCCATATATAGCTGTTTGCACTACATTGGTCAAAAGGGGACTGTAGCCTAAATTGTCCTAAAGGCGAGAGTTTGAAAGAAAGTGATAATACTGTTCAAAATCTTGTCTTTGGCATTGAATACACATGCATATTAACACATAAAGCCCCCATTTTGGGGGTATTCCTGACTCTTACCCAGTTAAGCCTGAAATCGTGCTCATTGTGATCACCATCCAATACAACATTTCTAATAGTAGAATACATGTCCAAAAATGGAATTTTACCCTTGTTGATACATTCTCTTTTGTTTATGGTGCTTGCTTAACCATTTCAGACACACATTTTGTTTCAGTGAAGTATACTTTGCACTCCAATCAGTGGAAAGTTGCATTAAGTCATTTGTAGAAATTCTGAGCTCTAACCCTAACCTAGTGCAAACCCTAAGCTAGGGTTAGGGTTAGGATTCCCTCAATAGGTAGACCTTTTTTGATGTCATGGCTGTGCTTTAGGTCAGAAATGGTATTTAGGAAAGGTGTTTTTACAGTGATATCTGCAGAATTATTTTTTTCCATATATAGCTGTTTGCACTGCATTGGTCAAAAGGGGACTGTAGCCTAAATTGTCCTAAAGGCGAGAGTTTGAAAGAAAGTGATAATACTGTTCAAAATCTTGTCTTTGGCATTGAATACACATGCATATTAACACATAAAGCCCCCATTTTGGGGGTATTCCTGACTCTTATCCAGTTAAGCCTGAAATCGTGCTCATTGTGATCACCATCCACTACAACATTTCTAATAGTAGAATACATGTCCAAAA
The DNA here is from genome assembly GCF_055471065.1 of Atractosteus spatula. Classification (NCBI taxonomy): domain Eukaryota; kingdom Metazoa; phylum Chordata; class Actinopteri; order Semionotiformes; family Lepisosteidae; genus Atractosteus; species Atractosteus spatula. The sequence continues at coordinate 5,616,515 of NC_142728.1, read as the reverse complement.
ATGGAATTTTACCCTTGTTGATACATTCTCTTTTGTTTATGGTGCTTGCTTAACCATTTCAGACACACATTTTGTTTCAGTGAAGTATATTTTGCACTCCAATGAGTGGAAAGTTGCATTAAGTCATTTGTAGAAATTCTGAGCTCTAACCCTAACCTAGTGCAAACCCTAAGCTAGGGTTAGGGTTAGGATTCCTGCAATAGGTAGACCTTTTTTGATGTCATGGCTGTGCTTTAGGTCAGAAATGGTATTTAGGAAAGGTGTTTTTACAGTGATATCTGCAGAATTATTTTTTTCCATATATAGCTGTTTGCACTGCATTGGTCAAAAGGGGACTGTAGCCTAAATTGTCCTAAAGGCGAGAGTTTGAAAGAAAGTGATAATACTGTTCAAAATCTTGTCTTTGGCATTGAATACACATGCATATTAACACATACTGTAAAGCCCCCATTTTGGGGGTATTCCTGACTCTTACCCAGTTAAGCCTGAAATCGTGCTCATTGTGATCACCATCCAATACAACATCTTAATAGTAGAATACATCTCCAAAAATGGAATTTTACCCTTGTTGATACATTCTCAGTAGTTTAGTGTGTTTGCTTAACCATTTCAGACACACATTTTGTTTCAGTGAAGTATATTTTGCACTCCAATGAGTGGAAAGTTGCATTAAGTCATTTGTAGAAATTCTGAGCTCTAACCCTAACCTAGTGCAAACCCTAAGCTAGGGTTAGGGTTAGGATTCCTGCAATAGGTAGACCTTTTTTGATGTCATGGCTGTGCTTTAGGTCAGAAATGGTATTTAGGAAAGGTGTTTTTACAGTGATATCTGCAGAATTATTTTTTTCCATATATAGCTGTTTGCACTACATTGGTCAAAAGGGGACTGTAGCCTAAATTGTCCTAAAGGCGAGAGTTTGAAAGAAAGTGATAATACTGTTCAAAATCTTGTCTTTGGCATTGAATACACATGCATATTAACACATAAAGCCCCCATTTTGGGGGTATTCCTGACTCTTACCCAGTTAAGCCTGAAATCGTGCTCATTGTGATCACCATCCAATACAACATTTCTAATAGTAGAATACATCTCCAAAAATGGAATTTTACCCTTGTTGATACATTCTCTTTTGTTTATGGTGCTTGCTTAACCATTTCAGACACACATTTTGTTTCAGTGAAGTATACTTTGCACTCCAATCAGTGGAAAGTTGCATTAAGTCATTTGTAGAAATTCTGAGCTCTAACCCTAACCTAGTGCAAACCCTAAGCTAGGGTTAGGGTTAGGATTCCTGCAATAGGTAGACCTTTTTTGATGTCATGGCTGTGCTTTAGGTCAGAAATGGTATTTAGGAAAGGTGTTTTTACAGTGATATCTGCAGAATTATTTTTTTCCATATATAGCTGTTTGCACTGCATTGGTCAAAAGGGGACTGTAGCCTAAATTGTCCTAAAGGAGAGAGTTTGAAAGAAAGTGACAATACTGTTCAAAATCTTGTCTTTTGCATTGAATACACATGCATATTAAAACATAAAGCCCCCATTTTGGGGGTATTCCTGACTCTTACCCAGTTAAGCCTGAAATCATGCTCATTGAGATCACCATCCACTACAACATTTCTAATAATAGAATACATGTCCAAAAATGGAATTTTACCCTTGTTGATACATTCTCTTTTGTTTATGGTGCTTGCTTAACCATTTCAGACACACATTTTGTTTCAGTGAAGTATACTTTGCACTCCAATGAGTGGAAAGTTGCATTAAGTCATTTGTAGAAATTCTGAGCTCTAACCCTAACCTAGTGCAAACCCTAAGCTAGGGTTAGGGTTAGGATTCCTGCAATAGGTAGACCTTTTTTGATGTCATGGCTGTGCTTTAGGTCAGAAATGGTATTTAGGAAAGGTGTTTTTACAGTGATATCTGCAGAATTATTTTTTTCCATATATAGCTGTTTGCACTGCATTGGTCAAAAGGGGACTGTAGCCTAAATTGTCCTAAAGGCGAGAGTTTGAAAGAAAGTGATAATACTGTTCAAAATCTTGTCTTTGGCATTGAATACACATGCATATTAACACATAAAGCCCCCATTTTGGGGGTATTCCTGACTCTTACCCAGTTAAGCCTGAAATCATGCTCATTGAGATCACCATCCATTACAACATTTCTAATAGTAGAATACATGTCCAAAAATGGAATTTTACCCTTGTTGATACATTCTCTTTTGTTTATGGTGCTTGCTTAACCATTTCAGACACACATTTTGTTTCAGTGAAGTATATTTTGCACTCCAATGAGTGGAAAGTTGCATTAAGTCATTTGTAGAAATTCTGAGCTCTAACCCTAACCTAGTGCAAACCCTAAGCTAGGGTTAGGGTTAGGATTCCTGCAATAGGTAGACCTTTTTTGATGTCATGGCTGTGCTTTAGGTCAGAAATGGTATTTAGGAAAGGTGTTTTTACAGTGATATCTGCAGAATTATTTTTTTCCATATATAGCTGTTTGCACTGCATTGGTCAAAAGGGGACTGTAGCCTAAATTGTCCTAAAGGCGAGAGTTTGAAAGAAAGTGATAATACTGTTCAAAATCTTGTCTTTGGCATTGAATACACATGCATATTAACACATAAAGCCCCCATTTTGGGGGTATTCCTGACTCTTATCCAGTTAAGCCTGAAATCGTGCTCATTGTGATCACCATCCACTACAACATTTCTAATAGTAGAATACATGTCCAAAAATGGAATTTTACCCTTGTTGATACATTCTCAGTAGTTTAGTGTGTTTGCTTAACCATTTCAGACACACATTTTGTTTCAGTGAAGTAAACTTTGCACTCCAATGAGTGGAAAGTTGCATTAAGTCATTTGTAGAAATTCTGAGCTCTAACCCTAACCTAGTGCAAACCCTAAGCTAGGGTTAGGGTTAGGATTCCTGCAATAGGTAGACCTTTTTTGATGTCATGGCTGTGCTTTAGGTCAGAAATGGTATTTAGGAAAGGTGTTTTTACAGTGATATCTGCAGAATTATTTTTTTCCATATATAGCTGTTTGCACTGCATTGGTCAAAAGGGGACTGTAGCCTAAATTGTCCTAAAGGCGAGAGTTTGAAAGAAAGTGATAATACTGTTCAAAATCTTGTCTTTGGCATTGAATACACATGCATATTAACACATAAAGCCCCCATTTTGGGGGTATTCCTGACTCTTACCCAGTTAAGCCTGAAATCGTGCTCATTGAGATCACCATCCACTACAACATTTCTAATAGTAGAATACATGTCCAAAAATGGAATTTTACCCTTGTTGATACATTCTCTTTTGTTTATGGTGCGTGCTTAACCATTTCAGACACACATTTTGTTTCAGTGAAGTATATTTTGCACTCCAATAAGTGGAAAGTTTCATCAAGTCATTTGTAGAAATTCTGAGTTCTAACCCTAACCTAGTGCAAACCCTAAGCTAGGGTTAGGGTTAGGATTCCTGCAATAGGTAGACCTTTTTTGATGTCATGGCTGTGCTTTAGGTCAGAAATGGTATTTAGGAAAGGTGTTTTTACAGTGATATCTGCAGAATTATTTTTTTCCATATATAGCTGTTTGCACTGCATTGGTCAAAAGGGGACTGTAGCCTAAATTGTCCTAAAGGCGAGAGTTTGAAAGAAAGTGATAATACTGTTCAAAATCTTGTCTTTGGCATTGAATACACATGCATATTAACACATAAAGGCCCCATTTTGGGGGTATTCCTGACTCTTACCCAGTTAAGCCTGAAATCATGCTCATTGAGATCACCATCCACTACAACATTTCTAATAGTAGAATACATGTCCAAAAATGGAATTTTACCCTTGTTGATACATTCTCTTTGGTTTATGGTGCTTGCTTAACCATTTCAGACACACATTGTGTTTCAGTGAAGTATATTTTGCACTCCAATGAGTGGAAAGTTGCATTAAGTCATTTGTAGAAATTCTGAGCTCTAACCCTAACCTAGTGCAAACCCTAAGCTAGGGTTAGGGTTAGGATTCCCTCAATAGGTAGACCTTTTTTGATGTCATGGCTGTGCTTTAGGTCAGAAATGGTATTTAGGAAAGGTGTTTTTACAGTGATATCTGCAGAATTATTTTTTTCCATATATAGCTGTTTGCACTGCATTGGTCAAAAGGGGACTGTAGCCTAAATTGTCCTAAAGGAGAGAGTTTGAAAGAAAGTGACAATACTGTTCAAAATCTTGTCTTTTGCATTGAATACACATGCATATTAAAACATAAAGCCCCCATTTTGGGGGTATTCCTGACTCTTACCCAGTTAAGCCTGAAATCATGCTCATTGAGATCACCATCCACTACAACATTTCTAATAATAGAATACATGTCCAAAAATGGAATTCTACCCTTGTTGATACATTCTCAGTAGTTTAGTGTGTTTACTTAACCATTTCAGACACACATTTTGTTTCAGTGAAGTATATTTTGCACTCCAATGAGTGGAAAGTTGCATTAAGTCATCTGTAGAAATTCTGAGCTCTAACCCTAACCTAGTGCAAACCCTAAGCCAGGTTTAGGATTAGGATTCCTGCAATAGGTAGACCTTTTTTGATGTCATGGCTGTGCTTTAGGTCAGAAATGGTATTTAGGAAAGGTGTTTTTACAGTGATATCTGCAGAATTATTTTTTTCCATATATAGCTGTTTGCACTGCATTGGTCAAAAGGGGACTGTAGCCTAAATTGTCCTAAAGGCGAGAGTTTGAAAGAAAGTGATAATACTGTTCAAAATCTTGTCTTGGCATTGAATACACATGCATATTAACACATAAAGCCCCCATTTTGGGGGTATTCCTGACTCTTACCCAGTTAAGCCTGAAATCGTGTTCATTGCGATCACCATCCACTACAACATTTCTAATAGTAGAATACATGTCCAAAAATGGAATTTTACCCTTGTTGATACATTCTCAGTAGTTTAGTGTGTTTGCTTAACCATTTCAGACACACATTTTGTTTCAGTGAAGTATATTTTGCACTCCAATGAGTGGAAAGTTGCATTAAGTCATTTGTAGAAATTCTGAGCTCTAACCCTAACCTAGTGCAAACCCTAAGCTAGGGTTAGGGTTAGGATTCCTGCAATAGGTAGACCTTTTTTGATGTCATGGCTGTGCTTTAGGTCAGAATGGTATTTAGGAAAGGTGTTTTTACAGTGATATCTGCAGAATTATTTTTTTCCATATATAGCTGTTTGCACTGCATTGGTCAAAAGGGGACTGTAGCCTAAATTGTCCTAAAGGAGAGAGTTTGAAAGAAAGTGATAATACTGTTCAAAATCTTGTCTTTGGCATTGAATACACATGCATATTAACACATAAAGCCCCCATTTTGGGGGTATTCCTGACTCTTACCCAGTTAAGCCTGAAATCATGCTCATTGAGATCACCATCCACTACAACATTTCTAATAGTAGAATACATGTCCAAAAATGGAATTTTACCCTTGTTGATAAATTCTCTTTTGCTTATGGTGCTTGCTTAACCATTTCAGACACACATTTTGTTTCAATGAAGTATACTTTGCACTCTAATCAGTGGAAAGTTGCATTAAGTCATTTGTAGAAATTCTGAGCTCTAACCCTAACCTAGTGCAAACCCTAAGCTAGGGTTAGGGTTAGGATTCCTGCAATAGGTAGACCTTTTTTGATGTCATGGCTGTGGTTTAGGTCAGAAATGGTATTTAGGAAAGGTGTTTTTACAGTGATATCTGCAGAATTATTTTTTTCCATATATAGCTGTTTGCACTGCATTGGTCAAAAGGGGACTGTAGCCTAAATTGTCCTAAAGGCGAGAGTTTGAAAGAAAGTGACAATACAGTTCAAAATCTTGTCTTTTCCATTGAATACACATGCAAATTAAAACATAATGCCCTCATTTTGGGGGTATTCCTGACTCTTACCCAGTTAAGCCTGAAATCATGCTCATTGAGATCACCTTCCACTACAACATTTCTAATAGTAGAATACATGTCCAAAAATGGAATTTTACCCTTGTTGATACATTCTCAGTAGTTTAGTGTGTTTGCTTAACCATTTCAGACACACATTTTGTTTCAGTGAAGTATATTTTGCACTCCAATGAGTGGAAAGTTGCATTAAGTCATTTGTAGAAATTCTGAGCTCTAACCCTAACCTAGTGCAAACCCTAAGCTAGGGTTAGGGTTAGGATTCCTGCAATAGGTAGACCTTTTTTGATGTCATGGCTGTGCTTTAGGTCAGAATGGTATTTAGGAAAGGTGTTTTTACAGTGATATCTGCAGAATTATTTTTTTCCATATATAGCTGTTTGCACTGCATTGGTCAAAAGGGGACTGTAGCCTAAATTGTCCTAAAGGAGAGAGTTTGAAAGAAAGTGATAATACTGTTCAAAATCTTGTCTTTGGCATTGAATACACATGCATATTAACACATAAAGCCCCCATTTTGGGGGTATTCCTGACTCTTACCCAGTTAAGCCTGAAATCGTGCTCATTGTGATCACCATCCAATACAACATTTCTAATAGTAGAATACATCTCCAAAAATGGAATTTTACCCTTGTTGATACATTCTCAGTAGTTTAGTGTGTTTGCTTAACCATTTCAGACACACATTTTGTTTCAGTGAAGTATATTTTGCACTCCAATGAGTGGAAAGTTGCATTAAGTCATTTGTAGAAATTCTGAGCTCTAACCCTAACCTAGTGCAAACCCTAAGCTAGGGTTAGGGTTAGGATTCCTGCAATAGGTAGACCTTTTTTGATGTCATGGCTGTGCTTTAGGTCAGAAATGGTATTTAGGAAAGGTGTTTTTACAGTGATATCTGCAGAATTATTTTTTTCCATATATAGCTGTTTGCACTGCATTGGTCAAAAGGGGACTGTAGCCTAAATTGTCCTAAAGGCGAGAGTTTGAAAGAAAGTGATAATACTGTTCAAAATCTTGTCTTTGGCATTGAATACACATGCATATTAACACATAAAGCCCCCATTTTGGGGGTATTCCTGACTCTTACCCAGTTAAGCCTGAAATCATGCTCATTGAGATCACCATCCACTACAACATTTCTAATAGTAGAATACATGTCCAAAAATGGAATTTTACCCTTGTTGATACATTCTCTTTTGCTTATGGTGCTTGCTTAACCATTTCAGACACACATTTTGTTTCAGTGAAGTATACTTTGCACTCTAATCAGTGGAAAGTTGCATTAAGTCATTTGTAGAAATTCTGAGCTCTAACCCTAACCTAGTGCAAACCCTAAGCTAGGGTTAGGGTTAGGATTCCTGCAATAGGTAGACCTTTTTTGATGTCATGGCTGTGCTTTAGGTCAGAAATGGTATTTAGGAAAGGTGTTTTTACAGTGATATCTGCAGAATTATTTTTTTCCATATATAGCTGTTTGCACTGCATTGGTCAAAAGGGGACTGTAGCCTAAATTGTCCTAAAGGCGAGAGTTTGAAAGAAAGTGATAATACTGTTCAAAATCTTGTCTTTGGCATTGAATACACATGCATATTAACACATAAAGCCCCCATTTTGGGGGTATTCCTGACTCTTACCCAGTTAAGCCTGAAATCGTGCTCATTGTGATCACCATCCAATACAACATTTCTAATAGTAGAATACATGTCCAAAAATGGAATTTTACCCTTGTTGATACATTCTCTTTTGTTTATGGTGCGTGCTTAACCATTTCAGACACACATTTTGTTTCAGTGAAGTATATTTTGCACTCCAATAAGTGGAAAGTTTCATCAAGTCATTTGTAGAAATTCTGAGTTCTAACCCTAACCTAGTGCAAACCCTAAGCTAGGGTTAGGGTTAGGATTCCTGCAATAGGTAGACCTTTTTTGATGTCATGGCTGTGCTTTAGGTCAGAAATGGTATTTAGGAAAGGTGTTTTTACAGTGATATCTGCAGAATTATTTTTTTCCATATATAGCTGTTTGCACTGCATTGGTCAAAAGGGGACTGTAGCCTAAATTGTCCTAAAGGCGAGAGTTTGAAAGAAAGTGATAATACTGTTCAAAATCTTGTCTTTTGCATTGAATACACATGCATATTAAAACATAATGCCCTCATTTTGGGGGTATTCCTGACTCTTACCCAGTTAAGCCTGAAATCATGCTCATTGAGATCACCATCCACTACAACATTTCTAATAGTAGAATACATGTCCAAAAATGGAATTTTACCCTTGTTGATACATTCTCTTTGGTTTATGGTGCTTGCTTAACCATTTCAGACACACATTGTGTTTCAGTGAAGTATATTTTGCACTCCAATGAGTGGAAAGTTGCATTAAGTCATTTGTAGAAATTCTGAGCTCTAACCCTAACCTAGTGCAAACCCTAAGCTAGGGTTAGGGTTAGGATTCCTGCAATAGGTAGACCTTTTTTGATGTCATGGCTGTGCTTTAGGTCAGAAATGGTATTTAGGAAAGGTGTTTTTACAGTGATATCTGCAGAATTATTTTTTTCCATATATAGCTGTTTGCACTGCATTGGTCAAAAGGGGACTGTAGCCTAAATTGTCCTAAAGGCGAGAGTTTGAAAGAAAGTGATAATACTGTTCAAAATCTTGTCTTTGGCATTGAATACACATGCATATTAAGACATAAAGCCCCCATTTTGGGGGTATTCCTGACTCTTACCCAGTTAAGCCTGAAATCATGCTCATTGAGATCACCATCCACTACAACATTTCTAATAATAGAATACATGTCCAAAAATGGAATTTTACCCTTGTTGATACATTCTCAGTAGTTTAGTGTCTTTACTTAACCATTTCAGACACACATTTTGTTTCAGTGAAGTATATTTTGCACTCAAATGAGTGGAAAGTTGCATTAAGTCATTTGTAGAAATTCTGAGCTCTAACCCTAACCTAGTGCAAACCCTAAGCTAGGGTTAAGATTAGGATTCCTGCAATAGGTAGACCTTTTTTGATGTCATGGCTGTGCTTTAGGTCAGAAATGGTATTTAGGAAAGGTGTTTTTACAGTGATATCTGCAGAATTATTTTTTTCCATATATAGCTGTTTGCACTGCATTGGTCAAAAGGGGACTGTAGCCTAAATTGTCCTAAAGGCGAGAGTTTGAAAGAAAGTGATAATACTGTTCAAAATCTTTTCTTTGGCATTGAATACACATGCATATTAACACATAAAGCCCCCATTTTGGGGGTATTCCTGACTCTTACCCAGTTAAGCCTGAAATCGTTCTCATTGTGATCACCATCCAATACAACATTTCTAATAGTAGAATACATCTCCAAAAATGGAATTTTACCCTTGTTGATACATTCTCAGTAGTTTAGTGTGTTTGCTTAACCATTTCAGACACACATTTTGTTTCAGTGAAGTATATTTTGCACTCCAATGAGTGGAAAGTTGCATTAAGTCATTTGTAGAAATTCTGAGCTCTAACCCTAACCTAGTGCAAACCCTAAGCTAGGGTTAGGGTTAGGATTCCTGCAATAGGTAGACCTTTTTTGATGTCATGGCTGTGCTTTAGGTCAGAAATGGTATTTAGGAAAGGTGTTTTTACACTGATATCTGCAGAATTATTTTTTTCCATATATAGCTGTTTGCACTGCATTGGTTAAAAGGGGACTGTAGCCTAAATTGTCCTAAAGGCGAGAGTTTGAAAGAAAGTGATAATACTGTTCAAAATCTTGTCTTTGGCATTGAATACACATGCATATTAACACATAAAGCCCCCATTTTGGGGGTATTCCTGACTCTTACCCAGTTAAGCCTGAAATCGTGTTCATTGTGATCACCATCCACTACAACATTTCTAATAGTAGAATACATGTCCAAAAATGGAATTTTACCCTTGTTGATACATTCTCAGTAGTTTAGTGTGTTTGCTTAACCATTTCAGACACACATTTTGTTTCAGTGAAGTATACTTTGCACTCTAATCAGTGGAAAGTTGCATTAAGTCATTTGTAGAAATTCTGAGCTCTAACCCTAACCTAGTGCAAACCCTAAGCTAGGGTTAGGGTTAGGATTCCTGCAATAGGTAGACCTTTTTTGATGTCATGGCTGTGCTTTAGGTCAGAAATGGTATTTAGGAAAGGTGTTTTTACAGTGATATCTGCAGAATTATTTTTTTCCATATATAGCTGTTTGCACTGCATTGGTCAAAAGGGGACTGTAGCCTAAATTGTCCTAAAGGCGAGAGTTTGAAAGAAAGTGATAATACTGTTCAAAATCTTGTCTTTGGCATTGAATACACATGCATATTAAGACATAAAGCCCCCATTTTGGGGGTATTCCTGACTCTTACCCAGTTAAGCCTGAAATCGTTCTCATTGTGATCACCATCCAATACAACATTTCTAATAGTAGAATACATCTCCAAAAATGGAATTTTACCCTTGTTGATACATTCTCAGTAGTTTAGTGTGTTTGCTTAACCATTTCAGACACACATTTTGTTTCAGTGAAGTATATTTTGCACTCCAATGAGTGGAAAGTTGCATTAAGTTTGTAGAAATTCTGAGCTCTAACCCTAACCTAGTGCAAACCCTAAGCTAGGGTTAGGGTTAGGATTCCTGCAATAGGTAGACCTTTTTTGATGTCATGGCTGTGCTTTAGGTCAGAAATGGTATTTAGGAAAGGTGTTTTTACAGTGATATCTGCAGAATTATTTTTTTCCATATATAGCTGTTTGCACTGCATTGGTTAAAAGGGGACTGTAGCCTAAATTGTCCTAAAGGCGAGAGTTTGAAAGAAAGTGACAATACTGTTCAAAATCTTGTCTTTGGCATTGAATACACATGCATATTAAAACATAAAGCCCCCATTTTGGGGGTATTCCTGACTCTTACCCAGTTAAGCCTGAAATCGTGTTCATTGTGATCACCATCCACTACAACATTTCTAATAGTAGAATACATGTCCAAAAATGGAATTTTACCCTTGTTGATACATTCTCTTTTGCTTATGGTGCTTGCTTAACCATTTCAGACACACATTTTGTTTCAGTGAAGTATATTTTGCACTCCAATAAGTGGAAAGTTTCATCAAGTCATTTGTAGAAATTCTGAGTTCTAACCCTAACCTAGTGCAAACCCTAAGCTAGGGTTAGGGTTAGGATTCCTGCAATAGGTAGACCTTTTTTGATGTCATGGCTGTGCTTTAGGTCAGAAATGGTATTTAGGAAAGGCGTTTTTACAGTGATATCTGCAGAATTATTTTTATCCATATATAGCTGTTTGCACTGCATTGGTCAAAAGGGGACTGTAGCCTAATTGTCCTAAAGACGAGAGTTTGAAAGAAAGTGACAATACTGTTCAAAATCTTGTCTTTTGCATTGAATACACATGCATATTAAAACATAAAGGCCCCATTTTGGGGGTATTCCTGACCCTTACCCAGTTAAGCCTGAAATCATGCTCATTGAGATCACCATCCAATACAACATTTCTAATAGTAGAATACATGTCCAAAAATGGAATTTTACCCTTGTTGATGCATTTTCTTTAGTTTAGTGTGTTTGCTTAACCATTTCAGAAACACATTTTGATTCAGTGAAGTATATTTTGCACTCCAATGAGTGGAAAGTTGCATTAAGTCATTTGTAGAAATTCTGAGCTCTAACCCTAACCTAGTGCAAACCCTAAGCTAGGGTTAGGGTTAGGATTCCTGCAATAGGTAGACCTTTTTTGATGTCATGGCTGTGCTTTAGGTCAGAAATGGTATTTAGGAAAGGTGTTTTTACAGTGATATCTGCAGAATTATTTTTTTCCATATATAGCTGTTTGCACTGCATTGGTCAAAAGGGGACTGTAGCCTAAATTGTCCTAAAGGCGAGAGTTTGAAAGAAAGTGATAATACTGTTCAAAATCTTTTCTTTGGCATTGAATACACATGCATATTAACACATAAAGCCCCCATTTTGGGGGTATTCCTGACTCTTACCCAGTTAAGCCTGAAATCGTGCTCATTGAGATCACCATCCACTACAACATTTCTAATAGTAGAATACATGTCCAAAAATGGAATTTTACCCTTGTTGATACATTCTCAGTAGTTTAGTGTGCTTGCTTAAGCATTTCAGACAGACATATTGATTCAGTGAAGTTTATTTTGCACTCCAATGAGTGGAAAGTTGCATTAAGTCATTTGTAGAAATTCTGAGCTCTAACCCTAACCTAGTGCAAACCCCTAGCTAGGGTTAGGGTTAGGATTCCTGCAATAGGTAGACCTTTTTTGATGTCATGGCTGTGCTTTAGGTCAGAAATGGTATTTAGGAAAGGTGTTTTTACAGTGATATCTGCAGAATTATTTTTTTCCATATATAGCTGTTTGCACTGCATTGGTCAAAAGGGGACTGTAGCCTAAACTGTCCTAAAGGCTAGAGTTTGAAAGAAAGTGAGAATACTGTTCAAAATCTTGTCTTGGCAATGAATAAACATGCATATTAACACATAAAGCCCACGTTTTGGGGGTATTCCTGACTCTTACCCAGTTAAGCCTGAAATCGTGCTCATTGAGATCACCATCCACTACAACATTTCTAATAGTAGAATACATGTCCAAAAATGGAATTTTACCCTTGTTGATACATTCTCAGTAGTTTAGTGTGCTTGCTTAACCATTTCAGACAGACATATTGATTCAGTGAAGTTTATTTTGCACTCCAATGAGTGGAAAGTTGCATTAAGTCATTTGTAGAAATTCTGAGCTCTAACCCTAACCTAGTGCAAACCCTTAGCTAGGGTTAGGGTTAGGATTCCTGCAATAGGTAGACCTTTTTTGATGTCATGGCTGTGGTTTAGGTCAGAAATGGTATTTAGGAAAGGTGTTTTTACAGTGATATCTGCAGAATTATTTATTTCCATATATAGCTGTTTGCACTGCATTGGTCAAAAGGGGACTGTAGCCTAAATTGTCCTAAAGGCGAGAGTTTGAAAGAAAGTGACAATACTGTTCAAAATCTTTTATTTTGCTTTGAATACACATGCATATTAAAACATAAAGCCCCCATTTCGGGGGTATTCCTGACTCTTACCCAGTTAAGCCTGAAATCATGCTCATTGAGATCACCATCCACTACAACATTTCTAATAGTAGAATACATGTCCAAAAATGGAATTTTACCCTTGTTGATACATTCTCTTTTGTTTATGGTGCTTGCTTAACCATTTCAGACACACATTTTGTTTCAGTGAAGTGTATTTTGCACTCCAATGAGTGGAAAGTTGCATTAAGTCATTTGTAGAAATTCTGAGCTCTAACCCTAACCTAGTGCAAACCCTAAGCTTGTGTTAGGGTTAGGATTCCTGCAATAGGTAGACCTTTTTTGATGTCATGGCTGTGCTTTAGGTCAGAAATGGTATTTAGGAAAGGTGTTTTTACAGTGATATCTGCAGAATTATTTTTTCCCATATATAGCTGTTTGCACTGCATTGGTCAAAAGGGGACTGTAGCCTAAATTGTCCTAAAGGCGAGAGCTTGAAAGAAAGTGATAATACTGTTCAAAATCCTGTCTTTTGCATTGAATACACATGCATATTAAAACATAATGCCCTCATTTTGGGGGTATTCCTGACTCTTACCCAGTTAAGCCTGAAATCATGCTCATTGAGATCACCATCCACTACAACATTTCTAATAGTAGAATACATGTCCAAAAATGGAATTTTTCTCTTGTTGATACATTCTCTTTTGTTTATGGTGCTTGCTTAACCATTTCAGACACACATATTGTTTCAGTGAAGTATATTTTGCACTCCAATGAGTGGAAAGTTTCATCAAGTCATTTGTAGAAATTCTGAGCTCTAACTCTAACCTAGTGCAAACCCTAAGCTAGGGTTAGGGTTAGGATTCCTGCAATAGGTAGACCTTTTCTGATGTCATGGCTGTGCTTTAGGTCAGAAATGGTATTTAGGAAAGGTGTTTTTACAGTGATATCTGCAGAATTATTTTTTTCCATATATAGCTGTTTGCACTGCATTGGTCAAAAGGGGACTGTAGCCTAAATTGTCCTAAAGGCGAGAGTTTGAAAGAAAGTGATAATACTGTTCAAAATCTTGTCTTTGGCATTGAATACACATGCATATTAACACATAAAGCCCCCATTTTGGGGGTATTCCTGACTCTTACCCAGTTAAGCCTAAAATCGTGCTCATTGTGATCACCATCCAATACAACATTTCTAATAGTAGAATACATCTCCAAAAATGGAATTTTACCCTTGTTGATACATTCTCAGTAGTTTAGTGTGTTTGCTTAACCATTTCAGACACACATTTTGTTTCAGTGAAGTATATTTTGCACTCCAATGAGTGGAAAGTTGCATTAAGTCATTTGTAGAAATTCTGAGCTCTAACCCTAACCTAGTGCAAACCCTAAGCTAGTGTTAGGGTTAGGATTCCTGCAATAGGTGGACCTTTTTTGATGTCATGGCTGTGCTTTAGGTCAGAAATGGTATTTAGGAAAGGTGTTTTTACAGTGATATCTGCAGAATTATTTTTTTCCATATATAGCTGTTTGCACTGCATTGGTCAAAAGGGGACTGTAGCCTAAATTGTCCTAAAGGAGAGAGTTTGAAAGAAAGTGACAATACTGTTCAAAATCTTGTCTTTGGCATTGAATACACATGCATATTAAAACATAAAGCCCCCATTTTGGGGGTATTCCTGACTCTTACCCAGTTAAGCCTGAAATCATGCTCATTGAGATCACCATCCACTACAACATTTCTAATAGTAGAATACATGTCCAAAAATGGAATTTTACCCTTGTTGATACATTCTCTTTTGTTTATGGTGCTTGCTTAACCATTTCAGACAGACATATTGATTCAGTGAAGTTTATTTTGCACTCCAATGAGTGGAAAGTTGCATTAAGTCATTTGTAGAAATTCTGAGCTCTAACCCTAACCTAGTGCAAACCCTTAGCTAGGGTTAGGGTTAGGATTCCTGCAATAGGTAGACCTTCTTTGGTGTCATGGCTGTGCTTTAGGTCAGAAATGGTATTTAGGAAAGGTGTTTTTACATTGATATCTGCAGAATTATTTTTTTCCATATATAGCTGTTTGCACTGCATTGGTCAAAAGGGGACTGTAGCCTAAATTGTCCTAAAGGCGAGAGTTTGAAAGAAAGTGAGAATACTGTTCAAAATCTTGTCTTGGCATTGAATACACATGCATATTAACACATAAAGCCCACATTTTGGGGGTATTCCTGACTCTTACCCAGTTAAGCCTGAAATCGTGCTCATTGAGATCACCATCCAATACAACATTTCTAATAGTAGAATTCATGTCCAAAAATGGAATTTTGCTCTTGTTGATACTCTTTAGTTTAGTGTGCTGTTGCATTAAGTATTTTGTAGAAATTTTTAGCTCTAACCTTTACTAAGTGCAAACCCTAAACTAGGTATTTTTAAAATTTTGCCCTGTTTGATACATTCTCTTTTGTTTTTTTGTGCTTGCTTAACCTTTTCATGCATATGTTTTGTTTGTTAATTAACTATTTGCACTGCATTGGTCAAAAGGGGAGTGTAGCCTAAATTGCCATAAATGCAAAAGTTTGAAAGAACATTTTATTACTTTTCATATTAACCATCTAAAGAAAGTCAAACAAGTTTAAAGTATTTTTTCCTATGCATTACGTCTTTCCTCACATTAAACCCTTTTTTGTACATATAAGAGTTATTCTGTTCAGCCAGGTCTATCCATCCCCATCCATATTATTTTTAGGTTGTTTCTAGTACTGTAACTTTTTAGTACTGTAGCTTCTCACATTAAATAATTTGTGAATTTTTTAGATTAATTTACCTATCCTAAATGCACAATGAACTCCTTAATGGCTCCCATGCAGTGCTGAGAAAGTACCATAAAAACAGTGTCTCTCATTCTTACCACTGCTTTAACCAAACCTTGACCGTTATCAGTTAGATCAACAAATCTTTGTTCTGTACATTCAGTATGCTTCCATTTGCATAAAGTACATGAGTCAGTTAGGACTTTAATGCGTATTAATTTCACTTGTCAAGATAAGGCCCAGAGTTTGTGTTCTCAGATATAAAAATGTTATCTTACTCTTTGCTGGAAATTACAAAAGTCTAGATATATTGTATACAGAAGACACCATTAATGTTCAGTGAATTAAGCATTTTTGTGTTTTTTTTTTCAAATTAAAAATAAAATTGTAGTATCCTGCACATTTCCCTAGTAGGTGAACAAAACAAAAGCTTAGTGGTATGCTGCTAATTGCATAGTCATTATAATCACCGTAGTGCCTAACTTTAAATGTCATTGCTTGCATGGAGGAAAAGGTCTTTTAATGGCTGGGGTACTGAGAGTCTCAGGGAGAAAAAAAAACAAAAAAATGAACCTGACATTTTCTTATTCTAACTAACAGGTGGTGGGCAAAAAACAAAGAAATAATTCCATAACAAGCCTCATTATTGGCATATACACAAGCCTCTGTTTTTGTTTCTTTTTCACGATAAATTACATGTAACGTATTGTGTCACGGGAGGGGGATTCAGCAGCATAGGGAATTCAATAATGCCACAGCATTTAGCAGCTCCCTGTCATCTGATATTTCTTTTGAACTTCGCAGTTGGCAGCACAACGAAATACCACAAAGGAAAGGTAAAAATCTTTCTTTGGATGATGAATGTTGCTTAATTGAAATCCTGCAGCCCTTTGTGCTGGTTTCATATTTATAAAAAAAAAAATCATGGTGCTTTTTTCCCCCCCAATATTTTGCTTCTTACAGTGCCCCTATGGATGTCTCCATTGTTATTGTTGTCTTTCTATAGCCCTTGTAAATATAAGAGAACTTACATTTTAACATATGTTTAAAGATTTTTCTCTCTGGGGTTTCTCATTCCTATGTTAATTACCTAAATCAATTAAAAAAATTAAGAGTGCAGTTGCCTACCTTTTCAACAATGTGCTCAACACCAGATATAAGAATACTGGCTATATGGGTCTACATTTTTACTGCTGTTGTAATGTGGAAATGACTGACATGGTTCATCATGTCCCTTCTTAGTCCATGGGCTGGACCAGATATCAAAACTCCTGTGGTGGCAAAATCTCTATTTGTTTTCATTTTTTTTGTCTATGGATTATATGTTGATATGCCATCGTATCACGTTTACATCACGTAAATACAAGTTAGGGCACAATCTATTTATTAAAAATCTTTTTCTTGAACTTCAGACTTGGTTTGTGGTAATAAAATCATAAAACTGCATCCTGTTTCTTTTAATTTATTCATTTTTGTATTTAATTTTTTTTCTATATATTTCCCCACTTATTCTAGCCATTATGTTTCTATTTTTTCTGTTGCTGTTCATTAAGAGTTCATTTTTGTATGTTAAATCTGAAGTTCTGAAGTCTATTGGGCCATCTGAACTGCCATCTCCCTTTTATTCAGAAGAGCAGCCAGCTCAAACTTGACCTTAAAGGTTTCCCACTGAGTCTAGCAGGAGTAATGCACAAACGTGCCCTGCGCTGCTCTGCCTTTATCATCACTCAGGAGCCCGGACACTATGGCCTGTACTCCTGCTTTCATGGTAAGACCTTGCTAATCATGTTTGCTGTGGTGATTGTGACCACACACACATCTAAACCAGGCCAAATTTCCCTCTTTCTTTACTTAAGTTACTCTCTGGGTCTGCAATTTTGAACAGTCAAGGTCAGGTGCTTGGGCTCCCAGACAGCACTCCTCCAGGGACAGTATTTGATCTCTCCCCCAGCCCAACAACTGTCAATATTGTTCTGAGCAGAATTTGAATGCACTGAAATTATTTTCCCCTTGATTCAAAACAGTTTAAGGGACAAATATATTTGTATTTTGTAATAAAAATGTCTGGAAAATCAAAAAAAACCCTGAAATGTGTCTTGTTGACTGAAATATTCATCCCCTCCGAGTCTGTAAAAACAATTATTGTTATGAGTCTTCTTGGGTACAGTAGGTTTGTATTTAGGCTTGCACATTGGGATTTGGGGATATTCACCCATTCTTTTAGATTTGCTGAAGTTCTGTCCATCTGGATGGAGAGTGTCTACATCAATCTACATCTAGATTGGATACAATTCTGGGCATTGGTTGGGCTCAAGGAAATTCATCTTCATGTTCCGAGGAGCAAGTACAATTACCTTGGAGTCACTGTCCTGTTGGAAAATGAATATTCTTTCCACTCAAAAGTCTTTTGCTGTCTGAAGCATATTCTTCTCCATTCATTCATCCCAGTTCCTGCCACTGAAAATCATCCCCATAAGATGTTAGCTTCTAATTAGCCACACTCACATAGAAGTAAATCTGTGCTGTTCTGCACAGAACTGTCTCAGAACAGCTCAGTTGCTCAGTTTGGAAGGATGGCTTTATCTTGGAAGATTCTAGGTGATTAAATATTCTTTCCACTTCTTAAAGATGGACCTGCCTGTGCTCCTGGGAACTTCCAATGCACTATACAGTATATAGTTTTATACCCCACTCCCAGATCTCCTCTCCTCATGGAGCTCTGCGGATGGCTTCTTTCTATCGTCAAGTTTCTGCTCTGACATACACCGTAAATAAAGGGACTTTACACAGACGGGTGTTTCTTCTGAAATCATGTCAACCAATTGAACTGACTACAGGTGGACTCCATTCAAGTTTAAGAGTCATCTCGCAAGGAAATTAGATGCACCAAGGCAGTACAAACTTATCAAATTGTTATCAATGTTTTCTTTTAGATATATTTGAAAAATGCCAGAAAATTTGTTCCACATTGACATTACAGAGTAGTTTGCATATTTCAGTGAAAGAATTTGCACACGTACAGTATAAATGAAGTTCTCTCTGAGTTTGCAACATAAATTGTGAAAAATCCAAGAGTGAATACTTTGTGAAGGCACTGTATTTCTCTTAAAATTCTGGTCATGTATCACGGACTAATAATATCACAAGGATTTGATATAATGTCAGTAAGGACACTGATAAATGCATTTTTGCTCAAGTTCATCAGGAAAATCTCAAGAAGTAAAAGTTAAGTGAAGCTGCTTATTGTCACCATGCAAAGCAGAAAACCACCAAAGTCAGCAGTTATAAATGAAAAGTGAGAATTCCAAAATTACATTTTGTCTTCATAAGTTCTTTTTTATGATAAAATTTTAGTCTGAATGTCTTATTATTTGTGGCATACGAACTTGTTTTCTCCCTTTTCAATTCACTGAAACAGCTTTGCAATCAGTTTCCTCAGCCAGATTAATAAGGCAATCGGCAGACAACAGTAATGAAACCTGCTTAACGTGCATAGCAGCAAAGGGGTCACATTGTCTTGTCGCCAGCCATTAATCCTTTATTAATGAAGATGAAGATGTTGATTATCAGCGGTATAATGAATATTTTCTAATTATTTATTTTGTGGCTAAATGATATTTGTCTGGCACAGTGTTTCAAGTGATGAAACTAAAAAATATTTAATGCTAACCTATATTTAGTCTTCTTTAGAAACTCGCCATGTTTGAAATACAAAATCAATCGGTTAAGAGCAGAAACCAGGAGATAACTGGTGAGGATCATTCCTGTCCTGTGCATTTACATACAGCCTTTCAGTTTCCTGGCAGGTATTTGGAAGACACAAATGCAAGATACTGCCTTTAATGTCAACAAAATTGATCTGAGGAAATCTTGTGTGATGTTGTTCTGTCTAACCAGAAAAGGTCATTACATGATGGCTACCAGAAGAGGAAGAATTATTTGTTAGGTAAAGGTTATGTGCTTCATATTGATTGCACCAACGGTAGGCTCCTATATTTCCATCAAAGGAAGGAACCAGAAATGATTGCCAGAAATATGTTTTTATTTTCCATAATTGTATTAGTCACTAATGAAGCACAGCTACATATTTCATTTTGCTTTGTAACTGGCAGCTGTTTGTGCAGGATGGCAAATGGCAAACATACAGCCCAAGCTAAATTTAAAGGTAGCATTCATTATGTTGACAGATGTTTATCTACATATCCAGTACTTTGTTAGAAAACAGATGTTCCTTGTCATTTAATACAGTCAGCAACAGTATTTCTGAAAACGTATGGCACATTTAATTAGGGAAGACAGTGTTTTTCCTGTTAAGTAAGTATTTTTTCCCCCCAAACTTCGGTGGGTATGATTTTTGCATGGAAAAGGCTTCTCCACTTTCTTAGGAAGTTTGTACTGTTTGACAAAGTATTAAGCATCGATGGTGTGCATTCTAATATATACTTCATTACTTGATTTTAAAAGTTTAAAATGGTGTGGAGAGAATATAATCTATTCTATTATGGACTTCTGAATCCAACATTTTTAGGTTTTTTCCTTTTGCTTTGTATTGAAGCTACAGGATTATGGAGGACGATGTTCAGAAGTAATAGACATTGTAGCTGTCAGCAGTTTCAAATTAACTGATTATCACCCTGAAAGATCAGCTTTAACTCTAATCATAACCAATGCCAGAATAGACAGTGTGTCACTTGCATGGACAGCGTGCATTATAAGATTAATGTTTGTTAAAGCTGCACTTATAAAGTTAAAGGTGGGTGTCAATGTAGTTACAGTACATATAGTTATTAGTTTAGGCAAAACCTTTATCTCAATTCATCAAGATATGTCTTTATTTTTTTTAATTGTTTTAAAAAGTTGCCTATGGAAAATAAATAGTTCTGCAATCTCAAGTATAAGACATTTTAAATAGAATAATCTATTATTTTCCATCATTGACTGTGATGGCACAAATTATTGTGGCCTACATGTGAACCGCTGTTATTTAATACATATTGCAAAAATAACTATGTGCACCTGAAACAATTGAGCTTTTCCATAGCAAAGGGTATAAATAAACAATTTAATTTTACATAGTGCATTTAAACATTGCTTCTCAAAGAGCTTCACATAGATAAAGGAGAGGAAATACCAGAATTAAAACAGTTAAAAACAAGGGTTTAGAATGCAGAAGATACAAACGGACAAACATCAATTAAATAAAAGCCTTTCTGAAAAATAAGGTTTTGAGTCTATATTTGAAAGCGCTCAGGGAAGGTGACTCTTTGACATCCTTGGGGGTTTAGATATTCAATTTGGATAGAATCCAGAGTTCTGGTGCAGGAGAAGGTCCCGTCACCCCTACATAGAATGTAAACAAACTTTGGGAACAAACAATAGACTGGATGAATGACGGTTGTGAGGTGGAGAGGGGGAACAAGTCAGACAGGGACTGAGGTACCAAGCAGTGTAGAGCCTTAAAGATGAACATGAACGTTGTGAAGCCAACGCAAAACCTGATAAAAAGCTGTGCAAGGCCAGGATAGGAGTAATGTGATCACTTATGTACAGTAGATCAAATGGTCTAACCTCCAGTTCATCATGTATATATTGTAAAAGAATAGCACACGTAGCTAAACCTTAGACGCTGTTGTAAGCACTTTTGTACACGAGCTCCATACAGTACCTCATGTCCTCGACATTACTGAAACACCAAGGAAAGGTATAAAATAGGTCTTACTATCTAGTGTTAATTACCACACCATCCCCTAAATGATGATGTCCTCTGAAAACACAGTCTAATGTGATAATTGACAGTGCTGAACAAGTTCAAGATAGCAGTGAGGTTGATCTATGTGAATTCAAATCTGGACTGCTTCATTTTATTAAAATAGATGAGCTTGTTAGGGATAAAAATAATACAAACAAAAGTTTGAATAGAGTTCAGTAAGTGGTTGGAAAGTAGAATTTAGAAAAGTGAATGTTGCTAAGATAAAGAACAACTAAGTTTTAGTAAACTTCAAGTCTATTTTGAGGCAAAAGGCATAAAGTTAGTGTTTGCACTATTCTTATCAAGGATTTAACCCAAGTGCAAGGTGAATGCAAAGTATTCCTTTAGAAGGTACACATACTATAAAAGCATGGTGTATTCCTATCACTTATGTTCTGGATAGTGGGGAAGTAGGCATCACCTGATCCGTGAGTACTCATCAATTTGAGTAGTGTTGTGAACCGGCTTTGGACCTGATCCAGCATTGCGGTGGAGTACAAGCAGATGAGTTTCTGGCTGGAAAGGATGGCTCAGCGCATCAGGCTTTGCTTCCCTAGCCCAGTTGAGCTCTTTGATACTTCTCCTTGGCGTACTAGCTTCCTTAATCGTGGGCTTAACTTTCTGTCCTCTCAGAGCTGACTTCACATTCTTCAAAATTGTGTTTCTTGGCTTGCCTTAATTGTTAGCCTCAGAGACATGCCTTAACGTTTTGTCTGCAAGGGTTCGATTTGACCGGTTTTAATCTCAGATTTACAGATTTGAATTTTTACTGCTTCTGTCAGAACAGATAGGATAGAATGTCCAATATGTGTGAAAATCATAACTTCTGAGTAATACACATAGGTTTTATAATTAGATTTGTAAACTACTCACATTTTACCCATTCTTTTGATACCAAGTAAGCATAGCCTACCCCTTCCTTGAATAATTATCGTTCCTTATAGTGAATTTTTTAGTTTACCCTTTTGTTAGGGAATGAAGTATTTAATGTAGTAACACAGTATTTTATACAGTCTTTTAAATAGAATAAAGGATACTATTTTATTGGGTTATAATTCCGCTTTGCTATACAAGCAATGGGAGGGGCTTGTACCTCATTTAGCAACTAGAGTGGTGACTTGGTATTCCAGACTTGGGCCCTCAACTGGAATGGTTGGATCAGAATAATCTATTATCTAAATCTAATATAAACTGCCCTTTAATTCAAGACCAAATACATGTTATGCACAGGTATTGGCTCAGGAATCTTTTTTTCCTGAAGTTTAATATAGTTGGTTACTATATATACTGTATATAGTTGGTTCTTCTGAGAAACCACGTGATTTTCTAATTTAATATCAATGGAATGGTCAAACATTGAGTTTGCGGTACACAGGGTAAATGTATGGATGATTTTTAAGGTACATTTCCCATTTTCTTAAAGCTGAAGTTTGCAGACTTGTTAGCAAGAAATAAGCACACATACCCTAATATCAGATAGTATACACTTTCTTACACCATTAAGTAGGGCATTGCAATAATCAATTATTATAGAGAAGAGGAGTATGTTGACCAGCTTTTCAGCTACAGTCAGAGACAGCATAGGATGTAGTCCGAGAGATATTTCTGTGATGGAAGAATATTGTTTTTACAATATTTTGCACATGTGAGTCAAATGGCAAGCCTGGATCAAATATCACCCCAAAGTTAATTTATATTGAAATTCAAGTGTGGTACTATCCACAAATAGGGCTACTGCATTGGCTTTACATAATTGATGGGGGTGCTGAGAAGCATGACTTCAGTCTTGTTGCAGTTTAAGTGAAAGAAGTTTTGAGTCATCCAAGCTTTCATGTCAGAGATGCACTTGCCACTTCAATGTCAGGTTTAGTATGAATGTAGGTTTGAGTATCATTAGCATAGAAATCAGACCATGTAATTTTAATAGCTGATCAAGTGGGAACATATAAATGCTGAACTGTACCCAAAACTGAAAGTGCTTAGTTTAAGCATTCAAGTTTTGATTAAATATTCAATATTTATATTAAATATTCACTCTTAAAAATGGGTATCATTTGTAATTCAATGCAAGGCACTATAAACTTGCATGGCATCAATACAAATTGTTTTCACAATCCTTTGAAAGTAAATCCCTTTATTTATTGCGCTGTCTTAACATGCTTAGAACAGAACCATTTGATTCTCATACCAACCTGATATACACTGTGCGCTTCACATACTTTTCCATAACTTTTTCCTGCTGACCTCCATGTTGGCTCTGACCTGCCTGCAGGGTAGTGGGAAAAACAACATGCTTTGGGGTACCAACCCTCAAGAGCTCTGTCCCTTATGGCATCATGTACTCACAATCTTATATACTGTACATTTCAAATATCTCTTCTTGGAGAAAAAAGTAAAAGCATGGTTTCCAAGAGCAGTATAATCCCTCTAGTCCAAATATTGTTTTGCTGTGCTGTTTGCTGAGTGTGATTAGAGTTTCTCAAATGGTAGTGCATGGCTGGTGTTGGGTAAGTTGGGATGCCTGTGAGCCATATCACTGTTCTTTTTGATGATTCTCTTGAGGGCAATGCAAGGTGGCTCACAAAAATGCAGGTTTTGGAGAAAAGCCAGAATTAATCTCAATTATCTATTGCAAATGTTTTGGGGGCAAAAAATAAAGAGCAGTTTTTACTTTTTATGTGTCTATCTGTAAGTACCTCTGACAGATTTAATAACAGCAATGTGGAGTAGTGCTTAAGGTTTAGTAATTGTCACTGGAATTGTGTGTTCCAGTTCAAGGTGTGGCACCACTATTGTGCCCTTGAGCAAGACGCTTCACTCAGATTGCTTCAGTAAAATGCTCAGGTGAATACATAGGTAGAAAATATAAGTTGTTTTGGTTATAAATTAAAAATAAAAACATACTTTGAAAAAGTATTTTTTTTGCTTTTTGCAAAGCATCATAATTCTAGAAATCTAGTGTTCAGTTTTGGATGTATACTTGAACATTTTTTCAATGAAAAAAATTGTGAAAACAGCAGTTCAAACTAAGCTTTTCCTGTGAAATAATTTGCAACAAGATGACACATCAGTGCTAATATAGTCAAAGAATGCACATTATGCAAGCAGCTGTTTACAGCACAAAGGAACAAAAACAAAATAGTTTGTCTGCAAAGTTTTCTTTAGCTGTTTGAAGTAGTGTTACTGTTATAGTCTCATCCACACTATCAGTGGTGTACTGTGGAAAAACCATTTGACTTTTTTCTGACTGTTTTACATGCAAAAACTATAAGAAATAGGAAATCTCATTTTTTAACAGTGAAAAACTAAAGATTGGACACTATAGATAAAAAATGGAGGATAAAGAACAATAGGGAATGGCCTGCCACCTTCTATCACCTGATCATTTGGAAGAAGACAATAGGTTGAATGACATTTAAATCTAGAAAACAAAGGCTTCTGGTGGGTTGTCAACCTCTGCTCATAGAGAAGGGAGCACAGAAGCTACTAATGGACAGGCTCATGGATGCATTTGAAGTGTTTCTTTTTGGACAAAAATGCTTTGTTTTTTGGGAACCTGTAAGCAGATTAGTTGCCCAACTGTTTATAGAGAGGGACATTTGATGCATTCTAGTTTGAGCTTGAATGCGATCTTAGACATTTGTTTGTCTTTCATATGACTGAAAAAACTATTTTTTAACATATGTTCTGAGATTCACCTATAAAAAGATCCTTGTTGTAGCTATAGTATCAACAATATTTTTTAACATATGTTCTGAGATTCACCTATAAAAAGATCCTTGTTGTAGCTATAGTATCAACAATATTTTTTGTATATTTTTACAGTACATCTTAATGCAAAAATATTAAATGTTTAAAATTGTGAAGATGAATTGTGGGTGCTATTTAACAGGACAGTAGAAATGTCTGAGATGAACAGGACCACTTTTTTCAGATTATTTCACACTATTGCAGTGGGCTGTACATTTTGAGACAATTATTGTACTGTGCTATATACAATATCAGATTGACCACTCATGGGTTTAATTTGTATTGAAAATAGACTAATGCTGTTTTGAATATTACATTTATTCAGGAAGGTTACGAATAGCAAAGGTAGTGTTTGGAAGTGTATACTGTAGGTATATTTCTTCACATGAAGCATATTTTTTAACAAATTATAAATAAAAACTTTCATTTTCCACTGAGCATTATAAGAGCCTTCAAGAATTCAGGGAAGTTTTAATTGATTAGCCAATTTAATTTTTATTTTTTCATTTCATTACAATATGTAGATTAACATCACAACTTGTTTGCATTTCATTCTTTTTACAAAGTTCTGCTTCTTACAAGATGAAAGATATTAACCTTGTTGCTATGGAGCTGAAATATTTCAAGCTTACTGTGAGTTCTTTAATTTCTGATCTTGCAGCCCCAGGGATATGTCTTTCTAATTAAGCTCAGGTGTAGCAAGTTAAACTCAGACTTCAGCCTGTAATTGCTTTCCATTTCTTTGAAGAGCATCTTTGTCTGTTAAAGTAGTAATGTACATGTGCGTAGTATAAATCCATCAACACAGCAGTACATTGTAATATATTAAAGTCAGGACATGACTATTGTATCCATAAAAACAGCAGGATGAAAGCAAACATTAAAGTTCTTGAAACATGACATTGCCTTTAAAAACTATTCGCCTTCCAATTATGTCCCATTTTGTTAAATTACATACACATTTTTAAAGTGAATATTTTCATTCAAGACCCGAATGTTATATAAAATGAACAATTTCAAGAGTGAAAGTAATTGAATGTCAGAAAAGAAAAATCAAAAGCTAAATATGTTGATTGCTTAAGCTTTTTTTTTCCCAAGACAATGCAATGTAGAAGCACCTTTTACAGATTACAATGTAGAAGCAATTACAGCTGAAAGCATTTTTAGTCTTTACGAACTTTTAACACTGGGATGGTGTAATTTTTGCTCATTCTCCTTTGTAAAGTTGCTCATGTTCAGTTAATTTGGGAATAGGGTTTTGTATTATTTTAGTGATTGTTCAGGCCTATGTTGTTTTCCAGGGTAAAATCAGGAACAGAGGAATATACAAAATATGCCCAGCTACATAAATTTGAAGATGTCTGATACTAGCACATTAATATAAACAAGACGACCACCAACCTTGAGGGCAAAGGTTACCTAGATATCAAAACTGAATGAAACGTTGACTCTAGCTGATGTCCTCCTAATTTAACTGGGCTAATTTTTGCTCAGGAATTTGGCTGAGAGGTGGTAACATTACTTAGTACATTTAGATATACATTTATAGGAAAATTGTCTTTAGTTTTCTTTAGTTAAAACATAACAAGGCCCTTTTACTTGATGGGACCTTAACTCTATGTAAAGTGGACTAGAGATAATGAAAAGGGGGCTAGGCTTCAGTTCTGTTTAATGAACTTCAAAATTTAGAGTATGGAGTTGATCCTTCCAGAAAGCCAAAGCTGGTTACTTGGCTTTCACTGAAGATTTATGCGCCAAGATAAGTGAATTTTAACTTTTTTCAGTTTCTCGTTCCTTCCACTGTCTCTTTCTTTTTACCCCCTATACCCTCATAGACCTCCAGTGGTAATTTCCTGGCCTGGAATTGTCTCTTTAAATATTTTCTAATAACTTTGTAAGTAAAGACAATAGATGCCTAGTTCAAGGCTTAATCGGAGGCTAAAGGTTCATTTATAGGTCCAGGTGCTTCAGTATCAGCACCCCGGATCTTTTTTTTATTCGTCTTTGGGGTTTATTATCCTTTCTGTTTTTGTAGTTCTCACACTGTTCTTCTCTCTTTCTATATGTTCAAAACAGAAGCAACTTAGCTAAAGAGATGAGAAAACTGCAGCTTCTGTGAGTTGGGCTGCATCACAACATTTTTCAACTTACTTCTTTCCCTGCTTGAGTGTTTGTTGGAGTTCAGGGCCTGAAACTCTCTGTTCCAGAATTCTGTGTACAGTACCTCAGTGATCCGTTTGTTCCTATTGATGCTTACAGTATGTGTACATCAGTCATCCTTGCACAATTACATTCCAGTGCTCCATGTTTCTACCAACCCTTCCTCAGGATCTGATCCACTGCTCCATTGCATGCTGCAGTTTTGCAGTCTGTTTTCAATAAATAATCTCTTTGGTAGTCCCTATGGAGAGTTCATTAATGAAAGTTGAGAAAATATAATGTGCCAGACCTAGTGTACAGTATATCCAGTGTGGAGATGTGAGTTGGGCAGCATGCTCCTGACTGGCGTATCAGCAGCAATGATATAAATACCTTAGTCCTCCTCAGCCTACCGACGGTGTAACTATTACCAATGGGAGATTACTCTGATCTTTTGTTTTTTCAAAAATGACCGGTGCTGCAGATTTTGGAATTTTTCACATTGATGTTGAAATTCCCAATGCAGTATGATGATGCATAAAAACCCACAACTAAAGCGATTTTGCATTGCAGGACAGACAACACAAGAGTTATGCCAGTTGCCATTACCAAGCATGCAATGTGTTACCACATGAAACCACCACTTTGCACTTTAAGTAAAACAAGCAAGCAGCAATTTTGTAAGAATCAGCACAAGAACTGTATATGGAATACACACATTAGATTCAGAATCTATAGGTTGAACATATTGAAATATTGATGAGAAACAGATTCTAGAAAGAAAAGAAAAACTTCAGGCTCGCAACACATACACACAAGTGAAGTCAGTGGCATTTTCTGCCTGTAAACAAAGCACATGAATTATTCCCTATCTGTCAATGACTGCACAGGTTTAGAGAACCTGGCCCTGTGGTTTTGTTTTTGTCACAGTACTGGTGTTTTAGAAAATCGTATTTTTGGAACTTGGAACCACAGAGCTCTTTAACAGCCAAATGCAAACCATGTTGGTGGAAGCAACTGATTATACAACTCTCCTATATGACTTTGCAGTGTGTGTACCTAGATAATGTATTTAGTTTAAATACATTTCTATATGGTCCAAACTGGTATCTCTCCATTTCAATAGGCTAAAGCAGAAACTTAAGAGTTTTGCTTTGCTGTGTTGAAATCAGTAGGTGAGAAGCAGTTTCAGATTTCCCTTCAGGTATGTGGCTGCATTTGTTTTATATGTTATGTTATTTCCCAGGAGAATCTGCTCACCTGCACAATTTGTTGAATTCTGATAGGATTTATTGTTGTATTAACAAAGCAATTTTGTTGTGATCCCATCAAGAGCTGTAGATCTCTGCAATGTAACAAATTAACAGAGAGATGGGGAGCTATGTTCATTTTAAAACAAAGACTTGTGTCTATTAGCGCTGCATTTTATTAATTAAATATACTGTATACAATATAATATTGTTTTCAATATTTTTCTCAAAAACGTTCACTGAATTTCTTTTAAACTTGGGAAAAAAAACCTCTAATCCCCTCAAAGTATTTAGCAGTCAAAAGAAATTGATAATTTAAGATTTTTTTTTTATTTATATATTGTCCCTTGCTGAGACTTGGCATTCTGCATTTCCTTTCTCCTCAAGTGGTGATTCAGACCCTAATACTGTAAATCTGCATTGTTTTTAGTTATCTAGGAGGGGAGTAAAGGTTCAATAACAGCCTAGAGTCTGTCTGCTGGTTGAGGGTCACTGAAAGACCAACAAGGGGTCAGACACAGAGCAAAGCCCATGGCCCCATTGCCAAGCCAAATGATTCCTTGTCACATTTAATTGTTATCTGCACAGTTGCTGAATCCCTGTGCTGCTGGTCTTTTTGGAGAAGTCTTGACATACATAGCCTCATTTGTGGCAGGCATTGCAAAGACCACAAACATGGAGAAAATGTTAAAATAGGTACAGAAGCTCAGATGTTTCAAATACCCCTGTGAACCAGTGCTGTCCACCTTCAATAGTTTGTTTTTTTTAATTCTGGGTTTAAGTACAGTAGGTCTGTGGCTATGGGAGGGTCACTAAAGCACTTAAAGTAACCAGTCTGGATAGTTAACCTGTATTTAGTGAACACAAACAAATGCAAGTTCTTTATGGTAAGACTGTCTGAAATTAAATTTATTATAGTATATGCTCTGAATACAACATAAAATGGAAAGTCATATTAATGTGCTGCTTTTAGTTTGACATTTTATGCATATTCAAGAGAAGACATCATAAAGTATTAACTGGATAGGTTAATTAAATTTAGTAATGACACTTCCAGTGGCTTCCTAATATCACAAAAAACAAAGAACGCATAAAAGGTCCATTCTTACTTCCATTTATTAGCATATCTGCAGCTTCTGTGCCTCCACTTTCTAAACAATACAGGGTCACAGGAGGAGCGGAAGGAAGCCTATACCGGCAAACAGGAACAAAGCAGAATACAGGCTGGATTGGACGGCAGTCCAACACAGGGCACACACAGACACAAACACACACACACTCTCACACCAGGGCCTCTTTTCCCAAAAGCCAATTACAGTAAGTATGTCTTTGGACTGTGGGAGGAAACTGGAGCACCTGCAGGAAACCCATGCAAACACAGGGAGAACATGCTGTACTGTACCCCAGGAATTGAAGCCAGGGCCCCAGTGCAGCAATGCTAAATACTGCACCACCATGCCTCCCTAAAGGTTCAAGTTCAAATTATAATTCTTGAGAATTTGTTATTCCAAACACGTTTCATTTTATAACCTTTAGTAAGCGACTACTTGCTAAACTCTTAAAGACCTTGAGCAAAATCTTCAGATCTATATTTAATTGTATGCTGAAGCCAGAAATTAGACTCCAGCAGCTGTTTTGGCTTTTTGTATCCACTTCTCTGACTTTGGCACTGAGATGTACCTTGCAGTATTCTGAAAAAGACAGTCTTCACCATATAGTATTCCAGGAATCTACTGCTGTTAAAGTAGTAAGTAATAAAACCATGTTCTTTATATTGATCTAAACAACAAGAAGTAAAATTGGATGTACTAAGTAGGAGTATAAGGATTAAAGGGTATAAGGCTTTTAAATCTTTAAAAGAACGGTAACACTTCAGGTGCAATGATCTTGATAATGTGTAATACCTTAACAGAACATCAATTGAGTGTTCACAAGGATAATTGTTAGACCACGGCTGTCTGCAGAGCTCTGCCACAGTCAAACTGACAGGCTGATCTCCAAATCCAGTTCTTGGGATTCTCCAAGGAGAGTCAAGGACGAAAGGAAAGCTAGGCACGTAAGAAGGACCACACAGCTATTAACTTGCAGGTGGCAGGTCACCAGGTAACAGGTTGGCTTGTACAGGGCTGCCTGGGGAAGAGGCAAACTTGAACCGTGCTAACTGAAGATCAGGTAGGTGGACTGACAGGAATGGGGCTAGCTGGGAGACAGATGATTATGGGCTTGACTGGATGAGAGCTGCCAGGAAAACAGACTGACAAAATGCAGGAAGACAGTAACGGTGAGGCTTGTGGAACACGCAGATGGTTGCAGGCAAACAGGGAACTTTCACCGTTGGGCTGGTGCTGAAAGAGAGAGATGATCTTCAGAGTATTGCAAGAATAAGAGTTTACAGCTCAGAGCTCCTGTCTAGCTCTTCACAGCTGAATATTTGAATAGGCAGACATAAGGTTTATATACTATACTATGAGAATATTGACATTATTTCTAAAGACACAGACAACAAAGTGAGAAAAAACCTCTTACTTGTAGTTTTATGCATTATAATGTTGTGTTTAATTGGTGTCTTGATTGAAAGCTTTGCTTTCTAATTGAAAGGGAGCTGGGCAAACAGAAAGGAGGCCCGAACTGGTCCTAACGAGGTCGGCTTAAATGGTTATGCTGGAGACGGAGCTGACAGTGTACGCTTGGGCTGGTCTTAGGAGGAGACCCTCCTGTAGGGCATGCACCTTGAGGCAGCCAGCTGCTGATGCCATCCACAGCCTGACTGGACTTTCTTTCTGCAATATGCAGCCTACTGGGCATGGAACAGCTGGCAGCTAGGGTGGCTCACCCCCTATCCTACACTTTTCTTTTCTGTGCTTCAGCCCATTTTCAGTTTCTAGACTAGGGTTGGGGATCGCTGCTTTATGACATACTCCCCACTCTTTGGAATCCCTGTAGTCTTTTTTTTTCAAAACATTTTCAATGACTATAGCAGATCCTCAAATATATTCTACGAACAAAAAAAAAAGCTTTCAATAATCAGCATGTTCCCTGTGCATGCCTGTCACATTTAACAGCTTAAACTTGTCTCTTGAAGCCGGAAACAGAAAATTGACAAGACAGATTGCTTTTGTGTCTCCAGTTTGAAGGAAAAAAAATATTTTAAAAGTGTTTATTCTCAAGCAGGGCAGAGGTGGCTGTGCCACCTGAGTCTCCGCAAGGAACAGAGGCTGTCTAGTTCAAAAGAAAACCAACTGAAGAGCCAACAGTCAAGCAGTCCTTTCTAATCAAGCGGACTGTCAAGCGTTCATTGATGCACAGGCCAGGGGTGTGCTCAGGGAGCTCTCTTCAAAGGCAGCTATGGCCCAGTACATTTGCAACCTTGTATCTCAGCAACAAGTCTTAGGCACAGCTCAGTGTTAGAGTGGGTTGAGTAGGTCAGACAGAGAGAAAGTAGCAAAAAAAAAGTAGCCAAAGCAGACAGACCCACTCCACTCTATGCACTTGTGATTTGTGATTTGAAGCTTGATTCTTCACCTGTTTTAGCCCTTCAACAGATCAGATAGTGAAGTGGAGTGGTAGTAAAGTGAAATGAACTGTCAGTGTATGAAAGTCCATTACCCATGGATAATAACCACATATTTGGAGATTTTATACATAAACAAAGTCAATGTCTTTTGCTCTAACTGTGCACTGGGTGTATTTTAGGTACACTTGGTATATAGGGTACCTTCAGTATACTTGGGACACAGGGTAAATTGAGTACATTAGGTGCATTGGGTACACTGAGTATATTGGGTACATTGAGTAGCTTGGACACATTGGGTACATGTGGTACACTGAGTACATTGGTTTAATTGGTTACACTGAATACATTTAGTACATTGGGTATACTCAAAACACTGGGTGCAATGGGAAAATTGGGTCCATTGACAAAACGAGTTCATTAGCTATGTTGAGTACATCAGTTACTTTGGATACATTGAATTAATTGAGTACATTGGGTACTGTGGATATATTGAGTACATTGGGTAAATTGGATACATTTGATACATTGGTGGGCTATATAATTTGCTTTTCATTGAGTATACATAAAAATGGTGTGCATTAACACGGTATTCCTACAGTATGTAGGGTATCCTAAAATGCTGGGTTTATTAATTGATTATAGTATTTCATTACTGATTAGGGTTTCTTAACTTACAAAGCAGCCTCACTTTTTATTTTATGACCCTTGAAACCTCAAATTTGTCATCCTTTAAACTTCAGTTTTACCTTTTCTGCCTTCACCTTTAAGATCCAGTGGAGAAGGTTGAATTGGAC
This sequence comes from Atractosteus spatula, assembly GCF_055471065.1. NCBI lineage: Eukaryota > Metazoa > Chordata > Actinopteri > Semionotiformes > Lepisosteidae > Atractosteus > Atractosteus spatula. Next base: position 5,583,514 of record NC_142728.1, on the reverse strand, counting down.
AATTAGGTTTTAAAAACTGACTCCAATTTGAATCATTTTCAGTTTGTGTAATAAATCTTTATTTAATCGACTGTCGACGTTTTCCTCAACCAAATTGCAAATTAAAGAAACTGCATAATCTTGCAGCTGTGACCAGTGGGTGTGCTTTATTTTTCAAGTTTTCAAAACTGTGCTCAAACAGGTGTCAGGACTATCTATGATTTAGGTTAATTACCTTTTGACTAAATATTAGAATGTCTTACAGTTAACTTGTAACACCCTTTTACATAACGATGTTAGTACATAAGTAAGATTATGTACAGTATGTACTGTACAGTATGTCATTGTAAGGCAAAACTGCAAATTGCCTTTATTCTCAAATGATCCTGATAAGGAGGGGAAATATTCTAATTTACTTCTGACATGGTTTTTTTTTGTAAATCTGGAAATGCTTCTGCCTTTAAAACTGTTAATCCCATTAGCCATTGATACCCTTAATTGTAATAGGATCTGCACTTCCACCCAAGGGGTATATTGTGAGGTGCTTTTGTCCATTCATGTTAGGAAGCATTGCTGTGTTTTCTTCATTGCTTGGTCTACAAGGTTTCCATTTGATTTTGGTGTTTCACATATAATGCATATGCTATGTAAAAACTGCTTCAGGAGATTTACTGGAGTCATACATATTAAAAAACGGGTTTAGATCCTGTTCTCATCTTGTTGTTTTTAATTTGCTAAGGGTGAAGATAGGGTTACTCTTGTGGCAAGGTCTAGATGGCGGTGATGAATGCCCTTATACACAGAAGGAGGGTATAGTCATAATAAAAAGTCCTTCATGATTTGCATGCTTTTCTCTTAGGTTTAAACATAAAGTATGCGTATACAGTTAATATAATTCCTGCAAATGTCGTAATTATACTAAAATGTATATCCTAATGTAAAGCTGTGATCAGCACCCAATCACACTCCAGTCCTATTCCACCCAAGGGAGAATCGTCAAACATGGTACACAGGGGATATGTTAATAGCACTACCACAAGACCCAAAAGCAAATGACTCTAGAAGATTCAGAATTTGACTTTTTTACACCATGTTACTGTTTGAATATAGTAGCATAGTTTTACATCCTGGATACTGTCCCTTGGTGGGACATTTTTAAGACCTACTGTACAGTATCTGTCCCCATGGGAGGAAATGATAACTGTTCGGTACCTTACTACACTGTTGGTCTATTTAGTGTGGTTGTAAAATGGCAGAAAATGTCAGATTCTGGAGCTAGCATGCTGGTTCAGAGAACTTACAAGTTGCAGACCATTTTCATTTCTGGTGTCAAGGGACAAATAAAACATGTTCCTTTCTTTATTCTGTGGCCTGTGTCTGGAGTTATTTACAGCGAACCCGAGTAGACTGCTCTGCAGAAAGGGGACTGTGGCACACACAGCTTTCTGATTTTGTGGATCCTATATTCTAATGCAGCAGGCACCATGGAAGCTTAATGATTTATCATTTACTGTATATGCTCTACTTAAAACAATATAGTTGCTATAAATAGCTTAACAACTAAAGTCAGTGTGATGAGTGAGGATAGAGAATTAGGCTTAATATTCACAAATACTGTAATTGTATGACATTTTGTCTCTATTTCGAGGAAGTGAGTAAGTTGGAAAATTAAGTATAACTCTTTTTGGTAGCTTAGTGAAAACATTTTTTAAACTCATATGAAGAAGCTGAATCTGGTTCTGCTCTGAACAATACAATATACAGTATATTATGAAATGGAGTAAACAGTTTTAAAATCCCCATCAGTAATAGTAAGTTTATTTGAATATTTTAGAAAACAACCAGGAACCAAAAAACAAAAGCATGCAGACCCTCAGATACCAATCAGGAATTATGATTCCCTTTTTTATAGGGGCCTCAAATGTAGTAATACCTTTTATGAAAATGTACTGATTAATGCGTTAATGCCTGTAAAAGAGTATTTATCTCTTCATAAGCTTTACATCTTTGGAGAAAATGCTAGAGGTGTTTTAAACAATTATTGAATAATTTAGACTTGCTTTTCTGGTAGAAGTTACAATTATTGATGGAGGAGAATTTATCACTTCAGCTGAAGCACAGGTGTTTTAATTTGTATTGATTTCTGTCAATTAGTGTTAAAGTTATTTCAATAATGTGATCAAACCAGAATGAACTGCAACAATTAAAAAGGGCTTACCAGTTGATTAGAATCAAGAAAACAGCCTGAAACATGCAATTCTTGTGATGAAAAAGTTTCCATTATTGCCAGGTAAATTAATTTAGGTAATTACAAGAGGTTCAAATTAATTGATCTAGGTTTTCACTTTAAAGTACTAAATAAACCTAACAGGGAGTCTTCAGTCCCCTAGAGGGGGAAAAGCACATGCACTATTTATCTCATATTGTTCTGATGATGGTCTGTAGTTATGGTATTGGTAATGAGAATGTTGCCTGATGCAGTATGGCTTAGTGTATGTAATAACAGGGAATTCAACCCACTGGATTCTACAAATTGTTTAACGTCATGTAAGAAGGCTCTCTCTTTGGAATGTATGCACATTTGAGCCAATCTGACATGTCTTGCTTAGATAGCAGTTTGGAAGTGATGGCTGACCACATACAGAATGAGATTATTTGATATACTCCAGCGAGAAATAATTTATTACATACTGTAACCATTATTGGCCTTATCCTTAATGTCCATGGAAAGAATGAAGATCTCTTTATCTATGAATATGAATAAAGAAATTTCTGACATTTAATGAAAGACATTTACTAAAAGTACAAGTATTAATATATTCGACATTCACCACTCCTCAGCCAGAAGATGTCCCCCCTTCTGATGTCAAGCTTTCAGCAGGTACTGAGGAGGAGCTTCTACAGATTGGAAGGGCTAGACACTCACTACCGGAACACTTTCGAGGCCTCCAGAGAGGACTCTGTGCATTCTGTGGAGGCAAACTGTCTTCTGTTGTGGTGAAAAGTAAAATGATTTGTGGTTTTATATGCTCAGAATTTCGCCTGGACTTTGGACGAATCTTTTAGATTCTCTGTGGTACCGTAGTTTGGGTTTAACTGGCTTATGTACCTGGCTGGTAAGCGACATAGTACATCATTATGTACAATGCCCTGATAAATTAAAACTTAAGAATGTGGTATTATTGATGTGTGATAAATGTAGCAAGGAGTGTGGTGGTGTTCTTTAGGTTTTTGGGAATTATGATCTCCGTCACCCTTATATGGAACATGAATATCACCAGTTTTACAAAGAAAGCGCAGCATTCTTTTTGTGTCAACTGGAAAACTTTGTGTCTCTCAGCCAGTTCTTTATTGCATTATCGAGAGCATTCTGACTTTTTCTAACTGTTTCGTTTGGCACTGCACATGCCCAATCCAAAAGCAAACTGCATACAATTACAATATTTAATAATAAGAACAAATAGGATATTTTACTCTATATTAAGACCCAAAATTGTAAAGAGAACACTAAACAGATACTATACAGTACACAAGAGTATAAAAGCTGGTCATAAGAACAATCTATCGATTTTGTTTTACCAATAAAGGCTTTCCATAGCTATGCATCTTCTTCTATTTGGTAAAACCTACACAGTGTAAGCTCTCCAAACTCCACAGATACAGTATTTTGCTAGTTACAGTAGTAAGATTTTATGTAGTAATTTAAACTGAACATTTCTAATAAACACATCCATAAAAACTTATACAGTATATCTGGTTAAAAACTTGGCATTTCTAAAAAAATTTTAAAATTGGCATTTCTAAAATATATTCCCCGTTGTCTTGTATCTTTATTGAACCAGACATCAATATTTTTTTCTCCATAAAATAGACCTTTTTATTTATTTTAATTTATTTCAACTGTTTTTGCAATTCTTTATAGATGGAAGGGGAGCAGTAAAATAACTTATTGTTGAGTATTTCCTTTATTCAAGATCAATTTTCATGTTTTAGATATTGCTGCCACAAGCTGATTGTTGTTGTGCAGTACAGAAACTTTTGACATTTCTTTAAAAGTTGTATAGGACATGATGTTCCCATTAGTCAATAAGATCTTTAATAAAAATAACACTTTTTTGCACCATTTAATTCTGCAGAAATGGTTTCCCATTTATATGAATATTTAAGTTGAACCAAAGGATCTGATGCTGAGCATTAGCCAGACTTTCAGAGGTTTAAATTGAAATGGTAACCAGCTTTGCATTGCCTCTTCTAAAATTTCTGACATTCAGTAACAGATATTTTCTTATCACATTAAAATAAACAGGTTGTAACTGCAAAAAGGGAAACAAGTTATTTTCAGTAAACAGGTGGTAAGATTTCAGCAATTGACTAGAGCATGTTAATTTATTCAAATAGTTTAGGAATCAAGGTAGCCTTTATTAAATAATTCAAGGCTTTCAAGTTAATTTTAGTCCACCTTGAACCATCACTGAACTCAATATATAATTGTTTAATCTTTTCAGGTTTATCATTCCAAATAAATGTACAAATATTTTCTAAAAAAAAGTCTGTTAATATGTTTTAAATATGCCTCAGATAGAGATGGGAGACATACATACTGTAGATATGTAAAGTGGGGTACTATTAATGAATTATTAAAATTAATTTAACAAATGTGTGCTTTACTGTGGTTTTAATATTGTATTAACTTAATTTATGATTAAAATTGTTGCATATTTTTTAGGAATCGTAATGTCAAGCATGTCTACTTGTCCATTCAACCATATTATAGGCAGATTATACTGAAGCAAACAGGATGTTTCTGTTAAAGAACTCAGTCATAAAATAGTACATTTCTCTTAGTTGGGTGTGAGACATTGCAAATCTGAAAAAAGCATTTTGATCCTCATTTAAATCCAGTTGTAAAAACAATTAAGGTTTAATAAGAAAGTCTGTTTCACTGGCAAACATAGCTACTTTTAAATTAAGATCATTAATCCCTGGACCTTTTATTTGTTCACTGAGTCTAATCTTCATTGCCAATATTTCCATTGCAATTATGAACAGGTATGGGGAGAGAGGACATTCTTCCTTCACTCCACTTAAGAATGCAGTACTCTTAGATATATAGCAATTATTTGCCATTCTACAGTACTTGACAGACTATTGTACATTACCTTTATCCATATCCTGAAGGTTTGCCCAGAGTTAAAATACTCTAGACATTAAAATACATAATCAAGGCATACTTTATCAAGTTCCTACTCAACATCTGCTATAAAAATCAGTCCGGAAGTATTTAAAGTATTATAATATTCCATCATCTCTAAAATTGTCCTTGTATTATCTCCAATATGCTGGCCCTCCATGGATGATTTGTACAAATCCAGGGAAAAGAAGTGGGTAGGAAAGATTGCTGATGATCTCTCCTTCCCAGGTTACCACTGGTTTCATAAACCTCCCTCCGCAAGACACTATTAAAACCAGAATCACCCAGTATTTGAACAGCTTCTTTCCTATGTCTTTCTGCTTGACCAGAATTCATAGTTATACAGTACATGCACTGTCTTAATGATGTTTATTGTCTTGTTTGTGTATGGTACAGTATATGTAGAATGGTTTTGCAGTACCAATACACCAGACTAAATTTCTTGTGCATGAACTTGACAATTAAAGTTGATTCTGATTTTCTGTGTTAGACGAAGGACAAGCGGAATTTTGTAAATACAACAATGCAACATTCAAAATTTTGGGAAATTCAGCAGAAAAATAAGTAATTTATTCACATCCAGGTTTCAGTAATTTAGGTGTTATACAGTTTTTTTTCTAAATGTATCCATCTATCCATTGTTTAACCACATTATCCAATTCAGAGTTCTAAGGAAGGCTATCCTGGCAAGCAACGTGTGCAAAGCAGGCTTCACCTTGAATAACATCAGTCACTCACATGGTACACACAGACAAACATGCAAATACTCACAATTTTCCCAGAAACCATTTAACATACCAATACATCTTCAGACTGCGGAAGGAAACCAGAGCACAATTGGAAAGAACATAGCACTCCGGCCCTGGAATTGAACCTACTGTAGGACCCCAGTGCCGCAAGGCAACGTGCTAATCACTATGCATTAACAAACCCTTAACATAACATAACCAATGCGAGTGTAACCTAACCAAACCAGCAGGCATGTGGACCACCAGGACTAGGATTGGGAACCACTGTTCCAGAGGGTAACGGCTGTTACTTTAGATTTATTACAATTGAACTGCCAGCCAGTAATTTCAGCAGCCAAAATCATTGGTATTTTCCTAAATTTGTTTAGTACAGAGTGGCATATTAACTGTAGTTAGTCACTATGCTGCTATTGGTTCATTGCAGTTAAGCCACCTTGCCTCTAGATTGAATTCAGCCTCACAGTGTGCAATTCATAGACTTAAATGCTATTTTTTCTAATAGTCTAATTTGTTCGTATGAACTTTGATCCTTTTAAAATATCACAAGGCAAAATTGCTGAACATCCCTATGTAAACCAGTAAGTACAGAAATGATTGGATCAGTAGTTTACTTCACTTCAAAATTATTTTCTTCCTAGAAATTGATCACAGCTGTTTTACATTTTCTCTGAAGCTGTGTTTTCTGCAACCTTTAATACATAGGCTTCAGGGATAAAGGAAAATAGATGTGATCCATTAACTTAGTGAAATTGCTGGTCGGCCTTCAGTTGCCATATAGTGTCATGATATTTGTAGTTCTAGCCTGCAGGATTTAGCCGAGATCTACAAATATCATTGCAGCAAGATGAGGGGTATAACCATTTCCATATCCTGGATCCGTAATATACTCCTTGTATGACCTTGTTTCTTATATTATTACAATGCCAAATTAAATATTAAGAAGTAAAAGAGTAAATTGTACAAAGGTTGTGCTATACACCAGGGAAACAAAAATGCCCCAAAAACTGAAGCATTATATCTTTCTCAATGAAGAGCACTTCTTGCGACTCAGATCTGGAATGTACTTTTGAAGTGTTGTTCTTAGCAGAATGTGGGAAGTTGTTGTGCTCTGAAGGATATGTCATTAGTAGATTGGTCTTCCAGTCTTTGCTTTAAGTAAGATATCGATCAGGGCTGAAAGCTCAAATGAAATAATTCACTGGCTTTGGAAATCTGAGGGATTAATAAAGGAAGTTTGTTTGTTTGACCATAACCTGGGTGTCATTTTACCTGAAGTGCTGAAGGAGACTCAGTGCAGGAAACAATGATGACAACAGTTGTTAACCTTTTATTTATTTTGTTATTGATTTTATTTTGGTGTACATGAATGGTGTCTTAAAAATGTCTTGGAAAAATAAGAATGTAAAAAATAATTATAGAATCACCATTTACTGTATTAACACACCACACATGACAATTGGTTACCACTTACTGTACATAAAGGTAATGGAGAGTACTGAGCAAGAAAATGTGTAGTTTTATTATTTATTTACTCTAATTGATAAAGACAAAAATTATCAGATGTTGGTATTTTATGTTAGTACATTTTAAATAATTTAAATTCTCTCAAATTTATCATTTGGATCTCAATTTTACTCCACTAAAACCAGGTATTCCTGCAATATCACATTGCTGAAAAGTAAATTTGAAAGTAAATAATGGAAGTTTCTGCATCTACCTTTTCTGAAGCAATTTTCTATCAATGGACCTTGTGGTACAACTTCCCTGACCAGTAATTGTAAATGAAGATGTCTTCTGTGTGAAGTTTGTGTATTTTTCTTACAGTATGTTGTGAAATATAAGATTTCCGTTTTTATCCTTTCTCTTGACTATTCCTCCACACTTTTGAAGTCTGCAAACTGTCTTGTATTGAACAGTCATATGAATAATATTAGGTGATGTGCACTGAACTAAGGTTAAAATAATGACTCAAGATGGATAATGAAGGCATTTCTACTATCAAGTGTAGTGTGTCATTGCTGGGTGGATCATTAAACCAATCATATCATATGAATATTGAAAACATATTCATAGAAACCATTTCACACACCCCAGGTCATCTCGGCCTCTTTTTTTTCAGAAAGTACAATTTAGTACGTTGGTATACTATGTGTATAATTAATACTTAGCATACTATACTTAAGTATAGTTAGTATAATTTGTTTAGTATGTGTACTATCTGTTTAGTATAGTTCCTCTTCTTCACCAGCTGTGAGGCTGGTTCCCCACAATTGCCCAAACACAGCACTTTATTGGCATTTCTTGCAGTGATTGAACTACAGTACAGTAATTGGGCAGACATATATTAAAATGTATACATTACATTTATAATAAGTGTATATATAAATTCAATATATTATTTTTAATTTGGGCTTAATACATTAAATTATATTAGATTCTTAATTCACCAGGTAGTCTAAAATATGTCATTCAGCAGTGGACAGAAATTATGTAAACTAGTGGAACCATTAAAATAGGTTAAAGATCACAAAATGTTCATTCAAAATAGGACTAAAATTGTACTGTGATTTTTGGTTAATATGAACTGCTCAGCATCCAGATCTTGATTTTTGAATTAAATTGGTGAATGTGTGTCTAACCACTGTGAGTGATTGTATAGTTCAGCACTAATTGGAACCTTCAGAAAGGATCACTCTCACCTGAAATTCAAAGCTTTTTATGTAGAAAGCAAGCAACAGCTGGGGTACCTCAATTTGTAGAATAATAATTATATCTAGGTCCTAGGCATTCTGGTATTTGTTTAATTTTAACAAGATTATTTTGTAATTATTTCCAGATAATTATCGGACAAGGATGAAGGATTTGTTATGTTGTGGCTACATGGTTTATGAATGATTGTAACCCAGACATTCCCAAATAAAATAAGAGCAGAAATGTGTTTATATGTTCCATCCAGACTGGTTTCTAGTCTGTTCTGTCCAGAGTCTCTACTCTGCATATTCATGCTACATTTACTACAAAGCAATATTTTATTAAAAAAAATACATCAAGGACTTTTTGTCAGTGTAAACTACTCACAAACTGCTGTTGTAAAAGAACAAAAGAACTATCTGCTTTTTTGTCAAACAAAAAGTATATATTATAGGACAGTACTTAACACATGATCTCACGATCTTTTTAGACAAGTTTTTGTCTAATTTGAAAAGAACAACGCTAATTCAATTGAAAACAAAATCTGCACGTCAATCTGTATTCTCAAATGAAGAATTAAATAATGCCCACATTCTAGACTAAAACACTTGCCAACATGACAAAAATGTTAAAACCAGAAAAAGAGGTTTCAACACCGGTTTCCCACAAAAGAAGAATACGTCTCAACCGTCTACAAAAAAAGAATGCTGCAAAAAAAGAAACATCAGTGCAGTAAAAGAAATTCAGGGAATCAAATCTGGCTTTTTTACTGAAAGCTGAAACTAATAGTTCTCTGGCATTATGTCCTAAAATAATTGGTGTTACTTGGCATGTTTTGTCACAGTGTTTGCCTCCCAATGGGGATTATTGAGATGTATAGATGAACAGACAGTGAACAGTGAAATTTTCAATTTCCTTGGTAAATTATTCAGCCACTGTTCCCTATGTGATCCAACTGTGACCCCTACAGGCCTTTCAAAGGAGCATAATGAAACGCCTCACTGAGACAGTCTCTGGCACAGTAGCCTTTTATTTGCACAGTAGAAGATTACTCTGTGCCAAGAGGGGGTGTGAGGCACAATCGATGTGCCACGTGGCACTTAATCTATCGGTCTGTTGTGTTCCTGCAGGCTAATAATAATGAGAGGCATCTTTAATAAGACAGTGGCTGTACTCTGCAGCTAGTTTTTTGAAAATGAAGAAAAAACTATTCACTAACAGCAAAGGACAGACAATTGTTTGACCGCAAAAAGCTTCATAAATTGCAACTGCCTGTGTTTTGTTGAACTCAATGTAAACATCCTGAAGAGCCTTCTTTTGGCTTTGTGGGTGGATAATGAGCTTTCAGAGGTGTTTCACAAAGGACAAAGGATATACTGAAATACATCTGCTAGGCTTTTTGAACTGTCCTCAGTTCCCTAATTATTTCTCAACAGCTGTGTTTTGGGGATTATTCACGATTTGTTGGGGAAAGAAAAATGGAATCTTTCAAAGATTAGGTACTTCTGTAAGACCAATCCTGTCTTGTTTTAGGTGTGATTGTGTAGAGGGCTTCTTTAATTTCCACTCTCTGCTGAGTATAATTGCTATTAAGAATGTTGTGTGCTAGTGTAACAGCAACAGACATCTGACAGTGTTAATCTGCCACTATCCTCTATGACTCCATAAAAAATCTACAAAGATTTCTGCATATTAAAAATAACAAAACCATGGCATTTGGAGAGACACATGTAATATTATCTGTATAAGTTGATAATGACCATAAAATAACTTTTATTAACATTTTTTATTTTATCACACCTTAATGAATTACTATTATGCCCTCCCATACGCACCTATTTACAATATATAGAGTATGTGTGTGTTTAACTATTACATTAAGGCAACAAAAAACACAACAACAAGATTATGAACTACCCTAATATTACTTTGCTTTCTGTATCTTTTACAGTTGCCATATGTAAAATGTGTTCATACTAATCTAGCTATGTATTTCTTCCATAAATTCTGTTATAATATGAGGTGTGTTTGTCAGGAAGGTGGAACTCTTATTTTAGAAGCTTTTCTATGCAACCACAGCTGAAGGGAGTTTGTAAACTAAGAGGACTCAGCAGGAGGCATGCTTATAAGAGCAGGCTGAATACTTCCCTGCAAGGAAAAAGGCCAGGCTATCAGTCCCAAGCAAGCTTCAGGGCGCAGAAAACGTAAGATCAGGTCTGTTTACCATGCGCGGAAGTAAGCAGCAGACCCAGCACAGTGGAACGAGAGAGATCCTGGTATCTGTAGATGAATGTATCCAGCTAACTCATGCTGAGGCATGGCAGTGAGAGTGGCTGGGCCGAAAGCAGTGGCAGAGAAAAAACAGGTCACTGTTTGGCTGCATGTTAGGCAAAGCTGCTGTTGTTGAAAATGTACAGTATGCATTGTGAAAGCAGACGGCCAGGCTGCAGACTCAATACCCAGGAGGGGAAAAAGATTTTGGAGGATATTGGGACGTTTGTGGCGTTGTGTACCCCAGAAGGGCCCTGTTAAGAGCGACAAATTCCTTGCGTGTGATGTCTGTGAGTAGGGAGACTCCTAGATGGTATTAACAACATCAAGGTGCAGGGAAGGCTCCTGAAGAGCAGCAGCCTTGGCCGTTACTGGGTTGGGCCACGTAAGGTAAAGTAATGAAGGTGCTAGAGCAGGTGTGGCCAAATAGCAACAAATGAGTTGAGTCTTCCATTGCTACTTCTCGCAAGGGATGAGTGTGAATGTTAAAAGAGGTGTGAGATTTGTTGAGCCGGGGTATTCACAAGTGAAGCAGATTTGAAATCACCTAAAAATGATCTCAGAGGAGGCCATAAAAGGACAGAGGTGTGGATAATAGCACCACTCTTGGAGGAGAATTTATGTACAGTAAGTTGGAGAAAAAGTGAAAAGTTTTCCCAACAGGCAGTGAAGGGCACATCAGGCACTGTGGACACACCTGGTTCGTACCCTAAAATGATGGCCATTCCCTAGGGGTGTCATGAAATATATAAGAATATACAGTATATAATGTCTATGTATTCCATTGGATTATACTCAACAAATGTGTACTACACCGTTGTCAAAGGCACCTGAAGGGACTAAACAATAAATGGAATTTAAAACAAAAGATGGGGGCAAAGTCAAACCTTAAACTCTTCCCCTTCTGCCTACATACCTATAAATATTACTATTCTTTTTCACTCACTAATGCTTTTTTTTGCATCCTTCCATCTGCCCCATACAGTATTTGCCATTGTGGCAGATCTCTTTCTCCTCTCTCATTAATGGGAGGGTTGACTCCTTGCTCAGACTCAGGATCCAGATTTCACTACTGGCTCCTCCATTACATGTCCCCGGTCTGTAAAGAAAGTAGTGTCCCTATGAGAATATCAGAAAAGTCCCACAGGAGAGCAGTTAATTCATTCTACTCAGTGTATCAGTAACTATCAGTAAATACTTGTATTGCCAAAGCCAGCACATGTTGCACTTGGGAAAAATAATCAATGAACTTTACTTTACCCCCTACTTTAAAAATTGCACAATTTAGAGTAGCTATTCACATCTGAATGTGACAGGTAGGAAATATCTGGACAACTCAGGAAAATCCCATGAAAAGACAAGGAGAACATGCACTCTTCAAATGGATACACAGCAATAATCAGGAGCCACTGAGTTTACTATATTTAAATTTAGTGAGAATGATTTTTAGTCCTAAAAGTATAGAACTGTTATACTTACTCCACAGTCTACCAGATTTAATGAGTGTTTTATAACTCTCAGTACCTGGAAACTGTCAATGGAAAAAGACCTGGAATTAGCTGTGACACAGATCAATTAAGTGAACAGTTGATTCGAATGAAGTCAGAATGTAATAAAACTAGAAGACACACTAGTCCTTCAGGATATCATTCTTCAAATTCTTAACCATGTTTATTTTAAATATTGCATTTACTATTAATGGATACTAAATACTAAATTTATTGCAACTATATTATTTAATGTTATTATGCGTGTTTTGCATCAACTATTAGCTGATTTGTATATTACTGGAGTGTAGGCAATGGAGATTTGGGGAAAAAAATAATTTCATTCTGCACATGAAACTACCCAGCATTGTTTCAGAAATGTGTGTGGCATTGCAATTTCTTGCAAAGTCCCACCTACTTTGGACCACAGAGGGAGTTACAGTAGGTACAATTTTGTGTTTAGGTTCTTTATGTGTGTGGGCTAATTATAGCCAAATACTAAAAATATTGAGTAACCTGCTTGTCATGTAGATTATCATGGACACATTGTAAAAGCCAATAAATGCTGGCACTGATTCTTTTTAAAAGCCCTCTTCTAAATAGAAACTGGATCTCATGAATGTAGAAAAATCCATTCATCAGCTTTATATACAATCTTGTGAAATGGAAGGTGGGTCAAGCGAAGGGGTTTTACTCCCCTGGATAAAGCATGCAGGCTAAAATCCAAGAAAAAATATCAGATAATCTTGCTTTTTTGGAAGGATTGTCTGTAAATCCTGTGAAGAAATGTGGTATTTTGGGAGCTGTAAATTTTTAATCTTTACTTTTGTTGCCAGTTCTCAACCTCCAACAGTTACTCAGTCATTAGTAATATGTCACTACAGTCTACATGCACTTAAATTTAAATTGGTTTTACATTTCTCCTGTAATTATTCCCAATTAGTTTAATGTTTGCCCCCACCTAGCCGGTGTCATTTGCTATATTTAAAGTGTAAGGGAATTTGGAGGATGGGAGTTAGTTTTTGTTCAATTAAACTAAAGTTTAATGACGGTGCTTATTTTAAATTATTTTTAGTTTTATTAACCAATGTTTTGAACTCATTTTCTTAGAGTGAAAGTCATAAAATCTGCAGGTGTTTTGATTGATTCCTAAAGCTGTTTTTCTTTATTTTTGTTCTTTTGTATTTACTTATTTGCTGAGCCCACGATGAAATCCCAGGTCTGGCAAGCTTTCTCCAATGTTCTATCATTTTTTGAGGATGAAAATTCTCCTCAGTATGGTTTTCCAAAATTCATCAGCATGCCTGCTTCATCATGATGCATTTATACGTTTGCAATAATCCCCAGTACTGAGCCATTTTAATGTCTGGACATGAAACTAAAGTGTACTTCTAAGTGATATAGTTACAGCAGTCTTTCGCAACCTGAGGAAGCAGATGATTGAAATTTACAAGATTAAACCTGAAACCAAACTGACAGTGTAGCTGGCAGTCATCAATCTAACCTTATTTTATCAAACTGACACACGGACAATATTCAGGAAAACTTTAAACGTATTGGAGTTATGTTGTCAAATTAATTTGTAGAAGACTTTACTTAACCTGTGGAAGGACAAATGAGCTCACATTGGTGCTCTCTCCAAAACTGTGGTCATTTGCCATCAGCTCCTTTGGGTCAGTGAGGTCATCCAGATGTCAAAATCCATGCACTGAAAATACATGTAGGTCCTCTTCTCTCAGCTCAGTAAAGCCTTATTACCAGAGGAGGTCAGGAGAAACATTTCAAAGGTATGATAAAACTAAACATGAAGATATAAAACATTCATACTGCATAAACTCCTGGGAGCCTGTGACCCTTTACCTTTTATTATATTGACACGAGAATAGTTTGTTGATTCCTGACCTTTCTTTACTTGAGCATGAAGGTGTTATGATGGCGAAAGTAGGTGAGCACAGCTGTCAAGGCTGATCCAGGCTGGGTGGCTGACCTGTGGCACAGGGTTGTAGGTATGAAGTTTGGATCTGTGCCACTGGTCTGGTGCTTGGCGGAACAGTGTGCTGACAGGCAGAGCGGGCTCAAGACAGACGGAGAATCTCTCAGGCAGGATTCAAGTTGAGTGTCCTTCTGAGATACAGGCTATGCTGAGAGTATTACCCAGGTTGGAAGTAGGTCAATTGCACCTGATCAGTGGTAGAAGGTTAATATATGTAGGTCTTGATGAAATTAGCACCCGTTAATTGGAGTTATGCAGTTGGGACAATTGGCCCAATCAAGTCAGCTCAGCCCCAGGAGGTCTTTGACTTATTGTGTCAATTCACCTGGTTTCCAGGGAGATCAAGGCCTGCAAGCTCTGGCTCACCCGGACACAATAGAAGGGTGTTGTGTGAGAAATTAAAATGATAAAATAAAGTCGAATTTATTTTTATACTCCTCTCACTCATGAGAAAAAATATGTATCATAGATCAAAATTTGTCAAATATTGCTGATGGCAAAGAATCCATCAAAAATATCTTGTTTTCTCTTTTGGCAATGCGTTACATGCCAAGTCTAAAAAGAAATGGTTGAAGGGTTGAAACCTTCATTAGATAAACTTTTCTTTATTATCTTTAGTCCATTTTATCAGGTTTCCTTCCCTTTGCCTCTTTAAATTGTGGAAATATGTCTCCCTCTGATTTCACTTTCTTGGAGGTGTAGAAGAAAGTTTTTATATTCCATATATACTTTGAAATTTGGGATGAGGCCACTGGTGCCATTGTTGTGTACTGTGGTATGCACAGATGGACTATTGGAATGAGAGGGGCAACGTACATTAGTACATTGTGTGGTGTGTAGGGGTCATTTCAATTATTTGGCAAGAGCCTGTGCTGTTGATTACACCTAGTTGAAGAGGGATTGTCATGAACATCAAACCTCAGAACTGTGAATCTCAAGAAATTCAAAGAGGACACTGTTTAGAAATTGTAGGATTTTAGAAAAGAACAGCATGCTTTTCCATTTTTCACAGCTTCAGATTTATATTTGAATATAATCTATTATATTGGCAGGACTGAAATGTGAATTTTGATTGCAATACACATGTAAAAGGTGACAGTCACATCATTTAAATGATTTTAGTCCAGTAGGTGTCATTTTGGACTTTTTGCATTACGAGCCAAGCTGCTCAAAGCACATTGAAAAATAGAGAGATTAATTGTATTAATGATTGTATTTTGTATTTAATTGTGTTTTGAGTATATTAGATATGTGTATTAATATTTGTTTTCTGTGTAAGTCATGCCAAGTCTGAAGTATTAATACTGCAGTGCATTTATAAGTCCCTCACGTAAAATAGCTGGTTATTGCTTCTTTTCATTCTTACCTTATGATGAAGAGATTCTTTGATCTTGTGCTCGTCTTGATCTCTGCCGATTTTTAACATCACCTCAAAAACATGTTTATGGCTTAATGATTTTTTTTCTTAATATCCCTGTCTCAAACCTGTCAGAATGCAAATTTGTTTGTTTTAAGACCTGGCAATTTACAGATTAATATGCTGTATGCTGAGAGGTATTAGAATGCAACATATTCTATTAGTTCCAGTACTCATTTCTCCTGCTTTTAATGTTCCTTTCTATATATACTATTCCACTTTATTCATACATATAAAATTAAATTATGTTATACACAATGTTTAAATGATTAGAAAAAATGTTTCAGGACATTTCAGACAAAGGTTTTTCTTCAGTTTATTTCTGTTTAGAAAATAAATGTGACCACATTGCGGTAAACTATAACCATCTGTGGAGAGCATCACTGTAATGGAATAAATGCCTCCTGTAAACAGAGTTGAAAAAGATTTTCAAACTTCATAGCCTCTTAGAATGAAGTTTCTATTCTGACATCATGACCACAAAGGTTTGAGCATCAACAGGTACTGTATACTATACAGCAGTTGTATCTCCCTAAAAAGTTAAAAAATGTCTTCTGCTTTAAATTGTTATTCAGTAATTTAATCTCTGTGCACAACACCAAAACTTCCCTTTCTTTCTCACATATTTATTTGTACTGTACATTGCAGTTCAACAAAGCAATACCATTTGGAGGTTAGGGCGTATAGTATGTTAAGAGCAAGCTCTTGCAATGAGTTATGGCTATGAAGTCTTTTCTCATCATAAAACAAGGGAGATTGAGATGCCTCATAACTTCTCCTTCTACCTGCATATAAACAGACAATTTCTAGTTACTGTATGTGCTGTATCTCTATTAGATGAGTATGAAGTCAAAGTAGCCACAGTCAGTTGTTTACCCTTATTAGGGCTCATCAGTGGCACATGCCCTGAACAGCAATCTGTAATTGTGAACTTTACAAACAATACATACAGATACATAGAGCTTACACAGAGTGTGTTTTCCATGGTAAAGGATTCTGGTGGTTCTATTATGGCGTGGGGTGCATTTTCCTGGCATAGTTTAAATCTTGTTACTTTTTACCACCATAACAAATAGAAAAGAGAAATATATATATATATAATCTGCAGAATTTCTTTAAGTTTCTGAATTCCCAATTATAAACAATTTTCACAGCAATTATTTGTGGGCAGTTTCATTTTATTGTACAAAAAACTATTGGATGTGCATATGCTTTCGTTTTCTAAAACATGCATAAATAGAGTAATACGTTTATTTTAATGTTCAATACAACATGTATAATGTAAAAAAAACTACAGTATGAAGCTGGCTATGAGGTATTGAGAAGTGGCCTTGTGAGAAAGCTATCAATGATGTGGTCTTGAATTAAGGTGGCTGCCTCTTAATTGGGAAAACCTGCAGAACACACCATTCATAGATTTGGATACTCCAGTGCTTGGTGACTAGTGAAGACAGAGTGGAGCATATGAAGATCTTCTGATGTGTTTGAATACAGCCGAAGTAAGACCAGGAGAATGAAAGAAACTGTACAGCATTCCCTGAGAGGAGTCCAACAGGCAGTAATTAAGACTGTGGCAAAGGACTGAATGAACAAGACAGATCACTGAAAACATGAAAAAGCAAGAGAGGGTGTTGCACTGGCAGCATTGGAATTGCGGTGGTGTGTTCAGCATGTTTTATACAATGTATTATCTGACATATGAAGGCACTCCACTTGAAAGCAATATCATAAGAAGATAATATGAGAAGTAACAACGTGCAACAAAAAAAGGAGCATACAGTAGATATTATTTTCTGCCACTGCAATGATATTTAGCTATCCTGTGTTATAGCTCAAATAACAGAACCAACCTGTCATCTCAAACACACAGTAGATCCTGATTCTCCAACGCAGACAAGGCCCATCTCATCTTGGCCAACAACCTGGCTCCTTGTCACAGTACGTTTTTAGGACTCTCAAAGAAATTCAAGAGAGATATTAATTGAACACATCTTGCAACATGATATCCATTTTGCAAGTGTTTGTGCCCTCACCCAGTTTATTGATCTCATACTATAATAAAGCTGAACATGTATTCTGCGTGCATTCCTGGTTAAATATGTATCTCTAGATGTGTACATCAAACTTGTACTTCAAAGACAATTTATAGTATATAATTCTCATACATGCAATTCACAGTAAGAGCTAAGGATCCTCTGAACCAAATAGATTTTTAAATCTCCAGGTATCATATGAATTTTATTTTTTTATTTTTCCAGTGTTCATTTCGACCGAGAAAAGGCTAGCTGTTCTCAATTATATTTATTTTTCTTCTGAATGGTTTTCTTGGGATGGAGCCCAAAGTGAAAATGGCTGTCTGTAAATCTTACAGGAGCGATTAGTGCCTTTATTCTCATTTTGGAAGGCTGCCTTTTTTACAATAAATCTTTAACAGCAAATTGAGGAGGTTTAATCATTGTAAGGGAGATTAATACATTTGTTTGGCTTGTACTTCAAGTTGATCGGTATTGCCTACAACTTCCTTTTTCTTTGTTTGACCAAGGTTTGTGCAAATTTTTTAAAAAAGTTCAAAGATTACCTCCTTGTTGATTCTTAGAGGTAGGAATATCTATTAGTTAATGTCAATATTAAAGACACTTTTGCATATTTGTATTCCTGATAATCGGGTTTTAGGATTAGTTGTCTGCTCTGATCTGGGCAAGCAGGGAAATATGAAGACAGTTTCTACACAAAGATTAGGGGACTGTATTGTTAATGCCACCTATAGATACAGGTTTTTGCAGAAATGAACATCCTGAGTCGCTCAAATGATTATTGCCTAACAGGTATATGAAACTTCAATACTGACTTTTAAATTTACTTAAATAGAAAGTATCTCATACATGTAGTCACTTAAAATAACTGGAATTCATGACCATAAACATACATTTCTTGACTGCAAAGTATAACTTACATGTTTGACTTCACTGTCCATGTAATTCTGATGGACACTGTAAGATTATGTAGTAACAGTGTATTATTTTACTCAGAATTAATTATTTAATGATCTTTCTACGCCTGGTGTGGTACTGTATGTGAATGGCACAGGAATGTTGCTAAAGAGGCCCTTCTGATAAGAGACATTATACACCTGTATCAAGCTGGATGTTGTAATGATATACAGTATAGCACTTAGGCTTCAGCATGTTTTCAGGCTTGTTTCTTCCTATAATCACAGGTGTAAAGTCACTATCATCCAAAGGAAGATCTACCAATTGGGGATCTGTAGGGGGGGTACCAGAACTATCCCCGATAACATCTCAGCCAGTCACCAACTTGACTGTTTTTGTCAACATCCAGTATATCTGGCCATATACTGAAGAAGCAATAGCCTGGATGAACTGACTTTGGTTAGACCTTAAGAATACAAACTGTGCACGGATTGTATTTAAATACCAAAGTCAGCAGGAAACTACTTTGGCAGAGATGTCTGAACTCAATGCAAGGAAATGCACTCTCTCCTGTATTTGCCACAGATAAACGCAGCCAAGCTTTTAACCAGTGCAAAGTTTAAGCTCATCAAGGACATTGGCCAAAGCATTGTTGAGTATAACTTCATTAATCACATCGTTCTCGGGAGTTAAAGATACTTCCAGACACGTTTTAATATTAGTTCACAATAGTAAATGTATATTTACTTGTGTCTGAGAGTATAAATGTAATTCGTTAATGCAGCTGATAGAACCTATGGGCTTGACTGTAACATGTTACAGTTGACGCAATTATATATATTTTAACTTTGAAGTTATTAATTCTGATCTTTGTAATCCCTAAGTGAACAATCAGCATTCGTGTTCAAACAGATTGTTCCACAGATATTCTTTTATGCTTGTTGCATGTAATGCATGTTTTAGTTGTCAATAAACTGTCATATTACTTAGACACTCTTTTACGTTCAGCATTTGGGTCCAAAGTCAGCTTAGAGACTTTTGCCACTTGGATGGTGCAGTGCACACCTCAATCATATCTCAAAATTTAGTCAGGTTGAAGGACTGAAGGGCTACAGAGACAGATTGCAGGACTGCTCAGTTGAAACCAAGACTAGGGTTAGGGTTAACATTTCCAAACTACATAGATATTGTTATCTTCATTCTGGATTCTGGAGCCCAAGTGAAGTTTAGGATGAGTGATAATTTACTCCTATTTCCAATTTTTTTCTGAGACCTTTGGCTACTTGGATGGTGCAGTGCACCACTCAGTAATCATATCTCAAAACTGAGTCACATTAAAAGTTGTAAGAACACCAGTTCTAATGGGTAAACACTTTTAAGCGTGTCATTTAAAGTCCAGCTAGAAGTATAACTGCAGTCAATTTTAAGTAATCAAGTACAAATTTAAACCCCCAATCTGCTACAATAATGTTGCTTCATCCTCCTGCCATGTGAGTCTTTTTTTAATGAATAACTAAAATTTTACCTTGTGCTAATGTGCAGCATTTTTTTGTAACCTTTGCAATGAGGCTAAAAAGAACTATCATAAATCTAAATGCTACATGTCATGATCAAATAACATGCATAAAAAGAAATCTAACAACATTTCACATAGGTATATCAGGATCACTTTTACTGAATGTGCATCTCATTTAAAAGTTTGTGAGAACAAGCTACCCAGCCATGTGGTATCTTGGCTTCCTTCGAGAAATGACTGGCTGAGTTCCTTGAATCAATAAGCTGCTAATCACTAAACAGGGAAGAAGGGCCCATAATGGCCTTCTCTTGTTTATAACTTCTCTTTTGTTCTTATCTGCAGAAAGTACTTGTCATCTCTCAATTCCTTAATGGTGTCTTCCATCATTTTAACTTACTTCTCCCTACCTTGAGTTCTGTGCTCTTCACTTTCAGCTGGAAGTATGTCTCATTATGAATAATTATTCAATAATCACTTTAAATCGTGTGCAAGTAATATTGTATGCACAAATGGTTGTAAACGATTACACGTTGATTCGTCCTGTTGTGTGCTGTATAAGAACACGTTATGACAGTATTTTTTAATCATATTCAAGTAAAACATTGTTTAAATATGACTCAGCTGGGCATTATATAATAGAAACTGGCACGCCCAGCTTAAAAAAAATGAAAAGAAATTAAGAAAACAAGTAAACGTAATTCATGAAAATTCTACCTTGCATTAAATGTCAACCATATTTTTTATTCTAAGTTAATTCTGTCAATTTTATGCTGCAATGAGTTCAAGTATCACTCAAGTCTTTGTTGGAAATGATTGTTGCTTTTCACCAAAATGCAAATCTCCACAATTCTTCAAACACATTATTCATGTATTTAGAGTAAGCATGAGTACAATAATACTCTAAAGAGGTAATTTTTCAGTGCACTCTAATTTTATAGGTACTGATCTTAAACCAGGAGCAATAAAGAGAGTGTCAGTACCCTTTACAATCTTTTGCACTACAAAAATAAAAATTGGCTGGAGGTTATATCACCTCATTAAAGAAGATCAGACCATTTGTGAAGTCAATAGAGAGAATTAACCTCCAGTTCCCCTGTTTACTGTAGGGCCCTCCAACCACTGTGTGTCAATGCGTTCAAGAGTAAACATGAAGCTTGAAAAATAAACATTGTTTGGGACACATACTGTTACTTAACTATTTTTTTTTGTTCAAGGTTAATAATGTGATTACATGATTTAATCAGTGCAAAAAAAATCCATTTTGTGTTCCCCAAAGCACCCCACACAAGCGACCCCATTATGGGAATTTTGCTTGCATTTGTTCAATGTTTGATCCACAAAATACCAACCCCCACTCCCACCCCCACCTCTTTCCTGAGTTACCATAGCTACAGTACGCTCCCAATAGATTTCAGCAATCAAAGCTGTTTGATGACTAATAAGGTAAGAAGAGTTATTTCTTATAGCAAATATTTATCGTTCCTTACATTTTCACTGCGACTACAATGCCACTGCGAATAAAATATTTACTTTGATTTTTTGCAAAGATACATGGTGTTTTACTGTAAATGCAATATTCTCCCATATTTTTACCTGCTTCTCCTGTAAAGTTCACCAATATAGAACCCAATATCATATAGCATGGCTAGACTTCACAAATACTTTATTCTTCTTTTGGATTGTCTTACATTTATTGGCCATCACTTAAATATGAGACATCTGCTGCCTCATATGAAGATAAATGTGTTTGCCCAGAAGATCTGGATTCTGAGCCATGCTAGACTTTACTGTAAACTGAAACATTGGCTCATCTGTTTGCTCAGTGAAGCAACATTTGCATAGTATTGCTAATTAGATGTAACTCTCAAAAACTGTCGAGCTTAATGTAAGGAACATTTATGAATGATGGTAGGAACAGCACTAGTTTTAGATTTGAAGGATGTAAGCTGGAGAAAATAACAGTGGAAAAATCCTAAAGTAAGATTGTCAGGTATCTAGTCTCTCCTGATTGTTTTCCTCATTCTGATTTTGAAAACATCGTTTTTGTTTAATTTTTCGTTTCATTTTTAAAAAAATGTTAAAATTGAAAGAGAAATAATGAAATTCACCATTTCACATGCCCAATTTCACCTGTGAGCTTATGTGACACTAATTAGATTCTCCACTACATTTCCTGGTGATTTGCTTTCGAGAGGTCAAATTTAGAAAAATGTGCCAAACTGAAGCCAAACATAGTAGTAGAGAGTCCTACAGAGCAAATACTGAAACTTTTGAGAAGTATTACTGAGAGACAGGAAAACTTAGTCTTACAGTACATTTGTCTTGTAAGGGTGCTTATATACTGTACAGTACTGAGATGCGTTAAAAATTCAACATATGAATATTGCAATGAAATGTATTTGCTGTCTTCCAGTATACAAAATGATTGAAATGATTAGAAACATCATAAAGCTGTACATAAGGAGTAATAGTGCCAATAGTTTAAATTTAAATCAATGTGTAATTTTGATCTCCAGTAAAATGATTTGGTGCAGATCCCTTCAGCAATGGCTAAACATTTCTAGGGATACTGTAGGCACAACAAGTACTTCATGGCCATCCCAGTTATTCCTGGCACGTAATCTGTGTTGTCCCCAGGAAAGTGACAATAACACTGAGCAATTATTTACCGAGAGGGTGATAAAAATAATCCATACTAATTTTCACAAGGGACGTCAATACGTCTTAGGGTGTTTATAAACACTGGCCCATTCCAGTAAATGAATTCTCCTCGAAGTGACCTTGTCCGGTGAGGCCTCAGGATAACATTAAAGTTAGAATTGTAATTCACTTTGAAACTGCAGGTCTGATTCTTGTGCAGTTTTTTTCTGCCTTTTTTTTTAATAAGTATAATTAGACACTGGAGATAACGCCTCAATGAGGGTGTAGTGTTGCTGCAGCTTTAAGATTTGAGAAGATGTGCATCTTTTTGATATTGCCTTTTTTGCTGCTTTGTACCAGAGTCTGTGTGAAGGTCAGGAGTTTGTTTAAATGAAATCTGGATGCACTGTCTCTGTTTATCCACCTGAAGAGGCTCACTGTGCGGATTACAGAAACATGCCTAGCTGAGCAGTATGGTGTTCTTCCACTAATGATATTCATTAGGAACTTGAAACCAAAGCTTTCAGTAGCTTTGGTTGATAGCCTGACTTGCACTGATTTGGACTCATTTGGGATGTCAGCCTCCAATCCAACTATATATACTGTATATGTATTCTTCATTTTCTTAAAAATATAACATGCAGATTCTCATTGTGTGCATAAATGTTACTATTGTGTTTAACGTTTAGTTTTTGTAATACAAATACTCTTTGCCACCTCATTTTCTTTCCTAGAATAGCTAGAATAAATTTTGGGATCAGGGCCACCTGTGTTTTTGCAATCTAAGTAGAATTTTAGCTAGTTGTCACTTCAATCTGTAATATGAAGTATTACATTCTTATGTTTGACTTTTCATCATTCCTAACAACAGATACCCTATGTGTCACAGCCTAGTGCTCCATATGAACTGCAATTTTTAAAGATCTCTTTAATCTTTTCCCTGCTAATGACCTCAAAAACTTTGTAGCTGACAAATTATTTTTTTCATTTATACCGTCATTTTGTCCCTGTGAATAACTTCCACTTTGTTACTAATTCCTGTTTAAGCCACACTATATAACATCCTATCACTTAATTATCACTGCGTTTACAGGTTTTATTGTTGTTTTATATAACTATTATATGCACCTTTTGCATCTTAACCAGATGTGATTGTACGTTTCTTGGCATAAAGGCATCTACCAAATGAATACATGTAAATGTAATAGTATCACTAAAGAACCCAGCGTACTTTATGTATAGGATGGAACCCACCTCATCCACCACTGAAGATAAAGTGTCAAGGTGCTAAAGCTTCTATCAGGTAAACTATTAAAACAAATCTCAGTTTGGAATGCAAATGAAAACATCATTTTTGTTTAGGTCAGTCTAGAAAACAAAAAGTGTTAAATCATTATTCAACTTAGGATATCTGCATGAACAATTGGCTAAGGCTCTGGACTCCTGTCCAGAGGGTCAAGAATTAAAATCCTATGTGGAGACATTGTTAATTTACCCTTCGTAAACCATAGAGTTTTTCCCATGCAGTATGAAACCCATATAAACCTGTCCTAATATACAGATGCAGCCATTGTTCTGTGATGTGATTTGTTGATGTTCATCAAGCTGAATGTTTGCTCACACATGTAAGTAGATCCAAATAACACAGTATCTTTTGTGATGCTTGTCGAATACAGATGCAGCCATTCAAAATCGCGGTACAAACCCGTACCGCAGGCAACTATGCGTGCGCCACCGCGCCGTACCGCGGTACGTGATTGGCTGGCCAAAATGACTGACAGGGGCACTCGTGGTGCATTGGTCGGTAGTGGAAAGATTTAATCATTTAATCTCTTTACTGTGCATGTTTTAATCTGCTAAGTATTGAATATTTAGATGGAATTTTGCCACTAAAGGTAAATTTTAGTAGCTGATCATAAAAAGAATAGGAGCATAACGCATCTGAAGGTCATAAACGATATTAATTTAGAAACAAATGTATTATGTAAACTGTATATTGCTGGTATTGGTTTTTTAAAGGAAAAATACACACCAGTATTCCATTTCTCCCTAAACATTTTAAGCATCAAAGTCTTACATGTGGTTATTTCGAAATGTTTTTATTTGCTCCTTCTGACCATATTACTGTACGTTTATATACTTTGTGAAAATTGATCATTTTAACCTTTTCTGTGAATACACTCGTTATCGGATTAAACAAAACATTTGCATATCTAAATAAATTAATAACGGTATAACTATATTCATATACTGTTGCACAAACAGCAGTATAAGACTTTCCATTGATAAGTGTATGGCTGTTTCAGTGGTTGTCACATGACTTGCCTTGGTGGCGTGATAGCTTAAGTGATTGATTTATAACCCTGAGGTCACACCATGCTAGTGTGAGAGCTACACCTCTGCTCTGCCCATGCTAGGATTCAATCACAGTTGCTCTCAGGCTCAGTGTCACATAGTGCAAATACCTTGACAGTAGTGAACTCTGCTATGCCATAGTACCAGATGTTCTTTCAAGGGAGAACTCTATGGTGTGTACAGTCTACACAGTCATTCAGGGAGCTAACATCTGTAACATGCTTTATACCACTGTGCCTCGATATACAAGGTTCATAATTCCCCTTATAAGAAAATGAACAATGAAATTGCTAATGCAGAATTTTTCCAGGATTCTATACCGAGTTCTTGAAAGCAAGTCCAATTCTTGCTTTTGTTTCTGAGATAAAAGAGCTTGTATAATAAATATGGTACATTTGCCATGGTGTACATTGTCATAAAATATATATTCTATATATATTAATATTCTATTAATTAGACCAAGTCTGACATTGACATTTTTCAACCTGGCCTACATGCGGGGGTGGTGCAGTGGCTCTGTGGCTAAGGATCTGATCCTGTGGCTGGAAGGTTGCTGGGTCATATCCTGTGGCCGGCAGAGGAATCCTACTCTGTTGGGCCCCTAAGCAAGGCCCTTAACCCCAACTGCTTGACTGGTGCTGTATAAATGGCTGACTCTGTGCTCTGACCCCAAGCTTCTCTCCCTGTTTGTGTGTCTGTGTGCCTTATGAGAAGCAAGTTGGGGTATGTTAAAAGTGACAAATTCCTAATACAAAAAATTGTATATGGCCAATAAAGTGATCTTATCTTATATGAGTGCAGGGCAGATACTCTATCACTGGTTCCTCAGTGTCTTGGGTAAAGGGTTTGATTCTGGCCTGTGTTGCCTTCTGTGAGGGTTTTTCATGCTTTGTCTGTGAAAGTTTTCTTCCAGAGACATGCTGGAAACAGTCTAGAGACACCAGTTAATCTGAAGCTTGTGTGTGTCTTATGTTGGAATGTCAAACTGACCCCAGGGTGTAGACCTGCACTGCATTTTGTGCATACCAGGTTTTGGGTCTGGCTTACTGTGACTTTCGTAGGATACACTAGTTATTTTAAAAAGATGGATCTACAGTATATTTCATTGTGTCGTTAAGTTGACTTTGTTTTGACTTTATTTCTGTTTCTTCTCATGTTAAAATAACACAACCAACAAAGAATACAAATAAAATGTACAACAAGTATTTAATTTGTTGAGAGGCAGGAAAAACACAACAAAACAAATAAGTACTATAAGAAGCTTTGCTTGTTCGTGACTTCTTGGTGAATGTGCTTCCATTCTACTGATAGTAGGTCAAGGGATCAATAGCTGAGGAAAGGACTGGAAAAGCTAGACGAACAACACCTTCAGAAAATGCAAAGACACTGGAAAAACATGAAGGAAGCACACACTCCTTACAATTATGAGGGAAATAATGGACACCAAGGCACTAAGCCATGTGGAGGAATAACACAATATTACTAAAGGCGTTTTGAAATGAATGAGCATTATCCAGACCTCTAGGCAGTATTAACAGTGCGATATTAATCATATTTGTATTTTCAGTATATGAACAAAACCTCAATATGTTTGTTGTATGGTTTTAACATCTTTGCTGATTGAAGTATGAGTAAACAATGGGGCACTACAGCAAACCCTCCTGTTGAAACATCTTTTAAGGTATATTATAGTATTCTCATGGTCCCATATAGAACAGTGAAAACATTTTAGAACCATGGGAAATAAGATCAAAAGTAGGTACCACCATGTGAATAAAAGCAAAAAGACAATTATACATTTGTCAAGATAAACTCCCATAAGGGAAGAAAAGTCGTCAATTTATGGTTCTAAGGAGGACAAGTTATCAATATTTTATATTCAGTTACAGACAGCAGTGTTGGCACCCTGCATTTTAAATTAGTTGAATCACTGTAAGTTCTTAACTGCCATATAAAAGAATGAGAATAGAATGAATCAGCAGATGAGAGTTCAATAAACAGGCAAGGGTATTAACCAAGAGTATTTATTATTCTCATAAGTTAGTTCATAGCCTTACCTAAGGTACATGGTTCAAATAATGTTTGTATCTACTGAGCCTTGGGGATGAAACAAATTTCAAAACTTAATTCAACATGTTTGGATATACAGTACAGTAAAAATATTTTAATATGACAAAGATTTAAATATGTTACTTCACAGTAATAAATTATAGAATGGTTATTAATAATGAAATAATAAATAGTTATTAATTTCTGAAATTTCACATTCAAGAAGATTTTCAGGGGTGTTAGTTTATTTACAATCACATATAAGAAAGCATGCTTAAACACAGAACATAAATCTTACTTGTTTTGTCTTTGAGAAAATGCAGTTTAAGAGACACTTATAAACAAACTGCTGTGATATTAATCTCTAAATGTCTATGAATAATTTTCTAAGTCTCAATATGGGTTGTACTGCGTGATTGTTTATCATAGGAAGTACTGTAAATATTCCGGGAGAGGGGAGGTCATTTTAAAAATTATAATCCCAATAATTTCCAGCCATTAAAAAATACTGGATCTTAATTTTTATAATATATTATCCTTTAATTTTTAATGTTCAGTGAGATATGTTTCATTATACTGTATATGTCATGTTTTAGTCCATGATTCCCTTTATAAATTAGTTCCAACAGAAAGATTAGAATTTCATTATTGGATAAAACTGACATGCATTGAGTGACTGCACAATTTTTCCATTGAAATTAGTGTAAAAATGGTGTGGGCTGTCCACACACACAGATATGTTACATTATGTCTCTGGAAAGCGTTCAAAAAAGAGCAGTCAGAATCATTCTGAGGCTGACAGTTATAGTGCTGAAGTGAGTTAAAAGAACAGAATAACTTTAAATTGTAACATGGCTGACAATGGAGAGATTTTATCTTGGTATTCAAAATATTGTAACTGATTGAAAAAAGCAACACAGCAGACAGAACTAGACTAGAGGACAGCTACACTACTAAGGTAGGCTGACAGTGCAGAAACCTAATTTTACCACTCACAGGCAGAACAGTCCATTCTAAAGAAAGACACTATTTCAAAATTAATTTAATATTTATTATGTAGATATTTTTGATACAGCTATTTACTTTGATGCCATACTGCAAACAGCTCTTCAAAGTGTAGAGATGTTTCTCTACATTGTGACCTCTTTTCATTTTTGTATGGGTAAAGTGTACTGTACATTCAGCAATGTTGCACATCCTTTCTCACCAAGGATTTGGGGATCTCTTCTTGATTGCAGAAATTAAATACTTGGGAAATTCCTATATTAGACACCTCAAATGAAATATCGTCTGGACAGGACATTAGGTAAATTGAATTTTGTATATCAGAAATGATCATTTGTGACAAATGGCATAGTATATAGTTCATACTATAACCCCCGTCCTATGAGAATACAATGTTTTCAGAGTACATCGCACACACTACAGCTCGTCTGAGACCCTTTTTCTTTGCTGAGCATTTGTTTCAGTAAGCTTTGGCACCATCGGGCTGCCAATATGTTAAACCATGTTTTTAAGAAGTTCATTTTTGTCTAACGAGTTGATTTGGTTTGGCATCTCTCCTGTGAGAGCACTTTCACCATACGCTTCATCTCTCCTTCCCCTTTTCTGATCTCTGATCAAACACCGTCTGTCTATTACTTTGTGTCTGCTTTTGTTTTTCATATGTTTTCTCTGATACTAGTGGAACATGTCTTGTTTCAGTGCAATACCATCTGAGAAGAAGGAAAGGTTTCATTAGAAAATGGAAACATATAGTACAATGTCAAGGAAACCCATGTGGTTAAGTAATAATAATTCCTTAAACTTATATAGAACTTTTCTGGACAGTCCACTCAAAGCGCTTTACAGGTAATGGGTATCCCCTCGACCACCACTAATGTGCAGCATCCACCTGGATGATGAGACACCAGCCATAGTGCGCCAGAACGCTCACCACACATCAGCTATCAGTGGGGAGGAGAACAATGTGATGAATTCATAAATGGGGATTATTAGAAGGCCATGATTGGTAAAGGCCAATGGGAAATTTGGCCAGGATACTGGGGTAGACCTTTTTACAGTACAGTGTCCCCGTCACTATACTGTTAGGACCCACACAGACTGCAGGGTAAGTGCCCCCTGCTGGCCCCACTCACAACTCTTCTAATAGCAGCCTTAGTTTTTCCCAGGCGGTCTCTCATCCAGATACTGACCAGGCTCACACCTAATTAGCTTCAGTGGGTTGCATGTTGTGACTTGCAGTGTGATATGGCTGCTGGCCTTAAGTCATTATCCCCTTAACACCTGTGACTCCTGCACATTTCTGTGGCCCCTCCATATACAGTACTTGTTACACCCCACGTGCTCTGTAATTATACCTACTGTAGCAAGCAAACAAAGTAGGTGGGAGGCCTGGAATGCAGGTGTTCTGCAGATTTCCCATGTGCTATACTATGTACAGTGTCTCATTTGTTACCTCGAGCATTTACTGGTGTATAGCTTGTGAAAAGAAATTGCTCCTGAGCAACTGATCAGGACACCTGTATGATCTGCCTTGACTTGGAGCAGTGACTTGACCTGTACAACTCTGGTAGCCCTGTCTCTACAATCTTCTCAGTAAGCACTATAGTGACAGGCAGAAAGGGAAGCAGAAGACATTTGCTCCTCCTCAAAGTCAGGTTAGATTCTCATTTCAGGTGACTCTGGCCAGTGCTAGGCCAGTCTTTCCCTAGCCAGTTCGATCTTCCAGAAGGCCATTCATCATGATCCCTTAACACCATTCAATTACCCATTTCCTGCTGCTCACACCCATGAGCAGAGACCAAAGAACAAAATGCAAAAATGAAAATATAATTTTCAAATGTTTGCTTGAATAATTTATTTTCAGTGTACATACAAGGTACACAAAAGTAATATTTTGATGTCTCTCCACCTACAGTACACACAATTGGAAACCACCGTTATGAAAGAAACAACGGAGAAAAATATATGAAATTTGTTATTTAATTTTTTTTTTACAAGAAAATGTACTAGGTGAAGGTCAGATATGTCTTTAATTTGTGAAACCATAGAATATTAAAAGAATGCACTTTCATTTTCTACACTTTTGGCTAGGTGTTAAATGTAAAATTTAAAAATATTCTTCTACTTTAACACAATTATTTCCATAATTTAACTACTAACAGAAGTAAGGCTGATTTGTTGTAAGAATGGGTTTTGCATTTGCAATTCAACAGTCTGTGGGCACAGCTCTCATACTTCATGACAGTTGAAATATCCTTGTTAAAGGCCTATGAATAACAGTCCTCATTTCCTTAAGTACAGTTGGGAAAAAGCTGTCGGGCCCTGGTGATTTATTAGTATATAGACATCCCAGTCCTGGTAATGTATCAGTTATGCTAAAATTACTTAATACTGATGGAGCTACTTTCATAACCTGGGGCATGTTATTGGCATCTTCCTTTGTAAAAAAAACTGTGTGAAATATTCATTTAGCATTTCCTATTCCTTTTTCACCTTCTAGTTTTTCTAAATTGTTTCACCAACTTTTTAATAAAACTTTAACAGTGATTTAATTCCTTTGGAATTGAAAAAAATGTTTTGTGTTATTTTTAGCCTGCTGTGCAATATTTTTTCAGTCTTTCTGTTCTGATATTTTTATTCAGTTGCATGTGCCTTTGAACCATGACCCTTTTTATGCGATCTGGAGACCAGACTCTTCT
Organism: Atractosteus spatula; assembly: GCF_055471065.1. Classification (NCBI taxonomy): domain Eukaryota; kingdom Metazoa; phylum Chordata; class Actinopteri; order Semionotiformes; family Lepisosteidae; genus Atractosteus; species Atractosteus spatula. The sequence goes on along the minus strand of NC_142728.1, from coordinate 5,552,542 downwards.
TTCAATTTCTTTGACTGTGTAACCTTATGGGCCATTTTCTCATAGACTTGAACTAATATTATTTTTTGAGATCCATCATTATGCTTTATATGTATAAACATACTGTACTTTTGCTGACTTAATTTCTGAAAGAAAAGGCTTTTTGAAACCATTAATTTTTAATAGCATTTGCATAGAATATCACTGGTGAAGCATACCAGTAATCATCATCTTCATTGTATACTGCGTTTTGGGCAATGAAATTGCAAATAAACTCCCTGGGATAACATGAAAGCAACCACTGTATTGATTAGGAATCTAGTAAAGTAAAATTATGGTTTTAACATGATCCATAATAAAATGTTTTTAAGCAGCATTAAAGTGTTTATCTAGGATTTGACTTTTGGGCAAGTATACACAAAACCATGTGGAAATGCAGCTTGTTCATTTTTTTTTCTCTGTAATGTAGTTGTCTGTAATAGCATGTTGCAGTGCATTGTGTGTTCTTCCAGGTATCGAGGGAAAAATCAAAGCACTGTAGCTGATACTAAAAATGGAATTAATGTAATGGATTTGGAAATACTGGTATGACTGTCAGTGCTACCTTGATATAAACTTCTAATCCATTCATTTTGAAAAACATTTTCTAACAAATCTTGTAGCTGAATTCAATACTTTCAAATATTTCAAATAATAATTATTTTATCTGTTTTGCTTATTTCAATATTTTTTAAATATTTTTTTCTTTACAAAAAAATGATCAAATGTTACTACTTTTGGCCCTAGTATTTTTTATCTTGTTATTATCACAGTTACATGTAAAGATTTTGATTGCTGAATGAGCTTTTTATTCAATAAGCACTTCCCTTTGAGTTAAGTGATTCAAATGAAGTTGGAACATTTTATTTGGTGCTCCTGACCTTAGACTGCTGGACAGAGAGCCAGCAGCACTATGGGTATGTACAGTATTGTGACAATGAATAGGTATTGTACACAGCAAGAGCCAAAATCCATAGAGCTTTAAACAATGCATGAAACATCTTTGTTCATGTGAATACAGTACCTAGCTGAAGGTTGAGTATTGTTGAGTTCAATAAACCACCATATTTGCCATATTGAAATTTATTATGATGTCAAATTGCTAAGATATGTCCCCAGATCTTCACTAACTTTTACAGATGCGCTACAGAAAGCACACTGACAGGTTGCATCACAGTGTGGTATGGCAACTGAAGTATTGCTGACTGCAAAGCCCTACAGCAGGTGGTGAAAACTGCCCAGTCCATCACTGGGGTTGCTCTCCCATCCATCCAGGACATTTATGACAGACGGTGCTTGAGGAAAGCTCTAAGCATCATCAAAGACCCCACACTCCCCAGCTACAGACTGTTTGACCCTCTACCATCTGGAAAACGGTACCGGAGCATTCGGGCCCGGACTACCAGACTCAGAGACAGTTTTTACCCCCGCACTATAAAACTATTAAACTCCCAGCTTCTCTCACCTACGATCTGAACCCTCACAGTGCCTTCTCTCTTTATCAAAACTCAAACACATTGAAATCTACCTCTACCTCACATGTCAAGAAGCTCACTCCTCATAATTTTCTATCCTTCATTTCATTCTGTTGATGTATGATTTTGCACATCTGATGTTGTTTTGCACATTGCCTGTTGTCTCTGTCTTTTTCTTATGCAATTGTATTGTTGTTTTTTTTGTACGGCTTACCGTCTGAGAGCTAGCTAAAGAGCATTTCGTTATACCATATACTATACCTGTATATGAGTATAATGACAATAAACTTGAACTTGAAATTGCACAAGTTTCTAAATTTGGAAAGACTCTATTTACTGATACTACATTTTTGAATGTTTCAGGTTCTAACTATATGGATAAATCCACACATTTCCAGATTCACAAAGTTGTGCAGAGCAGAAATTGCAGGTGTGTCTTCAATGCTCAGTGAGGTAAAAGCACATTGGCCTTCACAGACAAAACATCCATGCATCTCATATAGGTAAAATGTTTAATAAATGGGAATAGAAATAATCTAAACCATTTTTTAAATATTTGTCTACCTGATTGTGCTTCACTGACAAGATAATGTTTTATTCAGAGTACATTCAGCACTACAGTAGTTTAGGAATATATTGCGTTTCCAACCAAAAGACCACCTACTGTATATGATGTTTTAAAGAGAAATTAAGAAATCTAATAAGGTAATTCAGGTTAAATAAATTTCTTTAAAATGTTGAATATTTTTGTTTGTTTTATTAACTTTGTAACAAGTGTTTGTTAATATCAGAAATGTTGCTCACCAAGCAAGCTGTCAAAATAGAATATATTTTATGCTGTTTGTACACCATCATTAATAAAAAGTAAATATACTATTTTGGAATATAAAAACAGAGATAAATTAACAATATGAATGTTTTTTTTCCAATGTATTCTCTTAGACATACCATCTAATAATTAATTAACGATCAAACGTAATTTAATTTACAAGCAAATGGTCTTGAAGAATTTTAATTAACATCGTTTTGTATTTTTGAATTACAAAAAACAACAAGGCGTATCATGTAATAATTCCAAGTATTACTAATTACCTTTATTATAATACAGGACACATGTTCAGAGTATAAGCATTTCTTGTTCAGTCTGTATCTCTCATAACATTAATATTAATATATTAAAATATAAGTGTAAATCTCTAATTAACAAAAAACACAGCATCATGTTATACATAATTTTTATAGAAAAAAATACATTAACAAATATGGATTTACTGTTATAGTCCACAGGGAAGCAAGGTTTTTGGCTATGTACACACCATGCATTTAACAGACAATGTTCTTCATTTTAAAACAGTAATATTTTAGTTTAATAATTGCATGAAGTTCTTCATTGATTTATTTGTATCCATATTTTATGCATCATTATTTATTAATCAGCATTATATTTTAAATAAGACACTTAAGCATTCAGTTATATTTTCTGTACAAAATTTTCACGAAGTGTCAGTAGGGACAGGGCCTTGATGAAGATATGAGATATGTGTAAATGGTTTAGCAATTATTATTCATTCTGCCACTCATTAATTGTTCATTATAGAGGAGCACATTATGGTGTAAAACGAGGGTTAAGCTTCCTAGCAGTATCATTCAACAACAGAGGATGGCAGTGTTCTGTACAGAACAGAGACCCCTGGACAGCAGTGGCTCAATGCGCTGACCTGAAGATTGTAAGAAGTCAAGAGTTGTTTCTCTTTTTTACAGTTATTTTATCACCTTCTGCAAGTAGTTGAAGAAGGAAGAACGATTATTGAGCTCGACAATGATGCTTTGTTCTAATCACCTTATTAAATATTTTTCTGGAGGTCAATTTTAATGCATCATTATCTATGATATACAGTAATTATATATGATGGTAATCATCATCATCATCTTATTATTATTATCATTATTATTATTTTTATTATCTAATACTTCTGTTAGATTTCTTGCTCATCCATTTTCCTCAATGAGGAATAACGTGGAAACATGAATAATTCAAGATTAATCGATTAGTTTACTGTAATCTCATTATCTGAGCTAATCCTCTAGTAAAAAATGGTGACTTGAGAAACATTCTTACTGAAGTTGAGGTTAATCAAGATTCCCCAGCCCCCACATAACCCTGAGGTAAATCTGACATTGTGGATGGCACCCAAACCCAGGCATCACCTTGAATTCAATTTAAAGTGCAGTTTAATCTCCATGAGAATTTATTTTGTTTCACTTTAATGGTAAGTGGGCACTAGAAGCAAAGGGAAAACAGCAATTTGTTTTTAATGAGCCTCAAACACTTGTTTACTTTTGTGCTAATTCATTCAGCTACGCTAAAAACATTTTTACAGTTGTCACCCTGTGGTGTTTTCAAAATGTAAATGCAAATCAGTGAATAATTCCGGTTTGGATTGGAGTCCTGGCTGTTTTTGCATAAAGAATTCATTGATTGGAGGTTTTTTCCCTGGGATTTAGCCAAGACACTGGCAGTGCTTTATCCTCTGTGAAAAATTGTCCAAGAATTTTTAAGGGTATCCGGTCAAATAGAATCCAATTTACAGGTATGTCATACTGCAGCTTGAACAAAAAGTGTTGTGTTTAATTTTGTTGCACAAAACCATTCTTATCCATTCCTGTGTTATGCTCCCAGGCAGTGTATGTAGAGAATTATCTGAACAAAGAGTTTTTCTTATTATAATAAGGAGCAGAGATTTTGTCAAAAGCGTATGAAACTGAACATCAGAAAGGACATCAACATGATTTAAATATGATTTTTTATTTATTAAAAGAAGTCTGTGAAACAATTTTCATTTGGTTATCAGAATAAGAAAATTTACAAATACTCATTTATTTCTTTGAGCAAAGCAAAGTATTGAAAAGAGCTCAGGGTTTATTGAGATATTCTTTTGACAAGGCAGAAGAAAATCCCTGCCCTCCTGATATCACACAGGTAGCACTGTAGAAAATGTGGACTGAATGTCGATGAGCATATCTGGCTCATTTTAGAAAATAAAATTTATACAAGTGTCTCACCTACTCCATAAAGCATGGCTTGACCCTTAATGTCACTGACCCTGTAAGAAAAAATGAAGTTTCATTCATTTTACTAAAACATAATTTGCTGCTCCTACTCTGCTCCAGAATGATGAAGAAAGTGGGCTTTTTGAGCCCAAAAGGTTGCTCACAGATGCAAACTAAGAAAAAGCGAGCACATATTTTAAACGTTTTCTGCCTACACAGAATGTTATATTAGGTTTTATTATTCCTTAAATATTTAAATTATTGGTTTACAAAACATGCTGAAAGCTATGGGTGGCATATGACCTTATGAAAATTCTAAAGGGATTTTACTCATAATTTATGGATTTTCTGAGAAGTTTTTATAAAAATGAATTAACTGTTTCTAAAAAAAGTGCATACAGGTATTGTATGATTCATAGAAAACTCAAAACCGTACAGACTACAATACAGAATATTCTATACAGTGTAGGCATGGAGTCATCTGAAGCATATACACTTCAACAGAAATACAGTACATCTGACTCATGTGCACATTGTATGTTTAATTATATTTGAGCTGCTTACTTGAGTTCTTGAAATATGCTTTCAGTTTTATTACTCCATCATGGGAATGTATATTGTAGTACTGTACAAGCATAATTTTGAAGAGTGCTGCTTGAAATTAGTTTCGAGGCTTCATTTTTCCCCATGGCATGTTCTGTGGCATTTTCAGATATTTGCAGCCTATGTCACATTGCACACAACTGATGTTTATTTTCAGAAACCATGAAAGTCAAAAGTAGGTTTCCTAGCATTTTATTTTCTTTTATTTGGCTCATATCCAGTTGTGTGTACACTGTGTGATTCTCAGTGTTTGATTCTACTTTCTAAAGAAACAATTAACAATTCATCCTTTATGAAAAACCAATTGGAAATATTGCAACACACTGAAGCCTTTTCAATCCTATAATTTCCCACTGCGTTGTCTCAAAAACACACACATTCCAAACAGAATGTGGTATCCTGGATAGCAGACAGCCAGATTTTTCAAGTTTCTTAAAACCAATCTTTATCTGTTCAAATTTGTCTTGTGTAATAGCGGCATAGTCTAGGGAAATATAGGAAAAAGATCATGTAATGAGTCCTGACTCCTGACATAGAGAGCTGTTGTGGCCAATTTAGCTTTGTTTTAGATGCAGAAGAATGAATACCTACGCATACCAGAGACCAGACAGAGAGCAAGTAGAGGTAATGTGATCATACTCCTCCCACACTCTCCATTCTGGTATTCTCTGCTTTACTCTGGAGGGGCCACCTACAGTACATGATCTAATAGGCTTCTGTCAGCTCTGGTCTTCTCTCCTTAAGACCACCTACAGAACTGCTCTGGACAGCATTTCCACTCTTGAGAGGTAAAATAAAGCAGTCCACTGTTTACATAATTGAGGGCAAGAGCACATTCCCCTATTCTTAAAAAGAAAAAGAAAACATTTTGAACTGAAAGAGAATCATTAGTCTTTTTGACATGATAGAACCTGAGCACAATTCAAAATGAGCTTCTATCATAACCAAGGAAAATCGCATTACCAGGTCTGTACCGGCACAGGTGACATTTCAGGAAATCCAGGTTGAGGTTGCTGCTGCAACAAGTAGTGTTGCTGGACCAGTAGGTGACACTTTCATATGGACTGGATTTTCTACATCAGTGCCCCAATATGGTGAAAAAGTGTACCGTAGGAGAATGAAATGTTAAACTGATGTTTAATGTTAATTGCAAGTATTATGTAGAATGAGTGCTTCTCTTCAACGTTAGATGAAGGTTCCAAACATCTGGTCTGGTGACTGGGGACACTGTATGTACTGTAGAAGGTCATTAAAGATCATACGGCAACATTTCTAAACGTAGGTGTTATTCCCGGTGTCCTGGCTAAATTCCACTCTGGACTGGCAAATTCTGCCCCCCCCCCCCCTCCACCACTTAAAGCAATTAATGGTACAATGTCTTACTTTTGTGCCTGATCTGTTGTGTAGTGAGGTTGATCACGGTGGCCACCACATGTCACCCAGCTGGGGCCTGTACTTAAGAAGTGGATGACAGTGGTCCTGTTTTCTTTGTAAAGTGCTTGGGATGCGTCAGTATCCCAATATCATATATCAGATAATATCAGTAAAGTGGCTTCCTCTCAGAAAATGTGTTCAGTATGTGACACAGAATGCAGGCAAGAAGAAAGGCTGCCCTTAAAATACTTATATACACCAACTTTTTAAAGTTGTGCTCTATAAACAAGGGTTTATGTGGTGTGTGGTTTATATCAACTACCTTTTACATATATTGTATATCCTATTTGTGCTATTTTGTGTATCGTTCCTTGTACGATATCAACCTGTGACTTTCAACAGCTTTGTGGCTTTCAGTCTACCTATCATTCTAATGGGAGGCATGGTGGTTTGAATTGCTATTTCACAGCTGTAAAATCCTGGGCTTACTTTGGATCATTTTTTGTGGAGTTTGCACGTTGTCCTGATGATTATATGACTTTCTCTGCATGTCCCACAGAAATTCTGATAGTTCTGATTCACTCTGCTAATGTCTCCATTCCCACACCACACAATCGATTCATTTAAAAAAAAACAATAATACTTGCTAATTACATACCATTACACCAAAAGTTCTCTTAAGAGCTGACTGAATTTGTTTGGTTGCAAAAAAACAGTGTAGGACTACTGGTAAGGGTGAAATCTGAGATACACCATTGATACAATTTGTCAGCACAATAATGCCCACTGTCCATTACAATCTCCTCTTCTGCCAAAGCAAGTCTTTTAAGATGTTCTGCTCTAATAAGAAGGCTAAAAGGTCTAATTTGATACAACTACAGAGATTCACAACAGTCTGAATTAATGTAATTTGCAGTGAGTGAGAAATAGCAGAACAAGACAATGGGAAAAGCAAATTTTTAAGTTAAGATGTTCTGAAGATATTTTTTGCTTGCTGCCTATGCAAATGAAGGTTTACAGGCATAATATCTCTGGGCGATAACACTCACTGTCACTGCCTGGAGTACTGCGAGGACTGTATTTTTAAAGAACGTTTCTGTATCAGTTTAGAAAGAAAATTGGAACTCTGTCTAATTTAAAATCTTATAACAGGGGTCCCCTTGAAAGTTTGGTGCTTTATACAAAAGCCCCACATTGAGATGTTATTTACATGAATAGTGTTACATTAATTCCCCTGGGTCTCAGTGCCTAGGGTTGAAAATCCCACTGCAAAATCTCCACTAAATAAATTCACAAGCTATCCTGAATATACAGTACAGTACAGGGCATACAAAGTCACTGTGCTTGACAAACAACATTATAAGGAGGAAATGTTTTGTTCTTCTGTTTTAAATTAATACAAACAGTTTACAAAACAAAGAATGTATGAATTCAACTGATTTGCAAAACTTGTGATTTGTGGATTAATTGAGCTCTTGGTAATATTAATCTTTACTATTTAAGGATTCCTAATGATGACTGTGGATTAATTACAATGGCATCAATATGAGTAGAATACATGTTTTTCAGAAATAATAATAATAATTGCTTACACTTATACACAGTAGCGCTTATCTGGACACTCCACTCAAAGCGCTTTACAGGTAATGGGGACTCCCCTCCACCACCACCAATGTGCAGCATCCACCTGGATGATGTGACGGCAGCCATAGTGCGCCAGAACACTCACCACACATCAGCTATCAATGGGGAGGAGAGCAGAGTAATGAAGCCAATTCAAAGAGGGGGATTATTAGAAGGCCATGATTGGTAATTGCTAATGGGAAATTTGGCCAGGACACCAGGGTTACGCCCTTACTCTTTTCAAGAAACGCCCTGGGATTTTTAATGACCACAGAGAGTCAGGACCTCGGTTTTATGTCTTATCCGAAGGACGGTGCCCGTTGTACAGTATAGTGTCCCCGTCACTATACTGGGGCATTAGGACCTACATAGACTGCAGGGTGAGTGCCCCCTGCTGGCCCCACTAACATCTCTTTCAGCGGCAACTTTAGTTTTTCCCAGGAGGTCTCACATCCAGGTACTGATCACACCTGCTTAGCTTCAGTGGGTTGCCAGTTGTGAGCTGCAGGGTGATATGGCTGCTGGCTGAATAATGAATTCAGCGGCTCATTGTGTCAAGAGCAAAATAGTGGGTGTGGGATGAAATGTCTTTGGGGATGTATTGATCATAAGTAACATTGAATAGCAAGTGTCATCTAAGTGTTGTTGTAGTTTGTGCCTAGTTCTATGAGCTTCCTCCCACCACACAATTACCACATACTGTAGTTCAGTGATGACATGTGGGATTGTCACACAAGTCTGACCGAGCCTTAGACTAAAACATGGACCCTGGAACAGGTATCTGGGTGTGAATACACAATGCATTGTTTTACCTGGCCATCTGGTTATAGCAAATTCCTCAATGCATCCTGAGCAGTTAGCTCTACCAGCACCCAATACATCAAAGAACACTTCCACCCCACTGAGAATGAGTCCTGAGACCTGGTTAAGAAAGTTTTCAAAAAGTCCCAGTTAGGAGAACTCTGGGCAGTCTTTGAGAGAAGAAGCTGGCAAAACACAAAGTGGTTTTTCAGTGGTTCAAGCCAGAACAGGATTCAGACACTAGGGACTGAGAGCAGGAGAGGAAGGCTCCAGCTCTACTGCAAAACTGGACTAGGAGACAAACAGGGTGGGGCATCAGGGACACATTGTTCAGGATACCCAGGACTCCTGAGGGTACCAGAAACGTCAGAGCTTTTTCTATGTAGCATAAAGAGAAACCCTAGATTATCTATAGGAACTGGGTACATGTATTGGTCTGGAATGTATGTCCCATTGAGTTAGTTTTTTGTTATTGGGCTCTGGGTGGGTTAAATGTTACAATTAGTGTTAAATTAAGAAACATAAAAAGGACACTTATTGTAAACAATACTGGTGTCTGATGCTGGTCTGTGAGTATAATGGTGGTTCTGGGAGATTGCTATGTGGTGGAGTTGGCTAAGCAGTTTGTGCATTTAGAGGCACCTACAGTACCTGTAACAATTGCATGCAATATTTCTGTGCTTTTTTCTTATTTTCCCATGTTGTTTTAGCAACACATTTGAAATAGAAGAAGCACCTTCTTTATTTTACTGCATCTATTTGATTGTCGGATAAATATTGACGGTGAAAAGGAATAGTAGAAGTTATTTATAAATTTAATGAATCTTAACAAGAACATATCCTGATTGCCCTTGTTTGGTTTTGCTCCTGTGATCCTTATTCGTATACAGGAGTAGGCAGTGCAAAGGCAGAACTCCTGAGCTTTAAGTAGAGATTGAAACTTCCATTGAAAGGAATTGATTGCTAGTGCACTCGTTTGAAAGGACAAGCAATCTGGAAGAACAGCGGGAAAGTGTCTTAAAATTTTGTAAAACTAAATTATATCAATCAAAAATGTGGTTGTGCACCTTGACTTTCTGCACTTGACTACAGAAAGTGGCATGTCATGTAACTGCAAATGAGCAAAACCTCTGATCCTATGTACTGGTTGCATTGTGTACCAAAATATTATTTTGTTTTTTGTTTCGCAAGCCATGTGAATACAGTACCTTTTTCCTCTTTGAGGGTAATTTGATTCTTCAAAAAACATTAGAAATTACTTTACCAATTGAATTAATGGGGAACAAGCTAACAGCGATGTTGTTGATGCTGATGTGCTTGCTTCTTTTAAGAAACAGCTCAACAAAATGCTCACATAAATTAGCTTCAGATGGTCTAGAATTGCCTCCTTTCATTTGTATTTTTTCTTATGTTCTTCCTAGAATGCCCCTAAGCTGAACAATTCCAAAAGGTTAGTGTTCATACCCATGAATAGATATGTATTGTATGCATGGAATATACAGTATATAAGCTTTAGGATATCTAAGATATTTATCTATAACTAGGACAAAGTCTGTGCACAGGCTACTCATTCTGCTTGTCACTCTACTTGTCAGAGTAAATGGGGGGGGGGAACTTAGTTTGCTCCTGGTGCAGCAGCTTTTCATTAATGAGATATTGCATGTCAACAAAAGTCCAACTGCTGTACTGTATATTGCTCTGGATAAAGTGGGTGCACGGTGGTAGCTACAGTAGTTGGTTGCAAGGCCCTGCATGCTAGACTTCAGACAGAATTCCGTCTGATGTACAAGCTCACTCTCTAACTCGGCTTTTCAGGTAAAATCTTTAAGTCATAAAGTTTAGATAACAGTTGTGGCAGTGACATGGTTCTGTTGTCAACCAACCAAGTTGGTTCAGCAGAGAGAAGAGACGTGCACTGCTTTTTAACTGGGGCAAATCCAGGCAAATCTAGCTCTTTATACCATATTTGTCACCTTGTTTCATTATTATTAGAATTTGACTGAACAACTGAAGTAGACTTTAAGGCCAGACACACTTAGCCTCTCAAAGCATATAGACAAAACGTGCAGGTTGGTGTAGTACAATTGTATTTGTAGTTTCCTACAAATTCCTCAAATTTTATAGTAGTTCAAGCCATGGCTGCCAAGTTTAAAAGTAGATTTCTCCAGTCTGAAGTGTAGTGTCAGTCCGTGTGCCAGGAGTGTGTGCCACTTGTGAACCACTTTCTGGCTTTCTGGATAGCAATGAAAACGCAAATTATAAAGTTTCCTCACTTCTTTTTTGCATGCTGGAGTTTGGTGCCTTGAAAAATGATGTAAGTGTAAGCGATTTATGGCCTAATGCCACTAATTTTTTATAAGATCCAAATCTACAAAATCTTTTGTCCAAGTGGCTTTGTGGTCTGTGTTGTTACAGTCCAGACATCTTCATTAATCCATTCAAATTGGGCAATGATTTGATCCTTAATCATGTATAATTCCCTGTTAATTTAGTATTTTTCCCTGTATGTTTTTGTTTTTCATTTTAGATTTGGTGATATTATGACAGAATATGGTGCAAGGTAGTAGAAACATTATGATATGGACCAATATCTAAAATTAACCATGCCATGCTAACAATTTGTAGTCCTTGGCCACAGTTGTTAGGCTGACACTTCCAGTGCAAGGGAATGATGGGACTTGTGGAGCCCCATAATTGATTATTCACTCCCAGTTAATTAAGTGCAGCTGTCATCTAGTGCTCTTTTGTTAAAAAAGGGTGTGGCAAAAAAAACAGCTTCTGGCCTTGTTTGATCCTCTTCTGATGCTGTTGGAACAAGAATTTGGAAGTAAAAAAAAAGATCCAAAAGAGTTATGAAGGTGAGAACTGCTGCCTAGAGGTGTAAATGAAAACCGTCTGCTAATGTGAAATATTTTAAATGTTGCTTTGCATAGTCAAAAATAGATTTAGTCCTCCAGCTCTTTAGACAGCATTTGCAGATCAAATTTGTTAAGAGCTGCAGTGAGAGCGTTTTTCTTACCACTCTGCCACAGGGAAAAAAAAATGTTAAAGAGCTCAAAAAAGGAGATCAAAACTCCAGTAATTCTGTCCAATCCTTTTTATACCAGGGGACAAAGTGCATATACTGTAGCCTTTCTGTGGTGACCCACAACCCCAAGATGTCATGATATCTGTGTGGAGTGGACATTCTCTGTACTTTACAGGATTTGCTTAAGCTTCCCTTTCGAGCACAAAATAAAGACATTTATTATTTTAGAAGTCATTACTTGAAGGACTTTTTTTTAAAGAAAATCACACTCCTTTGGGAACTAATCGAAAGGGTTTACTGGCTGAAATTATGCAGAGGTGCAGAATGGTTGACCTTGTCCTTATTACGGAGGTGTCTTTCTCTCAAGAAGATTTTTTTCCTCTCTGTAATAATACAGAATTATAGAATTATTGTGTAAAGAACATTATTATTTAAAACAGATGCCATAGAAATATTTCATTTTCACTCCTGGAAAGGATTTTAATAGTAAGGAGATCATTAGTGCATAGAGAACAAATATATTAAGATAATTTATTATTTAAAAATGAATTAAAGGAAATGGTTAGACAATACCATTTTGAACAAACAACTGTTTAGGTGGGAGTGCCATGTTTATTTTGAAAGGGAGTTTCCAGTTTCCAAAATTTAGGACCTTAAGAGCACAAGGCCCTGTCATTCATTCTGCATTGTTTTGTAGTGGTATAATTAGATATTTAAACATAAAATACCTGACAAACACAGGGACATCAAAATCCACAGCTTTAAAAGACAATAAAGGCTTTTAAAATCAATACAAAACCTGACTGCAAACCAGTGTAGAGTTACAAAAATGGGAGAAATGTGATCACTAGTTGCTGCATTTACTCTTATTGCAATCTGTTGAAGGAACTCTTGGTCACCCCTGCAAGCAGGGCACTGAGTCTAAACCTAAGTCATTCTAGAATAGCTGAACAGATGTTTAGTGATTAATTCAATCTTATGCATTTTTAATGTAAACCCTATCACTTACTGAGCACAACCAAAACTCACCTCACAATAGTATAAATCTTTTACATTCCATAAGCATAAGCAAGATGAGAAAAGACAAAGGCTTAAACCAAGGAGATGTATTTGCATCTGTCACTTCTCTAAACTATATGATTCCTTGATTTTTTCTAATAACGTGCAAGATACAGTCATTGAAGTCGTGTGAACAATGGTAAGGTCCATTTTATTTGTACAAGATTACTTTCTTGCACATGCCTATGTAATGTGATGTTCAGCCAGGCATGACTATTTCTTTGAGAATGTCTTGTGATTAGCATGGAATTAGGCAAGTTGCATTGTGAATGAAAGCACTCAGGAAAAACACCTGAACACTCACAATGAATTCATTCAAGATTAAGGAAATTTTGCTCCTAAAGTACTCATTTCAGTCTCTAACTCTGCCACTGACTCACTGTGTGTCACCCAAGAATGTTGCAGTTGAGATTTAGGACCGTTGTCATGCTTGACTGTAAGTTGTTCTATGACTGCTTTTGTAGATGCATCATTCCTTTGTCTTTTTAAATTGGTCACTACTAAATTGCTATTACAAACATATTGCTAAAGGTACAATTACACTAAAGCAATAAGTGGCATTAGTGTATATGCCACATGACAAAAAAGGAAATTGCAATGTAGCAGACTTAAATAAGTGAGCCTCTTAGTAACCAAAACATAATTTTGATGCAGCTTTACATGTGATGTGCATGTGTGTTACTAAACCTGCCCAGTAATTTTCCATTGTAATCATATAAAGGTAGTAAAGTGGTCTGTGCCTCCCTCTGTTGGCAAGTATATATTTTTTTTTGTCTGTCTGGCCCCACTTTGCTCAGGGGTGCTCTTTTAGGCTTCCATTATTGACCCTATATTCATGAGATGGTGACACAACGCAAGGAGTGAAAGAAACCTATGTTTCGGCTATGTGACATATGAGGGGTCAAGGTGACCCCATCTTTCCGTTTGGTCACATCCTGGTGTTTGTCACTGGGAAGAAGCTCAAATATTATCAAAGCCAACAAAAGATGTCAAGTTTGTGTGAATGCATTCTAAGAAGAATGCATGTATGCAAATTGGATCTTATTGACAATATTAATAAAACATGAATCTAAATATTTATCTCAATAAAAAAATCAAAATGAAACATGTAGAGTACTTGTGTTTTCCCCCTATAGAAAAAAATATCGAAGAACACCAGGGTGATTCATGTCATTGCAGGATTGTGTGCCATGAGATATAATACATAGAACAAAACCCAGGCTAAAAGCTTTAAGGATATGAATTACGACATCTTTTAAAAATTACTGTCAATTTAGCCGTTTTGTCTTTATGAACAGCGAAAGCAAAGAGGCAATTTTTACCTTCTCTTAAATCAGAAGGGATTAAAAAGCTTTACCTATTGATTGCATGGCTCTTATAAAAGCAGTACTGAGTTATGCCTTGATATCAAAATCACCACACATAAATCTTTAGCAAAAGCTTGAGAAGCACAGCCAGCATGACTCAGACTGCTGAAGTGAGAGAAAAACAGTAGACCTGGAGCAGCGTTCTTCCTTTCTGTGTAGAGAAATAGTCTAACAATCATGGCCTTTCACAGTTACAGAATCGGAAAACCATTTTTTTTTCTGATGAGAAAGAAGTTTATTGTAAAAGTGGGTGATCTTGGAGGATAATGTTTAAGAGGTCTGATTCAGACAATCACAAAATTTAAATTTTCTCCAATGTTTAAGCCATTCCTGTTTTCATGGTAGTAATGAATGTAACAAAACATACAAAGTTATAAAAACATCATTGCATAAACGGGGTCACCCTTATTTTCTGGTTTTTCAATTAGCTTGGATTTTCAGTCATGAAGAAATGCTACCATGGTAATATACTTTTAGAAATTTAAATGTACAGTATTTGACCTTCTGCTTCTGTGTTGATTTAGTCCATGTTGGAAGGACTTCCTGTCTTGACTAGTTCCGCAGCAAAATAACTTAGTCACGTATTCCCTTACAATCTGTTTTCCTTTTTACAAATTTATATATAGCTACAATTTTACAAATATTAGGAAAAAAACAGCTTAAGGCTGAAACACTTTCTTGAAATGCAATCCTAGGTTCAAGATATAAATTAAAACTTAAAATTACCTCATGTAATGTATCTTTTTGCTTTAACATTATTGATTTTAATCATGGTGCATTGAAGTCAGTTACTGTACATCTGTTTGAATGATCAATACCTTAAAGAGTCCAGTACCAGCTTGCACCCACGAAAGCAAATAGTGTAACATTGATGGGCTGAGGAATTCCACACAGACTGCAAGAATATTCCCTCATTTGTCAAACAGTTACCAGATGAAAGGGGCCTATTTGAGAGTGATGGACATTGGCATGTGCCTCTACAGGTCCCACAGGTGCTTGATTGAGTTAAAATCAGGTGATCAGCTCTGCCATTCCCAAATGAGGCAAATTAATCACCACTATTTTCCAGGGTATAGGGTGGGGTTTCTCACTGTAGCCAATGAGTCAATGGCCCAGTCAAGACCTACAGGATTAGTTGTAAGGTCACCTGGACACTGTAATCATAAGTATGGGTCTTCCAAGCTCTTAGCAGCCAGAAGAAAGCAAATGCATGTATCAAAAGGGTTATTCCGTCCTTACCCTTACTCTTTTGCTGATCTCTGACATTGATGCAGTGTGATTAAACTTAATATCATCATTATGTGTTAGCACACATCTTTATGTCTGTCACACATTAGCTGATACTAAGAAGGCAATGAAGACTGCAGAAATGTCACAACCTCTAATTAAGTCATATTCCAACAGTCAAGTCGGGTAACTTGCTTACTTAATAATTAGTGGTGAAAATGTGTATTAAGAGTTTCAGTATTTGGAGAGGATTGCCAAATAACAGGAGTGTTAATTAACAATTTGAAATATACCATTTTCAGTAGGTCATTATGTGCATTTTGTCAAGAAATCATGCTAAGCTAAAGTTTTATGACTGTGTATTAATGATCAATGATATTTGCAATTTCAGCATTTGTGAGTACTGTATTTAAAAAAAAAGCTGTTCATATCCTAAATATTTTTAGGCATTGTTTGCTTTTGGAAAAGGGTCCTTTTTATACTTTATTGGAAAGGGTGTTTCTCCTTTAACAAAGGAGTACTGAATGTAAGCAAATAGCACTCGATCAATTTACTTCAAAGAAAAAAAAAATCTTTTGGGAGCCACTGGTGTTCTTTTGGTGGTTTGAGGAGCTCAATGACGAGTGAATTGCCCCAGTGCCAACCACAAAAATATAGTGAAAAGGTACTGTAGGTAGAACTGTTTTTTTTTTATTTACCCAATAGGATCAGAAATTCACATGTCTGGATGTAGTTTTTGTGCTCTTCTGTCAACCACTACAGAAAAATCTTAAGTATGATACTTTTTACATTAACACAAAATATAAGAGATATACAGTAGTAGCAAGTGGTATACTGCAGTAAGTTATGACTTCAAACAGAATGTATTAATCAACACAGTTCAAAACTCGTCTGAAAATATGTGCTGTATTTGAGGTTGTTACAGGATGAATTGTACTGAAAAAGTTTGACTTGTTTCCATTGCACTTTTGTCTGCACTGCATAACAGGAATTTGTAACCAAAGATCATTTTGAATAATTTAATACAGAAATTTTGTAAATTCCTCTGTTAATGTTTGGATTTTTCTCTAGCGCTCAGCGGGACCACTGTGATAAACCCAATATTATTAGAGCTTGCTACTGAATACTACAGATAAGTATGCAAAAAATGTCAGTGATCCATAGCCTGACAGTGTTTTGCCCTGGCAGGCCAGAGAACGCAGACCTTGGTCGGTCTCCATGGAAACCATTCGTGTTTGCACAAGGAGATGAACGTCTCCCAGGGTTGTGAGGACTAGGTCAGGAAGGTTGTCCCAACCACCTACCCCCACTTAACAGATAATCATCCCTTTTTGTCCAGGATATTTAAACCCTCACCTGCTTATGGGCCGGTGCTCTGTCATTGAAGCAGGCTGAAGGAATCTCAGTATCTAAACTCAGCCCATGTACTGTATCTGTCCCATTCCTGAACCCTGCTGCAGGCTGCCGCCCTGTCATTCATCCATCTCCACTTCAGCCCAGCTGTACACCAAACCAGTGGCATTGTGCCGAACCCCTGCCTTCTGTCCTGCTTTGGGCTGTTAGCTACAACTCGCCCTCAGTCTCTGATGAGTCTGACTGCTTGGAGAAATTCCTGCTCTGCAATCTTCATCTACCTTTGAGGTGCAAACCCTGCTCTGCAGTCTCCTCTGCTGCTCTTATCCCATTTGGTTATCTCCACCAGCACTTGTGTCTTTCTGCCTTCCCTGAGATAAAGCATGATTTGGATTTCTGTCCAGCAAACACAGCTTCTTCCATCAATTCATAACAGACAGCCTTTGTTCTACCAGTTTGCTTGAGAGGAATCCGGAGAGTTGCAGAATGCTATAGCAGGACCTCTTTCTTCCTCCCTAATGTCTCAAGCTGCACCAGGTGTGGATGAGCATCAAGCCAGAAGAACACGGATTGGACAACTCTACGACGGACCCCATCAGCTGTTGCGTTATCCTTCTGCTTGGGAGTTATGAATCCATGGTTGTGAATAACTATAGTTCAATGTTCAACATTGCTGATCACAAGAATTCAGTTTAATTAATCTAAGTAATAGTATTTACTTATGGGTATCTGAATGTTGAACATGTTTTAATGAGAACGATTAATGATTAACAAGTTAATATAACCAATGGTATACTAAATGCATGATACTCGTTTTTGGATCTCTCCTTGATATATGCTTTATCTTAATATTACTCGCGTAAAAAAGCTGCCATATGTATCCAGGCAGACTTTCATGTTCATGTTTCAGCACTTTTATGTAACATTTTATATATCAATTAAAGTATTCCTTGTGCAGACTGCTCATTATTCTGTTGATTGATTCCTAATAGACAAGGTAAGCTTGTACTATTACACCTAAAATGCATACAACTTTTACAGCTATAACAGCTTATTATCCTCAAACCATCACAGCTTTGCGGTTCTGGATCACACTTTGCACTGGCTGGGCCAAACTTGCTCAGCTTCTAAGATACACAACACTTCCAACATACATTCATATTTTTGCTTTAAATAAAACAAAAATGTACAGCAAATCACCATGCAGATTAATATGCCAATTCTACAGCAAAATGGTAACATTACTCTAAATCACATAACAAATGGCAAATTGATTTAGAAAAAGAGCTTGTATATCTCGAGGATTCTATCTAAAACAAGTAAGCAATTTCAGAATTTGGATGATTTTTAAATGCATTTTATCTTCTCTAGATGTAATTGTTAACCATTGCCATTAATACCTGATTTGGTACCTGAAACTGATTGAACACAAAGAAATGTAAAAATATTAGAATCATGATGCAAACCAAGTCATTTTTCATATATTCCAAATGTAAGATACAGCACAAATGTGCACATTTAGAAGTGACTCATAAGAAAAAAGGTTGCAAATAAGAGGAGATCATTTGGCCCATGTAGTTTATTTGGTAGCCAATTGGTCCAAGGATCTCATCCAGTTACATTTTTTAAAAGGGAACATGGCTGGGTAGTTTGTTCCATATTCTTAAAACCCTTTGGGTAAAGAAGTGTCTGCTGTTCTCAGTTTTAAATACACTTCCATGCTTCCAATTGTCTAAAGTGATTTGGTTCCATCAATGTCAGTGTAACACATTCCCTTAAACCCTAGAATGCAGCTGGTTTTTCAGCAATAATGTTTTTTTTCTATTACATGGTAACCAAAATTGTTCACTGTGTTCTAAATAAGGCCTTATATTACATTAAAAATGTTAATAAGTTGATTTTCTGCATGTATAATTACCTAACTCATTGTCTAGAAAATGTGAATGATGAAAAAACTTCTATCTTTTTCATAAGTACCCCATTCTATAACATTTTCCCCTTGTTGTATATTTTTCTGTCTTCATGGGAAGCTGTTATTGTGTACATGTCATCACGTCATCTACCAAGTGTTTCTGTCATTCCTGTTTTTATATTTGATATAAAATATGTTTTATTTGCATGGTCTAGGGGCATCTTGAGTTCAACCTGTGGGCAATTGATTTGATCTGAAATGACAATAGTGGCAAACTTTAATACTGTAGACAGGGGTATGTTATAAACCCTTTTTTTTGTAGGAAATCCAAGGTCCTCCCACAATGTTTGACAGAGGTCAATAATAGATGTCCTATCCAAGTGCAATCAGGATTTCAGATCGTAATCTGGTAAATTAAAAATTTATATCCTGCCCTGTACACCCTTGTCATTGCCACCATCTGTCAATCTGAAGCACCTCAAGCTCAAAAAAAATGTTTGCAACTGCAATTGTACTGTAGCTACTGGAGGCACAGATTATTTTAAACCAACGCACATAGTTTAGCCTCAAGACTGGTAATACCTCTATTCCTTAATTAAAAACTCTTTTTTCCAGAATACCCCTGCAAATAAAGGTTGGGACCATACCTTATGTATTTCTGTCATTGCAGGGGGATACAGATGAATTAAGTCTACCACCTCTGTAACAATCCCACAGGTTGGCTACAGTGTTAAAAGGGGCAAAAGGGTGGATTTCCAAATTAAAATTCTGGTGTATATCTTTAGTTATGTGGAATTTACCAAATTATTTCCTCAATAATGAATTCTATTAACTCGTATTACATGGTCTGCTGCAAAAAAGGATAATTTGACTTGCAATGATCAAGCTTTTCTTCCCCCTACAATTCATAATGTATTTGTTTTCAAACGATTATTGTCTTTTCAAAGCATTATTCTAATGTTCTTTACCAAATTGTTTGAAGGCATCATTGGGGTGTCACATACTGTACTTATGAAAGAGTGCTTTTTAACCCAAGTTCCACCGTCATAGTATGACATAAATTAGAAGCCCACAATGGTGCTATTAAATATTTCCATTAATTTCAAGGCTTTTATGCTCTTAAATGCTTGTCCCAGACTGAGATGTATAGGAAGGAGCCGCTGCACTTCGTATCTAAATTAAGGCATGCCATGGTTAGTCCAGCTTTATGCTATGTGATACTGTATGTCCCATGTTTTTTTTTCTTTTACACCTGATCATAAGCTGATAAGATAGATTACATGCTCACTTTTTCAGTTTTTTTATATATTGCAGTATATACAGTATACTATATGTGTAGCGTATATATATGTACATACAGTAGTGTATGTACTGTGTACTGTATATATTGCAGTTTTATATGTACAGTATACTGTACATACAGGTATATAGTTTATCTAAACCCTTGTTGGAAGTGTGAATAGGCCATGAACCACTACAGGAATTATTTGACTTTAAACATGGTGGTTATCAACATGATTCCTGTAAAGGCTAGTCAACATGCTTAAGATGCATAATTAAAATGAAAAAGGTTTTGTCCAGAGGTCAGGGATACCTGCATTGCATCTCATACCAACAATTTCCTCCTGCTTCAGAGTAAGTAAAAACCTAGTGGTGATGTGTAGGGGAGAGGGGGAGGGGATGCAGAGTAATGATCTATCTCCTGTGCAGAACACTTCTTCATGCATTTAAATCCAGATGTTATCACTTTGATGCATTCTGTTGACCCTAATATGCTCAGCTAATTGCTCTAGTACCAAAGTAAATTATAATAGAGAGACTAAGCAACCTTGTCTGGAGTCGTGTTTACAGAAGGTAAGCTCTAAGTAGAAGGTGATTTGTGTGCAATTGTTATGTGAGTCATGGCGAATTATTCAAATCTGTCTTGCTGAACAGAAATTCTGTACCCTGTTGTAAACAGTAGAGTGTAATTAGAACAATGTGAGTAAATATTTTCTTAGCATGAGTTGCATAATCAATAGGAGGCAGTGGGCATTAATACAAAGTATGCCGACAGCTTAGCAAGGACAGCAGTATTTTAAGACTGTGACAGGTTTTAGAACGCCCAGGGAAGGCTTAAAATGAAGGATCACTCATGCTCTTTTTTTCCTCTGGTAAACTCATCTTAGAAGTATATTCCATCATCCTTTGAAAGTGTATCTTTAGACAGAGGCTATGAAAAAAAGACCTTTTCTACACGCTGGTGATTTTTAACTGGTCTTATCGTTCGTCTCCAGACACGTTCAGAAGGCTGTTAGAATCTGAATCACCTTCCTATCAGTTTCCCAAGAGTGCATTTTAAATGCAGCTAACATTTCTGAGTATCACCTTGTGTGTTTCTGTGTTAGGTGAAGTTCTGCAGCATTTGGAGACTATATTATTTCTATCGCTGAGGAAAGTGTGGTCCCCTTGTCTGAGGACTACGTTTGGAGCAAGATTAGCATCATAGCTGAAAGTACAGATATTGCTGAAGAAAACCTTCAATATAAATGGTTAAAAGAATTACTCCTTATATTTAGAAAAGGAAACATATAACTAACTCTTCCCCATAAAACTTTTAAATTGACATGGATGTTTACTTGATAAATCTGTAAGATTTCTTTTAGGTCTTACAGTTTGTCCTAAACTTTTTGTTTTTCTTATTAAAATTTGTTTTCAAAAGATGCATTCAATATCCCCATATACATATACAAATATAGAGAAAAAATATGGTCAGTTCCAAATTCATGCACATGTGAAGTATTCTTTGCAAGCTTGTTGCTGGATTAATTTTAATTTTTCAATGGAAAAGTGCTGCTCTGTTGCTCCGTTCACCCTGTTTATTTGGATAATGTGTTAGTAAAGTGAATAGGCAAGGTCCTATTCCCTTGCATTGACAGCCAACACAATTTGTGACCTCATTCTTCACCTCTATCAACACTGTAAGTTACAGGTTTACTACCACAATCAGTACATTCCAAATAGATTTTACACAATTAGTTTCCAATGAGTTACTCGCCTCATGCAGCAGAATTACTGTCGACAAATTAGTGAAGTTCACAAACAATATATCCTTGACGCCATTTAGAAGTATATAATCTAAACTATAATCTAAATATTTTACCAGCATATTTCTGATAATTTGCCATACTCTGAATTTCAAATTATGAAATGATATAGTGAGAGGTTGGTGTCCAAATATGGTAGGTCATCACAGACCACTAATGCCCTCAACAGTGGTAGTAGATAATTGATCTAATGATTTCATTTAGTAGTTTCTTGAAGGGAGCCAAGGTTTTACAAAATCAACAACATGGCTGAGTAGCTTGTTAAATAGTCCCAAAACCCTTTGGGTTAAAATGCCACTTTTTCTCAGTTTCAAAAGTACTTTCACATAGTTTCCATTTGTGTTTTCTGGTTCATATTTCTCTGTCCATTCTGAAGAAGAACTACGGTAGGTTGACCTTGTTAATGCTCTTAATGATTTTGAATATTTGTATTAAGTGATTGCGAAGTGGTTTAGTTCCTTCAGCCTAGCAGTGTAGAACATTCTCTGAAGTCCTGGAATGTATTTGGTAGCTCTTCTCTAGACTGATTCCAATGTATCAATATCTTTTCTGTATCGTGGTGACCAAAATGGTACAGTACACAATATTTTAAATGAGGCCTTAGTAGGACTTCATACAATTTTAACATAACATTCCTTGATTTAACTCCTATTCTTCAAAATATGTATTTTTTGTGTCTTATTAATTGTTTTGCTTCCTTGTCTATAAGATGTGAATGATGTATGAACATAAACACACATCTTTTTCGTAAGTAGCCTCTTCACGATCAGTTTATAGTTTACTTTATCTTGTAATGTTCTACCTTGTCTACATTAAATGCAAGCTTTAGATTAAATGTCATCTTCCCAATCCTTAATTATAGCTAAGTATTTTTAATTATCACTTGATACTTCTACAGTGTTTGCTAATCCTCCTAATTTTATTTAAACTTATTTTGCAAATTGCAAAATTCCATAGACCCCTTCCTTCTTTCAGCTCTTTATGTAAACTTCTGTCTTCAGGGTGAGGTCTACAAGTATCATGCTTAGCACTGTTCAGTTCCAAAATAGCACCTATCTAGAGGTCATTAGGCACCTCAATATGTAAATATTTAATGTTGTGAGTATTATGAATATAATAAGTGAAAGACTTTTGTTTGAATATTAAATGTATGTACATGTAAGTATAATATGGTATTTGTGTAGTTTGTTGTTTTTCCTCTGGGCTGCACTGGGACCAATTTCAAACAATTTTGTTGACGTGGTATAAAGTATTGAATCTTGAAACTTATCTATTAACTGTTTAATAAATATACCAGAATCTAGCTCTAGATCCCTAAAACACTCTATAAATGACATAATCACAATCTGAGTATTCATCCTTTGTCTTTACCCTCTGTTTTCTATTTAAAAACCAATTCGCAATTCAAACACTTGCATCTCCCTGGATGCCTATAATTTCCTGTAATTTGAGGATTTTTTTATTAGGACCTTTACTTTATTAGGACCTTTACTATTTAGTAATTACAGTTTGTTTATGGCTGTGTTTGGGTTTAGGATTATGGCTAAAGAGATGTACAGTATGGTCTAGATGTGCTGTACTCTATAGATAAGGACTCTATGCGGATCAATTGGGAATTTAGTACACTCAGAGAACTGCTGTTTTTAAATTGTCATTTAGCTTCAAAAGATTTCTATGAAATAATGTTAATAACAAAGCTTCTCACGGGATGCAATCTCAGTGTTTGGGCGTCAGCACACTTGACTTCAGTTCAATAATAGAATATGACTTTTCTGCATTAAAGGGAAATTGAAATGATGTCAAGAATCCTTAAAAAGTATCACAGCAATTATATCGATTAAAACCTCACGCTATGATGTTGGTACCACACTGAGAAGCAGATCCTGTTTAATGTGTTTGAACTAAGACATTCTCTTTCATGCTAGTAAGAAATATTGTGGGGAGGTGCTGCAGATAATCCTGAGGGCAGCACCAGTTGGCTGGCAATACTTTTGCTGAGAGATGCAGTGTGGAGAAAATGGAGGAAAAGATGAGGGTACCGCAGTGAGAGTGATTGACACTATGCCGTAAATCTCATTATTAAGCATTGTGAAGACTTTTTGTTTTAACTGGCTGAAACACATTTGAATTTTGATACTTGATTGACATGCATCACTGAAAAGGAGAGGAAGGTACAGTACCTGGTGACGCACTTTAAAAGTTAGTAACATCTTACAAACAGCCCACACAACTAATTTACAATGTACTGTAGATTATTTTTATTATATTTAAATAATCATGATATGTTTATTCATGTAAATAACATCTTTGTTTAAATCTAGAAGTGCTCAAAACATTATTTTAGGTTATTCTCAGCCTGTGTGGAATTGTATTTAAGACGAATTTGAAATAGTAAATAAAAATAGAATGAAAGTCGATGGGAAATTCCTACAAAGATAGAAACACCAACATATCAGGCTGCTTTCTAACAAAGATTTGTCAGCTTTGCAGCAGTGTTCTTATCAACTTGGATCAAGACAAACAATATTCTTTCTTTGCCATGAGACATGACATTCTCTTGAATTTGCTGGGTAAAAATTGCCCATACTTAAAGTAAGTAAAAATGTATGAATGGTAATACTGGATTATGAAACCATTACAGACGTATGGTTATTTTTTATTTTGTAATCAGATATTTTATTAAAAAAATATGGCAAGGTTTTATGCAGAAAGATAAATGCTATGAGCAGCAAATATTACTTTAAAGGTATTAGAAATTCAGATATATTGAAATTCAGAATACTGCATGAAGCCAACAACATTTGTAAAATACTTTCACACAGAAATAATGCAGTTTATACTGTATCCAGAAATAGTGCGTGTCCAATCAACAGTTAATTCACAAGACAGTCATTCATTAACAATATCACTTTCAGAATATAATTATTGCAATTTATTCCGGTGAGCAGGGAACACAAAAGCGAACACAAAATGCGAAGCTCTTATTTGTTAATGGAGATTAGTAATTCAATCAAGCACACATCATAATCATTTTAGTGGAAAAAAATATTTCTAATTTGTAGCGTTTCATTTTTTTTCTGTTCAGTCCTTTCTCGAAGGCCTGATGCTGCAGAAGATGATGGAATAAATTTCAAACTTTTTGTTTTTGATTAATGTTAAATGCTATTTCTATTCTTTGTGGACAATACATTTTCAGTAGAGCATTTTTTCCCTTGACACCATAAAGCCATAAATACCTTTCAAGTGCATGGCTGCTGTCTGTGTTTTTACCACTTTGTGTTTACATTTGACATAATATAAATGGTAAATCAATACAGATTTTATAACCGATACCAAAGTTAATTAATTATGACAGTAATTCAGGCACTGAACTCACCAGACAGTTTGAATGATTCTCTCCATGATCTCATCTCTATTTTTTTTCCCCACTTTTAAGTGGTTTGTAGCAGGAAAGCAAAATCAGGAAAGATTGTTTGGAACAAAGCAAGGGATACATTACATTGTGTACTTGAGAGCTGAAAATGGAAAATAAATGAATGGGGGGAAAGATGAAGAGCAGCACCCCAGCTTGAGCATGTTGATAGGACTAAAACAACAGAGTGCCCTCTCTTGGGGTATGGGTATAAGAGGAACTGTAACTGACAATTTTAAATTATATAAAAATAATCAGAAGGGTATGAATGAAAGCTAGCTACCCAAGAGGCTTTATAAATCTAGGAACAGATGCATTGGTAACATTGTATGTGTTTCAAAGAAAGTTGTCTCAGTGTTGCAGCATACAATATGTTAGGAACTGTACTTCAGTATGTCTGTGTTTTTTATTTTATACCTTTCCACTTTAAAAGTGCCAATTTAAAGTAGATCATGAACATGCCATGACAACAGGACATACACGCACCTGTCACAGTTATTCGTAGTCTTATATTACCACAAGCTCTGCAGTTTCTTAAAAGAACATTTGCATAATTTGCACTGGAGATGTGGACCCTCACATTGCAAAATTGCCCAGTGAGCACCAAAGTCACTGTTACCCAGTAGGCTAAGGAAACTCTGGCCAGCCTGCTGGCAAGCATCCTGATAATTCATGGCCAGTTCTGAGCAGCTGTCACAACAGGTCTACAAGGCAGCACAGACTTCAACTGGCAATGACTGTCAATATTAATAGATGTGGGGTTTTAAGAAGACAGTCACTTTATAGATGAGGTTCTACTATACAAACAGCATGTACTTTTGATTTTGTAGAAAGTGTTCCAACTGGATGAGAAAAAAATGCATGTCAGAGAAATAGACTTCATTCAGTAATCTTGTTTTTCCATCCGTTTCGTATATATCTTGTAAGGAATGACCTTTCTGAATATCCCTCATTAATGCGAGACTGCTGATGGAAAGCAGGATTTCAGGCAGCCAGCCTTGTTTAAAAAAAAAATAGCAGGGCAGATAGAAAGGATACCACTCTCTGATAAGGTAGTGAATCCAATACCTAATCAAAACCAAATCACTTCTCCCTGACTTATGCACATGAAAAAAAAAGAATTTTTTATCAGAATCCCAAGACCAGATTTTCACTTCTATTATTGGTAGGCTCACCGACGGTTACAGAAACATCACCTTTAACAGGAATCCTTCGGGACTCTCAGTATACCCACCTTTCAGTTCTGTCTCAAGCCTGTGTCCGCTATTGCTTCTCCAGCTGAGCAGCCCAGCATGGGGACATTAAGAGCCTTCTTTCACTATTTTCTGTAGCCAGTCTTTTCTGCACTCACTGATCACAGAGCTGGAGGCATTTTCTTTTTTTTTTACTTCAGTTGCTTGTTTTTCATATAGATGCACATATTTAAAGTGAAGTTTTCAATGGACACAAAATGGAGTATTTAACATTGTGTGAATTTTTCTCGTATATTTCTACTAATACGTAAAGGGTAAATAACGGACCTTGTTGTAGATTGCAGCACCTCCCTGCTTGTGGTTTAGGCCAAAGTGTTTTATAGTTTTAAAATATGCCTCCAGGAGTATGAAGTTGTCTGAGATCAATGTTGATTCAATGCTGTTTGAGAACTGCACTTTGACAGCAATCTAGTGGATTAGACATGCTGTGCAAGTTCTTAATATGGAAAAAATTGCATTCCTGAATTGCATTAGCCAGTGAAATTTTTTGTCCTGGCTTTGGTAGATACATTTTAATCATTTCAAAGAATGTCCCAGCACAGCTCATCTTGCAATTGTGCATGCTTTTGTATCTCTTTTTGAGGTACCTTGATTTTTTTGTGCTTTGGCTGTTTTTTGTGCTTTGGCTGTTTCTGTCTCTCTGCCAAAGCAGAGAAACAGATTCTCCTATGATTGTCTTGTGTGTGTTGTATTGTACATCAAATAATGCTTTCAGAACTTATAGAATTTATGTATATTTCTAAAATATATTAAATTATTTGTTATTTATATTTACAATTTAAACATTCGATTGGATGTTAATTATTTTAAAGAATATTTACTTTTTGGGTGATATATTTACTGGAAGCTTTCTGAAGACCACTTCTTTGGAGTAAACATAAAAGGCACATTTCCTTCATTTTTTTCTATGGAATTTTCTTTGTGTAATATACAATACTGTATATATTTTCTGAAGTGTGAAATCAGAATATCTCAATCGTTCATGATATCTCAGAAAGTTACATGAAGTCCTTGAGTAACCTCAAGATTTAAAATGTGGCCAAGATCAGCCAGCAAAGCAAGTAAACTAAGCTCTACACTTGGAGAAGTCTGAAAGATAGTTCTTATTTATCTGACCACTAACTTAAAAAGTAAGCACCAAAAACAGTAACAAAATCTTAGATTTTACTGATTAAATTTAAAGCTCAAGAACCAGACAAATAGAAACTGTAATGAAATCGCTTATTTAAAGTACAGAAAATGTGATCTGGTTCAAGTTATGATCTGCTGTCAGGCAAAACAAAAACAAAATTAGTTTGACACCAAACACATTTAAACTTAACCTGGAGGAAGTTAAGGGATATAATATTATAATAGATGCCCTGAATATGAAATAAAAAATCACAAATGAGTTTATTGGTGTGATTATTGGTATAAACTTAGAAAATTAAACTTTCAGTTTGTGAAAGAGCTGAACTAGTAATGGTTTGATAGCCCTTCAATGTCTTCTTGAGAAAAATATTCCCTTCATCTAGTTTCTCATTATTTTATTGATTTAACAAAGGCTGTCCAAGTACATACAGTATATATATATAAATAGCTACAGTACAAACAAGTGACCAAAACGTAGTGAGAGCAGCTGGTGCTAATTATGACCTACTATTCAAAGAGAAGAAAGAAAATGACAAAAAAAGTCTCATTTTCTTATTTGTGAACTAAATACAATAATGAAATAGTGAAAATGGACACAATTCTTCAATTTCTTTCCATATGTCTTCCTAAAGAGTATTACTGCATCCTCTTAATCTTTAATCTTTACTCTGACTATAATGACCATAATCAGAAGCCAATTTGACAGTGCACTTGTCTAAACTCCTTCTCCTTCTTCTTACTGTTCAAGCAGCTCAGGTATTGGATTAAAACATCAAATCAGTGGACCTTGACCAGCATTGACTAGTGGAGGTTATCCTCCAAAATCAAGCTACAGTTGACTCACTTTTGTTTGTCTAGCCCATAGATAGGGCAGGATCTTGCATTAATTGGATCATACTTCAGATGCAAGTAACTATAATGTGTCCACATCAGTTAACTAGGACCTCTTTTCCAGCTGTATGAATGTCTACAATCGGCACGTGTGCCTGCTGTGATGAGTGAATTCACTGGGATGTTCTAGAAAACATGAGCTGCCAGGTAAAACGTTGCGATGAATTGTAGTGAGTGCAGCACCATTCCATGGGTTTAGTCACTTTTAAAAGAGCACCCATATCTACTGTATATGAGGTTTAGGTCTTTACTGACCTGTCCTCTCAATGGGATAGTCACAGTTTAAAGAGTGGGTTCTTAAAGTTCAATATTTTAGTGTAGGGCTACTCAGTAGCTATTCCTTGTGTGTAGAGAACTCATACAGTAGATGAGCTTTGAGCAAATTCTCCTGAAGCTCCTCCATTTCATGGATTCTATGTCACACGTGCAGTGCTTCAATAACAATAACACAAGCAGACCTAATTAAAATCCAGACAAGCCATCAACTGCATATACTTCTTATTTGTTGCTGTTCCTTTTTGCAGTTACTATGCACTGAAATCATGTTTGAACAATATGTCTCTGGGACTTTAGAGGGCTTTTTAAGGTCTTATAATAGTGTTGCCATTTCAGGAAAAAAAGGCAGTATTTCTCCTATTTAAGCATTTTGTTTTATAGTATCAATTACTGTATACATACAGTATGGCATGCTACACCAACCTGTCCTCTCAAAAAGGGTAGCCAAAAAAATTTCCAAAAAATGTTTGCTTCCACTTCAATTTCAACCTCTTTCCATGCGAGTTGCACCTGGTTTACAGTGCATGTTTGTTTCCTTTTTCTTTTGTTGCCACATAGTTTTTGAAATTTCTAGCCCTGTTTTATTATGCCAGACACTATGTGTGGCCTTTGGTAGAGTAAGTTCTGTGTCTAACTGAAGGGGCTCCAACTAGATAATTGTTAAGTATGATCACAGCAGCTCTGTCCCATATTCTTAGCAGATTCCCAAATTTGCAGCATTATGCCATTGTGTAGGGCCATACATGTTTCTACATTTTCACCTTGTTTCTAGTTTCTCATGCTGAATTTAAGTCTCTCATAGATCACTTTCCCCAAAAAGTTCTGTTAAAAGGTTTGTTTCACTATTACATATTCCATGTACTCTGTTTCACTCACAGGTAATATTGCAGAAGATGCCAGTAGCTTCATTGCTTTATACACAGTGAGTTAACTTGACAGTGGTTAGGGTTCTGAACTCGTGACTGTAAGGCTGTGGGCTTAAATTACAGGTGAGACACTGCTGTTATACCATTGAGCAAGGTATCTCACCCACATTAGTCCAGTAAAATAATCAGCTGTATAAATGGGTGCAAATGCAAATGGCTTAGACAAAGCTTCAGTTAAATAAATTTGTATTTTGTAGCAGTCAGTCAGCTTTAGAGACATTGAATAGCAACCTTGGTGCAATATTTTCCCTTGTGTTCTACTGGAGAAGTGCACAAGCTACACATTTTAATGCATGTGCACAGTTATACTTCTTGACCAATTTTCACAATTAAAACCATTCTCATTGGAACCGGATCCCATAAATGTTTAACATGAAGTCAAAGAAAGTAGGGACAGCCACATAACTGAACTTTTCACAATACAACAGCTGGCTGTTGAGACATCTCTCTGTGATTCACTGACGGAGACCAGGATTTCTCATGTGTGGTGCACACCAGGGGTAAAAGTTTATTTAGTACAGAAGGATGCTCTCACAAGTCTGCAAAACTGTGGTTCTGTTGATTGCGTGGATCAAACAGGATAGGGAAACCTGTGCAGTACAAGACTTATATAAAATGTTAAAACATTATGCTTTGTTTGTGAAAGAAACAAAACCAGATGCCCTATGGGGACAGAAAAAGAGGCAGTTTAAAAACTAGTCTCATTAAGTAATGTAAAACTGTTTAACCATCTTTGTCTAGACCACTGGCCTGTTCTTCGCTGTCTGTCAAATTCAATTTTGGGAATTCAGTGGCTGCCATTGCAAAGGGGTCAAGGCTATTTCCTCTGCAATAAATCTCATATATCTAACTAGGGATTCTGTATAAAAGCTTTCCCTTAGCTATTAAGTGCTCATAGTCTGCACTCAAAAATATGTTGCATTCCATTCATCACCACCCTTTGTGTCAGTTAAATGCATTGTATACAGTATGTAAACAATGATATCTGTTTCACAACACATCAGCCTCTGGTTATGAAACATTGATTTCTGTAGCATACAATGCGTTTTTATTTGAGTGTTGTTGTAATACTAAAGAAAAAATGTTTAGTTCCCTGGGAATGATACCTTATCTTTGTTTCTTGAAGCATGCACTGAAATATGCTCAGCTATATATTTATTAAATCTTACTATTTTTAATTGCGCTTATGTACAGAACTAATAGGATGACTCATTACAAACAACACTGTAAAGCTTACATACTGTACATAATGTACTTAAAACATAAGGTAAAAGCTGAAAGAGTACATGTGTTCTTTTTGGGGTTACAATGCGATCTACCTATATTGTGAGGATACAAAGTACCATTGCTCCATTGATTTTGTTTTGGGTTTTTTTGCTAAATTTAAGGAGGATCTGCTTGTCTCAATGAACTATTTTGACATATTCATTTGTAAATCTCATGTGTAATCGCTACACTACACTCTACATTATCAAGTGTACTGTGTGTCTGAATACTGTATATATCTCTTTTGTCCAAATAGAATGGCCATTTCTTTCAGAACTGTCTTTCTGCATTTTTTTTTGTAAAGAAAACAGTCACACATTTCGCTATGCAATTGCTTTCATCACAGCTAAAAAAAGAAATAACACCTGTTTCTGAATAAATGTTCCCCACTAGAAGGGGATTTATTTTAGTATGCTGCAATTGCTGCAAATAGTAGCCATATTGATGCAATTTAAGTCAATACAGAACATTGACCTTTGACTTCTTCACTTTACTTGGTAATTGGAAGTTTGAGTCTAACATAATCTCTGCAGTATATCCTCTTCCTTTTCTGTTCCAGAGCATATAATTTTTGCAGTACGTCTCTATTTGTCTTTTGTAAGATGCATTTATACAGATGTCATAGGTCAACGCTACAGTAGCTACTGTATGCCCTGCTGATAAGACCTAATATTGGTGAAACAGCTGTCTTAAGCTGTTAATGCTGCCTTTGTATCTGAAAGGCAGAATGAGAAGTCATGTAAGCCAGTCTCACCTCCCTTAGTATTTATTTTGGATGAACATTAATTAATATTCATGTCAGTAATTTATTGCATCTCTGCTGTGTGTGGCACATGTGACAGTAATTCTGTGAGTACTGAACTTTTGTTCTCTTGCCATGTAGGGATTTACTGTTATATTTTTTTTAATTGAAAGCAAGTTGAGATACCTGTATGACCATGTTTCTGGAAAATCCCACATATTGCAAAAGCTTTTGAAAATCTTACTTGGAGAAACTACAGTAAGATTATTGATTCCATTTTTTCCATTGCACTATGAGAGGCTGAAGTTGGGACAGTTGTAGGTTGTGCAAATATAAAAACTACTTCTTGAATGAACAGACCTGTAGTTCATTCAAGAACGGTTTCATTTCAGAGATTAGGTGATACAGCTGATCGATCAGGATGGGGATCTCAACATTAATTTTAAATTTAAAGCAGATGGAAGTGGCTGTTGTGAGTCCACATCTATACTGTATACAATGCGCAAAGCACATTGTAATCTTTTGGGGTATGAATTAAGAGTTAATGTTATCCTCCTTTGGGTCTCTAATTGGAAAAACTGACAGTACTTATATACAGTAATCATTTGTCCCTAGCTCCCATAGTCAGTGTTTGAAAGTTATGGTTTAAGTTGATCACATAACTAAGACAAATGCTCAGGAGACTTTTGTGGAATCAGCTTGTGTTCAGGTATCTTGGGGGTGTACCTAGAAAGGTAAGGTCAAGGACACGATGACAAGCAGGACATGATGTAAAAGGAAAATCGGAGATGGCAGAAAATTGATCATTTTGATATTAATACAAAATGTCACCTTCTCAATGCTCTTTAAAAAAATGCATATAGATCCTCCACCCAACATTTTAAAGCAAATTCAATGAAAACTATTAAATTTCTTTTGGGACGTATAGCAAACACTATGTGCCTGTAGTGGGGGTTGAGGACTCATTGATATTCAAAGCAGGATGGCTGTTTTGAGACTATTCCTGAATAATCTAATTCAGAGATGATTGTACACTCCTCGGCATCTACCATGGGGGGATATCAGCTCTGTTTTCCTTCACAAGGTGGGACAGATTCAGTCTGATAGACAGCTGTCATTAATGAATACTGGCTGACAAGTTCTGTCCAGGTTATTTGCTTTTTACTGAGAGGAGGTGTTATTTACTTGGCACACTATACAGTAGCTGAGTTTATTAGTCAACTGTGCTGTTTTGGTGTGGCTTTTGGTATATAATCCTGCTATAAATTGCCTTTAGATTATTAATGTTTTATATTGTTGATTATGAATGGGATCACTGTAATTGGCCGATTAATAGATCTAGAGAAGAGAGACTGGGCAAGTACAGCCTCATGGGATACCAAGCTGGGCATGAGGCCAGAGTGTTTTGTTAGTTTGTTTTAATGCGGTGGCAAGTGGCTCTGAAGGGAGTCTGATTGGGGAGACACATGAATGGCTATTTTAAGGGGAGACTAGATAACCAAAAACAACAACATAAAAAAAGTTCCATCATGGTATAGAAACATTGTAGGATGTTGAAACAGTATAATCACAGTCAACAGAAAAGGAAAATACAATATTGCTTTAAAGTTCACTTGTCATGCTGGTATATTGAAACATTCTGACACCTTAATGTGCATAAAACATCCAAGGGTAACATCTTATTAAAACATATCCAACGTGAATTTCGTAAGTTTTTAAAGTGGATACAATACAATGTCTGAGTAACTGACATAACCAAACTGCTAACTTGCAGTAATGATATATACTGTAAACAAATCAACATTTTTTCTGTCACAATATATATCTTTAAATTCAGAGAATAAGAATTCAGTGTGTAAATAGCTAATACTTCTAAACACCCTCTAAAATGAGGCACAAAGTAACATATGTGACATGGATGTTCACGGTTTGGCAGTTTTTTCAAGTCATTTTATGAGTACATTTCATGAAAAGGTGGAAAAATTGTATGGCAGGCAACAATAATCATGGATTGAACTGTTTGCCCATCAATGGCCGTACAGTCAGAGGTGACATAGTAGAAGTTTGGGGGTGCTGTGCAGGCTGTAACCAGACTTGGAACAGAGGGACAGAGAGAAAAGACAAAGGAAAGAGGGACAGTGCACCATGAAACTTGGTCATCTGCATATAGTCAGTTCCTCCAGTAAACCCCTCATGATTACCCTGACACTCCTGCCCCTCATTCAAGTCCTAGATTTCTGGCCAGCAAGATGATATAATTATAAGCTTTTGCCAATAGAGGTCAACTGAGGCTTGGATGCTCTTTTCTCCCTTACACTGTATTTGTTGCAGACACAGGGTAGGGGTGCATACTGTATAATAGAACTTTATTGTGTTTGACTGAAGAGAATGCTATAGATAAAGCATTCTTTTATTATCATAAAGAAGAAAGTATGTCTGGATGATAGGACTGAGCTGATTGGGGAATGCAGGATTTTTATTCAGGATGTGGTAAGGGACAGAGAGGGAAGGGAATTTATGGTATGTACTGTAAGAGCTGTTTCTTGAGAGTTTTTCGGTTATCAGGGACTGTGGCTTTAAATTGTTTGGTGTGTGTGAGTCCCTTGTGGATACTTATTTGTATTCTGTGATAGCTTATTGTGGTTGCTGGAGGAATATAAACTGCAATTATGTAATACAATGTCTTATTCTGGACTCTGGGTGTGCTGGTGGTTCTTGGGGTAGGACATCTTGTGCAGGGAGAAGTTTCCTAGCACCTTTATATTGTTATGTGGTGTGGTCAGCTATGGGACATGCAGTATTTCAGGTGGGTAGCTGCATCAGCATGCGTAGGCTCCAAAGGAACAAGTAATAGGTTTTTTCCATTCTGAAAAGAGAAGAAAGAAAATACACCGTTTCAGCCGTGGAGCCTTCTCCAGGTGTGAGAAAGACAGGGCAATAAGCAAAGGTAATGTAGCATAAGAGAACAAATGCCGGGAGAGAGGAGGATCAGGAGGCGGGAGCAGGGGACAAAGAGAGTGGCCAATCAGGTGGTGTGAAGTCAGGATAGGTGAAAAGAGGTGTGAAATGAAACCTACAGTGAATAGAGAGAATTTAGAAGAAAAGTAGTCTGTCGTTGAGAGAAGGGGGAAGTCCATAGGACATGCATATGGTCATTACAACCATATTGTGATATGATCACAGCATTTCCATGGTGAACATGATTTCTCAACTGATTTAATGAACAAAACAGAAATAAAACAAAGTGCAAAATTCATCACAATTTGGTGGAGACTTTTGCAGACTATGATGATGTACTATTAGTGGCATTCTCACATATATTTAAGTACCTACAATTGCATTCATTTGTAACTGTACAGTATGTGGGGGGATAATACTGAAAGGAACAAAATCATACAAGTTTTTTTTCTAAAATTGCTTAGGGAAATGTACAGGTAGTTGACAGGTAATTCACTGAAAAGGAAATGAGGATCAACAGTAAAACTTATTGCCTTGGTAAAATGTAGATATTTTGGGTGTGTTTTTTTGGAGTTTGGAAGAGGGTGTAGATGGCCTTATCTTGGATATGCTATGCTGAATACAGAGTGCTGTTATTCTCTTAAAGGACAGTCTTTCCCCATAATGGAAACTGCAGAGGCACAAATGCTTGATTAGTTTATAATTTAATACATTGTAAGATTTCCTACAGGTAAAAAATAAGGCTGGATATGATTGTTTCATTACTTTACATTGAGAACACAAATATTTAATTATTGAGAAGCATGGCATTGTTAAGATTATAAATGGTACATGTTAGGAGGATTTTTTTTCAGTTTGATTTTTTCAGTCTGCTAGTCACAAGACACTTTGAGTGAGCCACAGGTGTTAGCTAAATACACTATTTCAAGTAACCAGTGTTGCAGGAGAGTACCTTTTTTAGGATTTGTGTTCAGTCATCATTCCAATTTATATACTGTATATGTACAGTACTGTATATACAGTATGTATATGTAAAGGTTTATTATATATTTGCAGCTTACACAAGCTGACGCAGCTACCCACCTGAACTATATGTTGGGTATATTTTTACTTTGTAAAGGATGCTTAGGCAGGATTGTTGTTTTTTTAGGATTGTTTTATATTTCATATTTTGGAGGATAGCAAAAGGCTCGGCCTGCTTGTTTGTACATAGAAGAAGGATTTCTTTTTCTGTTTTATCACACTTGGAAGAAATTGGACTAGAAAGTTTAATTAAAAAAATCATTTTCTGAAACTTTGTTGATTTACTGGAGCCTATTCTGCTTGTCACAACTGGCAAAATCCAGTAAATCACCTGAACAACAGACATCTTATAATGCAATTACATCCTATTTGAAATTCCAAAGCTGAGAGATTGGATGGTTTCGAGGATATAAACACAAGAAAATTAAGCAATGATAAGAAGCTACTAAGGCCATATACTGTAGCTTGGAGAAAAATCTCCCTTTTAAGGACTTTATCCAGTCATTTTCTGAAAGAACCTGGGGTATTAGCTTTAAGAACACGGTTGGGTAGCTTGTTCCAGACACAACCCACAACCCTTCATGTGCAAAAGCCCTTTGGTTCAAATGTCACTATTAATTCAGAAGATGTCCATTGAGTTAGAAATGTTGAATATGTGATCAAAGAATCTGACAGCAACTGTATCAAGAAATAAGTTAAGCTGCAACTTCTTCGTAATATACAGTATGTACTGTGGAGTGTTTCCTCCCATAGGAGGAAAAATCTCCTCTCCCTGGAAAATAATGAAAGGAATCTGGCTAAGTTATTGAGCTTTTGTGGATTGTTTATGCCAAATAAACAAAGGACTGTACAAAAACTAAGTTTTAAATATTTCTACATGGATATATTGAATGGTTTTGGACTTTTGTTACCCTCCAAAGAACAACAAAATGTGGATTATAATAAATATCTCTGTCAATAAACAAACCCTGCTGCTTGGCCCTGGCTCAGCAATGCACTCCTATCATTTGTTTTTCTATTGATCTGTCTCTTTATACACGACTCAGCTGGGACTAGCAATAAAAGGAAGTGCCATTTCTTAGAATTTGTATGTTTTAAGCAATAACTACACCGTAGTTTGTGAATAAAACAAATGTTTTCCACACTGCAGGAAATTCACCTATTTAAACCTAACATTAATAATCTCTTAATGTTCCCATGACTATTCTCTCTGCCATACAATTTGAAATATTATTGTCTCCATTGTGAACTAAATATATCCTTACAAAATCTATTTCCCCAAAAGAAAGCTTTTTTTCTATCAGTAATGAAAAGTACAGAATGTTTTGAAATGTGAACTGAAATGTTTCATGTTAGAAGAATTTAAACTTTAATGCCGGGAACTAAATCAAATCAAAAGGGACTCAACCTCTGATGAAAATCCTGAACCCCATGCTTGTTGGCTGATTACACTGTGTATCTTATTTATCCTTAAAATGAGTAAGAAAGTAAACTTCAGCAAGTGCGTACGAGGTTGCTGAATATGACCACAATGTATGGTTTCAGATTTCTTCTATGAAAACTGCCCCTCCAGAGTTATTCAGTTTTGACCCATTTAGTTCATAATTGATTATACATTAATGTTTATATTATGGAATATTTACACATTTATAGACACACAGTAGCCTCCAGACTCCAAGTAGTCTTTATGGATGGAAGCTAATTCTAAAACAGACACATTCATTTCTAGTCTTCAAAGAAAGAATGGCTTTCCTTTTTCATACGAGCTTCACCATTCTGTGTTAAAAGTACTTCTTAATTTGTTGAAACCAACCATGTCATAAGATCCTATTTGACATGCTGAAAGAGTCTATGTAAGCATCATAATAACATGTGAAGAATCAATATCCTGGACATTTTGAGGCAAAATAATGTAAATAGGATTAGAGAAAGTCATTTTACCAAAGGAAATGTCTTATGAAGAGAGCCTGTGATTTTCTGGTTCCATTGAGGAAATGCTTCATATTGACTTCAACATTTCAAACATAGGAAAGTTAATTAACCTATCCTTCCCATTTAAACAGAGGTAGGCTTTATGGGCATAAAGTCAAAGCCAGTCACATTGGGTGGAAAAAAGAGGAATTGCTGAAAAGGAATATCACTGTATGTTGGCAGAAAAGAAGCAGATACTAAACATACAGTATCTGCCTTTTTAACTATGATATATCGACATGAACGTTGTGTTTTGATTGAAGAGGCGAGAGCTGTATAAATCGTTTTGAAATATTATTTTTAAGCTACATTGTAAAGATGACATGGTTTAATGAAGCGTACAGGTTAAGAAATATTGAGAAAAAGTGAACAGAAAAAAACAAACAAATGGTTTCATATGATTTAGAGAAATACAGTATTCCATCACCAGTTGCTGGAGTAACATTCCTGAAAACCTGGAACACCATAGCTGGCAAATACTTGAGTATGTAGTTAATAGAGGTTTAGGATCCCATGATCTGTGTGATACTAATTTATGCTTAACATAACTTGCAGGTGACTCCTTTAAAAATTACAAACATAAAATTACAAAATAAGGTGAATTCGATTTCAAAATAAAGTAATACAATGTTGGAATTAAATTACCATACAAATGATAAAAAATAGTAAAAGAATTAGTACTGTTACTCAATGTGGAAATCCTGAATGAGTGAAGTCAGAGGTTGGTGAGTTAAAACTGAACACTGAGACCTGGTCATGCTTTTGGAAGGTTGGATGGTGAGGTTTTTCTGAATGTCGTGAAGTGAACTTTAGAAAGGAAAGGAGGATTCTAGACACAATGTGGGTACACTTCAGATAGTGGTTTTGCATCACAGCTCAGGAAGTTAAAATAAAAATATTGGCAACCCAATTTCTTCTTCTCCTTGGAAGGCCCTCTTATATATAGAACTGGATAAAATGCCAATAATATCCATCAAATTCATTGCATTCCTTTCTGTTGGTGGGAGTCAGTATGTCAGCATGTGCATGTACCCATCATATCTTTTCAAGATCTGTCCCTATCCCCTCTTGTGATACTGGGTGGCCAAGGTACCTGACTTGGGTTTTCAGGAAGCTGTGCTTTTTGAGCTTAAGCTTCAACCCATGTTCTTGTAGATAGTAGAACACCATTACCAGACATGCCAGATGCTTCTTTAATGTGTAGTTACTGTACATACAATGATGTCATCAAATAGCTGGAGACTAGAGAAATTCTCTCCCAGATATATCCTACATGTAGTTCTTTGATGGTCTTGGCCACACATTGGCCACTGGTGGTATGTTGAGGGGTACGTTTTCCCTTCCTACCCCTTATGTGACTGTTGTAGAGAATTGAAGATTTAATGGGGTACTGGAGGCCTCTAATAGGTCCTGTATATCTTTGATCCAGTGCTCTACAGCAAGATGGCAGTCAACTCTTTCACTTAAAATGGGAACCTCCATTGGTGGTGGATAGTGGTTGCTGAGCCACTAGGAGGCAGTAGGTGGGACCAAGTAGCCTTTGTGGCAGCAGTTCCTGGGTATTGCCTGCTTCCAGGGCAGAGAATCGGCCTTGATGTGGTGTAGCAGTTAGGTTTTTGTTTCGGTTTTCACACAGGTGGCTTGGGTTCGACTCCTGTTATAGGAAACAAGTCAGAAGAGTTAACCCTGTCTTAATGCTTCCCCATAGCACATTGTATTGCCTGCCAGAATGCATGGGTTAACATCAGTCATGGGGAGTTGGTTACAGAAACTTGCTATGACAGCTCAGAAGCACTGTGTTTGCAATAGGAAATACAATTCCCATAAGCTCAATGGGTGATTTCTAGCAACATGCTGTCACTGTGTCACAAATGCATACACTTAAACTCTTTAAATAGCTTTACAAATCACCTTACAAAAATATGAATGTTCTGCACTACAATGATGCAGTATGCATGTGTGGTGTACTGAAAAATACTATTGATCATTTATGTCAGCAAATTATTAGTTACTAGTTCTAGGAGTGTTCAGGAGATTTGGCTATCAGCAATTCCTTTTTAAAATTTCCTCTGAGTGTTTATATTTTAGATGTTTGGCCTAAACTGCTGATACAAGTGGGAAAAAGAAGGCTGGGAGAAAACCTTCCTTATCAAGTGGTGTGCTTGTATTGATTGGAAGTTCTCAGAAGCACTTTCAAATGACCCTGACTACATCTCAGTCATGAATTCAGTTATTTAACCAAACACAGAGCATAGTTAACATATTTTATACTGGAAAATAGAGGTTTTTAATATCATCCATTGCCTGCAAATTCCTAATAAAGAATACAGGGTACATATCCAAGGCCTACTGTAGAGTATTTGAATTGATCAAAAACAAAACAAATGGAATTCCCTCAGCCACCTATTTCAAATAAATGGCATAACACCAATGGAGAAATGAAACAGAAAAAAAATAAAGAAAAACATTTAAAAGGAAATACGTCGCTGCTCTTTGAAATCAGGAACACTGAGATCTTTTAAAACTAAGTCATGCACTGTATCTCAATTAGCCAAGAACAGAATTCTTAACTGAACTGCTGCCACCCCTACCCCCTATATAGAGGAGAAGGTTGTTCCTTTACCAAGTATACAGTTGTATATTGTTGCTTTTTTGTAGATTTCGGTTTTTTAACATCTGAACATAGTACATTTCTGTTTTATTTTGCCTTGCTTCTCTGGTTTTTGACTGCTTTCAGTTTGTGAAGCATTTTCATTCTATTGTTTTTATCCAATAAGGTTTGTACTTTGCTTACAATTGCACAATGATAGAATTCATAATTATCTATGCATGTGATGATATCACTGCAAAATTAAATTGTAAGTAATACATTTTACCATGCATCAACTGCCATGCTATTAGCTGTAGTATTACTGGTCTTAAAATTGTTACAAGTATTATTATATTGACAACTACTGCCTTTCATAATGAAATGTGCATAATTCCCCTGAGATGCGATTAGGAGGATTTTGCCTACTTAAGCATCACTTTTGGTCCAACTCAATAGCTTCATTATCGAGCAACAAATACATTTTATGCTGCATTAATACAGTTGTAAATTATTTATCATAGGTAACGATTCCACAATTTTGATTAAACCCCATTTTACTACCAATTTCTCTTTGTATTGCAGTTGTTTCGGCCATATTACTATAAGCACTCCTCTTAATAAATGTTTTTTATGTAGTTACAGTATATACAGTAATCTGTCTTTCTACATTTCTTGTGCGAATCATGAAGCAAAGCGTTTTTTTATTTTTGTTTTCTTAATATATTGTATTCTCTTATCTAGGTTGCTTAGACATTATAAAGTTGTACATTAAAAGTGTTCATAAAGTAAAAAAAGGAAAGAAAGTGCTGTTTATTGATTCCTTTATCAAGAATGTGACTTTTCTTGTGTATTTAAAGTCATTGAAGAGCTTTAAAATAATAAAATTTGGCAGCTGCTTCTTCACTTTGGAGTTTTTTATGGTTTGACATTGAGTCAATTGGGAAACCGTGTTTGAGCTTAACAGAACTCATAAAGTTTTGAAGACCCAAAGGGTGGGTGGCTAATAACAGCTAATGGCTTCCTCTATGACACCTAAAATGAGTCTTCTGTATCAAGAGAAACAAAAAGACAGAGATTGAGATTGAAATTTGAAATATTGAGAAACAAACCTTGGGATATGGATTTTGCTTCTGAGCTTTTTAAATTTATAGCAACAGACATCTTATTTAAGATTTTAAATATCAGTCAGAATCAAAGTCTCATCAAAAATGTCCAAGTGAAATCAAAACAATTACAGAGCATGCAATATCCAGTATCATCACACAACTCCTACAACTAACATCTCCTCTCACATACTGAAGAGTATGTAAGCACTTCACATGGAACTACTGGAGCTCCTTACAAATGAAAATATATAAATTGTTTCAGTATGTTCATCATACAGAGTACAACACATACAGTAGTCCAGTTCACAACAGGGGCACAAGTTCTTAGGTGGGTCTGTGTCACAGACACCCCAACACAAATCTGAAGCCCAGAGTATGTTTTATTTACAGTGCAAACTACCTACAATAATGGCTTCTGTTCTAGAACAGTGATTAATATCGTAGTACAATGACTTGTAATAAAAAACAGCGGCTTTATTGGAGCACAGCTCTTGTATCTCAGCATGGAACGTGTCTTCCAGCACAGTGGCTGATGTCTTAGCACAGTCCATTGTATCTTAGCATAGAGCTTGTCAGCACAAGCTGATGTCTCAACTTGGCCATTTGTAATCCAACACAGCAGCTCGTACCCCAGCAGCACGGCTGGATTCAGTTATTCTTCTACTTCTCTCTCTCTCTTTTCTCTTTTACTGGTTCAACATTCTACCTACATATATAGGCTGAAGCATGGTGCACAGCTGATCCATGCTCCAGTGGCATCACATTAGTAAAAAGTACAAGAATACTTAGATGTTGGGGTATGTAATATGTTCATGCCACTATGAACTTGGGTGATAACTTGGGTAGTAACTCACTTAGAAATCTTTAGACAGTAGACAAACATAATGATTTGTAGAAGTCCTCCTGGTTTTAAAAAAAACAAAGTAACATACTGTAGTTTACAGTAGTTGGGCTATTTGTATCACAAGCAAATGTCTCTAAGCAAATGCCTTCTTTTAAAGAAATGTTCCCGATGGATGTGTGCTCTTCATAGCTAGGTTCAGTCACTAAAATAGTTAATTGGTTGTTTGTCAGAAGGTTTTGTGGTCAGATATGACATCAAGGGAACTTTTTGGTCAATATGAAAAAAGATATACTGTACCTGGCACAAACCAAACTTAGTACATAACTCAGTCAGAACAGTCAAGCATGGTGGTAGCATTAAGGCTTTTCATCAGTAGGGACAGGGGAGCTTGTAAATACAGACAGGAACATAAATAGAGCAAAGTACTGGCAAATCTTACAAGAAAACCTGCATCCATTTGCTGTAGACATCTACATCAAAGAAATCACCTGTGTGATTTTAATAAAAACCTTAGAAAAAGACTTACCCAAAACGATTTCTGCTGTAATTGATGCCAAACATGCTTCCAATAATATTGAGATAACAGTTCTGAATACATACTGTAAGTAATCAGCATATTTGAGTTTTATCTTTTTAATATATGGTGACATTTACTGTAACCTATGTTACCCTTAGATGTCTTCATTCAGCATTCAGGTTTTGAATAAAATATTAAGTTTAAAAATATGCATATGCATCATTTGCATGAAATGGAACACCATAGAAGGAGTCTGAATATTTTTGTAAGGTATTACAATAAATATTTTTTTTCTAAAGTAAGTAAAGGCTCCTAAATTACTTATAATACAAGGTGAGGAGTTAATCACTCTCTACTTCTAATTTTGTAGATCACAGAACACAGGGCATCTCATATGTCTTTTCCTGATTTTTCTGTTAATTTTGTCAAAAAGCAGAGGCATTGTTCCAGAAAATACAGATGGCGAATTCTGCATGTGTTGTTTAAAATGGAACTTATTTTCGAAGCCATCAACAGATTGCAAATGGATTTTGAATACAGCATCTTGCATGGTTAGTCATCATAGCTAAAGATACAAACCACCCTTGTCAGAGTAAAATCAGAGTCAAAATCAGAATCTAAAAAAAAAGTTAAATAATTTCTACCAGTGGTATGTATTCGATTTCACAATTAAGCTTTTATTGTGGTATTATGTCTAAATGCTTTACAGATGCAGAGGACTGAGTCTCATTACAGCATAGTGTATCTCTCTCTGTGGAGTCTGCATGTGCAAGTTGTTTGTGTGGGTTTTGTGTGGGTTTTTGCTGGGTACTCCAGACATGTGCTGGGTGGGTTTGACTGGCAGTGCCATAAACAATTCTACCTTACTCTAGGTCCCTGCAATGGACTGGCATCCTGCCTTGTGCCCTTTGCTTATAATTATACTGCTCTGTCCCTCACCAGGATAAATGGACTTATACTAATGGATAGATGGTACATTTGTGTGGTATATACTGTATGAATAGAGCAGGAAGCTTTAATGCAGTTTTCAATAGTTTACAACAGAAAGACTAAACCCCAGTCTGCTGCCAAAACTCCAGACACTAGTTAACACTAGGCCTTTGTTTCTCCGAACATACTTCCAGCCCCATGTGAGAATACCTACCTAATCACCACCAAATAGAAAATGGCCAACCTGGGATCCTATTTCCAGGCTCTGGAGGCACCTTGAGGGCCTCTAGTGGCAGGCTGACTGATAATACAGTCTCTTTATAGTCCAG
The DNA here is from genome assembly GCF_055471065.1 of Atractosteus spatula. NCBI lineage: Eukaryota > Metazoa > Chordata > Actinopteri > Semionotiformes > Lepisosteidae > Atractosteus > Atractosteus spatula. The sequence goes on along the minus strand of NC_142728.1, from coordinate 5,508,400 downwards.
TCTGCTACTGTACTGTACATATACAGTGTAAGTTTAAATATCTTTATTTTCCAACATACTGTAAGAGTGCCATGTACATCAGCTCTTTTTAACTATTAATACTTCTGCTATTTTCAGATTAAGCCTAATTTAATAGAGATATGTGCAGATATTGTGCCCTGCAAAGTAGTAATACCCTGTTCAGGATATATTCTTCTTTGTGCCCAAAGCACAAAGGGTTAGGCTTCAGCTCACCAAGACACGACACTGTAATGGATTAAGTGGTTCCTGAAAATAGATGGACGATCAGGCATCCCCTAAAAATAAAGACGTTTTATAAACTTAAGCTTTCTTGTACAAACTGTTAAGATTGATCATTGAAGAGTGAAATGCACTAAAAGGTCTTTGCCTAGAGTTATACTACTTCAAATTCTAAGCATTTTTTTTAGATTAATTGGTGAATTAGTTTAATTTGTGAACATAAATTTTATCTCTCCCCTGTATTTTCTTGGCTGACCAGTAGTGCAGAATATCTGCCACAGGTCACAGATGCATCTTAGTGGATGATGAAGTGATTCTCCACCTACTTGTAAAACATCAAAAGAAACTTACAACTATGCATGTAAACTATGCATAAAAAATAAGGTATACAAAAATTGATTAAAGGTTTTTGGCATAATTTTAATTAAGTGATTATTCATGACTATGATACACTTGAGTGAATGTAAGTGCTTATGCAACATTCAATCACTTTAATAGTGAGAGATTAGATGTGATATAGATGATAAGGCAATTTAAACTGCTGAATGCCAAACACTGTAAAATAAAGAAAGAAATGCACCCATTTATTAAAAGAAGAATGCCACTGTGCCATCAGATAGGTGGAAACTAGTCATTGCATTTTTCCTCTCCAACTAGGGTGTTCAGTGAGCACTTTGTAACCTAGCATGATATTCAGCTAAACCATCTGGGAGAATATGACTCACAACACCTTGCCAAGGTCCAAATGGGGATGGTCTAGGTAGGAAATTAATCAAGTCCTGGGACATCACTTGATGTCCTTCTTGGGCTCATCCATGCCAACATTTCTGCTCATGTAACAGTGGCTCTCTTGCAGGAAAACAATGTGGCCATTATGTAGAAGATAAATCACCAGACTTGATCGCCACTGAACTTTTGAGAGATGAGCTGGAACTGTGTGGTATTTAGGGCAGAGACTAGTGAATAGGCACAGGCTTGTTCAGGCTCTGTAAGATGAATGGGACAAAATCCCACAAGACAGCATCAGTAAATTGCACAAAGCACAGTTTATATTGCTTCCATTGGTGGCCACTCACACTACTAGCCTTTGAATGTCATAGTACACCCTCTTTTGATAAACTCTGTAGATACAGTAAATGTTAATTTTCATAATAAACATTCCAATATCATGTCTGTTAATTATAATGTCAGGGAACTTGCTACAGAAACCATAATTGCCCTGATAACTTCTATGACTACGATACAAACACTAATTTAATTGGTTGCTCAGCACAGTATATCACAAATCAAGGAAATGATTATCTTTCTTAAATTAAACTCCACTTGAAAACAGTTATTTTTCTCATGTTCTCTCTGCCCTAAGTGTTTTGTATGACAGCACATTGCTGTTTTGTACCTGCAGTATTTCATCAAACCCAGGTGTCTTGCACTGGGATGATAAATCAAGAGTTTTTTTCATTCAGGGAAGTTTTGATTGCCATTTTAACACACTCCAACTCCAACATTCATTAATGCAACATCTTTTTAACACCATGTCTGTAAAAGTACCTTTTGCTCTTCTTTTCCCGTTTTACAAAACTGGCCACTTTCTAGTTTAACACCTATTTGAGTTTTCATCTTAACTAAAGCCTTCCTGCTGGGAAATCAATAGCACCATTTTGGTGAGTTTTTTTTAAGATTATTTGGTGCTGAATGCACATTTTAGAAAAGCTCCTCATAAACAGCCTGATGAATGAAAGAAAAAAAACATTTTATGTAGCACAATTTGTAGTTACTATACAGTATGTTTGGTGTATTTTCACTACACGGTGCAAATGAAAACAAATGCATTACAACTCAAACAGATAGGGCATCCCAATTGTGCCAGTTGACACTAAGACTGTTTTCCAGTTGTGGTACAGACATAAATTTAATAGGTCTCTTCTATTGTTTCCACAATACTAACCTTCTGTACATAAAGTACATCTGCACATTCTTGAAAGTTAGCAAATAAAACTATAATTTGCCATGCATTGATATTATTATTGAGTTCTGAGAAAGATTGCAAGTTCTCACTGAAATAAATACTGTCTATATTTATCACTCTTTTTACTGCCTCCACAGAATAAAGCTGAACCAGTCAATGTTTTTGAAACGTGTTTTTGAAAATTACATTCAATATAAATAAATCATACAAAATGTGGTTGGACAATCACATGCAACCACAAAAAAAGGAAAGGGAGACAAATTAAATAAGTTCTAAGAAGTAATAGAGTATTGCAAGCCAATGAAGGCCTTTATGTTTTTCCTGTACGGTACAGTATGTCACTATGTAGCTTACAAACCTGTATATGCTTAAAATACTAGAATAGATACAGGACATGAAATGAATATGAACGTCTGAGATGTTTTCAGAAATGTAAAAACAACATTATTTACACTTTAACCCTATTTAAAGGATTCCCGTGTAAAATGTGCTTATACAGTACATCTTAACCGAATAGGTTTTTATTGAGAATGAGGCCTTTTTGAAAAATATCCTGAAAGCAGTTGAGTCTAAACGTTCTCTTTCTGTGGCAAAATATGGTTTTAATAAAGTAATTTTGTCGTCATTGCGTAGAACAGCTTTGTCCGTTCAAAAAGTTTAAACAAGACAGAAAAAAATCAGATACTGACTGTACAGTCAGCACGTATTCACACCTAATTCTGGCTACTATTGAATGTGAAGCTACCGCATTGCAAATCTGTTATTGTGACTAACACAGCACGATGATTTTCTGTTACTTTTAAACCTGTACCGTCATTTCATATATTCTGGAAAAGAAAACATGATTATGATGAACTATATGTGTCAAGAAAAAAAAACTTTCCAGCCCATCCCCACAAGTATGTTAAGAGGTATTTTTGTAACAAATCTCTAATATTTTTTGACTATACAATTTTGCGCATTGGTGTGTGTTGTGACTGTGTTCTTTGCGCTCACCTGTATTGTGCGTGCACCCTGACACCTTTTTTTCTATGGTTTTTAACGATCTCCTTTTAATCGTGCCACACACACCTACAAACTCATTTTTTTTCTAGTCTACAAACTCTCTATAATTTTAGTACTGGTCTACGCACGACGTCCGCACCCGACACCTGCTGCCGAAGTCCTGCAGCTGAATATTATCAGTGGTATATTAAAACCATTACTCGCTTTCCCTGAATTTACCTGCACTGCCGCCTCCTGGACAGACATGTCAGCCATGCAGAGGCTGTGGTATAAGCTCGCAGGCTCTCCATGTATCTCATCCAAAGCTGGAGAGGAGCGCACAGGCATCGGCATGGCTGCGAGAGTGGTGCTGAGCCTCAACACCTTCCTCCTGCTCGGGCTTCTGCTAACTAGGACCTGTGAGGCAGGAGGAAGCAGGGGAACTGGGATGCTTGCAGAGGAGAGGGATAGGGCAAACGACGTGGAGTCCCCATGCGAGATAAAAACGGTAACGGTGTCCACCCTGCCCGTTCTGCGGGAGAATGAGTTCAGTTTCACCGGGGGAGGTGCGGGGAGTCCGGCCGGGGGAGGAGCAGGGGAGTCCCGGCTTCTGCTCTTCGTTAGAACCGACCTGCCTGGAAGAATTTCCGTTTTGGATGACCTCGACAACACTGCTCTCCCGTACTTTACGCTAGGTAAGCTGGAAACAACAATACAGCACATATTGCACTTAACTGTATAAGTTCCACTTCACATATGCTGTTTGCAGTCCTGTGATAAGCCCACTGTAGATGCGTAGCGTGCTGGACACAAACTGTTATTACGGCGTCTTGGCATTAGAGATTATTGTGTTTACGGTTGGTTTTCCGAGAGTCATGCACTTTGTCATACATTTCAGCAGCTATTCCAACCTCTGTAACATAACCTGTGTTAGATTGCACTATACTCCTTTCCTTTCCCGGTGTGAAGCAGCCTGTCTGCTGTTAGAAATATTGCACATATCTCAAATTTGTACCCGCGCTCTTAACAAAGTAGTTCGCCGCTTTCTTTGCTGAATATGTTAGATTTGTGCAAAATGCTGTCAACACAAACAAACCCGTTGTGCATGTCGCCTTTCGTTAGAAGAATAGGTTACAATTAGTAGCAGTTTCTCGTTATTGAGGAGGTTCACGTGAAAGCAGAGCGAAAGGATGGCACTGCAACTAATATACCTGCGAATATAAAAAGGCAACAGGAAAAAAATCAAAAAAATATTTTACATCATCAAATAGTTATTTTTAATTGGGGTTTTTCTTTAACTTTGGGGTTGCGTATTCTGTATCTAGTACTTAACTAAATCTGGGTACTGAATTTCCAATGCAAATAATAAGTGATACAATATTTTGCAAAATCCAGCCCTTTCACCTCAGTGATAAAAGATGATTAAGAAAATTCTCTATACCGCTGAACCGTGCTCTAAGTGAATAGAATGTATACCAAATGCAAGTGATTAATTGTTGTTAAGCGGGCTTTTTAATTTTCATATGTGAAGCGCTTTTAAGAAGCAATGCCAGGTTCTGCACCAGAAACTGGCGATTACGTGAATTTCAGATTCAGAAAAATGTGACCTAAACCGTTAATGTAATGATGCAAGGTTTGTGTTAAAGCGAGCCAGTAAAACGGAGAACGTTTATGTGTGGTAATAGGACATATACTGTACCCGTATCTTTAAAAACACGAGTCAAATAAGTTAACCTTGGGCAACGAGAACCGTGAATGCCAGTCTTGAAGAGTTAGCTGCCTCTTCTGCCTTTCTTTCCAAGTCCTTTGGGAAATTCGTGAGAACATTTTTATAAGCATCTGTAACGCCGGACACTAACTATGAAATGACGATAAAGTGTCTTGTGTTGAATGTTCTGTGTAGATCTGTATTGTTTGTTATAGCTTAGTTAAAAAGCACATTTTGTTTTACTGTAAAGACCAGGGCGCTTATTCTTTAGACCCCAATCCTGTATAGGATTGTATAGCAATTCAATACATGCTCCTCTTGTAACTCAATGTTCCTTTTTACCTTAGAATTTTTGGTGTGTTGTTAAATGTCTTAAGAATGACAACAGCAAGCATAGCCTTTTTTCTTTTCTATAATTTCTATAATTGTACATAATTTCGATTTCTATTTTCCAGGTGTGTGGAGCGGGTATGCATTAAATAATCTGGTGTTTAACGCCTGACATTTGTTATGGGTGTCCTTTGCTGAAATATGTCAAGGTTCAGTAAATTAATAAAATCTTCAGGTTTAGAAGTTTTTTTTCTAAAAAAAAGAACAGAAAACATACAGCAGTCTCTGCTTTGTTCATTTATTGGCTGTCCCTCTCGGTTGAGGGTGATGGTCTTCCTTGAGTCTGAATGTGACTGACATAACCAACAGAAAATCAGTACAACTGGTTGATCGGATATTGTCTTGGGAGATATCGGACCATTTATTGTGCAAACCAATTGTGGTGAGCTGTCTTTGACACTCTCACTTTCGTTCCTAGTTTTGACATATACAGTATGGGTCTCAAGAGTGTAAGGGTCTTCCAAATATTCTTCTTCAACCTGGTTAGGTTAAAGGCTAAAAAGTCTATACTGTAGGACCTGCTGGCTTGTGGGTTTCCAAGATCAGTAGTGTTGGCCAAGACTGGTATGTGCAAAAAAGGGTGCCAATGTGCTTTATCAGTACTGATTTTTGCATTGTGTTCTCTGTTTTGCTTTATCAAATTGTTTTAATGTCTGTAGTAGTCATTGGGTTTCCTTCTGTTTTTATATCAGGTACGCTCGTTATCTGTCCTGGATCATAGTTCTTCTTGGCTGATCAGTGCCTTGCTAATCAATCACAGAACACAGGATTTGATCCATACCAAGTTCCAAAATTGAATTGGTTCCAAAAATGGTAGTTATATCTTTCAACCAGGTGTGAAATGTGTTTTCAAACTCAGAGGTTTCAAATAATTTCTGAACTAGACAGAGAAGGGTTATTTGCTTAATGTATGCCTTTTATAATTCATTTTATTATTTTTTTGTTTGCTGTATCTGATAGCACAATCTGTTTCTAAAAACAATAGAATAACATTTGTGCTTCTATAGTCATATCTTTGCATTATAGACTTGCATGAAAGGACCTTTGAATTACTTTGCTTTTTAAATTGGTTTATGCGTACAGATTTGCCAGCCATCATTCATTTATAATCCTGCTCTGTGTGTGGAGAAACTACAGCGCCAGGCAGAGGTATGAGTAAAACTCACGCTACTGTTAGTACTGAATGCAGTATTCAAATGTAGAAGAAAAGAGGTTTATCTCTTTTCTGTCACCTGTGCATTAGGGTTGCTTTTCCTTTTTTGTGTGCCTCATTGAAGCATTAGGAAACACGGAGATAGCTTTTTCTCCCCCGTCATTTTTTTTAATCGCAGAAATTAAACGACGCGGTTTGTCGGGTTTGCTCTCTCTTAAACGAATGCAGTAGGAGTTAGCTTTTCCGCAGCAGATGTGCGAATGTGCTGTATTGTGTAGCCAAATGAAACATTTGACAGTCGGTTGAACCATCCAGATTGACTTTAATCCCAATTGCAAGTTTTGTTTGGTATGTTTTATGTGTCTGAATCGGAGCTGGATCAAACAAAACATATTGTGTGTTAATGTAAGGTTTTGCGTGTGCTTGAATTAAACTCTACTGCATTACCCAGAGACCTGGGAAGAGTTCATTTCTCCTTTACCCCTGTGTTTTTATTTAAACAACAGTTCAACCCTGCTTGCAAACTAAATATCTGACAATTTTATTTGACCTACTTATTATACCTATTATATGTATTTGACCTATTTTTCATTAACATCTTTTAATCATTTGTATTTTGTATCTTCTGTATAGAGTAAGGAACTGAGTTAAAAAATATTGTAATACAGTTCACATTTCCAAGCCCTTAAAGCTCTAATTTAAATCCAATTAACATAATCTCTCCAGAAGTCCTGGAACTCTGGTAAATTTTCTGTTTTGACAAATAGCATATGTCTGCAAGCTGGAGGCTCCTATTTTCTGCTTTTTCAATGTACAGTGGTTCTGACTATGCAGTCTAGGGTGTCTGTCTCCTAACGGCGTGTGTGGAATTAACATAACATCTGTGAGTGGACATTGGATCTGGGGTAGGTAAAGGGGGTGATTTAAGGTTAGGGTTGGCCTGGCTTAGGTAAGGGTGAGGTACAGTAAGAGTTAAAATCAAGGATGCGGTTAGGATTTAAGGCTAAGGTTTTAAATCTAGGTTTAGCTGTGTTGTATACAGTATATGGGGGATTGAAGGAATATCATTTTAGTGGGAGATGGCAGACATTTGTTAGTTTGCTGTTTCTATGTGAACATTTACAAAGTAAGTTTTAGGTAACTTTTCTGCACACACATGACTGCACAACTGAAGCCACACCATAAGCTATAGGACTGGTGCCTTCAGTTTGCAAAGGTACCCTTGTCACCTTGAGAGACCAAAAGAAAACTCAAATGTTACTCCTGAAGAACATCAGGCAGCAGTCATAACAGAGAGACATAGGGGCAAACAATTGTTGTAAAACAATTATTTTCTTTGCCATATTAAGCTGAATAATATACTCAAAAACAGAATCCTCACCGTGGTGAAAAACATTAAAATAGAGACAGCATTGTATTGCATTTGTGGACTTTTATGCTCTATTTTACAGTTTTTGTAAGGATTCTGAAATATACTCTGGAAATGGACTAGGTGTCTTTGCTGTCTACGATTTATACTGTTTTAAATCTTAGGTCTAGAGTAGTAATCACGTCACACTTTTTAGCTTGTACCATTCTTCTCCTTCTTTTTAAAAACCTACCTTATTGCATATACATGATTGTTACTTGCTTAAAAGGTAAAGTTAATGCCTGTATTTGACCTGGATAATGCTTTTTAATAATAGTAGGATTATTAAGAGGTTTGAGTGGAGAGATCTGTCAAGGAGCAGGCTGCAAAGGAACACGAAGAGGTTAATTCCAAAACTGAAAAGTAGAAAGAAGGGAAAAAAAGGTCGTTTTGGCTGTGAAGCCATCTTCAGGTGTGTTATTAATAACAACATCACTTCAAGCTATGGCCTGTATTGTCAGTGAGTGAGATGAATTCATCAAATATCCTTCAGTGAGAAAATGCACTGAGTTGCCAAGCAGGAGTACCATTAGATTTCTGTGTGCCTCTTTTAGTAGAAAAATGCACTTGGTTTTTTGGAGAGACATGATATTTCTAAACCTTTCCAAAGTGTAACTTTGCTAACAGGATATAAAATAACGTACTTAAACTGAGAGGAAAGTATTTATTAAGTCTTTTGTTCCTGTATTGGCCTCTTTGTAGCCCAATAGCTGGCTGTTCTCATGGTTATATGGTTCTGAGTCTGGTGTATTGTACAAACCGCAAGGTTGCAAAGGTTTTACTGCTTGCAAAAACTGTTATGTGTATTTCTGTGGCAGTCTACTTTATTATCAAGGCTGTTCTAATGTTGGTTGACTGAACTGTGAGAATTTGCTTACAATGTGGTAAGTCAAAAGATAAATTACACACAGCGCATTTTCTTAAACATTTTTTTTCCTTGGGACATTGCGTAGACTTTGATCCAGTGATCTATTTCACATGATAGGTTATAGAATTAGGTATTTGTATAATTAAAACCTCTTTAGGTAAAGGCCCATTAGTCAGTGTTTCTCCAAGGCACATTTGCACAGTGCTTCATTATGTGTTTCTGACATCAGAACTGCTGCAGTCATAGGATTTAAAAGCTCTATTTACACAGATGGGTTTCACACTCCTCCCAAATTATTCTCTCCTAGCTGAAAAAAATGTTTTTTTATGAACATAACTCAATGTACTGGAGAAGCGCAGATACTTTTTCTTCTACTGAGTCTTGCCTAAGCCACATTTGTGCCATGCCATTATATTTATTTGTGATGGTTTAAGGATATCTGACTTTGTAATGAAAACTTATTATTTTCAAGAGTCTTGGGCACTTTACTGTATATATTTTTTTTCTTTGCTGCTGCTGGTCCTTAATGTATCAGATTTATCCAATATTGTAGTTTAAGTAGGGAGCTGCGTCAGCATGCGTAGGTTGCAAAGGAAAAAGTAAAGGTTTATTCAATGCTGAAAAGAGAAGGAAAGGAAATGCAATGTTTTGGCTGTGAAGCTGTCTCCGGGTGTCTCACCCGAAGAAGGCTCCACAGACAAAACATTGTGGTGCTTTTTTTCTCTTTTCAGCATGGAATAAACCTTTACTTGTTCCTTATCCAGTATTTTACTTGCTAAAATGCTAAAGCTCTGGGCCAGGACAGCATTTAAAATAGGAAATTATCAACTCACCAGGTGTGAATACTGTGAAGAGCTGCATTTCCAGATTCAGTTTTACAGATGTGCAGGTTAAAACCCTCAGTACAGAAAGCTTTGAAATTGTTCGGTGAATGATATTACATGGAACTGTCATTTATTGCTGACATTTCCATTCTTGCCAATAGAATCAGTATTGTTTTTTGTTATACAGTATATGATTTGATCTTCCAAAGCACTGAATCAATCTATGCTGTGTTGATTAACTAAAAGTCATTGAAAAGCTATAGTCACTGTTTTGAAGGCTATAAAGGAGGAAACTGATTTTCAGACCCTTGTAGGGCTTTAGAAATGGAGGTGAGCTTGTTGTAAGCATATTGTTCTGGAAAGAGAGGAGTCCCAGTAAAACATTTTTCAAAATGGTGACCATGAAATAAAATAGTGAGTAGGATGCTGTGTATCGTGAGCACTCTTAGTTTAAATAGCTTGCCTAAGATTTATAATAACCTAAACAAAGCTACATTCTCTTTCCTTTCTAGATAAACTTGCTGGAATTGTTCAGATAATTCTACAAGCCTGGGTACAGCTACAGATTGAGGTTCAAATGCATTGGAAATCACAGTTTAATAGTTTTAAGATTCATCCAATCCTGTTCAATAGGATGAGACTTTCACAATGATACTCCTACTGATTACCACACATTTAACTCAATTAAAATTAAATTATTGGTGATCAGTTTACCCTTTCAAGGTGACAGTTTACAAGTAGTTGAGAAGGGTTGAGCAGATGAGTTGAACTGATAGTAGTCAATGAGGATATGATAGTTCACACTATGATGACAACTGAACAGAGTCTTGATGCTATATGAACAGTGTTTGCAAATGCATTTGATCCAACATCTAATGGGATCGTAAGCATTTATCAGTCATGACCCAATTGACAGCATTCAAATAATATTTCTTATGGTTGACTGTAAAACTGTCATTGTGAAAGTCAAGGCAGCGAACATCATTATGTGGGTAAGATTAAAAAATGACGAAAGCCTCAAGTTTTCTCTGTTTTCAATGTTTCAATTATCTTTTTTATTTATTTTTCTCTTTAGAAATATTTTTTTGTAAAATAATACTGGACAAAATGCCTGAAGAATGGAGTTCATTTATGTTCATAAAAAGAAAAAAAATACAAACGGCTTGTTGTGAGTATAAAATCCCTGACGTTCTTGTCAATTGAAACTTGAGTGCTGAAATCAACATAGCTAGACAGTTATGGTAGCATATTCTTTTTCATGGTTTTATTTGTTAATTTCAGTGAGATTTTAACAGTCTAGAGACACTACAAGAGAGAGAACTTCTGTCACCTGTAGCAACAGGTCTATTAAGCTCCCCTATGTGGGGACACGGACTACTGTATGTAGGAGGGGAGTAGACAACCACTTTGTCACTAGTTTGCATGGACAGATGCAGTTTATTGTTGAGAAGGCCTATAGCACATTACGAATGGAAGAGAAATGAGAATAGGGTGGCAGTAGGCAGTGTTTCACAGAAAATTGTGAGCTAAAAAGTGCCCCTAGCAATAAATATACATTTTTCTTGTCAAACTGACATGTATGAATGCTTACTGTGAAAGTGTATAAAGCATAATTTATTACATTTCAATGGTAAAAAGAACTTTCGAGAAACCCCGTGGGATTAATGTATTGGATACATTTTGATTTTTTAAATGAATGTGCTGGTTTGGTCAAATACAGTATAACATGGAAGCATATGCCCTTTGTTTAATGAACTTCTGAGCAGCTTTGATGTGTGTTTGGTTCTGTGTGTAAGTTATCAGCAAACCAACACTCAGAGCAATAGCAGTTGCATTTAAGATTGACCTGAGCTTTGCCCCGTGATAGGTAGATAAATCTTGTATTATACCCCAGGAGATGAATCTGTTCATGAAATTTAAAAGTAGTTCTATTAAATCATTTTTTTAGAGGTTGACATAAATATTTAATAACCTGAAATCATTTATCAGGCCATGCTCTGCCTTTATAGCATGTGGTTCCATCTTATTCCTGTAAGAACTTCGAAGCAAATATTAGAAATGCGTAAAAAATGATGTTTTTGGAAAGATTCCCAATGTGCTCTGAACACGCTCTTGACCTCTTTTAAAAGGTTACCCTCAGTCATTCTGCAAATAAAAGCAGAAAGCCCTGTCTCGTCTTCTGGCAGTATCTGGTACCATTTATGTTTTGTGTGATAGCCTATAAGAGGCAGGACTCTCTACGGTGTTATTTGGCAGATCTGCGATAAAAAAAAACAAAGTTAACTCTACAAGTAGGGTATACTTCCCCTGTGGTGCCACGTGTTCGACGTGTACTTTTCAATCATTTTGTCGTTTTATTTTAATGGCTTCATGTTTGAAGAGTTTCTCTATGGAGAGCAGGAAAGGCAATGCAGCAAAAAGCCGTTTACACACATCTATCTTGGAGCCTGGCTGTCAGAGTTGACCAGCTCTGGGGCGACTCATGCAACACTGCTAACCTGTGTTTCAGTCTTCAATGAGTCCAGTTCATTGTTGAAATGTGCAAATCCAGGATTGGAGAGGTTCAAGAGCAATATCCCTTGGCAAATAGAGGACTTGCCTCAACTGTATTTCATTTTCTTTGCTCATTTTGTTCTTCCCTAAAATGTAAGAGATCTAAATTTGAATGCAATAACCTGTTAAAATCAGTGTAAATGTTATTGGCAGTAACAGTGTTCATGGTAGAAGTAATTATAATAGCGATAATAATATAGCAATGCCAGTAGTGTAAGGAATTATTAAAGTATAAGTTTTAGCCGTAGAAAGAATAATAATTTCTGTTGTACTTGAAAAATCTAGCCAGTCCCTGGACTCTTCTCAGCACTGTCTGCTGCACAGTTGTCTATTCTGGTGGGAACATGTCTGTTCTTCTGTGTTGTGTTCTGAATCTTTAATCTACTTAATCACTTCTGGAAATAAGGACTTGGACCACAATCTGGAGCTGGTTGTCCTTTAATGCAGGATTTGATGAAGAGTCATAACCAAATGACTTGCTTACACTTTCCTAGTTTTCAGAGGAGTAACTTGTGCAAGCCTGCCTTGCGTTAAAACTCAATTTAATACCATAGCTGTGGTGATCAATACAACATGATATAACAACCTGCCGTGTTACTTTTCGTGCTTGATTTTAAATGATGGATATAATGAATTATGATAAAGGGGTTTTAATCAACAGAATCTGTCAACTGAAAGCAATTAGAAATACTGGGTTCCAGTTAGAGTTACAGTATCTGATATGGATGTTATTTGAAATCTAAAAGTGATTGAGTGTGTAGGTTGTTATATCAAATATTTTTACATCAGTCATCTTCTGGGCCTTTATTTCCATCACGTTGATTAGGCAGAGTGGATAATTTGAAGATACTCTTTTAATTTCCCTTGAGACCAACCATGAGGCTTAATGAGCTCTAATGTTCTTGGTTGGATCTTTGGGAAGAGGTGGCCTTTCCTATCTTGTGTGTCAGGCTTTAAATGAAGTGATAATTTGACAATTGAGATGTTCTCAGAAGTGGCAAGAGAAAGATAACAGAAGTAATCACCCAGGACAAAACAGAAAATTGCATTCTGTGACCCTTAAGAAAAATGTTTTCTTCTGTACAAACAGTTACTGGGGGGTTTGTCTGTATGGCTTTGTGACCTAGCTTTTTATTGAATCTCATGAAACTTTTGTATATGTGCATTAGCGAAGACAAATTAAGCCTTTTTTAAATTATCTTAGGAGAAGAGCATTGATTCTATAATGGTTTTATTCTGTACTAATTGCAGTTTCAATCCAAACAAGAGAAGCATTCCCTATCCCTACCTGGTGTTGTGTACAACCAAACCAGACATGTCTGGTACAGTGGAATTTCTTTTATAGTTGAAAAGTGTAGCCAATCCCAGGAGGAACTCTTTTATTTGTTGTGCTTTCATACTTTATTCATACATTATTCAAGACAAGGTTGAGCATTTTATCGTGCATTACAAAGCTCTGTGCTAGAAAAAACTGAGTCAGGTCTAAGCTTTCGGAAAGTGCACTGTGATACTTTTTAATGAAAATCTGTATTGCTGCTTCTTGTTGAGTTTTTAGGAAACTGAGATTGAACATGTTGGCAGTATACAATGTATACAAGGCACTTCAGATATTTTTTGCCTTCTAATTTGCTTTTCCTTTTTGTAAATTAGGTCAAGGTAAACACTTCTGTGAATAGTGATGACAAAAAGGTGCTATTGTTACAGTGAAATAGAAATTATTCTGATTTAGTAACTGCACTCCAAAGTGTTTGTGCTGCAGAACTTGTCATTGCCTTGTACTTAAATGCAGTTTGGGATTTGGATCAGTTTTGGTTTCTATGAAATGTGAAGAAGCAAGCAAAATGTCAGATTCTTCAGGTTTGTCAAATTAATAGAAGAGCTGAGTCTATGCATCAGCTTGTTAAGTAATTGAGCTCCTCCTCTCCGTTTGTAATGGTCGTAATTGTGGTACTGTATGTGTTGTTAATCTAACCGTGTGTTTTGATTCATTTTTTTCTGAACTATTTATATGAATAAAAAAGACAGATGAATTTGTGTTTTCCTTTCAATTGTTAGAGATAGCTTTTAGTCCTTAATATTATCCAGAGGCTTGGAAATAAATAGATGTATAATGGAAAAGTAAAGGTTCAATTTTATTGTAAATTGTTACTTCAGGGTTTACAGTTGTTTAAATAAATACAGCACAACATATCTTTACTGTATGTTTACACTATCCTGCTGAAGATTTTCAGAACAAAAAGAGAGAAAACCTTTGTAGGAGACATTCCAGAAATCCAGCATCTTTCTCAAAAATGATATTTTTTTATAAGTTAATGGTACTAAATTGCTTGTAGTCATCAATCCATGGTATATGCAAAAGATTTGTAGGGAACATTTTGCCGTTAAAAGAAATGTAAACATGCTTTTCATTCTTCTGGGCTTTTAACTGCCTTAACATTTTTAATGTTCTGAATTTCCTCAGAGTGATTTTTTTTTATTACACTTAGGAGTTTCAGTGGCAATCCACATGAATAATACTACAATGACTGTATAATCCCAGCTAACACAAAGTCTTTCATATGTTGCATTCAGATTGTGGTTTAGTTTTATGATGGCAAAATGTTGCGAGAAGGTTCCTACAACATTACTGGAAGGTTGGAGTTTGGTAAAGTTAAGTATAACATTGCAGCAACATTTCAATATTTCAATAGAAGATGTTATGTTTTTTACACTTTATTTGTACTGTATGTCAAAATGATAAACATTCCAAGCTGACAAAAGAATATTGCAGCAATAGTGTGTTCTTATTATACAGTGGCAGTTGTAGACTCCAGGGGATGTTGACAGTTTTACATTGTAACATATCTGCACATCTTTTACAAGTTTTGTACAGTTTTACACGCAGATAATTAGTTGTTCATATTGTTCTAACCCCCTTCAAATCTGTCATCTTTGACACTATAGACAACCACAGACAGGTGGCTTTGGTAGACTTAAATGTATGATATTTTTTGGTCTTATGATTAGCATCTGAGGTGAATAGGTGTGAGTACAATATTAAAATTATTTAAACAACATTCACAAATGCCTTTGATCTGATTATTGCTGAGTAAGTTACTGCTTCATTTCCTATTAGCAGAATCTTGTAAAATATTTGAAAAAATGCCTTTAACTCTTTGGAAGACAGAGGCCATAGATTCCCAGTCGTGGTTTTGGATGTGGTCCAAGTGTGGAAGTCCATGCTGATACTGGTTTTTGTCCCCATGTTATGTACTGTAATTGAATTGAACTCTACATTGAGCTAACATTTTTTGTTGTGGATTTGAAGTTACTTTCATTTAAGTTAAAATTAAAATGTTGAACCTCTAAAACCTCTAAAATGTTGAAAAGCTAATAACAAGGCAAATAAATCTAATTATTAGGTTAATCAAGCTTTCATCTAAGTAAACAGGACCTTAGCTGGAACAAGAACCAACTGGTGGACCTCAATACCAGTACTAGGATTGGGAGCCCTGGTCTTAGGCCATCTGTGACTGGCATTTTTACCCAGTGGAATTCTTCGCAGTTTTAACAAGCACTTCCAGGGATGTAAAATAAAAGTACCCTGACCCCTTGTCCTTGCTGATCGTTTAATTGACCAGATTTAAGAAACCTAAGTCATTAGGCCTGTGTGAAATGGTCTATAAAATGACCCATAAGCAGTTTTCCAGCTCCCATTGCCTACCAGCGCTGAAGAGACATGTTTTCATAAATTAATTCTGCAGCCTGAAGACCGTGGGCTGATTTACTGGTAATTTCAAGCCTTGTACCTTTGTTTATAGGTAGGATTAAATCAGGTTTAAGAAGGAATTGGCTAAGCTATTACAGCCTAATGTGTCAAATTATACTGTGCTTTCAAAAAGTATTAGGGCAGCAATTATTTTTAATTCAGTCAAGCGACCTGTGTTTTTGATCATGTCATTAATATGCATGGTAAGTACACTATATGTTTTATTTTTTGATGTTTCTAACATAACAAATGTAGTGTACAGGTATGTGGGTAATAATCACATCTAGAGATGACCATGAAATGCCTAGGTTGTGACGTTATCTCCACTGTCCTTCAGATTTGCTCGCAAGTGTAAAGATTAACCAGGAGTTTGCACACATTCTGGACAGTGGAGAGCATGGTAAAATCTTACCAAAGCTTTGGTGAAATTAAAGAGTGGAGAAATAATGGAACAGAAGCTGCTACAAAGAATAACTCATCTGTGACCATGGCATTGCCTGAGCACACAGGGCTACCTCTGGAACCAATTCACTCATCTTTATTGATGCTGTCTTGGTGGAACTTGGACCAGCATTCTTAGAGACTCCAGTCCTGAAGCGTTTCTTAGAATTTATTGTCCTGGTCAAATTATCAGGTTCCCTGGGCATGCCTGGGCTAGTACAGGGACCATGATGTGAATGTTGTTCCATTCCTTGCCCTACTCCCTGTCCTTCAGATGACTTGCAGTTGCCCACAAAATGCTCTAAAAGGTCCAAAACGCTCATCGCCTGTGACTACACGAGGACATATTTAATCTGCCAAGAACACGTCTGCCTTCAAGACTTCGATTGAGGCTCAACCTAGGCTCTAGAATGGAAATCCCTGGACTTAACAGAGAAGCACCCAAATTTCATTCAAAGCACATTTTAGTGTGTAAAAGTCAGCATTTTCTTTCATCTCCCAAGAAAAGAGTAGTCTACTCTAAACTGCTCTAGGATTGTTCATGGTCCATGTTTTGCAAAGTTCTACAGGTAGGGAATCAGTGTAGCCGTCATTGTTCCTGTGGGTTGGAGCAAACTATACAGTCCATCCTCGAGGACTGCCCGATCTACAGACTCAGTGGAGGACCACACACCCTCAACAGAACCAGATCAGTAGTTTTTGCTTGGCTTAGGAACACTAAAATAAATAAATGAATGAATTAATTAATGCATAAATGATATAAAACTCTCAAGGACAGCAGGAGAATTTTACAGAAGCATTTTGTCTGTTTATGTAGAAGAAAATTGTTCCCTAATTATGGTATGGCATTTCGCAATGGCCCAAAACATATGGCCAATTCAAGTCAGGAGAAAAACAGGAGAAAAATTTAGACTAACAAAGTAAATTATGATATTTAAATCCAATCGAACAATACAAGAAACAAATAGGATTTCTCTTAGAATAGGCAAGAACTGAAAGTGGCTGGAGCAAAGCATCTCAAATAATATACACAACGAGTTTGATTAACTCAGTGGGTATTCATGTAGTTATTGCCTCAAATGCTGACTTTTACACACTAAAATGTGCACTAAATGAATGTCATTTTACTTATGGTCACTTTAAATCCTTGGAATCGACACTAATCAAATGTATGTATAATGTGTGGTAATGAAATGATCACAACTACAAGTCACTCAACTGTAAAAGCAAAAATAAATAACTGGGACTTTGTAGGGCACTGTATTCATTTTTGAAAGTTAAAGTGACCTGGCTCCAATCTCTTGATGGTAATTTAAATGACCAGGCCACAGAAACTTGAGTTACCAAGCACATTTTAAATAGACTCTGATATGACTGACTTAATTGTTTTTTCCTTTGGCTGCCTCCCAGGTCTCATCACCTCCCAGCTAAATTCAAGACATATTATTTCACTTATGTACAGCATGACATGATTCCTTGACGCATGGTTGCTTCACTGGGACATTTAATGAATTAGCTTTAAGGTCTCAGGGACAGGTTCTGACCTGATATTAATTTTAATGTCTTGATCCTTCACATAAATAAATGTGTGTATGCATGTCTACAGAGGACATGGAGGTGAGGTTTTGTTCTCATTTATTATGGCAGTCATTTTAACTACAGCTTTTTCACCGTATTGTTCCTGAATTGCACCTGTCTCTTATGTTTGTTGTTCCTCTTGAGGTGTGAATAAGGTGAAATATTGGACCCTTCATTTAAGCAATGTTAAAAACCTCATTTTTACTTTCTGCCCTCAGATCTTAATTTTAGAAATATTTTTTAAATGAAGTTTAAAATAAAAATAATGGGTCAAATAAATATGGAATCAGTAGAAAATGGATGGCAGCAGTACATTGTGCTTGAAGCACAGATTTAGTTTAGCCCAAGAGTAGGAAAATCAAAGGCTAGAACAATATCCAGTAAAGGAGTTAAAAGAACTGCAGGCATAGGTACAAAAAGATATTCGAAAGATACTGAAAATACTGTAGGCTAAAATAGTTATTTCAGTATTACAACAGAAAAATAACAGTACAGGATGAAGGAAAGCATCTGATAGATAAAAAATGTAAATGTTAGATAATGAAAGGGAAATGTCTGACTTGAATATGAATGAATATTTCAATCAGGTATTTAAGAAATCAACATCATGCCTTAGGCTTAACAAAATTCTAGATACTAACACAGAAGAGACAGAAGTGTTAAGATTAAAAAAAAATCTCCAGGGCCTTATGATTTTCTAACAAATGTACTTAAGCAAAAAGAGATATTCATAGACCATTAACAAAATTAGCTGACACTCAATGGGGGTATCACCCGTTTACTGGAAAACCGCTAATGAAATGCTGATCTGTAAAAAAAAAAGGGTGACAAAACCAAGTAATTATATATCAATTGGTCTTATGTCTTTTACTAGCAAGGTCATGAAAACAATAAGTAGACCTAAAATAGTGGCTTATCTTTATGGAAGTAGAATATTCTAGGGCATATTCAACATACATTTAGAAGAGGCAGGTCTTACTTACAGAAACTTAACTTGTTAGAGGTCTTCGAATGAATAACAGCAGTAATGGGTACAGAATATACTTTGCAGTAATGAGTTGTAATCCTAAAGCAACATCCACCAACATAGAGGAGACATTATGAATGCTCTGACATTTGATGTGCTTTTCTCCAACACACCTGTTATATATTTGCTAACTTTTGTGAAAATTGTCCTTTTTTGGATGGGTCCTAAACTCCAGAAATGAGTGGTCCAAGCCTGGGATGTGCCATTTCTCCGGACGATTTCAAAACGGTGGTGCACGGTTGTCTTGCCAGCTGCCTGCAGGTGTGAATCATTATTCATACAGGTGCATCTGAACTACCTCCTGGTGATTCAGTGCCTATGCTCTTCCATTGCATGGCTCATACTGTTTAAAAAGGAACAGTATACACCTGAATTATGAAGGGTGTATTTAGGTCTTCATTCCCCCTGTCTTACTGTAAAGGCTGTCATGGCAGACTTAGTTGAATTATTAGAAATGCTAAAGTGTGGGTGTAGAGTGGAAGGATGCAGGCAAACAAAAAATGGGAAGTTCCAAATAAATTGAGTTCTACACAATAACCTTAAAAAACAGCTGTGAGTGCAGATAGGAATAATTCTCCTTCTGGCAAAGAGCAGGCAAGGGGAAGGAGACCTGTCACATTTAAATTAGATGGATGGTGCTTATTGACATGATATGTTGCCTGCAAATGTGTTAACAGCAGACAAGGTGTTGTGATCAGTGAATGGGCATTAGTTATCATACGTTTTGCTGGGAAAGTGGAAGAGCTAGCTAAATGCATATATAAACTCAAAGAAGCACATCAGAATCCATGAATTGTAATTATTAGCAAGCCTTCAGGTTTTTATAATGCATCACAAAATGAAGGCAAACACATTTTGAATGGACTCATATTGGCTTTCAGCACTTTGGGAAGGTTTCTTTTATATATTTGTGTTCACTTTCAAATCTGCCTATAGGGTCTGTTGCTGCTATTTTCTATTTCAAATTGTCTTTGCCAAGTGTCACCAGTAATGCAATCCCAGAGTCCAGATTTAATCCCACATTTTTAATTAGCTGTTCTATAACTGAGCCAAATGCTGAGATAAGTATTCCCAGGATAATATTACTACGCTCTGTAAAAAGTTGATTAAGTAGTATTATTTGTGCTATAAATAAATATTAATTTACTTGCCTTACTTGTCTTTCTATTACAATGTATTTTATTAATCCAAAATTAAAGTCTTGTTTTTCTTTGATTTGTAGTCTTCCAGTTTCAAATTCCAACCATAATTCCTTCTTAAAATGGGCAGAATTGAAGGTATATGTGGAACACACAGCTCCTCTCTTCCTGGTATTCCTTCATGGTTACTCAGAAGAACATAATGATCCTTCAATGTATTAACGCATAGTAGTTAATATATAAAAGGATCTCATCCAGTTATTTCTTGAAAGACACTAGGGAACATGGCGGAGTAGCTTATACTATAATCCCAAAACACTTGCGTAAAGAAATGGTTCCTTTTCTTATTTCAACTGCACTGCACTTCCTTGTAGGTTTCACTGTTCATTTTGAAAAAAAACCTTGTGGGTTGACATTGTCATACCTTTGACAATTTTTAATGCTTATGTTGGATCCAATCATAAAATCCTCTGTATAGACAGTCTCTTAAGGAATGTGTTTGATCTTCTCTGGACCGATCCAATATGCTGTCTGTAATGTGACAACCACAATTATACACAGTATCATAAATGAGGCCTTCTTAATACATTATACAATTTTAACATACACCTCTGAATTTAAATTGTACAGTTTAAAAATGATCCTAACATTTTGTTTGCATCCTCAAATTGTATAGAAGATTAAAATGGTGTCATCATAAATACCTAAATCTTCTTCATCAGTAGCTGCCCAAGTCTTCAGAGCCATATAGGACCATTCTCCAGACAGCATAATGTTCTGCTAGGTCTGAGATTGCAGAATATTCCCCTTTGAATGATTTTTTTAATGTTGTGCGATTGTGAAATGCCTGCAACATGCTTACCAGTGAGTGCCATCACAAAATTATGCACAGAAGTACTTGAACATAAACACATTTACAACACTGGGTTGTTACACTGCTGCAGAATGACGTTTGCCTGAAACTAGTGGGTTTTTTTTAAATTATTTGAATGTTGTGTAGAACACAAAGTATTTTTCACTTCAGTTTTTGATTCCTTCAAGTACACGACAATTGAGCGAATTAGTAATTAGTTGGCTTGTGCAAAACCTAAAGAAATGAAATTTAGTACACGTACTACTGTATTAATAATAATGAGGAAATTTCCATGGATATTAACAGGCAACAGTGAATTTTGAGGATGAATACCAAGCACCATTGTGGGTGTGTACCAAATCCTTCTCCATTTACGAGGCATCAATGGACACGATTGCTGGCAGCACTCCGACTGTGCTAAATCATTTTCCATTTCTGCCCCAAATTGCACTGCTCTGTTTTTGTGATGCAGACTTTCTTGGTAGGCCCACTTAACCTTACGAGCACCCTGTATAAGATGATACATGTTGTGAGTGTTCTCCAAGCCAACTGTGAGCTGGCATGGCCACAGGCTAATGGAAAAAAAAAAGTTTCCATCTTTCCATTTTAAAATACCCTTTCAATGTACTGTAGGCATCTTCCACGTTGCCAGTTTTGACACATCACTCTGCCAAAGTAGCTCTGAGACTAGAAGGATGAGAGACGGAAACATCCTGGAATTGTAAATGAGGTAAAACGATCCTTTTGTACATCATGGAGAACACCAATCAGTAATGGTTGGTAAGATCTACTGTATCTGGCTATAATTTGTGAGATTCATTTCTTTCTGGCTATAATGAGTGCTTTGTCATTACCTTAAAAATATTTGACTGGTTGCCCTGAAAAAGCAGTTTCTTTTAATTTGATGTTATGTCTTTAGACAAATTTAAAAAAAAAATACCCACCCATCATAAAATTCACAACTTCGTAATGAAGGTAAAGTTCCATAGAAACACTACATTAAATATATATATTTTGCTTAAGTTGTCCACATGCAAAGTTATCTGCGGATGTCTAACATTGCAATACACTTATGCTTGTGGGAGGTTTGTTTGAAGTCACTGACACTGCCTTTTGTTAGTCTGTCAAATGCAGACTTCATCATTTGCCATCCTCCAGTCTGATAAGTTAGTAATACTTGAAAGATGCTAGACAACCACCATCATAGTTTCTTCATAAACGCAACAGTATAACAATATGCTTAATCTGTTACAACCATTTTACAGGCACGCAATTATTCATAACAAGGGTGTACTTTTCAGCCAAAACCCAAGAGCCGAACTCCAGTTAAAGATAAGGAAGGTGAAAATGATCGAAGACCCCATTAAGGACTTGAGAGCTGACAAGAACATCTACAGATGCAGCTCAGTAACGGTGATAACTAGAAGTTTTATGTGGAATTTTATTTTGGTCTCTATTTTTAATATACATTGTTTTATTGCTTTATGTGGTATTTGTACAGGAGTGATGATAAAGCTTATACAGTATGTAGGTCAGCATGATCATATATCCAGACAAATCTGCCAGAATTCCTCAGCGTTATTATATTTATCAGACTGTTCAAAAGGCAATGTTTGGGCCGTACCAGTCTTCATCACACTCTAAATGAAAATTCCCATAAGCTTTTATTTTTTAGCAGCTGTTCTGTATCCCTTTAATTAGGTATCATAACAATAAATTAGATATGCAATGTTTATTTCTACACCAAATGTATGTTATAAAAATCTGTAGGATTCAGGTCAGATTTAAGGACCAGGGTTAACAATCCTGCAGTTTGACATTTTTCATTATATGTTACCTGTGCTGTTCGTTTTGAGAGTGTGGCAGTTGCTGTATTTTGAGTGACACAAAGGTTCCCAACCCTAAGGAAGTAAAGTCGCCTGACATAGAGGTGGAGCTGCTGTCACGCTTCACTATAGGAACAGGGATTTTCTTTTACTTAAGCCCTTTCCTTTTTGTTATTGTATGAACTCTGGTGGCTTTTCTGAAGGAGCTTAGACAATGTGTGCAGGAAACTTGCACGGTTTGTCTTGTGTCGATTTTTTGTATACTGGTAAGCTCAGAATGTGACTGATCTGTTATCTGTCTCCACTACTACCTCGCTCTCGATTATTGTCAGGGCTAATGTTGCAGATTATGTTAAAATATTTATTTTTTGCCTAAGTGTTGTCGAATGTCTTTCAGGTAAAGGACCTAGTAATGGTGCCATTCACAGTAGTGCCTCATGTCCTTATCTTTGGGTGTAAAAAATGCATACAGTGCCTTCCAAGAGTAGTCACTCTCTTCCAATGTTGCTTCTTTTTGTTGAGCTACAAAATATTTATTCACATTTTAAAGTGAATATTTTTGATCCAACCTTGAGTGTTTAAACTCAGCGCTTAATAACATTGTCGTGGTGTTATTTTCCAAGGTTGAAACATAAAATGTTAAACTATTCCATCTGAAAGACTTTTTAAAAGATTTCTGTGATTTCAGTGGAAAACTGGCCAAATGGGTCTCTGGGTCTCTTGTTCTTTTAAAACCCTGCGCAACAGCTAGCTGTCATACAATGGTTAGCGTGGAAAGCAATCCAACCAGACACACCACAATACAATCACAGAGAACAGGATATGCGACGCGTCAGACATGAAATCACAGAACTGTATTTGTTGCAACCAGCCCTTTTAAGGACTCTTGAGAACAGCATTAAAACATGAATAACAAGTGACAGAAAAAAGGTTTAGCTTCAGCTGGGAAACAGCTCCCTGATGGATTGAAATGTATGAGAGTAATGATACTATGATCTGGTAATATGCCACACATTCCCTATTTTAAGCATGAGCAGAGAGAGGTTTCTTATGTCAGTGTGCAGTTCAGTGTGAAAGCATTATATCAAAGGAACTGGATAATTTATCATTTTCCAGATTGCATACAATAAATGTGTACTGTGTGAAAAACACTTAATTTAAATCACAGGGACATACAGTGCGGTCCGTAAGTATTTGGACAGTGACAATTTTTACTGTTTTGGCTCTGTACTGCAGTACATTGAATTTGAAATGAAACGGTGACTATGAGGTTAAAGTGCAGAATGTCTGCTTTAATTCGAGGGTATTTACTGTATGTCTATATTGGGTAAACCACATAGGAATCACAGCCCTTTTTATATATAGTCCTCCCATTTTAGGGGGCCAAAAGTAATTGGACAAACGGCTGCTCAGTTGTTTCTTGGCCAGCTGTGTGTTGTTGCATCATTAGTTCATGCACAAGAGAGCTAACAAAAGATCTAGAGTTGATTCTAGATGTGGCAATTTGCATCTGGAGTCTGTTGCTGTTTT
Organism: Atractosteus spatula; assembly: GCF_055471065.1. Taxonomy (NCBI): domain Eukaryota; kingdom Metazoa; phylum Chordata; class Actinopteri; order Semionotiformes; family Lepisosteidae; genus Atractosteus; species Atractosteus spatula. The sequence goes on along the minus strand of NC_142728.1, from coordinate 5,484,164 downwards.
CTTTCAACATGAGGACCAAAGAAGTGTTAATGCCATTAAAGCAGGCCATCATGAGGCTGAAAAATCAGAATAAATCGATCACAGACATAGCCAAAACATTAGGCGTGTCAAACTCAACTGGTACTGTACATTGTTAAGAAGCCAGGACGCACTATTGAGCTTAGCAATAGCAAATGTCCTGGTAGACCACGGAAGACCACAGTAGTGGATGACCGAAGAATACTTTCAATCATGAAGAAAAAAACGTTTTTGAATATTGAACAGATCAGGAAAACTCTCCAGGATGTAGGCATAGATGTGTCAAAGACTACCATAAAGAGAAGAATATACCAGCATAATCTCATAGGGTCCACCACCAGATACAAACCACTGGTAAGAAAGACCAGGTTACAAGTACATAAAAAAGCCTCTAGAGTTCTGACACAAAGTCTTATGAACAGATGAGATAAAGATTAACATGTACCAGAGTGGTGGAAAGAGAAAAGTATGGAGAAAAAATGAAACTGCTCATGATCCAAGGCATACCACCTTATCTGTGAAACAAGGTGAAGGTAGTGTCATGGCTTGGGTATGTACAGTATGGCTGCCCTTGGAACTGGCTCACTTGTCTTTATTGATTATGTGACTGCAGACAGCAGCAGCAGGGAATTCTGAAGTGTACAGAAGCATCTTATCTGCTCAGATCCAACCAAATGCTTCAAAACTCATTGGACAGCACTTCACCATGCAGCAGGACAATGACCCCAAACATACTGCTAAAACTAGCAGGAACTAAAATGACTGAATTACAGGCCTGGCAGAGCATCACCAGGAAAGATACCCAATGTCTGGTGATGTATGTGGGTCCCAGTCATCAATAGCAAAGGATTTGCAAAACATGCCAAATTTTATTTAAACTTATGTTAATGTGTCCAGTTACTTTTGGTTCCATGAAATGTGGGGATTATGTATAAAAAGGGCTGCGATTCCTATATGGTTCACCCAATATAGATGTAAATACCTGCGAATTAAAGCTGACATTCTGCACTTTAACCTCATAGTCATTGTCTTATTTCATTGTTTATTTCAATGTGCTGGAGTATAGAGCCACAACAGCAAAAATTGCGTCACTGTCCAAATACTTATGGACTGCACTGTATATTTACTGTGTTGAGTATTTCTCATAGCATGTTAGGTATTTCCATTTGACATTTTATTTTGCTCTTGCTAGGATACTTTACAGTGATCAATGTGCAATATGTTCTCTTAGAATTGAACCTGAAATTAAGGAGATCACAGGGTACTCATGTCATATCGACATCCATCCAGGAATTTCAGACTTGTGAAGCAGGACTGTCACACACATAGGAATGACAAAGTTAGTAGTTAGAATTTTAAGATCTGTTTGTTCAGAACTGGGTTCCTCGAAAATAATGCTTTGGGTTTTTTAAATTCTGCCAATTAATGACTGATTTTAGTAGGTCACAGCTACAAAACAACCTGAAAAAAATTGTAGCCTGTGATCTTTTTAAAGCTTGCTTTGATGTTGTCAGAATAATAAAAGATAGATCTCTGATGTTTGACCTGCTGCTTTGAGGAAAGAAGCCTTATTTATTGAAATGTTGCAGCATTAACCGTGCACATATACGCATACATGTCTACAGTATATTATATGCATTTATTTATCTTTCAAGTCACCTTTTGGGGTTATACTGTTTTAAGAGCCAGTTGAATATAAATTAGCTCACATGAATTCACAAATCTAGGTGGCAGAATCATCTAAACTAGTGTTATTAATTTTTGTTTATGGAAGGCTGCAGTCCACCAAGTTCCATAGATACTTGTACTTGCAATACTTAACAAGTAAAGTCAAGAAACAGTGGGGAAAAAAGACCAATTAAGAGAACAATTGATTGAAACCACGTCATTAAGATTTATTAAGAGTCTAGGGTAAAATGAAAGACACAGCAGTCCTCCAGGACCAGGAGTGAATATCGGTGGTCTAAACAGATTTCTGATTCAATTGTTTCATAAATACTGACAGACATTAAAATGCAAGAACTGTGTGTTGGAAGTAATAGCTTTAATTCTGTGGCATCTTCTGAAGGATATGGCCTAATGTGAAAGTGTGAATTTATCCTTAGAGAAATGTCATTAGAATAGGCTAAAGGAATATTGTTCCCCAATGACAGATGACCTTTTTTAAAATTTGTCATTGATTGCCCAACTCGCATTCTGCAAGTCAGACCAATACTTCAGCCATACATGTTCCAGATGCTTTTCCCTTTCATTTAAGTATATTTAAAGTCTTACATTCTTTCATGATGATAAAAATCCTCAGAGCTGTGTATGTGTATCTGCCCTCAGAACCTAAGAATCAGAATGATATTCAGTAGATTAAAATTGTTTTCTGAATTTTATGCTCCCAAGACAGTAAAACTGGAAGTTTTGGCAGTAGGCCATATTAAAACATTACTATTACTACCTTATTATGCATCATACGTTTCATATTCTAAAGAGAGAATACACACTTGTTTTTCCTTATTGTTATACAATGATTTTATCCAAAGAGCATCAAGGACGTTGAGAAAATACTCTTCTACCTTGAAAGATGTTTTAGTTCAGCATGTGTAAATGTGTTGAACAGTGTGAAAGCAATGAAATTAGGACTGGCATTACACAATTTATTATTCAAAAAAGGGACATGTAAGGTCAACGGCCACATTTTACACAAAAAGACTCATTATTTTGTTTAATGTGGCGTTATGTCTTAGGATTCTGAAGTCAGATCTTTAAATCATATTTCATGCACAGCCTTTCATTTTAATTTTAATTACATTAAAAACCGTATAGTATGCAGTTAAATAAACTGATCTGTCATTCCATACATCTTACTGAAATGTAATCAGTACATTTTAATTTTAGCTTGGAAATAAGTGGAATAGCAATAACAATTGCCTGGAATTTATATACTGTATATATAATTGTCTAAATATTTTATACAAATCTTAGAAGTAATTAATTTTAGAATAACATTGGAATCTGTGTGAAATATAACTAATAGAAAATTTATTAAAAATAAGTATCAGTTACTTTGGTAATTGGATTGATGACTTTGACAGGTCCTAGAATTAATCATATTTCAAATTAAATTTGTTTCAAAGTAGTTTTCATAGTTTCATGTTTTTTTTTCTTTTGGTAATGTAATTTATTGTTTGCAAATTACATTTCTAACTCCCTTGTATTGTCTCATATTAGAGGAAAATTAATAAAATTTATTTACTTATGAGCTGGTCCTTACTAATGATTAAATGCTTGTTAATTGCCTGAACTTACAGTAGATTGTTCTACCTTAAGGCCACTGAAGTGTTAATATATTTTATTGCTATGCATTAATATGGTATAATTTGTGAGCACTACACAAAAGTCTTACTATTTGTTAACGGGCGTTGTTGTGTGTTGGCCAGATTGTGAAAATGTGCAAGACAGCCCAGCAAGTGTGAAGAGAAATGCCTTGAAAGGAGAGGCCTTTACAATTGCTGTCAAAGACTGTTCCTCTCTCCTCACCTGACTCCCCAATTGCCATTCCATTCACTTCCTAGGAGAGTGTGCCTGTTGAGACCAACAGATCATTCCTCACATGTCCTAGCAGGTTCGCAGCCCAGGTCTTTGACATTCAGGGCCCAGAAGGCCTCCCTACAAACTGTTTCACAAGTTGAAGAAAATGAAAGGCTGTGTGCACTGGGGTTCAGTTGCTCTTGAGCACATGACAGCCCTTTGAAGGTGACTTCTGTTAGTCAGCTTTTTCTTTCAGCCTCATGGGCACATTATGTACTGTATCATTTTATAGCTGACTGTCTAAGGTGTTGTCAAACAGTGCTGAACTAGAAAGAGATACTTGAACTCTGAAAGGATACCTTTTTGAAACAGGATATTTTTTTTCCACTTTCAAAGCTTAGATCTACTTCAGGTCCCTAGGGAACGTAGTTTTGTAGTGCTTCCTCAGCCCTACATACTGTATATCCCTCTAACCTATACAGGAAAAGAAACAACACTGTTTGGAATGATTAAAGACCTGGCAAGAATAAAACACGTCAGGGGAATTAAGTTTCCAAGGGGAGAACTGTCCAATCATTACTTGGCTAATGAATTATTTTGCATTTCAGTATTTGAGATATAACAGGTTAATGGATTTCAGTCCCGTTGGTAATGCAGGCTTATTTTTAAATTCAAATACTCAGGTCTTGAATTATTTACTAGAACTGCCGAGTGTTTTATTTTTTTTTCCTGTTTTCTATACCTTTTTGCCTTTTTGGTTTACTGCTGATCGCATGTGAAAGTTCTCTTGAAATGTGGTGTAAAGTATAGATAAGGCTTGGATACATACGGTTAGTATTCCTTCTGCTTTCATGTAGTGTCATGAGGTTTTTGAATACTGTCTCAGTTATCGTCTCATTACATTTTTCACTATTTCTGAGCCATTTAAAGATGGAGGCAACAGCATGTTAACAAAACTATTTTTTTTTAATGTGGTCTGTAGACTTTCAATTCGTGTGAAACTAGTTTAGAATTAAGATACATTTCTGTGCCTGTCAAATTTCTGGTAGCATATGCACTCATGTTTTATGTAACAAGACACGAAATAGGTAAATTCATTATGCTAATTAACACATTTCATCATCAGGATTAATCCCAGACAAGAACTGATAGTGTAGCCACCTTTTAGAAGCAATACAATCTTTCCATCTATGATACATGCTTTGAACCAGATGCTGTCTTGTGGAATTCTCTCCCATTCCTCTCATTCAGCCTAGGTATGCATATGCTGGTTGTATCTGAGGTCTAGATACCACATATTAATAATAAATAATGCTTACAGTGGACTCCAGAATTATTGGCACCCCTTGATAAATATGAAGAAGAAAAGAAGTATAGAACAAATCAGTTCATTAAGCACTGAAATATATTTCCAACATAAGGAATTAATGATCCTGAATTAATGATTTAATGGAATCAACCAAGAAAAAAAATGACATTATAAATTATTTTTTCCAAAATTAAACACAATTATTGGCACCCCTGTTTTAAGTACTTGGTGGAGTTTCCCGTGGCAAGAATAATGGCAGTACGTCTTCCTGTAGTGCTTTATCAGGTTGGTGAGCACATTGGGAGAGATCCTATACCATTCCTCCATGCAGACCCTTTCCGGACCCATGAGGGTTATAGGTGGGCACTTATGGACAGCCCTCTTCAGCTCAGGCCATAGGTTTTCGATAGGGTTTCAAGTCAGGGGACTGAGAGGACTTTCTTTTCTGTCAGCCATTGCTTTGTTGATTTTGAAGTGTATTTTGTATCATTGTCATGTTGAAAGATCCATCTTTGGCCAAGATATCCTGGTACTTTTGAGAATTCACGATGCCATCGATCTTAACAAGGACCCCATGACCACTGGCAGCAAAGCAGCTCCAGAGCATCAAAGATCTCCCACCATATTTTACAGGAGGTATGATGCTCTTTTCGGTATATACATCCCTTTTCTTACGCCAAACATACCTGTGATGGCTGTGGCAAAAAAGTTCAATGTTGATCTCATCTGACCACAGCACCTGTTCCTGGTAAAAATTCCAATAGTGTTTGAGAAACTCCAGGCACTTCAGTTTGTTCCTCCGCAACAGTAAGGGCTTTCTTCTGGCAACCCTTCCAAGCAACTTGTTGGCCTGGAGGTGTTGTCTAATAGTAATTTTTGAGATGAGATAATCCCACATTGCAACCAATCCTTGCATTTCTTTCACTGAAGCTTTTTGATCTTTCTTTCCCACCCACCATCCTTCTCACTGTGCGTGGGGACAAGATGGAGTTGCATCTACTTTCTGGGAAATTAATCACTGTTCCAGTGGTGTTGAATTTTTGAATTATTGCTCTGACAGTCGATATTGGTATTTATAAGGTTTTACCTATTTTTTGTACCCATTTTTTGCTTTGTGAAGATAACGAATGGTTTGCCTCATTTCTGTTAGTTCCTTGACCTTTACCATGCTGATGGATGACAAAAGGTTTTTCTGCACGTTTCATCATTGTTATACCCTTGGGAAACGGGAATCGCTGAAGTACAGGCATTAGTTCGAAATTGAACTCAAACAAGTACAGTATAAATATATTATTTTTTTTGATGTGTTTGATTGTATTGGAAGGGATCTTGAAGGGTGCCAATAATTTTGGCCCCTTTGTTTTTCAGGTAAAAAAGCATTACTTGCTTACAATTGAACTTTGAAATGAAAAAATGTTTTAGGAAAAAAAGGACTAGTATCCCCCTTAAATATGAGTATTAAATATCTGTCATTATCTATGTGGTTTATTTTATGATGACCTTTTTCTTCATGTTTATCAAGGGGTGCCAATAATTCCGGAGTCCACTGTATATAGCGCTTTTTTGGTCATTCCATTCAAAGCGTTTTAAAGATAATGGGGACTCCCCTCCGCCACCACCAATCTTGTAGCACCCAGCTGGATGATACAACAGCCAAAGTGTTCTAGTTGGCTCACCACACATCAGCTGTCATTGGGGAGGAGAAAAGTGTAATGAAGCCAAATCATAAATGAGGGTTATTATGAGGCCGTGATTGGTAAAGCCCAGGGGCATTTGGGCAGGACACTTACTCTTTTCGAGACATACACTGGGATTTTTATTGACTGAGGAGAGTCGCGACCTTGGTTTTATGTCTCATTCAAAGGACGACACCTTTATCATCACCGTGGGGCATTAGGATCAACGCAGACTGCAGGGTGAGCGCTCCCTTCTGGCCCCACTAACACCTCTTCCAGCAGCAACCTTAGCCTTCCCAGGAGGTCCCAGGATCGAACCTTCTTAGCTGCAATGGGATACCAGTTGTGATTTGCAAGGTGATATGTTATATTACGCCAGATCATCCCACAGATGTTCAATATGGGTCTCAAATCAAGTGAGTTGGGCACAGTATAACCATCAGATTTTCATATTGCAGGCAAGCCATTTTTACACAAGTAGCACTGGGGTCTATACTGCCTGTGAAAATAGGATGAGCTCATAGGAAGGGAAGCACCTGAGGTCCCAAGGCTTAAATAATCTAGAGCCCTGTTGTCACTACAAGTAGAGTTCTATAGTCCCTAGATACTTTTGCCTAGACCATCACACTTGGCCCTCCCCATCGATCTTGGCAAGGTTTCGTGACTTGTGGGCTTCCAGATCATGCCCTCTTATTGACAGACTGTTTAGCTGAATGGCTTGCCAAGTTAGAATCTGCCGAGTGAGAGGAACCCGCACAGTGCACTGACTTGGTCCCGGCCTCACTGTACTGTATGACATGAAGGTGTTTTTCTCTTGATACATGCGACATATCGACCCTTTTGGATGTTATTCTTTATTTTTACCACGCTTGACATTCATCAGATTTCATCACCGCATCACTAGTGCCCAATCAACTTGTGTCACTAATGAGGTGATTTACAGCTTATGTAACAAAGTCACTTTAATGTGATACGATCAATCACAAATGAGCAATCAATCAAAATGATGCCAATAACGTATTCAATAAACAAAATTATATATTGTTGAATTTCCTTTGAAGGCCAGTATATTGTTCTAAAATAAGGGAAGGAAATAACTGAGCATATACTGTAGCAGCAGACAATTTCGTCATTGTCTTGTATAGCTCGGGAATGGAGTAATAACCTGGCATCAAGCTTAAGACAGAAAAATATTTATTACAGCGATATACAATTACAAAACACACAATGTTTCACAACTGTGTTGTACAACTATGTAGAAAATACATACTACCCTACTCTCATAAGGAGACCGTTATGAGGAGAGCCTGCCTTTTCCAGCGTGCCGATGACCTGCACAAAATCTCACTTCCCATCTTCTAGAAAGAGAGACATTTACTGTCAGTTCAATCTTTCCCATTCCCTCCAGTGATTGCTTCCTGGCTACTTCCTTACTTTAACTTGTGCTCACTGCTGTGTTGTACAGTATTTACCCTTCCTCAAGGCTTGCTTTGTCCTCTTACCTATCACAATGAAGACTTAATGACATCACTAGGAATAGTCTATTCACTGTGTAGAACTGTTAAGTATTGATGTTCTAATATGTGTGACTTAATTATTTTAATAGAGTTTTAGCCCCAGTCAAGAGGTCATACTGCTATTTTGATAATCTGATGTTTGACCATTGAGGCTACCTCAAGGACCACAGTACAACAGCTGTACTAATACGCCCATGCTGAAGCCTCTTGTGTCAAATACACAGTACTGTTTATGGTATTTCTTCTGGGAAGTGCAATAGTCAAAGTAAAAAGTAATTATTTATTTATTTATGCATTATTTGCATATTATCCTCATGTGTTCAGTGTTATTTTCAGCTAAAAAAAGTACACTTTTCCTGAGTCATGTTTTTATTCATTCATCCTTAGAAGGTTGTGGTGAACTGGAGTCAAAACCATTGCAGGTTAGGCTCGCATTCACTCACAGATACAGGCGTGGGAGCAGTTTTGGAGTTTCCAGTTAACCTGTGGGAGGAAACCAAGGCACCTGTGTTCACATGGATGCACATGCAAACTCCATGCACACAGAGTTAAATTTAAAGATTTCAACCCAGGTCACTGAGCCACAGCTTTATGGTCTAGTGCTGAGTGCAAATATTGAGTGCTTCCATTGCATTCAAATAGGCCTTGAAATAACACTGTTGAGTAAAGCACTTAGGCAAATAAGTGTTGCTTTTACTCCTCTGTTCAATTCATCCTTCTTCACCTCATCAGCCTGATCTTGTCAGATGTTGCAAGCTAAACAACATGCTTGGTCAGTACTGGGTTGGGACAGAGAAAGCTAGGTCACTGCTTTGATGGATGTTGGGGACCAGTAGGTGGCACCCATACTATGCTGTGGAACGGAATTTCCAAACCACCCTGTATGGTGATAGGGGTCACTGTGCTATACGAGTTACCAGATGAGGTCCTGACTCATTAGGGGTCATTAGAAACCCCTTGGCACTTATTGTAAAACTAGAGGTGTTATCCCTGATGTACTGGTTAAATTCCACTTGCATAGCTGGCGTTCCAAAGGTTACCCTTAAATAATTTGACAGAGTAATTTCATTTCTAAATCCGATCTGCTGTGAAGTGGGGTTGCTGGCACATAATGGTTGCACCCATGTGTATGCTACACTTCAGTGGTGCGTACCCTCCTGTATTTCGAGCTATAAAATGCTTTTCTAATGAAAAGCACTCTATAAATGCAATGAATTTATTACGATGACACCCATGTTTTCAATACTCAACTGATTTATTCCATCTGTATTCTGTTAGACATTATCTTGCTTTGATTTCAAACAGATAATACAGGACCATTTTTGCAGTTAAGTGTGCAGTTTTGGCATCCCAGTGGATGTTTTAGAATCGCCTCTCTGTTGGTAAGGCTTACATTGATTACTTTTACTGGTACAAAAGAGCTAAGAGGTGACCAGAGGTTTAGAAGGATTGTGTTGGGATTTTTTTAATTCTAGATATGTTCATCTTTTTAACATGAGCATTTTGCAATGGATGGGATGTTAGGAGGACGCAATACAAAAAGGACGCAATACAAAACTGGGAACATACAGTATAATAACGGTAATAACTGCAAGGAGAGACTGAATAATAGAAAGTCAATTAAAATGATTTATCATTCATTTTTGAAGATTTGCCATTGCCTGTGTAGGTTGCCCAGAATTGTTAAGGCCTCTTCCAGGCCTCAAGTATTAGCAATAATTCACTTTAATTGTCAATGAAATTAGACACTTGTTTTTGTTGACAAGGGGTAGTGTGTACTTCTGCATTTCAGAAAAAAACTATTAGATGTCAGAATCTGTCACTATGGAGAGGATGGAAAATATTTAAAGCTTTACTTCTGTCCATGTTATATATTGTCTAAATACAATGATGAAGAGGAAGAGGATTCCCCTGCGGGTCTAATACAGATAATCTCCTGTTTGCAGCTGACAATATCTTTTTCCAGTGAAGGACAGTTGGGGCCTATTTGATGTGATTCCAGTACTCCAAAATAAAATACTTGTTACTTATTTCTTTGAATTGGCAGTTTGGTAAACATGATTGGCTGTAGTACTGCCATGTTTTTGTGTTCTTATGAGCAGTGGCTGTCTTGGCATGGAGTGTATGCCAAATCTCTGGACTTTGTCCATTGTGTTGAAAATGCCTTTAGTGGTTAATGTTAATGAGATGTTAATGTTTTGTTTTTGATGTGAGATCTAGAGGAGATTTTTTTGTCCTGTTTTAGATTATTTAATTAATATTAAGTTCACTGCTTTTTTCTGCCTTGTACTCATGTCGGAAATAAAAATCAAAAAGAGTCCATAATTAGCTGGAATACTCCAAAAGACAAATCTTAGTGAGTGATCTGTAAACGTGTTGAAAAGAAGTTCAGTTATTTAAGTCTGATTCTGCAACATCTATTAATTCCTTCAGAAAATGTTCAGAAAGGACGCTAATTGTCTTTTGTCTCATGATCAAAAGTTTTACCCCTAGCAATTGTAAATGCAACACATTACTCATTTACTACTACCTACGCAACATTTATATTATTTGATATTATTTGTGAGATAAAGTTAAACATGAGAAATGCAACAGTTACTGTTCATCCGATATTTCTCTTGTTGTTGGAATGTTGTAGTATTAGAAACAAATGTAGTGACTCAAATGTAGTTTTCTAGACAAAAAAACTTTGCCAAGGTGTCAGAATTGAAATTGGTCACAGGACATGAATCATACAGTAGGTGTTAGGGTGTGGTAAATCTATGTAGACATCTGCTTCACAGTCTCTCTGCACTTCAGTTTAAATGCAAGTTAGTAGTTCTTTGAAATATTAACCTTCTTTTTGACCATTCATTCTGCTTCTTATGCTATGTTTTATGATATTCTTTAACCCTAAAATTCATTCCTGTTCTACACTTTTTAATTATTTGTATTTGAGTCTTCCTGCCTCAGAGTTGCTAATTTTAAATGATTTATTAGACATATTTACCGTATAACAGTACTATTATAGTGTCCCATCTGTCCGTCCTAAGGGTAAGATTTTCCAATGATTTAAAAAAATATATTGTCCTTCTTTTAATTTCCTTTTCTTTTCCTCACCTGGTTTGCAAATGTAAACAGATGGAGAGGAGAGCACAGCCTAGAATGAAACCTTGTGTGTCTTTTTTCATGTCCATGAAATGACTTTACATTCTTTACATAATTTATTCTCGGAATTGTAGATCAGGGAAGTACTATAAAGAATGTATGATTGGACTGAAAACCATTTTCAGCTAATAGTTTTGGATTACGTTATGCACAATTAAAATAAATCAAAGCATTTGCATTTGGTTTCTGAATGTTCTAAATCTGTTTACAATCTAAACATTACTAAAGACAACTGACAAAAAAACAGTAACACAAATGCTTTCTAGAAGAACCTTTTGCTTGTTGTATTTCACATTCTATAGCTTTTTGTCAGCTCAAGCTACATATGCTTTTGGAGTCTGGTGCTGTGACAGTTTCTTGCACATTATACAACATTATACATTTTGCTGTTGTGTGCATTTTGTCAAGGAAATTACACTTACTTCTGAAGTGCATGCAGCTGGTCCCTGAAGAGTTAACTCTGTATTTAAACCCTGTATTCTGGCCTGTATGAACTTGACAAGGTATTCATTTGGCCCTTGCAGAATTTAATGCTTACAGCCTGTTGTTCAAAAAAAAAAGTCTGCTGACTAATGAATTGATTGCTTCTACTGAAATTCTTAACAGGAGAAGACTTACATAATGAAATTGTTAGAGAGCTGGTCACCAGTTTGGTGAACTCCTGTTACCTTTAAATGCTTAGGACGTGCATTTTAAGTAAAGTTTTTTCAATATCAGTAATTTATTTAATCAGAATAACTCCATCTGTATTCTATGATACACATCATTTACAGTATAGTGAATTATTAAAACGCTTTTAGTGCTGCCAATTCAAATGTTGTCAGTTTTAAAGCGTATTGGACCAGATATACTTTATGAAGCAGATTAAACTACTTATATATTCCAAATATTACAGATTGAAGCTTTTAAATTCCAACAATTCAGATATGGATTACGTTACAAACTAAACATAAGGCAGTTTGCAGATGATAGGAGGCCTGTCAGTCCATCTTAATCATTCGTTAGTAGTTAAAAATAAGTTGGATGATGATCTCACCCAGCCATATTATTGAGAAAAGCTTTAGCTTCCACAGCACAACTAAGTAGATTGTTGGCGTCCTTGTGTTAATATGTTTCTCCTTTTCTCCAGTTTATGTGCACTTCTCCTCAGGTTCCACTTTGTCTTCTGTTTTCTGTTTCACTATTGCATTATCTTCTTATCTGCTTGACTGTAAAAAAGATGATGTTCTTTTAACCTGTCAGAGTCTGTATCTAGTTGCATTTCGTTGGATTGATTCCAGAGTTTAAATATCTTTTTTGTATTTTGGGAAGCAAAATTGCACTTAATATAAATGATATTTTACTGTGCACATTATAAAACTTTAGCGCAACATTTTGAACATTTGAATTTTATACTAATGTCTAGAAAGTGAAAATGATGGAGCTATGTAAACATCTAAAATGTCTCACATGGTGCAGAAGTATCAAGACTCTTGCATAGTTTTCACATTTTGTAGCTTTAAAGCTTGTAGTCATGGTTCCTTGAAGTATCAGTTAATATTTTTATAGACACAATCTACTCTCCACTTACTGTACAAATCAAAAAGCAAAAAGAAAGGGAAAAAATGACTCCAGAAACATTCAAATCATCTGCTGTGGGAAAACTAAATTATTTAGGTGCATGACGTTAACTTAAAGGCCACTCATCTAATTTTGTCATTTGTTGTTTGTGTTTAATAATAGTAGTTCACATGATTTCTGAATACATACAACTGTAGTAAATTGTTGAGAAAAGCATGATATAGTCCTGTTTTTTAGTTAGTTTCCAATGTATTTGAATTTGTTATGAAATAAATGACTATTGTTTATGCCAATGAATTATGTCCCAACTTAAACAACACTTCATCTGCATTTGCTATGTGCCTATCTGCTCCTTAGAAAATATTAATCACTTCAGCTACAGGAAGACAGCATCCTGTTGTTGACTCAGGATCCTTGATGCATAATGTGATGCCACGAAGGGTGTGGTTATCCAAAGGACACCCAAGAAGTTAAATACCCAAAACAGACTCACCCAAACACAAGTAAAATGACATTTATAATATTAAACAAATTATGCAAAAATAAAATATTAAACTAAAATAACACCTAGTTCATCTTGAGCTTCTAACTTAATGAGTTTCCATGTCTTAAGATCTGGAGTAGCTAACCTGATCCTGGTATTTTTCCTTCTCAAAACTGTTAAAACTGTTCTTTTTAATTTAAAAAAAAGCTTCTCTTCTCACAGATTCAAGTAGTCTGTCTGGTCCCAGGGTTCACTGTTTTTCTATTTTTTTTAAAAATCTTCAACTGTTCTTCAAGTATTTTCTTTCTGATTTTTATTATAATTTTCTTTATTTTATTATGCTTCTTTCCGTCTCAGCCAGATGGCAACGGCTGTTTATTCTCAACCTGTCTGCCAGTTGCCTTTCTTCATTTTTTCTTATTCTAGATTCCTTCTTTGCTCACACAGCCATAGGTTAGATCTCAAGATATTATATACATGAGTGGTTACTCAGTACACTGCGTAGCTATTCGGGCTTGAAAGTCATTCTCTTCAGCTTGTCTCCTTCTCCTTCAACTCTTGTAAAACTCTCTCTGGCGCCATTAGCAATTCAACAGTTGGCTGATATCCTCTGGAACAGAGTATATATACATACAGTATAGTGGTAATACTGGTAATGGTGCACCTCTGCCATTTTATTTTCAGCCATTCTTACGTAGCCATCTTACACAGAAGGAATGTTATGAAGAACATAGGTGTTTCTGGGAAAATAATTATGTTTGGGAAGATTACCCCACGTGGCATTATAATTTCTCACTTGCTTGTTCCTTGGAATAGAGTCTCCAACATCTGCTTCTTTTTAAAGCTTTTTGGTGGCAGTGGCATTGTTTGAAGCTGCAGAGAGTGATGTCTGGACTCTGATAGAAATGTCTGGTTCCTGCAGTCTTCCTCCTTCAGATGTTTGTTGTCAGTTCCCTGTTCCTAGAATTTAAAAGACTTGATGTAATGTTATTGTTTTTTGAGGAGCTTGTTAGTCAACTGTATATTTTCTTTGATTATTAGTGGTCAGTTTCTATCAGTTGGCTTCTCTTTTGTGTTGCTCTGTCGATCTGAGGCGCATACGTCCATGAAGGTGGGGTTTGCCTGTCCTACTATCTAAATATTTTTCAGTTATCACGGCTCCGTCTCCACTGCCTGCTCCATTTCAAGGAGGAACTGGATATTGTGGCAGTTTCACAGATGTAGTTTGGTTTTTGGAATTCCTCCAGGTACCTCCACACGATGCAGAACCCATAAATCACAGGCTTAAAGGCAATTTTGAAGTGGATGTTTTATAGGATTTTTTTTGTCTATAAAATTTGTCTATAAAACCGTGTAATGTTTTGATTTAATGAAGTCAGCTTTTTATTTTTGGGGGAGGATGAGGAACAGTGCATCTTTTCCTCTACTGATGGTTAGATGCAATCAGCCTTTCTGGTTGCAACTGACACCTTAACAGCTCGCGCCTCTGACTTTGGCACACAACCTAGTCATTAGCAGTTGCCAAACTTTCTTGCTCCTACAGAAAAGATCCAGCATCAATAAAATACAAGTAGCCAAGTTAAATTTTATGCTCTTTGGAAACTGGTAAATCACTGATTGAAACAACTACTTAGTTCTATGGGAAATACTGCCTCCTCTTTTTTTTGTCTTACCCAACTGATACCTACTTCCGCTATTGACTGATCTTTACCTTCAGAGACCAGAAGAGTTAGAAGATGAAGATAATGACATCATCATCAACAACAATAATGATCAGAACAATGAAGAATTTACTGTTCGTATGTGTTCTGCTCTTAGTGTTTTTTCTTTCTCTGTTTTTCTAGCATTTTATCATATAGCTAGCCGTCACAGATGAAAGAGTAACAGATTCCATTAAAAATATGGTTTTATGTGTTCTTATCATAACCATCAGATATGTAAAACATGGAACATAAGGGGTCTTATCGGAAAGTACCAAAAGCTTCCAATATTTCCTTCTTTTGTTCTAAACAAAACTCACCATTGATAATGACTTCTTTCATTAAGGTAATGTTCTAATCATTGGGTTTTTATACCTGTTTCAAGTTCAAGAAGTGCCTCCTTTTTTTTGAAGTGGAACTGACATACATGATTTATACTGTGGATGTTGGCAGGCATTACCTTAACATCTGGAATGCCTTCCTGTAATTATATCTCTGATTAAACCATTCATTATTTCTCTCACCTGCCTTTAGCTTTGCATTCTTATTGCCCACGGGCAGACTGATCACAGAAGATTGCTGATTGCTTGTGAAGGTTTCCAAGCACTAAGCCGGTTAAGTCCATCAGCATATTATCTCAGGATTAGGAGGGCGTGCACTAAACATCCAATTCCAATATTTAATTTGCTCATGAGAACTCATGCTAATTGATGTCTTCTTTTATTTTTCATTTTGGTCCAGAACGTCACTTGTTGCTGTTTGTAGTGATTAATAATGGTCATATTCTATATAATGTTCTAATTGTGATGCTGAATTTGTATGATAGTGGCATTTGCAGTTGTTCTTTTACTAATTTCCTTCAATACTTCACTGTACTGTGAGTTTGTCTTTGTTAGAACCTGTATGTTCATGTTCTTAATATCATTAGAATAAATCATTATAACGCAATAATATCTCTGCCTCATTACCAGTGTATGGTTTAGGGGTCAGAACTCATTTGAGATCTTATCATTTTTTCTTTTTTCTCCTCAAATGACCTGCATGGAATTCTGATTCTCTTTAAAGAACTAGCACTTTGAAAAGCTGGAAGAAGTTGAAATGGATCCTGTGAAGCCACAAGAGTTCATTTAGGATATAAAATACCAAGCTGAAGTGAAAACTGGCAAATAACATCAGGCAGATAAAGGATTGTATAATCTCACTTTAGAGATTGTGAATGAAGTCATCCACATCTTAATTGCTTAATTAATTCATTACACTTATGTAGCGCTTTTGTGGACACTCCACTCAAAGCATTTTACAGGTAATGAGGATCCCCTCCACTGCCGCCAATGTGTAGCCCCCACCTGGATGATGCATTGGCAACCATAGTGTGCCAGAACGCTCACCACACACCAGCTACCAGTGGGGAGGAGAACAGTGATGAAACCAGTTCAGAGATGGGGATTATTAGGAGGCCATGATTGGTAAAGGCCAATGGGGAATTTGGCCAAGAGACCGGGGTAACACCATGCTCTTTTCGAGAAACACCTTGGGATTTTTAATAACTACAGAGAGTGAGGACCTCGGTTTTATGTCTCATCTGAAGGATGGCGCGTATTTACATTTATGGTGTCCCCGTCACTATACTGGGGCATTAGGACGAACACACAGACCCCAGGGCAAGCACCCCTTACTGGCCCCACTAACACCTCTTCCAGCAGCAACCTTAGTGTTCCCAGGAGGTCTCCCATCCAGACCTCACACCTGCTGAGCTTCAGTGGGTTTACAGTTGTGAGTTGCTGGGTGGTATGGCTGTTGACATCTATCGGTGGACTGTCATTTGTGAGTCTTTGTGCTGTCATTAAGGGATTTGTCTAACTTTTCAACACACAAGCTTGATTGTGGTATAAGATATTGTGGTTGTGGTGGCAAAAAATAATGAGATGGCTAGCCAGTGCACATGGTCTGGTGAGTATGTATGCTGTCCTCATTTCTTACAAGCTTCTTGATGCAGGGGGTTGTAACAATGAGTCATGGGTTTGATGAGAAAGGCTCACCAAGACCGCTGGCCTCTGTCTTCCAATATACTCATGGAACTGTACGTTGAATTGTGTTGTTCTGTACTGAAGGAAATAACCCTATAAAATAACTCTCTTACCTTCTTGGGAGTCGTCAACAATTATAATGGAAATGTCATCTGCTTCAGTGATTTCTCCAGTATTATAATGACTGACTTGGAGATCTTTCTTGCTGATTGTGCAGTTACCTCTGTTGTTTACACTTTGTAAAACTGAAATATTTATTAGAGAGGTAAAATAAGTCAATGTTTATTCCTCAATACCACACAGCTTTAGTCCTAGAATGTTATGTTTTTTAGTTTTCTTTAATTTAAAATCTGAGAAAAGAAATGTTCTTTTGGCTTGTTCAACCAGATAGTAAGTTCACATTTCATTAAGAGTACAGGTATGGTGTTCTAGGTTTAGTTTGAACTGAGTGATCTGTGTCTCGCTTTACTATCTGTATTAAGTCCCCTGTTATTAAAAAGATACACATAGCTTTGGTGTATGTAGTTAATGACAATAGCTATATATGAACGAAATGTATTTGACCGTTGCCAGTGTCAGAACAATGGCAATCACTTCAGAGGACTTTAAGTCAAGTGTGCTCTAACAAAATGGAACTGATATGCAGTTCAGGGATTTTCTTTCCTGCATTGATAATTTGCTTACTTAGAAAGGCATACTATCTGTGTGGATATCATTTATCCTTATAAAGTGCAGCCTCAAGCAAAGCAAATATCAATTGCAGTTATCAGAGGTTTGCAAGTAAGCAGCTTATGCAGAAGGTGGGGGAACTGACATTTCACACATCAAGGCTACAACATGCAGCCCCGTGTCTGTTTTCCAAAGGCTGTCACTTGACAATAATGTCCCTGATGGCCTGTCAGGGGCCTGATTCACATCCTGATTGTGTTTGAGTTATGCTTCGATATAACTACTTTAAACCAGAGTTATACATGAGAACCTTGAACAGGCAAGTACAACAAAGGAAACAGAAATGCAGCTACTGTCTATTTCACTTTTGCAGCTTCAACATGTCAAAGTTGATGGTTAACCCTCCATAGTCTTTTTTGAGAGACACATTTGAGAGAATCTCACATTTACGGTATGAGAAAGGCTGGGCACAGAATGTAGGATAGGGAAAAAAACAATCAAATAAGACAAGTCTACTGAGCTCTGTCAGACAAAGACAAGCTTCGTCTTATTAATGGACCAACACTGTTTGATTAAATGTGTCGGTAAGTCTGTAGGCTACGTTGTGACAATCGCCACACAGAAATAATATGTATGCTGTCAGCTGTACTTAATTGCACTGCTGTAAACCTGGCCAAGTTATCTGTTTTTTTAACTCCAGTTTAAACCATCTTCTAAAATTCTTGTTTCACAGGTTTTTAGCTTTAGATCACTTGTCCTTTCATTCAGAAATGTTTCTTTAAGAGACAAATCAGTCCACCCTTTAAGAAAAGCACGTCCTTTGTTCACCAGTTTTCGACCTTCAGCCTGGTTGAGCTATAGTATATGCTTTATTATACAGAGGGCCTAATCTTGGAGAACAGTAATTTCTTTTACTCTTTTCCTGTAAAAAACGCTTTTCTTTTATGTTATTGTATATTTGTTACAGGGAAAGATGTGAATTTTTGTTTATCCTACTCTGGATGTTGTACTTGTTGTGGTTTTTTGATGGAAGATTTGATTTCTACATTCTATTTTTCATGAAAGTAGAAAGTTATTCAGGATTTGTCAGGAAACTCATTTTGGATAAGAACTGTTTTTTTCATACTTACTCCTGTTTGTGGTTGATCGTTTGAGAGCCTCATACAAAGGATGTAGAGAACTTACACAAGGGAAGGAAAATAATGTGAATTTTCACACTCATTCTGTGTGTTGTTCTTGGTTTACTTTGGTATTTTAAGTTTTCAGTTATGTCTATATTGTTGTTTTATTCCCTAAATTTATGTGGGGAAGGTTACTTTTAAAATGTCAATAGTAAATATAACTGTAATGGATTACATTAACCCTTTAAAACTATTTTCCCCAACTACATTAATTTAAAATAATGAACCCCTTCTCTAAGTATGTTGTAACTGTAATGGATTAGAAAGAATTCATTTCTTTTGAATGACATGACTTTGCTCTGTACAGTTTTATTAAGATTGGAGTGGATTATTTTTCTAGTTTTCCTTTCAAGTAAGACACATACAGTAGCTCACTCATAAAGAATGTACATTTGTGAACTTCAGGTATGTTTATCTAATTTGTTAGATACATTTGTTGAGGTCTTAAGAGTTGCAATGATTTTACCCCATAACGTATGTTTTAACAAATGTTTACAGTAATACACCATGATTTAATCATAGGGAAGCCCAGCAAAAGCATATTTTTGAGACGTCACAGCAGTGTTACGTGCTCTTTTCCTATATTTAATTATAATATCCCATCCAGTTTATCGCTGGATGTTAGTGTTCCCAAACAATGGAATCAGAAAAAAAGTGTCCTTAGGTCATGACACCTCATCTCTGCTGAGATCAAGACTGGTGCTGTCCGCATCAGGATACTGCCACAACAGACAATGTGGTTGGTAGCACAAAGCAACTAAGCAGCTAACCATAAGAATTAAGTAAGGAGACATTTTCAGCTGACCACAGTGCTGAAATTTCCAGTTGTTTTGTACAACATTCTTATACCTAAGCAACATATGAATGGATAATTAAGGAAAAATTGAACTTTTAATTCCTTTTTCTACAGACCCTTGGTTCTTATTTTAGAATCACTGTGAGTTTTGGTTTTGATTATAATAAGTTATAAATGCACTATGGCTGTTTTTAACAATATTCAATTTCAAAACCTTATCATTAAGAACACATGAACAATTTGTAGAATAATTTTTGGTTACTGGTTACTTGTTCTGTCTACTGTGTCACTCTTAAGACACCGCCTTGTATACTGTCCACTGAGTTGGATGCTAATGTTCACAGTGCTTGCTGTCACTTTCCTATTTTTTACGACAGTGTGACATAATGCACAATTCTGCAGCTTGCAGAGATTATTATG
This sequence comes from Atractosteus spatula, assembly GCF_055471065.1. Lineage (NCBI taxonomy): Eukaryota > Metazoa > Chordata > Actinopteri > Semionotiformes > Lepisosteidae > Atractosteus > Atractosteus spatula. Next base: position 5,464,141 of record NC_142728.1, on the reverse strand, counting down.
TGCACCTTCACTGTGCTTAGCCAACATTTTCTCTGGATTGTTTGCTTGCTGTCATCAGTTCTATAGCTGTTGTACTGTGACACAACAGTAACGTGCAGTCTTGAATCGGGAAGAGTCACAGAGATTTGTTATAAATCAGTTTATTTTCAAGGAGACAGATCTGCCTGTGAAGCAGTTTTTCCTTTGATACCATTCACATAAAAACCAAAAGAAATGTTTAACCACTGATTTGTGCATCTTCTAACCTCCCTCCACACCATTTAGTGTAAACAGCTGCAATAAAGATGAGTGGTCCACCTACAGGCATTAGATATTAGACTCCAAGCCCCTTTCATCTGCCTTCTGTTGCAAATTCTAAACCCATTTATGATAATAGATAGAAATAAGAAATCAGGGTAGTCTGATGCAATCAAATATCATTTTTTTGTCATTTCTGTCTGATAGCTGAGTCTTAGTATTGATTAACTCCTCTCTCAAATATGTTATCAGGGGAGAACTGCTTTAGAATAAACAAACTCCATACGCTCTCATGAAAGAACCATCTCCTCATGCAGTATCAACCTTTCGTAGGTGTTTTGGAGCAGTCTGATTTTTTAAATTATTCCTGCAGTTTTGTGTTTTCAAAATAGTCGTTTTATACCTAATTTGAATCACATCTTCAGTGAAACACAAATTGTCTTAGATTGGCTGGTTGAACTAGTCTAATGTATAATGTTACACTTCTGTGTGTCAAAACAGATGCTGCTGAGATACTACAGGCAGTCTTTGTTTGAATATAGAGTACGTGCATTCATTATCACGAAACTGACTTTTCTCAGTATGGGTCTCTGGGTGGTGAGAGGAAACTATGGCACACAGAGAAAAAACACCTAATTATTGTGCAATCATGTAAATGATAGAAGATAGAAGTCATCTCAGGCCAGGATCGAACCTAGAAATCACAAGCTGGAGTTCTGTCCTGCTGTGAGTGATTATTAAAATGTTTTATGAACCAAATGCAAATACAAAAATGTCTGTTTTATTTCAGTTCCAGTTTCACAGAGACTTTTTGCAAAGTGCAATATATGTTTTAATGCAGAAAGTTAAATAAAATAGTAATGGATCAGGTAATGAGTATACAGGGTGCTTGTAAAGTTAACAGGCCTTTTTAATAGTTTTGGAACACATACAAATGGGACCACATAGAACACGTCAACAATGGAAGTATGCAGAACAGAGCACTAACATCAGTGTCCAAAATAAAAATCTTGGGAAATGACATTGACACAAGCATTTTCCTTATACCCTTATCTGTTCTGTTGTTTGGATAGGTCAGCTAACTTTATAAGCACCATGTATTTCACTCAGCAGTATAGCTCATTAAACAGTGTAATGTGCTTAACCGTGCCAAGTCTTGGTTTTCAAATATAATTATATTATAAGATATATTTATACATAAATAGATGCATGTATTACAAAAATGTTACAAATATATTTTATAATATGATTACATTTGAATACCAAGACTCATCAGTGGTATATACTGTATATATCTAACCTTTTATACAGTTATTTTTAAATGTTTTTTATTAGCTAATAGACAAACATTTAATTAGTTATTTTGTTAATTGACACTGTAACTTAAAGGGTATCTGGCTGAAGGCAGCTGGTTTCTAGTGGGCTAAAATTAATAGGATCAAAGCCTCTTCTATTTTTTAGTGCACTGAGAGTTTGACAGTTGTTGAGATTGTTAGACAGGTATGATACTTCTTCCGCAAGGCAGAAGTATACTGATTTGCATATCAGCATATGCTGTGTTATTTTATAATAAAACATATTCCCAATAAAAGGGTTTCTTGTAGTGAGAAGATTGACCAAAAGTACTGAACTTACAATAATAGTGTTAAGTAAAGAGATAGAACAGCACAGGGGTCTGTGTGATGCCCAATTGAGTGTCTTACTACTAAAAGGATACAGATACGTTGTTGTTTATACTGTACGAGAACAACAGGGTCACTGGGAAAAAGTCAACACCCCTACGGAGGGCCGGGAGCACCGGTGTGAGGTTAGCAAGAGCCGAAAATAACACAAAAAAAGCTGAAAAACGAAACAACAAGCTAAAAGTAAAAGGTGCCAGTTTGCATCACGACATCCAGGCTGGGCTTACCCTGTTTTACGGGATCCGGGGAAAAAGAACCGCTTAGCACAACGGTGACCCAACTGAACTTACCCTGTGTAATGGAGTCCAGTCTGGAAAAGCAGGGAGCGCAGGGCCAAAACAAAATAAAAACTCAATTTGTGAAAAGGGTTAGCCTGCCCCAGTAGAGGTACGTAACGGGACAGGCAAAACGAAAATGAAAAGACGACAAACGGCAGCCTTTTGCTGGTACAATCCCTGCGGGAGTGCCGGTGAAAATTCCTCCACCTTCCTGCTCGTTCCTTCGGGGGGTGGGGGTCCAGTGTGCTTTAAAGAGTCGTCACAGCTGTGGCTCATCCTCAAGCAGCCAAAAGAGCTGTGACTACTAAGGCATCGCCCTTCATCCAGGAATCCACGTAATGCAGCACCTATGTATTGCAATATATGAATATAATGGGGCAGTATAATTTATGCAATAATTATTGATTAAACCTCAATGTTATCTTGTTTAATCTATTTTAAACAGTATACAGTATTTTGAATACTAACTATCATGTGGATGTATAAAGTTAAAAAAACAAATATTGACAATAATTTGGGATTTTGTGAGTGGCATTTATTAATTTTATATTTCTAAAGTGGAATATACTTTCTAAAGTGGAGCCATACAGTAAGTACCAAGAAAAGAACGTACTGTAGTTTTTAATTTGGTACGTGAGCTGAATTTCTTACGCCAAAAACTACATTTTCTGACATCCCTCACAGCTTAAAGAATTCTGATACATGCAGGTAATCCGTACTGTACATCAGCTGTTCATGTATTGATACAGCCACTCAGAATGCAGTATTTCGTCCAAATACACGACACTTTACATTATGTAATTCAGTGGCCAAAGACAATCGATAGGTGGCGCTTGTGGTTTGCTAGATGTTAGTGAAACAATAGCTTCATTTAAGCTGTTTCTCTGCTGTGCATGTTTAAATACACTTAATATGGAACATTACTTTGGAATTTTACAACTAAAGGCAAAGTTTGGTAGCTGAGCATAAAAATAACAGCCACATAATGTCATGGAAAGTAATAAACTATATTAATTTAACAATACAAATATATTATACATATTGTATATGGCTGGTAGTGGTAACTAAAAATAAAAAATACACAATGGTATTCCACCTTCTTCATAAACATTTTATGCATCAAAGTCTTTAACTTGGTCACTTACTGTGGTTATTTTGGAAAACATTTGACATGCTTATTCTGACTATATTAAGTTTATATACTTTATAAAAAGCTATAATGGTTTAACTTTTTTAATGAGTACTTGGTGTTGTACATGTTGTAAAAAAGTTTTACTTTTTAAAATCCACTTAATATGGAATAGTAATATGGAATCACTTAACTAAAGAAATTAAAAACGATATTAATTTCAGGATCTAAATATATTTATATAGCTGGTAGTAGTACCGTATCTTCGAAACCAGGTGTTTTCTGGCAACAGCCTAAATGCTTCCACACACCAGATTAAGCATTCACTGCGCCGCCTGGAGGTTATACAAAACAACTAACAACAGAATTATTATTTTAAAAAAACTGCAGAACAGTACATTTAGCTGCAAATTGCCACATTATCTGGCAAGAATTTTGAATGGCTGCATCTGTACACTGCCTAGATCATCTAGATGCAATCATTTACAGCACTGTTTGGCAAGCGATCATTAAAGTAAAATTAAAATGTTTCATTGGTGCATAATGGCAAATTGCAATATTAACAATTTCAGTTGCTTTGAATAGTTTGCAGTGACTCTGCGAAATTCCTTTTCTGAGAATTTCCGTGAAACCAGGCACGAGAAATGATCAAGGTCCGATCCAAGCTCCATTCAAAAAAGCAAAGCTAGTGCCATCTATCGATCTGTTGTTAGCAATGGAAAGGCTGTTTGCGGCACACCAGCCAAAACTGGGGCAGTTTACTTACCGTTAACACAAGATTAATGCACATTCAAGATGCCTGCATCTGTAAACCCAGTTTCACTTGAGAGGAGAAGTAGAATAGATGTTTTTGCTGCTATTGTTTCTGAAAGTGGCGGAGCTACCCTATTAAATATTCATTCAATTTTTATGCATATGGAAACACATTTCTTTAAAGCTATTTCCTTTATGAATGTCTAATGAGGTAAATTTATATTGTATTTTTGTGGTGTTCCTATAGATGGTACCATGCTTGTTTGAGACTCCTGCTCTAGGACATTAGGAACTGTGCTCTGCGTAATGTGGTTATTTTTTTTAATTAAAACTATTTAGGATTTATTTTAAAGTTGTTGTGACAAATTCATTCGTGATAAACATGGTTCATGTCTTATAGGTCACGTTGCAAAAGACAGTTCATATTTAAGGTTACTGCAATAAAAACAGTAGCAATGTGAATCCAATGTAAAGCCAATGGGCCCTCAGCGACATTAAAATAAACAAGTATGTAAACTGACGAGTACCAGCTATTTCCTCATTATAATACTGGTGCTCTTTGGGAGAACTCTAAATTGTGTCTAGACCTGTTGCAACAGATGACATAAATGTAAAATTCTTAGTCCGCATCCTGAGGGAAGCTGTCAGACATTCTAATGAGTGCGTTGACTTGGCAACCCTTGTAACCATAGGAATGTAGACAGGGTGTGTGGGAGGGGGTAGCAGTGGTTCCCTATTGAGAAACCAGGTGTGTCTTTTACCACTTGTTCCAGGGAAAGAGAAAATAATGAAAAATAATGCAGTGACCTTGAAACAATTAAAAATGCAATATATATACAGAATACATCTCTAAGTGTTGTAACACATTAAAAGGCATGCAAAATATTTTTCCCATAGCTAACAGCTTGCACTCTTACTTAATTTCTATTATTATAAAATAATTACAAAAACATCTAAAATATGACTGATAATTGTTCTGTAATATTGCTGTTTGTTAAATTATAACTTGTAAGTTATGTTATATAATTCTGTGAGGCTTCACAGAAATTCATGGCAAATTCATAAATTAGATCGCTGAACTACGCAATAAGAAACAATTCAGTTAATCTTTGTATGGATCGTTACATGTAATCACCTGGAAGTCATTGAATCCAGGTAACAGGTATAAACAGGTCTGGCAGTTGCTTGTGTGCACAAGTAAACAAACACAGTTTTCTCACAGCTTCTTTAGGGAGAGATGCTCCAAGGCCTACAACAAGTTATTGAACATGATCCAAGAATAAGTCTTCATTATGGGCTATTGTGAAGGAAATTCAAACAATGGATGATGCATATCCTGGTCCTGTCTTATTGTAGGAGCACTTATCGTAAAAGAATGAAAATGATCACTCATTAATGAATTGCTTGTATAATCTGAGATTGTGAGATTGTGCGTAATGTTATTTTCATACCAAATGGAATCCATCCATTTCCCCATTATCATTATACCTAGTGAGTATTGAGGCTACTCAAAGCCTATCCCAAATGCATGTGGAGCAAAACGAGACAGAGCACCAGTCCATAACAGGGCACACGCATTTAGGGATCATTTAGAGACACCAGTTAGCCTCACGTTAACCTTACTAGGTGGGAAGAAGCTGAAATATTAAATTCCATTTTATGAAATCTGTGCACTTCCCAACCACACTGAGAAAACTACACTAAGAAGTTTTTTGAATGCACCACGACATTTCTTAAGCGTGTATTTTTTATTCAAATTCCTGAAAGAAGTGGCCTGAAAATGTATTACTTAAATTATCTTAATAAAGTTTTGTTTTATTTCTGTTGACTTTTTATTGACACATCTTGCATGTACAATACATGTATACAGTACATGGCAGATAGTTGTTACAAGATCTTTTTTCTACCTGATGCTGACCTTTATGTCCTTATACATAGAATAGCAATTGTTTTGTAATGTATTTTCCATTCAATTCACTTTAAAATCATTATGTTACACTATTAAGCCCAGCTATTTCCAGCAATAATTTTGAATAAAACTATTGGTTAAAAGAAAAGCAATGACAGAGTATTAATATTCAGCATGGTACTATGGTCACTGTAGGTACACAATAATGTTGGTGTGGTAGAAAAATCTCTTGGTGTGTTGATTCATATGAATCCAAATGACAGGAGTGATTAATATTGATATGTTTGCAGAAGCATGGATTATGCCATTCAAGTGTCTTTGTCCCTTCTGGAATAATTAAAACAAAACATTGCAGATGAGTGGTTTTTCTTCACATGCTGTGTTTATTATGGACATGCTCTGTTGAATTCATCTACAAATTACTAGTCTTTGTCACATGCGGAAGACTGGCTTCTTCCTAGTTTAATGGCAAATCTAATCCCTTTCTGCCAGTCTTTTCTGTTTACTGAAAGTATTAGTATTTTGACATTAACAATTGTAGCTTTGCAACAGTATATAAACATAACCAATACAACCAATCTGGTATTGACCAAGTAAGTGCAATGGACTACTTGACATTCAACATCAAAATAGGGGAATGCATTGAAAAACTAGGCACTTTACACAAAACATTGAAAAATTGGACAAAAATACATTTACACCACTTCTGAAAAATAAGATTTCATCACAACCTGGAGTTTCTGAAAAGTCTGTGTTATGAAGACTAATCTAATAAAAACGTTCTCTATGTTGTTTAAGTAGTCTGTACATTTATTCAATAGCTCCATCTTGTTCAAATTTTGGCATGAGTGTAAAGCTTGGGTTTTGCTCTCAGCATCCAAAAAAAATTACAACCATATTCTTTGAAGAATACATTCTTTTGAGCAGGAACCAAATGGTTTATTAAAACTATCCATAAATAATTAGAGCTAGGGGTTTCATACAGTCTGCTTGAGAAACATGTGCCTTGAGCTAATCCCAGGCAACACAATTATGAAAAACACTAATGTCAGTTTTTTAAGAACCTGGCTTTCAATTCAGCATAATGAAAAACCAAGCATGTGGACTCGCAAAGTGACCTAATGAATTATAACTGTCTTAAAAGATAAGTTAAAAGATAAGTTATTTTTTTATTTTAAAGGTGGTTTAATGCAACAAAATAACAGTTTTTCATGGTTGTACACAAAGTGAATGCTTGTCTCTATACAACACAAAATGGTGAAATGAAGTACAAATAGCCCTTTCCATGTCTGTAACTTGATATTATTTTGTTCTTCTTGTAATTATTATATCTTACTAAAAATCCCATATCTGAATTGTATTAGCATGAATGTGCAATAATATTACTAATCCATCTTAAGAATTAATTAGAACTGCTAAAAGATTGAGAGATAAAATGTACAACCTTGTTAGTTTGGTCAGAAAATGAATTACTGTTTATCTTTTTTAAATATAAACATGCCAATCGTTATTTGCCTAGATGAATAATGTACTGAGAGGTAAAACCTCCTTAAGTCACATTTCTGAGACAGATACAAAATAGGTGAGTGTCACAAGTCTATTAAAAGTGGTCATTTGTCATGTGTCAAATGGAAATACTAATTCAATATCATTAATCTCATCTCATACTTTGGTTCCTTAGGGCTTTGAAGTGCTACATATTGTTTTCTACTTAACACATTGTGAGCAGAGAGTGCTTTGTACCACCAGCTGACAGCCATGAGTAGCTACTTGTAGGATAATAATCCTCTTATTATTTAGCTTGGTGCGTATGCAGTTTTTAAAATTATGAATTACATCTAATCAGATCTATACCTACTGTAAATGGCTGCATAACCTTTTGTAAACCTCTTGTGCCAGTGTTTCCACCATTATCTCAGAAGTGTTCTGTCCAAGACTGTTCAAACTGAGAGCTAGGCTTTCATAACACTGCTGCAGAGGCACTAATTTATATTGAAAACTCCTGGTTCTTCCACCTTGAGTGTCCATCACAAACCTCATAAGTCTCTCATTAACATTGCTCTACTTCCCTGTATTCAGTCTTTATTGCTCTGGCATCTGCAAAGCTCAACATTCCAAAAGAGGACAAAGCACACATGCATTTCCACTGTCTGGTGGAGCTGTCATCTAAAGAAAAGCTGTTTTGTGTGATGTTTGACCAAGCTTGGCCTGAACCTTTGTGATCCTCTGTTTAATTTCTCTCTGTGACATGTATCTCACATAGCTGCAAAGTTGTGATCTGTTTTAAAAAAGGAGAGCATCCAATCCATTTTTCCCCCAATCTCTTAATCACTTTGCTCTGTTAACTGCTTTACACATACTTGTCCTTAGTTATTGTTTCTGTTCTGCTTGTAGGACACACAAGGCCTCATTTACATTTTTTTTTAACATCAAGCCTTATCTTGTTAAATGTGTATCAGCCACAACTACTGTAAGTTTGCATTTGCAGAGCTGATGCCCCAATGTAATGGTAATGGTTATTAGAATGCACATTCCTTAGCTTTATGTATTTGGAGTTATTAGCATATTGTTAGCAGAGCCCCCAAGCAGCACAGTGGTTAGCAGTGCTGAGGCCCTGGGTGTCTGTGTGGAGTTTGTGTGTTCTCCCAGTGTTTGCATAGGTTTCCTCCCACCATCCAAAAACATGCTGGTAGGTTAATTGGATTCTAGGAAAATTGACCCTGGTGTCAGTGTGTGCCTGTGCCCTGTGAATGACTGGCGTCTCATGCACAGTGTATCCTGCCTTGACCCCATTGCTTGCCAGACTTTTCATAAAGCGATAGTACATCCACACATGGTATAACTTATGCACAAGCCTAATGAAACACGTTTCCTATTTGATGGTGCATATTATAATTTTCAATTACATGGTCAAGCCATTGCTATAATGCCTGTTTTTGAAATGACAAATTATTTGTATTCATTTAAATGAACCTGTTACCTGCATCGTTGTCCATTATTCTGGGTTTTAACTACATTTTGTGTAGCTGAAAGAACTCTTTCACATGGATGTCTGTTATGCAGTGGTTATATTGTAATCAGAATTAAATTGCCGTGTCTTTTTTTGACAGCATCAGTCTGTCAACTTAACTGCTTCTGAAACCTTTGTCACTAAGCTTCCAGTTTTAATTGGCCTTCCAGTTTGAAAATTCCTGTCCATTTATGAACATACAGTATCTCTGTCATTTATTTTTTATCTGGTGTGGCGAAAATTGCCTAAGGGTCACTACATCAGTATTAATGTAGCTGGCGTCTATTTATTATCCTGTCCTGACATTTACGTATGTATAAACATTTACAAAGGATAGAGACAAATCTGCTAATCATTAGTCAGGTAATACCAAGAAGGTCATGTGGATTTTTCATCTTCCTTGGATAACAGAAACTACTGCAGAAACTAAGATATAAAGAATACTATTTGCAATAGAAGTTCTTGAAAGTCCAAACCTGCATCTTACATTCTCCTACACATTCCTTAACTCTTAGCTAAGTAACACCTCTAAGTAATATAATATTTACTATATATTATATACATAATATACATATTTGTAAGGATAAATAACACCACTTCTATAAAATATCAAATTTTCCGCAGATGATCCTACATTCCAAAATGAAGTTAAGGAGTTAAAGTCCTTCTTTGGTTACTTAACAAAAATCCATCCAGCTAAACGAAAGCATACTGTTCCTGGCATATTTAGAAACTGGAGGATAATTTTTTTTGCCTAAATTTAATCAGCGGATAAATTGAGTTTTAAGTAGCCCTCAGCCCTCGAAAACCCACAGGTTTTGGTTTGTCAAAGAAGGATCTAGTGGCAAAGGAAGGTTTTTAAGCTGTAACTTGCTTGCTTTTGTCTCTTCTGTCTCCCTTCTCTGTTCTTTATAAAACTATTTCTGTTTCATGCTGTCTGTTTTTCTAAGTATATCACAAAATCACATAAACATTTGCTCATCTCTTGGAAAGTTACCATCTTATACATGGTCCACACTGATTATTGGGGTTGGTGAGGGTATTCCCTTTCTAAGATAAGGGGCACTGATTATTACAGACATTGTAAAGACCCCTAGCACACAACACTATTAATATAGCTTGAAACCCTGTAGATATTTGTTAACTGGATATTCACTTATCATGAGATCAATTTTCCTGCAGTCCAGCACAATTTGTTTACAGCTGCCAGAAATTGCCGCCTGTCTTCTGTGCAGCTATTTAACTATATTTTGCCCCCATATCCTGTCTTCTAATAAATACATCAGCACCCATCTTTTTTACAGTGTAGGTTCATCAACAATGTATGTTTTGAACAAAAAAATGACTTTCAAGTTTTCTGCCAGAAGAGAAAATATAAAACCGAGTTTTTGAAAGATATTTAACAAAAGGGAAAACAGTGATTGAGATAGTTGTTAAGGTTTGGGTAAGCAGGGGCTTATGTACGTAGGGTGTCGATGTGAGTATCATTACAGTCATGGGATTATTAAGTGCTCTGCAATCACTTTTCCAGTTTTTTAAATGGGCAAAATAAAAATAAAAAGATTTATGTGCTACAATATTGAACTCCTATGGTCAACTACAGTCAGGTTGTCAGATTAGAGAGTCTTCTTATCTTATTATTAGTGAATGACATTTAAAACAAACACAAGATGGTAAATTTATGTAGAAACCAGTTGGATTCTGAAAATATTGAACAGCTTACTCTATGACAACAGTAGTGTTTCAGATTACTTTATAATTCATTACTTTATTCTAAATACAGTATATCATGTTTATCTTAAAGTGTATAGTTGTGTGACTATACACCACTATATACCATGATCCATTGTGATTGTCTAGATGGTTATCCAGTTTCACAAAAGGTCTCTCTTGTGTTTTAGAAATGTCATTCATCCAACGCTAATAATGATAAATGCACTCTACCAGACTGTCTGTGGATAAGACTCTTAGAAAATACTCTTTGCACTCAAGTACATTAACGTTTGACGGATTTGTGAGGAGCTCCAAAATCTTTACATACAAATTTGCGTTTTACTGAATGTATTGATTGAATTTATTGATATGCTTCCAAACAGTTAAAAGGTGTCATCTGTCAACATTTGAGTTCACAGGACCTTTTTCGCAAGCCCACAGGTTAATTTTGGTGCCAAACCCAGATGCAAAACCAGGTTTAAGGGATCTGGTTTTACTGCAGTCCCCAACCTTAATTAGGGTAGGAGTTATTTTCCAGGCTCTGTTGGACCTTTAAACATTCTGGACTGAAAACAGAGTTCATAATCGTGACAACGCTTCCTGTTTAAAGTGTTAAGTGAAGTAAATCTTAATACAGCAGTATGTCTTTTGCTTTCAGTGCACAACTGATGTCTACAGTTACACCGGGAGAAGGCTCCACAGCCGAAACGTTGTGTTTTCTTTCTGCTCTTTTCAGCATTTAAAAAACCTATTACTTTTTCCTTTGATGTCTACAATTCCTCATTTTCACAGCATTACCAAATGTGTGGCAGCATACGTAAATTGTAAAGCGCATGGAATACTCTCAGTTGGTTCTGTATTTTTACCAGTTTCTGTTGCTTCTCTGGCTTCTCTGCCTTTGGCTTAGCCTGCCCACTTCCTTGATTTAGACCCCTCCTGAACAACGTTGCATTTTGGGAAAAATTCCCTGTCATCTGCCACTTTTATCAAGATCTAAGTTTAATACAGAAAGCATGCTCACACACCTTATTGGGTATTTTGGTGATATTAATACTAAAGGAGTGTTCCATGTGTCTCCTGAAATAATTCACTGGCTGACCTGGTGACCTCCCACATCACTTCAGCTGAGTATTGATTTTGCGTCACCTCCCCTGCGTGCTTGGATGAAAGTTCTGGCCAGCAGCTGCTGAGAGGGATTCTGATTATGTCTAACTTGTCAGAGAAGATGTGCTAAATCGAATTTTACCACTGCCTTTTGAAGATGTAACATATGTTCCTCTTGTTTGCTTTTTTTGTTGCAATAAGCGAAACCTTAGACGTGCCATTCTGTTTTTATTTTCTGTGGAAAATGAAAGTAGCCTACATTTTTTTTTCTGAGACTTTGTTCCTTTTCTGCCATAGAGCATATCCCCCTCAAACCCGAAAAAAAACCTGTTTAAGTGAAAAAAAGTAATTGTGTTGGTCCATAGGGGTAATTTGCTTGGTCATTATATTGTTTAAAAGGAGGTAATCTTTTTATTTTTACACGAGACTAAGAATTCCTAATACTAAGCATGATTACATGATTACATGATTAAACTTCAGAACTGTATACGCAGATTAAACTTTTGTGTAAAAATGTATTATTACCTTTTCCTTTAGCATGACAATGAGAGCTCAGGATCTTATTTAAATCAGATCTTCTGCTTATTGGAATGAGATTTGCTTATGCTCCTGGGTGCCTTCTGAAATCTCACCATAGCAGAAGACTTTTTATTTTGAGGATTTAAAGCTGTAGCTCTAATCCCTGAATTAGGTACCAGACCAAGAGAAATAAATGCCCACTTCCTTTCTTACTTAATGATTTGTTAATCTTTGAGTTGGTGTGGTTCTGTTTGTGTTTAAAAAAATAGTGTTGGGGACCACCTGGTTTCAAATTCATCCTTTCATATCAGCTGTCTACCAACATTCAGGAATCAGAGTGACACAAAATACTCAGAAACCTTTTAAGATTTGGATGCGTAGGTCTGGCAGGTCCTCCTTAGCCTGGTATTGTGGTGTGGAAGATCTATATACATGAGTCTCCTGTCGTAAGTAACCTGTACGCTATTTGCCACAATCTTAGTCATAACACTGGAGAACTGCGAGACCGGGACTGTCTGGATAGCCTGTGTAAAAATGTTTCCATCCTGACTTGGCCCGTAACCTGCTTGTGCAAACCCTTGCAAAACTAATTTTTAAGGATGGGAGAGCTGCACCACACTTCTCCTTTCTAGTCTAAACCTTCAGAGAAAGAGATCCCTGCTTTATCCTTTTTAATCCTGTGGGAATGCCAACCCACGTCTCCCTTTAAACAATTGGAAATATTAATCTTTTCCTTCGTCTAACCATATCCCTTTACAAGTTTAACCTCACAACTAGACGATTAGACTCCTAGACCTCTGTTCTGAACCTTTTTATAGCGAAAGAAACACAGCCAATCTAAATTTCTCCTCCTTGCAAAAATGCTTGCACCTTTTCTCTCTCCAGCTGGTTTCTAACTTGCACACCTGCAGTGCACACTGTCACAGGTGGCAGAGAGGCACAGTTGCCCCATTACATTAGGTTAATGTAATAGTTAAGAAAAATTGTTGCAATGTGTTTTACACAAATATTGTTGTTTTTAAAAATGTAAAGCTATTAAATGCACCACCTCAAAACATATCAGTGTTCAGATGTTTCCCTGTTTTTTTTAAGTGCATAAGGAAGTGCTCTTTGGCTGTACCAATGTACAGTGTAAATTATGCAGTGACAAGTTATTACCTGCATGCAAAACCCTGTCAACATTTGAAAGTCAGGCTTGAATTTAATCTAAATCATGTAATTTAATTTGCTCCTTGTACAGTGTTTGCTAAATCTTCTAATTTGGTAGGATCTGAAAACTACTACTTTGATCACTATACCAGAATCTAGCTAATCAAAACCTTCTGAAAATCTAAATATATCAATAATGTGTTCTTTGTGTGTCTATTCGAATTGCTTGTTGAAGGAATTCCTACAATTTCATCAGACAAGATGTATTTGTTCTAAATCCATGTCGACTTCTCTGTAGTATGTTATTTCCATACAGTTGATCCTCTGCTTTAATGATGATACTCGTGCAATGGAGGTATTTGTCTCAAGAGTATGACATGGGTGTTGAAAGAGCTAAGCAATGCTGGAAATGAGGAAGACTTCTGCTTAGTCCTCCTTGAAGTGAACAAACGAAAAAGCTGTAATCCCAGAGGCGATACAAAAGTAGTAATACTTCAAATCAAGCTACTAGCAACAGGAAAAGAACATGAGATGCAGCCTTTAGCCTTAAGTGATAGAAGGTGAGATGGTACAGTAAGTGGCTCTTTGCAGAGGTGTCACAATACATAGAACATGTTTTGTGTTTACATACTGTAGTTATATGTTTAGAGCTTATTTAATATCGGTCCTGACATTTCTTCAAAAAATAGTTCTGGTGCGTGGGCTCTGTGTCTCAGCTAGTGAATTTGATGAAGCTACAATTACAGGAATTACAGTGCTTGCTGGGATATGTACAGTCTTCAAGGCAGCAATCTCGAGATTGCTGGCCCTGGTAAATTATGCTTTAATCATGGCAAGACAGTGAAAGTAAACTCTTTTGCTTTACAGTCACAGTTTTTTTTTTGTTTTATTGTTAATCCCTGGATGTGCACCAGTGCTGTTACCAGTGCTCCATCGCTCTGTGCTGTGCCTTTGTGATGTCTCTGATTATCAGTGCTGAACAGATTGTTGTTTTGCCCAACATATAATTTGGTGGCTGAGCATCTGCCACTGATGATGTGAAGGTTATGTCTTAAGCAACATGTCACTGAAAGCACTCATGAGTGCTTTCATAATGTTCACTTTTGACTCACGAAGTTGAATCGTATTTAAGTTTTGCAACTTAAAGGTGGTTAAGGAGTGAGTGAACCAAGAAAACACTTTATTGTGATTAGTCTTGGCAGGCTGTGAAAGATGTTCTACAAAAATCACAGACAGTTACCTTCTTTGGTTGCAGTTTTGGCAATATGGAATGAAGTACCTCTATAACTATATTTGTGTCTACATTTTGATGAAATGGCAACTGTTTTTTTTCTATGAATAAACATGGTTGAATGTAGCAAACTAAAAAGAAAAACTACCATCTGTTTTTGTTTTCGGATATGATTAAGTAGGACTTATATTCTGTGTTCTTTTTAGAGCTCATCACAAATCACTGTTTATCCTAATCTTACATTTTTTCTCCCTTTTAGAAATACTTTCAAAAACTGTCTTCACGTCTTTAGACAGGGTTATCTGAGAGCCTCTTGAGTTATTCTAAGCTGCTGCTGTTGCTAGTTTACTTGCTGACAAATAGCATGCACTTTGTTTTAAATAACTAAATTGGAACTCCTTGACCTGGTTTGAGGTTTATTTTCTATTCTCTATGCAATTTCCTTTTGCAATTGATATGATAAAATATGTTTTCTTTTACATAGAAAAGACATTTAGCTCCTCCATACCATTTCCAAATTAAGATGATAGAATGTGTGTTTAAATTTTAATAAGTAGGCTTGTCTAAACAAAGCACAGGAAATAAAATGTGTGTATTGCCGAAATGTATCTACAGTCAACTTTATTAGATTTGTGGCCAAAGCCACACACCTGAACGAGACTGATGTGTTGTTTTTCTTTTTTTCATAATTTAATTCACCTCTTCTTGTTCCTGTGCAGACCATCCATAGCTTTGCAGCTCCCCACTAAAACCTGTACCAGTCATGCCTTCTTAATGCCTTAGCATAAATAAATGCAAACCTCATAAGCCTGTCTTTTAGATGACTGAATACAAATTTTATTTCCTTGGAAATTACTCTGTGCTATATTTACTTCAAATAATCAATTAACTGACATAACATTAATTGCTTGAGGGTTTTAATGAGGTAAATATTGTGGTGTAGATCCAGTGACAGTATGGAATGCACATAGCTCAGTTTGAAATATGAAGTAATAAAGAGAAATATGGTGAGAAAGAACAAAAGGCTGCTACTCATGAGATTATACCAGGGGTGTCCAATCGTGGCTGTCTGCAGGATTTCATTCAAACCAGGTGGTTTAACTGGACATTTGTAACACCTCCTCACAGTTCTTTTTCAAGTGCCGCTGCTTTAAAGTGCTCTTGAAAATCTTCAGACACATCAGCTTTACAGATCTGAGATTGAACACCCCTGGATTAGTCAATATGTTTAGAAACAAGTTATACTGTAAATATCATAGATTGATACAGCTAGCATTGTGGGTAGATATGCAAAACACCTATTGCACCTATTCTGTTAAGCCTGCTGAATGAGTGCTGTATCCACATAGATATCTTATTCAGATGTTATCTATTGTAATTGGGACTGCATCTCAGATAAAGTCCTGAATGAGAGTGCACAGAAAAGAAGGGAAAAGGTTTTATCATTACAATCACATGTAACTGGAAGACACCAGATAATGGAATCGGTAGTTATCGTTTTGACACCTCAGCTACTTGATTTAGACTGAGAATATATTTTTGGTAAAAAATGTTTCCTCTTGGTTGTATTAAAAATGATATCTTTTTTTAAAACTGGAATTTAATGAGAAGTACAGAAGAAATGGCATCATTTTTAATTTCAGTGCATGTTACGATACTTTGAGCTAAATTAATCAAACAGGAGTATTCTTAGTGTGGGAATCTTCCTCTTACTATTGAAAACATAAATCTTTATTACTGTTTCTTAATCACTAATCATTCCCATTAATGAATATCCATAATTTAAGACTAATTGGTTTAAAAAAAATAACTGATGATCCATTCATAAATGACAAAATAATGAGATACTGGCATGTTCAACACAATCAGTGGTTAAAAATGAACTAAAGACACAAATTAAATATAAGGGCAAGTGATGTTAAAATGGAGGACAAGAAACACTTTTTTTTTTACAAAAATGTAGGAGTTGTGAATAAATACCCAGCCAGTGTATCAGCTTCAGATTCACAACTTCCTTCAACAAACAGCAAGACGATATCCTTGAATCAAATAGCTAAAAAACAGCCAAGCAGTAGATGGATAGATTGGCCTCTTATTGA
Organism: Atractosteus spatula; assembly: GCF_055471065.1. Classification (NCBI taxonomy): domain Eukaryota; kingdom Metazoa; phylum Chordata; class Actinopteri; order Semionotiformes; family Lepisosteidae; genus Atractosteus; species Atractosteus spatula. The sequence goes on along the minus strand of NC_142728.1, from coordinate 5,447,328 downwards.
TTGAAGCCTTTCTTATTTCTAAGGATATTACTGTGTTAATAGCAGATTTTTTTGTGATTGTTGTTTTATCTATAAATCAAGTAATCTAAATATTAGGTTCTGGGAGGTTAGGATGTTAATGCTGTGTTTCATTAGTCTCATTAACTGATTTAAGCGAGTTAAAATGGAGGAAGAAATATCTGTGTGCAATTAGTGGAGGAATTTAGAAATTAAGTAGCTAGGACATCAATATTAGAGTGAAATTGCAGAGAAATGTTTATTTTTGAGTGATTAAAAATAGTATTATGATAAAAGCCATGTACACTTATTAAATTGCAGAAAGCTGTATTAGTGAGGAAGTATCTTGTTACTAATTTCACCTGGTCAGAAATATATCAAATTCAAATGGTGTGAATATTTGTTTGTTTGGCTATTGTTTCAATACTTCAGTATGGTCTGTCCAAATATAGTTATATATATATATATCGTATATCTGTATATCTTATATGCATATAACTAAACTGTATAATATTCAGATTCTTATATGCATTTTATATTTATATTTATTTTTTATGTATAGATATATATATTTTCAGGTGGGTAGCTGCGTCAGCATGCGTAGGCTGCAAAGGAACAAGTAATAGATTTATTCCATGCTGAAAAGAGAAGAAAGAAAACACAACATTTCGGCCACGGAGCCTCACACCTGAAGAAGGCTCCACAGCCGAAACGTTGTGTTTTCTTTCTTCTCTTTTCAGCATGGAATAAACCTATTACTTGATATAAATATTCAGACAGGCCTGCTGCATTTTTAGATATTGTGCCTAATTGAAATTCATCACAAATTATTTTTAGTGGAATGTTTCTTCTTTTTCCCCTTATTGTTCTTTCATTGTAATGCATATTGTTGTTCAGTTTAGTCCCTTTTCAGTTAAGTGAGAATTTCAGCACTGGACAGCGCTTCTCTGCCCTCAGTTCACACTTGCTCCAGAATCAGCACCACTCTGTAACGCTGTGAGTGGACAGCTCTTCTGTACTCTTGCCTGTATTTGGAGGATGTGTTTAGGAATTGCATTTATGTTTCTGTCTTCATGCTAGTACGAATCAAACTGCATATATACTTTATTTTAAAGGTGAAGTTAATACAAAATCCTGAAAGTGATCGAGCAAGTCAACTCACTAGACATCTGCAAAAATAGGGCCCAGAAACAGTAAAAATTAAGCTTGAGAGCATTAAAAAATCAGAAGACACTTCTTTACACAATGAATTTAAGTCCACTTACAAGTCATATGGTTAATGCTGATTCTGTGGCATCCTTTAAGAAATTACTTGATGTTATTTTTGGATAATTAAGCTGCTTGTGAGAAAATAGAGGATTGAATGTAAACCTTGTCAGATACTTTTCTTATTTTTCTTTTTCATTTTTTTAACCAAGAAATGCAAGCCCAGAAGCATTTTGTGAGACTGTTTTTCATTTCTGATTGACAGTGGCATCTATCCTGTATGGTTGGTAGAGCATTAAACCACTGTACTTCCTAATGGTCACTCAGCTGTTAGACTTTGTTTGTATTGGTTTTTGAAAGTTTTGTTGAGACTTTGGTGTTTATCTTCCTTGTGGGCAAAGAGTAATTTAGTAATTTACTAGATGAACAGTTTGACATTGCATTTTCCAGATTGCCTGCATTATTAAGGCCTCTTATTTTGCAAAGAAATATGTTAGAAGGAAAATAAAAAAAAATATTTTGGTCAACTTTTCTGTGCTTTCAGTTCAAATACCCAGAGTGCCACAAAACAGAGCAGCTGTTCCCAGAAAGTGGGATATATGAACTAAAAATCTTCTCCGTCAACCCACTGATAAATAAAATGCCTTTATCAACAGAGATTCTGTGAATTCTTTAAAATGATACATTTTTAGAGTCCTTCTTTTAAGCATTTAAATAATTTATTTCGCTGTTCTAGGTACTATGATAAAAATTACTGCTCTGTTAATAGTTGTACTCAATTAGGTTTTGTTTGTGTGAACATGAGGCTACTTGCCTTTTCTGGCTGGATTCCTTTGTAATACTGAGAAATACTACCATGATTGTTTAATTGTTTTCATAATGTTGTAAATTCCATAACTTTGTATTATCATGTTTCATTTATAAAATGCTAGATGTAGAACCAAAAGACTGTAGTTTAGTAATGTGTTTTTTGTTACAATGTTCATTACGTTTTAGACACAGAACACTTTGATCTATAACCAGGCAGTAGTTGTGAGTGGTAAGTATAATAATAGACACTCAAAACAGTGCCTGATTTTTATCAGGACACTTAGTACCCACCTGTACCATTTATCTTTTAAAATGAAATGTGGTACCATTTCAAAAAGTAATAATGGACATATTAAGATAATTTGACTTCAGGGAATACATTATTATTTCATTTAATAATTATGATAAGATACATTAGTATTTTCAATGCGTGTTTGGGATGAAAGGCTTTCTGGTTTTTTTTCTCAGTGAAAATTCCTTTTTTCTTCTATTTGGAATCATGCAGGTCATGTAAAAAAAAAAAACTTCAGACAGGGTTTTCACTTTTTGTCCTTGAAACATAATGGTAGAAAAAGAGCAAAGATATTTCCAAAAGGAACAGAGGACTATGGTTCATACTTAGAGCACAGTACAGGGAGTAAAATCTGTAGTCAGACACTTCAGTATAATAGGCTCACTTCCTGGTTGAGAATTGTATTGTAACGCTCCAGGGTTCACGTGGGTATGCACCCTCGCCGCTGCCGCATCAGGTCGGCCCCCCACCATCGGGGAATCAAACCCAGGCCTCCGGCGTCACTCAACAGGGACCCAGCCGCTTGAGCCAAAGGGAAATCTCCCCTCAGCCCGGCAGCTGCGGTCCCTGCTATTCACAGGGAAGGGCGGTGACGTCACCGCGCTGGTAAGCCGGCTCGAATGACCTGCAATGGTGGCCGTATGCGTTACAGTATCATATATCAAGAAACGTGCAATACAAAAATGCTTAAAGAAACAAGTAAAAGCTAGAATCATTGGAACCACGATTTCCAGTGTCATTAAATGTGAAGATGTTAGAAAATAATTGTAAAAATAAGTGCTCTTGATATCCTCTTCATCAAATGATTATAGGAATATTAGATATATGTAGATTATTCCTTTCAGGCATTATTTAAATTGCACCTAATTACCCATTACAGTCAGTGCAGAAGACTAAAAATAGTCTGTTTATGTAAACGTAATCAACTAAACCAGTACGTTTGAATATCTGAAGCTAGTATGGGTTTTATTCTTACTGAACCCTAACAATATATAACATCTTATGGATATCACTTGTACAACTGTTTTGCCTATAACCTAATTATGAATTCAGTTTTGTTCTGTTTGTGAAAGCAATCCACGGACCCATTTGTTATAAAACAAAACCAGCTATATGTATTGTTTGCAATTCAGTGACTGGGGGAGTGTGACTGAATGCTAATGTCTACAGGAAATGAAGCATTCTGCTAATGAGACTTGACAGATCTCATCCATTGAGGCTGTGTGATATACTACATAGATGGGGCAGACCTGCTCAGAATGCCAGCATTAGTCTCACACAAAAACCACATCCACTTTCTCTTCAGTCCTGTGTCCAGTTTTCTACTCCACTTTAGAGGTACTTGTCTCTATGGTAGTGCTGACTTCATCTATATTGATCTCAACACAATTCATGATGACAATAGAAGAGAGATGAAAATTCAGAACATTTTAATAAACTCTCTTGTGTGCATTGTTTAATGCAGATACTGTATGCAGACCTGTTTTAAATGAGTGGTTTGGCTAATGATTTGCAGGTAGAGGATGTTAATTGCTCACGTTTGTATTGCTGATTGTAGCTTTTAGAAATTCAACAAATTGTACGAGATCAAGCAAAAAAAAAACTAATGGGAGAATTTAGATCAATCAACCTAAGCAGCATACATTTGGGAGGTGGAACTCAGAGGTAAGAGTACTGGACAAAAACCCATGTGAATATGGGAAACTTCAAGCTGGGAGGCAGCAGTACTACCCACCACACCTGTGTGCTACCCTGTTGAATGCATTTTTCCTTAAATTATGGTCACCTCTTATTAATTATTTGCCAGTGTAGTTGTTGCTTAAGGGCCAATATGTTTTATAGTGGGATCTCTTTATTATTATTGTTAATATTATTGGGACTTTCCTCCACCACCAATGTGCAGCACCCACCTGGATGATGTAACAGTAGTTACTCATGCACCAGTATGCTCCCCACACACCAGCTATCGGTGGGGAGCAGAACAGAGTAATGAAGCCAATTCATAGATGGGGAGTATTAGGAGGCCATGATTGGTAAAGGCCAATGGGAAATTTAGCTATCACGCCGGTGTAATACTACCCCTCTTTTCGAGAAACTCTCTGGGATTTTTAATGACCACAGAGAGTCATGACCTTGGACTCAGCCAAAGAACAGCACATTTTTTACAGTGTAGTATCCCTGTAATTATACTAGAGCATTAGGACCCACACAGACTGCAAGGTGAGTGCCCCCTACTGGCCCCTGTAATACCTCTTCTAGCAACAACCTTAGTTTTTCCGCAGGTCTCCCATCCAGGCTCACACCTGCTGAGCTTCAGTGGGCTGCCAGATATGAGTTGCAGGGTAACATGGCTGCTGGCTATATCACTTTAGGTGTTCCACAAAGGGAGGAGGGGAGTTATGCTCTATGGTGAGGAGTCAGGATGGATGTGCTGTCACTAGAGTGGTAGAACACTGGAGATTTCTGTTTATGTGTATCTTTATAATATAGTTCAGGTGGGTAGCTGCGTTAGCATGCATAGGCTGCAAAGATCAAGTAATAGGTTTATTCCACGCTAAAAAAGAAGAAAGAAAACACAACGTGTTCTTTGGGTGTGAGGGTATTATCTTTATAATATTGTTTATTTTATGATGTTGTTTTTGTTCTCTTTATCTTATTGCTCTTTAATGCTTGTATGTGAACTTTATTTAAAAAACATTAATAAATGGAAAAATAAGAGAAGTAACTTGAAATCTGTACAACCTGGCCCTGACTTGATCTCTTTGGATTCCTGTCACCAGTCAGGACTGGTTTACCCTGACCATGTTCTTCTCTTTCAGAGCCAGCATGTTTTGTGTCCTATTGGAATGGCATACTTAATAAAAATCAACAAGAGAGAACTGCTCAGGCCATATCACAGTTTATACGACACGTAAGAAATTAAATGACAAGAAAACACAGATGGCATAAACTGCTTTAACTAAAGGCTTGCTACTCTGTTAATACTCATTTGGCAAGCTGTCTTGTTCATGGTTGTTGAGTTTATAATCCTACAAAAGTTATAGCAGCCAGGACTGGCTGCCAGTGTGCTGGTTTCAGGCCCTGATAAATAACATCTTTCCTTCCTGCCCAGAATATGTACACAAATGTGGCATGAAATCTCAGTTTAAGAATGGTAACAGCCTAACATTGATTCCCTAGAGAAAGCCTTCAGGTGTTGACCCAATCTGCACAGAACTCTTTAGTGGCAAATAGCTGCTGGCTATCATGCTGTGTCCATGGCATATGCAATGCATAGGAAACGCAGTGGAAGAGAGATACTGTAACCGGAAACCAGTTCTTGTATTTTCTCACTTCTCTTTTACTTTTCAACTGGTTTGTTCTATATTTGTGTATTTTCTATATTTTATATCAGTGTATATTTGTATGTGGAACTGAACTAAACTTTTTCAATATGGTCCTGTGAAAAACATTTAAACCAGCACGCATTGAAATGCTTTTTGCACAGTAGTTCAGTCACCATTCAGTGTTTGTAACCAGTCAAAATACCATACTGTTGTCAAGCAACATAGTGATGTTGTACATTCAATAACATTGGCTTTAATTTGTGAGCAATTCAAATCTAACAGCTGTCTTTTATGAAGTTGTGAAGGGGTGTTGACACAATTCCATAACTATAATCTTTATTAGTTTTTCTCCATGATTCATTTCAGTGATATCTGTTTTACAAATTCTGTTTACATTTTTCATTTCCGAGTTTGTAATATGTTTGAAAGCTGTATAGTTCATTTGTGAAGAATTCACCAGTATTCTGGTTGATTAAGATGAGCAGTGGTCAGGGGGCAGTTTTGAAACACAAACCACAGTATGAGTAGTTTCTTTAGTTTCTCTGATGAACCACTGTATGTAATTGGTGAAAATTAGATCAGTGAGTCCCAGTGGTGTATGCTGTGAGTCACAACAGCCGCAGATATTAATCCCATGTGCTTATTTTCTGCTAAAAGGGAAATATCTCCTAAATGTTAAAAGGCATGAATGCTACAAAATCCAGTTTTCTTGGTTTTTGATTAATAATTTGCAAGCAGCACAACCGAAGCAAAAATAATCAAGTTGTTAGTATATTTGGAAACACCGTTCTCTTAAGGGTCCTCTTCTTGAATGAGACCTTGTGATGCATGTCCCATTTTCCTAATGAGAAGATCGTAGCTGTTTTCTGTGCCCCTCAGAGCCAGTTGTGCATCTATCTTTTTTTTTAACTCTCCCACTCTATAGTGCTAGCCCAAATTGCATCATGATTGCATTAGTGATTTTCATCATTGACATTAAATTGACAATATCGCTGGTGTTTATTAAGTGTCTGCCTTATAACCTTGTACAAGTATGGATGCTATTTGGCTTTCCTGCTGCTACCAAAATTGCCAGTTTAATTGACATGGTAAGATACCTTTGGGCTTGATTCTTACAAGAGCAAAAATGTGGGGCTTTGTAAGCCATTCATTTCAAAATAAACAGGAGCTGCTCAGCAGATACAGTGGAGAGGGACAAAATTAGCACAAGGGTGAAGAAAGGGGGAGGGCTTGTCATAATAAGAGCATATACATTGTTGCTCCTGAATGATAGCTTTTTTCAAAGTCAATGTTCCCAAGCGCTGCAAGATTTCCTGAATCATCAGGCTTCAGGCATAGTTGACTCTGTCAGCACTTCTGCCCAGGCCTGGCCTTCTCACACTGTGTCACATTAGCATGTTGCTGTACTTGAACTTATTATCTCCTCTGCTGCCCTCAGGGGTTGACAGTCGGGGCTCAGGTGTCAAAAGCATTGGCTAATAACACTACAGAACATTTCACACACTGCAAACACATCGCACAGCAGACTGACAGCGTGGTGGTCAAATCGGTTATGAACGGCTCAGAGTGCTTGTGCTCAATCATCAATGAAAAGAGTGGTGGATTACAGAAAAAAATCTTACCTTTAATGGGTGCACTAGTTTTACTGTGCTCTTTATCTCCAAAATGTTTATTTTATCTTGAAAGTGACATACCATACGGATGTTTTTGCTCTGCTCATAAAATAATATTTGACCTCCTGTCCTAAAACAAGGTCCGATGTAATTGTTTAATATTTTATTTTACCTAGAAACTCTACAACAGGATTTTAATTTTGTTTTGTTTGTTTTTTTCCAATGTGGCCTCATGATGTCAAGCTATACCCAATACCTAATTTACCAGACTAAAAACTTAAGAAAGACTTTGGAAGAGCATGTTACATGTTTAACATTTAACGCTGTGCAAACACAATTAATCACTGTAAAAATGCAGAATGTAAACATTTAAAATTAATGTTTATGAATTTTAAAAAAACATGAACAGTAAACAAGCAGTTGTCTTGGAATGTTTCTGTTGAAGCTGTGTTTATTTCACGGGCATGTCTTCCTTACTTTAGGCTTTAACACACTGGTATTAGGTTTTAACCAATCTTTGTATTTGTTAATTAGCAGGACTTAATTGTTCTTCCAACAGATTTATTTTCTCAGCAAGAAAGGTAAAGAATTTACTTGGCTTTTGCAAGCCAGACTCGAAAATAAGTAACTAAAGATGTTTTTTTATACTGTGGAACAAACAAGCTAAAGTGACACTCCCCCTAATAGTTAATAATACAGAAATATGTTTATATATGGATATACATCACATAAACTTCATGCAAAGATAAGTGAAGCAAACTGTTTAGCGCACCGCCCATATAACCGTGTCTCAATGAGCTTACCTAGTGATACATGACAAACTGCTCAAATCTACAAATAAGAATAATTTCCCTGTATAAATGTCTGAGCGAAACATTTATAATAAACATGCAGAATAAGCATCTTATATCTTAGATCATATCTCTTGGCCTATTGACAGATACAGGTTTCGCTTTATGTTCTGGGTGCAAAGCCAACGTTAGACCACATAAGTCTTGTACATATTTTGTTCCTTTAGATATAGAATATAGCAGGTGTTCTAGGTATGCTTTAATTATCAACAGCCAAAGACCTTTGAAAAATGTTAAACTTATCAAATTAAGCTACAAATTAGCTCAATTAAGTAATTAACAGCATAGGTGGGATGAAAACCTATAAATTCTGCAAGCCTCCAGGACTCCAGTACTGAAGTTGTGTAAACATGGCTTAATCATCCTCACACTGAATTCTCACCCTGTTTCATCCTCCGCCACTAAATTTCTCCTCCCATTCCACTGTATCATTATTGCCAAATAGCATTCTATTGTCCTTTAGTTTGATCCCTGAAACTCAATTTGCTGTCTCTTTGGAATCTCACAGCCACCCAGAGCCTCACACACATAATCAAGTGAGCAAATCCATTAAGTCAAAAGATAGTTATGTGATACAGTGAGTCTGCAACATCTTTCAAGCTGCAGTGTGTATAAAGTTGCATCATTAATAGAAGCTTATACTATTTTGTCTTTATTTTAACTTTGAATTTAAATATTTGTCAAACTTTAAACTGTATTTTACATCAGTACTAATAGTTTTTTTTTCTGATTCATTTTGTATCGGAATAATTCATTTCAGAACTGTAAAGTATTGGTAATCGGCTGTTTATCCTTGAGATTGGCATTGATTTAATTAGTGAGAAGTGAACTGAAGTTTTTCTTCCATTATCTTCAAACCCCTCAAATGTGGAGCAGCTTTGCCTTTCACCTGAAGGAAAGAAACCCAAGAGTGTTCCCATTAAACTGAGGTTTCCATGTCATTTACCTGGAACTGTTTCAAAAGTCAAATACAGTATCTTCGAGGTTTGCACTAAAATAAATGGAAAAAAGCTGAAGTACTGTTTTGTATACTGGTGTTAAACATGATGTTGCAGAAAATGAGAAAGGAAATTTCTTTTTGAAAGTGATGCTCATTTACCAAATTGTTCTATCTAAAACAACAAACATTTTAGTTTTCTGAGCCATTTTCTCTTTCTTTTGCAGATTATAAATGTGTAAAAATAAATTATATGTATGATCATCTCAGAATTTTGACTTCTTCCAATTTTTGGCTTATGTGCAATGTACAGCACAGTATGACTATAGAATGATTTCTGTTTGTCGGTCTGACTTTTTAAGGTATAGTTCAAGTCTGGGTAAAACAATACTGACCTCTAGCAATGGAAAAGAAAGGCACTGCTTCTAAAAATCCTTTAAAGCCTATGAATCATTCAAGCAAACCATGTTCTTGTTTTTTTTTGTTTGTTTCTGTATGTTGTTGTAAAGATTAAATTCTGAAACATGTACAGTTGTATGCAAAAGTTTGGGCACCCCTGGCCAAATTACATGTTTTGTTGATTTTCTAAGTGAAAAGTAACCTCTGTAGTGAACAAACGTAAACTTGACATATTTCTGCAAATATTAATGCACAGTTACTATTTATTTGCTAAATTTAACAGATTGGAAAAAAAATAAAGCAGTTAACATGGATTGTGCAAAAGTTCGGGCACCCTTCCAGTTGATCCACTAGTGTTTTTTTTTGTAGGTCTCAGAACTTAATTGACTCGTTAGGACTTAATCTAAGTCAGGTGACGACAATTCCAGAGCTTAATAAATTCTCTGACTTCGAACCTCTCAGGGTGTTGTGCTTACACTCAACAACCATGGGCTCCTCTAAGCAGCTGACTGAGGATCAGAAAATTAAGATAATTGAAGCTTACAAAGCAGGGGAAGGCTATAAAAAGATACCTAAATGCTTCCTGCTTGCAATTTCCACTGTCCAAAATGTCATTAAAACATGGAAGTTAAGGGGACCTGTTGAAGTCAAGACAAGATCTGGAAAACTAAGAAACATCTCTGATAGAACTGCTTGTACACTTGTCAGGAATGCAAAGCAAAACCCCCATATCACTACAAAGGACCTGCAAGAAGGTTTAGCTGGCATGGGAGTAGTGGTGCACTGGCACAAATATGATATGTATGGAAGCATCATCAGAAGGATACCTTACCTGAAATCTCATCACAAAAGTCAATGTCTGAAGTATGCAACACAACACTTAGATAAGCCAGAAGTGTTTTGGAACCAAGTGCTGTGGTCTGATGAAGTTATTGAGCTCTTTGGCTACAATCATCAAAGGTATGTTTGGAGAAAAAAAAGGAGAAGCTTTTGAAGAAAATTACACCTTGCCACCTGTTAAGCATGGGGGTGGATCTATTATGCTTTGGAGTTGTTTGGCAGCCAGTGGCTTGGGAAATATTTTGTGGGCCGAGGGAAGAATGGATTCTACTAAGTATCAACAAACCCTGGAAGCTAATGCCCCACAGTCAGTAAAGAAACTGAAGCTGAATAGAGGTTAGATATTACAACATGACCCAAAACATACCTCAAACTCAACCAAGATCTACAGTATTTCAAGAAATAAAAGATTAAGGTTTTAGAATGGTCTTCACAGTCCCCAGACATGGATATTATTGAAAATCTGTGGGTAGGTCTCACACATGCAGTGCATGCAAGACAACCTAAGAGTATTTCTGAACTACCAGCATTCTGCAAGGAAGAGTGGGAAAAAGTTCCTAAAGCAAGAATAGGTAGCTGGCTACAAGAAACGTTTGGAGGCTGTGATTTCTGCCAAAGGGGGTGTTACTGAGTACTGACTGACAGAGTGCCTGAACTTTTGCACATGCCACATTTATTGTTTTATTTTTTTTTCAATCCATTAAATTCAGCAAATAAATAGTAACTGTGGATTAAAATTTGCAGAGATATGTCGAATTTAAGTTTGTTCACCGCAGAGGTTGTGTTAATAAAGGTGATTTTGTCAGGGGTGTCCAAATGTTTGCATAAAACTGTTTGACAAATAAAATAGATATCACAGTAATAATGTATGTCTGACTTGTGGAAGAGATTGCCATGGGAATATGGTTTTGATTGCTTTGGTGCTGAAAAGTAAAGCATGTTTCTGTAATTGAAGACAGTTTTGCAGGCAGAATATTAATTTGGGGGTATGAAAGAGGAGCTTTACTTTCGTTTTGAATTCTAAGTGCATTAGCATGGGAACAAAAAGAGTCTAATTCCTTGCTGAAATATAGAGAAAAAAGTTTTTTTTATGTGTGATAATAGTTGTGTAGGGGAAACAAGGGAGAGCAGGAATATGAGGCTAAGAGGTGGAGTAAGCAGGACTAATGAAAAGGACATGAGAATAAGTAGGGGTGAGAAAATGAAGCAAAAGATGGACATCTGGGCAACTAATTCAAGCATAAATGGGAAAATCAGCAATATGTGCTTAAACGGAATCTAAGAAAACAGATGATCATTGAGTGATGGTAAAAGGTTAAGCCTACTTAAAGGATACCTTTGGCTACTGATGTCTTTCAAGTACAGGCATCTTTGAAGCCCTGTGAAAGGAAACAGAAAGGTCAGGGTAATCATGGCAAGGTAAAGATAAATATTGGCTATCTTTGATCTTCACTGCTCTGGCATTCCTTGAAACGGTTAACCAGTCTTCCAATTTTGTCAATGTAAATGCAGCACTTTCTTCAGGTGCTGCAAAAACGATACTGTTCCTTGGTAAAATGACCAGACAGCTCATGTATGTGTGTTTTTGAATTATATACTGGGCATGAAAGTAAAAATATTACTCTATTTAAGCAGATGTGTGTATAATTTTCCAAAAAACAAAGTCTGTTGATTTAGGATAATATTTTAATGTTTTTGGTATCATTTTGATTTATTGACTGACAGTCATGTACTCTACTGACTGTAGCATTAACACTATACATCATCGGATTACCACATTACCACATCATTGGGAGAGACGATTGGACACGCATCACTTAATTTGTATAAAGTTTAATGAAAATGAAAAAATCAGGTGGCCAACAGTATGAAGTAACTGGGTCTGGAGAATGGAGATTCTTTGGCATTGGGATTAGCAAAGGTTTTAGAGAGGAAGGGAAGGAGAAATGAAATGTGATGTGGGGATTTTTTTTATGGGGTTGATGGTCCAAAGACTATATTGAACTCAATGTGAAGCATATCCTTTGTCATTAAAAGTACTCATTTGAGAGCTATGTTTTGGAAGTCATTAAAAGTTATTAAACTTGAGTATTATATAATTATTGAACAATTTTACAGACTAAATGTTGTCGTATTGCATTTGGGCAAATCTAGAACGTGATAAAAGTTGACTGGGCAAAGCCAGGCTTTTCACCAGTTTCAGCTGGATTTCTAGACTTCCCTCTACTTCCTCCAAATCTTTAGAATTGTTGTTGGGTGAAGAGTTTCATGCATGGCATTCATCTGTGTTTAGTCTTTCATTTCAGTAATTTGAGCTTAAAGACCACTTTAAACTGCCTCACCAGGCTAAAGACTTGTAAGAGCTTGCTAACGTATCTGCAGTGGATTCTTCAGTGGTTGCCAAGAAAATGAGACATGTTTCTGGGACAATAGAAACAACCACACTGCTGCACTGTATTGCCAATGCACCAGCCATGTTTGACCATCATATATCAGCTGGCTGCAGCAAAACAATGAGCAGTGGAACGTCCCACAGCAGTCTGTCCAGAGGCTGATCAGGAGCATGCATTAATCCTGCCGGGATAGTGTTAATGCTCAGGGAAGTCAGTTAACATTTTCTTCCTTTGCATTGGAATGTGTACTGCATGTGGATCTAATGTACTGTGGGTGTAGACCCCCCAGGTTATGGCTGTTGCATTGTGCGCATTGATATATGTTGTGTGTTTAAGAAAGTTTCAAATATAGTTTAACTGGAGCTCCACTGTGCGTTTATTGTTTTTTGTAGTTGTGTTAAAAGGGTATAAAAAATAATAACAACAGAATGCTTAATATGATTCTTTGGTCGGCATTTTTTCACATTTACTGTAAATTCTTAGAAGCTACTTAAGGGTTACGTTTCAACATCCTTACTTAAACTGAAATTCACATACTGTAAGTTGGAACAAACTCTTACACTATATGTTCCCACTGACAACTATTATTATCATTCTTACATGACTGTAATTAAATGATGCTATTATAATATTATTAGAGCATTGTAATATACAATACTGTAGTGTTCTTACCCCATTAGTGGACTGCTGGGACTGTTCTTTAACCTTTGCCCTCTCGCTCTGTTAAAAGGGCAGGTGTAGACCATTTCCTGTCTGTGCTGTGCTCTTTCTGTCTCTCAATCCATCTCAATGATTAGCAAGCACCTGTTAATTAATAAGGGCAATACACCACAGTGAATTTGCAATTCTGTTATCCTACTTTTTCTTCTCTCCATGACATACTTTCTAAAGAAAAGGGCTGACCACTGCAGCACTTTAATAATAAAATCGTAATTCAAGCAAAGAGTGTTGTATAAAGTATGTAACGGAGCTCTACAGTACATACCTTAAAAAGGGTACTGTAGGTAGATGCAAAAAATACAAAAATGTATACGTTTGGACAATGCACACGAAAGAGCAGAAACACATGAGGTAATGTAGAATAAGGTTAAGGTCACTTCCAACCTGCACCTGTATGTTTTAAGTATTAAGGGTGGTGTGGTGGCTCTGTAGCTAAGGATCTGGAAGGTTGCTGGTTTGTATCCCCCGGCCGGCAGAGGAATCCTACTCCGTTGGGCCCCTGAGCAAGGCCCTTAACCCCAGCTGCTCCAGGGGTGCCGTATAAATGGCTGACCCTGCACTCTGACCCCAAGCTTCTCTCCCTGTCTGTGTGTCTCATGGAGAGCTAGTTGGGGTATGTGAAAAGACAAATTCCTAATACTAGAAATTGTATATGGCCGATTAAGTGATCTTATCTTAAATTATGTCCATTGCACATGAGTGTTGTGCTTTAATACTGTAATAATCGTTTTGTGCATCAATATATATTAACAATTGACAGTTTAAAGATTGCCTGATTATATGTGGCCTCCTCTAAATTAATAATATTTAACATCTCCATTTGAAAGTTTGTTTCTTTGCAGGAATGTGCAGTTATCAGGTCTCTGCTGTTACACCTGAGAGCCAGCAAGGATGGATTTTTGCTGACAAAGCCTGTTCTGTAATTTTAGTTCTAGCCCTTTTTGGTCTTGTGTTTTAGCTCCAACAAATAGCTAAATACTCAATTGGATTAGTTTTTCTTCATCTCTAACATATTTGCCAATTAATATTTTTAAAACAAAAATGAAGCCCTTGTTTCTCCAGTGGGAAATAAGATGCAGCATGCTTTTAGATGTACTTGGTAAGCAGCACAAGATATTAATCTAACACAATTCAACTGCTGCATTTCCAGCTTGAAAAGAGGGGGCAGAGGGATTAATGTCAGCACATTTACCTCTGTACTTTTTTTCCAGCCATTCATGCAGAACAGTTGTCTCCTTAGTTTGACTAGTTCTATGTGCAGTTGTAAGCATTAATCTGCCAAATCTGGAACAGTTCATTCAGTCCTAAAGGTTTGTAATAAAAATTATAATGAGCAAAATCTGTTGGGAATGACAGGGAACATAACATTTTTAAGGCTGTAAGGGATGAAGGTATGTACAGTTTTTGTGCAATAAAGCAACAGAAAGTGATTACCTATATTAGAGTCCATTAAAGATATATACTGAAATCTAAGTCAGCCTTACAAATCTGCTACTGTTCTCAGCCAGGTTGGATCCTTGTTCTGTATGAAGCTACTCCTGATACAGTGCCTTTTGCAATCCTAACATCTACTATATACCGTAAGTCTTATACACTCAAACACGGCCAATGTTTCAAGCATGAAATCTGTTTCACTATCATTATAAGGTACAATACCCTTCAAAACTACTGGGACATAGTCAAAGCTATTATTTTACTTTGCAAACAAGTCGTGTTTCTGTGATGATGTGAGGAATGTAAATGATAAGCACAGAAATAAATGTTTTAATTTCAATGTTTTAAGGTCAATATCTGGTTGCATACTGGATATTTTTGAAGCAGTAACTGCATGAAGTTCACAACTTATTGAACTCAACAAACT
Organism: Atractosteus spatula; assembly: GCF_055471065.1. Lineage (NCBI taxonomy): Eukaryota > Metazoa > Chordata > Actinopteri > Semionotiformes > Lepisosteidae > Atractosteus > Atractosteus spatula. Next base: position 5,432,083 of record NC_142728.1, on the reverse strand, counting down.
GTGTAATAATTTGAGTCACTTTATCAAACTTGCAGCCACTTTGAGTTCTCTAGGCATGTTCTAACCTTTTTTCTTCTACATGTAATATGTATTCTCGGTTGGATTAAACCTGTTATTTAATCTGAGAGTTTTCAGTTTTTCTCCTGATGAATCTCTTATTTGCAGTGGCTGTATTTTTTGGGTCATGGTCATGGTGCGTGGTGAGAGACAAAATGCTTCTGTGAACTACAGATTTCCTTCCTCTGCTGCCATCATTAATTACATTATCAGTAAGCCACTTTCAGAGGTACTGTAACCATGCATGCTAGGACATGACATTAACTCTGCCTTGCTTCACGGATGACGTGGTGTTCTTTGGAGCATCTACAGTTCCTATTTTCTCCACACTTTTAACATTTCCATCACTTTGGTAAAGGTTAATCGTGGTCTCTATTTCCATAAAACTTTATTCCAGACCTCTTGTGGCTCATCTTTGTACAAAGCCCTGATGCATTATTGTTCCTTATTTTGTTTAAAATGAATTTGTATTCACACACTTTTAGTAGCCTTTCTATTACTTTAAGAAAGCACTGATTTCTGGCATATTTTCAGATTAATCATGTTAATGAAGTCAATCAAGTTCACAATGCTTTGCTGCTGTCAAATATAATTTCATTCACATAATTTATATTTGAATGAAAGAAGAAAAGTAGTTGAGACATTCTTTATTTTGATTTTTATGGGTGATCCTTTAATTTGCCATTAAACTTTTTTTTCCATTCCCAAAACAAATAGTAGCTAGAATGTCATTTAGCGTGTAATGGAGGCATTGATAGATTAAATATTCTATAACAACTGCAAACGGATGCATATCATTAATTTCAATATTTTAGATAAATTACTCTGCCAGAGCATCGCACTGCTCTTCTCAGTCTTTCATAAATTACTTCCTCCTGCAGGATGAAAAAACAGCAGCTTTATTTAATTACACCTCAATTTGCAGTACATAATGATCTGAAAGCCAGTACAGGATAATAACAGTGCCATTATTTTTTGACTGTCATATTGAGTGTCCTCAAGGACCAAGGTCTTCCGAGTGAGAAAGACTTAATATTGACAAAATATCCATGATCAAGGTCTCCTGATTTTTTTAACTGGTAAAATTCTTAAGTGTGCAGGATATGCTCTATAGCCAAGAATTAACCTGATTCAAATCCATACTACTGTACATGTTCAGGTATATCCCTTGCCAATTCTATCAAGTAGCTCCCAGAAGATGTACAATTGGGCTGAAGTCAGTTTATAGGTTTTAATAAGTGAGCAGAACTTGGAGTGTTATCACTGGAAGATGTGTCTGAACTTGCTCTGCTTAAAGTGCTCTGGGCTTGCAAAGAAGTTAATACCCAGAGAGGAGAGTTTTGGAGGATGGGTATAATAATATAAGAGTTCAACTCTTAGGAATATTGTGATAAACCAGTGTCAATAGTAAAAAGGCTTCATACCCCGTATCTGCAAGTTTGAAATGTTTTTAAATTTGGGAAATAACCTTCTGTATACCACATCATCCAAATCCAAGCCTGTCAACACAATATCTATAGTAGGCACTGCTTAAAATAATGAATAGTAAAGGATTATGAAAAGTTGTGGAGTGATTCTCATTATATTGCCATTAAAATGAATGGCATTTCTAGCCAATGGCAATAATCCAAAATGTAGTTTTGATTTAGTTTTTAAAGTGACAAGTACATATTTTCCTATGCAGTTAGTTTTTAACCTGCTTCTTTATAGAATTATTGAATAGTGTGAGCTTGAGTTCAGCAATCATGTTTAAGTAGTCAGTTTAATAGTCAATACTGATACATTATAATTGTAGTTACCACTTGGAGGCTCTTTTGAGATAATTATCTGTTGTATATAATTCAAAAGCAGTTTTGTATTTAATCTGTTAGATCTTTTATGTGAATGTAGACTGATGCCAGTGAGCAAAGCCCAGAACAAACTTAATTACCCAACAGCTACATTTAAATTTTGTGCCTAGGCCATATTTTCTGTTCCATGCAGGCTGAAAACGGAAAAGAATAAGCATACAACTAATAGAACATAGATATGTTTTTAGTGCAAAACAATGACTTGAGACACCAAAATATTATATACAGATGCAGCCATTCAAAGTGCGCGTCACAGACACGTACCGCAGGTGACGTCGCTCAGTATGACGCAAGATGACGCGTGGCACCGCAGTACGTGATTGGTTGACCGACAGGGGCACTCGTGGTCCGTTGGTCTGTCGTAGAAAGACTTACAGTAAAAACGTCTTTGCTGTGCCCGTTGTAGATATTGAATTTTACCACTGAAGGGAAATCTTAGTAGCTGAGCATAAAAAGAATAGGAGCATACTGTAACGCGTGTGAAGGCCATAAACGATATTAATTTTGGAACATAAACATACAGTATATACTGTAGCTGGTCTTGGTACTTTAAAGAAAAAAATACACACCAGTATTCCATTTCTCCCTAAACATTTTAAGCTTTGAAGTCTTTAACTAACATGATACCGGAGTCAACAAGCATACTTTTAGAATTTGATTAAAAGGGAATATAATATGGAATCGCGTATCTAAAGAATTTAATAACGGTATTCGTGTGCTGCGACAGGGCTGTGTAGGGCTTTTTCGCCTGCCTGTTCATGCGAGCTGTCTTCTAGCCGACTGGTCTAGGTGCGTGACTAGCAACTGGGAGGTTGTGTGATCGAATCCAGCTGGTGCCGGACTTTTCTTTTAACAAACATTTCTTCGAAAAAATAGAATAGCGATATTATGGACAATAAATTGACTTTTATATTTCAAAATATCGCAACATGAACGATATTTGCGATATTTTGAACATATCTTCCCTTCTGACAGCGGTTCCTCCTTCTATTGTGTGTGTGTGTGCAACAGAGTAAATTTTTATAGAGAAATGGAGGCTGGACAGTATGCGTTACAATATAAACATTTATATTGATTTAAATCGTGTTCTGATTTAAATCGCAAACGCGTGTTTAATTATGTGTTTTTTAATCATAATCAGGCTAATGCATTTCTACATTTTCTGTATGAACCAGCTTAGAGGTTCATACAGAAGACAGCTTGTGTTTAAATTGAGTGTAAGGTAATTTATGCTTCTAAAGTCATGGTCAGCATTTATTATTGTACTGTGCTGTAAACTTTTTCTGTGCCTAGTCACATTATTTTATAGCGTTTTTATTGCGTTATTAAATCCGGTGGCGCTGTGTGTTAGAGTAGTTTCCTGACTCCCTTGTCACATGGTCTGTGATTGAATCCCATAGAACTATGACTTTATTTTTTAACAAACATTTCTTTGAAAAAATGAAACGTTTCCCTTGGTCAGAGATTAAATAAAACCTCACTCGCACCAAACAAATTTATATTTCTAAATATCACAAAATACGTTCATTGTCTTCCAATCGAGTCGAGTTGACATTGGAAGCCTGCCACACCCGGACTGTTAAACCAACGCATTAGCACGTCAAAGCCCATCGAGGGTATTGAGCCAGTATTGCCTTTAGTATTCCCCCCTCTCCCCTCAATTCAATTCAATTCAAGGTGTTTTATTTGCATGACAGATGGGTACAAGCAGTGTTGGGTATGTATATTGTAACGCTTACGGCAGACAGGCACTGTGTAAGAGCCGGCGCACCAGAGCAGCGCACCGAGGGAGCGTCTGCATTTCTAACTTAGTTTTTAAAATTAGTCAAGCAATATGAAGCATCTCCTTTTACTTAGTGCCTGAGCATAAAAAGAATAGGAGCATACTGCAACGCGTGTGAAGTCCATAAACGATATTAATTTTGGAACTTAAACATACAGTATATGGCTGGTCTCGGTACTTTAAAGAAAACATACACACCAGTATTCCATTTCTCCTAAACATTTTAAGCATCGAAGTCTTTAACTAACGCGATACCGGAGTCAACAAGCATACTTTTAGAATTTGATTAAAAGGGAATATAATATGGAATCGCGTATCTCAAGAAATTAATAACGATATAATTATATTCATGTTGCAAAAGAACTGCAACGGACATAAAAACTCCCTTGCTTTTAACAGAGCGTTCCATAATTTCTAACTACGAAAATGCCAGGTGAAAGGATTTGTAAACATATTTTGTTAAAGCAAGTCAGAACCCATTCAGAGCCTACATTACATTTTAGCGTTTCATTCTGAGCAGAAGACCCTCACACCTGAAGAAGGGGGAGGTGTTTTTCGCTGGAAATCTCGCCTGCTTCTACTTTACAACCGGAGTGCTGGCTGTGACGAATTAAACCGGTATTACAGGTTACAATCACAGACCATGTGACATGGGAGTCAGGAAACTAACACAGCGCCACCAGATTTGATAACGCTATGAAAACGCTATAAAATAATGTGACTAGGCACAGAACAAGTTTACAGCACAGTACAAAAATGCTGACCATGACTTTAGAAGCATAAATTGCCTTACACTCAATTTAAACACAAGCTGTCTTTAGCCCTCTAAGGTGGTTCATACAGAAATGTAGAGATCCAGGCTCAGAACACACAGCTTCATTAGCGAATACATATGGAGGATAACTAGAGAAGACGTTTTACAGAGGATGGATTTTTAGAAACATCCCATCAGTGACATCACTGAAGTCAACTCCTAGGTACTGTAACTGTCGTGTGGATAGTTTCACAAGAATCAGACAAAGGTTTAAGCATCGCTTGTTCTAGATAAAACTGCAAAAAAAAACAACAACCCATAATGTACTTCTTTGCGGCTCTGTTTGCCCAAATCATATATTCACAACGTGAAATCTAGAAAATAATATTACGTAACCAAAATCCGCAATATGGAAACAGAACCTGTGTAATTGTTGATAGATGATGTACTCGTAACATTTTTTCAAGACGAACTACAACATTTAAAAAATGACTTGTATGTACTTGATATCTCTAATCAATCCACGGGTCCCAGCACGAAACGAAAGTAAAACGCATACCGTTTCGCGCTTCTTATTAGTTGCTCAAAAGTAATTTGACCGTATGAAATGCATAATATAAACCTAGAAACATATACGTGAGTAGTACTTAAGCACTGTAGTATCGGTGTTAAGACATACCTCTCAAATACTGTAAATCAAGTTAAAAATATCTCAAGATTCTGGTCATAATGAAACCATGTTTCGTGTATGTTTTCTTTAAAGTACCGAGACCAGCCATATACTGTATGTTTATGTTCCAAAATTAATATCGTTTATGGCCTTCACACGCGTTGCAGTATGCTCCTATTGTTTTTATGCTCAGCTACTAAGATTTCCCTTCAGTGGTAAAATTAGATATGAATATTCAATACTTAAACGGGCACAGTTAAGACATTAAATATACATATACATACTGTATACAGTACAGTTTGCATACGGTAATATGTTTATGTCCCTAAATCAATCTCTTTTATGAGCATGTGAAAGGCATGGTGAATCACTGTACTTTGCATGATTGGAAAAAAATGCGTGATTGCGAAATGCTGTGGCGTTACTTTTACAAAGACGGTCAATGAAAAAAAGAATGTGGACCAGGGCAATACTTTGAGTTTACAGCTTGTCCAAGGTCATTTATTATTAATACTATTATTAATATCTTCGTTAAAGACTTTGATGGCTACAGCTCAAACATGAGAGGTTGAGCTTTATTAGCTCCACCTTGCGGAAATTCCGGATACTATTATTTTGCTAGCGGTATTTACCGGTAACTCGCGGTATTTACCGGTAGCTTGCGGTAGACTGCGTACAGCGTACCGGAAAATAATGCGGTATCGCCCGCGCATTTTGAATGGCTGCATCTGTATTTAGATTTTCAACTCAAAGGGAGTTACTGATGGGGAGCCTATGTGCTGTGTTTAGTTTTATTCACAAGCCAAACAATTACACAACAGATTGCTTTTAGGCCTAGATATCTGATTTATTAGTCTGAAAGAAATAGAGAAGCAACGAGTGGAGATCGGCCAGGAAGGGACAGCAGGAGGAGGGTACAGATTTTTGTTCTCAATTTTAAAAATCAACAGCTATTTTACATTTTTTTTCTTTGTTTCCAATTGTTAATTAGCTTGGCACGTATCTTTGGCCACTGTAGCAGAGCAGGTGGATAAGATCCTTTCAGATGCTTTTGATGTTTTACACACTTCATGCACCATGGTGCCTACAGGAATGGTTGCAATGGTTGGACGGCACCCTTCATTTTTATTGAATGTTTCTGTTGTTTCTTTCTACACTTATTATACAGAACATTTGTGAAACTAAATGTTTCTCTCAAGGCTGTGAAACACTATGCAGTTTCTCTGCTGCCTGATTGCATGTGATCAGATTCAGCTGGACTGCATACAGTGCACTTGTTGGTGTTGCTTTGTGGGGTAAAATACTGTGCAGGAGAGTTTGCAGTCTTATGTGCGATTGTGTATTCACCCTCTTCCAATGTCCCATTTTGTCGATATATCGAGTGCCTTGGAAAGGTATTCACATCTTTGAATCTTTGTTTTCCAAAGTGAACATTTTTCTTAGCTTTTGACATTTCAGTGCAGATTTTTCTGACATTTATCTGCTTTCACCAGTAATGTTTTTGATTAAAAACATTCACTTTCAAAATGTGTGTATTTTAAAATGTAATTAAAACTCATTTGTAATTCAACACAGTTCATTCAATTTTCAGTGTTATGGTCCAAATAGACTGTGTGGGATTTTATTCAATTTCATGAATAAGAATGTAAAACATTGAGGATTCCCTAGCATTGTATCTCTGCAAAGGAAAACAAGATGACAAACAGATTTTCTTACTGTGCTGTAAGAAAAGTGAAGGCTTAGATCTGAATAGTTGAAATTTAGGCTTCTCTTGAGGATAACCTGTTGGTGAAAACACATTTATTTTTTTAGTCTTCTTAAACAGCCTTTATTCCCAACATTAAATGTACATCATAGTCAAAGGTATAATCTGACTGTTTTACTGCTTTTATATGCAGCATCTCATATTTCAAGTAGTCCTCCCAAAAGTATGTTGAGCCAAGAGGGACAGTTTTCAGTCAAGAACCACTAACTGCAGTATTTACAGATAAGTCACACATGGTTGTTTATCATATTGCGGTAATGACTGTCAGTTTGATTTAAGTGATCTGAATTTCTGTATTGTGTGAGTCACTGGATTTAAGGACTTGGTCTCAGCAATTTAGACAGCCATTGTCACTCCATTAAAAAAGTCATTTTTCTGTTGGCCTGTTATATTAGTTTTAAATATGTTTTTTTATGAATGCTTATGAGATACTGTTAGCTTGTTTTTAGTGTATTGTTTGTTTTTCGCTGCTGCGGATCAGTTTCCTAGTTTAAATTGACGTCATGCAGCTTTTGTATTATCTTTACATAGTATAAAACAATTTTGGTTCCATTTTAAGGAAATATTTGATTACAGTATGTTATTTGTTTTAGAATTTCTGAGTGGTGTAGAAGTGGTGTGTATTTACTGGCACACATGTTGAACACCCTTCAACTACATTTATCTTCTGGTGCTGTATGAACACCATGTAGATTGCACACCAGAAACTGAATCCAGGGCCCCAGCCTTACAAGGCAACAATGCTAACCACTCCACCACCGTGCTGACCTCTTTTCGTCATTTATCTAAACGAAATATTTTAACATCTATTCCATTTCTGTAATCCATTTTACCAGTGAAATCCTGTTATTACATTAAAATTGTTTAATATTTAGTAATCCTTCCTCTCCTGAAGTAAGGCTAAAGAGCAAGTGAGAGATATTATAGGAAGTCTCCAATCCTCCCCTCCCTTTATATGATCCTATCAGTAAGGGTTTGACAGGGTCCAATTTTGTGAGTCTGTACGGTGGATTAGTAATTCTTAATGTATGTAATAAAGCTTTCTGTACATAGCTTGGCATGAAGAAGCTGTACAGAGAGGGGAGATATATAATTAGTTTGAGTATAGGTTCATTAATGGGATTTGAGTGTCTTGCAAAATCTATGTTCTTTAGAGATAAGGGAATTGTTTATCCTGTTAATGTGTCACATTTAAGATATTAGTCCTCTTTGGCTCGCATCCTCTAATCCTGAATAACACTAGACAAACCATTTATTGAATCACACATTAATTACAATGGCATTGTTTTCCTTAATGATGGTAATTTCCTTGTAGAAGGGTTTTGCCTAAACTGGATTACATTGTGGTTCCATTGCTCATTAGATTTATAATGTGGAGAAGTTTATTTTGTTGCAAGATAAGGTCAGAGGAATGATAATGTGATGCCAAGCAGAAGTCACCTTGGGCTGTGGCAGTAGAATCGTTGAGCTCAGCCTCTGTGGTTACTAAGGAATTAAATGTATGTGCAGAATAAGGAGTAGCATGTCTTGGTGTGACCATTTGTCATTGGAGGGAAGGAAATGAATTTAAATATTTCAAAAATTCAATAGAACATTAATATCTTCGCAGTGCAGAACCATTTATTTAAATTTAATACCAGATTAAATCAAAACTTTATCATGATCGGCAAATACAGACAGCACTCCCAATACCAAATAAAAAGTTGCCTTTCTGCATAAGCAAGTAACCCCTGGAAAACAAAAAGCAATCGTCAGTAACTGAATTTGAACTTTTCCTGGCAGTTTACCAACAGGTTTTCTTATTACTTTATTAGTTGGACTTTTTTCTTCTTTAGGGTCCTGACTGGTTTGATTACCTTACAGATAATGACTGGGATTACTTCAAACATCATCCTGGAGAATCTTGGCATTTGTATTTCATACAAGGTCTTGATAAAGTCCCTGGCTGAAAAACTGGCCAGGTATAACTATTAAAATCGTATTTGTATTTAATGAGTATTTACTGTAAGCACAACACAAAAGTTGAAATCCTAGATTGGAGCAATGGGTATTTAAAGTAATGCATGTATTTGGGTTAAGAAACTGAATACATGTACTGTAAAGGGTGGATGCTCAAACTAGGGTGATATACTGTATTTAGTGAAGTATCACTGAGATCAGTGTTCAGTTTCTGCCCTTCCTAATTTATAACAATGATCTGGATTCTGACATGATTAGCTGTTTTTGCAGGAAAATCAGATTTAATGGGAATGGACATTTAAAACAACTTAGGTCAAAATTCAGGACTGGGCAAATACAGTACCTGTCAAATGATATTTAACATACAGTTGAAACGGGTGGAATGTTGCCTGTACCTGTAGATAGCATAAACTTGATAGATGCAAGATGGGAAGTACTGTTCTTGACAAACCTACCTATGAGAAGATTTATGTTGACACCGCATTTTCAGAAAGAAGTCAAAACAGTACAACAGAATGTCAAGATACAATATGTGCGGCATCTAAACACATAGGAGGCAAATCAAGGGATGTTACAGTACGTCAAAATGTCCAATACTCTATTCATACCACATTTAGAATATTGTGTACACTTGTGGTGGTCATGTTACAAAAAAGCTATTGCAACTCTGGAATCAGTACAAAGAGGAGTTGCCATTCTATAGTTCTGGGATTAACACAGGGTTTTAAAATAACTTAATCTGGGCTTGAATACAGAAGACTGCAAGGGGATTTTATTGATAAGACTGTAATAATTTGACAAAGTCAGCCCAATAGGCTTTTTCAGGATCAAAAATGAAACATGAACCTGAGCACAGGGGAAGTTAACAAAAAGAGCAGAAGAAGAACTGAAAAACAAGAGATGTATTTATTACACAAAGGGATGTGTTAGTCTGCAAATAGGTACCCAGCAGGGGTGCTCAAGCTGATGACCTGTCTTTCAAGAAAAGACCAGTTTGCTTCTATTGTCAAAGTTGAGGCATTTTTGTGTATTTCTTCTCCTTTTTCGGAGTGAGTTGCCATTGTAAGAAGGGATGTGAAGGGGAGGGAGGAGTTGCTTCATTTTGTTCCCATTTTTCGAATGACTGTTTCTTTTATTATTTATAAACAAAATTAATACGAATATTTTAAAATGAAAGAATGGATGAAATTCTTGGACTACTAAGCCACTAGCAAAAAATGAACTTGATGGAACGACTGGCTTCCTCTCATTTATGTCTTTTCTGCATTATGTTCTTATGTTGGAAGTTAGTAGCCTTTGACAAGCAAAATTGACCATTGAGCACTATAATTGTAGAGTGTATGTGCCATTTGGAACAAAATTTGATTTAATCCGACTTAATTCTATTATAGCAGTACATATTTAATTAGAAGCAAAATGCCTACAATATATAGTGGTGCAGTTCTCAAAACCTATTCAGAAATAAAAAATAATTTCTTCTGTATGTCAGACCTAAAATAGGTTGCTCAATATCATGCAATATTTTTTTTTAAAACCTTCAACTACATTTATCCTCTAGTACTGTATAACACATTCCTAGAATTTGAAATGAGCATAGTAATGAATCTTAACCCAGCAGTATCTTTTTTCTTTAACGTTATTCACTAGATCTCGTCAAAGATACAACACTTGCATGCGGTACTCATATGTAAAATACTTTTTTTTTCTCTGACAATTTTATGCATAGATGAATTCAATACATGAAGTGTTCTTTTTTATTAAACAATGTATGTCTGATCCAAGAACAAAGACTCTTACAATATGTGAAAGAAGTAAGCTGGAAGTGGAGTCATCAAAAAAAGAATTAAAAATGGAAAAAAGTCTGTGACGCCTAGTACTTAAAGCAGTGTAAAGTGTATATTTGCATAATGTTATATATTACATTATCTACCTTAAATAATGTTCCATTTTGTTGAATTATAAATTATGTATTTTTTTTATTGTGGATAGATTTAGTCAAAACTTTAGTGCACAAAAGTAATATTTCAATGGGTGAGACAATGTTAATTGTTAGCAAAACCTAGAAAGAAAAATTAAAACATGCTAAGTGCATAGGTATGCAAACCTTTGGTATGACAAACATAAGTAAATTCAGGTATATAAAATTACTCAAATTAATTAACAAGTCACACAGTTAGTCGGTGTGCATAGTGGTTCACATGATTTTAGAATGAATGCACCTGTGTTTGTAAGGTTCTGTAGAAAGTTCACTAGGGACAACATCCAAGAATTGAATGCGTTTTGAATGTTTGGAATGTTTAGTGAGAAAAGTTTGGCTTGACTTGCATGGTATATGAGTGGCTCAAACTCCATTCACAGAGGTGTGAGCCAAGGAGAGTGGTTCTTGCATGGTGGAGATGATATGGAGGAAGGATGTTTGAGACGAATGCAAAAGGAGGCATTCAAGTTCAGTTTACAGTATGTAGCTAATTTCTGAAATGATGGTAATTAGGATCAGCTGTGTGAGATCGAGTTGTTATTGTTATTGTTATCCCTCCTGAACTTCAGTTAATAACTTCCCTGCAGTGACTCTCAATCATGTTGACTGATAAATACAACCATGAAGACTGAACATCTTTCTAAGCAACTCAGGCATAAAACTGTAGATAGTTACAGATCAAGAAAAGGGAATAAAACACTTTTTTTAAGACACTTTAAACATGGTGAAGTTGAACATTAGCAATTGTAAACATTTTGAAAACACTCAGACATTGAGGTGTTGTTGGCTCTCCAAAAGGAGGAAAATGGTTAGGGACACCTTAAGCTACAAAGTTCAATGGCTGAGGTAAAAGAAAATGTCCACGAGTCAACTGTATCTTGGTCACTCCACAAGGCTGGTTACATTGCAGATTGGTAAATTCATTATATTTTTTTAGTTTGGAACAATAAAGTTCCATGATGCCACAAGCATGTGGCAAAATGTTCTGTGGTCAGATAGACAAAATTGCAACTTGTCTGCAAAATCTTCATAATGTTTATGAAACATTATGTGTGACCAACATGCACTACTGTCAAGTATGATGGTACTGTAGCAACATACAGTATAGACTTTGGGATGAAAATGTACTTTATCACTAATGAAATAGCACAGTGCACAAGGTCAACTTTAGACTAAAGTGAATGTCATTAAGTGGCCCAATGAAAATCCCAATTCAAATTGGATAGAAAATCTGCACTATGTACAGTACAAGTCTTGACAAAGTTTCCAATCAGTGATCCATCAGTGATCCCCAGTTCCAATTGAATTTTACTGAAACAATAGGTGAAAATTCTACCATTCTGGTGTGTAAAGTTGGGAGAGACTTGTCCGGAAAGATTTGCAACACTAATTGTAGCCAAAAGTGCTTTCAACAGGTATTGACTCAGGGGCATGAATATGCAGTGAATATATTGAAGTTTAGTATTTTCTTTTCAGTTTTTGTTAATATTTAATTTTTTCACTCAAAAATGATGAGTGCGACATCACTGGAAGGAGATGCGCTAAATGCTTTGGTCTGTTTATCTATTCTCTTTTGGTAGTTTTACATTTGGTAGATTTACATTGTATATTGTAAATATTTGTTAAAGGAACAGCGAGACAGATTATTTGTATTGTTGTTAAAAAAGAGACATAAATTTGGCAGCATTATAAGAAGTTTAGAATGAGTTGAAATTTAAGTACACTTTGGAAGTTTTCAGTCTAGCTGACCAGAGGTCACTCACAAAAAAAACTGTCATTAGCTCACACTTTTTGGTACTGCTGACTAAGTGAAAGCACTCACCCCTGACAGCATCTCAGAGGAAGGCCATGTAAAATGTGTGGTTGCAAAGGGACAGCTTTTAAGTTTACTTGTATGCAGGTATAATGGATTGGCAACCATTAATTTAGAGGAGAATAGCGTGGAAAGAAAAGACATGCTGTAATGGGCAGAAAAACACAAAATGAGGTTTTAGTAAAATTGCTGAAATTTTCAAGAGTTGAAGAATTTAAAATAAAAGTGCAGTCTACTTTGTTGCAAGTGACTTGTCAGTTTGTTTTTTGAGGACTTAAAGATACAGAGATCTTTTAAAAATAAATACTAATTTTCAGAAAGTTCTAGTAAATTTGTATTACTTCTTTCATTTCTTGGTATTTGCTGTGCATTTATTCTACATTAAGTGCAATCCAAGTATCTTATTTTATGGGACACCCATTATTTTATGGGCATTATTATTTTATCATTATTAATGGTAAGAGAATAATTACTTGTATACAGTACTGTTTACATAAAAACTGTGATTGAATATGGAGTAAAAACAAAATTCTTAGCAAACATTATGTTTGAAGCCATACATTTTAAATACTGTAGTATTCATGCTTTGGCATGATAACTACAGCTTTTGGCTTCTTTATGTAAGGGGTTATTGTTCACAGTTGTTCTAGTAGATGTTAACTGTGGCATATGAGAGTAAAGAACAATTTATGGCATATACATCATTGGGTGTTTACCTATTATGGTTAATTTACAGTTTCTATACCATATCAAAGATAAAAACATTTCAAATGGGATTTATAATGAAGCATATATTCTTAATCTGTAGTGGTGATGACTGTCAAAAAATGTCCACAACAGTGTCAAACAATTTTTGGATTGCTGAATTAAGTGAGGTCCAAGATGTGATGGAGGTTATATGGCATGTTCATTTTTACATGGTAAATATCTGTTAAACTGTAACAAAGTAGTCCTATTTCACACTTGATTCAGTGGTGCATTTTCCATTATTCAAAATGAAACCTGGCTTCATTATTGAGTTGTAAGGGATTTGTCCTGCCTGGTCTAGATGTGTATGATAAATAAACCCTTATAATAATTCAATCATGTTATTATTCTTACAGAAGGATACATTTCTTTCATGTATCCATGTAGAGAATTATGAAGAGTAGGAAATTGCTTCTATAGTTAATGCACACTACAGATATCAACACATAGACAACTATAGTTTTTTGCAACACTGTGCTACCTTTAGCTTCTGCAAAATATTTTTTAAATTGTGTTTTCTTCTTACAAATGGGACCCAAACACTTTATAGTTTACGTATTCAATAAAACATATTTTTTGTTGTGCACATTTCCTAATTGGTAGGGGTTAATGTTCCTGTTCCTTAAATTAACCTTCCTCTCAATAGAGGGAATTATATTAGGCATTATTGCTTCTCTTTGTTAAAAAGCCAACATCTGTGTGTGTGACATTTTAAATGGGTGAAATTAGAAATTTAGACAGTAAATATCGCTTAAGTCTGTGAGATTTGGAATTAAAAACTGCACAAATTTCATTTTAGAACTTTCATACTAGACAATAATGGGTATCCTCCCTAGATCATAGCTATAAATGCCCTAAAAATTCATGGGCAGGAATTCAAATCATAGCGCTTTTCAGTCTTTAAATCCCACCTTGGAAATAAATTGAATATACTGGTTTGATGCATGTCCTTTCTTTGTGGCAGATGATGGGGGAAAAAAAGATTACTGAGTTTGAAGGATTCTGTGAAGCAGCTTGCGAGAGTCTGGAATAAGTGAACAGTTTAGCTGGATTAGGACATACAGTATGAGTCTTTGGATAGCTAGTTCAGATGAATCTTGTGTTAACTTTGTGTGCTTCACACACCAGCCAGCACTCTGGACTGCTGTTTTCCATTTAAAGGCCCCTTAGGATGCAGTAGATAAAACTATTACATCTTAGCTGTGCATGGAGCGTACGTTATAGGAAATACAGTGCGTAAGATATTTACAATAAAAGCTATTTTGAGCACTTGAGTACAAGTAATAAAATCAAACAGTATTTTTTTACTGTATTTGCTGTATATGTCACCAAAAGGTAATTTCTTATCTAATGTATAGGCTTTAACACAAATGTAAAAAAGTGAAATGTACTAAAAATAATCTCTTTCCATGCCAGAAATTGAAAATAGAGTTTTTCAAAGGGATTTGGAATCCACAGAATCCAGTAAATGTTCTGCAGCAGATACTAAAACAATTCTAACTGTCTTTATAATTGTTTCTTTATTATAACAAAACTCTTATGTTAGTGCTGCCTGGTCTAGTGTTTGATTCTGTTGTCTAACAAGCTGTGTGTTTTAATCTTGATAAATAGGAGGAGGATTTTGAGGGACAGAGATAAGTGGGGTTAAAAGGCCAGATAAACCCAGCTTGTAAACTGTTCTTATCTGCTACAGAGGTTGAAGGTCAGAGGGCAAAGATTAAGTGTTGTTTGTCAATTCTGCAATGAGCTGGACAGCCAGACCCTAAAATATCTATAGAGCTGCAAAAAAAATGTGTGTTGTGGCAGGTGCAGAATTGTATTATTTTCTAAGGAACAACACGTTTGCCTGGGTAAACCTTAACCAATGTTCACATTACAGCAGCTTAAACTGTAGACTTATTTTATGTTCTTCTGTTAACTGACAAATAACATTGTCTGGGTTTAGCACAAACAGAATGCTTCTGAGAAGTTCAGAACATGCATAAGCTTTTTAACTTCCACCCATCAATGTCAAAGCTCCATCACTGGGACCGTTGTGTGTCAAAAATGTCTTGATTCAATATAACACTGCAGCCCTTCTGTTTCTCTTTACATGAAAACATTCAGCATGTTGTCATGTGAACCAGTTGTCCATTCCTAGAATTTTAGAACAGGCATCAATGTCTGCAACAGCTTTCAGAAATGAACTCTTCTAACATCTTTCTTGGATGTTATTTTGGAACTGACACCTTTCCTATCTATCCACATCGTAACATGTCAGGAACACGGTTGAGTAGGAGACCAAACAATGTTTTTATCGTAGTCGCATCATCTCATCCATTGCAGGCGTTTTACGATGCTAATCATTTCATTGAAGCACTATGTGCATTTCCGTCATTTGTTTTCCATTTCTTTAGAAAGTCTCGTAAACTATGCTAGATGAGGTCTTGACTTCAACAACGTGACGGAATTGAAATAGCCAAGGTCATAAGGAAACGTTTCAGGACTCAGTTCATACATTGAGTCAAAGCAACATAATTATGTGCATCCTAAGTTTTTGTTTCAATTGACAGAATTGTCTGCCCTTTAAAAAAATGGTTAATACCATCATGGTGTTGAGATCAGTAGGAAATGTTGGTCAGGTTGCTCCTTGGCTAGTTTCTATTAAGACTACTGTATCTGATCCCTGCTAAGTTAAATGTTTCTTGGGGTATAATTAATTAAACCAGATCTATAAATAACTGTGTTTTTTAATTGATTTAATCATTTTAAGTGTCACGTCTACTTCTAATTTTGATGACCCACTGTTAGTCAGGGATTAGCACCAGTAGATTTGTGCTTTCTATCAATGTAGTGTAGTAGCTTGTCTACTGTTCTTATTCATTCACGTTGGTTTGTATTCAACAAAAAAATTGCATTTCTTGTGCCTTTATATTGGCCCGAACTAGAAAAAAAATATAATAATTTATTGTTCAGTAATCAATTTTCCTATCTTAGTATCTTCAATATAGAAATATATATATACAGTATTACTATTATGATTTTTTGCTGATTATTGTTGTATAAGAACACCCATACTAGATAGAAAATTCATCTTAATCAAGAGGGAGAGGGAAGAAGGAATGAATATTTTTAACACCCATTTTATTCTGTTTTGTGTTGATAGTTTTACTCTTGTCAGAAGAGCAATTAGGAACTTGATGATAAAGCCGCCCAATACACAAGTTATGAATTATTAAAGTGGCACTGTCCGTTCTACTTAATAATGTTGTGATGGAGTGGAAGTGCAGGCTGTAGAAAGCTACACCACGAGCCCTGGGAAGGCAGTGTGCATGTATAATGACAAGTAAAGTGCCCTTGCTCTGCCAGCTTTCATCAGGGTAAGCAAGGATGACACCATCTTGTTACTGAGCTATTTAACTGTCATAGGATGTCAGCTTGCTCTGTGTCACTCCTGGCTGACCTGATCACCTTGAAATTGATGGGACTGACCTTTGATAAATGACAGCCCTCAGGTTTTTCCTCGGTGAATGTAGCCACATGTTTGAAAGCAACCCAAAAGGTTTATTTGACTCTGTATTTGTAATGTAGAGCACTAGATGAATAAACCAATTTATGATATGATTTTCTGTTTTACGTTAAACTAGAGCTGCTAGTACTTTTGGCTATTCAGGACTGTTATGAAGAGAGCCCTCTAAATTAGATCTAAATCAGTTTATGCCAATGGCAAACAGAAGTCATTGTACTCAGCAGTCATGTACATATAGAACATGATTCTAAACAATCAGTGGGCTGCTTAGAACAGTCATCTAATTGTGAATGAAGGCACAAGACATGAGATTGATAACGTTAATTTGTTTCATATCAGTATTAGGTACGAGAATGTTAGTGTCTTTATTGATCTTTTTTATAAATTACATTATAGGTCATTGGAGAATGGGACATACAGCTACTGTACAAATTATAAAATACTTTGTCAGCCTTAAAAAGAGAAGTGACAATTTGTCAGGTCTGAAGCTTTTCTTGGAGAATTGTTCTTGAGCCATGTTTCAGAGTTCTGACAATAAAAATGTAAAAATAAAAAACAATGACTCAACAGTTGTTCTTGGTCATATTTATATTGAGATTTTTCAGCAGGTCCTTCTCTTTCTTTAATTCCAGTTTTAAGTAAAACTGACATAGGGTGGGGGTGGTACATCAGTACTTGCTCTCTTCATGCTTTGTGGCATTAACTGATTACAGCAAATCAAAGAGCTTAAACCTTTGAACCCTGAAACAGATAAATACATTATTACATTTCATGACCTCTCTATTTGTCTGTTAATGCATATAGTTTGCTGTTCCTCAGTAATAGTCACTACTACAATTCTTTATTAAGCGCAGAACAGTTTACATTATGCAAAGAATGTGAGCATTTAGAAAAATAATTCTGTTAGATTTGCAGATAATCACATCTTACACCACCCTAAACACTTTAAAACTTGGCCAGGATGAGAATAACTTGTCTGTGTCACATGTTAATTCATCATTTTTTTAGTATATTCAGATTACTCACAATACAAAATACTGCAACGGTCACTGTGTGCTGCATGCTTTTGTATTGTCACCATTCAAAATGTTTAAAGTTATTATTATCGATTTTCTGGCAGTAGGTAATCATTCTGCATAATAATAATAACTTAGATACAATAGTATAAAATAGTATGTTGAGCAGACAGAGGCACTGACTTTCTGTCACAGTTAAAAGACAACTTCATGTAAAGGACACTGACGGAGTACGTACAATATTGTCATCACTAACTTATCTTCTCTTATTCCATTCAAATTATAGTAATGAAAATTAAAATTCGCCACAACTTGGAAGATACAGAAACAAAGAAAATGAAGTATCATTACTGAAATGTGCTTGAAAAGAGACCCTAAATAGAGAGGCTGGGAAAGACTGTTTTTAGACTTCACATACTCTCCCGACTGACGCTGCTGATGTAGAACTAGACCTAAATTGCTTTGATATTGGATACAATTATGGTAAACATTGAGTTTCCATGGAGGTTACAATTATGGTTTCCATAGAAATGAGATGAAAATTCAAAAGAAATTTTAATACATTGTACTGCACATGAGGTAGGACATAAGCCCCATGAGTAAGAGATGTTTTTTTTTTCAATTTTGATATCACAGCCTAGGAGCATTGTGATGGTGTTTTTCTTTTAGCTAGAACTAGTTAAGTAATTGTATAATCTTAAGTTTGTGTGGTAAAGGATTATCAAAATTAAAATTTGAGCTTGAAATATATGCAATTTTCCCCACCAAGGGATAATTCTCGTTAAAACCTAAACCATCCAATGATGATTACCTGCTTTGAGTGAATGACATTTTAATACTGACTTATCAAAATGAAAGATGTTTTTTGTACTGTTTAGAGTAAATATGAGCTGTAGTGTCATGATGTTTCATAATGTTTAAATTGGCAGGATGATTTAATGTGGTTTTAATTTGGAAATCTGGTCAGGGGGCCAGATTAATGTGTTTACTTTTCTATGAAACCTATTATCTAAAAGATCATACACCTTTTTATTGTTCATTATCTTCGTTAGTAGGAAAAATCTCCCATTGAAATTCACTTTGCAACCCCCTAACTCTACGGGGCTCACATTCCTTGGGGTCTCAATTAGTATTTATATAAACAATGTGGGAATGATTTATATTGGCGAAAGGCATCATTATGTTTAAAATTTCCATGTTTGCCATTTCATATTTATTTGATCTTCCTTTAAAACAATGGAGGCTGAACAGATCAAAGATTAATACGTATGTTCTTTCACACATTTACAAATGGCTTACCAAGAAATTACATGTACTTGCAAATTCACTTTTATTACATTTGAGGGGTTCATTATTAAGACTTTCTAAGTACTAAGCTTCCCTAATAACATGCATTGAAGCACTCGCAGTCTACTTTAATTATGTAAAAAAAGGGCTCTTAAAGGATTAGGTTTCTATCCTTTGCATTTTCATGTCATTTCACAAGTGTGGCAAATTATAAGTTCTTTGTGGCAATATGGTTTTGCTTCTTTTTATGCCAACTTAATTAATTTGTAGCTTTTATAAAATACTTTTCAAAGCTTATTCTTAGAAATATGCAGGGGAGTTGAATTAGTTTTGATAGTCTGTTGGTGACAGTAATTTGCTCTCACTACACAATTTGTGTAGTGCAGAACAAAAAATCAGAGTGGACAAACCTTAAACATTTAAAATGATCAGACAAACCTCAGTTGTAGAAATTACATATTTAAAATGATTCACTGTGACATTTAATTTTCTGTTCCTAGCAAAGATGATGAATTGCTGTTTTTTCAGCATTAAAAATTGCATGGAATGTTAATCATACTAAACATTTATTAAATCTAAAAGTTGATTTATTATTGCATTTGTATTAATGAGGGTGTTCTAATCTGTGATCAAAGGTTGGCAAATTATACATTTCTTGTGCCACAAAAGTATATTAAAACAAAAAATGTTTTTTCTAATTCAAAAGGCTTTCATTCTATAAGAAGGATAATGTACACACATAAACCATTGTATTATTCCCCAGAACATATGCACAGCACAGCTTCACATTCAGCTGCAAAACTCATTACCAACACATTGAAAATGTGGGCTTATGGCTGGAGGGACATCCTGTCACCACAGTTTCCTTGATCCAAGAATCCTCCAGACTCACACCTATACAGCAAACTGTCAATATTTGTTGTGCCAGTGGAGTAATAATATTAAACACAATTATTAGGATCATTACTGCTACGTGAGCTATCAAGTAACTTTTTACTACTCATCATCCGCTTGGACATCTTTGACAGCATAATGTGTAAGAAAGTAATTGCAAGCTCTCTTTTTTATGACTTGTATTAAACATATCCATAAAATCTAATATGGACACCATAAAAAATCATTTTTTGTAATTAATTTTGGCAGTTGTCAGAATTCTACACCCCAAGTTTTAGGTTGAATCTTATCTCCTGTGAGATAAATTAAATTGATTGCTTGGTCCAGTAAAAAGAAAATGTACAAGCAACATACAGTATAAAACATTCTCCTGAACTCATCTCCAATAAATAAGAATAATAATAGATGGCTGTTATCAATCATTGATCAATAGAGTAATTAAATGCTGCGGTCTGAAATCAATCTGTAATTGCCTACAGTAGGTATCATAGTATGGTTTAACATTACCTTAAATTAAAGTCACTGCACCCTAAGGCTTGTCTGGGCAAAAGAAGCTCTATTTCAGCATTGTTGTGCTAATGGAAGCACTGCTGACAAGGGAGGTTCTTTTAACTTGATCTACTAGATGTTAGTATCAAATACATCTAATACTATGAGCGTGGTAATACATCTAATTATAGAGCGCTGGTTGACAAGCAATGTTTAAGCTCTGCTCTTTTGCTGTTTGCCTATGAAAGGGGTGGATAATAATTTTGTCATAGTTCTGTATTATACTGTAAGTCTCATTAAATACTTACGATTGTAAAGTAGAAATTTAGGTTCTTTAAAACTAAATTTCCAGGCTTCTATACTCCTAAATCTTCAGCCAGAAGGAAAAAGAGTGAAAAGTCCATTCCCACCAAAAGTATTTAATCGTTAGTAGCTAATTGATATTAGGAAATGATCCATTGTCCCACAAATCTTTGGGTAAAGAACAACTTCCTGTACTCAGTTTTAAATCTACTTCTACATAGTTCCTATTGCAACACGGCACTGAGCGGAACAGTGCCACATCTGTATGACAGGCTGGGGAGTTCACTTGCTTGGTACTGGTGAAGGGAGAGGAGAGCCAAAAAACATGGGAATGCACTGTGCAACCGAGCTGGACACAACAGGCAAGACATGGTGCAGTTTAGCAGAGCGGCTCAACAAAGCTGCACAGCCAGGCAAGTTTGGAGAATAGGGAAGCCATTGGTCTGGTTGGTTGCAGTGAAGGCATAGCAAGTATGGGGCAGACAGGGATCTGGCTGGTAGTGCAGCTCCAGTTCGGAATCAGGTAGTCAGACTGATTATCTTAAATCAGTAGAAAGTTCAATGACAGAGCGTCTGACTGGACAGGCAGGGTTTAAGTAACCTGGAGCTGATGAGATGATTATTCCCGTTAAGTGGGGGCAGGTGGCACAGACAGCTGCCCCTGTCGAGTTCTCATGGCACCATGAGGTATATAACTCTGAGTGGGAGCACGGCAGGTTTCAGTGGTCATTTAGAGCTGCAACCTCTGGGTCACCTGGGCATAACAGTTTCCAGTTGTAGTCTCTGACTCGTACTTCACTGTTCATTCTGAACAAGGCTGATGTTTGTCTTTTACATTACCTTTGACGATTTTGGAATAATTGTGTTAGGTCCCCTCGAAGCCTTCTTCCTTCAATGATAAAAACATTCAGTTTTTCAAGCAGTAAGTACAATATGTTTTCTATTACATGGTGAATAAAACTTTGCACAATATTCTGAATAAAAAAACCCTGATTTCAGTTCTACACCTTTGACTTCATATTCAAACATTTTTTTATTTTTTTATTTCTTCCCCATGTTATCTAGATTTAAAAAATGTGTCAACATAAGACTTTTTCATACTGTACGTAGCCTCTTACAACTCATGTGTAACAGTTCTACAGCTCTAACAGTTCTATCTGTATTTTTGTATCATCCGAAAACATGACAAATGTAATAACCGTACCACAGTCTAAGTCATTAATTTAATTTAGGATGGGCAGTGGTCTTTTTTAGAAATCCCTGTGGTACTCTGCTAATTACTTACATCACTCCAA
The DNA here is from genome assembly GCF_055471065.1 of Atractosteus spatula. NCBI lineage: Eukaryota > Metazoa > Chordata > Actinopteri > Semionotiformes > Lepisosteidae > Atractosteus > Atractosteus spatula. The sequence continues at coordinate 5,409,915 of NC_142728.1, read as the reverse complement.
TTTCAGCTTTCACCATTTAATTTATCTTTGTTAATTTATCTCTACCCTTCTGAAAATCTAAATACACTGAAGTCCCATAACCACTTATGAAGTCCTTATGAAGTCCCAAAATATCACTTACTCATAACCATCCCCACAGTCTGTTACAATGTTACAAAACAATTTAGGAAACAAAAGAAGAATTAAACACAAAGTACAGATTATACTTTCTAAACTTTGTTACTGAATTATTATACTAATATACTCCAAGGTCAGTGGCAACTCATTAGAAAGTGCCTTGCCTCCACAAGACTCAAGTGATGCAACTACTGTTTTAAATATGTTGTGAACAATATGGCTCCTGGGAAGAAAGTCTCATTGGTAAGAGCACAGAAATGAAAAGATTTCCTTCTTACTAATGGACATTTATCCTTTTCTAGCCTCTTTTCTTGATGTTGTTATGTTATTGTTATAAACCTGTTTACAGTTTTGTAATATAAGCTTCATGCAAAACCTTAGCATTAGTAACTTTTTAAATATTATCAAATGACCCACTTGATTTATGTTCACAGAATGTATTTGATCCCTCTTAGACAATATCAAATCTCAAATGGGTGAGTTGTGTCCAGAGTTTGTTGAAGATACTTTTTTACAGATGTTTTGGAAGTGTCTAGATATGTTTAAGTTTTAAAAACTGATTTCTTTTTTCCCTATGATCTGTGTAATAAGGATATTCCCTGTTTCAATTCATTCTCTTGTTAGACAATGACTCTCATCTGGGTGTCTCACAGATCTTTATAGTTTTCGTTGGCAGGTCTGACAACTGCTGAAGAGATGCTGGGGCTGTGTTGGTCGCCTCCACATTTGTTGCATGTGCATTAGTAGATTCTGTCATGTGTCATTTATACGGAGGATCACTACCAGTCCAAGACACCAGGAGAGGTGAAGGGAGATGGTGGAAAATTTGAGTGATTTTGCTGATGCAGTCAAATCCTTATTTCATGATGCTTCTATCACAGCTGTCTAATTGTATTTTGGCTATCCTTTGGTCAGTAACTTACCACTGGAAGTGCTGAATCCATACCTTTTTTTTTGTCTTGTTCAAACTACCAAATCAAGAACACATAAATAAAGGTCAATGATTTCTTCAGTGACTTCAAATACTGAGAAGCTGGCAACCATTTAGAGACTCTTTTCTAATTATGCTACTGGTTGTATGTAATATAGTACTATAGTACAGATATAGTAACATAAGCCGAACAAGAAAAAAGGTATTGCTTATTACTGAAGTCAAACATAAATTTGTTACTTCTTAATTCTTTCTAGAGTTCTCAATAAGTCGTTTTGGATAATAAATAGTTTTGTAAATTGTTTCAACTTTATAGTCAGTTTAGTCATTGTGCTGAAGATGTTGAGGCAGATCTGGAAGTGCATTACTCAGAGAAATAAATCTGTGTAGCATCAGTACCTGACAGCAACACAGTACCCCCAAAGACTCCTGTACTGACTCAGTGTCTTGTTAATCATGTTTGTTCTAATGAATTACAAACAATGCCGGAGGCTGTAGTGCTCTAATCACAGCAAGATCACAGTCCTGGAGGGGCAGAAAGGATGTTGTGCAGTTGACACCAAACCATAAGTTATAAATGTGAAGACTATAATGTGGAGATGTTTTGTGTAAGGATTCTGCCTATTATTTTAACTTTTTATCTAAAAGTCTGTTTTACAATTGAAGGTAAAGATGCAAAAAACAAAACCCAGAAAGCTGTGACTAGATTATGTTTTGGACAATATGTAGCACCTTACTGACCTCATAAGTAGGTTACAAATAAAGTAAGCTAATTTGGCCCTTCTACTGTATCTAATTTTCTTTCTAGTAGACAATTGATCTATGGATCTTAGATCACAAACCTTTGTGTAACACGGTTCTTCTTTCAGTTTCTCTTTATCTTAGTTTCTGTTTCTGATATCTGGTTTCCACTTCACTGTTGATTCTGATGAACAAGAATGGATTGATGAGTGAAATAATCTGTTTTGTCTGTCAGATTAGGAAATTCCACTAACATCAGTATTGTTCCCGGTCACTCTTGTCTGGACTGACTCTAGGGCAGCAATATATTTTGTGTAATGTGGTGTTTAAAATTGTGCACAACCTGAAGATTATACACCATCTAACAAATATTCTATGTGGGTTGTATGTGTTTGTTGATCTAACATAGCCAGCAATGAGGGATATTGAGGTAGGGGAGATTGAACTTGGAATTGTAATAAACTGTTCACTTTGCAATGCAAAAATCACTTCTTCACTGTCTATTCATGTTCTTTGCTCAGAATTCTGCAGAGATCTTGCTTGATACGTGAGTTGCATACATAGTGGCTAGAGTAAAATCTAACAGGCATTTTCTATGGAGAAGAATCTAGCTGAAAAGATGAATCAAAGAGACGTATACTTAACACTACTCAATGTTAGATTACAGTATTATTGCTCTTGATTGCCCCAGTTAAAATGTAGACGCTTGTTTTAGCTGTGATGCAATAGACCCACTAGCACATTCAGCATGTTTGTAGTAGATTTGCCTTGCCTTGTGTACTGTATTTAAAATTGTTCTGAGATGTTTTTTTAATTCACTTTTTAGAGTGTACACTGGCCTTTTTTCACATCTTTGTTTTCTAAAAAGAGTTCTAACTTCTAACTAAGACATCCACTCGTTCTTGGCTAACAATATGGCAACAGTCTTGGCTTAATGCAGTAATACAGTAACCTCTCATAGATAATAAGAGTTGGTTTTATAGCTATTGTTAATCTTTAAAAACTATGTTAAACCTTCAGAGAGAGATTTTATGACAGGCTCATTATGATACAAGAAGTTAAAACACCAGGTCAAATGAGTATATAAATGAGATATGAACAGATATGAGGACACATATCTGTGGAAGTACTGCATCAAAGATACAGAAAAAGCCAATGCAAGAAAATTTTATAACTGTGTGAAAACATTAAATCTTTTACACCATTATTTTTCAACTGCTCAACATCACAAATGTCTAAATCATATGAAAATATTTAAATTTAATTGGAAATACTTAGAGGTATAGAGAAAGGACAGTAATGTACATGGTGAAGTCCAGGTCAGGACTAAAAATCAAATTAAAGTTTCTTATAAAATCTCAAAGTTTGTGTAAGCCTTTCATAGACTAGAAACAGAGGATTTAACTGGGCACATAAACTGATGACAAGCACTTAATAATGCTAAGCATTGCTATCAAATGACTTTCAGGATAACTGATAGAACCATTGATGGTAATACAAACAAGTTCCAGGTGCTAAATTGTGTCCCAGTTTGAACTCTGCAGTCAAGAGATCTAAAGTTGTTCATCTGTTCTTCCTTGAACTTCAAATTCATGCTTGGATATCAGAATCCTGGAGTATCCACTTTTGCACACTGTTGACCTTTGCTAATGACGCATTTTCTTCAGATTTCCATTCGGACATCATCTCAGACACTTGCTCATCATCAGCACGTTGAGTCTGCTTGGTCACTGAACCTCCTGCCAACCAACTTAAACCAACAATCTTGCCTCTTTCAAAATCACTGAGGTGTCCTCTTACAGCCATGCTTGCCTAATAACAGACAACCATGCCTGTCCAGTATGATAATACGTGACCTTGAACATACTGGGATGTTTATGCTTACTGAATGCATGAACCACACCTTTGTGAAAACCCTTGTTTCCAGTTTATTTGGTGTTCTTCATTTAAACAACTATTTCGAATTGTTTTTGTCTACTACATATATGTGCTTACACTGTAAACATGTCTAAACATTTTTTTTGTGATAGGTGAGTTCATCCTGTGCACATTCTAGGTTTGACGTGGGAAAAAAAAGCTCTGAAATGAACTCTGTCCTGAGTGTGAAGGCATCTGAGCCTTGATGCCATCTAAGACCATTGAAAGTTCTCCTTGTAAAATTATTTTTGAGGGCAAAAAAACTTGTGGAAAAATAACCAAAAGCAACGGAACTCCACAAAAAGCAGGAGGAGAACGGCAGGGCTGTGGAATTAAAATGGGAAAGATTTTGAGTAGCAGAAGTATGTAACCGTTGGTGTGAAAAGTGCCCAAAAGATGCTAAAAGGTGATTCAGTATAAGAGTGGCTATCTTTATTGCACTAATTGTTTAGATAAGAATGCAGAGGCTTGAAGCTATATTTTTAAATTCTATTATAATGTTTTCTGTTTACCTGTTCAGTTTGTCATGTGATGTGTAACGTGAAACTTGCTTAATGTTTCCAGCCTTACTGTAACACGGCTAGGAATTGCCTCACCTTAAAGTTAGTGCAGATCAGCTGGGGTGTGTAGTTCCTGCGAGGCCTGTTGACTGATTGACTGGCATGAGAATGCAGATGCATCATGGATGTTGTTGGAGCTTGCTTAAAATGGCCACGTATCCTATTTTAGGGGTTCGCCTCCATTTAGATCTAGCTCCCTGTTTGGGACAGAGTAAGATCAAAACTAGAAAGAGACTGCAAGGGTGGAGAAATTATATTTTGTGCGTGAGCTATTCTCTTTAATTAAACCCTAATTTTTAATGCTACTGTATAATAGACCTCTCCTCCTGTTTCTAGGCACCTTTGCTTCTATCAACATTGGCTCATTTTAGGAAGTAATGTTGTCCTGCTGTTTCTCTTCATGTTGTAAATTACTGTTCATTTTACTCTGTTTTGCTGGCTCTTTTAAATAATACATGTGTTTTGTTAGATAAAGTAGTGATGTATAGATTGTCTGAGAAGGTGCTGAGGTTGAATATTTATTTACCTCTTGTATTTGCTCATTCCAAAGAGACAGTGAAAGCATCATGTTCTAGATTTTATTGCAGTTTTGGCACAGGTTCTTTTTCCACATTGATAGATGTGTGTAAATATATTGAATAGGCCTGAATGAGAGCCTGGTGGTGCAGTACAAAATAAAAATCTAAAGCCCTTTATTTCTAGGTCACTGGTTCAATCTCAACTTTGCCTGGCTGTGAATAAAAGCACTTCTCATATGAACGCTGCTCTACGTTTCACAGGCAATAAATTTAGTCATGCAATGCTCAACAAAAGCTAGAGGCAACTGTCCATTTGTTAGGAAAATTGCAGAAAATGACTTGTAGAGATGCAATAAAAATAAAAAAAAAGATTACCACATGGGTATCATTTGTGACCGCAACATTCGCGATAGTGAAAATAAACATAAAGATTTAAAACAAAATTGATATAGACACAAAACATTTAAGGCATTGTAAATGTGATACAGTAAAACAACGTTTATAACCAATTTACTAATGGTAAGCGACTGAATTAATGGCTTTTTTCTTTGCATTGCTGGATTTGGATATTTTCTGTAAAACATGTTTTTGTCATACACCAGAAATTAAGAATTATAATTTCTTTCTGTTTTCTTGTTTCTTGTCTTACCCTTTATACAGTAGTTCTAAAAAAGGAATGTTTCACTATCCAATGTGACACAATACTGTATATCCCTGCATCTGTCACTTCTTGAATTATACAGTCATTGGATCCATAGAAAAGTTTCCAAACTGAAAGGAAACTGTGCGCACAGCCTACTGAAAAGAGAATAAATGGACACAGAAAAAAAGAGCATATGATAAAAAAGTGGCAATTGCCTATGTCTAGGGAAAATACATACAAGTACAAGATTTGCTTAAATGCAGGGACAGGTGACAGATGAGAAAGCATTTTTTAAACTTAATTTTCTTACCTCCCTAGAGCCCTTGCCCAAGAACATGACTGAGAGAATCACCTATCTCTTGGTGCTGTAGTGCATCTTGGACAGTGTAAATGTGACATTTATTGTGACATTCAGACATTTGTTTAAATCAGATTATGATGCACTTTTGTTGTGCTGGAAGGGTAGCACTGGAAGCTGGTAGTTGTTCAATGTAAGCAGAGCTCTTTCTCCATCTGTTTCACTGCAGTATTCAACACTTATATAAAAATATCAGCCTTTGAAGTGAAGTTTAATTTTCTGTGTTTCAGTTCAGGTATTGGTGAAAAGAATTTAATCACTCCTAGCATTACTGTATGCTCAGTTTCATTATGCACTATATTATTTATAATAGCGGTGCAATGTAAAATATATTCCTTAAATATATCATATAAAGTCCATAAACTCCTGAAGTAATAGTTTCTCTATTGAAATATTATGCAGCATTTTCTAAAACACTACAGTAGAAATATATCTACTCTATATTTATATATACCATACCTGTATATCATATGTCATATATCTCTTGAATATGTTGTTGGGCCTATCGAGAGATATGTTTATCACATGTTTAGAAGGCTTGAGCCCATGCTCAAACATCCTTGAATCTTAAATGTAAAATATTAGATAATTACGTTCACAATTAAGTTACAGAAGCTGTAGAAATGCTGTGAACCTTTTTAATTTGACAGAGAATGTACATTTTTAGAAACATGTTTTATTGAAAATTGTGTTTTTCTGGGGTTTTTTTTGCATGAATTTGTGATTACCATTTGGGCTGCAGTACTGCAGATACAATATATATATAAAGGAATCTTTAGAATTTCAAAAGTGACTTGTGTTGATTCATGATTACAGCACAAAGATAAAGCAACCCTCTACCTGAGGGAGTGAAATGTAAATAAAAATTCAGGGTTAGAAAATAATGTTTCTTTAATGAGAAATGTTGAGAATCAGACCAAGTTAAAAGGCTGTATTGTATTTTTTTTCAGTGAATTAGATGACAAATGAAACATTATCTATGGGTTATACAATAGTAGGGTTTAGCTTGGTTATTTATTATTTGGTATAATGTGCTCCTGAAGATTTGTGATGGAGAGAGTCTGCAGAGTCACATAGAAGTAGAAGCACCTTTTAAATCTACTATAGGTTGGAAATGTAGTTTTTTTTTACAATTGCTGCCATTTATCTACTATTGTTTATGATCATTGCGAGCTCTACAATGGACAAATGAAGAAATGCATAGTGCTTTCTGTAAATCTAGCAATACATGTTACTATACTGCATTGTAAAATGCATTTTTTTCTAATATATATTTTAGCAAATACTTCAGTAGCTCCATTTTTGTCCAACATGGTATATTGTTCTCCTCCCATGAAAAGCGATAAAAAGCAATTAACATTCTTATTGTTAAGACATTACCCCAAATTCAATTTCCTGCACGCATTTGCCTGTAATCTCTGCAACAGTAACTGTGTGTCAACAAGCAAATGCATCATAAAGTTATTTGAAGTCTGGAACAAGAGTTTTTAAGACTGAAACCCATTTCACAGCATCATTGAATAAAAACACATTACGTTCTTATTATATATTTCTTAAATGTTTGGTGTAATTTTTCTCACAGAGGCATAAAATGAATGCTGTCTGTAAAGATGCTAAATATGCCTGCCATACCCATTGTAAACAATGGCCTGAGAGAATTTCAGTGTGATTACTGGTGGTAAATTCTGCAATTGTTTGCTTTGTATGGTATTTTTGAATTCACATTTATGTTAGTTTTAAATTGTATATGTGTGCATTTTTTAAGGAGGAATAACCGCAACACTGCAGTGTCACCTTCAAACCTTTCACTGTCAGACACACTGTTAAAGCCTCGGATTTCATTGTACAGAGGACTTAAAAAGCTTTCTTTTATTATTTTTATAAGGGCACCCATACTGCAGCTGAGTGATCATTAGCCTCATTGTTTAAAGATAATACACCGTTTTCAAGATGTGCCTGATTAGGAGTACAGCCATAAAGAGCACATTGACAAGGAGAAAGAAAAAAGGAGAGATGTTCCATTGGGTTAATTGGAAATAATAAAAATGCCACACATATCTATAGACTCATCAGAATTTTAAACAGCCTTTTTAAGTCCTTTAATCCTTTAATAAGGTAATTCCTATCAGAATTGTGAAAGGATGATTTTTTTCCCTCTTACCAGCCTTTTACTGTTGGCCTGCAAATTTATCACTTACCCATATTTAATTGTGACACAGGAGCTTGCAGAAAGGTGTTGTATATCGCTGCACTGATAATTCTATCGCATGTTGTGCTGTAGCAAAAGTTTTGTAATGCCCTTTTCCGGCAGTGTTTACATGTATGCAATATAAGGTTGCTAAAGACATTATAATCTGTTTCTACGTACAACTATGGACAAAGGCTTTGTACTAACCAAGCTCTGCTGATAGTTGCCCAAGAGTGATACACACCTTTTGTCCTTGGCTGTGGCTGTACATTTAAAAATAAACTTTGCACCTCCTTATGCCTACTTTATTAATAATTTATTTTCTTGGCACTTTCATCCATAACGCCTTCAATTTGCGCTCATCTATAAAGCTAGGAATATTCCTGTAGAGATCAGTGTAGTAATATGCCCTCCAGAAGCACTGAGACAGCAAAGTCAAAACTGTTTACAGTCAAGCAGTTTGGAATTATGAAAACAAGATTATTAAGAATAAGTACATTCTAATGTGTCTGTTTTTTTGGGTAATTCCATGCATACACTTGATCTTATTAGAACAAGAATATACTGTACTTTGCCATTTCAAGTAATGATACATTCATTTTCAGTATTACCTACAGTATACTGTGCTTCAGAGAAGAGGTGGTGTTCAATGGAGCATCTGCAGTTCTTTTATACTTTAACATTTACATCACTTCTACATTTCTTATTTCTTATGAAGGGTGGTTCTTCATCATACAACATGACAATAATCAGAAAACATAAGTCCAATGCAACCAAAATGCTGGAGAAAAAGTGGACAATCTTAGACTGGCCAAGTCAGTGACATCCTTAAATCTAACTTGACTGCATTGCACATTCTATTGAAATAAACTGGGGAACGAAAAACCCCAAAATTGGAAAGAACTCAAAAGCAGCTGATGCAAAGAATTGGCAGAGCATCTCAAATTATTACATAATGTGGATAGTGATCTCAGTGGGTCATGGACTTCATGCAATTGTCTCAAAAAGATTATCGACCAAATACTGACTTTATCTCATTGTGATGTGTCCCAGTACTTCAGTTTATGCCAGATATTGTCACTTGAAATAATTGGGCTGAATACAAAGTGTGTTTTTGTTCCAATATGATCAAATGTGTGCCAGGAACTACTCACAAATAAAATGTGTATTGTACTTTTTGTTTGTATTAATCTTTTGTTAAAAAAAATACAACATGCTTGACTGTAAACCAAAAATAAGTTTAAGCTTTTCTGTCCCAATACTTTTTGTGGGCACTTTCACTGGCTCAATGGCACAGACACAGTGCCCACCTACATTTTCAACTCTTCCAGTTAAATACCCAACTGCCTAGTGACTGCTCCTCACTATGTACTGTATAATCTTAAAGAAAAGCAAGATTTTGTTAAATTATTTAGGGAAGACTTTTAATCTAGTTATGTTTATCTGATATTCACTTTTTATGTATCTCATACGTCTGGGTTTCTCAATAATAAATACTTTAACTCTGGTTATTGTAAAGGTTTGTCTCTGCTGAAAAGAAAAAAACAAAACATTGGACACAAATCACTGTAGGTTGCCATGAGACATTTCAAGGTAACCAATCTTTTAGCTCGATTCTAACATCCTTTGGTTTTGTTGCAGTTATTGTGTTGTAGTTTAGGCATGAACATGAAAAGACAGCTACAATGGTCCTTGCTATCTTGTTTTGTTTGGAATTGGGATTTTAGAATGGGATATGAAATTGTCCAGTATTGGTGAAGTATTCAATAACTTGTTTCTTTGATTGCAGAAATGTCAGGAACGAGTGCAGACATTTCGTTGGTGCACTGGAAGCAGCAGTGGCTGGAGAATGGCACCCTCTACTTCCACGTGTCAATGAGCAGTGCTGAACACCTGTCCCAGGTGACAGAGCCCACCATCCGGGAGCCATCAGAGATCATGGATGAGCAGCTGCACATCCTACACATATCTGTCATGGTAAGTGCCCAGTCGCAGATTTGAATTTTCTCTTGGCTGTTCTGTGACTAGAGGTCTTTTTGAAAAGGTCTGTCTTTATGCTGCTTGAGTATCATTTGTCAAAATGTGTTTGTGTCTCAGAGAATAATGTTTCTTGTAAGCAAAAGAGAAAAAAAAAATACCCCAAGTGTATTTGGCTTTACCCTTGAGAAAAGATACAACAAGGTTATACCATCCATCGTTAATAATGCAATCACAAATGAGAGTTAATTAATCACAAACACATATGAATATATTTTCATATACTGTATATACGTTTGTATTTCTATGTTATTTGCTCGAAAGGTGGTTCATTTTAACTACAGTTTACTGGATAACAGCAGGCACTCTTGGGCCAGAATATGTAGTCATCTGTGAGAAGTTGAAATATGTTTTTAATACACATATAGCCTTGGGGATATTCCTGTTGATTACCTTTTGAGCAAGGGCAGTCAGAACTGCTGACTGATTGGCTGTACCCTCCAAACCAAATGAAGACAATATCACAGAGATTGTTTACTTTATCAGGCTTTAATTGGTGCACTCCAAATTGAAATGAAAAGAGCCTTGCTCTGATGTTGAATCCATTAGTCTGACAGCTCTCTTCTTGATTAATCATTTAAAGCAATTTGCATTATATAGACAAACCCTTTCACAGCCTTGAAAGGGTTTTTTTACTGAGCTTCAGATCATGCAGTTATAAACATTTTACAGGAGAGGAACTCAGACGACAGACATTGCCTTTCACACCCAAGGATACTGAGATTATTATTTTTTTCACGTATACCAGTTGTCTACATAATACTACATAGGTCTGGATACCAGAAGAGAGGATCTTGCAAAAGAGATGCACTGCAACAGTTCATTGAATAATAAAGAAATGCACAAGTATTTTACTGTCATGCAAAGCTGTTCAACTTTTTGAATTGGTATAGTTTGGTGTAAAGGGGGTAACAGGCTCCATACATGTGTGCCAAACCTTATCCTTCACCAGCCTGGTATGTAGACACTTTCCAAGCACACTAATTACATTTTCTGAAGAGATCATGTTCATTCATTCTTTTTGTCAGCTCTGCTGTAGCTCCAGCATGGTCTTTGCCTGTGGCAGTGAGCTATTGCCTACTGTAATTGCTTGCTGCGCTGAGTGGCACTACTGAGATTAAGGGCTATTTCTGGACATTTTGGAATTGCTTTTGAGTTCTGTGTTGGACTTCCTAAAACAACACCATGTGTTAAATTAGAAAATAGTATATTTAGTAAGGTTTTGTCTTTTGTAGTATTTTAAAATGGTTTAAAAGTTAGGTGCACTAAATTTCTTCAGAGGTAACTTCGTGGGAACCCAGTTGAATACTGTACATTCTTTGTAGAATGAAACATATTTGTCTAAGTTATTGTTGGCGTTATCCATTTGGAAGTTTCTCTCAAATGACTCTGGATTAAATGTCTTTATAATTGTAGGTTTTGGGTAAATAGCAGTAAAATCATTATAAGAGACAGTTTTTTGGAAGTACCATTTCCCTAATGAAAGACTGGAGAAAGATGTGGCACTGGACTAACTGGAAAGTTGTCGATTCAGATCCCAGATGGGACACTTTTGTTGTGCTCTTCAGCAAGGTACAGTACTTGAGACACATTTCTTTAGCAAAATGCCCATCTGTACAAATGGAAGATTTTCTGGGTGAAAGCATCAACCAAAGAAATGTGATTTTGTTGAAATATTTCATTTGTTCACATAATATCTATTACAATAAAGTTCAGTAGATATGAGCATTTAAATTCCATTAAAATTCATGCTGAAAACACTATTGTCATGACACATACAGTATATGTACTGCCTTAACCATATGTACTATATACTGTATATGGCAGATGTGCTCAGTTAACCAAACCACCTATGAACAGCAACATCCTCAAATATAATTTCAGGTTGTCCTTGACCTGACATTTTTTTGATTGACAGTATGTAGATTTTATATACTTTCACTTTGGCCTAAATGCTGTTAAATCATAGGTAATTGAATGTATACATAATATGTTAAAGATCACTGAAACATTCATGAATCTGTCTACCTGCATGGCCTGAGGTAGTACTTACAGAGTGAGGCTCATTAGTAGTAATTCCATCAGTTCTGTGACAAGCTCACTGCTGCTCTCTCTATTTTGATAGCTTTTGTGTGTAATTCACCTGTCTTCACATTCTGAGTTACTGCAAGGTTTCTGGTTTTATGGTATATGCATTATATATACTTTCTACATTTATCCCTGGTAAAAATTTCCAAGTGTTGAATTTGGTATCATGGTATTTTTGCCATTTTGTTGTGGTTTTACCTTGTTTTTGCACCATTTTCCTATACACTCAGCATGCAGCTCACTGAGGTTTATACCGATATTCCTTAACTTATCTATATTAGTATAGTAGACAGGCCTCACACCACTAGATAAGCTTGTTTTAGACCTGTCTGTGCATGATTATCCCACTCATAACTCGCTTCCACTGTTTCTTTTTGTCTTTCATACTACTCACTCAGCCTCCAGCTAAAGTTAACACAGCCTCCAAGCATTATGCTCTTTCCTCATTTTACACACACAACAGCTCAAAGTCTTACACATCCTCATTCCTGCCAAGTTCCTTCTCAGTCCCTGTATTGGAGATATGCCAGATGTTTCAACAATTGGACTGGCATCTCCTGCTAATCTTCTTCCACAGAGTTAGATTCCTTCCAGCTGTACCTCCTGCTCTCTGGTCTTCACTCAAGGTATACCAGCAGACCCACACATGAGCTAATAAACTGCCCTCCTACCCTACAACATCAGGGCTGGGAGAATAAAGCTGTCCCACTCTCTGGTTTCCCAGCTGCACATGCCCAATGCACTTGGCTAGACAGGAGAGAAGACCTGCTGTAGTCCGAAAGCCCTTTTCAGTCAGAACTGCACTGTTAGAATATTCTGTCTGACTGCCGGGACCAATCCAAGCTTCTAGATCTCATACATTGCTCTCCTTCCAGAGAAGACTGCTGGGTCTTCTCCATCTGCTTTCTTCTTGCATGCTGTTCCCTTTCACAAATGAGCAAGCTGGCGTCACCTGCTGAGTATCCATGACCAACAACACTGGTCTTGTTCTCATAACTGTATTTCTCTCAGAAGTAAGACTTATTGCTCTTTTTAATTACTTGTTTTGTTTTTGTAACCATTTTTATGGCTGAAAGCCACATTAGACATCTTCAAGTCAATGGTTATTACTCTTATCTTAAGTAACTACTTCATTGAGATGCCAGAAACCCAGCCCTCTTTTTAGATTTGGTTCTGCGTAGACCTGTTTCCGCAACTTTCTTGAGACACAAAAAATCACTAATAAAGAATATAAAATGCAGCATTAAGCACACACATTCCTCCCAGGTCATATCATGGAATACCATGTAATTATTATGCTAAAAAGTGAACAAGACATTGATTTGTTATCCACTGGAGATCTGTGCTGACACTTTTATACTGACTATTTTCTTACTAGGTGAAAAAAGGTGAAAAAAAGAAGAAAGAAAACTCTTCTCTTCTTCTCTTCTTCTCTTCTTTTTTTCAGCATGGAATAAACCTAATATGTGTTCTTTTGTAGCCTACGCATGCTGACGCAGCTACCCACCTGAACTATTTTCTTACTAGCTGAGTTCATCTAGATTTTCACAATATCTTGCTTTCTGTAGTACCATCCTCAGTGCTTCTCTGTGACTTTTTGTAGTACCATTTAACAAACAATTATTCATTTAATAACGTAAGGATAACACTTTGATGTTCTCAAATTACTTGGACATGGCAACTTGTATATTTTATCATAGTTATTAGTATTTCTGTCATTATAATAGTATCTAGACAAATCAGTTACACTGAGGAGAAAATGGGTCCTTGTTAAAATCTGGCATTGATAAAAGAAACTGAAATCAAGTTTTAAACACAGTAGGTGATTTCTGGAAGGCACTGTAGTTTTACTGTATCACTGTTTGGATTACAACAGGGTGGGGTTATTAATAGAAACAGACTGTCCGGAAGTCTACATTTTTCTACAAGAAGAAATAATGACACATTTGCCTATAGTTTGCCCAAAGGGAAACTAAGGACCGAGATCTGCCTAACATAATGCTGAAAGGCAAAGCAGATCTTCTCAAGAGAATATGACACTGTCATGATTAGTGGAGAATCCTCAGTCTACAGATCTTTGCATTTAACATTTAACAAAAAAGGGTGTGTGCATGTGTTGCAGTGGAAGCTATGGTCTATATATTATAGATAAGCATGTGCAATTTGAACATTTAAACTCTTTGTACTAAAGGATGTACTGTTGATATGGCTGTGGGTCCGAGGCTGTTTTCACAGATAAAAAATGACTGCTTGACTTGCCTAATGAAGAAGCTTTGTGTTTTATTGCAGAATACAGGCATGTTCATGAGACAAGGAACTAAGGGAATTTGAATTGCTGATATTTACTGATTTATGTTGAATCAAGTACATAAAGCTACATTGGATTGGTGCTTTTCACTTTCCATTTAAGTAGTTCACAGAGTATATGTGACAGTCTGCTCCCACTGTTTCTGTCCACATGATTTAAGTTCCCAAAACAGGCCCCTTTTCATCACCTTGCCTTCAAAGCCACTGATTCTGCTGGGATTGTGAAAACAGATGCTGTTTTCAGCGATGGTTTCTCATGATCACCTTGGGCTGCGATTTGTTGTTCACGCTCATCTGCATGAAAACTCCAGTGAGACTCATGTCCAGAGCTTCCTTGATTATGATGTACACAGTCTGAACTAGCTGTAATTTTGCTTTGCACTAGTGCTGAATGAGTGATACTGTATAATGGATCCCTTTTATATAAATCTGTAGGATTAGGATTTGTTTTGAAAAAAAAATGTTATAATGATAGGGTGGCAATGATTATTACTGCTGCCTCACAGCACTGGGGGCCTGGGGAATTCTGGACCTGGGATGCTAAATACATAGAGTTTCTCTGTTCTTCTTCTGCTAATGTGGGTTTTTGCCAGGTGCTCTGGTTTCCTCTTACAGTCTAAAGACATACTAGTATGTTAATTGGCTTCTGGCTATATTGAACCTGGTGTGAGTGTGTCCATGACTGTGTCTGTGACTTTATGTATAGGCAATAAGGGAATAAGACTGCTAAATAGCCAACCTGCAGCTCCTTTAGCAAATCACCTGTAATGGCTACATGGACACACAGTTTTCACTGTATTCAACATAACTGCACTACATGTATATATAGAACACACCATGGACACATAACAGCTCTACTCATATTGAGTTTTATTCAAAAATGCAACCTCAGTTTTGTGATTTTTGTGTTTCTGTGAATTTTGTGATTTTTGTGATTCTTGTGGTTTTTGTGAGCTCGCAGAAAAAGACATTTCATTGCCAGCAACTACTGCTGCACGCTGTATTGTGCATTTGATAAATAAACTTTGACTTTGACTTTGCATGTGTGCCCTGTGATGGACTGGTACCCTTCCTTGCATCTGCTGCTTGCCGGGATAGGTTTCAGTTATCTTGAGACCCTAAATTGGATGAAGTGGTTAGAATATGGATTAATATAATATACATGAACTGTATATCATTATATATATATACCATGAAATTGTGTTTTCTGTGTTATTATTTATTTTCTGTATGAACATAGGAAAACAAACAGATTTGAGTTTCTACATTTAAAAACCAAGCACACATGCAAATCATACACAATAGATAATACAGGTAAACTGGCACACAGATTTTTTTTTTAATTTTGATTCCTCTGTACACTTTTGTTTAGCATATCCAGATAAACTTAAGTCTTTTGATATGGAAGATTTAATTGAAAGACTTGAAGTGCTTAAAAGTTCTGCCTTTCACTGTAAATGTGAAGGACTCCAATGTGGTTATTAGCGATGCGCAAACAGTTACTGTACAAGGGATTAAATTAAAGAAACAGATGCTCCTGTATATGTTATGTGGCTGTGAGCCAGGATCTCCCATCACTGAAGTTCTCATTTGCAAACCAAGTGTTTGCATTTCAAATGAGAGATCTGACTATACCTGAAATGTTTTACTACTAAACTACTAAAATGCTTACAGTAGTGATGCTTGTGTAGTATTTGTATGTGGAGCATTTTAATTGACTTAAGAGTCTATCACATACGGTAGAGAAGCCTCTATTCCCAAGTCACAGCACAGATTGTTTTTGGCTTAAGGGAAGTGTAATGTAGTGCACAGACAGAAGCACTTTTCTCAGCTACTTTGCAAAATCATGTTTACCTTCATCAGAGTACACAGATACTTTGCTTTGAGAGCAAAAATATTATTCTTTCTTAATGTACTTTCCATGCTGCTTCCGAAACTGAACAGATTTTAACGTCAGGCCAAGTCTTGCAGAGTTTTTGTCATCCATCGTATCTGAGCCACTAACGTACCCTAAAGTGTCTTTTTGTTCAATCCAGCAATTGGAGCATTAACATACAGTGTGTGATATTTTAGCTGGCATATTCCCTTGAAGCAGTTCAGTTTGTCAGAGTAGAAAGTTTTGCAATTGTCATTGATTGTCCTGCATGATCCACTTTGGGCCACATTGGATCACATATGCCAGGTCAGAGCCTGAAGGTGTCCATTCCATCTATTTTAGGTTGCCAGTGGTGCTTAATTTACCCCTGCAGAATGTATTTTAAATGATGCAGAGTGTGCCTCACTGCAAAGTGCAACCAGATACCTCCTGTTTTTTGCTGTTGACAACTTGCATCCACCCACAACTTGACTAACAGATGCTGTCACCCACAATTCTGTAATTAGCAATTAATTGGGATCATTCTGTAATTATACTTCAACTTTAGCAGTCTTTGGCAATTCTAATTATGATGTGTAATTAACACAATTTATCAATTATGTTCTTGTTTGGAAAAATCTTGTCTATATTTAATGGCTTGTATTCTATTTTGTAACTTTAATAACTGAGGCAAAAGTGATGTAAATTGGCATTGCAATTGGAGTAAGCATCACTGTATCGGCATTGCAATATTGGGGAAATACAGTACATAGTTATAATTGGCTTGTTTGAGAGACCCCGACAGTGTTTGAAAGGCAGTAGCAGAAAATGTATGCTGTTAATTGAGAAGAAAACAAAAGGACCTGCTTGCCCCACATTTTCTGAAACCAGCTGAGCAAATATCAATTTTAACCGAATGGATACTAGGGAGGCCAACACTGACAAAAGTCTTCACATTTATTCAGGGAGGATAAGAGTGCAGTGTGTACAAAATTGTTTTACACCTATCACTTACCACTTTGCTGCAGCAAAGGATCCCAGCAGCTCACTGATCAGGCTCAGGCTGAGCTGTGCAAAGGCACTGTACTGGCATATTAAAAAAAAGAACAATTTCCTGACTGAAGCATGGACTGGAATACACACAATATTGCTCATTTCAGTGAACTAAAAGTCTGCAAAAGAGTATACAGTATGTGATTTTATTAGGGAACCCACATTTAATCCTAATAGTTCATTGTTATTATTGATGGCAGTCTTGCAGTATTTGAGGTAATTGCCTTAGTTGCAGAAGTAGGAATTTGAGCTGGTAGTACTAGCTGTGGAAGAAGTAACAGTAACAATAATTGTAGATACAGAACCATTTGAAATACCAGTGTGTTCTGTTGACTGGAATTGTTCTACAAAAAACAACAGTTGAGATAAAAAATATGGAAATCAGTAGAAGACACACATAAAATGCTTTTAAAATCAAACATCAAGCTGCCAACAAACAGTACACTTATCTGTCTTAATTCCTTTTTTGGCTCTTTTTTTTAGCTTTTAAAGGTGACCATTTTAACTTGCACATCATTTCAGAATTATTTTTTTTCATGTACTGTATCAAATCTAAAATTGGTGAAGAGCCTGGTGAACATACTTTCTCTTTCTTTCCGTGAGAACGAGTGTATTTTGTCCGTGTGCACTGAACTTCAAATTAAAACAAAAAAAATTTTAATGAGTCTATTTCCAGTACTGCCACACCAAAATAAAATAGCAATAATACAAATAAATAGAACACTAGTACCCTAGTACTCTGAAAATCTGTTGGATGTCATTAATGAGAGTTTAGAGTATGCGAGTTCGCACTTCACACTTACTTGAACTCTTGGTGAAGTGTTTTTGAATTTCCATTGGTGGCATTGGAGGGGAGTCCCTATTACCTGTAAAGCGCTTTGAGTGGAGTGTCCAGAAAAGCACTATATAAGTGTAAGCAATTAATAATAATAATGTATTATTATTATTATTATTATTATTATTATAACTATAACATGCAAATTAAGGGGCTCTGAAAAAATACAGTACCACACGTGAACAATACCACACTCACCACATGCTGCTAGATGGCAACAGACTGTAGTTGCATTTGTACTTTTTGCATAAGTTAAATACACCTATAGTGCTTTTCTGGACACTTTCACTCAAAGCGCTTTACAGGTAATGGGGACTGCCCTCCTCCATCACCAGTGTGCAGCATCCACCTGGATGATGCAACAGCAGCCATAGTGTGCCAGTACGCTCCCCACACATCAGCTATTAGTTGGGAGGAGAACAGAGTGATGAAGCCATTGCAGAGATGGGGATTATTAGGAGGCATGATTGGTAAAGGCCAGTGGGAAATTTTGGCTAGGATTCCAGGGTTTTAATGGTCACAGAGAGTCAGGACAGTGCCTTTTTACAGTATAGTGTCCCCATCACTATACAGGACCCATAGACATTGCAGGGTGAGTGCCCCCTACTGGCCCCACTAACACCACTTCCAGCGGAACCTTAATTTTTCCCAGGAGGTCTTCCATCCTGGCACTGACCAGACTCACGCCTGCTTAGCTTCAGTGTGTTGTCAGCTGTGAGTTGCAGGGTGCTGGCACAGAAGTAGACCCTCCGGCCCGTAAAGGAATCGAACCCCTGACCTTGGCATCATTAATTCACTTTCAGGAAGTCCAGCATCTGTTCGTGAGGCTGCTGTCTTTCTGATGCCCCAGGAATCCGCTGAAGAAACACCAGCTGTGGATCTGGAGAAATTTTATTCTCTAGTTATTTCTGTTGGTAGCATGGACACTCGTGGTGCATTGTCTCTTGCTAATATTTCTTTAAACCACTCATGTTATGTGTTGCTCAAATTCTATACAGTTACAGTAGCATCTTTGTTTTTCCATTGATTAATCTTATCTTATAATTTTTGCTGTAGCTTTCTCCTATTTAATCAGAACTCCCAGTGTAATGTGGTGTTGACTGCTTCTGACAGCAACCAGGTTCTGACCAGCACTGTGAACCTGGTTGCTGTTTCTAACTGAAGATCCTGGTGTGATATTTAAACTCATCAGGAGTCTTACAGATCATTTTAGCTATGAGAAGCAGCTAAAAGCTATGCACCTTTCATATTGGTTTTCATAAGTTTTTGCTATCTTAAGACTGAATGTTTACATTTTTGACATTGTGATTGATGTGCTTTTCTGTTTAAAGAAGGTGGATTGTGAATTTCAATGTATTATATAACTGTTGACGTAATAATGTAGTTGATTTTAAAATCTATTTGTCTTCGTTATTAAGCTTCCACTGTGTACTGGGACTGATGATTTAGGACATTGGAGCCCTATGTCAACCAAAATGGCATCCTGACCTGTCTTTTTGAAATAAAAAAAAACCTATGAACCACTGCGCCAAATGAATTTTAAAAAAATCAACCAAAACAAAATCTAAAGTGTCTCCTGAAAAGTTACTATGAGAAATTTCTAAAACTATTTAAAAAAAATATGGCCTCTTACAGAAACAGCTGATGTTCAAAAAGTGGATTGTTTGAACTAGTGGCTTTAAAGGCATAAGCCTAGCACAAGTAGAATAAGAAAATGGAGTTCCTGCGTAAACCCAAGATTTTGTTGAGATGTTGCCTAACACCTGCTGTTTGAAAAACTGTTTTGCCAATTAACTCCAAAATTAGTAAGCATCATTGCAGTTCCAATGCAATTAACACTGGTAATGACATTTCTTTGTAAGCAATATGTTTTACACACAATGAGTCATTTGTCATCATTTGCTTGGTGAAACATGCTCCATACTGCTAACAGTTTGTACAAACTGGACAATGACCTTCATATGTGATATTGCCATTTTAGTGGGAATACAATTAACATATGATGAAATGAGGTTCCTAAACAAATCACAATAGCTAGGATGGAGGCCAGACTGCCTGTTTTCAAACTCCAAAATTACCACTTTCTTAGGAGCCACTACAATGAGTGACTTGAAATTTGGAAAATTTCATCACATTAAAATCTATATTACTTCAGAATTTTGGGGTAAATATTTCACAAACATTTTTGTCTAGTGAACTTCTACCTTGTTAGGAATCATTTTATGTTCTGCTTAGCTTACTGTTGAAGTAGGAGGGTAGCAACTTGCTTGAAGATCTATTCATATTTTACTGTTGAAAGCTGAGTTCATGATTCATATAAATAGGAAATTGCTTTATTTGTATAGTCAATCAATATTTTAAGACACAAAAAGAGAACATAGTATATTTTTGTTTGTTTTAATTAAAGATATATACAGTAGATAGTTAAATTAGCTTTTTGCAATTTAAAAACTAATTTGAAATTTTAGCTGATCTTCTGGTGATGGAAAGGCAATGTTTTTACAGCACTTAATGAATTTGTTCAAACAGTAGAATTCTGTTTGGTATATTTGTCTCATAGTAGTTCAACCCATGCTGTTAGGATTTTTTTTATATTTTAAATTAAGCTAATATCTAATTCTTAATAATGTGAACAATTATATTGTAATGTGTTCATTATGCTTTCCCAGATGTTAAAATAACACTATTTACAGTACTTTTGTATAACCCCCTTTATGCAGTCAGCTATGGTTATTTTAGAATTTCCTAGTTGTCATATAAGATCATGTGTTTTTTTATTTTTATTATCCATCATTCTCTAAGTGTCTTCAGTGGAGGCAGCATTGCTGCTGAGTAGGTGTAGAACAGTACCACTCATCTTGCTAGTGTTAAATGTCTGAAAGTTTGCTGTGAGAAGCAGTAATGATATGGGTTGTTTGGTCTAAGCCTTTACTTCTTTACTTGCTGTGCTCTATATGTGGTATCATAAACTCATGTGAGAAAATTGCTTGTTAGAGTCATATTTCTAAACTTAAACATCTAAAAGTCCTGTATTTTGAATGTAATGCATTACATTTTTATGTGTTATAAAAATCCTCCATGTACAGAGTGCTGTGGTATCCACAAATTCTTCAAAGACTGCAACCTCTTTTAA
This sequence comes from Atractosteus spatula, assembly GCF_055471065.1. Taxonomy (NCBI): domain Eukaryota; kingdom Metazoa; phylum Chordata; class Actinopteri; order Semionotiformes; family Lepisosteidae; genus Atractosteus; species Atractosteus spatula. The sequence continues at coordinate 5,388,634 of NC_142728.1, read as the reverse complement.
AGTTGAAGTGAAAGTGAAGTAAAGCAAATTGAAATAGCTGAAAACATGGAGGCCTATGATGAACCATGATGCCACCTCTGGGAATCATTGGAAAAACAAACTAAATCCATAATGTAAATAAGAAAACAGTAATGACACCACACATTTACTATACTAACCCTCTATAAGTGAGTGTACAGTTGTTGCTCTTTGTTAAAACGACTTTGGGAATCAAACATTTTCCTTAATTAAAAAAATGTGACAGTGCTGCAGTTGAATGTGATCTACTATACTGTGATTGCCTTACTTGTTTTAAAACGTCTCTCTTTGGACCCATCTGCAAGTAATTAAAATGCTGTCTCAAATTGAAAGCATTGGAACTAATTGAAGGAGGAAAACGTGTGATTCTGAAATTGAAATCTGTACCAGCGTCATAAGAAAAAAATATCTGTGAAGGTCAAAGTAAGCATTTTTTATTAAATTTTTAGTCCCAAGCAATTTAATCCTATTTGGCTTTGATAAATTGATTAAGTCAGCAGCAGATTTCTGGAGCTCATTTGGGGAAAACCATAATTCTGAAATCAGTGATCTCCAAAAACGACAAGTACATTGTCACCTCTTAAGTTCTGTCATCTGTTTATTTCTGTGTCTAAAAGTGTAAGTTTACATAATGTTTAATTTGTACTGCAGTTGCCTTTGCTTTAAATCAATGTCTTAATTCAATTTTATTAATCATAAAGAGAAAAGGAAAGCTTGACTTATTCTACTTATTCTTTTATGTTGCCTTTTATGGGTTCTCCTTGAATTTATTGGGTTCCTTTAAGTGTCACATAAAGGTTATAGAAGTAATTTACTTATCTGCAACTTTAAATTAGCAGCTTTCAGCCTTCAGTCTTCCTATTGTATGATAAACTAAAGTTACAAGGCCTTAAGTATCCTCTCTTTAGGAGCCATTTTAAGATGTGTTAGTAAATGTGCAGTCAAGTACAGATCTCAAATGTTAATCTTTCAGACCTATATGAGGTTTGTTTTGTTTGTGAATCATGAACATGTTTGTTATGGTTTTTGAACAGCATAAAGTAGCAGGCAAGTTGGCATATTCAAGTTCCTCCTGCAGTTTTCATATGTATGAATGCAGTCTTACTGTAAAATCAGGGAAATGAAGTGTTCTAAGCACATGAAATTGAAAGTCAAGCCATTAGAGAAGTAGTTTGCCTTTAAATGTCAAACCTCTAATCATGCACCCATATTAAATGTGCCCTTCAGAACATATACAATATGTTGCACAGTAATTAAGAGACAATGCTTTCCCTGCTGAAATAAATATCTTGGGTTTTATTTTATTCCAACTACAGTACTTACTAAGAAGACATCTGTTGCAATTCTGCTTTTATTCAGTTCAGTAATTTGTCATTCTGAGAGGACTTGAAACTAGAGTTTCAAATAAGTTCTGTACACAATCCATGCAGTAACAAGATGTCACAGGTAACTTCACCCCTTTGAAGAGGTTTCCATATGTATGACTCTGTAACTGCATATTGATCATAGACAAACTCAAGAGAAAGAGTGTATATTGGTCTAGAAATATTCCTACAGTATGTACCATTAGAAATTGATCTCAGCTAAGGGTTGCTGATATTTCAGTACCATCATCTTGAGCTTTTATTTTCTCTAATGATATTGATCAATACCATCTTTCTCGATTTTTATCTTTCTCAGTGTAGTTTTGTGTCAGAAAGAAAATAATGCTAATGTGAATGCATCTCCATTGGAAATTGCTTTCTCTTTGCTCTCAAACTAAAATATGTTGGATTTCCAAAAAAATAATGTCGCTCAGTGTTTCTGTTTGGGACGCCTTTTTTACATTTTTTTTTACAAAATGTTTATATGTTTTAGCAACCACTGTTTTAAAGTGTAAGTAATGTCAGACTTTAAGCTTGACTGCATTTTTCAGAGGCTTCTATTATCCTTGCAGCATCACAGTGTATCACTGTGCTTTACCATGTGTTGTTAGATTGTGTTATTAAATGGGTGGTCTGAGTGTTAGTTTAACCTCTGTTAAATGAATGCTAATCACTTTTTTCAGCAGTTATTAATTAAACTGATCACAAAGAGCCCCACACTTACCCCCAGAAACTTTTCCTATATACTGTATGTGACAATGGTCATGTACTGTATGAAGATGGAGGAATTAACCTTTCAATAATGTGTTCACTTTTCAATATGTATACGCACAAAACTGCTGGGTTGGGGAGGATCTTTAATTGATTCTAATTCCCAAAATCCTAATTTTCTTATGTTTAAAAGGCTATGCTAAATAAGTGTGAATGTTATATTTAAGTGTGAACTTTGTGAGTGTTCGAAAAGCTCACTTTAGAGAAATGTTTATATCTCATTTGTTTATTTACCCAAGAATATTCTACCACACCATTAAAGCATTATCCACATGAAAGTACTGACTTCTTCTTGAACAGCCTTGCATGTGCTTGCAAGGTACAGTAGCTTTACAGTGTAGCTGGAGGCTGGAGTGCTATGGTATAGACAGGAAAATGGAGGCTGAATGCAGAGCACAGATACAAACAGGCAATTTTTGGTTAGGCACTGTATATCAAAGGACCAAAAATATACATACTGTATACAGTATATTATTGAATTTTAGATTGTCAGTGGAGCAGGGTGGGAGGCAGGATCTTCTAGTGACAAAAGGCAATTACAGGTGAATTTGCGATCTGCGTGTACCTAGAGAGACATAGAATCCGGACATTAGTGAGAAAACTGTGAGTGTTATGAACACACTCCAGACAGTGGAGGGTGAACCTCGGGAACTCACTTTGCTATGTGCATTGAGGGAATCACTATGTGAATTTGCAGCAGCTGGCTTAATCACCTGGGGGACAATATTAAGCTCTTTTGTTGTATTTTATTGAATCAAGACATGTGGTGGATGTCCCAGGAGATCAAGGTTTCAGTTTAAAACTAGATAAATATCTACTGCTAGCTCTGTTGTGAAATTCTGCTACAGTCCATAAGGCAGATTCTCATTACATATACATGGGAATGCTGGCCAAATTCATCTGCAACTGTTTTGCATGCCTGGCTACACTAGTCGTAGAGGTCCAATGATGCATGACAGCTTTTTCAGCTGCATCAAGAGTTTTAATATTAAACAAAACATGTGTTCTTCTCCTTCTTGAGGTCTAAAATACATAAGCAAACCTCAGCTTTGCACAGACCGTAGTGTAGTTTCAAAAAGAAACACCTTATATCTCTTACAAAACTATAGCACACCACTGGCATAACTGGAAAACTAAGGTCCTTTCAAATCTAATAAGCCTAGACTTCTGTTCTGGTCTGTTTCTCAGACAGATTTTGTTCAAGCATGAAAGAGTACCAACTGCAGGAATATTTTGATAATGTCGTGGCATCATTGATTAAAGAGTGGCATGTGTTTCTGCTTCTTCAGTATAATACAGTACATTGAGATGAACCTGCATCAGATGCATGATGGAATCATGATTTATTAATGACTGCATGAATATTCTTAGTTAGTTTTTGTTTTTGTTTTTGAATCATTGTGTTTTTATCCTGTAAGTGCAAACTGTTTATCATAGCCGTCAGTATGTTTATTTCAAACATACTGTACATTATCAGTTTAAAAGCAAGTCCCAAAAATATGTTGGTTAGGTTTTATTATTATCTCTGTATGCATGTGTGCCCTACAACACACTGTCATCCCTTCCATGATGTATGGCTCTATTCTTCCAGCTCTGTATTGCTGTGACTTTGATAACTGTTGAATGAATTGACTGTATGGTAGTGTGTACAGTACATACTGTAGCTCACAATGAGACCATTTAAAATGTTATATTAAAGAGGCATTCTAAATAAAAGCAAACATGGAAAAGTGAAAGTCAGATTCAGTTTAATCTAGAGAGAACAATTTTCTTTGTTTATGCAGATGGAGATCTAAACCTTCTCCTTGAAAGTTATCACTTTTTTCGTTCATGCTGTCTGCCTATACTCAACATTAAGATTCTTAAGAGCATGTTTCTACTGACCTCTTAAAAAAATCAAATATGCAGTCACACAGCACAGTATTATGTATATCCTAACTACCCAACTATAATATGTTCTTCATTTTCTGAACATATTATAGTTGCTGTTTAGTCTCTCTCCACATCTGACTATATTGGACAAGATACCCATGGAGAGGAAATGACTGATGATCAAGGGCACCTTGTAGGCTGTTCATTTATACCCAGATTGAGCCAACCCACATTAAAACAAGGTTGCTACCTCTGTTTAGCAGTTTCTTCAAGGAAGATTTCGGAGGGGGGTGGGGGTCTTTTTGTGTCCTACAAGACAAAAATCACAAATTAAATTAAGCCACGACAAAGCAATTATATAAAGCGTGCTGCACTAGAATCAACATTTACATGCACTAAAACAACAGTTACAGAGATGTCTAGCAAAAGTTCATAGGTTAAGCATTTAAAGCTGTTGGAATTAGCCACAGAGGAAAAGTCAATTTCTTGTCTGCAATGAATAGTTTATTCAGTTTTTGCTGAGGAGAACACAAATCACAAGCTTGAGACAGACAGGAAAATGAAAGGTGGGAGCAATACAGGAGTAGGAGATTTGAAACACACCCATGACTGGTGCTCACATAGCAGCAACATAGTGGAAACAAGGGTTTTGGCCTGGCTCATTGACACACAAGTTACAGATTGCTATACAAATCCCAGTGCTGTTCTTTTGTATAGTCTATTCAACTTAGGTTTTTCAACCATAAGTAACTGTAATAACGTGCAATCAACAAATGCAGATATAAAGGCAGCGTGAGCTCCTGAAATATGCATAGTTTTCAATGCCAAATGCAGGAAATACTGTGTATTACCTAGGCTTCAGTAAAGTTCCTGATAGATTTTGAACCACTACAAAGTGTAGAGGCAACAGATGTTAAGCAACTCAAGCACTGGATGGGCATATACAAATGTTAAGTGTATATATACATGCACGGTAGATGTAACTTTAAATTTAAACATCTCAAGTTTTTGTTTCTAAAAAACATGAAAAACTGACTGAAGATGTTTCCAAGTACAGTATATAGACATCTTTCAGTCAGGTGTTCTGTTTCCCTAGGTGTAGAACCTTCTAATCCTTTCAAGGAAGCAAAGCTAAAAGAAAATTCCTCTTGTTCTTTCCTTGGTATCTTACAGAAGGTATCACCGCTATCAAGATTACCCACTTAAAAAAATAATGTGCCCAATAAGAAAGTAAAATGCAGAAGCAGTGCTACTTTAATAACCTGATCAAAACTGTACAGCAATACCAGCTAAAAGGAAAGACATACTGTATCTCTACATCCTATTATCATTTAAAACTAGCATTTTTTAACTGTACATTCCAGTTAAACTCAGTGAATGCATAGCATTCATGTGCCATGTTAGTTTTACATGGTTGGCTGAAAAAGAACAAACTGAAAATGTGTTTAGAGCTTGTGAATAGTTCACATGTGAAATGATTTTCAGTCATTTATAGCTTTATTTGTGATTACAGTTTTACTACATATTATTTCTATATGTATTATTTTGAACCTCTAATCCATTAAGCTCTAGAAAGTTGTGCAGGGATTTTGGTAGCTACTGTATATATAAAATGTGCTTCCCTGTCATGCTCCTTAATGTGAAATCTGAGTTGCAGGGACTTCCAGGAAAATAAAAGAATTTAACGTCTTGTTAAATGTGCAGATGTGTAAATTATTAAAACTGGTTAATCAAGAGCGTGTGCATTGCCGTGAAGTGGAAATTTAATCATGTGGGCTGCAATCTGCTGGGAATGTAGAAATTCCTTCAAGACCATGTCACGCTATAAAAATAAACCATGACTGGAAGATTGTATGACCTTTATTGTGACTGTGAAAAGTGGCAGCAGAAGGCTGAGAACACAACATTAAGTAGGTTATCCTATCATTAAAGAACTTTTGTCACTTCCTTTTTCCCCGTTTTGCTGATGAACCACTTTTGAGGGGTTAAGCATGCTAAACCTGGGCTAAAATGCAGTCAAAATAAATATTTTAATAGAACATGACACGTTTCTGGTTTCTGTCACTGTCAAAAAATAGCAGAATTTTCTCAAATTCTGCACAAATTTCTAAACTGTGTTCTTTAGGAATTCAAACAAGTCCCTGCATTTACAAAAGGAAATAGAAATCGATTAGAGGAGTCTATTAAGTTTGGTTCTTGATAGAAACTCTAATTTTAGTTAACAATGTCAAATTACTTACCATTTAATCTGAATCTGAGATTAGTTATGAACCCTTAACATTTGTCATGAGCATGTAAGACTTTTCCAAATCACATTTAAATATTGGATGTAATTACAATCTTGTCCTGCTAAATAGAGCTATTAAAACAAGTGAAGACATCACAACACATACATTTTAAATGGTAGAAAAGTTGCTGAAAATTAGTAAAAAGTAACAAAGTTAAAAATATATATTAAACCAATCAAGAAACAAAGCTCTGGATTCTCCGTTCCTGAGTCTGAAACAGTAAAATAAGTTCAGGTAAGAGCAATGTGCATGTACAAAGGAACATACTGTATACAAGTATCTCCTTCTGTTATCTCATTCTTCACGGAGGTACAGTATGTATTGTACTGCACTATTGTGCTCAAGTCTCTTGTGTTTTAACAATATTCAAAAGCCATTCCACTAAAATAGTTTCTGCAAAAGCTTTTTAAACTGGTATGTGGTGGTAAATCAATGTTAATGTTTTTAACGCATTACACTACACAGCTGATTTGTTTCTCCTACAAAACTTCTCGAATGAGTGCTGAAATATCAGTGTGAATACTGACCCTGCCAGTTTCTCTGGTAAGGATTGCAGATAATAGTTTGAACAGAAGCAGCAATGGAGAATCATAAAACGTGTCCTATATTGTATAGCAAGAGTGTATAGGAGGAAAGAAAATAAACCAAAGGGGAGTCACAGATGTTGTAAATTCCGTGGTTAATTAGACCATTTGAAAAGCCGATAGTGAAATTATCATAGCAACAAAGAGATAGCAGGCAAAAACAGGTACTATCCAAAATACTGTACCATTGATACTCCTAGGATTAAAATAACTCTTACTTCAGTCATTAATATCATCAGTAGTAATTGCTGTCAGCATCAAAATATCAATGTAACTCACAATGCATTTGATAAAGAAATGTAAAATTCTTTCTAATACTCACTAATGAAAAAGGCACACTGATGCTTGAAAAACAAGTGATCTTTAACAGTCTGCACCTATAAATACTCTCCTATTGGTTTAGCGCAAGAGCCCTGGAACATGTTTTGCCACCCAGGCACATTCCAGATTGATAGATGAGAGTGATTCATTCTGCCCCGCAGCACTGAGCAATGTAGGACTTGCATTAATAGCCTGCAATGAAAAAAACATAAAAGGAGGTTCCCTTGCACTTGCAGATTTGATGTTCTATTATTATATTCATGGATCACACACAGCAGCACATCTGCTAACTTTTCCTTTCTCCCTCTAATGTGTGATTGTTTGACTGTGTAAGCTTGCAGAGTAAGCATCTTACACCCTGTAGCATTATTTGGCGTCACAGCCCAAAGTGCAAGGCTTCCTGCAGACAAGGCCGCATTACTTTGAGGCCATTCCATCGGCATAGGAGCCAAGCGATTGAAGATAGCTGGTTATGATTAATAGCAAGTTAATTATGCCTACTGAATGGACGGTTTGGCAATATAGATTATGCTGTTGTTAATCATATAGGGATGTTTTCAAGGACGTCTATGATATTTAATAAAATAAGAGAAGAAACGAATATGATGAGTCATGATTTTATGACCTAGATGTGAAATACAGAGGGATTTAAGTGGTAATAAAAAATAATTAGGTTTTCTGCTGTTGATTTCTCCATGGGTCTGTGTTCCCCACTTAACAAATTAGAGTAATTCTGGTTGAACCATTGCCGTTCCTTAATTAAGGTGAAAAATGTGTAAATTGGGGATAGTGTTGAAACAAACTGTGTTTTTACATGTAAAAAGTTAAATTATCCTTAAAATTAGGACTGCTATGCTGTTAAGTCTTACAGTAAAAGACAGATATAGAATGTAAATCTAAGATGTTTGTGTATTAATAGCAAGTTTTTTGTTCAAAGCACAATTCACTGGTTTAGATGTGTCATTTTTCTCATTAAGAATGAACCAAATTGGTTGAAACACCCCCATCTGGAAAGAAAAATAAAAAAAAAGTTTCTATATTCCTGAGGCCAGGAACAGGAAACATCAAAGGAGACCAAATTTCTTATTATCCAAGGATAAGTTGGCTATATTCTTTTAAAACTGTTGCGCATACAGTATGAAGTCTACACAGAAGGTACTGTACAATGGAGGGGTGAAAATGTAAACTACAGATTAGGTATGGTTTTCTAATAGTGACTGCCTCAGCAAATAAGTTACTGCTAATTCATCTTGGGAGGGTTGCATTTTGTATTTCTACAAAATGTTTCAAATTTCAAGATATGTAACATGAAATGTAATGTTCTAAAGAAGGAGGCTCAGAATATTCAGGTGCCATGAGGATTGAAATTGCTGCTCTGAGCCTCAGGAGACATCTCAAGTATGGGTCCAGCAAACAATGATCACCCCTTTCTCAAAAGAACTGCTTTGCTTAATGGAGAGGTAGAAGCTTGCTTTAGGCAGAGCTCATTAAACATGCAAATTGCTTAGCTTTCATGGCTGAATAATTTCTAAAATGTTTTCAAGTGTGAAAACCAACTCAGCCAATTATATGAGGTCATTGGACATACAACCTGTCTTGATGGTAAAACAAAAGGTTTACAAAGGCCCTCACTTACACACCTAACAGAAAGGTGCCATCCAGGCAAATTCACTTAGACATAAACAAGTGTATCAGCAAACAGAACACCTTCTTTACCAGACCTTTTTGTATTATTTCTTAATGACTGCTTGTGCCTGGAGCTTGCTATCTGTGGGAAGTTAACAGCACTTCCATGACAACAATGAGAAACTTGCTGAAGCAGACTGGAGCAAGGGAATGCCTGGGTTTCTTTCTATAATGATGAAATCTTTCTGACTGATCAGTTACATTTCTCAAAGTGCTGAAGGATATGTTATATTTGTCATGACCAATATCAGTAGTACTTTGTACTTAGTGCTTTGTATGATTATTTTCCCCAGTGAACAAAAAATACAGACTTATTGTGCTTCCATGCTGTTCTTCCCCTGGGAATCTCAAGGAAATTTAAATCCTCCTATGACAGTAGAGCATGCTTTTGGCACAGGGGCCTCGCATTTACTGTATGTATCTGGATTGTGGATTTCAGACATAAGGAAATATTTATATTAAAACCAGCCTGCCACTAGAGACCCTTACAAGCCTCTAATCACTGTAAATAGACACACTTGGCAAATATTAATTAACTGGATAATTAGATAATTGATGAAAGGATCAGAAAGGTGTTATTAAAGCAGTGCTTGGAAAATAGTGTCACTGTTCTTGAAATAGCAGACTGTAGCTTTTTTTCCCCCCCCACTGTTATCATGATAAATAGACTCCTTTGCTGCACTCTTCAAGTCACTGTGAGTTTTTAATGTATTCAGACCTCTTGGGCCACCTTTGTTTATGTAGTGGCCTGTTACTAATATTCTAGTCACACAAGATTCATGAAGGAAAAAAAAGGCCGTGTGTGCTTTTTGCTTTGCTGACCACACCATAAAAGGCCTGTTGTAAGTTGTAAGGCCATACATAAACTGTATACTGTACAGTTATTCATGGCTAATGAGTGAAGATGTTTTGGTGTTTTGAATTAGCATGTCTTACAAGGTCAGTTCCACAGTTAGATGAAATTCAATTGAAAACCAATACATTTCCAACAATGAGAGTTTCTGCTTGTTCTAATTGCAGTGTGTCCATTTAATTTTTAATTTTCTGACCTTCTTATAGCCTTCACCAAACATGGACTACAATTCAGGTGTTTCATTATTGTCTCATATTTATTTGTTAACATGTTTCTGTGTAGGGAGAAGTTAAGGTTTATTCCGTGCTGAAAGGAGAAGAAAGGAAACACAATGTTTCGGCCATGGAACCTTTTTCAGGTGTGAGAAAGACAGGGAAGTTGGCAGCTGATATTGAAAAGGAGTGTAGAGGAGGCGGGAGCTGGGGGAGGCAGAGTGCGTGCTCAGGTGGTGTGAAGTCGAGAGAGATGAAGAGAGGTGTGAAGTCGAAACCTGCAAATGATTAGAGTGAATTAGAAGTAAACAAGTCAGTCATTGAGAGAAGGGGGAAGGTGTGAACCTAGTTTCAGGATAAACCAGGATCCGAAACCAGAATTATCAGAGAAAGCCTCAACTCCTATTACACATACAGTGCCAAAGTTTTTGAACATCCTATGGCTATTCTATTCTTTGACTTGTACTGGAGTACTGCAGTGTGCAGATTTTTTTTTAGTAGTGTTGGCATCCATCCTGCACCATTTTCTTTCCAATTATTCACTAACAAGCAGCCTTTGAGTGTGTTTTTAATTGGTGGATTTGGCAGCCAAGGGTCCACTCATAACACTGTGATAGGGTTAAGGTGAGGCAGTTCTGACAGCGGGTCATCTTCAGAGAGAATTTGGCTCAATGCCTCAGATCGCTGTCATTCTGAAATGTAAAATCTCCTGACTAAGACATCCAGGTACCCTAACAGCTAGAATCAGGGTTAGGGGTAGGATTAGGGTTGGGGCTTATGTTAGTACTGAGCTTACAGTTTTGCAGTTACAGTTCTGATAGTATGAGGTTTAGGGTAGAAATAAGCATTAGGGTTTATGTTTGTGCTAGGGTAAATTTAGAGAGAGGGATAATGCAAGTTAAAGTGTTAAACTTAGGACCAAACCCTGGACTCTGAGCTGAGGTTTGTGGTTGGTATCTCTGGGTACAGTAGAACATTTACATTTTCCAAATGAGCTACCAACTTCTCCAATAGTAGGCATGGTTATTTTTAATTTTAATTTTTATTATTATTTTATTTTTACCTCCATATTTACTTTGGTCTTTGGGAATATATGTGTTTTTCACAGGACGTTTTCAGAACATGTATGCTATGCTTTCCATCGTATAGCTAATGCTGAAGTGCGAATATTTCAATGTGGCCACATTAAAATCTAACATAATTAAAAAGTCTACCCAAGCAAGATCTCTGCAATCATATTGACAGTAAGCTGAAAATCATTGGCAATGTGGGAAAAAAGCATTTTTTAAAAGAATATTTCAAGTTGTGAGGGGAAATATTGCTTGGTATTTATTATTATTTAAATGATGTTTAAAACTGACATCATTGACAAATCAAATTTGTTGTGATTTTGTGTAGTCTTACTCTTGGACTGCATACATCTTTATTTATTTTTTAATTCTGTGTCAAAACATAGACAACTCACCTCAGCAAAAAGGAAATCAATAATTTACAACCAATGAAAAGGGAAAAAAAGGTCACACCTTATTGATTTGTGTACAACCAGCATAGGTTAGAATCTGAACCCTTGCAGTCAGGGGAAGTCAGCTTGCAGATAAGGATGAAGGCTACATGCTACTCAACAGTTGAAAGTGATGTAAAGGACACTTAGCTATTTTGAGTACAAGAGATGATATTTTTAAAGATAGCCTTCAAACTGGCCCTGGCTTTTCAGTAAAAAGGTACCATATGATCTGCAGAAGGTTTCTCCATTGACAGCATCAAGATGCAGCTTTCAGATCCTCAATTTACTTCTCCCGATTCAGCTCTTTCCATTTGCAAGGCTTGACAGACAGCTGCAAAAGCAAAGCTGTCACTTCAGACTTGAACAGCCTGAAGAGTGAGAGCTGAAACAGCAAACAAATAAATCACCTGAATGGAAAAGGGGAAAAGAAACGCGATGAGATGACAAAAAAATTACACAAATGCCTGTGCTGTGATAGTACAGTACCTCAGATTTTTGTTTCCCTTCATCATGTAATAACTGAACACATTTAAATATTCACTGTTTCTGTTTCCAAGGTCCTGTTTGGGATAAGACATTTCTGCTTCATACCAAACGAACATAAATGAGTCTGAAATTGTTTATGAATGCCCACTGAATAACTTTTGTTTTATTCGTTTTGGTCTCATTGGTAAGCAAGGATTTTTTTCAGAAAGCTGCTAAAGGAAGTGGGTTAAGGTTAGTTATACCTCAAACTCTTTATCCAAAGAGCCATCTCAACAGTTATTATCAAGTCACCATGCTTTGAATAGAGAAATTCTTCCTTGTGAAATATTATTGCAGCTGTACAAAAAAACCTGCAGCGAGTCTGTAGTCTGACAGTCTCTAAGACACCAGCAACATCTGAAACATTTGACCTCAGAGTTCTTTCCTGAATATCCATGACAGAGATTTGGCTTGGACACCCATGTCACCTGATCAGACCAAATGATTTTTAACTGCAGGGATGTCTGAATAATCAAACACCAGAGGCAGGCCTCTGCATTATTGAAAAGAAGAAATCATCTCAACATATATGATGGAGTTTGATGTTATGTGGAAGAGACATACTTTTTGAAGAGCCGCACTGAATATGTTCAAAACAGGATATGAACGATTGTTTTTTTGGATAATTTTCATACTAATTTGAGACATCTTATTTAAACGAATAAAAGAGTACTTCCATGTGTAATGATCTTTGGTTGTTATCTTATTTGAAAGAAATTTGAAAGTAAGCAACTTGTGTTTAGAAGGGTTTTAGCTACTAGCAAGGGAATTGTGAGACTGAGCATTGGAGCATAGCAATCTGTATACTTGAGCTGTGAGTGAAATGACAATGCATAATTCCCCTCCATTCTCAACCCTGACTTAGATACTTTACATATGGTTATACTGCTAAACATGTCACTGTTGTCTGAGGGAATGTGGCAGTTTAACAATGCATATTTATAAATTTGCCTAAAACTTTGCTATGACTTTGTCATGATATTAACATATACTTCTCATTATAAAATGTTATCCCTATTAAAGGTCAGAATAAAATATCACTCTTTATATGTTTCAATAACTTCTTTGTGCAGCTGTGTTTGATGTTTTAGTGAGAAACTCTGTTAAGAAAAGGATATCAGTATTTTCCTACAGTAAGGACATCTGCTTTAAAATCAGCTTGCTTCATGCACGAAGATGAGGAACTGTGCACAGAACATGTGAAAAGAAAAAAAGTAAATGTGTTAAAACTTCTGGGAACCTCTTCTCTTTGCAAAGGCACATTTGTGTCATCTAGAGGCCTTGGCCATTTCAACTGGGAGCTTACAACAATTAGTTCAATCAATCATCAATCTATATCAATTAAATGTAAAGATTGTTAGCTAGATGCCATAGTTTGTTAAATGGGCCTGGTGCCCACCACTAATCATTGTGCTAATGCATTGTGGCTACAGAGTTTAGCTGTATTTTCATCTTCATTACCTACGTCTCTCACTGTATCTGAGGCAGTTTGCCTTCCTCTGTGTTCACTGTTACCAAGGTAACTGTAGCCGAGAGAAACTGAAAGTTAGAAGAGTACGAGGGCTAAGGGAAGACACTGGAATTGTCAAGCCCTAATGGTTAAAGAAATTGTTGTAAGAATTGAAGCTATTGAGGCTCCTGCATATTCTACAATGTGTCATGATCATGAAAAATGCAGGAGTGTTTAGGTATGACACCTCAGGAAGCATGTGTAAGGACAGGAAAATATGTATTTAAAATTGGAGATTCAGCTATATCTCAGTTTTCTACTGTGCATTGTTTGCATAACAGGAAACAAAGTCTTTTGATAGAGAAATGCATTTTAATTATGCACGATGTACAGATAACAAATTGAGAAGAATGATCTACATTTAAACTAGATCTGGAAAAAAACAAATTAAGAAAAATGCATAGACGATTTAGTCCGTGTCTTGGTTTAATGTAGTCTTCTCATGAATGACATGAGAACAAATTTGAAAAATGTATGAAAAAGTGTAAATCAATAAATGCATTTGCTTTTACTGTTACGATTCATATATTTAATTTTCTGGATTTTTTTTATTTCAAAATTTCCTGTAGAGGATTGTGAATATGTGATTACTGCGGCTCTTCCTCTCTTTCATCCTGCATGCTAAAACTGGCTGGCCAGTGGAGATATTTTGGAAACGTAGTTCATTTCTGTGAGCAGATGTGCATAAAAGAGTATACTCTGAGGAACTGACACTGCCCTTCTCTGAAACCCTCTCTCACAGTCACACTGGGAGTGCAATCTGTTCATGAAGAAAACTGGCGCACACTATATAGGTCACACAGAGAAAGACACCACTGAATGACATGCTTTCAAACAGGAACCCATCAACTAGCTCACAGCTCCTGTTATTGATGAGTCGGATTCATTCCTAAGTAGACTGTTAGTATATGTGTGCATTTATGAATGCGTCATTCAAAGCTCTTGAACAAGGTCTGAATTGTAAAACAGGTTGTCAACTTAAGGCTTAATATATCATTCCTAGCCTTTGATGTTTTTTTGTGGATTTATTGAAAAAAACAGAAATGTCTCAATGCATGATTGTCAAGTTTTAATATACAGCTAAGACTTATAAAGACAGATTGGGCGAATGGTTTCAAAGGTGTTCACAAGAAATTAAATGTCTAATGAGGCATACACCACATTTTCTGAAGCAAAAGTAAATATTTTCCAAGAGAAACAAATATTGGAAGCATTGCAGAGAAACAGACCGATAAGCATAGAACAAGACATTTTAATATGTTATGTTTAAGTTGTGAATGCAATTATACTGTACTTGATGAGTTCTGTCACTGGCAGTATGTTAAACATGGTTGTATCACTGCTCTTGTGTCTTGGGTTTGATTTAAGACCCTGTGTCCTGTGCTTCCTGGAAAGACATGATTGATGTGATTTGACCCCATCTGTCCACATGCTTTTTCTACATCCTTTAACTTAATATTTCAATTATATATGAAGACAATATATATTTTACACAATGAATGACACATAACCATGTACATAACCCTGTCTGTCTGTCTGTCCCTGGTGACAGGGGCATAACAATCATTTTTGCCAAGAAAATGTTAACATTTGCTAAAGGATACATTACCTGCAATAAAATGTAGATCTGGGCAGACATATTTTGTCCATAATTTTATCTAGATGTCATAGTTAAATGTAATTTTGTAGTTTTCAGAAAAGGTAACGCAAAGCATAATTGGAAAATAGGCCCATAAAACACAGGAATCCTGTATTATACTTTTTGTCATTGATTTATACCACAGTACTTAGACCTGCGCCTGGAAGCCCGGAACAAGCTAACTATGGCCATTTAGTTCACTCATCCTGGTGCCCAGGTATAACATGTACACTTTGCGTTGTGTTTAAGGATTTTAAAGTTGCCCAAATGACTAGATTATCTGAACTCTCTTTATTGACTAGTATAATGACCTGCTGCTGATCCTGAGGTTGAGTGAGCACTAGGCGAGAGGCATCTGAGACAGGGAAATCTGCAGAGTACACTCAGAGGGGGAACTGCACAGGTAGAAAACACTCGCAGGAAACTGCACAGGCGGCACAGTGCTGTAGCCTGCTTGGGATTCAGAAGAACAGCAGTGTGCGCAGACAGATGGTGTGCTGTACCAAGACATACAACCAGGAAATGAGCACAGTGTGAGATCGTGGTCAGGCATGTGGGAGTGAGCTCCAGCTGGTTCGTTAATGGTGTTAATGACATTAAGTCCAGTCCAAAACACTAGGGAATTCAGGAGGCACTGTCAGAGTGAAGTTAGACTCAGGTCCAGGAGAGCATGGTAAATCACAGATCAAAGCAGACGGGAAATCCAGAAGATGCAGTAAAAATACAAGCAAGGTCCAAAGCTGAGAAAACACACAGAAATAACCAGCATGGGGGATGATTTGAGAGATGAACAAACAAAAAACAAAACAAAGCAGAGGTCAGGATCAACGAAGCTAGAGAAACTCAGGAGCAAGACATGAAGGGCTCAGAGACAAAGCTCTGTTGCATTCAAGTAATCTTCTGAATCACCTGGAACCTGCATGGTTGTGAATTGTCTCCAGGTGATACAGGTCTCGTGATAATTGGTTCCCATGGCAACTGGTGCTGGGAGGCAGTTTGGATGGTGAGGTGCCTGGCTGCCAATTCAATGCTTGCACACCCTTTTGCTTGTCAGTGAGGGCGGATATGACATCTAGCACACAAAATATGAAAAAAAACTAAAATTGCATCAGAGAAATTCTGCATTCACATCCACCTAGGTGACGGTTAAGAAGCAGAATGTATTCTCATTTGAAGACTTAGAGAGAGAAAAAAAGTAATAACTCAAACCTTCCCACTATAGCTCTTCTGTGCACTTGGAGCACAGTGACTTGTAATCTTATAGAATACAGATTTACAAATCTCATAGAGGCCTCACATATTCTCAAACCACACATGCAGTTGAGAACACTTGATATTTATTTTCCCACGTGCTACTGTAATGAACGGTATGGTGAATTACACTGTACATACCCTCTTCATTGAAATGGTTGAGCTGAGGGTGCACTTACTTTTTCATGTAGATATTGAATGCTGCCTGTTTTTTAATCAATATCGACAAAGAAGAATATGAGTTTTGTGTATAATGAGGTTACTTTTATCTAATACTAGGACTTGATGAGAACTAGGTGAAGGTCAACTAAGTCTAAATATGCTAATCTATAAAATATTAAGGTGCTTTTTCACCACACCATATACTGTATCTCCATTATACTGTAGGTATCTATTTTAAAAGTAGCATATATTGTATCTGACTATACAATAGTTTTTATTTTCTGTACACCAGCAGTACATCACTAAATATTTGTCATACAAGAATTTAGCGTATAGTGAAAGAGAGACCAGTAACAGTTTCCACTTTCATGCAGAAAGAGAAAGAAAGAGAGAATGAAACTTTGGTTTGGTAGCACACAGCTCATACCGCAATGTAATTAAATATTGCTTTAGTCTTATTTACCTTGATCACTTTATGTGGAGATTGATAAACATCCACAACAGTAAACAAAAGAGCAGCAAAATATTCCCTGAGAATGCTTACTAGAACAATAATGCAACATTAAGATTATTCATAGATGTATTTATTGTAGAGGTCATTACCACCAAAATACAATTCTCATTCTAGTGAGATCAACAGCTTCATCCAACAAACAAAGATATAGCTTTATTAATACTTTAGTGAAACCATACATCCCCTGCTACGCTGGCTTTCTTTAGGAGACATATGAATGATATTCTTGTATCAGTTAGCTCCAAAAAACCAAATGAACTAGACAGGCCTAATGGCTTCCTCTGATTGGTAACCAATCTCAGGACTAGGATATGCCAATTGAAAATGGATGGGTTCTTACCACAGAGAAGAACCTTCTAAGACACTGTGACAGAGCATATTAATGAGACCTGGTCATTTGAGTCTTCAAACAATTATCAAAGAGAAAACCAGTCAAGTTCTTATTATAAGCTTTTGAGATCCTGATCATTCCTTTTTCTTTTTGATTAATGTGCAATATATCAGCTTTTGTCATATTTTAATCTGCAGCAGTGCTGGCTCGCCAGCTCATTTTCTCTCATGTTGCTCCTTAATTTACAGCCAAGACCACATGAGAAGGCATGCTATCTGATTGTAACCCAGCAGTGGATAAAAATATGACAGAAACTAACTTGATAGACATTGATCAAATGAGTAAAAATATGAGCAGGCTGTATAAGATCTTGCTCATGCATGTCCAGAAATGAACAACCCATTATTATATTTGTGATCATTTATGTCATTCAGGTATTTTCAAGGAAAGAAAAAAGTATTTTCCCTAAAGGCATGCATTGTAGAGCAAGCTTCTCAGGTTACAAGTATATGACCAGAAATTGCACTTGTATTTGAGCACCTCTAAGTTGTAGAAAATAAGAATAATAGTGGTATTTAGTTTTGATTAAATCCAGAGATCTTTTTGTTCTCTTTTGCAATGCTTGTGTGTGAAATAACATCCTCAAAAATGCATATTTGTAGTGCATTTCACAATCTCAGTGAAATAAATTGTAATCCAGTGGTGTCTATTATATCATTTGTCTACATTTTTCTCTAGTTTTACATTAAGGAATATTAAGGAAAGCATTAAGAATTCCATTCTAGATGGTACTTAGGACTTTGTGTAGATTCCATATTGTTTTATGTGTTGAAAATTACATCAGATAGCTATGAACCCCAATATAATTTACTTGCAGGCTATTGGAACAGGATTGCCTATAATGGCTGCCAAGTATAATAACATATGAATGTTAGCTCATAGAAATTGTAGGAAAGTTTGCAGTGTGAGTGTCAGCATCTTAGCATGCATTTTTTATTTGGCAAAATGTAGAGGAAGATTTTGAAAGTACTCTTGGTACAACATACTGGTGCTATGCAACTTGGTTAAGCTAGGAAACGTGAACAAAAACGTAACATATTAATAAATAGAATTCCTTGGGCAGCAGTGTTAGCATTGTTTCCTCACAGCACTTGGGCCCTGGGTCCAATTTCTGGGGTTTCTGTCTGCATGGAGTTTATATGTTCTCCGTGTTTGCGTGTGTTTCCTCCAGGTGCTCCAGTTTCCTCCCATAGTCCAAAGACATACTGGTAGGTTAATTGGCTCTGGGAAAATGTATTTGGTGTCAGTATATGTGTGTTTGTGTCTTTGCCCCATGATAGACTGGTGTTCCTTCCAGGCTATATCCTGCTTTTTTCACAAGTTGATGACCGAGATCGGCTCTGGCTTCCCCGCAAACCTGTATTAGATAAAGCGTTCAGAAAATGAATGAATGGATATAATTACTTTGGAGCTGTAGCTCAACTTTTCTACGCATGAGAATTGTGTCCTTCTGTGAAAGTCTCCCTCTGAAAGAAACAGCAGTCTGGTGAGAGCTGCTCCACATTAAAGCATGATAGCAGCCCTTGGCAAGATTTGTACTGTTTGTGTTGACAGCAACCACTTATTAGCTGATGTGAAATGCTGCAATCAGAAGACTACATTACGGATGACACTGCCACATCAATTGAAGTAGTTAGTTCTGTGGAACTTTGAGGATTAATCCCTTGCAGCCTTACAGCTTCAAGTCTATACCTATCATTCCATTAACAGTGTTGACCTTTCCATTGTGCAAGCAGAACAGCTTTCTGAAGGATCTGCATGTAGAATTCTCTCCCTTATATTGGCCCTACAGTGTTTCAAAGGCTGACTGTCTCTTGTGCACAACACAGTAACAGATGGTTGGTTTGATGAAAAAGAGGCAGGGAAGGCATTGATTTCACTTATTGTAAGTTTTCCTTACTTCACTTTAAGAGCAGACAATGCAATGGACTTTCTGAATGCTTACAGTACATTCAGTTTTATTCAAAATGTTAGCTTGTGCTGATCCAGTGGCTATTGTACGGTGTCTTCTCCATTTTGCACAACTTTCATTCAGATCTTTGAAACAATCAGGTTTCCCATATTGTTCGTCCTCTGTTTCTCACTGTGTGTCTTGCAAAGTTTAATTAAATGTTAGATCCTGTTTGAAACACTGTCTTGTGAAAGTGTATAACTTAAAACAGTCAATATACTTTTTTTTTGTCCATTGTCCAAAACTACTTTCACAGTACATGTAACATTCTTGTGTAAAATTGTCAGAGAACTGCAATGTTATTATTTTATTATAATATAAATATATATTTATTTTAATAAATAAATAGAATATTATTTTATAATAATAATCAAGTTTATCAGAAATTGGGCAAATTTCAAAAGCTGAGGAAAAATCTCGCAAAGGAATATTATCTGTAATACCCTCTTAACGCTTGAAAAAAGTTACTTCTTCTGATCTGCTATGTGGGAAATGGTAGTGTTGCACTGAAGTGATTAGGTCCCATGCTTCAGTGGCTGATGATATAGGTTTCCTGCTATATGTAAAGAGCTTTGGGATCCTTCCTAGTGAGAGAGTTACAGATATTTAGTAGCAGGAGTAGAAATGGCAGAAGCAGCAACCACTGTAGACCATTTGGTATGAAGTGTTATATCAGGTTTGGTAGAAAATGTCCCTTGCAAGAGCATACCTTTGACATTTTTAACATTCCCTTGTGTTGTGAGCCCTTAATTAATCTAGAAATCTTGGCTCTTAATACTTCCACAGCCTTTAGTCCTAATTAGATGTAGGCGTTACCAAACAAGCATCTGGTGTCCAAGAAGGCACACTGCAGTCTTTCCGTCATTGACATGTCCTTTGTGTATCATCCCTAGTGAATCCTTGAGCATTTGTGATATTGTTAAGGGATTTATAAATGCTGCTCAACTGTGCAGTTTCGCACATGAAGAATTAATTCTTACTTTAATTTACTTATCACACACCAGGAATAGGGAGCTCTGAGTTGTATTTTGTCTCTTGGCTATGCACCAGTCCACCCACACTCCTGGGTCACCTACACCCCACTCCTCTCAGACAGATGGGCCAGGTGTAAAAAGGGGATTGGATGAGATGCAATGGCAGCCTTTTGAGCTGCAGAATGATGCTCTTGGTTATGATAGGAAGTAAAGTGCCCGCCTAATCTCATTAAATCCAAAACTTACATTTACTTTTCAAAACAGACATTTCTTGCTAGTAAGTTTGTGTATTTCCAATGAATATTTTTTTCAGCTTCTTAAAAAAAGTAATTTGAGAAAACTGTCCATTGTATTAAATGTACATTTCTATTGCACATATATTCTTTTAACCTTTTTATTCTGTGTTTGTTGTAGTTCTTGTGGTCTTCCTAGGAGCTGATTTGCTATCTTGAAAGATTATGAAACATCCCTTCCATCATATGCTTATCACCGTTAAGCACCCAATTACAAATCCTTTATTAAAAATAGAAAATTCTTTCATGAGCAGAGGTGTTGTTATTATAAAGAATGGAGAAAGAAATAATTATCTTAACAGCATGATTGGAATCTTCCTGTGAACTTCCTCGCATTTCATCTCCTGCCATATAGTGTCCTGAACACCAATTAGGTTAATTTGATTATTTCAAATTTCCTTGCCAAATTAATGTAAGTGAACAATGCTAATTCAGTTTTTACTTGCCATTTGAATTTAATTGGAGCCCTATTTGATCGGTTTGATTTTGTAAGTAATTGAGGGTATTGTAAGCCCCTCAATCAACCTACTCTTTAGAAGACATAATTCCCCATGTTTATTGTATGTTGAAGTCAAAAGCAAGAATAAGTGACAATCAGCCCCCCATTGAGAAAATCATCAACCAATAAAAGCACAAAATTCATAGGTATTCATTGTGAAAATATGGTCACAGGTGCTTTTGATTAAGGAATGTCTACCAGAGCTTTTGTCTGACTCAATTGCACTTCAGTAATTTGTCACATCCTTTGTGATTTCTTGTGACTGCTCTCATAATCCAGTGCCCTGTTTTTCATATAAAAGTGTTTACTGTGTGATGCATCAGCACCTCCTCAGAAAAAAAAAAACCCATCACAGAATTGTATGGAACAGGTGGCATGAAGGAGTGAGTTATTGTGATTACTATTTAACTAAGAATAAACTGTGAAGGTGAAATAATCATACAGACTTGTGTAGTACTGTGTACAGCATCGAAATGGACAGCCTTTTTAATTGCTCTGAGCTGTATCACATCATCCCTAAAGCACAGGACTGCATATTTTATGGGTTTCAAATTACAAGAGACTTGTATATGTACAAGCTGTGGGGTTGGGAATTGATTGCTGTGACCTGAGCCATAAAGCTGTGCTGTGACTGTAGAACAAGTGAAGTAATTCATGGGCTACTGTGATGCTCTTAAACACACCAGATACAGAAACTGTATTTAAGAAGTACCTCTGAGATGAAACAAGCAAAAGGTGACCAAAAAATACTTTTAGAAAGCCTGTGACTAAACCAAAGCCTTCTTCAATTCACCTACAGAAAATCAAAATGACTTTACCCTTTAGAAAGCCTAGCAGCACTGAATGCTAAAGTCAGATGATAACATTAACTCACAGACAGTCAAACTTTCTACTTTTTTCTGCTGTTTTTTTGTTTGCTCCCATATAGCATGGGTTTGCATTATCTGCAGCAGAGAACCTTTGTCCTCAGATGATAAACAAGGTATACCTCTTTACAATCTGTGAAAATTATACAAAACATGCATCTTTCTGCCATAAGTAACTTTTGATCATCTGGATAATTGTCATAGTGTGGATGGGAGAAGAACTGAGACAACCGTATATCTTTTATTTCTTCCAAATGGTAGTTGGGAGAAATGATTGCTGTCTGTGTCTCATGGAGATGAGCTGTGGATTACACAGACATTCTGTCGTTAATCAAGGGTCTTTGTTCTGTCTGTAGTTCATAGTGTCATTCCAATGATGTGGAAAGATCTTAATCATGCATGTGAAGTAATTTCATGTTAATAGCAGTGTGAACTATTTCAGGTTTTACAAGTCATATGCATTATGTGAAACAATGCTGGATGCTGTATGCTTCAGATTGTTACATTATTTTTAGTAACATTGCAAAGGTGAAATGTAATTGCATCACTTGTATTTGCATTTCTGCTTTACATATGCAATTATACAAGAGCCTGCAGGTAGTTAAACACCCAGATGAATCAAACATATCCAGTGGAGAACTTCCACTGTTTTACTATACTGTATCATTGCTACATGGATCGTCTGGTATGTCTGTAAAACAAAGGGCAGAAGCTCAGGTTATTGCTGTGTTGTGAACCAGCTTTACCAATCTTAGCCATAAAATCTGTCTGAAAACACATCCTACTTATACTCCATGGTATTTTCTGAAATATTGAAGAAGGATCGTGCATGTTGTAAGTTGTAGCCAATATCCCATTCTGTTTCTTTTTCAGCAAAGATGACACCTCAGAAAAAATAATAATGCAAAGGGGGCAATACTAACTAATTTCCTCCTACGGCCACTTGTTTTGAACATCAAGACAACAGCAGTCAATCAACTGCAGACAAAGCTATACCCAGAGGCATAATTTTGATCAAAATGACTTCAATTGGTTGCCACAACTAGTACTTTTTTGATAATTTTTTTCATTAAATTGGCTACATCACATATGGTATAAGCCTAATTTTCTTTATCTACTTTTTGTATTAGAAACTAAGCTTGTATTGTTGAAAGTAGCTTAACTGTATTCTCTTTCAACAACTATATCTGCAAATCACTTAAGCAAATTTTATTTTCATCCCTTAAAGAATGTAAACCAGTTCTGTGCTCACGGAAGATTGCTTTATATAAAAAAATGCTGTACTTTTTTACCTAAGCAGGATTAAGGCCTCAATATACCATTCTGCTGGGGGATTTTAAGGAATTGTGTTGTTTTCAGTGCTTTCAGTTTATAAATGCCATATTATAAAAACTGTCTAACTTTTTGCAACACTGTGCAAACTTTAGTGTTTTTGGAAACTTTGATAATAGTTCAAAAAATGTAAGACCATTAAAGTCTGTAGTTGTCATGATGGTGTGATGTCCTATTTCTGCTATACGGCACTGAAAGTAAGTGTAGCAGGAAATATTGCCCTCCTGTTGTTCAGTCTGTTCACATCAATTGAAACAGCAATGTAGCGGGAATTCACTGATGAGATTAAATTAGTCTCATTGGATTTGTGCACAGATATCATGATGGAAGCAATAAAGCAGCAATTATTTTCACTTTTCTTTAAGATACAAATTAATTATGTCTGAGTGAGCCAACATTTCACTTTTTTTATTTGCAAAGCAAAACAAGCTGTTTAAAGTACTTTAATGACGTCTGCAAATGTTAATTTAAAAACAGTTGTTATTTCTAAACATTAATGATAATAGCAAAGTCAACCATTTTATCAGTTAGATAAACTGACAGTTGAATAATTAGTGTAGTGATTTCCCATATACATTCAGACATACAGTACAAGCACGGTATCAATTTTTAGAATTAGTGATATTTTTTTTTATTCACTGGACCTGAATTTTAACCTTCTTTTTGTTACCTGGTATG
This sequence comes from Atractosteus spatula, assembly GCF_055471065.1. Classification (NCBI taxonomy): domain Eukaryota; kingdom Metazoa; phylum Chordata; class Actinopteri; order Semionotiformes; family Lepisosteidae; genus Atractosteus; species Atractosteus spatula. The sequence continues at coordinate 5,364,576 of NC_142728.1, read as the reverse complement.
GTACTTAAGCAATTTAAAAGTAACACTTTTTAAAAATAGTTATTCTTTTCAGAGAGAAAAAAAATGACTTTGTTCACACTTAAGGTTTGACTTAAAACTTTACAGAGATCTCTAAGGTCACAATTGTTTATCCTTCTTTGAATTGGCTTCCTTACACTGCTCTCCTCCCCACTGATAGCTGATGTGTGGTGAGTGTTCTGGCGCACTATGGCTGCCATCGCATCATCCAGGTGGGTGCTGCACATTGGTGGTGGTGGAGGGGAGTCCCCATTACCTGTAAAGCGCTTTGAGTGGAGTGTCCAGAAAAGCGCTATATAAGTGTAAGCAATTATTATTATCCTGACATGTAAGTCACACTTTTTAGGATAATGTCTTAGCAAATATTTCCAAAAGCAGCAGGAAGAGCAAAGAAGATTAAATGACTAATTATAAAGATCTGTATTCCAGTACACATTTAAGAAGATACAAGTTAATAAGAATATTGCAGTCGCTTTCTAAATGGAATTTGTTTTGTTTATTATTAAGTGACAGCCAGAAAAGCTGTGTTTATAATGGATAAAAAAGGTATGAGTGTAGGGAAACAAAAGTCAACATAAAGTACGGCTTTCCTTAATACATTTTTATGCTGCTATATAATTATATACTCCAAAATATCTCAGAGTAAGAATGTCAATGTCTAAAATCGGTTCTCTCGATGCAGTTAAGCCAAGAAACATGTTTGCGTTTGAACTGACATGTTCTGAAATCTGCCTGTTGTAGTCTGTGGTGAAACACGATCACAGGTCTGTGAGTAACACAGGACAAATGTGTTCTCTGTCTCAGTCACTAGTAGGCTGCAATTTTTTATATTTTTAATTGTGGTACTTATTCCTTGCTCCTCCAACCTTGATTGTTGAATATGGCTAGATTAACAGGGATTTAAATCTTGTAATGGTCAATAAACACAAGTCTTCTGTAAAGCATGTTTGTTCCTGCTTACTAACTAACATATACTGTAGAATGAATTCTTCTGAGCTCAGCTAGAATGAGAACTATACTATAACTCTCTAGAACAACAGTATTTGAATAATCATGAACAAATAAGAAAGATGAATAAATTAAACACCGGTAATTACTGTAGACAAATTAGATAATTATTGTGCAGTGCTCAGAAATACACCAGCATGTGATACATCAGACATAATAAGTAGTTCATTATTTTCTGATTTCTGTTTTGTTTCATAGCCCATATCAGGAGAGTTTATTAAAGGGGGAGGCTAAGATTGCTGGAGCAGGTGAAACCTAGGATCCTTTGTCACTGATTGCTAATTAGCAGTCAGGTGAGTCCCTGTATTTTTTTAGCCTCTTTTTTTTCCTTTGGAGAAAGGTGCTATGTTATTTTTTGCCTTCTACAACTGCAGAGGAAAATTGCACCGAAACCCACAAGCATTTGCTGTTTCACTCTCTCACAAGTAAAAAACAAGCAATAATACATTGGACTGAGAAGCCGACGGATTAAATAACAGCTTGGAGTAAGTTGGGGGAGATTCGGGAAATGAGAGTACTTCAGCAGCAATGTGAGCAGGGAAGACAAAATTTTCCCTGCAGCTGGAAAGTAAACACAACTCTTTTCTGCCTAGCTGCCATGTAACACTTGGCAGAAATCTCGTCAACATGTCGCTGCAGTGGATAGACAAGGGCTGTAATGAGGTTTGAGGTGCCAGGTGCCAAAGAGATGCGTCTGCCAAAAACGTGTTCTGCTCAACAGCTTAGCATTCCTAAACATTTCCTGAGTGCGCACATCCAAGTAGGTCCTAAGAAAAGCCAGCAGTTGAGACAGAGGCTTGTCTGCAGCCTGGAGATGTTTGGGAGTGGTGGGCATGAGGAGGTGCCTTGTACTTGTGTTCCAAAAGGTTTATGCCTACATTTTGATGTTGAATGTCTTTTTGTTGTTTCTTGGCAGCTAATGTTCTTGGTTCTCTGGCAAAACTAGATGACCGATCATCTAAGTACATCATTATATGCAGAGATGCATTTGTACTTCAGAGAGCAGTCTGTTACCTGTTCATTAGCCCAATCTACTGTAAAGCACATGTTTGCAGGGCAATGGCAAAGTGCTTTCCTCCCTTTCAAAAGCATGACTAAGGACTTATATCTGATAGTAGCTCTGAAGGTAATGTTACAAGGACTAAATCAGTAAGTCATAGGAGTGATCTGATTTTATTTCGTTTTTAATGGTGTTAGCTTCTTTACAAATGAGCAAATACAGGAGACCCTCAGACATTCGGTACAAATATTGCATTGTCATTAGTGTGCAGTGATGCATAATTGATGTGATTATATTTGGTTACTCTGCAGTGGCAGTATTCCGGAGACATTATTAAAAAATATTAATGCTAGTTTATGATCGCATTTATGATCGAGATAGTGCTAACAAGCACATTGCAAAGGCAAAAATAGTCTAAATTGTTTTTTTCTTAAACAAAAATAAATGCATTGTTTTTGGAGAAAAAGGCAGACAATGTTAGGATAATTGAATGGAGCAAGCAGGTGTATAGCTCTTTATAAAGCAGAAGGCAAAGAAATGCAATGCCTTTCCCCTTCTGTAGCTGTTGTAAAGCAAAATGATTAGGTACCTAAACATTGAATATGTGCTTCAGGATTCTATTCATATTAATTCTCTTGGAAATTACACTTAATTGCTTAATAGAAAATCTGTTATGTTTTGGATTGTTTTAAAAGTGGCAAAATGGTACACTAGATATAATCACACAGTATACTGTATATAAAAGGATTTCATTTGCAACTGTTTTTACCAAAGATCTCTACAAGATAAAAGTGTGCTGGTATAAGTCAATTCCATGGCATGTTTATCTTTTCAAAAATGTAAGTGAATTTTGGTTCTCTCTCAAGATGTATGAGAACATTTTTTCCCCCAAATAACTTATAAATCCCATCTAGTTTAATTTAATCACAAGTAATTTCAAGATGATAATAAGATGCACGAAAATCCAATCAAATAGATAGCTACAACAACAGATATTTCAATGAATATGAGTTAACATTTGATTAGTTCTTGACTATATCAAATTTAATTATTATCATAATTGAGCCTCTAGAGCATTTGGCATTGATTCTTAACTGAAGAACTGCTTGATCATGGTGTTTAAAGTGGTTTATTGTGATGGATTTTTGTCAGTAATTTATATGTTTATTAAAAAGCTTTTTAATGAACAATTTCAATGTAGCTGATTGCATTTACCAGAGATTAAGTTACTGCGATTATCACTAGCCAGTATTTTGTGATTATGAACACCTGTCCATTTAATTTGTGTATGGTTTGCTTTCATCTGTGTTAAACGTCAGTTTACTTTTTGCAGCTTACAGTATTACATTTTAAAGTACCATTTGAGCATGGAGCATCAACATACTGTAAGCATTTGATCGGTAATTAAAAGCAGCTACTGCATATAAGATTTAAAAAGGTGGTTGTAAAGTGCTGTTATGTTCTGGATAGGAAGGATGGACATTGACATGTAAGAGAGGGTTAAGTAAGAAGTGCCATTTGTAACTGTGTCCTTACTAAGCAACTTCATAGACTTTTCTATGCAAAATGTTTATGGCATTTTCAATAAACCAAAAAAGGGAAGTTTAATATATTCCCTGTTACTGAAAATCTGCAAGTGTTTTCTGCTCCTGACTACCCCTGCTGTGCAAACAAATCAGGCTGTAGTAAACATTTTATTAATATGAGCTATTAAGTCTTATTTTATATAGTTGTGCTTAAAATAAAAAAAAATACTATTTGTAATAATCTCACTTTGAGTGGAGTGTCCAGATAAGTGCTATATAAGTGTAAGGGATTTTTATTATTATGTCAAGTGCAATGCCAGTGGATTTCACTGGAAAGAGACATCTTTTTATAAGAACAAAGCAGGGCTCAACCTTTTGGCCACTCAGTCCCTTCCATCAAGTGACTTTTATAGAGTTAATTTTAGGGCACCATTTGGGGCCAGGGGTTTAAGAAGGTAATGAGTATAAAGCCCTTTAATAATGTCACCCTAATACCTTCCGTCCCTGATGCTGCCTGTTTGGTTATTGGCATTTGTGTTAAAAAGTATTTGAATTGAAAAAAAAGTAAAATCATTGTAGAATAAGAACTGAGGATTTTAATATCCAGTTCAGCAAACCATACTGGGTATCAAGCTTGCTCTACTAATGATTAAGCCTAGGGGGTATGCTGTAATTCTGACTTTTTTTCGTGACATTTCTTAAATAATACAAAGTTTATTTAATTCATCTTTTTTTGTGAGCCACATGTTATTGATTTCAAGCAGCAGGAACTCCATACCTCTACTACTGTGCCCCTCTGGCACAATGGATCCCATTAGTAGAGAGCTCCATAATGCTGGACTAATACTGGAATGCAACAATTCCAGAGAGAGGGAGTGTAGAGGCTTCCGATGCACTTCCAACATCCTTTTAACCATGGTGAGTCCAGCCATCAGCCAAGCAAACTCTGTTATTACTAAGTAAGAGGATTAAGGGAGAACAAAGTGCATCCTTGTTTACAACAGTAGGGAAAAAGTAGAAACCAGTTTCCAAAATATAACTTGTCCCTATATTGTCCCAGCAAATGGTTTTCTTCTTTCCTCTATTCTATATATGAAGTGAAATATGTGCTAGAATATTAATACCTTTATTCTTCCCAAAATAGGTTAGACAAAGGGGAGTTACTTATAAAGTAAAAATAGTCATGGTTGTAAAGATGAAATTATGGGTTCAAAATGCAGTCTCCAGTGTCTAAGGAGAATACTAGAATAAACTTTTAAGTCCAAATGAAGAAACTGGTGTTCTTCACGTGAATGTCAAAATGTGTTGGGATAAAGCAGACAATGATTGAAAAGCAAAGAAGTTAAAATAAGGCTCAACAGCTCTTTCATGCTGCAGAATAGAGAATTGCAGACTGCAGAAAATGGTTACTTCTCTTCCACGTGAAGTCAGAAATCTATCCCAGCGTGTAATCTATCCCCATTCCCTAAAGACAGCAAACAAGGATCATGGAAATAAATTTTGAGTGAATAAAACACATTCATTTTTAATATGGAGACACAAACCTGAGGAAAAATGTGCCCATCTGTTCAAGTCAGCATCTAGCTGTTAAAAATGTTATCAGAGTTGTTTATTCTGATGGCATATAAAGAAGAGTAAATTGCAATGCCAAGCTAGCTGAAATGTTTGACCTGCGGCAAGATCAGATGCTGAGGTAGGCCTCTTTTCACCATTGCAAAATGTAATGCACTAATGCTGACTTAGACCAATTATTCTTATACCCTGACAAAGTACTGAAAACATCAAAATATTTAGCATATGAGGCAGGGAATTGGAGACAGTCTGCACATAACAATATACCATCAGCAAATAAGGATATCTAATGTTGAGTGTTAACAGAAATAGAAGTAACAATATCAGATTGATGGACAGCTTGTACCAGTGGTTCCAAAGATCAGGTAAATGACAGGTTTAGAAGAGCACTCAACAACTTTTCCGAAAAGTTGGCCTACTTTGGCAAAATTTGACCATATTAACGAAACATGGACTCAAAATGCCCAAGGTGTAGAATTGCCTGTATTTATACCCACTTAAGCTGGTCAACATTGAAAGCGGAACAGAGGAAAGATGTGTTTGTAGTTGTGGGTATAATCTGGAGAAGGTAGCAAACATTATCAGTAGCAGAACAACCTTTTATAAAGCCTTTTAAATGTGGTGTACTAATTTGGTCTTGTAAATCAGTCTTTGCATTTGTGTATATCTGGAAAAATCTAAATTAATTGAATTGGGAGAACGCAAAGACTTTTCAAAGAGCACGTTTTCTGTTTCCACTGTGCCACTTGGGAGGCAGGGCTGATATAATCTGCTGGCTTTAATCTGTCTCAGATCACAAGTAAATTAACTTTAATGGGGCAAGATTAACATTTGTTCCCATTGTCAGACTAACATGAGTTCTTCTGGTTCAGCTGAAAAATAACACAAAAAAAACAAACAAACCAACCACATTTGAAAAGCTATTAAGAAAAAAAAGAGAAGTCTTTAATCACGCCTTTTGGTTGCTCGCCAGATTGTTGGCAGTATAATTGTTCTTCACCTTTCTATGTTAACACACAAGGAGCAATCAGACAGATGCTCCCAAGTGGCTCCTAGCAAAAGCCTCCATTTAGGGAGAAGGCTGAATCCCATGATCACTGGCTCAGGTCTGGCATTAGCTGAGTGGAATTCTCCAAGGGACAATGCACCACATTTGGAACACAACTGAAGTTTGTTAGGTTCAAAGTCGGCCAGGGATTTCTTCTGTTTCATAAATGCCCCATTGCATCACTTGTAAGTGTTGTGGTGTTAATTCTGGTGTCCGTATTTGCACTCTGGCCTACCTACAGTAAATTTCCCCCCTTAATTCATTTGGTGAAGCAGACTGTTATTACTCTACCCAATTTGCTGTGAAGTGAGGCTTGTGACATAATGGCTGCCACATGTCTTTCATGTAGGTGGTATATTTCAGCGGTGGATGAAGTGGGTCCCTATTCGAATGTGCTTTGGGATCATATTCTGTATATAAATTATTGATATTGGGCCCCAGTGGGCTCTGTTATTTAGCTCCATTGTTGGCATTGTGATGCCTGTATGAAGACTTTATCTCTCTTGTGTTGTCATATAGCTGGCAAGATCCGAAAATAGAAGTAAGGAGTGAATAAAGTGAGAAGAGGTGGATGTGAAGTGTTTGTAAGTGTAATAAAAATAGAAAAAATGCTATTTAAGGGTAAAAGAGAAGAAAAACAGACAAAGTTAGCTGGCAGCTGTATGTTACTATGTGGAAGGCTCTCCACATTTTAAGGACTTTGCCATCTTCAAATAAATGGAAGTCAGACAGAGCAATGAAAAATGGAAGTACAATGTCTATCAACAGCTCAAAAGATACAAAATATTTTCCACAGTCATAGAAATACATGCATGAATTATTCATAATAAAATAAACTGTAACCCTTTTCTTCTGTTTGTGTTGCTTCATTTTTATATTTTACATCTTTATAAATGCACTTTCTGCCATTTGATTCAGTTTCTATTTTTCATGGTCATGGTGAGTAAAAGATTATTATAATTCTTATTCTGGTTGTTTTCTTAATCATTATTTCTGATATTAATTTAACTGTAAACATTCTACCCAGTATGTAATAAGAATACAAAAATGGACATTTTAAGTGTTACAGTTTTTCATTTATCTAAATGATTAAAACAAATTACAGGGCCTGTCTGAATTTTATTTTATTTATGGTTGTTAAGACCATACATTGCTAGAAGTTACCATCACATTGCTAGAATACCTTACTCGAGCATACTGTTTTTTAAATGTTATGGAACTGCCATACTCTTATAAAACAAACTTGGCAAAGTAAAGGAATGCTCTATATAAAAAAAATCAAATCAAATCAAAGTTTATTTATCAAATGCACAACAATACAGTGTGCAGCAGTAGTTGCTGGCAATGAAATTTAATATAAAATATAGAATGGTCCTGTTCTTCTTTTACTAAGGTTTACCACATAATTTAAAAAGCTTTGCACCAAGTGACACAAAGAAGCATCATCTTTCTTTTTAAATCAAAAATCTGTCCACTGTAAAAAATATAATTATTTGTTAAATATACTGGAAAATGTTTCTTTAAATTCTCCAGTAAGACAGATAGCAAGCAAGTAGACCTTAGCATCACAGTCTATTTACAGCACTACAGGAGTATTACAGTAATGGGGGCTGGTTTCAGATCATTATCTGCTTTCTTAAACCCATTCAGCAGCCTTTCAAAGAGTTGGTGAATACATCTAGAGATTAATAAACTCTTAATTAATTCGGGTAGCATATATTCTGTGCTGCCACCCAAAACTGCAAAAAAGCACTAGGATTTAATTAATGGTAATGAGTTAAAATGTAAAAATATTTCAACCTTTGTCAGTATTCCATAATTCAACCTCTGTCATTATTCCGTTCATTACTGAATACATTTGAGATTTAAATAATTTCAGTGCTATGATTGTATCCTTCAATTTGCATAGCACCCTAAAATTGTATACACCTGCATTCTACATACAGAATATTTCTGTAAATCTTATTTCTGAAATTTCACTATTCTGCTATTTTGGAAGAAAGATTAATTTGTAAATTTTCATCAGAATGCATTATTGGCCTGACTTTTCCCCACTCTATAATTTATTGCAGTATATATACGTTTTATTATATCACACCCTCAACTCTATACATGTTGTATTATTTCCTACAATTATTTTTTTCAGACTCATAAATGAAAGCTGATATACTAATTAAAATGCCATCTTCTATGAACATGCAAAGATGAAAGTGAACAGTACTTTGTCAGGTTATAGAATTGATCCTCTTAATTACTCCTGCTTCACTTTCAACTTTTAATTGCATTTATTTTAATATTTCAAATCTACTAAAAATTGTTACTTACCTTAAGTGACATGGTGCTTTTGACACATTACAGAATTAATTGAGTCAATTAATAAATTTTACTGCACTCTTAGTTATCCAGCTCTAAGCTTTCTTTGTTTGTGTGCAGTGCTGATTGCATGCTTGGGGGTAAATAGGGATGAATCCATTTCTTTCAAGGCACATTTTCTAGTGCAATGTATTCAGAGGTTAAATGTTGATAACTTAACAGTAGAGCAGACCACCTTCTGTTGTGATTTTAGCTACAAGATATCAACTGTACTGTATATACAGTACAGTAAGTGTCTGTGGTAATATGGGGCCACTGAGATGTCTTCTTACAAAATGTGAATTCTGCTCTCTGTCCTCTTCTTCAATAACTTCCTGAGACCAACATTGCATTTCCTATTTTTTTTATTCAACAACCAATATCTGAATACCCTTGAGGTTTTCGTAATTGGCCCATCAGCCATGTTTGCTGTTGCTTTCAGTGATAAAACCAGAGCCACATGCACCAACAATCATGACACTTGTGAAGTCACATACAGTACGCCAGCCTTTTTTCCTATATCACAGCACACCGAGGAAGATGTCTAATCTGCTGCTACTTTACAGTCCTCAGGATTCGTGGGACTAAGGTCTTGGGCCATTGCTACTACTTTGAAAGAATACATTTGAATGTAATAGATTTTACATGCCTGTCAAAAATTCCATTCTCAAAAGGTTTGACAAAACATTACATATTGCAGTTTATAATTAAATAGGTCTGTAGTTCTATATTCATACAAAGATGTTTACATTTTCTTCCATAAACAATATGGGCACATGATCCTTGAGTTTTAAAATACGCTTGTAGTATGAAATTGTTTAGTGTGTTAGCATTCAGATATACTGTACAGCCTTGTCTTTAACCTGTTTTGCTGAGTGAACAGATTCCTCTAGCTGGAATGAGGCAAGCAGCTGCTGTAGTGCAGCTAATGGACAGAGTGGAAGGATGTGAAAAGAATACAGGGGAAGATACATTAGGAGTGTATTTAGATTTAGGTGGCCATGGCAATGGTCTGTTAGTTCTTTGCTAAAAACCACAAACAGCACTTCCTTTTGTTCATAGAGGCCTTTTAGTGTTTGGGCAATGGAAGCCCACTCTCTTGTAAAACTTTCACCATAGTGATTCATTTTTGACCAAGAACAGAGTCACAACAGTGGAATCTGCTGGAGTCAATTGTAGTTGACGGTTCAGGCGCAGTCATGTATGTTCCTTAAGTTTAGTAAAAGCTGGGGAGGCATATCAAACTGAAGCTTAATTACATCAGACCTCTGAGGTTAGGTTTGGCTTGGACTGGCGAGTGCTTGGGTGGCTCACTACAGTGCTGGAAGTGGTTTTGCTGGAGTAGTACTGTATGGTGGCTCTTTTTCCCTCTAAACGAGAAATTCATGATTGGTGCTTCAGGATGCTAACAGGTGGCTTGTGCTATGAGAGGTGGAGTTTTTCTGATATGTTATCTCAGGCACTGTAACCACTGGAAATTCCAGCCCTCCTGCACAATTCATCTCAATTGCAGATCTAACCACAGACAAAAAAAATACAAGGAAGGCAAAAGCTGAGGTCGCTTAAATTCTATTGGTAACTTGCATTTTCAGAAATTGTTCTTATTTAAAGAACAACAATTGGTTAGCTTATAATTATGTTCTCTTGTGTAAAGATTAGCCCTCATTTCCATTAGCTTTAATTGTATTTTGATTTTTTTTTCAAAATGAGTAAAACAAATGTTAAATACTAGAAAGTCAAGACTCAGTAGCAGTTGTTGCTGCAAGATTGAGTATGGTGACCTTCATACCTCAGGAATGTATGCAAATCCATGCAGTTGAACCTTCCAAATGTTCCCATGACTGTTTCAGTAAAATATGTTACTTGCTCTAGTCCACTAGGCATTATAATTATATTTTGGGATTCTGGTTTGTGGATTGTGTAAGTCTAGATTGTTGCAGTAGTTTATGTCAAAACTCATAGGGACCCATGGGGGAATCTTAATGCCTTTTTTTTTGCTGCTTCCAGGAGTCATTTGCTGTGGAGTTAAAGCAGGTGGCCTATCTTCTGACTAGGGTTTTTTTTTCTGCCAGTGATTGTGTGCAGCCAGCCAGACTCATAATGTCCTCTTGTTTTACCCTGACACTGCCATTACAGCTCTGCTGCTTAATTTGGAGTACGATGGGCTCCTGACTGATATTAGCACACACTAGAGCTTTGTGTACCATCTGATCAGCAGGGCAGCAGCTGCCAGAGCACATGGCACTTTAATGCCATGCTGGGGCACAGGGTGAGTCCTGGCACAGATAGAGGAGTGTGGCCTACCCAGCCAATGACACAACACCAGTTCATAATGCACCTGTACAGCAGTTTTCACAGCACACACATTCTAGACAAGCATAATCTTCACCTCAGGAGCTAGTGTCCATTGGACAGTTACCATATGCATGACAATATATAGTAGTTGGTGTTAAATTCTGTGCAAATGTGAATCTGCAGTAACCATTCTGTGTGCTAAGATCATGTAGCATTAAGCAAAAGTACCATGCCAATGAAAACTGGCTTTGCCAGTGTCCAGATGGCACTGCCAGTGCTGAACAGGTGCAAAAAGGGTTAGTTGTTGTGCCTATATTTCCTCTGTAATTCAGACCCTGGGACATACTACACTCTAATCCAAAGAACTGATTATTCTAAATGGTGTACAGAATTAGCCAATAGATAGTGTACTTAAGGAGATTGTGATAAACAATATGTATGATTGCAGTAAGAGGCAGAGTGCTTGATTAAGGCAGGTCTCTGTAAGTAAAAGAGGTAAGACTTGAAAGCTCTGGACTGTTTAGTCTGAGTTTCTTATAAATGTTTAATTTTATCATCCCTAAGTGAGGGAAAATTTCAAAATTGTGGAAGCTTAATACGGTACATTACATTTTGATTGTAGATTATAAATTCTCTTTTTCTTTTCACAGTGGAATGAATTTCTGCTTGTTCCTTTTGCAGCCTAAAAGATAATGCACTCTAAACTGCCTTTTGAACTTAATTGTTGTATTTTCAACTTTTTAATGAGAGTAAAAAAAAAAAATAAATAAGCATTGCTTTCTACTGATTCTATTAAACAAAAAATATTTATTAAGTAGACTGATACTATGTAAACACAAATTTAAGCAACAGATTTAAGAAGGCCAAACAGATTTAAATATTTTTGGGTTTTATTTCAGATATTACATTGCCTTCAAATTGTCCAGGGTCTGACTGGAGATGCTCCCTCTTTTTTGTTTTTGGTTATTGCAGCACTTTGACAGTGACTTCAGTCTTTCCATTCATGATTAGTACAGGAGAGCACACAGCGTGATCACTTTTGTGTTAACTCAGGTGAAACAAAGAGAGATTATTGGTTTAATTTCAGATTTCTACTTCATAAAGTGGACTGATTTCGCTGAATAAATAAGATGAACTAGTGTAATTTCATCTTTAAGAATTTCACAGTCTAAACATTCTAGGCCTGTAAAGGCAACACAAGTGAACACAAATGATTTATGTCCCTAAACACAAACCCTCTTTAGTATCATACAGATCTGTGACAGAAACGTTCTACTCCCTGTAGTGTAGAGTATTTTTAAAATTATTATTCTTATTTTTCTAGGGGAAAGCTATTAATTCTGTATGTTTCAGAGGTCTGGAAATGTCATTCTTAAATTATAATGGTTTGTTATGGGTAATTGAACTTTGTTTTGGCCTATCATTGTCAATATATCATTCTACAATTCCCATTGTAAAGTATTGTGACTCTCGTCAAATCAGCCACACTGCTCTGCCTTGAATGCCACTAACTGTCAATCTAGAACTAATTTTAAGTTGTTTCATTGATCCATTAAAACAAACTGTCACCCAGCATAAAACGGTATATCCACATAGAGGAAATATGCTTAATTAACTGTAAACAGCTTCAGAAGAGCTGAACTTTAAGGAATAATTGTATTTGAAGAATCTTTGCAAGAAAGTGTTCTATGACGATACAAATATTTAGGCTATAAAGTACGGGTATTGATGTATGTCTTTAAGAATAATATGATTGTTTATATTTTTAGAGGGGATTGTGAGAAATTTGGAGACATCCTCAGGCACAAACAGTGCAGTATCAATAACTGCTTCTATGGCAAAATAGGTTTTTATCTTCTTAAGAAGGCAGTTTACAAGTACACCCACTCTTTACTGTACCATTCCGGTTGAGATCAGAGGATGATATGAGCACCCTCTTCTGGTGAGTCCTGATGGCTGGGCTCACAAAATGGGCAGTGCCCGTAGTTCCACAGAAAAGCACCCCAAACAGCATTTTAGATCTCATGCAGTAAATTATCATATAAACATGACTTGAATCAAAAAGCTATTCCCCATCCAATCTCAAGTCAACACTGACTACACATTGAGTGAAAGAAATAAATCATACATTTTGAACCTGTTTTGACAGTAACAATTCTTCAGTGCAACCAAAGAGCAGGTATACCAGAACATTCATTTCAAAACCAGGTTATTAAAACAGATAAAGAGTAGGACTGTATATGAATTACAATAGGTGAAATAAATTTGGAAATGCTGTGTGATGTTTAGGAACAGTTTACTGCAAGAACATTATGGGAAAAAAACTAAAAGATAATTACCCCAATGTTCGTCTGAAAACTACCGGATTATATAGTGTAATAAGAGTAATATGGATAATGGATAATGGATAATGTGTGTTTAATATAATAATTTTATACTATATTATAATACTAATAGCATTGCACAGAGAAAAAACATTTATATGTCATAGTCTAGAAAACAAGTTATATTTGTCTACAAATTTTGTAATTTTGTAAGATTTTGTCAATCTTACTCTAGCGTGGATAACAAAAACTATGCTTTCTGCACTATACTTTGGGGTTCTATCAATTCTGATGGGAAATTTTAATTTACGAATATGTCTGGAGCGTGCTGTATATTACAAATAAAATGTATATATATACTCTATACTTATGTACATTCTATACCTGAAAAATTATATTCAGAATGGGTCTTATTCTCAAATTTGCTGTTTTGTTTTCTGATAAAAAGCTTTAATTAGAAACATACTGTAACACGATTAAAACACGTCGATCACATTTTCCTTATTCATACTCAATAAGATCTGTAAGAGAATTTAATACAGCACCTAACCCCAGACCAAGAACAAAATGTAGATCTTAAGTTTTGATTATTTCTTTTTCCAGCTCTGAGGCGAATACATTTTTTTTTACTGTAGGCTGTTCAGTTGTGTTTAAGACTTTATTTTATCATGACAAGTAATGAATATTTGCTTCTTGAATATCTTTATCATGTCCCTGGTGTCTAGCTTTGGATTTATGAACACTCATAGTTACACTAATAATAATTTATTAGGAATTTGTTTTCAAGAGCATGCTCCAAAAAGACTACATTTTTAAGGATTTATTAATGAACTCTTACTGAATATCTGGGATAAGAAAACCACTTTTTAGTAGACAATACAGGGAGATTGTCTGTGCAGAACCACTACTTTGTAGTTTATTAACCCATAGGGAGAACAGGTAAAGTTCACTGGGTTTAGCCCCTAGCAGCACTGGAGAAAGCTTGAGTCTAATGTATCCAAAATTAATGTGCCCAGAAAAATATGCAGGATTGATCCATAATTCTGCAAAGAACATTACATTATACTCAGTAGAATGAGTATAATATTATACTCAGAGATTAACATTATAATCTCTGAGTATAACATTATACTCAGAGATTCGGTTGGTTTGTAAAAATGATTATGCATGATGACAAGAAAATATCAGGAACAAAAGTAACAGAATAAAGGTAACAGTGAAATGGGTGTCATTGAAGTGTATATTATAAACAAAAATTGTTATCGGTGCATTTATATACCACAGTATAAAAATTGGTTAATAACTGTTTAAACATTATATCGCAATAAACAAAATCCTTGAAAAATTGTCTAACCCCAGAACCTAACATCCAATTTGAGCAAAACATTTCTTTAAATTAAAATGGGGTATTGTTTACATGTTATTCTTGCTTCAGAGTGGTTAGTCCGTGTGGATTGAAATCATTCCATCATCAATCTACTAAACCTGAAAAATCAATAATTGGGGCTTCTTCAGGAGTTTCAAATCACAGCAGACAGTGTGAAAAAATATCCTTCCAAACCACATAGTAAGTCAGAGTACAAAGAAGAAAGAGATGCTTTATCTAAGAAATAATGGGGTTCTTCTGAAGCTCTGAAAAAGGTATAAAAATCTGGACTGAAGCTCTGTAATTGGCCTTATATAATACAAATTGGTAGTTTTATGATGACTGTGTGGGTGACTGGGTTGTAGCCATACTGACAACCAGAACTTGTTTGCCTCTTGTCCCTCCAGGGAGGCCTAATAGCGCTTCTGCTCCTGATTCTCATATTCACCATGGTTCTCTACGCCCGGAGACGCTGGTGCAAGAGGCGGCGTGTCCCTCAGAAAAGCGCCAGCACTGAGGCCACCCATGAGATCCACTACATCCCCTCGGTTTTGCTGGGGCCCCAGGCCCGTGACAGCTTCCGCAACTCCCGTCTGCAGCCCCACAACTCTGTCATCGGAATGCCCATCCGCGAGACGCCCATCCTGGATGACTACGACTGCGACGAGGAAGAACAGCACCACCCAGCTGACGGCAAGAGAGAGGACGACTTTGGCAGCCAGGTGACTCGAACTCTGGAGAGCCTGGGAAAGGGAGAGGAAGACAAGCTCGGCCAGGAGAAACGAGGTTGGCCCACTTTTACATTTACTTCAAAGGTTCTAAGTTTTGATATTTGTGCTGAGACAGCTGAAAACGGGGGGTAGTGCTAGCATATTACTTATAGATTGTAATGAAAAACAAGTGAAAACATGAAAGCAGCCCATTTAAAAAACTGCTGTTCATCATATTTAACATCTCAAGTTGGTTTTCACACGAGATTGATGTTTAGTTAAACTTCTAGCTTCTGGAATACTATGGCAAGTTAGATACAAAGTTAAAAATCCCACAGAGTACCTTGAGTCTCTATACTGTACTTGTTAGGTGTGACATTCAGGGTAAAATAGTCAAAGATTTTATTTATGTCCACTTTGGTAACTGCTATAGGCATGGATTTTGTCAGGCAGCAGAAACACAAGCTTTGAACTGCGTTTTAATACAGCATGTTTGCCAGCTTGTGGAAGCATTCCAGTGTGAGCACAATTCCTGAGATTTTGCATTATGCATTTCAACTGCAACTTTTCATTTGTGCTAGGTTCCCAGCTGTGTATAACTTGTATAAAGGCTGTACATGTGAAAACTAAAACAGCACAGATTCTGAAATACAACATTGCCATCTGGAACAGGACATCTTTCTAATTTTATTGCAATTGTGTGTGTTTTTCTGATGATTAATAATTCAGTACAATAGGAGAAGAATACATTGTTCACTTCTGTGGACTGGCTGTTCGTTTTCTTGGTGAATGGTGGGACAGAGTAGATTTTAAAGAAATGATTTAAACGTTCTTCTGTTTGAAAGCAGAAAAAAAAACAGCCCAATCAGCCAGTTTCATATTAAACAAAGACATTCCTTTTCATCATTTGCTCAGTTGCAAATGAATGAAAAAATGGTGCTATTTCCTTATCAATCTCTTTGAATAGAATATACAGGATTTCTCTAGAACAATAAAGATCTAGTAACTCTATATTTTAGAGTTACGGTACACTTCATGCAAAACATTGTAAAATACATATTGAGAAAATTATTATTTATGATATATTAAGATTTAATAATATTATCTTTAAGGAGGCCATGTTTCTTCAACTCCACAAGGGTTCCCTTGTTAGATTACATTACAGATAATAATTTGAACTGACTTCTAGAAAGAAGGCTTTTAATGATGGGTAATGCTCAACTGTTATACCAAAGAATCCATGATCCTGAAGCTAAGGCTTTAGGCAGCATAGTTTATATACTGTACAAGAGAAACACATTGTTGTCAAATCATGTTCTGTGCTTAAAAGATGCATTTAAACTAGTCTGTAGACTTTAATTCATCTACAACATATTGTGATTTTCACCCTATCACCTTAAAAAATGTGCTTATGAAGCTGTTTGTAGTCTGGGTATGTCTGGTCTGTTACACACTAACTCCTACAACACAGTGTTATAAACAGCACTACACATTCTGGGAAATACACCATGAACGATCATGATAGGAAATACTGCTACTCACTGCTACTTTCAGTTAGTTGGTATTTTTGGTATATAAGTATTCAAATAAAGATTTGAAAACAAAGAAAATTAAAAAAAAAACTTTATTATACTATAAAACTATTAAACTATATTTATTTTTCATACTTTTTAAGTAAATCTTGCACAAAACACCTTAGGAGCCTTCTGTATTTTCTGTACCAGAGTGTACTGTGCAGTGTAATGCATTAAGTCAGTGGCACACAAATTATATGTGTTTTGATTTAATATATAATATTACTTTTTTTTCAATGTATCCTATTTTCTTTTTACTATTATAACCTAGGACCGTTTTCCAGCTTTTCTATTTTCTGTGCTTTAATGAGTTCTATTATATTTGCCAGGGTATTTTTTAGTGAAAAACAAAGGAAATGCTTTCTTAAGAACAATCCAAAGAAAATATGGTCCCACAAATATTTTTATAGCTTCTCTGAATACCAACTAGGGAAAACAGTTGCGAATAAAGAGCCTTTGACACAGTTAAGATGATAAAATGTTCTGGTTTAAATAAACAGGAAATTGGTTGGTCTGGAGATTAGCCTCTTGAGTTTTCTTTTAGAGGAAGAAGGTGAAATACAAATGACAGGGTCTTTATACATTCCATGTCATTTATAAAGGGTCAGGAACTGTGTTAGAGCATATGACATATTTTGTTCTAAAACAAATTCTGTAAGGTTAATTCTGTCTGACTTTTACAGGGGAGAAAATAATATATAATAATTTCTCTTTATTGCTTGGCTTAATGTGCAAACAATATAAGATCATGTATTCGAACAGAGACTATACAAAACACAGAACTTATAATAAGGGGATATTCAGTGAACATTTATGTCTTATGGACATGATAGATGTTTTCCATGCATCTATTTCCAATAACCACATAGTCTAATACTTTTAGGAATTAATCAAACATAAATTCCATTCTCACACATGGATCTATATATACAATATACAGTTAAACCAATTTTTAGAATATAAAACCAATAACGTGCATAAAAACAACACTGTAGTAGAATATAGCTGTGAAACTATCTGAAGCTATACCTTCCGCTTATATGTAATGTGTTTTAGTCTACCTTGTAGGTTTTATTACTTTAATATAATAAATATCACATTCATATACTCAGATACAAGTAAATATGCAAATGTGTTTGGAATAAATTCAACAGTCAAGAATTATAATGTGAATAAAGATGTTTTATACTCAAAGATGTGTTGACCAAAGGTCCTAGATGGGTTCAAGCATCCCAATGAGAAGATGGAATTGAGTTGGATTGGGTTGTGGTCTGACTTAGAGGCTTGTGCTGCTAGTGTCCAGGGTGCAGAGAGACAGAGATAGAAGACAGCATTGTCTAGATTTGTGCTTAGTAGCTAGTATTGTCTCTCAGGCACCTCTGCCAAAAGTTAGTATCTTGTTGAACTTCAATGTTGAAAAACAGTCTGTGCACAGTTGTCTTCTTGAGTACAGGCCGCAATATAGACAAGTGGGAGAACTTTGTTTGTTGTGGCTATAGCTTGGTTCCGAATATGCTTGGATATTCAGGATGTCAAAAAAAGGGTCCAGCTATCTTATTTCATTGATTGGATTTCAGATAGGATATCTTGGGCAGAATTCTATACTTTACTGACTCACTTTCTCAGCCTAGCGCTGACTTGGTCTGCTTGCAGTCATGTGGTTGGAAAATTAGATTACCAGTTTAGGTGGAGAGAGATGAGGAACCATTGAGTTAATCAATGAAAATAAGTTGGATTCCCACTTTTATAAGGTACAACATCACAAGTTGGTGATTGGTCGAGGTGCTATCAGGTATGGATCTGGGAACCACCCTGGGTCCTCCTCTGATGGATCTTTGTTTGGAAGATGAACAGTGATCTTGGACCTGTGGTTTTAGGAAAAAAAAAACAGACTACAGACTTTTCTACTATATATCATTAGATTGTACAGCATGTGTACAGCTTTACAATGTCTTTTATCATAGGACCTCTTACCACATTCCTCTGCACTTACACACTTACACAGAGCTGCTTGGTCAAGGCAACACACAGATTGTTACAGATCTTTAATAACAGTAGTCCTAGTTGCTACAGCATTAAGTTAGAGTTTCACCAATTGCATACTGAGCACAAGGCAGGATACTTCCTCAGTAGGACACCAAACACCTACACTTACACTTAACACAAGGGACAGTTTGGACTGGACAATTAACCAAATCCAGAATATAAACAATATGGATTTATTCTGGATCTTGGACAGAGAAATAATGTGGATCTTGATTAGCCTTCAGCCAAGCTTAGGGTAAGTTGACAGTTACACATTTTTCTAGATGCAGTTAGTGCTACATATCAATTATTTTTAGTTCTCTTTTATTTTTTCTGTACTAAGACTTATATCTCCTGCAGAGTCACAGAAATGCTGGCTGTTTTATCTCTGATCTGTCCTACTGTGAACCTGCAATGTTCTTGTTGAAAACCCCAAATTTTGCCAGTTCTATTTGGAATAGGAGCAAAAAACAAATACATATTTTTTTTTCTACTGGTGTTGTCTTCCATATGTTAAATTCACTACTATTTTCAGGTGTTTTCAAAAGGAGGCATTACTAACAAAGATGTTTCTGAAGCTCATATTATATTTCTGTTGAACATCTAATTTAAACACTAACATGACATTGATTAATTACAAGACATCTTCAGTGCATGTACAGTAGCAGTCAGAAAATACTATACACCAAGCATTTACTTTATGTGGATTGCCTAATGAATGACTATAGTTTATGATCACCTTTGCAAATGGTATTCTAATGATAATTTATGGAAGTATACATTTTATTCACCACTTTGTTACTCTGGCTTAGTTACAGAATTACAATCTACTTATCCAACAAAACCTCAGTAAAAACACTTTGAACGTTGACTGCTTGTTCCAGCAGCTGGAAAGGACAGAAGAACATGATCCTTTTCTGACTTTATGGGCTGCACTAAAGAGTAGAAGATTTCCATTATCACAGTGTGGTGGAGAAAACCAACACCACATGAGAAAATGAAATATTTCTACTGTATTCACTACACTAACGACATGCCCACTTAATGCGTGGTAAATGTGTAATCCTTATGTGGGAAATGGTTTAGGGTTTGCAGACAACTAAGGCACTTTAAATAATGCACAGTTGAGTAAGCCCTGGATGCTGCTCTCACTACCAACCTCTGTTGAGAGGTACAACCCACATTTTCCCTGTGTTTACTGGGTCACAGAGTGCTGTCTTAGACTCCACAGTAAGTACGGTATAACTACTGCTAAGATTAACTTACAGAATCCATATTTTCATTTTTTCAGGCCAGTCTATCACATTAAAGCCAGTTTAATCAACATATGCCAGTTATAGAAGATACAGGCAAAGCCCAGATTAATATGATTGTGGGTAAAATACTGTAGTGTTTAGGAACAAGTGTTTAGGAACAAGTAATAGGTTTATTCCATGCTGAAAAGAGAAGAAAGGAAACACAACGTTTCGGCTGTGGAGCCTTCTTGGGGTGTGAGGGTTACAGTTCACCGAAGTTACAGTATGTGCTTACACCAGAAGAAGGCTCCACAGCCGAAACGTCGTGTTTCCTTTCTTCATTTTTCAGCACGGAATAAACCTATTACTTGTTCCTTTGCAGCTTATGCTTGCTGCGCAGCTACCCACCTAAGATATATATATATATTTGGAATGTTTTGATTATATGATAGCTTTTGCTTAAATGTTCTATGAGATTCAATACTTACAGTATGTATACTATGCTTGTGCCACAAGGGCCATAAAGCTCTTCTTGAACCAAAACATTTTCATAATATAACAAATATAAACACTTTGTAATCCAATAAGAGGCAAACTAAAACACAAAAACACCATATGTCAGGGGCACTTTGCTGTTCTGCTTTTCATTTTGCTGTCCTCTAAATTCTGTGTTCAGCACTTCCTCCATCATTCCTCCACACTGTCCTGACTTGTTAATACCAACATGTTTCAGTTTTCCTTAGACTTGCTACTCTCTGAGGTGTAGTGAATTTAGCGGTCATGTGTGTTAGGATAGTGCCACTACTGTCAGCCAATAATGTTAGTACATATATTTGGTAAGGTTGCGTATGCAGAGCACATTATGCCCTTTTTTCATGAATGAAGCCCTATGGATTTGAAAATTGACAGTGTTGGCAAGAGGTCAGCACTCATGACAATCATGGTGGTCATATCTTTCCACTGAAACCTTGGTTTGATAAAGTAGGGTTTGTGATTTTATTTTTTCTGCTTCGTAGAGGTTGGGGATTTTTTAAAGTGATGATCTAAGCTGTCAAATCGGTTAAAAAAGTTAGGTGAAAAATGCAGTGTGGCTCATTCCTCAGCAGGGATGCCGGGACAGGAAATTGCATGTTTGATATCTTAAGGATCTTTTGCGTGCATTGGTGTGTGTGACTGGGTACAAAGGCGTTATTTTAGCATTAATCCATCTGAAACAAAAAGCACACAGGCGGAGTGCATGGGGAAATATGTTTTTCACAAGGTAAAAAAGATAGCTTGTGTGAATCAGACTTAGTAAAAAGGGTGTAGTTTTACTTTATAATGAAGGAAAAACAATTTATATGGGCATTTTCAGGTAATAAAGGGACTTTGTCATTGACTGAATTGTATGAACAGATTTTCTACCGATAGCATTGAGCCAAATCAGTAACTCTCACCTACGGGTTTGCTTCTAATTTCCTTATTAATCAGTCCGATCACGTCTCTATTTTTTGCCCTCAATTCCCCAGCATGATTAATAAAGTATCCTTCTCCATCTTGCGTTTTTTCCTGGCGAAGTCTGTCTCACTACCTTGGCTCTGACAAAAATTGTATTTGCACAAACTTTAAAAGTGACACTCAACTTGCTTTGCTCAGACTGTTGTCAGAGGCAGTAATAAAGTGATTTTTCTTGGCTGCTTCACAGGAGAAAAAATGATTTTGCTGTTGTGTTCAATGCTAATGCTTCACTATTAATATAACATTATTTGTATACTACAAATAGAAAACATACCCATCTTTTTTTCTCCACAAAGTACAATGAAGGAACACTGACCTAAGTGACTAACTCATGACCCTGTTGTGCATTTATAATTTACAGTTTGTGTATGAAATGTTAAGAAGGCAGGGATGTGATATTGTGCAAGGAAAATCTTTCTGTTCCAGACTGACAGGATGTGCTGTGCATCTGTACAGTGAATCTTTACTTTTCAGATCATCTTCCTCTCAGACATCAATTATTTGGTGTCTTTTACATGGCCCAGTTTAGAATGGCTGAAAGTTTAGTCATTCAGCTCACCGCTACATTGTACTAGGACAAGGAGAATAAAGAAGCCCTTAGGCTACCCAGTCATTCTCCTTATTATCTCAATGTCTTCTGAATTTCTAAGCTTACATTTCCTTAAATTAGATTTTTTTAAAATATGTTCCTCTCCTAAAATAATCACATTTTACTTTTGGATACTGTTGGGTAAGCGAAACGAATATCTCTGACAGCTGCAGAATTTAAAACAGTTCAAGAAAGCACAGTTAATAAATTGTCAGTTAAAACTGAGGTTTAACGATATAATAATGTGGAACAACACTGTGGACATTTAGGTGATGAGGACCTAGAATTGAAAGCCACAGTCTTCCCTTTACTCTCAAATTCCCCTTTGTCATAGATATTCACCATTTGACTCAATATAATTCTCACAGTGGCAATAGGAAAGTTCAACAGGAGAATCAACTGGAGAATGCTAATGAGCATGCTCAAATGCTTCTGGTAGGTTACAGGGGTGTCTGTTGCTTGGCAACACAAGAATACTCAGGCCAAAAACCCTTTTCTCTGATCAGGCGTTGCTTCTTGTTTAAAACTAGACTTGATCAGGTATACTGGTGATGGATGGACTACAGGGCTCAACCTGCATTCCAGGCTAACTTTGGCTAGCTGAGTCAATGTTTTCAAATGTCCTTAATGCCAGCTGATCACACAGTAGAAAAAAACAATCTGTAAGAATAAGAAAATGTCTATATAAATGATCAAAAAGATTCCAATTCAATTTAGTTAATTCATGAAAAGCAGAAGATATGACAATACATATACAATATAATAAAGCAGACAGATGGGTCTGTCTCTGAGAGAAACTTCCTTGAAAAAGATATGTCCTGCTTCAGTGATCTAGTCTAGTAAAATAAGAAAACTGGCTATGTAAAGGACAGGCCACATTCTGGAAGGGAGAGTGTCACCACATCTGCTAAGTCAGCATCACATCTGTCTTACCCATCTGCATAATTGTTTTCAGATTGCAAAGGCTACATTCTAAAAATCTCTAGGAAGAAATAGTCCTCACATCACTAGAATGACTATATCTATATCAGCATGAAAATGATCCGCATACTTGGAAGTCATTCATACTGTAGGTAACGTTGATATCTGAAAGATCAAGTCACCTTGTTTTTTGGGCAAGAGGACATCTGAAGTATGAGCAGAGAAAGTAATGGAGTGTTTTATTCACTGATAAATAGGGTTTTGCCCTTGACAGATCTGATTGAAGATAATGTGTGTGGAAAAGTCTGGTTGTTGCATTCCTTAAACCAAATGATTGAGCAGTGGAAGTGTGATGAACTTGAGGGGGGGGATCTCATTTAACACAATAGCATCGCCAAAGTCCTTGAATGAAGTTTTTCTGCTCTTGAAAGCCAGTCTGAAAGAGTTTTGCAGACAGTTAGTGCAAGAATCCGCAGTGCTAAGGTTGCAAAAACAATGATAACATCTTGTAATTACTAGCTTTTTCTCCCAACATCTGTGAGACCAGCCCTACGAAGAAATCAGCAGGAGACAACTGTAACTAGCTTAGCTAGAAAAGTAGCAGAAAATCTCACAGCATTCTGTGCAGAAACTTGTCAGGTTTATGCATTGACACTGGGAGGACTGCATTTTTTCATAATTGTATTGCATTTTCATATTGAAAGGCAATAATATAATCTTCAATATTTCTTTAATCTGTATTTTTGTTCACCCTTACCTTATTTTGGATGATACCTAAATTTATGTATTACATACATGTAGTGTTTCTTTTATGTAAGTATGAACAGTTTAGAGTTGTTTCTCACTTCACATTTGTACCTATTTTTTAACAAGACATTTAAGCATGAATTTAAAAATTATTGCAAGAAATATAGAAATTGAATCAGTTTTCCTTTTAAATTTCTTGAAACATTTTGCACTACTTATGTAGTTGTTTTAATCTGTAATACTAGGCACAATTGTAAAGGAAGAGTGATTAATGTTTGCTCAGTACTCTATTTTAACTTGACATCTGTTTCTGAGTAGTTAAGTTGCTGCAAGTGTGAATGTTTGTGCATTGTGTATAGTTTAAGTCTGCTGTTCTTCTGGCTCTCTGTATCTTTGAATCAGGACTACCTGACAGGACAGTCAGGCATGACCTGTCAGATACCTATTGATATGGCATTATTTTTCTGTGCTCTGCATTATTATGAATATAAATTTCACTCATTCATCCAGCTGTTTCACATCTAATATGTATTGGCTGAGAAATATTTCATCACAGTGCAGCAGTTTTGTGATTTACAAAAGTAAATGGTCTATAACTAATGTCAAATTTTAATTGTTTTCAGTCAGTTGCTGAAATATTGAAAGGAAATTCAAGTAAACCTTTCTAAAAAGCATATATGAGTAATGATAACTGACATTTCTCTAGCACTTCTTATGCCCAGCAAAATTATACTGTATGCTGCAGTGATTTCTGACAGCTGTAATCTGAAACATAATTGTATGTTCACAGATGTGGAGAGATTGAATTTTCTGGTGAATTTAAGACAGCAAGATTATTTATTTACTCATAAAGAGCAGCAGTCTGTAATGCAACAGCTTTTCATTAAAGCAATCATGTACTGTACAGTATATTACATAAGGCCAGATCATTATAAATATAAAAAACATCTATTAATTTCTAATTGAAAGTTCCAATTTGGATGAGATTTTTATGATGTTTAAAAGTGGTTTTAGCATTCTTGATGTTGTTCCACAGGTTAAGAACACTTTTAAAACTGATGCTTTGGAACCACCTACAGGTCTACATTTTGAGATTGAACAGATTAAGAATACATAGGCAGTGGATAAAGAATACAACCAGTCAAGTTACAGTAAGTCACTTAATAAGGTATTGGACTGCCACATGCCTCCTGAATGGCCTGTATGCTCCGTGACATAGAGTCTGCTAGCAATTGGACTTCTGGTTGATGGAGGTGGAAAACACTCTCTTAGGCATCTTTCCAGGATATCCTATACATGTTTGATTGGGTTTACGTCTAGTGACTGAGAAGGCCACGATACATGGATAAAATCAGTGTCATGCACATCATACCGTCTGCTGCTTGGTAGATGGGGGCATTGCCACCCTGGAAGACACTCTTCCTGGCACGAAAGAAATACTGCAGCATAAGTTAAAAAAAGGATCACTCTGGGCCGTTATGTAGAGATGAGTATTAACCCTACCTTTTACAGAAATGAGCGATCCCAAATCATTCCAATAAAATGCACCGTACAACATTATAGAACCACCAGAACCTTTCGCTGTTGGAAACAAGCACATAGGGTTGTAGAGTTCTTTAGGATGGCATCCATTTGTCAAGAACACGGTAGAGGATGATGCGTCTAACTATATCATTTTTTCACTGCTCAGTAGTGTATTGACGTTTACGCTCTTTACACTACTCGATTCACAAACATGCATTATGTCCAATGCCAGATGTGATTAGTGGTTTGTGACCTGCAGTACAACTATGCCATCCCTCTATGGAGTCCTCAGCACACTGTTTCTGATGAAACCGGTTGCTCATGTCCCATGCTGAAACTTTAATTCAATTGCTTGCACTTCAAATAAATGCACAAATATCACGATCCTACAGTATGCATATCCTCCCTCTGATGCCATTTGCTGATAATGCCTTTGCCTCAGACTCCAATCCTGGCATCACTTTAAACACTTATGCTCAAGAGAGATCAGCAAGTTGAGCTGTGTTGGTCACCCAAGCTCCTGCTAAATGCACCCCAATAATCATCTATCATTCAGAGTCATTTAGGTCTGCTCTTGCAGGCATGCCAGCCATAACATACAGGCAACCAAGCCTGTCCAGCATTTTCATAAATGACCCTTAGTATGCTGGGGTGTTATTTGTAACTTCCACATGAACCACACCTATGTGGAAGAGATTATGTTCAATATATTTGGTGTTCCTCTATAACCCAGGTGTTACCTACCATTTTTTATCTACTACCTGTCCTGATACTACCTGTCCCCAGGCTTTGAAATACTTCAGTTATTGTAGGTATTTAACGATATTTTTTATACTCCGCTAACAAATAAGGAAACTTTAACATTGGGGTTGTATATTAAAAGGTATGTCATCCAGGAATGTTGTAAATTGTGGATTGGGATTGGGAGAACTTTTTAAATTTGTCTTCCTTTTAAAATGTCAGGTGTTAATTGATACAAAACGGAATGCGACACAAATCTTTGAATTACAGAGGGACGTGAGATGGCTTGTTCCTTCCGTTTTGAATCTATGCAGTGTTTTAGCATCATTGGTGATTGAAAAAAGCTTCCTGACAGCTTGAATCCCAGAATGTGACAGTGAGTGTTAATTGTTAATTCTTCATGTCTTCTTGTTGTAGTTTACCGCACATATGCTACTTAGGAGTAAATAACTCAGAAGATGTTTTTTTTCCATCTGTCCATGACTGGCAGCGAAAACAACCAAAATCTATTAATAAGCAACAGTTGTCTGTTGGATAATGTTATATTTGACAGTTTAAATGATGGTGGCGGGGTATGTGTTTTCACAATTACCATTTAAATAGCTTGCCTCAGACTTTTCAATCACAGGTCACTAAATCTCTCAGTTTGCTCAAATTTGTTGTCAAATCCAAAAAAACTTAAAAATTGAATGACATTACTGTTCTATATATTTACCTGGTGTGTGGTGTGCTGATTTCCATTGCTGCCTCCTAGCACTTACAGTAGGTGCTGGACTTGATCCTGAACAAGAGGATATAGTTCGAGTTTACATGTTCTTCACATTTGTAGGTGATTTCATACCAGGTGTGCATGACTCTCACAAGTTATGTTACTTGGTATCTGTTGCCCATTTGTGTGTGCGTATTTGTGTGTGCCTTCTCCAGGGTGTTGTACTATATACAGTAGAGCCCTGCGCTTGCAGGGTGATTGCTGTAATGCTTGCCAAGAGTCAATGGCTTTCTAATAATGGATAGATAGTCCGTTCTTGTACAATAAAAACATAGCTTTTTATAATGATAAATAGTTCAACCTTTGTTTTATTAATTAAAAGGGTATAAACGGTAAGTTACAGTAGAGTTACTATCTTACTGAAAGGACTAGTTAGATGGACACTGGGAGTCCTTTCAGGTTTTTACAGGGTTACACTCTGCTGGCTGCTGCAATGTAAATAATATTCTCCTCTGCTCCTCTGAAAAGAGCAAGAGTCTTGATCTGACCTTTTGTTGTTGAGCTCTGCTACTCTGGGCTGTAGCTGCATTGTATAGATGTACAGTATCACAAAAGATTGAAAATTTTGTTGATGGAAAAATGCAAGTATATACTGTACATGCATGGAAACATAATATCGAGCTAGCTCTCCCTTTGTAATAATATATTTAGACTAGGTAGATCAACTCAGTATTAATGGTTACCTCTTTATAATGCCTATTACTATGTATAAGATTTGTAATATTTCAAATGAGTATCAGATTTTGGGTCTGGAGATCAGAATTTTAAGAAAATTAAAGGTCACAATGCAGTTGTTTGAAGGGTACAAATTAAAATCAGAAATTGGAATTCCTAAGTTAAAAATAAGGTATTCACTACCTTACCACATTGGTATGACCTTCTTTTTAGAGTCACTGTCATGTTTCTGTGCAGAGCTGAGCTTTCTGAAACTCTTATGGGTTTTTCTGCTATAAGTTGCTGATGGACAGAAATGTCTTAAACTCATTTCTGGGACCAAGGTCAACTTAATCAGATCACAGTGCCTCTCTTCTTATAAAAGGATTTATGCAGCAGCATATCTATCTCCCACTCTAGCAGTAATAAAAGGAGTAATATGCTTCTGCATAGGCAGTCTGTGTTTGAACAAAAAAGAGATTTAGAATAATTTAGTGTTATTCTAACACTTCAGATAGGATAATTCTCGCAAAGGTGCTCAGTGAAATAAATTATTTTTCTGATGAATATGTGGTTGTATTCCAGGTGCATTCTGTGTTATCACAGGACAGTTAGTATTGATTGCAGCAGTGATGTAGTGTTTGGAAACTTGGCAAGACACAAAGGTTACCGTGGCTACGCATCTTGAGTGTCCCTAGGCTGACTCTATTAGACCCCATCAAACCTGTCAGTTAGGTACCATACAGTATATTCCTTCATCTGAGGAATGTTTGTCAAAGTCAGTTAATGCCATGGCCCAGGTTCAAATTGGGGCTTCTGCACATTGAAGCTTCCCTGTGCCTTTATGGGTTGAGCCACATTAAGACTACATGTCAGTAAAATTGAAAATTAATAGATTTCTCGACTCAGTATGGCCTTTATCACTCTATGCCTTTGTTTGGGATTTGACAAGACTTTTGGATTTGCAAAAGTAAAGAATTGTCTCCTGAACTGATTGATGTTAATGTAAACAGATATCTTCCAATTATGCTGTTCATTTGAACACTGAATGATTGACCCCCATATAAATGGACTGTTGTTAACTCTTTGGCCACAATTAGCTAAATCCCATCTATTCAGTGAAGATGACCATAATGTCTGTCAGACAAAAATAAAATGAATTAAATGTAGTGCTGGTTTCTTATACAGTACATCGGACTCCAGAAATGAAAAGCAAAACCACCAATGCAGGTTTTGTTGACAGTTCTCCTTGAACAAATTAAATAAGCATTGAACAAATGATACAACACAGAGCATCTTTTCTTCTCGTTTTGAATGCACTTCTGAAATTTAATTCCAACCTTTTTTTTTAGTTTAATGCTGAAAGGTATTGTGTGAATAGCAAGTTGGGACCCTCTTCATCCCACAGTGTAGTGCAGCAGTCACTTAATATTACTTTCTAATAGGGGTAATATCCCTAGTTAACTCTGTTCATGCCCGCAGAAAGAACTACTGTAGCAGTAGTCTGCTCTCATGTTGATCAGGAACAAAACTCAGCTCCTTGGGTTGGGAGTTTCCTCTGCTTTGGAGAATAACACAGCTGGGATAGACAGTGTGCAAGAAAACAAATCATATATATTTATTTTAATTTCTTTTAACAGATAACTAAAATGAACAGCTTTAACCAGCTTTTAATCTTTTTCTTATCTTAACGCTTTTCTTAAACACATACTACCCAAGTCATCCCTTCTTCCCGCAGTCTTCCAGCAAACATTATTATTAAGCTTCCACTGCTTAATGATCAACCTCCCCATGCTCAAAGAGACTTTAAGGGTCTTTATACCCATTTCCTGGTGTGCGCCTTAGTATAGCTTTATCATCGGGTGGTTTTGAAAACACCCCCATCTTCATGGTTGAAATGTGCTTGGATCTCTCTATCTGGCTGTGTGACCAATTGAAAATTGATGGATTTATACTGAAATCATACAAGTAGGTACTACTATTATTGGACACAGAGGCCACTCAAATAATTGCCGCTCTTTATAATATTGCGTATCTAAAACATACAGAAAAGGTTGTGAATACGCACTGAATCATAGCCATTTCATGTTATCTGTTTACTTGTTTATTTTTGTTTTTGCTTAGAATGCATAGGATAGGTTGTGTATATAAAACAATATGAATTGCTGCTTCAAAGTGTCATGACTTCAAGTTTAAAACAACAAAATGTCTACAAGTCTTTTTGCAAGGCACTGTATAAATTATATATATATAGTGTTTACTGTTATGAAATATTACAATGAAATCTAATGTATCACATTTGTGTGTTGTAGTGTTCCAGTAGTTGCAGTAACGTGATGCCCTCAGTAACTGGACATGTAAAAATACACAAGTAATACAAAACTAAAGCCAAGATCATTACAATAAAATCAAAGACAAAGTAAGTGAGACATGTTAGTATTGTGGATAGCGCTGCTGACTTGCAGTTTCAGGATCATAGGTTCAGTTCCAGCTTAGTTTCCCTGTCCATGTTACTTGTTCTCCCAGAGTTAACAGGGATTTCCTGGGTGCTTGAGTTTTATTTCACCTCTTAAAGGCATAGATGTGAAAGTTGATTGAGATTCTAGTGACACATTGGGGATTCACGCTGAATTCATACTTGGGTGCTTTATCTCCGGTATAACTAAAGGTGGCTATGGCACTAAGGAGAAATAAAAGCAAAAGGACATGATGGGCCAAATAGTCTCTTAATAGTTTTGGCCTTTCTGGTATTCTGAGAAGATGACGACACAACAGCTCAGTCCAATCAAACTATCTGTAGCATATAAAATGAAAACATTTCCTGTTTTTAGAATTAGGATAAATACTTATACAGTATACACTCACACCTGAAGAAGGCTCCACAGCTGAAACGTTGTGTTTTCTTTCTTCTCTTTTCAGCATGGAATAAACCTATTACTTGTTACTTATACAGTAGTTCACAATGTTCACTTGAGAGGTTCTTGTACTGTAAGTGTGCTACATCTAAAATTTCTTAATAGTGGTGGAGATATTGATCTGCAGACATGTGAAGGAATTGATATTTTTTCTGCTGTATCTGTAGAATTTTAAAGGTGTCATAAATGTATACAAAAATATTTTGCTTTCTGCTATATATACTCAAATCCTTAAATATAAACCAAGGGCTCTGTATAGTTCTGAGTGTGGGATAATGCCTTGGACACATTCATTACGTGTGTTCAATGGAGAGGGCTTGTTGCATTCTCAGATCCACACGTATTTTAGCTTACAGATATTACTGCTGCGTGAGTAACATTCACAGCAATAGCATTTCTGTTCAAATAAATCAAAATCAAAATAATTATAGTAAGCTGCCAATACAACAACAGAGGCATTTTTGTGAATAAGGTGGTCGAGCAGGGTGCACCTGGAATGTGATTAATAGGTTTTCAGCTCCAATGATCCCAGCTCAGGAAAGAAACAGCATTCGTGGGGTAGAGTTGCTGAGGAGAAAAGGCAGCAGCAGTGAGGGTATAAACTGACAATCAAACTTTCATGATAATGCAGTTCCTAGCTGTAGGCTACAGGGAATGTTGGCTATATACAAGATGTGCTTTTGTATACATGTCTGCATGACGTTGATGTGTTACAACATTTGGAAATAGGAAAACAGGTAAACAACACATCAATCTATTGCTGAGTGCTGTGCAAGTAATCTTTTTATCTTTCTGTGTATCAATCTATATTCCTTAGCTATACTGATTCCATAGTAAAACTGATAAGCATCCATAGTGTAATATACTATAATTATCTCATTGATATTTAAAGCCAGCCTGAGGCCAAACAGTTTGCAGAACTCCATGGCCAGGGTCCAGAGGTAAGGACCACACAGAGAATTGGACTTATCAGGTTTGGTCCAGATTCCTGTGGCCAGGATCGGGGAGATGGGGCTGCGCCGGGTGGGTGATAGCCTGCTGGAGTTGGCTGGGATGCAGGCAGATGGACAGAGGAATGGAAAGTGCAAGCAAGGCTGGTGCAGGATGGGGAAGAGCCACCAAAGTCCATAACCATGCTTCATTCCAGGGCACAGTGCAGGGATGAGGGGTCTGGAACTAAAGCCAAGCAGTATCCTCCTAGTCAGGGGTGGTCATCCATTAGTCATGTCTGATACCAGGTTGAAAAGGTTTTGGGGGATTTTCTCCAGAGACCAGGCTGGCAGGCTCTGTCAGGGCAGAATAAGGAAACACACCATAGAGAAGGACAAGTTAGTCATCTGTTGGGGTCCAGGTGTGAAGTAGGGTCCACACTCAGCAGCCTGATGAAGCCCTAGACAGCACAGCCTAGGCGGAGGCCAAGAGAACTGGAAACCTGGAACAGGAAGGACTCTGCTAGGATGCTGGAAAGTGGCTCAGAATTGGAGCGAAGAATACGTCAATGCCAGATCAGTGTGAAGGGACAGGCGGGGTTTAAATACCCTGAGAACACCTGCCACTGTGAGGGTTCTTACACCAGCCAGGTGCCCTGCATCAGCTGTCTCCACGGTGATCAGAGCAGAGCAGAGGTGTGGCCACTGGCCACTACAGCTGCAACATGCCCCACTGTGACACAGCAGGCTAAATGAAGCACCGCCCACTGAGCTACAGCAGTGTGAGCGTAGAAGTATGTAGTATGTAGTAAAGTATGTAAATTTACTTATGCCTGGAATGAAAGACAAAGCGCTAGCAACCCTATCCACAAGTACTCAAAACTGCAGTCCTGAGAGAAACTGCAAGAGATTTACACTTTACTGTATATCATGGTCAAATGTCATCTTGTGTTTGTTTTCTTTCAGCGGGATGACTGCTGAACTGTAGCTCTTCTAAACTGGTTCATTTAAGGTTATTTGGTAGAGCTCACTTGTAGGAACACCATGCCCTCTGCGTGACTTCAAAAAAACAGAATAACAAGCAGTGCCCTTCTGACTTTCTCTGTAGTCAGCGACTTCTCAGGAAATGTCACAAAGCTGCTGGAGTAACTCCTTAATGCAATGCAACAGTGAGCACCGATTTCATTTCGGTGAAAGCAATTCACTGCATGATACACCTCTGTTGGCACCAGGTAGCTATCATTCTGCAGTAGGGGTCTTTTTATAAGATCCAAACAGAAAATAATAATAATGATAATCTGCTCCTGAAAAGCAGACATGAGACATGAAATAAACAAAGCTCATGTTAGACCTCAGCCAGTAATAAAAAGCTTACTGTTGCTTATCTTTGGGCCACAGCTTGGATTCGGGTAAGCAAAATGATTCAATTCCCTGCATTGTCATTGATTTACACTGCAGTGGCAGCACTGCATGATTACAACATGTGGTACATGAACCTTGAGAGTTGAAACTTACATCAAGTGCTGTGAAGTGATCAGCAGGAAGTGTTTCTATTTATCGCAGAATGTTCTGTAAGGAATCCAGAATTCGTAATCAATGGGAAATATTGTCATCACCTTTATTTAGAATCTCGCAAGTACTTTTTGTGCCTATATAAAGACCCAGTTGGTAATCACCAAAGGTTGAATCAGAAGACTTTAAGACCAAAATCTTCTCCTGAAAAGCCTGGAAGAGACTTAACACATGAGTACACCTACATGTACATGGTATGATCATAAACCGCTCCTCTTAAGGACACTCCAGCCCTTCCTTGTTCAGTACTCATTCCCTGCACCTGCCTCCAGTTCCTGCCCCTCGTCCTATAAAAGCCGGGCGCTCACTCTCTTCCGGGCTCCTGCATTGGTTCCCGTACCAGGCGAGTCCGGGACCTGGAAGCACCTGGTCCCGTCAAGGTTTCTGTTTCTGTTTCCGTTTCTGTTTCTGTTCCCGTTCCCGTGCCGGTCCCAACCGGTTCTTGTTTTAATCTCGTCTGTCTTGGATGGATCGCCTGGCTTTGGACTTTTGCTCCGTCTTGGATTCCCCTTTTGGACTCAGCTCTGGATTGTTTGCCTCGGCCATACCTCTCCCGAACACCAGCGCACCATGGGCACGCCCCCCGTTTTCATTCCCGACTCCTGCATGCCTTTTTCCCCAAGTTTTCCTCACTCATCCCTGGATTGTGACGTCTGCATAGGGTCCCAAAAGAACGTTTCCGTTACAGAATGCAGAGCCTAAACCTGCACCCTGCGGACGGCACTCTGGCAGCCCGGACTCCATCCTGTTTTATTTTTCCTTGTTTTTTGTTTAGGGCTTTGGAGCCGGCCTGGAAAGGAGGGGGGTACTGTCACGATCGTAAACCCCTCCTCTTAAGGACACTCCAGCCCTTCCTTGGTCAGGACTCATTCCCTGCACCTGCCTCCGGTTCCTGCCCCTCGTCCTATAAAAGCCATGCGCTCACTCTCTTCTGGGCTCTGCATTGGTTCCCGTACCAGGCGAGTCCCGGACCTGGAAGCACCTGGTCCCGTCAAGGTTTTAGTTTCTGTTTGTTTCTGTTTCTATTTCTGTTTCTGTTCCCGTTCCCTTCCCGGTCCCAACCCGGTTCTTTGGACTTTTGCCCCGTCTTGGATTCCCCTTTTGGACTCAGCTCTGGATTGTTTGCCTCGGCCACACCTCCCCCAAACACCAGCGCAACATTGACACGCCCTCTGTTTTCATTCCCGCAAAGCCATTATCAATGCAGGAGAGGTACAATTCAATAAGAAAGTAATCACCCCCTTTCAGATTTTCAGAAGTTATCAGAGATTCATGTGGGTCCAAGTAATATATAATGGTAATGGTAAATGCTGTAGCATCAATTGAAGGAGCTGTTTATTACTCGCTGCAAGCTTACTGGTGCCCAAAAGGCCACAGGAGTCACTTTTTGAAGAGTCATCCTTGGTCAACTAATCCCAGCCCTACTCAGTATCCCTACTTTGTTTTGGGAACTCCAGGTTGTAGTCTTATGACGTTAAAGCACAGTTCAATCTCCGTGTGTTAAAGACATTTTGTTTTTGTTTCAGGCTTCAGAAGAACTAATCCTGTGATTGAAACTAATCAACAAGTAAAACTCAAGAGTTTTGATTGTTTCTTCCTAATTATGTCATCATTTTATCATTTGACAGTATTCAGAAACTAAAACTAAAAATTTGCTTTCAATTGCTGTACATAATTTAAAATAAACATGGGATGTAAAAAAGAAAATTATAGATTGTGGTAGGGATTTTTACTTTTTTGCGTTTTAAATTTTAATTTAGAATTTTATTGTCTCGATACATCAAGGCAATTAATCAGTTTAATGTAGCTGTAGCAATTAATTGCTCCCTGTTTTAAAACAAATACAAAAACCCATTCTGAAGGTGTCCAAATTTTCTGTGAGCCACCATAATGATAAATTCTGTCCCGCATATAGCACTGTGTCTTTACATAAGGCAGCACTTTTACGTTTCTGTCATTCACAGACATTTTTCAGGATGTGTACCACTGCATGTGCACCACAAATTTCCAAAACCAGAGTCCCATGTGGTGTCTTCATGGCAGTAAAATTCTACTGCAGTTGAATTCTTATTTTTCAATTAACTCCGTTGAACAAAAGCAGAAGCATAAGATGAATGATTCTCTTGTGTGACCTGCAAAAGAATGAAATAGATTTAGCATATTTTATGCCTGTGTTGTTTATTTTAATGCCTAAAATCATTTAAATGTATAATTAACTGATTCATTCAATATTTTTAAAAATGCCTACCCTGGAATCAAACCCTACCTGTAGGTCATTTGAAATGTTTTTGTCTAAGCCTAATGCCTGATACATTATCTTCTGTTATCCATTAGCCTCCATTTTTATTACTGAAATGTTTTTGTTCGTATCCTGAAATTATGCGAGGATATACCAATTATAGACTTTGAGTTTAAAAAGTTTCTTACACCTTAGCAGATGTTTGACCAATCTTATCATGAGTAAAAGTAGCTTTTTTACATAAGAACAAAAGAAAGGTTATAAGAGCTTGCTCAGATTTTTACCCTTAAAAAAATAGAGGAAAAAAATGTGTTCTCCATTGAAGTGCTATAAGTATATGTCTTTGTTTTTGCCAAAGTAGAGAAACATAAAAGGGCTGTATTTACTGTATATGGATGGTCACATATTTGATTGGACCACGCTGTAATGGGTCACAAGTTAATAGGACCTGTATTGGGTACTGTGGAGATGTTAGAGAAGATGTTAAAACAGTCTTTGGGTAGTGGAGTAGCTGTTTCTTTAATTGCTTTAACTACAGATAGTGAACTGTTAAGACCTTCATTAGAAAACATATGGAATATATTCTATAATTCTTTACTGCTGTAAGTAGTCCCTTGTTTGTAGATGCAATTGAAACACAATGGTGCTTTGAAGCTAGAAGTTAATTAAAAACATCAGAGAGTTTTGGAGCAAATAGAAAAAAAAAATGTCTTACAAACAAATCATGCTGCTGTCAACCAAAATCAGTCTTGCACATAAACCTTAATGGTGGTAAGAAATAGATTTTTTATTCAAAGTCTTGAATAGATTGGAGAGCTGTGAAAAATGAGCAAACAACACCTTGCAATAGATTGTTTTTTTATTTGCATTCAATTTGGTTTTAATGCAGAAAATGGTGGACCATCAATAGATATTCTCTTAAAACTTTAAATTGTTTAAGAGTCAAGGTTTGAATAAAGCTTAAAGGCACTGTGAAAGAATATGACCAACTTTTTAGGGTATCTTTTAATGTAGTTAAAAGACAATTTACGGTTAAGACATTTCTTAAAATTAAAGTTCTGTTTAATCCATCTTAAATCTTAAATTCTGTTCGAAGTGACCGCGCACTTCCTGCCACAGTACAATCTGTTGAGACCACTTCCGAGCAGTTTTAAAAAATGAAGCAGTCCATCATCAGAAAGTCCAAAAGGCCTCAGTTTATGTAAAAGAATAGTAACAGCAACACAAATAACACCAGAGAACAGGCAACTAGATCTCCACAGAGCCACCTTCCTCTTTAGCTCCCAAATGAAGACTCCCCTACAGAGCTCAGCCTCTGCCTTTTATTCATGAGGCTCCTCCCCTTTTAAACACCCACAACACTCTTAAGGGACCCTACTACCAAACAGACACATTCACCTCAATAAAAACACAAACATCAAAACAAGCAACCATTACCAAAGTCAATTACATTTCACATTTCCCTTAATAACAATATTTTAATACCTTATTGAAACATCTGAGTTATTATCTTAAAACACCGGTGTTTTTAAATGGACGGGGAGATCATCTCCCCTCGTCCACAAGAGGGCACAATGGGAAACAAGCCGGCGGCCATCCAGTGATTGCTTCCCAGGCTTTAAATCCGGCCTTGCCTCTGAATGTGGTTTTGACTGTTAAACCAAAATTAGGTGAAGTGGCTGCAACCAACAAACCAACCAACTAAACTATTCACAAAAAGGTAAGAATTATATTTACCTCAAACATACAGTGTATGGGACAAGGCCCATCATATGATCCATTTTCTATTATATATAAATATAATATATTCTATTAATATGAAATTGTGTCAAAATGAAAATGAAACAAGAACACAATATCACCACCACTAAAGACCACATCAGTATTGCCCCTGTCTGTGGCTGTCTAAAGAAATACATACAATTACAATAAATAACAAATAACAAAACCAATTAATCAAGTCAGCAGCATCACTCTACACCTCTGTTATCCCATCTCTAGCATAAAAAATAGGGACGAGATATGGAGGGGAAGGAAAGCAAAGTTCAGTATCCATATCCTTTTAGCCACAGTGAGAACAGCTGACCAGATTTTTTTTTTTCTGTTGCTTTGAGAAGCCACGAGTTGAGTTTATCAAGAGTACAAGGGCCAAGCAGGGATGATGCTTATTTAAGACAGTGGATAAAGAAGTGGAGACTCGTTTCCAGAACATTATCACATGAGGTTCTAGGGACAGGTTTCTTGTGATATCATCTACAGGCACTCAAGAACAGTGCAAATATGACTTGCTTGATAATTCTGGTTTTCAGAAGCCAGACTAATATTGAACCAGGAAGATGTATTCCTCTATAACATTCAAGTCCCTATTTCAAATAATAGCCATGAAAGGTTTGTATACAGTATGTCTTCTAACAGGAAAAAAAATATAGAGAAAGGCTTTGCTTTTCCCCTGAAATCAAGCAGATTATGCACAGTCTCCCAAGGAGACGCCTCAGGCAAACATTGCAGATGAGAGACATACATTAGATACAGAAATAAAGAAGGGCCAGGCAGCTTGTATTTAAACTACAAGTTCTGATACAAGAGACAGCCATCCTCATTAAAAATGTGGCAGAATTTGAATCCCTTACTTGTCCAAAAGGATAACATTTCCTGTGAGGAGTTTATGACTGTGGAAACTAGTTTATTGAGAATGTGATGTCTTCAGAGATTTCATGAAGACTTGGTGATCTTACTAATAAATGCCAAATTGTAATTAAGTACAGCTGTCCATTATCCTACTCAGGGGTTACATTTCTCCAAAGTAGTGTGTTTGGCTAATCCTTGGTGGCAGCCACTTAATGCCTAAAGTAATAAATAGGGATATGTGAATAGAGTGAAGTGAAGTCATCCTTTAATACCTACATATATTACACAAAAATTAATGTTCCTACCTATACTAAGCTGTGTATGAAATTTAAATCTAATAATAAATACATTATTCAATAAAAAGATAAACATGACATTTATACATGGTAAATCAAAATTATGAAACACTTACCCTACTAGCTGCGGAAACTCACTTCCACACTACCTATCCAGAATGTTTACTTTTTTCACTAATGTTATAACCTTGAGAGTTTTCTGCTCTACATTTCAACTTCATACTGCTTTGTAATGGTATTAACCAAAACAAAAGTACAAAAATGATCAAAAAAGACAATAACAGCTTCACTGAACTTCTTAAGGTTGATAACAACATATGCTCTACCTGTATAAGACAGAGAGAGGATTTGGTATCTTGGTGTAGGTTTGTTTGAGCTATAGTGTATATTTCTGAAACATTCTAGAGCACATACTGTATAAAGTAGTAAATACTACTTGGCAGAATGAATATTGGCACTTAGAATTAAATATTTCATGTTTGACAGGTATTTTTACATTGATTTTTCATGTATAACCAGATCCGCATTGGACAAACCCACATTTGGGAAGGGTTTACTGTTTGTAATTATAGAATTAAAAGGCAATCTCTTGTTTCTAATGGGAACACTTGTATAAATTAATTTTTAAAGTCTTTCTTGAGAGACCAGGCCTTTTTGAATTACATGCCAGAACACAGGATGTTCAGAATCAAAGCAATCCGACAGAGATTGCAAAATAAAAGAATTGAAATAAAATTGAAAATTTAGCGAAGTCAGGCTTCCTGCAGAGCTTTTTTGCTGTAGAGCGGCAAAATGTAATACTGGTCTTTTCCAATTCTATTTAAATTTAAAACCCTACAATGCAGTCATGATACTCTAAAGGGCACAGACAAGGAATCCTTGAAATACAAATAAATCAAACAAGGAAGCACTTTCCTTTCTTATTATGAAGACAGAAGCCTGAAGAGAATTCTAAAAATGTGTCCATCTGCTGTAGTCGGTGGTTTAACAATGTTTCAGCAGCTGTTTATTGTAACTGCTTGTAAAGAGGAGTACATTTCTCGAGGCATCGAAACAGTTTAAACAAGAGTATAATCAGAAGTAGGCTAGTTTTCTCCATTGAAAACAGTAATGGCAGTAATGCTGACCCTTACAGATCATTGAATTAACAAAAATGTTAGATATTGAGGCATAGATTGGTAAATTACATATTCTTGTAAGAATATATATAATTAACATGGAGTGATATGCAATGCTGAGTATTCTTAACAAAAACAGGAATGGAAACAGTGGGTTGACAGTTTGAGCTACATGTTCCATAAAGGCTACCATTAATCATCAACTGGAAAGGATACTTGCTCTCTGATAATATCATTGCTTAAATGTTGTTAAAACTTGAATTTTTTTTCAATCAAATGAATGAAACCAGAACCTAAACCATTACAATCCAGAGCTGAATATAAATATTCTCTCAAGATAAACACATAGGGACTAAGTCTATAGCTGTGTATATAATCTGGAAGAGGCCCATTAACGTTATCAGTTGCAAGACTCAATTTAATAAAGCCTGTCTTTTTTTTGTTAACAAATTTGGCGATATAGGCCCGTGTACAGCATACCACCTTAGCATGCTGTTTTACAAGAGAGAAAATCAGAGATCAGATAATAGCTTATACAGACGGCATGCATTTTTAAAAAATTTTCCATAATATTAATATTAGCATTGTAAATGAACGTTTGGCAGATTTAACATTCAAAATGAATTCACAATAGCAGTATGCACAATTTCAAGTAAAAAAGGAAAAAATATAAAATTCAGGAGGAATACTATCAGTTCCAGGTCATTTACTTTTGGAACTCATGTCCTGAACTGCCTTCTCTGTCTCTGTCAGGAATGTAAATTCCTCAGGTACTGTACATTTAGAGCTGACAGCAGTACCCCATGTGCTGATCTAATGTCAGGAATATCTGCAAAGCAGAGTCTCAAGGGTAGTATTGTACGTGGCTTGGCCATCTACAGTTAAATTAATACTTTTGCTTAGATCACTCATTGCGATGCATAAGCAGCAAATTTAATTCTTTCTATCCTGAAACATTCCCAGAAAAGCTAGCATGGTTTTTTTTTGCTACAATGAGATGTAGATGTGAAATACATCAGAGATTTTTTCAAGCAACCCTTTACAACTTGTGGATTATCAAAGGCATATTAACATGTTTTCTTATAAACACTCTTCCAGTTGCGCTTGAAATTGTATTTAAAACGTTTCATTTTGAAATAGAATCAAATTAAAATTCCAGGAATGTGCATATGAAGATTTATCATTTTGTACATGTTGAAAAAGTGGCGTGGTTAGATGACACAGAGATAGAGATGGATAGAGACATAGGGAGTGTCTGTGTGTTGTAAATCAGAGGAAAAGGTTGAGAGGGAAAAAAGTAAAATCTTTACTTGAGTGTTTAAATACAGACCACAAGTCTACCATACTAGATCAGACATGTAATTTGTCTGAATGCCTTAGATGCCACAGACTGAGCATTTTTCCTCCTGTCTGTCATGTGTTCATTAATCATGATAGTATTCATATGTCCACCTAGAATCATATTGAACTTGAAAGTTTTCCAGCAAAAGCTGTTTCAAATGTTGCAGGATTATAAACTGAAACAATTATTTTCAAACTAAACTATTTGTAAATATACCAATTCATCAGATAGAAATCCAAAATTCCCTTTATTATACTGTTAAAGCATTCTTTGGTTTGTTCTTAGCTGCCACATAGTAATACGTATTAGGAAATCTACAAAAATGTTGTCTTCAATGGGATGTACTGTATCATGTATCAAGGCAACAGCTGTGTTTCTATGTAGAAAATGTAAAGAACTAGTATGTTCAATAGGAAACTTTAGCATGTATGTATTCTAGAGCAAAACACAAACATTAGTCATGGTTATCAGAGACTAAACCATGTGTCAACTAGAAATAAATAACGTTTTAAATGAAAAAACGAATACACAGGAGGTACAAGGCAAGCATAGAGAGAGAAAATAATGGAGAAAAATGATATCCTTAACCTTGTTCTGTAACAGTAAAAGATATCTCCACTCCCCTACCCCTAACAACAGTGAAATCCGAAAGTCGCTTCCTCATAAAAACTGGGAATTCCCATTCCCCAGTTCCTTCCTTTTGTCAAATTCACAATACCGCCATGACAAACTTTAAAGAAAAAGTACTGATGGTCCACCCTGCCCCCTCATGTAAATGTGAACGGTAAAAATAAATAAAAACCTCCCTTTTAAAAATACCTACAGAATATTACAGTATTAGGAGAAATGCAAGGGGTCGCTGTGGATTAAATAATAACAGAGACAAGTTATAGATATCAGTTCCTAGTGGGAATTACTGCATAACAAAAACAAACTGTGAAATCAAATAAAACTCAAGGGATTATTGCACACACAAACAAAAGGAAAGATCTAGGTCTCATTTTACATGCATGTAATAAAGGACACTGATACTCCATCTAATCTGGAAAAATAACAAACCCTTCAGATTTTGTTAACTTCTGTTTCTGTCAACAGACTAAACAGATGCAGTAAAAGTCACATATATGGGACAAATAAAAAAGCCTCTTGTGGTGATGTCCACACTCCCAAAGGTGTATTTTACTTTTGGAGTATTTGCTAAATTGTACAGTACAGCATGTAAAAAACACAGCACAGACCCCTCAGTTCAGCAAATGATGTCAGATGGTCAGACTGCCTGTGTTCTATCAAACATATTCCATCAGGGAAGTAAGGAAAGTTGAAAATAAACACTCAGGGTTTGTTGTAGCTTCTGCAAGAGTAGTCTTCCATAGATTCTTCTCTACATTTTGGTCCCACTTTGCCAGAGCTGGAAGACAAATCTTGTCACACCCAGGCTGGGAGCAGTTGGCAGCCTGACGTCGCCATGGGAACACAGTGCATTCCCACAGGTACTCACCTGTTCACCAGCCACGTGAGAACATGCTCGGGCCACTTATCGGTTCCACCTCCAGTTTTCACAGTCAGGCAGCTAATCTAATAATCAGGCACCTGGTTGATCTGCCTGGAGCCATGGTAGCTCAGACGGCAAGGGCATCTAGCTCCTGAGCTGAAGGTCCCAGGTTCAATCCCAGATAGGGGCAAGTGATGTAGCTGGCTCTGATTCCTTGCAGACAGCTCCTCGGTCCACTAAGCTTGCTTTCCAAATGAGTACTGGGGGTTAATCCTTCTGGGGTAATAGGCCGGCCGGAGCTTGATGATACGCATCACCTCAACCTCCAGTGTCGGATGGCTGAGAAAAATGGTGGCCCTTGCCCTCATTCCCCCATGGGCCTTTATGTCCTGAAAAGGGGACCTAACCTACCTACTGTACCTACCGATTAATCTGCCTATTTAATGCTTAATTCTCCAGTAGTCCGGCACTCTGACATTGAGCTCCCTAGAACTAGTGATAGCACTCACCCTGTTTCTCTTTCAACTGCAGGCATTGGTTTACTACTATGTCAGTCTAGGGCAGATCACTCATCAATTCTCTATCTGCTCGTCTCTCTGCACTAGTCACCTCAGTCTTGCTGCTTCCTTGGCTCTTCTGAGTTATCCAGAGACGCTCAAAGACTTGCACTTGCCTGTTTTAGCCGGGTTTCAGTGCTCCTCAGGAGCATCTGCAGTGTAGCAAAAACAGTTTTCTCAAGAATGCGACTGAGGGAAGATCAAGTCACCAAGGTTCCATTATGGCAGCCTGACACTGACGGTCCTGTC
The DNA here is from genome assembly GCF_055471065.1 of Atractosteus spatula. Lineage (NCBI taxonomy): Eukaryota > Metazoa > Chordata > Actinopteri > Semionotiformes > Lepisosteidae > Atractosteus > Atractosteus spatula. Next base: position 5,321,744 of record NC_142728.1, on the reverse strand, counting down.
ACTGGCCCCTTTTTGCAGTTTCTAGCAGTTCCCCCTTATTTTAATGGTGGGTTTTTATTTTTGTACAGCCCATAATTGCAGGGGAATCGAGGAAATTGGACTCCATCTAGAAGCTTGCTTTAAATCAGCAAGTGCATCTTGTCAGGGTGAATATTGCAGCAGTGTCCTCTCAGCTTATGATAATGACCAAAAATCTGAATGCCCAGGTAACTACCAAATGTAGTTGTGTTTGAGCAAAAGGCACCAAAAATATCCTGAATGCACACACAGTTAATTAGGGAAATCTGGCATTCAAGGTAATTTAGCTTTGTGGATAGGTCAAGACGAAGCAGCTGGAGCTATAACCCTGAGCCACCAGCCCCAATGTGATGTCCATGTGATCCCTGCGTGATTTATTTTTAACCTCACCCATTCATGTCCTGGTCATGACAAATTGATGACCTTGGGAGGAGAATCAAGCACCGTGAGGACAGAGGGAGAGAATGCATTACTTTTGATTGCCTTGTTATGTTGTACTATAGGAAGCATCCCTTTGGAAGATTTATTGTGGCACAGTATTTTTTATGTCCAGGTATAGTACCTAGATCCAACTACACAGACAAAAATGCTATAGTAAATTTACCAAGGTAAACTTTTTAAGAATGTCCAATGAAATAACAGGGGGAAGCATGATGCGCACTATCAAAGTGTTGTAAAATATACCTTTAATAAAAATATCTCTGGATTGCTTTCTTTCTGCCTGACTGCTTAGCTTAGAGACCTTCAGACCAGGAACAAAGCAAGGTGTGTCTCTCTATATCTTTGTAATTAACTCATGGTAATTTTTCAAAGAGCTGAGTTGACACACTTGATTAGGTGTAAATCATAATGTTGCTCTCAGCTGCCAGGAGGTTGGCGCGTTTGGTAGTCATTTCTCTAAAGTCATGTCAGATTAAATGAGCTTGGAATTAAAGGGTCTCTTTCAAAACCTTGACCAAATACCTCAGAGTCCATGACCTCAGCTGGGTTGCATCAATAATCTTGTAGTCTTTGCAGTTCTAAAGTAGAATATGAGATGACACCACCTACATATTTTATAGACTTTTTTAAAGCACAACAGCATGAAGATGTCATCGACATTGAACATTTTTTTCCATTTAATATTTTGATTACTGAGCATTTCCCTCTTATTCCCTCATTTTGCTTTTCTCCATTTTTTAATATGAACAAGATCATCTTTTGATTATTTTTATATCAGTTAATTGTTCATGTTAAATACAGTTCCAAAAGTAACTATGTTACGACTTGGCTATGAAATAAACACCATTCAGAATAACAAGTCATTTAGTCTCTACACATTACTGCAATACTAACAACACTTTCATGCTTTGAAACTAACTGTGGTATGCTGCCAAAATAAAATTATTATTAAATATTTGTAAAATTCTGATTACTATAGCAAAGTATATTCAATGTGTTCTATTTTGTTTAGAAGTCAAGATGTAGCTATTGTATTTTTAGCAAGGTTTAAAAGCTTACTTTTCAGTGTGGCAGTTTTTTAAGTGTTCCTGAGTAGGCAGCTTAAAATGAACTAATCCAATACATTCATTGTGGCTGTTTCAGAGAAACTACTGGTACAATAAGTCACTCTAAACAGAATGCATGTCCTACAGCATCCCTCATCAAAGGGAGTGAGGACGATTTGTCATCTTCTATTTAATTTTTAAAAAGGAATTTTTTAGTGATCTATACTGATGCACATTGGAAAGATTTAAGTCTAGCTTTTTATTTCATGACATGAGCAGAGAGATTTGTACCTTGAGTATTACTGTTCCTTGGGACAAGGAGAATAGTAAGCTGAGGTCATATGATATCAAAATAACCGCGTACAGGACATGAGTTAAAATGACCAAAAGATAGTTTAGGATATATATAAATTGCTGTTCAGAGATGCATCAATTTATTGCATGCATTAACTGTGACATATACAACCATACCCCGCTTGAGTAATGAAGAATTGCCTGGTTGCTCTCTCGACATTTGAAGGTGACTTATCTATGAGAGAATTTGCTCAGAGAATTATATTTTTCAGTTCAACAGTCAAATAAACCAGAAAACTGGCATTGTGAGGTTTAGGCCACATCTTCATAGGCAGAGTGTCACCCTAGCTGCTCAGGACCATATCATGTCCATCCGATCCGTCTGTATGATGTTTTATGGACTGCAGAGGCTACAGCCCAAGAAACTCAGAGAAGAAATAACCTGTATATCAGCAGAAGGACTGTAGTTTATTAGCAGAATGAAAATTATCTGCTAAATCTCATTGATCAATTAAATCTTCATCTTATGTGGATCAGAATATCGGGAGGAGTTATCTTCCAATGCAGGGACTGGTGGAGTGTTTGATTCACTGGTGTTTTGTTTTTGACAGATCTTACAGACAGTGTGCTGTATGTGGAGACATCATAGTAAGCATTATGCTGATTGTTGCACTGCTCAAGTAAACCAACTGAGCAGTGAAAATGAAATGTCCTTTTACAGAACAAGGCTTTTGGTGCAGATTGAGGGCAACCTCACTGCTACTGTAGGTGATACATTAACAAAACCCTTGTGCCAACAGTTTTGTTATGTCCTTGCAAGCCAATCCAATGTTTCAATTTTTCATTAGGACATTGCAAAACCACACAATATTGGGATTAAAAGTTCCGATTTCAAGAAAACAATATTGTAGTTTTAACGGCCGGCTTTTTATCCTGGGTCCAGTAGTTCCTCTTTGGGAACAGTTCACCAGTGCCTTCAATAGGAGTGGCCAGCCAATCTGCAACTGTAAAGGATGAAGGCAGAACATCACTCAGCTGTCTGTCAGGAGAATGATGGTTCTGTGTGTCTGTGGTGCAAGGACAGAGTTAATGCTCAGGAAGGGAAGACCTGATACTAATGTATTAATTTCATTAATTATTCATGTGTTCATTATTCATTGTAATGTATTGATTTTTCCCGTGTCACTTTTCGTGCTGCAAAATGTAGGAAGTTTTAGATGTATTTTTCACATGTGGTGTTTTTTTTAATAAAATATATTAAGAAATACATTCAGCAACTAATTTGTGCATTGATAACACATAATAATGATATATATATAAAGAGAAGTTAAATATAATTAATAAACAATTTTCAGAATTAAGTGGATATACAAAAGTTGCCCTACAGGAACCATTGAATGCCTACTATATGCGTGATGAAGAGAGCAGTTCATTGTTAATTGTTGGTGGATAGGCTGATTGCATATAAACTACTTGACACATCTCTAAACTCTCTTCAGAGTGTGATCCTATACGTTTAATTTCGTGTTGTATAGATTGCAAATATTAGTCCTTATACAAACCCACCTAAAACATGGTTTTCAGGACTGAGATGTGTAGTTTATGCAACCATATGAAACATAATGCAAGTCTCTTAATAGCCATATTACATCTGTGAAAATGGCCAAAAAGTCCGATCCTCTTTTAAAACGCGAATGCCTTTGAGATTGAGCCGAGACGACACCATGAGATGGCTAAACTGGCAAATCCCTCATTCATAGCAGATAGCACCCCTGCTTTGTACCAACGCAGAGAAGCTAACAGAAAGGCACTGATCCTAGTTTGTCAGAACTAGAAGAGCCATGTAGAAGATTGCATAAATCATCATCTACAGTCACATTACTAGACAAGTTTGGTCCATTCCAGGAAACAGTCAATAAAGACCTCAAAGCTGTAGACTTGCGTTTCCAAGGCATCCCACTTAGAGATAACGAAGTCCACACTAGTTACAACAATAATGTCAGTGCCACAAAAAGTCCAAGAAATACGAAGCATTTGTTAATGACTCTACCTTCAGAAGCATTACAAATAACATGTGCATCAAGGACCCAAACTCAACAAATACAATAAAAAAAGCACAATTTTCAAAAGAAAACAAATTCAGACATCTTGGGCACAAACAGAACAGCCTTCATCATTGCTGAATGAAAATGTTGTTGTGATTACTTTTAAGCATGGAATAAACCTTTACCTTTTCCTTAATGGTCAATTCTAATCTGTAAACACTTTCTCAGCTGTACAAATAAAATGAATTGCACCTGGGGTAAGTATCTACAGAAAGAAGTTGAACATTTTAAACTAGGATAGAGATGAGAGTAGTTTTAAAGAATTTATGGCAGACAAATATAAAGGGAATGGAAGGGGAAAAATCATCAAAGGACCAGGTAATTAAATGCCTAGATTTGCCTGGAGTATTAGGAGCAAAATACAAGCAATGGAAGCTACTACATTAGCAGGAGCTTACAGTTTAATTGGGATCAGTGAAACATGACTAACAGACAGTGATGGTGATGAATACAATATTAGTGGATATACAATATTCTGACTAGACAGGGGAAATGGGGTGCACACTATCCATCAGAAATGGCAATTAGTCCAGGCACAGAAACTTAATACAGATTAATCAAGGGTATAAGAATCTATATGGGTCAGGTTTATGAAAAAGAACATTCCAAAGGCACAATGTTACAGGCCAACGATACTTAGAAATTTTAGTGTAGTCCTATATAATTAAATAGAAAATGCATGTGTGCAATGCCAAGGTAGTTATGTTGGAAGATTTCAATTTTCTTCACACACTTTGAGAAAAATCGCCAGGGAAGTCAAATACTGTAGCCAGAAATAGCTAACAGCTGCTATCTTTCTCAGTCTGTCAGAGAACCAACATGATGAAGTGACTACGTCAATCAAAAAGCAAGAGGGCATATGTAAAATATAAGAGAACCATTAAGGAGCTTTGAATTACAGTTTACAGTTGTACAGGTAGAGTCCATAACAAATGTTAACAATTTGACTATGAATGATGGAATCAAATATATTCTGCTTGAAGCACAGAACATATTTGTTCCTTGAGTAAAGCTAGAATGCAGTTACCTAAATGGTTTAGCTAATCAGTTAAAAATTGCAAGAAGAAAGAAAAATTAGATATGATTAAAAAAGATAAGTTAAAAACACAAGCACAATAAATTATAAAAATACATAAAAATAGTATATTACATATGTAATAAGATATTACTCTAGTGAGAATGTGTAAGAATACAATAATGAATAAAGAAAAGATGAAAATAACATCACGCCTTGAGCTCAGCAAAGAAAAAATTCTGTATGAAACAGACAAGGCAGAAGTGTTACAGGTACTAGAAGCACTTAAGATAAATAAATGTTTAATTTCAAACTAATCAAACATCAAACGCTGATAGTTTGCATTAACTGTGACATGTACACTTAAGGAAGTGTTAATAAAAGGTCAAAACTCTTCCAATAATCACTCAAGATTGGTAATAACCATAGATTGAAAAAATTGCTAATGTAAACCAAACCAAACCGAGTATTTCTAATAGGCCTTAATTCAAAATAAGCCTTATCTTATCATCTGTGTGGAAACTAGATTGTAAGGGATAATCAATATAGATTTCAAAAAGTCAGAACTTATTGAACTAACTTGTAAGAGTTCTTTAAGCAAAAAATTGCAACTTCAAACAAACAAACTGTAATATGAAACAATCCAATATATAACACAAGCACATGTCATATTTAATAGATCAGAAGGGTTTTTATAGAGTGCATCATAGAAGTTTACGCAGAGATTGGTATTCAAAGTAGTCATGTCTTTGGATTAAGAACAAGTTATTGGATAGTAAAAAGAGAAAGGGGTAAGGCCAGCTTGTTCTGAGGTGAAACAGTGGAGTGCCAACGGGGTCTGTACTAGGACCACTGCCCTTTCTAATTCTTATCAAGGTTCTGGTATATTTAGTAAGTAGTCTAGTTTTTCTTTTCACATTACACTGAATAGGAGCAAACAAGAAATTTAAAAAGGTCGACAAATCTGAAAACTGGCAGACAATGTAACAAGTGAAGAGTATTAGATAAGTAGACATTATGCACAACAAAGCTGATATAATGGTGAGTTAGAAACAAGATGGAAAACATTGAACTTGAATCAGAATAAAAAGGATCTGCATACTGTACTTGTTCAGAGGTAACATCTGTAAAAAAATACTTAATTTTGGAGTTATTATTTTCATCTTATAGGCAGTGTTCGAAAGCAATAAAAAACACTTTGAATAGCAAGATCTATGGTTTAAAATATAGAATTTAAATAAATGAATGTTATGACAATGTTATGATTAAACTTTACAGAGCACAAGATCTCAGTGTATTGTGTAAAAGTTTGGTCAATATGTTATTAAAAAATATTGCTGCTCTGGAATCTTTCGAGAAATTCAGACTGGGTAAGATCCTCAGATCACTTACTACCAAACAAATGAACAATGATGGGCTGAATGGACTCCTCCCATTTGTAACTTTCCAGATGTTTTTGCTTTTTTTCCATCTCATTGTAGATTATACATGTCACAGTCAGGAGTACAGTGCCATTCCATAACATTTTCTTATATGGTCCGTAAATTGATGCACTGCAAGATTTGTATTTGTAGAATTTGTAGAATTCCTCTACCTAATTTGTTTTCAGCTGATGCATAGTACAAGGACTGGACCTGATTAAATTTTTCATCTATAAAGTCATTGCTTTTCATCACTGCAGAACATATGGCTTTTTTGTTCCTTTAAAGATTAACTTCCCTTTGCTCTTTCATCATATTTGGTATTGACTATCATCTTGTTTATGCCAAAAAAGCAGACAAAAAAAGGCATACTGTACCTAATTTCATAGTAGCCAAATGTCTATAAAAAGGAAAAGTGGAGACAAGTGTAATTGGAGCTATGGATTATTCAGGGAACACCATGATAAAAGCTCTGTCAAGATATATAAATACAAATCAAGAAAAATGTATTCTTATGTGTGACAGTGTTGCTTTTCAGAAATATTGTAGATGAGTTTTAAAGTAAAAATCAAATTTGACTTTCATTAAAGTAACATTTTAAAACCGTATCAGTAGCAACAAATACATCAGTATGTATTTTATTATATTGCATAGAATAATTATGTAAAACATGCTTTTAACTATTTAAGCTATTTTTTTACCTATCAAGGTATTTTACCTTTATGTAAAAAAATAGGAACAAAATGTCCTACAGCTGGTGGACTAGTGGTAGTAACACTGCATCCCTGTTCCTGTGTGTGGGCGTTTTGCCTGTTCTTCCCATATTAATGTGGGTTTTTTTTGCCAGTTGCACCAGTGTCCTCCCATGTTACCTAATATGGAGGTTAAGTTTGATGGATCACTAAAAACGATCCCTTTCTGGGGAGAGAGGAAACCTTTTCAAGGATGATTCTCCTTTAGAAGGTTTGTTTCTAGTGGAAACAACAGGCTATACGACTGTTCATGAGGAGAACCAGATCAACACAGTGGGTTGAATGGTCTCTTCTCATTTATAGTCTTTGTAATGTAAATAGAAACGTTTAGAGGAATACATGGCAAGTGCTTTTTTTTCTTTTAGCAATGAAAACCTTTGGTAATATAAGCTACAGTATATCAAACATATCATATTCTCTACAGTTCAGCGTATGATTTAAACTCACTCTATGAGATTTAACTTTAATGCTTCTAATACGTGGCACAGTGTAAGCCAAACTAAGTTGTTGCTTGTGTTAAATGTGTCTTGTATTTTTACTATACTGAAAAACAAATGTACTGTATATTATGGCCAGAGTCAGTTAGTAAGGTTGGAAAAGAGACAATATTTAGGATAAAAATGTAAGAAGTATTGTGGTCTTTGTAACCTTTCCACGGACCAGGTATTGGTATTGTTTGTGCAGTAGTTGCTTCTGGGACTACATTTCCTTTAAGGGCAGTGGGTGGCCATTGGAAGTTTATGATTACTAAGTTATTACTAAGAGTGTGCTTCAGCCTGCGGATGTGGCAGATATAGTTAATTTGTCTTTGTGGAGACTAGGGAGTCTGTGATGGTAACATCTTAAGCCTTTTTTTACAGATTGTGCACGGTCATAGATCTGTGGCTGCCACACACCATTAGTTAAAAAGGTTTTTTAGAGACTGAAAGATTGCAATTTCTGATTAAAGACTGTGCTTAAAGAGGAACCTGTGAAGTAAACTGATATGTGCTTAGTATCACGTTGACTAGATAGGGCTCCAAAGAGGAAGCTCTCTTTATGTTGTTGTCCAACAAAAATGCTTTATTTCACATTTCTGAACTCTGTAAATACTGATGAAATATTCATTAACATTATGTGAATATAAGACTTCTCCATCTTCATTTAATATCCTCATGTGACTATCCCTCTCTCATGCTACAGAGTAGTTATGTCTGACCAGTTCTAATGGCAGTTCTGATACGGCTACAGCCTAATACTGGTAATATTATTCAAACTGAAGTTTTAAATGTGATGTTTTTGAAGGACCCAAGTGCTGTAAAATTGTAAACCTAGTCTGAACCTTGGCCTGTGTTTCTAAAGCTTGCGAGACTCAGATAGGAGCCTGTGAACAGTAAGCACGTTATTCTTCTCATCAGCTGACCCTTTCTGAGATAGAGTGTGAACTATGAAATTGGGGACGATGACAGCCTGCCCTGTAGACAGTCTAGCAGGACTTCAATTTCACAGTCGAACAGCACTCAAGTAAACGAAATAGAGCTCTTTAGAGCAAGGCATGCCTAACAGACCTTCTTGATCCACGCAAAATACCTCCGTTTGCCTTTTATTAATATTATTATTCCAGAACTAGGCAAAGCTCAGCTAAACAAAGAACGGAATTTTAAATAATCTTTGGAGCTTGGTAATATAGCATACGATATTTGATTATCTGTTTTGTTTATATTTTATTAGTCAACAGACTGACATAGGGTCAACATGCTGTATTGTCAGTCTCTATTTTTCACACCTGCTTACAACTTTTAACAGCTCTCTACACACTACTGGAATACCCCCACACCCTTCCTCTCTCCTCCCCTCTTAAACTTGGGATCACGTATCCACTCTCAGCGTCCAACAATAAGGGACCATGTTGAATCACAATATCTTATTCATCTTTTGTTAGACATCAGGCTTTTCAGTTAGCACAAATTTCTTACAGTACCTTTTAATGAATGGGTTGACATTGCGAATAAAAAGTTTATCATGCATGTAAACCATATTCAACAAAAGCAAAAGAATATGGGCACATGAAATCCTAATATAGATATGGATAACAAGGGAAACGGCTCACCGTTCAAATTGGATTAGAGTTTGGATATTCCTGGGTATCAGGATACCCAAGGTACCATACAATGTGTAGATTAAGGTTCTGAATCTTTCTGAGGGTCTGAATCTATTCGACCTGGTGCTACAGTACCTGCAAAAAATTTGTGTAAAAAAAGTTAACATTGTGAAGATCAATATAATAGCATCTACAAAAGGTAGGCATATTTTCATTAGAACTAGCTGGTCTAGAGTATTGTAACTTCTGCTGTCCTCCCATAATGTCTTCTACCACTAGTCTGGTACATAATCCATATACAACAGACATCACAGATCCAGTGTCAAGGGTCTAGATAGCTTCATTCTTGTCATAATTGCTAATTCTACATACATGTTCTAGGCCTCTTACACTTAAAGCTAAGACTTTTACTAAGTGTTCTCAGAATGAAAACACTGGCCGCGTTTTATGCATCAAGTGTGTGCAGGGCCTTCAATGTACTTACTGTGAAATAATTAACATTAATGTCAAATGCAGACAAGAGCTGAATTGAATCAATAAAAGTTTCAATTTGCCTTAAAAGGTTGATCCTGACCAAGAGTGAGTAATATAGAAATGATCAACAGACATTAGCCCATAGACACATGAAAAAGTACCTTGTTAGAGCTGTCCACAGTGAAATTGAACGTTATATTACTGGGAAATAACAGAAATGTTAGTGTAATAATATTATAAAGTATACAGGTATGCCTCATATTTTCAACATGAGGAGAAACACTCAAATTCTGTGTTGTTTTAAATCTAAAAACACTTGTCATAAAGCACAGCAGTTTACTCCAAAATTTAATAATTAAAATTCATTGTATTATTTATGAACTCCCTGGTACTGTGATGGTTATAGAAGAAAACAACAGTGAGAACTCCTGTGCTGACTCAAAGTGGCTTTTAAATCTGTACGGTGCACAGTTTGAGAGGCTGCCTCTCTGCAATCAGCGTTCCAAGAAAATGTGCCTCTTTCTAACAGTGATGGTGAATAGAGCTGTGTACCTGAGGGGATTTCTGTGCACATCTATAAAACTGTCTTTCTAAACACCCATGGCTTCATTTGTAATTCTCTCCTCAATTTGTACTCCCTCTGAGGTAATTATTGATTAAACCAGGGGTACTAAGAATGAGCTGGTAGCCAAGAGACACTGTGATCTCTACAGAAGTGCTGTGCGATAAAACAACCTCCAGGGTACTTGAAATTTTCTTGTCTTTTTGCCATCTTTTGAAACTGCAAGCACCCTTGAGAGATCTCCAAGAGGACTTTTGTCTGAAGCATGCAGCAGCAGGCAAAACATTGTCTTATCGTTAACTGCCACATATGATGTTTCCTCGTGATGACTTGGGTGTTACAAGATTGTGGAACCTTTGCTTTTTTCAAGGAAACAAACAAATTTAGAGTTTATTTAAATTGACACAGCAGAGGTGTGTAGGAAGTTTAGAAGAATTAATGTAAGAAACGAAGCAGGTCCAGATAGTGTAGGTAAGGGTTAATTCAACACTTAATTCAATCTAATTTTGGGACATGTGACTCTGCTGCTCCCCCTGTAATGGAGTTTCTCCTCATTATAGCGGGAGCAGATAAGATTTAAGAATCCAACTTAAAGAATGTCATAAATGTAACACCTACAGTCCTGTCCTGAAACATATTTGTAAAACTGTAAACACCTGTGTATATGAACACTTTGTATGACTTTGAGAATCCCAGAGATTATGTGAGGACATTGGGTATTATGTGTGTTTTTAACTTTAATATATGAAAAAAGTAAAATGGAATCATGTAAGGACTGTTTGAAAATGAGGTCATTTACAATGCTTTGATGGAATTAAAATATGCCCCGCTGTTCTGTTGTGGGCACACATATTTTTCTATGTGTATAATGTCTTATTTCTTGTTTCCTGTTTTAATTTGTTTCAAACCACTGTTATTCCAAAGTAATGTAATATGATTGTAATCTAGAGCAGCACAGCTTTTTTGAGGTCTTGTATAATGTTATACTCTATATTAAAAAAATGCTGCAATGGTAGTGATTTATCCACAAAATGACAGCTTGTATTTATACACCATAATAGTATGGTAATGTCAGTAGCTGAAAGACACATTCTGTGCAATTCTGTTTTTTGTTACTTTATTCCCTGTTTATGTTTCAGAATAGCTTTCCAGAAACACTGAGACCCATTCCAACGAGTGTAAATCCCCATTCTTTTAAGCTGCAGAAGAAAATTAAGTGGAATTGTGGATTGTCTGTAACATTTTCTCTGAGTTTTATTGGTATATGAGTAATGCTCTTTTCAAGCATGGGAGAGAGTTAAAGGGCTTAGAAGCAACTGTTCGTCTCTGCAAGCATGAGGAGACCTGAAACAGATATTCTGTAATGAAAATGGGTCCTCAGTAATGAAAAAGCATAAAGAGAAATGTTGCTCAAATCACAGGAACTGGAGATCTGTGTGAGGCAAGGGTGATGGAGTAATGAGATCACTCCTTGTGAAACCAGGGGAGGAAAACAGGTTTCTTTTTCCTCAGAGGTTTCTAAGTAAAAGTGGGCAAAATTATATTTCCTTTTGCTGAAGTTAGAGCAAGGTGTCACATTTCTAATTAAATTTTAGACAAATATGTCTGAATGTGTGCTTTTGTGTTTTCAAATGTGATTTCTGTAACCACTAGGTAATACTGTTTCACAAGGATTTAAAGTGATGTGGAAGCATTCTCGCATTCATTGAAACTAATGATTTCATAACAAGACATCTGCAAACAATCTAATTTACCTTATATTTGACAAATCACACATTACACTGTCACTGGCACTTTGGAAATAACTGTGGAATAACAATTGTCCACCTTTGAGCTGACGAGTCCCACACTAAAAAGCTTCTAAACTTTTGCATTTAAATAGTTTCTAGTCCAATTGACATGTCTCGGTACAGTATATACAGTACTGTATATTTCAATTATAGCCAATGACTTCAATGGTATAACATTTCTACAGTACATTTCCAAGTTCCCTTTTCACATAATTATATTATAATGCATAGTCTTGTTATCTTTATCATAGATCTCTATTAGTATTAAGAGGGCTAAAAGAAAGAATATTGTCCAATTGTCCAAGTCAGAAAATTGATACTCAGTTTGGAGTTCCAATTCAATTTTATTTTCTTGGTTGTGGAATTGCCGTTCACAACCAATTGTTATTCATGCACACTATACAAACAGGGCTGTACAATTCAATAAAGTGGTGTAGTGTAATAGTGAAGCCATAAGGTACAGAGGAGAGAAAAAAAAAACTTCAAAAGGAGAAGAATAATCTGGATGTCCAAAGCCCAGTGGTTTGCCGTCCCTACAGACACCAGCTTTACTGGTTTAGTATTTGGATAGGAGTATATTGGGAGAGGTTGTGTTTTATCTGCTAGGGCTGGTGAGTGAAAGCACATGTGCAGTGGGAGTGGCACTGGCTGTGTTCCAGTCTGGAGGGATAATCAATCAGGGATCTCTGATCTTCTAATGGAATGTCCTGGTCCACCTAGGGGATTCATATCAGCTGACGCTGGTGCTGAGGAAGGAGTAGCCCAAGTTTTATTTGAGGAGGGAGCTCAGTGCCAGCCGATAGGATGACAGTGAGAGAAGTTGGAATAAATGACAGGAAAAAGTCGGTTAGTATAGGCCACCAGTACTTTAAGTGGTAGATGGTAATATAGCCTTCTCGCACAACATAGGGTATCAGCATCAGAAATTCACAGACATTCAGGACAAGGAAGACTAATGAGATGTATCTTCATCCTTAAAGGTTGAAGCAGATGGGGCATCTTTAACATGGTGAGGCAGTTTGTTGCAAAGTTTTGGTGCCCTGTCACTAAAAGCTCTGCTGCCTGCATTTTTAATGATTCTAGAGATTTTGAGGTAGCCTGCATTCTAAGATCCAGAGTGGACTTGTTGATATTTAAATGAAAAAAGACATAGAGATATAAGGGGGCCAGATCTCATGTAAAGATGTGTTTGTAGTAGAACTTGATATCTGTTTGGTATCATAGAGGAAGACAGGGACTGGATTTATGTGATTGTCTTTGTAAAAAACCCTTATGGCAGTGTTTTGAATGAGTTTAAGAGTATATGAGATCCTGGCAACTGGATAGTACTGCATTACTGTAGTTGAGATTCGATGTGATAAAAGCATATGCTATTGTTTTGGCATCCTGTGTCTTAGCTATGATTCTGTGGTGAAGAAAAGAAACTCTAGACATATGCTTGAAGTGTAAATCAAATTTAAGGCCTGTGTTGAAAATTATTCCCAGATTAGGCATCAATGCTCAGGCCAGCCATGTTGAGAGAGGATTTTGTCATAGACATACAGTATTTTGGCCTTATGATACAAACCTCTGATTTATCTGAAGCATTACAAGTATTTACAAGTACAAGTATCTGAAGTATTACACAGTTCATTGACATGCTGCTTTTAATATCTTTTAGACACATAGTTAGTCCATGAATGGGAGAAATGTCCCCTGGTTTAGCTGTGTGTCATCAGTGTAGCAGTGGAAGTTAACGTATCTGAGGATGATGTCACTGAGGAGGAGTACATACAGGGTGAGTAGTATAGGTCCAAGAACTGAACCCTGTGGCACTGTGTGTGTTACTTTGGATGTAAAAGAGGAATTTTTTGTTGTTGTGCAGGAAAGACTTGAAATATAGAAATAAAGAAAAATAATGAAACCAGAAACTAATCTAATTATAAATCCCTTCATCATAAAGTCTCAGGTATTTAATTTTCTTTGTTTTTTTCATCTGTTTAACTGTGTTCACCTGAATTTCATTTCCCTCCACTTGAAGACATGCATTTTGTTTGCATATCTACATTTGTGTGTTTTATTTGATTTCTCATGATAGCTTTAGCTTTAAGAAATGCAAATTTTAGCCCAGAAGGATAGGGAAGATTGATTACAGCTCTCCATGTTTTCTATTATTTGACCTAATCAGCCTTTGTTTTCTTGATATTATGTGGTATTTTAGCTGATATATTAAACTTCTGTCCTTTGCTGTTTGATCTATGACCACAGTCCAAAGAAGCAAACTGAAAGCTGAAAAAATGAAGAAATTGAAAAACACTTTTTTATCTTTCTCTTTGTAGTGTTAGAGACAGTGCAGAGCTGGAGAAACCCCACTATGTAAGACATCTGTAAATCATGTTTTCTGTGTAAAAGAACCTCAGTAAATCAATAACGACCAAAGAAGTTTAGTCAAAATATTTTTTCTGTCAAGATGTCATGTTTTTTTTCCCTTTAATGAATACACCGCATCAAATTATGAAGTGGGTTGCCATGTCAAACATCTTCTTTGTAACAGCCTGTTCCAGTGAAAAGAAGTGTCTTTGAACTTCCAGCAAATCATGTCTACTCAAGACGACATCTTTGAATGGGCTAGATTCTGTAACATCTGTCTTTGCCCTTGACTTTGGCAGACTGTTCAAAACTGTTTAAGCTGAAGTACAAATTCATATTCAAAGAACTATCCAGAAATATTTGAAGTAATCAAATATAATCAAGTTAAATGAAGGATACTTCTACTGTAAGAGTATGTGTGAGATAGCTCATCATATCTTTCAGATATGATGATGAAGTTGCATTTCAAGTACATGATCTCTGTTAAACGCTAGCTGATAAAATAAGATAACATACAGAATGTGACATTTGAATGTAATTTGTAGATTTTCATACAATCATAATTATTCTATTCAAGCTTATATGTATATTTTATCTTCTACGCTTTTGTACCACACTAAAACTCACCTATCCACTGTGTCTTTAGAGGAGGCTATATAAGGAAAGAAAGGTCTTGTTTTTAATTATTTATGAGGTAAGCAGTTGCTTTACATCAGAATCTTTTAACCAGAGAAACAGTGATAGCCTGGAGCAATCCAGGCTGCTCTGAAACAACTGTTATCTAAAATCCTCTAATCCTTTGTCTGGCATTCTGATGTTGTCCTCAGAAAGCATTTAGGGGACGAATGTAATGGTCTGATGATTTTAAATGAGCAGTTGTTCCTCTACTGTGGTTCGTATATTGAAGGTGCAGGTTTGGTTTTCAGGTTTTTTCCATAAGGAAAGAAAGAAATAAAGTCGCGGTTGGTCAAATTACATTTTCTCATTCAGAACCTGCAGGTATTGCACCATCAGGTGCAATGTTGTCCAGCATTTTTCATTGTGTGGCCTGCATACTATTCATCACGTACCTGTGTAGCAGTAGGGAGTGTGATTGGTATGTGTTATAAAAGAATGGCAAAATACTGTGAGAGACACCTAAACAGAGAAGTTGTGAGACTTTAAATACAGTAAAAGCTTTGAAAAGGCACCCTCCCTCCTCATGTCCAGTTTGTAAGACATTATTTCATTCTGTGAAAAAAATGCTGTTACTGTACAAACATTTCTTAGAAACATGAAAAAAATCATCTTCTGTTCTTCTTCTTATCCTCATCTTCAGACTTTGTTAATCCGCTGCCCTAAGATTTTGACTTGTCTTTTTTAGTCACAGATATGTATAGGGTGGTACGGATATAAGTGACCCCAATAAGCAGGAATCAGCAGGACATTTTTCAACCTGTCGCCAACTATGCCACCTAGCAATTTTAAGGATGTTAGGACCCATGTTCCCTGCTGCAGTTGCTTTATATCTCCCAGAACCACTACGGCACCCACAAACAAGACATATTATTCTACATAATCTCCCTTTTTATTAGTCTATCCATCTAGCAGTTACAATATCTATCCCCTGCTTCCTGGCACACAGAACACATGACACAAAGTATCCATAAGAGAGACACACTCACAGAAACACAGAGTCCCCTTCTGCTTTCAGGGCCTCCTCCCGTGTTCAGTGGTGCAATCTGTGTTCCTTCACAGTCAACTTCTCTGTCAACTGTGTTGAGTCCACCTGATTGTAGCCTACAAAGTCCCTGCCTGTCCAGGGCTCACTATAAGGGGGTAAAAGTGTTCTTCTGGGTGTAGGTAGGGCTAATTAAAGTAGTGACTGTATGCAATGGGCCAGGTTTTGTGGAGCTGGGTCTTTTCTTTGTTTTCTTCCTGTCCTCCTTTGCCGCAGGTCCAGTCTAAAACGGTTCAGCACCACCACACACCTCAATGTACCATCCCTTACTGTGTGGTAATTGAGTGGCAAACAGTGTGTCTTTCAATCCTTATTGACTGGTACCTGCCTTGAAGATTTTGATTCATGGGAAGAAACAGACACCAAAATCACTGGTCACTGTATACAAAGTTAGAGTTAAGTTAGTTTAGTCCCCGACATCTGTTGCCGCACACCCCACTTTTGTCTCTCTGTAACATTATGTCCTCAGCTGTCCATGTCCAGATTGATTCTACTTGCAGTGTGGACTCAATATAAACATGCTGTTGGCTAAATAATCAATTCTATGTGCATCCGTAAATGTGTAGCATTTTTATGGTTATCTACATTTTAAAAGACAGATGTATTTGTACAGCCATAACCTTTATCTTTATATTCAAGTAATAGAAATGTGTAAGCAGTTAGTAACTGATAAAAAAAGTGTTTTTTTCTGCTTTGGCTTCTATATACTTCACTTTGCATAAAACCTAGATGAAAGTCTTGATTTTATTTGACTTTTACATTAGAACAGACATTTATAAATGAGAGGAGGCTATTTTGTTCACCTAGCTGTTTTGTTGTCTCCCATTTATGTTGATCTTTCTGCCATTATTAATCAACTATGTACTATCAAAAGTAATAAACCATTCCATTTGATTAATTTTTTAATAAAAATAAAGCATATGGAATTTGGATATTAAATATTTTCATTGCCATTTGGATTCATCATTGTCTATGTTTTTTCCACAGTCACTTAGACTATTACAGAAGCACTAAATACCACCTCATGAGTGAAAAAATTGATTAGTGGCAGGTCGTGGAGTATTTAATCTGTAGAAAATCATTACAGATAAATGTCCCACTTATCAAAAGAACAAGGCCTTGGAAAGCAGATCAAAATCTTTCTTTGTCTTCAAAATCCTACAACCTATGATTGCTTTTCATTTTGAGGCAAGTGTGTGAGGTAGTGTTATCACTACAGACCTCAACATCTGGTAAATCTCAGCCATTTTTGTCATCTTAGAAAGTATTCAAACTGTCTTTCTGCTCATTGATTGATTGATTGTCTTGAATATCCTTAACCAGCAGTCAAACTTCAGGTACATTTCATGCACATCTATTACAGTATGTAACCCAGTATTAGGTAGATTCACACTGCAGTTCAGTTTTGTAATGATGCTATTTTCCATCACATAAACTAGCTTATAAAACATACCATCCAAATTAAACATCTGCAGTGACTGATTGGTACCTGACATTATGCTCTCTGCAATCTTTTGTTTTGAATTGTCCAATTTAGTTGTACACAGAACCTTTTGTTTCAACAACCACTTGTCACAGAGGGGTAACTGATTTTGCAGTATTCAGCCATCTGCATATTTAAAGTAATGGCTCTTTAATCAGTTTCATCCAAGTTTTAATTTCAAGAATGATACTTTGCCAAATTTCTTCAGTGTTTTGTTTTGAAAACTAGTAGTGTGATCAGGCATCAACATAGCCCTTAGGCCTTTTGCTAATTCTCTAAATACATCTATTTTAACTGATTAAAATATATTACATCCTTACAAACATGCTTATAGTTTTGTTATTTATTATTTCAACTTTGCTGGGAGTCTTAAAATCATATTTTGTATGAAATTGCTCTTTTAGTGAAAAGGAAGCTGCACTTTCCTTTCAGAGTGATACATTTACATCTATGAAGCTGCTGTACGAAAATAAATGTGTTTACATGCTTCACAGGAAACTATCCCACATACTGTAGTTATTCATTGTTTTCATGTGTAATTCACAAGTTTTTCACACTTCAGATTTTTTTCCTTTGAGTAGCTATAATTTACATTTTTTATTTGATCTCGCTAACTGCCATTTTATTTCACTTCTGCGTGTATGGTAAATCACACATGTGTAATTCAACCAGTAGGATGATGTTGAGCACTGAACAGTGAGCGAAAAACTAACACAAGTGTAAGTCAGCCCTTCCCAGTCACATGGTAGAAATATAATCAGTTGGGTCTTGCCTTGGAACACAAGTATCAACATTTTCCGATATAGTATTAGCCAAAAATAAATTGTTATGAACTAGTTCGTATTCAGACCTGAATCAGCCCTGATCGAGGACTATAATGAATGGTGTCTAAGATTGTGAACAGGCACATGCCTGTCCAAGCTCTAAGAGAAGAGTAGAATCTAATAAGCCAGCCAATGTATTGATGATCAACCTGTGAATGACAAGTTCTAATCGGCATAATGATTTTGCCTATATTATAGCTTTTCCAATAAATTGTCAATGCATCTGCTGTAAAAATATAAATTTTCCTCATAATAACTTTGTGAATTTGCTGCAGTTACAATTTATACATGTATTTTAGGTACTCTGTGTATTCATATTCAGAAAGAAGCAGGAGAGAGAAAGGTGTGTGAGTGTGTATACATTTGAATGAAATATGTCTAAATGTAGCCATCCTATTTATCTTGATCCTCAGGAATTGCAGGGCTAGTTTCGACTCCACACAGAAGCACAGACTCCCAGGCACCAGCTTAAATTTCCCAGCAGTGTAGATTTACACCACTGGTGATATTTAAATAAATTGGAATAAATCTATCGACATTCACGGCAGGGAAATCAACTTCTCTCTGGAAGAAATATTTATGTCTACCTTACTATCATTTTGTGCATGTGTATGCAAGACCCAACTCACACTTTTAATTTATGTCTTAGTCTTGACAGTCAAGCTCTGGGCAAGTGTGGGATTTGTTAAATAACACTTGGCTGAGTACTGCATGTATGATTTTAAAAACTCACAATAACAAAAAGTCTACCAAACTATACCCTTAGGATATCCTCTTGAGGAACTCCATATTATTTTTACCATGCTATTATACTATTTTAACATTTTGCATTGTTTCGTTAGATGTCATTTGGCCCTTTGTCACAAAACCTCAAACTGTATTAAGCCCCCACTGAAAAGTAACTGTCCAGATCTGTATGCATAATGTATCTTATTAGGATTATGCAAATGAAAATAAGATGTGAGAGGCCCTGGAAGCTGCATGCTGCCTCAAGGTCATAGACTAACCATCATTCTCATTCATTTACAGCATTGAAAGTAACTTGCTTGCGCTCATGTCCAACTTCAAAGAAGAAAAATTAAATATTAACTAAGTAGTTTAGATTGGAAAACTTGAAGTGCACTTTAATCTGTGTTGTGGTGACAAACATGGTTCAAGACTTCAATGTCCTAATCCCCAAACTGTGGCATCAACCTACTGCAACCTATCAATCAACCTACTGCTGCCCGGTCTTGGTAGGGTATTGTTGGTTTTGTACGTGGCACTGCCCACTATGTCTTGCCTTGATTGATGTCAATGAGATTGATGCCACATCAAAACTGCAATGCTAGCGCAACTGTGGATGCTATACAGCTCAAAGTGGAAATCAGAGAAGAGCAATTGGCAGTTCTGTGTATAGGAAGACGTGTAATGGATGTGGTCACAAAAAAAGTCATTCAACTTCAATTCAAGTTTCTAAAGTATTTAGTCATTCTTAACCTCTCTTGCTCACTATGTGTTTGTCGGATACTTTCTCAATGCAAGTTCTCCAAGAATCAAAGTCCTTGTGTAACTGTAGAAACAAAGATTTGCCTATATACAACTACACATACTGCACAGAAAAGTCATAGTTCTCAAAAAAAAAATCCCTGACATTATTAAATTGCAATCTGAGTGGTTTATTATCCATCCATTTAAAATGTATATACTGTATAAGAAGGACCTAGATGACATGAAATGCTTGTTGTTTTTTTGTTATTCTCTAGCCATTATATTTTACCTATGCATGCAAGCATTGCAAGAGCTCTCAGAGCTAAATGCATATCCCCTATTGTATCAGTTTATTTTAATGTTTCTTTACAATGAGGTTAAAACCAGACCTGGAAAATATTTTTATTGAAGTGACATTTTGAGTATAAATTCCCATAAAGGTTCTTTCAGTAGTATTTAACTTTCACAAACTTCACGAAAAATAGATTAGTTTTTAACAATGCAAAGCAAAAATACAACATCTTAAATAGAAGTCTTAACAGCATCTAGACTGTTTCTTGCTAACCTTTTACCACGATTAAGGTTTTATTCATAAACTGCGACTATGCCCTAGCATTCAGAAGTGTCCCTGGAGCCTGTACAATTGATCTGTACAGAGTTGATAGTATTGCTTCCTATTACTTTATTACAATAAAGTTTAACAGTACAGTGTTTTAAAAGGCAGTTTCTGTTCCTGTGTGCGCTTCTCGTTAGCAGCTTTCAAATGAAAACATAAACCTTGAAAAACCCTTTTGTAACATTTTAAACCTCAGTAACAGCAACTGGTTCTGTTTATAGCTATTGATCAGGTTTTATTTCTTCTTATTTAAGCTACATCTTGTATTTCATTTATTCTATATTAAGGTCTTCAGTGGTAATGAACTTTGAGCTCCCTGTTTCTCCATCAAGACACAGAACGTTTCATAGTGTGTCCAGGGGGTAAATCTCCTCTAAAAGATTTACTGTTCTCATATCCACAGAGCCCAAACCTCCAAGGGAGATTGTCTCTTCCTGCCCAACCACAGCAATAAATTGATAAGTAAATAATAAATGACAGTGACTCTGTGGTAATATAGGAGTTTTTATTTGAAATAATATACAGATTCTAAACTGGCAAAAGGCTCAGCAAACAAAAGGCTCAAAAGAAAACCCTATCACAAATGTAAAAAAAAAAAGATTTCTTCATCATTCTCAAAATATCCCATAAACCTTTCCTTGACAGTTTATGTAGAGCATTTGTTGGTTTATGCTTTGCAATGTGTGAACACATGCTTCTGAAGATATACTTTAATAGTGACATTTCTATTAGACAACAGACCCTTCGCAACCTGTTTCATGTGAAACAGATGTCTAATTTTTAAATGCCTGCAAAAATTTCCATTACGTTGATCAGGTTTACTATATGTCTAAAGATCCCTTTATTATTTTTGAATGTAACAGTTTTAAGTGTTAGTGCTTATATCTGGATCAAGATCTTTTTTTAATCTTTTGCTTCCAATGTTGTGAAAATAACTGACATTTTGAAATTCCAGAGAGCCTAAAAAGATGTAGAAAGGGAATTAGATAAATACAAACTGTTTTTAGACTTTAGAAGACAGATTGGGAATTTTGCATGGTTTTTAATCAGAGTGGTACATATTTTACACTGTCTTTGAAAAGCAAATCTAACTTTTATACAAACCATTTTCCTAAAAGCTATCAAATTATTACTCAGATCATCTTGGGGGGACTGGTTTGCACTGAGAAACAAATTCCAGCTACTGGCATAAATAGGTAACCTCAGCATGAAAACAGGGTACCTGCCAAATAAGTGTTGAAGAAGCAGATTTATTTTAATTTCTACAGCACATTAGGCATGTGCCATATGAAGTGCTCTAATAATAAATGCAGTAGTTTGTTGTGGTTCAAAGGTTAAGTGGTAAAATGGAGGACTTGCCCCTTCAGTCATTCTGAGTTGAGATGGATTTTCTACCTATTTCAGCAGGGTCTCACAACATGTCCTGTTTTACATATTGTCCTTCGTCTACAATTGCTATTCACAAAATCTGTTTTTTAAAGTAAATCCTGTTTAGACTCGTGGCAATCTTTGCTTTTGTCCACTAACTTAACGCTGGTCTCTGAGGGAGAAGACGTAGAAAATGAATCCAGTTCTTTAAAATTAAAATGTGTGGTGAGCATTGTGCATGATGCCCAGGATCTAAAGGATCATCTGCAGAAGCTTAGCTTGTTAGAGCAACTGCAGGCACAATCAGGACACTGCAGAAGAGGCCTGTAACACTCTCAGAGCTCAGTTCAGAGGCTTGGCTCAGAGCCAGTGAGAGACTTACCCTTCCACTGTGGTACCACTAAGCAAACAGCACACTACACAGGGGCTTTAACCCGCTGCTACACAATCCAACCTTGGCTTTGTTCTTATTGCTTGGGGAAAAGGATGTTGAATTTGTGGTGCCAATGAACAGCCAGTTACCTACTTCAACTTAGGCATTCAAAGACTAAATGAATGCGCATAAACTGTTCCTGTTTTATTTTGTCAATCATTTGCAAATCTGAGCTCAAGCACTTACAGGATAGGTGAATTCTATGTGTGTGGGGGGAGTCCTTGCAACTAACGTCAGTTCAATTACATTAGCCAGCTGACCTGCCAGCTATGTGAAGTAGTATGCTGTCTGCTAGCTGCTGTCAAGAGCATGCTACGATCCTTTAGCTTTCCTTGGTTGCCAAGACACAAGTGCACATACTCATACAATGCTTTCCACCATGGAAAATGTACTATACCTTTTTAATTGAACACAACGTGTTCAGAGAAGAGCAACACAAATAACTGCAAGTTGCAACAGAATAACATGTGCAGACATGTTGGGGGTGGAGAATGTTTTCTTCAGTTGAGGGAACTATGAGAGTGATCGATAAAAATAATTCAGTATTATGTATGATAGAGTCGACTTAAAATAATACTGTACAGTAATTCAAGCTCAGCAATGAATGGAACAAGGACCTGAGGACATAGACAATATGAACACTTTGATGAGATGCATTTTTGAAATATCAGCAGGAAATATTGTACAAATATTGTAGGTGCTCAGAACAAGCTGCCCAGTCACATCTTTGGAGCGAATTATAGGGACCCTCATAAAAATTTCTAGATCAATAACAACCAATAGGTCATATATTCTCTTCTTAGTAGTTCAGGTGGGTAGCTGCATCAGCATTCCTAGTCTGCAAAGAAACAAGTAATAGGTTTATTCTATGATGAAAAGAGAAGAGAGAAAACACACCGTTTCTTCAGTTGTGATTAAGACAGGGCAGACAGCAAAGATTAAAAAGCACAGAAGAACAAAAACTGGGAGAGGGGAGGAGGCAGGAGGGGCAGAGAGGCCACTCAGGAAGTACGAAGTGCTGTAGGGTGAAGAAAGGTATAAAGTCAAAACCCCTTCTTCTCTTCTTATCTTGTACAGTATATGTACAGTATACTGTATATATATATCCATTCATAAAAAGCAACTTGTACTCTTCCTTCAGAAAATGCTTGCACATGATCAATTTAAGTAGCATGTTTTATAGTTTTCAGCAAGAAGGGGACCTGACATTGCATTAGTTGTGTTTGAGAAGCTGCAGGTGTTTGAGACAGGAAAGTCACACACCAGTTTTATTTTTCATTTTGTCTTGCTTTTCACTTTCATGGTTAAGGTAATAGGGTAAACAAGTTTGGGGGGCCTTATATTTTCACTGATTTTGCTTAACTTGGATTTGTACTGAGGATGCGTCACCCATACTCTCAAATGCCACTGTGAGCACTTTTGTTTTATATCTTAATAATTGTGAGAGATACGAGAAACACTGACAACAGCCATTTCTTTGGGATGCAACATCCATTTTGTCCTCTCTGCATTTTGAACTTGAAAATTGATCGGTATTAAGGACATGAAAAGAAGTTAAATTGGTTTTGTTCATTGACAAGTGCGGACATCAAGAATGAAGGTATTTATTCCTCCACACCACCTTTGTAAATTTGCTAGTGAATTAAGAATATCATTTGATAAAAACAAGACTTGATACAATTACACAAGTCTCTATAAATTGTCTCCTTCTGAGAAAAAGAAAACATTAATAGCTTACAGTAGTGGCAGACCAGATACCAGTTCTACATTAATAAAATATAGTGAGTTTCTAGTATTACTTAGTCTTGCAGTGGGAATAAATAGATCTTTTGAAATGTGTTATTGCTCTTTTGAGAGCTTGAAGTATACATTTATTACTTTAATGGAACTCATGATACATTGAGACCAAAAAGGAAAATAATACCAATTGATGATGGAATCAAGGGAGGAATAATTTGTGCCTGTTTTTATGTGACTGCTCTGTATTATAATATAAAATCTAGTTATATTGTTTAGGGGAGAAAATGAAAAGAACAAGTCAATGCATCCTTTTTCATTTTAAATGATGCATGTAATGGTGAGATCGGTCATGAGATTTTTCTCAAGGATGGTTATTTTCTATCAAAAAGAAATAAAAGACAAGTATAATGGGTGCAGGTTTTTGTCATTTATAAAACACTTTGAGGTCGTATTTGTTTCTAACTGCTTGCCTGTCAGATGGTTAGTAGTCCATTCATTTGCTTGACTGCTCCATGAGCAGATGTAATTCTGAACGTTTTTTCACTATAAAAATGTTAGTTTTTGTTTATATCATTTTTCATTTTGGTAATGCTTTTCTTTTCAGGTGCCCTGTGATTTTCTAATCCTTTTGTCATTTCAAGGGGTTATGCATGTTCAATGTACTGCAATTCTATTTGAGTGTTGTGATTTGATCTGACGATGGCCCTTAAGGGAGAGCTATCGCAATATTTGTATATTCTATTATTTTGTGTAATTGTAGAATCCCCTTTAAAACAAGTTTGTATGAACACCTTACAGTAGAATGAAGTTTTATCTTCCACATTCTTTATTTTTATTGTGCATAAACATTTAGAAGACCCGGAGGAAGTTAATATGCAGGAAGTGACTTGCACAAGTATGAGGAGTGTTTCAATGTTACATAAGCACCAGTGTAAGCACCACATTTTGCACAGATTGTTTAGCATAGTGCAGCATCTGTATTTAAGAAAGTAATTGTAGTCAAATGGAAATTCTTTAACATACTGTAGGTTTACTATATTTGGCCTTGTCAAACGCACAGTTCAGTGTCCTGGTTTAGAACCATGCTAGAATACAATGTGGTGCTGTACAAGCCTTAGATGACCTGTGTAACACATTTCTGCAGGCCGAAAAGAATTGTCATATTGTCATATCATGTCATCTGGTATTTTTATGTTAGTAGTTGAGATGTCTTTTCACAGGACTTTTCTTTTGCTGGAAAGGTAATTTACCTGCCTTGGATACAAGAAAAAATAATTGAAGTATAATCTATAAAACTATTAAGAGCAATTAGGAATTAAGCAAAGTGTTGTGAAGTGACTGTAAGGAACTGATAAAAATGTCTTTACTCTTAAAGTTACAAGGGGTCAAATAATGTTTTTGGTTTCATAAGCCTTCATTGCAATACTTATTGAACCAGCTACTGTTAATTATTGTAATCTTCGGTGATTAAGGCTATCCACTGTTAAGCTAATTAAAACTCTTACTCAAGCTCTTAAGAATCTTTTCTGCTTCAGAGACAGCATCTTTGACATACAGAAGCAGCTGTAATGGGCAAAGAGTCAGTCAATATACTGTACCACTATATGCATCACTGTATCCCAGACAGAAATATGTCATTATATTTTTATATTTTTAATAATCTGATGCAGAACTCTACTATTCTGTGAAACTGGCAATAAATCCTTAAAGTACAGCAGATGTGTGTGGTTGTCAGGAAAGTGGAACAATGTTAAATGTTTATTAACCCTTTTGTGCTTTCCTGTGCTAAGCACACTGTATAATACTATACTAGTGACAAACAATTTCATTAAATTCAATGATTACATAGTATAGTTGAGACAGGATGATCACTTTCCTACCACAAGTCCAAATAAGATACTGTTACAACACTGTATAACACTAACATTATCATTTTTGTTTCTAAATTGTACTATATACAGAATTATTAGTAATTGTGTATGCTTAGTAATTATAAGTCACATAATTTTGTTTTAGAATTTGATTTGAAAAATATATGTTATTCATAGTGGCTTTGAAAAGATAAAGCAAATAAACACGTAAAAATACACAAGAGGACAAATTAAAGTAACTTATGAGTGGTGATTTGAATTACTTTGTATTTACTGGATCTGGGGGTTATTCAATTATTGTATATGTTCAGCAGTTGTCTTCCCTAAAGATACAGCTCTTTCTTTTTTTTTCCAAAAACGTAAGGTCCATAGATTACAATGGAGAATGAATGCCTATAGATTATACTGGGACAGAAAGAAAAACATCTGAAAGATTACAATTCCAGACTCAAATCATAACACCAAAAATACAGCTTTAAGTAAATTCACAATGTACAAAATAAAAATGTTCTTATATGGACAAAAAACATTTCAGAAAGTGCCATGCAAGCTAAAGAACATAACCAAGTCATTCAAATCACTTCTCAAAACTTTAATTTTAATCATTAAATCATCTATTTTCATTTTTAATCCAATTTTTATATGTAGATGTACAGTATATAATATATTTTAAAGCCTCTATAATATATATTTTTATGATCAAAATCTAAAACAAAATTATCAGCAGTTTCATTTTTTTTATTAGTTTGACATCACTCCAGAAAATTCATTATTTTCTGAGAATCTCTGTAAAAACAGACATATTAAAAAAACAGAGGAACGGTCCAGGGTCCATTCATGGCGTGTAATCCCCTTTTCTGGAAAAAAAAAGTACAGTATATGCATTTTAAAATGGTAGCTAGGCAATTTATTTTGTGTATATAACATATACTGTATATGCATAAGAGTGTTTCTACCAGATGTTTGCACAAATGTGTATTTTATCTAAATCTTTTTGAATTTCATTTTTGTGTTTGTACGTATACAGTGTTTGTTAATATTCCTGAATTTGTATGATCTTCAAGCAGTTTCATAGCTTTCATTTACTTCTGAATTTCAGAAAGGTTTACAGTATTTATAGCTCACAAGTGGGTTGCATAAATCACAGAGAAGTACTGTCAAGGTTTCAAAAGTTTACGCCTGGGGAACACAGCAGCGTTTCTTAGATGGGAGTAGAGTAAATTCAGAATTAAGGGGGTGTGTCATACACTCCATAATGCTATTGACATTGTTTGTAAATGGCGTTTAGGCTTGTTTGATTTGCTGTTGTCCTGTTATCCATTGACAACAATGGGTCAATTTACATAATACAGACAGCTCTCATGAATTTTGACCCAGTTTTATTTTAGTTTTGTTTTTATCTCAAGAGGAACTTTGATTAAAAATCTATTAAATATAATATTAAATATAATATATATAAAATATAATATAAAACATAATATATTACATGTTTAATATATAATATTAAACATGTAATCCATTTTTTTAATCTTTTATTCAAGTTCACATTTGAAATATTCTTGACAACCATTAAAGTTACACTCGAGCACAGGAAAGCTACGGCTCGATATATTGTTGGAATGTGTTCTATTACTTATACAATATTGAATGTCTCAGGAACTTCTTTTTTCCCATAAGCAGTGAGAGTGATCAGTGGGTTTTTAAAGTTATTTCCGGCTCCTAAATTATAAAAGAATATAGCAGCACCAGTAAATTTAGTTTAGTTAAGAGGCTTAGATTAAAAATGCTAGATGTGGAAAATGGGGATTTAGTAAAGAAACACAGGAAGCTTATAGTGGCTATAAGCCAGATATTGTCATTTCTTGCCCTTAAGTTAATTGATTTTCTTAGCTAATTCAATTAATGCATGTAAAAGCTTTCAGTGGATTTTTCAGTGTGATAACTGGAACAGGTAACTCAACCTGCTTATCCACTCCACTGCCCATCAGATGGGATATGCAACTGGTGCCCTATTTTAAAGCCTACACCTCATAGTCTCTGCAAGTCTTTGTGGATAAAAACTGACAGCCCCACAACCGATAATGGATTAAATTATTATTACGATACATTCCCCCCAACTGTGCACTAAATTAAAATGTCACTGGCAATGAATTGCTTGCTTTGAAGA
Organism: Atractosteus spatula; assembly: GCF_055471065.1. NCBI lineage: Eukaryota > Metazoa > Chordata > Actinopteri > Semionotiformes > Lepisosteidae > Atractosteus > Atractosteus spatula. Next base: position 5,293,705 of record NC_142728.1, on the reverse strand, counting down.
AAGGTTCCTGTTTGCTTTGACTGCCAGAACAACTCCTTGTTTTTTTTAGAAAAAAAATATTCTAAATATTATTTTTTTGTTAATTAAAGCATTTGGTTTTTGTGAGACCTTTCCTTCTGAACTGCAGTTTTGGGCAAGTGACCCCACAGAGAGTGAGAAAGGTTCAGCTATGCATCCCAGCAGTCAGTGAGGGAAGCTGGTGTGTGGTAAATTCACCATGCTCCTACAAGATGCCCTACTGAGCAGGCATCTGGCAGAGCCTACTGGATTTCACCAGGACTGAGTTGAGCCCTTTAGAGCTCAAAATCTTGGCAGCTTCTACCGATGAGGTTCCTTAGGAAAAAGAGGGGAGGCTGGGAGGGGTATGTGGGCACTCTCCTTGTGCCTTCAACCCATTTTAGTCAGCTCCCTTGTTAAGCAACAGTGTGTTAAAATGTAGTGTATCATTTGTTTTTAGATATTCATTTCCATTGTAATATAATAAATAATCACTATTCCAAAAAATATCTGTGCCGTACATTGCTCTTAATTCTAGTCTAGCAGATGATGAATTGTATTCTGCCATTTAAATCAAAGGCAGGTCTCTCAATTCATATTTATGTCTACATCTAGTCTGGTACCAATGTGTTATTCATTTAAATAATTGCAAATAAATGAATATTTTTGAGTTAAGCTTTAAAAAAATCTCATTAAAGGGGAAAGATAGATGCATGACAATAAAGGCAAACCACATACTGTATACATCAACAGACTAACCCTGCAAGGCTCTGTCTAGACTAGATTATATAGAATGGGCTGTCCTGCACCCTGTTTAAATTTTGTTTTTAAGATGTTAAAACTGCTTTTTTTCTGGTATTACAGGAGCTGTACTGTATGTATTTTTATTGACATGTAAAACTCCTCCATTTGCCGGCATCTTTTTTTAACGTGCAAACATTGACATATTGTAGCCTTTGACCCCAAACAAGAAACGGTGGAGTCCCTGATGCAGAAGTTTAAGGAGAGTTTTCGCACAAACACCCCCATCGAGATCGCCCACCTGCAGCAGGTGACCCGCAGCTCATCCACGGGCCGGAGGAGACGACGGAGTCACTCCCGAGGTAGGACACGTCTGTTTCCACACCTTGAGTGGAGAGGTGAAAGTAGCCCTGCATGAAAAACTTTGGGCCATATTCATTGACCGTCTCAAATCATTAACAGCAGGCTAAGATCACCACCCCCGCCTTATTTTAAATAAGAACACATCTTAAACGATCACAGTGGAACATCTAGTAGCTCTAATATTGACACCCTCACTGATATTAATGACAGTTGACAACTGTTCTGGGTTGTTTTCTCATTAGGAGTATTAATAGCTTTAATTTAGCCTATACACAAATTATAGTCTTGGCTATACTTGTGTTAAACAAAATCAAAAAGACTGTCATTCAGGAAAAAAACCCCACAAATGTCACCTAAAGGACCTGAACGGCTTTTCAGTGAAGGAATCTAAAGCTCGGCTCATCAAGATGAGCATCTCTTAACCTACCGAAATACAATACCTTAATGCAGCAGAACCTGTGTTTTTTCTTATTCTGTTATCAGCTGAATGATTAAGCAGGTGTTTGCTACAAAATTGTCCAAAGACATAAACTGAAAGATGTGCAGATTGAATACCCTCTATTGGTAAGGTATTGTTCTTTAACTAACTGTGCTACAGTATGTTGCACATTGTTATTAATGCTTAGTTTTTGCTTCTGTTTGGATTTTATATTTTGACTATTTTAACACAAATTCAAAGTTTATTTAGGGCAACAAAGAGAACAGGCATTCTTCATTGTGCAAACTTTATTACACTGTACTTCATCAGTGGGCTTCTGAACTGTTGTTAGACACTGAGTTCATTGCCTACCACATATACAAAACATCAGCCTTGAGGGGCCTTTTCAGAACAGCTCATTAGAAAGGACATAGCAATCTGAGGAAAAATACAAAGAATTATTCTGTGCACATGCACAAACTGCGAATGTGTGCAGTGACTACAGTGTGTCAGTGACATTAACCTGAAGCAATAATTTAACAAAGTTACGATTGCTGCTCAGCCTCTCCTGTCTAGTGATTAGTAGTTGTACCAACACCTGAACAAGCTGCTTCTTCAAACACTTCCTTGAGCCTTCAAACACAACTAAGCTTGGCATTTTAAGTTTCAGACATACACCTTTTTTATTTTTAAGAACAGTCATAACCATGTCTTCTGTCTATAATGTATTTGTGCTTGATTTCCTTTTGAGCCATCTGGAACTGGACTCTGCACATCGTGTGATATTTTTGTCAAACCCCCTAATGAAATTGGACACTTCAATCACAACTCTAGGAAGCATCTTGTGTTTTGTTGTTTCAGTTCAGCCAGCCTTTCTTTCCTGTCACTTTTTTTAGCTGCACTTCTTGACAATACATTTCTTTTTTCAAATGTAGCACATGCCTCCTGACAGAGAGCTCTTTAAATTCAAAATGTGTAAATGAGCGGTAGCTTTGTTTTATTGTTGCAATTATTTTTGCTTCCTTTCATGTCATCTTGAATGTACTGTATGCACCAGAGATGTGAATTAACTCTTCTTCCGTGCTGATTACAGGGGAAATGATATTCTCCTCTCTGAAAGACTGTAATCTGTGATTATTTTTGAGTATTGTCACCAAGCCTGTTTTGTCTTGATAATTGCGTATATTTAGTGCTTTTCATGCCAATAGATACCACAGTGATTTGACATAAAGGAGGGGACCCAATTCAGCCCCCACTTGGGTGGTGTGTGGAGCATTATGTACCAGCAGCCTTACTAGACAGCACTGCAGGTGAAAATGTGAGAAATTGGATTAAGGGGGTAATTTAGGTTGGCAGATTGTTTAAATCCAGAGTGGAATTTAGCCAGGACACTGCAGCTGACACCCCTACTCTTTTTAATAGTGACATGGAATCTTTAATGACCAAGCATTTAAAGACAAAAAGGGTTATTAGGCTTGCGCTTGTAGTCTCAGAAACAAAGACTTCTCTCTTTTCTGTGTGGAAGGACATTGTCCCACAGAGACTCAGATTTGTACTAATCCTGGACTGCCTGAATCAGAGGGCTCCTCTGTTCCTCGCGAGGCCCTGTTCTGCTGGTTATAAAGGAAGCCATCAACTCATCAAATTATAAAAACCTGGATCAGTTTAGGTGTAATGGGTTAAACAGATTATTTTTTAAATAAAATCATTTACATTATTTGGAACAAAATTTAGTTGCACTTTCAGTGCTTAAGGATCAAAGTTCCCTTTGAGACCAAAGTTCCTTAATTGAGCCTCAATTAGCAATTAGCAACCAAATGAGTTAGATGGACCAAATGGTCTCCCCTTTTTTGCAGACTTTATTAGATCTTTAAGTGTTTCTCATCTTTAAAATAAAAAAAAACAGATGATTTATCCAGGGGTTCTACTTAGACTTCAGACCTAATGGTTAATTATCTGAGAAGCCACTTAAATAATTTTAAATACTCCTTACAATTAAAAAAAACAGCAAAATTTGTGTTAATGCTGCCAATGTTACTAAAAGTATAGAAAAACAATATCAGTTGAGATATATAGTAGTTGCTTTTCGCAAAGCTGTGAGTTGGCTTCTCTTAGTTGTCATAATAGTATCTAATTATGATATGAATGGAATTCCTTTATAAAACTGACTTAAGCATGAGAACCTTGATGCTTTATTAAAGGTGAACACAAAAAACTGTTTTATGATTGTTAAATCCCATAAGAAAGAAAATAATAATTCCTTTGTGCGCCAAAGGCATCTTTACTACAAATAGAAGAAAAATATTACCCTGTATCTCTTATATTAGTAATAATGTACTTAAGAACTCACTTTTGTTTGAAGTTATAGCATCAGAATTGTCCACCAGTTTCTCCAATTTCCATTCTCCATGAACCTAGAGATTTACTGAACAAGTTTCTTCAGAGTAGTATGGTATGTCTCTAACAGTTGGCAGAAACACACTATTTCCCACATTTAATTTTATTTCATTTACCTCCTTCATTTCTATCAGGTCCACAGGTCTTTAGGACCACAGTAACCTCTGGGGCTCCATTGTAAATCTCATTTCATGCCAGAATAGCAAAGCAAGAATGCTTTTTATTTTTCTTGTCATAACCTTTTACTTGATTTGATCTCACTTTCAATGGCCAGCTGAAGAAAACTCTCATGAGGTCTAACATTTATTGTAATGAATTCCTCCTTTTCTGAACTTTATATATAGTATAATATAAACTCCAGAAAAGACAAGACGCAAGAATTGGAAGGTGTGGATGACCATTTGTTCTTCTCTAGTCTCATCCCTGGGTTAGCAGTATACTGGCAAGCCTAAATTTAACAACCTAATGTGGGTATAGACTCAAAAGCTAAAATGGGAACTCAGTTTGTCCTCTTCTTCTCTTATTCTAGGAAACCTACACAGATAGAAAGGGCATGTATGGTGTCTCATATTTTGATAGAGAAAATTAGTTGTTTTATTTAGTCTGAACAGAGGGTACTTTTTTCAAAGTTTTGTTTTTTTTGTTAAAATGATTTTATGATTAAAACATAGTTATTGGTTGTATAAAGCTCTGTTTTTGACTTCCAATTGTGTGAAGGCAATCACCAGTCTCAGAACTTCTCTGCATTTGTCTAGTCTTATCTCTGAAAACTTTGGCAGTTATTAAAAGAAACCTATACACTGGGACGATTCTTAAATAAGTAAGACACTTCAATATTAACTATATGCTAAATTGTCTACCTTTCAGTTTGCACAGTACTTTGTATTTGTATCATGGTTGCCTTAGGCATAGGAAGTACATTTTATGTTGAGAGTACTTTTTTGGTGACATTTTTAATTAAGTTAAAATAATATGCTTTTTATGACATATGTCTTAGGTCTACAAAGATCTAGAGAGGCATACTGAATGAAAATATGCATTTTATCTGAAATATCCCAGGAGTGAAATTGTGGGAAGTTTTCCCTCTTTTTTGTATAACAGAATTGGAAAATATACTCCTTAAACTAACGTAAGCAGCACGCAGTAGTTGTCATCTATAATACAAATGTAGTGGACATTTTAACGGTAGAACTGTAATGATTGAATTGGAAATCATCCCTCTAGGTTCTCATGTGTCTCCATTTTTAGAAAAGGGAATTTATTTGGTTTACTTAATTTCACCCTATACTGACTGCCTTGATCGACTGTTAGTGAAAGATGAGATTTGGTAAGTTTCCTGGAAAACTGGATCTATACCGTACAAGCATTTACAGAAAATTATTAATAAACTATAAAAGTCTCCTAATCTGTAAGGAGTATGTATTTTTATATGAAGTAATTTAATGACTTACAGAAAGTGATAATTTCTGAGTGGTGTACCATATAACAAGGTGTTTTTTTAAATGTTTGAAAGTAAAACAGTTAGTACTTGCTGTAGCCACTTGAGGCACTTTCAAATTTGTTGAAAATGTTGCCAAGTTGTTTTGTTCACTTGATGTGGAGTTTGCATGTTCTCCTTATGTTAATGTGGGTTTTCCCTGACTTGAGTTTTAGCCATATTACAGTGCACCTCATTGCCTGATCATTTGATTTCTTAGTCAGTCTCTCCCCTACTCCCTTTTCATAGAGTAAGAGATTAGATGGATAAGGTATTGAAATCTTTTCTACTTATGTAGTGACTAATGCATTTTATTATTTTTTAAAGACTTAAACTTAATCATTCAACGACTGTATCATTAAGAACCGCTATTTTTTTCTGTAATGTGATCTGCAATGCTCTTTCATTTTATAAATTTTATTGCAGAATTTATAAATTCTGCAAAGTGTTAATCTTTTGTGATTCTCTCTTGATTTTACCACTTATAATTCCTACTAGATGAATTGCAATGAGAACATTTCCCTTGTGTTGCACAAGCTGTCGTGCACAGTGTGGGACTCAGTGTCCCAAGATTGCTCTGTCCACCCAATTCCTTTCAGCAACCGTCAGGAAAGAACTTCAGGAAAGAAATATGAAGGCACAGAGGAAAAGACATATTTGATCTTATAAACAAGAACATAGATTATGCAGCATAGCAGATTCAAATAAAAAGACACAATAGAAAAAGAAAAACAAAGTACTTTTTCTTTCTTCCAGTCAGCAATTCCCAATTGATCTACAGTGTGTAGTACTTTTCTGATGGCAGCATGCACACAGTACTTAGTTCTTACATGAAACAGTAACAGCTCCTCATATTTCAGAAGTCAGAAACACAGGTTTTATTTTCACATTCAGGCAGCCAAGTGTCTGTTTCCCTGAAAAGAACTCCATTTGCCACATTGATCTAAAAGCATTTGAATGTAAAACTAAATAGAAAACTGGACACTTTGTTTGAATATGGAAATCAACTTGTGTACTTGCTTGTATGCTTCTTCTGCTAGAAGAAATCCAAGAAGAAATAAAAGAAGGCTTCCACATTTTTAAATGTGACTTCTAAGAACGTGGAATAACAATAAATGAAGAAGAATCACATTACTTAAGACTAAGGACCTCATGTATTAAAAAACAACATTTATTGTGCAAAGAAAAAATACGCATTGGCACACCAACCATTCCTGTTAATGACACCAGGCCATATGGATTACAATGTTTTGATGAAAATGAAGACTGTTGGTGGTGCATTGCAAAGATGCACTGTATACCAAAGGCAGCCTTTTGGTACAGCAAATAATGGCAGGTGCTCAAGACACAAGCATCGATGCAGAGTAAGAAACAATTATCTGATCTGTCAGGAAGGTTATTAGCAAAATGGCAAACACATCTGAGCAAGAATCTGGACCATGTGACACCGAAGAAAGTGAGCAGGAAGTCATATACTGTAATATGAACAGGCATTGTGGTCAAAACAGGGGAAATAGCTTCTTGCAGAAAATGCTTACTGAAGTGAATGTCTTGAGAGTGTGTAATCATTACACAGTAAACCATTAGTAAATCGTTGATTTAAAAAAAATGATGGCATGACATGCAATGGTGCAGAGGGCACTTTTTTAATTATGCACTTACTGTAATATAATTCTAATCTACTTTAACATTTTCCAGTGGAGTGTTTATTTAATTTTGTCCTGTGGTGTAAAAAACAGTAAAGAATTCAGTGACATTTTTCAGAGATAAAAAAGGGAAAATATATTAATATAGATATTGTTAATGAATATACCTACTCAAGTTTAAGTGAGAAAAAAGTGACAACATGCCCCAGGGTGAGTAAAGACAAAGTTCTATTTTAAGGATTATTCTTATAGGATAGAAAAGAGAAAAGTAGTTCAGGTATTAGAAGCACTTAAGCTAAGCAAATCTCTAGGGCCTTGTAGAATTCTACCCATTAGCATTAAGGAAGCAAGAGATGTTATTCATAAACATTGTAGAATTACCACTAACCACCCATCAAAGGGGTAATACCTATTGCTAACATAGTGCCCTTTGATAAAAAGGGGCAAAACTGAACTTAGTAATTAAAATTACAGTCTTTAGGTATACAAGGTAAAGCATGATTTTGAAATGAGACCTGTCTAAGGGGGAGAAAAGACAGAGACTGGGGTAATGGGTGAGTCCTCCAGCTGAGGTGATTTGATCAGCACAAATAGTACTAAAATAGGGGGGTTAGCAAATAATACTCAAGATGCAAACAACAACAAAAAAATAGAATTTAAGACTGGGCAAATATATGACTGATTGCATTTAATGTAGACAAGTGTGGGATGCTACATGCAGGAAGCAAAAACATAAACCATATATTGTGACACCCCACTTGTTTTAATGGGATCTTTTAAAATTGGCTGTTACAAGCCAAGGAAAATGCCAAACACACAGCTGTAAGTTTTTTTTTAACTGCCCTTTTATTTACACTGTGGGGGGAAATCAAAGTAATAGACCACAACCAAACAAACACCAAAACAAAAGCCGAAGCTCCTTTTAAAGTTACTCACTGACTCTTCTTAAAGTCCCAGTTTAGCACCACAGAGCAGTTAAGCTGCTTACCAGCCTATACAATTCTATCAATAAATATATATTTTAAGTCAAGGAATTTAATGTACATGTAACATATATAATGTGCTTGTAAGATCATATATGCAATATTGTCTACATGTTAAACTGCCAAGTTGTAAGATATTTCTTGAGGATGATAAGTCCAGGTAAGAGCTACTAGACATACTGTATTTCCGGGCTCAAAATAGTCTTCTCAATCTTGAACAAAGAAAACTGAGAGAGCTTTGACAAAGGAGTGTTATTTCAAAAGTGTACAATGCACTAGCGCATTTATAGTGTACAGCTTTGGTTACTAAGTTAAACAATATTTCCTCAGCTTCCTCAGCTTTAACAAATGTCCAAATCTAATTAGGTACAATAACTTTTTTTTTAGTTTTGAAAGCTAAACATTTTCAGGCAACTGATATAAAAATCTCAACAGCTTGTATGAGGTCCATCAAAATGACCTCAGAATAAACAGTGGATTACAAACCAGAGGAGAGGAGTAGATACTACAGGGAAGCAAATTTAAATTTGAGAACAGCTTGTTACACAAAGGGGTTGTGAAAAAATCTGGATTTTATTTCGGCCTCATTTAAATGAAATAGTTTGATGCAGTAATGAATGATAATTTCTCCCCTTCCCATTTCATTAAATTGTGTTATTGGCAGCAGTAAGGCCGGGGTTTATATATTGAAATGAAGGCTCTGCACTAAATATTCATTTCGTTGGTGATCTGTTGTTGTAGGCATACCAACAAATTATTGCTTTGCAATCTGTTGGAAGAATGGTTGAAGAACTGTTTTTCACTATTGATTGTGGCAACTGCAGGATGATTTGCTCAGATGTGCACTAGAATGATTTTGTTCATCTCAGTTGAAGTCTGCATGGTAGCAGTGGTAGCAATAACCTCTGTGGTTAGTCAGAGAAATAATGAAGTGAGGAAAGACTTTCTCCTTTTTATTAGCAAACCACTCTTCTGAGTTTGTGCCGAAGTATGAGATCAGATTAATTCATTTCTATTAAGAGGAACAGAAACAGCTCAGCAGGTTATATCAGTGCAACTGCAGAAAACTGAAAGAAATTTGTTCCGGAATCTCAGCTTGATATTCATTGCCAGGCTACTTTTGCGAATTGAAAAGAATGATTTTTCCAAAGGAAATTGTAATGTGTTAATATATAATTGTTACAGTCAATATGTAGATTCTGAAATGAGATTTTTACATTATATATGCTAAATGATAATCCTTTCGGGCAGCATGGTAGCACAGTGGTTGGCATTGCTACCACACTGCGCACTGGGTTAAAATTTTGAATCTGGGGTGCTAGCTGTGTGCAGTTTGTATGTTTTCGCTGGGTGTCCCTGTTTCCTTCCACAATCATACTGGTAGGTGGCTTCTTAGAAAATTGGTCCTGGTTTGAGTGTTTTCACATCTGTGTCTGTGTGTCTGCTCTGCGATGGATTGTTGTCCAGTCCTGAGTGTATCCTGCCTTGCGCTCATTGCTTGCCAGAAAGGCTTGGGCACCCCAGACGCCCTGAATTGGATTAAGGAGTTCGAAAGTAAATGGATGGATAATCCTTTTACGTAATTTCACTCTACAGGTAGGGGTATAATTTGAAATTAAACTGAAGCGTGGGACACTTCGTATCAATTTACTGTAAAAGCCAGGCTGTGAGTTTATCATATGCCCAAAGACAAATGGAGTGCTTTGAGGCCAATGTATCAATTTATTTATATTTAGGTATATAAAGTAGATCTCAAATATAAAAAAGTGAGTTTGTGATAAACTTAACCTGTGATCAGTTTGAATTATGTTTAACTGGCCTAGTTTTAATTGACAACAAATCCATTCATATTAAGTAGAATTAAAATAAGCTGCAAGGGCATTATAAACCAGAGGATAAATGTGTATATAAATATATAAATGAAAGGACACAGTAAGTCAAATATTTGTTTGTAAAGGAAATCGACATGTTATTAATTCCTTATTCTAGGTGAATGAGGGCTACAGACTTGTGCCAAAATGTGCAGAATTGATTTTTGGTTTGAAGACCATCTTGTGGGTCCTTTGGTAGAATCTAATGCTCTGTAAGGTGAGCAGTTCTAAAGATCAATAAGCCAGAATAATCCTCCATTAAACTTTTTATTAACAACATTGCATGCTGGAGCATTATAGAACAGCACGACTTGGAGACTAAACTCACTGGTGAAGGAAGGGATTGGTGAAGTTTAATTGTCTCTGCCATTTATGTGTTTTTGTAGCTGTATAGATTCTTTGGGCTTTCTGTAGGACTTTAAACTCCACAGCTGTCAGCCTCGGTGCAACTCTGGGAGTGATGGTGCTGAAAGAATTGCAGAGCCAGGGTAGAATGGCCACTGTCCATGGTGCTGAACCAAAAACCGCCTGTTCTGTGCTGCCCTACATATACAGTAAATCTGAGAAACTGCACTTTGCACCACATTCAAAGATACAAAACATTTTGAGATCTGGAGTGTAGACTTGTCAACTTTTGTCTGTACCTTCAATTAATTTTCTCTACCATCGCCTCAAAGGTCTATGCATTTCATATTTTTCTCAATGCAGAACATTCTTGTGTTACTGAGTGTCCTTTATTATAAAAGAGCATCGCATAGACATGTATTCTGGGAATGCTGAACGAGGGAAGTTTTACAAATGTTGTTGTACTTATAAGTCTTTCCTGGTCTCGGGTAGTGCTTAATGCCCTTAAGTCAATTACATTTGTCCATGTCTGTATGTTTAAAGATCTAATTCACTAAAGGTCCTTATACAATTTCTTGTGTTCCAGTGATAAAACTTTAGATAAGGTGCAACTTAGACATAAGAACCTTTTGTAATCTAAATGTTTTTTTAAGTGCCATTTCAAATGCGTAATGTTGGAACTACAAGTGAATTTGTTGCTAAAGTCACTGCTAGGTTGGGTCTTTACATAATTTCAGTAGAACTAAAGTAAAATTTATCGTCACATTTGTGCATAAATGACCTAAATGGAGTGAACAATTACACACAGCGCCTATCCCACCAGTTTCTTTTCCTCATGTGGAATTTCAGTATTTAGACCAGTTTTGTCTAATTCAACAGGTTCTTTCAATTGGCAAATGATTATCTTGGTCCAAAGCGCCATCAATTGGGCTACATTGTGAGCCAAGGTGGGCGCTCTCTCACACAGCCATCTCATGTAGTGTTCTTCAAGTCAATTTAGTACTCTGGAATATTTTTGCATTAAGATCCTTTTGGTACAGGATGTAGATGATACTTAAAACTATGGTTATGCATTGTGTTTTCACATTAGTATCTTGCTATCTTTTTCTTAATATGACAATTAATTCAATATTTCTGTGGTAAATATTCTACAGGATTTTGTTCAGAAAATGTAATGTATTGTTCCTCTCTCAAGGTAGACGTAATCTATTAGAAAAGCCTTTATCTGTACCCAAACTGCTTTCCGAGTCCATTGATCCACCTCCAAAATATATTTGCATGTCCAAGTGCCTTTTCCGAATTAAAATGGTAATTTTAAGAACTGACAGGCAGACTTTCAGAATTTTTTAAAGATCTTGTGGGCAATGAAATCCCCGTTGATAAGTCAAACATACTTCACAGAATCTAAAATCTATAATTAATCTTGGTGATTTGATAAAACTAATAACTGTAGTAATTCCTAATACAGGGAATGTGGCTTACATCTGAAAGAAACTTATTATACAGAATATATAGTATACAGGTACATAGAAGCTTTATCAAGTACATTCCCAGGACATTCAGCAATGAAAAATCAGTTCCCAGAATTATTCATACTCAAAGTAGGATCAGATCTGTCCGTTGATATAAAGTCTATTAGAAAGTTATTTTGCTTGTCTTGCTTCGTCAAGCTGGAATAGAATTCCCCTCTCAGTCAAAACGTCTGTTGTCCATTTTTCCACATTCTGTCATTTCCATATTTAATAGAATCCTGCTGTTACTTAACTGTGCGCATCCGAATGTACATAGAATATTTTTTTTTCCTTTCAAGTTACTTTGCTGTTGTCTGATGAATGGCAAATCTATCTTGCACTGAAACCCTGTGGAACAGCTGGAAACTAAATTCTCAAACTAAATTATGATAACCTGGATAATTCCCCGAAGTCACTTGACTTCATAATTGGGTATCTAACAGTTCTAGATATATTTGAACCAGGAAGGTTTAAATCATATCCAAAAGTGGATGACCTGTATTACCTTTGTTACAAGCTCAAAAAGAACAAAATATTTTGCTGATTTCAAAGAGCCATATGGCATTTTAATGCATTTTCCCCAATGCGTTTTTCATGGAAATATTTCTTTGCACAATGAGAGGAAAATCCTAAATAAAACTTGCTTACGATGCAATGTAGTTCTGATTTTGTCATTTGATTTATTTTCCTTTTCATAATGTCTATTTTAAATGTTTCCCCTGAAACTACAATTTTAGAATCAGTCCATTGCTATCAATCCAAACTGTGCCGCTGCACATCTGTGCTGCACAAAGTAGAGTTGTGGGTGCAGAAATGCCCATCCTCCACAGAGTGAGCATAGACTGAGGGTAAGTTTGTGAATTGTGATCTTGACAAAATCTGGGGAGCTTCTTTAGCAATTGCTAGGAATACGAAACAAAAATGTTACTACATTTCAGATCTCTATGCTTTGCTTTCATAATTGCCACAACGCTTTTTTGAACCTATGTTCAATTTTAACTGTCAAAGTAAACCATACACAGGAGTAAACAATACACAGGAGATGCAAACAAAACAAAAAGGGAGAACATATAAACTCCACACAGATAGGCCCCGCAGGGACTCAACTCTCTGAGGCAGCAATGCTAGCCACTTTTTTTCTAAATGTAATTCTTCACAAAGTTAAATTTTAAAACTGCTATTTAGCTATAGTATACATGTTATTTAATTAACATTATTTGACGATATTCCAATTTTCTTTTCTCAATACACATTAATTGAACTATATCACCATTTAAACAAGTGAATCTTTATATGGCTGCAAGGGGATCAAGTTCATAATTGATGACAAATAATTTATCGATTGATGACTAATCAATGACAAGAACCTCGGGATAACATGGTCTAAATATGTTACAGTAATAAACTGTATTTCAACCAAATTAGTATCTGTTTATTACTGTAACATATCTGATAAAAAGTGAAAATAATTCAGCTATATTTGTCCCTTGTGTGCATTGACCATGGGTGATATTGATCAATTCATTTTAACACAATGAATGTTGTCCTAAAATATTTAGAATAAAAAACAGTAATGTGAAATGTGGAGCTCTTGAATCACTTAGTGAAATTCATTTTAGTTTTCTCATGGTCACAAACCAAAAGATTCCAGAGAAACTCTACAGAGAAAGGGCATTCTGCAATAAGCTATTTTCTCCTTTCAGTTCTGACTTACATGCTTCTTTGTGCTTCGAGATTCTCATTTCACGGTATTAATAGAGTTTGCGCTCGTTTCTATAAAGAAAATTTGTTTTGATCTGTTAAACTTTATGCACCTTTTATAGATTCAGTTATGCTTCTTTTTTTTCTTAATTTAAATTAGAATGGCTTTGCTCTTTCATTTTTTTTTAAAGTTGTCCTTTTGAAGTCATGCTCTGAAGACACAGCTTTCAAATTCCCCTGATAAACAGAAGGCAGTGGCACATGTTGATCGTGTGCAAATGTATTTTCTGGTTCAGTGCACAGCCAGCGTGCCTCAATCCTCTTTGCTTAAGCAGTTTCCAATGTGTGTAATTGCAAAATAGTTTTGCATTTAGTTTTTGGTGCAATATACAGTAAATGCAAGTCCCAACTAAGAGTTCTACCTAACCTCTGCAGAATGACTGTGTTTAAAGAAATTGATTTAAACATTTAAAAAAAAAGTAACATTGTTATAAATGTAGTTGTTCTCTATATTGTTAGATGAGGTCTTCTGAAAATTTGCAAAGGTTAATTTTAGCATTGCACGTCTTCTATTTTCCTGTAATTTTAAAGCATGACTTTGCTTTACCTTATTTTTGCAGTGATATACCATACCTCTTACTCATTTATCATGCTTTTACCATGTTTTCCCTATGCTGTGCTACACTTTGCACTGCTGTCACCGTGATATACCACAATGCACTTTTATACTTCTTTCATCATCACAAAAATGGTTGTTCAATAAATGACCTTAATTTAAGCATAACATATCATTTTATGCTAAATATACAGTTTGACTCTTTGACTCACTAGGCCTCAGGGAAGCTTTTAATAGCATTGTTGTAAGAAACACAATATAGTAACAACAGCTTTCAAACAGATAACATTAATCTGCAAATTTCAAGAGTGCTTTGACAATATTCCATTGTGTTTGATTGTTGCATATCACTTACATTATCCTGGTTGTCAAAGATTATTCTACAGAAATGTGTTTGGGTACATCAGTACATCAGTAAATTTCTCTGATCATTTTTAGTTGATATTCCCTCACAATCAGTTTAGCTGGACCTCCGTGATGAATAGACTTGTTAGAATTAATTACCAAATTAGTATTTTATATGCACATTCCATAAATACTCCACGTTCCCAACACCACTTATGCCTGCCACTAGACTGGCATCGCACTCAACCCTCACCCTTCGTTTTGCAGGTGGTGAGCCCACAAGATGGCCCCACATTGCCTTTTCATTTTATGTGGGCTGCCCGGCCACCAGGCGCTCGCTGGCGAACGCCACTGAGGTGGTTTGAGCATCTTATAAGGATGCCATCCCCACTACCACCACCACCCCTTGGTCGGCTTCCACTGGAGCTGTTCTGGGCACTTCCCACTGGGCGGAGACTCTGTGGCAGACCCAGGACACACTAGAGGGATTATATCCCTTGATTGGCTTGGGAGCGCCTGGGGATCCCCCAGGAGGAGCTAGAATCTGGGGACAGGGAAATCTGGCCTGGTCTACTCGGCACTGCTGCAACCATGACCCTCACCAGGAAAAAGCGGAGGGATGATGGATGAATAACACTCTCCATTAAGTTTAAGCCAGAAGTTTAATCAATTTTAAGAAAACCACTTAGCACAACAGTATGTAAGGTACAAAACCATGTTGTGATGGACCGGTTTATTTTACAAAATGTTTTTTATCTCTAGAAAAAATGTTTTTCCACAGTTAAGGGCAGGAATTAGTCTTAAGACTCCTTATTCTTTGTGGTGGAGTCTTTGCTTGAAATTCCCTACCTAACCATGGAACCTTGCAGAGACAGGTGTTTTTTTTTTATTATTCTGAAATCATGAGAAGCACTATTATTGCACACAGACAGAAGCCACTCACTAATTATGTGGCTAATTAGGATGATTTTGTGCACCTCGATTAATTAATATAATTAATTTAGGTTAGCCAGAGCAAAGGGTTTAAATACTTATGCAATCGTGGCTTTTTTTTTACTAATTATCAGTTTCTTTTTATTTTGTTTTTTTTTTGCTTTGTGTGGAGAAGGTTGTGTATATAACTTAAATTAATTGCTCCTTCAAAGTGCCATGACTGCAAGCTATAGGGCAGGAAAATGTGCAGGGGCCTCAATACTTCTGTATACCATGTACAGTATACAACTGTATACCATGCTCTTGACTGATGTCCTGACAAGGGTGCAGTTACACCTTTTGTCTGCCAGATTTGGCTCTGACTCACTGTGACATTATCAGAAGAATGGATGGATATACAGTATAATTAACTTACTTCAGAATGAACGATGTTTTGCAGTCCTCCAATTTTAAATGGCCGATTATTTATCAGTTTGGCTTACAACTACAATATTTCTAAAAGTGCATAGGGGGGGATTTCAAGACATTTCATCATGAAGTAGCACTTGTCAGGGTCACTTGCTATTTGATCCACAATCCCACAGTGATGCTACACTGTAGTGTTACTTGTTTTATTATTAATTTTAAATTTTATGGGGAAAAAAAAGTGAATGATGATGAAGGGTCTGATAGTTCATCAACTGTTGTATCTCAAGGTTGTAGAGCTTGTCCCCTAGTATCAAACAGTAGATAGCTCAATAGGAAGCATATCAAGAAGGACAAATGCCAGGCAAGTGATTGTTAAAAAATAAAAAATTAGAGAACCTTTTCTGATAGCATACTGAAAGGTTAAGTAATCTGCTTTTTGTTTAAAAACAAACAGATGAAGTTTATTGATATTAATTTTCTGTAAATGATGTACAGTTTATGCCCCTGCCCTGTGAGTTTAAGCTCGCAGCCTAGTAAGATTTAAAAATATTTTCTCTTTTTTGCAAAAAATCAATACTGAAACATAACACATTCCATGATGTGTATTAGATCTGGCACAGTTTGCATTAACCTGTAGTCTTAGCAAGGTTTACTGCAAACATTAACTGGAAACTTGCACATTCTCATTTGCCTTTTTTGTGGTTTTATGGGAGGCTTCCACTGTAGGCACATTCATGGACTGAATGCTGAATTTAATACGGCAGGTTGTGCGAGCCGGCTTACCAACGCGGTGACGTCACCACCCTTCCCTGCGAATCGCAGGGACCTCAGCCGTCAGGCTGACGGGAGATTTCCCTTAGGCTCAACTGGCTGGTTTCCTATTGAGTGACGCTGGAAACCCGCGTTCGAGTCCCCAGCGGTGGGGGGCCGACATGAGGCTGCAGCGGCAAGGGCACATACCCACGTGAACCCGAGAGCGCTACACACGTGAATGTGAATTTTACCAATAACACTGCAGTCATTTTCCAGGCCATTTTTTGCAAGATTTTGGTCCACACATGGAGTTACACAACTGATTCATCGGAAAACAAAACCCTTGTGTAACCTTGGCCCATTCAGAACAGAGAGCTTTAGAAGTAACCTTGTTATTTTTGTTTATTCCCAAAGGAGATAAATGAAAAACTGAGAAAAAATGCTGATGACTTTTTGAAGTCAGAAGATCAGTCAGGGGAGTATTTGCAGAGTTAACTAAATGTAAATTAGTATAATTACCATCGCAGCAAGCAAGTGATTTGGCCAACATGGAGAGAAAAGGAGACAGATTTTTAAGCACTTGTGCATTTATTGACCAAGGCTGAATGATTAAGAACTTAAACAGACTAAATGAAATATAACCATTGCATTTCACCTGGACATATCCTGTAGGAAATTCTGTTTTTAATATCAATTAGACAGCATCTTCACGTTGGAAGTCCACTTAAAAACAGGTGATTGAGTACACAGATTTTAATAAATTGCTATTGATATTGTTTCAGACAGTTTAGTAATTCTGTAATTTGTAGGCTATTCTGTGTTTTGTTTGCTTAAGAGCACAATAATGGTTCAAATGAAAGAAGTTAATTCTCCCTGTCCCGCTAGTGTAGTTGTTTGTAGCTAATTGATTTGACTATCTCATCCAGCCATTTCTTGAAAGACACCCCATACTTTCCATTTGCATTCTCTGTGTCTTTTGGTTTTTAGAAAGTTTATTGGGTTGAGGTAGAGAGTTGACATTGTCACTGCATTGGCAATAATTCAATCAGGTCCCTTCATTGTCTTCTCTGGTCAAGACTAAACAGACCAGTTCTTTGTGTGTGATAAATAATCTTTAACATGAGGAACTCTTTCATATGAAGATCTCAGTGCATGTTTCCCATTTTCCTACATTTATAAAATAGTCCAAATCAGTGCTGTTTACCTATCTCAGCCCTGGAGATGGACTGATAGGAAATTTAGAAAGATGTTAGAAAATTGACCTTGTACATTTACACATTACTTTTTTGTGTTTTTCAAAACTCATTATACATAACTTATACCATTTACTTTGTTTTGTCTTGATTCCACAAAGTTTGCATCATGCTTAACAATACGTTTTAATGATTTACCTTATTTGTACTGTCATTTTACTGTGGTTTATTATGCCTTGCTCTGATTTTACCATGGTATTCTGTAGTTTTTTATAAGTTTACTCATGACCAAAAAGGAAAAAGTAGGTCTGTCTCCTTTGGGTGCCTGTTCACAATATGCAATGTCAAAAGCACAGGTTTTTATATGATTAAATAATTAAAGAAGTACACAAGTAAGCCAGAGGAACAATGATCCACACTGACTGGACTCCTGATCACACTTTTCAGCTCCAGTAGTGTGAATGGCAGGGAGGTATTTTTTCAAGTCCCACTCCACCTGCTTTGTTAATGTTTGTTTAGCATTTTTAAGTCAGCCAATATAATTTGAACTCAAGTATCTTGCAGGACTGAGCCTATACAGTACATTGCAACAGTTTTATCCTAAGATCTTAAAGGGTAATCACCCCGTATTTCAATTAAAACACTATGTATACTGTATATAATACAGTAAGCTGAAGTTGTATTGAACTACCTCAAAATATGGTCAGATTCAGAAATAGATTATTTTGCATAAACATAAGCTATGTCATTTGAAATAACCTTCTCTATACCCTTTAACTGGCCCCATGTCCAGCAACCTTATACATGGAACAATTTGTAAATTTGGTCTTTCAGAATCAAGTGGCAACCTGCCAGCAGCCATGTCACCCTGCAACTTACAATTGGCAGCCCACTGAAGCTAAGCAGGTGTGAGCCTGATCAATACCTGGATGGGAGACCTACTGGGAAAAACTAAGGTTGCTGCTGGAAGAAGTGTTAGTGAGGCCAGCAGGGGGTGCTCACCCTGCAGTCCATGTGGGTCCTAATGCCCCAGTATAGTGACGGGGACACTATACTGTAAACAAGCGCCGTCTTTTGGATGAGACGTAAAACCTAAGTCCTGAATCTCTGTGGTCATTAAAAATCCCAGGGTGTTTCTTGAAAAGAGTAGGGGTGTAACCATTGTCCTGGCCAAAATTTCCTATGTCTCCTAATTATCCCCCTCAAGCGGGGTCCGTGCTGCTGCGGGATTAACGCTAGGATGAGAGAGAATCCAGTGGCAACCTAATGAAGCATGCTTGTCAAGGGGTGTGTACAACGGCACCAGAAAAAAGCAGCTGTTCTTTACAAATTCAGGCTTCTCCTGTCTTGGTACAATATAGACTAGCAATTTATTGAAAATATACAGTTTACAATCACCTTTGTGGAAGAAAAGATAACTTTATACATTGGAACAGGTAAAAGTTTATTCCACGGTGAACGGAAAAGAAAAGAGTAAACATATCCTATTCTGTGATGCCACAAAACAAAAGAAAAACAAACATATTTTGCATTGAACTATGCAGAAAATTATTATTCTTCTGTGAGGTGTTAATTCTGCTTGTTTAGGTGTGCTATGTTGTTTAAGATGTTTTAAAAGGCAAGATATAAATATGAGAATCAACTGAAAGACCTCTTCTCCCACAATTTGTAGAGGAATTGATTTCTGCCTTTTTTTGATGATGATGGAAAACATTAAAAAAAACATTTCAGCTTAAAAAAATACATTTTAATGTGACTCAGGACGGAGACGGCTAAATTTCAATTATTTTTCACCTGCTGGCAGCAGTCACTTTGTGAAATATAAGAAGTCTGTAAATGAAGCTAAAAATACATTAAAACATTTTACATTGCAAAAGATTATCTCTATATTGCTGATTTGCTTGGCATTTCTTGGTGACGACTGTGTCTTGCAGGAAGTGTCTCTTTTATTAACAGGGAGCTGGACTGATCTCAGCCGTGTGTGGGAATTGCAGTAAAAAAAAGGATTAATAAGACATTGAGGAACTGTTCTCCAAGTCCCACTCCATCTGCTAATGTGCATGGTTTTATTGGCTAGGGCAGTGCAAAGATGAAATGTTATATGTGTTATTAAATAACAGCTAGGCCACATTGTTAAAGGAAAATAAAAGTAAGTGTAGGGAGTGGACATTTTCAGAGGCAGGAGGGATCAATACTGGGAGATGCTGCAGTATTAAACCACGCTGTTGCCTTTCTCTCAGACAGGAATTTAATCAGTGGGTGATGGGACCTGTTCCATCGGAGGCGATTTCATACCATTACAGTTCACCATGGTTGTTGATAACACTCAGCTCTGGTTTTAAGTTATTTGTTTCTTAAAGAGTTGTTTGTTTAGCCCAATATAAATCCTTTCACATCAAGTTTCAGTGATGAATTGGGTTCTTTTCCAGTGGTTGGCATGGTCAAACATTGGAAGGATTTCCTTTCGTGTTTTGTATTGCTCTGCTTTTATTTCATCTCCATACATTTTGTGTGGTTTAGAATCAATATAGTGCAACATAACAAAAAACATTACCAGTGCTTTTGGCCTACAAAACCTATAAACCCTTTACAAGAAATAAAACAAGGTTACATTCGAAGCAGAAAGATTCGTAAAGTGAAAAGTAACGATATAATAGCTGAAAAAAACATTTTGAAATTGTAACTTAAAGGCACACAAAAGGAGCGTCATTCATGAGCTGTTAAAGACAATCTCAAGGGGAGACAGTCCTGGATGTTCAATGTACAAATGGAAAAGTATACTGTACACAAGGAGTCTCAAACTCAATTAGTAGTATGCATAAGGTCTTCTGTTTTTTTTTAACCTAATTATTTTTGTAGTTACATCTATATCATTTTTCTTAAATTTTTGTTCAAAACATGTACTTCATTAAAAATAGTTAGCTATCAGACAATGTGGAATCTGGCTTAATGTAATTCAATTATTCAGGTAATTAATCACATTATGTAACTAAAAGTGCACTGAAATAAAAACCAGAAGACACTAGGAGATCCAAGAATTGAGTTACATATAACAAACACTGATTTTGTAGGGTACAGCTACACATCTTTTGAATCACCTTTTTGTTATAATGATCCAATTTGTTGTTAGGCCTGTAGATATTCCATTACTAAGAGGTACTTCAGAGAGAAGTATAACCCTTAAGGTTTATGAAACAGACAAAGGAGAAATCTAATTGTTAATTCAGGATATGCCAAAAGCATGATACACATTGGAACCCAATCCTGAGTATAAAGGGTTTGTGACTGCAAATTTTTCTGAAGTTGGATGTCTTTAATATGATTCTGATGTTTTAATTGAAACAGGACCCCTCAATTCTTTGCAACCAGTGTCAAGAAAAGTGTTTTTTTTGTTAATCAGAATTTGGCAATTGGCATATGTCCCTTATTCTCATTATACAAAGCTTAAGTGGTATAATGAGTTTGCATCCCTGCAATTCCCTGAGACAGGATGTCAGTCTTTTGAAGTAATCACCTTTAAAAGACAAATGCAACCCAGTGTCACCTGTATAGCAGTGGGAATTAAGACCCTGTCTGTGAATAATATTACCCAGTAGGAAATGATTGATATTAAACAGCCTCGTCCCTGGAACTGGACCCTGTGGAATGCCAGAGATAATAGTTTCAGTGGAGGGTTTAAATCAATTAAATCCAATGCAAAAAAGCTTTTGGGCTTTTGGGCCATTAACTATTATTCTCATGCAATCCAACTCAAAAGCTTCATTAATACACATGCCTGGGAGGAATTTATCATGGGGTGACAGCTGATTGCTTCTTGCAGCACAGATCCGAAAACGGACAATAATTAGCAATTTAAAAGGTTTTGTCACACCTGAGAATCTGCAAAGAGACTTTTACTACGTCCTTTACTACAACAATTACAACCTGCACTTGACCTATTCCTGAACTGCAAAACAGTTTTTAGCCCACCATCTTTCTGCAATTAACAAAAAAATCTTGCATCTTCCTCTGTGCTCAGAATAGATTTCCTATTCAATGATGTGGCTGTTGTAATTCATCCAGCACCTTATTTTTTAAACTGATCCTGTAATGATCGGTAGTCAATTGATTAAGGAGCTCTGTGTAGCACCATTCCCTGTGAACAGAGTGTAGAGAGATACTAATTTCTCTTTGCTAGTGTTTGGTTAACGTGCTTGGAAGATGAGCAATCTTATTCTGGTTGGATATTCTGTAAGGTACAATTTAGAGTAGTTTATAAAAGTATACTTGCACATCTCTGAATTATGGGAGGAAATTTACCTACTTAGCAAAAAACAAAAATGGAAAGAACATACAAACTCCACACATACTGTACAGGTATCTACAACCAGAATCAAACTCAGATCCCTGGAGCTGTGAGGCAACTACGTCAATGATAACATATAAAAGCTAACATGTTTTTGATGAATGCCAATGTTTACTTTAAATAACCTGATGCATTGATTAAAAAAAGTATTATGTTGATTGAAACTAGTCTTAAGTGAAATTTGGACTAGTAAACAAATGCTAAATCCATATTTTTTCCATATTTCTAAATAATTAGTATTTTCATTTTATTCTTATAAAGTGCTTAGTCTGCTTGAGAAACATAATTGCTTGCCTTTTTAGAAGCTTGTTAATCAGTTGATCATTCAATAAAATAAAGACAAAATAGCTTGGAGATGGTCAGAAATTAGTGATTCCTCAATCTCTGTATTTTGTACTTTCCCTTCCAGTTCTTACAATGATAGTCATTAGAAGACATGAATATGTTACACTGATTACGTCAGTTCTACAGTAGCTCCTGCATTACTGCTGTTTGTCAAGAATACTCCTTCCAGATCTTGATTTATAAACAGAATCAAGAGCACAGCAGAAACACATCTCTCTACAGAGCAACACCACAGAGCAAAATGTTGCATATAGCATAGCACAATGCACAAATAATAAAGCCTGCTTTTCAATCAGTCTGATTTAAACCTTATAAAAAACTGTAACTCTAGAAGAAGTCCGATTTTTTGTACCATGCTAATAATGGAAGAAAGGTAATAGATCTACTGAATGTGTACCCTGCTTCTATATCACAGTCTGGTGTAATTGAAATTTCTGCCACAGACAGACAGTCACTCACCCATCAAGCAATCGAAGGCTGCATTATAGTTACAGTTATCTATGTTTCTGGAACAGAGGGATATATCTGCTCAGCTTTATTTTTTGTTCTTCTGACAGCTGCATTTGCTTGATGATACCCATTGTCAGACTCACAGTGATTTAGCAGTGTGCTTGTATGGCATTTATCAGAAAGTGAAAAGGCAAGAAAAAAAGAAGAAATTCACTTTTTTTCCTGAAGGGCTTGCAAAGACCTTGTAGGTAGTGAACACAGATATGTAATTATGTCCATTGTTAATGTTTTTCAGTATTTATTTGACATGTACAGACTACTCGAACGCTTTTTTAAAAATTTGCCTCACATATTTTAGGTTTGGGTGATCATTCATCTTTGAATCTGCTGAATGTTTTGCAAATGGAGAAGGCTAATTGTAAAGCTGGCTCTTGTGTTTGAAGTGGCTCTCTGGAACAAGTTGCACATTCTTGAAGCATGTTCTCCAAGATCCTTCAAAATAATGGATCGGTCCTGTATTAGAAGGGTAGCTCTTAAACCTGGTGTTTTCACAAACAATAGCAAAAACAATCACTTGCTTCTATACTTTCTAAAATACAGAACGTCACAGTCTCTTGTCACATCCCTGTCACAAAATAAAGGTATCCAAATGAATATGTGATCAAATTCCAAACTGCACAGGTACAAGAAAGGGGACAGGACTTTTAAAACACCCTTTTTCTTTTACTTACTTCTGGTTCAGCAACCCTTTGTCACCCAATCATACCTTATGTAAGTGAGGTACAGTAGGTGTTTCAGAGCCTTCCATGGATCTGTACCTGTGCCTGATCAGTGTGCATGTCCCTGACTTGGCTCTGTTATCAGCTTCAAACCAGGAAGCAACATGGTTAGGGGGGCTGTTTTGTGTAATATTCTCACCCTGGTCCTAAAATTCTAGATTTGTTAGATTGTTTTGTATTTTTCAATTGCAAAATCTGCTATAAACCAAATGAGCAAGATGGTCTAAATAACCTAAATACATGTTTAACCTTTGTTTTTTAAATAGATGCTAGAATTCATCCAACTTTTTGCTTTTAGCCTTAATCAAAGTGTGTGAAAATGAACAACATTTCTGAAACCTGTTGGTCCATCTGTTTAATTGATTTCGGCAGCACATGTTAATTCAATTCATTCATTCATCCAGGATTCATTCATTTTCACCCTGTTGTTCCAGAATTTGTTTCCATCCAGGAGATTGGTTGAGAAATCCATACAGAGCACTTGTGGTTGCATGATGGTTTGGTCAGCATGATATTGATAGTATCCGTATGCCATGGCCTTCTTAGTCACTAGATCTGAAGATCTGATCTTTTCAAATCAGACCTGAAACAGTGTTTTCCACCTTAATCAGTGAGGCATGAGTTGACGTGACTTTCTCAATTGCAGGCTGTGCAATCCACACATAGTGAAACAAAAAATAAAATCCTTGACATCGGTTTCCATTTTTTGTGTAAACTACCTTTATTTCAAATACAATTCTAATCATTGCTGAGAAGTTAAGAGATTCAGTGTCTTTGCATCGACTGTGCAAAGCCTGCCTATGAAAGCACATGTGTTTCTTGTTGCTTTTCTTTGAACTCTTTTTTCAGCACGGCAACATATTTTTGGTAATAATAGTACCCTAAAGTACTGAACAGAATATGCGGTACAGTAATACCACTTCATCATAAAGAGCTCCATAAATCTAAAGCCTTGCATCATAAATGATGGCATGCTGCCCTGAGTAGACATGTAGACCTGTTCATAAAACAAGTATGAACTTTTCACAGAAAAGGCTGTTTCCATTATTTTTCTACTTGAACTCTTGAAGATAAATCCCATAGATTTATTAACATATTAACAGGAGGCCCAAGAGACGTAGTGAAGATGAATCTTGAAGTAATTCAAAAACTTAAATAAGAAGACATCCCTGCAATGCTTATTTTAATATGACTCACATCAATAGTCTACTTAAATGGAATGTTGCATTTTAAACTGATTTACCCCAGGCTGTAATTTGTAACTTCTTGTTTTTTTAATCAAATGTTTTCAATTGTAGGGTGTCTCTGAAAGACAATTAATAAGATGTTATTTGTAAGGATTTATAGACTCCACAGCTGATGCAATATTTATACACTCAAGTACTTAGCCATTAAAAGATTCGATAAGCACTGTTTATTTTGCAATACAGGAAACACAGTGCATCTCTATTAAGTATATTTAGTCTAACCTTAACTCGAAATTTGCTATTGTACATTTAAAATATTGCATGACCTGTACCACGGCATGGCTTGAAAGGCTGAGTGCTTTGTACTAACTCATGCTGAAACATGGAAAGGGAGCATTCTTAACAAGCTCATTTTTCACTGCTTTCAGCCTGTGCCACCAGCTAGCCCTGCCTTCTTGTCATTTATTACCCTTATTTCCTAGAACTGCTCCGGTGTTCTCTGTATCTCCAGATCCGAATTGTTTGCTACAGATACATGTTGAAGGTGATGCTATTTGGAAACAGATGTCGGTACATAATTATGTCTCCTGCTGTTTTGGGTAGATCATGCTTAACCTTTTCAAATTTAAATGGATGTGCCAGAGTAATCAGCAGGAGACTCCAATGGGAGAATTACTTCTGTCCATCAAGTAAGTCGCAGTGTGCACATTTGAGTCCCAACAGGGGCTCCACTGATTCGGTGAAGGAAATTGAAATACGAATGCGTGGGTCCTTATGATTTAAGAGTTTTATCGTTGTTTATATGCACACAATAAACCTTTTGTACTTCCTTTGTTATGTTAGTACACAATATTAAAAGCAGACCTTAAAAAAAACAGCATTTTAGCTTCTATGTTTTGTAATTTTTTCTTTTATTAGACAAAAGACTGCACATTCTGTATAGTAAGATTGAAGTGCCAACTCTGTCATCTTACTCCCTATTTAGTCAAATGCTATGCTTAAAGGAGTGTATTGCTTAATTTTCTACTTGTACTGTATGTCCTATAATTTTTGTAGTCTTCTGTGATTTCTGTACATTTTAAAATGTGCTGTGCAAGCACTTCTCAGGGGCTTTATAGGAAAGTGGGATATATCAGTATTGGACACTCTTGACTTAGTTAAGGAATTTCATACCAGAACAAACACAAATGATCCACAAGCAGGAATGTTTGGTATATCCTGTATAAAATAGTCATACACCATATCTTTCATGAAACCACACTTTATTTCTCCAGCACCTTTTTGCTCACCTTATACAGCATCATTTAAGGACACAGATGTTCATGTTTTTATCTGTTGCTTCAAAACAGGAGAATCAGTGAATATGGTAAAATTATTATATTAAATGGCCTTCAGTGGATTTGTACATTTAATCTGCAACAAATTCTTTAAGTGGATGGAGGATACATTTGTGAGGCCTGACATAATGAATATATTGTTGATTACTTTTCAATGCTAGTTTTTTTTTAGGAAGAATATTTGCACTGTGAATAAGAAAATGGCATAAGTGTCTAAGAAACTATAGTTTAAGGTACATTTATCATTACAGAAGTAAGCAGATTTAAGTGGGAATGGTTGGTAGCTCCCAAAGAACAACTAAGGGTTAATAACTCACTGAAAATTAGAAAGAAAGGAGAAAAAGATGTTTGTGTTCTTCACTTTCCAGCATGGAATTAACCTTTGCTTTAAACATGTGCCTTATATTTCTCTGTACTTTTGTACTTTTCAGGATCTGACATTTGGTGTTGGTATTTTGTGAATATGACAAATGGGTTTCACCTTGGTGGTGTTAGAGGGGAGCCCCCATTATCTGTAATGCACTTTGAGTGGAGTGTCCAGAAAATTATTATTATTATTATTATCATAAATGTATTTGGATTATTTCTGACTGTGCATGGAACAGAGGAATATATATTTTCATTCTCATACTGGTCAATCGATCAGTCACCATGAGTGAATACCACATGCTCCACTTGACCGTTTTCAATTAGGACAAGTTTGCAGCTGAACTGCCACTGTCATACTGGGCTGAATATCATTATAAAGCAGAGTTTGCTCATCCTTGTCATCACAGGATTTATTTGGTGTTTTTGATCCCAGCTGGACTCTTTGATTCCTTAATAGAACCCATAACTGGATTAATAATGCGATTGGTTAGACTTTTTAAAAAGCCTAAAAGAGTATAGTTCTCCGTTTTGTAGAAACATTTTAGGTAACTTTAAAATAACTTTTAAAATGTCCTATAGCTGCAAATCTGAATACAATGGTTTAATTAGTAAATAATCAATTCAATCTGGGGGTCAATTGAATTAAGTGAATTAAGAACTCAGACTAGTCAGACTGAGCTGATCTTTTAATATAATGAAAATTTAATAGCTCTGTTCAGTGGGTTGGAACAAACAGAGAAATGGACATGATAGTTCTTTGTGCATCCATTGATTTTCTCTGGAAATCTTTAATTGGAACATTTAACTAGTGTATTTTAGCTGAATATTTAGTACAGTAGGCATGAATTTTCTCAGTAGCATGTGTGCCAGCAGATTGCCTCCTAGATGTGTAGCAAACCATCACATTTAAAGCATAGAGCCTTCATTAGGCTCCTCTCTTGGTGGTTCAAGTTAAGGACAGAAGTGAATCATCTTCACTAATGAGAAACTTTATTGCTGTCAGCACTTTCTCTCTGCAGATTCTACATTATAGAGTTCAGTGCCAGTGGTACCCTTAGTGGAGGACTTTCAAAATTGCTTATTTAAGAAAGCGGAGGTGCAGCAATCTATTTATACATCCAGAAAAAAAAAACAAATATGAGAAATGGAAGGTGAAGATAGAGGAGATTTCCATTTTGGGCTTGGCTAAACTGCCTTGTGACAAGGAAAAACTAGAACGGAATATGCAATTCTAAAATTCAGTCAGATTTAAAATAGTTGGGATATAAATGCATTTTTGTGTAAAGTAAATGGTGTGAAACTTAATGAAGATTAGTAAATTAAAAATCATCTTAAAAATATATAGGCAAATAAATAAACAAGAAGAGGTAACTGGCTGTGAGATAAAGAATAATTTCAAAATATAAATTGCCTTTGTACTTTACAACAGGCTGCTTGACCACTATGTCTGTACAAACATACGGATGTGAAAATTGTTGACAAAAGCCCCAGGTATCATGCTGTAAAGATTAAGCATTGTGTAATAAAACCTTATATTGTAGCTGCTACTTCTTATGTAAAAAAATGTGACTTTTGCATTTCTTTTGTTCATTTTGTATGCCATCTGAAAATAACTTTGTTTTTCATATCAACAATGGACATTGAAAATAATATCCATTTTAATACTCTCATTTAGACAACTGTGACATTTCCAAACACATTCTTTGAACAATCCACAGAGACACAGAGCTCTTTTTATCCCCAGTCAAGAGAGAGGCACCAGACCTCTTGTAGCGTGCTCTGTGCCTCTGGGGCTCCATTAAACAATCAAGTCAGAACTCTTCCCCTGTGATCACGCTAAGTAATGGGGAATGGGTTCTGCTATTATAATGGCCAAAAGCAAATGGGGAGTGACTTTTAATTGATTCATTAAAATGCAGATGACTTAAAATAAGCAGCCGGGCCAGGATAGAAAATGAAACAGCAAAAGACACCTGCGACAGAATCTAACATAAAATACGCTGTCAGGCACAAAAAATAGAATGATTTGAGGCACTGTGGGCTTTGCCTTTCTTAAATTTTCACCAAGACAGCAGTTGGAATCACGGAAACAAGGCTTAAAGAGAGTAATGTAACAAACAGTAAAATGTTTCTAACAACAATTTGGGAAAGATGGAAGAAGTGAAAGAAAAGGACCAAATATCAAAAAGAGCATTCAGGGGCAGGAACATACCTTAAATGAATCAAATAATATGGCTCTGAGAAACAAAGCATTCACAAGGTATAGTGTTAAGAGTATACTATACTGTATATTACCAAATTCAGAGTGTAAAAAAGAAGGAATAATCATTCTTGGAAGGATTGTGAAAACCATCAGGGATATTTGCCGCTGAAACTGAAATGTTAGACTTTACTACCGACTGCTTTATTCCTGTTTGTCAGAGCACCTACCAGGGGGAATGTCTGTATCGATCAAATGTTTTCAAACAATCAAGACAGAGTAAGAAGAACAAGAGACAACCACTTAGAAAATGTCATCATAATGTGGGTGTGCTTTGAAATATATATTTTTTAAACTGTATAGTTATACTCTACAACACAAGGTATATAAAGCACATTTTGAAGAAATAATTTGCACTTAAACAAGATCGGGCCAAAACAGGGAAGAATGTTGCATTAGAGGCTAAAATAAATAAAAATGTAAAAAAAAAGCATCACACCAGCAGCTACATCAGCAAAGGAAAATGAATTGCCTTTGTCTGCTACAGTATATCATAATGTGAAAACAGAGAGTGGACATATAGTGTCTTCTATGATTTCTTAAGTCTGCTTAACACAAAATTTAAATAGATAGTGGTTAAATAGATTCTACATATATCAAAGAGGTAAGAGTATATACAACAGATCTTCAGGTATATTTGGCGAGTGCCAGCATGAAACGGAGATGTCTGAAGTAAACAGGCATAGGACACAGACACAGGCATAAAAAATAAAACTGAAAGTTTGGAAAAGCCAGATCTCCCATAGACAGTTAAAATGCTGTAGAGTGAATAATTTAAGATGAGGTCACTTCCCTTTCCATATGAATTTAGAAACTCCTGAATGTAATTTGTCCAAATAACCAAAGGGTAGAAAAAGCCAAATCAAAGAACCCACAAATAATTCCATTGAGGAAGCACATTCATTTTAGTTATAGAGACATATGCCTGGGGAGAATTAAAGAAATGAGTCCATCTATTCTAGAGAATATCAGCCTGTTTAAAGGTGTAATTAAGGTTGTTTACTGTGAGCTTACAAAAAGAAGTAAATATCAGTATTAAAGTGTTTGACTACTGGCACAGTCAGATTTAGGCTAGCTTTATCATTTGATTTATACCCTGATTGAGCATTAAAATTGCTGAAATATCAGATGAGGCTGGGAGTAAGAGACATTCATAATCCAATAATAATCTTCAATATTATTACCTGTGATAATGAGAAAAGTAGTACATTGATGGAGAACCTGTCTTAGAAGTACCAAGAATAAGCCAAACAACAATGAAAGTGCCTCTAGATGTAGTTAGATTGGAAGAATACTTGATACCTGAAAGCAGAACAGAATATTCCCATTTAGGATAATCGAAAGCTTTCTGAATCTAAAAAGGTACAAGGGGAAACAGTGTCTATATGTCTGTATTCATTAATGTAATAGGGAGAATACAGAAAATGTTATCAGAAGCCATATGCTCTTAAAATAAAATAAAATTTGATTGTGGTGAAGTAATTTAGTCATATAAATCTCCAACTGAAGTGAAAGTGCATTTATGAAACATTTTATGGCCAAGAAAATCTGTGAAATGAGATGACAGCTTGCACAAAGTACAGAATCTTTTTCTTTTTTTTCATTAATAGGATTATAATGGTAGTATTAGCATCACTTCGGAAAAAGAACTTTCCTCAACTGCCTTATGTATTATGTGGAATATAGGAGGATCTAACTGAGCCCAAGAAGTCTAAAAGGTAAAATTCAGGAGGAATGCCATCAATACAAGAAATTATACCCTTTGTCATGTTCTGCTCCACGTACAATACTTTAACTCAGATTGAGATATAGGCACTTTTAGCAAGGCTGACTCTGCAGAAAAAAGACTAAGCAAATGAAAAATATATTGTACTCCATTTCAGATCAAATTGAGCTTTTGAACTATATAGAGTCAAACATCTGAAATGTATAGTTTATCTGCACTGGATCTGACAGCAATGTCCCCATGCTAATCTATAGAATATCTGCTGTTCACTTTTTCATTACATCATCTCTACAGCTAGTAAATGGATGAGTAGACTACAATTAGAATAATAATTCTGCCTAACTCTACTTTTGTAGACAAAAGAGCAGTTGAGCATATTCTAGAAAAATTAAACAACAGTTTACAATACAGTAATTTTTCTAGGATGGAATCTGTGCAGTTGTAATCCAAATAAACTAATAATAAATAAAATATAAATTTAAAAATAATGCAAATAATAAAGTCTTTGAATGTGTTTATCTGAAATTGAGTGGTGTCGACTGAAACACATTTCAAATCAAGAATTAGTTTGAAACATTGTTTTGTAACAGTGAGGTATTGAAAATATGAGCTGATGGCAGGCAAAGGCTTTAAAAGATAAAACCTGCTAAATTTGTAGAGTGATCTGATAGCAACATCCCTTCATTTCACCCACTAAAGAACTTCTGAGTTATTATATTATATTAAAATATACTGTAACCACCATATTTACCACAGAAAATTTGCTGTAGATGCCTGAGACAAGACATTCGCTTTATAATGACTTCATTCCATCCAATATGGTATCCATGACAGCATTCATATCTATAGTACATTCAGAATAAGACTGTATGTAAGACAGAATTAACCACAGAAGTTAATAAATGTAGTAAAACAAATGTAGTTAGTAGCCAAATAGCTGGTTTCAGGCTATCATTCTAGTAGACAGTAGGGTGGTCAGATGATCTGATTTGAAAGTTAATTCTATATTAAATACAATTGGTATCGAAGACTCACCAGTGCTTCAGTGTATTACCCATTCACAAATATATCATCATTATTGGAGCCATACTGTAGGATTCGAAGGATTCTAATACTGGTCCAGGAGAAGCCCTAAAGTCCTGTTTATTGTTTTTTTTTTGTTTCATCTGACGCCTTGTTGCCTTGACGCCTGAATTGAATTATTGTGCTTGACTGTTTAGGTTTTTTTTTTTAACCTGTTCTTTACTCCGTCATTAGTTTCAGAATTTCCCTACTTTAAGCCTATTCTTCCAACAATGTCAGCATTGAGGGTGGGAGGAATGTAAATTCTAAATTAATGAAGGTTTGATGAGCAGACACAGGAGGGAATCACACTGCATACAATACAATACTCCGACAATAAACATTTTCTTTTGTAAAATCAAGTTACATTTCAGCTGTCCCTGCTGAATGAAACAATTGGTATTAGATTGATAAAAATAACAGACACCAATCGACCTTTTAATGGCTGAAACAATTTTAGAATATCCCTTAAACTGAAAAAAATAAATTAATTAGCCTATGATAAAAACTTTCAGGGTCCCTCAGGACAAGGGTTGGGAACCACATTTCTTAACAGTTTTGCGTAACTTATTGTTAGAGTTCTAGACTTGAACATGAAACAGCAGTAACGAGTTAACTGAGGTTATCATGTGGTATATTTAGATTTCAAAAGATCAGGTTTGCAGATAATCCCAAAGTCAGAGCACACCAAACTGTAGAAGTGAGCAAACAGTATCTTGTTCATGAAATCTAATATACCTTAGAAAAGTAAGGTTTGGTTCATGCAGGTAGAAGAAATAAACTGCAAAAACCAACAGCATCAACCTGAAACTGGAGGCACCGTTTTTTTAAGAGTTGTGTGAACAAGCTACCCAGTCATGTTAGCCAAGTTAGAACCAGCAGGAGGTGATTTCTTCTTAATTCAGTTCTTCACAATTTCTGGTCATTGTAACTGTTTTGTTTTCTGAATCATATTCAGTTCAAATGTAACTAAGAACTGCCATACAAGTAGGGAATATCAATTTTTTCTAAGAAGCATCATACGGAAATGAGGCCTGTGTGAATTTGATGATACCGATTTGTTTCATGCCTGTTATCAGCTGGAGTTTAATAATAATCTAATAGTAAGTAAGACTAGTTTTACTCTTCTGTCTGCACTCTCCTTTTCTTCATGCCTTGTTGTAGCAGGATATCTGTGGATTACCCCAGTACCTATTAACTAATCTGCCAGTCACAGTCTTCACCTTTTTTCGTTTTCTTTGGTTTTTTTAATGGATTATTAGTGCACGATTCTTACTTTCTGTGAGGACTCCAAGTACTCAAAGCCTATAGTGATTGTAAGATGTTTTTCTTGCAATTTTTGGAACTGCTAGTATTTGACCACAAGTTCTTGCAGGTGTAATGGAAAAGATAAGCCATTACATTTCTAACAAAATCCCAGGTTCTACATCAGCCAATACAGTGTTTAATATTCAAAAACACGATCAGATTGTTTGTAATGAACTCTAGTGGTTCAACAAAAAAAAAAATCCAATTTGCACCTGAGTGCTTGCCATGTCCATTTTTATACCCTTAATGCACACTGCTTTCCCTCAAAACTCCAGAAATTAAATACCCAGATAAATACAGCAGAATGAGTGTGTGAAAATGGAATTACTGCATAGACCAAGATAGTCACTTCTCTGGCATCTGATTTTCAACATGCTGCCCATAACACAACCTGAGCTACCAAACTGGAAGGCAGCAGACCATGAAAGATGGAAGAATGCCCGCATATTATTAAGTAGAAGCACCATACAATAAGCCCTTGACTGCATCAGTGGCAGTGCTTGAACCTTCTCTGTCCTTCTCCCAGCACCATGGACACAAGTAAAACAGCTCCATACTACACACAATAGGATAGGACAGAATCCAATGATACCAGGGAGGAATTCAAAGGCTCCCAGTACAGTACCTGCATCTTTTTAACTACAGTTCATTTAGTCAACCATATTCTGTTAATTACAGTAACTGCAAGTTGCCTATATTAAAGTTATCATTTAGCAAGCATTTTGTTGTTCATAACCCTATTTAGAATACGGGAGAAGAGACAGTTTGCCAAGGCTTAACAATATACAGTATGGACATTTCAAAAACACGTAAAATAATGTCCACAATGCACTGTGGAACATACAAAACAAACTAGGAACTCATCTCCTGTGATATTTTCTACAAAGGGCAGACAAGGGGAAGGTATTTTCTACTGTTAAATAGGTATACCTTTAAGGATTTTTGAATGTACAATGAATTTTGTAGAAGTGATATTTTGCATGTTATAATATTGACCATTTCAGAGTTATATGAGCAAGAATGTAAACTATCATGTGCTTTTAATGGTGAGAGTTAATAGTTTTCTTAATAGTGCCAAAAATACCAGTACTAGGGAATTAACATTGCAAAATATCTGGTATGTATTGTGGAGTGCTTTTTTATTATTGTGTTTTTTAATTTATATAATTATTATTTTATATTTTTACTGAGTTATTAAATTACAAAATAATATCAAAATCAACAGAATGTTCAATGAAATGAAAGTCATAATTTCTGTGTTTGCTTGTCTAAGTATTTGGTTGGCACAACTCAACTACCTTTGACTTGGAAGGCAACCAGGCACAATATGAATACAAATGTATGTGTAATGTCTTTCCATCTTGTAGGTTTGTTTATCAATTAAAAATCATTGTAAGTCATTGATTAGCTAAATTAGAAGAACCTTAGTGGTACTTCATCTTCTTAAATGTTACCATGTACTCATCCTATGTGTAACTGTGTGATCATGGAGATTGCCATGCTTTGCCCTGATGAGCATTTTGAAAATTCGGGCTGCCTATAGACGCAAGTCAGGCAAAAAAAAATATGAGTACACTTCTAGAATAAATCATTTTAAATTGTATTGTGTCAGCTATAGGATAAACTCATAAGTATTTGAGACATCAGGGAAGGAAAAATGTAAATATGGTCTGAGACAACCACAAAATAAGTAGCTGAGTTGTTAAGATCGATTAAGATGAAACAGCTGACAGTTCCAGATAATAAACCAAGATAACGTCAATACAAAGTCCTAAGGGACTCCTGGTTTCCCCATCAGAAATGATAGCAAGTGTATTCTTTTTCTAATCAAAGTTATAGCAGCATCCTGTTCAAGCTGATTGATAACAGGAGCTTTATTTGCACACTGCACTGTGAGGAAGAAGCAGATCTCATTAATGCAATACTAGCTTTTAGAAGCTACAAACAAAAATCACTGTGCATTTTAATTGAATGAAACATGATAGAAACATATATATATACACACTATCAAGCAGCATTAGCTTGCAAAGAGTTCCTTAGTTGGGATTCAGGTGAAGACAGGTAAAGTTTGGATTGAGGTGGTATATTATACGTCTTAAAATGTAATTGTACATCTGGAATATTTGGAATGCTTTTCTGCATGTTTCTGGAAAGCCCCAGCTGATGTCTTGAATTTCTGAGTTCTTTTTTTCATTTGCAGATCTAAAAAGCTCTTTCCAAGAATGATGCACTATGTGGAGGCTTAGGAAACACTTGAGTCTAGTCTCTGTAAAAATCTGCTTCATTCATTAAAGAATCCCTTTAAAACACTTGAGGAAAGGTTAAGCTAATTGATTTAACAATGAACATCACTGAAGTACTTTACACATACAAATCCATCTGGTTGCTCATAGACCTTATCAGTGTGGAAATTTTCCATGAAATGTGGATGTGGATTATTGTGACTTTCACAGTTCTTTGTATCTGTCTATGTGAAATCCCCTTTTCAGAAAATGTGTTATGACATATATCCACTGTAATTATACTGGTCTAGGGACAATTTATGTGTATCAACTTATATACTTCTCTGCAGGCTTGTTAGAAAATGGAAAAATACCCATAAAATGTCAACCACTTATACCGTATATAATATATAAAGACAACTGCTTTCAATTATATCCAAAATGTATTATAGGTTTCAGTACCATTGTTCTTTATTAAAGTTTATTTTCTTTAAAAACAGCAGCCCAGATAGCCAACTAGCAGACGGCAAAGTTAGTCCAACATCACTTGTTTCATTGGGCTTAAGGAATATTGTTTAGAGGCCAGCAATGTGGGCCTACTGTATACATTAAAATAAATAATTAGTATTTAATTATATATGAGATTGTGGAGACAAACCATTTCTAGAAGCCTTGGGCTCCACTTCTTTTTCATTTAAGATAACTTATTTTTAATCCTTTAATATTATTTTCTTTAAATCGCCCTTTAAAATGTTGAATTCTTAAAGATCATAATCTAAAAAATACAAAAGGTTACATAAACAAACAAGAGACCCAGTCATGTCATTACGGTTACTCACGTGGCTGTTCAACTGGCTCAACCAACCACAACCAGTGTTCCACCAAACTGGCTTACTGCCATTTATAAGCTGTTAGTTTATGTGAATTCTCACTATGAATTTAGAAGTGCAGTTAAGTATTAGTAGGAATAGTGGAATCGTTTTTTAGATATGGTGCACACTTGCATAAACAACATATCCAGGTAATTAAGAAAATATTGGATTAGTGGATCTGCCAGTGTGTTATCACTTGACTTTTATTTAGGAATCCTGGTAGTACAGTACATTAGTAGACATTTTGGTTAGGCTGAGAAACCTTTACAGTATATGCCTTACTGCAGCAAATACCTAAATTAATCTTTGTTTATGTTTTTCAGAACAGTTCAGGTAGAAAAAATTACGACAGGGGGCTGAAATGATTTCAATTCAGTATTTCAGTTAAT
Organism: Atractosteus spatula; assembly: GCF_055471065.1. Classification (NCBI taxonomy): domain Eukaryota; kingdom Metazoa; phylum Chordata; class Actinopteri; order Semionotiformes; family Lepisosteidae; genus Atractosteus; species Atractosteus spatula. Next base: position 5,257,356 of record NC_142728.1, on the reverse strand, counting down.
CTCTTTTGATGTTTCTTTTTAAAATGATTATAAATGCAGTTTCAGAGGTACAAGTACATTGGAAGAGACATGTATTTATTTTATGACACACCTGCTCCCTTTAAATTATCTATTTTCTAGATAAATTGATTTCACAATGGGAGCACTAGCTCTATCCATTGCCTACTGCTTTAGGAAAGTTCAAACTGTATCCATCTGACAGTAGTGTTGCGAAGATGTTTCTTAAAACCTTTAGAAATTTGACATTTAAAGATCACAGTAATATACTGGAGCCTGTAATAAAACATTAAGCCAGAAGGCTGAATATACAGTTTGTATTTCTATTCAGTCATCTGGTATAGTCAGCTGTTATCTGATTTTGAGAATGCTCTTGTCAGTTACTTTAAAGATTGAACTCAAAATAGAGAGAGAGAGAAATCACTTTATTGGCCATATACAATTTCTTGTATTAGGAATTTGTCTTTTTGCATACCCCAACTTGCTCTCCATGAGACACACAGACATACAAACAGGGAGAAGCCTGGGGTCAGAGCGCAGGGTCAGCCATATACGGTGCCCCTGGAGCAGTTGGAGTTAAGGGCCTTGCTCAGGGGCCCAACAGAGTAGGATTCCTCTGCAGGCCACGGGATACGAAGCGACAGCCTTCCAGCCACAGGTGTAGATCCTTAGCCACAGAGCCACTGCACCACCCATATAATGGCTTTGTCAATGATATATGAAGGATCTACCCTGCCAAAGAAAAAAGACCACATTGGGAAAGCCTTGGTTTTTGAAGTTGGTCCCATCACTGCATAATCTGAGAATGAGATTTAGCTAACCAGCGAGTGCTATGGGGAAATCTATGAATCAGGTTGAACGATAAATTTGGCTTCTGTATTTTTCTGATATTTTCTCTGAGTCTTTGAATTCATTTAATAGGACCTAGGCAGAAAGATAAGCATAATCATGATGAGGGGAGTTAAAATCGAGGAACTATTCAATTGAAATGATCTTCTCTGCTGTGGTATGTTTTCTGTAACTGTCAGCCTGTCATCTCCCTGTATAAATTACAGTTTATACAGTACAGCAAGTGCAGGAAATCAGATTGCTGAACAAGCATGCCACTTTTTGGAAAAACATGAAACGGCCAGAGGGACTATACTGTATTTATACTCTATATGTGCTGTTGGCTATATGCTGGATATGCAGGAAATGCATTGATTTTGGTTGTAGCGAAAAGTGCCTAGCATGGATGGTGACTGTATACTGTGAAATGAACTTTGGACAAGACAGTTGTGTGTGTTAGAAGGTTGTTGATACCATAAGGGCGGAGTGGTGGCTCTGTGGCTAAGGATCTGCGCCTGTGACTGGAAGGTTGCTGGTTCAAATCCCGTAGCCGGCAGAGGAATCCTACTCCGTTGGGCCCCTGAGCAAGACCCTTAACCCCAAACTGCTCCAGGGGCGCCGTACAATGGCTGACGCTGCGCTCTGACCCCAAGCTTCTCTCCCTGTCTGTGTGTCTGTGTTTCATGGAGAAAAGCTGGGGTATGTGAAAAGACGAATTCCTAATGCAAGAAATTGTATAGGGCTACAATATTTCTGTAAGAAGGGCTCAAGTTGAAACGTTTAAGTTGTAAAATTGAGAGGTTTTGATTGATGACCTTGGTGAGAAAAAAGTTTTTAAGGTGGAAGGGAAGGGCAAGTGGAATTTGCCTCTGGGTGTGAAAATTCTTCATGGGGCTGATGTTCTGAGGCCTGTAACTCAGGTGAGGGATCTATCAAGGATTTGTGAACGGATCACGATTGTCAATGAAAATAGACCCCAGTGGTTAGGTTCATCACTAAGCAAAGGACAATATCTAAGAAAATATAAGAAAAGAAGTATGTTTTTTGTATGTTTGTGATAGAAGGAGCTGTAAAGGAGATAACTGTGTGAATGAGTATTGGTATGCATAGCTATTTTCAGTCTTGGTTACTTAATGATGAGTCTTAGGAAAGATTGATGGAAGGCAGAAAATTAACAGAAAACTTCAGAAACAAACATATGAATATGGCACACTATATTTACCAATACTTTTAATTGTCATTTGTTCTTCAGTTGTGCAAATTTGTCGAACAGCTTGCTTTCATAAATTGCATCATGCAATCTGATTAGTAATTGCTTTGTGATTTGTTGTACTCTGTTCCTTTTAAGTTCTTTGCTCTATAAGCTCCTTTGAAGAGTGCTTCAGGCAGGCAAGTTAATCAAGCAAACAGCTCTTTGCACCTACGGAATCAATAATCCTGAATGACCATGCTTTAAATAAATAAAACTTCAAAACTACTCCTGGCTTTTAAAATTCCGTCCATATGGCACTGTTTGTTCTTTGCAGTAATTAATTCCAAGGTTCAAAGTGGGAATGTCTGCATATCATTTATGGCTGTAAAGATTTTTTAAAGTTTGAGATTCATTTAACAGCTTGTGATTATTCAATACATATTTTATTAACAGTTTCCGCATTCAAAAGCTTAACAATATTTTGTTACTAATTACTCATAGAATCTGAAATCCTGTATTCTTATGTAATTGAGTTCTATAGGTGAAGTCCTTGAAAGAGCATCTAGTCTTTTATTTCTTTGGTGTTAGGGCACATTAAAAAGGTTGTTGCTAAAGGATTTTATCTACAAAGCTACAACAAAGAAAAAGAGATGGAGTGGTCAGTGGAGCCGTGGAGCTTCCAATTTCTTCTTCTCTGGAGAGCTGGACTCATATCAAGCCATGGTGCCTCTTAAAAAAACATTTCTCATCTCAGTCCAGGGTTCAATGCATATTCAGAAGTCTAAAACCCACTGTATGTATTCATCACCCTTTTGGCCACTTTTAAACAGCTAACTTGTGTCAGGTTTAGTAATTGTTTGGTTTTTAGATTGGCCAGATTCTGTAACTTTCCCTACACCCAAAATAGCATCCAGATGTAAAGTGTATATTTAATCAGGTGTGTTTTGAAATAAAAGAGGTATGTTTCATTTTATCCAGCATTGTTATAACATGTTCATATATAGCGTTTTTGTAAACTTTGGGCATACTCATTTTCTCATCTCCTACCAGCTCTACCGGGTTTGTCAATGTCTCCTCTCTCCTCTGCTTGCATCTCACCTCTTCTCTGCAGCATCTGTTGGTTTTTGTTTACTGTTTACAGTGAATTGAAAAATAGTTTTTTCAGTGTTATGTGCTGCTCATTTTTACAAAGGTGGATCTGTTTAATTCGAGTGGAGGTTATTACCTTCAGCAGGGGATTAAAGAGAAGTAACAATGTCTCTCCGGACACTATTTTCTACAGTGTGTTCTGATTCCCCCTTCCCCTTCTCCTCCTCTCCACAGGTGGCACAATGTTTGGCCGCACTGGAGACTCTGGATCAGAGGCAGATGATGAAACTCAGCTCAAGTTCTACACAGAACAGCACAGGGGGCGGCGCAGGAGTAAAGGTGGGAAAGCCTCTATATTTCTTAACTTCCCACTGCTTCTGAAAGATTTTCTGCCCTTATGTTTGCCTATAAGCCTGACATTCCTTTACGAATGCTTCAAGTCCTCTCCTTTGCCTAAACCAAGGGTTTTTTTAGGTTGATTCTCAGGTTTCAGGCTTTGATTTGACCACTTTTCTTTCTTTGATGGTGGCATCAAGTACCATTTTAAAGATCGTTGATCTTGCACTGTCATGTCACAGAAGCAAGTTCTGTATGTCTGTCTTTCCTGATTACATCATTAGTGCTGCACCTACTACTCATATCCCTTTACATGATATGACATGAAGTCTGTTTGTTGCTAAGTTGGTAATGAATTTCAGACAGTGTCATGGCCTTTGTGTGCACGACTTGAATTACGCTGCACACTTTTAATGTTTGACCGCATTAGAACAAAGTTATCTATCTTTTAACTGTTATTTGGAGTTACCATGGCTACTTAGTACACTCATGTGGGGTCATGTTGATGGTATTATGACTCTCTTATCTATGAAAATCCCACTTGGAAAATGTGCATTCAACTGCAAGAAATCTTGTTACCATATTTATTGAAATACCTTAATATCTCACAGACACAACATGTAGTAGAGATAAACAATGTTGGCTCCTTTATAGCTGTCGTTTACAGCTTGTCACTTATACTAATAGCAATATGGAAAATCTATCTTGAACAGTCTGGTTTTGGGAGAGGAGAAGATAACCTTGCTCCTGTAAGGACAGTAATTATGCTTCCTGGAAAGTATTCTGGAGTTAGGAAATATAACTTTGAACTTCACTTTGCCTGTTCTTTCTTCTGCCTTCTCTTATTTTCTTTGCTTTTTTCATCAGATAATCCACCTCCGTTTTCACAACAGATATAAAAATGCACTATGACATGCTATTTATTTTACAAAACCAGACCATGCTTTAACAAAGCAAAATATTATTAAAATATTAAATTAAATTAAAATATTATTTATTAATATTGTTTTGCAAAAGAATGGTACAGTAAACACACAGTTTTTACGACTTTGCTTTTACAGATTTTGGATTTAATATACAAAATCTGCTACAGGGAAGTTCTGTTTATAAAATCAAAACTGGACTTTCTTCACAATAAAAGACATTAAAATATAAAAAAAAACGATAGAAAACTTTTCTTGTACAACATACCTTTAAATAGGTCTCAAAGGCTTGACTATCGATGGTCTCCCATAGGGTCAGGCAATTGGTATTGGGCGTACTGTAGGAGGAACATACTGTAAATTGATTTTTTCTTCATGGGACTTATTAGGTTTGAAACGAAATAATATTGTGTGGATGGATGGAGTGTGTTTGTCAGAGTTTCACCTGTTTCTATTAGTTGTGCCTTATAGTTCTAGTAAAGGAATCTAAGTTTATAAAGTCAGGTGGTCATTATCATGGAAGTAACCCTGACTGAAACATAGGGGTCGGCAAATTGCGTAAGATGAGTGTTATTTATGTTTTGTATGATTTAGTAAATTTGTACACCAAAAGTACACAAATACAGATAAATAAAGATAAATGCTACAAACTGTACAGTAGGTTTAGAAATCAGGAATATCAATGGTACCCTGTAGGGCAGTTGCTTGCGATGAGTGTTTTTTGTGTTATATATCCTTTAGCAAATTTTATATAATATATTTATGATACATTAAATAATGATCTTGTGTGTTTATGATAAAAAAGACTCAGGAACAGTTGTCATTGACTGTGTTGATTGCAAATGTTAAAAGATCCAGAAAGCATATAGTGTGTATATATATTGTTATAGGTTTAGGTGACTGAGAAGTGTCTCTTAGATTTTAGATAAAGCTTGTGACACTGGGAAGAGTAAACACTTCTAACTTCAAAGCAGGGAGGATGTTTGCTGAGGTCTAGGGGGTCCCTTGAGCAAAAACAAAAATAAGGTAAAGTTTACCTTAGTATATCTAGGTAAGTTGTGGATTAATGATTGTCAAGGAGCAGTACAGACACACAATATACAGTAAGATCACATTAAGAGAAGAGGAAAGAAAGGAAGAAACAAGAAGCAGACAACAAGGAGAAGAGAGAGGAGTCCAGATGATTTGGGTGAGAGCCCCTACTTCATGATCTTCCAAATCAAATTTGACTGGAGTTAAGTATTTGAACCTTGTTAGAGAGGACCTGCTATTCTGTGTTTTTAGGGAACTTGGTTTCCTGGGTAAAAGATACCTCAGTTAGAAATGTCTTTACTGCTTAGGGTGCATTTTTATGGAAAGGGATATAGGCTCCCATTTATTTTGTGGCATCTGGGGTGCAGAGAGCGATTTAACTGCAGGTTGCATTTAGTTAGAAGGCAGCTCATCTCTTATGTTGCCTCTGTAGGCATTAAGAGTTTAATGCTTGGTGCATTCTGGGTGACTAGAATGTTAGGCCTCTGAAACGCATTGTTTGTAAATACTATACATAAAGTACCTTTGTGTGTATGTATGATATGTGTAGTGTAGTTTGTATCTTGCCATTGTAATAAATATTTGTTTAACCAAGCGTGCCTGGATTATTACTCCTCTCAACAAAGCTGTGCCGGAGAACAAAGAATTCACATGCCTCTAATTATACCAGCCGCTCTGGTATACTGATAGAAGTCACTTAAAAGTTGGGGGTTATAAATAATTATAGAGTAAATCGCTCTGTCAAATCCTGATTTTTACCATTTTAGTAACCCCCCATTTGTAACAATATTTTTCATATAATAGTGTGAAAAAACAACATTTGTGATTTAATGGACATTTGTCAGTAACGGATACAACTACCCTTCTGTTAGTCCATTAAATTAAGGGTGTATTGCACATTGCATGACTTGTTTCTTTATTTGAATGATTAGATAGATAAATAATACTTTATTAATCCCGTAGAGAAATTGATGACCAAATTATTGACCAAAACTAAGATCCAGGTTGTTGATTTAGGAGGAGATTAAATTATTTTTCTTACAATAATTTTAGAGTGGTTATTTTTACTGACATTTAGAAAGAAAACACATCATTCACTTTTGCAAGTCTTCATATTGCTTAAACTTTTTTTCTTGGTTCGTCCATGTTTGATCTGCATTGGTGTCAATGTGTCCTCTCCTTGCTGTTCTACAGTGTTAGCACTGTTCTACAGTGACAGTTATTTTATTCGGTGAAACTATTACTTTTGTGAGTGTAAATAGTGCAAGTGATATGCAGGTGTTTTGCTACTGTGTCCTACAGTGGCTATCAAAAGTATTTGCCATTGATTGATAGAATGTAAATGTAAATGTGAAAATACAATTCTACAGATCCTCCCAAATTCCTAATAAATATGAAAAAGAAAATAACTGATTGCATAAGTATTCATGTCCTTTGGTATGACACAGTAAAATAGGTTCTGGCACTAACATTTGTTTTTAGATATGCTCAAAAACTGAGTATCTAGATGAGAAGGGCACTTGTCAGGGAGGCCACAAAGAGGCCTGTGATGTCTCGAAAGGAATTACAGTCTTCTACAGCTGAAACAGGAGAAATTGTGCATATGACAACAATTGCCCAGGTGGTTCACAAATCTCAGCTACAAGTGAGAGAGAATCTGAGAGTGTCAAAACAAAAACCATAGTTGGGGGAATAAAAAAGCTCACATCAGATCCTGTCTACAGTTTGCCAGAAGGCTTGTGGGAGACTCTGAGTCCAAGGGGAAGAAGATTCTTTGGTATGAAAGGTCTAAAACTGACCTTTTAGGCTTCAGTGTTAAGCACTATATCTGCTGCAAATGTAACACCACTGCTCATCTTGAGAGTATCATGTCTACCTTGAAGCATGGCGGTGCTTTACTCTGTCAGGGGCCTGGAATTCTGCTGTGGTCGGCAAAGGCCTTTGGAGAAGATTCAACTTCCAGCTGGACAGTGACCCAAAATATACAGCCAAAACTCCAGTGGAGTGACTTTTAAATTAAAAGTAATTGTTCTGGAGTGGCCTAGTCAAAGCTTGGACCTCAGTCCAATTAAGAATCTGTGGCAGGAGATGAAAATTGCTGTTCAACAAAGGTGCCCATCCAACCTGAGAGAGCTTGATCAATTTTACAAAGAAGAATGGGTTACAGTTGCAGTGTCCCGATGTATAAAGCTTGGAGAGATATACAGTATCCAAGAAGATGCATGGCTATAATTTCTGCCAAAGGTGCCTCAACCAGATATTGACTCAAGGGGGTGATTGTTTGCAATCAGATATATTCTTCTTTATTTTAATAATTGAGGAGGATCTGCAGAATTTTGTTTTGACTGTGTGTTGATCATTGGAAAAAATCCCAAATAAATGCCTTCCCTGATTCCATATTGTAACACAATAAAATGTAAAAAAGTACAAGGAGATGAATACTTTTGAATGCCACTGTACTTAATTATTACCTGATCAGGAAATGCCTTAATTATTGTACAGTTTAATTTTAGTTAATCTTAAAAATGTAATGCTCCTTTTATGGTTAAAATAATCCCATTTGTGTATGATAAAGAAACATTCTTATACTTATAGATCATTTCTCTTATCTATAAACTGTGTGTTTTCTCTACACTGATCAAGGTGCTGGAACAGAAGACAAAGTGTTGTGTTTTACAGCTTAATTAATGTTCCCCAGTATGGCTGTTTTAAGTACAGAAATGTTGAAGTGTGGCTTCATAGTGACAGAGCTTTGTCAGATACTTAGGGTTTCCATGAGAACAGAATGTTGGTCTTATTGATTTTACTAAGAATTGTGTCTGAAAGTGAATCATTTCAGCTTTCACTGGGTTAAACCTCATATTTTGTATATTTAGAAAAAAAAACTTTGCCAAGAAAGCAAAAGTTAGTGAAATACATATATTTCATACTGAAATATGCTCTCAGTTGATAAGGTTTCTATAGTGTTTTTTTTTCTTGGTGAGTCATTGAATCCAGCAGGCTACCTTGCAGTATTAGCCTACCATGTCATTTGGAGAATAAATGACTCCTTGACTGTGTAAGTAGAGATGGTGGAGCCGATTCTAAAAGAAAATAAAAGAAAGCTAACTACAAAAGTCACTTTATATGGTTTCAATTTTAAGGATAGATTAATTCTTTTTTAGAATTAGGGCTGGCTGATTTTTCTTTCTGGGATTTAACGTCTTTAAATACTAATGATGTGGACTGAATTATGTGAAATAATTTAGTATGTGGTGTACAACAGCTGGGACCACTGATTAATACATATAATTCATTTTGATGTAAAGGGTTGGATTGTCGGAGTTCATTATCTTTCTGCCTGACACTGACTTGCTTCTTTTTGTGTGAATCTTGATCAGTGTCTGAATGTAATAGCTCTTGACCCTTCCTTTGAGGTTAGTCATGTATTCTTGTTCTGAAGCTGTCATGTACTGTGTCTTGTAGGAAGAAAGACTGATGAAGTGGTGGTGCTATAATTACCCAAAGGCACTACCAAAGGGAGAGTGGAGCAACAAAAAGACTCATATTTAGCCTCAGGGTGCTGGTGCTGGGAATCAGCAGCCTGCTGGGGACGTTATTTCCATTTTTGCAATGCCATGAGTAGACAGCCAGGCATGGGGGTGCTTACAAGAATAAACTAAGCAGGAAAAAGAAACACAATCGAATCCAATAACTGCGAAGGAGCAGCATTACCAGCACACAGAAAATGCTTTAGTGTGGCAGAGATCTTCTCAATTAATTGCTATTAAATTACTGTCGTTCGCTGGAGAGTGATTGGTTAGTATGCAGTAGAGTTGAAGGTGCACTGGTTGATTTCCATCCCTTTCTGTTTGAGTCATTTTAAAATAAAATCAGAGTCAACACAGCATAGTTCTGAACTAAAATGTGTTTTTTTTTGTTCTAAGCATGTCTGTTAACTCCTTGCTTCACCAGTTATTTCCAATCTCTTTCATCATTAAAGGACAAGATTTGTAAGCATTTTAATCGATGCATAAAGACTATATTTGAGTATTGTAGTAGCATTTGTTTGTTTCGCTCTCTCTTCAAGTGATTTAATTTGCTGACAAATGAATAGGATTGATTGCAATTAGAGCACGAAGGGCAGGTATCAATTTTACCAGCCTTTAAACATCAGGAGTGGGAATTACATTCACATTCATATTGACTTAATTAGCACGTTGGCTCACCATTTTGTATTGAATTAATTTAAATTGCTCATTTGAAAATTACATCTATTAGTTTTTAGGGTAATTGACATTTTAGAATTTACTATTAAATGTTAATTCATTTCTAATCACTATACTTCACTATGTCTACAGTCTGCAGTTGGAAGCTGGACTTTGCTGTGGCTCTTCGACCTGTTTCAATTAAACAAAAACATGCATAATATATTATTTTCAATGACTCAATATATGGCATAATATGTATATATATAAATAACTTTCAATTACTTTTATGACTTTTAGTGTGCACACGGTACTTTATTGAAACTGGGTGTCCATTATTGGTATTGACAGTATAAAATAATTGCTTATCGAACAAATACAGAAAAAAGGGTTATCGTATTCAAAAAATAAAGCAGAAAATAGAAAAAAATTCAACAAAGAAAATTGCTTCCAGTCTCATCTTGTCAATTCTCAGAATCCAAGAAAGGCTGGACTTGGCCATCACATCCACTCCCTGGGTTACATAAAGGTTCAGTTTCACAAGTGTGTTCATAACCCGAACCTTCTGCAGGTCAAAAGTAACCTTTTCTTAACCGTTGCATGAATATACAGTACATAAAGATCCATTTACAGCATTACAGTAATCCTCCCTTATTTTCCCTGGCTGTGTCAGCAAATGAGGAAAGAGTGACAGGAGAGCAGAATTGCAGGCTCCCAAGGGTTAATTTTCCTATGGTGCAGTGGTTAGGGCCCTGGGTTCACTCCTGGACTTGGGGTGCTATGTGCATAGAGTTTGTATGTTTTCCTCATGTTCATGTGAGTTTTCTTCAGATTCTCTAGCTAAAGATACCATGGAACTCCATTAGCCAGCAGCCATGTCACCCAGCAATTTACAATTGGAAACCCACTGAAACTAAGCAGTTGTGAGCCTATCTAGTGCATGGATGGGAGACCTCCTGGGAAAGGTAAGGCTGCTGCTGGAAGAGGTGTTAGTGGGACTATTGGGGGGAGCTCACCCTGTGGTCTGTGTGGGTCCTAATGCTGTCCTTCGGATGAAGCGTAAAACTGAGGTCATGACTCTCTTTGGTCAGTAAAAATCCCAGGGAGTTCCTCGAAAAGAGTAGGAGGGTTACCCCAGTACTGGCCACATTTCCCATTGGCCTTTACCAATCATGGGCTCCTAATAATCTCCATCTATGAACTGGCTTTATCACTCTGTTCTCCTCCCCACGGATAGCTGGTGTGTGGTGAGCGTGCTGGTACACTATGGCTGCCACCGGATCATCCAGGTAGATGCTGCACATTGGTGGTGGTGGAGGGGATCCCTATTACCTGTAAAGCACCTTGAGTGGAGTGTCCAGAAAAGCGCTATATACTGTAAGTGAAAGGAGTTATTATTATACTGAGAGGTTGAATGATTTTTGGGGAACACTGAGTGCCTCATATCCATGTACAGTATCCTTAATCCCACAAAATACAGGTTCACAACATAAACCTGTGCAATTCCATTGGATTCATTTAAATGATTTGTTCTTAATAGGTCCTGTTAGTATTTTAAAAAGTCCTTGTAAGACGTAAATTGTCTTTCAACTGAAATTTCAACTGAAAAGTCTGTCATACTTTTTCAAGTGGTCCATTAGCTGTTCGGCAGGAAGCCGCCTTGGGGACAAGGAAGTCAGGTCATTTCTCTGTAATCAGAACTGAACATTCAGTATATTTGACAGCAGCTTTATTCCCTTTCTGTGGTGACTCTCATCTTTAAGAAACAATGTGGGAGAACACTCCCTTTACGGGCATATTGTAAATGCACTGTTCTGACTGCACCACATGCCTTTTCTTCAAAATAATGATTGATGCAGTAGTTGTATCAGTCTATTCATGCTCCTCACCATCTGAGATATGTTTTTCAGTGAGTTGCAGGAACACGCGTTACTCCACCGCATTTACAAAACCCCTGAAGTGCATGAAAAATACCAGGTGCTAGCTTTGACTTAAGCATTTGAAGTGCTTCTTGAAGTCACATATGGTGCTAGGTTAGAATTACCTTAATGAAATCAGTGCACTTTTTAATCATTGTATCCTTGGCAACAACACACTGCTACAGTATGGCCAAGATCAGCATTGATCTAATACATTGGACCATGGTGTCTGTAAAAGCAAAATAAGCTAGTTTTTATTGTTAAGACACTAGAATCTGTAGCATTATTCAGAGTGTATATACAGAACAAAATATACTGCTGTGAAATGTGTTAGGTGTCCTTTCTTTCAATTCATTGTTCTTCCTTCTTTATGCAGTGTGACATTTTAGGGTGCTAGTGACTGCAGCTGGGCTTGTCTTCTAGTGTAAGTAAGAGATCTTGGATGATTTGTTGATAAGGCAGTTATTTAGAAAATAAGTGATGTTTATTTGCAATGACCTTCTTTTATTTGAACTTTTATCTCAATTAACTGTTTTTATTTGACAAACGACTTTCAAAGACATATCCATTGAACATGTCCATTGGAAAAGAAAACCTTGTTACAGAGTTCTAATTACACTCATCCCTCACTATTTGAGCACAGTTACTTCCAAATTTATAAAAGGGACACTAAATCCCCATTAAAGTATGTGTAAAAAAGTCTCTGATTCATTCCAAGTGCTTGTAACTGGACATAAAGCAATTGAATTTAGGTACATTTTGGATAGATTTGAATACTATGGCTCCATAAATTGCTAAGTACAGTGCCTTGCGAAAGTATTCGGCCCCCTTGAACTTTTCAACCTTTTGCCACATTTCAGGCTTCAAACATAAAGATATAAATTTTTTATTTTATGTGAAGAATCACCAACAAGTGGGACACAATTGTGAAGTGGAACGAAATCTATTGGATTTTTGAAACTTTTTTAACTAATAAAAAAATGAAAAGTGGGGCGTGCAAAATTATTCGGCCCCCTTGCGTTAATACTTTGTAGAGCCACCTTTTGCTGCGATTACAGCTGCAAGTCGCTTGGGGTATGTCTCTATCAGTTTTGCACATCGAGAGACTGAAATTCTTGCCCATTCTTCCTTGCAAAACAGCTCGAGCTCAGTGAGGTTGGATGGAGAGCGTTTGTGAACAGCAGTTTTCAGCTCTTTCCACAGATTCTCGATTGGATTCAGGTCTGGACTTTGACTTGGCCATTCAAACACCTGGATACGTTTATTTGTGAACCATTCCTTTGTAGATTTTGCTGTATGTTTGGGATCATTGTCTTGTTGGAAGATAAATCTCCGTCCCAGTTTCAGGTCTTTTGCAGACTCCAACAGGTTTTCATCCAGAATGGTCCTGTATTTGGCTGCATCCATCTTCCCCTCAATTTTAACCATCTTCCCTGTCCCTGCTGAAGAAAAGCAGGCCCAAACCATGATGCTGCCACCACCATGTTTGACAGTGGGGATGGTGTGTTGAGGGTGATGAGCTGTGTTGCTTTTACGCCAAACATATCGTTTTGCATTGTGGCCAAAAAGTTCGATTTTGGTTTCATCTGACCAGAGCACCTTCTTCCACATGGTTGGGGTGTCTCCCAGGTGGCTTGTGGCAAACTTTAGACGAGACTTTTTATGGATATCTTTGAGAAATGGCTTTCTTCTTGCCACTCTTCCATAAAGGCCAGATTTGTGCAGTGTAAGACTGATTGTTGTCCTATGGACAGACTCTCCCACCTCAGCTGTAGTTCTCTGCAGTTCATCCAGAGTGATCATGGGCCTCTTGGCTGCATCTCTGATCAGTCTTCTCCTTGTCTGAGCTGAAAGTTTAGAGGGACGGCCAGGTCTTGGTAGATTTGCAGTGGTCTGATACTCCTTCCATTTCAAGATGATCGCTTGCACAGTGCTCCTTGGGATGTTTGAAGCTTGGGAAATCTTTTTGTATCCAAATCCGGCTTTAAACTTCTCCACAACAGTATTACGGACCTGCCTGGTGTGTTCCTTGGTCTTCATGATGCTCTCTGCGCTTTCAACAGAACCTTGAGACTATTACAGAGCAGGTGCATTTATACAGAGACTTGATTACACACAGGTGGATTCTATTTATCACCATCAGTCATTTAGGACAACATTGGATCATTCAGAGATCCTCGCTGAACTTCTGGAGTGAGTTTGCTGCACTGAAAGTAAAGGGGCCGAATAATTTTGCATGCCCCACTTTTCATTTTTTTATTAGTTAAAAAAGTTTCAAAAATCCAATAGATTTCGTTCCACTTCACAATTGTGTCCCACTTGTTGGTGATTCTTCACATAAAATAAAAAATTTATATCTTTATGTTTGAAGCCTGAAATGTGGCAAAAGGTTGAAAAGTTCAAGGGGGCCGAATACTTTCGCAAGGCACTGTATATGTTACAAGTAGAATTTACCAACAATTAGTTTTTATGTGAGCTGTTTGAAAGTATTAGAATGCAGTTGTGTGGAGAAATAAAATTTGCACGGTCTCTCTAGTTCACATGAAAAATAAATTACACAAACGAAGCAAAATGTCTTCTTAAACAAAAAATTGCCGGTTGAATTATTTAATAAATCTTGGGTAGTCAAAGACAAAATAAAACCCATAACTGTAACAGTAAGATAGAGCATCAAGCTGTCTGGTGATATTGATACTGTGTGCATAGTCAAAATAAAACCTTTCATTGTATTAAATGTTAAATGGGTGAATCGATATTCTTTTTATAAATTATGCATTCAAAATGTTATTCTACTCCATAAATTATATAATACAGTTTCTGTTAATATAGTTAAGACAACAACAGCTAAGAGGAGTGAAAAATAAAAATGAAGGAACGAGCTACATGCTTGGAGCTTGTATCGACAGAAGAAGATTACTCATATAACAGAAATAGGTATGCACATGTATTACTCGTTTTAGCAAAATACTTGTAAGTACTCATATAATGAGAGATGCGTATACACTTTGTGATCCTGTCTAGTCTGTTATGTGGTTATCTCAGCCCCTCCAACTTCCTAAACCACACTAGAAAAATCACCTAATATCAATAATTTCCCTTCTCCAATCCAGTGATTTTTTTTCTTTAAGCTGTAGCAAAAACCTGGTATCAGTACAAGGCAAGTCAATGTGTTGTGGTGGTATACACCTTTATATACACTGAGCAGAGCCCATTGATACCTCCCATGCTCAGTTAACTACAGAAACTCTATAATTAGCTGTAAATATCCAAATGGGAAGTGTAGTTCTAGTCCCTTCTTGGCCCATAAAAGATGCACTCTACAATTTTACCATATATTCTTTCTCAACAGAATTACAATGTAATGACAGTCTTCTATATAAAGTTTGCCCATTATGTTTTAACAGTTAATATTGATATGTCTGCATTTTGTAGTAAAAATGGTTGCCTTTTAGTTTTATGAATGGATAGAGAGGAGCAAATGCCAACAGTGTGTTAGATGTGTTGGTTCAGCTTCATATAGATCACTCATAAATATTTTACCTCGAATCATTATAATCACCAGATTGAAATTTCAGATGAGTGTGAATTAGAGATTATTTCCACTATACAGAAAGCATAGATCCTAGGAAACTACTAAAAAGGAATGAGATGCACTGCAAATGTTTATCATACAAAAGTATGCATCTTAAATATATAAAGATAAAAATGCAATTTTATGTTACTTATGCAACTATGAAAGAATAACGTTGCATTTTCAGCAGCTGTCCTGCAAGGTGTCAATAGCCTTTACAATCCACAGGTTAAACATTGATTTCCCTTTAACCATTGTAATCTGCCTATCTTCACAATGCTCCTTTTCTTTGCTTAGGCTTTTCCCTTCTATGTTCCTTACAACCCTCTTAAACTTAAAATTCAAGATGACACAGCATTAACTTTATCTCTGAGTCTCAATGTCAGTAAGTTAAAGTGACAGTGAGTAAGTTGATGCTTCTGCCTGGCAGGCACTACTCTTTATAACCATTTGCCTTTTGCATGTTTCTCCATTGTCCTGTAGCATGCTAATCTGACAGTACTTCAGTGAAGAGGAACATTAATGCGCATTGCGCTGAGGTGCTGTGAAGGAGAGCTGTGGATTTGAGCAAGAGCAGCCATTTAAGAGCCGACAATATCTCATTTAATGAATATCGTCTGCTTGATGTCTTTACATATTATGATCTATAAGCAAATGACATGAATTTGAATGGATCTCAAAAACAAACATCAGTCATACTTCATAAAATTGATGAAAGAAGTATTTAGAATGTGTGAGGGAAAGAAAAACAGTAATGACGAGCTGGGGATAAGGCGCTGAAATAACTGTGCAAAGAAAGGAGTTCTTTACAATTGCAACAATGGACAATCTTTAAACAGCTTGAAGTAGGTGGACAGTTGCAATCATTTCAGTAGTGACATTGCTTGTGAGCTAATTGGCTAGGGTTCCCAGATAATCATTTATACTTTCCAACAGCTGGTGTCTGCAGTGCTTCCGAAGTCTGCAGACAGCAGCATGCTAGCTGTGTCCTGTTGTAGTGTAACCTGTGTACAACCCAATAGTTAAAAGCTGTAGGCTTTGCAAATCCATACAAAATCGAACTAAAAGCAGTGGGTGCAGCATGTTCTTCAGTTAAATAAATAAAACACCATCCATGTTAGATGTTGCTAGGTCTCTTGGCCTTAGACCTAGTCAGAAAGATGTACGGAACACATTTGATGTAAGCATCTAATCAATCCCACACCCTGGGAGCCCAGACCTCTATTATTCTGCATTACCCCTGGCTTTTTACTACTCAGGCAACTAAGCACTCTGTAATACATTAGGAAATAATTGAACAAAAGAATGGTTTTTTTTTTAGTTCAACATTATTTTTGAGGAGCGAGCTACACATGTATGTCAGTGTATGAGAATGCGAGGAAAAAGCAGAGGTTAATTAAACACTGAAAACCAGAAAGAAAGAAGCAAACCACAGCATTCCAGTTGCTGAACCTTCTTTAGGTGTGTTGGAGGATTAAGATGTTGACAGGAATTAGAGAGCTGGAATCCTTCACCAAAAATGTCATTGATCCTGATTAGCTCTTATCCTGGATTATTATAAACTCATGTTATTTAAATATAGTAGTTCAGGTGGGTAGCTGCGTCAGCATGCGTAGGCTGCAAAGGAACAAGTAATAGGTTTATTCCATGCTGAAAAAAAGAAGAAAGAGAACACAACGTTTCGGCCGTGGAGCCTTCTTCAGGTGTGAGAGAGACAGGGCAGTAGGCAAAGGTAAAGGAGCGGGAGAACAAAGGTTGGGAGGGAGGAGGAGTGAGAGGCGGGAGCAGGGGACAGAAAGAGAGGCCAATCAAGAGGTGTGAAGTCAGAATGGGTGCAGAGAGGTGTGAAATGAAACTTCCAATGAATGGAGAAAATTTAAAAGAACAGTAGTCTGTCGTTAAGGGAAGGGAGAAGGTGTGATCCTAGCTGCAGAATAATTTTAGTTTCGGTGGTCTTTCTGATGTATGAGTTTGGAAAACCGTCTTTGAGAACACAGACGGAGAGATTAGAGTGGTCGTGGCCGTCAGAGGTGAAATGAGAAACAATGGGCTTGGAGAGATCTTTAATCTTTACAGCCCTGACGTGTTCTCTGAAACGGTCTCCGAGTCTCCTTCCTGTTTCTCCAATGTAGATGGCTGGGCATTTACTGCAAGAGATACAGTAAATAAGGTTGCTGGAGGTACAAGATGCTGTCTGGGTGATCCGGAATTGTCCTGAGGGGCCTTGAATGAGTGTGGTGGTGGCTGTGTATTTGCAGGTGATACAGCGAGCTCTGTTGCAAGGGAAAGTGCCTGGTGTGGATGGTTGTTGAGGGCGGTCAAGGGAGCTGTGAACAAGGAGGTTACGCAGATTAGGTGGTCGGCGATATGAGATGATAGGGCGATCAGAAAAGAGGACCCCAATGGAGGGATCATCCTGTAGGATGGAAAAGTTGTGGTTAATGGTCCTGGGGATAGGAAGTGTGTTAGGGTGGTAAGAAAACTCTCTTCCTTTTTCACAGTTCCTTAGGTTACGACGATTATGCAGCGACGACATCGACTTCGAGAACCAAGCCCTCGAAATGTACTCATTTTTCACCAACAGAGGATACCCCAGCAGTGTGACAGGGCCCTTGCCCGAGCCAAAAACACCCCCCGGACCATCAACCCGATCAGGAACTCCCGCCGTAACAACCGCATTCCTCTGGTGCTTCCTTACCACCCTAACACACTTCCTATCCCCAGGACCATTAACCACAACTTTTCCGTCCTACAGGATGATCCCTCCATTGGGGCCCTCTTTTCTGATCGCCCTATCATCTCATATCGCCGACCACCTAATCTGCGTAACCTCCTTGTTCACAGTTCCCTTGACCGCCCTCAACAACCATCCACACCAGGCACTTTCCCTTGCAACAGAGCTCGCTGTATCACCTGCAAATACACAGCCACCACCACACTCATTCAAGGCCCCTCAGGACAATTCCAGATCACCCAGACAGCATCTTGTACCTCCAGCAACCTTATTTACTGTATCTCTTGCAGTAAATGCCCAGCCATCTACATTGGAGAAACAGGAAGGAGACTCGGAGACCGTTTCAGAGAACACGTCAGGGTCAGGGCTGTAAAGATTAAAGATCTCTCCAAGCCCATTGTTTCTCATTTCACCTCTGACGGCCACGACCACTCTAATCTCTCCGTCTGTGTTCTCAAAGACGGTTTTCCAAACTCATACATCAGAAAGACCACCGAAACTAAAATTATTCTGCAGCTAGGATCACACCTTCTCCCTTCCCTTAACGACAGACTACTGTTCTTTTAAATTTTCTCCATTCATTGGAAGTTTCATTTCACACCTCTCTGCACCCATTCTGACTTCACACCTCTTGATTGGCCTCTCTTTCTGTCCCCTGCTCCCGCCTCTCACTCCTCCTCCCTCCCAACCTTTGTTCTCCCGCTACTTTACCTTTGCCTACTGCCCTGTCTCTCTCACACCTGAAGAAGGCTCCACGGCCGAAACGTTGTGTTCTCTTTCTTCTTTTTTTCAGCATGGAATAAACCTATTACTTGTTCCTTATTTAAATATAGATGGACAGGACTTTCACTAATTTTATGATATGAAACCAGCCAATACAGTATAGAATTGTGTTATTTTTAAATTTTAATGCCCTGGAGGGCATGGTTTCATATTAATGTTCAGACTTTCTTTGGATGTTTATTTACAACTCGCTTTCACTAATTATATATATATAGTGATTTAGGTTTCAACATTAACATCTTGAATAGAACTGTCCATGTTAAAGAGTATTATATAAATAAAAAAACCTGATGATACAAAAAAAGGCCTCATAGTAGCCAGATGCCACTGAAGACACATAGTATCACTCTGCATTAATTGCATGGAAAAGAATGTACAGATATTTTGTTAGCCTTTTCTAATAAAATTCCATTATTAAAGAAAAGGCTAATTTTGCACTATCAAACATTGGTATTTACCATTTTTTCCAGGCATTTCAAATTATGCTTTGTTATAGAAAGCTCATTAATCTTTTAATGATATTCATTGGTCATGAAAATTATACCATCAACAGCTTTGCGAGATATGAATGAATTACTTCTTAGCTGGCATTGTACTGATAGAAACCCACACTTTTCACACACGCCATGTATAGTTAATTAATTTTGTGAAGCCTGCAGGTCTTAAATTATCTCATAATTGAATTATATCTATCTTAAAATGTTTAATAACCTGACAAACAACTGTGGGGCTGCAAACAACTAGATTATTTTGTTTTTTCTATGGGTTGAATCTGATGGCAGTTTTGATATCTTAGTAATATTGTTATGTTGTCCCCAAAATAGTAAATGTTTGCGCCATGCTTTTTGGTGTGGCAGTCTATATTTTGTGGATTGGCGAAAGAGACAGGTGTTGGAATCTGTCAGTTGCTTCTTTTACATTATAGAGAAATACCCCTTCTAGTCTGACCTGACACCTTGGAGTGGGTAAGCACACACAACTGTCAGATGCATTCCTCAAACTATCAAAGAACATATAATTAAATCTGAAAGCCACAGAGCCAACCATCCATCTTTTATTAGAAATGGGTGTCTAAAGCAGTCAACAGAAAAAAAAGTCACATTTACAAAACACCTACTGTAGTTACTGTTTGTGCTTTGTTTCTCACACCACTCAAAGTACAGCATTTAAGTGCCCTGCCTTTGAGTTTTATGCTTCAATAGTTTCTGTAATTGCATGGTTCAAAGTTTTCTATTTCTTATTTAATTTTCCCCGTTTCTTCCTGCTGCTTTAAATTCCTTAAGTCTTTGCTCTCTGCTCTGACTTCACTGTCGAAATGATTCTGCTCAAGGGAGCCGTGTTCCTGTGCTTGAAGTGTGATGTTGCATAAAGAATGAACGTTTTTCGTCCTGTAGAGCTGACAGATAGAATCACTGGTGTGATCACAAACTCTGGCAGAACAAAGAGGCAACTTGCCTTTTGAAAGACAGCCACAAATATGAAAAGTGCGAAACAGGATGTCGGGGTAATAGGCTGACAAGCTTTGCAGTTGTGAGGATGCCATTCTCCAAAGGCATAACCTGAAGAAATATTAGTTGTCGGAGATCTATCAGGGTTAATGTTGTTATCCCTTTATCTACGGCACTTACGAGTGCTTATGAATCTTATAGTAGGATGAGAGAAAGATATCATCATTAGGAGACAGGAGTAAGGATAATTAACACTTTAACTAACAAAATATCAAGCTATAGCTGAGAATAATGTGACAATTCATTGGATTTGCTATTGTGAAAATGAAAATTGGTACTAAATTAATGAACATGATGTAAACAGCATATCCACCTGGCAGCCTGGTCTTGTCAGATCTCAGAAGCCAAGCAAGGATGGACCAGGTCAGTAATGTTATTGGAACTTCCAAGCAAAATTCAGTCTACTGTACGGTTACAACTGGTATAGTATTAGTGGATCAGGTGGATGAGACATGATGAGACAAGATCCCATGGTGCTTAGATCCATTCGAGTATATTCAGTCCTTCCTAAGGTTCTAGGGCTTCTGGAAATAATGACTACTCCATCTTATATAGAATCCCTTTGGAATCAATTGGAATAAAAAAATGTTGTATAAATGTATGGAATTATTATTATTATTATTAAACCTGGTTAGGTGTAAGGTTGTTATGATCATCAGGGCACAACCATAAACCTTTCTCTAAACTGCTTTTGCCACAGTAAATATGATGTATTAGAACTTGAAAAAAATCTAATTGTGAGTACACTTTCTTTTCTTCAGAATGCAGTGCTCCTACTTCATCCTCCACAAGCACCATTAGGTTTCTTGTAGGCCTTTTATCAGCCAAGTTTCAACAGACTTAATTGTCTGATAGCTTTAGTATAGAACTGGGAAGAAAGACAGCCAGAAACATGCTGTGTGAAGCTAAACACTTGTCAGAAAGGCTTTCCCAGAGTAAATATTTAAACTGATACATTAAATAAATAATGCAAATTAGACAGGCACTTCATTTGGAGCTTGGGTGATGAGTAATGAAGAGAAAAGCCCTTCAGGATGTAGGAAGTACCTTCTGTTTTCAGAATATCTCTGTGAGCCTGTACAGTGCAAGTATGAAATGGCATACACTGCACATTACAATGCTGGGATTTTCTCAGTTTAATGTAAAGCATATGACTTCAGTATCAAAGAAAACCCCAGTACCAGCACTGCCCGAAAGTCACATTTTAATTGTGTTTTGTATTGGTCCTTTCTGTGAATTTCCTCAATATATTTTTTAAGAAAGAATGGGAATCATTAATTATTTTTGTCCCAACTATATACAGTAGAACTGTAATTAAAAAACCCAACTCATCTCTATAACTCCCAGATCAACAGAGGAGCTTTGAGAAATTGTCCATGTTTACCCCTGGAATGTACCCCATCAGTATTACCACATTTGAGCCCTAGAGTGCCCCTAGCAGAGTACGAAATGATTGATAATGCTAACTAGGTTAATTTATGTAATAGGGATCATCCTGTGCTCAGTCTTTACTGCCACCTGGGACTCAACTGGTAGCCTGGTGTTGCCCATTTAATGTATACATCCTTTGCTGACATATTATATGGCATAACTATACACATTTTAAAATGATTTACATATAACTCATTTTAAGTCATGAAGTTCAGACCACAGTCATTAACATCACTCATCAGTTACTTATATCTGCATGATAACGATGCTTTATTGAAATGTTTTCATTGTGTTGTTATGATTTATTCTACTTAATGATTGCTCATACACTCATTTAAAATCCCAGTCTATCATGAAACCAAGAGCTGTAATAAAGCTAAGAAATCCTTGGAAAAACTTGTCAAGGCTAATAGCAGTGGTAATTAACCAAACCGTTATACTTCATTGAATATGACAGTTTTAAAAGGTCAACGTAGGTATTTTTGGACAGGGTAATTGAGCCAGTGATGCTACTGAAAATTATGCTCAGGCATGAAAGTATGGATAAAAATTACCAAAACATGCTACACAAAACATAATACATGTATAATTGTATGGGGGCACTACTAATTTATTTGTATATTCTTTCAAGCCATTCATATTGTCAGTCTGTTCCTAAGGAGACAAATATATATGTTCTGTTTCATGCAAATGGGAATGACAAGCAAGATGGGAGTTTTCAATAACCACAATCACACTGGCGAACAACCTCACTTGTTAATATCAGTTAATACAGTGTGTTAATTTAGGCATCAAGTAAATACATAGAAATCCAGTCATCAACAGGCTATGTGGCAGTCACTCAGTGGTTTGAAGGTTCTTCTAAGTTGGGTAGCAGAAAAACAACAATCATTTTCACCAACACACAGGTTTTCAAAAAGGGCTCACGTTTGAGGTTGATGGCTTTTTATAGGCTATAAACTATAACTCAGAGGAAGGCTGAGGGCCTGAAAGCTGTTTCAGTAGATATGCAGTTCATTTCTGAATCAAGAGCATCAGATAAGAAGCCTCAGTCTTCCACAGGAAGAAGGTTAATTTTTTCTAAACCTTGACCTGATTCTGATGGCCATTCTCAACCGGACATTTATGAAGATGTATCGTTTCGGTTCCTTAATCCAGCAGCTATAACCAGTGATTGGAATAAATAGTTGACTTCACATGCATTTATTTAATTTTTCATATTGACTTTGTTTTATTAACTTATTTTAACTAATGTAGTTAAGTTCATAGTCATTTTTCATTGGTTCTTTCTTAATTCAGAGAAAAAAAAGAATGGATGTTACACAATCACATACAGAAAGTTTCTGATCAGATATCTCCTGTGATGCTGTTGTGTGAACACAAGACAAGGCATTTTATTGTGGAGAACCTACAGCATTTTTCTGCTGATGTTAAGGCTGGTTTCTGCCGTTGGTGCAGTATGTAACAATAAAGCTCTACTGTATGTTGTGGAGATGTTGCAAAGAGAGCTGTGGTCACTGTACATAATTACATTAAAAATAGTGAAAAGGTAACAAGTTGATGTCACTGTGGTGCAGTGGTTGGTATTGCTGCCTCACAGCTCTGGGGCTCTGGATTCATTTATTGAGGTACTATCTGCATGGAGTTTGTATTTTCTCCCTGTCTACATAGGTTCCCCCCTGGTGCTTCAGTTTCCTCCCACAATACAAAGTCATACTGGTAGGTTATTTGACCTTTGGGAAAACTGGACCTAGTGTGAGTGTGTACAGTCTGTGTTTGTGTCTGTGTATTTCCTGCGATGGACTGGCATCTCATCCAGGGTGTATCCCACCTTGCTCCAGTTCCTTGCTTTGCAAATGCTCCGGCTCCCCTGTGAGCCTACATTGGATAAAGCAGTTAGAAAATGGATAGATGGAAAGTAACAATCATTCGTCATTATTTGGATTCCCAGAGGTGAGAAAAATAGGCTGACTTTAGAGAAGAGCAGAAAATAGCTCTTGTCTTTACACAAAAGCATTAGAAAGGCAGTTGAAAAATACAAAATAAAAGTCAGAAAAAATAGTTTCTCCAAAAACTGATATAAATATGCTTTGTGACACCGCAGATCATGTAATTGTTGTTCATCCTTTAACAAGTGATAATGTGTCTGTGCATGCCATTATCTGATATCTCACCCACATTTATATGCAAAGTCTTTACTTCCAAGTTCCTTTCACTGTGCTCATATACAGTACCACATACCCTATAAATGTATATATAATATTATCATTTACTGAAAAAGATGCCCATTTTTAACATTCTTATCTTTACTATAAAATGACATCTATAGATCAGAGTTCAAAGATAAATAGTTTTGAAGAATATAAAATGTTCTCCTGCAACTTCCCTAAACTAAGATGCCCTTTGGGCCCAGTATGGAGAAACTCTTAATTTTGTCATTTATAGTGCAGCTAGAAGTAAAACTACATTCAACATTCAAAGGTTCTTGTAGCTTGCAAATCTGCCATTTCATTTATCGGAGACTTTGGCCGGCATGTATTGTACAGTATAAGCCCTTTAATATTACTACAACCACCGCTGATACTACTGCTCATTCATGTGGCCACCACCACTAATGACATTAGAAATCTTAGAATTCCTGGTTTTGGAAAGTAGTAGGAAATGCAATTTGGATTCTGTGTTATATATCTTAACACTGTTGACATTTTCACTTTTTTTCTTCCTTCACTTTTAAGGTTTGGTTAAGATACTCCATATTTCGTTTCAGTCTGTTCTTGAAGGCACAGTGGCCTTTTTGCTGATAAAGAGGGCTGTGTTGCTCCTCAGCGGTGACTTTGGTTTAAGCTTTGTTGCTAGGAAACAACACAGCTCCATTTCTAATTCACAGGCCGGAGAATGATGGGGAAATGGCATCACTGTACTGCATACCTAAATATTGGCAATCTCCTCTTTCTGACCTTCTCAAAAAAGGGGGGAATGGGGAACATTTAAGAATTTTAAATGTTGACTTAAGTTTTTTCAGAACTTTGTCTTGGCTTTGAAATTCCACTTGAAATTAAAGGATTCTAACTGAAAGATATGATTCTGAAGTGAGCAAAAGAAAAACGTAGGGCCCAAAGCAGGACTACAGCCTGCAAAGGACTGCAGTCCATCACAGGACACCCACAGTTTAGAGACCTCAATTAACCCATCCGCTATATCTTTGAAAGGTCGATGGAAAGTGGAGAAACTTGCAAAATCCCCATGTAAGCACAGGAAGACCATGTAAAGTCCACACAGGGGGGATCGCAGTCCTCACTCTTGAAAGGGTCTGATCTTTTTGGAAGCAAGAGGATGCTTTTTTTTCAGGAAAAGAACAATTTAATAATGTGATTCTGCAGTTATGATTGCAGTCTTCGTGTCAATGTGTACAGTACTGTATACCTAACATGCTAAAGCCTTCTGCTCTACAGGAAGAATCACAAAATAAAAAAAAATGGATGAATATTTCACTTAAAGTTTTTGGAGTAGACAAGCCCAGCAGTGTTGTACACTCTGTGTATAACTGTAGTGCTATTAAATAATTTAACTTATACTCATATAATAGGCAAAGTATAGTACCTATCTATGGTAATATATATTGTAATAGTGCTAGACCATATAATTTTTCTCATTTTTAATATAGTGAACTTGACTGAACAACTAAAAAGAATTGCCATGCATTTTTTCAGAGATGATATGGTCATCCATCATTTAGTAAATATACAGTATCAGATAACAGCCATTGTTTAGTGAGAGCCATCTCAGGGAGTGTTCAGCTCAGAGAGTACATTGTCCTTCATTGAGAAGACCTATTGGCTGACATGCTGTATTGTCCCAAGACTGAATTAATTCATATTACATCTTTAATGTATTAAGTTTCCCAGTGTCATAATTCACAATATTGACAACAAACTTAAATGTCCCTGAACACATAATGAAAAGCTACAGTATAGATCTTCTGTTCCAGTAAAGCTCTGCTCTTTAGATATTGCAGAAAACTCATGACCTCTTTAAGTATATGGTGTTATTTCTTTTAGATTCTAAGGGAAACGTAGCTAATGTCTTATGTTAGCTATGGGTAAAAAATATCTGGAGATTCCTTAAAATAACCTCACTCTAACAATGTCACATAGTGGACATCCATCTCCTGCAGCATCAAGTGCCTGAGCTTATTATGTTCTTATTCCCCTTTTAGCTTCTGGATGAATTTTTTTCCCTGCAACTTTTGCCTCCTTGCCCAGTACATAAATCGTATTCCATGAACCTCCGTGTCAGAGCTACTGCCAACAGTGTGTTTCTCATCACTTAAGAGGACTTGAAGAAGCCCTTTTAGAATCCCATGTGATCTCATAACAAATTTACCTGTAAGACCAACCTAAATGTACAGTACATCCAAATTCTTCTTGGAAATTCATACAGTAGTGTAGCAAAGATTGAAACAGAATAACTAAATTACATAAACATACTGTAGGTTACAGCTTTCATTAGAAGGGAGGAAATTGTGTATCTATGCAAGGAATAGACTGCTGGACTTAACCTGACAGGCTATAAAACATACAGTAACAGTAAAATAATTAAATTCACTTAGCTGTGATCCCCTTTACTTCAGGGAATGTTTCCCTTCTGATTGCACACCGACCTTCAGTGCTCATGATTGTATTTGAATTTCTTGTGTTGCCTGCTACTTAAGCAACAGGAGCTTGTAAAGAAAAGGGTACGTACACAGGCTTTTTAAGTTGTTTCCTCAGGCAGTCAATGAGAGTTGACGTGAGAATCTGAAAAGTACTTGATTTTCCTATGTACTGTATACAGTGTGAACTTTGTTGTTTTGATCTTCTCTGTATATGTAGAATTGCACAGAAGCACTCTGTAAAACCCATAATATCGTGCTTGGATTAAAATAGGGCAGTTATTCTCAACCAGAAGAAACAAAAACAAGGAATTCTGGGCTGCCCTTGCAAGAATATACAAGGGAAAACTCCAAAGTTTATAAGCCAACAATTTCATTTGATCCATTCTGTCTTTGCTTAACCTATCCCCTTGCAGATTTTTCTTTAAGACAATAGAAACATCATGTTTTTTTTAAGTTTGATTTTGACTAAACCGACACATTGAGTTTCTTAACTGTTGGTTCAAATCTGGGTTGAAGCTGACTGTAATTGAGATGTCCCAAATACTGGTGCTCAGGCAATTGTGGGGAATGGGGAATCCCAAGAGGATCCTAAGGTAGGATTATTCAGAAAGGACTCTATTGATTCCTAGCATCCCCTGTGAACTCTCTCTCTCGTGTGCTTTTGGTGTTTTCAGTGAGAGACACTTCTTTCCTTTCGGTACTGAACCTTTGGTGAGGAACTGTGGTGCCTGTGACATGTTAAAAGAGGTTCAGATGTGAATGGGTCAGAGTAGTCTGCTTACACTCCCTATGTTGTGGTCAGGAAGTCTGCAGATGTGAACCAAAATACTGAAACACACAACTGGGTTTTCCACATCAAGTGTGCAAAAGAAATAAAAATAACAGTTTTATATTTCTAAAATAATGCATGGAACTGTTCCTGTTCATTTTTAGAGAGTGTATTTAATATGATGCTAAAGTATTCTAAGAAAAACAAATGGTTGTTAAAAGCCTTTTAAGAGTGCTTTAGGGGAAATGAGATAGGGCAGTATAGCCGTCTTTAATAATAATGTCTTAGCACTGTAAATGATTCTTTGGACGCTGCATTAACACTTTCATAAATTATGACGTTTCTTGTATAAGTAAATCAGGAACAGCGATGTGATGTGACAACAATCTTGTAACATTATATCCCATTGAGTATTAACTTTTCTGAAATTTAAGACTTCTTTTCTCACTTATTTCTAAACATTTAACAGGCATAGAAAAGAACAATGTGAGAAGCAGAAACAAAAGGGATAATGTTTCATGATATGAAACAAGAAATTACATTTAAGGAAATCCAGCTGTTAAAAGATATTTTTAAATTCAATAGCTATCTCTTCCTTTTTGACATGCACAACATGTGATTAAGTGTGATTTTATTTAAAAAGAAGGGCATGTATTATCTTATTGTTTCCTTTGTGTGAGTCAGTGTGTCATGTTTTTTAAAGTGTTTTAAGTTTCTTTTTTTAAATGTCAAATTATTTTTCGGGGAACCTGTGGATCGAGAGAGATGTGAGAGCTGCAGAGACCTAATGATTACAGTTTTCACTATTTTGAAGTACCCTAAATAAAACAACAAAAGGAAAATGGGATTAACGGCTTTTCCTAATATAGATTATACTGAGAGGATGCTGAAAAAAATGTGGAGCTATTTGCATAATCCATATTATATTGACTATGAATACGAAAATGCAGTCGGTGTTTCTGTGTGGGGGCTTTTCAGATTCAAATATGCTGTTTCTTTATGTTTCTAATCACTAGTTATTCTTCATTCAATAACCACCTGTTAGTGAACATTTCATGCTCCAAGCCTTTCAGTTCCTGCAGCAGAGAGCTTCAGATACTGTAGAGTAGTGATGCAGTTAACACTAAAAGCTCTTGAGCACCTGACAGGTCTTTGGGGTTACTGAGAAGTCCTACCAGTTCTCTATCAATTGCATGCCACTATTTAGAGATTCTTAATCACAGCCATTTAATTAAACGTTGATGTCTGGGCTACAAAAGCAGTAGTAAAATACACTAGCACCAATATCAAAATCATATACACAGTGGTTATTCTCATATACTGCGTTTCATATCAGTAAAATTACTTTGAAATTGTTACCCATGATCTAGTTCTCAAGGTCTATAAGATTTTCTGATCTGAATTACTACATTACTCATAATTGCCTTACATATTTTTTAATATGTATATTACAGTAAACATCATTTATTAAAAGTGCCATTCAGTGCACTAATATCTAAACATTAATAAGGCATATTATTATTATTATTATTATTATTATTCAAATGAGGTTTCATTCTTGTCATTTTGCAGATTGGCTATAATTGAATTTAATTTTGCTCATATTACTATAAGAAGTAGGATATTCAGATGGATCTAGAGAAAAAGAAGTAGGAAAACAGTAAGTTCTTCCTTCCTAGAATATTAAGCCACTATGGCTTTGCTTTTTTTTACATTTCCTTACACAATTTCATTATATGCACACAAAATGTCCATTCAAAATCTTTTCATCCATTGTGTACCATTTTGTACCCATATGTCTACATAGAACTTACAGAAGATAGATAGATAGATAGATAGATACTTTATTGATCCCGTGAGGGAAATTGCAGTGCAACAGCAGCTTAACACACACAACACAGCCACAGTGTAACGAATTATATAATAATAGTACAATACATACAATACAATACAAGAGTTACTCACAGTCCGGACGCACAAGAACAAACTAGAACAGAACAGTACACAGAAAATCGTATCACACTCATATCACACATATGAATATAAATATAGATGTAACTATAGATATAAATGTATTGCAAAACTACCATATCAAATGTCTACTGAACATATGGCAGTTCAGACAGTCTACTTATACTGTACTAAGTCACTCTTCTAAACACACATTTCACATACAGTACAAAACAGAATTAAGGACTGTGAGACTGGCCAAGCTTATACACCACTAACTTCATGTGAAAACCCCATCCGGTCTAATTCTACTATTATATATGAACTACTTTCAAGTACGGACTATTCATTTAAGTCTTTGGGGGTGTCTCTTGGGTACCTCACTGACACCACACTGCCAGAATCCAATACCAGAGAAGATGACAATTCACCACTGTACAGTTAGCATCCCCACTGATGGCAGGGGGTGGAAGCATGGGAGAAAAGCCACATTTCATGCTACGCATGTCAAAAAGTATTTCTCAGGGAATATATTAGTCAGGTAATACAATGAAACAAAAGAAACAGCACCGTAAAGAGAAGCCTGACTTTTGTCTGGATTTGTTTTGCTTTTGGGGTGAAACTCTTGATTTCACTTTGTATCCCTCTTATCTTTCTTTTCCTCTCAGGCTCTCCGAGAAGCCCAGTGAACAAAGCCACTCTGACATTAATCACAGTTAGCACCTGCATTCTGGCTGTGGTGTACAGCAGCCAGCTCTCCTGTCCTCTCACTGTGAAGGTGACTCTACATGTGCCGGAGCACTTCATTGCTGATGGTAAGAGTTTTCTCACAGCTCCTCTTCTCGCATGTGGATGCAGAAGCACACGGCTTCTGAAGCAGAGGTCACTGTGAATGTTCTTGTTAAGCTCCAAAAGCACTGGGTGGGGAAGAACTGCCAGGAACAGATTTTGAGACTTCTGACCTTTAAATGATGGTCTTAATCTTTCGACCAAATTAAAATAAAACATAAAATTACATAAATGTTCATTTTCCCTTTGCATTGGGTAGGAAAGAGATTTAAAAACAGTGTTTATAATAATTATTCTAAATCCATTAAATGTGAATGATTATGATTTTTTTCATCATCCATTATGAGTCTTGAATTGCTGTGAAATGTGCAATAGTTAGCAAAGCCAAACTGAATTTAAAGCCTGAGGCATACTTCAGTATCATAAAAAAGTAAAGTGTAGCAGGTCCTACAGTACCTGAGCACTTGGATCAAAAGAAAAGAATTTTCTGAATTGAAGAAAAATTTAAGTTACACTACATGAAGACTTTATGAGTCTTTAATAGACCAGCAGCACTAGGCTAGTTAAAAATTCTGGTTGTCCTGGAGACTGATTTATATAATTACCTTCTACCAGCCCTTAAGAAAGATTATATTTCTTTCTCTTTCTTCTTATAAAAAGAAGTGTGCATAGATATATTTTGAATTAAATAAAGCAAATTGTTGACAGTAGGATTAATCCTGAAAAAAGATATGTGCTCGACTCAAAGTCAGAATTCAACTGTTAAGTATTTCTCTATATCTTGAAAAATAAACATTTTTTTTTCATTTTATACTTGCAATTTTTTTACAGTATAGTTTCCACTTTTAAAATAGTCTTTTCTTGTTTCCCACAATTTATTTATTTTTTTCTGCTGGTCACAACCAGGAAAAAAACACTTCTACTGCCTTTTAACCTTGTCAGAAAAAATTGTAGTTTGATACTCTATACTGTATTAACAAATATATTGTATATGCTGTATATGCAAATCTTATGTGTTTTAGGTGGTACTGTACTTTACATTTTAACTGTTTCTGTAAAAGAGCCAATGGTCTCTTATGTGATATAGTGCTTAAAACCTGCACTCATTCTCTTCTAGATTATAATCAAATGTCAAAGATAGCTTTTTTTAAAAGGCATTCATTTTCCAATTATTTGTTATGGACCTGTTGGGTCAGGTCAGCACAGAGATGGGAGACTTCAAAATGAAACTAAGTTGGTGCTGTTAATGGTGTTGGTAGACCAGTAGGTGGCATGTATCTGTCTGGACCAGAACTTCCAAATCAATTTCCTGGTACAGTGACCAAGGACACCCTTCTGTAGGATGTGCTGTTCCATCAGATGGCGTTTTGAACTGAGGTCCTCCCTAAACTGCCACTTGATTCAGTATAGTGAAGCATTTTCTCATTTCTCTGTCTAACATATTGTGTAGTGTGGCTGCTGGTGCAAAGCCTGCTGAACATCACCGAGGTGGTGAATGGATTCGGTCTCACTCTGTGAAATGCTTGGGGATGAAAAGACCTATATAAATGCAAGGAATGATAAGGTCAGGGTAGATGTAAAGTTCAGAACGATGATGAAAATAGACAGTAGTAAAAATGTGTTTCCTGTGAATGCATGATTATCCACTGTAGCAGACATGCACAGTGTTAGAATGTGGGTGCCGCAGTGAGCTGACAGGTTGAAACCCAAGTGCGAGACTTTGGGATTCTCCAGGTGTGTCCAGAATGCTGAGGAAGCAGTGAGGCAGTCTTTTGGGAACGTAAGCAGGCAGGCTGGATAATCAGAGAGCTGGTAGAAGAGAAGGAGTGCGGGGTAGCAGGACAGAGGGTGTCCGGAGGATCAGGCAGCGGGGCCAGCAGGATGAGGGTTGGAGAGGCAAATCTCCACTGGAATGGTGCTTGAAAGATTTTTAATCTTGAAGCAGTCGGAAGGCAAATGTTGTGCTGATTGCCTGAAGACTCGTAGTAGCTCAATGTTGGAGCACTGGTCTAGTGGACAGTCGAACCTTTAAAAGGCTGTTTAATTGGGAGCTGGATTGATAAATTGCCTACCGGATTGAGAGGTAGCCGGACAGACAGGCATGCAGCCATTTCTAGTTCTCATGGACCCAGCTAGAGGGGTGAGTGCTTGTGAAAATGTCCTGGTCTTTTGGCAATGGTAGTCTGAGAGTCTGGTTTAAGATCCCAATTTATAAAACAAAACTTAACTGGGGGAAGTTTGAGTCAATACCATTAAATACATGTTATCAAATGGTCACCTGAAGAAGTTATATATCTTGTGATAATTCTAAAACCTCAAATAGAGGTTATTCCCATCTTAACATGTCCTTATTGATGAAAATAGATAGCAGAAGATGGCTTAACCACCTCTTGCTTTGGGTAAGATTAACAAAATTAAAATTAACATTCTACCACTTATTATGTATTTCCGTACTCTGCTTTTTTTAGAAGACTCGTTCAAAAAGCTCAATGTTTAGTTCAGAAGGTTTTTGTGGAAAGATAAACCCCCAAAATAAGCCATCTTAAAATAATTTTTGACAGAGCCGGAGCCTTCTGACATTCAAAAATATGATCTGGCATTTAATGCAATATCCTCTGAAGTGTGCATACTATATAACAGAGATTCTACTCTGACCTCTTGGTAGATCATAGAACAAGAAGTACTAGAATGGATATAAGTTCTCTTTTACTGAAGGCCCTCTGGTATAACCCCAACTACTGGGAAAATGTTATACAGTTTTCCTTTGAAATTGCCACCAATCTTCATAAAATTATAGGTTTCTTTGGATTAAGTCCCCTGAGGCACTGCTTTGGATGAATGCTTTGGTATTCACATTAACAGTAATCCTTCTGTTAATGAGGAATTGAAAGCTAATGGCATAGTCACAATCTCTGGTATGTATGATAAAAAAAATGTTATTTCAAACAACTCAAAAAAATTCTGATTTTACAATGGCTTCTTTATTTCAACAATAATAAAATTATTTGGAAAAAACAACAAAGACATTTAATAGTATCAGTTGTTTAATTAGGTTAAGGGTAGAATGCAAATGACATAATTAACAAATATTAAATATGTATTAAAAATGAAGCATTGTATTAATCAATCATGTATTTGTCATGAGCAATTATTATTAGAGGTCAAAGTGAACATCCCAGTTTAGACTTTGCTGTCCCAATAATACTTGAGGGCAGTGTCTCTTTACTCATCATTCTCAGTGACCCCTGCACTCTCATATTAAATAGATAAAAGACAAAGCTTTCACTGATAATGCTGCAAGCTCACAGGAACCCGTCTATCAACAGGCTCTGCTGGTGTACAAGGAGCTGAGAATTCTCCATGAGACAATTATGTTCTGCCCCCTGAGAGATCCAAACTGGAGTCCTTTTTTGCTGCAATCTGAATTTGAACCAGTTATCTCATGGCTGTTGAAAATTCAATACTCTGAGTGGATAACTAAGTCAGGAAGCCGAGCAAGACTCAATTCCTGTGCTACTTCATATGACAAGTCTAATACTATTTTTTAGGATAAGCCATCTGACAGATCAAATTTACTGATGAATCTTTAAATTTGGTGCACCACATACTTGTACAAGCATTAGGGATGCAAGATACCAGACTCCAGGCTCATAATCAAGTAAGAGATAGTGGAGGCTGAATGATTGTAAACACTGGAACAATTTAATTAAAACCTCTTATCTTCTGCCACTCAGAGAACACGCGTTTAAGGAACACATATGCCAGGAAAATTGTGCAGAGGAAAGGTTAATTTGCTGTGACTTTTTAACAGTTAGGATTATTTGATAAATTACCTCTGGGCTGTCCAGTACTTGACATTGTGCATATCTCTTAAATAAGGCAAACAAAAGATAACCTGATCCCCATGTTGTACAAGTTATAAAATAATTAATTCTTTAAATAACTTGGTACAAATGATCTATACCAGCTAGTTATCTCTTTAGTGAATTAACTCAGTTGACAAAATGATTCATATTTATATTCTGTAGTAGTTCAGGTGGGTAGCTGCGTCAGCATGTGTAGGCTGCAAAGGAACAAGTAATAGGTTTATTCCATGCTGAAAAAAAGAAGAAAGAACTTGACACCTGAAGAAGGCTCCACGGCCGAAACGTTGTGTTTTCTTTCTTCTTTTTTTCAGCATGGAATAAACCTGTTACTTTTTCCTTTGCATATTTATATTCTACCTATTTGATTTCTAAGTGCCTCAAGTCAAAATACATTGTCCCTTTTGCATTTTAAAGGCATTGCAAAGAATACAGAAGCTTTAAGAAGGCTTTAAGCTCTTTGCTAGGAACAAGAATATTACTGCTGATGGATTGTCATTTTTTCCATGTTAAAAAGGATGTAAATCAATCCATCCATTATCAGAACACTGTTTAACCAGGTGAGCATTGCAGCAAGCATCCTGCACCTACTGTAGTTATAACATGAAACGTGAAAATCTAAGAAGATATGATGACCTTGGTAGAATTGAGGCAGTATGCGTGTCAGCAATGACTGCAATGCTAATAAAATGTCCTCTTTTGCTTTCACGTTAAAAAAAACTCTCTTTTACCATGAGGTGCAGTTAATTGTTTTCTTTGGAATGCCATTTACTTTCTTACTTCCAAATATGTATTCTAAAATGTTCCAATAGACAAGAAACTGTAACAAGAATGTCTGTTTCAAAACAAACATATAATTTAGAAGCAATAAAAAGGCAGAGTACCACATTTAACTGCAATGCCAATACAAAATTTCTGTTCATCCGCTAGAGACAGTATTTTACAGTCTTATTCCAGCATTTTACCAGATGTGCAGGGCTCTTCCTCTGAGCACAGGATATGAGCATCTGTTTGTGGGGGTACTGTAAATGAAGCCTGGGGAAATTAAAATGAAGACATAATTCATAAC
Source organism: Atractosteus spatula (assembly GCF_055471065.1). NCBI lineage: Eukaryota > Metazoa > Chordata > Actinopteri > Semionotiformes > Lepisosteidae > Atractosteus > Atractosteus spatula. The sequence goes on along the minus strand of NC_142728.1, from coordinate 5,222,732 downwards.
ACCTGATTGCAAACCAAGATAAAAACGTGGAGATCAAAAGTCAGAAAAAATGAATGAATAGAAAAGAAAGACAAACTATAGGATATTATGCTGCTGGTAGGTTCATACTTATCTGTTCTCGTCACCAAGAATTAGATGCTGGCCGTGAGTACAATCTCCACAATCTGTACTATTACTTATAAAGTATTTGCACATGCTGTTGATCATCCTTTGACTGCTGTCTTTCGTGTAATTGATGACTGTAGATTGTTAAAGAATAGAAGTGCCCATTTTAAGCCATAATGTGAGTCCAATCACAGTGGGTGGTGCTATTGAGTTACCTAAGGTTTCGCTTCCCGCTCCAGCTTGTAGGGAATTCTATTTCAGAGCTTTGGGCTGATTTTTATGTGCAGCAGTGCCACACACTTTGATACACTCGTTTTCTTCCTGATGTCATTTTCATGATTGAGTTTTGATTGTTGGGTGTCCTCTCATACAACAAACCTGGAGCATATTCAATAAAAAACTGTGAAAAAAGACACTTTCCTCATATCTCAAGTTTTACAGGATCACTATACAAATTCTTCCTGTCAGCTGTCTAACGTAGACCTCATTCTTCAACATGCAGCATTCGCCTAACTCTGTGATTACCGCAGTCAGGAACTCACTTCATTATGGGAAGAAAAAAAACAGTTTCTTTTGCTTGTTACTTATTTATTTGTGATAAACTACCTAGCATTTCACTTGAGTGAGATTTAATTAGGCATGTGTACCAGCTTATCTGAAGACCTCAGTTTTTAGCTGAGTTGACATATCCTTTGCAACAAGATTACCTGATGAGTGCTCAACCAGTATTTCATTAACATGACACCGACATACAGTATTTAAATGGAGTTTCTCTAACCCAGTACTGCTTGAAAACAAAAAAAGCATAATTACATCAGAAGACCACCCTACGTTCATTGTGATAAAAATATTTCTTTAGATAAAGAATCAAACATTGGTTTTGTTTCTTAGATATATTTTGTCCTTTTTAATTGGAGCGTGGGGTGGAGGGTGACATAAGAAAACAAAACCATTATGTTTTCCCTTTGAGGAGTCCTCTGTCGTACATCATGGTCTACAGCTGGTCATTCTCTGTATTTCTCCAGTTGAAGAATTTTTGCTCTTAAAAATTGTGCAAATTGGATGTGCGCCGAATGAAGAGGAATGTTTTCTGAAATCCTTTAATTCACTGGCAATTTAATTTGCCAAAATATAAAATCCATTAAAAAATTTTTAAAGTCATATAATTGCCAAAGACCTTTTTCTGAGCCCTATCTGTAGTGTGTAATTACTCTAGTGGCTGCACAAGGAGAATCTGTTTTAATGACTGTAATTGAAACACTTTCCAGCTTGATCATTTTCAGTTATTATTTTTTAAAGGCTTTCAGATGGCCATAAAACATCACTCGGATTCTGATAATAGTCTCTAGCTTGTGTTCTTTACTGACACCTACTAATTTTACAAGAGGTCTCTCTGGTTTTTCTGTGATTCTGTGATTTTTCTGTGGTTGTTTTTCTGTGAGTTGCCAGTTCTGTGTCAAGGTTCAATAAATGGAAAGAGAGGTATTCAGAGTCACTTACCTAAAGGGGAGTATTTTTTTTGCTCTGTTTCATAAGCCAATTCAACATTGTATGAACCTGAGCAAATGTACAGTATAACACCAACAACAATAATAATAGTTACACTCATAATTTCTGTTGTGCAAAATGTTGAGTTGGTTAAATTCAAATTCCAGAACGAAAACTTTTCAAATCCTCACTTTGAAGAAACAAAAACTACATCACAACTTCTAAAATATTTTTTAAAAATTTGACTAATAGTCTTTAAAAATCCAACGTACAGAGGGCAATGAATATGTTTCTCTAAATTGGTCCCAAGTGAAGATACCATGATTGCTTATTGCCTATTACACGAGGTACAGTATATGGTTGTAAATAACCTTAGAAAGTGGAACACTGCTGTGATAAGGCATGCAATCAGTAAGGGAGGTGATATCTTCTTTCAAGAGTTTTCCCTCATCTCAGCCCTCCAGGGAGTTGCCAGCTATGAAATAATACATGTTTTAATGAATCCAGCAATGAAGATTAAAAGCACTTTACAGAAAATTAAGGGAAACAAAATGGGTGCCTTTACCATAAACAGGAAGTGCCTTTCAAAGTAATGGAATCTGCATATAAAAGCTACTACTTCTCCCTCAACCTTGAGCCTTTCCATTAGAATGTCAAACAGAGTGCCATTGGCTGAACTCAAAAACCTTAACCTACCTCAGTTACACTACAAACTCTCCAAATTACAGAAATGGGTAGATGTCCTTTTCCTTACATGCTTAATTCCTTTTTATTGTGAGATGTTTTCTCCACATTGTATATTTTTAGATTGAGAACTCATTTCCTGACAGTGATAATCCTCTTATACTTATCCCTCTTCTTCCCAATGCTTCACTGCCTGATGTTATTAAGGACATTAGGATGGACAAGTGCTGTAAACCGAGTTGTCAAATTCTATTCTCAGTTTCATTATAGATTTGACTGATTGCTCTACATGTCCTTTAACGGTTATTCTAAATTATAATCTGAGAGGAGATCATAAGATCTTTGCATTATATCACTTAAACATGATATGTGTGAAGTGAGTACAATACATCAGATATTTAAGTAATCACATGCAGTTTACATTTTATCCATCTGCAAAATAATTCATAGTATTTTAGACTACAGACAATAAAAGCAAAACCATATGTGATTTTCCTGATTCATTTAAATTAATTTGGGTATAAAGCTTCAAAGTTTAGATGCAGCTTGTTTGATAAATTTGTGTTTTGAAATTTCTTGGCTTTACAAAGGAAATTGAGGAAATCCTATGTGTTACTTTTGCTTCCCATACATCAATGGGGGTTTTCTGAGTGTATTAATATTCTGCAGTAAATTCTTCCTGTCTGTGTTTAGGACTCCCTTATGCTCAACGTTTAATCTTTGCAACATCCCTGACCATTTCTTTTGAGTAAATGAAAAAAAAACTTCTACAGTTGTATGTTGTATGTATTGTGAAATAATTGTGACTGCCTGCTGAGTGTGTTGTAACAGGACCTTAAAAATAGACAGGGCCAGACCAACAGACACACCTAACACACAGCTGTAAGGTTTAAAACACACCAGGGCAGAGAACGACAAACACCACAAACTAAACATACACCAAACAAAAGTCTGAGCTCCCTTTTGAGCTACTGACTAACTTCTTCTTGTAGTGTTTTTCTAGCTTAACCTAGCAGCTAAACTGCTAACTGGCCTTGAACAAACAATGCACAAAACAGTCTCCACTAAGACTCTTCTCAAAAACGTCCAATTGTTCGAAACTCCCGGTTCATTTTCATAAAACTCACAATTTCTTTGGTCCACTGTCAGTCCTTCTCCCTCCTGTGAGTGGCACACAGAGATGGCAAACATCTGCTGGCCACCCCAGGAAGCCTTCCTTCCTTTTAAACAGTAACCTGACCAATTGTCTTCCTATAACAGTGCAGCAGCCCATGCCTCCATAGGTTTCTGGGGTACTGTATGTGGTTCACACACACCTGCACTATCACGTATAGCTGAATTTATTAATTATGTTTGTATAGTGATTTTCATCCCTAATGCTTCCAGTCATCTACTAGCAGCCATCTACAGTCTACCTCTGAAGTGCACTACTCAGCTAACTGAGTACTGAGTAGTGCACTGCAGCCATTATATGACAGGAGCAAGAAAATGTGTCGACAATTGCATTTACTTAATGGTACAGATTGTACAAGCCTACAGTGGAATTTTATCCTCATTCTGGGGTAATACTCCTTCCCTCATGGACAAAGGAAAGTGATGTTGCACTTCTAGTTTAAGGGACCACTGATCAGTTCTCCTCTCCCTCTTGTTGATGCAGGAAGCAGCTTTGTGGTGAGCATGGGAAGCTATTTGGATGTTTCTGATTGGTTGAATCCTGCCAAACTGACGTTGTATTACCAGACGAACTCTACGTCCCAGTGGGTAAGAGACTACTGTGGCCAGAGAACAACAGACCCCTGTGAGCAGCTCTGTGACCAGCAGACAGGTAAGCCATGCATCTCAGTCAGACTCTTTTACATACATCATTGCACATGTGATTATATGTGGAATCCTGCATTTGTAATTTATTAATTTTCCTAGACATGCTACTATGACTTTTTGTATATTATTTTTAGTATCAGACCTTGTTAGTTTTTTCAAATTTAATTTTTAAATAAAGACATTGATACCAGTTAGGAAAAAAAAGGATTGAATTCTCAATTGAAATTTTGAGAATCCCTCAATCAAAGCAGATAATTTGGAATTTTGAAATTATTTCTTTGTGTCCGAACTTTGGCTTTGTAGTCATTTTATGGGTTGATGTCAAAGAACATTTTCTTTCATATTCTTTCCTACACCTCTGGCAGAATAGCACTGAACAACAGTTCAAGAAGTCTTGAAAGACTGGTTCTCTCGCAGGTGACTGCTCATCTGTCCCACCCCTGCTGCTAAAAAGCCAAAAGGGACATAACATATTTAAGAAAAGCAGTAAATACCTTGAAGACCTAAATAAATCTCCTTTTAATACAATTGTGGTTGTTAGCTATTATATAATCTCATTTTAATACAATTGTGGTTGTTTGCTATTATATAAACACTGCATTAAATGAAATGTAGTTTTAAGGCTTAATTTTGGTGGTTGCAGATAGAGTGATCTTTTAAATTTTGCTTTTAATTTGAGCTATAGTTTTTGAAACAAAAATAGTAAAAATCCGTCTCATCTTAAAAATATTGTACATGTCATATACAGTAGCACAATTCTGTTTTGTATAGAAGACTTTTCATTCTGTGTGCTTTTTATTTGTGACTGTTTTTATTTTTCACGGAACTTATGTGCATGGAGGAGATTCAGGGAACTACTCTTATGTCCGATTTTAAAGGAATGCATCTCAGTTTGTCCATTTTCTTTTATACTAAATGAATGTTTTCAAGTACTCGTGATGTTGTCTATCATAACGAAAGTAAGCACGGAACACACTGCAAATGTCTGAAAAGGAGTTATAGGATTACTTGTTTGAAAGACGTCCTACACTGACCTAGATATTTTTGGACTTGAAGAAAGATTTTAAAGGGACTAGATTCATGTATTCAAAATTCTCAAAGAAAGTGGAAAAGATAAGCATATCAATAAAAATAAATGATTACAAATGAATACATCTTTCTAAAAAGTGTTGTGAAAGTCTTATTAGACACTGTTACAGTATATTGAAGTTGTTACCTTGAGTTCTTTCAAGAAACAGCTGGCCGAGATTATCTTAACAATTATCTAAGGGGAACAAAATAAGATAGATGGGCCTCATCTCATTTGGAAATGTTCATATGTTGGTACAGCCTAGCCAATCTCATCACATACACAGGTTTATGAATGTCTGTACCCACAAGTTCAGACACTCTTCAATCATTACATGTATATTTAATGTAACTATGCAAGTATAATTCAGATCAGCACTCTCTGTTATATCCTTCTTTGTTACCTGGTGGATTAATTCAATTCAGTTCTGTTCAAGTGGATGATTAAAAGTTGCTAAGCTATGGACAACTGGAGGACAGTGTTCAGTGTGCAACCCACAACTGGCAATCCACTGAAGCTAAGCAGGTGTGAGCCTAATCAGTATCTGAATGGAAGGTTGCTGCTGGAAGAGGTGTTAGTGGGGCCAGTAGGGGACACTCATCCTGTGGTCTGTGTGGGTCCTAATGCCCCAGTATAGTGATGGGGACACTATACAGGAAAAAAGGCGCTGTCCCTTGGATGAGGTCCTGACACTCTGTGATCATTAAAAATCCCAGGGCATTTTTTGAAAAGAATAGGGGTGTTACCTCTTGCCAAATTTCCCACTTCCCTTTACCAGTCATGCTTCTGAATAATCCCCATTTATGAATTGGCTGTATCACTGTGCTCTCCTCCTCACTGACTGCTGATGTGTGGTGAATGTACTGGTGCACTATGGCTGCTGCCGCATCACCCAGGTGCATGTTACACATTAGTAGTGCTGGAGGGGAGTCACCATTATCTGTAAAGCGCTATATAAGTGTAGGAAATTTGTATTATTATTATGAAAGTGTGGTCTCTTCACTATAAGTCCAGTGATATTTTTCTCATGAGCCCTGAGAACACTCACTGCATTCTTAGGGAGAAAATTCAAGCTGTTAATTGTATTTTTTAATTAAGTTAATATATTAATATTTCTTTACTGTTTGGTAATTTATGCTTATAGGTGAAAAGAGACATTTAAACTGTAACTTTCACTTGTTTCTATTTCTTCTTTTTTATCTTCACCAAACTGTCTAAGAAGCTACATTGCCTCATCTCACCAAAGCCATCTTTTGGCATGAGAAGTTCCTTACAAATATGTTATCTGTTTAGAGTGATAATAAATGCCATGGTAACTCTATTATAAAACCAATGCAATTACAACAAATAAGTATTCAAGGAATGGTGAAGAGAGACAAATAGCCTTGCACCCAAGAAATATTATTCAAAAACAACAGTCTCTCAGACTCTTCTCAAAAACTCTTCCAAATAAACAAAATCACCATCTCTCGATCTGGGGTCTGTGGTCTGTGGTTGGAGTGTGTCCTCACAATATATCCAGTATGTTAATATGTTCCAGAACCATAGTCCACTTGTCTTTCTCTTCCATCCTAACACCCTTCCTTACTGCCAAGGTCATGAAAGAAATATTTTTACATTTATTGGATGACTGTTCAACTAGGACATTTTTTCAGACTTTCCAATCATCTCATATTGTGGCCCATGTAATCTGCACAACTTTTTGTCCCTTAGCCATCTAGAGCCAACCTCCATGACATGCATTTTTTTTTGTAGAAACTGTAGGATCACCTGCACATATATAGCAGCACACATATACAGGAGACCTATGGCCATTTCAGTATTACCCAGGTGGCATGTTTGGACAGCAATCTCATTTATTGCATCCCTTGCAGAAAGTGCCCTAGTCGATTCCATTGAATACTTCAGAGAAAATATCAGAGCAATGAATTCAAAGACATCTAGTGCTGAAAGACATCAGAAGTCAACATTATTCTTAAACCTTATTAACACAGTAATACTTAAATGTTCATACTTTCCCCCAGCTCTCAATAAACCTCTCCATATTCAATTCCAGATTTAGGCTTTTCACACTTGTTCTGGGATTTATCTCCTAGATTCACATTTCTTTGTCTTCCTTTTGTCACCTCCTATGCTCATTCACACATTAGCATGTGTTATTTTCATTGTACTGTACCTTACATTCCTCAGATTCCCACTCCTTCACTTGCTCTGTAATTTCCTCATTCACCTGTGTTCACAGTCAGAACATTATGGTTTTTTTCTTCCTTGTAGTGTGGGATCATTCTCTACTTTTTACTATTTTTTTTTCAAAACCACATTGTCACTTCTCCACAATTGCTTCGCATTTACTTACTGAAAATCAGAGCCAGATAACTTTTAAAGCAAAACCATTTTATGTAGTTTTGAGAACTCTTGGTGTGAAACTGAGCCATGTTTCCATATATAATATTTGTTCAGTATGTTTTTGCCTGTGAATCCTTTCATTTGGTTTTAACAAACACCCCTAAGGGTTTTAATTACATTTGAAGCAGCATAGAAAAAGTGAGAATATTAAGAAAAGCAAGCTGTGTTGTTTTGATACCTTTCAATTGGCGCCAAATGTTTCAGATTATGGATGTAAGTGTAGCTCAGTGTGTTGTAAAAGAGCTTTGATAACACTGAACAGAAACAATAGTTAAAACAAATCTCTAATTCACAGAATCACATCATAATCACATTCTCTTCCGCTAGGGACTGATTAAGTAAAGCTAAAAATTTCCAGAATTGGAATGACTTTTAAATATATGTAGAAGAATTCAAATGACTTGAAGATACTTTGCAGAATTAGAATTACATTTTACATTATAAGATTCACATAATAATGGAAGTATCCTTATACAATGTGTACACTGTATTATAGTAGTGGTTATGGTTAAAAATAAACAACACTATTATTTTTTCAACAGTGAATTGAGGGCTAACGAAAGACTATAATACAATCTTTCTGGAGAAATTATTATTAGTTATAGTAAAATTACTACTGATAATACATTTATGTAGTTGAAGTGGGTAGCTGCATCAATATGCTAAGGAACAAGTAATAGGTTTATTCCATGCTGAAAAGAGAAGAAAGAAAACGCAACATTTCGGCTGTGGAGTCCGTGGAGACACCCGAAGAAGGCTCCACAGCCAAAATGTGTTTTCTTTCTTCTCTTTTCAGCATGGAATAAACCTATTACTTGTACATTTTTGTAGTTGACTCATTTTGTGAGAGCACAACCATGCAAGGACCACATTTCTCAGATTCCTCTAGGGGATTTAGCTACTGCTCTGACCAACTGGCCTCTGTAACTGGTCAGGTAAATGTTTAAAAAAACAGGGACAGGAAGCTTCCATTGTCAGTATGGGGGAGTGGATGGCTGTGTTGTCTGAGTGGCTGAGGACAGAACCCCTGTATACACCACTCACCAGAGTTAGGAAGGACTGACTGGTGACTGAAGACAAAGGAATCTGTGAGTTTTCAACTTGTAGAGGTTGTGCTTTGAAGCATCTTGGGAGAGATGTTATTGTTTGCATGCAGGCCGGTAAGCAGTGTAGCTGCTTAGCTGTGATAGTTAGGGACTTTAAGAAGAAGTATAGGCAGAAGCTAAAGAAGAGCTTAGGCTTTTGTTTTGTTATTGGATTATGTTATTTTTACTTTTTTTCCTTGCTCTGTGAAACAAATTGCATTGGTGATTTTGAACCCAACAACTGTGCATTTGGTGTTTCTGTCGGCCTGGACCTGCATAGACGTGGTGTAGGACGTGAGCATAGGTTGTGGTCTGTAGAACGGCACATTCTTTTTTAGCTGTTTGGAAAAATTACAAGGGGAATTATTTGGGGAAAAAAAACATTTTTGCCTTGGAGTTGATAAATGATCCCTGGACTCCATTATGGAGAAAATGGAGGGCACAAGGCACCTTTTGTCAGGCAATGTTTTGAAAATATTTCCAGTGGGAATCCTTATAGAGATGGTCATGGAAAATGGCCACTAAGCACAAGCCTGCCCTTATGAGAAGGAGGGATAAAAGAAGTTGCAGTCGGTAATGGGAGAACTGCAGTACAGCAGTGTGGACCTGAAGATGGTGAGGCCTGAGCTCCTAGTGAGCTCTGAAGAGAGGAAAAGGAGAAAAAGACCAATACAGAATAGGTCTGCTGAGTGGAAGATGTTCCTGGCTGTGGATTGGAACACAACCCAGAGTGAGAGTAAGAATACAAATATGGGCTGGAATATACTGCTGCTAGAATGTATTAAGTAGACTGAAGTGCAGGAAGACAAGAATGAGGCCCTGAAGCTTGAACAGCGCCCATAAAATGTGGACACAAAGATTGCCGCCTGTAAGGTTCAGAACAGCTAAGAAATTTCAGGCAACTGTGGACCAGAAAGAGGTGCGTGCACCGAGATGACATGACTGACCTTCAGAAGTAGTTTGAAATGGCCATGAAAGATACAGAATGAGGAGTTGTCTTTAATGCCAATACAACTGATCACAGCACAGGAGCAGAAAAAGGATAGAGAAGCACCTGAGAATCAAAGATGGCCTCAGCTGAGTGAGTTACCAGCTTTCAGTGTCAGTCTGGGGCTGAGGGCAGAACCCCTGTATGCACTACTCATCAAAGAGATCAGCACTGACTGGCAACCTGAGATAAAGGAGTCTTGAGCTAGTGAGTGTGAAGTTATTTTGAATAGTCTGAGAGGGTAAGTAGTGTAGCTGCTTGACCGTGATAGTTAAGGACTTCAAGGAGAAGTATAGGTAGAAGCTTAAAGAAGAGCTTAAGGTTTTTGTTTGGGTATTTGGTCGTGGTATTTTTTTTCTTCTGCACTGTGACTTAAATTGTACTGGTGATTTTGAACCTTAGAGCTGTGTCGATTGGCTTGTACCAGACTATCTTAAAGATTCCATTCCGATAGGAACATGTTAAGAACACACCCATTCCGATATGAACACACCCAAGGATATGCAACACGGTATACAAGGCTACACACTGTTTGCTAATAAAAAACAATAAATTGTAAAGTTTAATTCAAGCTACAAAGTTCAAATTCTAATAAAAATGTTATAAAAAATTAACAACATAAAAAATACAGATGCAGGAATAAACAAGGTTATAGGTTTTGTTATTCTATAATTATTGCTTAATGAGGTACAGAATGTATGTAACAAGATGATATTATATTACCGGGGCCATTTTCCACACATACCGTAAACTAGCATACTGTAATGGAGAACAGAGAAGGTGAAATTTAAATAATGAAAATGGTTAATGATCAGTCTAATTTGATGACGACCCTCATAAAAGGTTAATCCCCAAATGAATAGCTGTAGGAATCCAAGGTATGCCATTTATGCACAATGAACAAGAACTGAGAAACAAAAAAGGGGAGCATCTCTAATTAGGAGGATATAAACAATGGATATAAACACCAGGAATCCGTTCTGCTAGGCCCATTGTTCCTTATTAACCCATATCAATTAGTATTCTGGTATAGTTATCAAACTCGGAAAATTTGAAGATGGTACAAAAATAGGGGGAGTGGAAAACAAACTGTGGCAAAAGATAATCAAAAAGGCTCAGAGGAAATTATATATTCAGTGGTATTTGCTTCATGAAATTTAATATTGGGAAGTGCAAATTGCTCCAGGCAGGAAATAGGGACAAATTCAATACAACAATCACATTGGCGACTTACAAATACTAAAGTACAAATGAACAAGATAACAGCCTAACAGCCTCTTCTCATTTCCAACTTTTCATGTTTTCTTGACTTTATTAACATTTTATAGCTAATATGCCACTATAAATTCCTGCTGGAATTCTACAAACTTACAGTATATATTCCAAGTCCACAGACAGATGTGGTGTTTGAAGTCTGTGTTGAATCAATAGGATACAAGGTAAAAATAAGCAAGCAAAACTAATATCTGTCTTTAATAGCTTAGAGCACAGGTACTGCTGTTATGAAAAGCTTTATCCTATATATTTCCTGTGACTTTTCTAACAGGTTCATTTTCACTGTCCTTTTAAATTAAGTAGTGCCACTTTTAATGTAAGCATCTTATTAGGTCTGTCAGTCATTTTATTGTTCATTATATACAGTGTTCTGTATGATATACTGCTTAGTAACAAGAGTGCATGTCACTTCTATAAATAATAAAAATCTTTTCAACAAAATAAAGGAAGTCTCCATATTTAATGTTGTTAATGCAAAATTCTGGCAGGATTAACTATGATAAAGTTTGTATCAAATCAGTCCTAATTTAAATATCAGCACAAAATTACAGGACAAGCTGTTTGGCACCTTTGTGTCTTATGTTACTTATTACTCAACTGCTGCATATTTCACTTGATATGCTCTCACTTTGCAGACACCTTTGTAGTTTGAACAATTGGGTCCACTTATTAAGCTATGGTTCAGTGTAAGCTCTTTTTATGGTATTTAACGAATCGTGCAAATATTTTGAACACTCCTTTGCTGATTAACAAGTAATGGTGTATTGGAGTCAATGGTTTGGAGAGCTATCAAATAACTGTTCCCTCTATTTAGCTTTATGGTGTTGAATTAGTGACTTGCCAGATGTTCTTATGTTTCAATTAACTTTCATTTAGAAACTACTGTAATATAAAGGACCATTGTCATGCAAAAGAATTCTCATGCACTCCTAGAAAATGAAGAGTTTAGTTTTTCTTAAACTGCGTGTGTTAGGTAGACAGTAAAAAGAGCAATCAACAGTGACTGTTCTGTATGTCATAGTTGGCTATTTTGTACTGTATGTTGAATTCTAGTTGGACAGTGTTCAGACGCTCTTTCTTTGGTTCACTACACTAGGTTTCATTTTACACTATATCAAATACATTATATAAGAGGCTCAAAATATTGTTCTATCCTGTCCCAGTGATGACACTCTGGCAGCCTCAGACAGTACTTGAAGAGAATATGACTATTTATGTTCAGATAATTAATCCAAGAATCTGATATAGAGGGTTCTTCATGGTTTGCAAAGTGTCATCTTTTACAACAGTTTGGTAGCTTATACTCTGTCTTTTGTTCCCATTCAGAAATGCACATTCTCTCATTGTCTTTGTTCCAGTGGTTTGTTTTTAACAGTTGTTCCTGACGAAGTCCATTGGCTCAACTTGAATTTGAGGATTTTAAACACTTGAATCAAATTCCACTGTTGGTTTCTGTGTTCATGTGTCAATGTAGGACATTCTTTTAAGCTGAGTAAAGTACCTAGGCATTCTTCTTTGGCCTGATTCTAAGTGACTGCTAATGTTATGCCTTGGAAAACATCTATTATTTTTCGTTTTGCTGTACTGATACTATATAGGTGTGTTAAAAATGGCCAGTATTGCCTGTTGTATCCATGCATGTGCCACGGTGAGATTAACGTTAGAAATCTGAATCTCTTTTTTTTCTAGGATCACTTGATATTAAAACTCTGGCCTGTTAAATATCCCTTAATCTATAACCAAGCAGATACTTCCAATTAAAAAGTTTAGTGCATCAGTAATAGGGTAAATATTCTATTGCATCAAGAATGATTTGGTTTTAGAATGATGCAGGAATTATGTTGAAACAAATCATTTTCATTGCAGTCACAATTATAATATGTTATAACTGCAGTCATGGTTATAATATATTAATTTAGCTGTAAAAAACAATTTGTAGACAAACATACTGTATAACATTACTTAAAATGCCTAAATGTAAGGAAAGTTTAAAAAAAATTAATTCAAGTCATGTGACAACACTGTCAGAAAATTTCAGAGACAAGAACAATACATGAAGTAAACAATATTTTATGGTAAAACGTTAGACCTCAGAACAGATACCAAACAAATTTAGTTTGCTCATAGTTTCTCAAAGTTTCTTTTCAGAATTTTCAGATGAACAATGAAACACATACCAGAGCACAAAAAGAAAACTATAAGGTAGTGCATTTTATACCAAGAACAGAATGCACTTCTTTACCCAAAGGGATGCGAGGAGTTAGAACAAGCTGCCCAGCTACGTCAGTGAAGCTGATAATCTGTCTTATTTCATGAAATCGTAGGATAAGATCAAAGAATCAGTTAACTCCTAACTATCAAACAGGCTACAGTACGTGGGACTGAATTGCCTTCTCTCATCTGTAGCCTTTTTATGTTCTTGTGTTCTGTTTGCAGTTTGGGTAAAGGTAAATTCTTCCATTGCATGTTTTGTTTGCATAATCAAAACATTCACTCTGTGTTGGCAGCTGCTAAACGAGTAATTTTTTTTAACAGTTTACTCATTGGACACCAAAAAAATCCCCAGGATATATCATTGCCTGTCTGGATTTAAAACAAAAGATCACATTTATACAGTATATTGATATAACTTCCAGTAGGGCTTAATTAATCGCTATTTGTGGGGGTGTGATGATGGTCTCCTGAAGAAAAGAGCAGGTGGAGATTTGCAGGTGACAAGGCCAGAGATTTTCATGGTGCTAATTGGAGGTCGCCTTAAGATGTTTCTCCACGGCTTTGAAAGTATGAAATAAAAAGAACAGCCTGTGCTGTTTTCAAGCAAAGACATCTTCAAACACAATAGAGGACCCATCAAAAAAAAACAAACTCCCTTTCTTTAAGGTATTTTTATTCGTATGGTTTCATTTTAGTAACTTCACATCTTGTGCCAGAACTGGCCTGGCTAAACTTGAAAATGCTTTGTCATGTGCATTTATAGAAGAAGGGCTTGGAGAGACATACGAATGACTGAATTGGAAATTTGTCTTCTGAAAATGTTTTGAGGACTTCATTGAAAATCAGCTTCAAATTGCTTTTGGATCAAACACTTTCAAATCAATTTGTCAGCAGTGCATCTGCAAAGATACAGTAAGTCTGGTCTGTTTTGCAAATGCATTTTTGGAGATCCTTGTCATTTTGTGAATTCATCATAATAAAAGGAGTTCAGGTTCCAGAAAGGATGAAAAATGAAGAAAAACATGTCAGTCGCAGGATACCAGTAATTAAGAAATGTGTCCATTTTCTAGCCTTTGACTGCACACAAAGAAGGAGCTTTCCTCAAGATGATAACCTCTGAGAAATGCCTAAAAATAGTCCATTTAAATCACATTTTAAACGTGTGTTTAATTAAAGAGTAGAAACAAACCTCGGAAAGTATGTTTGCACACAAAACCTTTTCTCTAACAAGGCAGCCACAGGACCTAAGAAACACTGAAATTGAATGCCTACTGTAGTTACCCTTTGGGATGTAAGTACCTTGTCAACTGGAATTCACCAGAGTCCTTTGTATTTGACTTTACATTTGACTGTTATCATGGTAAAAAGCCAATTCAAGTATATCTAAAAGACAGCAGATCATGTGTGTCCTGGACATCCCAAATAAAAAGGAGATATGTTTTTTTTCTGTGAAGAAAGGTGAGAGCACTTTATATTTACTCTCAGTGTGATATGCACTGTATTATATTAAATTTCTTTCCAGCTAATAACCCAACATTCTCATATGTCTCTGACATTAAGTAATTTTTCCCATTGCTGTTCTACAGGCTGACACAGACACATAAATAACATCATATTTTAGCCTATTGTATTATAAATGTCAACACAAGTATGTGGGAGGACATTTGATAATGTCAATGTGCACTAGAAAAGAGTAATAATGAATAGTCAAAATGAAACAGATTTTATGCTTAATCGTAGAAAAAAGCCATTGAACAAAATCTTTTTCCCTGTGTGTGTCATAGTTTTGTTTCTTTACGTCTCAGCAGCTAGTTCAATCTGTAGTTTGCTCAGTTAGTATTATGTGTTTTGAGGTTGTTACATCAAGGTTATTTTGTTCTTAAAAATGTCTTTATATAACCCTCTTGCCTTCTCCAGCACAATATGATTCTTTGATCCAGTGCCGTCTCTCTGCATTAGCGATGTTTCTGAGTTTCTCTATATTTGCCTGGAGGGAAATGCGTTTTGTTGATTTGGCAAAAACTGTTGTTTCATTTTGTGTCGAATGATCTCTTAAGGAAGCTGTTTAGCGATGCTGAGTAGATGAAGTCATATTTTCCCTGTTGTTTGTACAGTTTTCAGATATATTTAACTTGTGTTTGTAGTTTAAAGTGAAATTTGTTTAACATATGACATCCTAGTTCAAATTGCATAAAGCAGTGAGAGAATTATATTGTTTAAGTACTGGAAGTGAAAATGCTTCAATGATTATGGAAAAGAGATTGTTGTCAAGTCATACCCTTCATATAGATTCAAAACTAAGTTTCTGATGTCACTGTTAGTTTAATTTCTCTATTACACCCCCTTTAATCGGGGAATACTTAGTGTCACATCACACTTGTTTACTTGAGTTGTCTGGCATAGCTTGGTAACACATTTATAAGTAATAATGTCCTTGAATTACGGGCAAAAGTATTTATTTGCAAAAAGATACACCTACGCAGAGCATTTACTACTATTATTTACAAATATTTCCAAGTCTGCAAGTCTGAATTCTGTTTTCAACAGACACAGAAAATGTAGAACTGTTTCCAGGAACCTTTATCTCATGTAATAAAAAGATACTATTCACGAGTAAGAAACTTTCTAAAAGGAATGTTATTTCCCTGGTCAGAGTAATTAATTACTACACAGAAAGATTTCTTGAAGGCTGAATGATCAACTCAAATAAGAACACATACATGTATAAATTAACAAGTCCCATTCTGAGGCACAGGCTGTGGTTCCCACAAATTTCTAGCCTGTTTCCTTTTTCTCTTCAGTATTCCCCTGTCTTTACTTTCTGTTCTGAGTCTTTTCAAGTACTTAAGAAGCTTTGAAATTTTTTTATAAAACAAAAACTAACAAAAAGCAAAAAAAAAAACGAAGCCAAGTTTGTTTTTTAACCTGTCTTTTCTGTCTCTCAATGTGTGCTTTAAAAATTTTAAGTTAAAACATTTTAAACATTTGCATAAACTATCCCCTCATCTGATCAGTTCACTTCAGGCAGTCACAATGACCAAAGATCCAGGTGGCCAAATAGTTTTTTTTTTAATTAAACCAGAACAAACCAATTCTTAGTTTAATCTGTAAGTCGGCATTGTTAATTTAAAGGATCAAGTATTTTGTCGGGAAATTTAAACATTTGATACAAAATAATAAATAATGTTACATATTTGTCTGCATTTACAAATTGCATGTGTAGGAAAATAGTTTCCAAGCTTTCTACATTTCCTGCAACATTCTGAGTTTGCCAGTAAATTACTTTTACTGGCCTTTACCAGTAACATACCCTCCATTAGAGAAAAGTCAAATGCCAATCCAGATAAGCAGCAATGGGAAACACATGAGTTCAGCAAAACTGGAAGAAGAAAAAGCACCTGTAGGAAACCCATACAATTAAAGGGAAAACACACTTCACACATTCCTAATAATGGGATCAACATGAGGCCCTCAAGGTAAGAAGCTACAGTTCTAACTGTGATGCCATCATGCCTTCCACAGGCACAATGTATATCAATTTTAACACACTTTTATTCAAAGAAAATCAAAATCTACAAAGACCAATTCTAAGCATGTTGGGTTGTTGTAAACATACTGTAGTAAAAATCTGTGTTCAATTCTTAATGAGAAAAGAACTGTGTGATTCAGGAAGTTGTGTCTCATGCCATTGCAGAAGTGGGCAGAGCTCAGAGGGAACACTCAGGTACACCACAGTCACACAGAAAATGTTCCTCACATCTCTCATGTGGTGAAACGCTAGAGCAGTCTGAATCTCATACTATACTTAAAACAGCCCATAGAAATCCTATGTACCAAACCTTAAAAAAACAAACATCTGAATTAATCTCATTCAGTGGATTGACATTCTGTGCTGCTATCCTTAGCAATTTTGTTAAACTTGAGTAATTTCAATACATTTCCTTTTGCTTCATCTCTGGTGTCTTAAACTGAGTTATTTACCATTGTCATGATGAATTGTACTCTGGGGCCTGATTTAAAGCATGCACTAAAACACTTTGTCTAAGCATGCAAAAATAAATCTAATACTTTACCCAACCAGAGATACAGCCTTGTATCTCTAAAACAAGAAGTTTTCTCCATACTAATCCAGATAGTTTTGTGAGGTTTGAGGCTAACTTACTTTAGCTGTCCAGAAACTAAGCAAATCTGGTCTTGGTCAATGCTGGGATGGGAGTCCTCCATGGAAAACCATGTTGCTGCTGAAAGTGTTATTGGCAGACCAGTAGGTGGCACTTTTCTCTGGCCCAGAATTTCTGAACGAATACCTCAGATTAAGCCACAGGTGGGTGCTGTTTTTTCTTGTCCTGTTAAACTGATGTCCTGATTAGCCTGTGACATGAAACATGCTGTAGCACTGTTTGTTACAGTAGGGTGTTATTCCTGGTGCCCTGGCTGAATTCCGCCTGAAGCCTACCTATAATCTCTCTCCTTAATTACCAAGAAGAAAATAACTATTAACCACTGTTCCCTAAGAGCTCTAACTTATTTTCCTTTGTTTGTAAGGAGGGGTTGTACCCCTCTGTGCGAAATGAATTCCAGTCTGGGCTTTCACAATCTGACCTGCCTAACGTTCTCCCTGGATAAAATTAGTGAAGACACTTCTCACTTCTCTACCCAATGTACTCAACCATTTTCAGATGTATTTAGCTCACAGTTCAGAAGCTTCTTATCTGTAGTTTATTTCATGAACATGGATTTTGCATGGAATTCTTTGTATTCTGCATTTAACACTATACAGTGGAAGAACCCTGTATTCTAAGGAAAAATGTAATAGTTATTGCTTACTTTATTAATACTGTATGCCCCATTAAGAGGATATTTTACTTCTGATGCTAATTTAGTGATTTCATTTCTTTGAAAGTATGTATTACCTGCCCAAAAGTGTTCTTTTCATTGCTAATGTAAAGATTACTATTATGCATGGTGAAGTAACAAGTATTCTTGTATCTGATGAATAGCACAAGGCCCATTTAACAAATATTTCTGCTCCTGAAGCTTCACAACTGTCATTATGTGATAATGATTGTAGTGATAACTGTTGTTTTAAAAATCATTGAATCCAAGTTTTCAATGCTAAAAACAGCCTTCTGAAAGTTATGAATTTTTCTTAATTATACATACTAAAATCGTGTTTATTGTTTTATTGCACAGGGTCAAAATAACTTATTTTGTTTTCAGAAATGCCTCTAGTATTCAAATAATTAATTTCACTGGGGTGGGGGGGCTCTGTCATTGAAGTGAATTGCAGAATGAGTTCAGTGGTTTGACACTGTTTCTTATCTGCAATCACTGCTCAGTACTCATCTGTGCCAGAGAAAATAAAAAGTCTGTCCTGGAAATCTGTATTTATCATTTTAAACCCCATTTGAGTGTCATTTTGACCTCAAGATTTTCACCGCATCCTCAATGTCAGCCTCTTCAGTTTAAATAGAATTAAGCAGCTTTTGAGTGGCCCATTTAAAAAAGACTTCCTCCTCCCTTTTGGAAATGAAGGAAGTTAATGTGGCTGAACCAGAAAGTTCTACCGTGGAAGTCAATGATGTAATGATTTGACTGCTTGGTCTGTGTATAGACCATTTTTATCGCCTCCTTGGTAGAAAGTGAGTCTGGCCGTGAGCCAGCTGAATCCGACTTCCTCCATCCCCTTGATAAAAGATGACAGTATTCAATTACATGAAGTGTGGAAAAGTGCCTGTCACCATTTGCTTGAGTGGTGATGTTGTGAGATTATTAGTAGAGATACTGCTTACCTCCCTAGTGCTCCTTAGTGTCACATCCTAACTCTCTGAATCACTTTTGCACATCCATTTTTCTTAGAGTAAATAAAACTCCAGATCTTTCCTCAGTTCTAGTATTGTGTGTTAACACATGATTTTCCTGGACACTGACATAAATCTTGTGCTAAGTTATTTCTTTATATCATTAGGCTTTGGGGTTTATTTATTTATTTATTTTCTCAGAAGGCAATGCTTTTGATTTATGTATTCCACTGTGAAATCTGGCCACTAAAATGTTCTGATAGAATAGTTATCTCTGACATTAAAATATCTTTTGTGTGTCCTGTGTTGTGGCCCCTTAAAATATGCAGAGGCTAAAATCCAGCAGGTGCCCTTTCAACACAGGAAACAGTTCTATGAAGTTCATTTCAAAGTTTCTCATTAATCATACTGTGTTTTGCTGATTAAAAAATGAGAAAGAAAAAAATGAGCATTTGAAGCTGATAATAGTGCTGATCACTGGTAATAATGTTTTTTTTTTCCTAGAGGAGGCAAGGGCAGTTTGACAAAGATAGTATACTTCTAGCATTTCTCTTTTACTAAAATGCAGCCACGTTCTCATGGTTATTTATGAATCATGTCATGGAATTTAAGTATTATGAAAAAAATCATTATAAAGAATAGAGAAGAAAGCAGCTCTCCAATTAGAATCCATTTAATTTCAGGTCAAAAAAGTGGTTGAGTTATGGCATTTTTTGTTACAGTAATATCAAGATAGCCCCATGAAAGTATCTGTCCAATTATGATGGTTTGAAATTTTGCAGAGAAACGTAACCCAGAGAGATTGATCCCTCTAAGAACAGATTAAAAGCCCTTTTGAAGTGATAGTATTCCAGAGTATAGAGAAGGCAAATTTCAATGAGTAAATAAAACAATAATTTAAAGGCGAAATAGAACAAAACTCCATAATGTGCATATAAATTTAATTTTTCAAACCGCTAAATTAATCATGAAACATTAAGAACTAACCAGAAAAAATGTAGTGCACTATTAAATATTGTGGTTTACAAATGTTTTAATGACTATTTCTAGAGCTTCCTAAACTTTAATGTTGATCTTAATTGATTCACCTTTTGTCTGTATTTGACTGTACAGAATGTTCAGTAACATTTTTTAAGTGCCTTAAAGCAAATATAAGATGTGATGAAGCCAATTTGTAAAACTTCAATTTTAAATTTCAGTAACATTTTTTAAGTGCCTTAAAGCAAATATAAGATGTGATGAAGCCAATTTGTAAAACTTCAATTTTAAATTTCCTTTTGCTGGTGTTTCGTCATCTATAATGGTATGAAAAACATGCATGGTGACCAATAAATAAAACTGACAAATGCCAGTCAATTGTTCATTTTCTAACCTCTTCTGCCAATTAGAGGTTGCAGGAGTACCAGAGCCTGTCCTGGCTCACTAGTCTATCAAAGGCCAGACAAACACAAAAACACTCACACCAGGGCCAATTTTCTCAGCAAGCAGTTAACCTACCAGTATGTGTTACGACAGCAGAAGGAAACTAGAGCACCCAGAGGAAACCCACACAAACACAGGGAGAACATACAAACTCCACACATACAAACATACAAACTCCACACAGATGGCATGCCAGGCCAAGAACTGAACTCAGGGAAGCAATACTGACCACTGTGCCACCCTGTCACCATTGTTTCATACAAATTCTTTATTGATAATGATTGAAAATTAATATAAAATTCAGTGTCTCAACATGTTTTTTCTACTGGTGCTGTGTGTAAGTGTTCTTAATTTTATCTGTTTTACAGTAGGTTATCTTATGTCTTTGTTAATAGGCGTCAGAAAGGAAAAAATAATTTCAACACTGTGCAGAAGTAGTCTTGAGAGTGTAATTATTCTTTACTTTTTTTGTTTTGTTTCTTCTTTTTATCAAAGGTAAAATCAGCTACATATCCATTAGAAACCTTTGTACAAATATTTATCTTGAAGAAACATTAACTCATCAGAGGAATTTCAGAGTTGGGAGTTTTAAGAAGTTTCCCCTCTTACAGTAGAGATTTACTCTATCCGGTATCTTAAAATGTTTCATAATGTAACTCAGTATGTCATTGTGAAATCAGAAAAGGACCATATTTTCACATCATTATGGTAATAGTTGTTGGTCCATGAACCACAGTATCCATTAATCTTCAATTGACTTGGCTCATAAACTCACTTAATGAAATATTAAAGAACTTGCATGAAAAGTGTGCTTGATGTTTCCTGGTCATCCTTTATGATTCTTCACAATGCAGTCTAAAATTGAATAGACTCTCTTGGGTCTACATTAACATGACCACATTAACTGAAATATGTTTTTTGGCACATAGGTCAACTGTGTTATGTAAAATCATTTTGCTATTGCTTGTAAAGGACAGTGGTTAACAAAATCTTGTTAGTATTCATTTTGTAGAGATTGCTTATAGAATAGGACTATAATTGTTCTATTTTTTATTTTCAGTGATTCTGTATTGATATGAATTATAATAGTGGAATAGGTGCAGTTCTGAGAAATAATGTGCCTTTTTGCACAACATCGAAGTGGTTTCCCTTGATACAGTAGATAACATTTTAAATGTTTCATTGAATGTTTCTGAAAAAAAGTGTAATGCGATATTGACTGGGTGTGATTTTAGTTGGGTTTTAATCAGAAAAGCTTGTATTATCCCCTTCTGGAACTTCGTTTAATTTGCGTATTGTTCCTTGTGAAACTCTGGAGAATGCTTTTAACTTTGAACTGACATTGCCTGTTTGATGTTTTTTTGTGAATGGTGTTTTTGGTCATGATTATTCTAGGTTCTGTGGAAAGAACTCTTTGTTAGCCAAGACACAGACTTGCCAGTTTAGCATTGAAAAATAATCCAAGAAACTGTTCTATCTCACTCAACAAGCTACAAACCTTAACCCTAAACTTTGACAGCATAATATAATTCAGTATCCTGGTTCAGCACATTTTTTTTTTAAACTCAAGACATGTTTCCTTTAGTTTTCTCTAAACAGCATGAGTAAAGTTCAAAGGAGGCAAAAGGGCAATATCATCTGGTAAGGTTTGTAAGATCATACCCAGTTAGAGTGCACAAATTCCCAATTACCCTCTTTAGTACCTACAAACCTGATTCTGCCGTTGATAGAAAGACACTTTCAGAAGTCTGAACCTCAGCATCAGACCTTTGTTCTTTGTACCTCATCATTTCTGGAGCAGGTGGCTGACTGTTCACACACCGCAGGCAGACTGTGATGTATTCTGCTGCCCTAGAGGAAGAACTTTCTCCATAACACGATTCATTTCACACTTCCCAGTTGGATAAAAGGGCATCCAGTGTTACTTTCAAAATGCTGTTATAAGCTACAGCAAAAGTTGCATGGGCACATTGCACATGCTTTCCAATTTAAAGCCTCAACTTCCCTTTTCAGGCAGACTTCTGTGTGTGAATGCATTCTTTTTATAATCAAAAACTACAGGATCAACTATTCATCATTTGTTCAGCTAAAAATTAGATGTAATAACTACAAAGAGCATTAGGACTTGAGCAAGAGGTAATCAAGCTGTTTTAGTTGTGCAGATCTTGTTAATGGCCTAACTGGATTACCTCATAAAGTAAATGTCTTCTTGATTGTGTTTAACAGGTTTCAATTTATAAAAAGGTAAAATATGCTGCATGAATAGGGAAATAGAGCAGAGGTGTAAGGAAGATAGCTTACAAATTAGGAACCTGCCATTAATTTATACTGAGCATTGGATTATCTGAAAAGTGAGAATCCATACAGGATGAACAGAAGGGTGAAATAATATCTGATAGATTTTAGGTTTTAACCAGCGTCTGTAAGAACAGGGGGCAGGGCAGAGTGGAAAAGGCTGCATTTGCTGGAGGGGTGTCAGTACACTGCCACACAGGCAGTGAGGAGTGAGCTTTCAATCTGGTTTGCAAACACTTGCTTTCCTTGCAGAGGAGACCTCAGAGTTCAGGCTCCAATTCCCTATTGTGATCTGGGTACACACTTGGTAACAGATTAGCACAAGAAAAGGGAGAAGCTCAGAAAGTCTCCTAGCATTGTGCAGAATATATATATATACCTACCTAAATTGTCCTAAAGGCTATAGTTTGAAAGACAGTAATAATACTGTTCAAAATTGTGCCTTTGGCATTGAATGCACATGCATAATAACACCCTAAAGCCCACATTTTGGGGGTATTCTTGACTCTTACCCAGGTAAGCCTGTAAACATGCTCATTGACATCACCATCTAATACAACATTTCTAATAGTAGCATACATGTCCAAAAATGGAATTTTACCCTTGTTGATACATTTTCTTAAGTTTACTGTGCCTGCTTAAAGATTTAAGACACATGTATTGTTTCAGTGAAGTATGTTTTGCACTCCAATGAGTGGAAGGTTGCATTAAGTTTTTGATGAAATTCTGAACTCTAACCCTAACCTTGCGCAAGCCCTGAGCTAGGGTTAGGGTTAGGATTCCTGTAAATGTAGACAATTTTTGATGTCATAGCTGTGTTTTAGGACAGCAATTATAGTTAGAAAAGGTGTTATTTCAATTCTATCTGCAGATTTTTTTTTTCTCCATATATTGCAATTTGCACTGCATTGGTCTTAAGGTGACTATAGCGTGAATTGCCTTAAGGACAAAAGTTTGAAAGAAAGTGCTAAAGCTGCTCAAACTCTTGGCTTTGGCATTGAATGCACATGCATATGAACACATGAAACCCACATTTTGGGGGTATTCCTCACTCTTACTCAGTTAAGCCTGAAACCACGCTCATTGAGATCACCATCCAATACAACATTTCTAATAGTTGAATACTTGTACAACAATGGAATTTTACCCTTGTTGATACATTTTCTTTAGTTTACTGTGCCTGCTTAACCGTTTCAGACAAATATTTTGTTCCAGTGAAGTATATTTTGCACTCCCAGTGAGTGGAAGGTTGCATGAAGTTTTTGAAGAAATTCTGAACTGTAACCCTAACCTTGTGCAAGCCCTGAGCTAGGGTTAGGGTTAGGATTCCTGAAAATGTAGACAATTTTTGATGTCATAGCTGTGTTTTAGGACTGAAATTATATTTAGAAAAGGTGTTATTTCAATTCTATCTGCAGAATTTTTTTTCTCCATATATTGCAATTTGCACTGCATTGGTCTTAAGGGGACTATAGCGTAAATTGCCTTAAGGACAAAAGTTTGAAAGAAAGTGCTAATGCTGCTCAAGCTCTTGGCTTTGGCATTGAATGCACATGCATATGAACACATGAAGCCCACATTTTGGGGGTATTCCTAACTCTTACTCAGTTAAGCCTGAAACCACGCTCATTGAGATCACCATCTAATACAACATTTCTAATAGTTGAATACTTGTCCAACAATGGAATTTTACCCTTGTTGATACATTTTCTTAAGTTTACTGTGCCTGCTTAATCATTTAAGACACATGTATTGTTTCAGTTAAGTGTATTTTGCACTCGAATGAGTGGAAGGTTGGATTAAGTTTTTGATGAAATTCTGAACTCTAACCCTAACCTTGCGCAAGCCCTGAGCTAGGGTTAGGGTTAGGATTCCTGTAAATGTAGACAATTTTTGATGTCAAAGCTGTGTTTTAGGACAGAAATTAAAGTTAGAAAAGGTGTTATTTCAGTTCTATCTGCAGAATTATTTTTCTCCATATATTGCAATTTGCACTGCATTGGTCTTAAGGTGACTATACCGTAAATTGCCTTAAGGTAAAAAGTTTGAAAGAAAGTGCTAAAGCTGCTCAAACTCTTGGCTTTGGCATTGAATGCACATGCATATGAACACATAAAGCCCACATTTTGGGGGTATTCCTAACTCTTACTCAGTTAAGCCTGAAACCACGCTCATTGAGATCACCATCTAATACAACATTTCTAATAGTTGAATACTTGTCCAACAATGGAATTTTTACCCTTGTTGATAGATTCTCTTTAGATTAGTGTGCCTGCTTAACCATTTCAGACAAATATTTTGTTCCAGTGAAGTATATTTTGCACTCCCAGTGAGTGGAAGGTTGCATGAAGTTTTTGAAGAAATTGTGAACTCTAACCCTAACCTTGCGCAAGCCCTGAGCTAGGGTTAGGGTTAGGATTCCTGTAAATGTAGACAATTTTTGATGTCATAGCTGTGTTTTAGGACAGAAATTATATTTAGAAAAGGTGTTATTTCAATTCTATCTGCACAATTTTTTTTCTCCATATATTGCAATTTGCACTGCATTGGTCTTAAGGGGACTATAACGTAAATTGCCTTAAGGACAAAAGTTTGAAAGAAAGTGCTAAAGCTGCTCAAACTCTTGGCTTTGGCGTTGAATGCACATGCATATGAACACATAAAGCCCACATTTTGGGGGTATTCCAGACTCTTACCCAAGTGAAGCCTGTAACCATTCTAATTGAGATCACCATCCAATACAACATTTCTATTAGTTGAATACTTGTCCAACAATGGAATTTTTACCCTTGTTGATAGATTCTCTTTAGATTAGTGTGCCTGCTTAACCATTTTAGACAAATATTTTGTTCCAGTGAAGTATATTTTGCACTCCCAGTGAGTGGAAGGTTGCATGAAGTTTTTGAAGAAATTGTGAACTCTAACCCTAACCTTGCGCAAGCCCTGAGCTAGGGTTAGGGTTAGGATTCCTGTAAATGTAGACAATTTTTGATGTCAAAGCTGTGTTTTAGGACAGAAATTAAAGTTAGAAAAGGTGTTATTTCAGTTCTATCTGCAGAATTCTTTTTCTCCATATATTGCAATTTGCACTGCATTGGTCTTAAGGTGACTATAGCGTAACTTGCCTTAGGTTAAAAGTTTGAAAGAAAGTGCTAAAGCTGCGCAAACTCTTGGCTTTGGCATTGAATGCACATGCATATGAGCACATGAAGCCCACATTTTGGGGGTATTCCTAACTCTTACTCAGTTAAGCCTGAAACCACGCTCATTGAGATCACCATCTAATACAACATTTCTAATAGTTGAATACTTCTCCAACAATGGAATTTTACCCTTGTTGATACATTTTCTTAAGTTTACTGTGCCTGCTTAACCATTTAAGACACATGTATTGTTTCAGTGAAGTGTATTTTGCACTCGAATGAGTGGAAGATTGGATTAAGTTTTTGATGAAATTCTGAACTCTAACCCTAACCTTGCGCAAGCCCTGAGCTAGGGTTAGGGTTAGGATTCCTGTAAATGTAGACAATTTTTGATGTCATAGCTGTGTTTTAGGACAGAAATTATATTTAGAAAAGGTGTTATTTCAATTCTATCTGCAGAATTTTTTTTTCTCCATATATAGCAGTTTGCACTGCATTAGTCTTAAGGGGACTATACCGGAAATTGCTTTAAGGACAAAAGTTTGCAAGAAAGTGCTAATGCTGCTCAAACTCTTGGCTTTGGCATTGAATGCACATGCATATGAACACATAAAGCCCACATTTTGGGGGTATTCCTAACTCTTACCCAAGTGAAGCCTGTAACCATTCTAATTGAGATCACCATCCAATACAACATTTCTAATAGTAGCATACATGTCCAAAAATGGAATTTTACCCTTGTTGATACATTCTCTTTAGTTTAGTGTGCCTGCTTAACCATTTCAGACACATATTTTGTTCCAGTGAAGTATATTTTGCACTCCCAGTGAGTGGAAGGTTGCATGAAGTTTTTGAAGAAATTCTGAACTCTAACCCTAACCTTGCGCAAGCCCTGAGCTAGGGTTAGGGTTAGGATTCCTGTAAATGTAGACAATTGTTGATGTCATAGCTGTGTTTTAGGACTGAAATTATATTTAGAAAAGGTGTTATTTCAATTCTATCTGCAGAATTTTTTTTCTCCATATATTGCAATTTGCACTGCATTGGTCTTAATGGGACTATAGCGTAAATTGCCTTAAGGACAAAAGTTTGCAAGAAAGTGCTAATGCTGCTCAAACTCTTGGCTTTGGCATTGAATGCACATGCACATGAACACATGAAGCCCACATTTTGGGGGTATTCCAAACTCTTACTCATTTAAGCCTGAAACCACGCTCATTGAGATCACCATCTAATACAACATTTCTAATAGTTGAATACTTGTCCAACAATGGAATTTTACCCTTGTTGATACATTTTCTTAAGTTTACTGTGCCTGCTTAATCATTTAAGACACATGTATTGTTTCAGTGAAGTGTATTTTGCACTTGAATGAGTGGAAGGTTGGATTAAGTTTTTGAAGAAATTCTGAACTCTAACCCTAACCTTGCGCAAGTCCTGAGCTAGGGTTAGGGTTAGGATTCCTGTAAATGTAGACAATTTTTGATGTCATAGCTGTGTTTTAGGACAGAAATTATATTTAGAAAAGGTGTTATTTCAATTCTATCTGCACAATTTTTTTTCTCCATATATTGCAATTTGCACTGCATTGGTCTTAAGGGGACTATAACGTAAATTGCCTTAAGGACAAAAGTTTGAAAGAAAGTGCTAAAGCTGCTCAAACTCTTGGCTTTGGCGTTGAATGCACATGCATATGAACACATAAAGCCCACATTTTGGGGGTATTCCAGACTCTTACCCAAGTGAAGCCTGTAACCATTCTAATTGAGATCACCATCCAATACAACATTTCTATTAGTTGAATACTTGTCCAACAATGGAATTTTTACCCTTGTTGATAGATTCTCTTTAGATTAGTGTGCCTGCTTAACCATTTTAGACAAATATTTTGTTCCAGTGAAGTATATTTTGCACTCCCAGTGAGTGGAAGGTTGCATGAAGTTTTTGAAGAAATTGTGAACTCTAACCCTAACCTTGCGCAAGCCCTGAGCTAGGGTTAGGGTTAGGATTCCTGTAAATGTAGACAATTTTTGATGTCAAAGCTGTGTTTTAGGACAGAAATTAAAGTTAGAAAAGGTGTTATTTCAGTTCTATCTGCAGAATTCTTTTTCTCCATATATTGCAATTTGCACTGCATTGGTCTTAAGGTGACTATAGCGTAACTTGCCTTAGGTTAAAAGTTTGAAAGAAAGTGCTAAAGCTGCGCAAACTCTTGGCTTTGGCATTGAATGCACATGCATATGAGCACATGAAGCCCACATTTTGGGGGTATTCCTAACTCTTACTCAGTTAAGCCTGAAACCACGCTCATTGAGATCACCATCTAATACAACATTTCTAATAGTTGAATACTTCTCCAACAATGGAATTTTACCCTTGTTGATACATTTTCTTAAGTTTACTGTGCCTGCTTAACCATTTAAGACACATGTATTGTTTCAGTGAAGTGTATTTTGCACTCGAATGAGTGGAAGATTGGATTAAGTTTTTGATGAAATTCTGAACTCTAACCCTAACCTTGCGCAAGCCCTGAGCTAGGGTTAGGGTTAGGATTCCTGTAAATGTAGACAATTTTTGATGTCATAGCTGTGTTTTAGGACAGAAATTATATTTAGAAAAGGTGTTATTTCAATTCTATCTGCAGAATTTTTTTTTCTCCATATATAGCAGTTTGCACTGCATTAGTCTTAAGGGGACTATACCGGAAATTGCTTTAAGGACAAAAGTTTGCAAGAAAGTGCTAATGCTGCTCAAACTCTTGGCTTTGGCATTGAATGCACATGCATATGAACACATAAAGCCCACATTTTGGGGGTATTCCTAACTCTTACCCAAGTGAAGCCTGTAACCATTCTAATTGAGATCACCATCCAATACAACATTTCTAATAGTAGCATACATGTCCAAAAATGGAATTTTACCCTTGTTGATACATTCTCTTTAGTTTAGTGTGCCTGCTTAACCATTTCAGACACATATTTTGTTCCAGTGAAGTATATTTTGCACTCCCAGTGAGTGGAAGGTTGCATGAAGTTTTTGAAGAAATTCTGAACTCTAACCCTAACCTTGCGCAAGCCCTGAGCTAGGGTTAGGGTTAGGATTCCTGTAAATGTAGACAATTGTTGATGTCATAGCTGTGTTTTAGGACTGAAATTATATTTAGAAAAGGTGTTATTTCAATTCTATCTGCAGAATTTTTTTTCTCCATATATTGCAATTTGCACTGCATTGGTCTTAATGGGACTATAGCGTAAATTGCCTTAAGGACAAAAGTTTGCAAGAAAGTGCTAATGCTGCTCAAACTCTTGGCTTTGGCATTGAATGCACATGCACATGAACACATGAAGCCCACATTTTGGGGGTATTCCAAACTCTTACTCATTTAAGCCTGAAACCACGCTCATTGAGATCACCATCTAATACAACATTTCTAATAGTTGAATACTTGTCCAACAATGGAATTTTACCCTTGTTGATACATTTTCTTAAGTTTACTGTGCCTGCTTAATCATTTAAGACACATGTATTGTTTCAGTGAAGTGTATTTTGCACTTGAATGAGTGGAAGGTTGGATTAAGTTTTTGAAGAAATTCTGAACTCTAACCCTAACCTTGCGCAAGTCCTGAGCTAGGGTTAGGGTTAGGATTCCTGTAAATGTAGACAATTTTTGATGTCATAGCTGTGTTTTAGGACAGAAATTATATTTAGAAAAGGTGTTATTTCAATTCTATCTGCAGAATTTTTTTTTCGCCATATATTGCAATTTGCACTGCATTGGTCTTAAGGTGACTATAGCGTAAATTACCTTAAGGTAAAAAGTTTGAAAGAAAGTGCTAAAGCTGCTCATACTCCTGGCTTTGGCATTGAATGCACATGCATATGAACACATAAAGCCCACATTTTGGGGGTATTCCAGACTCTTACCCAAGTGAAGCCTGTAACCATTCTAATTGAGATCACCATCCAATACAACATTTCTAATAGTAGCATACATGTCCAAAAATGGAATTTTACCCTTGTTGATACATTTTCTTTAGTTTACTGTGCCTGCTTAACCATTTCAGACACATATTTTGTTCCAGTGAAGTATATTTTGCACTCCCCGTGAGTGGAAGGTTGCATGAAGTTTTTGAAGAAATTCTGAACTCTAACCCTAACCTTGCGCAAGCCCTGAGCTAGGGTTAGGGTTAGGATTCCTGTAAATGTAGACAATTGTTGATGTCATAGCTGTGTTTTAGGACTGAAATTATATTTAGAAAAGGTGTTATTTCAATTCTATCTGCAGAATTTTTTTTCTCCATATATTGCAATTTGCACTGCATTGGTCTTAATGGGACTATAGCGTAAATTGCCTTAAGGACATAAGTGTGCAAGAAAGTGCTAATGCTGCTCAAACTCTTGGCTTTGGCATTGAATGCACATGCATATGAACACATGAAGCCCACATTTTGGGGGTATTCCTAACTCTTACTCAGTTAAGCCTGAAACCACGCTCATTGAGATCACCGTCTAATACAACATTTCTAATAGTTGAATACTTGTCCAACAATGGAATTTTACCCTTGTTGATACATTTTCTTAAGTTTACTGTGCCTGCTTAATCATTTAAGGCACATGTATTGTTTCACTGAAGTGTATTTTGCACTCGAATGAGTGGAAGGTTGGATTAAGTTTTTGATGAAATTCTGAACTTTAACCCTAACCTTGCGCAAGCCCTGAGCTAGGGTTAGGGTTAGGATTCCTGTAAATGTAGACAATTTTTGATGTCATAGCTGTGTTTTAGGACAGAAATTATATTTAGAAAAGGTGTTATTTCAATTCTATCTGCAGAATTTTTTGTTCTCCATATATTGCAGTTTGCACTGCATTGGTCTTAAGGGGAGTATAGCGTAAATTGCCTTAAGGACAAAAGTTTGCAAGAAAGTGCTAATGCTGCTCAAACTCTTGGCTTTGGCATTGAATGCACATGCATATGAACACATAAAGCCCACAATTTGGGGGTATTCCAGACTCTTACCCAAGTGAAGCCT
Organism: Atractosteus spatula; assembly: GCF_055471065.1. NCBI lineage: Eukaryota > Metazoa > Chordata > Actinopteri > Semionotiformes > Lepisosteidae > Atractosteus > Atractosteus spatula. The sequence goes on along the minus strand of NC_142728.1, from coordinate 5,191,906 downwards.
GTAACCATTCTAATTGAGATCACCATCCAATACAACATTTCTAATAGTAGCATACATGTCCAAAAATGGAATTTTCCCCTTGTTGATACATTTTCTTTAGTTTACTGTGCCTGCTTAACCATTTCAGACACATATTTTGTTCCAATGAAATTTATTTTGCACTCCCAGTGAGTGGAAGGTTGCATGAAGTTTTTGAAGAAATTCTGAACTCTAACCCTAACCTTGTGCAAGCCCTGAGCTAGGGTTAGGGTTAGGATTCCTGTAAATGTAGACAATTTTTGATGTCATAGCTGTGTTTTAGGACAGAAATTATATTTAGAAAAGGTATGATTTCAATTCTATCTGCAGAATTTTTTTTTCTCCATATATAGCAATTTGCACTGCATTAGTCTTAAGGGGACTATACTGTAAATTGCTTTAAGGACAATAGTTTGCAAGAAAGTGCTAATGCTGCTCAAACTCTTGGCTTTGGCATTGAATGCACATGCATATGAGCACATGAAGCCCACATTTTGGTGGTATTCCTAACTCTTACTCAGTTAAGCATGAAACCACGCTCATTGAGATCACCATCTAATACAACATTTCTAATAGTTGAATACTTCTCCAACAATGGAATGTTATCCTTGTTGATACATTTTCTTAAGTTTACTGTGCCTGCTTAACCATTTAAGACACATGTATTGTTTCTGTGAAGTGCATTTTGCACTTCAATGAGTGGAAGGTTGGATTAAGTTTTTGAAGAAATTCAGAACTCTAACCCTAACCTTGCGCAAGCCCTGAGCTAGGGTTAGGGTTAGGATTCCTGTAAATGTAGACAATTTTTGATGTCATAGCTGTGTTTTAGGACAGAAATTATATTTAGAAAAGGTATTATTTCAATTCTATCTGCAGAATTTTTTTTTCTCCATATATAGCAATTTGCACTGCATTAGTCTTAAGGGGACTATACCGTAAATTGCTTTAGGGATAAAAGTTTGCAAGAAAGTGCTAATGCTGCTCAAACTCTTGGCTTTGGCATTGAATGCACATGCATATGAGCACATGAAGCCCACATTTTGGGGGTATTCCTAACTCTTACTCAGTTAAGCCTGAAACCACGCTCATTGAGATCACCATCTAATACAACATTTCTAATAGTTGAATACTTCTCCAACAATGGAATTTTACCCTTGTTGATACATTTTCTTAAGTTTACTGTGCCTGCTTAACCATTTAAGACACATGTATTGGTTCTGTGAAGTGTATTTTGCACTCCAATGAGTGGAAGGTTGGATTAAGTTTTTGATGAAATTCTGAACTCTAACCCTAACCTTGCGCAAGCCCTGAGCTAGGGTTAGGGTTAGGATTCCTGTAAATGTAGACAATTTTTGATGTCATAGCTGTGTTTTAGGACAGACATTATATTTAGTAAAGGTTTTATTTCAATTCTATCTGCAGAATTTTTTTTTCTCCATATATTGCAATTTGCACTGCATTGGTCTTAAGGGGACTATAGCGTAAATTGCCTTAAGGACAAAAGTTTGCAAGAAAGTGCTAATGCTGCTCAAACTCTTGGCTTTGGCATTGAATGCACATGCATATGAACACATAAAGCCCACATTTTGGGGGTATTCCTAACTCTTACTCAGTTAAGCCTGAAACCACGCTCATTGAGATCACCATCTAATACAACATTTCTAATAGTAGCATACATGTCCAAAAATGGAATTTTACCCTTGTTGATACATTTTCTTAAGTTTACTGTGCCTGCTTAATCATTTAAGACATATGTATTGTTTCAGTGAAGTGTATTTTGCACTCGAATGAGTGGAAGGTTGGATTAAGTTTTTGATGAAATTCTAAACTCTAACCCTAACCTTGCGCAAGCCCTGAGCTAGGGTTAGGGTTAGGATTCCTATAAATGTAGACAATTTTTGGTGTCATAGCTGTGTTTTAGGACAGAAATTATATTTAGAAAAGGTGTTATTTCAATTGTATCTGCAGAATTTTTTTTTCTCCATATATTGCAATTTGCACTGCATTGGTCTTCAGGCGACTATAGCGTAAATTGCTTTAAGGACAAAAGTTTGAAAGAAAGTGCTAAAGCTGCTCATACTCCTGGCTTTGGCATTGAATGCACATGCATATGAACCCATAAAGCCCACATTTTGGGGGTATTCCAGACTCTTACCCAAGTGAAGCCTGTAACCATTCTAATTGAGATCACCATCCAATACAACATTTCTAATAGTAGCATACATGTCCAAAAATGGAATTTTCCCCTTGTTGATACATTTTCTTTAGTTTACTGTGCCTGCTTAAGCATTTCAGACAAATATTTTGTTCCATTGAAGTATGTTTTGCACTCCCAGTGAGTGGAAGGTTGCATGAAGTTTTTGAAGAAATTCTGAACTCTAACCCTAACCTTGCGCAAGCCCTGAGCTAGGGTTAGGGTTAGGATTCCTGTAAATGTAGACAATTTTTTATGTCATACCTGTGTTTTAGGACAGAAATTATATTTAGAAAAGGTGTTATTTCAATTCTATCTGCAGAATTTTTTTTTCTCCATATATTGCAATTTGCACTGCATTGATCTTAATGGGACTATAGCGTAATTTGCCTTAAGGACAAAAGTTTGCAAGAAAGTGCTAATGCTGCTCATACTCCTGGCTTTGGCATTGAATGCACATGCATATGAACACATAAAGCCCACAATTTGGGGGTATTCCTAACTCTTACTCAGTTAAGCCTGAAACCACGCTCATTGAGATCACCATCTAATACAACATTTCTAATAGTTGAATACTTCTCCAACAATGGAATTTTACCCTTGTTGATACATTTTCTTAAGTTTACTGTGCCTGCTTAACCATTTAAGACACATGTATTGGTTCTGTGAAGTGTATTTTGCACTCCAATGAGTGGAAGGTTGGATTAAGTTTTTGATGAAATTCTGAACTCTAACCCTAACCTTGCGCAAGCCCTGAGCTAGGGTTAGGGTTAGGATTCCTGTAAATGTAGACAATTTTTGATGTCATAGCTGTGTTTTAGGACAGAAATTATATTTAGAAAAGGTGTTATTTCAATTGTATCTGCAGAATTTTTTTTTCTCCATATATTGCAATTTGCACTGCATTGGTCTTAAGGTGACTATAGCGTAAATTGCCTTAAGGTAAAAAGTTTGCAAGAAAGTGCTAATGCTGCTCAAACTCTTGGCTTTGGCATTGAATGCACATGCATATGAACACATGAAGCCCACATTTTGGGGGTATTCCTAACTCTTACTCAGTTAAGCCTGAAACCACGCTCATTGAGATCACCATCTAATACAACATTTCTAATAGTTGAATACTTGTCCAACAATGGAATTTTACCCTTGTTGATACATTTTCTTAAGTTTACTGTGCCTGCTTAACCATTTAAGACACATGTCTTGGTTCTGTGAAGTGTATTTTGCACTCCAATGAGTGGAAGGTTGGATTAAGTTTTTGATGAAATTCTGAACTCTAACCCTAACCTTGCGCAAGCCCTGAGCTAGGGTTAGGGTTAGGATTCCTGTAAATGTAGACAATTTTTTATGTCATAGCTGTGTTTTAGGACAGAAATTATATTTAGAAAAGGTGTTATTTCAATTCTATCTGCAGAATTTTTTTTTCTCCATATATTGCAATTTGTACTGCATTGGTCTTAAGGGGACTATAGCGTAAATTGCCTTAAGGACAAAAGTTTGCAAGAAAGTGCTAATGCTGCTCAAACTCTTGGCTTTGGCATTGAATGCACATGCATATGAACACATAAAGCCCACAATTTGGGGGTATTCCTAACTCTTACTCAGTTAAGCATGAAACCACGCTCATTGAGATCACCATCTAATACAACATTTCTAATAGTTGAATACTTCTCCAACAATGGAATTTTATCCTTGTTGATACATTTTCTTAAGTTTACTGTGCCTGCTTAACCATTTAAGACACATGTATTGTTTCTCTGAAGTGCATTTTTCACTTCAATGAGTGGAAGGTTGGATTAAGTTTTTGAAGAAATTCTGAACTCTAACCCTAACATTGCGCAAGCCCTGAGCTAGGGTTAGGGTTAGGATTCCTGTAAATGTGGACAATTTTTGATGTCATAGTTGTGTTTTAGGACAGAAATTATATTTAGAAAAGGTGTTATTTCAATTCTATCTGCAGAATTTTTTTTTCTCCATATATTGCAATTTGCACTGCATTGATCTTAAGGGGAGTATAGCGTAAATTGCCTTAAGGACAAAAGTTTGAAAGAAAGTGCTAAAGCTACTCATACTTCTGGCTTTAGCATTGAATGCACATGCATATGAACACATAAAGCCCACATTTTGGGGGTATTCCTCACTCTTACTCAGTTAAGCCTGAAACTACGCTCATTGAGATGACCATCCAATACAACATTTCTAATAGTTGAATACTTGTACAACAATGGAATTTTACCCTTGTTGATACATTTTCTTTAGTTTACTGTGCCTGCTTAACCGTTTCAGACAAATATTTTGTTCCAGTGAAGTATATTTTGCACTCCCAGTGAGTGGAAGGTTGCATGAAGTTTTTGAAGAAATTCTGAACTCTAACCCTAACCTTGCGCAAGCCCTGAGCTAGGGTTAGGGTTAGGATTCCTGTAAATGTAGACAATTTTTGATGTCATAGCTGTGTTTTAGGACAGAAATTATATTTAGAAAAGGTGTTATTTCAATTCTATCTGCAGAATTTTTTTTTCTCCATATATTGCAATTTGCACTGCATTGGTCTTAAGGGGACTATAGCGTAAATTGCCTTATGGACAAAAGTTTGCAAGAAAATGCTAATGCTGCTCATACTCCTGGCTTTGGCATTGAATGCACATGCATATGAACACATAAAGCCCACAATTTGGGGGTATTCCAGACTCTTACCCAAGTGAAGCCTGTAACCATTCTAATTGAGATCACCATCCAATACAACATTTCTAATAGTAGCATACATGTCCAAAAATGGAATTTTCCCCTTGTTGATACATTTTCTTTAGTTTACTGTGCCTGCTTAACCATTTCAGACACATATTTTGTTCCAATGAAGTTTATTTGGCACTCCCAGTGAGTGGAAGTTTGCATGAAGTTTTTGAAGAAATTCTGAACTCTAACCCTAACCTTGCGCAAGCCCTGAGCTAGGGTTAGGGTTAGGATTCCTGTAAATGTAGACAATTTTTGATGTCATAGCTGTGTTTTAGGACAGACATTATATTTAGTAAAGGTTTTATTTCAATTCTATCTGCAGAATTTTTTTTTCTCCATATATTGCAATTTGCACTGCATTGGTCTTAAGGGGACTATAGCGTAAATTGCCTTAAGGACAAAAGTTTGCAAGAAAGTGCTAATGCTGCTCAAACTCTTGGCTTTGGCATTGAATACACATGCATATGAACACATAAAGCCCACATTTTGGGGGTATTCCTAACTCTTACTCAGTTAAGCCTGAAACCACGCTCATTGAGATGACCATCTAATACAACATTTCTAATAGTTGAATACTTGTCCAACAATGGAATTTTACCCTTGTTGATACATTTTCTTAAGTTTACTGTGCCTGCTTAATCATTTAAGACACATGTCTTGGTTCTGTGAAGTGTATTTTGCACTCCAATGAGTGGAAGGTTGGATTAAGTTTTTGATGAAATTCTGAACTCTAACCCTAACCTTGCGCAAGCCCTGAGCTAGGGTTAGGGTTAGGATTCCTGTAAATGTAGACAATTTTTGATGTCATAGCTGTGTTTTAGGACAGAAATTATATTTAGAAAAGGTGTTATTTTAATTCTATCTGCAGAATTTTTTTTTCTCCATATATTGCAATTTGCACTGCATTGGTCTTAAGGTGACTATAGCGTAAATTGCCTTAAGGTAAAAAGTTTGCAAGAAAGTGCTAATGCTGCTCAAACTCTTGGCTTTGGCATTGAATGCACATGCATATGAACACATGAAGCCCACAATTTGGGGTATTCCTCACTCTTAGTCAGTTAAGCCTGAAACCACGCTCATTGAGATGACCATCCAATAGAACATTTCTAATAGTTGAATACTTGTACAACAATGGAATTTTACCTTTGTTGATACATTTTCTTTAGTTTACTGTGCCTGCTTAACCATTTCAGACAAATATTTTGTTCCAGTGAAGTATGTTTTGCACTCCCAGTGAGTGGAAGGTTGCATGAAGTTTTTGAAGAAATTGTGAACTCTAACCTTAACCTTGCGCAAGCCCTGAGCTAGGGTTAGGGTTAGGATTCCTGTAAATGTAGACAATTTTTGATGTCATAGCTGTGTTTTAGGACAGACATTATATTTAGTAAAGGTTTTATTTCAATTCTATCTGCAGAATTTTTTTTTCTCCATATATTGCAATTTGCACTGCATTGGTCTTAAGGGGACTATAGCGTAAATTGCCTTAAGGACAAAAGTTTGCAAGAAAGTGCTAATGCTGCTCAAACTCTTGGCTTTGGCATTGAATGCACATGCATATGAACACATAAAGCCCACATTTTGGGGGTATTCCTAACTCTTACTCAGTTAAGCCTGAAACCACGCTCATTGAGATCACCATCTAATACAACATTTCTAATAGTAGCATACATGTCCAAAAATGGAATTTTACCCTTGTTGATACATTTTCTTTAGTTTACTGTGCCTGCTTAAGCATTTCAGACATATGTATTGTTTCAGTGAAGTGTATTTTGCACTCGAATGAGTGGAAGGTTGGATTAAGTTTTTGATGAAATTCTAAACTCTAACCCTAACCTTGCGCAAGCCCTGAGCTAGGGTTAGGGTTAGGATTCCTATAAATGTAGACAATTTTTGATGTCATAGCTGTGTTTTAGGACAGAAATTATATTTAGAAAAGGTGTTATTTCAATTCTATCTGCAGAATTTTTTTTTCTCCATATATTGCACTTTGCACTGCATTGGTCTTCAGGCGACTATAGCGTAAATTGCTTTAAGGACAAAAGTTTGAAAGAAAGTGCTAAAGCTGCTCATACTCCTGGCTTTGGCATTGAATGCACATGCATATGAACCCATAAAGCCCACATTTTGGGGGTATTCCAGACTCTTACCCAAGTGAAACCTGTAACCATTCTAATTGAGATCACCATCCAATACAACATTTCTAATAGTAGCATACATGTCCAAAAATGGAATTTTCCCCTTGTTGATACATTTTCTTTAGTTTACTGTGCCTGCTTAACCATTTCAAACAAATATTTTGTTCCAGTGAAGTATGTTTTGCACTCCCAGTGAGTGGAAGGTTGCATGAAGTTTTTGAAGAAATTGTGAACTCTAACCTTAACCTTGCGCAAGCCCTGAGCTAGGGTTAGGGTTAGGATTCCTGTAAATGTAGACAATTTTTGATGTCATAGCTGTGTTTTAGGACAGACATTATATTTAGTAAAGGTTTTATTTCAATTCTATCTGCAGAATTTTTTTTTCTCCATATATTGCAATTTGCACTGCATTGGTCTTAAGGGGACTATAGCGTAAATTGCCTTAAGGACAAAAGTTTGCAAGAAAGTGCTAATGCTGCTCAAACTCTTGGCTTTGGCATTGAATGCACATGCATATGAACACATAAAGCCCACATTTTGGGGGTATTCCTAACTCTTACTCAGTTAAGCCTGAAACCACGCTCATTGAGATCACCATCTAATACAACATTTCTAATAGTAGCATACATGTCCAAAAATGGAATTTTACCCTTGTTGATACATTTTCTTAAGTTTACTGTGCCTGCTTAATCATTTAAGACATATGTATTGTTTCAGTGAAGTGTATTTTGCACTCGAATGAGTGGAAGGTTGGATTAAGTTTTTGATGAAATTCTAAACTCTAACCCTAACCTTGCGCAAGCCCTGAGCTAGGGTTAGGGTTAGGATTCCTATAAATGTAGACAATTTTTGATGTCATAGCTGTGTTTTAGGACAGAAATTATATTTAGAAAAGGTGTTATTTCAATTCTATCTGCAGAATTTTTTTTTCTCCATATATTGCACTTTGCACTGCATTGATCTTAAGGGGACTATAGCGTAAATTGCCTTAAGGACAAAAGTTTGCAAGAAAGTGCTAAAGCTACTCATACTTCTGGCTTTAGCATTGAATGCACATGCATATGAACACATAAAGCCCACATTTTGGGGGTATTCCTCACTCTTACTCAGTTAAGCCTGAAACCACGCTCATTGAGATGACCATCTAATACAACATTTCTAATAGTTGAATACTTGTCCAACAATGGAATTTTACCCTTGTTGATACATTTTCTTAAGTTTACTGTGCCTGCTTAACCATTTAAGACACATGTCTTGGTTCTGTGAAGTGTATTTTGCACTCCAATGAGTGGAAGGTTGGATTAAGTTTTTGATGAAATTCTGAACTCTAACCCTAACCTTGCGCAAGCCCTGAGCTAGGGTTAGGGTTAGGATTCCTGTAAATGTAGACAATTTTTGATGTCATAGCTGTGTTTTAGGACAGAAATTATATTTAGAAAAGGTGTTATTTCAATTCTATCTGCAGAATTTTTTTTTCTCCATATATTGCAATTTGCACTGCATTGGTCTTAAGGTGACTATAGCGTAAATTGCCTTAAGTTAAAAAGTTTGCAAGAAAGTGCTAATGCTGCTCAAACTCTTGGCTTTGGCATTGAATGCACATGCATATGAACACATGAAGCCCACAATTTGGGGTATTCCTCACTCTTAGTCAGTTAAGCCTGAAACCACGCTCATTGAGATGACCATCCAATAGAACATTTCTAATAGTTGAATACTTGTACAACAATGGAATTTTACCTTTGTTGATACATTTTCTTTAGTTTACTGTGCCTGCTTAACCATTTCAGACAAATATTTTGTTCCAGTGAAGTATGTTTTGCACTCCCAGTGAGTGGAAGGTTGCATGAAGTTTTTGAAGAAATTGTGAACTCTAACCTTAACCTTGCGCAAGCCCTGAGCTAGGGTTAGGGTTAGGATTCCTGTAAATGTAGACAATTTTTGATGTCATAGCTGTGTTTTAGGACAGACATTATATTTAGAAAAGGTTTTATTTCAATTCTATCTGCAGAATTTTTTTTTCTCCATATATTGCAATTTGCACTGCATTGGTCTTAAGGGGACTATAGCGTAAATTGCCTTAAGGACAAAAGTTTGCAAGAAAGTGCTAATGCTGCTCAAACTCTTGGCTTTGGCATTGAATGCACATGCATATGAACACATAAAGCCCACATTTTGGGGGTATTCCTAACTCTTACTCAGTTAAGCCTGAAACCACGCTCATTGAGATCACCATCTAATACAACATTTCTAATAGTAGCATACATGTCCAAAAATGGAATTTTACCCTTGTTGATACATTTTCTTAAGTTTACTGTGCCTGCTTAATCATTTAAGACAGATGTATTGTTTCAGTGAAGTGTATTTTGCACTCGAATGAGTGGAAGGTTGGATTAAGTTTTTGATGAAATTCTAAACTCTAACCCTAACCTTGCGCAAGCCCTGAGCTAGGGTTAGGGTTAGGATTCCTATAAATGTAGACAATTTTTGATGTCATAGCTGTGTTTTAGGACAGAAATTATAGTTAGAAAAGGTGTTATTTCAATTGTATCTGCAGAATTTTTTTTTCTCCATATATTGCAATTTGCACTGCATTGGTCTTCAGGCGACTATAGCGTAAATTGCTTTAAGGACAAAAGTTTGAACGAAAGTGCTAAAGCTGCTCATACTCCTGGCTTTGGCATTGAATGCACATGCATATGAACCCATAAAGCCCACATTTTGGGGGTATTCCAGACTCTTACCCAAGTGAAGCCTGTAACCATTCTAATTGTGATCACCATCCAATACAACATTTCTAATAGTAGCATACATGTCCAAAAATGGAATTTTCCCCTTGTTGATACATTTTCTTTAGTTTACTGTGCCTGCTTAAGCATTTCAGACAAATATTTTGTTCCATTGAAGTATGTTTTGCACTCCCAGTGAGTGGAAGGTTGCATGAAGTATTTGAAGAAATTCTGAACTCTAACCCTAACCTTGCGCAAGCCCTGAGCTAGGGTTAGGCTTAGGATTCCTGTAAATGTAGACAATTTTTGATGTCATAGCTGTGTTTTAGGACAGAAATTATATTTAGAAAAGGTGTTATTTCAATTCTATCTGCAGAATTTTTTTTTCTCCATATATTGCAATTTGCACTGCATTGGTCTTAAGGGGACTATAGCGTAAATTGCCTTAAGGACAAAAGTTTGCAAGAAAGTGCTAATGCTGCTCATACTCCTGGCTTTGGCATTGAATGCACATGCATATGAACACATAAAGCCCACAATTTGGGGGTATTCCAGACTCTTAACCAAGTGAAGCCTGTAACCATTCTAATTGAGATCACCATCCAATACAACATTTCTAATAGTAGCATACATGTCCAAAAATGGAATTTTCCCCTTGTTGATACATTTTCTTTAGTTTACTGTGCCTGCTTAACCATTTCAGACACATATTTTGTTCCAATGAAGTTTATTTTGCACTCCCAGTGAGTGGAAGGTTGCATGAAGTTTTTGAAGAAATTCTGAACTCTAACCCTAACCTTGCGCAAGCCCTGAGCTAGGGTTAGGGTTAGGATTCCTGTAAATGTAGACAATTTTTGATGTCATAGCTGTGTTTTAGGACAGAAATTATATTTAGAAAAGGTATGATTTCAATTCTATCTGCAGAATTTTTTTTTCTCCATATATAGCAATTTGCACTGCATTAGTCTTAAGGGGACTATACTGTAAATTGCTTTAAGGACAATAGTTTGCAAGAATGTGCTAATGCTGCTCAAACTCTTGGCTTTGGCATTGAATGCACATGCATATGAGCACATGAAGCCCACATTTTGGGGGTATTCCTAACTCTTACTCAGTTAAGCCTGAAACCACGCTCATTGAGATGACCATCTAATACAACATTTCTAATAGTTGAATACTTGTCCAACAATGGAATTTTACCCTTGTTGATACATTTTCTTAAGTTTACTGTGCCTGCTTAACCATTTAAGACACATGTCTTGGTTCTGTGAAGTGTATTTTGCACTCCAATGAGTGGAAGGTTGGATTAAGTTTTTGATGAAATTCTGAACTCTAACCCTAACCTTGCGCAAGCCCTGAGCTAGGGTTAGGGTTAGGATTCCTGTAAATGTAGACAATTTTTGATGTCATAGCTGTGTTTTAGGACAGAAATTATATTTAGAAAAGGTGTTATTTCAATTCTATCTGCAGAATTTTTTTTTCTCCATATATTGCAATTTGCACTGCATTGGTCTTAAGGTGACTATAGCGTAAATTGCCTTAAGTTAAAAAGTTTGCAAGAAAGTGCTAATGCTGCTCAAACTCTTGGCTTTGGCATTGAATGCACATGCATATGAACACATGAAGCCCACAATTTGGGGTATTCCTCACTCTTAGTCAGTTAAGCCTGAAACCACGCTCATTGAGATGACCATCCAATAGAACATTTCTAATAGTTGAATACTTGTACAACAATGGAATTTTACCTTTGTTGATACATTTTCTTTAGTTTACTGTGCCTGCTTAACCATTTCAGGCAAATATTTAGTAGCCAAATATAGTAGCATACATGTCCAAAAATGGAATTTTACCCTTGTTGATACATTTTCTTAAGTTTACTGTGCCTGCTTAATCATTTAAGACAGATGTATTGTTTCAGTGAAGTGTATTTTGCACTCGAATGAGTGGAAGGTTGGATTAAGTTTTTGATGAAATTCTAAACTCTAACCCTAACCTTGCGCAAGCCCTGAGCTAGGGTTAGGGTTAGGATTCCTATAAATGTAGACAATTTTTGATGTCATAGCTGTGTTTTAGGACAGAATTTATATTTTGAAAAGGTGTTATTTCAATTGTATCTGCAGAATTTTTTTTTCTCCATATATTGCAATTTGCACTGCATTGGTCTTCAGGCGACTATAGCGTGAATTGCTTTAAGGACAAAAGTTTGAAAGAAAGTGCTAAAGCTGCTCATACTCCTGGCTTTGGCATTGAATGCACATGCACATGAACACATAAAGCCCACATTTTGGGGGTATTCCAGACTCTTACCCAAGTGAAGCCTGTAACCATTCTAATTGAGATCACCATCCAATACAACATTTCTAATAGTAGCATACATGTCCAAAAATGGAATTTTCCCCTTGTTGATACATTTTCTTTAGTTTACTGTGCCTGCTTAAGCATTTCAGACAAATATCTTGTTCCATTGAAGTATGTTTTGCACTCCCAGTGAGTGGAAGGTTGCATGAAGTTTTTGAAGAAATTCTGAACTCTAACCCTAACCTTGCGCAAGCCCTGAGCTAGGGTTAGGGTTAGGATTCCTGTAAATGTAGACAATTTTTTATGTCATAGCTGTGTTTTAGGACAGAAATTATATTTAGAAAAGGTGTTATTTCAATTCTATCTGCAGAATTTTTTTTTCTCCATATATTGCAATTTGCACTGCATTGGTCTTAAGGGGACTATAGCGTAAATTGCCTTAAGGACAAAAGTTTGCAAGAAAGTGCTAATGCTGCTCAAACTCTTGGCTTTGGCATTGAATGCACATGCATATGAACACATAAAGCCCACAATTTGGGGGTATTCCAGACTCTTAACCAAGTGAAGCCTGTAACCATTCTAATTGAGATCACCATCCAATACAACATTTCTAATAGTAGCATACATGTCCAAAAATGGAATTTTACCCTTGTTGATATATTGTCTTTAGTTTAGTGTGTCTGCTTAACCATTTCAGACACATATTTTGTTTCAATGAAGTTTATTTTGCACTCCCAGTGAGTGGAAGGTTGCATGAAGTTTTTGAAGAAATTCTGAACTCTAACCCTAACCTTGCGCAAGCCCTGAGCTAGGGTTAGGGTTAGGATTCCTGTAAATGTAGACAATTTTTGATGTCATAGCTGTGTTTTAGGACAGAAATTATATTCAGAAAAGGTATGATTTCAATTCTATCTGCAGAATTTTTTTTCTCCATATATAGCAATTTGCACTGCATTAGTCTTAAGGGGACTATACTGTAAATTGCTTTAAGGACAATAGTTTGCAAGAAAGTGCTAATGCTGCTCAACCTCTTGGCTTTGGCATTGAATGCACATGCATATGAGCACATGAAGCCCACATTTTGGGGGTATTCCTAACTCTTACTCAGTTAAGCCTGAAACCACGCTCATTGAGATCACCATCTAATACAACATTTCTAATAGTTGAATACTTGTCCAACAATGGAATTTTACCCTTGTTGATACATTTTCTTAAGTTTACTGTGCCTGCTTAACCATTTAAGACACATGTCTTGGTTCTGTGAAGTGTATTTTGCACTCCAATGAGTGGAAGGTTGGATTAAGTTTTTGATGAAATTCTGAACTCTAACCCTAACCTTGCGCAAGCCCTGAGCTAGGGTTAGGGTTAGGATTCCTGTAAATGTAGACAATTTTTGATGTCATAGCTGTGTTTTAGGACAGAAATTATATTTAGAAAAGGTGTTATTTCAATTCTATCTGCAGAATTTTTTTTTCTCCATATATTGCAATTTGCACTGCATTGGTCTTAAGGTGACTATAGCGTAAATTGCCTTAAGGTAAAAAGTTTGCAAGAAAGTGCTAATGCTGCTCAAACTCTTGGCTTTGGCATTGAATGCACATGCATATGAACACATGAAGCCCACAATTTGGGGTATTCCTCACTCTTAGTCAGTTAAGCCTGAAACCACGCTCATTGAGATGACCATCCAATAGAACATTTCTAATAGTTGAATACTTGTACAACAATGGAATTTTACCTTTGTTGATACATTTTCTTTAGTTTACTGTGCCTGCTTAACCATTTCAGACAAATATTTTGTTCCAGTGAAGTATGTTTTGCACTCCCAGTGAGTGGAAGGTTGCATGAAGTTTTTGAAGAAATTGTGAACTCTAACCTTAACCTTGCGCAAGCCCTGAGCTAGGGTTAGGGTTAGGATTCCTGTAAATGTAGACAATTTTTGATGTCATAGCTGTGTTTTAGGACAGACATTATATTTAGAAAAGGTTTTATTTCAATTCTATCTGCAGAATTTTTTTTTCTCCATATATTGCAATTTGCACTGCATTGGTCTTAAGGGGACTATAGCGTAAATTGCCTTAAGGACAAAAGTTTGCAAGAAAGTGCTAATGCTGCTCATACTCCTGGCTTTGGCATTGAATGCACATGCATATGAACACATAAAGCCCACAATTTGGGGGTATTCCAGACTCTTAACCAAGTGAAGCCTGTAACCATTCTAATTGAGATCACCATCCAATACAACATTTCTAATAGTAGCATACATGTCCAAAAATGGAATTTTCCCCTTGTTGATACATTTTCTTTAGTTTACTGTGCCTGCTTAACCATTTCAGACACATATTTTGTTCCAATGAAGTTTATTTTGCACTCCCAGTGAGTGGAAGGTTGCATGAAGTTTTTGAAGAAATTCTGAACTCTAACCCTAACCTTGCGCAAGCCCTGAGCTAGGGTTAGGGTTAGGATTCCTGTAAATGTAGACAATTTTTGATGTCATAGCTGTGTTTTAGGACAGAAATTATATTTAGAAAAGGTATGATTTCAATTCTATCTGCTGAATTTTTTTTTCTCCATATATAGCAATTTGCACTGCATTAGTCTTAAGGGGACTATACTGTAAATTGCTTTAAGGACAATAGTTTGCAAGAAAGTGCTAATGCTGCTCAAACTCTTGGCTTTGGCATTGAATGCACATGCATATGAGCACATGAAGCCCACATTTTGGGGGTATTCCTAACTCTTACTCAGTTAAGCCTGAAACCACGCTCATTGAGATCACCATCTAATACAACATTTCTAATAGTTGAATACTTGTCCAACAATGGAATTTTACCCTTGTTGATACATTTTCTTAAGTTTACTGTGCCTGCTTAACCATTTAAGACACATGTCTTGGTTCTGTGAAGTGTATTTTGCACTCCAATGAGTGGAAGGTTGGATTAAGTTTTTGATGAAATTCTGAACTCTAACCCTAACCTTGCGCAAGCCCTGAGCTAGGGTTAGGGTTAGGATTCCTGTAAATGTAGACAATTTTTGATGTCATAGCTGTGTTTTAGGACAGAAATTATATTTAGAAAAGGTGTTATTTCAATTCTATCTGCAGAATTTTTTTTTCTCCATATATTGCAATTTGCACTGCATTGGTCTTAAGGTGACTATAGCGTAAATTGCCTTAAGGTAAAAAGTTTGCAAGAAAGTGCTAATGCTGCTCAAACTCTTGGCTTTGGCATTGAATGCACATGCATATGAACACATGAAGCCCACAATTTGGGGTATTCCTCACTCTTAGTCAGTTAAGCCTGAAACCACGCTCATTGTGATGACCATCCAATAGAACATTTCTAATAGTTGAATACTTGTACAACAATGGAATTTTACCTTTGTTGATACATTTTCTTTAGTTTACTGTGCCTGCTTAACCATTTCAGACAAATATTTTGTTCCAGTGAAGTATGTTTTGCACTCCCAGTGAGTGGAAGGTTGCATGAAGTTTTTGAAGAAATTGTGAACTCTAACCTTAACCTTGCGCAAGCCCTGAGCTAGGGTTAGGGTTAGGATTCCTGTAAATGTAGACAATTTTTGATGTCATAGCTGTGTTTTAGGACAGACATTATATTTAGAAAAGGTTTTATTTCAATTCTATCTGCAGAATTTTTTTTTCTCCATATATTGCAATTTGCACTGCATTGGTCTTAAGGGGACTATAGCGTAAATTGCCTTAAGGACAAAAGTTTGCAAGAAAGTGCTAATGCTGCTCAAACTCTTGGCTTTGGCATTGAATGCACATGCATATGAACACATAAAGCCCACATTTTGGGGGTATTCCTAACTCTTACTCAGTTAAGCCTGAAACCACGCTCATTGAGATCACCATCTAATACAACATTTCTAATAGTAGCATACATGTCCAAAAATGGAATTTTACCCTTGTTGATACATTTTCTTAAGTTTACTGTGCCTGCTTAATCATTTAAGACATATGTATTGTTTCAGTGAAGTGTATTTTGCACTCGAATGACTGGAAGGTTGGATTAAGTTTTTGATGAAATTCTAAACTCTAACCCTAACCTTGCGCAAGCCCTGAGCTAGGGTTAGGGTTAGGATTCCTATAAATGTAGACAATTTTTGATGTCATAGCTGTGTTTTAGGACAGAAATTATATTTAGAAAAGGTGTTATTTCAATTGTATCTGCAGAATTTTTTTTTCTCCATATATTGCAATTTGCACTGCATTGGTCTTCAGGCGACTATAGCGTAAATTGCTTTAAGGACAAAAGTTTGAAAGAAAGTGCTAAAGCTGCTCATACTCCTGGCTTTGGCATTGAATGCACATGCATATGAACCCATAAAGCCCACATTTTATTGGGTATTCCAGACTCTTACCCAAGTGAAGCCTGTAACCATTCTAATTGAGATCACCATCCAATACAACATTTCTAATAATAGCATACATGTCCAAAAATGGAATGTTCCCCTTGTTGATACATTTTCTTTAGTTTACTGTGCCTGCTTAAGCATTTCAGACAAATATTCTGTTCCATTGAAGTATGTTTTGCACTCCCAGTGAGTGGAAGGTTGCATGAAGTTTTTGAAGAAATTCTGAACTCTAACCCTAACCTTGCGCAAGCCCTGAGCTAGGGTTAGGGTTAGGATTCCTGTAAATGTAGACAATTTTTGAAGTCATAGCTGTGTTTTAGGACAGAAATTATATTTAGAAAAGGTGTTATTTCAATTCTATCTGCAGAATTTTTTTTTCTCCATATATTGCAATTTGCACTGCATTGGTCTTAAGGGGACTATAGCGTAAATTGCCTTAAGGACAAACGTTTGCAAGAAAGTGCTAATGCTGCTCATACTCCTGGCTTTGGCATTGAATGCACATGCATATGAACACATAAAGCCCACAATTTGGGGGTATTCCAGACTCTTAACCAAGTGAAGCCTGTAACCATTCTAATTGAGATCACCATCCAATACAACATTTCTAATAGTAGCATACATGTCCAAAAATGGAATATTCCCCTTATTGATACATTTTCTTTAGTTTACTGTGCCTGCTTAAGCATTTCAGACAAATATTTTGTTCCATTGAAGTATGTTTTGCACTCCCAGTGAGTGGAATGTTGCATGAAGTTTTTGAAGAAATTGTGAACTCTAACCTTAACCTTGCGCAAGCCCTGAGCTAGGGTTAGGGTTAGGATTCCTGTAAATGTAGACAATTTTTGATGTCATAGCTGTGTTTCAGGACAGACATTATATTTAGTAAAGGTTTTATTTCAATTCTATCTGCAGAATTTTTTTTCTCCATATATTGCAATTTGCACTGCATTGGTCTTAAGGGGACTATAGCGTAAATTGCCTTAAGGACAAAAGTTTGCAAGAAAGTGCTAATGCTGCTCAAACTCTTGGCTTTGGCATTCAATGCACATGGATATGAACACATAAAGCCCACATTTTGGGGGTATTCCTAACTCTTACTCAGTTAAGCCTGAAACCACGCTCATTGAGATCACCATCTAATACAACATTTCTAATAGTAGCATACATGTCCAAAAATTGAATTTTACCCTTGTTGATACATTTTCTTAAGTTTACTGTGCCTGCTTAATCATTTAAGACATATGTATTGTTTCAGTGAAGTGTATTTTGCACTCGAATGAGTGGAAGGTTGGATTAAGTTTTTGATGAAATTCTAAACTCTAACCCTAACCTTGCGCAAGCCCTGAGCTAGGGTTAGGGTTAGGATTCCTATAAATGTATACAATTTTTGATGTCATAGCTGTGTTTTAGGACAGAATTTATATTTAGAAAAGGTGTTATTTCAATTGTATCTGCAGAATTTTTTTTTCTCCATATATTGCAATTTGCACTGCATTGGTCTTCAGGCGACTATAGCGTGAATTGCTTTAAGGACAAAAGTTTGAAAGAAAGTGCTAAAGCTGCTCATACTCCTGGCTTTGGCATTGAATGCACATGCATATGAACACATAAAGCCCACATTTTGGGGGTATTCCAGACTCTTACCCAAGTGAAGCCTGTAACCATTCTAATTGAGATCACCATCCAATACAACATTTCTAATAATAGCATACATGTCCAAAAATGGAATGTTCCCCTTGTTGATACATTTTCTTTAGTTTACTGTGCCTGCTTAAGCATTTCAGACAAATATTCTGTTCCATTGAAGTATGTTTTGCACTCCCAGTGAGTGGAAGGTTGCATGAAGTTTTTGAAGAAATTCTGAACTCTA
Organism: Atractosteus spatula; assembly: GCF_055471065.1. NCBI lineage: Eukaryota > Metazoa > Chordata > Actinopteri > Semionotiformes > Lepisosteidae > Atractosteus > Atractosteus spatula. Next base: position 5,173,549 of record NC_142728.1, on the reverse strand, counting down.
ACCCTAACCTTGCGCAAGCCCTGAGCTAGGGTTAGGGTTAGGATTCCTGTAAATGTAGACAATTTTTGAAGTCATAGCTGTGTTTTAGGACAGAAATTATATTTAGAAAAGGTGTTATTTCAATTCTATCTGCAGAATTTTTTTTTCTCCATATATTGCAATTTGCACTGCATTGGTCTTAAGGGGACTATAGCGTAAATTGCCTTAAGGACAAACGTTTGCAAGAAAGTGCTAATGCTGCTCATACTCCTGGCTTTGGCATTGAATGCACATGCATATGAACACATAAAGCCCACAATTTGGGGGTATTCCAGACTCTTAACCAAGTGAAGCCTGTAACCATTCTAATTGAGATCACCATCCAATACAACATTTCTAATAGTAGCATACATGTCCAAAAATGGAATATTCCCCTTATTGATACATTTTCTTTAGTTTACTGTGCCTGCTTAAGCATTTCAGACAAATATTTTGTTCCATTGAAGTATGTTTTGCACTCCCAGTGAGTGGAATGTTGCATGAAGTTTTTGAAGAAATTGTGAACTCTAACCTTAACCTTGCGCAAGCCCTGAGCTAGGGTTAGGGTTAGGATTCCTGTAAATGTAGACAATTTTTGATGTCATAGCTGTGTTTCAGGACAGACATTATATTTAGTAAAGGTTTTATTTCAATTCTATCTGCAGAATTTTTTTTCTCCATATATTGCAATTTGCACTGCATTGGTCTTAAGGGGACTATAGCGTAAATTGCCTTAAGGACAAAAGTTTGCAAGAAAGTGCTAATGCTGCTCAAACTCTTGGCTTTGGCATTCAATGCACATGGATATGAACACATAAAGCCCACATTTTGGGGGTATTCCTAACTCTTACTCAGTTAAGCCTGAAACCACGCTCATTGAGATCACCATCTAATACAACATTTCTAATAGTAGCATACATGTCCAAAAATGGAATTTTACCCTTGTTGATACATTTTCTTAAGTTTACTGTGCCTGCTTAATCATTTAAGACATATGTATTGTTTCAGTGAAGTGTATTTTGCACTCGAATGAGTGGAAGGTTGGATTAAGTTTTTGATGAAATTCTAAACTCTAACCCTAACCTTGCGCAAGCCCTGAGCTAGGGTTAGGGTTAGGATTCCTGTAAATGTAGACAATTTTTGATGTCATAGCTGTGTTTTAGGACAGAAATTATATTCAGAAAAGGTATGATTTCAATTCTATCTGCAGAATTTTTTTTTCTCCATATATTGCAATTTGCACTGCATTGGTCTTAAGGGGACTATAGCGTAAATTGCCTTAAGGACAAAAGTTTGCAAGAAAGTGCTAATGCTGCTCAAACTCTTGGCTTTGGCATTGAATGCACATGCATATGAACACATAAAGCCCACAATTTGGGGGTATTCCAGACTCTTAACCAAGTGAAGCCTGTAACCATTCTAATTGAGATCACCATCCAATACAACATTTCTAATAGTAGCATACATGTCCAAAAATGGAATTTTACCCTTGTTGATACATTGTCTTTAGTTTAGTGTGTCTGCTTAACCATTTCAGACACATATTTTGTTCCAATGAAGTTTATTTTGCACTCCCAGTGAGTGGAAGGTTGCATGAAGTTTTTGAAGAAATTCTGAACTCTAACCCTAACCTTGCGCAAGCCCTGAGCTAGGTTTAGGGTTAGGATTCCTGTAAATGTAGACAATTTTTGATGTCATAGCTGTGTTTTAGGACAGAAATTATATTCAGAAAAGGTATGATTTCAATTCTATCTGCAGAATTTTTTTTCTCCATATATAGCAATTTGCACTGCATTAGTCTTAAGGGGACTATACTGTAAATTGCTTTAAGGAGAATAGTTTGCAAGAAAGTGCTAATGCTGCTCAACCTCTTGGCTTTGGCATTGAATGCACATGCATATGAACACATGAAGCCCACATTTTGGGGGTATTCCTAACTCTTACTCAGTTAAGCATGAAACCACGCTCATTGAGATCACCATCTAATACAACATTTCTAATAGTTGAATACTTCTCCAACAATGGAATTTTATCCTTGTTGATACATTTTCTTAAGTTTACTGTGCCTGCTTAACCATTTAAGACACATGTATTGTTTCTGTGAAGTGCATTTTGCACTTCAATGAGTGGAAGGTTGGATTAAGTTTTTGAAGAAATTCTGAACTCTAACCCTAACCTTGCGCAAGCCCTGAGCTAGGGTTAGGGTTAGGATTCCTGTAAATGTAGACAATTTTTGATGTCATAGTTGTGTTTTAGGACAGAAATTATATTTAGAAAAGGTGTTATTTCAATTCTATCTGCAGAATTTTTTTTTCTCCATATATTGCAATTTGCACTGCATTGATCTTAAGGGGAGTATAGCGTAAATTGCCTTAAGGACAAAAGTTTGAAAGAAAGTGCTAAAGCTACTCATACTTCTGGCTTTAGCATTGAATGCACATGCATATGAACACATAAAGCCCACATTTTGGGGGTATTCCTCACTCTTACTCAGTTAAGCCTGAAACTACGCTCATTGAGATGACCATCCAATACAACATTTCTAATAGTTGAATACTTGTACAACAATGGAATTTTACCCTTGTTGATACATTTTCTTTAGTTTACTGTGCCTGCTTAACCGTTTCAGACAAATATTTTGTTCCAGTGAAGTATATTTTGCACTCCCAGTGAGTGGAAGGTTGCATGAAGTTTTTGAAGAAATTCTGAACTCTAACCCAAACCTTGCGCAAGCCCTGAGCTAGGGTTAGGGTTAGGATTCCTGTAAATGTAGACAATTTTTGATGTCATAGCTGTGTTTTAGGACAGACATTATATTTAGTAAAGGTTTTATTTCAATTCTATCTGCAGAATTTTTTTTTCTCCATATATTGCAATTTGCACTGCATTGGTCTTAAGGTGACTATAGCGTAAATTGCCTTAAGGTAAAAAGTTTGCAAGAAAGTGCTAATGCTGCTCAAACTCTTGGCTTTGGCATTGAATGCACATGCATATGAACACATGAAGCCCACAATTTGGGGTATTCCTCACTCTTAGTCAGTTAAGCCTGAAACCACGCTCATTGAGATGACCATCCAATAGAACATTTCTAATAGTTGAATACTTGTACAACAATGGAATTTTACCTTTGTTGATACATTTTCTTTAGTTTACTGTGCCTGCTTAACCATTTCAGACAAATATTTTGTTCCAGTGAAGTATGTTTTGCACTCCCAGTGAGTGGAAGGTTGCATGAAGTTTTTGAAGAAATTGTGAACTCTAACCTTAACCTTGCGCAAGCCCTGAGCTAGGGTTAGGGTTAGGATTCCTGTAAATGTAGACAATTTTTGATGTCATAGCTGTGTTTTAGGACAGACATTATATTTAGAAAAGGTTTTATTTCAATTCTATCTGCAGAATTTTTTTTTCTCCATATATTGCAATTTGCACTGCATTGGTCTTAAGGGGACTATAGCGTAAATTGCCTTAAGGACAAAAGTTTGCAAGAAAGTGCTAATGCTGCTCAAACTCTTGGCTTTGGCATTGAATGCACATGCATATGAACACATAAAGCCCACATTTTGGGGGTATTCCTAACTCTTACTCAGTTAAGCCTGAAACCACGCTCATTGAGATCACCATCTAATACAACATTTCTAATAGTAGCATACATGTCCAAAAATGGAATTTTACCCTTGTTGATACATTTTCTTAAGTTTACTGTGCCTGCTTAATCATTTAAGACATATGTATTGTTTCAGTGAAGTGTATTTTGCACTCGAATGAGTGGAAGGTTGGATTAAGTTTTTGATGAAATTCTAAACTCTAACCCTAACCTTGCGCAAGCCCTGAGCTAGGGTTAGGGTTAGGATTCCTATAAATGTAGACAATTTTTGATGTCTTAGCTGTGTTTTAGGACAGAATTGATATTTAGAAAAGGTGTTATTTCAATTGTATCTGCAGAATTTTTTTTTCTCCATATATTGCAATTTGCACTGCATTGGTCTTCAGGCGACTATAGCGTGAATTGCTTTAAGGACAAAAGTTTGAAAGAAAGTGCTAAAGCTGCTCATACTCCTGGCTTTGGCATTGAATGCACATGCATATGAACACATAAAGCCCACATTTTGGGGGTATTCCAGACTCTTACCCAAGTGAAGCCTGTAACCATTCTAATTGAGATCACCATCCAATACAACATTTCTAATAGTAGCATACATGTCCAAAAATGGAATTTTCCCCTTGTTCATACATTTTCTTTAGTTTACTGTGCCTGCTTAAGCATTTCAGACAAATATTTTGTTCCATTGAAGTATGTTTTGCACTCCCAGTGAGTGGAAGGTTGCATGAAGTTTTTGAAGAAATTCTGAACTCTAACCCTAACCTTGCGCAAGCCCTGAGCTAGGGTTAGGGTTAGGATTCCTGTAAATGTAGACAATTTTTTATGTCATACCTGTGTTTTAGGACAGAAATTATATTTAGAAAAGGTGTTATTTCAATTCTATCTGCAGAATTTTTTTTTTCTCCATATATTGCAATTTGCACTGCATTGGTCTTAAGGGGACTGTAGCGTAAATTGCCTTAAGGACAAAAGTTTGCAAGAAAGTGCTAATGCTGCTCAAACTCTTGGCTTTGGCATTGAATGCACATGCATATGAACACATAAAGCCCACAATTTGGGGGTATTCCAGACTCTTAACCAAGTGAAGCCTGTAACCATTCTAATTGAGATCACCATCCAATACAACATTTCTAATAGTAGCATACATGTCCAAAAATGGAATTTTACCCTTGTTGATACATTGTCTTTAGTTTACTGTGTCTGCTTAACCATTTCAGACACATATTTTGTTCCAATGAAGTTTATTTTGCACTCCCAGTGAGTGGAAGGTTGCATGAAGTTTTTGAAGAAATTCTGAACTCTAACCCTAACCTTGCGCAAGCCCTGAGCTAGGGTTAGGGTTAGGATTCCTGTAAATGTAGACAATTTTTGATGTCATAGCTGTGTTTTAGGACAGAAATTATATTTAGAAAAGGTATGATTTCAATTCTATCTGCAGAATTTTTTTTTCTCCATATATAGCAATTTGCACTGCATTAGTCTTAAGGGGACTATACTGTAAATTGCTTTAAGGACAATAGTTTGCAAGAAAGTGCTAATGCTGCTCAACCTCTTGGCTTTGGCATTGAATGCACATGCATATGAGCACATGAAGCCCACATTTTGGGGGTATTCCTAACTCTTACTCAGTTAAGCCTGAAACCACGCTCATTGAGATCACCATCTAATACAACATTTCTAATAGTAGCATACATGTCCAAAAATGGAATTTTACCCTTGTTGATACATTTTCTTAAGTTTACTGTGCCTGCTTAATCATTTAAGACATATGTATTGTTTCAGTGAAGTGTATTTTGCACTCGAATGAGTGGAAGGTTGGATTAAGTTTTTGATGAAATTCTGAACTCTAACCCTAACCTTGCGCAAGTCCTGAGCTAGGGTTAGGGTTAGGATTCCTGTAAATGTAGACAATTTTTGATGTCATAGCTGTGTTTTAGGACAGAAATTATATTTAGAAAAGGTGTTATTTCAATTGTATCTGCAGAATTTTTTTTTCTCCATATATTGCAATTTGCACTGCATTGGTCTTCAGGCGACTATAGCGTGAATTGCTTTAAGGACAAAAGTTTGAAAGAAAGTGCTAAAGCTGCTCATACTCCTGGCTTTGGCATTGAATGCACATGCATATGAACACATAAAGCCCACATTTTGGGGGTATTCCAGACTCTTACCCAAGTGATGCCTGTAACCATTCTAATTGAGATCACCATCCAATACAACATTTCTAATAGTAGCATACATGTCCAAAAATGGAATTTTCCCCTTGTTGATACATTTTCTTTAGTTTACTGTGCCTGCTTAAGCATTTCAGACAAATATTTTGTTCCATTGAAGTATGTTTTGCACTCCCAGTGAGTGGAAGGTTGCATGAAGTTTTTGAAGAAATTCTGAACTCTAACCCTAACCTTGCGCAAGTCCTGAGCTAGGGTTAGGGTTAGGATTCCTGTAAATGTAGACAATTTTTGATGTCATAGCTGTGTTTTAGGACAGAAATTATATTTAGAAAAGGTGTTATTTCAATTCTATCTGCAGAATTTTTTGTTCTCCATATATTGCAGTTTGCACTGCATTGGTCTTAAGGGGACTATAGCGTAAATTGCCTTAAGGACAAAAGTTTGCAAGAAAGTGCTAATGCTGCTCAAACTCTTGGCTTTGGCATTGAATGCACATGCATATGAACACATAAAGCCCACAATTTGGGGGTATTCCAGACTCTTACCCAAGTGAAGCCTGTAACCATTCTAATTGAGATCACCATCCAATACAACATTTCTAATAGTAGCATACATGTCCAAAAATGGAATTTTCCCCTTGTTGATACATTTTCTTTAGTTTACTGTGCCTGCTTAAGCATTTCAGACAAATATTTTGTTCCATTGAAGTATGTTTTGCACTCCCAGTGAGTGGAAGGTTGCATGAAGTTTTTGAAGAAATTCTGAACTCTAACCCTAACCTTGCGCAAGCCCTGAGCTAGGGTTAGGGTTAGGATTCCTGTAAATGTAGACAATTTTTGATGTCATAGCTGTGTTTTAGGACAGAAATTATATTTAGAAAAGGTATGATTTCAATTCTATCTGCAGAATTTTTTTTTCTCCATATATAGCAATTTGCACTGCATTAGTCTTAAGGGGACTATACTGTAAATTGCTTTAAGGACAATAGTTTGCAAGAAAGTGCTAATGCTGCTCAACCTCTTGGCTTTGGCATTGAATGCACATGCATATGAGCACATGAAGCCCACATTTTGGGGGTATTCCTAACTCTTACTCAGTTAAGCCTGAAACCACGCTCATTGAGATCACCATCTAATACAACATTTCTAATAGTAGCATACATGTCCAAAAATGGAATTTTACCCTTGTTGATACATTTGCTTAAGTTTACTGTGCCTGCTTAATCATTTAAGACATATGTATTGTTTCAGTGAAGTGTATTTTGCACTCGAATGAGTGGAAGGTTGGATTAAGTTTTTGATGAAATTCTGAACTCTAACCCTAACCTTGCGCAAGTCCTGAGCTAGGGTTAGGGTTAGGATTCCTGTAAATGTAGACAATTTTTGATGTCATAGCTGTGTTTTAGGACAGAAATTATATTTAGAAAAGGTGTTATTTCAATTCTATCTGCAGAATTTTTTGTTCTCCATATATTGCAGTTTGCACTGCATTGGTCTTAAGGGGACTATAGCGTAAATTGCCTTAAGGACAAAAGTTTGCAAGAAAGTGCTAATGCTGCTCAAACTCTTGGCTTTGGCATTGAATGCACATGCATATGAACACATAAAGCCCACAATTTGGGGGTATTCCAGACTCTTACCCAAGTGAAGCCTGTAACCATTCTAATTGAGATCACCATCCAATACAACATTTCTAATAGTAGCATACATGTCCAAAAATGGAATTTTCCCCTTGTTGATACATTTTCTTTAGTTTACTGTGCCTGCTTAAGCATTTCAGACAAATATTTTGTTCCATTGAAGTATGTTTTGCACTCCCAGTGAGTGGAAGGTTGCATGAAGTTTTTGAAGAAATTCTGAACTCTAACCCTAACCTTGCGCAAGCCCTGAGCTAGGGTTAGGGTTAGGATTCCTGTAAATGTAGACAATTTTTGAAGTCATAGCTGTGTTTTAGGACAGAAATTATATTTAGAAAAGGTGTTATTTCAATTCTATCTGCAGAATTTTTTTTTCTCCATATATTGCAATTTGCACTGCATTGGTCTTAAGGGGACTATAGCGTAAATTGCCTTAAGGACAAAAGTTTGCAAGAAAGTGCTAATGCTGCTCAAACTCTTGGCTTTGGCATTGAATGCACATGCATATGAACACATAAAGCCCACATTTTGGGGGTATTCCTCACTCTTACTCAGTTAAGCCTGAAACTACGCTCATTGAGATGACCATCCAATACAACATTTCTAATAGTTGAATACTTGTACAACAATGGAATTTTACCCTTGTTGATACATTTTCTTTAGTTTACTGTGCCTGCTTAACCGTTTCAGACAAATATTTTGTTCCAGTGAAGTATATTTTGCACTCCCAGTGAGTGGATGAAGTTTTTGAAGAAATTCTGAACTCTAACCCTAACCTTGCGCAAGCCCTGAGCTAGGGTTAGGGTTAGGATTCCTGTAAATGTAGACAATTTTTGATGTCATAGCTGTGTTTTAGGACAGAAATTATATTTAGAAAAGGTGTTATTTCAATTCTATCTGCAGAATTTTTTTTTCTCCATATATTGCAATTTGCACTGCATTGGTCTTAAGGGGACTATAGCGTAAATTGCCTTAAGGACAAAAGTTTGCAAGAAAGTGCTAATGCTGCTCATACTCCTGGCTTTGGCATTGAATGCACATGCATATGAACACATAAAGCCCACAATTTGGGGGTATTCCAGACTCTTAACCAAGTGAAGCCTGTAACCATTCTAATTGAGATCACCATCCAATACAACATTTCTAATAGTAGCATACATGTCCAAAAATGGAATTTTACCCTTGTTGATACATTGTCTTTAGTTTAGTGTGTCTGCTTAACCATTTCAGACACATATTTTGTTCCAATGAAGTTTATTTTGCACTCCCAGTGAGTGGAAGGTTGCATGAAGTTTTTGAAGAAATTCTGAACTCTAACCCTAACCTTGCGCAAGCCCTGAGCTAGGGTTAGGGTTAGGATTCCTGTAAATGTAGACAATTTTTGATGTCATAGCTGTGTTTTAGGACAAAAATTATATTTAGAAAAGGTGTTATTTCAATTCTATCTGCAGAATTTTTTTTTCTCCATATATTGCAATTTGCACTGCATTGATCTTAAGGGGACTATAGCGTAAATTGCCTTAAGGACAAAAGTTTGCAAGAAAGTGCTAAAGCTACTCATACTTCTGGCTTTAGCATTGAATGCACATGCATATGAACACATAAAGCCCACATTTTGGGGGTATTCCTCACTCTTACTCAGTTAAGCCTGAAACTACGCTCATTGAGATGACCATCCAATACAACATTTCTAATAGTTGAATACTTGTACAACAATGGAATTTTACCCTTGTTGATACATTTTCTTTAGTTTACTGTGCCTGCTTAACCGTTTCAGACAAATATTTTGTTCCAGTGAAGTATATTTTGCACTCCCAGTGAGTGGAAGGTTGCATGAAGTTTTTGAAGAAATTCTGAACTCTAACCCTAACCTTGCGCAAGCCCTGAGCTAGGGTTAGGGTTAGGATTCCTGTAAATGTAGACAATTTTTGATGTCATAGCTGTGTTTTAGGACAGAAATTATATTTAGAAAAGGTGTTATTTCAATTCTATCTGCAGAATTTTTTTTTCTCCATATATTGCAATTTGCACTGCATTGGTCTTAAGGGGACTATAGCGTAAATTGCCTTAAGGACAAAAGTTTGCAAGAAAGTGCTAATGCTGCTCATACTCCTGGCTTTGGCATTGAATGCACATGCATATAAACACATAAAGCCCACAATTTGGGGGTATTCCAGACTCTTAACCAAGTGAAGCCTGTAACCATTCTAATTGAGATCACCATCCAATACAACATTTCTAATAGTAGCATACATGTCCAAAAATGGAATTTTCCCCTTGTTGATACATTTTCTTTAGTTTACTGTGCCTGCTTAACCATTTCAGACACATATTTTGTTCCAATGAAGTTTATTTTGCACTCCCAGTGAGTGGAAGGTTGCATGAAGTTTTTGAAGAAATTCTGAACTCTAACCCTAACCTTGCGCAAGCCCTGAGCTAGGGTTAGGGTTAGGATTCCTGTAAATGTAGACAATTTTTGATGTCATAGCTATGTTTTAGGACAGAAATTATATTTAGAAAAGGTATGATTTCAATTCTATCTGCAGAATTTTTTTTTCTCCATATATAGCAATTTGCACTGCATTAGTCTTAAGGGGACTATACTGTAAATTGCTTTAAGGACAATAGTTTGCAAGAAAGTGCTAATGCTGCTCAAACTCTTGGCTTTGGCATTGAATGCACATGCATATGAGCACATGAAGCCCACATTTTGGGGGTATTCCTAACTCTTACTCAGTTAAGCCTGAAACCATGCTCATTGAGATGACCATCTAATACAACATTTCTAATAGTTGAATACTTGTCCAACAATGGAATTTTACCCTTGTTGATACATTTTCTTAAGTTTACTGTGCCTGCTTAACCATTTAAGACACATGTCTTGGTTCTGTGAAGTGTATTTTGCACTCCAATGAGTGGAAGGTTAGATTAAGTTTTTGATGAAATTCTGAACTCTAACCCTAACCTTGCGCAAGCCCTGAGCTAGGGTTAGGGTTAGGATTCCTGTAAATGTAGACAATTTTTGATGTCATAGCTGTGTTTTAGGACAGAATTTATATTTAGAAAAGGTGTTATTTCAATTCTATCTGCAGAATTTTTTTTTCTCCATATATTGCAATTTGCACTGCATTGGTCTTAAGGTGACTATAGCGTAAATTGCCTTAAGGTAAAAAGTTTGCAAGAAAGTGCTAATGCTGCTCAAACTCTTGGCTTTGGCATTGAATGCACATGCATATGAACACATGAAGCCCACATTTTGGGGGTATTCCTAACTCTTACTCAGTTAAGCCTGAAACCACGCTCATTGAGATCACCATCTAATACAACATTTCTAATAGTAGCATACATGTCCAAAAATGGAATTTTACCCTTGTTGATACATTTTCTTAAGTTTACTGTGCCTGCTTAATCATTTAAGACATATGTATTGTTTCAGTGAAGTGTATTTTGCACTCGAATGAGTGGAAGGTTGGATTAAGTTTTTGATGAAATTCTGAACTCTAACCCTAACCTTGCGCAAGTCCTGAGCTAGGGTTAGGGTTAGGATTCCTGTAAATGTAGACAATTTTTGATGTCATAGCTGTGTTTTAGGACAGAAATTATATTTAGAAAAGGTGTTATTTCAATTCTATCTGCAGAATTTTTTGTTCTCCATATATTGCAGTTTGCACTGCATTGGTCTTAAGGGGACTATAGCGTAAATTGCCTTAAGGACAAAAGTTTGCAAGAAAGTGCTAATGCTGCTCAAACTCTTGGCTTTGGCATTGAATGCACATGCATATGAACACATAAAGCCCACAATTTGGGGGTATTCCAGACTCTTACCCAAGTGAAGCCTGTAACCATTCTAATTGAGATCACCATCCAATACAACATTTCTAATAGTAGCATACATGTCCAAAAATGGAATTTTCCCCTTGTTGATACATTTTCTTTAGTTTACTGTGCCTGCTTAAGCATTTCAGACAAATATTTTGTTCCATTGAAGTATGTTTTGCACTCCCAGTGAGTGGAAGGTTGCATGAAGTTTTTGAAGAAATTCTGAACTCTAACCCTAACCTTGCGCAAGCCCTGAGCTAGGGTTAGGGTTAGGATTCCTGTAAATGTAGACAATTTTTGAAGTCATAGCTGTGTTTTAGGACAGAAATTATATTTAGAAAAGGTGTTATTTCAATTCTATCTGCAGAATTTTTTTTTCTCCATATATTGCAATTTGCACTGCATTGGTCTTAAGGGGACTATAGCGTAAATTGCCTTAAGGACAAAAGTTTGCAAGAAAGTGCTAATGCTGCTCAAACTCTTGGCTTTGGCATTGAATGCACATGCATATGAACACATAAAGCCCACATTTTGGGGGTATTCCTCACTCTTACTCAGTTAAGCCTGAAACTACGCTCATTGAGATGACCATCCAATACAACATTTCTAATAGTTGAATACTTGTACAACAATGGAATTTTACCCTTGTTGATACATTTTCTTTAGTTTACTGTGCCTGCTTAACCGTTTCAGACAAATATTTTGTTCCAGTGAAGTATATTTTGCACTCCCAGTGAGTGGAAGGTTGCATGAAGTTTTTGAAGAAATTCTGAACTCTAACCCTAACCTTGCGCAAGCCCTGAGCTAGGGTTAGGGTTAGGATTCCTGTAAATGTAGACAATTTTTGATGTCATAGCTGTGTTTTAGGACAGAAATTATATTTAGAAAAGGTGTTATTTCAATTCTATCTGCAGAATTTTTTTTTCTCCATATATTGCAATTTGCACTGCATTGGTCTTAAGGGGACTATAGCGTAAATTGCCTTAAGGACAAAAGTTTGCAAGAAAGTGCTAATGCTGCTCATACTCCTGGCTTTGGCATTGAATGCACATGCATATAAACACATAAAGCCCACAATTTGGGGGTATTCCAGACTCTTAACCAAGTGAAGCCTGTAACCATTCTAATTGAGATCACCATCCAATACAACATTTCTAATAGTAGCATACATGTCCAAAAATGGAATTTTCCCCTTGTTGATACATTTTCTTTAGTTTACTGTGCCTGCTTAACCATTTCAGACACATATTTTGTTCCAATGAAGTTTATTTTGCACTCCCAGTGAGTGGAAGGTTGCATGAAGTTTTTGAAGAAATTCTGAACTCTAACCCTAACCTTGCGCAAGCCCTGAGCTAGGGTTAGGGTTAGGATTCCTGTAAATGTAGACAATTTTTGATGTCATAGCTATGTTTTAGGACAGAAATTATATTTAGAAAAGGTATGATTTCAATTCTATCTGCAGAATTTTTTTTTCTCCATATATAGCAATTTGCACTGCATTAGTCTTAAGGGGACTATACTGTAAATTGCTTTAAGGACAATAGTTTGCAAGAAAGTGCTAATGCTGCTCAAACTCTTGGCTTTGGCATTGAATGCACATGCATATGAGCACATGAAGCCCACATTTTGGGGGTATTCCTAACTCTTACTCAGTTAAGCCTGAAACCATGCTCATTGAGATGACCATCTAATACAACATTTCTAATAGTTGAATACTTGTCCAACAATGGAATTTTACCCTTGTTGATACATTTTCTTAAGTTTACTGTGCCTGCTTAACCATTTAAGACACATGTCTTGGTTCTGTGAAGTGTATTTTGCACTCCAATGAGTGGAAGGTTAGATTAAGTTTTTGATGAAATTCTGAACTCTAACCCTAACCTTGCGCAAGCCCTGAGCTAGGGTTAGGGTTAGGATTCCTGTAAATGTAGACAATTTTTGATGTCATAGCTGTGTTTTAGGACAGAATTTATATTTAGAAAAGGTGTTATTTCAATTCTATCTGCAGAATTTTTTTTTCTCCATATATTGCAATTTGCACTGCATTGGTCTTAAGGTGACTATAGCGTAAATTGCCTTAAGGTAAAAAGTTTGCAAGAAAGTGCTAATGCTGCTCAAACTCTTGGCTTTGGCATTGAATGCACATGCATATGAACACATGAAGCCCACATTTTGGGGGTATTCCTAACTCTTACTCAGTTAAGCCTGAAACCACGCTCATTGAGATCACCATCTAATACAACATTTCTAATAGTAGCATACATGTCCAAAAATGGAATTTTACCCTTGTTGATACATTTTCTTAAGTTTACTGTGCCTGCTTAATCATTTAAGACATATGTATTGTTTCAGTGAAGTGTATTTTGCACTCGAATGAGTGGAAGGTTGGATTAAGTTTTTGATGAAATTCTGAACTCTAACCCTAACCTTGCGCAAGTCCTGAGCTAGGGTTAGGGTTAGGATTCCTGTAAATGTAGACAATTTTTGATGTCATAGCTGTGTTTTAGGACAGAAATTATATTTAGAAAAGGTGTTATTTCAATTCTATCTGCAGAATTTTTTGTTCTCCATATATTGCAGTTTGCACTGCATTGGTCTTAAGGGGACTATAGCGTAAATTGCCTTAAGGACAAAAGTTTGCAAGAAAGTGCTAATGCTGCTCAAACTCTTGGCTTTGGCATTGAATGCACATGCATATGAACACATAAAGCCCACAATTTGGGGGTATTCCAGACTCTTACCCAAGTGAAGCCTGTAACCATTCTAATTGAGATCACCATCCAATACAACATTTCTAATAGTAGCATACATGTCCAAAAATGGAATTTTCCCCTTGTTGATACATTTTCTTTAGTTTACTGTGCCTGCTTAAGCATTTCAGACAAATATTTTGTTCCATTGAAGTATGTTTTGCACTCCCAGTGAGTGGAAGGTTGCATGAAGTTTTTGAAGAAATTCTGAACTCTAACCCTAACCTTGCGCAAGCCCTGAGCTAGGGTTAGGGTTAGGATTCCTGTAAATGTAGACAATTTTTGAAGTCATAGCTGTGTTTTAGGACAGAAATTATATTTAGAAAAGGTGTTATTTCAATTCTATCTGCAGAATTTTTTTTTCTCCATATATTGCAATTTGCACTGCATTGGTCTTAAGGGGACTATAGCGTAAATTGCCTTAAGGACAAAAGTTTGCAAGAAAGTGCTAATGCTGCTCAAACTCTTGGCTTTGGCATTGAATGCACATGCATATGAACACATAAAGCCCACATTTTGGGGGTATTCCTCACTCTTACTCAGTTAAGCCTGAAACTACGCTCATTGAGATGACCATCCAATACAACATTTCTAATAGTTGAATACTTGTACAACAATGGAATTTTACCCTTGTTGATACATTTTCTTTAGTTTACTGTGCCTGCTTAACCGTTTCAGACAAATATTTTGTTCCAGTGAAGTATATTTTGCACTCCCAGTGAGTGGATGAAGTTTTTGAAGAAATTCTGAACTCTAACCCTAACCTTGCGCAAGCCCTGAGCTAGGGTTAGGGTTAGGATTCCTGTAAATGTAGACAATTTTTGATGTCATAGCTGTGTTTTAGGACAGAAATTATATTTAGAAAAGGTGTTATTTCAATTCTATCTGCAGAATTTTTTTTTCTCCATATATTGCAATTTGCACTGCATTGGTCTTAAGGGGACTATAGCGTAAATTGCCTTAAGGACAAAAGTTTGCAAGAAAGTGCTAATGCTGCTCATACTCCTGGCTTTGGCATTGAATGCACATGCATATGAACACATAAAGCCCACAATTTGGGGGTATTCCAGACTCTTAACCAAGTGAAGCCTGTAACCATTCTAATTGAGATCACCATCCAATACAACATTTCTAATAGTAGCATACATGTCCAAAAATGGAATTTTACCCTTGTTGATACATTGTCTTTAGTTTAGTGTGTCTGCTTAACCATTTCAGACACATATTTTGTTCCAATGAAGTTTATTTTGCACTCCCAGTGAGTGGAAGGTTGCATGAAGTTTTTGAAGAAATTCTGAACTCTAACCCTAACCTTGCGCAAGCCCTGAGCTAGGGTTAGGGTTAGGATTCCTGTAAATGTAGACAATTTTTGATGTCATAGCTGTGTTTTAGGACAAAAATTATATTTAGAAAAGGTGTTATTTCAATTCTATCTGCAGAATTTTTTTTTCTCCATATATTGCAATTTGCACTGCATTGATCTTAAGGGGACTATAGCGTAAATTGCCTTAAGGACAAAAGTTTGCAAGAAAGTGCTAAAGCTACTCATACTTCTGGCTTTAGCATTGAATGCACATGCATATGAACACATAAAGCCCACATTTTGGGGGTATTCCTCACTCTTACTCAGTTAAGCCTGAAACTACGCTCATTGAGATGACCATCCAATACAACATTTCTAATAGTTGAATACTTGTACAACAATGGAATTTTACCCTTGTTGATACATTTTCTTTAGTTTACTGTGCCTGCTTAACCGTTTCAGACAAATATTTTGTTCCAGTGAAGTATATTTTGCACTCCCAGTGAGTGGAAGGTTGCATGAAGTTTTTGAAGAAATTCTGAACTCTAACCCTAACCTTGCGCAAGCCCTGAGCTAGGGTTAGGGTTAGGATTCCTGTAAATGTAGACAATTTTTGATGTCATAGCTGTGTTTTAGGACAGAAATTATATTTAGAAAAGGTGTTATTTCAATTCTATCTGCAGAATTTTTTTTTCTCCATATATTGCAATTTGCACTGCATTGGTCTTAAGGGGACTATAGCGTAAATTGCCTTAAGGACAAAAGTTTGCAAGAAAGTGCTAATGCTGCTCATACTCCTGGCTTTGGCATTGAATGCACATGCATATGAACACATAAAGCCCACAATTTGGGGGTATTCCAGACTCTTAACCAAGTGAAGCCTGTAACCATTCTAATTGAGATCACCATCCAATACAACATTTCTAATAGTAGCATACATGTCCAAAAATGGAATTTTCCCCTTGTTGATACATTTTCTTTAGTTTACTGTGCCTGCTTAACCATTTCAGACACATATTTTGTTCCAATGAAGTTTATTTTGCACTCCCAGTGAGTGGAAGGTTGCATGAAGTTTTTGAAGAAATTCTGAACTCTAACCCTAACCTTGCGCAAGCCCTGAGCTAGGGTTAGGGTTAGGATTCCTGTAAATGTAGACAATTTTTGATGTCATAGCTATGTTTTAGGACAGAAATTATATTTAGAAAAGGTATGATTTCAATTCTATCTGCAGAATTTTTTTTTCTCCATATATAGCAATTTGCACTGCATTAGTCTTAAGGGGACTATACTGTAAATTGCTTTAAGGACAATAGTTTGCAAGAAAGTGCTAATGCTGCTCAAACTCTTGGCTTTGGCATTGAATGCACATGCATATGAGCACATGAAGCCCACATTTTGGGGGTATTCCTAACTCTTACTCAGTTAAGCCTGAAACCATGCTCATTGAGATGACCATCTAATACAACATTTCTAATAGTTGAATACTTGTCCAACAATGGAATTTTACCCTTGTTGATACATTTTCTTAAGTTTACTGTGCCTGCTTAACCATTTAAGACACATGTCTTGGTTCTGTGAAGTGTATTTTGCACTCCAATGAGTGGAAGGTTAGATTAAGTTTTTGATGAAATTCTGAACTCTAACCCTAACCTTGCGCAAGCCCTGAGCTAGGGTTAGGGTTAGGATTCCTGTAAATGTAGACAATTTTTGATGTCATAGCTGTGTTTTAGGACAGAATTTATATTTAGAAAAGGTGTTATTTCAATTCTATCTGCAGAATTTTTTTTTCTCCATATATTGCAATTTGCACTGCATTGGTCTTAAGGTGACTATAGCGTAAATTGCCTTAAGGTAAAAAGTTTGCAAGAAAGTGCTAATGCTGCTCAAACTCTTGGCTTTGGCATTGAATGCACATGCATATGAACACATGAAGCCCACAATTTGGGGTATTCCTCACTCTTAGTCAGTTAAGCCTGAAACCACGCTCATTGAGATGACCATCCAATAGAACATTTCTAATAGTTGAATACTTGTACAACAATGGAATTTTACCTTTGTTGATACATTTTCTTTAGTTTACTGTGCCTGCTTAACCATTTCAGACAAATATTTTGTTCCAGTGAAGTATGTTTTGCACTCCCAGTGAGTGGAAGGTTGCATGAAGTTTTTGAAGAAATTGTGAACTCTAACCTTAACCTTGCGCAAGCCCTGAGCTAGGGTTAGGGTTAGGATTCCTGTAAATGTAGACAATTTTTGATGTCATAGCTGTGTTTTAGGACAGACATTATATTTAGAAAAGGTTTTATTTCAATTCTATCTGCAGAATTTTTTTTTCTCCATATATTGCAATTTGCACTGCATTGGTCTTAAGGGGACTATAGCGTAAATTGCCTTAAGGACAAAAGTTTGCAAGAAAGTGCTAATGCTGCTCAAACTCTTGGCTTTGGCATTGAATGCACATGCATATGAACACATAAAGCCCACATTTTGGGGGTATTCCTAACTCTTACTCAGTTAAGCCTGAAACCACGCTCATTGAGATCACCATCTAATACAACATTTCTAATAGTAGCATACATGTCCAAAAATGGAATTTTACCCTTGTTGATACATTTTCTTAAGTTTACTGAGCCTGCTTAATCATTTAAGACAGATGTATTGTTTCAGTGAAGTGTATTTTGCACTCGAATGAGTGGAAGGTTGGATTAAGTTTTTGATGAAATTCTAAACTCTAACCCTAACCTTGCGCAAGCCCTGAGCTAGGGTTAGGGTTAGGATTCCTATAAATGTAGACAATTTTTGATGTCATAGCTGTGTTTTAGGACAGAATTTATATTTAGAAAAGGTGTTATTTCAATTGTATCTGCAGAATTTTTTTTTCTCCATATATTGCAATTTGCACTGCATTGGTCTTCAGGCGACTATAGCGTGAATTGCTTTAAGGACAAAAGTTTGAAAGAAAGTGCTAAAGCTGCTCATACTCCTGGCTTTGGCATTGAATGCACATGCATATGAACACATAAAGCCCACATTTTGGGGGTATTCCAGACTCTTACCCAAGTGAAGCCTGTAACCATTCTAATTGAGATCACCATCCAATACAACATTTCTAATAGTAGCATACATGTCCAAAAATGGAATTTTCCCCTTGTTGATACATTTTCTTTAGTTTACTGTGCCTGCTTAAGCATTTCAGACAAATATTTTGTTCCATTGAAGTATGTTTTGCACTCCCAGTGAGTGGAAGGTTGCATGAAGTTTTTGAAGAAATTCTGAACTCTAACCCTAACCTTGCGCAAGCCCTGAGCTAGGGTTAGGGTTAGGATTCTTGTAAATGTAGACAATTTTTGATGTCATAGCTGTGTTTTAGGACAGAAATTATATTTAGAAAAGGTGTTATTTCAATTCTATCTGCAGAATTTTTTTTTCTCCATATATTGCAATTTGCACTGCATTGGTCTTAAGGGGACTATAGCGTAAATTGCCTTAAGGACAAAAGTTTGCAAGAAAGTGCTAATGCTGCTCAAACTCTTGGCTTTGGCATTGAATGCACATGCATATGAACACATAAAGCCCACAATTTGGGGGTATTCCAGACTCTTAACCAAGTGAAGCCTGTAACCATTCTAATTGAGATCACCATCCAATACAACATTTCTAATAGTAGCATACATGTCCAAAAATGGAATTTTACCCTTGTTGATACATTGTCTTTAGTTTAGTGTGTCTGCTTAACCATTTCAGACACATATTTTGTTCCAATGAAGTTTATTTTGCACTCCCAGTGAGTGGAAGGTTGCATGAAGTTTTTGAAGAAATTCTGAACTCTAACCCTAACCTTGCGCAAGCCCTGAGCTAGGGTTAGGGTTAGGATTCCTGTAAATGTAGACAATTTTTGATGTCATAGCTGTGTTTTAGGACAGAAATTATATTTAGAAAAGGTATGATTTCAATTCTATCTGCAGAATTTTTTTTTCTCCATATATAGCAATTTGCACTGCATTAGTCTTAAGGGGACTATACTGTAAATTGCTTTAAGGACAATAGTTTGCAAGAAAGTGCTAATGCTGCTCAACCTCTCGGCTTTGGCATTGAATGCACATGCATATGAGCACATGAAGCCCACATTTTGGGGGTATTCCTAACTCTTACTCAGTTAAGCCTGAAACCACGCTCATTGAGATCACCATCTAATACAACATTTCTAATAGTAGCATACATGTCCAAAAATGGAATTTTACCCTTGTTGATACATTTTCTTAAGTTTACTGTGCCTGCTTAATCATTTAAGACATATGTATTGTTTCAGTGAAGTGTATTTTGCACTCGAATGAGTGGAAGGTTGGATTAAGTTTTTGATGAAATTCTGAACTCTAACCCTAACCTTGCGCAAGTCCTGAGCTAGGGTTAGGGTTAGGATTCCTGTAAATGTAGACAATTTTTGATGTCATAGCTGTGTTTTAGGACAGAAATTATATTTAGAAAAGGTGTTATTTCAATTGTATCTGCAGAATTTTTTTTTCTCCATATATTGCAATTTGCACTGCATTGGTCTTCAGGCGACTATAGCGTGAATTGCTTTAAGGACAAAAGTTTGAAAGAAAGTGCTAAAGCTGCTCATACTCCTGGCTTTGGCATTGAATGCACATGCATATGAACACATAAAGCCCACATTTTGGGGGTATTCCAGACTCTTACCCAAGTGATGCCTGTAACCATTCTAATTGAGATCACCATCCAATACAACATTTCTAATAGTAGCATACATGTCCAAAAATGGAATTTTCCCCTTGTTGATACATTTTCTTTAGTTTACTGTGCCTGCTTAAGCATTTCAGACAAATATTTTGTTCCATTGAAGTATGTTTTGCACTCCCAGTGAGTGGAAGGTTGCATGAAGTTTTTGAAGAAATTCTGAACTCTAACCCTAACCTTGCGCAAGCCCTGAGCTAGGGTTAGGGTTAGGATTCCTGTAAATGTAGACAATTTTTGATGTCATAGCTGTGTTTTAGGACAGAAATTATATTTAGAAAAGGTGTTATTTCAATTCTATCTGCAGAATTTTTTTTTCTCCATATATTGCAATTTGCACTGCATTGGTCTTAAGGGGACTATAGCATAAATTGCCTTAAGGACAAAAGTTTGCAAGAAAGTGCTAATGCTGCTCAAACTCTTGGCTTTGGCATTGAATGCACATGCATATGAACACATAAAGCCCACAATTTGGGGGTATTCCAGACTCTTAACCAAGTGAAGCCTGTAACCATTCTAATTGAGATCACCATCCAATACAACATTTCTAATAGTAGCATACATGTCCAAAAATGGAATTTTACCCTTGTTGATACATTGTCTTTAGTTTAGTGTGTCTGCTTAACCATTTCAGACACATATTTTGTTCCAATGAAGTTTATTTTGCACTCCCAGTGAGTGGAAGGTTGCATGAAGTTTTTGAAGAAATTCTGAACTCTAACCCTAACCTTGCGCAAGCCCTGAGCTAGGGTTAGGGTTAGGATTCCTGTAAATGTAGACAATTTTTGATGTCATAGCTGTGTTTTAGGACAGAAATTATATTTAGAAAAGGTATGATTTCAATTCTATCTGCAGAATTTTTTTTTCTCCATATATAGCAATTTGCACTGCATTAGTCTTAAGGGGACTATACTGTAAATTGCTTTAAGGACAATAGTTTGCAAGAAAGTGCTAATGCTGCTCAACCTCTTGGCTTTGGCATTGAATGCACATGCATATGAGCACATGAAGCCCACATTTTGGGGGTATTCCTAACTCTTACTCAGTTAAGCCTGAAACCACGCTCATTGAGATCACCATCTAATACAACATTTCTAATAGTAGCATACATGTCCAAAAATGGAATTTTACCCTTGTTGATACATTTTCTTAAGTTTACTGTGCCTGCTTAATCATTTAAGACATATGTATTGTTTCAGTGAAGTGTATTTTGCACTCGAATGAGTGGAAGGTTGGATTAAGTTTTTGATGAAATTCTGAACTCTAACCCTAACCTTGCGCAAGTCCTGAGCTAGGGTTAGGGTTAGGATTCCTGTAAATGTAGACAATTTTTGATGTCATAGCTGTGTTTTAGGACAGAAATTATATTTAGAAAAGGTGTTATTTCAATTCTATCTGCAGAATTTTTTGTTCTCCATATATTGCAGTTTGCACTGCATTGGTCTTAAGGGGACTATAGCGTAAATTGCCTTAAGGACAAAAGTTTGCAAGAAAGTGCTAATGCTGCTCAAACTCTTGGCTTTGGCATTGAATGCACATGCATATGAACACATAAAGCCCACAATTTGGGGGTATTCCAGACTCTTACCCAAGTGAAGCCTGTAACCATTCTAATTGAGATCACCATCCAATACAACATTTCTAATAGTAGCATACATGTCCAAAAATGGAATTTTCCCCTTGTTGATACATTTTCTTTAGTTTACTGTGCCTGCTTAAGCATTTCAGACAAATATTTTGTTCCATTGAAGTATGTTTTGCACTCCCAGTGAGTGGAAGGTTGCATGAAGTTTTTGAAGAAATTCTGAACTCTAACCCTAACCTTGCGCAAGCCCTGAGCTAGGGTTAGGGTTAGGATTCCTGTAAATGTAGACAATTTTTGAAGTCATAGCTGTGTTTTAGGACAGAAATTATATTTAGAAAAGGTGTTATTTCAATTCTATCTGCAGAATTTTTTTTTCTCCATATATTGCAATTTGCACTGCATTGGTCTTAAGGGGACTATAGCGTAAATTGCCTTAAGGACAAAAGTTTGCAAGAAAGTGCTAATGCTGCTCAAACTCTTGGCTTTGGCATTGAATGCACATGCATATGAACACATAAAGCCCACATTTTGGGGGTATTCCTCACTCTTACTCAGTTAAGCCTGAAACTACGCTCATTGAGATGACCATCCAATACAACATTTCTAATAGTTGAATACTTGTACAACAATGGAATTTTACCCTTGTTGATACATTTTCTTTAGTTTACTGTGCCTGCTTAACCGTTTCAGACAAATATTTTGTTCCAGTGAAGTATATTTTGCACTCCCAGTGAGTGGATGAAGTTTTTGAAGAAATTCTGAACTCTAACCCTAACCTTGCGCAAGCCCTGAGCTAGGGTTAGGGTTAGGATTCCTGTAAATGTAGACAATTTTTGATGTCATAGCTGTGTTTTAGGACAGAAATTATATTTAGAAAAGGTGTTATTTCAATTCTATCTGCAGAATTTTTTTTTCTCCATATATTGCAATTTGCACTGCATTGGTCTTAAGGGGACTATAGCGTAAATTGCCTTAAGGACAAAAGTTTGCAAGAAAGTGCTAATGCTGCTCATACTCCTGGCTTTGGCATTGAATGCACATGCATATGAACACATAAAGCCCACAATTTGGGGGTATTCCAGACTCTTAACCAAGTGAAGCCTGTAACCATTCTAATTGAGATCACCATCCAATACAACATTTCTAATAGTAGCATACATGTCCAAAAATGGAATTTTACCCTTGTTGATACATTGTCTTTAGTTTAGTGTGTCTGCTTAACCATTTCAGACACATATTTTGTTCCAATGAAGTTTATTTTGCACTCCCAGTGAGTGGAAGGTTGCATGAAGTTTTTGAAGAAATTCTGAACTCTAACCCTAACCTTGCGCAAGCCCTGAGCTAGGGTTAGGGTTAGGATTCCTGTAAATGTAGACAATTTTTGATGTCATAGCTGTGTTTTAGGACAAAAATTATATTTAGAAAAGGTATGATTTCAATTCTATCTGCAGAATTTTTTTTTCTCCATATATAGCAATTTGCACTGCATTAGTCTTAAGGGGACTATACTGTAAATTGCTTTAAGGACAATAGTTTGCAAGAAAGTGCTAATGCTGCTCAACCTCTTGGCTTTGGCATTGAATGCACATGCATATGAGCACATGAAGCCCACATTTTGGGGGTATTCCTAACTCTTACTCAGTTAAGCCTGAAACCATGCTCATTGAGATGACCATCTAATACAACATTTCTAATAGTTGAATACTTGTCCAACAATGGAATTTTACCCTTGTTGATACATTTTCTTAAGTTTACTGTGCCTGCTTAACCATTTAAGACACATGTCTTGGTTCTGTGAAGTGTATTTTGCACTCCAATGAGTGGAAGGTTAGATTAAGTTTTTGATGAAATTCTGAACTCTAACCCTAACCTTGCGCAAGCCCTGAGCTAGGGTTAGGGTTAGGATTCCTGTAAATGTAGACAATTTTTGATGTCATAGCTGTGTTTTAGGACAGAATTTATATTTAGAAAAGGTGTTATTTCAATTCTATCTGCAGAATTTTTTTTTCTCCATATATTGCAATTTGCACTGCATTGGTCTTAAGGTGACTATAGCGTAAATTGCCTTAAGGTAAAAAGTTTGCAAGAAAGTGCTAATGCTGCTCAAACTCTTGGCTTTGGCATTGAATGCACATGCATATGAACACATGAAGCCCACAATTTGGGGTATTCCTCACTCTTAGTCAGTTAAGCCTGAAACCACGCTCATTGAGATGACCATCCAATAGAACATTTCTAATAGTTGAATACTTGTACAACAATGGAATTTTACCTTTGTTGATACATTTTCTTTAGTTTACTGTGCCTGCTTAACCATTTCAGACAAATATTTTGTTCCAGTGAAGTATGTTTTGCACTCCCAGTGAGTGGAAGGTTGCATGAAGTTTTTGAAGAAATTGTGAACTCTAACCTTAACCTTGCGCAAGCCCTGAGCTAGGGTTAGGGTTAGGATTCCTGTAAATGTAGACAATTTTTGATGTCATAGCTGTGTTTTAGGACAGACATTATATTTAGAAAAGGTTTTATTTCAATTCTATCTACAGAATTTTTTTTTCTCCATATATTGCAATTTGCACTGCATTGGTCTTAAGGGGACTATAGCGTAAATTGCCTTAAGGACAAAAGTTTGCAAGAAAGTGCTAATGCTGCTCAAACTCTTGGCTTTGGCATTGAATGCACATGCATATGAACACATAAAGCCCACATTTTGGGGGTATTCCTAACTCTTACTCAGTTAAGCCTGAAACCACGCTCATTGAGATCACCATCTAATACAACATTTCTAATAGTAGCATACATGTCCAAAAATGGAATTTTACCCTTGTTGATACATTTTCTTAAGTTTACTGAGCCTGCTTAATCATTTAAGACAGATGTATTGTTTCAGTGAAGTGTATTTTGCACTCGAATGAGTGGAAGGTTGGATTAAGTTTTTGATGAAATTCTAAACTCTAACCCTAACCTTGCGCAAGCCCTGAGCTAGGGTTAGGGTTAGGATTCCTATAAATGTAGACAATTTTTGATGTCATAGCTGTGTTTTAGGACAGAATTTATATTTAGAAAAGGTGTTATTTCAATTGTATCTGCAGAATTTTTTTTTCTCCATATATTGCAATTTGCACTGCATTGGTCTTCAGGCGACTATAGCGTGAATTGCTTTAAGGACAAAAGTTTGAAAGAAAGTGCTAAAGCTGCTCATACTCCTGGCTTTGGCATTGAATGCACATGCATATGAACACATAAAGCCCACATTTTGGGGGTATTCCAGACTCTTACCCAAGTGAAGCCTGTAACCATTCTAATTGAGATCACCATCCAATACAACATTTCTAATAGTAGCATACATGTCCAAAAATGGAATTTTCCCCTTGTTGATACATTTTCTTTAGTTTACTGTGCCTGCTTAAGCATTTCAGACAAATATTTTGTTCCATTGAAGTATGTTTTGCACTCCCAGTGAGTGGAAGGTTGCATGAAGTTTTTGAAGAAATTCTGAACTCTAACCCTAACCTTGCGCAAGCCCTGAGCTAGGGTTAGGGTTAGGATTCCTGTAAATGTAGACAATTTTTGATGTCATAGCTGTGTTTTAGGACAGAAATTATATTTAGAAAAGGTGTTATTTCAATTCTATCTGCAGAATTTTTTTTTCTCCATATATTGCAATTTGCACTGCATTGGTCTTAAGGGGACTATAGCGTAAATTGCCTTAAGGACAAAAGTTTGCAAGAAAGTGCTAATGCTGCTCAAACTCTTGGCTTTGGCATTGAATGCACATGCATATGAACACATAAAGCCCACAATTTGGGGGTATTCCAGACTCTTAACCAAGTGAAGCCTGTAACCATTCTAATTGAGATCACCATCCAATACAACATTTCTAATAGTAGCATACATGTCCAAAAATGGAATTTTACCCTTGTTGATACATTGTCTTTAGTTTAGTGTGTCTGCTTAACCATTTCAGACACATATTTTGTTCCAATGAAGTTTATTTTGCACTCCCAGTGAGTGGAAGGTTGCATGAAGTTTTTGAAGAAATTCTGAACTCTAACCCTAACCTTGCGCAAGCCCTGAGCTAGGGTTAGGGTTAGGATTCCTGTAAATGTAGACAATTTTTGATGTCATAGCTGTGTTTTAGGACAGAAATTATATTTAGAAAAGGTATGATTTCAATTCTATCTGCAGAATTTTTTTTTCTCCATATATAGCAATTTGCACTGCATTAGTCTTAAGGGGACTATACTGTAAATTGCTTTAAGGACAATAGTTTGCAAGAAAGTGCTAATGCTGCTCAACCTCTTGGCTTTGGCATTGAATGCACATGCATATGAGCACATGAAGCCCACATTTTGGGGGTATTCCTAACTCTTACTCAGTTAAGCCTGAAACCACGCTCATTGAGATCACCATCTAATACAACATTTCTAATAGTAGCATACATGTCCAAAAATGGAATTTTACCCTTGTTGATACATTTTCTTAAGTTTACTGTGCCTGCTTAATCATTTAAGACATATGTATTGTTTTAGTGAAGTGTATTTTGCACTCGAATGAGTGGAAGGTTGGATTAAGTTTTTGATGAAATTCTGAACTCTAACCCTAACCTTGCGCAAGTCCTGAGCTAGGGTTAGGGTTAGGATTCCTGTAAATGTAGACAATTTTTGATGTCATAGCTGTGTTTTAGGACAGAAATTATATTTAGAAAAGGTGTTATTTCAATTCTATCTGCAGAATTTTTTGTTCTCCATATATTGCAATTTGCACTGCATTGGTCTTAAGGGGACTATAGCGTAAATTGCCTTAAGGACAAAAGTTTGCAAGAAAGTGCTAATGCTGCTCAAACTCTTGGCTTTGGCATTGAATGCACATGCATATGAACACATAAAGCCCACAATTTGGGGGTATTCCAGACTCTTACCCAAGTGAAGCCTGTAACCATTCTAATTGAGATCACCATCCAATACAACATTTCTAATAGTAGCATACATGTCCAAAAATGGAATTTTCCCCTTGTTGATACATTTTCTTTAGTTTACTGTGCCTGCTTAAGCATTTCAGACAAATATTTTGTTCCATTGAAGTATGTTTTGCACTCCCAGTGAGTGGAAGGTTGCATGAAGTTTTTGAAGAAATTCTGAACTCTAACCCTAACCTTGCGCAAGCCCTGAGCTAGGGTTAGGGTTAGGATTCCTGTAAATGTAGACAATTTTTGAAGTCATAGCTGTGTTTTAGGACAGAAATTATATTTAGAAAAGGTGTTATTTCAATTCTATCTGCAGAATTTTTTTTTCTCCATATATTGCAATTTGCACTGCATTGGTCTTAAGGGGACTATAGCGTAAATTGCCTTAAGGACAAAAGTTTGCAAGAAAGTGCTAATGCTGCTCATACTCCTGGCTTTGGCATTGAATGCACATGCATATGAACACATAAAGCCCACAATTTGGGGGTATTCCAGACTCTTAACCAAGTGAAGCCTGTAACCATTCTAATTGAGATCACCATCCAATACAACATTTCTAATAGTAGCATACATGTCCAAAAATGGAATTTTCCCATTGTTGATACATTTTCTTTAGTTTACTGTGCCTGCTTAAACATTTCAGACACATATTTTGTTCCAATGAAGTTTATTTTGCACTCACAGTGAGTGGAAGGTTGCATGAAGTTTTTGAAGAAATTCTGAACTCTAACCCTAACCTTGGGCAAGCCCTGAGCTAGTGTTAGGGTTAGGATTCCTGTAAATGTAGACAATTTTTGATGTCATAGCTGTGTTTTAGGACAGAAATTATATTTAGAAAAGGTATGATTTCAATTCTATCTGCAGAATTTTTTTTTCTCCATATATAGCAATTTGCACTGCATTAGTCTTAAGGGGACTATACTGTAAATTGCTTTAAGGACAATAGTTTGCAAGAAAGTGCTAATGCTGCTCAAACTCTTGGCTTTGGCATTGAATGCACATGCATATGAACACATGAAGCCCACATTTTGGGGGTATTCCTAACTCTTACTCAGTTAAGCATGAAACCACGCTCATTGAGATCACCATCTAATACAACATTTCTAATAGTTGAATACTTCTCCAACAATGGAATTTTATCCTTGTTGATACATTTTCTTACGTTTACTGTGCCTGCTTAACCATTTAAGACACATGTATTGTTTCTGTGAAGTGCATTTTGCACTTCAATGAGTGGAAGGTTGGATTAAGTTTTTGAAGAAATTCTGAACTCTAACCCTAACCTTGCGCAAGCCCTGAGCTAGGGTTAGGGTTAGGATTCCTGTAAATGTAGACAATTTTTGATGTCATAGCTGTGTTTTAGGACAAAAATTATATTTAGAAAAGGTGTTATTTCAATTCTATCTGCAGAATTTTTTTTTCTCCATATATTGCAATTTGCACTGCATTGATCTTAAGGGGACTATAGCGTAAATTGCCTTAAGGACAAAAGTTTGCAAGAAAGTGCTAAAGCTACTCATACTTCTGGCTTTAGCATTGAATGCACATGCATATGAACACATAAAGCCCACATTTTGGGGGTATTCCTCACTCTTACTCAGTTAAGCCTGAAACTACGCTCATTGAGATGACCATCCAATACAACATTTCTTATAGTTGAATACTTGTACAACAATGGAATTTTACCCTTGTTGATACATTTTCTTTAGTTTACTGTGCCTGCTTAACCGTTTCAGACAAATATTTTGTTCCAGTGAAGTATATTTTGCACTCCCAGTGAGTGGAAGGTTGCATGAAGTTTTTGAAGAAATTCTGAACTCTAACCCTAACCTTGCGCAAGCCCTGAGCTAGGGTTAGGGTTAGGATTCCTGTAAATGTAGACAATTTTTGATGTCATAGCTGTGTTTTAGGACAGAAATTATATTTAGAAAAGGTGTTATTTCAATTCTATCTGCAGAATTTTTTTTTCTCCATATATTGCAATTTGCACTGCATTGGTCTTAAGGGGACTATAGCGTAAATTGCCTTAAGGACAAAAGTTTGCAAGAAAGTGCTAATGCTGCTCATACTCCTGGCTTTGGCATTGAATGCACATGCATATGAACACATAAAGCCCACAATTTGGGGGTATTCCAGACTCTTAACCAAGTGAAGCCTGTAACCATTCTAATTGAGATCACCATCCAATACAACATTTCTAATAGTAGCATACATGTCCAAAAATGGAATTTTCCCCTTGTTGATACATTTTCTTTAGTTTACTGTGCCTGCTTAACCATTTCAGACACATATTTTGTTCCAATGAAGTTTATTTTGCACTCCCAGTGAGTGGAAGGTTGCATGAAGTTTTTGAAGAAATTCTGAACTCTAACCCTAACCTTGCGCAAGCCCTGAGCTAGGGTTAGGGTTAGGATTCCTGTAAATGTAGACAATTTTTGATGTCATAGCTGTGTTTTAGGACAGAAATTATATTTAGAAAAGGTATGATTTCAATTCTATCTGCAGAATTTTTTTTTCTCCATATATAGCAATTTGCACTGCATTAGTCTTAAGGGGACTATACTGTAAATTGCTTTAAGGACAATAGTTTGCAAGAAAGTGCTAATGCTGCTCAAACTCTTGGCTTTGGCATTGAATGCACATGCATATGAGCACATGAAGCCCACATTTTGGGGGTATTCCTAACTCTTACTCAGTTAAGCCTGAAACCACGCTCATTGAGATGACCATCTAATACAACATTTCTAATAGTTGAATACTTGTCCAACAATGGAATTTTACCCTTGTTGATACATTTTCTTAAGTTTACTGTGCCTGCTTAACCATTTAAGACACATGTCTTGGTTCTGTGAAGTGTATTTTGCACTCCAATGAGTGGAAGGTTAGATTAAGTTTTTGATGAAATTCTGAACTCTAACCCTAACCTTGCGCAAGCCCTGAGCTAGGGTTAGGGTTAGGATTCCTGTAAATGTAGACAATTTTTGATGTCATAGCTGTGTTTTAGGACAGAATTTATATTTAGAAAAGGTGTTATTTCAATTCTATCTGCAGAATTTTTTTTTCTCCATATATTGCAATTTGCACTGCATTGGTCTTAAGGTGACTATAGCGTAAATTGCCTTAAGGTAAAAAGTTTGCAAGAAAGTGCTAATGCTGCTCAAACTCTTGGCTTTGGCATTGAATGCACATGCATATGAACACATGAAGCCCACAATTTGGGGTATTCCTCACTCTTAGTCAGTTAAGCCTGAAACCACGCTCATTGAGATGACCATCCAATAGAACATTTCTAATAGTTGAATACTTGTACAACAATGGAATTTTACCTTTGTTGATACATTTTCTTTAGTTTACTGTGCCTGCTTAACCATTTCAGACAAATATTTTGTTCCAGTGAAGTATGTTTTGCACTCCCAGTGAGTGGAAGGTTGCATGAAGTTTTTGAAGAAATTGTGAACTCTAACCTTAACCTTGCGCAAGCCCTGAGCTAGGGTTAGGGTTAGGATTCCTGTAAATGTAGACAATTTTTGATGTCATAGCTGTGTTTTAGGACAGACATTATATTTAGAAAAGGTTTTATTTCAATTCTATCTGCAGAATTTTTTTTTCTCCATATATTGCAATTTGCACTGCATTGGTCTTAAGGGGACTATAGCGTAAATTGCCTTAAGGACAAAAGTTTGCAAGAAAGTGCTAATGCTGCTCAAACTCTTGGCTTTGGCATTGAATGCACATGCATATGAACACATAAAGCCCACATTTTGGGGGTATTCCTAACTCTTACTCAGTTAAGCCTGAAACCACGCTCATTGAGATCACCATCTAATACAACATTTCTAATAGTAGCATACATGTCCAAAAATGGAATTTTACCCTTGTTGATACATTTTCTTATGTTAACTGTGCCTGCTTAATCATTTAAGACATATGTATTGTTTCAGTGAAGTGTATTTTGCACTCGAATGAGTGGAAGGTTGGATTAAGTTTTTGATGAAATTCTAAACTCTAACCCTTACCTTGCGCAAGCCCTGAGCTAGGGTTAGGGTTAGGATTCCTATAAATGTAGACAATTTTTGATGTCATAGCTGTGTTTTAGGACAGAAATTATATTTTGAAAAGGTGTTATTTCAATTGTATCTGCAGAATTTTTTTTTCTCCATATATTGCAATTTGCACTGCATTGGTCTTCAGGCGACTATAGCGTAAATTGCTTTAAGGACAAAAGTTTGAAAGAAAGTGCTAAAGCTGCTCATACTCCTGGCTTTGGCATTGAATGCACATGCATATGAACCCATAAAGCCCACATTTTGGGGGTATTCCAGACTCTTACCCAAGTGAAGCCTGTAACCATTCTAATTGAGATCACCATCCAATACAACATTTCTAATAGTAGCATACATGTCCAAAAATGGAATTTTCCCCTTGTTGATACATTTTCTTTAGTTTACTGTGCCTGCTTAAGCATTTCAGACAAATATTTTGTTCCATTGAAGTATGTTTTGCACTCCCAGTGAGTGGAAGGTTGCATGAAGTTTTTGAAGAAATTCTGAACTCTAACCCTAACCTTGCGCAAGCCCTGAGCTAGGGTTAGGGTTAGGATTCCTGTAAATGTAGACAATTTTTGATGTCATAGCTGTGTTTTAGGACAGAAATTATATTTAGAAAAGGTGTTATTTCAATTCTATCTGCAGAATTTTTTTTTCTCCATATATTGCAATTTGCACTGCATTGGTCTTAAGGGGACTATAGCGTAAATTGCCTTAAGGACAAAAGTTTGCAAGAAAGTGCTAATGCTGCTCATACTCCTGGCTTTGGCATTGAATGCACATGCATATGAACACATAAAGCCCACAATTTGGGGGTATTCCAGACTCTTAACCAAGTGAAGCCTGTAACCATTCTAATTGAGATCACCATCCAATACAACATTTCTAATAGTAGCATACATGTCCAAAAATGGAATTTTCCCCTTGTTGATACATTTTCTTTAGTTTACTGTGCCTGCTTAACCATTTCAGACACATATTTTGTTCCAATGAAGTTTATTTTGCACTCCCAGTGAGTGGAAGGTTGCATGAAGTTTTTGAAGAAATTCTGAACTCTAACCCTAACCTTGCGCAAGCCCTGAGCTAGGGTTAGGGTTAGGATTCCTGTAAATGTAGACAATTTTTGATGTCATAGCTGTGTTTTAGGACAGAAATTATATTTAGAAAAGGTATGATTTCAATTCTATCTGCAGAATTTTTTTTTCTCCATATATAGCAATTTGCACTGCATTAGTCTTAAGGGGACTATACTGTAAATTGCTTTAAGGACAATAGTTTGCAAGAAAGTGCTAATGCTGCTCAAACTCTTGGCTTTGGCATTGAATGCACATGCATATGAGCACATGAAGCCCACATTTTGGGGGTATTCCTAACTCTTACTCAGTTAAGCCTGAAACCACGCTCATTGAGATCACCATCTAATACAACATTTCTAATAGTTGAATACTTGTCCAACAATGGAATTTTACCCTTGTTGATACATTTTCTTAAGTTTACTGTGCCTGCTTAACCATTTAAGACACATGTCTTGGTTCTGTGAAGTGTATTTTGCACTCCAATGAGTGGAAGGTTGGATTAAGTTTTTGATGAAATTCTGAACTCTAACCCTAACCTTGCGCAAGCCCTGAGCTAGGGTTAGGGTTAGGATTCCTGTAAATGTAGACAATTTTTGATGTCATAGCTGTGTTTTAGGACAGAAATTATATTTAGAAAAGGTGTTATTTCAATTCTATCTGCAGAATTTTTTTTTCTCCATATATTGCAATTTGCACTGCATTGGTCTTAAGGTGACTATAGCGTAAATTGCCTTAAGGTAAAAAGTTTGCAAGAAAGTGCTAATGCTGCTCAAACTCTTGGCTTTGGCATTGAATGCACATGCATATGAACACATGAAGCCCACAATTTGGGGTATTCCTCACTCTTAGTCAGTTAAGCCTGAAACCACGCTCATTGAGATGACCATCCAATAGAACATTTCTAATAGTTGAATACTTGTACAACAATGGAATTTTACCTTTGTTGATACATTTTCTTTAGTTTACTGTGCCTGCTTAACCATTTCAGACAAATATTTTGTTCCAGTGAAGTATGTTTTGCACTCCCAGTGAGTGGAAGGTTGCATGAAGTTTTTGAAGAAATTGTGAACTCTAACCTTAACCTTGCGCAAGCCCTGAGCTAGGGTTAGGGTTAGGATTCCTGTAAATGTAGACAATTTTTGATGTCATAGCTGTGTTTTAGGACAGACATTATATTTAGAAAAGGTTTTATTTCAATTCTATCTGCAGAATTTTTTTTTCTCCATATATTGCAATTTGCACTGCATTGGTCTTAAGGGGACTATAGCGTAAATTGCCTTAAGGACAAAAGTTTGCAAGAAAGTGCTAATGCTGCTCAAACTCTTGGCTTTGGCATTGAATGCACATGCATATGAACACATAAAGCCCACATTTTGGGGGTATTCCTAACTCTTACTCAGTTAAGCCTGAAACCACGCTCATTGAGATCACCATCTAATACAACATTTCTAATAGTAGCATACATGTCCAAAAATGGAATTTTACCCTTGTTGATACATTTTCTTAAGTTTACTGTGCCTGCTTAATCATTTAAGACATATGTATTGTTTCAGTGAAGTGTATTTTGCACTCGAATGAGTGGAAGGTTGGATTAAGTTTTTGATGAAATTCTAAACTCTAACCCTAACCTTGCGCAAGCCCTGAGCTAGGGTTAGGGTTAGGATTCCTATAAATGTAGACAATTTTTGATGTCTTAGCTGTGTTTTAGGACAGAATTTATATTTAGAAAAGGTGTTATTTCAATTGTATCTGCAGAATTTTTTTTTCTCCATATATTGCAATTTGCACTGCATTGGTCTTCAGGCGACTATAGCGTGAATTGCTTTAAGGACAAAAGTTTGAAAGAAAGTGCTAAAGCTGCTCATACTCCTGGCTTTGGCATTGAATGCACATGCATATGAACACATAAAGCCCACATTTTGGGGGTATTCCAGACTCTTACCCAAGTGAAGCCTGTAACCATTCTAATTGAGATCACCATCCAATACAACATTTCTAATAGTAGCATACATGTCCAAAAATGGAATTTTCCCCTTGTTGATACATTTTCTTTAGTTTACTGTGCCTGCTTAAGCATTTCAGACAAATATTTTGTTCCATTGAAGTATGTTTTGCACTCCCAGTGAGTGGAAGGTTGCATGAAGTTTTTGAAGAAATTCTGAACTCTAACCCTAACCTTGCGCAAGCCCTGAGCTAGGGTTAGGATTCCTGTAAATGTAGACAATTTTTTATGTCATACCTGTGTTTTAGGACAGAAATTATATTTAGAAAAGGTGTTATTTCAATTCTATCTGCAGAATTTTTTTTTCTCCATATATTGCAATTTGCACTGCATTGGTCTTAGGGGGACTATAGCGTAAATTGCCTTAAGGACAAAAGTTTGCAAGAAAGTGCTAATGCTGCTCAAACTCTTGGCTTTGGCATTGAATGCACATGCATATGAACACATAAAGCCCACAATTTGGGGGTATTCCAGACTCTTAACCAAGTGAAGCCTGTAACCATTCTAATTGAGATCACCATCCAATACAACATTTCTAATAGTAGCATACATGTCCAAAAATGGAATTTTACCCTTGTTGATACATTGTCTTTAGTTTAGTGTGTCTGCTTAACCATTTCAGACACATATTTTGTTCCAATGAAGTTTATTTTGCACTCCCAGTGAGTGGAAGGTTGCATGAAGTTTTTGAAGAAATTCTGAACTCTAACCCTAACCTTGCGCAAGCCCTGAGCTAGGGTTAGGGTTAGGATTCCTGTAAATGTAGACAATTTTTGATGTCATAGCTGTGTTTTAGGACAGAAATTATATTCAGAAAAGGTATGATTTCAATTCTATCTGCAGAATTTTTTTTCTCCATATATAGCAATTTGCACTGCATTAGTCTTAAGGGGACTATACTGTAAATTGCTTTAAGGACAATAGTTTGCAAGAAAGTGCTAATGCTGCTCAACCTCTTGGCTTTGGCATTGAATGCACATGCATATGAGCACATGAAGCCCACATTTTGGGGGTATTCCTAACTCTTACTCAGTTAAGCATGAAACCACGCTCATTGAGATCACCATCTAATACAACATTTCTAATAGTTGAATACTTCTCCAACAATGGAATTTTATCCTTGTTGATACATTTTCTTAAGTTTACTGTGCCTGCTTAACCATTTAAGACACATGTATTGTTTCTGTGAAGTGCATTTTGCACTTCAATGAGTGGAAGGTTGGATTAAGTTTTTGAAGAAATTCTGAACTCTAACCCTAACCTTGCGCAAGCCCTGAGCTAGGGTTAGGGTTAGGATTCCTGTAAATGTAGACAATTTTTGATGTCATAGTTGTGTTTTAGGACAGAAATTATATTTAGAAAAGGTGTTATTTCAATTCTATCTGCAGAATTTTTTTTTCTCCATATATTGCAATTTGCACTGCATTGATCTTAAGGGGAGTATAGCGTAAATTGCCTTAAGGACAAAAGTTTGAAAGAAAGTGCTAAAGCTACTCATACTTCTGGCTTTAGCATTGAATGCACATGCATATGAACACATAAAGCCCACATTTTGGGGGTATTCCTCACTCTTACTCAGTTAAGCCTGAAACTACAGATGCAGCCATTCAAAATGCGTGAGGTATTTCGCGGCATACCCCGGTGGGCGTGTCACAGTATCACGCGGTATGACGCAGTTAACGTGGTGTCACGTGGTTAACTATCCGGCGTCGCCTTGTAAAACCGCCAGGGGGAGCTTAACCTCTCATGTACAGCATTTGAGCCTTTAATTTTGAACTGTGTATTACAGCATGTTAATCATCAGTCATTAAAATGTTGGTATATTTTATGAAAGCAAGATTGCTCAGTTGGACAAAAGTACACAGCCTACCTTTATCATAAATATTTATGCATCAAAGCCTTTACTGAAGATATTACTAATAGTATTAATAATGGATGACTTTAGACAAGCTGTATACTCAAAGTATAATTTCTTTAGCACATTTGTACAAGCACTTGGAATCTGTCCAAGCCATACTTTGTCAGGCATTTTGTTTTACTTCAACGGGCATAAAAACTTCCTTGCTTTTAACAGGGCGTTTCATAATTTCTAACTACGAAAATGATTTAAAATGCGACACTTATCATTCAACTAGAGCTTAAAATATCACAAGGATCCTCAAGAGCACAGCAAAGAGTGTATTAAAAGACACTTGTATTTATCAACGCTTTCTTTTCCGTATACCAGATTTTATGGAACCACTTCAGAGGGGTGTCAGCCAGTCAGATTCCAGGATTCGGCACTTTAAAGGAAAAATACACACCGGTATTCCATTTCTCCCTAACGATTTTAAGCATCGAAGTATTTAACTAGCATGTGAAATAGCGTGTGAAAAAGTGGTAGTTTTAAGCTTTTCTGCTAATATAATATGGAATCGATATTGATTTAAATCGTGTTCTGATTTAAATCGCAAACGCGTGTTTAATTATATGTGTTTTTTAATCATAATCAGGCTAATGCAACATAAATTGATACAGTATCTTTGTCTTCTAAGCATCTTAATAAACTTTCAGCATAGCTTTCTACCCGTCAAGATTTATATTTCTTGGGATTTTGGGATCAAACGTGGAAGGATTAGATTATAATCGTTTTTATTTGTCAAATACGTGATTGTATTTCTGAATGTTATGTGACACCTACAGTAGTTCACTGCTTTAAATACATCGAATTAAGAAAGTTATGTGTAGCACTTTAGATCTTTTTTCTGAACCAGGGAAAATCTGATCATGTTTCTCTATAACAATAATAAAAAAAACTTTATTTTACATATCGCCTTTAAAAGTGGCATCTCAAAGCAATACAGTAGATCGAAAAACAGTTAAAAGGGACCAGATTAAATACCAGACAATCGCAAACGCATTTTCAATAAAATTATTTTATTCATTCAGCAGTTTGTGAGAGGAACATCCAGCAGGGAGAGACACACACACCGGTTTTCATTGACAAAATTGTTTTTTTTCAATTCCTTTTGTCTAACAGGAATGTTTTGTTTGTGGACAAACTGTTAGACAAGAGGAAAAGACCGCCTCCTCCTACGAAGCATTAATCGCGTATCTAAGGAAAATTGCAGTATACCTTTGTTCATGCACATCATTATACAGTACAGTATCTCAATTTGTATTTCGATAAAAAAAATCGTTTGCCCAGCCACTACTGTTGTTATTGTTTTTATCCTGTAAAGCGTTTTCTTTTTCTGCGTTTTCCATTTCCTTTTTCTGATCACTCGCTTTCTGGATACACATCTCACCTGTCCTGTTCTTTGTTTTCCTGGTTTGCTGATTATGCCTGCTGCGGTCCACTCCTACCCTCACACCTAAAGAATACTATTTTAAATTTCTTGGCGCAGTTCATTAACCCTTGTATGTGCTGTCCGCGCCCAAAATGCAATTAAAAAAAAGTAAAAAACCGCGCTCAAAATGCAATTTAGAGCTTAATAAGATACACTCCACAGGCAAAATTAAAGACAAAATTAAAGACGATTAAAATCTGTAATCTTTCCACTTGTACTGTGAGTCATCGGACAGTTTCTGCTTTGTGTAAGGATGGTGAGAAAGCTGTGTTCAATGTATTTAAGGGACTCAGAAGTAAAAGAAGATGCTTCATATTGCGTGACTAATTTTAAAAACCAAGTTATAAATGCAGACGCTCCCTCGGTGCCGCGCCGGGTGTAAATATCAAAGTATACATTCCCAACAAGAATTGTACCCATCTGTCAAACAAATAAAACACCTTGAATTGAATTGAGGGAGAGATGGGGGTAGTGGGACAGAGATACTGTAGACAGACTCAAGGCAAATAAGATACTTATGGGTACGCAGGCATTCACGACAGCAACATACGAAACGTTTGCACGTACTGTATAGTTAAGTTATTACTTGGTTTTCAAAGTGCAACGAAATACAATATTGTTGTTGCTGCTGTTCTGGTTGTTTTTATCCCGTAAAGCGTTTTGAGAAGCCACCTTTAAAGGCGATATATACTGTAAAACCACTGATTCTTATGGAATGTGCTCCGCAGGAGATTCAAATTTTTATTTATTTATTTTTTAATCGCGTATCTTAGGAAATCTCAGTATAACTTTGTTCATGAACAGTGGCATGTTACATTATCATTCGTTTTTTTAACAAGGCTCGCCAGCTAATGTGAATCGAAACCTGTCTTGCTAGCTTTTAAAGTCGTGCATGTGTAAACTGTACTAGAGGGCATGCAAGTTACTCTGCCCCTTTCAGCGGCAGGGAGTCCCTCTGCTGCAACACACAGCAGACAGAACGGGAGACTATTGCCTTTCATATCTGACACCAGTGAAGTAAAAGGGGTGTCTAAAGGGGTGATTTTAGACCACATTTTAGTTACTTTATTTTGTTTACTTTTAACATTTCTGTAATTTACAGTAGATGTCACAATAGAAGCCCGAAGCCTATTATACTCAGTCTAGCCTTGGATCCTCTGAGTCCCTTGACTCAGTTATTGCATATTAATTTCTTGAGATACGCGATTCCATATTATATTCCCTTTTAATCAAATTCTAAAAGTATGCTTGTTGACTCCGGTATCGCGTTACTTAAAGACTTCGATGCTTAAAATGTTTAGGGAGAAATGGAATACTGGTGTGTATGTTTTCTTTAAAGTACCGAGACCAGCCATATACTGAACGTTTAAGTTCCAAAATTAATATCGTTTATGGACTTCACACGCGTTGCAGTATGCTCCTATTCTTTTTATGCTCAGGCACTAAAATCTCCCTTCTGCTTTGTGTAAGGATGGTATCAAGAGCAATCTTAAGTGGTGAGAAAGCTGTGTTCAATGTATTTAAGGGACTCAAAAGTAAAAGAAGATGCTTCATATTGCTTGACTAATTTTAAAAACCAAGTTATAAATGCAGACGCTCCCTCGGTGCCGCGCCGGGTGTAAATATCAAAGTATACATTCCCAACAAGAATTGTACCCATCTGTCATGCAAATAAAACACCTTGAATTGAATTGAGGGAGAGATGGGGGTAGTGGGACAGAGATACTGTAGACAGACTCAAGGCAAATAAGATACTTATGGGTACGCAGACATTCACGACAGCAACATACGAAACGTTTGCACGTACTGTATAGTTAAGTTATTACTTGGTTTTCAAAGTGCAACGAAATACAATATTGTTGTTGCTGCTGTTCTGGTTGTTTTTATCCCGTAAAGCGTTTTGAGAAGCCACCTTTAAAGGCGATATATACTGTAAAACCACTGATTCTTATGGAATGTGTTCCGCGGGAGATTCAAATTTTTATTTATTTATTTTTTAATCGCGTATCTTAGGAAATCTCAGTATAACTTTGTTCATGAACAGTGGCATGTTACATTATCATTCGTTTTTTTAACAAGGCTCGCCAGCTAATGTGAATCGAAACCTGTCTTGCTAGCTTTTAAAGTCGTGCATGTGTAAACTGTACTAGAGGGCATGCAA
Organism: Atractosteus spatula; assembly: GCF_055471065.1. NCBI lineage: Eukaryota > Metazoa > Chordata > Actinopteri > Semionotiformes > Lepisosteidae > Atractosteus > Atractosteus spatula. The sequence goes on along the minus strand of NC_142728.1, from coordinate 5,134,334 downwards.
GTTACTCTGCCCCTTTCAGCGGCAGGGAGTCCCTCTGCTGCAACACACAGCAGACAGAACGGGAGACTATTGCCTTTCATATCTGACACCAGTGAAGTAAAAGGGGTGTCTAAAGGGGTGATTTTAGACCACATTTTAGTTACTTTATTTTGTTTACTTTTAACATTTCTGTAATTTACAGTAGATGTCACAATAGAAGCCCGAAGCCTATTATACTCAGTCTAGCCTTGGATCCTCTGAGTCCCTTGACTCAGTTATTGCATATTAATTTCTTGAGATACGCGATTCCATATTATATTCCCTTTTAATCAAATTCTAAAAGTATGCTTGTTGACTCCGGTATCGCGTTACTTAAAGACTTCGATGCTTAAAATGTTTAGGGAGAAATGGAATACTGGTGTGTATGTTTTCTTTAAAGTACCGAGACCAGCCATATACTGAACGTTTAAGTTCCAAAATTAATATCGTTTATGGACTTCACACGCGTTGCAGTATGCTCCTATTCTTTTTATGCTCAGGCACTAAAATCTCCCTTCTGCTTTGTGTAAGGATGGTATCAAGAGCAATCTTAAGTGGTGAGAAAGCTGTGTTCAATGTATTTAAGGGACTCAAAAGTAAAAGAAGATGCTTCATATTGCTTGACTAATTTTAAAAACCAAGTTATAAATGCAGACGCTCCCTCGGTGCCGCGCCGGGTGTAAATATCAAAGTATACATTCCCAACAAGAATTGTACCCATCTGTCATGCAAATAAAACACCTTGAATTGAATTGAGGGAGAGATGGGGGTAGTGGGACAGAGATACTGTAGACAGACTCAAGGCAAATAAGATACTTATGGGTACGCAGACATTCACGACAGCAACATACGAAACGTTTGCACGTACTGTATAGTTAAGTTATTACTTGGTTTTCAAAGTGCAACGAAATACAATATTGTTGTTGCTGCTGTTCTGGTTGTTTTTATCCCGTAAAGCGTTTTGAGAAGCCACCTTTAAAGGCGATATATACTGTAAAACCACTGATTCTTATGGAATGTGTTCCGCGGGAGATTCAAATTTTTATTTATTTATTTTTTAATCGCGTATCTTAGGAAATCTCAGTATAACTTTGTTCATGAACAGTGGCATGTTACATTATCATTCGTTTTTTTAACAAGGCTCGCCAGCTAATGTGAATCGAAACCTGTCTTGCTAGCTTTTAAAGTCGTGCATGTGTAAACTGTACTAGAGGGCATGCAAGTTACTCTGCCCCTTTCAGCGGCAGGGAGTCCCTCTGCTGCAACACACAGCAGACAGAACGGGAGACTATTGCCTTTCATATCTGACACCAGTGAAGTAAAAGGGGTGTCTAAAGGGGTGATTTTAGACCACATTTTAGTTACTTTATTTTGTTTACTTTTAACATTTCTGTAATTTACAGTAGATGTCACAATAGAAGCCCGAAGCCTATTATACTCAGTCTAGCCTTGGATCCTCTGAGTCCCTTGACTCAGTTATTGCATATTAATTTCTTGAGATACGCGATTCCATATTATATTCCCTTTTAATCAAATTCTAAAAGTATGCTTGTTGACTCCGGTATCGCGTTACTTAAAGACTTCGATGCTTAAAATGTTTAGGGAGAAATGGAATACTGGTGTGTATGTTTTCTTTAAAGTACCGAGACCAGCCATATACTGAACGTTTAAGTTCCAAAATTAATATCGTTTATGGACTTCACACGCGTTGCAGTATGCTCCTATTCTTTTTATGCTCAGGCACTAAAATCTCCCTTCTGCTTTGTGTAAGGATGGTATCAAGAGCAATCTTAAGTGGTGAGAAAGCTGTGTTCAATGTATTTAAGGGACTCAAAAGTAAAAGAAGATGCTTCATATTGCTTGACTAATTTTAAAAACCAAGTTATAAATGCAGACGCTCCCTCGGTGCGCTGCTCTGGTGCGCCGGCTGTTACACAGTGCCTGTCTGCCGTAAGCGTTACAATATACATACCCAACACTGCTTGTACCCATCTGTCATGCAAATAAAACACCTTGAATTGAATTGAATTGAGGGGAGAGGGGGGGAATACTAAAGCCAATACTGGCTCAATACCCTCAATGGGCTTTGACGTGCTAATGCGTTGGTTTAACAGTCCGGGTGTGGCAGGCTTCCAATGTCAACTCGACTCGATTGGAAGACAATGAACGTATTTTAGCCCTAAATGAATTAATAGCAAACATGGTTTACATAAAATACATTTTTCCAAGAAAGTTTATAATAATACGATCTATAGTTGAAATCTGAGCCTACTTTAAAAATAAAGGAAAAGCATTTTCAGAGAGTAATCATGCTGTGTTTATGTAGAAAAAGCGATTAGGTTTACGAGCAATCTAATTACCTATTCGCTTAAAACGCTATTAAAAATTTACTCTGTTGCACACACACACACAATAGAAGCAGGCACCGCTGTCAGAAGGGAAGATATGTTCAAAATATCGCAAATATCGATCATGTTGCGATATTTTGAAATATAAAAGTCAATTGATTGTCCATAATATCGCTATTCTATTTTTTCGAAGAAATGTTTGTTAAAAGAAAAGACCAGCACCAGCTGGATTCGAAAACACAACCTGTCAGCTGGTAGTCACGTCTACAAGACAGCTCACATGAACAGGCAGGCGAAACAGCCCTACACAGCCCTGTCGCAGCACACGAATACCATTATTAAATTCTTTAGATACGCGATTCCATATTATATTCCCTTTTAATCAAATTCTAAAAGTATGCTTGTTGACTCCGGTATCGCGTTAGTTAAAGACTTCGAAGCTTAAAATGTTTAGGGAGAAATGGAATACTGGTGTGTATTTTTTTCTTTAAAGTACCAAGACCAGCTATACACTGTATGTTTATGTTCCAAAATTAATATCGTTTATGACCTTCACACGCGTTACAGTATGCTCCTATTCTTTTTATGCTCAGCTACTAAGATTTCCCTTCAGTGGTAAAATTCAATACCTACAACGGGCACAGCAAAGACGTTTACTGTCTTTCTACGACAGACCAACGGACCACGAGTGCCCCTGTCGGTCAACCAATCACGTACTGCGGTGCCCCGCGTCATCTTGCGTCATACTGAGCGACGTCACCTGCGGTACGTGTCTGTAACGCGCACTTTGAATGGCTGCATCTGTACGCTCATTGAGATGACCATCCAATACAACATTTCTAATAGTTGAATACTTGTACAACAATGGAATTTTACCCTTGTTGATACATTTTCTTTAGTTTACTGTGCCTGCTTAACCGTTTCAGACAAATATTTTGTTCCAGTGAAGTATATTTTGCACTCCCAGTGAGTGGAAGGTTGCATGAAGTTTTTGAAGAAATTCTGAACTCTAACCCTAACCTTGCGCAAGCCCTGAGCTAGGGTTAGGGTTAGGATTCCTGTAAATGTAGACAATTTTTGATGTCATAGCTGTGTTTTAGGACAGAAATTATATTTAGAAAAGGTGTTATTTCAATTCTATCTGCAGAATTTTTTTTTCTCCATATATTGCAATTTGCACTGCATTGGTCTTAAGGGGACTATAGCGTAAATTGCCTTAAGGACAAAAGTTTGCAAGAAAGTGCTAATGCTGCTCATACTCCTGGCTTTGGCATTGAATGCACATGCATATGAACACATAAAGCCCACAATTTGGGGGTATTCCAGACTCTTAACCAAGTGAAGCCTGTAACCATTCTAATTGAGATCACCATCCAATACAACATTTCTAATAGTAGCATACATGTCCAAAAATGGAATTTTCCCCTTGTTGATACATTTTCTTTAGTTTACTGTGCCTGCTTAACCATTTCAGACACATATTTTGTTTCAATGAAGTTTATTTTGCACTCCCAGTGAGTGGAAGGTTGCATGAAGTTTTTGAAGAAATTCTGAACTCTAACCCTAACCTTGCGCAAGCCCTGAGCTAGGGTTAGGGTTAGGATTCCTGTAAATGTAGACAATTTTTGATGTCATAGCTGTGTTTTAGGACAGACATTATATTTAGTAAAGGTTTTATTTCAATTCTATCTGCAGAATTTTTTTTCTCCATATATTGCAATTTGCACTGCATTGGTCTTAAGGGGACTATAGCGTAAATTGCCTTAAGGACAAAAGTTTGCAAGAAAGTGCTAATTCTGCTCAAACTCTTGGCTTTGGCATTGAATGCACATGCATATGAACACATAAAGCCCACATTTTGGGGGTATTCCTAACTCTTACTCAGTTAAGCCTGAAACCACGCTCATTGAGATCACCATCTAATACAACATTTCTAATAGTAGCATACATGTCCAAAAATGGAATTTTACCCTTGTTGATACATTTTCTTAAGTTTACTGTGCCTGCTTAATCATTTAAGACACATGTCTTGGTTCTGTGAAGTGTATTTTGCACTCCAATGAGTGGAAGGTTGGATTAAGTTTTTGATGAAATTCTGAACTCTAACCCTAACCTTGCGCAAGCCCTGAGCTAGGGTTAGGGTTAGGATTCCTGTAAATGTAGACAATTTTTGATGTCATAGCTGTGTTTTAGGACAGAAATTATATTTAGAAAAGGTGTTATTTCAATTCTATCTGCAGAATTTTTTTTTCTCCATATATTGCAATTTGCACTGCATTGGTCTTAAGGTGACTATAGCGTAAATTGCCTTAAGGTAAAAAGTTTGCAAGAAAGTGCTAATGCTGCTCAAACTCTTGGCTTTGGCATTGAATGCACATGCATATGAACACATGAAGCCCACAATTTGGGGTATTCCTCACTCTTAGTCAGTTAAGCCTGAAACCACGCTCATTGAGATGACCATCCAATAGAACATTTCTAATAGTTGAATACTTGTACAACAATGGAATTTTACCTTTGTTGATACATTTTCTTTAGTTTACTGTGCCTGCTTAACCATTTCAGACAAATATTTTGTTCCAGTGAAGTATGTTTTGCACTCCCAGTGAGTGGAAGGTTGCATGAAGCTTTTGAAGAAATTGTGAACTCTAACCTTAACCTTGCGCAAGCCCTGAGCTAGGGTTAGGGTTAGGATTCCTGTAAATGTAGACAATTTTTGATGTCATAGCTGTGTTTTAGGACAGACATTATATTTAGAAAAGGTTTTATTTCAATTCTATCTGCAGAATTTTTTTTTCTCCATATATTGCAATTTGCACTGCATTGGTCTTAAGGGGACTATAGCGTAAATTGCCTTAAGGACAAAAGTTTGCAAGAAAGTGCTAATGCTGCTCAAACTCTTGGCTTTGGCATTGAATGCACATGCATATGAACACATAAAGCCCACATTTTGGGGGTATTCCTAACTCTTACTCAGTTAAGCCTGAAACCACACTCATTGAGATCACCATCTAATACAACATTTCTAATAGTAGCATACATGTCCAAAAATGGAATTTTACCATTGTTGATACATTTTCTTAAGTTTACTGTGCCTGCTTAATCATTTAAGACATATGTATTGTTTCAGTGAAGTGTATTTTGCACTCGAATGAGTGGAAGGTTGGATTAAGTTTTTGATGAAATTCTAAACTCTAACCCTAACCTTGCGCAAGCCCTGAGCTAGGGTTAGGGTTAGGATTCCTATAAATGTAGACAATTTTTGATGTCTTAGCTGTGTTTTAGGACAGAATTTATATTTAGAAAAGGTGTTATTTCAATTGTATCTGCAGAATTTTTTTTTCTCCATATATTGCAATTTGCACTGCATTGGTCTTCAGGCGACTATAGCGTGAATTGCTTTAAGGACAAAAGTTTGAAAGAAAGTGCTAAAGCTGCTCATACTCCTGGCTTTGGCATTGAATGCACATGCATATGAACACATAAAGCCCACATTTTGGGGGTATTCCAGACTCTTACCCAAGTGAAGCCTGTAACCATTCTAATTGAGATCACCATCCAATACAACATTTCTAATAGTAGCATACATGTCCAAAAATGGAATTTTCCCCTTGTTGATACATTTTCTTTAGTTTACTGTGCCTGCTTAAGCATTTCAGACAAATATTTTGTTCCATTGAAGTATGTTTTGCACTCCCAGTGAGTGGAAGGTTGCATGAAGTTTTTGAAGAAATTCTGAACTCTAACCCTAACCTTGCGCAAGCCCTGAGCTAGGGTTAGGGTTAGGATTCCTGTAAATGTAGACAATTTTTTAGGTCATACCTGTGTTTTAGGACAGAAATTATATTTAGAAAAGGTGTTATTTCAATTCTATCTGCAGAATTTTTTTTTCTCCATATATTGCAATTTGCACTGCATTGGTCTTAAGGGGACTATAGCATAAATTGCCTTAAGGACAAAAGTTTGCAAGAAAGTGCTAATGCTGCTCAAACTCTTGGCTTTGGCATTGAATGCACATGCATATGAACACATAAAGCCCACAATTTGGGGGTATTCCAGACTCTTAACCAAGTGAAGCCTGTAACCATTCTAATTGAGATCACCATCCAATACAACATTTCTAATAGTAGCATACATGTCCAAAAATGGAATTTTACCCTTGTTGATACATTGTCTTTAGTTTAGTGTGTCTGCTTAACCATTTCAGACACATATTTTGTTCCAATGAAGTTTATTTTGCACTCCCAGTGAGTGGAAGGTTGCATGAAGTTTTTGAAGAAATTCTGAACTCTAACCCTAACCTTGCGCAAGCCCTGAGCTAGGGTTAGGGTTAGGATTCCTGTAAATGTAGACAATTTTTGATGTCATAGCTGTGTTTTAGGACAGAAATTATATTTAGAAAAGGTATGATTTCAATTCTATCTGCAGATTTTTTTTTTCTCCATATATAGCAATTTGCACTGCATTAGTCTTAAGGGGACTATACTGTAAATTGCTTTAAGGACAATAGTTTGCAAGAAAGTGCTAATGCTGCTCAACCTCTTGGCTTTGGCATTGAATGCACATGCATATGAGCACATGAAGCCCACATTTTGGGGGTATTCCTAACTCTTACTCAGTTAAGCCTGAAACCACGCTCATTGAGATCACCATCTAATACAACATTTCTAATAGTAGCATACATGTCCAAAAATGGAATTTTACCCTTGTTGATACATTTTCTTAAGTTTACTGTGCCTGCTTAATCATTTAAGACATATGTATTGTTTCAGTGAAGTGTATTTTGCACTCGAATGAGTGGAAGGTTGGATTAAGTTTTTGATGAAATTCTAAACTCTAACCCTAACCTTGCGCAAGCCCTGAGCTAGGGTTAGGGTTAGGATTCCTATAAATGTAGACAATTTTTGATGTCATAGCTGTGTTTTAGGACAGAAATTATATTTAGAAAAGGTGTTATTTCAATTGTATCTGCAGAATTTTTTTTTCTCCATATATTGCAATTTGCACTGCATTGGTCTTCAGGCGACTATAGCGTAAATTGCTTTAAGGACAAAAGTTTGAAAGAAAGTGCTAAAGCTGCTCATACTCCTGGCTTTGGCATTGAATGCACGTGCATATGAACCCATAAAGCCCACATTTTGGGGGTATTCCAGACTCTTACCCAAGTGAAGCCTGTAACCATTCTAATTGAGATCACCATCCAATACAACATTTCTAATAATAGCATACATGTCCAAAAATGGAATTTTCCCCTTGTTGATACATTTTCTTTAGTTTACTGTGCCTGCTTAAGCATTTCAGACAAATATTCTGTTCCATTGAAGTATGTTTTGCACTCCCAGTGAGTGGAAGGTTGCATGAAGTTTTTGAAGAAATTCTGAACTCTAACCCTAACCTTGCGCAAGCCTTGAGCTAGGGTTAGGGTTAGGATTCCTGTAAATGTAGACAATTTTTGATGTCATAGCTGTGTTTTAGGACAGACATTATATTTAGTAAAGGTTTTATTTCAATTCTATCTGCAAAATTTTTTTTTCTCCATATATTGCAATTTGCACTGCATTGGTCTTAAGGGGACTATAGCGTAAATTGCCTTAAGGACAAAAGTTTGCAAGAAAGTGCTAATGCTGCTCAAACTCTTGGCTTTGGCATTGAATGCACATGCATATGAACACATAAAGCCCACATTTTGGGGGTATTCCTAACTCTTACTCAGTTAAGCCTGAAACCACGCTCATTGAGATCACCATCTAATACAACATTTCTAATAGTAGCATACATGTCCAAAAATGGAATTTTACCCTTGTTGATACATTTTCTTAAGTTTACTGTGCCTGCTTAATCATTTAAGACATATGTATTGTTTCAGTGAAGTGTATTTTGCACTCGAATGAGTGGAAGGTTGGATTAAGTTTTTGATGAAATTCTAAACTCTAACCCTAACCTTGCGCAAGCCCTGAGCTAGGGTTAGGGTTAGGATTCCTATAAATGTAGACAATTTTTGATGTCATAGCTGTGTTTTAGGACAGAAATTATATTTAGAAAAGGTGTTATTTCAATTGTATCTGCAGAATTTTTTTTTCTCCATATATTGCAATTTGCACTGCATTGGTCTTCAGGCGACTATAGCGTAAATTGCTTTAAGGACAAAAGTTTGAAAGAAAGTGCTAAAGCTGCTCATACTCCTGGCTTTGGCATTGAATGCACATGCATATGAACCCATAAAGCCCACATTTTGGGGGTATTCCAGACTCTTACCCAAGTGAAGCCTGTAACCATTCTAATTGAGATCACCATCCAATACAACATTTCTAATAGTAGCATACATGTCCAAAAATGGAATTTTCCCCTTGTTGATACATTTTCTTTAGTTTACTGTGCCTGCTTAAGCATTTCAGACAAATATTTTGTTCCATTGAAGTATGTTTTGCACTCCCAGTGAGTGGAAGGTTGCATGAAGTTTTTGAAGAAATTCTGAACTCTAACCCTAACCTTGCGCAAGCCCTGAGCTAGGGTTAGGGTTAGGATTCCTGTAAATGTAGACAATTTTTGATGTCATAGCTGTGTTTTAGGACAGAAATTATATTTAGAAAAGGTGTTATTTCAATTCTATCTGCAGAATTTTTTTTTCTCCATATATTGCAATTTGCACTGCATTGGTCTTAAGGGGACTATAGCGTAAATTGCCTTAAGGACAAAAGTTTGCAAGAAAGTGCTAATGCTGCTCATACTCCTGGCTTTGGCATTGAATGCACATGCATATGAACACATAAAGCCCACAATTTGGGGGTATTCCAGACTCTTAACCAAGTGAAGCCTGTAACCATTCTAATTGAGATCACCATCCAATACAACATTTCTAATAGTAGCATACATGTCCAAAAATGGAATTTTCCCCTTGTTAATACATTTTCTTTAGTTTACTGTGCCTGCTTAACCATTTCAGACACATATTTTGTTCCAATGAAGTTTATTTTGCACTCCCAGTGAGTGGAATGTTGCATGAAGTTTTTGAAGAAATTCTGAACTCTAACCCTAACCTTGCGCAAGCCGTGAGCTAGGGTTAGGGTTAGGATTCCTGTAAATGTAGACAATTTTTGATGTCATAGCTGTGTTTTAGGACAGAAATTATATTTAGAAAAGGTATGATTTCAATTCTATCTGCAGAATTTTTTTTTCTCCATATATAGCAATTTGCACTGCATTAGTCTTAAGGGGACTATACTGTAAATTGCTTTAAGGACAATAGTTTGCAAGAAAGTGCTAATGCTGCTCAAACTCTTGGCTTTGGCATTGAATGCACATGCATATGAGCACATGAAGCCCACATTTTGGGGGTATTCCTAACTCTTACTCAGTTAAGCCTGAAACCACGCTCATTGAGATCACCATCTAATACAACATTTCTAATAGTTGAATACTTGTCCAACAATGGAATTTTACCCTTGTTGATACATTTTCTTAAGTTAACTGTGCCTGCTTAACCATTTAAGACACATGTCTTGGTTCTGTGAAGTGTATTTTGCACTCCAATGAGTGGAAGGTTGGATTAAGTTTTTGATGAAATTCTGAACTCTAACCCTAACCTTGCGCAAGCCCTGAGCTAGGGTTAGGGTTAGGATTCCTGTAAATGTAGACAATTTTTGATGTCATAGCTGTGTTTTAGGACAGAAATTATATTTAGAAAAGGTGTTATTTCAATTCTATCTGCAGAATTTTTTTTTCTCCATATATTGCAATTTGCACTGCATTGGTCTTAAGGTGACTATAGCGTAAATTGCCTTAAGGACAAAAGTTTGAAAGAAAGTGCTAAAGCTACTCATACTTCTGGCTTTAGCATTGAATGCACATGCATATGAACACATAAAGCCCACATTTTGGGGGTATTCCTCACTCTTACTCAGTTAAGCCTGAAACTACGCTCATTGAGATGACCATCCAATACAACATTTCTAATAGTTGAATACTTGTACAACAATGGAATTTTACCCTTGTTGATACATTTTCTTTAGTTTACTGTGCCTGCTTAACCGTTTCAGACAAATATTTTGTTCCAGTGAAGTATATTTTGCACTCCCAGTGAGTGGAAGGTTGCATGAAGTTTTTGAAGAAATTCTGAACTCTAACCCTAACCTTGCGCAAGCCCTGAGCTAGGGTTAGGGTTAGGATTCCTGTAAATGTAGACAATTTTTGATGTCATAGCTGTGTTTTAGGACAGACATTATATTTAGTAAAGGTTTTATTTCAGTTCTATCTGCAGAATTTTTTTTTCTCCATATATTGCAATTTGCACTGCATTGGTCTTAAGGTGACTATAGCGTAAATTGCCTTAAGGTAAAAAGTTTGCAAGAAAGTGCTAATGCTGCTCAAACTCTTGGCTTTGGCATTGAATGCACATGCATATGAACACATGAAGCCCACAATTTGGGGTATTCCTCACTCTTAGTCAGTTAAGCCTGAAACCACGGTCATTGAGATGACCATCCAATAGAACATTTCTAATAGTTGAATACTTGTACAACAATGGAATTTTACCTTTGTTGATACATTTTCTTTAGTTTACTGTGCCTGCTTAACCATTTCAGACAAATATTTTGTTCCAGTGAAGTATGTTTTGCACTCCCAGTGAGTGGAAGGTTGCATGAAGTTTTTGAAGAAATTGTGAACTCTAACCTTAACCTTGCGCAAGCCCTGAGCTAGGGTTAGGGTTAGGATTCATGTAAATGTAGACAATTTTTGATGTCATAGCTGTGTTTTAGGACAGACATTATATTTAGAAAAGGTTTTATTTCAATTCTATCTGCAGAATTTTTTTTTCTCCATATATTGCAATTTGCACTGCATTGGTCTTAAGGGGACTATAGCGTAAATTGCCTTAAGGACAAAAGTTTGCAAGAAAGTGCTAATGCTGCTCAAACTCTTGGCTTTGGCATTGAATGCACATGCATATGAACACATAAAGCCCACATTTTGGGGGTATTCCTAACTCTTACTCAGTTAAGCCTGAAACCACGCTCATTGAGATCACCATCTAATACAACATTTCTAATAGTAGCATACATGTCCAAAAATGGAATTTTACCCTTGTTGATACATTTTCTTAAGTTTACTGTGCCTGCTTAATCATTTAAGACATATGTATTGTTTCAGTGAAGTGTATTTTGCACTCGAATGAGTGGAAGGTTGGATTAAGTTTTTGATGAAATTCTAAACTCTAACCCTAACCTTGCGCAAGCCCTGAGCTAGGGTTAGAGTTAGGATTCCTATAAATGTAGACAATTTTTGATGTCTTAGCTGTGTTTTAGGACAGAATTTATATTTAGAAAAGGTGTTATTTCAATTGTATCTGCAGAATTTTTTTTTCTCCATATATTGCAATTTTCACTGCATTGGTCTTCAGGCGACTATAGCGTGAATTGCTTTAAGGACAAAAGTTTGAAAGAAAGTGCTAAAGCTGCTCATACTCCTGGCTTTGGCATTGAATGCACATGCATATGAACACATAAAGCCCACATTTTGGGGGTATTCCAGACTCTTACCCAAGTGAAGCCTGTAACCATTCTAATTGAGATCATCATCCAATACAACATTTCTAATAGTAGCATACATGTCCAAAAATGGAATTTTCCCCTTGTTGATACATTTTCTTTAGTTTACTGTGCCTGCTTAAGCATTTCAGACAAATATTTTGTTCCATTGAAGTATGTTTTGCACTCCCAGTGAGTGGAAGGTTGCATGAAGTTTTTGAAGAAATTCTGAACTCTAACCCTAACCTTGCGCAAGCCCTGAGCTAGGGTTAGGGTTAGGATTCCTGTAAATGTAGACAATTTTTTATGTCATAGCTGTGTTTTAGGACAGAAATTATATTTAGAAAAGGTGTTATTTCAATTCTATCTGCAGAATTTTTTTTTCTCCATATATTGCAATTTGCACTGCATTGGTCTTAAGGGGACTATAGCGTAAATTGCCTTAAGGACAAAAGTTTGCAAGAAAGTGCTAATGCTGCTCAAACTCTTGGCTTTGGCATTGAATGCACATGCATATGAACACATAAAACCCACAATTTGGGGGTATTCCAGACTCTTAACCAAGTGAAGCCTGTAACCATTCTAATTGAGATCACCATCCAATACAACATTTCTAATAGTAGCATACATGTCCAAAAATGGAATTTTACCCTTGTTGATACATTGTCTTTAGTTTAGTGTGTCTGCTTAACCATTTCAGACACATATTTTGTTCCAATGAAGTTTATTTTGCACTCCCAGTGAGTGGAAGGTTGCATGAAGTTTTTGAAGAAATTCTGAACTCTAACCCTAACCTTGCGCAAGCCCTGAGCTAGGGTTAGGGTTAGGATTCCTGTAAATGTAGACAATTTTTGATGTCATAGCTGTGTTTTAGGACAGAAATTATATTTAGAAAAGGTATGATTTCAATTCTATCTGCAGAATTTTTTTTTCTCCATATATAGCAATTTGCACTGCATTAGTCTTAAGGGGAATATACTGTAAATTGCTTTAAGGACAATAGTTTGCAAGAAAGTGCTAATGCTGCTCAACCTCTTGGCTTTGGCATTGAATGCACATGCATATGAGCACATGAAGCCCACATTTTGGGGGTATTCCTAACTCTTACTCAGTTAAGCCTGAAACCACGCTCATTGAGATCACCATCTAATACAACATTTCTAATAGTAGCATACATGTCCAAAAATGGAATTTTACCCTTGTTGATACATTTTCTTAAGTTTACTGTGCCTGCTTAATCATTTAAGACATATGTATTGTTTCAGTGAAGTGTATTTTGCACTCGAATGAGTGGAAGGTTGGATTAAGTTTTTGATGAAATTCTGAACTCTAACCCTAACCTTGCGCAAGTCCTGAGCTAGGGTTAGGGTTAGGATTCCTGTAAATGTAGACAATTTTTGATGTCATAGCTGTGTTTTAGGACAGAAATTATATTTAGAAAAGGTGTTATTTCAATTCTATCTGCAGAATTTTTTGTTCTCCATATATTGCAGTTTGCACTGCATTGGTCTTAAGGGGACTATAGCGTAAATTGCCTTAAGGACAAAAGTTTGCAAGAAAGTGCTAATGCTGCTCAAACTCTTGGCTTTGGCATTGAATGCACATGCATATGAACACATAAAGCCCACAATTTGGGGGTATTCCAGACTCTTACCCAAGTGAAGCCTGTAACCATTCTAATTGAGATCACCATCCAATACAACATTTCTAATAGTAGCATACATGTCCAAAAATGGAATTTTCCCCTTGTTGATACATTTTCTTTAGTTTACTGTGCCTGCTTAAGCATTTCAGACAAATATTTTGTTCCATTGAAGTATGTTTTGCACTCCCAGTGAGTGGAAGGTTGCATGAAGTTTTTGAAGAAATTCTGAACTCTAACCCTAACCTTGCGCAAGCCCTGAGCTAGGGTTAGGGTTAGGATTCCTGTAAATGTAGACAATTTTTGAAGTCATAGCTGTGTTTTAGGACAGAAATTATATTTAGAAAAGGTGTTATTTCAATTCTATCTGCAGAATTTTTTTTTCTCCATATATTGCAATTTGCACTGCATTGGTCTTAAGGGGACTATAGCGTAAATTGCCTTAAGGACAAAAGTTTGCAAGAAAGTGCTAATGCTGCTCAAACTCTTGGCTTTGGCATTGAATGCACATGCATATGAACACATAAAGCCCACAATTTGGGGGTATTTCAGACTCTTAACCAAGTGAAGCCTGTAACCATTCTAATTGAGATCACCATCCAATACAACATTTCTAATAGTAGCATACATGTCCAAAAATGGAATTTTCCCCTTGTTGATACATTTTCTTTAGTTTACTGTGCCTGCTTAACCATTTCAGACACATATTTTGTTCCAATGAAGTTTATTTTGCACTCCCAGTGAGTGGAAGGTTGCATGAAGTTTTTGAAGAAATTCTGAACTCTAACCCTAACCTTGCGCAAGCCCTGAGCTAGGGTTAGGGTTAGGATTCCTGTAAATGTAGACAATTTTTGATGTCATAGCTGTGTTTTAGGACAGAAATTATATTTAGAAAAGGTGTTATTTCAATTCTATCTGCAGAATTTTTTTTTCTCCATATATTGCAATTTGCACTGCATTGGTCTTAAGGTGACTATAGCGTAAATTGCCTTAAGGTAAAAAGTTTGCAAGAAAGTGCTAATGCTGCTCAAGCTCTTGGCTTTGGCATTGAATGCACATGCATATGAACACATGAAGCCCACATTTTGGGGGTATTCCTAACTCTTACTCAGTTAAGCCTGAAACCACGCTCATTGAGATCACCATCTAATACAACATTTCTAATAGTTGAATACTTGTCCAACAATGGAATTTTACCCTTGTTGATACATTTTCTTAAGTTTACTGTGCCTGCTTAATCATTTAAGACACATGTATTGTTTCAGTTAAGTGTATTTTGCACTCGAATGAGTGGAAGGTTGGATTAAGTTTTTGATGAAATTCTGAACTCTAACCCTAACCTTGCGCAAGTCCTGAGCTAGGGTTAGGGTTAGGATTCCTGTAAATGTAGACAATTTTTGATGTCATAGCTGTGTTTTAGGACAGAAATTATATTTAGAAAAGGTGTTATTTCAATTCTATCTGCAGAATTTTTTGTTCTCCATATATTGCAGTTTGCACTGCATTAGTCTGAAGGGGACTATAGCGTAAATTGCCTTAAGGACAAAAGTTTGCAAGAAAGTGCTAATGCTGCTCAAACTCTTGGCTTTGGCATTGAATGCACATGCATATGAACACATAAAGCCCACAATTTGGGGGTATTCCAGACTCTTAACCAAGTGAAGCCTGTAACCATTCTAATTGAGATCACCATCCAATACAACATTTCTAATAGTAGCATACATGTCCAAAAATGGAATTTTCCCCTTGTTGATACATTTTCTTTAGTTTACTGTGCCTGCTTAAGAATTTCAGAAAAATATTTTGTTCCATTGAAGTATGTTTTGCACTCCCAGTGAGTGGAAGGTTGCATGAAGTTTTTGAAGAAATTGTGAACTCTAACCTTAACCTTGCGCAAGCCCTGAGCTAGGGTTAGGGTTAGGATTCCTGTAAATGTAGACAATTTTTGATGTCATAGCTGTGTTTTAGGACAGACATTATATTTAGTAAAGGTTTTATTTCAATTCTATCTGCAGAATTTTTTTTTCTCCATATATTGCAATTTGCACTGCATTGGTCTTAAGGGGACTATAGCGTAAATTGCCTTAAGGACAAAAGTTTGCAAGAAAGTTCTAATGCTGCTCAAACTCTTGGCTTTGGCATTGAATGCACATGCATATGAACACATAAAGCCCACATTTTGGGGGTATTCCTAACTCTTACTCAGTTAAGCCTGAAACCACGCTCATTGAGATCACCATCTAATACAACATTTCTAATAGTAGCATACATGTCCAAAAATGGTTTTTTACCCTTGTTGATACATTTTCTTAAGTTTACTGTGCCTGCTTAATCATTTAAGACATATGTATTGTTTCAGTGAAGTGTATTTTGCACTCGAATGAGTGGAAGGTTGGATTAAGTTTTTGATGAAATTCTAAACTCTAACCCTAACCTTGCGTAAGCCCTGAGCTAGGGTTAGGGTTAGGATTCCTATAAATGTAGACAATTTTTGATGTCATAGCTGTGTTTTAGGACAGAAATTATATTTAGAAAAGGTGTTATTTCAATTCTATCTGCAGAATTTTTTTTTCTCCATATATTGCAATTTGCACTGCATTGGTCTTCAGGCGACTATAGCGTAAATTGCTTTAAGGACAAAAGTTTGAAAGAAAGTGCTAAAGCTGCTCATACTCCTGGCTTTGGCATTGAATGCACATGCATATGAACCCATAAAGCCCACATTTTGGGGGTATTCCAGACTCTTACCCAAGTGAAGCCTGTAACCATTCTAATTGAGATCACCATCCAATACAACATTTCTAATAGTAGCATACATGTCCAAAAATGGAATTTTCCCCTTGTTGATACATTTTCTTTAGTTTACTGTGCCTGCTTAAGCATTTCAGACAAATATTTTGTTCCATTGAAGTATGTTTTGCACTCCCAGTGAGTGGAAGGTTGCATGAAGTTTTTGAAGAAATTCTGAACTCTAACCTTAACCTTGCGCAAGCCCTGAGCTAGGGTTAGGGTTAGGATTCCTGTAAATGTAGACAATTTTTGATGTCATAGCTGTGTTTTAGGACAGACATTATATTTAGTAAAGGTTTTATTTCAATTCTATCTGCAGAATTTTTTTTTCTCCATATATTGCAATTTGCACTGCATTGGTCTTAAGGGGACTATAGTGTAAATTGCCTTAAGGACAAAAGTTTGCAAGAAAGTTCTAATGCTGCTCAAACTCTTGGCTTTGGCATTGAATGCACATGCATATGAACACATAAAGCCCACATTTTGGGGGTATTCCTAACTCTTACTCAGTTAAGCCTGAAACCACGCTCATTGAGATCACCATCTAATACAACATTTCTAATAGTAGCATACATGTCCAAAAATGGTTTTTTACCCTTGTTGATACATTTTCTTAAGTTTACTGTGCCTGCTTAATCATTTAAGACATATGTATTGTTTCAGTGAAGTGTATTTTGCACTCGAATGAGTGGAAGGTTGGATTAAGTTTTTGATGAAATTCTAAACTCTAACCCTAACCTTGCGTAAGCCCTGAGCTAGGGTTAGGGTTAGGATTCCTATAAATGTAGACAATTTTTGATGTCATAGCTGTGTTTTAGGACAGAAATTATATTTAGAAAAGGTGTTATTTCAATTCTATCTGCAGAATTTTTTTTTCTCCATATATTGCAATTTGCACTGCATTGGTCTTCAGGCGACTATAGCGTAAATTGCTTTAAGGACAAAAGTTTGAAAGAAAGTGCTAAAGCTGCTCATACTCCTGGCTTTGGCATTGAATGCACATGCATATGAACCCATAAAGCCCACATTTTGGGGGTATTCCAGACTCTTACCCAAGTGAAGCCTGTAACCATTCTAATTGAGATCACCATCCAATACAACATTTCTAATAGTAGCATACATGTCCAAAAATTGAATTTTCCCCTTGTTGATACATTTTCTTTAGTTTACTGTGCCTGCTTAAGCATTTCAGACAAATATTTTGTTCCATTGAAGTATGTTTTGCACTCCCAGTGAGTGGAAGGTTGCATGAAGTTTTTGAAGAAATTCTGAACTCTAACCCTAACCTTGCGCAAGCCCTGAGCTAGGGTTAGGGTTAGGATTCCTGTAAATGTAGACAATTTTTGAAGTCATAGCTGTGTTTTAGGACAGAAATTATATTTAGAAAAGGTGTTATTTCAATTCTATCTGCAGAATTTTTTTTTCTCCATATATTGCAATTTGCACTGCATTGGTCTTAAGGGGACTATAGCGTAAATTGCCTTAAGGACAACAGTTTGCAAGAAAGTGCTAATGCTGCTCAAACTCTTGGCTTTGGCATTGAATGCACATGCATATGAACACATAAAGCCCACAATTTGGGGGTATTCCAGACTCTTAACCAAGTGAAGCCTGTAACCATTCTAATTGAGATCACCATCCAATACAACATTTCTAATAGTAGCATACATGTCCAAAAATGGAATTTTACCCTTGTTGATAAATTGTCTTTAGTTTAGTGTGTCTGCTTAACCATTTCAGACACATATTTTGTTCCAATGAAGTTTATTTTGCACTCCCAGTGAGTGGAAGGTTGCATGAAGTTTTTGAAGAAATTCTGAACTCTAACCCTAACCTTGCGCAAGCCCTGAGCTAGGGTTAGGGTTAGGATTCCTGTAAATGTAGACAATTTTTGATGTCATAGCTGTGTTTTAGGACAGAAATTATATTTAGAAAAGGTATGATTTCAATTCTATCTGCAGAATTTTTTTTTCTCCATATATAGCAATTTGCACTGCATTAGTCTTAAGGGGACTATACTGTAAATTGCTTTAAGGACAATAGTTTCCAAGAAAGTGCTAATGCTGCTCAACCTCTTGGCTTTGGCATTGAATGCACATGCATATGAGCACATGAAGCCCACATTTTGGGGGTATTCCTAACTCTTACTCAGTTAAGCATGAAACCACGCTCATTGAGATCACCATCTAATACAACATTTCTAATAGTTGAATACTTCTCCAACAATGGAATTTTATCCTTGTTGATACATTTTCTTAAGTTTACTGTGCCTGCTTAACCATTTAAGACCCATGTATTGTTTCTGTGAAGTGCATTTTGCACTTCAATGAGTGGAAGGTTGGATTAAGTTTTTGAAGAAATTCTGAACTCTAACCCTGACCTTGCGCAAGCCCTGAGCTAGGGTTAGGGTTAGGATTCCTGTAAATGTAGACAATTTTTGATGTCATAGTTGTGTTTTAGGACAGAAATTATATTTAGAAAAGGTGTTATTTCAATTCTATCTGCAGAATTTTTTTTTCTCCATATATTGCAATTTGCACTGCATTGATCTTAAGGGGAGTATAGCGTAAATTGCCTTAAGGACAAAAGTTTGCAAGAAAGTGCTAATGCTGCTCAATCTCTTGGCTTTGGCATTGAATGCACATGCATATGAACACATAAAGCCCACATTTAGGGGGTATTCCTCACTCTTACTCAGTTAAGCCTGAAACTACGCTCATTGAGATGACCATCCAATACAACATTTCTAATAGTTGAATACTTGTACAACAATGGAATTTTACCCTTGTTGATACATTTTCTTTAGTTTACTGTGCCTGCTTAACCGTTTCAGACAAATATTTTGTTCCAGTGAAGTATATTTTGCACTCCCAGTGAGTGGAAGGTTGCATGAAGTTTTTGAAGAAATTCTGAACTCTAACCCTAACCTTGCGCAAGCCCTGAGCTAGGGTTAGGGTTAGGATTCCTGTAAATGTAGACAATTTTTGATGTCATAGCTGTGTTTTAGGACAGAAATTATATTTAGAAAAGGTGTTATTTCAATTCTATCTGCAGAATTTTTTTTTCTCCATATATTGCAATTTGCACTGCATTGGTCTTAAGGGGACTATAGCGTAAATTGCCTTAAGGAGAAAAGTTTGCAAGAAAGTGCTAATGCTGCTCAAACTCTTGGCTTTGGCATTGAATGCACATGCATATGAACACATAAAGCCCACAATTTGGGGGTATTCCAGACTCTTAACCAAGTGAAGCCTGTAACCATTCTAATTGAGATCACCATCCAATACAACATTTCTAATAGTAGCATACATGTCCAAAAATGGAATTTTCCCCTTGTTGATACATTTTCTTTAGTTTACTGTGCCTGCTTAACCATTTCAGACACATATTTTG
Source organism: Atractosteus spatula (assembly GCF_055471065.1). Lineage (NCBI taxonomy): Eukaryota > Metazoa > Chordata > Actinopteri > Semionotiformes > Lepisosteidae > Atractosteus > Atractosteus spatula. The sequence continues at coordinate 5,114,619 of NC_142728.1, read as the reverse complement.
TTCCAATGAAGTTTATTTTGCACTCCCAGTGAGTGGAAGGTTGCATGAAGTTTTTGAAGAAATTCTGAACTCTAACCCTAACCTTGCGCAAGCCCTGAGCTAGGGTTAGGGTTAGGATTCCTGTAAATGTAGACAATTTTTGATGTCATAGCTGTGTTTTAGGACAGAAATTATATTTAGAAAAGGTGTTATTTCAATTCTATCTGCAGAATTTTTTTTTCTCCATATATTGCAATTTGCACTGCATTGGTCTTAAGGTGACTATAGCGTAAATTGCCTTAAGGTAAAAAGTTTGCAAGAAAGTGCTAATGCTGCTCAAGCTCTTGGCTTTGGCATTGAATGCACATGCATATGAACACATGAAGCCCACATTTTGGGGGTATTCCTAACTCTTACTCAGTTAAGCCTGAAACCACGCTCATTGAGATCACCATCTAATACAACATTTCTAATAGTTGAATACTTGTCCAACAATGGAATTTTACCCTTGTTGATACATTTTCTTAAGTTTACTGTGCCTGCTTAATCATTTAAGACACATGTATTGTTTCAGTTAAGTGTATTTTGCACTCGAATGAGTGGAAGGTTGGATTAAGTTTTTGATGAAATTCTGAACTCTAACCCTAACCTTGCGCAAGTCCTGAGCTAGGGTTAGGGTTAGGATTCCTGTAAATGTAGACAATTTTTGATGTCATAGCTGTGTTTTAGGACAGAAATTATATTTAGAAAAGGTGTTATTTCAATTCTATCTGCAGAATTTTTTGTTCTCCATATATTGCAGTTTGCACTGCATTGGTCTTAAGGGGACTATAGCGTAAATTGCCTTAAGGACAAAAGTTTGCAAGAAAGTGCTAATGCTGCTCAAACTCTTGGCTTTGGCATTGAATGCACATGCATATGAACACATAAAGCCCACAATTTGGGGGTATTCCAGACTCTTACCCAAGTGAAGCCTGTAACCATTCTATTTGAGATCACCATCCAATACAACATTTCTAATAGTAGCATACATGTCCAAAAATGGAATTTTCCCCTTGTTGATACATTTTCTTTAGTTTACTGTGCCTGCTTAACCATTTCAGACAAATATTTTGTTCCAGTGAAGTGTATTTTGCACTCCCAGTGAGTGGAAGGTTGCATGAAGTTTTTGAAGAAATTCTGAACTCTAACCCTAACCTTGCGCAAGCCCTGAGCTAGGGTTAGGGTTAGGATTCCTGTAAATGTAGACAATTTTTTATGTCATAGCTGTGTTTTAGGACAGAAATTATATTTAGAAAAGGTGTTATTTCAATTCTATCTGCAGAATTTTTTTTTCTCCATATATTGCAGTTTGCACTGCATTGGTCTTAAGGGGACTATAGCGTAAATTGCCTTAAGGACAAAAGTTTGCAAGAAAGTGCTAATGCTGCTCAAACTCTTGGCTTTGGCATTGAATGCACATGCATATGAACACATAAAGCCCACATTTTGGGGGTATTCCTAACTCTTACTCAGTTAAGCCTGAAACCACGCTCATTGAGATCACCATCTAATACAACATTTCTAATAGTAGCATACATGTCCAAAAATGGAATTTTACCCTTGTTGATACATTTTCTTAAGTTTACTGTGCCTGCTTAATCATTTAAGACATATGTATTGTTTCAGTGAAGTGTATTTTGCACTCGAATGAATGGAAGGTTGGATTAAGTTTTTGATGAAATTCTAAACTCTAACCCTAACCTTGCGCAAGCCCTGAGCTAGGGTTAGGGTTAGGATTCCTATAAATGTAGACAATTTTTGATGTCATAGCTGTGTTTTAGGACAGAAATTATATTTAGAAAAGGTGTTATTTCAATTGTATCTGCAGAATTTTTTTTTTCCATATTTTGCAATTTGCACTGCATTGGTCTTCAGGCGACTATAGCGTAAATTGCTTTAAGGACAAAAGTTTGAAAGAAAGTGCTAAAGCTGCTCATACTCCTGGCTTTGGCATTGAATGCACATGCATATGAACACATAAAGCCCACATTTTGGGGGTATTCCAGACTCTTACCCAAGTGAAGCCTGTAACCATTCTAATTGAGATCACCATCCAATACAACATTTCTAATAGTAGCATACATGTCCAAAAATGGAATTTTCCCCTTGTTGATACATTTTCTTTAGTTTACTGTGCCTGCTTAAGCATTTCAGACAAATATTTTGTTCCATTGAAGTATGTTTTGCACTCCCAGTGAGTGGAAGGTTGCATGAAGTTTTTGAAGAAATTCTGAACTCTAACCCTGACCTTGCGCAAGCTCTGAGCTAGGGTTAGGGTTAGGATTCCTGTAAATGTAGACAATTTTTGATGTCATAGCTGTGTTTTAGGGCAGAAATTATATTTAGAAAAGGTGTTATTTCAATTCTGTCTGCAGAATTTTTTTTTCTCCATATATTGCAATTTGCACTGCATTGGTCTTAAGGTGACTATAGCGTAAATTGCCTTAAGGTAAAAAGTTTGCAAGAAAGTGCTAATGCTGCTCAAACTCTTGGCTTTGGCATTAAATGCACATGCATATGAACACATGAAGCCCACATTTTGGGGGTATTCCTAACTCTTACTCAGTTAAGCCTGAAACCACGCTCATTGAGATCACCATCTAATACAACATTTCTAATAGTTGAATACTTGTCCAACAATGGAATTTTACCCTTGTTGATACATTTTCTTAAGTTTACTGTGCCTGCTTAATCATTTAAGACACATGTATTGTTTCAGTTAAGTGTATTTTGCACTCGAATGAGTGGAAGGTTGGATTAAGTTTTTGATGAAATTCTGAACTCTAACCCTAACCTTGCGCAAGTCCTGAGCTAGGGTTAGGGTTAGGATTCCTGTAAATGTAGACAATTTTTGATGTCATAGCTGTGTTTTAGGACAGAAATTATATTTAGAAAAGGTGTTATTTCAATTCTATCTGCAGAATTTTTTTTTCTCCATATATTGCAATTTGCACTGCATTGGTCTTAAGGGGACTATAGCGTAAATTGCCTTAAGGACAAAAGTTTGCAAGAAAGTGCTAATGCTGCTCAAACTCTTGGCTTTGGCATTGAATGCACATGCATATGAACACATAAAGCCCACAATTTGGGGGTATTCCAGACTCTTACCCAAGTGAAGCCTGTAACCATTCTAATTGAGATCACCATCCAATACAACATTTCTAATAGTAGCATACATGTCCAAAAATGGAATTTTCCCCTTGTTGATACATTTTCTTTAGTTTACTGTGCCTGCTTAACAATTTCAGACAAATATTTTGTTCCAGTGAAGTGTATTTTGCACTCCCAGTGAGTGGAAGGTTGCATGAAGTTTTTGAAGAAATTGTGAACTCTAACCTTAACCTTGCGCAAGCCCTGAGCTAGGGTTAGGGTTAGGATTCCTGTAAATGTAGACAATTTTTGATGTCATAGCTGTGTTTTAGGACAGAAATTATATTTAGAAAAGGTGTTATTTCAATTCTATCTGCAGAATTTTTTTTTCTCCATATATTGCAATTTGTACTGCATTGGTCTTAAGGGGACTATAGCCTAAATTGCTTAAGGACAAAAGTTTGAAAGAAAGTGCTAAAGCTACTCATACTTCTGGCTTTAGCATTGAATGCACATGCATATGAACACATAAAGCCCACATTTTGGGGTATTCCTCACTCTTAGTCAGTTAAGCCTGAAACCACGCTCATTGAGATGACCATCCAATAGAACATTTCTAATAGTTGAATACTTGTACAACAATGGAATTTTACCTTTGTTGATACATTTTCTTTAGTTTACTGTGCCTGCTTAACCATTTCAGACAAATATTTTGTTCCAGTGAAGTATGTTTTGCACTCCCAGTGAGTGGAAGGTTGCATGAAGTTTTTGAAGAAATTGTGAACTCTAACCTTAACCTTGCGCAAGCCCTGAGCTAGGGTTAGGGTTAGGATTCCTGTAAATGTAGACAATTTTTGATGTCATACAGATGCAGCCATTCAAAGTGCGCGTCACAGACACGTACCGCAGGTGACGTCGCTCAGTATGACGCAAGATGACGCGTGGCACCGCAGTACGTGATTGGTTGACCGACAGGGGCACTCGTGGTCCGTTGGTCTGTCGTAGAAAGACTTACAGTAAAAACGTCTTTGCTGTGCCCGTTGTAGATATTGAATTTTACCACTGAAGGGAAATCTTAGTAGCTGAGCATAAAAAGAATAGGAGCATACTGTAACGCGTGTGAAGGCCATAAACGATATTAATTTTGGAACATAAACATACAGTATATACTGTAGCTGGTCTTGGTACTTTAAAGAAAAAAATACACACCAGTATTCCATTTCTCCCTAAACATTTTAAGCTTTGAAGTCTTTAACTAACATGATACCGGAGTCAACAAGCATACTTTTAGAATTTGATTAAAAGGGAATATAATATGGAATCGCGTATCTAAAGAATTTAATAACGGTATTCGTGTGCTGCGACAGGGCTGTGTAGGGCTTTTTCGCCTGCCTGTTCATGCGAGCTGTCTTCTAGCCGACTGGTCTAGGTGCGTGACTAGCAACTGGGAGGTTGTGTGATCGAATCCAGCTGGTGCCGGACTTTTCTTTTAACAAACATTTCTTCGAAAAAATAGAATAGCGATATTATGGACAATAAATTGACTTTTATATTTCAAAATATCGCAACATGAACGATATTTGCGATATTTTGAACATATCTTCCCTTCTGACAGCGGTTCCTCCTTCTATTGTGTGTGTGTGTGTGCAACAGAGTAAATTTTTATAGAGAAATGGAGGCTGGACAGTATGCGTTACAATATAAACATTTATATTGATTTAAATCGTGTTCTGATTTAAATCGCAAACGCGTGTTTAATTATGTGTTTTTTAATCATAATCAGGCTAATGCATTTCTACATTTTCTGTATGAACCAGCTTAGAGGTTCATACAGAAAGACAGCTTGTGTTTAAATTGAGTGTAAGGTAATTTATGCTTCTAAAGTCATGGTCAGCATTTATTATTGTACTGTGCTGTAAACTTTTTCTGTGCCTAGTCACATTATTTTATAGCGTTTTTATTGCGTTATTAAATCCGGTGGCGCTGTGTGTTAGAGTAGTTTCCTGACTCCCTTGTCACATGGTCTGTGATTGAATCCCATAGAACTATGACTTTATTTTTTAACAAACATTTCTTTGAAAAAATGAAACGTTTCCCTTGGTCAGAGATTAAATAAAACCTCACTCGCACCAAACAAATTTATATTTCTAAATATCACAAAATACGTTCATTGTCTTCCAATCGAGTCGAGTTGACATTGGAAGCCTGCCACACCCGGACTGTTAAACCAACGCATTAGCACGTCAAAGCCCATCGAGGGTATTGAGCCAGTATTGCCTTTAGTATTCCCCCCTCTCCCCTCAATTCAATTCAATTCAAGGTGTTTTATTTGCATGACAGATGGGTACAAGCAGTGTTGGGTATGTATATTGTAACGCTTACGGCAGACAGGCACTGTGTAAGAGCCGGCGCACCAGAGCAGCGCACCGAGGGAGCGTCTGCATTTCTAACTTAGTTTTTAAAATTAGTCAAGCAATATGAAGCATCTCCTTTTACTTAGTGCCTGAGCATAAAAAGAATAGGAGCATACTGCAACGCGTGTGAAGTCCATAAACGATATTAATTTTGGAACTTAAACATACAGTATATGGCTGGTCTCGGTACTTTAAAGAAAACATACACACCAGTATTCCATTTCTCCTAAACATTTTAAGCATCGAAGTCTTTAACTAACGCGATACCGGAGTCAACAAGCATACTTTTAGAATTTGATTAAAAGGGAATATAATATGGAATCGCGTATCTCAAGAAATTAATAACGATATAATTATATTCATGTTGCAAAAGAACTGCAACGGACATAAAAACTCCCTTGCTTTTAACAGAGCGTTCCATAATTTCTAACTACGAAAATGCCAGGTGAAAGGATTTGTAAACATATTTTGTTAAAGCAAGTCAGAACCCATTCAGAGCCTACATTACATTTTAGCGTTTCATTCTGAGCAGAAGACCCTCACACCTGAAGAAGGGGGAGGTGTTTTTCGCTGGAAATCTCGCCTGCTTCTACTTTACAACCGGAGTGCTGGCTGTGACGAATTAAACCGGTATTACAGGTTACAATCACAGACCATGTGACATGGGAGTCAGGAAACTAACACAGCGCCACCAGATTTGATAACGCTATGAAAACGCTATAAAATAATGTGACTAGGCACAGAACAAGTTTACAGCACAGTACAAAAATGCTGACCATGACTTTAGAAGCATAAATTGCCTTACACTCAATTTAAACACAAGCTGTCTTTAGCCCTCTAAGGTGGTTCATACAGAAATGTAGAGATCCAGGCTCAGAACACACAGCTTCATTAGCGAATACATATGCAGGACAACTAGAGAAGACGTTTTACAGAGGATGGATTTTTAGAAACATCCCATCAGTGACATCACTGAAGTCAACTCCTAGGTACTGTAACTGTCGTGTGGATAGTTTCACAAGAATCAGACAAAGGTTTAAGCATCGCTTGTTCTAGATAAAACTGCAAAAAAAAACAACAACCCATAATGTACTTCTTTGCGGCTCTGTTTGCCCAAATCATATATTCACAACGTGAAATCTAGAAAATAATATTACGTAACCAAAATCCGCAATATGGAAACAGAACCTGTGTAATTGTTGATAGATGATGTACTCGTAACATTTTTTCAAGACGAACTACAACATTTAAAAAATGACTTGTATGTACTTGATATCTCTAATCAATCCACGGGTCCCAGCACGAAACGAAAGTAAAACGCATACCGTTTCGCGCTTCTTATTAGTTGCTCAAAAGTAATTTGACCGTATGAAATGCATAATATAAACCTAGAAACATATACGTGAGTAGTACTTAAGCACTGTAGTATCGGTGTTAAGACATACCTCTCAAATACTGTAAATCAAGTTAAAAATATCTCAAGATTCTGGTCATAATGAAACCATGTTTCGTGTATGTTTTCTTTAAAGTACCGAGACCAGCCATATACTGTATGTTTATGTTCCAAAATTAATATCGTTTATGGCCTTCACACGCGTTGCAGTATGCTCCTATTGTTTTTATGCTCAGCTACTAAGATTTCCCTTCAGTGGTAAAATTAGATATGAATATTCAATACTTAAACGGGCACAGTTAAGACATTAAATATACATATACATACTGTATACAGTACAGTTTGCATACGGTAATATGTTTATGTCCCTAAATCAATCTCTTTTATGAGCATGTGAAAGGCATGGTGAATCACTGTACTTTGCATGATTGGAAAAAAATGCGTGATTGCGAAATGCTGTGGCGTTACTTTTACAAAGACGGTCAATGAAAAAAAGAATGTGGACCAGGGCAATACTTTGAGTTTACAGCTTGTCCAAGGTCATTTATTATTAATACTATTATTAATATCTTCGTTAAAGACTTTGATGGCTACAGCTCAAACATGAGAGGTTGAGCTTTATTAGCTCCACCTTGCGGAAATTCCGGATACTATTATTTTGCTAGCGGTATTTACCGGTAACTCGCGGTATTTACCGGTAGCTTGCGGTAGACTGCGTACAGCGTACCGGAAAATAATGCGGTATCGCCCGCGCATTTTGAATGGCTGCATCTGTAGCTGTGTTTTAGGACAGAAATTATATTTAGAAAAGGTGTTATTTCAATTCTATCTGCAGAATTTTTTTTCTCCATATATTGCAATTTGCACTGCATTGGTCTTAAGGGGACTATAGTGTAAATTGCCTTAAGGACAAAAGTTTCAAAGAAAGTGCTAATGCTGCTCAAACTCTTGGCTTTGGCATTGAATGCACATGCATATGAACACATAAAGCCCACATTTTGGGGGTATTCCTAACTCTTACTCAGTTAAGCCTGAAACCACGCTCATTGAGATCACCATCTAATACAACATTTCTAATAGTAGCATACATGTCCAAAAATGGAATTTTACCCTTGTTGATACATTTTCTTAAGTTTACTGTGCCTGCTTAATCATTTAAGACATATGTATTGTTTCAGTGAAGTGTATTTTGCACTCGAATGAGTGGAAGGTTGGATTAAGTTTTTGATGAAATTCTAAACTCTAACCCTAACCTTGCGCAAGCCCTGAGCTAGGGTTAGGGTTAGGATTCCTATAAATGTAGACAATTTTTGATGTCATAGCTGTGTTTTAGGACAGAAATTATATTTAGAAAAGGTGTTATTTCAATTGTATCTGCAGAATTTTTTTTTCTCCATATATTGCAATTTGCACTGCATTGGTCTTCAGGCGACTATAGCGTAAATTGCTTTAAGGACAAAAGTTTGAAAGAAAGTGCTAAAGCTGCTCATACTCCTGGCTTTGGCATTGAATGCACATGCATATGAACACATAAAGCCCACATTTTGGGGGTATTCCAGACTCTTACCCAAGTGAAGCCTGTAACCATTCTAATTGAGATCACCATCCAATACAACATTTCTAATAGTAGCATACATGTCCAAAAATGGAATTTTCCCCTTGTTGATACATTTTCTTTAGTTTACTGTGCCTGCTTAAGCATTTCAGACAAATATTTTGTTCCATTGAAGTATGTTTTGCACTCCCAGTGAGTGGAAGGTTGCATGAAGTTTTTGAAGAAATTCTGAACTCTAACCCTGACCTTGCGCAAGCCCTGAGCTAGGGTTAGGGTTAGGATTCCTGTAAATGTAGACAATTTTTGATGTCATAGCTGTGTTTTAGGACAGAAATTATATATAGAAAAGGTGTTATTTCAATTGTATCTGCAGAATTTTTTTTTTCCATATTTTGCAATTTGCACTGCATTGGTCTTCAGGCGACTATAGCGTAAATTGCTTTAAGGACAAAAGTTTGAAAGAAAGTGCTAAAGCTGCTCATACTCCTGGCTTTGGCATTGAATGCACATGCATATGAACACATAAAGCCCACATTTTGGGGGTATTCCAGACTCTTACCCAAGTGAAGCCTGTAACCATTCTAATTGAGATCACCATCCAATACAACATTTCTAATAGTAGCATACATGTCCAAAAATGGAATTTTCCCCTTGTTGATACATTTTCTTTAGTTTACTGTGCCTGCTTAAGCATTTCAGACAAATATTTTGTTCCATTGAAGTATGTTTTGCACTCCCAGTGAGTGGAAGGTTGCATGAAGTTTTTGAAGAAATTCTGAACTCTAACCCTGACCTTGCGCAAGCTCTGAGCTAGGGTTAGGGTTAGGATTCCTGTAAATGTAGACAATTTTTGATGTCATAGCTGTGTTTTAGGGCAGAAATTATATTTAGAAAAGGTGTTATTTCAATTCTGTCTGCAGAATTTTTTTTTCTCCATATATTGCAATTTGCACTGCATTGGTCTTAAGGTGACTATAGCGTAAATTGCCTTAAGGTAAAAAGTTTGCAAGAAAGTGCTAATGCTGCTCAAACTCTTGGCTTTGGCATTAAATGCACATGCATATGAACACATGAAGCCCACATTTTGGGGGTATTCCTAACTCTTACTCAGTTAAGCCTGAAACCACGCTCATTGAGATCACCATCTAATACAACATTTCTAATAGTTGAATACTTGTCCAACAATGGAATTTTACCCTTGTTGATACATTTTCTTAAGTTTACTGTGCCTGCTTAATCATTTAAGACACATGTATTGTTTCAGTTAAGTGTATTTTGCACTCGAATGAGTGGAAGGTTGGATTAAGTTTTTGATGAAATTCTGAACTCTAACCCTAACCTTGCGCAAGTCCTGAGCTAGGGTTAGGGTTAGGATTCCTGTAAATGTAGACAATTTTTGATGTCATAGCTGTGTTTTAGGACAGAAATTATATTTAGAAAAGGTGTTATTTCAATTCTATCTGCAGAATTTTTTTTTCTCCATATATTGCAATTTGCACTGCATTGGTCTTAAGGGGACTATAGCGTAAATTGCCTTAAGGACAAAAGTTTGCAAGAAAGTGCTAATGCTGCTCAAACTCTTGGCTTTGGCATTGAATGCACATGCATATGAACACATAAAGCCCACAATTTGGGGGTATTCCAGACTCTTACCCAAGTGAAGCCTGTAACCATTCTAATTGAGATCACCATCCAATACAACATTTCTAATAGTAGCATACATGTCCAAAAATGGAATTTTCCCCTTGTTGATACATTTTCTTTAGTTTACTGTGCCTGCTTAACAATTTCAGACAAATATTTTGTTCCAGTGAAGTGTATTTTGCACTCCCAGTGAGTGGAAGGTTGCATGAAGTTTTTGAAGAAATTGTGAACTCTAACCTTAACCTTGCGCAAGCCCTGAGCTAGGGTTAGGGTTAGGATTCCTGTAAATGTAGACAATTTTTGATGTCATAGCTGTGTTTTAGGACAGAAATTATATTTAGAAAAGGTGTTATTTCAATTCTATCTGCAGAATTTTTTTTTCTCCATATATTGCAATTTGTACTGCATTGGTCTTAAGGGGACTATAGCCTAAATTGCTTAAGGACAAAAGTTTGAAAGAAAGTGCTAAAGCTACTCATACTTCTGGCTTTAGCATTGAATGCACATGCATATGAACACATAAAGCCCACATTTTGGGGTATTCCTCACTCTTAGTCAGTTAAGCCTGAAACCACGCTCATTGAGATGACCATCCAATAGAACATTTCTAATAGTTGAATACTTGTACAACAATGGAATTTTACCTTTGTTGATACATTTTCTTTAGTTTACTGTGCCTGCTTAACCATTTCAGACAAATATTTTGTTCCAGTGAAGTATGTTTTGCACTCCCAGTGAGTGGAAGGTTGCATGAAGTTTTTGAAGAAATTGTGAACTCTAACCTTAACCTTGCGCAAGCCCTGAGCTAGGGTTAGGGTTAGGATTCCTGTAAATGTAGACAATTTTTGATGTCATAGCTGTGTTTTAGGACAGAAATTATATTTAGAAAAGGTGTTATTTCAATTCTATCTGCAGAATTTTTTTTCTCCATATATTGCAATTTGCACTGCATTGGTCTTAAGGGGACTATAGCGTAAATTGCCTTAAGGACAAAAGTTTGAAAGAAAGTGCTAATGCTGCTCAAACTCTTGGCTTTGGCATTGAATGCACATGCATATGAACACATAAAGCCCACATTTTGGGGGTATTCCTAACTCTTACTCAGTTAAGCCTGAAACCACGCTCATTGAGATCACCATCTAATACAACATTTCTAATAGTAGCATACATGTCCAAAAATGGAATTTTACCCTTGTTGATACATTTTCTTAAGTTTACTGTGCCTGCTTAATCATTTAAGACATATGTATTGTTTCAGTGAAGTGTATTTTGCACTCGAATGAGTGGAAGGTTGGATTAAGTTTTTGATGAAATTCTAAACTCTAACCCTAACCTTGCGCAAGCCCTGAGCTAGGGTTAGGGTTAGGATTCCTATAAATGTAGACAATTTTTGATGTCATAGCTGTGTTTTAGGACAGAAATTATATTTAGAAAAGGTGTTATTTCAATTGTATCTGCAGAATTTTTTTTTCTCCATATATTGCAATTTGCACTGCATTGGTCTTCAGGCGACTATAGCGTAAATTGCTTTAAGGACAAAAGTTTGAAAGAAAGTGCTAAAGCTGCTCATACTCCTGGCTTTGGCATTGAATGCACATGCATATGAACACATAAAGCCCACATTTTGGGGGTATTCCAGACTCTTACCCAAGTGAAGCCTGTAACCATTCTAATTGAGATCACCATCCAATACAACATTTCTAATAGTAGCATACATGTCCAAAAATGGAATTTTCCCCTTGTTGATACATTTTCTTTAGTTTACTGTGCCTGCTTAAGCATTTCAGACAAATATTTTGTTCCATTGAAGTATGTTTTGCACTCCCAGTGAGTGGAAGGTTGCATGAAGTTTTTGAAGAAATTCTGAACTCTAACCCTGACCTTGCGCAAGCCCTGAGCTAGGGTTAGGGTTAGGATTCCTGTAAATGTAGACAATTTTTGATGTCATAGCTGTGTTTTAGGACAGAAATTATATATAGAAAAGGTGTTATTTCAATTGTATCTGCAGAATTTTTTTTTTCCATATTTTGCAATTTGCACTGCATTGGTCTTCAGGCGACTATAGCGTAAATTGCTTTAAGGACAAAAGTTTGAAAGAAAGTGCTAAAGCTGCTCATACTCCTGGCTTTGGCATTGAATGCACATGCATATGAGCACATGAAGCCCACATTTTGGGGGTATTCCTAACTCTTACTCGGTTAAGCCTGAAACCACGCTCATTGAGATAACTATCTAATGCAACATTTCTAATAGTTGAATACTTCTCCAACAATGGAATTTTACCCTTGTTGATACATTTTCTTAAGTTTACTGTGCCTGCTTAACCATTTAAGACACATGTATTGTTTCAGTGAAGTGTATTTTGCACTCCAATGAGTGGAAGGTTGGATTAAGTTTTTGATGAAATTCTGAACTCTAACCCTAACCTTGCGCAACACTTAGCTAGGGTTATGGTTAGGATTCTTGTAAATGTAGACAATTTTTGATGTCATAGCTGTGTTTTAGGACAGAAAGTATAGTTAGAAAAGGTGTTATTTCAATTCTATCTGCAGAATTTTTTTTTCTCCATATATTGCAATTTGCACTGCATTGGTCTTAAGGGGACTATATCGTAAATTGCCTTAAGGACAAAAGTTTGCAAGAAAGTGCTAATGCTGCTCTAACTCTTGGCTTTGGCATTGAGTGCACATGCACATGCATATGAACACATAAAGCTCTCATTTTGAGGGTATTCCAGACTCTTACCCAAGTGAAGCCTGTAACCATTCTAATTGAGATCACCATCCAATACAACATTTCTAATAGTAGCATACATGTCCAACAATGGAATTTTCCCCTTGTTGATAAATTCTCTTTAGTTTAGTGTGTCTGCTTAACCAGTTCAGACAAATATTTTGTTCCAGTGAAGTATATTTTGCACTCCCAGTGAGTGGAAGGTTGCATGAAGTTTTTAAAGAAATTCTGAACTCTAACCCTAACTTTGCGCAAGCCCTGAGCTAGGGTTAGGGTTAGGATTCCTGTAAATGTAGACATTTTTTGATGTCATAGCTGTGTTTTAGGACAGAAATTATATTTAGAAAAGGTGTTATTTCAATTCTATCTGCAGAATTTTTTTTTCTCCATATATTGCAATTTGCACTGCATTGGTCTTAAGGGGACTATAGCGTAAATTGCCTTAAGGACAAAAGTTTGCAAGAAAGTGCTAATGCTGCTCAAACTCTTGGCTTTGGCATTGAATGCACATGCATATGAACACATAAAGCCCACATTTTGGGGGTATTCCTAACTCTTACTCAGTTAAGCCTGAAACCACGCTCATTGAGATCACCATCTAATACAACATTTCTAATAGTAGCATACATGTCCAAAAATGGAATTTTACCCTTGTTGATACATTTTCTTAAGTTTACTGTGCCTGCTTAATCATTTAAGACATATGTATTGTTTCAGTGAAGTGTATTTTGCACTCGAATGAATGGAAGGTTGGATTAAGTTTTTGATGAAATTCTAAACTCTAACCCTAACCTTGCGCAAGCCCTGAGCTAGGGTTAGGGTTAGGATTCCTATAAATGTAGACAATTTTTGATGTCATAGCTGTGTTTTAGGACAGAAATTATATTTAGAAAAGGTGTTATTTCAATTGTATCTGCAGAATTTTTTTTTTCCATATTTTGCAATTTGCACTGCATTGGTCTTCAGGCGACTATAGCGTAAATTGCTTTAAGGACAAAAGTTTGAAAGAAAGTGCTAAAGCTGCTCATACTCCTGGCTTTGGCATTGAATGCACATGCATATGAACACATAAAGCCCACATTTTGGGGGTATTCCAGACTCTTACCCAAGTGAAGCCTGTAACCATTCTAATTGAGATCACCATCCAATACAACATTTCTAATAGTAGCATACATGTCCAAAAATGGAATTTTCCCCTTGTTGATACATTTTCTTTAGTTTACTGTGCCTGCTTAAGCATTTCAGACAAATATTTTGTTCCATTGAAGTATGTTTTGCACTCCCAGTGAGTGGAAGGTTGCATGAAGTTTTTGAAGAAATTCTGAACTCTAACCCTGACCTTGCGCAAGCTCTGAGCTAGGGTTAGGGTTAGGATTCCTGTAAATGTAGACAATTTTTGATGTCATAGCTGTGTTTTAGGACAGAAATTATATTTAGAAAAGGTGTTATTTCAATTCTGTCTGCAGAATTTTTTTTTCTCCATATATTGCAATTTGCACTGCATTGGTCTTAAGGTGACTATAGCGTAAATTGCCTTAAGGTAAAAAGTTTGCAAGAAAGTGCTAATGCTGCTCAAACTCTTGGCTTTGGCATTAAATGCACATGCATATGAACACATGAAGCCCACATTTTGGGGGTATTCCTAACTCTTACTCAGTTAAGCCTGAAACCACGCTCATTGAGATCACCATCTAATACAACATTTCTAATAGTTGAATACTTGTCCAACAATGGAATTTTACCCTTGTTGATACATTTTCTTAAGTTTACTGTGCCTGCTTAATCATTTAAGACACATGTATTGTTTCAGTTAAGTGTATTTTGCACTCGAATGAGTGGAAGGTTGGATTAAGTTTTTGATGAAATTCTGAACTCTAACCCTAACCTTGCGCAAGTCCTGAGCTAGGGTTAGGGTTAGGATTCCTGTAAATGTAGACAATTTTTGATGTCATAGCTGTGTTTTAGGACAGAAATTATATTTAGAAAAGGTGTTATTTCAATTCTATCTGCAGAATTTTTTTTTCTCCATATATTGCAATTTGCACTGCATTGGTCTTAAGGGGACTATAGCGTAAATTGCCTTAAGGACAAAAGTTTGCAAGAAAGTGCTAATGCTGCTCAAACTCTTGGCTTTGGCATTGAATGCACATGCATATGAACACATAAAGCCCACAATTTGGGGGTATTCCAGACTCTTACCCAAGTGAAGCCTGTAACCATTCTAATTGAGATCACCATCCAATACAACATTTCTAATAGTAGCATACATGTCCAAAAATGGAATTTTCCCCTTGTTGATACATTTTCTTTAGTTTACTGTGCCTGCTTAACAATTTCAGACAAATATTTTGTTCCAGTGAAGTGTATTTTGCACTCCCAGTGAGTGGAAGGTTGCATGAAGTTTTTGAAGAAATTGTGAACTCTAACCTTAACCTTGCGCAAGCCCTGAGCTAGGGTTAGGGTTAGGATTCCTGTAAATGTAGACAATTTTTGATGTCATAGCTGTGTTTTAGGACAGAAATTATATTTAGAAAAGGTGTTATTTCAATTCTATCTGCAGAATTTTTTTTCTCCATATATTGCAATTTGTACTGCATTGGTCTTAAGGGGACTATAGCCTAAATTGCTTAAGGACAAAAGTTTGAAAGAAAGTGCTAAAGCTACTCATACTTCTGGCTTTAGCATTGAATGCACATGCATATGAACACATAAAGCCCACATTTTGGGGTATTCCTCACTCTTAGTCAGTTAAGCCTGAAACCACGCTCATTGAGATGACCATCCAATAGAACATTTCTAATAGTTGAATACTTGTACAACAATGGAAATTTACCTTTGTTGATACATTTTCTTTAGTTTACTGTGCCTGCTTAACCATTTCAGACAAATATTTTGTTCCAGTGAAGTATGTTTTGCACTCCCAGTGAGTGGAAGGTTGCATGAAGTTTTTGAAGAAATTGTGAACTCTAACCTTAACCTTGCGCAAGCCCTGAGCTAGGGTTAGGGTTAGGATTCCTGTAAATGTAGACAATTTTTGATGTCATAGCTGTGTTTTAGGACAGAAATTATATTTAGAAAAGGTGTTATTTCAATTCTATCTGCAGAATTTTTTTTCTCCATATATTGCAATTTGCACTGCATTGGTCTTAAGAGGACTATAGCGTAAATTGCCTTAAGGACAAAAGTTTGAAAGAAAGTGCTAATGCTGCTCAAACTCTTGGCTTTGGCATTGAATGCACATGCATATGAACACATAAAGCCCACATTTTGGGGGTATTCCTAACTCTTACTCAGTTAAGCCTGAAACCACGCTCATTGAGATCACCATCTAATACAACATTTCTAATAGTAGCATACATGTCCAAAAATGGAATTTTACCCTTGTTGATACATTTTCTTAAGTTTACTGTGCCTGCTTAATCATTTAAGACATATGTATTGTTTCAGTGAAGTGTATTTTGCACTCGAATGAGTGGAAGGTTGGATTAAGTTTTTGATGAAATTCTAAACTCTAACCCTAACCTTGCGCAAGCCCTGAGCTAGGGTTAGGGTTAGGATTCCTATAAATGTAGACAATTTTTGATGTCATAGCTGTGTTTTAGGACAGAAATTATATTTAGAAAAGGTGTTATTTCAATTGTATCTGCAGAATTTTTTTTTCTCCATATATTGCAATTTGCACTGCATTGGTCTTCAGGCGACTATAGCGTAAATTGCTTTAAGGACAAAAGTTTGAAAGAAAGTGCTAAAGCTGCTCATACTCCTGGCTTTGGCATTGAATGCACATGCATATGAACACATAAAGCCCACATTTTGGGGGTATTCCAGACTCTTACCCAAGTGAAGCCTGTAACCATTCTAATTGAGATCACCATCCAATACAACATTTCTAATAGTAGCATACATGTCCAAAAATGGAATTTTCCCCTTGTTGATACATTTTCTTTAGTTTACTGTGCCTGCTTAAGCATTTCAGACAAATATTTTGTTCCATTGAAGTATGTTTTGCACTCCCAGTGAGTGGAAGGTTGCATGAAGTTTTTGAAGAAATTCTGAACTCTAACCCTGACCTTGCGCAAGCCCTGAGCTAGGGTTAGGGTTAGGATTCCTGTAAATGTAGACAATTTTTGATGTCATAGCTGTGTTTTAGGACAGAAATTATATATAGAAAAGGTGTTATTTCAATTCTATCTGCAGAATTTTTTTTTCTCCATATATTGCAATTTGCACTGCATTGGTCTTAAGGGGACTATAGCGTAAATTGCCTTAAGGACAAAAGTTTGCAAGAAAGTGCTAATGCTGTTCAAACTCTTGGCTTTGGCATTGAATGCACATGCATATGAACACATAAAGCCCACAATTTGGGGGTATTCCAGACTCTTAACCAAGTGAAGCCTGTAACCATTCTAATTGAGATCACCATCCAATACAACATTTCTAATAGTAGCATACATGTCCAAAAATGGAATTTTCCCCTTGTTGATACATTTTCTTTAGTTTACTGTGCCTGCTTAACCATTTCAGACACATATTTTGTTCCAATGAAGTTTATTTTGCACTCCCAGTGAGTGGAAGGTTGCATGAAGTTTTTGAAGAAATTCTGAACTCTAACCCTAACCTTGCGCAAGCCCTGAGCTAGGGTTAGGGTTAGGATTCCTGTAAATGTAGACAATTTTTGATGTCATAGCTGTGTTTTAGGACAGAAATTATATTTAGAAAAGGTATGATTTCAATTCTATCTGCAGAATTTTTTTTTCTCCATATATAGCAATTTGCACTGCATTAGTCTTAAGGGGACTATACTGTAAATTGCTTTAAGGACAATAGTTTGCAAGAAAGTGCTAATGCTGCTCAAACTCTTGGCTTTGGCATTGAATGCACATGCATATGAGCACATGAAGCCCACATTTTGGTGGTATTCCTAACTCTTACTCAGTTAAGCATGAAACCACGCTCATTGAGATCACCATCTAATACAACATTTCTAATAGTTGAATACTTCTCCAACAATGGAATGTTATCCTTGTTGATACATTTTCTTAAGTTTACTGTGCCTGCTTAACCATTTAAGACACATGTATTGTTTCTGTGAAGTGCATTTTGCACTTCAATGAGTGGAAGGTTGGATTAAGTTTTTGAAGAAATTCAGAACTCTAACCCTAACCTTGCGCAAGCCCTGAGCTAGGGTTAGGGTTAGGATTCCTGTAAATGTAGACAATTTTTGATGTCATAGCTGTGTTTTAGGACAGAAATTATATTTAGAAACGGTATTATTTCAATTCTATCTGCAGAATTTTTTTTTCTCCATATATAGCAATTTGCACTGCATTAGTCTTAAGGGGACTATACCGTAAATTGCTTTAGGGACAAAAGTTTGCAAGAAAGTGCTAATGCTGCTCAAACTCTTGGCTTTGGCATTGAATGCACATGCATATGAGCACATGAAGCCCACATTTTGGGGGTATTCCTAACTCTTACTCAGTTAAGCCTGAAACCACGCTCATTGAGATCACCATCTAATACAACATTTCTAATAGTTGAATACTTGTCCAACAATGGAATTTTACCCTTGTTGATACATTTTCTTAAGTTTACTGTGCCTGCTTAACCATTTAAGACACATGTATTGGTTCTGTGAAGTGTATTTTGCACTCCAATGAGTGGAAGGTTGGATTAAGTTTTTGATGAAATTCTGAACTCTAACCCTAACCTTGCGCAAGCCCTGAGCTAGGGTTAGGGTTAGGATTCCTGTAAATGTAGACAATTTTTGATGTCATAGCTGTGTTTTAGGACAGAAATTATATTTAGAAAAGGTGTTATTTCAATTGTATCTGCAGAATTTTTTTTTCTCCATATATTGCAATTTGCACTGCATTGGTCTTAAGGTGACTATAGCGTAAATTGCCTTAAGGTAAAAAGTTTGCAAGAAAGTGCTAATGCTGCTCAAACTCTTGGCTTTGGCATTGAATGCACATGCATATGAACACATGAAGCCCACATTTTGGGGGTATTCCTAACTCTTACTCAGTTGAGCCTGAAACCACGCTCATTGAGATCACCATCTAATACAACATTTCTAATAGTTGAATACTTGTCCAACAATGGAATTTTACCCTTGTTGATACATTTTCTTAAGTTTACTGTGCCTGCTTAATCATTTAAGACACATGTATTGTTTCAGTGAAGTGTATTTTGCACTCGAATGAGTGGAAGGTTGGATTAAGTTTTTGATGAAATTCTGAACTCTAACCCTAACCTTGCGCAAGCCCTGAGCTAGGGTTAGGGTTAGGATTCCTATAAATGTAGACAATTTTTGATGTCATAGCTGTGTTTTTGGACAGAAATTATATTTAGAAAAGGTGTTATTTCAATTCTATCTGCAGAATTTTTTTTCTCCATATATTGCAATTTGCACTGCATTGGTCTTAAGGGGACTATAGCATAAATTGCCTTAAGGACAAAAGTTTGAAAGAAAGTGCTAAAGCTACTCATACTTCTGGCTTTAGCATTGAATGCACATGCATATGAACACATAAAGCCCACATTTTGGGGTATTCCTCACTCTTAGTCAGTTAAGCCTGAAACCACGCTCATTGAGATGACCATCCAATAGAACATTTCTAATAGTTGAATACTTGTACAACAATGGAATTTTACCTTTGTTGATACATTTTCTTTAGTTTACTGTGCCTGCTTAACCATTTCAAACAAATATTTTGTTCCAGTGAAGTATGTTTTGCACTCCCAGTGAGTGGAAGGTTGCATGAAGTTTTTGAAGAAATTGTGAACTCTAACCTTAACCTTGCGCAAGCCCTGAGCTAGGGTTAGGGTTAGGATTCCTGTAAATGTAGAGAATTTTTGATGTCATAGCTGTGTTTTAGGACAGACATTATATTTAGTAAAGGTTTTATTTCAATTCTATCTGCAGAATTTTTTTTTCTCCATATATTGCAATTTGCACTGCATTGGTCTTAAGGGGACTATAGCGTAAATTGCCTTAAGGACAAAAGTTTGCAAGAAAGTGCTAATGCTGCTCAAACTCTTGGCTTTGGCATTGAATGCACATGCATATGAGCATAAGAAGCCCACATTTTGGGGGTATTCCTAACTCTTACTCGGTTAAGCCTGAAACCACGCTCATTGAGATAACTATCTAATGCAACATTTCTAATAGTTGAATACTTCTCCAACAATGGAATTTTACCCTTGTTGATACATTTTCTTAAGTTTACTGTGCCTGCTTAACCATTTAAGACACATGTATTGTTTCAGTGAAGTGTATTTTGCACTCCAATGAGTGGAAGGTTGGATTAAGTTTTTGATGAAATTCTGAACTCTAACCCTAACCTTGCGCAACACTTAGCTAGGGTTATGGTTAGGATTCTTGTAAATGTAGACAATTTTTGATGTCATAGCTGTGTTTTAGGATAGAAAGTATAGTTAGAAAAGGTGTTATTTCAATTCTATCTGCAGAATTTTTTTTTCTCCATATATTGCAATTTGCACTGCATTGGTCTTAAGGGGACTATATCGTAAATTGCCTTAAGGACAAAAGTTTGCAAGAAAGTGCTAATGCTGCTCAAACTCTTGGCTTTGGCATTGAGTGCACATGCACATGCATATGAACACATAAAGCTCTCATTTTGAGGGTATTCCAGACTCTTACCCAAGTGAAGCCTGTAACCATTCTAATTGAGATCACCATCCAATACAACATTTCTAATAGTAGCATACATGTCCAACAATGGAATTTTCCCCTTGTTGATAAATTCTCTTTAGTTTAGTGTGTCTGCTTAACCAGTTCAGACAAATATTTTGTTCCAGTGAAGTATATTTTGCACTCCCAGTGAGTGGAAGGTTGCATGAAGTTTTTAAAGAAATTCTGAACTCTAACCCTAACTTTGCGCAAGCCCTGAGCTAGGGTTAGGGAAGGATTCCTGTAAATGTAGACAATTTTTGATGTCATAGCTGTGTTTTAGGACTGAAATTATATCTAGAAAAGGTGTTATTTCAATTCTATCTGCAGAATTTATTTTTCTCCATATATTGCAATTTGCACTGCATTGGTCTTAAGGGGACTATACCGTAAATTACCTTAAGGAGAAAAGTTTGCAAGAAAGTGCTAATGCTGCTCAAACTCTTGGCTTTGGCATTGAATGCACATGCATATGAACACATGAAGCCCACTTTTTGGGGGTATTCCTCAGTCTTACTCACTTAAGCCTGAAACCACGCTCATTGAGATCACCATCCAATACAACATTTCTAATAGTTGAATACTTGTCCAACAATGGAATTTTACCCTTGTTGATACATTTTCTTTAGTTTACTGTGCCTGCTTAACCATTTAAGACCCATGTATTGTTTCAGTGAAGTATATTTTGCCCTCCTATGAGTGGAAGGTTGCATGAAGTTTTTGAAGAAATTCTGAACTCTAACCCTAACCTTGCGCAAGCCCTGAGCTAGGGTTAGGGTTAGGATTCCTGTAAATGTAGACAATTTTTGATGTCATAGCTGTGTTTAAGGACAGAAATTATATTTAGGAAAGGTGTTATTTCAATTCTATCTGCAGAATTTTTTTTCTCCATATATTGCAATTTGCACTGCATTGGTCTAAAGGGGACTATAGCGTAAATTGCCTTAAGGACAAACGTTTGAAAGAAAGTTGTAAAGCTGCTCATACTCCTGGCTTTGGCATTGAATGCACATGCATATGAACACATAAAGCCCACATTTTGGGGGTATTCCAGACTCTTACCCAAGTGAAGCCTGTAACCATTCTAATTGAGATCACCATCCAATACAACATTTCTAATAGTAGCATACATGTCCAAAAATGGAATTTTCCCCTTGTTGATAGATTCTCTTTAGTTTAGTGTGCCTGCTTAACCATTTCAGACAAATATTTTTTTCCAGTGAAGTATATTTTGCATTCCCAGTGAGTGGAAGGTTGCATGAAGTTTTTGAAGAAATTCTGAACTCTAACCCTAACCTTGCGCAAGCCCTAAGCTAGGGTTAGGGTTAGGATTCCTGTAAATGTAGACAATTTTTGATGTCATAGCTGTGTTTTAGGACTGAAATTATATTTAGAAAAGTTGTTATTTCAATTCTATCTGTAGATTTTTTTTCTCCATATATTGCAATTTGCACTGCTTTGGTCTTTAGGGGACTATACCGTAAATTGCCTTAAGTACAAAAGTTTGCAAGAAAGTGCTAATGCTGCTCAAACTCTTGGCTTTGGCATTGAGTGCAAATGCATATGAACACATGAAGCCCACATTTTGGGGGTATTCCTAACTCTTACTCGGTTAAGCCTGAAACCACGCTCATTGAGATCACCATCTAATACAACATTTCTAATTGTTGAATAGTTGTGCAACAATGGAAATTTACCCTTGTTGATACATTTTCTTTAGTTTACTGTGCCTGCTTAACCATTTAAGACATATGTATTGTTTCAGTGAAGTATATTTTGCACTCCAATGAGTGGAAGGTTGCATTAAGTTTTTGAAGAAAGTCTGAAATGTAACCCTAACCTTTCGCCAGCCCTAAGCTAGGGTTAGGGTTAGGATTCCTGTAAATGTATAAAATTTTTGATGTCAAAGCTGTGTTTTAGGACATAAATTATATTTAGAAAAGGTGTTATTTCAATTCTATCTGCAGATTTTTTTTCTCCATCTATTGCAATTTGCACTGCATTGGTCTTAAGGGGACTATACCGTAAATTGCCTTAAGGACAAAAGTTTGAAAGAAAGTGCTAAAAATACTCATACTTCTGGCTTTGGCATTGAATGCACATGCATATGAACACATAAAGCCCACATTTTTGGGGTATTCCAGACTCTTACCCAAGTGAAGCCTGTAACCATTCTAATTGAGATCACCATCTAATACAACATTTCTAATTGTAGCATACATGTCCAAAAATGGAATTTTACCCTTGTTGATACATTCTCTTTAGTTTAGTGTGCCTGCTTAACCATTACAGACATATTTTTTTCTAGTGAAGTATATTTTGCACTCCCAATGAGTGGAAGGTTGCATTAAGTTTTTGAAGAAATTCTGAACTCTAACCCTAACCTTGTGCAAGCGCTAAGCTTGGGTTAGGGTTAGAATTCCTGTAAATGTAGACAATTTTTGATGTCATAGCTGTGTTTTAGGTCAGAAATTATATTTAGGAAAGGTGTTATTTCAGTGATATCTGCAGAATTTTTTTTCCATATATAGCAATCTGCACTGCATTGGTCAAGAGGGGATTATAGCGTAAATTGCCTTAAGGAGAAACATTTGAAAGAAAGTGCTAATGCTGCTGTACCTCTTGCCTTTGGCATTGAATGCACATGCATATTAACACGTAAAGCCCACATTTTGTGGGTATTCCTTACTCTTACCCAGTTTCGCCTGAAATCATGCTCATTTAGATCACCATCCAACACAACATTTCTCATAGTAGAATACTTGACCAAAAATAGAATTTTACCCCTGTTGATACATTCTCTTTATTTTTGCTTGCATTAATATAGTTGTGTTATTTTATAAAAGTTGTATAAGTAGTTTTCTCGTTTTTTACAATGAGCACAGCAAAAATATTTAAATATACTGTATGTTGACTTTATATCTTATTTTATCTGGTTTGAATTCTTGCAGTTTTTTTATGTACTAACTGTGCATGTTAAGAAATGGTACAAAAATGTTTTATTATTAGTCTTTTTAGTGTAGTTGTTGTTTTTATTGACAGAGCAATGGAGGAAGCATTATTTAAACTTTGAACTATGTACTTCTCTTAGGATCACTGTATGATTAGAGTGCAGTTACATATTAAAGTTGTAGGATAAAAGCATGAAGAGAGGCTGGAACAAGCTTAACCATTTTGTTGGAGTCAGAACCTTCTGATCCTTGCTGACTTGTCTGGGTTCCTCAGATTATTTAGCTACTAGCAACAGAAGCATCTTGATGTGGTATACAGCCTTCTCTTGAAACCTTTGATGTGACAAAAGTCAACACAGAAAATACAGTGTTTTCTTAGATTTTGCTTTGTCCTAGAATGTGTCTTCAGGATGCCTTACAGATTTTTTTGTGTCTTCATTTCACTCCGATTAGGCTCTTATATTATCTTGTGGAAATGACAGAAGGCTGCCCTGTCAGTATAATATTTTTTCATTAGTTTATAATAAAATCTTAAACAGATTACCTTGGTCCTTAGATATTTAGATAGTAATTCAAACAATAATTATTTGTGTTTACAGAAATAAGTAAAGTAGTATAGGTTTGCTATTCTTCTGTGTGTTGCCCTGCATTGAATATAAACAATATTTCTGTGTTAGGGCTGTTTTAGAAACTGTTTTTTTTTATTTTTACTTAAATTTCTATAATAATTTCATGATTTGTATGGACTATGTAAAATCTTTGCTTTTTATTTTTTATCTCTTTTTCAGAGGTGACATGACCAAGAAGGAAAAAATACAAAATAAAATCAGAATACAGTGCATTTATATATTGACATTAGTGATAAAACCATTAATACCACACCAACATCCTATTATAGTAATATCTTTGTTCATCTTGTGATAAACTACTACAGCTACTAAATATGATTGTAATGGAAATGTCCTATGGTAAATTAACATATAAACTTGATGTGATGGAAAGAGCTATTCTCAAGATAATACAAAATAATCACTGACTACACATTGTATAATAAAAGCTAATCATATGTTTTGAAACTGTACTGACAGTAACAATTGTTCAGAGGAATTCTACAAGGAATAGTAATTACTGTACATGACCAGGATGTTAACATGTAACAAATGTTATCAGATTGTATTATTATGGAATAAATGTCTCTGGAATGTTACCAAATGATTAGTAACCCAGAAGTGATCTACAGGAAATGTTCTATGGTGTAACAGTTTAGTACAGAGACATAAAAAAACACAGGGTAATCACTCATATTAATAAAGGAACTCGTGTGTAAAATATCCCAAAATACAGGATGTTGTATTTTCCTCTTCTGACAGTAGCATATTACTTTTTCATGAAGATAGCAGATACAGCCCCACATATACACCAAAAATACTACAACAAAAATACACGATAAGACTCCTAATAATCAGTTCATCAGTTCACTAATTTACTTGGTGATGTTTCACCATGCAGTAGTTTTCTCACAAGTTGTGATATTGATTCTATGCCTTTGGTTCAGTGGTGTGTTGCAGGCATAATTGCACTTTATTCTCATCCCATGGTCTGCATACCCTTGAGACTGTGGGAATGAGCACATTAGCCAGGTCTACTCTTGCTTTCAGCAGTACAACCAAGGAGTATGCACCAGACCCTGTGTGAGCTCAGTGACACCACTTCCTACAGACTTCAGGAAATATGACAAATGCTATGTGATTGGTAACCCCCAACATTTTAAATATGAAATGTGCATTTCTCTAATGCTGTAGTTGTTTTTTTCTGCATGAATTGTTTCAACGTTTCAACAGTATTTACTAGTTTTTAGACAGATACAGATGCAGCCATTCAAAGTGTGCGTCACAGACACGTACCGCAGGTGACGTCGCTCAGTATGACGCAAGATGACGCGTGGCACCGCAGTAAGTGATTGGTTGACCGACAGGGGCACTCGTGGTCCGTTGGTCTGTCGTAGAAAGACTTACAGTAAAAACGTCTTTGCTGTGCCCGTTGTAGATATTGAATTTACCAATGAAGGGAAATCTTAGTAGCTGAGCATAAAAAGAATAGGAGCATACTGTAACGCGTGTGAAGGCCATAAACGATATTAATTTTGGAACATAAACATACAGTATATAGCTGGTCTTGGTACTTTAAAGAAAAAAATACACACCAGTATTCCATTTCTCCCTAAACATTTTAAGCTTTGAAGTCTTTAACTAACGTGATACCGGAGTCAACAAGCATACTTTTAGAATTTGATTAAAAGGGAATATAATATGGAATCGCGTATCTAAGGAATTTAATAATGGTATTCGTGTGCTGCGACAGGGCTGTGTAGGGCTGTTTCGCCTGCCTGTTCATGCGAGCTGTGTTGTAGCCGACTGGTCTAGGTGCGTGCCTAGCAACTGGTAGGTTGTGTGTTCAAATCCAGCTGGTACCGGACTTTTCTTTTAACAAACATTTCTTCGAAAAAATAGAATAGCGATATTATGGACAATCAATTGACTTTTATATTTCAAAATATCGCAACATGATCGATATTTGCGATATTTTGAACATATCTTCCCTTCTGACAGCGGTTCCTCCTTCTATTGTGTGTGTGTGTGTGCAACAGAGTAAATTTTTATAGAGAAATGGAGGCTGGACAGTATGCGTTACAATATAAACATTTATATTGATTTAAATCGTGTTCTGATTTAAATCGCAAACGCGTGTTTAATTATGTGTTTTTTAATCATAATCAGGCTAATGCATTTCTACATTTTCTGTATGAACCAGCTTAGAGGTTCATACAGAAAGACAGCTTGTGTTTAAATTGAGTGTAAGGTAATTTATGCTTCTAAAGTCATGGTCAGCATTTATTATCGTACTGTGCTGTAAACTTTTTCTGTGCCTAGTCACATTATTTTATAGCGTTTTTATTGCGTTATTAAATCTGGTGGCGCTGTGTGTTACAGTAGTTTCGTGACTCCCATGTCACATGGTCTGTGATTGAATCCCATAGAACTATGACTTTATTTTTTAACAAACATTTCTTTGAAAAAAATGAAACGTTTCCCTTGGTCAGAGATTAAATAAAACCTCACTCGCACCAAACAAATTTATATTTCTAAATATCACAAAATACGTTCATTGTCTTCCAATCGAGTCGAGTTGACATTGGAAGCCTGCCACACCCGGACTCTTAAACCAACGCATTAGCACGTCAAAGCCCATCGAGGGTATTGAGCCAGTATTGGCTTTAGTATTCCCCCCCTCTCCCCTCAATTCAATTCAATTCAAGGTGTTTTATTTGCATGACAGATGGGTACAAGCAGTGTTGGGTATGTATATTGTAACGCTTACGGCAGACAGGCACTGTGTAAGAGCCGGCGCACCAGAGCAGCGCACCGAGGGAGCGTCTGCATTTCTAACTTAGTTTTTAAAATTAGTCAAGCAATATGAAGCATCCCCTTTTACTTTGTGCCTGAGCATAAAAAGAATAGGAGCATACTGCAACGCGTGTGAAGTCCATAAACGATATTAATTTTGGAACTTAAACATACAGTATATGGCTGGTATCGGTACTTTAAAGAAAACATACACACCAGTATTCCATTTCTCCCTAAACATTTTAAGCATCGAAGTCTTTAACTACCGCGATACCGGAGTCAACAAGCATACTTTTAGAATTTGATTAAAAGGGAATATAATATGGAATCGCGTATCTCAAGAAATTAATAACGATATAATTATATTCATGTTGCAAAAGAACTGCAACGGACATAAAAACTCCCTTGCTTTTAATAGAGCGTTCCATAATTTCTAACTACGAAAATGGCAGGTGAAAGGATTTGTAAACATATTTTGTTAAAGCAAGTCAGTTTTTTCCGCAACACATAAAAGACATTTTTCCAAGAAAGTTTAGCCTTTGTCACTAATGAAATCACTAAATAAAGACATAAATATAGAAATCTTAAGATTTGTTTTATTTAATGTTGGTAGCAGGATGAACTGTCAGAGTGTATATTTTGTGGCAGAGTTGCTGCAAGATGTTAACAGTGAAAAAGGTATTTAGAAATGAGTTATTTCAAGATGAAAATTTTCAGAATAATTGCAAATCTAGCAGGATAGAGAAAGCACAGAAAACTGGCAGTTAGATTGATCAGATTAGTATGAAAAGTCATTTAGCAAAGGGAATTAGAAGAGTGACAAACTAGTATACTTTAGATCTTTTTTTTCTGAACCAGGGACAATCTGATCATGTTTCCCTATAACAATAATAAAAAACTTTATTTGATATATCACCATTAATGGTGGCATCTCAAAGCAATACAGTAGATGTAAAAACAGATAAAAGGACCACAGATTACAAAGTAAATGCATATAAGAAAGACAAGCAGGTAGAGGTGCTACCAAAATTAGAAAATGAAGCAGATACAGACACTAAGTCTTCTGAAAAGAAAGGTTCTGAGGTTAGATTTAAACTGGCCCTGGTGTGTGTGTGTGTTTGTGTCTGTCCTGTGATGGACTGGCGCTATGTCCAGGGTGTATTCTGCCTTGTGTCCGTCGCTTCATTCATGTGCATCCAACACACAGTTCAACGCTAGCAACTACACAAAATCTAAAATATGAGCTCTACTTGCCACTTACAGTACCAACAGTACCAGATAACTTTAGTAGTGACATTTTCATGGATCTTTTTAACAATAAAATTTACAACATCAGACTTCAGACACAATTAAACAGGCCTCAAAAAAGTCTGGTACAAACATTTTCAGCATGGAATAAACCGTTACTTTAATGGTATAAACCTTAAATGGATTCATATTCTCAATAAGATTTGGTGCTCAGTAACATGACTTAGAAAATGACAGAAGACATACGTATCATGCTTATCCTTCTATTTTTCATAATCGTAAACTCCTTAAGGCAGTTACATTTTCTCTGTTCTGACCTGGAGTTACAGAGAAATTTAAATTCTAATAAGAGATTTGTAATGAGGAAAGTCATACCAATCACTCATACAGTACCAGGATTTGCAATTACAATACAAATACTTTCTTTCTGTATGTGTTTATTTTGCAGTTTGAGTCTATGGCATTCCTTTGGGGGTCTATACTCCAAGGCATGACTTTTTTATGTATAAACATCAGTATTTACTGCTATTAATTACTGTACGATTTATAGTTGAAATCTGAGCCTAGATATAAAGTTAGATATAAAGTTAAAATCTCGACAAAGCAATGTAGGAAATACAGAGAAAATAAATCCTTTCTGACATCTAAAATCAGTTTCGATCAAGGTCTCTAAAACGAACAAGAAAAAGAAGATTTTCGGAGGGCAATTACGCTGTGTTTATATAGAATAGGTGATTTATGAGCAATCTAATTTCTTGTTCGTTTAAAACAGTGAAATGTCAGCTGTAAAAGATCGCACCAGAAACAGCACTCTCTCTGCCTGTCATAGACGTTCAGGAAAGGCTGAATGAAGTCATGTCAAGTACAATAATTCGGAGATCAATAATACCAGTTGTAGGACAGTATATAAGGAGGATAAGGATTTTGAAGTTGACTCGAAATCTGATAGGTAACCAGTGCAAGGACTTGAAAACAGGTGTAATGCATCCCTGATAGGATTCTTGCTGTCATATTCCGAACATATTGAAGATTGCTCAGTGTGGATTTAATTTCCCCAGTGAACAGGATGTGCATTTATTAATTCTAGAAAAAAAGCCTTTCTTGATTTCTCTAGTTCTTAGTTTCTCTAGTTCCCTTTAAAATAAACTATTATTCCACAATGCAGAGTATTACATGGCCAGTATTTACACATGATATTTGTGATTTAAAGAAATTAACACAAGCAGCTTTTGGAGATTTAAGTGTTGGCTGAGTTATTGCAGGATAAAAGACTAGAGATGTTGGCAAGAAGAAGATAGTTTGGGGAAAGCTGAGGAATACACTTATAACAAGAACACTTCCTAATGGGGTTAGGCATACTTTTGATGAAGATGATGAAGTTAACAGACTATATGTTTACATAGATACTGAAATAAGGATTGTATTTTAGATTATGTGTAGTTGCTGGCATTGAACTGTGTGTTGGATGCACATGAATTGAAGGAATGGGCAAACATAGCTGATGCGGATCCACAGAGCCAGCATATTAAGATGTTTATAATTAGAGGCAATTTGTTTAAATAACTAGGTATGGATACTGATGTGCAAGAGAGGTGGAAAGGCTGTTTCCTTAAGCCAGCAGTATAAAATATTTTATTCTCAGTGAGATGCTGCCATTTCATAGTGGGTTTCTAACACTGTGTATAGTTCCATCCACACAGTGCCTTTACTTCCATTTCTAATCTCTTTATCCAGTACAGAGGATTTGGAGCCTATCCCAGTAAGCAACGGACACAAGGCAGAATACACCCTGGACATAGTGCCAGTCCATCACAGGACAGACAGACACAAACACACACAGACCAGGGCCAGGTTTCCCATAAACTAATTAACTTACCAGTATGTTTTGGAGTGCGAGAGGGAGTCATATCACACATATGGAGAAAAACCATGTAACCCAGAGAGAACATGTAAACCCCACACACACAGGATGGCAGGAATTGAACCTAGGACCCCAGTGCTGCAAGATAGCAATGCTAACCACTTTGCCACCATTATAAATGGATGAATATCTTAGTTATCTTTCTAGTTCACAGGTTTGCATGCATAATTTAATTTTGAAAGCCACTGAGACATCAGGTACTACTGTTGTATTTATGAAAAAGAAACAAAACAAAAAACATACTAACAACTGTGCCATCCTACTCCTTAGCTAATACATTTTATTATTCATAAACAGTTAACATTGTTAGCAAAATATTTTGAATTATATTTAACCCTATTTTTTCTTTAGTTTTGTATTTAACTTATTATATGATAGTCAGACTTAATGTATATTTGAACAATGAAAATATATTTTTACAAGATTTTACATTAAGCACTTAAAATTAATATGGTTAATAATAGTAAACTGTAACATGCTGTAACAAGATCGGTTAAACAGCGAAGAAAATGCTTTCAGAGAAAATGTTTCAGGTGTGAAGAACATAGATCTCCAATGCAATTTCAACCAAACCTGTTCCCACACACCCTGCCCCCACTACCATTAGAATATACACAAAGCACTCAAATCTTTCGAGCTAATGATCAGGTGACCCGAGAGAGAGCGAGAGAAACACCAAGGGGTGCGGAACCAGGGAACTATTTACATGGAAAACGGGCGATCTCCCCAGACTGTCCGCCCGTTTCACTGTTACCTGGATACCTCTTTATTTAGAACTCACTAACACTGATTTTTAGTTTAGAAGGATTCAAGTAGGGTTTTAGATGAAAGGCAGCGACCTTAATCAAGCCCAAATCACAATTGAACCCATTCAGAGCTTACATTACATTTTAGCGTTTCATTCTGAGCAGAAGACCCTCACACCCGAAGAAGGGGGAGGTGTTTTTCGCTGGAAATCTCGCCTGCTTCTACTTTACAACCGGAGTGCTGGCTGTGACGAATTAAACCGGTATTACAGGTTTCAATCACAGACCATGTGACATGGGAGTCAGGAAACTAACACCGCGCCACCGGATTTGATAACGCTATAAAAACGCTATAAAATAATGTGACTTGGCACAGAACAAGTTTACAGCACAGTACAAAAATGCTGACCATGACTTTAGAAGCATAAATTGCCTTACACTCAATTTAAACACAAGCTGTCTTTAGCCCTCTAAGCTGGTTCATACACAAATGTAGAGATCCAGGCTCAGAACACACAGCTTCATTAGCGAATACATATGCAGGACAACTAGAGAAGACGTTTTACAGAGGATGGATTTTTAGAAACATCCCATCAGTGACATCACTGAAGTCAACTCCTAGGTACTGTAACTGTCGTGTGGATAGTTTCACAAGAATCAGACAAAGGTTTAAGCATCGCTTGTTCTAGATAAAACTGCAAAAAAAAAACAACCACCCATAATGTACTTCTTTGCGGCTCTGTTTGCCCAAATCATATATTCACAACGTGAAATCTAGAACATAATATTACGTAACCAAAATCCGCAATATGGAAACAGAACCTGTGTAATTGTTGATAGATGATGTACTCGTAACATTTTTTCAAGACGAACTACAACATTTAAAAAATGACTTGTATGTACTTGATATCTCTAATCAATCCACGGGTCCCAGCACGAAACGAAACTAAAACGCATACCGTTTCGCGCTTCTTATTAGTTGCTCAAAAGTAATTTGACCGTATGAAATGCATAATATAAACCTAGAAACATATACGTGAGTAGTACTTAAGCACTGTAGTATCTGTGTTAAGACATCAGGATGTCTTCTATCTTCTTCAGGATGAATAAAGTGGGCCTATTTATCTATCAATCATATTTAAATAACTAGTGTTCTGTACCGTGGTACCCCTAAAAGTACCACACTTGTACCATACAACAGTAGTACCTGATGTCTCAGTGGCTTTCAAAATTAAATTATGCAATAAATAACCACATGTAAGACTCTGATGCTTAAAATGTTTAGGGAGAAAGTGGAATACTGGTGTGTATTTTTTCTTTAAAGTACCAATACCAGCCATATACAGTCTGTAACGTAGGGATTTCTATACGTCTTTATTTAGTGTTTACATTAGTGACAAAGGCTAAACGTTTAGCTTCAGTAACGTGTACATATCTCCCCTTTTTATAAAACGACATGGTTGAAAACTGTTCCAGAGCCACTGTTGTTTCATCAGTGAAAAGTACATCATGAAATGCCTCTCCCTGTTCAATCCACTGGAAAAAAGAAAAGGAGCATAAAGCTTCTGATGGTCATAAACGATATTCATTTAGGAGCAGCATCAGAGGTATGTTTTTAACTGCACTGCATTGGAGAGAATACCATAGTGTGTTTTTTTTTACTCCCTGGCGGAAACTGGCTTCCAGAAGAATCAGTATGGCTCAGAGATTAAATAAAACTTCACTCGCACCAAACAAATGTATATTTCTAAATATCACAACATGATCGAATTTAAGTCATTTTAATAACAATGAATAGTCACCTATGCGTTACAATATAAACATTTATATTGATTTAAATCGCGTTTAAATCACCTTTATTTAAAACCCATAAATAAAGCTGATACTGTTTAGACTTCCAATTATTTAAAACTGTATTAAAGCAGCACGATACACAATGCAACGTAAATCGCTATCTTTGTCTTCTGTGTAATAATGTTCACCTCTCTGTCCAGCAAATTTACAGGTTAAAAACAATACTGTTAGGCTGGGAAAACGATTTTTCTCCCCCCCCCCTCAAAAACCCAGTAAGTACAGTACTTACTAGTTAAAGGCTAGGCTCCCGACTACGGCGAAAGGAACCCTTCTTTCATTAGAATACAATGAACATATTTTAGCCCTGAATGAATAAATAGCAAACATGGTTTACATAAAAGACATTTTTCCAAGAAAGTTTAGCCTTTGTCACTAATGAAACCACTAAATAAAGACATAAATATAAAAATCTTAAGATTTTTAAAATGCATGACTTTGCTAAAATTTATTTGAAAATAAAAACAATTACAACCGCCAGGGGAGAGAGAGAACAGGGGAGGGATGTTGGTTTTGCATAAGGGGCGGGGCTATGGAAATTAGGTCTGTTTGGGAATGTGTAGTTACATGTTCTGGCTGTTTGTGAATTATCGTTGTTGAGTATGGAGTGTTGAGGTATTGATTTTGTGTAATGCTTTATGTTGAAAATTGAGGTGGATTTTGTTTATGATAAACAGGATAAACTGGGATGGGAGGAAGGTTTGGTTTTGCATAAGGGGCGGGATTATGATAATTGGAGGACTTTGCGAGAGTAAAATGGTTTGATATATTTGATTTTGTATTGTGGTTGTTATCTATGTTTTTGGTTGGTATTATGTTTATATGGTTGTTTTTGTTGGTTGGTTGTTATTATGGTTATTAATAATACGATCTATAGTTGAAATCTGAGCCTAAATAAAAAGAAAAAGCAAGTGATTAGGTTTATGAGCAATCTAATTACTTATTCGTTTAAAACGCTATATAAAATAAAGTTTATTATTAATTTGCTGCACAGAGCGGTGAATATTATTATGCATAAGACAAAGATAACGATCCTGATCAGTTTAGAAATCTGTGTACGCTGTAAGGTTTTTACTTCTTAAACTTTTAAAATACACGTTTTGAATAGAAAGAAATCCTCTTCCTGTTACAGTATGTATAGCAAACTAGCACGTCTTTTTTCTCCAATCAGAGGGGTGTCAGATGGTGTCAGCCAATCACCATTCTGCGTTGGGTAGCAACGGGTGACTGTTCTCAGGCGGAAGATGTAAACAGCTTAATGTTCCGTGTTAAATAATTTTTTAAAATTCAATTAAACGGGCACAGTTAAGACATTAAATATACATATACATACTGTATACAGTACAGTTTGCATACGGTAATATGTTACGCGATTAAAAAATAAATAAATAAAACTGGAAGGTTCAGCACCAGCTGGATTCGAGCACACACCCTGCCCGTTGGCAGGCACGCACCTAGACCAGTCGGCTACAGTCAGCTCGCATGAGCAGGCAGGCGAAACAGCCCTACACAGCCCTGCCGCAGTACACGGATATAATCATACCGTTATTAAATTCTTGAGATACGCGATTCCATATTATATTCCCTTTTAATCAAATTCTAAAAGTATGCTTGTTGACTCCGGTATCACGTTAGTTAAAGACTTCGAAGCTTACAATGTTTAGGGAGAAATGGAATACCGGTGTGTATTTTTCCTTGTGATATTTTAAGCTCTAGTTGAATGATAGGTGTCGCATTTTAAATCATTTTCGTAGTTAGAAATTATGAAACGCCCTGTTAAAAGCAAGGAAGTTTTTATGCCCGTTGAAGTAAAACAAAATGCCTGACAAAGTATGGCTTGGACAGATTCCAAGTGCTTGTACAAATGTGCTAAAGAAATTATACTTTGAGTATACAGCTTGTCCAAAGTCATCCATTATTAATACTATTAGTAATATCTTCGGTAAAGGCTTTGATGCATAAATATTTCTGATAAAGGTAGGTTGTGTACTTTTGTCCAACTGAGCAATCTTGCTTTCATAAAATATACCAACATTTTAATGACTGAAGATTAACATGCTGTAATACACTGTTCAAAATTAAAGGCTCAAATGCTGTACATGAGAGGTTAAGCTCCCCCTGGCGGTTTTACAAGGTGACGCCGGATAGTTTCCGGCAGAGCGTCAAATGACGCGCGATTAACCACGTCACACTGCGTGACACTGCGTGATGCCGCGACACGCCCACCGGGGTATGCCGCAAAATAACGCACGCATTTTGAATGGCTGCATCTGTATGAGATATGAGTGCAGCGTTGATTAGACAGAAACAGTGAGTGTTTCCTTGGCCAAGAAAGGATGTATGTTACCATATGCCTCATGATTGGATGGATGAGCAGAACTAACCCTAAAGCTAGCCCCAGGCACTTTGCACAGGACACCTGGAGCATCACCTTTGAATTATTCAACAAATAATTCAACCCTGTAAACAGAATGAAGAAAAACAAAAATGTCTGTCCTTATGCTTAATTCATTGTCACAAAAATGCTGCTTCAGCAAGATCCTTCTTTTATATGCTTTTGTTTTTTTCTGTATTACTGTCAATCAGAAGAACTTAAATTTGTCCAGTTTGACGGTTTGTGATGAACTAAATATTCTTCAAAATCATGTCACATTCATTCAACGGTTGATATGTACATATGGAGCTGTAGTATGGCTGCTTGTTTGCTAAGTGACATGAAAGTTTCCTGGATAATGAAATGTATTGTTCCTTTTAATCGAGTTATAACACCTGCCAGATTGTAAGAGCTGAAAAAGATGATCAATAACAATAGACTCAGCCTGACTAATACTCCATTCACTATGCAGTATAGCAGGAGATGGGGTATCCCTGCCTATTACTTTATATGCTGACTTGGCATTTTTAGGTCATAATAACACAAAATGTTTCTGCTGTCAGGTATGCTTATTTAAAAATAATAGTATTAACACTATCATTGTGTTGAGAAACCCTTTTGTACACCCTGACCCTGTAAGGGATTAGTGATCAATTAACCATTAAAAATGAGAACTGGTTGATAGACTGAATGGTCTCCTCTTTCTCAAGCTTTTTTGTCTGCTTATGGTCTGTTATACTACAGGAGTTTTCCTTCAGTTGTCAGCAAATTCTTTTTTCTCCTTTCTAACCTAGTTAGAGCTATAAAATAATCTCAGATTATATCAACAAACATGATTTTTTGTCCACATCGATTGAGAATAAACTAATGCAATTTCACAGTACTAACATACTTTTTCATATGGAATATTTAAAATAATAATAACTTTAGATTTTTGTAATTAGTAATAACCTTTATATAGTACCTATCATTGTACATCAGCACAAGACAAAAACCTGTGTAATGAAAGAGACAGGTACGCATAAATTAATACAGTCAATTTGATAGAATTAAAGGCTAGAGTATAAAAAAGAGTTTTAAGACTTAAGAGTTTAATGTGCAGACTGACTTGCAAGACATGATATTGCTAGGAGATCATTCCACAGTGTCAGAGCAACAGAACAGAAAGCACAGACTACCCGTGTTCACAGCCCATTATGGGATATTAAAAGAAGGCAGAACCTGAAGAGTGCAAATTATGTGTGGGTGTAAAGGGAGTTACTGCTGAAGTTCATTGAAAGTCAGGAGCTAAACTGTTAAGCTCTTAAAGGTGAACAGCAGTATTAAGAGTCTAGGGTCCAGTTTTTCCAGAAACTTTAATAACTAATCTAAGCACATTTCTAGAGGTAATAAGAGTCAATACACATACCTGTAGCTTCAGTCTTGACAGAAATCAGATTTAAAGTTTTTGTTGTATTGTTTTTAACATAATCTAAGCAGTGTAACCCGCATTTACACAGGTGGATAGTGTTTAATTAGTGTCATGTTTTGACCAAAAATACATGTAAGTGTCATCAGCATATAAATGATTGGTGATACATGCAAAGACTGTGACCCAGTTGTAACATATATGCTAAAAAGTACTGGAGCAAGAACAGAACATTGAAGAACATCCAATGTGACCAACTTTGTTGAGGAGAAACAGCAACCAATTTGAACAAAGTGTTTTCTGTCACTTAAATAAGGTTTCCATCATGACAAAGAAGTTCCAGTAATACTAACTATTATTTCTAATTTAAGAAGATTGTACGATGATCAGTGTCGAAGGCTTAAATTTGATCAAGTAGGGACCATTTGGATTACAAAACAAATCTAAGAGTCATTAACAGACCACTAGTTACCCTAACAACAGCTTTTTGTGTACTATATATTTATTTGACTTTGAGTGGGGAAAAAAAACTCAATTTCCAAATA
The DNA here is from genome assembly GCF_055471065.1 of Atractosteus spatula. Classification (NCBI taxonomy): domain Eukaryota; kingdom Metazoa; phylum Chordata; class Actinopteri; order Semionotiformes; family Lepisosteidae; genus Atractosteus; species Atractosteus spatula. The sequence continues at coordinate 5,077,625 of NC_142728.1, read as the reverse complement.
GGTGAGATTTTAATTTAAAATTAACAGTTATGTATATATACTATATTGTGTAAAGTGTACTAATTTTTCCTGATCTAACATGTTATAGACATAACTGTTATCTTAATGCAAAAGCAATCAAATACAAATAGTAGTTCCTTGCAACTATTTAAGAATTTGTATGTGAAACTGCACGTACTATAGCTACAGTATATGGACATGTTCGCTAGATTTTTCATGTTTATATGATGACAGTTTTAGAATATGGTGATATACTTTTGAAAGGCTGTTGGTGGAAGTGGTAGTAACTTAATAGTAAATTATTCACATTTATTTCAAATTAAACAAAACTAAAGTGAAGAAAGGACACATGCAAGGCTATTAGAGTAAAAATATCTAAAGTAAGATATTAAATATTGTTGGATTTGCTGGTGATGTAGCAGTTGCATTAATTCTGGATTACAATTTTTAGGCTAAATATGGTTCACTGTACTTTGTTTCTATTGCCTCACAGAAGTATAGAATACAGGTTATGAAACCATTAGTTTTCAACCCTAGTTTGTGGTACTTGTTGTAAAGGCACTGGTGATATACCTCAGTATAACTTAATGTCAGAGACTTCTGACTTAATCTGCAGTTAATTTGTTTTGCAGCATTGTTATAAATTCCTGTGGCTCATTGTAACTGATGTTTTGCTGCAACTTCAGATAGTACTCCACAAGTTTTTTTTTTTAATCTATTTTAATGAAACTAAACTTTGCCATCTACTGTAGAGAGAAAGTGCTGTGATATAAGGAAGCATTGCTCAAGGATATTCATCTACATAATAATCTCTTCATTTCAAGAGGCACAGAAGTAGCCTTTGCAACCAGTAAGCAAGTGAGCTGTTTGGTTTTATGAATTGTACAGCTCATATCTTCTGACAGATCATAAATCAGCTTTACAGGTTTCAAGAACAAATCCCAGAACTTTATATATATATATTACTGTGCATTAAGCAAAGTGAATATTCCATTAATGCTCTGTGAAATACTGTGGACTGTTACTGTCATTTGCAGAAAAAGGCCACCCATGCATTTTTGTAATTTCCCAAGACTCACTACATATATTTTTCCTTCTTTTACCTAATTGTACTGTCTTCTTTCTTTCCAGAAGTATTTATTTTAAATGTCTTTTTAAATATAAATATATCTTCTGATGGTATGTTTTATTTGCAATAATTGAGATTCTAAACAATGACAAAAGTTTGTCCAGGCAGTTCATCGGAGAAATGTTATTTCACCCCTATGGAGTAAATTTGAAATGTACTATTACCTATATACAAATACAGTGTACCTCTCTCCTCCCTCATATGTGAGGGAGCTGAAAGATGGGATGAGGCAGCAGAGCTTAACTTATGTTATACGGTGATTTAGTGTAATGGTGGCTACTAAGCTCCATATTATAAACATAGAGTTCCTCCCAGTTTTTAGACACTTAGCCATGTAGAGGACTGATGAAGTCATTCTTTGGTATGTCTTAAACTGAGGTCCTTTCCACTTAGATATTGAATCCCTTCGCATTGTTTCTAAGTGTACGTTTCTTAAAACTGGTGTCTTGTCTAATTCTAATGTGAGGTTGCTCAGTCTTCCCAAACCTAAAATTCCCCTTTAATTCAATTGGTGAAAAAGTTTTTCACTTCTCCACTTGATCTGTAGTGGTGCTGCTGTCCCATCAAAGCAGTTGTAGAGTATGTTACCCAAGTGGGCAATTGCGCTTTAGTGGTAGATGAAGTGGGTCCCTCCTATATGGAAAGCACTTTAGGATGAAAGGTGTGCATGGTGAATGCAATTAGGAATATGAATGCAATAATAATTATAATTAAATTATATTTTTCTTGTGGCTAACTCACAGTATTTATCTTGTGGTTGATTGTAAAGAAAATTGATTTTTATAACTTGTCTTGAAATTTGTTTGAGGATAGTTCCTGTCTGATCTTCTTGTGTTGACATTGTTTTAATTCCAATATGTGAAGGTTCTCTTTATTATCTGCATACACAGTGAAAACAACTACTTAAGTAGAGAATATTTGGAAATATGCAACAGCTTTTGAATTTTTATGTCCTTTACAGTATAGTATGTTTATGTGGAGAACTGACACAAATACAGACAACACAAATAAGCATGGGATTGAATATGCATAGAGTAGCCTAAAAAAGAAGAGTTTTGTGCTATAATTACAAGATTAAGATTAGAAAGATCGTGTGAGAAACATGATCATAGCTGGAGAAAAGAAAAACTGATGACTCCCTGGAAGACAGGATGATGAAATAAAGACATTTTCTGAAACACATTGTGGAAGAACATTGGCAATGGTTAATTTTGTTCAGTATTGCTAATATGCAGTCTCACACCATGCCTGACACCTCCACAGACTAAGTCCAGGAGTGGATTTCAGATTTTTTAGTGGAGAATTGTTGGAGGGTAGCTTCCTGCAAATCAGTTTCATACCAGAAACCAAAATGATATGTATGGAATTTCCTCACCTCAATCCTATTATAAATTTCATGTTTGCTGTTGCTGTTACCACCACATGCAGAGCCAAAGATGACAAATGGGAGTCTGGTAGGAAATATGCTGAGGTTTATTAGCCCTGAGGACCAAGGGAGAGGTCTGGGGAGAGATAATAGCTGCCAAAGTGAGCAGCTTCTGAGATGATTACTGGGCAGAACTCCCTTATGATGGATGAGAAAGGCAGTCTGAGAAGACACTTTCGATTTATTTTGGGTTTTAGATTAATGAATATTTTTGTCACTGCTCCGTTTTCAGGTGAGTGCAGCTGTCATGAAGGATACTCCCCTGACCCAGTGCACAAACACCTCTGTGTTCGGAGCGATTGGGGTCGAAACGAAGGGTAAGCACTTGAGGCCTTATGACCTTTCTGTTAAAAAGAGACACTCATGTCTCTTTTATAAAGTGCCAAGTGAGAGTGAACTGGCATCATAAAAAAAAATTCCCAAGGATTGCTTTAGAAAAATGTGTAATTGTGATTAATTAATTATAAGATCATCAGTGGATTATGTATTTAAATTCTTATTTTATAGCTTGTATGGAGTTTTCATAAACTGTCCATTTATTTTTGATGATGTAGTTCTATAATGCTTTTTGAACAAAAAATTCACTCTGGAAGACCTGAATACAGATTATCCCATCCAAAGGCCTAACACACAGTGTAGGTTTGTTTGAACATTCCTCACCCCCTCCTGCCATACACTGGGTTATTAATAACATACTGTACACCACAAGGCACTGGCCTTGCTCACAGTAGATAAGACATATTCAACTGGTCTAATACACACACCATCTGGAATGCTTCGCCGCTCCCCAGGTGTCCTTTTGCATTTGAATGATATTCTTAAATAAATAAGCATCATTCAGCAAACTTACTTGTTTACTGAGTACATATTTTTTTGTCTTATGAATGAAAAGACATCTGAAAATGTATATAAAGAAGAAAACATACTGAAGAAAAAAAATAAATATATTTTTTAAATTTAATTAGTCATGTATTTATCCAGTACAATTTCATGTCAAAATAATGAAGCACCTTGCACAAAACCTCAGTAGCAGTGGACCCTCAATCTTCCAGTTAAAAGTCCAGAGTCCTATCCAATACTCCACACTACTGTCAGTGTCATGGCACAATTGATCATACAGGTATGATGTTTCTTGCGGACACCTCAAATCAAAATCTTTGAGGACGTTTCTAGTTTGCTCACAGTGCTACAGTATGCTTTTCTTTCCATAAAGTAGAATGCTTTTTAAAGTCAGAGCTGAGGACATTAATTTAAATTTTGTTTGTAAAGATTTCTTAGGTAATTAGAAATCCATTTTTCTTTCTGTTTAGGGGTGGTTAGGCAGTTAAGAAAGAAAAAAAGACACATTTATGGCATACAAAATTCCATCATGTGTCATATGATATGAAAACATATAAAGGTGCAACCATCTGGAATGTTCATCAAAATGTGTATTGGTTGAAAGCGCATTGCAGTATACTATGGTTCTGTACAGGATGCCAAATTCAGCACTGCACTGCTTTTAGCAGATCAGTAGGTGCCACTAATGTAGCCTTAGATGTTACTGAAATGGTGGTTTCATGTTTTTTTTCTTAGTCTAATAAATATTTGTTGAAAATATAGAAACAAATAAAATACACAGCCAAGCTACTATTTTAGATTCTAATGTGGCTATAAAGTTTTTTTTTTCTGTAAAGGGGATTATATGTCATGAATGGAGATTGGATCATACTTTAGTTTTATAATATGCCTGGTTTCACAGAAATTCTCAGAATAACAATGATTTTTATGGTGTGACTATAAAATAATAAAAAAAATTAATTGTTAAATTGTTAATTTCCTCTGGAGTGAATCCTTAAAGGATTACAGCTGCATGTGGTTGTCAGATAAATTGGTAAACTATTAAATGTTTATTAACTATAGTATTAGCATGATTCTTGAAGAACTGTCTTCCTCTAAATGCCATTAGTTACACCTCTGTTTTGCAAGCGATCATTAAAATTATGGAAAAAAATATTTCAAGCGCTGCATACTGTACCTCTATGGCAATTTGCAATTATCAATTAAATAATTAACAATTTAAATATATTGATATAAATATAGTGCAGTAGTATAGCTAAAATGTGGCTTTCAGTACATGACAAAATCATTCAAATCACTACTCAAAACATTTATTTTAATCTGGCCTCTTTTTCTTTTTTACACATTTATTTGCTTTTAAATATGATCTGTTTTTAAAGACACAATGCATATTTTTATCATTAAAATTTAAAGTAAAATTGGTTCTGATTTAGTTTTCTAATTTTTATACAACATTTCTAATATTTGTGTATACTGTATGTAATTAAAACAATGATTGTGTTAGAGTTATAGAGTAACATCGCATTTGTAACTGTGGTACCAAAATGGTAACAACATCCTCTCTCAACAATGTAATCATTGTAGATAATAAAATTGTTTGTCTGTTACAGTATGATTAGCATACTATGTATGATTACATACGTTTACAGTATGATTAGCGCATTGAATCCTTTCACTTTGTTACATGTTCGTTGTAGTATGCTATTATGCTCCTTCTGTTGACAGGTTCAAGTGATGCATCTTCCAAATAACCTACTGTATACTCCTTGTGTGTTGCAGTCCCTGGCCGTACACAACCCTAGAGCGAGGTTATGACCTGGTGACAGGCGAGCAGGCGCCAGAGAAGATATTCAGGTGTGTTAATGGGAAGTGAATATACTATATATATATACATTTTTTTACTCTACTGAATGTCAGGACTTTCTTCCTGCCCTATACAAATGTAGTGTACATTTTACTCGGCACACAATTTTCTGAAGACATACAAGTAAATAGCCAAAAGTGATTTTCAGGTGAAGACTTCAGGAGCTCTTATTGGGAGGATCATGACAGCTTCTAGCTCTCTCTGTGACAGTGACATACTTTTTGACATGTCATGTTCATGTAGACTGAAATTACAAGCACTGCAGAGTTAAGCACTGCGAATGGGTGACATATCAAAGGTTCTATGTATACTTATACTGTCTGTTGGAGCAAACTGTTTCAATAATTAATAGAAATTGGTTGCTTTTTTTTGTTGTGCTATTCGTCCCAAAGCACTTCACACATACGAGGGGACCCACTTCAGCCACTATTAAAGTGCAGCATTGATTTTTCTCTGTAACGTGCACTGACATTTAACATCTTTGATCCATAAAGGTAATCAGTTTGCGCATTCAGTGTTTGCTTAAAATATTCACTTAAAAAATATGTGGGCATAATTTGTAGTTCAATAAAATAGAACATCACTGGATACTTTTGCAAGGTACTGTAACAATGTAGTGCAAAACAAAGTTCAATCATGTTTATGAATTATGAAAGTATTCGAAGTATGTCCATTATTGAATTATATAAAATAAAAATTAACAAAGGAGAGGACAGCTCACAGTACCAATGCTGTATAAGTGCTGATCTTGTGCGTATCACATTTCACACTAATGTTAACTATGTAATTCAATGATGCAGCTCCACGAATTTTGTGAATTCATATTTCCTATTTTTTTCCTTATTAGTTAGTTTTTCATTCAGTATCTTACACTTTAGGTCATATTATTATATTTACCAAAAAACATGCTGTTCTATTCTTAGCTCAATACTTTTATGCTAAAGACAAATATAGAACCAATTCATTAAAAAAAAATATCTATACACAATCAAGACAGTTAAAGGTTTGGTTCACAATGCAGTTACAGGCATTAATCTTTACTTCATGGGATTACAAATTACCACTTTTAGTGTACTATAAAGTTAATCTAATCTAATGACAGCATTCTGTCTGCAAGCTAACCCTGCCTTGTACTGTATCTATTTGATTGGCACAAGAGTCAATTTTTATTTCTTTTCTTGTGTTCCAGGCCCTAGTTTTGGTTCTGAGACAGTATAGCTTCTAGGGGGATTTCAAAACTCTTACCAAGCTTGCCACAGCCTTACAAATTAGCACATCTTTGTCTTTTTTATTTAAATCCTGAATGGTTTGATAAACTATCATCATTTAACATGCTATTCAGTCTATCAGCATAACTCAGTGCTATATTCTGTTTTTAGGTCTTTATTTAAAGATTTGTTATTTTTTGAGACAGGTTAATGTACTTAACTGCTTTTTCTCCATGGAAAAAGGTGACAGATTTATACCCAGGCAATTACTGTACTAAACAACCTAGTAATGTATACAAAAGAAATTTATGGAAACAAGAAAAGCACTTGGATGAAGTTACAGTGTGAAGGTAAATTATGAAGAGGAATAGGAAAGCATATGAAGAGTATACTTTCAGTGGTTCAGAAATTCTTAGCACTGGAAAATTCACAAAATTACATACATTTTACTGCAGTAACTACATGCTTGAAGATGTCTGTACACTCTGTAAACTATTTTTTCCATTGCATTTGATGGACAATTTGAACAAAGTTTACATGTAGGAAAAAAAAAACAGGTCCTTACTTGAGCAATCAGGGAACAGTTCCTTGCTCATCTGTCATGAATACAGAGCCTCTAACAGCTCTCTATTCCTATTAATTTCTTAAGCATATTACATGTATTTTAAAATAAATCTGCCAGCACCTTAATATTGCACATAGTGAAGGCATAAGGTTTAGACTGGAAAACATAAAGATGTGTGCCTACTGTCTGAGCTTTGTTTAATGCAGATAAAGTGTGATGTTTGTACTGTGTATCATGTAGAAAAAAGATACATGTACTTTGCATAGAAAGTAAGATTACATTTTTACCATAGTACTACCAGTTTTAGTAGCATAACTGTTTTAGTATGGAGATGTTTAGGAAAACACCCTACATATTACTAAAAGATTTTTAAAGAATTTGTAAGGAAAATCAAGCATACAAACATTTGCATTCTCATTATTTTATAGTGATTTAAGTACATTCACGTTTTGAATACATTGCGCAGATGGGTTTTTCAGACTTTTTCACATTTCTGATTAGATAGGTCAGATGAAGATGCTGCAGTGTGTATAGTAGATAAATCTGTCCAATTGCTCATTTCTCTCTAATGCAACAGCCAAATGTTGTGAAACATCAAGGTTATTGTCCTCATGATCCTGAAGTATTGCCTCCATATATCTGTGAAGGATTGGCTTTCTCTGCAAAAAAAATGAATTCCTCTGTTCCTTTTCTATCTTTAAGCAAAATGGCAAAATGTTAATCTTTACATCTGTAGTGGGTATTCACAAGACTCACACACCACCCACCTGGTGCAGAAGGTGTTTTGTGAGCCTCTAGTAATAAACTGAAGGTTAGTTGCCCTTGCTTCACAAGGTCCTAGCAGATCAAGGCCAGACATCTCCTCAGAATGTAACCTGAGCTGTTTCTGTTCACCATGTGATGCACTCCCATGTGGATCTTTAGTAATCCTGATGTTGAGGCACATACAGTACAATATTACTTCCATTAATATGTTTAACGTTTGTGTAGTTCTACATACTACACAAGATACCCATCAATATCCAGAACAATTTTATAGATATCTAATCATATCTAATATAGAGTACAATATTACTAGTAATAATAACATATGAAGCTGCTAGGAAGTAAATGATTATCTCAAAGATATTAAAATTATAAATAAAAAAACCACTGACAATTCTTTATCCATATTACCCCACACACACTTATAGGGGAATAGTCGTAACATTTATAGGCAGGTGTTTTCTTTGCTCCCTATACTGTGAAGTAACATTACAATGAGTAATAAACAAAGCATGGCAGGAATTATAGCAAAACAAAGATTTATTTACAGACAGATACAAATACACACATGCTAGTACTGTATGATTGTTGGTTATTTGCAAGAAATGTAAGTACCTAGGCCCTGCATTATATAGATCCTGGAAACCTCATCCCTGATAGTAATCCTTAGAATGGATCCTAAACAAAGCTTTTTCCCTACTCTAAATAGTGCATTAGCATGCAGCTCAGTTTTTTATTTAGCCTGGTAGATACCACAAGTAAAGAATATTTTCACAACTGTAACGCAAAGGTCCCTTACCTAAATCATAAAATTGGTCTCTTCTGGGCACAAATTACCAGGCTTGTTTGTTAGTCTGACTTCCTCTTCTTCTTCTATTCAGGGACACAGGGAAACCTGAGCCTTGGCAAGCAAAGGGCGCAAGGCAGGGTACTCCAAAAATGAGACATAATGATAGAAACATGTCTAACTTGGGGCTCAAAGATTATGAGTCTCATGCTTTATGGACTGACCTAGTCAGATATCACTTAATACATAACCGTAATATTTTATATTGAGCTGGCGTCTTTAAGGCCAAAGCAATGCAAAGCACTTGAAAGGACTTCATTTAATACATGTAATAAAAATAGAAAACACGCACATGATTGCAAATCAAACAAAACTTCAAGATGAAAAATATTTCAATTAGATAATGCCACATTTTATTTTTAATTTATTTTCAAATTATTTAGAAAATTCCAACTGAGGGTGAATCTCTGGTGAAAGGGGTTAAAGAGTTCCAAAATCGGGGGATGCTGTAACAAATGGCAGCTTTTTGCTTCCTTTCATCTGCAATCCATTCCAGGAATACACAACTTAAACCAGAATTAAGACTTTTTAATGTATGCACGGGCTGATAAAAAGTAGACAGACATTTCAGTTAAAGAGTTGGAACCTATACCATTCAGTGCTTTAAATGCGACAGAGTTTTAGAATTTCAGAATTATATACTGGCAGGCAATGCAGTGATACCCACACAGGAGTAAAAATGCCCTTTGTTCCTTTTTGTTAACATTCTAACATTTCCATTCTGCTTTAAGTTTTTTTTACAAACATTTCTTTTGGAAAAAAAATATTGGTGCATTTAAAGTGTGACAGAGCTAGACACCAGTCCTCTAGTGATTATTACACAGAATCCAATGAGGTCCTTAACTCCTATGGAAAGTACAGTATAAACCTAATGTAATACTCCATTCTCCACAGGACACTTGTGTATTTCATTATAATGGCCCTGTCGGTAATGGGGTTTATCTCATTTGAATTCAACCAAAATTATCTCTGACACACACACACTACTGTGTAATTTTGAAATAAAGCAAGACCAATAATATATTCTCCCCAGTCTTATACTAACGCTGTCTAAATTTCTAATTGGAAAATATATTTTTTTGGGCTATATGGAAAATTAATACTCTTAGGATTTCTTTCAAGATTATTTTTTTGTAATCCAAACATGCTTATTGTGTTTAGGTATGATTGTAAAACTAGGTATACAGTAAGGAAAAACTCATATTGGACACAGAAATGAAAATGATTTTTAATTTTCTATGTATTGTTCATGGTACTATATCAGTGCATTAAGTACAAGGTTATTACAAAGTTACATTATGCATCCATTTCCTTGAAACTCAGTGCATTTTAAAAATCTATTAATAAGTACTTACCAGTTTTTAGTGAAAGCATTTTTTGTAACAGCTATACAGTATTTGAACAGCTTTTATAACTTGGTGTTAACTATAGTGTCAGTAGTATCAATTATTAAAAATAATATAAGGAAAAATAGGAAATACTATAAAATGGTAGCTTTAAAAAATTTCACTCTAAGAAAGCCCCAGCAAATCAAAGAAAAAAGGAAGAGGGAGCAATGCATTATACAACTGTCTAATGGGCTCTGTGCTTTAGCTTGGTGACCTCATTACTTACAGTATTTGTTTGCTCATATAGCTTTGAAATATTTATGGACATCAAAGTCTTCACAGCAAGTTTTCATTATTATGCTGTAGTTTGTTATTGTTCCCTTTTCCTGCTAAGTGACTATTTTACATTATATTTTATATAAAATATAATGTATATGTATATTGTACTAAAGTAATGTGCTTTTAACAGTCAGTAACTAAACTTGGCAGTGTCAACATTTCAGAGAACAAACAAAACAGCATATAGATGCAGTTTAAATACTCTTAGTCAACACTTTCTTTTTATTCTTCACAATTTCTCATTTATTATTCAAATGCTGTTCCATTTTTTTGTTATGGTAATATTTGCTGGGTAAAATATGTCATATCCTAAAATTTGCCAAACTAGAAGTTTGACCTTCTCATTTTAAGGTCCAACACTGTGGGAAAATGTTCTTACTGTACTGTACTTAGTGTAACTTCCAAGTATACATTTTTTTTACTATTCAAAAGTATTTTTATCTTCTGTCTGTACAGTTATGAGAACATAAAAGAATTCTGCTTTAAACAAAGTGTCATTCTACATTCTGCAGAGCAAAATGTCCTTGAGCTGTTTTCATTTGTAGGGAACTGAATATTTAAGATTTATTTATTTGCATAATGTGATTTTTGGACTAGTTAAATTGTTCATAGTTTCAAACAATGTGCACAACTCTCATATGGCATTTTTGAGTTATTTATTTTTACCTTCATAAAGAACAAATAAAAAGAAAACAAAGTTATACAATTTATAATAATTGTAGAATAGAAAAATAATCAAAGACCCACATTCCATTAATATTCCATAATATTTTTCTAGAGAGCTGTAAGGACATTTACAAAACTGGAATTGCTTAAACTTCTAGTTATTTAAATTGTTCATATTCAATTACAATATTTATTTTGGAAGAATACTGTGGATACAATAATTCAGACATGCGTTTATTAAAAGTGTATTATGTTGTTGAGTCAAGTTACTTATAAAAGCATTCCCATAATACATTGGAAGACCTTGTGCTTCCAGTCACTATGAGTTGTCCTGTTATAATTTGGTCCCTTATAAATTATTGTCCGTTTCATGTGAACTGACATCTTTTAGAAAATAAACTCTAAAAATGAGACTCTGATGCCTATTCATGATGGGACACCTGTAACTGTACGTGTTTATTTATATCCTGTACATCTTTCCAATCCCAGTGTACTTTGTGTGCTCTTTCAGGTCAACATACAGCCTTGGCCAAGGCTTGTGGCTTCCTGTCAGTAAGAGCTTTGTAGTTCCTCCAGTGGAGCTCTCTATCAACCCCCTGGCCAGCTGTAAGACTGATGTGTTAGTTACAGAGGATCCAGGTGATGTAAGGTGAGTCTGCAGCACTCCTAATTGTTTTATAATTATATAAATCTAATCACAAATTGTTGATAAATACATATAAATGTATGACAAAATATCATATAAATACATATAAATGTATTTATTGAGTAGATTACTGTTTACAGTACACTTTAGTCAAACAATCACTTCCTATCATGTCATCTGATTGTGTCTTCTTTTAAATCCCCATATTATTAACAAGTAACAGCTGTTAGCAGTTTGGATGTTGGCCTTTAATTAAAGGCACAGTAATTTTCCTGCTGGTTCTGCTCACTTTTACGTAGGGATTTTGCTCCACAGGCCTCAGACCAAGACGTTTTGTTGATTTTGAGATACAGAAATGTTTCATAGTCTCGTAGTTTATACCTAACAGGGCAAGAACCCAGTTACAATATGTCTCTATTTTTTAGATAATGGATTTTTCTGTCTTTTCTTTGTCTACACCTAAAACAAGTTGTTCTTCGCAAGTGAAAATTTGTTATTTAAAATGAAAATCTAATATTTCTCAATACACATTAAGAGAAAATCCTGAGATTAACAGATGCACAAAGCAGCCGTTATACAGTATATGTAATCTAAAATGTCTGTTTCTATACATTCACATTGCTTGACTGAATAAATGGATTCTGCAGTGATTTTTTGTGGTGGAATTATGACATGGCAGAGAAAATGACTCTTGAATCTACAGCCGCTGTAAAAAATGACTGATTTATTATCCATGATTTTAGCAGTTTTTGCTTTCTGTTCGGTTTAAGCCTGGCTTTTGAGTTTTACATTTAGCTGATATTGCCCTTAACAGTCTTTTTTTCTCTGTTGATATAGAGAAGCCGTTATATGTGATTGCTTTGCCCAGAACTGATTTCTATATTATTTTACTTATATGTGCCCTTGGAAGACTACAGAATTTTAGTGCTTGGGCTGAAGTTTTATAAACCAGAGGTTCACATCTTTTTGGACAGTGGACCAGTCAGGTTAAAATATGAGAATAGTATGCAGACAGCCCAGCTCCTCATGATTGAGCTCAGACATGCAGCATAAACCAACCAATACTACCTGTACTATGAAAATTATAATTTACAGTAAGTAATGAGATTGTTGATGTTGTTTTTCAGACATTAGATTCTCGACATTATGTTCCATCAATGACCGTCTCAACTCAATTGGACATCTGGCTTATCATGAAGTTTACACTAATATTTAGTTTTCAGTCAGACAAGCACTGAAAAGTGTGTAGGTAAATGCATTAGAAACTTTACTGCCTTGTCCGACAATGCTGGCTAATCTGAAGCAATTTAAAGCCAGACTTCACTGTAGTATTGATGGAAAAGTATGGCTTTAAAGCATGTCACAGGATTGTTTTGCAAGACTTCTTTGCTTTGTTGAATTCGGGCTTGAGAGGATGTCATTGTTGAGGCTCGCAAAATTTGTTAAATTTCTGTTGGGTACATACTGTACAATATGTTGGGATTTTTTTTTTAAATTGTGGAGGTTCTCTCTGATGCTATGGTTCACATTACTTGGAGTCTCTTTTGTGACCAAATCTCTATTTTTTTGATAATACGGTAGCTTCTGTTTTTTTTTTCCTGCAGGTGAAAAAACACTTCCTGATGTTAGAAAGTAGTTTATGGTGATCTAGGCCAATCTCATCACATAGAGCTGCAAAGGTTTCCAAATTCAGAGGAAAGAACTTGATAAAATTGATAGTTTTAAGTATTCCCAGTTTTAGGTATTCACTACTGTTTGTTCTCCACCTCCTTCCTTTACTTTTATTGTGCTGGGTTTCATCTTTTGATGCCTCACAATCATTTAAGATTCTCTGACTTTTTTCTCTTCAACATGCCAGTTAAAAGTCTCTGGTCCAGTTAGGGATTCAAAAAGCCTGTTCCAAGCACGTCGTGGCGAAACCCAAGAGCATCCGTTCACACAGACACCACATAAAAGCTTCCAACTATTTAGTTTTAGAAAATGATATATTACACAAGGATGTTTGTCTGCAAATTACAATGTGAATAGAAATGTAATATTGTTTCGTGCCATTATTGTTAAATTCGATATATGGACGAGGTACACATGATTATATTATGCTTACATTATGATGTTCATTATTACTATTTTTATCTCTGCGGATTATCGCCATTACCCTTGCAGCCACCAGTGGTCTGGATACCACAGGTTGGAAACCACTGCAGTAGACTCCTGTTTTGGCTTACTTGCATATATTATCATTAAGTTTGAGAATGTTATTACAATTCTGCCATCAAAATGAAAGGTGTCAGCTGGTTTTGCTCTGCCCAGCAGTTGTTCTTGGTATGTAGTTCTATTATGTAATGCTTTTCCAAAAGCCATTTGAGACTAAAAGACTGACTTCAATATTTAGATCATGTTTAATCTTCACAAATGGACTTTTCTCAGTTTTAAATTTGTTTAAAACTGTTTAAGTGGCATACCTTTAAAAAACAGTTTATTTTTATTTTCTTTTACAAGTATATAGAAATTTTTGTCATACAGCAATACTGGGCAGTTTTATAAAACATGTAATGTGAAAGGTGTTAAGATGGCCACAACAAATTATTTTACCGAAAGCTATTTATTTATTTTCAGAAGTTATTAACAGTTTGATTAGATTTGTTGACAAAATTTAACACATTATTATTAATTGTTGAGAAAGAACTAAGGAGATGCTACATGTTATAGAGCTTGTAGATGTTGTTTTTTTTCAAATGAATACAGACCTTATAGAATCTTGTAAGCTTTATTTACAGGCTTTGAAATACAAAATCTAAGTTTCGATATTTGACTTATGAAAACAAGATAATTAAAATGCTTATAAGTAGTTAATATACAGACCTAATGCTCCTAACAATTATGTTTGCAAAGGAGTGTGGGTGGCAACACTCCAAATTTAAATGCAACAAAAGCCCAGTACACCAACAAAATAATTTAACACTAAACTATAAACTACATGTAGATTATCTCTCTTGAATTAATCCTTTGCACTTTTCATGATGTGTCATACAGATGGCGACTTTTATTATTACTACCTTCCCATTTTCCTTCATTTGCAAAGCATGGAATTATAGACAATCCCAGGAAAATTAGAGGCTTTATATACAGTATATACTGTATATAAATTCGAATATATAACAATTCCATATTTATTTCACACAAAATAAAAGTCTTGAGTTAAGAAAATTACGCATGGAAACTAAGCCATTAAATACTGTAGATTGTGTTAGATAACCACAGAATATAGACCAAAAAATATGTTTTTAATAAAGTTTCCTCTGTACTGCGAATAAGCTGCTTATCATAGAGAGTTATTTAACTGACTAAATAAAAAGTATTGTGTTGTGGTCAGAAAGGCTGTTAAAAATAATGCCACAGTTTCATGGAGCAGTGGTAACATCAGAAATACATTTAAATGTCTCATGGTTTAATTAAATTTCAAACATGTTCTTAATTATTTTGCTTGAATAGCTTTCTACTGGTTCAGGATTTACATGTGAATTAAGATTTTTAAGATTTCAGTGTGCAAAGACAAAAACAGTGAAACATTTTTGCATTAATTAAAATCTCCTAGTTAGACTTATGAACCCGTAATGAATAGCACAAGAATTTCACACTGTGTTAGTCCCACTGACAGGCTTGAATGTGAATGTGTTGTTCCATGATGATAATTTCAGTGAAATAGACCATGCTTCCTGTTTTGCCATGACAAGTTGAGTATCTACATTATATGGACCTTTATTTTTCATGACCTTCCTCCTGAGGAAACTACACTGTGGCCATTCCAGAAACACAATGCAATCACTTGTTCATGCAAGCATGAGCAATATCAGGGTTACAAGAATTTCAATGACCTCAAAATAATTATTTTCTGGAACAATGGAGGACACAACTTATTACATGTCTTAATTAGAAAGATTGATGCATCGGCTGGCATGAGTCAGGGTAAAGGAAACTGGATTATTCTCAAAATGTGCTAATATCCTACAGTTTTTCAAAGGCTTACTGTAGATGGATGTATTATGCAGAAGTATAAGTACATGCAGATTTCTCTTCACTGATCTGATACACTGTATTTATTTTAAAAAAACATTGAAAAGTGATGAACAACATATGGGTATTTTCTTCAAGTTCCATTAATCCTTTTTGATTTGGTGCAGTTACTTTCTTATGACAGGAAACCAACATTCTGTTTATCCAAACTGGTCAAGGAAAGGCATTGACACATGCCATAGTAAACAATAATGGTCTCTATTATTTTAGGATCTCAACGATAACTTGCCCCTTCCTAATTCTTCTTATTTCATGTATCTAGTGTACATGACACCACTGTACCTGTACCTACACCACTGTGGTGTAGCTGATTGGACTGGTTCTTCTTTTTCACTAGAGTTACAAACAGCTTATAACACCGTAGGTGTGAGAGAAATCTGGAATTGCGAACTGTGGACTTTCGGATTTAACTGATTGCAAACCTAGTTTTACGTTGTATTGATATCCTAATCCCTGTTTATTTCTACCTAATGATGAGACACTATACATTTTTAATGCAATGTAATATAAAACTTCAATTTGAGAATAACAACTACTGAGAAAATTATCCTTAAACTGTGGAATGAACCCATTATGGACATATTACATTGCTGGCTAATTGTGTTTAGGGATATAGTTCATCTTGAGCAGTCAACTAACAGTTTAAATAGTACAGATTAATGTATATTAGAAGCATAGGGTGAGGTCTCTGCTTTCTTGGGCTTAAGTGTCTGTTAGAATGAAGTATTGACATTTTTATGTGAGCTCTTTATACTGTATGAAGTTCCTCGTGATTATGCCATTTTATGTTTATTTTTTTCTTTTTCTCTTTCAAAAAAGAAAATGCTGATCACAAAGAGGGGGAAAGGAAGAGCCAAGGCAATGTGTTGGCATTCTGGGCACAGAACATATTATCTCTGTCTCAGCATGTTGTTATCCATATCTGCCAGGGCTCACTGTCCCATAGTCTAGTGATATGCATGGAAGATCAGCATAATTCTATGGCTCTTCAGAACTGAAGTGTTATTGAAGGTGTTTGAATTCATTAAATGAAACCGCTCATGCTGCAGAAGGGTGGGACTGCTAAAGTCAGCGCTTATCTAAATTTTGCTTCCGATTTGAAGCAGATAAGTGGACCTGTTTTACCAAAGATTCTGGTGACCTAGAATAGAGTGAGCACAAGTGGTTTGTTCTGCTTTTTTTTTTTTAAGAACACTCATACTAGACAGAGCACATAATGGGCCGTGAATAGTATATATGCAGAAGCTAACTCACTCGACACAGTGTGATGGATCTTCCCACTCCACAGATAACTACAATTCATTTATTATGGACACACAAGTGGAGTTTATTAAACTGTACATTTGAAAGTGTTTCAAAATGTCATTTTTCTTTCCACTGCCGAACAGCCACCATCTATCTGCTCCAACATTGTAAACAAGGTGAAGCTAGGTCTTAGAGAAGTGGGGTTAACATACAGTATTTAATGTTGTGAAACTTAGTGTTAATTGAATAGTTTTAAAGGTATCACTTAAAGAGTAAGTAACCACTATAAATGAATAACTATGGGTCACACTTGATCAAACTTGTTACTTCTAATTAACTCTTGTTACTAACAAACGTTTGTTACGTCTAATTAGTTCATAGTTCTGTGATTTTCAATAGAAATAATAACTGTTCCGATGCTGAGTAATGCTAGGAGTTTTAAATCAATAAGCTCATAACATCAACATATTTAAATACCATTTCTTAAGTTACAAAGGCTCAAACAAGTTACTTAATTGACATGGCCCATTTTATAATTGTGTGGAAGAAAGTAGTTGCTTGAGTTCCATAATGCATTGTGTGATATGGAATTTATTGATTGCCTTTTTGGTTAGTAGGGTATTACTGAGGTCTTTGACAGACCAATTACAGTAATACTAATGCAAATAAAGATCATTTAAGGTTAGCAATATCTTGTGGTTACAGTTATTGTGAACACTGGTATTCTGACTGGAAGAATGGAAGGAAAGCAGTCGTGGACGAACTGTAGTCAATTTACCCCACATTGTACCAATGAGACACCCCAAAGGGTGCTATTGGGGCATTCATACAGTATAACAGTTTGGTAAATGGCAAAGTTTTCAGATCATTCAGTTTCTGTAAAAGCAGTGTGGCAAATGGATTAGGGTTCTGGCCTTAGGTAATTGATAAAATTTGTATTTTAAAAATGCAATTGTAAGTCAATTTGGATAAAATTCATTGAAATAATGTTTGAATGGCTGCTGTTAAAGCTTTATAAAATTTCCATCACGTGCTTTTAATTGGCCTTATTGGAGTGGCTAGTGATCACTTTACGTAGCTTAGGTGCTTAGCACTGTTCTGAAGACCTACTGGTGAACAATGAACTGAAACATTATTTTCCATTCAACAATGAATACTTCACCTCTGTTCTCCATGAAACAGATGATTTATAGCATTCTCTTGCAGATAATAAGTTAAGAAATATTAGAGTACTAGATGTAATCATTATAATGAATAAAACTAAAAATCAGAAAAAAAGTATATTCTTCACCACCAGATGTATTTTCATATGAGAAGCATGGAATATCAGTACAGTAGTATGACCACTTATTTAGTTTTAGCGTTATATATATTTTTACAAAATTTTACAATTTTGTTTCAGTTTATGTCTCTACAACATTTGTACCCGTTTTATTTTAACTTCAGCTGAGAAGAATTCTAAATTTCTACTGTGACATATCTTAATGAAGCCCTTCACTTAGACCTATAGAAGGCATAGATAGTCACCTCAGCGACAGTTCAAATCGAGAAACTCCAATTTAAATAGAAAATGTGTCTGAAACACCTCATTTTGTGGCAGACAAATGCCATCTGGGGACATACAGTATGCACAAATTGAGGTGGTAATCTGATGGTGAAACAGGCAGTATCTATTTTATAATGTACAATACAACAGGAAAAGAAAATCTGGAGTGTGATTTATGAATAGATTAAATTAAATGAGGGCCGAGGGTTTAAACACTCACCATAAACGTACCACACCCAGAATGACAGGGATTGAGAATTTATCTCCTTCAGTTTCGATTTGTTGAATATGTGATTAATGACGGTAACTATATCTGTGCCTGGAATAATACCAAACTCGAAGAATTCCAGGGGAAATTTGGTCAGGAGATTAAATTAATCTGCTGCGAATGATGCAGGGATGTAAACTGAAAGAAAATATTTTTTTGTCCAGCCTTTTTTCTAAAAAAATCTCAGGGAATCTGTTTCAACAATGTGGCTAATTCACTTATATCAGGCACCCACAAGCCACAAGTGTTTCCTCGTTTCAGTTGTAAATACACATTACCTTAATTAGCTCTTATGTCTCCCATTCTTTGCTTAATCTGAAGAGGTCTTTTGTGAGATGGCATGAGTTTCTTTTTGGTGATGTACCTGTACTACACAAACTGTAGACATGACCATGTACAGTAGTAATATCTCTACCAAGGAACATTTCATGAGTCATCACATGTATTTCCAAATTACAGAATAATTGCTCTGAACACATGTGGAAACTCAGTCCATTTTTTAAAGTCCATTTTAACAGTGCCTATTTGTGCAGAAATAAATATTTTAATATTTTCCTGACTCAGGCAGCTGTCAGCTGCTGAAGACATCTGGACCGGCAAATTGACTCCTGGTGGGAGCAATTGAATTTCCAGCATTTGAAATCTGTCACACCATCACAAAATATTAAAAATGACACTTTTCTATTGTTTTGCTTTAAGGGAATCAACTTTGGTTTTTAAAGGGAAATTATGTCATGTTATTTGCTAAACCGCTTTATACCATACGGTGTCGCGGGAAGCCAGAACCTACCCGGCAAGCAGCGAGCACAAGGCAGGGTACACCCTGGATGGGGCGCCAGTCCATCACAGGGCAAGAGCAAGTCAATCATACATGGGGACAATTTGGAGGCCACTGTAAAGGCCAAGTGAGGAAATTTGGCCAACACAGCGGGATAACTCCCTACTCTTATCGAGAAATGCCCAGGGATCTTAAATGACCACTAAGAGTCAGCACCTCGCTTTATCGTCTCATCCGAAAGATGGCGCCCACTGCAGTATAGTGTCCCCGCCACTATACCGGGGTATTAGGACCCATACAGACCACAGGATGGGTGCCCTCTGCTGGTCCCACTAACACCACTTCCAGCAGCAACCATAGCTTCCCAGGAGGTCTCTCACCCAGGTACTGATCGGGCTCAACCCTGCTTAGCTTCAGTGGGTAGCCAGTTGAGAGCCGCAGGATGATGTGGCTGCTGGCCAAGGGAAATTATAATTCAAAGAATAAAGTTGTCTTTATTTTTAGCAGATCAGAACACTTACGCATCATAAAATGTGCACACTGATTTCGCAAACGTAATGTTTTTAGTATTGTTTAAGAAAAGTATCAAATTAAAAAAATAAAACCTTTTAAAAATTCCTTTACTGACATACATTTGTGTTTTCAGAGATTTTTTTTGAAGTAGTTTAAGGATTGAGAAGAATTGAATGAAATGACTGATTGGCTATTTGAAGCAAAGAACCTAATAAAAAAAGAGAAATTGCTTTAATCAAAATAACCCTCAATGTTAATTGTTGAATTGTAGTCTAGTGGTGAGAAAATAAATTATTCACAATTTATTAATGCAGGATCAATATTTGATGCTGGATTATGAACGAAATAATAACTTTAACAAAAGGCATCAATTGTAGTGTTGAATAATTGAGTTTATGTGTAATAAAAATGTACCATCTTATTAATGTATTTATAAGCCCCACTGGCACTAGAATTTTGAGTCAGGTAAATCATAATGTTTCACATGCAATGTATGCTCTTAATTATGTAGAGTATTTTCAAGTTTTACAAAAAAGCTTTATCCGTTTACCTATATAACTGCCCCACTAGACACAAACTGTAACTCATTACTCGTCTTTACTCGTTACTGGGCTGATACTACACTTATCTGCTGATGTCTGGAATATGAATAGAATTAATAACTTCAGCTGTCTCTGTGGGGCAGAAAATAAATATATTTATTATCTTTAGATGCATCTGTTAGCAGTAGATGATTAAAGCACAGTCTGCAGAGACATGTGAAAGCATTCTACAGAATGAAATGTGTCAGAGCAAAACAACCAGTGGTTTGAACTCCAAAAGTGTGCTGCTGCTGCTGTATCTCCAGATTAAGGTTACAAAACACTATCATTTTTAGTTAACCGCATGACATTCAGATGCATATTTGACAGACAATTTTTTTATTCAGTTTTCTGGGCACAACAGGCATTGTCAAGCTCAAATAGATTTTTTTTTTGTCCGTCGAGATCAAAGCATTTTGCTCTGTTGTACTAAATGCATGAAAGGTTGATTAGCATCTCATGTCGCAATTCCTAAAAATTCCTTGAATCATTTTTAAAAATTATGTTAACATCCACCCTTAATAAATTTTATCCAGGTAAGTAGACCTTGCGTTTATGTACTTTTCCATAGTTTTACAGTGATCACCTGGAAACTGATAGGTCTGCTGTTTTACTCCTGTTTCATCACCATGCTTTACAAACACTAGACCATATACAGTAACAGATGGAATACACCATCTACTATTATATACATTCCCTAGAATCATGGTATTGTACGTAATGTTATTCCTATAGTCCCTATAGAAAAAAAAAACTACATAAATCAGTTCTTTAGTTTAACTAACTAACATATATGTTTACTCCCTTGCACTTGCTTACAGTTACTTTATTGATCCCGTGAGGGAAATTGCAGTGCAACAGCAGCTTTACACAGACAACACAGCTACAGTGTAACGAATGATACAATAATAATAATAGTATAATACATACAATACAGTCAGTACAGTGAGGGGTGCACTAAAAGAGTTACTCACAGTCCGGACACACAAAGAACAAACTAGAACAGAACAGTATGCAGAAAAATCGTATAACACATATGAATATAAGTATAGATGTAATATAGATATAAATAGATATAAATATAAATGTATTGCACGGGTCCCTGGCATATATTGCACAAAAAACGGTTGTGTACGTGAAAAGAAAGAGAGCAGATGTAGCAGTAGATGTGTAGATGTGTTTAGTCTAGAAACAGGTCACTGTCAATGTTGCCTCTGCTCAGACGCAAGGTGGATGTGTTGTACAGTCTTATGGCAGAAGGCAAGAATGACCTCCTGTAGCGCTCCCTGTCGCACCGTGGATGAATCCGTCTATTGCTGAACGTGCTCTTCATTTCTACAAGCCTGTCATAGAGGGGATGGGAGATGTTGTCCATGATGGCCTCTAGTTTGGAGACCATTCTCCTCTCAGCCACTACCTCCAAGGGGTCCAGGTCAGACCCAATGACAGAGCTTGCTCTCCTGATGAGCTTGTTCAGCCTTTTTGAATCCATTGTTTTAATCCCAGGGCCCCAGCATACCACTGCGTAGAAAATGGCGCTCGCTACCACCGACTGATAGAACATATGTAGCATATGTAGCATATGTAGCATACTCAAGAAGTAAAGTCGGCTCTGTCCCTTCTTATAGATGGCCTCGATGTTCTTAGACCATTCCAGTCTATCGTCGATGTGGACTCCCAGGTACTTGTACGAGTCCACCATCTCCACGCCACTCCCATGGATGTAGACAGGAGTAGGTTTGACCTTTTTCCTCCTGAAATCTACCACCAGTTCCTTTGTCTTTGTAACATTCAGTTCCAAGTGGTTCTCCCCACACCACTCCACAAAGCTGCTGACCAGTCCTCTGCACTCCTCCTCCTGCCCACCCTTGATACATCCCACAATTGCAGAGTCATCTGAGAACTTCTGCAGGTGGCATGACTTTGAGTTGTACTTAAAGTCCGAAGTATAGAGGTTGAAGAGGAATGGAGAAAGGACTGTCCCCTGAGGAGCGCCTGTGTTACTCACTACCTGTTCAGACACACAGTTCTGAAGTCTCACAGACTGTGGTCTGCCAGTCAGGTAGTCAGTGATTCACGAGGTCATGGAGGCATCGACTTGCATCTCCTCCAGCTTCCTCCTTAGAAGTAAGGACTGGATGGTATTGAAGGCACTGGAGAAGTCGAAAAACATGATCCTTACAGTGTTGCAAGCCCTGTCCAGGTGTGAGTAGGCCCTTTGCAGCATGTAGATGATCGCATCCTCCACACCAATATTAGGCTGGTAGGCAAACTGTAGGGTGTCCAGTGATGAGCTAACCAGGGGTCTCAGGTGGGATAAGACCAGCCTCTCCAGTGTCTTCATAACGTGAGATGTCAGTGCAACTGGTCTGTAGTCGTTGAGGACAGAGGGGCGCCCTTTCTTTGGTACCGGGACCAGGCATGATGTCTTCCAGAGCACAGGGACTCTCTCCAAGCGCAGGCTCAGGTTGAACAGTCGCTGGAGCACTCCGCTCAGCTGATCAGCACAGGCCCTCAGAACTCTGGGACAGACGTTGTCTGGTCCTGTGGCCTTACCCTGGTGCAGCCTCTTCAGCTCCTTCTTCACCTGGTCAGCCGTGATGGTCAGCCTGGCCTGGGGGATGGTGCTCATAGCGCTTTCAGTGCTGCAGGTGTTAATGGCAGAGGTGTTGGAGAGTGGCAGTTGTGGGGGATAGGGGGGTGAGTAGCTGTCAGGGGTTGTAGCTGTAGGCGGCCATGATTGTGGGGGGATGGAGGAGGTGTTGGGCAGTCTCAGCTGTGAAGGGTTAGGGAGCGTGTGGCTGTGGGGGGATGGGTGTTGAGCCACATGGGGCCCTGAATCAAACCTGTTAAAAAAGTGGTTCAACTTGTTGGCCATCCCCAGGTTCCCCTCCGTTGCACCCCCAGCCTGTTTGAAGCCAGTGATCTCCCTCATGCTGCTCCATACATCTCTCACCCTATTCCTTTGCAGCTTGTCCTCCACCTTCCTCCTGTAGGCGTCCTTGCTCTCTCTTAACTTCTGCTTTAGTTCCCTCTGTACACGCTTGACCTCTTCCTTATCCCCCCTCCTAAAGGCTCTCTTCTTGTCATTCAGCTGAGCCTTCAGGTCGCTGGTGATCTAGGGTTTGTTATTGGGAAAGCAGTGTACGTCTTTGGTGGGGATGGTGTTGTCTACGCAGAAGTTAATGTAGTCAGTGACACAGTCCACCATGCTGTCTATGTCGTCCCCATGTGGTTCGCACAGCACATCCCAGTCGGTAGCCTCCAAAGCACCACGTAGATCCTCCATAGCCTCCTGAGACCATCTCCTCACAGTCCTCATGGTCGCAGGTTGGCGCTGGACAATAGGCGTGTACAGTGGTATAAGCAAGACAAGGTTGTGATCTGATCTGCCAAGGTGGGGAAGGGCTGTGGAACTATATGCATCCTTAGCATTGGCATATAATAAGTGCAGTGTTTTGTTTTCTCTGGTCGGGCACTTAACAAACTGGTGGAAAGTAGGCAAAGTGGTGGAAATAGGTACGTGGTTAAAGTTCCCTGAAATAGCTATAAAAGTGCTAGGGTGCTTTGTTTGTAGCCTGGCTGTGACTGTGTGTATGATGTCACATGCTGCCTCTGCGTTTGCCTTAGGTGGAATGTAAACAACAACAAAGATGGCGCATGTAAACTCCCGCGGCAGATAGTATGGACGCAGTCCTATGGCTACCAGTTCGATGTCCGGGTTACAGACACGCTCCTTAACATGAGTATGTCCAGGATTACACCATCTGTTGTTGACAAGCACCGCGAGCCCCCCTCCTTTCCTCTTACCGCTCTCGGTGTTTCTGTCCGCCCGCACCGTCTGAAAGCCGCCGATGGTAACGTTCGAGTCCGGAATAAGTTCCTGCAGCCATGTCTGGGTGAAACACATGATACTGCATTCACGATACTCCCTCTGGCTCCTCACCAATGCTCCCAGTTCGTCCATCTTGTTCGCTAGGGACCTCACATTTCCCATGATGATCGAAGGAAGGTAGGGTTTAAATCTCCTTCTCTTCGCCTTTCACGTCGCACCAGCCCTACAGCCTCGGCTTCTCCTCCTCAGCTCCTCCAGCACCGATGGCTTCTCTCCAGTGAATAGAGCCGGATGCGCTAGCGCGATCAGTTGGCCCTGCGTGTAGACAATGCCTCTGTATCTATCGGCATTGCAACCCGATAGGAACAGAGGTCCGAGTATCAGAAAAAATAAGAAAAAGTATCTCAGCTTCCTTGTATCCATCATGTTGTGATCTCAAATCTAGTTGCCGGCAAGGGTATGATGAAAAAACACTAACACACTAGCACTAACTAACTGAAAGAAACAAAAAGACAACAAAGAGACACAGAGCTGCTGTAGCAGGCTGCCACTAACACGGCGCCATCTTGATACTGATTTGGGAAATTATTAAACTCTTATATATGTTTCATTATGCATCATCTGTTGACCTCCTCATGTTTTAAGTTGCCCACCATAGCTGTCCCCTTTTCTGGTTCTTCTTCCAAATTTCTGCCACGATTTGAGTTGCTTTTGTTTTTTTACTGCAAAGTGTAATGCAGGATCCCGTCATTCTAGCTCTGTATGTCCACCACAGTGATGAGTGGTTTGAGGGTCCAACCCTTTTTACAGCAGTGTAGCCTGACTTTGACAAGTTTCATAAACTAAGAGATTAGAAAATATACAGTATCTTAATACAGGACTATACAGCTATCTGTGGCTGATAACTTTGATTTTATATATTGTATGTGATACTAAACAGGGAGCCTGTTTAGATGGTTCAGCATTGTGAAACAGCAATATCTTATATTCAGATTCCTGCATTTCATATCTGTCTACATTGTGTAGGAAAATGTCTGGATAATTCAAAAGAGATGTTTCTTTGTATAACCTCTCTTTAAAGATTACAGCCACATCGACCACTCTCTTCACCCAGTCAGAACAAGTAATTGAGGATGATTTAGTGCGTTCAGAAGATGCTAGCTTGCTTATGCATGGGGTAGCAAGCAAGACAGAAGCAGAGGTTGGATTCAATTAGCTCTGAGGAACATATTTCTGAAAAATCATTCCTTTCTAGCACTGATAATTGTGTCCCATTTACCAAAAACCTAGATATACCTTACTGCTTATATCTAGACATTTTATTGATGGAGAAAAAAAAACATCTAAAGGGGAAATAATCTTGGGAAAATATAAAGCAATGAAGAGTCAAATTATCATTCAGGTGCTACTGTATGTACTTAAAGTATTTCAAAACCTAACAATTAAATGCTAAGTAAAATAATAATGGGAAGTAATTTATAGCCAAGCCTAGAGTGTTGCTTAGCAGCATTGTTAATCAGTTAAAGAGTGCTGTAATATGTAGGAAAATATGTACCTTCCTTTGGCTTAAATGATCTTGACACACTTATTTTTTTTTATCTTTGATATACGCATAAATGTCATATTTTTGGTTTTGTTTTCAAAGAAACTGTTACGTACAGTACATGACATTATATAGTACAAGCTATTTTTCTTCGTGGCAGGAAGAATATGTGAAAGTTTTCAAATTGAATGACCTTCTATCTGTCCCGGATGTAGATTCTTCTGTGCTTGCATACTGTATTTAGATAATTACTCATAACGTTCCGGAGACAGAGGCCCTTAAATGAACAAACAGAAATGTACTCTTTGTGATTTGTGATGAAATTGCTTCACCTTGAACTGTAGCCCTGCAAAATGAACCTGTCATTTGTGTTCCATAAAACACAACCAAAGGGGATATTTGGGCCAATTATATGCACCCACATATGAAACATTTTGGGCATTTAACAATGTGTAAAACTGTACAAAGACAACACACATGACAATATTACAAACATGAACGACGATACATCTTATCTACTATATCATATATGTATATATATACTATATCATGATACATTTTCACAGTGAAACCTGCACAAACTGTCAGAATTAAAAGATGATAAAGTTAGTATTGATTATCAACTTCCTGAGCATTACCACATCCCTGGCTGTTGATATTAAGTATAGCCTCAGAATAGTCTTTTGTGAGATATCCCACAACCTTTCCTGTGCAGTTGCAGTCATCTGGTAAAACTGTCATGTTTTGGTTATGTCCTCCCCTCTTCATGGCACAGGCACATTGGTCTAACAAATGTTTGCCTCAGATATAATAATCTCAGCTGTCTTGCAAAAATGCAAAAACGTTTGCCAAAAGGACTATGTCAAAATATTACTGAGCAGCGATATTGGTTTCAACAAAGTCATTCTTATATTTCCGGAGATTCCTTCCCACATCCTGACTTCTACCATTGGACTGGTTCACTGTTGAACACAACTATCCACATACATTTCACCACAAATGTATTCATACATCTTGACACCTAACATATTTGGTTAGGACTATCAAGTTCAAATGTCTTAACCGCTTTCTTTTCGGATACACAGTGATGTTTGATTTAGATGATAACATAAGACAGTGATAGCTACCCCTGACCAGTCTCCAACTGAGTAGATCATTTTCATGTGTACAGTGAGCTACAGCCATTCTGCAGGTACAAGCATTATTTTTTTCCTGGGCTTTCTGTTTTCTGGTTTATCTGAATGAGCCTATTGCTTCTTGAAGCTAATATCTCATAGACTGGGCAAATCCTGTCACATGCAAGTCATCTTGCTATAATTTATGTCAATAACAATTGAGTAGTTTTAATTCAACTCAGATAAAACTGAGTGAATGGAGTTTCTGTGAAATCATATGACCTGAGTTCTATATTATGATATTCAGAGGAAAAATACTACTTGAGTAATAAACTTATTATATAAGATGTAAATTACACTATTTATGTAAATAATGGGTTGTACAAACCTAGACCCTTGCATTTACATCGTACATCAATATAAAGGCCAATTGTGCTACTGAAAAATACACATTATATATGAATAAATAGATAACAAAATATGGACAAACACTAATTTAATGCTTTGCAATGAGTACTTGCTTAATCCAGACATAACACATGCCATTTATTTGTTATTAATTACTGACAAGTTCACATTTGGAAGACACAGGAGTTAGCAGTTATCATACTTGGTGTTTAATAGTAATTTGATGCTGAAAGGAATCTCACTCTCCTCTGACTTCTGCAGCAGTTCCAGCACCACAGTTTCATTAGCCAGCATGCATTAGTGCTGAATGACTTTTAACCATGAGCGTTCCATCTGTATTTAATTAAAGAAAATTAAATACAGCAAATGGTGCATTTACCACAGTGAGCATCCATGTCTGTAAAAATATATACTCTGTAAAATTGTATGCAATGCTAAAAAGAGAAGAAAAGAAACGCAATGTTTCAGCTGTGGAGCCAAGAAGTTGTGTTTCTTTTCTTCTCTTTTCAGCATAGAATAAACCTGTACTTGTTCCTTTGCAGACTACGCATGCTGACACAGCTACCTACTTGAACTACTTTGTAAAATGTCAGGTGCTAGCTAGTTACTTGCTCCCTAAAAAACAAAAGCAAAAGTCTAAATACAATTTAGAACTTTCACATCTCTGTTTTCTAGCAAAGAATTAAATTATTGGATTTATTTTCTGCCAGGATAAAATATGTCTTCTGATTGCAGTACATTTACTTCATGGGGGGTACTCTGTGGCATTGACTTTCTAATCCTAAGGTCAAATTTTGTTATAATACGTGATAACACAATACAGCAAATGGGTCACCCAATTAAGAGAATTGTATATTTTACATCACTGACCAAGTTAAGCTGAAATTCTGTCACTAACTAGCTGAGCTCTTTTTTCTGGTTCTAGCATAGTCAAAATAGATGTTTTCATTTGAAATAAAATTTGATAGGAGAACTAGGAGAAAAAGCCAGCATTGCTTTTATCAGAAATTAAGTTGTTTTAAGAAAAAAAACCTTGAGAATTCTAGGATCAATGTGCTACTAATAGCAGAATGTGCATAATTGGGGAAAATGGCCTTCTACCAAGCATACCATCGTGGTTTAAAGTAAGAAAACAATTTCTGGAACATAGATTGGATACCTGCTTTGTTACCATAGAATGGGCTACAATTCATCTAAGCTAGTGTTTGTATGCCCCTAAACTAAAATCAAATCAAGAGGAATGCAATTTGCCTAGAAAATTGCAAAGTCAAAGGTCTCTTTTTATTAAGCAATAGAGATAAAAGGTTGGCATACATGTCGCCAAACTTGTTTCCCCATCTATAGGTTTTTAGATACTGCTGCATGCTGGACAGAATTGATGGGATGCACAGGAAAACAATGGATGACTGGCTTGCTTCAGATCACAGATTCACCTCTCCACATGAGTGTGAGCTTCAGCCTGTGGGGGGCTTGGCTTTGTGCATCACTAGCCATAATTCTGCATCAGAGGCTGGAAGACTACAGGGAGTAAAGCTTAACTTGCTTCTACTGCAGGAGAGAACAACACTGTCTAAGCACTTCATAAATCTCCCAATCAATGGTTCTCTCTGCAGAAGAAACTGTGTTCAAAGGGCATTGTTCTGTCAATAAGAAACTGCCAATAAACCAGACCAGGTTCTGACAGCCAGCATAGATGATAAATGGCTGACTTAACGTGATGAAGCAAATTGATTATTGCATTCTTGGGCCACAACTTATTCATTTTTGGGGAATAAAAAATGAGCGATTCATTACTGGGTTTCAAGTCGATTTTTAGATACCTTGCAGCAAGAACATTACATATTCAGGACCAGTTCATTTCATCACTCTTTATTTTTCATTTAAGCTTTATGTTAAATGAATAGCAATATACTTTGAATGGTGAGATGTGTGAAATGCTGTATGCTTTGCAAGCCATATCTGTGGCATGCTTTTCAAAGAAAAAAATAATGATCTGATACTACAGAACTTTGTTACATGCTTAATTATGTCTCAGTTTATATTGTGATGGCCATGGTGACAAAGTAGTGATAGTACTGTACCATTATCCTGAGCAGATATATTATAAAAGGCTTTCAGTTTTTTGCAACATGTAAATAGCTGTGTTACACTACAGTATGACCTTCTACATAATTCAGTGTTTCAATGGAGGCATCTTCCAGTATTTATAAGTGTCTTAATGTTAGGATCGAGATGGAAATGGGCTTGAATGGATGTAAGAAAAAGCTTTTCGTGACATCCACTGTAAATAAACCTAACTATGGATTGAAAAACGGCTTGTCACATTTGAAGTGAGAGTAAAGTTTGCAAGTATTAGAAGTATTAAAGAAACACAATCGGGAAGAGCAGCATTCATCAACTTCAGAGCAAAGCAATAACAAGTTAGTAATAGTCAAAAGCAGCATTATAAGTTTTGGTTTCCTTGAGAGGTAATTAATCTCCCTTAAGGAAAAAGACCAAAGAGATTAATAACAGGCAGTTTAAAGTCAGTGCTGAGATCACGCAAGAGACTCTAACGTCTGCAACATCTTTTAATAGTGGGACATTCCTGATGGTTATATTACATTAATACAGGGGCCAGTGTGCATTACAGCTACATTTATATTTGCCCTTTTCATGAATACTAAGCAAAAAAGCCACAAGGGAAAGCAACCTGCATAGTTTGACTAATAACTCCATACCTAATTATACATATCCGTCTAGTTGGGGTAATGAGTTTCATAGACCATTAATCTCTGACAAATCCTATTAATCGTGCGTGTTACTAGAAGGCTACTTCAGTAAATAAAGAGGAACCCAGCCCAGAAGCTAAGAATATGGAGTATTTATAATGTTTTTGACATGTTTTCTATTTCTCCCCAGGACATTTTTCAGAGGAATAATCTATGTGCTGGTTTGTTGAGTTTTATGATTTTCCAATGCTTGTGCTTTGCCCCGCATGCCTGCAGTATTTTAGAGTAACCATTTCTAAACCAGCATAGCCTGGTTTTCTTTCCTATACAGATTGATGTATCAATTTACAACATTAACAATTTTTAACTAAGTTCATGCCTACTGTACACGTACACAATCTCTCTGTTGTGTCCATATGTGCATAGTTATTTATCTAGCCAAGGCATCAGCAATGTTTCAGCTGTAGAAGTAAAGAAGCATGATATGCTACCAAACCTGAAACCTTTCCTTCTTGAACCATAAAGGGGCTGATCCCCTTCACACTCATACAGCAATTCTTATCGATCCCATGCATCTACTGTATCAAGACATCAACAGCACAATAATGTAAGGTCTGGAACCATTTGGTTTTTTAGTAGTTAAGAAATTTGAAGAGCTCGTCCAGATGTTTAAACTTGTCTTTTTGAATCCAAATAAGGGTGAATGTAACATTAAACATGAGAGTTTTTCCTCAAATCTTTTAGTACAGTCATTGTCCGAGGAAGCATGTTCCTATTTTTATGTGTGCTGCATTTCAGTGCTTCCTGGAGCACAGTTTCCACAGAATAGTTTTATTTTAATCCTTTATTTAACCAGATAAAGCAATTGAGAACAAATTCTCATTTACAGTGATGACGTAGAAGGTATTATGCAGCATTATTATATGCTTTTAAACAGTGGGCCACTTACTGGAGCTATTTCAGTAAGTACCTTGCCCTAGGGTACAACAGCAGTCCCTCTCAGAATTTGAATCCACTCTAAACAGGAATCCAGAGCCCTAACCACTGCTCCATTTGTAGAATAGGTCGGATAGATTTATAAGTATCCTACTATATTTTACTGATTATATGACAAGCCTTTAACAGTGCAGCCCCATCAATGTGCAGTGCACTCTAACTGGCTATGCTGTGAAGCCCACTGTATTGCTCTGTTGATATAATATTTGGTAATATTGCTTTTGTAGATCTTGCAGAAAAGGCCCAGGCACTTTTTCTTGCTCCTCACCATTTCCTGTTTTTTTAGTGTTAATAATAATAATTAATAATAATTGATTACACTTATATAGCTTTTTTCTGGACACTCCACTCAAAGCGCTTTACAGGTAATGGGGACTCCCCTCCACCACCACCAATGTGTAGCATCTGTTAAGGGGTCATTAGACACTGTGCGGAGGGACTTTACACACAAAGCTATATTTTGGATACTGTATTATATTTGATATTATATTTATTTATTATATTTTATATATTATATTTTATATTATCCTTATAGTTTCATAACATTTGCAAAGGGAGTGCGGCCATAGCTCTCTAATGCGTGCACTCGCTAAGAAGCTATAAAGCATAACAGGAGTTTAAACCATCTGGATGGGCAAAGACACATGGCTATTACTTCTTTATTAACTTTAAAGTCATATTTGCAAGGGCAGATAAAATTAGCTGGGGGCCTCCAGGGACAGTTTCCAGTTAGTTTTATTAAAAGAGGGAGTGGGGGCCTGGATAAAAGTGACTAAGCCGAACTTGGACGGATGCCTTTTGAGCACTAGACAGGTGCGGAATTAAGATCTATATTTAGTGGTGAGGGCACATTTCATGAATGATGCTGTAATCTTAGGTTTTCTAGGACAGAGTAACTTGCTCAGGGATAGTGCTCTGGGCTGATACTGAGGTGCAATAGAGATCTGCTTCCTAGTTTGCAAGAAATGTTTCATTAATGCTAGTATCTGTCTGTCCCTCTAACGTAGATTATTACCAAAGTGATCTTTTTAAACGTAAGTGCAGTATTTTGCGGTCTTAAATCATGTTTCGATTAGACACAGTATGGGTTATGGGAGTTGGAATGCCAAGATACCCTGTAATTTACTTGGGTAATTTACAATAGGTTGTGGAATTCTGTAAAGGAACAAGTAAAGGTTTATTCCAGGCTGAAAAGAGAAGACAAGAAATGCAATGTTTCGGCTATGGAGCCTTTTTCCAGAGACCCCCGGAACTCTGTAGCTTTGCTCTTTGGTGCTCTTCTCATTGTAAAGTACAAGGATGGGTTTGGGCACCTGTTTGATCCAGGTGCAGCATCATTATAAATACTATTAAAAGAATAGAGTTTGACTTGCTTTTTATTTTCATCTTAATGTATTATTCTCTTCTTGCAAAACCAAGTATTTGTGTGGTGCGGTTTTTCATTGTGTTTTCTCATAATTTTATTACTGTATATCCCCCTATCAGTTATATAATTGTAATCAAAACATCTTCTGCAAGGACTTTTCAAAGCTTATTAGTGCAGAGGGAAAGCATTGTAGCATCCATTAAGGTTGAAGAAAGGCAAATAATAACTTGAGATAATAAAGACTGGATTTGAATGTAGCCTTTCAAGATTGTGTGATGCTAATTTGCTTCCACAGTAAATCTTTTGGTAATCAACTTGTAAAAGTCTTTGAAATAGCTCTTTTAATGTGAATAATTAATTAGCATAACACATGAATGATACTCTTAGAAGAAGGAACAGCACTGGATTGAGCTGTTATATAATAATGCACACAAGTACAAAACTATAGACAAGACAGACTTAACCTTTTTATTTGTCATAGTTATTGATAATAGTTTGCTGCAAATTGCATTCTTCCCAAGAACCTCTCCTTTCCTGCATAGAAAATTATTCTCAACATGGAGTTTAAACATAATTCACAGTGTACATTTAAGAACCATCCAGTTAGACAAAAGCAGCAGAGGAAATTATCTGACAATTATGAGCTTTTTTGATAAACATTGTTGCACTTGTTCAGATATTTGCATGAAAAAGTAAATTACAAGCTAAAAAGCTTATATTGAGAACTAAGTATGAAAAGCCTTGTTTTGGGAGAGTTAGTCGAAAATTGAAAATCCAATTTTGGGGGGGTGGTGAGTTAAAAATGTAAAAGCTTTAAATCCATTTCCACCCTCAGCAGATAAAACTAAAAGCAGCTTTTCTAATCCTAGCCATAAAGAAAAAATACAAAATGTAACCTGAGATTTGATTAATGACTTTCCATTTGTGGTTAAGTTTAAATCTAGGTAATTCTTAGTTTTTAACATTGAATTATTTAAAAGCAAATATTTTATTTAGTATACTGTACAGTTACAATGTTTTGTTTATTGTACAGAGGTACAAATACCTGTTAGCTATATTTTTATGGTAATACATATCTTAGAAAGTCCATTTTCAAAAACAAAGTCTGCTTGCAATTTTATAGTGCATAAATAAATACATTTCAGTTCTTCTGGTTCATTTTTATGCAAGCTTGTAGTCTCAGGCACATTCTGTGATCATCAAACATTGTGAAAACATTTAAACACGTATACAATTACATTACAAATATACTTTAGAAATCCCATGACTTTTTCTATTTATTTACATCTTCCTTAGGGTAACATATTTTTCATTCTAAGGCATAGGAATGAATGTTGAGCTCCAGCAGAACCCCCTAATAACACCCCCAGTGAATGCGTTGCAGTTCTGAGTGGAAGGGCATCACACCTCATATAAAGGACACCAGTGAATAATGATTTGCCTGTGTCTTGCCTACTCCCAGTGATCTATTGCACTTGATTCTGCTGCTGGTATTTTTGAACAGTTAACAGACACTTTTGGAGGGCATAACCATTGTCATGAGTTTATGGGAACAATGGGAAAGCATGAGGATTGATAAGCTCAGTTGGAAAACCCACATAATTCTGAGTGAAAAATGGAATATAGCCATTTCAGTTTGAGCTGAACTGGTCATGGGCTTAAAATGTTTCTAGGTAGTGAGAAAATACTGCTTAAGTGAAAGAAATTTCTTCATAAATAGCAAAACATCCTGCAAAAATAGTGATTTGCTTAGAAGTGGAGAATGTAAAAACCCAACAACAATACAAAGATTGTACTGTACTATTGTGAATTGTTGCATACAGCCTACAGTAATAACATGATACAAATGTCTTTCTGTAGTGATATTTCTACATTTCCTTCTTTGTAGCAGTATGTTTAGTACTTTTTTAAGTATTAAGATAATTGCCACATGTTTATTTAGGTACTGAATTATTTCTTTAATGAGTGCTTAACTTTAACCGTTTCCTGTATGCACACTACCTACAGCTGTCACTTTTCATGATTTGTTTGAATTTCAAATGAATGCAGTTGCCACTTATGGTGTAGTGAGAAGTCATTCCTTTAAGGGAGTCACTGTCTTACCTGAGAACCCAGGGCCAGTGGTATATCTTTGAGTTGAGATGCCTGCCTGATCATTGCTGAAGAATGAGACACAGCTGGACTGATTGAGTCTAGAGCACTTGGAGGGACTAGAATTTCGTAGCATGGAAAAGAGCTGTTAGGATATGCATTCAGTGAAATTAGCCACACCAAAAAGGCTTATAAGGGTCTAACCTGGAAGGAAGAGCATCAGTTTATGTCTAGGTCAACACTGGATGACCTAGTGTTTTCTGGTTTTTGTTTCTTTCAAGCTCTCAGCTACATTGTGGATATTGTAGCACCCTCGCCCGGTGGTGAGGAGGAAGCGCACCTAGGCACTCAAGGTACCGCAAAGCAGTCTGGGAGCTGTACCTGGGGGGAGTCTGAGGGTCAGCACAATGACCAGCAGCTGACCCTGCTTATGTAAATAGTGTTATATTAGTTTAAGTGTCCTGTGTAGCTTTGTAAGTGTATAGTCTTCTGTTAACGAGTTACCACCCTAGACCTGTGTACGTGTTCCTTCAGTTCCCTTATGTGTGTGTATATCCTGTGTTCAGTTTTGTGATTTCGATAGGAGAATAAAAGCAGTCGCTTGTTTTGCTATCTTGTCTCCACTTGTCCTTTGTCCTGCGTGAACTTGAAAACGCTACAATATATTTGACTGCACAATTGTAATAATTCTAACATGGCTTTGAAGAGTTTGGTACATAACTTTACATTTAATAGTGTGAACAATTCGAGTGACCAGCTGTAAGATACCTTACGAAAACATCCTCTAACTGTCCTGTAAAGGTTTTCCCAGCTTAGGATGTTTCAAAACAGAAGATACTAGGTCTTCCAGGAATTGAGTTGGACACCTCTAGTCTACGCTAAAGCTGGAGGGAGAGTGAATTAGGTGCTCCATCTGAAGGAGGGTCTTTCCAGAGCCACATTGAGGTGGCTAACAGGCCTGGGGTTCTCAACAAGTGGGGATGGCTTGAATAAGGTGCAGTGTATTTATATTCAGTATGCTTTACTGAAGTGTTTCACTGGATTTGAGAAGCGGGCTGTATAGGTCCCATGGTTTCCAATTCAAATCCAGTAGAGAAAAGGAGCACAACTGGGAAACAGGAATGGCTGGCTGAGCAGGAGAAGTATAGCATTTCCTGGTAAGGTAGCAATGTATCTTTTCAACACAGAAGAGAGAGGTAGGAGTCTAGACTGAGCAAAGTATCTCAATCTGCTTTTTAAGAGCTGTAAATAGGAGGTCCAAGCACACGATAAAGACAAGGACGAGAGTGATGAAGAGACGGGGAATGAAAAGGGGAAGCCAGTGGCAGGTATGCCAGGGTTTAGTATAGAGAAGCATCTCTGGCCAAGCAGCATGAAGTGGGAAAAGACCTATTAAAGAAGAAATGAACAGTTAAAAGAGCCTTAGTGAAGTGAAAGTAACAAAAGGAATACTCCATTGCCTAATGCAAATATCTGTGATGAATAAGACCAGGAAAATCTAAAGGAGCCAGGACATAATTGAGTCTCCTCCTCAGTGGGTTTAATGAGAGTGTAAGGTTACCAGAAGGACTTCAAGCATGGTAATACAAAGGCAGGCCATTAATAATTCCAAGTGATCATATGAACGTTGAGCAATGTAATAGTAAGAGCTGGTATTGAGACACCACTGTTTTGGGTTTTAAATTTAACATTTTTTCCAGCATCCGTGGCCTTTACTGCATGTCCCAATTAAATATTGTGCCCCTTAAGTTAACTTTGTGTTTTCTGTTTATTAAATAGTTCTTTATCTAAATGGGCATTACCTTGGATGTTTCCTGCCCTCAGTGATAACAGAAACAGTCTAGCTAGTGTCCCGTAAATAACATCCTTTATATCTTTAAATATAACTTGGGGAAAAAAACTTTAGGTCCCAACACTTTATTTTAAGTCCATTGTAACGTCTGTAGAACCTCTGTGTAAGTTATGCTAAAATTACCCATAATGATGGGGCTTTTCTATAGCAAAGGACATGTTATTGACAAGTTTTAATGCATGAAATATGCATTTGGCATTATCACTTTTCCTTTTTTATGCAATTATTAATTCCCTAAACTGATTACCTTTTTGTACAGCAGTTCTCTTACCACTTTAGTACTGACAAAAGTTTTGCATTATTTTTTTGCCACCTCTGCATTATTCTCTTCTCTCTCTTGGCTATTCTAATATCTTTGTTTTTCACCTGCACCCACAGTTTGGTATACTCTTTTTTCTGTTTGAATTATGAGATATTTCACACTGTAGAGGGCTCTCTTTCTTCTAATCTTTTTTTTTGGTTTGTATCAGTTACATATCTTGGAAATACTTTTTCAGGCATAGAGCACGGGATCGATGTATTTTTCAATATTATGCTCACACAAGAAGCAAACACTATAAAAGAGGCAGAGATTCTTTTCATAACCTAGCCATGTCAGCTGCCCATTCAAGTCACATTTCTGATCTTATTCAGAATCCAAAATATTTTGCAACCCACTCTCTGTTAAAGTTGACCCTCCACAACTACACAAAACTGAAGATTTTGAATGATTGAGACAAACATTAAATAGACCAAAAAAAAAACATTTGACCTATCAAGGAGCTACGAGTAGCTAAAATTGCCAATTGTATTGCTTAATTCAAATCACATTTTGTATATAAAAAGGATCTTAAATTCTTTAGTAATTTTAGTATCCCTTAATACTAAAATAATCAATATGAAGCTGCTGATATTTGACTTTATCTTATCTTTAATGTGATTTGTGAAATAATATGTGATCAATCTACAGTATTTTACATTAACGACTGCTGTTCATGTCCCATTAATGAGATCCACCATACTTGTTTAAATTGATATTACTAGTGAGAACAAACAGCTTCATGAATAAATATTACAGAGAAAATAACAGAGGAGAAGAAAGTGGCCCTTAATCAAATGATTATTATAATATAATGTGTTCATGTATTTATAGGAACAGTTAAGCATCACTAGAGTTGTATATCAATTAATATCAGTTTCTCAGAATACTGGGAAAAATGTCTGCTCATTATGAAGAATACTCTTGAACTTGATTTTTGCAGTTACTCACAAAGATGGATTTCCATAAATTCATGCCCTCATTCCATTCTTTCTCGATGTATTTACAGTCTTGCCGTGTGGATCAAATTTCAAAGAAATGCTGTGCTGCAGTAAATGAAGAAAGTTTTATACAGTACAGTATATACTGTATCATACAGTGGGTCTATATTCTTTGTGTTTAACCTCATGCCATTTACAGTATGTCTCCGTCTGAGTGACCAGCATCTGCTTCTTACTTTTTATTTATTTTGCAATTTAAGCCTTGCTAGTGTTGGCTGATATGATGAGGTGTCTGTGTTTAAGGTGCCTGTGTTTATGTACTGTAGAGTTCACCTGAATAACCTATGGGTGCTGCATATTCTGATTACCCTTACAAGACTATCCCCATTTGTTACTTAGGCACCACAACTCTTACGATATGTACTTTCCATTTTAAGTCACATTTTAACTTTTGTTAATTGATATTGTTGACTGTGAGTACTTAAAAAAGCATAAATTACTGTCTTTGTCTTGCCAGTGCTGGAGGTGTATTGTCAGAGGTAAAACACCAGCTTCTTGGGGAAGCTAGAATTGACATTGCAATTTAAGAAAAGTGTTCTGAAAGTGTATGAGACAGGATTTATCGAATCCAGTATTTTTAGTCATATTCCTTTGCTTTAGGGTGTAGAATGGGGTACTGTAAATGTCTTAAATGTAGTTCTGTGTTTATTATAGGCAGTTAGATTTTAGAGCCTACCACTTGTCAGGGACCACCAGTGATATTTTCCATTTTCAGATTTAAATCTCCTCTTTCTAGTTCCTTATTGTTTTCTCAAGATGGTTCTACAGCATGTGTAAACATTGCCTCCCCCTTTTCACATTGTAATCCTGTAACCTTTGACTCGATGGGAAAATATTTTAAAGGTGTGGTATTTTAATCTTTTTTTTATGAATAAAATAAACATTTGCCTACCTTTGTCTTAAGTCCTAGGCCAGCATTTTGTAGGTGCACTACAGACCACAAGCACAAGACATACAATATCTGACCGATAATTCCACCCAGAAAGAAATATGAAATAAATACTAAGAAATACCTTATCAACAGTATTGGTATAAAGGCCACCAAAAGAAAAAAAAGGACAGCAACTACTGTAGTATTGTTTATTTGGGGCATATTTGTAAATTTTAAATTTCTTTAAAGGTCAAGTGGGATTTGTAATTGTTATCAACCAGTTTCAGAAGTATCACAACCGCCCTCATTCAGGTGTGTTGCCTGAAACATAACAAAATTACTGATAGTGTCATTCCCATCTGTGTTTGTTCATCATAAACTGATCAACTAGTACTGTATATGCACATTAGGCAGAAATTACTAAACAGCTAGTTGAGAGGATGTGTAAAGTTCTGTGTCTTGAAGGGTAATTTTTACACTAAGGAGCTGACCAAATAAACAGGTTAAATGAGCCTAAACAGGTAAGCATGTCAATAAAGTTATTCTTTAGCTTTGGGGATTTAAATATCGAAATGAAAACCAGCAGACATAGTGTCTCTCAAGGACCAGGGCTGGGATCCACTGGAGTAGTATGCCACATCTGCAGGGCATATATCCATTATTACAAGACCCATATACTGGTGACTGTCCCATCAAATCAGAGCCTGTCCCAAACAGGGCAACCTGGTTGTCAGTCCACCTCTGGGTCAAGAGCCTGGGAGTTAAACACAGCTGCAATTACAGGCCTGAGGACAGAATTGAACCCTGGAATCAGATGAGGACATTGGAGGTCTGTTGTGAAATTCAAAATACAGAACAAAAGCAAAGGTGTGCTACAGCAGCAAATGGAAAGGAGGATGTGTGCCACTTCAAAAATAACTTGTGGTCCAGGTTGCATTTTTTCAATGACAACCTTTATTATTCTTTTATCTTGGATTACAACAGCAGAGAATACAGTTCTGTTTGTCATTCAAATCACTGTTTATACACTGTATCATGTATACATACTGTACACTGAGCATCAAAAGCAACTTAACCCTTTATCGGGTGGAGTCACCAACAATGGATCCAAATCCTGTTTAATTGCAAAACAGGGATGTCAGAGAGTGTGGTGCAGACATAAACAGCATTTGGAATATTCTTCTGTACAACTGACCGATCAATGTTAAGATGCGATTCTGATAGTCTAAGCAGGAGTGCTACAGACTCCCACTTGTAGCAACTGATGTGGACCTGCAATGGACCCTGTGTTGTGGGACCCTTGATCTGAGGAGCAAAAACACAGGAGAATAAATCCACAATACTCACAATTGGGCAGTAAGTGAGACACTATGAAAGAGATATGAAACACAGGACAAACACTGTTCTTTTAAAGCTGACCTTGCTGGCATTCCAGGCTAGTGCTCTGCATGGGCAGGCTATCAGGATATGTGCTCTAGTGTTAACCACCATAAATAAACAACTAATGCCAGTCAGAGGCTCCATGAACACACAACATCTGTTTGATAAGTGAGAAGTACTGACATTGACGCGGAAGCACAGAGAGGTCTGGGCTAGTCATAAAAGGCTGCACTGCAGAAAATGATGTCTTACCAAGTTGGTTGCTAATGCTCACAATTATTCATTGCTGACTCCTTGGAAATGATCGCTCTGCCAGGTGGTACTATGAGCCATCTGTGTTTTTGAGTCTTGTTAAAGGTTTTCTTATGACTGTTGTAGACTGTGCTTTAGTACTTTAAAATAAGTAGAATTTATATAGTTAATAAGAGTATTTTAATAAAGTTAACATTCTTAGATGCCAATTTTCCATATACTACTGTTACAATTTTCTCTTTAAAATTTGCTATAGTTCCATGGTCCCTTCCTAGTCTTAACAATTGGATGATATTGCAGTTGTGTTTTCTTGTCACATTGACAGCTCAAGCAGCACAGAGCGCCTTTGTTCTAATGAGATTCTGTGCCTCTTTGCCATAGACAGTGCCTGTTATAATCTCAGCTCTTGAATGCTTGGATTAAAACAATGGGGTGAGTCGCATGGGTATCTAGAGGAACTTAGAAGTCACTTGAGATATTGGTTCACTTTATCACAGTGGTGACAGGCAAGGTCAGGGCTACAGCGCTCTCTGTAGTTTAGCTCACATCTTCAGAGAGGAGAGTCTCGAGGGTTTTCTTATGACTGTTGTAGACTGTCCTTTAGTACTTTAAAATAAGTAGAATTTATATAGTTAATAAGAGTATTTTAATAAAGTTAACATTCTTAGATGCCAATTTTCCATATACTACTGTTACAATTTTCTCTTTAAAATTTGCTATAGTTCCATGGTCCCTTCCTAGTCTTAACAATTGGATGATATTGCAGTTGTGTTTTCTTGTCACATTGACAGCTCAAGCAGCACAGAGCGCCTTTGTTCTAATGAGATTCTGTGCCTCTTTGCCATAGACAGTGCCTGTTATAATCTCAGCTCTTGAATGCTTGGATTAAAACAATGGGGTGAGTCGCATGGGTATCTAGAGGAACTTAGAAGTCACTTGAGATATTGGTTCACTTTATCACAGTGGTGACAGGCAAGGTCAGGGCTACAGCGCTCTCTGTAGTTTAGCTCACATCTTCAGAGAGGAGAGTCTCAAAGCTGTAGAAGAACAGGAAAGCTTTTAGAATGAGAGACCATTAATAACTGAGGAACAGCATGGATGATCAGCACAGGATGGATTTATGATTTGGAGGGTTTATACTGCAACTGTTCTGTGCAGCGTAAGCCATATTTTACACTGAGTATAAAGCATGCCTGCAGAATTTTGATTTAGAAAAAGTAGATTCTCTTAATACTCATGCACTTATACTGTATATCTTGCCCAATTTTATTTCCTACTCAGTTGTTGATTTGAAGCCTAATGCAAAACATGCTTTGCAATGATATGATGTAATAAAATATTGATGGCGGTATTGTAAACTCCCTCAGTAAAAACACACATGATCACACTACTTTGCTCAAAGTAGTCAGCCTTTTTTTTGCAGTTTCTCTCATAGTGAAAACCCTAAGTCTAGCCAGCTTCTGAGAAAAGAAATGGAAAATAACCTCTCAAAAAGTTAAAGTTTAAACTTTCAAGGCTCCCTAATTTTTTAATATGAATTACGTTTTCTGTTGGGTGAATCTGCAAAATGAATCTCCATTAGAAAAACATGAAATGTGCTTTCAGTACCCATTTGTCTGAAAACCAGCTTGCTTTGAAGCCATTCACCATTCATTGTGAGATGCGCCATAGCTCATACCCATGCTGCTTTCATTTTCTCCATCTCTGTATTATGTCCTTGATCTAAACTTCTGAATCCTTTTATGATTGTGAACTGTAGTGTGAGTGATTGCTGTCTGTGATGCTGTGATTCTACGAAGAGAACTTTTAATGCACTTTTGATGTACAGAAAGAGCTATTCCCAAACCGAACTTGTCACCAACAATAAAAAAGTAGCTGCTGGGCAGTTCTGGAGCTAGCACCACACAAAGTGCACCACTCTCCTTAAGCATCCCCCTGCCTTTCCTGAAGATATTATACCCCCAGTGTGTCTCCCTGCCAAATGTTT
This sequence comes from Atractosteus spatula, assembly GCF_055471065.1. Classification (NCBI taxonomy): domain Eukaryota; kingdom Metazoa; phylum Chordata; class Actinopteri; order Semionotiformes; family Lepisosteidae; genus Atractosteus; species Atractosteus spatula. The sequence continues at coordinate 5,035,291 of NC_142728.1, read as the reverse complement.
GGCAAGGAAACGGCGGCCACTCCACTGCCACTCACACTCCCTGAGTATCTTTTTAAGAATAGTTTGGGGGCAGACAGCAGTGTGCTGGTCAGGTGGTCCCCTCTCCATGGCCTCACTGGGGGGATTCAGCTCCTCTTCCTTGGCGTCCTCCCCTCAAGGTTTCTGGGTTGGGTCTGGTCGAGCTTGGCAGGACGGCAACCGATTCTAGTGGATCACTCCTGTTTCTTGTGCACAGGTGGACCCGGTACACCACCTCCGACAATCTCTCCAGCACAGTACAGGGTCTCTTTCAAGAAGGACCTACTGTAACTTGGGACAAAGCCCCTTCTTATGGCTGGGACAGTACACCCACACCTCATTACCTGGCAAAAAGGACTGCCCCTTAGCCTCTAGGTTACAGTACCTCTTCTGCTGGACCTCCGCATCAGTACTGATCTCAATCGTGAAGTGGTGGGCTCTCCATCCTTCTCTGGAAGACCACCAGAGAGTAGGGGTCTGTACTTGGCTGATTATTCCCACTGGACGCCACACTTAATGCCACGTCTAGAGGGGCTCAGAGCTCTCTGCCAAACACGAGGGCTGCTGCAGCGTAACCAGTGAACTCCTGCAATGCTGTTGGATGCACCGGCAGGGCCAGGGGGTTGACAGTCCCAGTCCTTCTGATGGAGTGCGGTCAGAGTGAGATCAAAGTGCTCCACTAGCCCATTACTCTGCAGATCAGAAGGGTGTTGTGGGTATATTATGGGTTCAATGGAGTTATAAAATACTGCATCACTACAGGTTGTTGTAAACCTGCAACAAATTATATATTTTAACTAAGATACTGTATCACAGAAAATGTCAAGGTCTAATCTCTTGGTTATTATAGGTGTGACACCAGTAATCATTGTATGCATACTTAACAAATACTTTCTTTTAAGTTTGTTAATTTGACTATACAGTAGTCCTCAGAATTTATTTTCCTCTAAATGATTAAATGAAGAATTTAATAAAGTCTGTGTCAATACAAAAATGGCATAATAACATTTTGTACTGTAAAGGCATACCACATAGTGGAAAAAAATTGAACTAGCTGTTGTTTTCTTGATAGTAATTTTTACATTACATACTATTGGATCTCCTGACCTGAAAACAATGCTTTATTGATAATGTGTTTGCCCCTACATTAAAGTCCTTTAATAGTACACATCACTAAAACTCAATTTAACATCCACTGTGAAGAGAGCAGCACTTCTAACCCAAGTAAATTGACTAACCACTTTAAATTGCTGTGCAGAGAATTTTTGCTTTAGAGTTACAGCCCTAGTAAGCACTACGAAACAATCTAACCTGTCATGATTTGTATGTAAGCAAACGTTTGTAGAATTACTCGTTTATCTTTAAATAAACAATTTATTTTTGCAAGATGCATTTGGCTTGAATATGACCTGATTTCAGTTTATCCTTTTGGCAGCTGAAGCGATGTTACTGTATTTAAAAATGGGTGACACGTATATTGAACATTTACATGAAGCATCATGGACATAAATTACTAAGAACTTACAAGAACACAGCAGCAGGGCTGCACAGCAGTTTGGATGGATTGAAAATGACTAAGAGGGGCTGGTTTAATAAGTCATTCTACTGCTGTGGAAACAAACTTTACAACAGCAGGTGTCCTCAGACACCCCAGGATGCTCTTTGTTTCTCGTTTGGCGATTGATGATAAAGATGCAGAAACCATTCAGATGAAGATGAAACCGGTTCGTAAACACATCACCATTGACTCCCCTACTGAGTTCCAATGTCTTTTTATTTTTGCAGTGCAAACATTTTCAAGCTTTATTTTTTCCTCACCCAGTAGTGATATCCTCAAGACAGGTATTTTAATATCTTTTGCTGGAGTTGTTGCAAAGTGCTAAATTATTTTTTTTCCTTTCACAGTTAATGAAAATGCTTTTTATTTTAAATGATAATTTTATATGCTACAGTATGTGAAGTAGATGTCAATGGTGTGTTTCAGCAAATAGATGTGATATAAACTATTCATACTGAAAGAGCTAAGACCCTAACGTTTTACTTGACAATCACCACAACATTACATTTTCAGTTCATTTTAAACTGCATAGTAATGGTTTGCACCAAATTCAAGCTATAGACCTTCTTTTGAATGGACTTGCATTTTGATCAAATTATCTTGTATGTGCAATGTAAACTGTTTAATTTTCTTGCTTACTTTTTACTTACTGTGGCAAGAGTTTTTGTCTGTTAGATGGCTTCGGCAGACTAGAAAGCAAGGTTGAAAGCAACCTAAAGGAAACCATGTATTACCATGTTGTTTTGCATCTAAAACCAGTGTCTATTGTTCAGCTTTTTTTTACGTCCAACAAAACAGATCATATGGAACTGAAGGAGAAGGAGACAAAGTTTGGTCTGGATAACAAAGAATAAGAAGATCTGTGAGAGAAAACAAGGTTCAGTTAGACCATGGCAAACATGTGACTTTTCAGCAGTGCTCAGCTACAAGGAAGTATTAAGGAGTGGGAGAAGATAGCTCCTGAAGAGATATTACGGTTCAGAGCTGTAGAACATATCCTTGGGCTTGCTACCATAAGGGTTGATTTGTCACATGTGGTGGCAAAGTATGGATTACTATGGAAGGATCCATAGTGACTGTTAGGAAAACACACAATGTCCCCTGCAAAGAATGATATGAAAGATTTTATACACTTGGTTGCAGTCCAGCAGAAGGTCAACAGGATAAGAGTATACCAATGGGCTCAAGAGATCTTTGAGTGCATGTACTGTACAAGAGGGTTCCGTGTTCGAACAGCCGATCCCCAGAGATTATGGACTGTAATCTGGGAAGGAGATGGGACACTATTTTAGTGAGAATGATATTGTGCAACTCAGCAGCTCTTCCCAGCTCCTTAACCAATTTGGGGAAGCAATCATAAATAATGGCAAAAAAAGTGCAAGCCCTTATTAAGATGAGGGAGTGGTCACTAAGGATATAATTGCTCCTAGTCAGGTAGATTTAGGTAAGAAAAGAGGAACTGCCATTTAGAAGTAGCTTTCCCAAGGGGCAACTAGAAAAAAGAAGGAAAGTCTATTGCTCCCATATTGTTTGGTCAATGATGATGAGCCTACTGGTGGGCTTCCTTTAAAGGCTGAATTAACAGAGCAAACAGGTCCAGAGGATGTAAAGGTAGGATCTGCAGAAAACTGGCTAGGAAGAGCAAGGCTGGCATCCTTAAACCAGACATTAAAAGTAAATCACCAGGTCAGACATCAACTTTTGTGATGGAAACTCAGCTTCATAGAAATATGAGGAGGAGGGCATAAATAATTGCTTTCTTCTGTAGAGCTGTTTCTATGTGAAGCCGTAGATCATAGCTCTGATCTCCAAGTCATCAACCTCTACATTAAAATTCCATATAAATACATACAGTAGTTACATGAGTGACTGAGATCATTGATGTAAATGGGGGTCAACTTGTCTCATTTGAAAATATGATTGCGTTTTCTCTCCTCTAATCGTTTCTTTTCATCTGGGCAGGATCAATGACGAACAAAAAAGCCTAAGGAATTGTGAGAAAAATAAGTACATTTAAACAGAGAACATGTTGCTGTGAAACATCCATACATAATATATAGCAGGTACTCTATATACGTTTATTATCAAGTATATGTACACATTTCTTTCTGTAATACATTATGCTCTATATGGCTGTTACAAAATTATGGAATCACCTTGGTGATTTTAGTTTTCATACAGTACAAATGCCTCAAAATGATTCTGTTGTTGGTTAAGAATTAATTAGTTCAACACATGAGGCTAATTAAGGGTATCTTCGGCATTTGGAATTGAACAAAACCTTTTTGTTATAGTCTTTACATCTGGAGTAGATACAATCTCTTGTCCAAACAAAGGACAGAATAATAATAATAATAATAATAATAGTGTGGTCTAGCTATACTGCTCTGTTCTGTATAATGTCTCAACCAATTGTTTATGTATGAGAGATAATGAAATCATGTCTGTGATTTCAATTTTCTTTTACTTATAAATCTAATTAAATATAAACATACTTGTTTTTTTAAACCCTTAAGCTGATGTAATTTTCTTTTTATTTCTGCCAGCTAACTTATTTCAGATTTAAAAATTGTCACTTATAAGTTATTATTTTCAGAATTTTACAGTTCTGGTTTGTTTCCTTTCTTGGAACTGACTGTGAGGTCTTCTTTGTTTCACCTGAATAGTGTAACATGTGGGGCCACATTGTAAATATATAACATGATACCCCACCAATGCAATAAATGAGATAAAGTGCACCTGCTAAACACTGCTTTTTCAGCAGTAAAAGGTACTGAGAGTGGATTTCATTCTGAAAGGAGCTGCCTGGGTATCTGTCACAATAAATGCTGCAGAAAAGCAGCTTTGAATAGCTCATGGTCTGAAGATTTGAAATGGATTTTCTTTGAAGCACCAGGGCAATGAAAGATCAAATGTGTAGGTGAATATATCTGAACTCCTAAGCCAGTATTGTTTGCTTTACAACGTTGCTTTATCCTGTGTATTTTAACCAATTAGAAATTAATGTATAACAGCTTTAAACATCATATTCTGTACCTGAAAAATGTATGTTTCTCAGAAGTTACTTCCTCTTAGCTTTGTATCACAGCAACAGCTATTTTTTGCATGATAAAAAATATAATTTTCTATAAATATTCTTATAAAATATTGTAAGAAGTACAGGGCTCTTTTAATTACAGTATATTCTGAAATGTTTATGATATAAGCTAAATGCTGAAATATACAGTAGTCTTTGGGTGTTTCTGGACCTGTTTAGTCTGTTAATTCAGCCTTCAAAGAGAGCCCAACAGTAGGCTCATCATCATTAACTAAAAAATGGGAGCAAGAGACGTACTGTATAGCTTCATACTTTTGATATTTATTTCAAATATTCTCTCTGTCTAGTTTTGTCAGTCTGCTTGTCAGTGGCGTTTGTGAAGGGGATTGACAGCAAAGAAGCTTCAAAAATTTTCTAAAAAAGCTTAATTATTAGAGCAAACAAAAATGAAAACCATTAATAAAAAAGATTAATTCTGTATAGTTCCACATACAAAACCTTGCAACCTGAATAACTACTCATTTACATAAAATAATTGCATACATTTATATAAAAAAACATGAAGCATGTAAAATTATGAATTGCATTTTGTTATAATTGTAGAGAGCTTAAATTCATTCATTTTAGTTCCAGAATGAACATTACATTTCGTGTTCACATGCTTGTTATAAGACTTTAATATCAATTCAAATATTCGTTATTTTGCACAAGATAATTAAAGTAATTCACTCTGATGTGAAATTCCTACATTAAATTAAAGATGTGAAAAAATTACAGAACTTTAACTTATAATTCCCAAGGTTAATATAATACCATATTTTGAGTACGTGATTTCAAATATACCTCTTAATCAAAGTTAAGATTTAAAGGTAAAACCCTAATCACAATAAATATCAACTTGATTCCTTTGCTCATTTAAAAGAAAACTAACACAATACAATATTGAAGACTGGTGATTTTTCATTTTAAACGTTTTTTCATAGTTTAAGTGCTATATCTCCTATTTTAATTAAACATATAATTGCCTAACTTCACATTGATGCTGATCAGGTGCTCCCTGAATGTTATTGTCGAAAGGTATCCTCTGTTCCCATTATTGAGAACTCCTGCTAAATGAATAGTTAAATTAAGTCGTACTCATATGGTACATTAATACTGTAACGGATTCGGGTTCTAGGACTTGTGATCTCGCCACTCCTGCCTCAGTTTGTCCCTCACCACATGGGCACGAACCTGGGTCTCTGGCATCGCTCAACGGGGGTCTTGCCGACTGAGCTATAGAACACCTTCCTCAGCCAGGGCAGCCAAGATCCTTGTTATGCGCAGGGGCATATTTGTTAAAACTCTCCCCCGCTTAATTTGCCATCCCCGGCGAAGAGTAGTCCCATCCCGCTCCTGACACCAATGTAATGGATTCAGGTTCTCGGGCTTCTGCCCTCGCCGCTCTCACACCTTTGTCCCTCACCACATGGGCACGAACTCGGGTCTTCGGCATTGCTCAACAGGGGTCTTCTTTAGCTCCACCGGCAAGACCCCTGTTGAACAATGCCAAAGACCCGGGTTCGCCCCCATGCAGTGAGGGACAAACAGGGGTGGGAGCAGCGAGGGCACAAGCCCGAGAACCCAAATCCGTTACAATATGTATTAAAATTCTGATATTTTCAGTGGTGATATCAGTTAATGTTTATGAGAAAACTGGTTCTTATATGTTTTGTAATCATGCAATTGTGTGATAGGTCCAGCTTACTGCTTTAAAGCAGTTAGAATTCCATGAAGACAGAACTCATCAGAACTCAGAAGCTCAGCAAGGTTGCATCTTTTAGTGCATGGATGGGAGACATTGAAAAAAAAAATGTGTTGCCTGTGGTGGGCTTGACTTACCAAGAGTTGTGCTGCCATTCAGTTGTGATGCCAATCCCCTGGTACTTTTCCCAAGAGCACAGGTGTTAACCATGTTTTCATGGTTTTATCCAAAACTTGGTTTTGAATTTCTACAGGGTTAAAGTTCCCCAATTCCTACCTTTAACCTGGTTTTAAAAAATAAATATTCAATACAAGTTTTATGAGGTTACAGTATGGTTTAAATAAGCTTTAACATACAAAAGACTCTCAAATAACATTGCTCTTTTACTCCCTCTCAAGCACAGAAAATCTGGTAGTTGGTCTTGCTACTTACTGTATTGACAAGGTCAGAACTTAAATTTCAGAATTTTTCAGATTTTTTAAGGAATTTTAAAGGTCAGAACTTAAACTTAATCAAAACCACAAACAAATACTTGCCATCAGCAGATACAAGCAACCATACCCCACTGAGACACAATACCATCTTAAAAGTTAAACAGAGCTTTAGAAATATTTTTTGATGTTCACTTGACGAACTTACTGTTTGGATGTGTGGTTTTGCATACTGATGGAGACACTATAGTGTTATGTTAGTACTGTCTGCATACATTGATTTTGATAAACCCACCTTTTCAGTAGGGTTTAAGTTGCCTATCTCGAACAGATTGGTGATGCTCACATGCACAGCCAGAATACGAACTCGATAAAATACACCTCTGTCGACAACCGTTGGTAAATATTTCACTACAGAAAACACAGTCAAGGTCAACATGTTCAATTTTTACAGGGTTGTGCCTGCAAACTTCAGTATCCACAAGTAATGAGCCAAAAGGGGTCTCTGGTTTATTTTTTTATACCTTGAACCAGTGGATATATGAAATGTTAAATATTAGCAGGTTTTGGCCAGACATGCTACTGTAATTCCCTGGAAACGTTAAATTTATCTAGCAGAGCATATTTTAATTTTATTACCTTGATTGCTACTCTAAGACGTGACAAGTTTAATAGCCAGCTGTTTGCAACACCCATATTTTCCAGCATCATATTTTCCCCAATACCCCCAGTGATGGTATTAATATTCCAACCGTGCCAGGGAGAGATTGACTGCCTCGTTAGCAAACATCTTTCAGATCTTTGACAATAATTAACAACTCACAATCCCATTTGCAGCCCAACTGAAAAGCGTTTAATCAAAAAATGTAATTTCGTTGACAGTTCTATTCAGCATGCATAGAATATGGGTTCATATTTCAGCACAGGCTAATTAAGAGGGTAGAGTCAGTTCTACATTTTTAGATTGTATGCATTTCATTGAGCAAAAAAAAAAATCACTGTTGCATGCCTGAGACATTATATCTTTGGAAAATAAAGCGTGTCATATTGGAGGGATTGTTTAAATTAAATTTTACAAATGATTCAGTTGGTGGTGGATGCAGTAAATTAGGACAGGGAATTTGCTCCCAAGGAGCTTTGAAATGTGAAACCCTTTCAGATTGATGTGCCATGTGTCTGATTGTGAGTAGCATTATAGCATTAGAAGAAAACACTCCCAAACTGCTTTTGAAAAGTATTCAGACCCTTCTTGTGGTGTTACTTTTTGTGTGATTACAAAATGATGTATACTCATCTTTTTTAATATTTTATTCAAAACTGGAGGCTCAGCTGAAGACATTTGAGGGTAAGATAAATTACGATAAATGTCAGCTAAAACAAAAGTGAAAAAAGTTAAATATATTGATTACATAGGTATTCAGAAATATGAACTCAATATTTGGTGGAAGCACTTTTGTCACAAAATATTTTTGTGTAAGTCTCTACCAACTTTTTATACTGGCCTGTTGTAGTTTTTGATCATTTTTCTTGGCAGATTCGCTCAAACTCACACAAATTGCTTAGGGATCTCTTATGGACAATAAGTTTTCGATTCTTTCCACAAATTCTCAGTAGCATTTAAATCAGGACTAGGCCATTCAAGGACATTCAACTTTAATTTTTTAAACCACTGTATTGTAGCTTTGGATTGTTTTCCATCGGAAAGGTGATTTTTTTCCCCATGTTTTTGGTTTGAAGCCAGTTTTTCGCTTAGATTTACACTATGCTAGATTTGTGTCAGATAATATATATAATATAATATAACATCACTTTATTAACCCTTTACAATTTCTTGCATTAGGAATTATCTTTTCGCATACCCCAGCTTGCTCTCCATGAGACACACAGACACACAGATACGGAGAGAGCCTGGGGTCAGAGCGCAGGGTCAGCCATTGTACAGCACCCCTGGAGCTGTTGGGGTTAAGGACCTTGCTCAGGAGCCCAAAGGAGTAGGATTCCTCTGCCAGCTGCGGGATTTGAACCGGCAACCTTCCAGCCACAGGCGCAGCTCCTTAGCCATGTACAGTAACAGGTGGTATTTAGACCAAACCTTCTATTTTTGTCTTGACTGACAATAAAACCTCTTGCCGTATTCCTCATCTGCTAGGGAAATGATGTTTTAGATTACTAGCATTAAATAGAAACTATTTGTACATTATATCCTATGTAATTAAATACTTTATACAAGCAAAGCAGAATTCAGTTTTTTGAAACAGTTCTGTTTTCTAATGTGAAATATTTATATCCCCTTCATAGCAACAGCTTGTTCATAAAACACAACATAACCACAGAAAGGTCCTTTAAAAATGACTATATTAATATAACAGTAAGACTGGCTACTGTAGGTCTTATTTGTAAAAGAGCTTCTATTCTCTGTGTACTACCTTGAACGATAAAAGTGAAAAAAATAATGACAGACTTCAGGACTTCTTTTTGAAGAAACCTATTTTTCCTTGTTTATTCTTAGTCTTCCCTTTTAAGTTTTGGTTGTAAACAATGTAGGAAACATTGTTGAACTTAAAATAAGAAGAAATTAGACATTTCAAGCTTTTTTTTTCCAAAAACAGAAACATCTTTTCTTTTCTGTGTTAACACTGAAGCAGACAAAGCAGTCCTCCTTCACACCATTCGCCTTAGCATATTGAAAGGCATTAATTTTGATGGCCCTGAACTAACCTGGCAGTAAACCTTGAGTTATAAATTCTTCTTCTGGGATTCTGAATTTATCACCACAGTCATGTTAATTGGTGCACAACACTCTTGTTTTTCAAATGCCACATTAAATTGGCTCATACAGTTGTAGCAGATACAGTATGTCATTATAACACTGTTTTATAACTAGCTAGCAACTTTGATCATCTACAGTATGTACAGTACAGTATATATCTATTGATCTCTGCAAGGTATTTCTCAATTCATTTTCAGTTTTCTTTAAGGTAAACTATTGTTGAAAAGACACTGAAGCACTTCTGATCTAAATGCATTTGATCATATTATTCAAAGCATTGAATCATGATTTTAATTTTATTTACAGTCATTGTATAGGTAGTGAGTCAACATTATGTGGATGTACAGTACAGAGTCTTTTCCTTTGTGTTTAAAACATTTAATACAGAATCCTATCGCCCATTTGCAGAATGACCTCCTACTGATCAGACAGAATTATCTTTGCCCATTGTGAGAGCAGATATTATACCTGACTGAAAGATCTGGAGCTGCTTAATGCCTAAACCTGTAGGAACTTTATTTCAAATGGAACAGGAGGGAGGTGATAAAATATATATAAAAAACAGACTGTTGTATAGCAGATATGGCAAAAATATCATATGCACTTGAAATCCATTTAATCATAAAGTCTGTTTTATCTAGCATGTCCCTAACATTTTTCGACAATGCCCCCTTGGCTATCTTTAGCCCCATACAGTCATACCTGTAGGAGCTTATGGATGGAGCCATCCTACAGAAAAGATTGGTAAATATACAGTAGCTCAGCATGTTTTCAAAAGAAAATGCTGCAGATAAAAGACATCATGAATGAACATTACTCTTTTTCATTTCAGTTCCTGGTTAAAACGTACATTCACAAATGACTTCTTAAATGACATATACACAGGGGAATGTCTGTAAACAGCTATGGTTACTGCTTGTCAGTTCAGCAGTTTTTCTATCTATGCATACCTCATCAATATGTAAAATGTATGTATCAGACCCTGATGCAGCGGTGTTCCACCGAGACAGTATGAAAGATTAGTCCCAGTAAGATGGTCCAATAATGTCCTCAAATTATTTGAAATATGAGCCCGTAACTTGCAGCCCTTGAGGGTGCCAAATTGATTTATACAATTTACACATTCTGGCCTCTTATAGGCAGCAATTATTGGTCCTGGCACAGAATTGAGCCTTTTGTTAAAAAGAAAATGCAATGAAGTTACTGTGTTTGGTTTGACTGTATCCAAATAGGTAGCTGTGTCAGCATGCATGGGTTACAAAAAAATAGGTAAAGGATAGAAAAGAGGCTCTTTTCGGCTGTGAAGCAGCGACAGCCGAAAACTTTACCTGTTACTTTGTTTTGACTATGATATCTCAAAAGGTGATTGTACAAAAAAAAAGAATCTGAAAGTAGAAAATGCCTATAGACAGAATAGAAACATATACAGTATGATTGCCTGATAAAGGTACTGGTGTGTTTACTGTATAGAATGCATTAAAAACTAAATATGTACTGTATATTATATTTTAAAGGTACAGACACAAGGGCTTCCGAGTGAGTTTGCTCCAATTGCAGGTTTTGCTCCATCATCCCAACATTGTGTGACCTGGGTCATGTCACAAGCTGCCTGTAACTGGAATTCCCCATGGTTGGGATTAGTTTGTCAGGGCTCTTTCAGTTCCTGGCACAACTGTAGCCAGGTTTGCGGAGGCTTGTGATGACAAGAGTGAGGGACATACCTCTCCTCCAGTTGGAGCTAAATCTCATGTTCATCACTGCAGAGATTAAAGCGGTTGATACAGGTGTGAGATTCCTCATTGTTTATTTTTGGAAAAAGTACCCTGACATTTCCTTGACAGGACAACATTGGATGTCAATTTTTGTTAATTTGTGCATGTTAACAAAAAAGCATCATACACCCTACTGCTTGCCACTGTTCAACAAATTCTTATCAGTGGACCTCTCTTGCCTTAAGATTGGTGTGTAAATTAGGAAGAGGCTTCTTTTTGTTTTTTATAACAATAACGCAAAATCCAATCAGATGCCAGCGTCCCAGCACGAGAACATTGCGGCACCATCGATCTATGAATGATTGTCACCATGCATACAGTAGGTATAGGGATTGTTCATGCATAAAGTACCGTTGATGATTCTACATTACATTGGTATTGTATGTAATTAAAAAAATATATCTTTAGACTTATTGTTAACATCTTGACTCATTAAAAAAACTCAGAGGACCCCGGAGTTCTGTCTGCAAATCAGAGTTGTTCACATCGACCAGAAATGCCATTCATCACAGAAACAAAGAACTGTACATGAAAGAACAGAAAGACAGTGTTCCTGCAGGCATGGAATTTCTTCTTGAGTAGATACTGTAGCTACAATGTTTTAAATCATTTGCAGTGTCTGTAATAACTACAATATGCATTTGAATATATTTAGATGCAGTGGAGTTTATTTACAGAAGCTTCTATAATTATAAGGTGCACTATTTCCTTAGGGTTATAAATGTATAATGTGAACCTTATGGCATAAGAACCTTGAATGAAGCCGGGTGTGTACATTTTCCTTATTGTGAGATGAGAAAAGGACTTTCCAAAGTGTTCAATTATTCTCTGTGAAGCTCCCTTGCCCATCAGCATTTGCTGTGCTATTCATGTTTTCTTCTAAGCGGTACTTCAAAAAGAATTTTAAATGGTCTTAAATATGAGGACAAAAGAAAAAGAGTGTTAAAATTTAAAATCTTTTGTGCAGTTTTCATCAGCTTGCCATTTCGGAGATGTTTATAGTAAAGGCTAATTTATTGTCTATCCAGAACAGGTCCAGTGAATTTCTTTTTAAGGAACTGCAGTGTTGCTATAAGTGATATTCATATCATGCACTCTGTCCTTTGGGAGACCTATTTCTCAAGTGGATTTGACCTCAAACCAGTGTCTCACTGGTTTAAGCAAGAAAGGTATGCTTCTTTCAACTTTGCCCATTCGTTTTCTTTTTTTTTGCTAAAAATGAATAGAAAAAGAACAAGCAAAAGAAAATATAAGTGCTTCTGTTTCTCCTAAAGAGGATATGTTCAGTTTTAGTGGAAAATAATCTATACACAAGCACCTAGACGTGTTATTTATCCTTTAGATAGGTTTGTCGTAAATGAGCATCTTGAGCTCTAACACAGCATTTTCAGCACTGATGATTTGAAGATCTGAATTTCCGTAGAATTCAAGACCACTTTCCCCAGTGGATACTAAAGTGAACTTAGTTAAATCTGTGAAAATCATCCAACAGCCATGAATTTATAACTCGACAGTTGATTCCACTTTGGTTTAATGGATTGTCCATACCTACTTAATGCACAGGGGGCATTATAGTTCCAAACAGCTTTATATACAGTACATTGCCTAGTGCTTACACTTTGAAAGCCTGCTGACTTTAGGACTAACTCCTTGAAAATGTAAGTCCTTACTATAAAATGACAGAATAGCTCTTTATCATGCCTCATTGCCACTTATTCACTCTATAATGGCGGTCAAGCCCATAGCTTTCTAAAGCCGCTGCATGATGTTACAAATGGCAAAAAGAGAACATTCCCTTGAGGAAGAAATACATGATACGCTTCAGTCATCTTTGCTTATTGATTTTACTTTTTGAGGCACATTAACTTGCAAGTGAGTGCTAAATGGCAACATGTATTACGCTGACAAAGCCTTCCTGCAGCCCAGCATACCGAGGGATCTTTTTAGCTTTCCGATCACCTGGTTTCCCGGGTTATAAAGCACGAAGATAGCTCAAGTACCGAAAACATTAACTTTATAATATTTCATTTTTATTCGAATGCTCTCTTCACAAGCGCTCTAAAATAGAATTTAAGTGGACTAAATTTCTGCATGGCTTGGCATGGCTTTTCTTTCAGATTACTCACTGTCATACATCCACATACAGTGGAGGTGAATATGATGTCCATTCACTTCAATCTACAATAATAAAAAAAGAAAAGCTGCGAGCAAAAGGACGATTTTTTAAGACATGCGATTTTCAGCTTGAGTACATAGATCTCTCCAAGGGATTTGTTTTAGTTTTGTCTCAATGTTTTGAAATTTAATTCCCTTACATTTCTCATCCATCAAAGGTAAAAGAATATGATAGACAGCTGTGAGAAACCTCAGCTCACTTTCTGCTATTACATTGCATATTGTTTATAGGGAAGAAACATAACAACTCACAATAATCATGTAGTGTTGTTTTTTAGGGGCCTGAGAATCTGTTCTCATCATGCAGAGGTTCAGAATGTCGTACTATGTAGCTGTATGGATTATTTGTGTTGCCACTGTTTCAGTTGTCCCTTCACATTAGTCTCGTTGATGAATATCAGAGCCTAGTTCTAGGTGTTGATGTGCATGTGACTGAGGAGCCACATTTCTGTGCATTGAAACAATAAAGAGGTATATAAAAAAAGATTCATAATGTTTTAAGAAGCATCTTTTCTTAACAAAGAATTACATTAAAGTGAAAAACAGTTGAAATTATAAGAATAAATGAATTAGATATGAGCAATGTAACAATGACAAATGTAAGTGAAAAAAGTATTGACTTTAATTAATCACTGCTTTCAATGGTCTTATAGAAAAAGGAAAAATCCTGAAATAGCTCAGGAAATGTAAGATGTGTATAAATGAAAGATTGAGAAAATGCTGAAAAATGTTGGCTTTGAGAAGGTACAAAAGGGTTTTGATACATCATGACATTTCTATGGTTACTACAGCAACAGCAGTTATTAGGTCCTATTTTTTAATCCCTGAATCATATAAGCATGAGTCTCTTTTCTGTTAGAATCTAACCTTGTTTCTGTAGTACCAAAAGATGAAGTACTGTACACGTCATATGAAATAATTAGTAAAGAGTTAATACTTATATCACACAAGACAAGGAGGAACAGTTCCTTATTCATCAATACCTGTCTTTACCTTTTCTTATTAAGGCTAAGTAACATTTTCCTAAATACTTTTATTCCCTGAAAACAAGAGTTGTAAACTCTTAAAGATCTATGACACTCCTGAATTTTATTGGAGGCTACATTTCTTTGTCTGAATGTTTACCTTCAGATGTGTTATTTTGTTGCTAGACACTAACAGACTGAAGTCATTTTGTTGTGTTAGCCCCATTCTACAGTATGTCTGTTGGAATGAAAGGCACATTTTGTCCTGTTTTGTAGAGGCTGGAGATGGGCCTTCCTAGCAATCCATCTAATTGTTTTCCTTTCCTGGTGAGTGGTTGTCATGGATATCTCAAGTCCTCCATCAACTTCAAAGCCAGGTGAACTTTTGTTTCTGCCGGTTTGCCTGCATTCCTGGTTTACCTTTTAAACAGATTTTGAGTCCGAGTTTTTATTCAAAACACAGGAGAAAACTTGATAGTAGTCAGATTCTCTCCGTGAAGAATCTGTTGTTAACACAATGTGATTGGTCCCAATTTAAATGAGACCACTGCTGCAATTCCTAAGCTTTAGCCAAGCCTTCCTTCCACAATCATGTCCCCACAAGCAGAATAAGATGTTTTATTTGCCTCAATGTCCACTTCATTCAAGCTTTTGCACTGCTGTCTGATGGAATGCCAATGGGAAAGAGGCAGTCAGTCCTCTACATCCAACCCCTGACCTCTTTATCAGACAGCAACTTCATTAGACTCCCAGCTCACAGTCCCATTACTGGAGTGTTCAGCCAAGCACCATCTATTATTCATACAGTGCATTAATTACCAAATCACTCTCTCCATCTCCCCAGGCAGATATTACACAGAATTTAGTACCTTTCCCTACTGTTTGCAGAGGTGAGGCTCATGTTGCTTGAGGTTGCATACAAAAATGCCCATACTGTTTCTCCATGGTGCATACATAAAATAAAGTACATTGTAATCATTATCTTAGCCAGGAGTGTCCCTGGTGACGGCCATATTCATCAGTTTCCAAGACCTTGGGTTAACACTGATGTTAAATGGCTTTGTTTTGTTTGTTGTGCTGTATTATGTTAAAATGTAAAATTGAGTGCCAATGTAAAATTTTGCATTAAAGATTTATGAAAGTTTAGCTTATTTGTAAAATTTGATTTTTTTTTAAAACCTGCCAGGGTCTTAGCTGCTTTAAAGCACAAAGGAATTTGCATTATTTACTTATCTCCATCTACTGAACCAATAAAAGTGGAGCAAAACTTCGGAAAGTTTTCAGATGGAACAAAATGCATCATTAGTGGTTTCCAAATCATGTTTCAGATCAAAGTCCAGTGGAATATTTCCAGATCTTACCAGACCTGATCTTGGACAGCTTCATTCAGTTCTTTTTTGAGTCGTCCTTATATCATGAATTTCTAAAAATGAGACAATTTCATTTTTGGCACTGAGGTAGATGATTTGTTCAACTAATTAGTTGAGACATAATTTGAAATGCAAATCCCAATACCCTGTAGCTCTCATTGACCACTCTTTGCAGTTCTTGACTTAATTGGTTATAAACTTGATCAAAACACACCTGTGATTCAAGACTTTTACAAATTGATGGCTTAAGGGAAACCTATAAATAGGGTCTAGATTTGTCTTTGATCCCTAACTTGTTATTCAGTCCTCCAGGATGAAGAGGTCGATATAGCCTCTTCTAAAGTAACTTATTATACAATCATACCATCGCAATACCTTAATCAACTCAACTGCTGAGATACTGTTGCCTCACTGTTTAGTATGCTTGTTGACAAATCCCTGTCTCTTGCAATGGTCAGTGTTCAGCAGGGGAATATTAGTGTCTACAAATGCTTTTTCCACACCTACACTCCAGAGTCACTCTTTCAATAATCAATCTTTTATTTAGTTTTTATGATTTTAATTATTAATCTATTGTAATCTTTTGAATGTGCTTCAATTAACTTGCAGTTTGTGAAAAATAAGTTACATACCGTATGCTGGTATCCATTTCACCAGGGGAATATTCTTGTGCTCATTCACTCTGTGAAAGGCTTTTTGATGAACACTTTTCATTAATTGCATCAATGTATGGAATTGCACAAATAAATCATCACATTTTTCTTCTCATCACATAATTAATTACAGTTCCCCTTCTTATGTAGTGACTGATGAGATTACCAATACAGTACACATGGACTGGGCTATAGGATCACAATTGAACAATTTGTTAGGAGTCTTCTGACCAATAAGTCACAATGGTTTTTTACTTTTATAAGAACTGATTGGGCACCTTTACTATACTGAGTGCAGCACTACAATAATTTACAGATTTAGTTGTAGATACATTTGCAAGTTCCTCTTTAATGAGGGGAAGAAAGGTAGAATGGAATTAATGCTGCTGTCTCAGAGTTTCTGGGTTCTGATTTGTGAAAAGCCTTCTGTGTGGAATTTGCATGTTCTTCCTTTCTCAGTGTGGGTTTCATCCATGTGCTCCATGTTTCTCCCACTCTCTACAAACCTGCTGTGTGGATTACCTGCTATCTGTGGGTGTGTACCCTGTGATGGATGTCGTCCCATTCAGAAATTAGTTTTGCCTTTTGTGTTACTCTCCAGCTCACCAAATCCTTTTTTACTTTCTGAAAATACATCAATGCTTCCTGAATTGTATTTTTGATGCATTGTGATGTTTGGAACTATCGAGTTACTTATTTAAATTTTACAGTCTTGGCAATGAATGTAGATTTCTTGCATAGTGAGCACAATAGTCTCTACAGTCTGTCTTTTAGGAGTTACGGCTTGATTTGGAGACTACAGTTTCAAAGATCAGACTTTACTGTCGGAAATTCCTCTGGATATTTTAGTTAACTAGGAGATATTTGGTTGGTTTTTGAGCTTTTGCTAAAGGACCTTTAATTTAATTGGGATTTTTGCATGTTGGAGTGCAAGTTTTTCTCTCCCCTTGCCTCACAAAGATAAGTGTTTGTTAAAGATGTTAAAAATATAACTTGTAAATAAAATACATTTGTGTTCTATTAGAATGATGTACAGAAAATAACACATAAAGATATATATATATACTGTATGTGTGTGCAGAAAGAATATTGCAATGTAAAAAATTGAGGAAAAATTATTAAAAAGACTGCTCGTGCATGATTTGGGAGAGGTGAAGAACGCATCATAAATATTGGATGAAACAGCCTTCTGGGTATTTCAATATGGATAACTGTGCTTTTGTAGAAGGAGATGGCATTGAAGTACACAGGGAGTGATTGTTTAGCTTGCTTCTCCTTGTTCAAGTTATGCTTGTGTTTATTGGTCCTTCAAGGACTGCATTCTGCTGAAAGGAGAACCTGCACAAGGTTGAGGTGCAGTAGGAGAATTTTAAAGTAAAAAACATCTACTGCCTTCTCTTTGCAACATCCTTCCTGCATAATTATCATACATAATTATTGTGATAATTAGTCGGTAACTACACATGAGTATTCTGAAAGTTTTAGAGAAATAGAACAGGTTTAGCAATCTGTTCCTCTCACATGTTTGGAATTCCCTATAGTAACCGACCCAAACATGAGTCACTTGTCAAGTATACTTGTAAGCAGACCAGAAAATGATTAAATACATTAAAATCATGTCACTTCATCCCTTACTGCAACAGATATAAAAGCGTGTCAGCAACAATTAAAGAATAATAATGTTGCCAACAAAATTTCAAAATGTTGTGATATGAAAGATGATTATGGATAGATTTCTGTGCTCTGTGGATAATTTATCTCGCATTTTCAGAAATCTCTGGTGATCGCTTCTCCTGTTCAGGTTACTTATACAAGAGTTTTTTTAATGTTGTTTTAAACAAGAAAGCTTAGACGTCAAATCATTCCTGGCACACAACAAGAATGAAAGCCATTTAAAGCGAGCAGTGGGCCGAAACTTGATCTTTGTGACAGAAGCATCATTCATCATTGTGGCTAAGTGCCAGCAGGCAGAATCGTGAGTCAAGGTGTTTACGTCGGTGTCAGAACCTTACAAGCTCTCTGGCTGCTTTCTTGGCACCCAGTAGTAATGAGTGGATTTAGAGGCTGTAAGAACTGGAGGAGCCTTGAAAGGCAAAACACTGGAAAGTAATGCAAACCTGCACTTTTGGGAATTGACTGTGCCTGGAAAGAAAATAAAGGGATTCAGCCGGAAAACACAAAATTGCAGAATTCCAATTCACAAGGCATAACACACTATAACAATGTGCAGCCCTGCAGAATTACAGTGAGATGTAGATTAGGAACCTTCTTCTTGTTCTTGCTATTATGACGTATGTACTGTATTATGCTTTATCAGCAATGAATATTGATACATTTTAGTTATTCTTATAACAGTTCCAGTGTTAGGTACTGTGTAAACACCATGCTTAAGATTGTTGCTAGTTTTAAAATGAGGAGAACCTGCACTTATCTCTCCCTGGGGGTGTGGGGTTATTGAAAGGGGGGGGACCCTATGCGCCTTGGCTCAATCAGCCCACTGGATGTCCCACCACTCACAGCCTGTGGGCGCTACGGGACATTTCTCTTATTAAGTCAAAAGTCTGTGTGACTTCTATCTATGGTAAAGCTATGTGGTGCTTGCCCTCCCAGCTGGCACATTTGGCATGCTCCTGAGCGTAGCTTAACAACTTGCTGTTGCCATCATAATGGCTGGTTAATTCCCCATGAATAAGACAGTCACCTGTGTAGAGACGCATATCAAAAGACCCTTATTAAGAGCCTACACAGCCATTAGCAGTGCCAGTTTTTTCAATGGGAATCATGGTCAGATATGTCAGTAGCCTATAAAAGAGTCACCTGCTCACATTTGGCAGAGGCTGTACTCTGATCCTGATCATTCCTTAATGAATGCTGTGTGAGCTCCAAATAGTAGTCTGTTTTGTTTGCATTAGCTATCAGGCATTCAGTGTGATGCTGCAGTTTCATACATTGCTCGGTATCGAGCTCTGTATCTTACAGATACTAACCTTTCCTGCCATTTTGTTAAAAATTAAATACCCTTTTTTATATTGTTTCTCTTTTAGTCTTAATATGATGTCTGTATAGATTCATTAAATGGTTAGATTTAGCTACCTCTTTTCAAATGCAGTGGATTTCTTTAACATGTGTATTCCATCATTTAATTGGCTTGAAAAAAATCAGCATTCTGTTTACTATTAATGGTCATTAATTTTTCTGGTATCATATTTCCTAATACAAGAATGCATTCTGATAATAAATACAAAAGCAGACGTTTCTTACCATCAAAGTTTACTTATTTTAATTTCCTGCTGTGGAGTTTTACAAGGGATGGAACGTTTACAATTACTGTGAGTTTTAAAAACATATGTGCGGGGGAGGTAGTGGTGTGTGGTTTGATCTCTGGATACAGTACTGGATACAGTACTTGATAATGATGCTCCACAGTTTCCAGTATCATTGAGGGGTATTTTAACTCGTATTAATCTGAACAGTTCTCTGTCTGTTTTCACAGGGAAGAGGCCATGATGTCCACATACTTTGAGAGTGTGGATGACCTTCTGGCTTCGTTCGGCCCAGTGCGGGACTGCTCCAAAGAGAACGGGGGATGCAGGAAAAATTTTAAGTGCGTTGCAGACCGAAGGGTGGACTCAACAGGCTGTATGGTAAGTGAAATGCAGGAAACAACCATACTGGGATGCACTTTTCAGACGCTAACAATAATGGCCTCCTCTAAAAATATTTTTAATACTAATACTAGGCAGGTTCCATTTTGTTTTGTGCACAACCTGGAACAGCATGATCAAACACTTCCTATAATCTTCTAAACCTGTGTGATTATCTTCCTTCTTGCCCTTTTGGGTTTTTCTTTCCATGTTCTGTACCTTCAGTTCTAACCACAGTTTCTGTTTCCAATTAGACTTTCAGGTTCATTTCAGTGAGTCATCTCTAGGCATAAGTGTAAAATGAGTTGGGAACCTGAAGTGCCCTTAGCTGTTGTGGTGAATTTGTACTCTATTGTCTACTGAAGTGATTCCGACAGCTGATTATGTACAGGCCAGAGGTCATTGGGATTGTGGAGTCCTGGTTATTACCTGAATCTTGTATCGACCTGTGTTGTTCCAATTGCACGTCGCTGTAGATGCATTAAGCTTTTGTACTTATAATGTAATATAATGCAATGTACTGTACTGTAGTATTGACAGCAGCAGTGATTAGGCCTGTGATGCCATATTTATTTTTCCTGGATTGTGATTTCGCTGTGAATGCATTAGGCGGCTACTGTACTCTGAGATGCTTCCAGTTTTTACTTTTACTCCATGTACAGTATAGTGTATTGCTACTTATTAATTTTCAATATGCCTATAAAATGACCCTCTTCTCTCAGTTTATTAAGAGTTTTCCTATATGGGTGTTGTGATTTCTAAATTCTACCCTAGTCCACTCTTTTATTTTTCCCCAGTATAAGTATAGACTGCAGTTTAGTATAGTATATGGGTAGGAATAGGCTATAATATGGTCAACTCATCCTAGAACAACATTTTCAATGTATTATAGGCTCAGAATCTCCCTCTATAATGAGCTTCAGTCCATAGAAAAACCGCAGAAAGGAAAATCAAGAATTAAGATACGGCCTCAGGAATCCAGCTTCTGTAAATCGCTCTGTTGACTTGTGGGCATTTCTCCAAAAAGCTGATTTAAACTTTGCTCTGTTTCACCCCAGACTGCATCTGAACAGGGCAGATAAATAAGGCAGGCGGTAATGATGCATACCCCTTGATTGGGAATTTATAGTCCCAGAGAATGCAGATCAGTAGCTGTAGAGCAGAAGAAGGCGGGTGTGAGTCGTAAACCAGTTAAATTGATGAGACTGAAATCCTGTTTTTGATAGACAGCTCAATTTTTCTAGCTCAAGACTGGATGAGCACAGCCTGACATTTTCACAACAACTGTTTCTGCCATAGGCAAGTGAGGAAAAAATGATTGATAATCTTATTAGACTTCCTTTTTGACTTAGATGTATAAAAATAATCTCAGAAATATAAAAAATACAGCTGTCATATAAACAGTATAATACAAAGGAGTCTTAATAGAGATGCAATATTGTGCAACACAAATTCTCATTAGAATCCCCAAACCGCAGGTTTTTTTTTCCACATCATATATTTTGGCAAGAAAATATATTCTGTCGATAAAATCTGTTTATACAGTATAACCTTCAGGAATAAAATTTAGAAAACCATCAATGAGTAAAATATCATGATTATGTTTCAAATAAAATTGAAGCTGTTTTGTATTACAGCCCTTATCTTACAAGAAAATCAGATTATTTTAGGCTTACATCCTAAAGGTAAAATAATCAATGAAAGAACCTTGACCACCTCATTTTGCTGAAACACTGAAAAAAAGAACTACATATAAAATGGTTTATAGTATCCTATACCTTTTGAAATAAATAAAACTATCCCAAAATTCTAATTTGCCTAAAAGAGCACTGGACAGATATAGAGACTGTTTCCAGGAGAAGCACTTCACATGTAAAAAGGATTGCTCTCAATATCCCACACACCTAGTCTCTCTTAGAACAGCCCTATATTTATTGAATAGCACGCATGATCTGCAGAGCCTCTGGGCAAAGATGTTTAAATCCAAGGGGAAATCCTTTGAGTAAGTAAACTTAACGGGTCAGGAAAATGTGTTTGGCTTAGTGCAATGGGATTGACCTGTGTGTGTGGTAAATCCATCTCTTTTATTACTATTACTGGGTTTTGAGATGATTGGAATGCTAAAATTAGCAATAGACTGTCTTGTCATAAAATAAAAACGGATTTGATATTGAACAGGTCATTTGATTTGAATAGGAATTTCAGCACTTTGTGGGAAGTATTTCCCAAGATACTGAAGTAAGCCTTCCTTATTGCAGTTATTTGATCTCAGGCTCTCTTATAGTTAGCACAGATGGAAAGGTACAGCCACCTGATGCTCCTAGGTTTGCAAAGTCTTAAACACTAGGTTTAAGAAGCAGGACTACTGATAGAGTGTGCTTAGGTACTATCACATGGTAAAAACAAGTCAAAAAGATCACTGGCTATTAGTAATATTTGCTAAATATTTAAGGTGCCCTCCTGGAAGCAGTTGCCTACATCCTGACAAAGGATTATCTCAAAAACATTAATTTAGTCAGTTGGATTGGATTTCACCTGCCTCAGCAAATGGTTGACTTAAGTATAGTAACAGCTAAATTTGCCCTAGACCATGGCAGCATCTCTGGATGTCTGGAATATGCCAGAAAGATAAGGTAACACTTCACCATGTCACAATATCTTTGTGCAGCATTCATTGAGGACATAGGTCAGCAATCCTTAAGTCAGACCTCCTTTCATCTTTAACAATTACGGTTAAAACTATCTCATCTCGACAAATGATTCTAGATTATACATCCCCCATACTATGAATACACACTAATGCATATTACATTTCTTGTCATTTAAGATGAAAGAATATGTCTTACAGATGTCCTGCTACCAAAGCACACTATGATATTTTTTCCCCCACTGTGGTCTGATGTTTTGGCTTCTTGTATTTAAACTTTCGAAGGGTGTTGCAGAGTAGCTCAAATGGCTCAAATTTCACAGCACTGGGTCAGCCATGCTAAATAGACAGACTGGGTCTACACCTGTGCCATAGTATGTCATGAAGCATCTGTGATCAGTGCTGGAAGGGTTTTAGTCACAAATCTCAACTCTGTAAATGACAAGCGTGTGTTACAGAGACCAGGTGTACAGTTTCATGTCTTCCATAATGAAACAAGCATCTTAACGGTGTGCAGAGTGGAATGCGAATTCTTGAAGACTAATTTAGAGATAAAAAAGTTTTTTACTATAAAAAATGCCTTATAAAGTATTTTTCTTGCAAACTTCCATTATAAAAAACTCCATTATTTAATTATATCAACACACATGCTGAGACTATAATGGATATTGTATACTGGATATATTCAAAATATGCAGTTTATTTCAAATACATCTCATTTTTGTACCAATGTCACACTGTTTTATGAACTGCAGAGAAGTGTCTCATCACAATTTGAATCAATACAATTAATTGAATGCAATTTTATTTATTTTTTATTAAAATCATCCAATATATAGAACTATTACATACTGTATGTTACTGACAAAGTATGCTAATAAACGAGAAAGCTATCTAACATGGAGGGCAAAATTAAGTCACTTTAAGAAAACATGTGAGTTGTTATAATTTTTGTGCACATGTACAAAATGTCAAAATGGAGCAAGCCTGTTTTATGTCTTAGAAATTGTAGGTATTTTTCATATCCCCTTTTTACGAGCTTCTGACCTCCATTATTGTTGTACTGCAAACATGAACCTCAACGCTTGTCTCTAATATTTTTTACCCTTAAGGTGCTTGTAGCTGACTCACAAAAGACTGTTCATCAAAAGATTCATTTCTCAGAAGAGAAAAGAAATTGTAATTCAAACATAACTTTCCTGCTAAATATTTCCTTAGGCAGAGGAAGAGATGTCACTCTCTTTAGTAATGGTCAAAAAGTGAGATTAAATTCTGGCAAAATGTCAAGAAGCCTCACTCTGGACAATACAAGAATCTTAAATTGATCTGTAACCTGCTTGCTACAATTAAAAATGAATATGGCTGACAGCTGCACGTTATTGGGGCAAGATTAGCAATCAATGTCCTTTTTTTCTCCACTTAATCAACTGGTAAATAAGTTTACATTACAACAAGTTTAAATGCATTGGGTGCAATTTTCAGGTGTGCTCCAACACCCATTATTAAAAACAATAACACAGGGACTCCTGTGTGGCAGTTCTTTAAACTGACTGATTATTTCTTTACAAAACCAACCAGAGACATTGTCAACACTATTGAGTTGGTTGCTTGAGCCCTAGTCAACACAAAGTTTCGGTTGCTTTCAGTAAATTCACAGGAATTGCCAAAATGGAATAAGAATTTTTTTTTAAATGCCTTTATCTTTGTTCATTTTCTTGTTATAAAGAAGATAACTGAATATTGGGAATGTAAAAATCATTCAGTGACCACAAAAAGACATTGCGATTTCACAAATTTTCATTACTCCCTGGCCAAAACCATAAAAATCTACAAATTAAATCGATGTGTCCTGGAAATGCCAACAGCTTCTGACCATGTTATGTCAGAAGCTGTTTGACTTTCCAATACACATCGATTTAATTTGTCAATTTTTTATGTCATGTGTTGATGATTTTTCTGATTTTGCTCAATATGCTAAAATTTTTAATTTCACTTCAAAATTCAAACTGCACAGGCACTCTTGTTAGTTTGCCATTGATTATTTTCAGCAATATCTGTTGAAATGTGAAAACTTGTTGGATTGTTTTAATCAGCTTTTGATTAATTTCATTGTTTTGTCGTGTGTAATGTCTACTTATTTTACACACTTCCTACAACGTTCAGGGACAGAAAATGAATAGTTCTTGTTCGGAGGAGGAAATGTAAAATGTTATTTTCACTTTGATGTTATAGAGTGTTCTGAGTCAAATAATGCAAAAAGTCATAAATAAATACCTTATGATTCTATAGTGTTGCACTATAAAATTTTAAAAATAGTCAAGAGGGGTGTATACTTTTGATACTGTTCTTTCCATTCTTCAGTATTTTAAGACAAATTAGTAACTGACAGTGCTTATTCCCTGAATTAAACAACTATAAACGGTGTATTAAAATAGCACAGACATAAGGCTGTAAAAGAAAGAATTTTAACTTTAAAATGTCCTTTATGTAAAGGATAATCCACCTAAAGTTAGTCATGTGCCAGATTTTAATTTGTGAGGTTTGCAGAGAATTATCAGGTTATCTTTCCTGCACTACATGTTTAGTGCCAGCAACACTGTATAGAATGTTTACAACGCTGGGAGGAAAGAGAAATGATTATCTGAAAACAAGAGCTGAATGACCAAGAGTCGGAGACAGAAATAAGAGATGCAATTTGCAAGAATGTAGGAGAGGAGAGCATGGTTGGGTCAGCTACCTTCTTTTGAAAATATATTTGACTATTATTTACAGTATTAAGATATTTGACAGCATTAGACATTAAACCAAGTTGAGAAAAGAAAAAAATAGGGGAATAATTAATGTGTAACAAACCAAAGCATCTTATTTCACTCTAACATGCTCCTCCAGGCAATTTTTGAACATTTCCTTCCTGCATGTTTGACCGAACATCTCCTGAATTGGAGATAAAAACAGCACGACATCTTTGCCTTTCCCTCTTATGTGTTCAGCCCTGTTTTTACCAGTGCACAGAACTCAGTGAAAGCCAATGTACATTTTGATACTTTTTTCATGCATTGTCTTATAACTGTAATCCATGGCCAGATTGCCACTGTACATGTGAGTGAGATGAAGGAAAACGATATGGCAGAACTTTTCTTTTAGATTGTTTGGCAAATACAATACTAACAGCGTAGGGGTGTGGTGTTTAAGATTGTTACTCACAGTTCTAGGGCATGTTCTCCTTATGTCTGTGTGGAATTTCTCTGGTTTCCTCCCACAGTTCAGAGTGGCTGCCTGGGTTAGTGGGTTCTCTAAGTTGTCCTTGTGTGTGCATAGTTGTGTCTGGTAGCATTCCAGCCACTACATTTCCCACAAGTATAAAAATAATTACCGGAAACATTAGAAGTTTTTTTTATATATAATCCATGTGGAAATGAAGATAATTTGTCCATAGCTTTGGCTGTTCTGTCCTGTTTTGTACTGATAATAAAAAGTGTTAAATAACAAAAAGAAATATATACATATTGGAATCCCTGTCGGTAACACCCCAGCTTCAGAAGTACTAAAGTTGTCAATTTTTAAATACTCCTTTGCTCAAGCTTGTCAAATAGTCAAAAAAATATTGTGATATAAGAACCTAGTAGCTAAATATGGCAATACAGGTTTTTATTACTTGTATCAGGTTCCCTCATAGTCTTCTCTTTTCAAAACTTAAGAGTTTTGGTCATTTTAGCTTGTCAGTGTAAGAGCCTGTCACTCTTCACTAGCTGCTATGCTAAGAAGTGTACTGTAATTGTTACATTAATTAGATCCATTAAGCCAGTACCCAGAGCACATTGTCTATCATACCCATTGTGTCAAAGACTTCATTTTAGAGTAACTCTCGGTAAAAATGTAAGTAGGGAGCTGTGTCTGCATGCAAAAGGCTGCAAAGGAACAAGTAAAGGTTTATTCCATGCTGAAAAGAGATGAAAAAAATAAGATTTTGGCTGTGGAGCCTTCAAATGTAGTTTTTTTCATGTCTTTTCAGCATTTTCATGTCTTTACTTGTTCCTAGTTAAAAATGTTAACAGTTCCCATACTATGGCTATAAACAGTCCGTAATGACTGAACTGAACTTACTGTTCCTGTTGAATTCATAACCAAAACCAAATGTTTTGAACAATAAACTAAAGCCTTTTATTAAGCATATCTAAATAAGATTTAGTAATTAAACTTTGTTTTATTTTAATTAACAAGCCTGAGCCTGACCTTTTTATTAGTCTCACAGTTCATGCAAAGCACATACATTCTCAAAGCATTGTGACATTGAACTGTGCTCTTCTGTCTTGTGAAGCACCCGGCTGAAATCTGGACTACTGTATGTGAACTAATGCATCTGTGATAGAACCTGTGGTTTTGCCAGGATTTCATATTCATCTGTGATAGGCTGGAGGGGTAACGGTTCAGTGCAAATCTGTTGTGTCAGCCTAAAACAACCAGCTGATATGTAGCAGACCTTGGCAGTCAGTGGTCTCCAGGGAAATGTGAGCCTTTGTAGATCAGGACCAGTTTGCCAGGCTTGATAAAATCAAGTCCCAGCTTGATAATGTGGCAGCCTGTACCTGCCCTCCAGTTCAGAGGAGAGAGACAATCTCTTCTGCACTCCAGGCTGAACATAAAGGAGCTGACCCGAGGTGCCAGTTAGTGCAATTTCCATATGAGAAGATTGTAGTCTGCTGTTTTCATTCGAATCTATACTTTATTTTTAATAATAGAGTCTGGTAATAGTTTTTCCATTTCGTTTGGAATATTTAATTTGATCTATTTTTCTTCTATTTATGTGGGGATGCATTAGAAAGCTGAATCAAAATTTCAATTGCAATGACCATTTGAGAGTGTAGTGTAGGTGATGGCTGACTGCAAAGTGTTTTCACAGTGAAGTCAGAACACCCTTTGAATGCCCTGCAGGACATATCAGCCAGTCTGATCGGCACAGGCAGAAGGCACCTGTCCTATACCAGTGTGTATGCCACTATTTTAATAATTTCAAACAATTTGATTTTAATTTAAAATAGAATCACTTGTTTCATTGGTATTTTTTCATCATGTATGAAGCAAACTGGTTACAAGCAATGCTATTTTTGTCATAAAGCTGGTTTATCCTGAAATATTTTACTGACGTTTGGTATCTTAGTTTAGATTTAACCTGTGCCCTGGGACTGACTTGAAGTAACTCAAGGTGGACACTCCATACCTCCTGTGAACCACCTGGCAAGTCAATCAGGGATGGCCACAGGATTACAGGAAGAATAATCAGTACTGGCAGGAAAAAACAACAACAAAAAAGTTGTTGTTTTTTATTTTTATTTTCACAAGATCACTATATAAAAAAATAAACAGATCTTCAGGGTAGCCAACTTTAGAAATGGGAAGAAAAAGAATAAAGGAGAATAATTACCCTCTGTTAACTTACAAAAGAAAGTGCCCAGAACACAATAAAACAATCCCGACATAGAAACCGTACCACCCTAAGTGCTGGGCTTTAATACCCTAGGCTCCGCCCCCAGCTCCCCTTGATTGACAAGCAACCTCTATTTAAGCCAAGAGACGGCCATGTTCTGTAACTCGATACAAAATGGAGGCCCAACAAACAAGGACAAACTGTGGATTCACATAGGTAAGCCAAAACAGGACCATTGAACAACAAATGACATGGGATGGAGGTATGCACTGCCTTTGTCACACCTCCAACAGCTATACCTGCCAAGCTAAATTCCTGTTCCGCTGTGCATTCTGAATGTAGACAAGAAAGGGAAGCTATCAGTGCTGTAACAGAGCACCTAGTAAATTCTGTCCTGCAAACACTTGCTAAACCTCTTAGAACATGTAGGTAAATACTGTAGACACCTGCAGGAAACCATTGCTTACATCAGAGCTATTTTTTCCCCAAGGAGTTTGTAGGAATACTATTGAGTGACCTCATAAAGTGGCATTTAATTATTTAGAAAAAAAAGATACTAAATTATGCAGCCCACACTTCAGGACTCCTGGAACCATCTTATCCACCCTTCTTCTGATGTTTAAAGCAAGCTGGTGACTTCCTTAAGAGTAATTTGTATATTAGGTCACAGTAGTGCAATTCAGAGAGTAAATGTTATCTGTAGTATGCAGTTTAATCCTCTCAACTCTATTTCTAATGGCTTTCGGTTTTTTCAGCCTAGAGCTAGCAGAAAAGGGCAAGTGCAAATCATTTCTAAAATAACAATGTTTTAAAAAAACATTTAAGGCAACATAGTTCATTATTGGAGATTTTGTATCCAGTGTCTGAAAGTTGAAATAGGCACTGTATCCTCTTAACATGATGGAGGCAATCAGTAGCTGGAATTGTACTCCAGTGGAGCAGGGTCATACTGACATGTGGAACTTTAAAAAGAGGATGTCATAGGGTCTCTGTAGCTGATATCCTGATGTTGTTTTTGCAGGGGAGTGAGAGAAGTGAAAAGAAGGAAGTGCTACTTTCTGATCAGTGCACAGTTTACAAAATTAGATACAAAAATGCCAGGCGTAAGGGTGGCAACATGTGCTGTTACAGTGCTCTTACTGTCACGTGTGGCATAACTGTTGCATAAACCTCTTAGCATCACAGTCCTCCAGAGAGGCAATTTCAACTGAGAATGATGTGCCGTTGCATCATCTTCTAAAGTATGGACTGTAGAAGCCTGGGAGAGGGCTTGAGTTGAAACTAATCAGCTCATCACATACAGAATGTTTACTTGGCTCTTACACCTCCAGTCTCTGGGACTGAATGCTTGTGTAGTTGGGATAGATTGTATGATTGTGTGCCATGGGAAATTGGCCATTATACTGATATAACCTGTGTGTAAATGGCTGAACAGGCAAGTTCTGGAGTTGATAATTATGTGTGACTTCAAACAGATACTTGTTTCATTTTAAAAAAAGCAGTCAAATATGTTTTTCATACAGTGTGGAAGTATAATGTTTTCTCTACTGGAAAATGTTGTGCAGCATATACAGTAATGTTTTGAGGAGTGATCAACCATAGAACCTCATTGGAATGCCCCTATCTCTTCTTCTTCATTTTTTTAAACATTTTAAAACATGCTACTTTTCATTTCTCTATTGCTATTTTATTGTCAGCTATATTTGTGTCTTTCAGAAGTAGGTTAAGACCTTGAGAAGGAACTTAATGTACAGCTTTTTCCTTTCAGACCCCTGGTTTTGCATTTTCCTTTCTTTTCTATGAGCAGTGGTCTTATTTTATGTTATCTCTGTATTTTTTGGTATTTCATTTTTGCACACATATTCCTTATCGTGTTATGTTACAGCAACTTTGCTTTGGTTTTAATGGATATCTCTTTTGAAAACGTGACTACAGACATGCCCTCTTGTTTTGCTAAAGAGATCTCACTGTGTGATTTCAACACTACGCTTAATATATTTGCATTTGTTGTGCAGTTACTGTTTGCCCCTCTGAAAATTAACATACTACTCTAAATGGAGGTTTGTTATTATGATTAAGGGTGTAGAAAGAGTGATCATGTTTAAAGATTGGATTAGTGAATTCGCTCTTACACAGTACACAGAAAAGTAAAATATCTTCTTTATGACATGTGTCTTACTCTTCACTCGTTTTCAACATTCCAGTTTGCTTTCCAGTATGTGTTCAAGGCTGTCAATCTGCTTGGTTTCCTTGTCTTCGTCTCTCCATGCTGCTGTGGTCTTTAGAACTGCACATCATAGTCACCTCTTGACCTTCACAGAAGCATAATGGCAACTGTAAGTGTAACATCCTCAGATGTGTTGGATAAGATCATAGCCCTTTCTGAACTACATGGTCTGCTGACTAAATCTCTGTTTACTCGGGTTCAGTACTTTCACCAGCAGAGGAAATAAGAAAACAGGGGTGAATTGTTTTGGATTTTCTTCATAAACAGTTTTATTTCTCATGAAGCCTAAAATCCCACAATGCACAGCTGGTTCACATGCCCCTTTACAGTTTCTCTTATGTTTGTGCAGATATTGTGCCAAGGAGTTCAGCTCAAATTGGATGTATACCTCTGGGCAATTCAACTGGCAGACTTGCACAGTGACATTCACCTCTTTTAAGTTTCAATTATCCCTGTCAGACTTTTTATAATAACTCCTCCCAATCCCACTCTGCATATTTACATAAAAGGTCCTTGAACAATTTCATTTTAAATTGTAAATCCAATGATAAATAATTCCTCCCTGTGACTGATAGTGTGCGGTCAAATTGTTGAAAAGCACCAGCAACTCAATTTGTTCCAAGGTTAAATTTGTGGCTCCTGTGTCGCCTTATTCTGAAAGCCAATTTTCCTTGTCCACTGTCAAAGCTCGCCTGCACGTTGATCTCCCTGTGGAGAGAGGTGGAGGCCTGTACGATAAGTTATCAGCTGTCAAATGAATTCAGAAATCTGAAGGGTTTTTAGCTCCCAACAAGTTTTCATTTCAAATTGCTGGAGGATTTTTTAGAAAACATTCTGTGTGAAAAGAAAATTTCACCACTACACGGGATCATTATTTAATATCACAAGTTGGAAACTGAAAGGAAAAAACATTATCTTCACGGAGAACCTCTGCAAAAGAAGGCATTTTAGTGATAAGATTAAAGGTTCTTAAAATAACTCTGCTGTGTCGTTCCGTAGCATTGCAACACCTATTGTTTTTTTCCAGTGGCAAGTTGACTACTTTTTGCAGTTTTCTTTCATTGATAACTGTATTTATTTTGTCTTGTTTGTCTAAAACCTTCTAACACCCTTGATTACCACACCAGTGTGCTGTAGGATGACTGAGCTTAATAATTGAAATATATTCAGAGGACCATATTTAAGATGCTTGTCCATCATGACTGCCAGACACAGACTCTTTGCATAATACTATGGTGAATTCATATACTGTACCTTACTCCCTTAGAGGCTACCCATTCACTATGAACCTATTTTTACCTGAAAACTTAACAGTGTAAATTTAATTTTATTGTTGCATGCAATTTGTATTTTGTTAGCTACTGAAGATTGTAGATACAATTTAAAAGATCTGAAACGAATGAAAATCATGTTTAAAAATAAAGGCAATATTCCACATTGTAGCCTGGGCACCAAAAGATTCATAAACATAGTGCACTATCCTGTTAGTCCCACCACTGTGAAAGGGACCATATTCTCACAACAGTCCCTTCCTTTTTATTCGAGTATAACCATGGCAACTCCCTGTCACTGTGGATAATGATATGGAGATGCACTTATTGGCTATCTGGTTCATAAAGCAATTTGATGAGAGAAAATGGCTTTTACCTGCTCAAAGCTTACCACATATTCAGCTGATGCTGGTAATAATGCAGGCTTTCCAATGAGAATTCTTTAAGGTTATTTTGATATTTTTCATTTGCTTGATTTGCCTTGTGTCTTTGCTTTCATTTCTTGCCTTAGAAGTTTTAATTTTATGTATGTGAGCCATTTTGAATCAGATGAGACTGAAGGTAATTTACCTCTGATTCTTACATGAGTACATAAAGCATTCTGGAATTTAATTTATTTTACACTTCCCAGAAACAGGCATTCCTGCTGTGAATCTTGCAGGACCCCAGCGGGAGGGGTTTCGGTAATGATGGTTTGGGGCTTTCTTAAAGCTGAGAAGAGAAGAAGGTTACTACTCTACAGACAAGTCTTTGAACATCTTAGTCAGCAGCTAGCAGGGAAATTAAATCTCATAATTATCTCAAGCCTGTTAATATATGGTGACATGGCCCATTTTTTTAAACCTTCATCATCATGGAGATATATGGCATGAATTGATGAGTGAAAATTGTTTTGGATATCTGCTTGAATGTGTAAAGACATTGCCAGGCATTCTTAATCTAGCATCTACAGCCATTTCTGTTTGTGTGTTCATATCTGTAGTCCTTCAATAACAATAATAATAATTATGCTGGCTGACTCCAGCCCATCCAACCCTGACTGTGCTTAGCCAGTTATTCGCTGTCTTATTGATAGCAGTTCCAGGTTATGGTTTGTGCACACCACACTGTGATTTCAGAGGGGAGAACATTAAATTTGCATCTATGTGGTAACACACGAGATCCTATATAAAAAAAAAGAATGTAAGAAAAGGAAAGGTGCCAGATTCTTCATGTAGCATGTACAGTAGTGACAAAATAGCTGAAAGGGTAGTCTATAAGATCTAAAAGCTGCTAAGCCGCATATTTTACAGTAATATAAACACACATTAAGACTTACATTAATCTATTTGTATTGCTGACAACCCTTTTTACTATAACACTCTCTCTTAAATAAGGTTACCAAAAATACATGCTGTGGCCATTTCATTGAAAATGAACTCCTAGGCTCCACATTTTGATTCTTTGCCTAGCTAAACACATTTATAAAGCTAAACACAAAGGCAATTCTCAGGTTGCTCATTTCCTTAGTCAAATAGATCTCAGGACTGCTTTTGTTTGATCTCACAGTCACATTGTCCAGAGTGAAAGGTGATGTTCAAAAATACATATTCCATTTGCCTTTTTCCCACCTCTGCACATATTCACTCTTTCCGTCATGTCTCCTGAAAAGATCTTTTATTTCAATGACTGATACATTTTTCTATGCTTGAGGTAATGCCTGACTGTGGTTCACTTTAGCTTCCCAGCTGTCTTAATTAACTGAGGTACTGTGTAAGCCAAACTTGTAATTTACAGATGGGAAGGTTGGATGATATCATTTCATATCAAAAAGATAATTTTCCTCTTTGGTTTGTATAAACCACATCTTCTGAGTCATTTAGGCTGTAAAGACTTTTTTTGTGCTATAAACAAGTCTGGAATTTGTACATGCAGAAAATAATGTCTCTAACCACAGACAATAAGGTTTTTGTTTACTTAACCCTTGAAGGTTCTGAGAAAGAATTTAATTAGTTAATAATTAACCAGATGGGTATCCTCATATTTGACATGGCTGGGGTGAAAAAAAAAACCAAATGGGTTGTTATGTGTTTGCAAGGAGTTGTTTTAGACAGATGCAAATCTCTAGCCATCTTCTGTTACTTTTCCAGCACTCTGGCTAAAAGCTTGACACTAATTTTCATCCATCTATTTTTCTTACCGCTTTATTCAATATAGGAGTTATATAGTCTAGTCCGGTGAGCAATAGGCACAAGGAAGGAAATACCCTAGATAGGATACCAGTCCCAGACAGATACAAACATGTACAAACTCACACCACTTTCCCTCAGAAGCCAGTTATTCTACCAGCATGACTTTAGACTGTGGGAGGACACCGTAGGACCTGGAAGGAACCCACACAAACATGGGGAGAACATAAAAACACCACACAGACAGCACCCCAGGAACTGAACCCAGGGACCCAGTGCTGCAAGATAGCAATACTAACCATTGAAGAAGTTCAAGTAGGGAGCTGCATTAGCATGAGTAGGCTGCAAAGGAACAGGTAACAGGTATATTCCATGCTGAAAAGGAAAGAGACACCATGTTTCAGCTGTGGAGACTTCTTCGGTTGTGACAGATGTCACACCTGAAGAAGGCTCCACAGCCAAAACGTCGTCTCTTTTCTTTTCAGCATGGAATAAACCTTTACCTGTTCCTTTGCATACTAACCATTGTAACACAATGTAGTTATTATTATGTTTCATAATGACCTTGTTACAGCTTAACTTCAGTTGCTAATTCAGATTGCTATTTCCAATTCCCATTAAGTCAAAAACACAGAATAAAATGTGCTTAATACCCAGGTTATAATTGGAACACCATGGACAGACTGTATACAGTCTTTAGATTTTTTTTTTGTTCATTTCTTCTGGAAGACAGCAGGAAGTAATATGGAATAAAATGTGAAAATGTGTAAGATTTGCATTACCTCCAAAGACCACCTTTCCTATTTTGCTCATGTCATATACAGTACCTGAAAAGAAAAAAGGCCCTGACAATCAATTGAAATTAACTCTGCATTTATTTAAAAATAAATATACAAAGTTGACGTTATGGGACTTTTGGATATTATAGTGTCACTGTTGTTGTGTTAATGATCGATTCATTTTGACACCTACAGTATAAATTGAGATATAGTTCCAAAACCCATATACGGTATATGAACGTATGCAAAGAGAAAAAGGTTACTGTTTAACTAAGAAGAAACTTTCAAGGTGCCATAATTATGTGTATACCATACTGGCTTTTGGCTTAGGATAGAAAGCCAGCATTGCGATGTATAGTACTTGACTTTGATGTCTATTATAGACTAATTACTCTTTCAGAATTCTTGTTTTCACCTTGGTGATTTTACCAATGTTCAGTTAATTCTAATAATAAATTCTTTAGTGCAATGAACAGTATATATTTTAGGAGATAAAATGCATTAAAATGTCCAATATTGGAGCCAGCGGTTTCCTGCCATATTATCCAGTAACATTTGTGTTACCTTTTGAAAGTTGCATGTGTAAGCAAAGAAACATGAAGAAGCTCACAGCAGAATGTCAAAAGCCCAAGTCTGG